>NC_133328.1:481108617-483850398 GCF_042186555.1 Aquarana catesbeiana
AGTACTAAAGGGGTAGTTTACCTTATGAACTGTGTCTGTAAAGCCTTCTACGTGGGCAAAACAATTAGGGAATTGAGGCAGAGAATTGGGGATCACTTGTATGATTCAGAAAATGGCAAATTAACCACCATTGGCCGACATATCGGCCTTCACCATAGATTCGATAACTCCGTGGTTAGTTTCCTAGTATTGGAGGTGGTTAAACCCAATCCCAGGGGTGGCGATTGGGACCGCTCAATACTACAGAGAGAATCTCTGTGGATTGAGCGGCTCAACGCCACCATTCCCCCTGGCCTCAATGAATCGGTGTCCTATAGGGCCTTCCTATGAGTTCCTTGTGGCCCTAAAACCCCCCCCTTCCCTCCACTTTCCCCTCTCCCTCTTCTTCCTTCCCATGGCTTCCTTCCCTTCCCCCCCCCTTTCCCCCCCCTCCCTTTTTTTTTTTTTCCCCCCCCCCCTCCCCCCCCCCCCTCCTCCTTTCCCCCCCCCCTTTCCCTCCTCCCCCCCCCCCTTCCCTTCCTTCCCTTCCCCCCTTCTCTTCCTTTCCCCCCCCCCTTTTCCCTCCATTCCTTCCCCCCCTCCTCCCCTAACCCCCCGTCCTCTGCACCTGGGTCTCAATATACCTTATGATGCCTTTTCACCATTGGTGAACACCTACGGTCTGTTGCTACTGACTACTCATTGTCTAGATCTAATATCACTTTTTGTTTAATTACTCATATGTATGTTTATGCTTATTGTACTGTTTTGAGTTGTTTGCTGTACAAGGATGCGCTCCTCTTTCTCTAACCCGTCAGGTTCCTGTGGTTCCGCCCTGCCCCGAGCCTTCTTTCTGCGGCGGACACATGCCCGCCCTGGCAGCCTCACAGCTGCTTGCGTCTCCATGCCTGGGAACTCGATTCCCTTTGACAGGAGCGCGCGCTTGCGCAGTAGCAGCCAACACTGCACCTGCGCAGTGCGGGCGAGCAGACCCGGTGACGTCAGTGGACGCCCTCGGCGCCGTCCCTGACTTCCGGGTTGGGGTGCTCTTATAGCGGCCTTCCATGGCCGCTATCTGAGCCTACAGCCCCTGGACGTTATTCAACTGAGGACCACTGCTTTGGGTGAGTGTTGTGGCCCCCCCATTCCCTGCCGTTTGTTCCCTTTCTTTCCCCCCCCCCCTCCCCTCCCCCTCCTTTCCTCTCCCTGCCTGCCGACAGACAGCCTCCCTCTCAGCCTTATGCTGTGCTGATTAATTATCCTTTTATACCATGTCTGCAATATGCTCCCTTATATCTCCTATGTTGTTATCCCAGTATTAACTATATACCCTGTTACTCTGACTTGTTGTCCTGTGACATGAATTCTAGCCAACTGGTTTCACTGACCGGTGAGTCAATTTTTATATGACTCTATTATCATGTTTGTTACAGCTGGCAGCGCAACTCCTCTGAGCGCATACCAAGCACTCCAGCTTTATTTGGGGGGATTCTATTCACTGCCCAATAACAACCAGTGGCCTCATTCCATCCATTATACCATCATCTGCCGTTGGTCCTCTTTCAAGTCCATGCGCATGTTTATGCAATTTAGGGGTGAGTGCCGGTTTATACCTATGTGTGCAACTTCTCTTTAGTTTCTCCCCATATACTTTTCCCGTGGGGCTTCCTATCATCTTTCCCTTCTCCTCCTTCCCCCCCCCCCCCCCCTCCCCCCCCCCCCCCTCTCGTTCCCTTTTTTCTCCTCTCCTTCTCTCCCCCTTTGTTCCCCTTTTCCTTCCCCTCCCCCTTCCCCTCCCCCCTTTTTTCTTCCCCCCCCCCCGCCCCCCCCCCCCTTTTCCTTCCCTCCCAATTCCCCCATTCACACACTTCCCGTGGTTCCTTGCTCACTTGCACACTGTTTCATTTTCTAAATAATACACCACTGGCACCCCCCACTCTACCCCTCCCCTTAATTCATTTCTCCTTATTCACTCTATCTTATTATACAATTATCTACCCAGGGTCTGTTTAGTCATCCCCTGTGTTCGCCGCGGGGGGAACCACTTGGGGCTATGCGTACCCACAGGCAACCATAGAACGGGTGAGCCCATCCTTATTCTATTTATCTTGTATATTATATAACGTATTGTTCACTGTTCTTGCTGCTTTCCTATATCCCTGTATAATTTGTGTATGATTGTATTTACTACATTTACTGTATGTTGCACCACAGATATTGCTCTCCTGAGGAAGCGGTGAAACCGCGAAACCGGTCGAGAACTCAAGCTTTATTTGTGTCTACACCACTACAAGTTGTAATTTAACTGGTTGTATGCATTGCTCCCGTTTTTTAATTGCAACTGTATGTGTCATTGTTACAATCTTTTAATCATGGTTTCTATTAAAATGGAATTTTTATTTTTTTACAGTTTTTGTCACTATCACTGTTTATTACTATTAGTAAACATACCTGGTACCGGAATAGTCCCCTCGTTTTCTCCCCCCCCCTCTTTAGGGGTTTCTGCCTTAGTGCATGCGGTATTGAGATATTGATCGACAGTGGCAGCCACCTGCGACCTCTCTCTACCTCATGCCCTTTGCCCTCGTATAACTCATTCAGATCACTTACTGAGGGACCATTTCATAAATGGTCGGAAAACAAGCCCGGTCCGGAGAGCCCAGCAGGAAAAAGTTAAAGCACAACCATTTCCTTTCACAATGTGCTGGTGGATGCGGTTGTGCAGGAACAATCAAATGCGGACTCAACAGTAACAGTTAACAAGAAGTTTGAGCCTGTGTGTCTCAAGGAGGAGGCCCTGGCGCCATCACGCCTGTTGGTCATGCAAACAGCTCTGACGACGATCGCTCAGGACTGGGCTGCCTTGAAGCAGGCAGTAGCCTTGTCTAAAAAGGACTCATCCCTGCCTCATAGGAGTGAGAACCCATTGTGCATGGAACCGGAAGAAGACAGAAGATGATGGTGGTGTGGTCCCTATGGACCCAGGAACCCTTCTAGGCCATCGTTAAACTACTAATTCCCAGGGCAGAGGGACATCCCCTGGGACAGTCAGTCCTGAATCCCAACAAGTCTGAAGGCATGGTCGCTAGTGGTATCTGCCCTAAGAGGTATTATGCTTTATTGACACCAGGGCCGAAGCGAATGCAAAAAGCCAAACAGTTGGTGTTAAACAAGCACAAAGAGATGGCTTCTGATTCTGTTCTGGGAGAACTGCCATTGGGACTAGGGGAACGGGTGTTGGTAAAGAACACCAAGCAAACAAGAGGAAGCAAGCTTGAGCCCAAGTGGGAGCGCACTCCGTAATGGATGGTGGGCCAGCCTTTTCCACTTACCTAAGTCTATGACCTGGTCTCAGAGGGCCCCAACCACATGAAGAACAGACTGCATTGAAACATGCTGAGCATGTGTGCTGGGCGGTGACAGTCCCAGGAAGCCTACTGATGACTGGGAGGTGTTTCAAGTAGTGGATCTTCTGCTGGTGTATGAAGCTCCAATTCACTGGTTCTGGCCTTCCCTTGTACTCGAGCCTCTGACTTTCACTGACTCCGAGACTAACAGTTCTGGTGCTGGGAGTCCAGAAGACCCAAAAACCCCATCCAGCACAACTGACTGTACTGACATATCTGGAGATGCATCCATGGGCCCAGGCAAGGGGCAAGCAGGGGACATGGGTGACCCCTTGCCACCTGTGACCCCAGAGCCACTACCCAAAGACAAATCTTTGCCAAGTGACTTGGCTAAAAGTCAAGAGAACCAGCACCCTTTGTGGTCTAACTGCTGGTAAATCCCTGCAGGATATTCAGACTATGCCTATTTAAGGCCCTTGCTCCCGGGCTTGGCGCACATTTTGCACATGGGCAGAGTAGGGAAAGGTACCCTGTTTGTTAGGGACAGTACTAGCAAAGGTTTCTGATGAGGAGGGAAAGCGTAGGTTTGCATCTCTTCTGGACACTGTCCCAACTGGGCACTACATGGCCAGGCCACATTCTGTCCCCTCTCAATAGAGACTGTTAGTCCGGCTGGAATCTGCTTTGTCCACGTGGCTCGAAACTGTGAGTGCACCACGGTGGGTAGCCTTCCCACCGGGTTTGTTGTGAACTTTTACTGCATTATTTCAACACAAGTCTTCTATTGCACCTGCCTGTGTGAAATGTTGCCTCTGGACCATGCTGCACTTCACCTACAAGTTGGTGAATAATTCGCCCAACTTATGTCTATTAGCACCAGGGCTGTCTCCTGTACATTGTAATAACATGAATAAACATTCTAAAGAACTATCATATGGTGGCTTATTTCCCATCATAGTTCGATAGGCACTGCAGCAGGTAGACACATGTGGAAGAATAAGTTCCAAGCAAACAATTAACTACAGAGCTGAAGTACACTTTTACAAAATGTTATATGTGTCCAATATATTCTGCAGTGTCATGGATATACTGTGTATTAAATATTTATTTATAAAATAAAAAAATTATACACATAATAAAAGATTGCATCAAAATAAACCTTTATTTTATATACTGATAAAACTATATCTGTTAAAAAAGTATGTTATACTGGAGGAAGAAATCTTACAGCTTAATCTTACAGCTTTTTTAAGCTGTACCAAGATTTTTATATTCTGTTATCCTCAATTCATGTAACTTATGCCATAGCATAGGTTGCAATTTTATTGCAGACACAGGAAATATAGAGAAGCAAGTTTAAAGAGTAAGCATATGACGTGCTTGCCTCATAACTATTAGTTGAACGTACGATCAGGGCTGAATACACCAAATAAATCTACTTTACAATAAGGCTGCTTTCACACTGAGGAGCTTTGCAGGCGCTAAAGTGCTAAAAATAGCACCTGCAAAGCTCCCTGAAAGAGCAGTTCAATGCACTCCAATGTGAAAGTCCCGAGGGCTTTCACACTGGAGTGGTGCACTTGCAGGGCGGTCAAAAAAGTCCTGCAAGCCGCATCTTTGGATCGCTGTAGGAGCGATGTATTTACCGCTCCTAAAGCGGCCTTTCCTATTGAAAACAATGGGGCAGCGCTGCAAACCCTCCGGCAAAGAGCCGCTGCAGCAGTGCTTTGCGGGCAGTTCTAACCCTTTTTTGGCCCCTAGCGGGGGTTAAAACCACCCCGCTAGTGGTCAAATAGCGCCACTGAAACGACGGTAAAGCAGCGCTATATTTAGCGCCGCTGTACCGCCAGCGACTGCATGCCTCAGTGTGAAAGTACCCTAAAAGTTCTTGCTCAGCTGCCAAACATTCCCATTGTTATCAGTCAGACTGGATGGATTATTTGGCCAGATCGCTGACTAGAATCCCCATCTACTGTCTGTAAACAAACCATGGGAATCTGACATTTAGCAGCACTACCATATGACAAATACTGGCCAGATTCATTTTGTAAACAGTTAAAAAACAATAAAGGATGTTGGGTATCGTTATCGACTGAATATGAGCATGACCATATTTGTTAAAAAAACGTGACCCAGCACCCCGAACTAGTTTATTTACAAACAGAAGATTGTGGTTACAGGAAAACATTGTTACAGGCTGGTCTTTGTGGCCCGTGACAATTTTTTGAATGGAATTTTAAATGGAATTTTTATTAAAATATGTTTCTATGGTGTGGGTAGATTCCAGATTCTATTATGTCCCCCTAAAAACTGCTACATTGCCTTTAGTGAACTTTTTTTGGAAATTAGTAGTAAAGGATACTCTTGTACACCATAGTTATCTCCCAGGGGTGTAGATATATTCGGAGCCCTTTTTATGTAAAGAGGGTTTTCAAATCCTGATAAGTCCCCCTGAGTACACCCACATCCCCTTTGAAGGGACAGGATGTGAGGATGAGGCCCTTTTCTTTTTCAACCCAAGGACAAAGTGCCAGAAGCTTGGCTGACTCTCCATTTCAACGTACCATCCCAATGTTGAAAGAAATGTGACGTCGTATAGTTCAGGAAAGGGTGGCACTTTCACTGCCCCCTTTCCTAGTCACCCAGGCTGCATTTCTGGATAAGGGTCTGGTGTGAAATTTAAGGGCAACCCCATGCCATCCCCCCCACCCCCTTTTAACAGCCCTGTCCCTTCAAAAGTGTGTGGGGCCACCCTTAAAATTCACACCAGATATTTATCCAGGCATGCAGCCAGGGTGCCCAGGAAAGGGAGTGCAGTGAGCACCTGGCCCTCCTTCCTGAAAAATTCCTGGCCACATGCCTTTCATCCCTGTGAAGGAACCTTACAAGGGGGGGGGGGGGGGGGTGGCCAAGCAGCTCCCCTTGCAAGACACCTTGTCCTCATGTTGATGGGGCAAGGGCCCCATACTCACATCCTGACCCTCAAAGTGAATGTGGGGGTTTGCAGATCAGGATTTGGAAGCTGCCTTCATAGTAAGGAGCCCCAGAATGTCTGCCCTCCCAAGGAAGAAAGTGATATATAAATAGTAGGGAAGGGGGTAGAGAGAAGCACCAAGCCACCTATATTGCAGTAAAGTTTATTAGTTAAATTACAAATTGTAAATGCAAGTATTGCACTCACAGGGTTTCCAATTAAGACAGGCATATAATGAAAATGAATCCTCAGGACGAGGGAACACTGGAGTAGATTGCAAGCGCCGTCAGTCTCTATCAGCCATGGCTGTGGAAGCCGGTAGTTGGGATGGCGCTAGCTGGTTCACTCAGTAACAGGAGGAATCTGCAGATCTGGGTAATGGAAGAGTTCTGGCCAATAGAAACGCGTTTTGGAGGCACGGCCATGCCTCGTTCATCTGCCTGATCAGTCAGATAACCTGCAGGTAGTATTGGTAGAAGCGGTTAAGAGTGGTAGACTGCAATGGATGCACTCTGGCACATGTGTAGATTGCATAAGCACGGCAGACTGTAGCAATAGATGGGCTATGAAATCTGTGTCGATTGCAGAGGCCTGTACTATGCAGTTGGAGTAACTTGAACAGCAAACACACTTGCAACAAGGGTAGCGCTAGATGTTCTAGGAAACCTCTCACCCAATGCTTATGCCAAGGAAAGTGTAGTGATGAGCATCTGGCTGGGGGACCCCTTTGCTCTTTAACCACTTCAGCCCCGGAAGGATTTACCCCCTTCTTGACCAGAGCACTTTTTACAATTTGGCACTGCGTCGATTTAACTGCTAATTGCGCAGTCATGCAATGCTGTACTCAAACGAAATTTGCGTCCTTTTCTTCCCACAAATAGAGCTTTCTTTTGATGGTATTTGATCACCTCTGCCGTTTTTATTTTTTGCCCTTTAAACGAAAAAAGACCGAAAATTTTGAAAAAAATTTATAATTTCTACTTTTTGTTATAAAAAAATCCAATAAACTCAATTTTAGTCATACATTTAGGCCAAAATGTATTCGGCCACATGTCTTTGGTAAAAAAAATGTCAATAAGTGTATATTTATTGGTTTGCGCAAAAGTTATAGCATCTACAAACTAGGGTACATTTTCTGGAATTTACACAGCTTTTAGTTTATGACTTTATGTCATTTCTTGAGGTGCTAAAATGGCAGGGCAGTACAAACCCCCCCCCAAATGACCCCATTTTGGAAAGTAGACACCCCAAGGAAATTGCTGAGAGGCATGTTGAGCCCATTGAATATTAATTTTTTTTGTCCCAAGTGATTGAATAATGACAAAAAAAAAAAAAAAATGACAAAAAGTTGTCACTAAATGATATATTGCTCACACAGGCCATGGGCATATGTGGAATTGCACCCCAAAATACATTCAGCTGCTTCTCCTGAGTACGGGGATGTGTGGGACTTTTTGGGAGCCTAGCCGCGTACGGGCCCCCGAAAACCAATCACCGCCTTCAGGATTTCTAAGGGCGTAAATTTTTTATTTCACTCCTCACTACCTATCACAGTTTTGAAGGCCATAAAATGCCCAGATGGCACAACCCCCCCCAAATGACCCCATTTTGGAAAGTAGACACCCCAAGCTATTTTCTGAGAGGCAAGTTGAGTCCGTGGAATATTTTATATTTTGACACAAGTTGCGGGAAAGTGACAATTTTTTTTTTTTTTTTTTTGCACAAAGTTGTCACTAAATGATATATTGCTCACACAGGCCATGGGCATATGGGGAATTGCACCCCAAAATACATTTAGCTGCTTCTCCTGAGTATGGGGATACCAAATGTGTGGGACTTTTTGGGAGCCTAGCTGCGTACGGGGCCCCGAAAACCAATCTCTGCCTTCAGGATTTCTAAGGGTGTACATTTTTGATTTCACTCTTCACTGCCTATCACAGTTTCGGAGGCCATTGAATGCCCAGGTGGCACAAACTCCCCCCAAATGACCCCATTTTGGAAAGTAGACACCCCAAGCTATTTGCTGAGAGGCACGGTGAGTATTTTGCAGCTCTCATTTGTTTTTGAAAATAAAGAAAGACAATTTTCAAAACTTTGTGACAAAAAGTGAGGTTTGCAAAATACTCACTATACCTCTCAGCAAATAGCTTGGGGTGACTACTTTCCAAAATAAGGTCATTTGGGGGGGGGGGTTTGTGCCACCTGGGCATTCCATTGCCTCCAAAACTGTGATAGGCAGTGAAGAGTGAAATCAAAAATTTACGCCCTTAGAAAGCTTGAAGGCGGTGCTTGGTTTTTGGGGTCCCGTACGCGGCTAGGCTCCCAAAAAGTCTCACACATGTGGTATCCCCGTACTCAGGAGAAGCAACAGAATGTATTTTGGGGTGTAATTTCACATATTCCCATGGCATGTTTGAGCAATATATCATTTAGTGACAACTTTGTGCAAAAAAAAAAATAAAAAAATTGTTTCTTTCCCGCAACTTGTGTCACAATATAAAATATTCCATGGACTCGACATGCCTCTCAGCAAATAGCTTGGGGTGTCTACTTTCCAAAATGGGGTCATTTGGGGGGGGGTTTGAACTGTCCTGGCATTTTATGCACAACATTTAGAAGCTTATGTCACACATCACCCACTTTTCTAACCACTTGAAGACAAAGCCCTTTCTGACACTTTTTGTTTACATGAAAAAATTATTTTTTTTTGCAAGAAAATTACTTTGAACCCCCAAACATTATATATTTTTTAAAGCAAATGCCCTACAGATTAAAATGGTGGGTATTTCATTTTTTTTCACACAGTATTTGCGCATCGATTTTTCAAACGCATTTTTTTTGGAAAAAACACACTTTTTAAAATTTAAATGCACTAAAACACACTATATTGCCCAAATGTTTGATGAAATAAAAAAGATGATCTTAGGCCGAGTACATGGATACCAAACATGACATGCTTTAAAATTGCGCACAAACGTGCAGTGGCAACAAAATAAATACATTTTTAAAAGCCTTTAAAAGCCTTTACAGGTTACCACTTTAGATTTACAGAGGAGGTCTACTGCTAAAATTACTGCCCTCGATCTAACCTTCGCGGTGATACCTCACATGCATGGTGCAATTGCTGTTTACATTTGATGCCAAACCAACGCTTGTGTTCGCCTTAGCGCGAGAGCAGGGGGGGACAGGGGTGCTTTTTTTTTTTTTTCTTTATTATTTTTTTTCTTTTTTATCTTATTTTTAAACTGTTCCTTTCATTTTTTTTTTTTTTTAATCATTTTTATTGTTATCTCTGGGAATGTAAATATCCCCTATGATAACAATAGGTAGTGACAGGTACTCTTTTTTGAAAAAATTGGGGTCTATTAGACCTTAGATCTCTCCTCTGCCCTCAAAGCATCTGACCACACCAAGATCGGTGTGATAAAATGCTTTCCCAATTTCCCAATGGCGCTGTTTACATCCGGCGAAATCTAAGTCATGAAATGCTCGTAGCTTCCGGTTTCTTAGGCCATAGAGATGTTTGGAGCCACGCTGGTCTCTGATCAGCTTTATGGTCAGCTGGTTGAATCACTGGCTGCATTCTCAGGTTCCCTGTTGAGACAGGAGAGCCAGAGAAAAACACAGAAGACGGTGGTGGTGGGGGGGCATTCACTCCCACTACTTGTAAAAGCAGTCTAGAGGCTAATTAGCCACTAGGATTGCTTTTACATGAAAGCCAACCGCTGGCTGAAAAGAATGATACCAAGATGATACCTAAACCTGCAGGCATCATTCTGGTATAAAATGCCAGTCGTGAATGGCATACCTGAAGACAAAAAAATGGTTAACAATAAAACACAGTGAACGGTAAAGTATAAAAAATTGCATACCTGAAAAGCAAACATGATAAAACATATTAACAATAAAACATTCCAGAATAGAATACAGTAAAAAAGAGCAGAACAATAGAGAGAGAATAGAGAGAGAGAACAATAAAACGACAATTATTTATTTTTATATATATATATATATATATATATATATATATATATATTTTTTACACTTTTATACTTTTATAACTGTAACCGGTTCCAGGTTCAGGTCTCTCAAAATGGGAATCTTGGGAGACTCTGTAAAAGTGTGCCTAGTTTGTGCAATGCTCTACCCTACGCTAATACTCAACAAGTGCATGGTAGCGTTTAAAACATTCACCAATGCAAAGACCAGGATTGTCAGGACAGGAGGGAAAATAATAGCGGGTGTCACGCCTATATCCGCGCTTGCTGCAGACACAACATCTTTTTTGGGGGGGTTCGTTGGGTAGGGGTACTCGGGAGGACATAAAGAAAATGCCTCTCATGCAGCCGACTGCATTTGGTTGGGGATGTGAATGGGGGAAGTACGGGCGCTGCAGAAGTGGTGGGTTCCCAATTAGGATTGGCGAATGCAGCAGGAAGGGCATTATGGGCACGAAGGGCCTGTGTTTGTCTTCTTGGTGGCAGCGGGACACTACTTGTGCTTGCCACCTCACCAGCTTGAACTGCACTTATGGGACTCGCCACGTCACCAAGTGTTACTGCAGTGCTGGTTTGACTACGACCGGGGAGTACTAGGCCGCTGGTGCTTGCCAGTTCACCAAAATGCTACCAAAAAAACTGTAAGCGATCGCAGGGATCAGGCCTGACTCTGCGAACACTGCAGTTATGCGTTTAGGGTTTTGTAAGTGACAGTGATCGATCGATACTGCACTTGGGTGGGCTGGGCCAGGCGGAGGGGCAAAACGCAGGTGCTAGCAGGTATCTGGGCTAATCCCGCTAACACTGCGTTTTTGGGAACCCTAAACTGCTGGGGACGCTAGTATAGATCTGATCGGATCAGATATTGATCCGTTCAGATACTAAACCACTAAGGGAGGTGTACGGTGCGTGCGTGGGTGTTAGCGGTACTGGAGCTAACCTGACGCTGCCTGGGGCTGGTGCTTGCCAGTTCACCAAAATGCTACCAAAAAAACTGTTAGCGATCGCAGGGATCAGGCCTGACTCTGCGAACGCTGCAGTTTTGCGTTTAGTGTTTTGTAAGTGACAGTGATCGATCGATACTGCACTTGAGTGGGCTGGGCTGGGCGGAGGGGCAAAACGCAGGTGCTAGCAGGTATCTGGGCTGATCCCGCTAACACTGCGTTTTTGGGAACCCTAAACTGCTGGGGACGCTAGTATAGATCTGATCGGATCAGATATCGATCCGTTCAGACACTATACCACTAAGGGAGGTGTACGGTGCGTGCGTGGGTGTTAGCGGTACTGGCGCTAACCTGACACTGCCTGGGGCTGGTGCTTGCCAGTTCACCAAAACGCTACCAAAAAAACTGTTAGCGATCGCAGGGATCAGGCCTGACTCTGTGAACGCTGCAGTTATTCGTTTAGTGTTTTGTAAGTGACAGTGATCGATCGATACTGCACTTGAGTGGGCTGGGCTGGGCGGAGGGGCAAAACGCAGGTGCTAGCAGGTATCTTGGCTGATCGCGCTAACACTGCGTTTATGGGAACCCTAAACTGCTGGGGATGCTAGTATAGATCTGACTGGATCAGATATCGATCCGTTCAGATACTATACCACTAAGGGAGGCCTATGCTGCGTGGGTGGGTGTTAGCGGTACTGGCGTTAATCTGACGCTGCCTGAGGCGACGCATATCACCGCCGGGCGATCAGGGGGCTAAACCTTTATTCGGTAATAAACGGTGGGTTCCCCGACACTATAAAAAATAAACAAACTAACCAGCGTCACCCGAAACAGTTATACAGTGATCACTGGTGAAAGGGTTAACTAGGGGGCAATCAAGGGGTTAAAACCTTTATTAGGTAGTATATGGGGGTCCCTGACGCTATAAAACGCTGACGGTGAACCTAAATATTTACCTCCCTAACTAGCGTCACCAGTGACACCAATACAGCGATCAGAAAAATGATCGCTTAGCGACACTGGCGACGGGGGTGATCAAGGGATTAAAACTTTATTGGGGGGGTTAGGGGGGTATCCTAGACCTAAAGGGGGCTAACGCTAACTGCCCTACCACACTAACTGTCACAAACTGACACCAACGCAGAAAAAAAAAACTGCTTGGTGTCAGTGTGACGGTGGGGAGGGGGGTGGGGCGGTGATTGGGGGGTGATCAGGGGCCGATCGGGGGGGGGATCGGGGGTGTAATGTATGCCTGGCATGTTCTACTGTGATGTGTTATGTTGGTGCACTCACATTACAGTCTTCTCTCCTCGGCGCTGGAACGGAAAATGCCGAGCCGAGGAGAGATGACATAATTTCCTCTGCCTCTGTGTACAATACAAAGGCAGGGAAATGATCCCATTGGCTGGGAGCGATCGCGAGGGGGGGGCCATGAATGGATGGCCTCCCCCTCACCTCTGATCGCCGGGGAAGATTTGCCGACCGCCGCAGGCACCGGGGGGGGGGGTCCGATCAGACCCCCCACCCGCGGGCAGGCAAGGATGTAACTGTAAGTCCTTTTGCCTGCCCGTGCCATTCTGCCGACGTACATCGTCGTGCAGCGGTCGGCAACTGGTTAAAGATGTGACAGGGATGATGATGCCCCCCGATCTTACAGTAAGCAGGTCTTAACTAGTTGCCTCCTCAGGTCACCCTGGTTTCCAATGGCACTCGTGGCTTCCTGGCCCAATCCGGTGCCGTCCAGGCCCACATGGCTCCACACAGCTCTCTTCCACATGTCTTTCCTACAGCAAAGTTTCTCTCTCTCTCCCCCCTCGTGTTCCTGGCCTTTTTCTTTTTTTATGCTCCCACCCCCCGGCAAGTGCTGCTGGGCTGTGTAGTTTGTTCTCAGCTAAACTGTAAGAAAAGTTTTGCTTCCACCATACAAGTTCCAGCGACCCTGCACTCCTGTATTTGAACTTGTGATGAACACTGCCATCTGCCAACTTGTGGTCAAAATAAAGATCTGCATTACAGTAACAATGCACAGTATTACATAAAAATATTTGATAAATTACATTACCCAGATAAATGGATACTTATCCATCGAGTCTGTCTGGGATTATATGAAGAGACAGAAGGATATGAGGCAGCCTACATCCACAAAAGATGTGTAGTTAGTTCTCCAAGATGCTTGGAACAACCTACCTTTCGAGTTCCTTAAAAAACTGTGTGCAAACATGCCTAGAAGAACTGATGCTATTTTGAAGGCAAAGGGTGGTCACACCAAATATTGATTTGATTTGGATTTCTCTTCTGTTCATTTGCTTTCTTAATTGATAGTTACTATTTTTAAAATAAATGGTGTTTTAAAATACTTCACTATGGTGACTTTTTTTGTGGTATATTACAACTGCTGGAGAGGAGGAGCTTCTGTTTAAAGTGATACACTATGGAGGAAACCTGAGGATAAACTGCATATCAAGTGCTGTTTGATCTGAATATAGGTCTCTAGTTCAGGTGAGCTGCTAGTTTGCATGGTGGCGGAGCACAGATTTCAATAGGATTGAGATCACATCATGCTGTTATATTTATGTTATTATTCAATCAACACTGGACTTTGTTTTTACCTCACTATATCACTTTATGGGACTGTTTTCATTATTATTTGTTAATTAAGCACTCATTTAGGAGGATTTATTTTTACATTTTTGACACCTGCTGAATGTCACTTGGCTGTTTTTTACACATTTATATTAGCACCTTTTGTTAATTTTGATCAATATTCTCTTAGTACTGTTTAATTGGTCTCACTTCTCATTAAGACCATCTTTTTCTTTGTTTATCTCACATTAGTATGATAGGTAATTCCTTCTTTAACTATTTATGAATGTACATTTGTTAAGATTTTTTATAGATACTTACAGCACTGGTGCATAGTTTACTACCCCAGTAGGGGATTATTTTATTTTTATTTGGGGATTGGTATTTTAATTTTTGGTTACATCTGGGTTGGAGTGTGTGCATCTATTTTTAGAATATTGTGTTATTTGCATGTGTTTATACTACAATTCATATATTTAAGGTAGCGCCACACTTTTTTGTAACATTTTGCACTGCATGCAGGGACACATTTTAGTGTTGGCAGCTTCCTATACTTGTTTGTGATTTATTTGGTTAGCGCATAAGTGATTCTTGCTTATCTCCTTGGATCAAGAGTTTGGGATTGAGTGGAATATCTTTGTTACAGATGCAGAGTAGGGATGAGCCGAACACCCCCCGGTTCGGTTCGCACCAGAACCTGCGAACGGACCGAAAGTTCGCACGAACGTTAGAACCCCATTGACGTCTATGGGACTCGAACGTTCGAAATCAAAAGTGCTCAGGGGACATGTATCAATGCAAAAAAAACTTTTAAAAACGGCCGTTTTTTCGGGAGCAGTGATTTTAATGATGCTTAAAGTAAAAAAAAAAAAAAAAAAGTGAAATATTCCTTTAAATATCGTACCTGAGGGGTGTCTATAGTATGCCTGTAAAGTGACGCGTGTTTCCCGTGTTTAGAACAGTCCCTGCACCAAATGTCATTTTTAAAGGAAAAAATCTCATTTAAAACTGCTTGCGGGTTTAATGTAATGTCGGGTCCTGGCAATATGGATGAAAATCAGTGAGACAAACGGCATGGGTACCCCCCAGTCCATTACCAGGCCCTTTGGGTCTTGTATGGATATTAAGGGGAACCCCACACCCAAATTAAAATAAGGAAAGGTGTGGGGCCACCAGGCCCTATATACTCTGAACAGCAGTATACAGGCGGTGCAAACAAAACAGGGACTGTAGGTTTGTTGTTAAGTAGAATCTCTTTGTAATTTTGAACGGGTACATTTTTAACGTGTTTAGCTCCAGCCAAAAAATCTTTTTTAAGCTTTTTGGAAAACATAGGGAAGGGTTATCACCCCTGTTACATTTATTTTGCTGTCTTTCCTCCTCTTCAGAAGATTTCACCTCACTTTTTGTCCCAATGGATTGGAAAGCATCAGTGGAAAGGAGAAATGTTTTTCCCATATTAACTCTTACAGGAGAGAATTTCCCTTCCTAGGGGTAGATTTCATCTCACTTCCTGTTGTCTCCTTCCGTTTGCAAGTAGGAGTCGTTTGTAAGTTAGTTGTTTGAAAGTAGGGTCCTGCCCTATATACTCAGCAGAAATTTGGGCCTTAGGTGTTGCTGTGGCCACAACACTGTAAGCCCTCACAGGGCCCTGCTGTGAAATATTAGATCAAGAATTGTAATTACATGCCCCTGTTGAACAGGAGCTGAAAAATTAGGCCTTAGGCACTGGTGCTGGTGCCACAACACTGCAACCCCTCACAGACACTCTAGTTGGAACGCAGGAACGAGCCCTGCTGCAAAGTATTGCATCAAAAATTGTAATTACACGCCCCTGTTAAACAAGGGCTGAAAAATTGGGCCTTAGGCACTGGTGCTGGTGCCACAACACTGCGACCCCTCACAGACACTCTAGTTGGAACGCAGGAACGAGCCCTGCTGCAAAGTATTGCATCAAAAATTGTAATTACACGCCCCTTTTAAACAGGGGCAGAAAAAATGGGCCTTAGGCACTGGTGCCACAACACTGCAACCCCTCACAGACACTCTAGTTGGAACGCAGGAACGAGCCCTGCTGCAAAGTATTACATCAAAAATTGTAATTACACGCCCCTGTTAAACAGGGGCTGAAAAATTGTGCCTTAGGCACTGGTGGTGGCGCCCAGAACCAAAAATGTTCTTACAAGCTATCAGCATGATGATTGAGGAGGAAGAGGATAATTACTCAGGGATAGTCACTCAGCATCAGCATAGGCAGCCTTTGAAGGGATCTGAGATTTCAAAAAAAATTATTCGGTTACATCAGCATCAGGTGCTTGGTAGCTGGTGGTGATCCAAGACTGATTCATTTTTATGAAGGTCAGTCGATCGAACGAGTCAGTGGACAGACGCACCCTGTGATCGGTTACCACGCCTCCAGCAGCACTGAATGTGCGTTCCGAAAGAACGCTGGATGCAGGACAGGCCAGTAGCTCAATTGCATACTGTGCAAGCTCTGGCCAGTGATCCATCCTCAAGACCCAGTAACCTAGAGGATTTTCGGTGGGAAAGGTGTCCAAGTCTGATCTTGCCCCTAGGTATTCCTGCACCATGTAAAACAGACGCTGGCGATGGTTGCTGGAACCGATCATACCTTGGGGCTGCGGACCAAAAAATTGTCTGAACGCATCGGTCAGACGGCCACCTTCTCCACCGCTCCTTCTTTGACTGACCGAAGCCTCAGCAACACGTTGTCCAGAAACAGGAGTTTGTAACCTCCCAGTCTCTGGGAACGCGTTGCACAGACCTTTCTGCAAGGCCTCCCGAAGATGTTTCATCCTCTGCTCCCTCTGCGATGGCAAGATAAGGTCCGCAACCTTACCCTTGTAACGTGGATCATGGAGGGTTGCCAGCCAGTATTGGTCCTTCTCCTTGATACCACGAATACGAGGATCCTTACGCAGGCTTTGCAGGATCAGGGAGGCCATGCAGCGTAGGTTTGCTGAGGCATTCGGTCCGGAGTCCTCTGGGTCACTAAGGACTACATGGTCCGCAGCCACCTCCTCCCAGCCACGTACAAGTCCATGTGTTTCTTGGGACTGATCCCTTAAAGACTGCTGCTGATGCTGAGTGCCAGGCTCCACCTCCATACTGACACAATCTTCCTCCTCCTCCTCCTCCTCCTCCTCCTCGTCCTCTTCCTGTGTGATCGGCGGGCACGCAGCAACACTGTCTGGATAAAGGGGGCCTTGAGAGCTAAGGAAGTCCTCCTCTTCCTGCCTCTGTTCTGCCTCAAGTGCCCTGTCCATTATTCCACGCAGCGTGTGCTCCAACAGGTGGACAAGGGGGACAGTGTCACTGATGCATGCACTGTCACTGCTCACCATCCTCGTGGCCTCCTCAAATGGTGACAGGACAGTGCATGCATCCCTGATCATGGCCCACTGGCGTGGGGAAAAAAAACCAAGCTCCCCTGACCCTGTCCTGGTGCCATAGTCGCACAGGTACTCATTGATGGCCCTCTGCTGCGTGTGCAGCCACTGCAGCATGGCCAACGTTGAGTTCCACCTGGTGGGCATGTCACAGATTAGGCGGTTCTTGGGCAGGTTAAACTCCTTTTGGAGGTCCGTCAGCCGAGCACTGGCATTATATGACCGGCGGAAATGCACACAGACTTTCCTGGCCTGCCTCAGGACATCCTGTAAGCCCGGGTACCTGCCCAAGAACCGCTGCACCACCAAGTTAAGGACGTGAGCCAAACAGGGCACATGGGTCATTTGTCCCTCTCGGAGGGCAGAGAGGAGGTTGGTGCCATTGTCGCAAACCACCATTCCTGCCTTAAGTTGGCGTGGCGTCAACCACCTCTGAACCTGCCCCTGCAGAGCTGACAGAACCTCTGCCCCAGTGTGGCTCCTGTCCCCCAAGCACACCAGCTCAAGCACCGCATGGCATCTTTTTGGCCTGCGTACTTGCGTAGCCCCTTGAACGACTATGGAGCACCGCTGGTTCCGAGGAAGAGGCCATGGAGGAAGAAGAAGAGGAGGGGGTGGAGGAGAGAGGTGTGTCACAATCATTAGCATTTTGGAGGCGTGGTGGCGGAACAACCTCCAACACTACTGCACCTTGTCCTGCATCCTTCCCAGCTGCCAGCAGAGTCACCCAATGCGCCGTGAAACTTAGGTAACGTCCCTGTCCATGCCTGCTGGACCATGAGTCAGCGGTAATATGCACTTTACCTCTGACCGCCCTGTCCAGCGAGGCATGGACATTGCCTTCCACATGCTGGTAGAGAGCCGGAATCGCCTTCCGTGAGAAAAAGTGGCGTTTGGGTACCTGCCACTGAGGAACCGCACATTCCACAAACTCACGGAAGGGGGAGGAGTCTACCAACTGAAAAGGCAGCAGTTGAAGTGCTAGCAATTTTGCCAAGCTAGCATTCAACCGCTGGGCATGTGGATGGCTGGGAGCAAACTTCTTTCGGCGGTGCAGCAGCTGGGGCAGGGAAATTTGCCTGGTACAATCTGACATCGGTGTACCAAAATCAGATTGCCCACAAGTACTTGGCTGTGACACACCTAATTCTACACCTTCATTCCTCTCAGTGCAGGTCTCAGAGAGGACTGAAGGTCTAGTGGGGTTGGAAATCTCAGCTGATGAGGAGCAAGGAGAGGTCCTCTTTGTTCTTTGGTGTGGGTCTTTTAGATACGCTTGCCAACGAACTGCATGGCAGGTCAACATATGTCTGGTCAAGCATGTGGTACCCAAGCGGGAGATGTTTTGGCCACGCGAGATACGCTTGAGACATATGTTGCAAATAGCAGCGGTGCGATCTGATGCACTCGTCTCAAAAAAAGCCCACAACAAAGAACTTTTTGAATAACGCGCAGAGACTGCAGCGCCCTGCACATGTGGAGCATTGGGGTGTGATGCAGTCAATGTGCTGCCCTTAGGCTGGCCCCTGGAGGGCAGCCTGCCTCGTTGGTGATGTGCCGCCTCCTCCTCCTCCTCCTCCTCTCTCCTATCAGGCACCCACGTTGAGTCAGTGACCTCATCATCCCCTCCCTCCTCATCACTGGAGCAAACCTGGCAGTATGCTGCAGCAGGGGGAGCATGACTGCCAGATTGCTGTCCTTCTTGGGCACCCCCTCTGTCCGTGCTCATGTTACTGCCTTCATCGAGCTCAGTATCATCATCAGAGCCTTCCAAATGCTGGGCATCCTCCTGGAGCATGTACCCAACACTGTGGTCAAACAGTTCGAGGGACTCCTCAGGAGGACATGGTGGGGCTAGGGAAGGAGTCACTGATGACATTGAGCCGAGGGAAGAGGCCGCTGCTTTGCCAGACAAAGTACCCTGGGCATGGGTGAGAGAGGATGAGGAGGATGAGGACGGCTTGGTCATCCACTCGACCAAGTCTTCCGCATGTTGCGGCTCAACATGGCCAGCTGCCGAAAAAAAGGCCAAGCGTGTCCCATGGCCACGTGCTGATGAGGATGCACCGTCTCCGCGACCAGCACTAGACACAGAGCCTGCTTGCCCTCTCTTATTGGCTTGTGACTGTCTGCCTCTCCTTCTTGGCCTTCCAGACATACTAATGGCCTGTAGCTGCACTAAGCTGGGATATATATATATATATATATATATATATATATATATATGTACTGATACTGCAGCTAGCAAAATCAACTGCCTGCCTGTAGTATGAGAACACCACCAACCTTCTACAGGTAGCTTTAGCTGAACACTGTGAGGTGGACGCACCCCACTAACTTGTAGGTTTAGCTGAACACTGTGAGCAGGACGCACTGCACTAATTGTAAATAGTCTAGCTGCCTGACTGTGGTACTAATAGGATCAAAAGAACACCAGCAATTTTCTTCAGGTAGCTGTATTTACTGTAACAAGACAAGCCTGCCTGTCAGTAAGAAGATAACAGAAACGGATCTAGCTGAACACTGTGAGCAGGACGCACCCCACTAGCTTGTAGGTTTAGCTGAACACTGTGAGGTGGACGCACCCCACTAACTTGTAGGTTTAGCTGAACACTGTGAGCAGGACGCACCCCACTAACTTGTAGGTTTAGCAGAACACTGTGAGCAGGACGCACTGCACTAACTGTAAATAGTCTAGCTGCCTGACTGTGGTACTAATAGGATCAAAAGAACACAAGCAATTTTCTTCAGGTAGCTGTATTTACTGTAACAAGACAAGCCTGCCTGTCAGTAAGAAGATAACAGAAACGGATCTAGCTGAACACTGTGAGCAGGACGCACCCCACTAGCTTGTAGGTTTAGCTGAACACTGTGAGGTGGACGCACCCCACTAACTTGTAGGTTTAGCTGAACACTGTGAGCAGGACGCACCCCACTAAGTTGTAGGTTTAGCAGAACACTGTGAGCAGGATGCACTGCACTAACTGTAAATAGTCTAGCTGCCTGACTGTGGTACTAATAGGATCAAAAGAACACAAGCAATTTTCTTCAGGTAGCTGTATTTACTGTAACAAGACAAGCCTGCCTGTCAGTAAGAAGATAACAGAAACAGATCTAGCTGAACACTGTGAGCAGGACGCACCCCACTAACTTGTAGGTTTAGCAGAACACTGTGAGCAGGACGCACTGCACTAAATGTAAATAGTCTAGCTGCCTGACTGTGGTACTAATAGGATCAAAAGAACACCAGTAATTTTCTTCAAAATACTGTAACAAGACAAGCCTGCCTGTCAGTAAGAAGATAACAGGAACGGATCTAGCTGAACACTGTGAGCAGGACGCACTGCACTAAATGTAAATAGTCTAGCTGCCTGACTGTGGTACTAATAGGATCAAAAGAACACCAGTAATTTTCTTCAAAATACTGTAACAAGACAAGCCTGCCTGTCAGTAAGAAGATAACAGGAACGGATCTAGCTGAACACTGTGAGCAGGACGCACTGCACTAAATGTAAATAGTCTAGAAGATAACAGGAATGGATCTAGCTAAACTGAATACAGTGTATATATATATATATGCAACACCTGGGATGCATATATATAGACAATACACTTTAAGTGCAGCTAACTGACTGACTGTCCTGCCTAATCTAGCTAACTCAAATGAAATGACACTGTCTCTCTCTCTCTATTTCTCAGCACACCGGAACACACTGCACAGGGCCGCCGTGCAGGCGGCCTTATATAGTGTGGGGTGTGTACTAAATCCCCTGAGCCATAATTGGCCAAAGCCTCCTTGGCTTTTACCAATTACGGCTCTCTGTTAAGGCGGCACTGTGATTGGCCAAGCATGCGGGTCATAGTGCATGCTTGGCCAATGATCAGCAAGCAATGCACTGCGATGCCGCAGTGAATTATGGGCCGTGACGCGCCACACGAATTTGGCGCGAACGGCCCATATCGTTCGCAATTCGACGAACGATCGAACAGGACGAGGAGGAGGAGGAGGAGGAGGAGGAGGAAGATTGTGTCAGTATGGAGGTGGAGCCTGGCACTCAGCATCAGCAGCAGTCTTTAAGGCATCAGTCCCAAGAAACACATGGACTTGTACGTGGCTGGGAGGAGGTGGCTGCGGACCATGTAGTCCTTAGTGACCCAGAGGACTCCGGACCGAATGCCTCAGCAAACCTACGCTGCATGGCCTCCCTGATCCTGCAAAGCCTGCGTAAGGATCCTCGTATTCGTGGTATCAAGGAGAAGGACCAATACTGGCTGGCAACCCTCCATGATCCACGTTACAAGGGTAAGGTTGCGGACCTTATCTTGCCATCGCAGAGGGAGCAGAGGATGAAACATCTTCGGGAGGCCTTGCAGAAAGGTCTGTGCAACGCGTTCCCAGAGACTGGGAGGTTACAAACTCCTGTTTCTGGACAACGTGTTGCTGAGGCTTCGGTCAGTCAAAGAAGGAGCGGTGGAGAAGGTGGCCGTCTGACCGATACGTTCAGACAATTTTTTGGTCCGCAGCCCCAAGGTATGATCGGTTCCAGCAACCATCGCCAGCGTCTGTTTTACATGGTGCAGGAATACCTAGGGGCAAGATCAGACTTGGACACCTTTCCCACCGAAAATCCTCTGGGTTACTGGGTCTTGAGGATGGATCACTGGCCAGAGCTTGCACAGTATGCAATTGAGCTACTGGCCTGTCCTGCATCCAACGTTCTTTCGGAACGCACATTCAGTGCTGCTGGAGGCGTGGTAACCGATCACAGGGTGCGTCTGTCCACTGACTCGGCCGATCGACTGGCCTTCATAAAAATGAATCAGTCTTGGATCACCACCAGCTACCAAGCACCTGATGCTGATGTAACCGAATAATTTTTTTTGAAATCTCAGATCCCTTCAAAGGCTGCCTATGCTGATGCTGAGTGACTATCCCTGAGTAATTATCCTCTTCCTCCTCAATCATCACGCTGATAGCTTGTAAGAACATTTTTGGTTCTGGGCGCCACCACCAGTACCTAAGGCACAATTTTTCAGCCCCTGTTTAACAGGGGCGTGTAATTACAATTTTTGATGTAATACTTTGCAGCAGGGCTCGTTCCTGCATTCCAACTAGAGTGTCTGTGAGGGGTTGCAGTGTTGTGGCACCAGCACCAGTGCCTAAGGCCCATTTTTTCTGCCCCTGTTTAACAGGGGCATGTAATTACAATTTTTGATGCAATACTTTGCAGCAGGGCTCGTTCCTGCGTTCCAACTAGAGTGTCTGTGAGGGGTTGCAGTGTTGTGGCACCAGCACCAGTGCCTAAGGCCCATTTTTTCTGCCCCTGTTTAACAGGGGCGTGTAATTACAATTTTTGATGCAATACTTTGCAGCAGGGCTCGTTCCTGCGTTCCAACTAGAGTGTCTGTGAGGGGTTGCAGTGTTGTGGCACCAGCACCAGTGCCTAAGGCCCATTTTTTCTGCCCCTGTTTAACAGGGGCGTGTAATTACAATTTTTGATGCAATACTTTGCAGTAGGGCACGTTCCTGCGTTCCAACTAGAGTGTCTGTGAGGGGTTGCAGTGTTGTGGCACCAGCACCAGTGCCTAAGGCCCAATTTTTCAGCCCTTGTTTAACAGGGGCGTGTAATTACAATTTTTGATGCAATACTTTGCAGCAGGGCTTGTTCCTGCGTTCCAACTAGAGTGTCTGTGAGGGGTTGCAGTGTTGTGGCACCAGAACCAGTGCCTAAGGCCCAATTTTTCAGCCCTTGTTTAACAGGGGCGTGTAATTACAATTTTTGATGCAATACTTTGCAGCAGGGCTCGTTCCTGCGTTCCAACTAGAGTGTCTGTGAGGGGTTGCAGTGTTGTGGCACCAGCACCAGTGCCTAAGGCCTAATTTTTCAGCTCCTGTTCAACAGGGGCATGTAATTACAATTCTTGATCTAATATTTCACAGCAGGGCCCTGTGAGGGCTTACAGTGTTGTGGCCACAGCAACACCTAAGGCCCAAATTTCTGCTGAGTATTTAGGGCAGGACCCTACTTTCAAACAACTAACTTACAAACGACTCCTACTTGCAAACGGAAGGAGACAACAGGAAGTGAGATGAAATCTACCCCTAGGAAGGGAAATTCTCTCCTGTAAGAGTTAATATGGGAAAAACATTTCTCCTTTCCACTGATGCTTTCCAATCCATTGGGACAAAAAGTGAGGTGAAATCTTCTGAAGAGGAGGAAAGACAGCAAAACAAATGTCACAGGAGTGATAACCCTTCCCTATGTTTTCCAAAAAGCTTAAAAAAGATTTTTTGGCTGGAGCTAAACACGTTAAAAATGTACCCGTTCAAAATTACAAAGAGATTCTACTTAACAACAAACCTACAGTCCCTGTTTTGTTTGCACCGCCTGTATACTGCTGTTCAGAGTATATAGGGCCTGGTGGCCCCACACCTTTCCTTATTTTAATTTGGGTGTGGGGTTCCCCTTAATATCCATACAAGACCCAAAGGGCCTGGTAATGGACTGGGGGGTACCCATGCCGTTTGTCTCACTGATTTTCATCCATATTGCCAGGACCCGACATTACATTAAACCCGCAAGCAGTTTTAAATGAGATTTTTTCCTTTAAAAATGACATTTGGTGCAGGGACTGTTCTAAACACGGGAAACACGCGTCACTTTACAGGCATACTATAGACACCCCTCAGGTACGATATTTAAAGGAATATTTCACTTTTTTTTTTTTTTTTTACTTTAACCACTTGACGACCGCCTCACGCCGATTTACGTCGGCAAGGTGGCACGGACAGGATTTGCCTTCCGCGGGTGGGGGGTCCGATCGGACCCCCCCCGGTGCCCGAGGCGGTCGTCTTTTCTCCCACGGCGATTGGAGATGAGGGGGAGGCTATCCGTTCGTGGCCCCCCCCTCGCGATCGCCGCCGGCCAATGAGAACATTCCTTTGCTGCTGTATGCTAAACAGCAGCAAAGGAAATGATGTCATCTCTCCTCGGCTCGGTAATTTCCGTTCCGGCCCGAGGAGAGAAGACAAGTGAGTGAGTGCACAACACACACACAGTAGAACATGCCAGGCACACAAAACACCCCGATCCCCCCCCCGATCGCCCCCCCCGATCCCCCCCCAATCACCCCCCCCCTGTCACAAACTGACACCAGCAGTTTTTTTTTTTTTTTTTTTTTTCTGATTACTGTATTGGTGTCAGTTTGTGACAGTTACAGTGTTGGGACAGTTACTGTTACCCCCCCTTTAGGTCTAGGATACCCCCCTAACCCCCCCTAATAAAGTTTTAACCCCTTGATCACCCCCTGTCACCAGTGTCACTAAGCGATCATTTTTCTGATCGCTGTATTAGTGTCGCTGGTGACGCTAGTTAGTGAGGTAAATATTTAGGTTCGCCGTCAGCGTTTTATAGCGACAGGGACCCCCATATACTATCTAATAAATGTTTTAACCCCTTGATTGCCCCCTAGTTAACCCTTTCACCACTGATCACCGTATAACTGTTACGGGTGACGCTGGTTAGTTTGTTTATTTTTTATAGTGTCAGGGCACCCGCCGTTTATTACCGAATAAAGGTTTAGCCCCCCGGTCGCCCGGCGGTGATATGCGTCGCCCCAGGCAGCGTCAGATTAGCGCCAGTACCGCTAACACCCACGCACGCAGCATACGCCTCCCTTAGTGGTATAGTATCTGAACGGATCAATATCTGATCTGATCAGATCTATACTAGCGTCCCCAGCAGTTTAGGGTTCCCAAAAAACGCAGTGTTAGTGGGATCAGCCCAGATACCTGCTAGCACCTGCGTTTTGTCCCTCCGCCCGGCCCAGCCCAGCCCACCCAAGTGCAGTATCGATCGATCACTGTCACTTACAAAACACTAAACGCATAACTGCAGCGTTCGCAGAGTCAGGCCTGATCCCTGCGATCGCTAACAGTTTTTTTGGTAGCATTTTGGTGAGCTGGCAAGCACCAGCCCCAGGCTGCGCCAGATTAGCGCCAGTACCACTGACACCCACGCACGTACCATACACCTCCCTTAGTGGTATAGTATCTGAACGGATCAATATCTGGTCCGATCAGATCTATACTAGCGTCCCCAGCAGTTTAGGGTTCCCAAAAACGCAGTGTTAGCGGGATCAGCCCAGATACCTGCTAGCACCTGCGTTGTGCCCCTCCGCCCGGCCCAGCCCAGCCCAGTCCACCCAAGTGCAGTATCGATCGATCACTGTCACTTACAAGGCACTAAACGCATAACTGCAGCGTTCGCAGAGTCAGGCCTGATCCCTGCGATCGCTAACAGCTTTTTTGGTAGCATTTTGGTGAACTAGCAAGCACCGGCCCCAGGCAGCGTCAGGTTAGCGCCAGTACCGCTAACACCCACGCACGCAGCATACGCCTCCCTTAGTGGTATAGTATCTGAACGGATCAATATCTGATCTGATCAGATCTATACTAGCGTCCCCAGCAGTTTAGGGTTCCCAAAAACGCAGTGTTAGTGGGATCAGCCCAGATACCTGCTAGCACCTGCGTTTTGTCCCTCCGCCCGGCCCACCCAAGTGCAGTATCGATCGATCACTGTCACTTACAAAACACTAAACGCATAACTGCAGCGTTCGCAGAGTCAGGCCTGATCCCTGCGATCGCTAACAGTTTTTTTGGTAGCATTTTGGTGAGCTGGCAAGCACCAGCCCCAGGCTGCGCCAGATTAGCGCCAGTACCACTGACACCCAAGCACGTACCATACACCTCCCTTAGTGGTATAGTATCTGAACGGATCAATATCTGGTCCGATCAGATCTATACTAGCGTCCCCAGCAGTTTAGGGTTCCCAAAAACGCAGTGTTAGCGGGATCAGCCCAGATACCTGCTAGCACCTGCGTTGTGCCCCTCCGCCCGGCCCAGCCCAGCCCAGTCCACCCAAGTGCAGTATCGATCGATCACTGTCACTTACAAGGCACTAAACGCATAACTGCAGCGTTCGCAGAGTCAGGCCTGATCCCTGCGATCGCTAACAGTTTTTTTGGTAGCATTTTGGTGAACTAGCAAGCACCGGCCCCAGGCAGCGTCAGGTTAGCGCCAGTACCGCTAACACCCACGCACGCAGCATACGCCTCCTTTAGTGGTATAGTATCTGAACTGATCAATATCTGATCCGATCAGATCTATACTAGCGTCCCCAGCAGTTTAGGGTTCCCAAAAACGCAGTGTTAGCGGGATCAGCCCAGATACCTGCTAGCACCTGCGTTTTGCCCCTCCGCCCGGCCCAGCCCAGCCCACCCAAGTGCAGTATCGATCGATCACTGTCACTTACAAAACACTAAACGCATAACTGCAGCGTTTGCAGAGTCAGGCCTGATCCCTGCGATCGCTAACAGTTTTTTTGGAAGCTTTTTATTGAACTGGCAAGCACCAGCGGCCTAGTACACCCCGGTCGTAGTCAAACCAGCGCTGCAGTAACACTTGGTGACGTGGCGAGTCCCATAAGTGCAGTTCAAGCTGGTGAGGTGGCAAGCACAAGTAGTGTCCCGCTGCCACCAAAAAGACAAACACAGGCCCGTCATGCCCATAGTGCCCTTCCTGCTGCATTCGCCAATCCTAATTGGGAACACACCGCTTCTGCAGCGCCCGTACTTCCCCCATTCACATCCCCAACCAAATGCAGTCGGCTGCATGAGAGGCATTTTTATGTCCTCCCGAGTACCCCTACCCAATGAACCCCCCCAAAAAGATGTCGTGTCTGCAGCAAGCGCGGATATAGGCGTGACACCCGCTATTATTGTCCCTCCTGTCCTGACAATCCTGGTCTTTGCATTGGTGAATGTTTTGAACGCTACCATGCACTAGTTATTAGCGTAGGGTACAGCATTGCACAGACTAGGCACACTTTCACAGGGTCTCCCAAGATGCCATCACATTTTGAGAGACCCGAACCTGGAACCGGTTACAGTTATAAAAGTTAGTTACAAAAAAAGTGTAAAAAAAAAATATATATATATAAAATAAAAAAAAATAGTTGTCGTTTTATTGTTCTCTCTCTCTATTCTCTCTCTCTATTGTTCTGCTCTTTTTTTACTGTATTCTATTCTGAAATGTTTTATTGTTATTGTTATTGTTATTATGTTTTATCATGTTTGTTTTTCAGGTATGTAATTATTTATACTTTACTGTTTACTGTGCTTTATTGTTAACCATTGTTAACCATTTTTTTGTCTTCAGGTACGCCATTCACGACTTTGAATGGTTATACCAGAATGATGCCTGCAGGTTTAGGTATCATCTTGGTATCATTCTTTTCAGCCAGCGGTCGGCTTTCATGTAAAAGCAATCCTAGTGGCTAATTAGCCTCTAGACTGCTTTTACAAGCCGTGGGAGGGAATCCCCCCCCCCACACCGTCTTCCGTGTTTTTCTCTGGCTCTCCTATCTCAACAGGGAACCTGAGAATGCAGCCGGTGATTCAGCCAGCTGACCATAGAGCTGATCAGAGACCAGAGTGGCTCCAAACATCTCTATGGCCTAAGAAACCGGAAGCTACGATCATTTTATGACTTAGATTTCGCCGGATGTAAATAGCGCCATTGGGAAATTGGGGAAGCATTTTATCACACCGATCTTGGTGTCATCAGATGCTTTGAGGGCAGAGGAGAGATCTAGGGTCTAATAGACCCCAATTTTTTCAAAAAAGAGTACCTGTCACTACCTATTGCTATCATAGGGGATATTTGCATTCCCCGAGATAACAATAAAAATGATTAAAAAAAAAAAAAAAAAATGAAAGGAACAGTTTAAAAATAAGATAAAAAAGCAAAAAAATAATAAAGAAAAAAAAAAAAAAAAAAAAAAAAAAGCACCCCTGTCGCCCCCTGCTCTCGCGCTAAGGCGAACGCAAATGGCGGTCTGTCGTCAAACGTAAACAGCAATTGCACCATGCATGTGAGGTATCGCCGTGAAGGTCAGATCGAGGGCAGTAATTTTTGCAGTAGACCTCCTCTGTAAATCTAAAGTGGTAACCTGTAAAGGCTTTTAAAGGCTTTTAAAAATGCATTTATTTTGTTGCCACTGCACGTTTGTGCGCAATTTTAAAGCATGTCATGTTTGGTATCCATGTACTCGGCCTAAGATCATCTTTTTTATTTCATCAAACATTTGGGCAATATAGTGTGTTTTAGTGCATTTAAATTTAAAAAAGTGTGTTTTTTCCCCAAAAAATGCGTTTGAAAAATCGCTGCGCAAATACTGTGTGAAAAAAAAAAATGAAACACCCACCATTTTAATCTGTAGGGCATTTGCTTTAAAAAAATATATAATGTTTGGGGATTCAAAGTAATTTTTTTGCAAAAAAAAATAACTTTTTCATGTAAACAATGAGTGTCAGAAAGGGCTTTGTCTTCAAGTGGTTAGAAGAGTTGGTGATGTGTGACATAAGCTTCTAAATGTTGTGCATAAAATGCCAGGACAGTTCAAAACCCCCCCAAATGACCCCATTTTGGAAAGTAGACACCCCAAGCTATTTGCTGAGAGGCATGTCGAGTCCATGGAATATTTTATATTGCGACACAAGTTGCGGGAAAGAGACAAATTTTTTTTTTTTTTTTGCACAAAGTTGTCACTAAATGATATATTGCTCAAACATGCCATGGGAATATGTGAAACTACACCCCAAAATACATTCTGCTGCTTCTCCTGAGTACGGGGATACCACATGTGTGAGACTTTTTGGGAGCCTAGCCGCGTACGGGACCCCGAAAACCAAGCACCGCCTTCAGGCTTTCTAAGGGCGTGAATTTTTGATTTCACTCTTCACTGCCTATCACAGTTTCGGAGGCCATGGAAAGCCCAGGTGGCACAAAACCCCCCCAAATGACCCCATTTTGGAAAGTAGACACCCAAAGCTATTTGCTGAGAGGTATAGTGAGTATTTTGCAGACCTCACTTTTTGTCACAAAGTTTTGAAAATTGAAAAAAGAAAAAAAAAAAAGTTTTTTCTTGTCTTTCTTCATTTTCAAAAACAAATGAGAGCTGCAAAATACTCACCATGCCTCTCAGCAAATAGCTTGGGGTGTCTACTTTCCAAAATGGGGTCATTTGGGGGGGGGGGGTTTGTGCCACCTGGGCATTCCATGGCCTCCGAAACTGTGATAGGCAGTGAAGAGTGAAATCAAAAATTTTCACCCTTGGAAATCCTGAAGGCGGTGCTTGGTTTTCGGGGCCCCGTACGCGGCTAGGCTCCCAAAAAGTCCCACACATGTGGTATCCCCGTACTCAGGAGAAGCAGCTAAATGTATTTTGGGGTGCAATTCCACATATGCCCATGCCCTGTGTGAGCAATATATCATTTAGTGACAACTTTGTGCAAAAAAAAAAAAAAAGTGTCACTTACCCGCAACTTGTGTCAAAATATAAAATATTCCATGGACTCAATATGCCTCTCAGCAAATAGCTTGGGGTGTCTACTTTCCAAAATGGGGTCATTTGGGGGGGGGTTTGTGCCACCTGGGCATTCCATGGCCTCTGAAACTGTGATAGGCAGTGAAGAGTGAAATCAAAAATTTACACCCTTATGCCGCGTACACACGGTCGGACTTTTCGTCTACAAAAGTCCGACAGCCTGTCCGACAGACTTCCGGCGGACTTCCGGCGGACTTTCGGCGGACTTGCAGCAGACTTTCTAACGAACGGACTTGCCTACACACGACCACACAAAAGTCCGACGGATTCGTACGTGATGACGTACACCGGACTAAAATAAGGAAGTTCATAGCCAGTAGCCAATAGCTGCCCTAGCATGGGTTTTTGTCCGTCGGACTAGCACACAGACGAGCGGATTTCGGGGTCCGTCGTAGTTACGACGTAAAGATTTGAAGCATGTTTCAAATCTAAAGTCCGTCGGATTTGAGGCTGAAAAAGTCTGCTGAAAGTCCGGAGAAGCCCACACACGATCGGATTACCAGCCAGCTTTAGTCCGTCAGCGTCCGTTGGACTTTTGTAGATGAAAAGTCCGACCGTGTGTACGCGGCATTAGAAATCCTGAAGGCGGTGCTTGGTTTTCGGGGCCCCGTACGCGGCTAAGCTCCCAAAAAGTCCCACACATGTGGTATCCCCATACTCAGGAGAAGCAGCTGAATGTATTTTGGGGTGCAATTCCACATAGGCCCATGGCCTGTGTGAGCAATATATCATTTAGTGACAACTTTTTGTAAATATTTTTTTTTTTTGTCATTATTCAATCACTTGGGACAAAAAAAATAAATATTCAATGGGTTCAACATGCCTCTCAGCAATTTCCTTGGGGTGTCTACTTTCCAAAATGGGGTCATTTGGGGGGGGTTTGTACTGCCCTGCCATTTTAGCACCTCAAGAAATGACATAGGCAGTCATAAACTAAAAGCTGTGTAAATTACAGAAAATGTACCCTAGTTTGTAGACGCTATAACTTTTGCGCAAACCAATAAATATATGCTTATTGACATTTTTTTTACCAAAGACATGTGGCCGAATACATTTTGGCCTAAATGTATGACTAAAATTTAGTTTATTGGATTTTTTTTATAACAAAAAGTAGAAAATATCATTTTTTTTCAAAATTTTCGGTCTTTTTCCGTTTATAGCGCAAAAAATAAAAACTGCAGAGGTGATCAAATACCATCAAAAGAAAGCTCTATTTGTGGGAAGAAAAGGACGCAAATTTCGTTTAGGTACAGCATTGCATGACCGCGCAATTAGCAGTTAAAGCGACGCAGTGCCAAATTGGAAAAAGACCTCTGGTCCTTAGGCAGCATAATGGTCCGGGGCTCAAGTGGTTAAGCATCATTAACCACTTGACCACTGGGCACTTAAACCCCCTTCCTAAGCAGACCAATTTTCAGCTTTCGGTGCTCTCACATTTTGAATGACAATTACTCAGTCATACAACACTTTACCCCTATGAAATTTTTGTCCTTTTTTTCACACAAATAGAGCCTTCTTTTGGTGGTATTTAATCACCGTTGGGTTTTTTATTTTTTGCGCTATAAAAGAAAAAAGACTGAAAATTTGGTAAAAAAATGAATTTTTCTTTGTTTCTGTTATAAAATTTAGCAAATTAGTAATTTTTCTTCGTAAATTTTGGCCAAAATTTATACTGCTACATATCTTTGGTAAAAATAAGTACAACTTGGTGTATATTATTTGGTCTTTGTGAATGTTAGAGAGTCCAAAAGCTATGGTGCCAATATCTGAAAATTGATCACACCTGAAGTACTGATAGCCTATCTAATTTCTTGAGACCCTAACATGCCAGAAAAGTACAAATACCTCCCAAATGACCCCTACTTAGAAAGAAGACATTCCAAGGTATTTAGAAAGATGCATGATGAGTTTTTTGAAATTGTCATCTTTTCCCACAATTCTTTGCAAAATCAAGATTTTTTTTTTTTCTTTTTTTTTTTTCACAAAATTGTCATATTAGAAGGTTATTTCTCACACACCGCATATGCATACCACAAATTACACCCCAAAAAACATTCTGCTATTACTCCCTAGTACGGCAATACCACATGTGTGAGACTTTTACACAGCGTGGCCACATACAGAGGCCCAACATGCACGGAGCACCTCCAGGCGTTCTGGAGCACCCAGGCCAATTCTTATATTTCTCTCCTACATGTAAAAATAATTTATTTGCTAGAAAATTACATAGAACCCCAAAACATTATATATATATATTTTTTTAAGCAAAGACCCTAGAGAATACAATGGCGGTTGTTGCAACTTTTTATCTCGCACGGTATTTGCGCAGCAATTTTAGAACGCGTTTTTTTGGGAAAAAAAACAGTTTTGTGCTTTAAAAAAAAAACAAAACAGTAAAGTTAGCCCAATGTTTTTGCATAATGTGAAAGATGAAGTTACGCCGAGTAAATACATACCTAACATGTCACCCTTCAAAATTGCACACTCTCGTGGAATGGTGCCAAACGTCACTACTTAAAAGTCTCCATAGGTGATGCTTTAAAATTTTTTACCGGTTACATGTTTTGAGTTACAGAGGAGGTCTAGGGCCAAAATTATTGCTCTCGCTCCAACGTTCGCAGTGATACCTCACATGTGTGGTTTGAACACCGTTTTCATATGTGGGCGGGACTTACGTATGTGTTCGCTTCTGCATGCGAGCACACGGACATGGGCGCTTTAAAAATTTTTTTTTTTTTTTTATTGTTTATTTTACTTTATTTATTTTAGTTTGACACTTTTTCCCCCCCAAAAAATTTTTTGATCACTTTTATTTCTATTACAAGGAATGTAAACATCCCATGTAATAGGAATATGGCATGACAGGTCCTCTTTACAGTGAGATATGGGGTCAATAAGACCTCACATCTCACCTCTAGGCTGTGCCTGAAATAAAGAAAAAAAAAAAACGATCTTGGCTTCGATCGTAGCGGTGAGTCGGTAGAAGCACCGGAGGGTGGCGGGAAGGGGGGGCGTCCCCTCTCGCCTCCCATAAGAACGATCAAGCAGTGGAACAGCCGCTATGATCATTCTTATGGTGTAGGGAATTGCCGGCTGAAAAAGCTGATATCTGAATGATGCCTGTAGCTGCAGGCATCATTCAGATATCCCCGCTCAAAGTCAAGGACGTCATATGACTGTGGGCGGGAACTGGTTAAAAATTGCGGAGTATTGCGGGGTATTGCAGAGTATTGCGGAGTAGTGCAGGGTATATTGCGGGGTATATTGCAGAGTATTGCGGGGTATATTGCAGAGTATTGCTGGGTATATTGCAGAGTATTGCCGGGTATATTGCAGAGTATTGCGAAGTAGTGCAGGGTATATTGCAGGGTATATTGCTGGGTATATTGCAGAGTAGTGCTGGGTATATTGCAGAGTAGTGCCGGTATATTGCAGAGTATTGCTGTGTATATTGCAGAGTAGTGCAGGGTATATTGCTGGGTATATTGCAGAGTAGTACCGGGTATATTGCAGAGTAGTGCCGGGTATATTGCAGAGTAGTGCCGGGTATATTGCAGAGTAGTGCCGGGTATATTGCAGAGTAGTGCCGGGTATATTGCAGAGTATTGCCGGGTATATTGCAGAGTATTGCGGGGTATTATGCAGAGTATTGCGGGGTATTATGCAGAGTATTGCGGGGTATTATGCAGAGTATTGTAGGGTATTATACAGAGTATTGCGGGGTATTATGCAGAGTATTGCGGGGTATTATGCAGAGTATTGCAGGGTATTATGCAGAGTATTGTAGGGTATTATGCAGAGTATTGCGGGGTATTATGCAGAGTATTGCGGGGTATTATGCAGAGTATTGCAGGGTATTATGCAAAGTATTGCAGGGTATTATGCAGAGTATTGTAGGGTATTATGCAGAGTATTGTAGGGTATTATGCAGGGATGGCTGAGCATGGAGGGATGGATGGATGTGACTGCAATTGTCACTGAGCACTGCTGTGGGCACTACACATGCAGCCCACAGCGGTGCTGCCATCCGATCCCTCCCCCTCTCCCCTCGCACTGTACCGATCGGTACACAGAGGGGAGCGAGGAACCGGCGTCATGACATGACGCCGGTCTGTTGACATGTGATCGCTCCGTCATTTGACGGAGCGATCACATGGTAAACGGCCGCGATCAGCGGCCGTTTACCGTGATCCGTGATGCGCCGGGTCCTCCGGACCCGGCGGTCACGGAAGTTCTCGGGTGCGCGCCCCAGGGGGCGCGCGAGAGCAGTATTCTGGGAGGACGTCCATGGACGTCCACCTAGAACTAGCCGACTGCGCTGTTGCCGTCTTTCGGCTATGGCCCGGTCGGCAAGTGGTTAAAATCACTGCTCCCGAAAAAACGGCCGTTTTTAAAAGTTTTTTTTGCATTGATACATGTCCCCTGGGGTAGGACCCGGGTCCCCAAACCCTTTTTAGGACAATACCATGCAAATTAGTTTTTAAAATGAGCACTTTTGATTTCGAACGTTCGAGTCCCATAGACGTCAATGGGGTTCTAACTTTCGTGCAAACTTTCGGTCCGTTCGCAGGTTCTGGTGCGAACCGAACCGGGGGGTGTTCGGCTCATCCCTAATGCAGAGCGATCATTACAAAGGTATAATTGTCTGTTGCAGCAGAAAAAAAGCTGTACTGTCTCCTTTAATTTAGATGTTATAATCACTTAAAGCATTTCAGTTATAGCCCTTCTGTACCTGCCCACTGTTTTCCTAAACAGTACAAAACTCAATGCCTCATCTCTTTAACTTACTTGATTTCTAAATGAATGATGGTAATTTTGCAGTTCTGCACACTTCAAATCTAACCAGGTTGCCTTCACTGGTTTTGGGTAGTTTAATATATTTATTGCTCCTACAATTAATACCCCCTTCCTTCATTTTACTTTTTCCTTTTGTTTCCTATTGAAGCTCATTCATATTATATTATTTTCAATGTCTATTAGCTTGTTTCCCAGGGGCCCCTTTAGGCTATGATATTTGTTTTGGATATTGTTTAATATGGATAATACAGTTACTTTTTTTATAGGAGCGTGTTGTTTAATCAAAGGATATTTTTTTATTTTTTTGCGTTTTATTGCCATTGCTATGAATTCCTGAATTTCACTACAATAATTTGATTTCATAGCACTATCATCTAGGCCTGTTTGTTGCAGGTATTTTTGTATGGCCCTCTGAGAAACTCCCTTTTTTGTTTCTTTACACTGCTGTTGCTATAGGTAATGCCTTTAATCTGACACTACACTACCCCTACCAAAGTAAGAGCTAACAGACACTGGCACCTTGAACCTATGCCACTGTTGTATAAACCATAAGAAAAAGCCAGAACTCTGATACAGATTCTAGAATGCAGTTTTCTATAATAAAACGACTAAAATGCAGTCATGACAGAGGCTCTAATGCAGTCCTTAATCATAGCTATCTGTCATACGATCATGGAGTGATTACATTCGAGCAGCCATAAACACCACAGATAGTATCCACTGTGGGTTTTTTGTTGTCATGGGCATTGCTTGCATCACCTGGCAATGAATGCTTTCTGTACCATGCATGCACAGTGAGATCACAGGAGGCAAGGCCAGATACAGTAACTTATTTGGCTACTAACATGGAAAAGACCATTTTAATTTCTGGTGACTACCATTGGTCTATGCTGGGAAGTGGGACTTGTCCCTCAGACCATACCCACTGTCTCCTAGCAATGGTTGTCATGGCATGGCAGACCCACTTCCTGATGCAGTGCAGTTTGCCATTATGATTGTCGACAGATGTGAAGGAGGAATCTTCCTTTGCATAGCAATGTTCTCTATTGTGTAACCACGCATACATGCAAACTGCACATTATGTGTGGGCCAGTTCATTATATTTGAAAGGGCATTCTTTACACCACATGTATTTTTGTGATATAATGTGATTTTTTTATTGATAATTTTCAAATCCTCCAGCCCCTACAAAAGCTTTTTTTCCCTAAAGAACAAAGATGTTCCCTTTTAAAACCTGCTTTCTTGGTACCATCTGTTTGGACTTTAGTGACATTTTTGGAGGGCATGTACAGTGCCTTGAAAAAGTATTCATAATCCTTGAAATTTTACACATTTTGTCATGTTACAACCAAAATGTAAACGCACTTTATTGGGATTTTATGTGATAGACCAACACAAAGTGGCACATAATTGTGAAGTGGAAGGAAAACGATAAATGGTTTTCAACATTTTTTACAAATAAATATGTGAAAAATGTGGCGTGCATTTGTATTCAGCCCCCTTTTACTCTGATACCCCTTACTAAAATCTAGTGGAACCAATTGCCTTCAGAAGTCACCTAACTAGTGAATAGAGGCCACCTGTGTGTAATTTAATCTCAGTATAAATACAGCTGTTCTGTGAAGCCCTCAGAGGTTTGATAGAGAACCCTGGTAAACAAAAAGCTTCACGAAGGCCAAAGAAAACACCAGACAGGTCAGGGATAAAGTTGTGGAGAAGTTTAAAGCAGGGTTAGGTTATGAAAAAATATCCCAAGCTTTGAACATCTCACGGAGCACTGTTCAATCCATCATCCGAAAATGGAAAGAGTACGGCACAAATGCGAATCTACCAAGACATCGCCGTTCACCTAAACTGACAGGCCAGGCAAGGAGAGCATTAATTAGAGATGCAACCAAGAGGCCCATGGTAACTCCGGAGGAGCTGCAGAGATCCACAGCTCAGGTGGGACAATCTGTCCACGGGACAACTATTAGTCATGCACTCCACAAATCTGGCCTTTATGGAAGAGTGGCAAGAAGAAAGCCATTGTTAAAAGAAAGCCATAAAAATTCCTGTTTGCAGTTTGCGAGAAGCCATGTGGGGGACACAGCAAACATATGGAAGAAGGTGAACTTTTTGGACTAAAGGAAAAACGCTATGTGTAGTGTAAAACTAACACTGCACATCGCCCTGAACACACCATCCCTACTGTGACACATGGTGGTTGCAGCATCATGTTGTGGGGATGTTTTTCTTCAGCAGGGACAGGGAACCTGGTCAGAGTTGATGGGACGATGGATGGAGCCATATACAGGGCTATCTTACGGTAGAAGAAAACCTATTAGAATCTGCAAAAGACTTGAGACTGGGGCTGATGTTCACCTTCTAGCAGGACAATGACCCTAAACATACAGCCAGAGCTACAATGGTATGGTTTAGATCAAAGCATATTCATGTGTTAGAATAGCCCAGTCAAAGTCCAGACCTAAATCCAATTGAGAATCTGTGGCAAGACTTGAAAATTGCTGCTCACAGACTCAGGGGGCTGAATACAAATGCACACCACACTTTTCACATATTTATTTGTAAAAAAAACTTTGAAAACCATTTATCATTTCCTTCCACTTTTTTTCCACAATTATGTGCCACTTTGTGTTGGTCTATCACATAAAATCCTAATAAAATACATTTATGTTTTTGGTTGTAACATGACAAAATGTGGAACATTTCAAGGGGTTTGAGTACTTTTTCAAGGCACTGTAAACTCCCCTAGTTTATCAGTGGAGGGAGAAGAAATGCACCTTTCCTCGTATATCTCCATCTCTTCTGGCTTTCCTCCCTTCTCTTCACTCCCCCCTCCCCGAAATGCTACTTACTGAATTCCAAATCCCCCTCTTAACCTAGAACCCTTTCCTCCTCTGTTTAGATACACAATTCAATTTTCTGTCCTTCTTTATGGGTATAGCTTTCCTTACTACTACTGTTACTATTATATCCCTCTCCCTTCTTACTCCAACAGATATTGACAAAAATAGAGACCCCTAGTAATATGCTTTCTTTCTCCTTCATTAAAAAAAAAAAAAAACACTTTCGTCAAACGTTCTTGGCAGTGCAATGAACAGACATAAAGTACAGGCCTGTCTCCGAAGTTCCCATCTAATATCCTAGCATCAATATCAATGGTCAGAACCGTGTTTAAAACAATATCTTGATCTGCTCATAATCTAGCTTGTGCTTGTAAATGAGTAAATATTTCTTGGTGATTACCTCTCGAGCATGGCTACACTGTTTACTGTACCATTTGCATACTCCGGACTAGGCTACAACAACAGGCTATTCTATGTCATTTTGTGTGTACTTTTCTTTTTTACCTGTATTGTATACAATTCTGGAAAATAAAAATAAAGCATTTTAAAAAATGAATTACACATAAAAAAGTTATGCCAAAATGCAGTGCTGTCTGTGAAAATTGTTCTGTTTCATAACACCACATTTAAAGGCATCTCCCAAGCATGTAATTGAAAGGATCTAAGTTTTTCCTATGTTGTCCTCAAAGTCACATTGAAAAGAGGACTCTCTCCCTGCTTTAGAGTATTTTTTTTTCTTTTCAAATTATTTGACATTGGTACATGTCCCACATGGCAGTGCCCAAATTCCTCATGACCTTTTTGACAAACATTTGTCTTGAAAGTATTCAGAATTTTTTTCAAGATCCATTTCCCCCCAAAGACTTCACTGGAGTTTGGTTTTAAGTTTTTATTTTTCTGACCAAACCCAGACATGTTCTCTCATCCCTAATCTAAAGCAGGGAATAAACCTGATCATTGATAGTGCTGAGGGCCAAACATTAGTCTGGACCCAGCCATTTTCATTGTTTTTTAAAGCATTATTTGCAGATTACACATTTTTGTAATTTATTTTTTTTAATTTTTATTTTTTAATTCAAAGATTGCCCTGCCCTATTAAAACAACCATGGGCTGGAACTGCAAGGCTGAAACTAGAAGTGATCATAACCATGGACTATAGGGGGGCAAGGATGTGCTTCTGGCTGGGGGTGACCCAAGCACTTACATGTTGTTTATAAGTACTGATTAATATGTGCAAGATACAAAGAAATTAATAATAAGATAAGTTGATCTGAAACTCTTAACAGCACCTAGTTCTTCATTACATAAGTATCAAAATATCTTTTTATAGGGATTTGACACAGCTATTATCCGCCTAAGCATGGCTCCTGGAACCTTCAGTTTATTATAGTAATGGGTCTTTGGATTAGCTGTGTGCTAGGGAAAGGGAAAATGAAGAAACATATGAGTCAATGGGTTGAAAGACAGTCATTATTGAGAGTGGTACGAATAGCCTAGAAATAGGGGTTATAGTAAGTGTATTGACTGGGAATATATATATCCTCCAGTATTAAAACCAGAGCAAATAAAATATTGATCTTCCTAACAATGTATGTATTTTCAACAAGGTCCCACCCACTGTCTTCAAATCTTGACTTTTTATTATTGAGAATCATGTCTGCCCCTTGAGGTAAAGAGAAGTTACAAGAGATGAAATAAAAATATAAATGTTAGGCTATATACCTATATGTGACACTAAGGCACAGCATCTATAGAAAATATGTTTTATAACCCATATTTCTGAGCAGATAAACAATTTTACATTCAAACAACAAAATGATTGCATCAAATCTACCACAGGTATAACCTACTCTAATATCAAATTGTAATCTCTTTTTATTGTGTCTGTAGGCTGTAGAATTGTAGGCTTCTATTACAGCTCAGCATGCCTCTGTATAATTGTGTAATTCTTAGGTTTACTTTTAAGTCCTGCATGATGTTATTATTTTGTGGGTCTGCAAGTCTACTCTACGCATTAACCTTCCTCATGCTGGGAAATAATGCAAGCATATTTCCGAAATCCATGATAGAAGAAAGGTTCATACTGTTTTATCATTAGCTAGCTTATATCTTTGGTATACTGTGTTTTATCTGCATTGCATCTATATGGATAACTTGGCCAAGTGTAGCGTAAACCTAATAAATAAGACTAGCAAACATGTAATCTTTAGAAAAGCAGAAAAGTGTTGATGTGGCTATTACTGGCTTGTTTTTACAACGTGTACAGTGTATGATTCTGAAACCTTTGAGGTTCTAATTACGTAAGTATATCATGCCTTATCATGGACGTTAAACTGTCTGTATGATTAGTTACAGTGGAGCTTACAATATGTACTAATTTAACAGTCAAAAGCACCTACCCACTCACAATTAAAATGCCATTATTTTTGGATGGATTGTGGAAGAATACTGGGGCATTTGGAGGAAAACTTTAACTTATAACAAGTGACCCCGCCAAGAAAGCCACCGGGATGTACACAGGCTTTCCAGTCCTCAGTGAGGGAGAGGGAGCTGGATGTCATGTCTGCATGGGCTTTTTCACCCCCCTCTTCCTGTTTCACTGACTGAATTTAATGTAATATGAGCACACACAGAGCTGTTCATTCTGTAGCCTCTCTTGTGCCCCTATTGGCAGGAAGAAGAAAGCCAATTAAAGACACAGTTACAGCAGCCATTCAGAGAGACTGTACTGAACTGCAGGAAGCAGCTGCAATGGATTCTGGGACATGCAGTTCCCTCAAAAAAAAGCCCCATAGACTGGTATACAGGGAGGAACTACAAAGCCCTTGATGCTCTGCACAAAAAGGAGCTGAGGACTCCATTTTGTGTCCTGAGGGAATTTCAGTCACGATGAGGCAGTGAGAGAAATCAGACCTGAAGGAGAGATGTGGTCTCTCAGATTATCCTCCCACGCAATTCAGGCCTCCCCCTGAATGAGTTATATGAACGCTGTATACAGACTTCATTGCTGGTAGTCATCTTGCTGACACTTGTAGTACCACAGGGATAAAGCATAAGGCTATCAATTTCTGGGACACTGTATACAGAAATAATTGTCCTCTCACCTTGTTGAGGAAGATCCTGCCTGTTTCACTTGATAATCTGGGCCAGTTGTGTTGTTTGGCCATGCTATTCAGAAGTTTAGGTGCACATACAAAAGTAGCTAGCTGATGACATCAAATTTTATCTTTTCTTCAAAAGGACTAAAGCTACTAGTGCCATATGGATCCACACACACATTCAGGGCTCTGTATATGCATTGGGTCTGTGGAACAGTTTATCTAGGAAGTTAAGCCATTACTTGCTGACTTGAATAAAGTGTTTAAAGTTGGGCCTGTGGTGTCAGGGGACAGCAGAGAGAGACTTGACACAAAGGGAGTCATTCCTCTGCTCTCCTCCTGTCTGGACCCATAGAGTCAACCTGAGTAAAATTAACCAATCCAATTTAAAGTGCCATATTGTGCATCTATTTAAGTGTGCCTCTGCTCTTGGAGACATTCTCAGGTTAATGGGACAAACAAACTGACGCATTTCTCACTTAACAGTGCTTAGTCATGAGTTATGACTAAGCACTGTTAAGTGTGAACCGCGTCAGCTCGTTTGTCCCATTTTTTGCTGTGGCTTGTATCTGTTGGACCTTTTACTAATAAAGGCTATATTCCGGAGTGCGGCTGTCCAGAACTTCCTTTTTGCCTCATGTTGCTATATGCTTAGCCAACACCTGGTGTTCCAATTCCGAGAAGAGTTCTATATCCACATTTCCACCTGGAGCGGTGATCCCTTTCCCTTCCTACAAAGAAGGGCAACAAAGCTAATAAAGGGTCTGGAGGATATTAGTTATAAGTAGGGATTAGTCGAACACCCCCTCCCCCCCGATTCGGTTCGCGGCAGAACATGCGAACAGACCAAAAATTTGTGCGAGCACACTAACCCCGTTAAAGTCTATGAGACAAAAGTGCTAATTTTAATTGCAAATATGCAAGTTATTGTCAAAAAAAGTGTTTGGGAACCCAGGTCCTGCCCCAGGGGACATGTATCAATGAAAAAAAACGGCTTTTTTTGGGAGCAGTGATTTTGATAATGCTTAAAGTGAAACAATAAAATGTAATATTCCTTTAAATATCATGCCTGGGGGGTGTCTATAGTATGCACATTTTTCCCATGTGGCGCATTTTTCCCATGTTTAGAACAGTCCCTGCACAAAATTACATTTCTAAAGAAACAAAATTCATTTAAAACTGCTTGCAGCTGTAATGTAATGTTTCCCCCCCCCCAGGCCCTTTGGGTCTGGTATGGATATTAAGGGGAACCCTGCACCCAAATTCAAAAATATAAAGGTGTGGGGGCCCCCTGGCCCTATATACTCTGAACAGCATCAGTATACAGGCAGTCCCCGGGTTACAAACAAGATAGGGACTGTAGGTTTGTTGTTAAGTTGAATCTGTTTGTAATTTGGAACAGGTACATTTTTTAAGTGTAGCTCCAGCCCAAAAATCTATTTTTAAGCTTTTTGGATAATATGGGGCAGGGTTATCACCCCTGTAACATTTTTTTTGCTGTTTGTGCTGTCAGAAGATTTCACCTCACTTTCTGTCCCAATGACAATTGGATTTTTAAAATTTTGGGTTATTAGGGAAACAAGGATTGGTGATAAAGCATCAGTGGGGACACCTTTTTCCCATATTAACTCTTACAGGAGAGAATTTCCCTTCCTAGGGGTAGATTTCCTCTCACTTCCTGTTGTCTCCCTCCGTTTGTAAGTAGGAGTCATTTGTAAGTCGGATGTTTGAAAATAGGGGACCACCAGTATATACCATACAGCCTGCCCTATACACTCTGTGGAAAATTGGACCTTAGGTGTTGGTGCAGAACACTGTAAGCCCTCATAGTTACTCTTGGTGGGCACTGGAACGGGCCCTGCTGTGAAATATTATATCAAGAATTGTAATTACATGCCCCTGTTAAACAGGGACAGAAAAATTTGGCCTTAGGCGTTGGTGGTGGTGGTGGCACAACAATGTAAAGCCTTACAGATACTTTTGTTGAGCGCAGGAACAGGCCCTGCTGTGAAATATTAGATCAAAAATTGTAATTACGTGCCCCTGTTAAACGGGGGGCAGAAAAATTGGACCTTAGGCGGTGGTAGTGGTGGTGGTGGTACAGCACTGTAAAGCCTCAGAGATACTTTTGTTGAGCGCAGGAACAGGCCCTGCTGTGAAAAATTAGATCAAAAATTGTAATTACGTGCCCCTGTTAAACAGGGGCATAAAAATTGGGCCTTAGGCGGAGGTGGTGGTGGTGGTGGTGGTGATGGTGGCACAACACTGTAAAGCCTCACAGATACTTTTGTTGAGTGCAGGAACAGGCCCTGCTGTGAAATATTAGATAAAAAATTGTAATTACGCGCCCCTGTCAAACAGAGGCAGAAAAATTGGGCCTTAGGCGGTGGTGGTGGTGGTGATGGCACAACACTGTAAAGCCTCAGAGATACTTTTGTTGAGCGCAGGAACAGGCCCTGCTGTGAAATATTAAATCAAAAATTGTAATTACGCGCCACTGTTAAACAGGGGCATAAAAATTGGGCCTTAGGCGGAGGTGGTGGTGGCACAACACTGTAAAGCCTCATAGATACTTTTGTTGAGTGCAGGAACAGGCCCTGCTGTGAAATATTAGATCAAAAATTGTAATTACGTGCCCCTGTTAAACAGGGGCAGAAAAATTGGGCCTTAGGCAGTGGTGGTGGTGCCCTGAACCGAAAATATTCTTAGAAGCTATCATCATGAAAATTGAGGAGGAATAGGATAGTCACTCAGCATAATAGGATAGTCACTCAGCATATGAGTGATCCCACATCCATAGAAAAATCAATCAGTTACATCAGCATCAGGTGCTTGGTAGCTGTTGATCCAAGACTAATTCATTTTTATGAATGTGAACCGATCAATAGAGTCTGTGGACAGGCGCACACTGTGAGCACTGAATGTGCGTTCAGAAAGAATGCTGGATGCAGGACAGGCCAGTAGCTCAATTTCATATTTAGCAAGCTCTGGCCAGTGGTCCATCCTCAAGACCCAGTAACCCAGTGGATGTTCTGGTGGAAAGGTCTCCAAGGCTGATCTTGCCCCTAGATATTCCTGCACCATGTAATTCAGACGCTGGCGATGGTTGCTGGAACCGATCAGACCTGGGAGCTGAGGACTGAAGAATTGCCTGAAGGCATCGGTCAGCCGGCCACCTTCTCCACCGCTCTTTCTGTGACTGAACGAAGCCTCAGCAACACGTTGTCCAGCACCAGGAAATTGTAACCTCCCAGGCTCTGGAAATGCATTGCACAAACCTTTCTGCAAGGCCTCCCAAAGATATTTCATCCTCTGCTCCCTCTGCGAAGGCTGGATAAGTTTTTCAACCTTACCCTTGTAATGTGGATCAAGAAGGGTTGCCAGCCAGAAATGATCCCTCTCCCTGATACCACGAATCCCAGGGTCCTTTCGCAGACTTTGCAGGGTCAGGGAGGCCATGCGGCATAGGTTTGCAGAGGCATTCGATCCTGAGTCCTCTGGGTCACTAAGGATCACATGATCCTCAACCACCTCCTCCCAGCCATGTACAACTCCATGGGTTTCTGGGGACTGAAAACAATCCCTTGAAGACTGCTGCTGATGCTGAGTGTTATCCTCCACCTCCATGCTGACACAATCCTCCTCCTCCTCTTCTTCTTCCTGTGTGATCAGCAGGCCTGCAGGAATACTAGTATCTGGATAAAGGGGGCCTTGAGAGGTAAGGAAGTCCTTCTCTTCCTCTCGCTGTTCTGCCTCAAGTGCCCTGTCCATTATTCCATGAAGCATGTGCTCCAACAGGAAGACAAGAGGAACAGTATCACTGATGCATGCACTGTCACTGCTCACCATCCTCGTGGCCTCCTCAAATGGTGACAGGACAGTGCATGCATCCTTGATCAGTAGCCACTGGCGTGGCGAAAAAAAGCCAAGCTCCCCTGACCCTGTCCTGGTGCCATACTCACACAGGTACTCATTGATGGCCCTCTGCTGCATGTGCAGCCGCTGCAGCATTGCCAATGTTGATTGGTGGTGTGGGCATGTCACAAATGAGGTGGTTCTTGGGCAGGTTGCATTCTCTTTGAATGTCAGCCAGCCAAGCATGGCAATATATGACCGGCGGAAATGACCACAGACTTTCCTGGCCTGCCTTGGGACATCCTGTAAGCCTGGGTACCTGCTCAAGAACCACTGCACCACCAAATTCAGGACGTGAGCCAAACAGGGTACATGGGTCAAGTGTCCCTGTTGGAGGACGGAGAGGAGGTTGGTGCCATTGTCGCATACAACCATTCCTGGCTGAAGTTGGCGTGGCATCAACAACCATTGAGCCTGCCCCTGCAGAGCTGACAGAATCTCTGCCCCAGTGTGGCTCCTGTCCCCTAAGCAGACCAACTCAAGCACCACATGGCATCTTTTTGCCTGAGTGCTTGCGCAGCCCCTTGTACGCCTACGGAGCACCACTGGTTCAGAGTAGAAATCTGCAGAGGAAGAAGCCATAGAAGAAGAAGAGAAAGGGTTAATCCTGTGTCTAGGGTGGTCCCCTAACCTCTCAGACCTTGGATCAATGTAATATGCAAATTCAGATATATCTGAGTCCCAGAACAAAGGACACGCACTCGATAATTATGTTCTGGGAATTGACTGTATTGGTTCATTTCCTAGCATCTTTTACATGAAATTACAAGTCACACAGAATAGTCATAATAAAACATGCGCAGTAGATGTTAATTTCATATTCAATTATAGCTGGTTAAAACAAGTAGTCTTTGTTCTTTGTTCTCAGCTGCTGAATAAAAAAGAGAATCTGAAATTCTTTTAGATAAGAAGCGTGTGAAACAGTTCATTTAGAAGAATTAATGCTGATAACAGACTTCTAAAAAGCTAAAGAGATACTCAAACTGTACATGTTGTGTGAAATGGAAACTTGTGAATATTGAGATGGCTGACAGAACAAGATGGATGCTTAGCATAACCTTTAAATCCCCTCTTAAAGTCATAAATATGACTTTCTACAGATCGGCAGCCTCCTGAAATCTACGGTTCTTTCTACGTTTGTTGTATTCATTTACATAAAGCTGCAGATATTGTGTATATGCGTGAGAAGGTTGGTCTGGTGTAGTACATTTGCTAGTACATTTGCTAATACAAAGTGAAATAAGCTGAAAATCAGGTAGCCTATCAATCCTATCAATAGTATTATGATAATCATAATCACTATGTCCTTTAACCATGAAAACATTCCACTTAAACCTAAACTAGAAAAGGGGTTCCATCCATAATTACCTATGTCCCTAGCTTGTTTCATTAATTTATTTAATTTATTTATTAGACTAGTATAGTTATTTAATTTGTCCATCATGGTTATGCCCCATCTTGTCCAGGATGGAAACTATACCCATGCCATATCCAAAGCAGAAAACATAGGTGGGTTTTCTCTCTTGTATTTATAAGTTAACCTATGTACTGGACTTGAAGTAACTTGTATGTGATGCTCCTGAGTCTGGCCTAGGGCTGACATGACTGGTACCAACTGTGCTAAATAACACCATCCTTTCACTCCTGCGGGGATCCATGGGTAACAAATTTTACCACAGCATATGTATGTATTGTTTCCCAATGAAAAACTTCTTAGAGAACTACGTTGGGGCCCAATTCCAGTCTCAAGAGCAGCACTAACAAGCCTACCCACAAGTATCCCAGAGGTTGTATTCCTGTATGTAGTAAGTTTACTAATGGTGTTGTAAAGGGATTGATTTTTGTAACTAAACAACTGGCCTATATATGTAAAATTACTGGTGCAGATGGGAATACCCTTTGAAATGTTAAATACTGACTTGGAGCACATACCTACTCCTTTGGATGTATGGCTTAACTGAACACACCACTCGGGTTCATGTGTCCTTCCTAAAGTATAAAACATAATACTCTGATTGCGGTATCCTTCTGAGACATTCTTAATACTTAAGACTAGAGTATTTTTCAATAATGACTTGAGGTTTAGATGGACAGCTAAAAGTGGGATCTTAGCAGTTTCTGGGTGTAACTTACTACAAATCCAGCATTTTTCATATCCTGACTTTCTAGCAATAGCATATTTAAATTTTAACAGTAACATTTTTCCAGAAAAACCCGTTTCTTTGATCAATTCATTAGAAACATCTCTTTTACTGTGATTTCTGGGGTAAAAGTCAGTATGGTTGGTGTGTACTTCGCTTTTACCAGATATGAGTTTCAAGGCTCCCAAGTCCCCAGGGTGATAGATACAGTTAGTTATTATCAACACTGGGACAAAGATCAGAAGTAGAAATGAGGGACATCACTGTCCTTTATTCCTATGCTTGTCTTTTGAGGACTTAAAACACCTGCTTCACCTATTTTCAGCCTTTCTTCAATTCCTGGGCTTAGATCAACCTTCTTTATCCTGCTGGCATGGATCCAGGTAGGACTTTCTTCGGTAAGGATGGTGATCCTGGTGACGGCTACCACTTTGGTTAACGGTCCGAATGGAACCTCTTGTGATTTTTGACCTTTCTGAAGCATCTGGACCACAACTTGATCACCGACCTGGAACGGGTGGGTTGGTACCTGTGAAGAAGAAGGAGAGGTGCAAGATACTCTTCTTTTAACAATATCAAGTTTTTTTACATATTCCTCCTGTATCTGTTCCAAATCGCCTTCCTCCACCATCAAAGGATGATTAGCCCACGGTGTGGGGAATGGCCTACCCATGAGTACCTCAAAGGGAGAATAACCTGTCACACTGTGAGGGGTCATTCTAATTTCAGCTAATACAGCTGGGAGAACTTTTCTCCATTTGCCAAAATTGCCACCCGTAGCTTTCCTTATCCTTTCTTTAATTGTTCTATTCATTCTTTCTACAATCCATGAACTCTGTGGATGGTAGGGGAGGTGAAATTTCCAGTCTACTTTTAGCACTTTTACAAGATCTTGGCAGATTTTAGCTGTGAAGGCTGGGCCATTGTCTGAATTTATTTGTAATGGACTTTATTTGTTATTTGAATAATTTCCTGTGTGAGGATCTTCACCACAGTCTGTGCATTTTCATTGTTGGTGACAAAGATTTCTGGCCAGTGTGACATCATGTCCACTATGACCAAAAGGTATTGTTGTTTCTTTCCTTCTTTGGGCATATATGTAAAATCTATCTGTAAATGGGTAAACTGCGTTGTTGGGTACTCAAGATGTTCATACTTTGAATTCTTTGGGTTTGATGGATTGTTCCTAATGCAAGTGACACATCTCCGTAGAAAAGCTTTGACTAGATTAGGTAGTCCTGCAATGAAAAAATCTGCATCTAGGAGTTCACATGTGGTCTGCCAGCCTCTGTGACCCAGTCGATGGTACTGTGCAATGAACAGGGGGGGCGCTAGCAACTGGAATACACGGTCTCCCCTCTTTGCAGATTAATCCTGTTTTAGGATCCTTCTGCATCGGTGTAAATGTTTACCTCTTTTCTTGCAAACAACTGGCATGCACGGGTTAGTGCTATCAATTTAGCAGCCTGTGCAGACTAATAAGGTATTGGATTGGCCTTGAGGACAGTATCCGGCAGTTGGACCACAGCATATCCCATGTGATAGACATTATCACTTGGTCTGCTGCAAAAGCCATCAACAAAAACTGTTGTGTAGTAGGGATTGGTACTGAAAGCATATCTGCTCTAGGTGAAGTGTCCTGAAGTATTGATTGTGTACAGTCATGAGGTGGTGGTAAGTCATCCTGTTCTCCTTTAAGACCTATTAAGGAATTCAAAATTGGAGCTGGGCCAGAGTTTATGTTTGAACTTTTTATTTTCAGGTTTGGATTGGACAGGAGGATGACTTCATGCCCACTCAATCTTTGTGCTGACATATGCTGAGTATATAAAGTTTTGAGGAGTGTGGTGACATTGTGTGTAGTATGTAAGGTAGTATTATGACCCAAGGTAAAAGGTGTTGCCATCTCCACAACCATTGCACAAGATGCCAGCGCCCTGAGACACGCAGGCATGCCTTGCACCTGTACTGGAACCACCTTTGAGAAAAAAGCTACAGGGCGCAGTCTTCCACCATGTTCCAGGGCCAGTACTCCCATGGTTCTACAATTTTCCCTGGCAAACAAGTGAAACATTTTGCCATATTCAGGGAGGCCAAGGCTCAGGCTGGTAACCATTGCACATTTCAACATGGCAAAAGCATTTAACATTTCATCAGACCATTTTACAATATCAGAAATTTCAGAGAGGGTTGCTTGTCTCAGTATATTGTCATAGAAAGAACAGTCAGATATCCAATGGCGGCAGTAACCAACCATACCAAGAAAGGTGAGCATGTCTTTCTTTGTAAGTGGGCAGGGCAGACCCACTAGAGCTGCAGCTCTTTTGTGACTGACTTTCCTAACTCCTGGAGACAGCACAAACCCTAGGTACTCAACCTCCTGTTTACACCATTGTATTTTTTTTCTTAGACACTTTGTGACCACATACATGTAACCATTTCAATAAAGATAGGCTATCAGCTCGGCAGTCCTCCTCTGAAGAACCACAAATTAAAAGATCATCAACATATTGCAACAGTACAGGACCATGAGGGGCAGTCCAAGGCCTGAGGGTGGCTTGGAGTACTATAGAATAGACCACAGGTGAGTCTATGTAACCCTGGGGCATTCTACACCAGGTAAACTGGCAATTGTGTTGGTCAATCGACACAGTAAAAGCAAAGAGTGGCCGTGTCTCCTCGTCTACAGGAACGGAGAAAAAAGCATTCTTTAAATCAATCACAGTAAAACATTTGGCTGTTGCTGGAATGGAGGACAGGAGTGATGGAACATCAGGTACAATGGGTGCTATTGGGACTATGAGGTCATTTATGGCCCTCAAGTCCTGTACAAACCTGAAGGAGACATCCGGCTTCTTTACAGGGTTAACAGGTGTGTTGTAGGGAGAAATAATTTCTTCCAGGACCCCATCCTGCAGAAACTTTTTCACCATTGGCACTATACCATCCATATTTTCCTTAGAGAGTGGATATTGTTTGTGATAGATAGGAAATGCACCTTCTTTGAGAGTGGCCTTGTATGGTGTGCGTGAAATAAATCCTACATCCAGATCTGATGTAGACCAGACCTGGGGGTCTATATCCTCAAAATTTTCTTCACTACTTTGTTGTGACAGCATCAATAAACCTGGTTTACATGCTACTATAGTGATTTTATCTGAGGAAATGTCTAGACCTCCTTCTGAGTCGGTTATAATTGTGATTCCTAGTGGCCAAACAAGTCTCTTCCCATCAAATTTACAGGGCACCTTGGTATTATCCTAAAAGATTGTGTGCATATGGTGTAACCTTCATCATCTTCTATTGGTAGGGGTGGGGTCCTATATGTTTTTGTCAGTATCCCATTAATTCCCAAAGAGGGTTCCACTGGTTCCCATTTGCCTTTGAAATGATCTTCACAAATAGTACTCCTAGTGGCACCAGTATCAACGAGATAGGGAAGAAGTCTCCCATTTACTGAAATAACAACCATTGGACTGTCAGTGAAATCATTTGAGACAAAAAGAAAAGCTGGGACACTACCCTTCGGGCCCCATCGTTGTTGTTGATTTCCCCATTTGATTGGAAATGTTGGACCTTGTTGGGTGGATGTCTGTGGTTGTTGTGTTTAGATAGGGGCAGAGCTGGAGCTGGGAGTCTGTGGAGAGGTGGGGTGAGGACACTGACCCACCCAGTGATCCTCAGCACCGCAGCCGCAACATCCATTGTTTCTAGGGCGACTCATCCCTCTTCCATTTCTGCCTCCAAACCTGCCTCTACCTCTTCCTCTAAAGTTTCCCTTCATATTTCCTTGGAAATGTTGTGTGGAGACAGGTGATGGTTTTGGTATATCAAAACAACCTGCTTCATCTTTCTGTGAAAGTGCTTTGCCAAAGTCAGTTCTAGGAAGGGTTGACCATTCAGTAATCATTTGTTTGACTGGGACCACTAAATGGGGTTTGAGATTACTCAGGAAAGTCTGGATCAATAATGGAGCCATAGCTGGCAGAATACCCAAACCGGCTTCCTGTGTCCACACATCATTGAATCTTTTCCAAAATTCAAGTACTGATTCTCTCATCTTTTGTTTGCATGCTATGGCGGTGGGCATTGAAGATTTTGGTTTAAAAATCTCTAACATGTGAGTTGTTAATTCAGTCCACATATCATCTCTCCCTTGTTCTGTGTTATGCTTGTAATCGGTTGCAGCTGTACCTGCCAGTTCTACAGTAGATATAGTTCCGACCTTGGTCCAGTCCCAACCTGTACCTATCCCTACAACACCCTCAATAATTAACCTCATATCCTCCTGTGTGTAGTTTCTACCTTTACTCTTCTCGCCATCCCGGGGAAAGGGATTACAACTGCCTAGACCTTCTGTCCATCCTGCCATATACACAAGGGTTAATGAGGTAGTAATCTGTCCCACATACTCTGGTTACAAAAATCCTTTCAACTTTCACCTACTTTTGGTAACGGTATTTTACCCTGTATTTTTCCCATTATCCTAAGAAAACAGAACAATTCACAGTGGTTGACTGACACCTAGCGGTGTGAGTTGGACAATACCTCAATTTAATTTTTTTAACAGATTTGGAACAAGCTCAAGAGTGTTTGGACATACAATAAATTCACAACCTTGTTCACAGACCTGCTGTCTTGTTTCAGACAAACTCAAACCTTCTATGAAACTAACTTTACAATGTACATTAATTCTTAACACTTCTATATATGGTTTACCTTTCCTAAAATATGGACCTTTACCCAAATTATGTCTATAACCTCCGGGAACACTACTCACCAAGTGTGCCTTTTGGTTCTTGAAACAAAACAGCAGTCCACATATACACTCAGCGCAATTCATCCAGCGTGATACTTTTAAAGCAGTTATACAATCATACACAGTTTACACAATACATCGACCATCAGTCTCATGTTCTGTCCCAAACAGAACTACAACTCTAGAGTACTCTGTAAAATTCTCCTAAAGTTACCAAAACCTTTTAAGGTTACCAAAACCTTTTCAAGTGTTCCCAAAACACTATTTATATGACCTAAGGTTACCAAAACCTTTTCAAGTGTCCCCAAAACACTATTTATATGACATAAGGTTACCAAAACCTTTTCAAGTGTTCCCAAAACACTATTTATATGACCGGTCAACTTTTTCTTATGAGAGGTTCTATAGCCCAACAGCAATCTCTATGGGGTGGTAGCCACACGGCCCCCGGCAAGTCAATTTCATTCAATAAGAATAAGATCCACTTACCGAATCCGTTAAGGGTAGTCTTCCAATCCTGGACGAGCCCCCAGTGCTGAAAGGTTTAATCCTGCGTCTAGGGTGGTCCCTTAACCTCTCAGACCTCGGATCGATGTATTATGCAAATTCAGATATATCTGGAGCCAAGTCCCAAAAAAACGACATGCACTCGATAATTATGTTCTGGGAATTGACTGTATTGGTTCATTTCCTAGCGTCTTTTATATGAAATTACAAGTCACACAGAATAGTCATAATAAAACATGCGCAGTAGATGTTAATTTCATATGCAGTTACAGCTGGTTAAAAAAGTAGTCTTTGTTCTTTGTTCTCAGCTGCTGAATACAAGAGAGAATCTGAAATTCTTTTAGATAAGAAGCGTGTGAAACAGTTCATTTAGAAGAATTCATGCTGATTACAGACTTCTGAAAAGCTAAAGAGATACTCAAACTGTACATGTTGTGTGAAATGGAAACTTGTGAATATTAAGATGGCTGACAGAACAAGATGGATGCTTAGCATAACCTTTCAAGAAGAAGAGGAGGGGTGGAGGAGAGAGCTGTGACGGAATCACCACTAGCATTTTGGAGGCGTGGTGGCGGAACAAGCTCCAACAATACTGAACCCTGTCCTGCATCCTTCCCAGCTGCCAGCAGAATTACCGAGTGTGCCGTGAAAGATAGGTAATGTCCCTGTCCATGCCTGCTGGACCATAAGTCAGCAGTAATATGCACCTTACTGCTGACCGCCCTGTCCAACGAGGCCAAGACATTGCCTTCCACATGCTGGTAGAGAGCCAGAATGGCCTTCCGTGAAAAGAAATGGCATTTGGGAACCTGCCACTGAGGTACCGCACATTCCACAAATTCACGAAAGGGGGCATAGTCTACCAGCGGAAAAGGCAGCAGTTGCAGTGCTTGCAATTTGGCCAAGCTAGCATTCAGACGCTGAGCATGTGGATGGCTGGGACTTAATTTCTTTCGACAGTTTAGCAACTGGGGTAGGGAAATTTGCCTGCTAAAATCAGATGGCGGTGTACCGATAGCAGATTGGCTGCAAGTACTTGGGACACCTATTGCTATACCTTCATTCCTCTTAGTGCAGGAGAGCCAGGAACGTACACGGCAGGTGCCGGGGCCAGCACAGAGGCGGGTGGAGACAAAGAGGTGCAGGCACTAGCAAAGAGTAGATGGGTGACAGTCAGGAGGGGTAGAGGGGGAAGTGCCAGGGAGGCCGATCCAGGACTGGAGCATCCCAATAAGTACGCTCCATTGAGTGACATTGGTGAAACCAGTCAGGGACCAGCACTGCTGGAGCTGAGGGACTCTCCTAGCTGCCGGGGGAAGAACTCCTCCAGTGAGAGTGGGGGGGGCAGCAAAGGGAAAGGAAAGACAGATTCTGGTGGTAGGGGACTCAATTCTTAGAAGGACAGAGAGGGCAATCTGTAACCAAGACCTGAAGCGCCGAACAGTATATTGTTTACCGGGCGCTCGGGTTCAGCACATCACAGATCTTGTGGACAGATTACTGGGAGGGGCTGGGGAAGACCCGGCTGTCATGGTGCACGTTGGCACCAATGACCATGTCAGAGGCAGATGGAGTGTCCTAAAGAACGATTTTAGGGACTTAGGGGCTACATTGAGGAAAAGGACCTCCAAGGTAGTATTCTCAGAAATACTACCGGTACATCGAGCCACACCAGAAAGGCAGAGGGAGATTAGGGAAGTAAACAAGTGGCTGAAGAGCTGGTGTAGTAAGGAGGGGTTTTGGTTCCTAGAGGACTGGGCCGACTTCTCAGTCGGTAACCAGTACTATAGAAGGGACGGACTGCACCTAAATGAGGAGGGTGCAGATCTGCTGGGAATGAAGATGGCCAAAAAGTTAGAGGGGTTTTTAAACTAGGCGATGGGGGGGAGTCCAGAGGCAGAGATAGCCAGCATGGAAGATATTCCAGAGGGTAGTATTGGGGGCATTACTGGGGAGTACTCAGAATGGTCCGGGGTGGGTAGTGGGGTTCCCCAGGGTTCTGTGCTGGGACCAATCCTATTTAATTTGTTCATAAACGATCTGGAGGATGGGATAAACAGTTCAATCTCTGTATTTGCAGACGATACTAAGCTAAGCAGGGCAATAACTCCTCTGCAGGATGTAGAAACCTTGCAAAAAGACCTGAACAAATTAATGGGGTGGGCGACTACATGGCAAATGAGGTTCAATGTAGAAAAATATAAAATAATGCATTTGGGTGGCAAAAATATGAATGCAATCTATACACTGGGGGGAGAACCTCTGGGGGAATCTAGGATGGAAAAGGACCTGGGGGTCCTAGTAGATGATAGGCTCAGCAATGGCATGCGATGCCAAGCTGCTGCTAACAAAGCAAACAGAATATTGGCATGCATTAAAAGGGGGATCAACTCCAGAGATAAAATGATAATTCTCCCACTCTACAAGGCTCTGATCCGGCCGCACCTGGAGTATGCTGTCCAGTTCTGGGCACCAGTCCTCAGGAAGGATGTACTGGAAATGGAGCGAGTACAAAGAAGGGCAACAAAGCTAATAAAGGGTCTGGAGGATCTTAGTTATGAGGAAAGGTTGTGAGCACTGAACTTATTCTCTCTGGAGAAGAGACGCTTGAGAGGGGATATGATTTCAATTTACAAATACCGTACTGGTGACCCCACAATAGGGATAAAACTTTTTCGCAGAAGAGAGTTTAACAAGACTCGTGGCCACTCATTAAAAAAGAAGAAAAGAGGTTTAACCTTAAACTATGTAGAGGCTTCTTTACTGTAATGCCCCGTACACACGGTCAGATTTTCCGACGGAAAATGTGCGATCGGAGCATTTTGTCAGACATTCTGACCGTGTGTGGGCTCCATCGGGTTCTTTACTGTAAGAGCGGCAAGGATGTGGAATTCCCTTCCACAGGCGGTGGTCTCAGCGGGGAGCATTGATAGCTTCAAGAAACTATTAGATAAGCACCTGAATGACCGCAACATACAGGGATATATAATGCAATACTGACACATAATCACACACATAGGTTGGACTTGATGGACTTGTGTCTTTTTTCAACCTCACCTACTATGTAACTATGAAACTATGTAACTATGACTGGAGGTAGGGATGAGCTTCGAGTTCAAGTCAAACTCATGTTCGACTCGAACATTGGCTGTTCACAAGTTCGCCGAACAGCGAACAATTTGGGGTGTTCGCGGCAAATTCGAATGCCGCGGAACACCCTTTAAAAGTCTATGGGAGAAATCAAAAGTGCTAATTTTAAAGGCTAATATGCAAGTTATTGTCATAAAAAGTGTTTGGGGACCTGGGTCCTGCCCCAGGGGACATGGATCAATGCAAAAAAAGTTTTAAAAACGGCCGTTTTTTCAGGAGCAGTGATTTTAATAATGCTTAAAGTCAAACAATAAAAGTGTAATATCCCTTTAAATTTCGTACCTGGGGGGTGTCTATAGTATGCCTGTAAAGGGGCGCATGTTTCCTGTGTTTAGAACAGTCTGACAGCAAAATTACATTTTGAAGGAAAAAACTCATTTAAAACTACCCGCGGCTATTGCATTGCCGACAATACACATAGAAGTTCATTGATAAAAACGGCATGGGAATTCCCCAAAGGGGAACCCCGAACCAAAATTAAAAAAAAAAAAATGACGTGGGAGTCCCCCTAAATTCCATACCAGGCCCTTCAGGTCTGATATGGATATTAAGGGGAACCCCGGCCAAAATTAAAAAAAAAAAATGACGTGGGGTTCCCCCTAAATTCCATACCAGACCCTTCAGGTCTGGTATGGATTTTAAGGGGAACCCCGCGCCAAAAAAAAAAAAAAAAAAAACGGCGTGGGGTCCCCCCAAAAATCCATACCAGACCCTTATCCGAGCACGCAACCTGGCAGGCCGCAGGAAAAGAGGGGGGGACGAGAGTGCGGCCCCCCCCCTCCTGAACCGTACCAGGCCACATGCCCTCAACATTGGGAGGGTGCTTTGGGGTAGCCCCCCAAAACACCTTGTCCCCATGTTGATGAGGACAAGGGCCTCATCCCCACAACCCTGGCCGGTGGTTGTGGGGGTCTGCGGGCGGGGGGCTTATCGGAATCTGGAAGCCCCCTTTAACAAGGTGACCCCCAGATCCCGGCCCCCCCCTGTGTGAAATGATAAGGGGGTACAAAAGTACCCCTACCATTTCACTAAAAAACTGTCAAAAATGTTAAAAATGACAAGAGACAGTTTTTGACAATTCCTTTATTTAAATACTTCTTCTTTCTTCTATCTTCCTTCATCTTCTGGTTCTTCTGGTTCTTCTGGCTCTTCTGGTTCTTCCTCCGGCGTTCTCGTCCAGCATCTCCTCCGCGGCGTCTTCTATCTTCTTCTCCTCGGGCCGCTCCGCACCCATGGCATGGGGGGGGAGGCTCCCGCTCTTCTCTTCTTCTTCATCTTGTTCTCTTCTTCATTTTCTTCTCCGGGCCACTCCGCATCCATGCTGGCATGAAGGGAGGCTCCCGCTGTGTGACGGCGCTCCTCGTCTGACAGTTCTTAAATAACGGGGGGGCGGGGCCACCTGGTGACCCCACCCCCCTCTGACGCACGGTGACTTGACGGGACTTCCCTGTGACGTCACGGGGAATGCCACAGGGAAGTCCCGTCATGTCCCGTGCGTCAGAGGGGGGCGGGGTCACCGGGTGGCCCCGCCCCCCGTTATTTAAGAACTGTCAGACGAGGAGCGCCGTCACACAGCGAGAGCCTCCCTTCATGCCAGCATGGATGCGGAGCGGCCCGGAGAAGAAAATGAAGAAGAGAAGAAGAGAAGAAGAGAAGAAGATGAAGAAGAAGAGAAGAGCGGGAGCCTCCCCCCATGCCATGGGTGCGGAGCGGCTCGAGGAGAAGATAGAAGACGCCGCGGAGGAGATGCTGGACGAGAACGCCGGAGGAAGAACCAGAAGAGCCAGAAGAGCCAGAAGAACCAGAAGATGAAGGAAGATAGAAGAAAGAAGAAGTATTTAAATAAAGGAATTGTCAAAAACTGTCTCTTGTCATTTTTAACATTTTTGACAGTTTTTTAGTGAAATGGTAGGGGTACTTTTGTACCCCCTTACCATTTCACACAGGGGGGGGGCGGGATCTGGGGGTCCCCTTGTTAAAGGGGGCTTCCAGATTCCGATAAGCCCCCCGCCCGCAGACCCCCACAACCACCGGCCAGGGTTGTGGGGATGAGGCCCTTGTCCTCATCAACATGGGGACAAGGTGTTTTGGGGGGCTACCCCAAAGCACCCTCCCAATGTTGAGGGCATGTGGCCTGGTATGGTTCAGGAGGGGGGGGGCCGCACTCTCGTCCCCCCCTCTTTTCCTGCGGCCTGCCAGGTTGCGTGCTCGGATAAGGGTCTGGTATGGATTTTTGGGGGGACCCCACGCCGTTTTTTTTTTTGGCGCGGGGTTCCCCTTAAAATCCATACCAGACCTGAAGGGTCTGGTATGGAATTTAGGGGGAACCCCACGTCATTTTTTTTTTTAATTTTGGCCGGGGTTCCCCTTAATATCCATACCAGACCTGAAGGGCCTGGTATGGAATTTAGGGGGACTCCCACATCATTTTTTTTTTTTAATTTTGGTTCGGGGTTCCCCTTTGGGGAATTCCCATGTTGTTTTATCAATGAACTTCTATGTGTATTGTCGGCAATGCAATAGCCGCGGGTAGTTTTAAATGAGTTTTTTCCTTCAAAATGTAATTTTGCTGTCAGACTGTTCTAAACACAGGAAACATGCGCCCCTTTACAGGCATACTATAGACACCCCCCAGGTACGAAATTTAAAGGGATATTACACTTTTATTGTTTGACTTTAAGCATTATTAAAATCACTGCTCCTGAAAAAACGGCCGTTTTTAAAACTTTTTTTTGCATTGATCCATGTCCCCTGGGGCAGGACCCAGGTCCCCAAACACTTTTTATGACAATAACTTGCATATTAGCCTTTAAAATTAGCACTTTTGATTATTCATGTTCGTGTCCCATAGACTTTAACGGTGTTCGCGTGTTCGAACGAACATTTTTCCTGTTCGCATGTTCTGGTGCGAACCGAACAGGGGGGTGTTCGGCTCATCCCTAACTGGAGGTATAGTGGGGTTGGAGAACCCAGCTGATGAGGAGCAAGGAGAGGTCTGCCTTGTTCTTTGATGTGGGTCTTTTAAGTGCTGTTGCCAATGGACTGCATGGGAGGTCATCATATGTCTGGTCAAGCATGTGGTGCCCAAGCGGCTGCTGTTTTTGCCACGCTTGATATGCTTCAGACATATGTTGCAAACAGAAACGGTGCGATTTGCTGCATGTGTGTCAAAAAAGGCCCACACTAAAGAACTTTTCAAAACATGTGGGGAGTCAGCAGCGCCCTGCACCTGCTTAGCTCTGCGGTGTGATGCAATAGGGTGGCTACCCTTGAGCTGCCCCCTGGAGGGCATTCTACCTCGTTGGAGATGTGCCTCCTCCTCCTCCTCTCTTCTATCAGGCACCCAAGTTGAGTCAGTGACCTCATCATCCTCTCCCTCCTTGTCACTGGAGCAAACTTGGCAGTATGCTGCAGCTGGGGGAACATGACTGCCAGTTTCTTGAACTTCTTGGGCACCCCCTCTCTCTAGGCTGATGTTACTCCCTTCCTCAACCGGGGTACCATCATCGGAGCCTTCAAATCGCTGCGCATCCTTCTGCAGCATGTACTTGACACTGTGGTCGAATAGTTTGGGGGACTCCTCCGTGCATGATGGTGGGGCTAGGGTAAGAGTGACTGCTGACATGGAGCCGATGGAATAGGCCGCTTTGGCAGCTGCATTGGCAGGCAAACTACTCTGAGCCTAGGTGACAGAGGATGAGGAGGATGAGGATGGCTTTGTTATCCATTCCACCAACTCTTCTGCATGTTGTGGCTCAATAACACGGCCAGCTGCAGGAAAAAAGGACAAGCGTGCCCCACAGGCACGTGCTGAGGATGCACCGTGTCCATGACCAGCACTGTCGACTGTAGATACAGAGCCTGCTTGCCCTCTTTTAGTGGCCTGTGAGCGCCTGCCTCTCCTTGGTGGCTTTCCTGACATGCTCTAAATTTTGTTTAGCAAAAAAACACTATACTGTATACACTGTGTACACCACCAGGAAAGTAGTAGCAACTGCACTAGGGGTGCACGGTACTGTGTACACCAACAGAAGTATAAAAACAACTATGGGTACACTGTATGTATTGTGTACACCACCAGGAAAGTAGTAGCAACTGCACTAGGGGTGCACGGTACTGTGTACACCAACAGAAGTGTAATAACTGTATTGACCACCAGAAAAGTATGAGCAACTGCACTATGGGTGCACAGCACTGTATACTGTGTATACTGAAGTATATTAGAAACAGTACACCAGGAATGGCCTGCAGTGAGATATAGCTAAACTGTATGCAGTGGATCTATCTATCTATCTATCTATCTATCTATCTATCTATCTATCTATCTATCTATCTATCTATCTATCTATCTATCTATCTATCTATCTATATGTATATATATATATATATATCTATATATATATATATATATATATATATAACTATCTGTATATATATTAAATACACTGCAGCTAACTGAATCACCTGTCTGCTTGAAGTATATTAGAAACAGTACACCAGGAACGGACTGCAGTCAGATCTAGCTAAACTAGGTACAGTGGATATATATATATATATATATATATATATATATATATATATATATATATATATATATATATATATGACTGTATATATATATTAAATACACTGCAGCTAACTGAATAATCTGCCTGCCTGCCTGCTCAATCTAAATGCCACTATCTCTCCATCTACACCAATGACACAATACATGAGGCCGACGTTCAGGCATCCTTATATAGTGTGGGGCATGGACTTAGTCCCCCTGAGCCATGATTGGCCAAAGGCACCCTGCCTTTGGACAATTATGGCTCTCTTAGCTGAGGGCGCTGTGATTGGCCAAAGCATGCAGGTCATGGTGCATGCTCTGGCCAATCATCATACAGCAATGCGCTGTGCTCCCGCAGTGCATTATGGGCTGTTATGCGCAGCTCGAATTTGGCACGAACGGCCCATAACGTTTGGTTTTCGACGAACGGGTGAACTGCCAATGTTCGAGTCGAACTCATGTTCGACCCGAACAGAAAGCTCATCCCTAGTTATGAGGAAAGGTTGCAAGCACTGAACTTATTCTCTCTGGAGAAGAGACGCTTGAGAGGGGATATGATTTCAATATACAAATACCATACTGGTGACCCCACAATAGGGATAAAACTTTTTCGTAGAAGGGAGTTTAACAAGACTCGTGGCCACTCATTAAAATTAGAAGAAAAGAGGTTTAACCTTAAACTATGTAGAGGCTTCTTTACTGTAATGCCCCGTACACACGGTCAGATTTTCCGACGGAAAATGTGCGATCGGAGCGCTTTGTCGGACATTCTGACCGTGTGTGGGCTCCATCGGACATTTTCCATCGGATTTTCTGACACACAAAGTTTGAGAGCAGGCTATAAAATTTTCCGACAACAAAATCCGATCGCGTCAATTCCGACCGTGGCCAGTTCCGACGCACAAAGTGGCACGCATGCTCAGAAGAAATTCCAAGACGGAACAGCCCGGTCTGGTAAAATTAGTGTTCGCAATGGATACAGCACTTTCGTCACGCTGCAATGTAAAAAATGGTTTAATACAACACACTCTCTTCTTCTTTATAATGTGAGAAGAATGAAGTAGTTTTGCTGCTCATATTCACACAGACTTCTCACAAACTTCTTTCTTTATTATTTATCGTGATTCCCTCAATATATTTTGATTTGTCACATCTGACAAAATTTTTTTTGTTGTTTTTTTTTTTTTTTTTTAAGGCTGTTTTTTTTTTGGGGGGGGGGGGTTTGTATTTTTTTCAAGGCTGATCTTTGTTTTATTTTATTTTTAGTTTTACTCCATAATATTTTTGTGTGTGTTTTGTGTGTCAAGTTACCACAACACCATTATTATCTTGTATTATTTAATCTCAAGAAGGTTGCTTGGTGTTGGTGTCCCTTGTTAATTTCACATTGTATTTTTGAAATGTACCTGAATCCTCACAAACAAACAGTCCTTTTTTAAGGAAAACACACATAGGCGAGTATAATTGAAACAAAAAATCCTTTATTAAGGGCTCAGAACCAAAGAGGGAGGCAACGCTGGAGAAACATCAGAAATTGGCGAAGCCTTGGACCCCCAGGGCAGACATCAAATCTTTTCCTGCAAAATTGGTGGCCTAAGGAGTCCATATCTAAGGGAATGCAGTCTGGTCCAGAAGTCCCAGAGATCCGGAAAGCAGAAGATGACATCTGTGTCCCCAGGCTGTGGTACTACAAGAGGCTGCATCTTTTGCCAGACCAGACTGGACCCAGGGTCATCACTCTCTGGTCTTCTTTCCACGCTTCCTTCCCGGATGTGGCTCTGGTGTTGGAGATGTGGCAGGAGGAGGAGTAGGACCTGGAGGAGGAGTAGGACCTGGAGGAGGAGGAGGAGGAGGAGGAGTAGGACCTGGAGGAGGAGGAGGACTATTTGTGAGGTTACAAATGTGGGTAGCACATGTTATTTGGCCCCTCAACCCCTTATTGAGAGCTTCCAAAATTAAGGACTCACACAGGAGTCGTTGGCCCTCCTCCATCAGCAGCATTTTGCAGGCAGTTAGGGCAGCAAAGTCCTCCTCCACACTGTGGGGGCTTATCAGGGCCTCTGTAGCCTTCCAAAAGAGGCCTATGGCAGCCTCCCCCAGGTTACTCCTCTTCCTGCCACTTTGTCTTTGACGGTGTAGGGGAGGGACCTGGATATCATGCAGCCTGCTTGGCCCGGCCACCTCCTGGCTGAGACTTCCCTGTGTATGAAAAAGGGACATGGTTGTAATTTTTGCATCATCAATCACAATCATAAATTAGCAATCCAAACTAACATCTAGTTAACATCATTGATGGGACAACCAGAAATATTTAGAGGAATGCTATACCTGGCTCAAGCTGGGCTCCTCCACATGTTGCTGCCTGGAAGGCCCAGGTTGGGCTTCAGAAGCCTCAGCTAGGGGAGAAGGAAGCGTGGAAGGAAGACTGGAGAGTGCTGGCCTGGGTTCAGTCTGACCTGCCAGAAAATGCAGCCTGTCATAGTACCACAGCCTGGGGACATAAATGTCATCTGCAGCTCCTGATCTCTGGGAATCCTGGACCTTCTTGTGCTCCCTTAGATAAGTGCTCCTCAGGCCACCAATTAGGATCTTCAAATAGGTGATGTATGCCGTGGGGATCACCGTCTTCACAAATTACAACAAATTATTCAGCGCTGCCTTCCTCTTTGTTTGGTTCTTATATTCAGGGTGGTTTATATCCCATAGACAGGGCAGCTCCCTGAACATATCAATGAAGATTGCCATAAAGTCCTTATCTTTCAAAATATCGATTTTCAATGCAAGACACAACACAAGACAAACACTAATGTCAGCCTAAAGTCTTTTAAACCTGTGCAAATACAGGCCTCAATCTAGAAGCAGTATAGGCCCAATGTTAAATTTTACCTTCGTTATCATGATCAGTGCCTCCGTCACTCCTTCCTCTGCTCACAGATCGTACGTACTACGCACGCTTGTTACGCTTTATAGACACTGCGCATGCGTGAAACTCTGCCCGCCCCTGCCATTCTTTCTAGTCTATTCTCTGCCCCTTCTCGTTAGGCGCAGTGGGGAAGAGCACATGGGGAAGTCAGAGCAGGTGTATGATATTTACACCAACGAGGAGGAGGAAAGCCCGGAGGCAGAAACGTCCCGATCCAGAAGGAGACGATTTAAGGCATCAAATATGTCCTTTGGGGAGATGTTGGAGATGGTTGACATCCTGAAGAAGGCCGACTATGACAGGAAGTATGGACCTTACCCCAACCCCAATGTCCGAAAGGCCAAGATCATGGCGAAAGTGGTCAAAAGTCTGCACCGGAATTTCGGGGTACGTCGATCGAAAGATCAGCTCAGGAAGCGGTGGTCGGACCTCAAATTAAGGGAGCATGAGCAGTACAGAAAGATCCGGAGAGTGCTGCAAAAAAGTAAGTAGTTGTGCTGTGTTCCTAGTCTTTTTCTGTTTATTACGTTCGTGCTGCTCCATGAGCTTTTCTTAACTGTTATCCAGTTTAAAATGTCAACTTTGATGTTCATGGGCACATTATTCGTTCGTATCAAACATTTTTCTTTCGGTCTATAAAACACCATTGTTTTGGCCATATGCATTTGCCCACATTTTTTAGGGCCTACTTGTCTGAAAATAATTTGGTTGTGTAGATGGGTTTGTTACTAGAATGAAATGCAAACTAGATTCTGTGTAAGGAGAGGACACTCAGCAGCTGTTTAGACATCTGGACGCTGGAGCACTAGTGTGGGACACAAGAACACCCTTTTTATTAGGGGGCCCACACAGGTGCTCCAGTGTATACTATAGGGGTGTCTCCATCTGTGAAGCTTGTACAAAACAGGTAAAGTATTGAAGCTTGACAAAGGACACTAAAAATTCTACATCTTGGAACTCTGTCAAAACAAACAATTGTACCCCACTTCCAAGCAATGTTTCATATTTATAGTTCTTCCCTCAAATATCTGTGTGCTAAGTATACCATTTTTTTTTTACATAGGGGAGAAAAGACTTGGAGGACACCCCTCACCTGAGGAGCCCAGAGACCCCCCACCTCTGGAAGAAGGGGAAATCCACCCAAGCAACGCAGAGCAGGAGGAGGAAGACGTGGTGGAAATTGGCACCACAACAGGTGAGTGTCTGCGACCACAGGCTCAGGTAAGAGATGGATGCCAGCATATTTATACTACATGTTTTTTTTGGTTTCTATCTTTTTAGGTGATCGTAATGTTGTGGATCCAGATCCTTTCACCTCGGAAAGTGCACAGATCCTGATCGGGGAGATCACGGGATGTATTAGGGACTCGGAAAACATCAAGAAAAACATCAATGATGTTATTCAAAAAAATAAGAACATCATTGATGTTTTGGGGAGAGTTTAAAACCCCTCCAAATCCCTTTGTTTTTTGGTGTGCTACAATTTTTAAACTGTTTGTGTCAAATTGTAGAAAAGCCAAATTTTGAAGATGCACACAGTGTGTCAACATGTGCTATCTGCCATCACGGGAGATCAATGGACGCATTTTGGGGGTGCAACCCCTTCCTCAATAATAAAGTAGCTGAGAGGAAGGGGTTGCACCCCCAAAACACGTCCCTTGATCCCCCGTGATGGCAGGTAGCACATGTTGACATTCGGCTATTTGTGTGCATCTTCAAAATTTGGCTTTTCTGGGGGTGACTTCACCCCATCTGAACGCAATATCAAACACAGTTTCTAAATACTCATGTCTGATATTGCCTTCAAGTTCTACCAAATGTGAACTTTGTAAGTTCAAAATTTGTGTCTTTCTTGTTGGTTTTAAACATGCCTGTTTTATCTTAAATGGACATTTCTACTTTTTCTAATGTGACCCCAAAAATTGTTATACAACAAACATGTTGGTTTGTTTTAAAAACCTTTCCTAAATGCACATGTGATTGTGCAGGTATTAAAAAGATTGATAATCAAGAATGTGTGGATTATTGTCTCAACGCTCCAACACTTTTGTGGTGCTCTAATTGGTGTTTTCTGTGACAATGGGTGTTATTTCCTAAGGGCAAATCCACTTTGCACTACAAGTGCAGTTTCAACTGCACTTGTAGTGCAAAGTGTTTTTGCCTTTAGTAAATAACACCCAACAGTGCTTTGTAAGGTTACACAATCATGCCATTTTCAGGACTCAACACATTTCTGTCAGGGTCAGCTAAAACAAACACAAGCAGTAAATGTCACCAAAGATTTGCTTAATTTTTTTTTTATTTGAAATAGGTTGTACACATTGTCTGGCATACTGATAGCCCCCCTACCCGCAAAGTATTCAAGGTATCTTAGCTGGACATCACGGGCACTCAGGGGGGGCAAGCCAGGACGGCCACTTTCAAGTGCCGTCAGGGTTGGTTCAGTTTGAATTCCGGCCTCAGGCCCAACTGAGCTAGCATAGTTGGCAGAATGTTTCCGTAAAAAGTTGTGTAGAACACAGCACACCAGGATAATATGATTCAGTTTATACTCCACCATATGTATGGGTATAAGAAATAGGCGGAATCGGCTGGCCATGATTCCAAACGTGTTCTCCACCACTCTTCTGGCTCTGGCCAGCCGGTAATTAAAAACCCTCTGGTCTGGGGTGAGGGTCCTCATCGGGAATGGCCGCATAAGATGGTCCCCCAGCGCAAAGGCTTCATCCACAATGAAGACGAATGGGAGTCCTTCCACATTGTCTTCTGGAGGTGGCAAGTCCAAGCTGCCATTCTGGAGACGCCTGAAGAACTCCGTCTGGGCGATGACTCCACCATCGGACATCTGGCCATTCTTCTCCACGTCCACATACAGAAATTCATAAGTAGCCGACACCACCGCCAACATCACAATACTATTGAACCCCTTATAATTATAATAGTATGACCCCGAGATGGGTGGTGGGATGATGTGGATGTGTTTCCCATCAATTGCCCCTCCGCAGTTAGGAAAGTCCCACCGCTGGGCAAAGTGGGAGGCCACAGTCTGCCATTCCTGTGACGTGGAAGGAAAATGTGGAGTAAAATAATTAGTCTTTGTGCACATAAACAGGGAAAGCAGATTAGACACAAACATTGTTGGCCAACATCAAGATACCATTTATTAGAGGTAATTTTTAAACACCAAAGTATAAGGTACACCTATCAGATTCCCCCCCTCTCATGGGCCATTTCTAACATTATAGGGGTGGACTTTTGGACAGGTAACCCTCTCCACTTCATTGAGAGATGAATGCCTAAATAATGGGTATTACTTTGAACAGCCCCTCCTTAGTTACACTATTGGCAGCCCACTGGACAGGTAAGAAGTGTCATAATACAAAGATATAAATGCACACTGTACACATTTGAGCACATTTGGACATTCTGCTATTACCTATCAAGATAATAATAGGATACAAAAACTTTAAACACTACCATTTGAAAGTATACAGGCAGGCCCTTGCACTACATGCTTTGGGGAATTCATCCATACATCTGACCACAAAAGAGATGGGTATAGTGTGTATGGGTTTGGCAAAGTCAGCAGGTAGATGATTAAGGATAGATAGAGAATTGGTATCAGCTGACCTAGCAGTTGGGGGAAGGGAGGGTTCCAAATGATTTGGGGACCCCCCAAAAAAAGCCTCTGGCACTCTGCCTGAATTTAAAGCACAAATCACATTTCAAAACATTTTAGGGGTGTTTGGGGTAAAGCACTACTATGGAGCTGATAAAATACATTGTTAAGTGACTACATGAGGTAAATATAGGGCCAGGAGACCATGCTGGGGAGGTAAGTGAAGGCAAATGTGTATGAAGGACAACAAAAATAATTACAAAAATATCAAGCATGCATGAGGACAAAGGGGACATTCACAGCATATTCCAATCATGGTAATTAGGGAATGAGGAAAGAAATACAATATATTATCAAACATTAAATACAATAAAATGTGATATTAAAGGATAAAAATCTTACCTTAATATACTCCTTCTGCAGGACCTGTATGATGGCAGCACAGGTCTCTGGGATAATAATTCCCAGAGCCTGGGGGGAGATGCCTGTCGAGAACTTCAAGTCCTGCAGGCTTCTCCCCGTCACCAAGTACCGCAGGGTGGCGACGAGCCTCTGCTCTGGAGTGATGGCTTGCCTCATGCAAGTATCCTGCCTGCTGATATAGGGGGTCAGCAAAGCCAACAAACGGTGAAATACATGGTCCGTCATCCGGAGAAAGTTCCTGAAATCATCAAGATTATTCTCACGGATCTCACGGAGCAAAGGCATATGACAGAACTGGTCACGCTGAAGCAACCAATTCTTGGTCCATGAACTCCTCCCCACCCTGTTCATGGACTGGACTTGTGTCAAGGTCAGGACCCCAACACCAAGCCCCCGCACAGCACGAACTCTACGAGGAGTACGTATACGCAACATGGCTAGAAAACGGTCGGCTGCTCAGAACGAGGTAACAGAACGCACTGAAGAACAGCAAGGCCTGTGAAGAGCGACCTGAAAAACAGTAACGAAAGAACAAGAACAGAATGACAAGAGTCACGAGTCACTAGCTGCACGCACTGAAGAGTAGATACAAACCCACAAGCACAAACTGAACAGCAGAAAACGATCTAAAAAACCACGAGTCTGAAAAAGCGCGAATCGTCTCTCACCAAACTTTTACTAACACGAGATTAGCAAAAGGAGCCCAAAGGGTGCCGCGCTTGGTTCGGAACTGGTCTTTTCTAGTCTCGTCGTACGTGGTGTACGTCACCGCATTCTTGGAGATCAGAAATTCTGACAACTTTGTGCGACCGTGTGTACGCAAAACAAGTTTGAGCCAACATCCGTCGGAAAAAATCCATGGATTTTGTTGTCGGAATGTCCGATCAATGTCCGATCGTGTGTACGGGGCATTAGAGTGGCAAGGATGTGGAATTCCCTTCCACAGGCGGTGGTCTCAGCGGGGAGCATCGATAGTTTCAAGAAACCATTAGATAAGCACCTGAATGACCGCAACATACAGGGATATACAATGTAATACTGACATATAATCACACACATGGGTTGGACTTGATGGACTTGTGTCTTTTTTCAACCTCACCTACTATTTAACTATGTAACTGTGTAGTGACCAAAAGCTGCTCTTTGGTCCAGCCTTTTTACCCAACCTCATGTCAACAAGATCTCACGACTTTGCTGATTACATCCTTCAGTATTCTGTCAGAACTTGCTGAGGATCTTATAATGCTACAGATGAGAAACCTCTGAGGTTTCTGGAAGAGAGTGTGCCCTCTGTCATATTTAATTTATATAGCTACCCACAAGCCCACCTTGGTTGGGGAATCATCCAAACATCCACATCTTATATTAAGCCAGCTCACAAGAAGTGACAAGCATTTCTGGCAAGGTCAACAGGTATTTACTTAGCTTACTGAGCCTGAAAGATGAAAACTAATGCAGCCTAGGGACTGGGAGCTACTTAACAGAATTGGGTAAGAACAGAAGGAATTTCATAAACTGCTTGGTATTTAATATATGGGAGGTATCATTCTGCTGTTCCCTTGGAGAGCGTTTAACCCATAACTGGAATACAAGCACATTGTGACTAGGGATGAGCCGAACACCCCCCTGGTTAGGTTCGCACCAGAACAGGTGAACAGACAAAAAATTTGTGCGAACATGCGAACACCTTTAAAGTCTATGGGACACGAACATGAAAAATCAAAAGTGCTAATTTTAAAGGCTTATATGCAAGTTATTGCCATAAAAAGTGTATGGGGACCCCGGTACTGCCCCAGGGGACATGTATCAATGCAAAAAAGTTTTAAAAATGGCCGTTTTTTTCAGGAGCAGTGATTTTAATAATACTTAAAGTGAAACAATAAAAATGAAATATTACTTTAAATATTGTGCCTGGGGGGTTCCCTTAGTCTACCTGTAAGTAGCTTATCTTTCCGATGTTTATTACAGTACGACGGCAATATGACATTTCTAAAGGAAAAAAAAAATAGAATTGCTGGTGGCTGTAATGAAGACTCCCGGCAATATAGATAAAAAAAATTGAAAAAAATGGCGTGCGCCCCCCCCCCTCCCCCGTCCATACCAGGCCTGGTATGGAGATTAAGGGGAACTCCACACCAAAATGTAAAAAAAAATGGTGTGGACGGTCCTCCCCAAAATCCATAAAAGACCCTTATCCAAGCAAGCAGCCATGGCAGGCTAGGAAGGGGGGGGGGGGCACAAACCATACCAGGCCATTTAACCTCAACATGGGGAGGGTGCTTTGGGGTCCACTGCAGAATGCCCCATAATGCACTTCTGTATGATGATTGGCCAAAGCATGCACCTGACCTGCATGCTTTGGCCAATCCCAGCACCCTCTGCTAAGGGAGCCATAATTGGCCAAAGGCAGGGTGCCTTTGGCTAATCATGGCTCAGGGGGCTTAAGTCCAAGCCCCACACTATATAAGGCTGCCTACATGGCGGCCCCGTGTAGTGTTGTTGGTGTAGACGGAGAGATAGCTTGATTTAGATTAAGAGAGCTGCCGGTGGTTCCGCCAGCTGACCATAGAGCTGATCAGAGACCAGAACGGCTCCAATCATCTCTATGGCTTAAGAAACCGGAAACTATGAGCATTTCATGACTTAGGTTTCACCGGATATAAACAGCCCCATTGGGAAATTGGCAAAGCATTTTATCACACCGATCTTGGTGTGGTCAGATGCTTTGAGGGCAGAGGAAAGATCTAGGGTCCAATAGACCCCAATTTTTTCAAAAAAGAGTACCTGTCACTACCTATTGCTAACATAGGGGATGTTTACATTTTCTGAGATAACAATAAAAATGATAGGCATGTTGAGTCCATGGAATATTTTATATTTTGCCACAAGTTTCTGGAAAATTAACAATTTTTTTTTTTTTGCACAAAGTTGTCACTAAATGATATATTGATATATTGTTCAAACATGGCATTGTTATATGTGGAATTATACCCCAAAATACATTCTGCTGCTTCTCCTGAGTACGGGGATACCTCATGTGTGAGACTTTTTTTGAGCCTAGCCGCGTACAGGACCCCAAAAACCAATCACCCCCTTCAGGATTTCTAAGGGTGTAAATTTTTGAGTTCACTCCTCACTACCTATCACAGTTTGGAAGGCCAAAAAATGCCAAGATAGCACAAACCCCCCAAATGACCCCATTTTGGAAAGTAGACACCCCAAGCTATTTGATGAGAGGCAAGTTGAGTCCATGGAATATTTTATATTTTGCCACAATTTGTGGGAAAATTATTATTTTTTTTTTTTTTTTGCACAAAGTTGTCACTAAATGATCTATTGATCAAAGATGCCATGAGCATATGTGAAATTACACTCCCAAAATACATTCTTCTGCTTCTCCTGAGTACAGGGATACCACATGTGTGAGACTTTTTGGGAGCCTAGCCATGTACAGGACCCTGAAAACCAAGCACTGCCTTCAGGCTTTCTAAGGGCGTAAAATGGTGATTTCACTTCCTCACTACCTATCACAGTTTCGGAGGTCATGAAATGTCAAAATAGCACAAAACCCCCACAAATGACCCCATTTTGGAAAGAAGACACTTCTGGCTTTTTGCTGAGAGGCATGTTGTGTCCATGGAATATTTGATATTTTGGCACACGTTTCGGGAAAATTACAATTTTTTTTTACACAAAGTTGTCACTAAATGATATATTGTTCAAACATGGCATGGTTATATGTGGAATTACACCCCAAAATACATTCTGCTGCTTCTTCTGTATACGGGGATACCACATGTGTGAGACTTTTTTGGAACCTAGCCGCGTACAGGACCCCAAAAACCAAGCACCGCCTTCAGGCTTTCTAAAGGCGTAAAATATTGATTTTACTCCTCACTACCTATCACGGTTACGGAGGCCCTGAAATGTACAGATAGCACAAAACCCCCCAAATCACCCCATTTTGGAAAGTAGACACCACAAGGTATTTGCTAAGTATGGTGAGTATTTTGCAGATCTCATTTATTTTTGAAAATGAAGAAAGAAAAGTATTTTTTTTTTCTTTTTTTCAATTTTCAAAACTTTGTGACAAAAAGCGAGGTCATTGTCCATCTGCACTGTGAAGCGCTGTCCAAAGAGTTCTGAAGCATTTTGCTGAATATGAGCAGATAATATTGCCCTGAAACACTTCAGAATTCATCCTGCTGCTTTTGTCAGCAATCACATCATCCATAAATACAAGAGAACCAGTTCCATTGGCAGCCATACATGACCAAGCCATGACACTACCACCACCATGTTTCACTGATGAGGTGAATCATGAGCAGTTCCTTTCTCTTCCCGTCACACAAGTTGATCTTGGTCTCATCTGTCCATAGGCTGTTGTTCCAGAACTGTAAAGGCTTTTTTAGATGTTGTTTGGCAAACTCTAATCTGGCCTTCCTGTTTTTGAGGCTCACTAATGATTTACATCTTGTGGTGAACCCTCTGTATTCACTCTGGTGAAGTCTTCTTTTGATTGTTGACTTTGACACACATACACCTACCTCCTGGAGAGTGTTCTTGATCTGGCCAACTGTTGTGAAGGGTGTTTTCTTCACCAGGGAAAGAATTCTTCGGTCATCCACCACAATTGTTTTCCGTGGTCTTCCGGGTCTTTTGATGTTGCTGAGCTCACCGGTGCTTTCTTTCTTTTTAAGGATGTTCCAAACAGTTGATATGGCCACATCTAATGTTTTTGCTATTTATCTGATGGGTTTGTTTTGTTTTTTTAGCCTAATGATGGCTTGCTTCATTGATAGTGACAGCTCTTTGGATCTCATATTGAGAGTTGACATCAACAGATTCCAAATAGCACACTTGAAATGAACTCTGGACCTTTTATCTGCTCCTTGTAAATGGGATAATGAGGGAATAATACACAACTGGCCATGGAACAGCTGAACAGCCAATTGTCCCATTACTTTTGGTCCCTTAAAAAGTGGGAGGCACATATACAAACTGTTGTAATTCCTACACCAATCACCTGGTTTGGATGTAAATACCCTCAAATTAAAGCTGAAAGTCTGCAGTTAAAGCACATCTTGTTTGTTTCATTTCAAATTTTGTTTGTTTCATTTCAAGCCGAAAAGATTAGAATTGTGTCAATGTCCCAATATTTATGGACCTGACTGTACGCTCCTAGTAAGCCTGAAGTCAGTGATTGGTTTTCGGGGTCCTGTATGTGATTAGACTGCCAAAAAGTTCCACACATGTGGTATCCCCATACTCAGGAGAAGCAGCAGAATGTATTTTGGGGTGTAATTTCACATATAACCATGCCATGTTTGAACAAAAAAAAAACTTGTGGCAAAACATGGACTCAACATGCCTCTCAAATAGCTTGAAGTATCTTCTTTCCAAAATGGGGTCATTTGGGGGGTTTTGCGCTATCTTGACATTACATGGCCTCCGAAACTGTGATAGGTAGTGAGGAAGCGAAATCAATTTTACGCCCTTAGAAAGCCTGAAGGCAGTGCTTGGTTTTCGGGGTCCTGTACATGGCTAGGCTCCCAAAAAGTCTCACACATGTGGTATCCCGTACTCAGGAAAAGCAACAGAATGTATTTTGGGGTGTAATTTCACATATGCCCATGACATGTGTGAGCAATAGATCATTTAGTGACAATTTTGTGCAAAAAAAAATTAAAAATGTAATGCTCCTGCAACTTGTGGCAAAATATAAAATATTGCATGGATGCAACATGCCTATCAGCAAATAGCTTGGGGTGTCTACTTAACAAAATGGGGTCATTTGAGGGGATTTTGTGCTATCTTGGCATTTTATGGCCTTCATAACTGTGATAGGTAGTGAGGAGTGAAATCAAAAATTTACACCCTTAGAAATCAGGGGGGCGTGTCCGGATGTGCAGCTGGAGAGACGTGTGCGAGTTGAGCTCCTCATAACCCGCACCAATCTAGAGCCATCCATTGCCTCTTCCAACACTGCCACAACCACAAGCCACATACTTTTGATCCCAGACCCCAGCTGCTCTGCTCCGGGTGTTTATTTGTATCCTGGACCGGCCAGAACCTATTCTAAATTGAAGTTTCCCCTCTGCCATCAGGACCCTCCACCGCCATCTTGGGGCCTACAGGCGGGCCAGCAGCTCCTAACATCTGAACCCACAAATCAGAGGGTGAACGGTCGGTCCACACACTCTGGTCAGCTGCTCTGACTCTGGGGAACACGTGGATCAGCTTGCCAACTCGGAGAGGCTGCAGGAATCCATCCGACGGCCGGCCTCAACTTCCTACGGCCTTCCAGTCTGACGCGGCTTGCGGGCTGGATTACAAGCGCTCCCCTGGGACACAGTGAGTAAGAAAATCTGCATCATCACCCACAGCCGAGTCCCCGGGAGACATCAGACTGCCCGATCCTCTCTCTCTACTTCCCCGCAGGGGTTCTGGAGACTGGGAGCGGCCCTGTTCACTTTTCAGGTGGCCGTCTCCTAGGCTAGTCAGCGACTTTGGCCTACTCCTGGAGGCCGGCGGCCATCTTGGGACTCTAATATACACCCAAAGACATTCCCTCCGTCCCTTCGGCTAAACAGGCACTCACAAGGTGTTGGGGGCTGCAGAGACTGTCTCCCTCCTCTCAGGTTGATAGTGGGGGGAGATGGAGCTGTAAACAGGGGGTTCTGGGGGTTCAAATGAAGCACACTATTATCTTTGAGAAAAATGCTGCTTAAATAAATCCAGGGTCCCTGTCTGCTCACCAAGACCTCCGTGCAGCAGCTTTAGCTATCTATATTGTCGGAGGTAAGCCTACATGTTTGATCAATCTAAATCCTCTGCATACCTCATGGGCAAAGTTGGCCAACAGCAATGATACTACAAACCACTGATTGTGCCACGAGAAGAACCAAACATGGAGCGTTATGTTACCAGATCACAACCTACCCCCTCTAATCCTTCCGCAAATCCTTTTGCCCTGCTGGATCCCTCGGTACAAACTCCTCTCTGACTAACTCGCAGAACCATGCACCCACTCCTTCACCCTCAAATACGACTCTCACCCCTGACATTCTGGACTCCAAGCTGCAGCTTTTACATCAACAGATTACGTCCAATGTTTTGGCTGAGGTAAGCAAACTAGCTGCCGAATTGAGGGGGGAAATAACCCAAATTGGAGATCGCACAGACACTCTGGAGAGCAAATTCGATGAAATGATAAACTACGTACAAGCGATTGAGGAGGAAAATCATACCTTACGCCTTTCCGTATCTCAATTACAACTACAGCAGGAGGATTTGGAGAACAGAGAAAGAAGACAAAACCTACAATTCAGAGGGATTCCAGAGACAGTGGGCGATTCTGAGCTCCGATCCTACCTTCTGGACCTCTTTAATAATCTGGCTCTCTCAGTTGTGGACATAGATTGGCGCTTGGACAGGGCTCATAGATCCCTGGGCCCAAGACCTCTGGCTGGAGCTAGACCCTGAGATGTTGTGGTACGGATTCATTACTTTGAAAGCAAGGAGGAACTAACTTTGGCGACCCGCAATAAATCCCAAATTATGTACAAAGGTGCTAAACTGCAGATCTTTAGCGACCTTTCTCCCATCACTCTCGCTAAACGGAGGAACTTACGCCCCCTTACTTCACACCTGCAGCAACACAAGATTCCATACTATTGGGGATTTCCTTTTGGTCTAGCTGTATCCAAAGAGGGAGCCCAATACTCTCTACGTGAATTACAAGAAGCTGATGTATGAAGAGCTGCTCAGCCGCTGTCTTGCATAATGTTCAATGAGGTCTGTGGAGGTGGCCGCGCTATAATAAATGTCAAGCTCTGATGTTGTGAAGGGGGAAATACTTTAGAAAAAAAAAGGAAAATAATTACAATATTCACTTCAACAACACACCGTAATAGGCCGAATATCGGGACCACTGCTAGAGCATCACTGATAGAGGGGTGTATGTGCAGACAGATGTAAATTTATTAGAGTCTTATTATTTATACGCCAAAAGTGTCTGAGAGGACCATAGATCGTTGGGTAACGTTGGGCTCTGCGATAAATTTGCTCAAAGGATCAGTGAGGAGGCTCGGAGCGGGGTGTGGATAAGTACGCGAGAAAGAGAGAAGCGAACAATTTTGCAGGCTGGGAGAGTGAGAGGAGGCCCGTGGGGGGGAGGAGAAAATGAGAGGGCGCTCTCAAAGAGGAGCGTAAGTGAAGCAGCCGAGAGAGAGTCTAAATTCAAGTTCCATCCAAAAGTACCTGAAGGAACCAAACCTGGGAAGCCCAAAGAATCCAGCCCAAGAAAATAAACAGCAGAGTGGGAAGGATAAGAAGAATCAGGGAAGAATCAAGGCGCTCACGGTGATACATCCAAGGAGGAAAGGAAAGACACCTGCCCGGCGGAAGATAGTACCATGGAACCACTACCAACAAAAAACGAATTTTTGGAAATGTTCGCCAAGCTGGAAAATGTAATTAAAACAGAAATCCTCAACGTTAGAACCGATCTGGGCCATTTGCTGAAGCGAGTGGAAATAGTGGAGGAGGCCTCTGAGAGCCAGAATCGTGAAATAGTCAAATTAAAACTTCAAGTAAGGAATCTGCAGTTGGCTCAACGAGACATTCTATATAAATTAGAAGAGCAAGAAAACCAAAGTCGCAGACAAAATCTAAGACTGCGTGCCTTACCAGAACAATATGGCGAAGATCTGCCTACCAAAATGAAAGCTATTTTCAACCCAATCCTAGATAGGGGCCCAAATGAAGAACTGAAGATAGTTCGGGTCCATAGGTTAAGGAAACCTCCAAGCGTCAGTGAAGATACACCGAGAGACGTTATTATCAGGTTCCACCATTATGAAGAGGGGAGAGGTAGTGCCCTATGCCAGGGGAAAGAGCAATCCGCCAGCCGCCCGCTCGCCCTGTCCCCCCCCTCTGATGAGTGGGGGGGAGCAGGGCGACTGTGGCGACCCGCTGACAGAGACACACTCCAATGTCTCGGCTGGGCGTAGGAAGAGATCAATGTTTTTTCTCTACTGCAGACCTCTAGCCAGGTTTTTGCTGGCAGGGAGAGGGGGGATGGTGGGAAGGGCGGTGGTGGGGGGGTTTGGTGGGGAGGGGGGGTGGGAGCTGGTGCTGCAGATGCACCGTATAGGGGTTCAAAGAATAACACGTGCCATTACAATGCAGGTCTACTCAAAGAATAAATGACAGAATTCACTTGCTTGACATATAATGTAAAAGGGCTGAACTCCCCCCTCAAGAGACACAAAGTGTTGAAAGAATTAGAGCATCTTAAGGTTGATGTTGTGTTTCTTCAGGAGACCCACCTTTCACAGGACACTCACATTAGACTGTTCTCCAACTGCTTCCCCAATTGGTTCTATGGTGGCTCCCCCATTAAGAGGGCCAAAGGGGTGGCGATTGGGTTCTCAAAAAGGACCAAGTTTGCGCTTCTGGAGAGAAGCGCAGACCAGGAGGGCCGTTACCTTTTTTTGAAGGTGAGGGTGGAAGAAAGGGTCTTTACTCTGGCAAATGTTTATTGCCCTAATAAAAACCCAATTAAATACTTGTCTCAGGTCCTGAACATGTTGATGGATTTTAGGGCAGGAGAGGTGATACTCAATTTTTGCCTAGATCCAACTTTGGACAGTACATCTAGATTACAGCGAGCAAGTAGGAAACTCTTAAAAAAAATAGGACAGAAATTGCATAGTTGCCAAATGATCGATGCATGGAGAGTTCAGCATGCAAAGGACAGGGACTATACTTTCTTTTCTTCGGTTCATGGGTCTTATTCAAGGCTCGATTACTTCATGGTAGATCATAGACTATTAGATTATGTCAAGGATAGGAGGATCGGAACCAACACGCTCTCTGATCATGCCCCAGTCTTAATGAAGGTGGTGATACCGGGATTCCGGAGGCCCACATTTTCAGTTGGATGAAAAGCTTCTTGAGAATCCTATCATTAGTAGTAAAATACAGGAAGAAATCGACGGATTTTTCTCGATAAATGATACTGGGGAGACTTCGGTATCAGTCGTGTGGGAAGCGTTTAAAGCTTACTTAAGGGGCATTTTGATCTCAATAGCGGCCAATGAGAAAAAAGAAAGCTCAAAAAGGAAATTAGAACTCTTAGATGAAATCCACCATCTGGAACACTTACACAAGGCCGCTAATGATAATCATAACTTGCTCCTACACCAACTAATAATAAAAAGAGAAGAACTAAAAGATTTAATGGAGATAGAATCTAAGCGTATCTTAAACAAAAATCTAAACGAGAGATTTAGATGAAGTAATAAGGTGGGGAAGCATCTGGCAACAACCTTGAAAAGGAAAGGAGGGACCAACTTTATAGATAAGATCCAAAATAAAAAGGGGATATTAAAATATACTTTCAGAGATATAGCTGAAGAATTTAGGAGATACTACGCATCCCTTTATAAGGTTAGGCATAGCGGGATAGGTACCCTGGAAAGAGAGGAGAAGTTGGATGAGTTTATAAGGGAGGCAGGTCTACCAACCCTTTCGGATAGTGACGCAAAAGATCTTAACGGTCCGATTACTGAAGAAGAGATCGAGAGAGCCGTGAAAGCATCTCCCTCTGGAAAGAGTCCAGGGCCAGATGGTTTTACAGCCTATTTTTACAAAAAATTTAAGGAGTCCTTAATCCCCAAGCTTTTTCAGATCTGGAATGGAATAGGGGGTCAGGAAGAGCTCTGTGAGGGGGCACTAACTGCGTCAATAACATTAATACCAAAGGAAGGGAAAGATAGCTCGCTGTGTTTGAGCTATAGGCCAATAGCCCTGCTGAATACAGACATTAAAATATATGCCAAGGTACTAGCCAGTAGATTAAAGGACAAAATGTCACACTGGATCCACCCAGACCAGATAGGTTTCATACCAGGGAGAGAGGGGAGGGACAATGGCGTTAGGACGCTCCTGGTTATGGATGCGATGAAAGCAAAGGGGACCCCCGGTCTACTTCTGTCGATAGACGCAGAGAAAGCCTTCGACAGAGAAGACTGGGGGTTTACGTTGAGAACATTGAGGGCAGTCGGTTTGGGTGGCACCATGGTGAATTGGATTAAAGCCTTGTATAAATCTCCCTTGGCATTTGTCAGGGTGAATGGTACTCCGTCAGCGGAGTTCAAAATGGAAAATGGGACCAGGCAGGGTTGCCCTCTGTCCTCCCTGCTGTTTGTATTGACCTTGGAACCCTTACTAGCCTCGATTCGAAAGAGCCCGGATATAAGCGGATGCGTAGTGGAGAGAGACGAACACAAGCTCTCGGCTTTCGCCGACGATATATTGTTCTATATCGTGAAACCGAGGATTTCGCTCCCCAATCTCCTGGCTATTTTGAGGAGATACGGAGAGCTATCAAATTATAAGGTTAATCTTAGTAAATCAGTAGTTTTAAACATTAATATTGATGGACAAGAAGTAACCAAACTTAAGGAAATATTCCATTTTCCGTGGAGCAAAAAAATAAGCTATTTGGGAGTTACACTAGCAAATTCTTTAAGGAAAATGTATCACTTAAACTATATCCCACTCCTTGACGTGATCAAGCAGGAAACAAAAAAATGTATGAACCTTCCGATCTCTTGGATTGGACGAGTAAATACGGTCAAAATGTCTTTAGCCCCGAAGATCCTGTATATAATGCAGTTACTCCCGATCCCGCTGGCACAGACCTTTTTCAGGGTATTGAACAATATTCTCACTAGATTCATATGGAAAAATAAGAAGCCACGGATTGCCTACAAGGTTCTGAGTAGGGATAAAGCACAGGGGGGAATGGCACTTCTAGATTTTAAAAAATATCACAGAGCGATAGTATTAGCACGGGTGTTAGATTGGGGAAGGGAACCGATTGCTAAAAGATGGGTAAATCTAGAAAAAGATATGAGTAACGTAAAATTACACCAATTTATTTGGAATCCCCCACACTTTAGGAAGTTAGGCCCTAACGCACATAATATAACATGATACACTTTAAAGATTTGGGATCAGTTACACAAACAAAAAGCATGGGAGTTTAAGTCACCGTTTATTTTTTTAAAAGATAATGAGGTTTTTTCCTCCAGAGTTGAGGGAAGTGGGAGGGAATTGGATAAAAAAGAATGATACACAACTAATTGATATTATGAACAATGGTAAAATAGTCACAGGAGTTAGACCTACTCAAGGACCTAATGAAAATACACACATGGCGATATAAGCAGTTGGCGCTTTTTATTAAAAGCCTCCCCGGTCCTATTAGAGATAAGACGAACCTTCGGCCATTGGAGAAACTGTTCCTGAAGAACAAAGTATTTAGGAAAATAAAAGAATTATACAACATATTGCAGGACGAGGGTGAAGTAGAGAAACCACTATATTTCAACAAGTGGGAATCCGAATTGGGAGCTGTACCTAGCGGAGTGACATGGGAGGCCATTCTCAATGCAACACATAAATCAGCAGTGGATATGAGAACGATAGAAGCAAATTTCAAGTGCCTTGCCAGATGGTACATGACACCAGATAGAATAAATAAGCTCCAACCGGAAATCTCCGGAAACTGCTGGAGGGGATGCTCCGCCAGAGGAACAATGGCCCACCTCAGGTGGGAGTGCCCAATTATTAAAAAATTCTGGCAGGAGGCGCTTAAGATCATACAGGAGATAATGGGTTTTGAAATCAAGGAGGACCCTTGGGTGGTATTGTTCCACGGGATTGAGGGCCATAAGAGCAGGTATAATGTTTCTCTAACCCCGGTACTCCAAGCGGTAGTTGAGGGAATTGCAATTTTTTGTAAAAATTTTTCGTGTTTTCTTAAAACAGACAAAATCAAAAAGTAAAGGATATGCTACCATGATGTGACAATAATGAGATGGGATAAAAAAAATGAGCCATATACGGTGATTAAAATCCTCTCAATGAAATCGCTGAAGTAGCAAAAAAAAAAAAAAACAGAAGCTGAGGCCTTCCTGAAAAATCTGGGTCTCCCCCCCTCTTCCGGATGAAGACATGATACCTCCTACCACACAAGCCCGTTTACCTCCAACTACACCTACTCGCATCTGGACCCTGTCCGGGGTAAATCTAAGAAGCACCTTTCCACTCCTCAACACCTGCGATCTTCTAAACAACCTCCTTGAACATTCCTTTGAACGCCCTTTTTTGGTTCTATTCTTCACTACTTTTTGCATTTCCGTTTCCTCAGAAATTTTTTGGACGAAACGATGTTGCTGTTTTGGTTCTTTCAGTTTTTGAATCTTCTCCGCTCCTTTTCCGGGGTAGAACCTTTCTCATCCCATGAGATACATTCACTAAAGGTTTTAATATTTTGAGTGACAAACATACCTGTTTTATTGTTAACCTTACTTTTCCCTAAGGACCTACAGGTTTTTCTTTTTCCTTCAATGACCTTTTGTCCTTTTTTTTGTTCTTTCCGCTACCAAGTACACAAGGTGAGCAGCGGATCCTTCTTATCTCCTCAAGCAGAGTCGCCAGATGGAAGTCTGTTCACATCCCTACCAGGCCCTGGTCTATGACCAGGGCTATCTGAGAGGCTGTTTTCTCTCAGGCTCACAGAGTTTTGAACTCTTTTTTTTTTTCTTTTTTGTTTTTCTTTTTTCTTTTTCTTATCCATGTCTAATGATGTGTTTCACAGATTGAGACTCCATGGTCGTTATTACCTCAGTTTAAAGGAGTTTCACCTTGGGGTTTGTATTTCAATAGTTAGAGGTGGGAAAATGTTTGCTATTATTAATACCCATAAACTGCAATATGTATACTTTTATTCTCCTAATACTTTCATGCTTATAGTATTGGATGTTTTCACACTAGCCTTCCTAGATAGACCACAACCATGTCCTACAATGTGAAGGGTCTGGGCTCTATTAGTAAGCACTGGATGGCCCTGAAAGCTTTCAGGGCCTCGGGCGCAGATGTGGTGATGATCCAAGAGACCCACTTTCGGGCAAGCGGATCATTAAAATTTGCCTCAAGATTTTTTCCCCACTTCTTTTCTTGCCTCTGACTCCACAGGCAAGGCAGGAGTGGCAATCATGATCAGAAAAGCATGCCCTGTCAAGGTTTGGAGGTCTCGTGTGGACCCTAATGGGAGATTTCTTATCCTAGAATGTGAATAGATGTCTACCTCCTTTACACTGGTTAATTTGTACGCTCCAAACACGATTTCCTCAACAAACTTTTGATACTCCCCAATATCGCTCACAACCTTTTATGATAGTTGGTGCGGACTTCAATCTGGTCATGTCACCCACAAGAGACAGACAAACACTTTTCAGTACTACCCCATCTAAAAGAGTATTGTCCCAAGCCAATGCCTTCCGTAAATGTATTAGGTCATACAGACTCTTCGACTCATGGAGGATAAAACATCCCTCTGCTAAACAATTTACGTTTTATTCACCAGCTCATAAAATGTATTCCCGCCTCGATCATTTTTTTATCTCGGCCACTCTCATCCCTTAATCAGATATTTCTCCCATTACATGGTCAGACCATGCGCCCATTATGTTAGATCTTATGCTATCCCAGACCTATACCAAATCCTGTCATTGGCGTTTTAATGACAACCTTCTGCATTCTGACGTATCTCACTCTATCCTAGCAAATGGCTTGAAAGAGTATTTTTAACTCAACTCTTAACTCGGTCTCTCAGGTTTCTACACTGTGGGAGGCACACAAGGCTGTTTTCCAAGGTGTGTGTATAGCTGAGGGCTCTAGGTTGAAGAGGGATAGAAATAGTCTTTTACAGTCCTTAATGTCCGCTCTAATAATTCCTGAGCGGAGGCTTCTTGGTGGTCCCACAGTGATGAAACTACGTAAAGTCATTCATCTTAGAGAACAAATTAAATCAACAAAACTTGACAAAACAGCTAGGTCCATGTTGTGGACGAAGCAAAAATTTTATGAATACTCCAATAAACCCCACAGGATGTTAGTTAATAAGTTATGCCCTCGTCCGTTCAATTCCTTGCCTGAATTTCTTCTACAGTCAGATGGATCTAGAACACACTGCCCTCGTGAGATGTCAAAAATTTTTGGCAACTTCTACAACAAACTGTATAATTGCCTGACCCCGGAGAACCATTTTGAATTTACCCAGGGAAATTTTTAGTCCTTTTTTTCAATATAAAGCTACTGAAACTATCTACAATGGATTTAGAGAGTTTAAACGTAGCAATATCAACTGAAGAACTATCTGCTATAATTAAAAATCTCCCATTACACAAATCCCCCGGCCCAGACGGCTTGACCTACTCATACTACAAATCTTTTTTTGACATTCTATCTCCTCATATGCTAGCTTTATATGATTCCCTCCTCAAGGGTACTTCTCCACATCCACAGTTCTCCCATTCATTTATTTTGGTTATCCTTAAGCCTGGAAAGGATCCCTCTGTCCCAGATAACTACAGACCCATAGCCCTCCTAAATTCAGACTACAAGATGTTTACTAAGATGTTCACTAAAATTCTCGCTTCTCGACTCTCCGCGCTCATCCCCAAACTGGTACACAGGGATCAGGTGGGTTTTTTCCTTGGTAGACACGCGGGAGATAACACCCGGCGTACAATAGACCTAACAGACCTTTTGGATAGAACCTCCCGTTCGGCATTGATTCTGAGTTTAAACGCGCAGAAAGCTTTTGACAGGCTAAGTTGGCCCTACATGTTTGTACCTTAAAAATGTATGGCTTTGATGGTCCTTTTAGCTTTAGAGGCCTTATATTTAACTGTCTCAGCGCAGGTGCAAATGTCATCCTTTCTGTCTCCTGGCTTCCCCATGACAAATGGAACTCGGCAGGGTTGTCCCCTTTCGCCATTGCTTTTTATCCTGTGCCTAGAACTCCTGTCTATCCTTGTGCATCCAGATATACATGGGGTGGTGATGAGACAGGGGGAATATAAATTATCGTTACTTGCAGACGACATTTTGCTCACTATCACTAACCCGCTGATATCTCTTCCCTCACTACATAAATGATTGACCTCTTTTAGTGCTATTTCCGGGTATAAAGTCAACACTTCTAAAACTGATGCCCTCCCTATACACATTCCAATGCCATTATTATCCCAATTCAAAGAATCATACCCTTATAAATGGTGCAATACCTCTCTCAAATACTTGGGTATCCTACTTACCCCTTCCTATTCCTCCCTTTATAGCACTAACTTCCCTCCTCTGATACTGGATATTAATAAGTCACTGTCGAACTGGACCAAATACCCCCTGTCTCTCTTAGGCAGAATTAATGTTTTAAAAATGTTTATTCTACCAAGGCTGCTTTATTATTTTGAAACTCTCCCAGTAGCTGTACCTGCTTCACAACTAAAAACACTTCACAGGATTTTTCTAAAATGTATATGGAATGGCAAAGCTCACCGCATAGCAAGCTCCGTAATGTTTTCCATTAGATCCAGAGGAGGTTTGGGAGCTCCGGACATTACTAAATATTATCATGCTGCGCATTTAAGGGCCATTACCTCTTGGACTTCCTTACATGCTCCAAACCAATGGTCTGCCATTGAGAAGGGGGTACTTTACCCGGTTCATCCGGGCTCCTTGGTTTGGGGTGCCCCCCCATTTTAGATCCTATATATAAACGTCAATGTACTGGCCCAATGGCACTAACTTTAACCATTTGGCGGAATTGCCTCAAACACTATCCCCTTATGTCCTCCTGCTCTCCTCTTGTAAATATATTATTCAACCCTCTCATTCCAGATAGTATGTCCGTAGGCAGGATTTTTCCATGAATAAATGTTCAACCTGGTTCATCCCATAACGAGGAAGTTGCATACCTTTAACACTTTAAGTGAGAAATTTGATTTACCACTACATCTCTTCCACTTTTACTTACAGGTTAGAAACTTCTTTCACTCTAAATCGCCATCCCTGACCCTAGATAAGCCAACTACTTTTTAATACTTGTGTGCCCAAGGCCCTCATCAATTGCACTTAATTTCCTGTATTTACCGTATCCTCCATGAGTCGACTCCAATCACAGAGACATTACACCATTACATGCGCAGGTGGTCCCATTTAGTGGGCTGTCCTGTCACAATACAGATGTGGGATAGGATTTGGTCCTCTACTTTTAGATCTTCCAAATGTGTCACTCAGAGGGAGACAACCATTAAGATTCTTATATTTGGTACAGAACTCCCGATATAATTCATAAGTATGATCCATCAGTTCCGCAGCAGTGTTGGCGGTGTGGAATTGACATAGGCTCACGATTCCACATCTTTTGGCAATGCTCCTTAATTCAACCCTTTTGGTATGATGTACATTTCCTTATACAAAAGGTAACTGGGGTGTCCCTTCCGATGGATCCTTTGAACTACCTATTGGGTCTACCTCCTTTAGGGGTATCTAAAAAGACAAACAAACTGATATCTTATATATTACTAGCCACTAGGAGGCTTATCCCATTGTTCTGGTTATCCAATTCACCCCCTCCATGGTCCAGATTTCTACATTTGGTGGCTGAGATTTGGACAATGGAGTTTTTGATGGCCTCGGTACATGACTGCATTCCCCAATTTAATAAAATATGGGAACCATGGGACCTTTCGGAATTCGGGACCCCCATAATACCAAGCACGTCCTAATCTTATTTTAATTCCACACTGCCTATGTATTTGGCCTGGACTGACCTTAAGGTTCTAGGCTCTTTCCCATCTTACGCTTACTGCGTACATCATAAGGAATTGATTCAATATACACATATGCCTAGTTTCTGTGAACACTTTCCTATTACTTATACTTGTTACTTTTCATTTTCCTTTCCCTTTTTAATATATTTGTTTATAATGCACTTATATTGATAGTGTAATGTACATTTTGTTACAATTTTGTACTTGTTCTTTGATATCCCAATAAAAATACAATTTTGAAAAAAAGAAATCCTGAAGGCAGTGCTTGGTTTTCGGGGTCCTGTACGCAGCTAGGCTCCCAAAAAGTCTCACACATGAGGTAAACCCATACTCAGAGAAGCAGCAGAATGTATTTTCTTGGCGCATCATGGCAGCACATACACGGGTTGTGACTCCACCCCCACAACTTGACAGGATAGGTTAACTATAAAAGATGAAGTAGAGGCACCCCACCTCATTCTCTTTTTTCATCCTCACCTGACAAGGATAGATCCATTGATTCCGATGGACAGGATTCAGCACCCTTACCGCATTTGCCCAACCGGGTTAAGCCTCTCCTGGCTGGATGTCTCTCCTGTACAGCCTCTAAAGGAGCCTCTGTGGAGAGAGCCCCAATCTGGTGGTCTTGGGGGCACAATCTGGCATTTATACAAGCTTTAAAGAAGCTTAAAGTACTGCAGTGACCTCCTACCTTTCTTCTATTCCAAGGTATTGCTTTTGACTTTGCTTTATCCTCTATGTTTGTTTAACAAGGGTTTGGCTGAGATCTGTAGTTCCACAGCTTGGTGTTTGTGTCATTATGGCTGTTGCATCCTTCTCTGGGCTCTACACAGGCACTGGAGGAAGTGAGGTAGAGCTGCAGGTCATTCTGCCCTTTTCCAATCTGGCATGGGTGCCAGCAGAGTGCTTCTGGACATGTGTGGTGATGTCATTTCCATTTAAAAGGCCCACAGCTTGTTTGAATTATGCTGATGGCTGCAGACTGCTCAGAAGGATCATTTCTTTTGTCTATTTCTACCCTCAGTCTCTGGTAGGCTGCTTTATTGTTTTTACCTGGTTATTTGCAACTCTGTATGTTTTTCTTGCATTACATTTGCTATACTGTTGTTTCTCATCAGGTATTACCTTTTCTGTGTACAATTTATGTACTATTTTCATGGAGGTCACTGCCCAAGCAGACCACCCTCAGCATATAAGGTAAGAGGTGCTCAGCATGTTGGTAAGTATGGAAGAGGAAAAAGAGTACGTGACCTTGTAATGCTCCGATTTTCTGACAGCACTTTTAGGTCAAGATCGACAAACTCCAGGCATCAAGGTCGCTCAAGCCATACCTCAAGCCATAGGAGATCTGGGAGAAGTCGCTCAAAGTCTTCATCTCCCCATCGACACTCTGGTCACGGCCATTCTCACCACAGTTGCTTGCGAGGTAGAAACTCACGCAGAAGGTCTCCTTCTCCTTGTCATGAAAGGAGCTATCACACCCACCCTGCAGCAAACGCTTGCTGGGTGTGCGGAGCTCCAGCTTTTCCAGACAAATTAGCTTGCCGCGCATGCTTTAATGAAGCAACCAGGGAGAAGGAGTCGGATGCAAGAGAAGTATCTGACCGTATCAGAGAATCTGTATGAGAATCTATTCTGGAATCATCAGCTCCTGAACCAGAAAAGACAGGCCCAAGCACATCTGCTGTATCTCATAATCTCCCATTGATTCGGATTCAGCCTCTAACAATGAAGATTCAGAGATGCCCACAGGATTCGACTTTACCTTATAGGAACCCTTTATAAGATCAGTAAAGGAGGCCATAGCATGGGAGAAAGCGGAGGCGGCTGCTCCCAAAGTATGGAAATACTTCCCTAATTTAAAAGTCTTTTCCCTTTATCGAGGAGTTGGAGGATCTCATTAAGGATGAATGGGAAAGATCAGATAAGAGATCCAACCTGAATAACAGGTTGGCCAAATTATATCCATTGAAGGAAATTAAGGTGAATTCATTAATTCATCCACCGGTGGTTGACGCTTCCCTGATGCGACTCACAAGACATGTTACCCTTCCAATAGAAGATGCAGTAACCTTCCGAGACATGCTGGACTGGAAGATCGATCATGATATGAAAAAAACCTACTGCACAGCAGGAGGGTGTGTAGGCTAACAGTAGCAACGGCCGCAATCGGTAAGGCAATCGTTTGATGGTCTGCCAATATAGAAAAATCCATACGTGAAGGCGTGGACCAAGAGAAAATAATTAGTTCCCTTCAAGAACTGAAATTGGCAGGCGATTTTGTAGCAGAGACTTGAGTAGATGTCATTCGTTCTTCTGCGAGGGCTATGTTAGCTTCAGTCATGGCTAGAAGAGCTCTTTGGCTAAAGCCATTGGTGGCGGATCCAGCATCAAAAACCAACTGGTGCAAGATTCCTTACTGGACTCAGCGATCTCCAAAGTGATAGGGGGTAAATTGGGATTGATTCCCTCTGATAGAAGGCCTAAACCTCAGAAAGGTCCTACTTTCAAATGCAACCTTCCAGAGAGGTATAGGGAAGCAAGATCGTATAAGCCAGGAAGAGAGTTCAAAAGAACATGGAAAAATCCACAATTCTCTTTTTTGAGGCTTCAAAAATTCAAGACCACTACGTCAGGGGGTAACCAGAAGTCATTTGAGGGTACGCTCGTCCTGCCTGGGAGCAAGGCTCAAAAGATTCGAACAGGTCTGGACAAATCACATAAAGGATGCTTGGACACTGTCCACAATAAAACATGGGCACAAATGGAGGTTTTTAGACGGGGTGCCCGAAGGCCATTTCCAGCCAACCAGACTTCCTTCTTTACCAGTCAAGAGGAAACTACTTCTCAAGTATGTGGCGGATTTGGAAAGTAAGAGGGCAATTCTGGAAATTCCAACCCCTCAAAGAGGAAGGGGGTACTACTCTCCCCTATTCTTAATAAAGAAGAAGACGGGAGACTTACGCCCTGTGATGGACTTAAAAGGGCTCAACAAAAGAAATTCAGATTGAAGCCTTCAAAATGGAAAGCCTCCAATCAATCCTATTAGCCCTAAACTTAAGAGTCTGGATGCTTTAAGTAGATTTATTGGACGCCTATCTACATGTGCCTATACACAACGCATTTCAAAAATACCTACGATTTGCAGCCAATCATCAACATTTCCAATTCCAATGCCTCCCATTTGGAATCTCCTCCGCTCCCAGGACTTTTACAAAAACTCTCCTTCCAGTGATTGCATTTCTAAGGGAGAATGGCCTGAGACTCCATCACTATTTGGACGACATTTTGCTTCTAACAGACAGTCAAGATACGCTGATTCTCCATTGGTGGGATACTGATCAACACTCTCCAGAGTTTCGTGTGGTTAATCAACTGGAAAAAAAAGCAATCTTAAACCTACACACAACATGATTTTTCTAGGGGCAGAACCCAATACTCTGTCAGAGTCAGCCTACCTCAAGAGAAGATAGACCCATTAATTCGGAAGCTAAGAAGGTTAATGACAGCAACATTCCTTCCGGCAAGAGTTTGTCTGAGCACATTAGGCTCAATGTCGGCCACTCTTCCGATGGTCCAATGGGTGCAATGGCACACCAGCGAGATGCAGTCTTTGTTCCTCAATCAATGGAATGGTGTATCAATGCTCCAGCCAATTGCCATTCACTACAGAGTGAAGCAGTCGGTTTGGTGGTGGATGAATACAGACAACCTCAAAAGACACAGACCTATAGTTCACACAGAATCAGAGGTAATTACATCAGACGCCAGTCAAACAGGATGGGGAGCCCACTATCGGGACCAGATGGTTCAGGGTCAATGGCAGTTTTACACGGTGGGCACGATATCGAATGTTCTCGAACTCAGAGCAGCCTTTCAAGCCCTCCTAGCTTTTGGTCCGTCCGTGAGGGGGAAAAGTGTCTTTATACGGATGGATAACAAAGTGGCAGTAGCATACATTCAGAGATGGGGGGTACCAGGAGCAGTACCTTACTACAGGAAGTTCGCCCCATCCTGGAATGGGCCCAGTTATTCCTAACAGATCTTTGGGCAGTGTATGTTCCGGCAACACAGAACTTACTTGCCGATTCTTTAAGCAGAGAGTTCTTGTTGAACAACAAATGGTCTCTGAACCATCAAGCTTTCGATCTCTTGACTCAAATTTGAGGGATTACAGAAATCGATCTGGCCGTGACATCGGCGAACACCAAGTGCCAGAGGTTCCTGTCAAGGGCAGCATATCCATCCACGGAAGGGGTGGATTGCCTGGTTCATCCATGGAACTTTCATCTGGGATACATATTCCCACCAACTCCTCTAATAGTGAGGTTCCTGTCAAGGCTCAGGAGGTCGTCAGCCTCAGTAATAGCGGTGATTCTGTTCTGGCCCAGGAGGCCTTGGTTCACTGTCTCAGGATCTGCTTCACCAGGGGCATTTCTTTCATCCGGATCCAGAGAGTCTCCATCTAATGGCATAGATGTTGAGAGGGATCGGTTCCTAGAGCAAGGCTGTTCTCAGGAAGTTGTTTCAACGCTACTCCAAGCAAGGAAATGCTCAACCAACATTACTTACGGTAGGATATGGGAAATATTCACGATTATGGCTCAACAGTATGGCTGGGATCCACTACATCCTCAAACTTCGCAAATCTTAAAGTTTCTGCAAACAGGTTTATCTAAGGGACTCAGTTAAAGTACCCTTAAGGTGCAGATTTCAGCTTTATCCGCAAAAACAGGGTTCAGATGGGCATCACACCCTCTCATAATCCAGTTTATAAAAGCTTGTGTAAAAATTAGGCCTCCAAGAAGACCGACATTTCCAACATGGGATTTATCAGTAGTCCTGAATACTCTATCAGGTTCACCCTTTCATCCAGCTGACTCAATCACATCCTGGAACTTAACAGTGAAATTAACATTTCTTATCACCATCACGTCAGCTAAAAGAGTTTCGGAGATTCAGGTGTTAATGATCTCAGAACCTTATTTGATCTTTTACCCAGACCGGGTGGGTCTGAAACCATTAGACCACTTTACTCCAAAGGTGTCATCATCTTTTCACTATAATCAGGAAATCAACCTTCCTTCATTACTGATGATCAAGGGCAACCACATGCTTTGGACATTATGACGTCCATTAGGAACTACCTGACATCTACAGTATCTTTTAGGAAAACCAAGAATCTATTGGTGATTCCTCATTGAGGAAGAAGAGGCCAAATGGCTTCATCTAGAACCATCGCATCTTGGCTGGTTAAGGCCATCAAGAAAGCCTACGACGTTCAGAATCTGACGATAACTGGAGACATCAGGGCTCATTCAACAAGGGCAGTGGCAACCTCCTGGGCAGCATATTGCAGGGTGTCACCAGAGACAATCTGCAAGGCAGCAACCTGGTCTTCCAGGCATACATTCAAGTCCCACTACAGGGTAGATTCGGCTCAGTTGTCTACAGTTGAATTTGGCAGATCGTCAGGAAAATGGAAAATTGTATACTCAACTTTCATGTAATTTTTCTTTCCTGATGCATCTCCATGGCAGCACACAGCATCGCACCCTTCATTAGGTCATAGCTACAGAGAATGAATGAGGTGCCTCTCCTTCATATTTTATAGTTAACCTATCCTGTCAGGTTGTGGGGGCAGAGTCACAACCTAGTGTGTGTGCTGCCATGGAGATGCGTCAGAAAAGGAAAATTACGGAAAGGTGAGTATACAATTTTCCATTTTGGGGTGTAATTCCACATATAACCATGGCATGTGTGAGCAAAATATCATTTAGTGACAACTTTATATAATTTTTTTTGTCATTTTTCAATCACTTGTGACAAAAAAATAAAATATTCAATGGGCTCAACATGCTTCTCAGCAATTTCCTTGGAGTGTCTGCTTTCCAAAATGGGGTCATTTGGGGGGGGGGGGGGTTTACTGCCCTGCCATTTTGGCACCTCAGGAAATTAGATAGGTAGTCATAAAGTAAAAGCTGCGTAAATTCCAGAAAATGTACCCTAGTTTGTAGATGCTATAACTTTTGCGCAAACCAATAAATATACACTTATTGACTTTTTTTTTACCAAAGACATGTGCCTGAATACATTTTGGCCTAAATGTATGACTAAAATTGAGTTTACTAAATTTTTTTAAAAACAAAAAGTAGAAAATATCATTTTTTTTCAAAATTTTTGGCCTTTTTCCATTTATATTGCAAAAAATAAAAATTGCAGAGGCAATCAAATACCATCAAAAGAAAACTCTATTTGTGGGAAAAAAGGACACAAATTTAGTTTAGGTAGAGCATTGCATGGCCGCACAATTACCAGTTAAAGCAGCACAGTGCCAAACTGTAAAAATTGCTCCGGTCATTGAGCAGCCAAATCCTCCTGGGCTGAAGTGGTTAATACGTTGCAGGAGGTGTACACAGTATCTAATAGAGTGTGTACATTTTCTACTACACTTCTGGTGGTGTGCACAGTACACAATACAGTGCAGCCATAGTACAGTTGTTAATACAGTGCAGGCATTGTACACAGTATCTAATACAGTGTGTACATTTTCTACTACATTTCTGGTGGTGTACACAGATCACAATACAGTGCAGCCATAGTACAGTTTCCACTACTTTTCTGGTGGTGTAAACAGTATCTAATACAGTGTGTACAATTTCTACTACACTTCTGGAGGTGTACACAGTACACAATACAGTGCAGCTGTATTACAGTTGCTAATACAGTGCAGGCAGTGTACACAGTATATAATACATGGTGTACAGTGTCTACTACACTTCGGGTGGTGTTCACAGTATAAAATACAGTGCATCAGTAGTACAGTTGCTAATACCGTTCAGGCGGTGTACACAGTATCTAATACAGTGTGTACAGTTTCTACTACACTTCTGGTGGTATACACAGTATAAAATACAGTGCAGCCATTTCAGTTGTTAATACAGTGCAGGCGGTGTACACAGTATCTAATACAGTGTGTAGAGTTTCTACTACACTTCTGGTGGTATACACAGTATCTAATACAGTGTAGTGTGGTGTTGCAAACAAAATATACATCATGTCCGGAAAGCCACCAAGGAGAGGCAGATGCTCACAGGCCACAAAAACAGGGCAAGCAGCCTCTGTGTCTACAGTCAACAGTGCTGGTCGTGGACATGGTGCATCCTCTGCAGGTGGCTGTGGGGGACGCTTGTCTTTTTTCTGCTGCTGGTCATGTTATTGAGCCAGAAGATGCAGAAGAGTTGGTGGAGTGGATAACAAAGCCGTCCTCATCCTCCTCATCCTCTGTCACCCAGGCTCAGAGTAGTTTGCCTTCCAATGCAGCTGCCAAAGCGGCCTATTCCCCTGACTACTTGTCCACAGTATCAAAGTAATAATAGATAAACCTTGCGAGCCACTTACGGATAAATGCCCAATAAAATATCAAAATAGTGTATAACCAATCCTGTGTAACCAAGCAGCTGCAAACACTCAATCACGTTTCATAATCGTGTAAGTGACAAATAGAAAAAATGTGTCTGCGCTAGATAAAAATTATCGTTTCAATAATAAATACAAAAATAAATACGTAAAAAAAAAAAAAAAAAAAAAAAAAAAGTGTTATAGTTAACCAATAAATCAAAAAATAACCATAAGTACATAAGTTTGTAAAGTGCTCAGTGCTATATCAAACATGCAATAAAAGTGCTCAATCAGAAAATAGAATATCAAAAAATTCAATATAAGTGCTCAATCAAGAAATTGAATAAAATATAAAAGAAAATATCTTCTTGTGAATCTAATAAAGTCCAAGACAATGTGCATCCAGAGATATAAAAGTGCCCAAAAACATTGTCCATATTCAGTGAAATCCACACATCTTTCCTTCTGAAGGTGTATCACCATAAAACGTGCTAAAGTGTCTTCCAGTGTTCCCCACAAGCATATATGCTCACCTTCTTGCGTGTGACACAGTGGTTACACTCTGTCAAACCAAGCTTTGGAGACACTCCTGTGCTCTAATGGAAACCGCTGTGTAGATCTCCAATGCTCTCAATCAAGGCTATATATGCAAAAAGAAAAGAGACTCCATAGTGCAACATTGCATGATGTAATAAAACGTTTTATTGAGAAAAGACTAACTCCCCTTGTGGGGGTACTCACATACTGTGGGTGCGTTAGTGCACCATTCTAAACAGATTAAAAACGGCCGATCTCGTGGTATGGCGTGCGGTGCGGTGTGTCATACAAACTCTCCCTCTCTCTCTCTCTCTGCTGACAGCTCCGTCCAGGCCCCTCCCCTACGCGTGTTCGGCACCGGGATCCCTTGGGTACCTGAGAGAAGAGAGGAGGAGGAGGCACAACTCCAACGAGGCAGGCTGTCCTATTGCATCACACTGCTGAGCTCCGCAGGTGCAGGGTACTGCTGACTCCCCACTGACTTTTAAAAGTTCCTTGGTGTGGGCCTTTTTCGACACGTGTGCAGCAGATCACAACCTATGTCTGAAGCGTGGCCAGAACAGCAGCCACTTGGGCACCACATGCTTGACCAGACATATGATGACCTGCCATGCAGTCTGTTCCAGTCCTCTCAAAAACCTGCACTGAGAGGAATGAAGGTATAGCAATAGGTGTCTAAAGTACTTGCAGCCAATCTGCTAGCAGTACACCACCATCTGATTTTAGCAGGCAAATTTCCCTACCCCAGTTGCTGAACCGTAAAAAGAAATTCTGTCCCAACCATTCACATGCTCAGCGCCTGAATGCTAGCTTGGCCAAATTGCTAGCACTGCAACTGCTGCCTTTTCAGCTGGTAGACTCTGCCCCCTTCCGTGAATTTGTGGAATGTGCTGTACCTCAGTGGCAGGTTTCAAAACACCATTTCTTTTCACGGAGGGCCATTCCGTCTCTCTGCCGGCATGTGGAAGTCAATTTTTTGTCCTTTTTGGACAGGGCGGTCAGCAGTAAGGTGCATATTACAGCTGACTCAGGGTCCAGCAGGCATGGACAGGGATGGATATGGACGTTATCTTTACAGTCCTTCACGGTGCACTGGGTAACTCTGCTGGCAGCTACAGTAGGAAGGATGCAGGACAGGTTTCAGTATTGTTGGAGCTTACTCTGCCACTATGCCTCCAAAATGCTAGTAGTGATTCAGGTGAGTACATGGATTGAAAACTGGCTACAAGGGCATGTTCAGAGGGTGGTGATAAATGGGGAGTACTCAGAATGGTCAGGGGTGGGTAGTGGAGTCCCCCAGGGGTCTGTGCTGGGACCAATCCTATTTAATTTGTTCATAAACGACCTGGAGGATGGGATAAACAGTTCCATCTCTGTATTTGCAGACGATACTAAGCTAAGCAGGGCAATAACTTCTCCGCAGGATGTGGAAATCTTGCAAAAAGACCTGAACAAATTAATGGGGTGGGCGACTACATGGCAAATGAGGTTCAATGTAGAAAAATGTAAAATAATGCATTTGGGTGGCAAAAATATGAATGCAATCTATACACTGGGGGGAGAACCTCTGGGGGAATCTAGGATGGAAAAGGACTTGGGGGTCCTAGTGGATGATAGGCTCAGCAATGGCATGCAATGCCAAGCTGCTGCTAATAAAGCAAACAGAATATTGGCATGCATTAAAAGGGGGATCAACTGCAGAGATAAAACGATAATTCTCCCGCTCTACAAGACTCTGGTCCGGCCGCACCTGGAGTATGCTGTCCAGTTCTGGGCACCAGTCCTCAGGAGGGACGTACTGGAAATGGAGTGAGTACAAAGAAGGGCAACAAAGCTAATAAAGGGTCTGGAGGATCTTAGTTATGAGGAAAGGTTGCGAGCACTGAACTTATTCTCTCTGGAGAAGAGACGCTTGAGAGGGGATATGATTTCAATTTACAAATACTGTACTGGTGACCCCACAATAGGGATAAAACTTTTTCGCAGAAGAGAGTTTAATAAGACTCGTGGCCACTCATTACAATTAGAAGAAAAGAGGTTTAACCTTAAACTACGTAGAGGGTTCTTTACTGTAAGAGCGGCAAGGATGTGGAATTCCCTTCCACAGGCGGTGGTCTCAGCGGGGAGCATTGATAGCTTCAAGAAACTATTAGATAATCACCTGAATGACCGCAATATACAGGGATATGTAATGTAATACTGACACATAATCACACACATAGGTTGGACTTGATGGACTTGTGTCTTTTTTCAACCTCACCTACTATGTAACTATATGTAACCATTTCTTTTCACGGAGGGCCATTCCGTCTCTCTGCCGGCATGTGGAAGTCAATTTTTTGTCCTTTTTGGACAGGGCGGTCAGCAGTAAGGTGCATATTACAGCTGACTCAGGGTCCAGCAGGCATGGACAGGGATGGATATGGACGTTATCTTTACAGTCCTTCACGGTGCACTGGGTAACTCTGCTGGCAGCTACAGTAGTAAGGATGCAGGACAGGTTTCAGTATTGTTGGAGCTTACTCTGCCACCATGCCTCCAAAATGCTAGTAGTGATTCAGCCACAGCTCTCTCCTCCATCCCCTCCTCTTTTTCTTCCTCTATGGCCTCTTCTGCAGATTTGTCCTCTGAACCAGCAGTGCTCCATAAGCGTTCAAGGGGCTACGCAAGCAGTCAGGCAAAAAGATGCCATGCGATGCTTGAGTTGGTCTGCTTGGGGGACAGGAGCCACACTGGGGCAGAGATTCTGTCAGCTCTGCAGGGGCAGGCTCAGTTGTATGCGACAATGGCAACAACCTTCTCTCCACCCTCCTACAGGGACACTTGATCCATGTTCCATGTTTGGCACATGTGCTGAATTTGGTGGTGCAGCAGTTCTTAAGCAGGTACCCAGGCTTACAGGATCTCCTGAGTCAGGCCAGAAAAGTCTGTGGTCATTTCCACCGGTCATACAATGCCAGTGCTCGGCTGGCTGACATTCAAACGGAATGCGACCTGCCCACCAACCGCCTCATTTGTGACATGCCCACCAGGTCGAACTCAACTTTGGAAACGCTGCAGCGGCTGCACATGCAGCAGGGGGCCATCGATGAGTACCTGTGCGTGTATGGAACCAGGACAGGGCCAGGGGAGCTTGGCTTATTTTCTCTGCGCCAGTGGCTACTGATCAAGGATGCATGCACTGTCCTGTCACCATTTGAGGAGACCATGAGGATGGTGAGCAGCGACAATGCATGCATCAGTGACACTGTCCCTCTTGTCTTCTTGTTGGAGCAAACGCTTCGTGGAATAATAGACAGGGCACTCAAGGCCCCCTTTATCCAGATAGTATTCCTGAAGGCCTGCCAAACACACAGGAAGAAGAGAAGGAGGAAGATTGTGTCAGCATGGATGTGGAGTATAACACTCAGCAGCAGTCTTCAAGGGATGGTTTTCAGTCCCCAGAAACCCAAGGAGTTGTACATGGCTGGGAGGAGGTTGTTACGGATCATATGATTCTTAGTAACCCAGAGGACTTAGAATCAAATGCCTTTGCAAACTTACGCTGCATGGCCTCCCTGATTCTGCAAAGCCTGCGAAAAGACCCTAGGATTCGTGGTATCAAGGAGAGGGTCCATTACTGGCTGGCAACCCTTCTTGATCCACGTTACAAAGGTAAGGTCGCAGAACTCATCCTGCCTTCGCAGAGGGAGCTGAGGATGAAACATCTTCAGGAGGCCTTGAAGAAAGGTTTGTGCAATGCATTTCCAGACCCTGGGAGGTTACAATTTTCTTGTGCTGGACTTTGCCTTTAAACAATTTTTCAGTCTTCAGGGCCAAGGTCTGATTGGTTCAAGCGATTGTTTAACAGGGGCATGTAATACCAAATCTTTAAAAAAATATTTCACAGCAGGGCCCGTTCCTGCGCCAAACAAGACTAACTGTAAGGGCTTACAGTGTTCTGGTACCACTACCACCACCACCAAAGGCCCAATTTTTCAGCTCCTGCGCTCAACAAGAGTATTTTCTGAAGAATTGTCTGCAGAGTATATAAAGTAGGCCGTATAGTATATATACTGCCATTCAGAGTATATAGTGCCTGGGGGACCCCCCACACCATTTAAAAAAAACTAATATATTAATATTAATATCCACACCAGACCCAAACGGCCTGGTAATGGACTGGGGGGAGGGAACTCATGCCATTTTTTTCAATGATTTTCATCTATATTGCCGGGACCTGACAATACATTACAGCCCCAGGCAGTTATAAATGATTTTTTTTCCTTTAAAAATGTAATTTTGCTGTTGTATTGTTCTAAACACGGGAAAACCGCTCCACTTTACACTATTGTGGCACCACCACCACCCAAGGCCCAATTTTTCTGCACATTTTTTTACAGGGGCATGTAATTACAATTTTTGATATAATATTTCAAAGCAGGACCTGTTCCTGTGCCCAACAAGAGTATCTGTGAGGGGTTACAGTGTTGTGGCACCACCACCACCACCCAAGGCCCAATTTTTATGCCCCTGTTTAACAGGGGAATGTAATTACAATTTTTGATATAATATTTCATAGCAGGGCCCTTTCTTGCACCCAACAAGCGTAACTGTGAGGACTTACAGTGTTGTGGCACCACCACCACCAAAAGCCCAATTTTTCTGCCCCTGTTTAACAGGGGCATGTAATTACAAATCTTGATATAATATTTCACAGCAGGGCCCATTCCTGTGCCCAACAAGATTAACTGTGAGGGCTTACAGTGTTCTGGAATCACCACCACCACCACCAAAGGCCCAAATTTTCTGCCCCTGTTTAACAGAGGCATGTAATTACAAATCTTGATATAATATTTCACAGCAGGACCCATTCCTGTGTCCAACAAAATAAACTGTGAGGGCTTACAGTGTTCTGGTACCACCACCACCATCAAAGGCCCAATTTTTCCGCCCCTGTTTAACAGGGGCATGTGATTACAATTCTTTATATAATATTTCATAGCAGGGTCCATTCCTGCGCCCAACAAGGGTAACTGTGAGGGCTTACAGTGTTGTGGCACCACCACCACAACCACCAAAGGCCCAATTTTTCTGCCCCTGTTTAACAGGGGCATGTAATTCAAAATCTTGATATAATATTTCACAGCAGGGCCTGTTCCTGCATCCAACAAGATTAACTGTGGGGCTTACAGTGTTCTGGTACCACCACCACCAAAGGTCCAATTTTTCTGCCCCTGTTTAACAGGGGCATGTAATTACAATTTTTGATATAGTATTTCACAGCAGGGCCCATTCCTGCGCTCACCAAGAGTAACTGTAAGGGCTTACAGTGTTCTAGTACCACCAACACCTAAGACCTAATTTTCTGCAGAGTATATAGGGCAGGCCGTATAGTATATATACTGCTGTTCAGAGTATATAGTGCCTGGGGGCCTGGGGAACCCCCACGCCGTTTTTTTTTAAATTTGGGTTCCCCTTAATATCCATACCAGACCCAAATGGCCTGGTAATGGACTGGAGGGGAGGGAACTCATGTCTTTTTTTCAATGATTTTCATCTATATTGCCGGGACCCAAGAATACATTACAGCCCCGAGCAGTTTTAAATGACTTTTTTTCCTTTAAAAATTTCATTTTGCTGTGGTATTGTTCTAAACAGGGGAAAACTGTGCCACTTTACAGGCATAATATAGACACCCCCAGGCAAGATATTTAAAGGACTTTTTCATTTTTATTGTTTCACTTTAAGCAAATAAATGTTATTGGATCCTTTGCAGATACAGATAGGTGTCTCCAATCCCTTATAATGTATGGAAAAATATTAATAAAATTCAGGGGAAGTCTAAGCTGCCCCTAAAGAGAGGGATTTTTGAGGGAGACAATTATATCTGTATAATAAGGTAAGCACACAGTCATAAAGATTAATAAAGAATTTATTGATACAAAAATATATAATATTAATATAAAATCACAAAGTCCACATAATACATAGTTGATAAGTGATACTTGGATGTATTATTTCACAAGATGCTTGAATATGCAGAGAGCCAACATGTTTCGCAGTTTCCTGCTTCTTCAAAAGGCGTCGCATGCATCTATACATTCATCTAAATTACATAAAACAACATTAGAGATTTACTTTAATTCAATACAGATTTGATACATCTTTCATTGAAACCTTATGAGTGCTCACCCAGTCAGAGATTGCAAATGCCTGCGGGAGCTATGTGCGGCAAAGGCTCATGATCAAACCCCGGTTCTCAAATTCAGCCAGCCAAGACCGTTGCCCTGTGGATCCATAAAGGGCTGGATAGTGGGATGTCGGATCACGCAATGGCCAGAATATCAGGAAAATATATTGACCATGCCATTATTCTAAAAATTTAAATTTAAAAAGGAACTGTTTTTTCAAAAAACCCAAATAGGTCAATGAAGTGCTAGTACAATCGTTTAATTTAGCATGTATATTATTATGCATGAATATTGACACTGGTCATGAATGACCCTAGATATGATGTAGATAACCCAGAGGTGGCCCGACAATGGGCCAACGGTGGCACATCAATACAATGGACTGCATACAGGTTAAAGCATAACCTATATGCATGCATTTATTTACATTGTGTTGTACTATTTGGATTGGCATTAATAAATTATTCAAAGAAGCTGTATCCGCAAAAAGCTGACAAGTATACATATATGAACAAGCCTTATTAGGAGTTTATGAAATAGAGAGGGAGAGCCACCAACGCTCAATATTAGTATATAAAATATAATGATAAAGTATGTAACTAGAGTGTGAGGGGAACATAATTCTGTAACATGATCTCTAATGTACTGAGTACATGGGGAATGGTGATACACTCCAACGTGCCCGACAAGGCAGGTGGGCTCACCGAACAAAATGCACATTTAGACATATTAACTATTCAAAATTATCAACAGCATGGCTTAGTAGAAAAAAATACAGCCCAAATACCTGTGAGATGTCCCGCAAACCACGATTCCACGGCGGAGGTATGTCCGCCCGCTGTGCTGTGCGCTCACTGTCTCCACTATGTGACAGTGAGAACACTGGCAGCGTCTCCTTAAAAATGCGTGATCTCTCTGGAAGTGAAGGGTCCGTGATGACCCCTGACTTCACTTCCGGAGCGGAAGCCCCTGTCTAGTGCATGCGCTACAAGGCCGGCCACGGCCAACATCGCGCATGTGCACACCAACGCCCGCCGAGGCGAGAGGAGGGGGTGAGGGAGGGAAAGCAAGGTCCCTACCCTCTGCCAGGGGCGCCCGAACAGCACCACTAATAATCCTAGGTCCTGGGAAGTCGAATCACCGAGGCCCCGAGCATAAGTCGTCACCACATCAATACCACACATTCAACATAACAAAACCAAGAATATGGTGAATTATTCTATATGTGTTTTAATTGCCCCCTCCCTTCCCCTCCCTATACAACACAAAACTACCCCAACCCCCCCTCCCCCTCCTCCCTTTTTCCTTGGTTTTGTTATGTTGAACGTATGCAATCTAGACAATACATAGCCTATATACTTGCATATGCATGTAAAACTAAGAGTTAAGGCATATTTATTTTCTCCTTGATAAACAAATGTATGCAGTTTTTGCAAATGCTTGTGTGGTATTGATGTGGTGACGACTTATGCTCGGGGCCTCAGTGATTCAGCTTCCTGGGACCTAGGATTATTAGTGATGCTGTTTGGGCGCCCCTGGCGGAGGGTGGGGACCTTGCTTTCCCTCCCTCACCCCCTCCGCTGGTGTGCGCACGCGCGATGTTGGCCCTGGCCGGCCTCGTAGCGCATGCGCTAGACAGGGGCTCCCACTCCGGAAGTGAAGTCAGGGGTCATCACGGACCCTTCACTTCCGGAGGGATCATGCATTTTTAAGAAGACGCTGCCAGTGTTCTCACTGTCACATAGTGGAGACAGTGAGCGCACAGCACAGTGGGCGGACATACCTTCGCCGTGGAGTTGTGGTTTGCGGGACATCTCACAGGTATTTGGGCTGTATTTTTTCCTACTAAGCCATACTGTTGATAATTTTGAGTAGTTAATATGTCTAAATGTGCGTTTTGTTCGGTGAGCCCACCTGCCTTGTCAGGCACGTTGGAGTGTATCACCATTCCCCATGTACTCAGTACATTAGAGATCATGTTACAGAATTATGTCCCCCTCACACTCTAGTTACATACTTTATCATTATATTTTATATACTAATATTGAGCATTGGCGGCTCTCCCTCTCTATTTCATAAACTCCTAATTAGGCTTGTTCATATATGTATACTTGTCAGCTTTTTGCGGATACAACTTCTTTGAATAATTTATTAATGCCAATCCAAATAGTACAACACAATGTAAATAAATGAATGCATATAGGTTTTGCTTTAACCTGTATGCAGTCCATTGTATTGATGTGCCACCATTGGTCCATTGTCGGGCCACCTCTGGGTTATCTACATCATATCTAGGGTCATTCATGACCAGTGTCAATATACATGCATAATTGTCTAAATTAAACGATTGTACTAGCACTTCATTGACCTATTTGGGTTTTTTGAAAAAACAGTTCCTTTTTTAAATTTAAATTTTTAGAATAATGGCATGGTCAATATATTTTCCTGATATTCTGGCCATTGGGTGATCTGACATCCCACTATCCAGCCCTTTATGGATCTGGCTTCCACAGGGCAACGGTCTTGGTTGGCTGAATTTGAGAACTGGGGTTTGATCATGAGCCTTCGCCGCACATAGCTCCCGCAGGCATTTGCAATCTCTGACTGGGTGAGCACTCATAAGGTTTCAATGAAAGATGTATCAAATCTGTATCGGATTAAAGTAACTCTCTAGTGTTGTTTTATGTAATTTAGATGAATGTATAGATGCATGCGACGCCTTTTGAAGAAGCAGGAAACTGCGAAACATGTCGGCTCTCTGCATATTCAAGCATCTTGTGAAATAATACATCCAAGTATCACTTATCCACTATGTATTATGTGGACTTTGTGATTTTATAATAATATTATATATTTTTGAATCAATAAATTCTTTATTAATCTTTATGACTGTGTGCTTACCTTATTATACAGATATAATTGTCTCCCTCAAAAATCCCACTCTTTAGGGGCAGCTTAGACTTCAACTGAATTTTATTAATATTGTTTCACTTTAAGGATTATAAAATCACTACTCCCGAAAAGAAAAACGTCCATTTTTAAAACTTTTTTTTTGCATTGATACATGTACCCTGGGGCAGGACCTGGGTCCCCAAACACTTTATATAGCAATAACTTGCATATTAGCCTTTAAAATTAGCACTTTTGATTTTTCACGTTTGTTTCCTATAGACTTTAACGGTGTTCTCATGTTCTAACAATTTTTTTGCCTGTTTGCATGTTCTGCTGCAAACCGAACCAGGGGGTGTTCGGCTCATTCCTAGTAATTAATTATGTTGGTAATTAGGTCTATGTGACCCACCAGCAACAGGATTGCTAGAGTCACTACTCACATGCTCCTTTGAGTTCACTCGCTCCCTGTCCAAAAAAGCAATATCTTACATGAGGAAGCAATTCCGTAGTAGCAGAAAGCAGTAGAGTGGTGTGTTAGCTATGTGGCTGTTGGTTCATTGCTGCCAAGGGCAGGTTTACTAGTGTGAAATGGCCCTTACATTCAACAGTGCCTTACCTATACTGTATTTAAATAGTAAAAGAGAATGTGTAATTAGTATGTTTGGTTTTAAAGGGATACAAATGCAGGTAGCTACTCCGGTCCCAGAGCTCCATTTGCCTGTAGTTTATACGCCATCCTTTTACTTTGTTGGCATCATAAATGCATCATTGCTGTGAACTGAAGTGATTACAGTGCAGTGGCAAAAAGTAGAAGCAGAAAGTATGCCAATGTCCTCCTAGCACAGGAACAGTGGGAGATCAGGGCATAGAGTCAAATATGCAGAGCTGGCAATGTCTTGTATACAAGAATATTCTGTAAATAAATTTCTTCTAGTATACCTCGAATTAAGAATTTGCTTGACAAACTTTTATTACAATACCATGCAGTGATGAGTTACAAAAAAAACTGCTTTTGCATAATACCTTGTTGTCACCATTCAGTAGTAACACATATTTAATATTAAGGCTTGAGTGAGCAAACACAAAGCCATTCTTTGTTCAGTGCAGATTGCATATCACAATAAAGCTAAATTAAATTAGAAGTTCTTACAGTAAACAAGGCTGGCGTAGAACTCAGTGCTTGTGGTCTTGGTGCAAGCAGTAAAGGCAACACTGTAATCTCCCTGCTGGGACTCTCAGTTTACCTCCCTATGCCTCTTATGAATAGCTCACTGCTGTCATTTAGATCATCTGGCACACTCTCTGGGTCCCTCTCTATGCCAGGTAACATGTTATTTATAGCACAACATGAGTTTTAATGCAAACTATTCCCAGTAAATCACTGTGCGCATGGAAGGATTTCTGTTTATTAGAACAGGTGTGTAACCTATGAATTATGACATATGCATGATTAATCCATTCTGAAATGTGCTGCTGTAAAAACATTTAATTGGCACTATTAAAAAGAAAAACTAATACAATCATGTTTAAACATTTTATTAACTAGCACCACCCCCAATGTCATTTTACATCATATTCTACAATTAGCAAGAACCAGTCCTGCTAACAGTGGTCTTTACTGGCACCCACATGTATAACAATTATAAAATTTTATCAAAAACCATTTAAAAGTAAAGCCATTACATCAATACATAATTATAAAATCAATAAACATGATACAAAAATCCTACTAGGGACCAATATACAGACACCTCTTTACACAGAAAAAGTTCAGAATTGCAATAGAGGTGTGTGTATTCTCATCCACTGGTCGACACATTTTGCAGATTGCGTAGCTTCCTCAGGACCAACTTATGAAGTATTATATTCTGCTAAATATAAAAGATACCGATGTTAATCATTGTACATACAGAAAATTTTTTTAGTATTCTCTAAGTACTATCAAACCTATTGTCAGGAACCATGAATCAAACAGAGACAGAAAATGCAGTAAAAATCACACCTTTTAAAATAATGGTAAAAATGGTACAAATAGTAAACATAGTCAAAACATAGCCAGGGTACGGTAGCCAAAGCAGGTAGTCAGAACAAGCCAGTAATAAGAAGCCAGAGATCAGCATAGTCAGAGGCAGCAGACAGGATCAGTGCAACAAAAGGAGGTTATTGCCAACTAATTGGCAAAGAGCTAGGTCCACATCCCCAGTACAACATATAAAAACTGAGTTCCTCAAAAGGTGGGACTTTAATGGACCAGAAACACTCAAGGAGTAGGGGATTTTTGTAAAATTACAAATTTATTACAACGTATCAACGTATCAACAAAATGAATACAATTGACACACATGATAATAGTGAGGACAAACATGGAAAACAAACAATAAGGAAGAAAGGCCAAATCAACTGTCGAAAAGACAGAAGAAATCCAACACGTTTCGACGAATGAGGTAGAGGTCTTTTTCAGGGTAAATGGGCTGAGACTTTCCAGATCAATACATACAATCTATAATATCAATAGACACATAATTACAAACACAAATCAAAATTCATAATGTAGCATAACTTGTGTCATAAAGGTTATAACAAAAAAGAAAGGAACGAAGTGTGCATGCAAGTATCCATACTGACCTCATGTGTCATATATAACAATCGGAAAAAAATCATAGCTCAACAGATAAAAGGAAACTAGAACGCCAATACAGTGACATGTAGCCAAAGCAAAAGCCGTGTCCACATCAGAGATCCCTCCCATTCATTGGAACCTGCCTCCCAAAAAGAGGCCTGAGCAGCATCAAGAGAAAACCTGACAGGAATCTAGGTACATGCAAAAACAAAAGGGGAAGAAGTAAACAAATAGTAAATATGTTATAGTATAATGTATCGCAGAATCTGATCCCACTGCAAAAGGCCACTGACAGTCAAACAAAGCTGTGCCGCATATGAGGTCTAAGAGCAGAAAATGTTTAAAGACTACTCAACAGGTATCTAGAGAGAGGCTGAACAAACAACAGCCAATCCCCCCCATGCTCCTGGTAGCTTTTTGGAGACATGAGGAACTGCCATACTTATGACACTCAGAAGGCTTACAAGGTATGTGATACTTCTCTGCTGCTTGGGGTTCATTATTCTCTAACATTTTTTGTACTATTTCTGCACTATGGACTTCCATGGTTATAGATTCACCTTACAAACCTTCCAGTGTGAGGTATGGTTATTATCATCACCTTTTTTGGACGACACCACTGAGCATCTATTTTTTCGGTGTACTAATTGATGTTTTATACTATAAGGTATTTACTATTTGTCTACTTCTTCCCCTTTTGTTTTTGCATATACCTAGACTCCTGTTGGGTCTTCCCTTGATGCTGTTCAGGCCTCTTTTTGGGAGGCAGGCTCAGATGAACGGGGGGATCTCTGATGTGGACACGGCTTAGTTCCTTTTTCCTTTGGCTACATGGCGCTGTATTGGCATCCTAGTTTCCTTTTTTTTTTAAACAAAGTTATTATTGAAGTTTTCACAAAGCACCAGTACAGAAGGTCAAGAGAGATATTATATCAACATTTCTTACCGAGTATTATAGCATACTTTAACAAATTACATCAAAGGTAACCTGTATATATATCAGATGCGTTGTGTTGAGATTTTAGGAATTAGGTATGACGGTGTTTCTCTGATGGTGTCGGTGCTGTCTCCACCCCAATTCGGGCACTCACTGTGTCATGGATGGGAGACAGCCCCGCCAACCCTCAACTGTCAAAACTTAGGTGGCATGTACAACAGAGAATAGCATCTGAATGCATAACTTAGAACTGGTAACCAAAGAAAACTCGGAGTCCTGCTTACTGAGTATACACTCTGAGGTGGCATTTCCTCACTTGAAGAACGCCAGGCAGTAGAGTGCCTATGTGTAGCAGTTGTATAGTTGAGGGGCACATACGGTAGGTGTGCACTAGATTTGGGGGGATGTTACAGCATAAAATAAAAATAAAAATTGATATTACACAGGATTCAATTCTGTATGGGTAATGTTTATTATAATGCTGTGCTTCGTGGATCAGTGATCCAGGGTTCCCAGTTTTGGAAGAACGATGCAGTAGTTAGGTTAGCTTTGAGGAAGGAGAATGCCATTTGGAAGTGATTGTTCAACAGAATAATAAGATCTGACCTAGTTGGAGGCTGTGGCGATTTCCATTTTTTTCGCTAGTGCTAAACGAGCCGCAATTAGTATATGAGTCGCTAATGTTCTGACACGATTCGGCCAGTTGGGGATATTGAGACCCAGAAGACGATCCAGTGGGGTTAATGGTGAGGGGACTTTGCATACCGTAGAGATGAGGGTAGATACTTCTTGCCAGTATCTTTGAATGTTAGAGCATTCCCACCATATGTGCTGCAGGGTGCCTCTGTTGGTGCAGTTCCTCCAACATTTAAGCGAAGTTGATGGGTAGATCTTAACCAATATGGCTGGGGTGAAGTACCACTTGTGGATCAATTTTTGTATTGATTCCCAGTGGGAGATACAGCGTGATGCTCGAAGAGGAAGGGTCAAGGCTTTGTGCCACATTGGAGGTTATGGTAGGGAGTCTGTAAAGGATGACCAGAAGTTAATGGACGATGACGCTTGGTCTGTGGGAGGCGTTGTCAATAGTCTGTATATCAATGAGATTCCTTTTACTGCTGGAGCCGGGGTGTCGTAGAATTTCAGAATGTTAGCTATTGGAGCGATGTCATCTATGATATCCATGTGAGAGAGGATAGATCATAGGTATAAGAAAAAAGTGGTGGTAGGAATGTTGAATAATTGTTGCAGCTGTGAGAATGGGTGGGGCCCTGAGGTGGACATTAACTGCCCTAGGTTGGTGATTCCTTTTTGTATCCAAGTTTTGAGGTGAAGGTCCGGTGATATCAGTTCCATTGCTTGGATAAGGAGTTTGGAAAGGATAGATTTAGGTGTTTGGCTCGTTGTGTGGAGGCTGTCCACACCCGCCATTACAGAGTGCAGAAAATGGTATTGTGGCTTCAAAGTGAGTAGGGCAGCCATCAGGGTGTGCTGCAGGTTTGCATTAAGAGCCTCGGCTTCAATTTGGGTACATGTTTTATTAGAAGCAGGTGACCACCGTTCCTTTAATTGGTCCAGTACCACTGCCTTATAGTATGCCTGGATGTTGGGGGCTCCCATTCCTCCATGTTGTACTGGGGATAGAAGAATGTCCTTTTTGAGTCTGGGTTTTTTTGTTGCCAAATAAATGCATTGATTAACCCTTGTAGTTGTGCTATTTGGTTGAGTAGAAAGGGTAAAGGGATTGTACGAAACATATACAAAATATGGGGAAGTAGATACATTTTGACTTGAGCTATTCTACCAGCCCTGGAGACAGTGAAGTTACTCATATCTTTGGATATGCGCAGAAGCTTTTCTTGGAATTCGGCATAGTTCACTTTTACCATTGACTTGCTCGGCAAAGTTAGGTGAATCCCTAAATAAGGGAGTGATGAGTTCTTGGACCATGTGAAGGGTGTTTCTTACACTATAATCTGTATGGTCTTATGGTCTATCCCTAAGTTTAGCATTGTGGATTTACCGTGATTTATTTTGTAAAGAGAGACTGAGCTGAAGTGTTCTAGGGTTTTTTTGAACACTTGGAGGGGATGATTTGGGGTTCGTTAGAGTGATGATAACATCATTCGCGTAAAGGCCTAGTTTGTGTTCAACATCTCCTATTTTGATACCTGATATTGCCGACGTGGACCTAATGCATTGTGCAAGTGGTTCCATCACCATGGCAAAAATCAAGGGGCAAAGTGGGCACACTTGCCTTGTGCCATTAGTGATTTCAAACGGGTCTGATGTTATCCCTGATGTCCAGACTCGGGCGTTTGGGGAGGAGTATAGATTTAGTATAGCTGTTAGAATGTTCCCTGACAGTCCAAATTTGCCATAGGACTTTTTTCATGTATTTCCAATGCACCCTATCAAACACCTTCTCTGCATCCAGTGAGAGGAAGAGAGAAGGCATTTGGTAGTGTTCCACCCATTGAATGAAACCAATGAGGCGTCTAGTTCCATCTAAGGCTTGTCTGCTGGGTACAAATCCGACTTGATCAGGATGTATTATTTGGGGGATGATCAGAGATAGGTGTTGAGCTAATAGTTTTGCATAGAGTTTGGTGTCAGTATTTAGGAGTGGAATTGGACGGTAATTGGCTGGTTTGTCAGGGGTTTTGCCTGGTTTGGGTAAGGTGACTATCAGGGCTTCTAAGGATTCCTTGGGATTCTGCCAGTAGTGGTATAGTAATTAAAAGTGTTGCATAAATGTGGGATGAGCAAGTCAGAGAAATGTTTATGGTACTCGTTCGGGAATCCATCGGGGCCCGGGCCTGGTGGAGGGGCAATTTCTTTATAGCTTTAAGAATTTCCGTGGAAGAGAAGGGTGTATAAATGGTTTCTAGTTGTGTGGTAGATATAGGAGGGAGGTGAATAGATGAGAGGAACGCTTCAATGTCCTAATTTTTTAGGATGGGCTTCTGGTCTTTAAGGTTGTAGAGTTTGGCGTAAAATTCACTAAACTCGTTCACTATATCTAAAGGGTTATTTAACCGTTTACCTTGGGAGTTTGTCAGGAACTGGATCTTTTTGTTGGCATGTTGTTTTTTCATTTGCTTGGCCAGGAATGCACCTGATTTGTTGGCTGAGGAACAGTATTGGAGCCTAATGCGTTTTATGTAGTTATTTAAATTTTTTATGTAGGTGCTCACTGAGTTGGTACCTTAGAATTTTTAGATCAAGGGAAATGTTGCTGGATGGTGTTTGTTTATTGACATGTTATAACGCCCGAATTTGTTTTAATAGTGTTTCAGTGGTGGCTGCATGTTGTTTTTTTGCCTGTGCTCCAAATTTCATGAAAAAGCTACGTAAGAAAGCTTTGTGTGCATGCCAAATAATAGATTGGTCGTCAACTGAATACCGGTTGTTTTCAAAGTAGTTCTAATGCCACATACACATGGTCGGACTTTTCGACCGGACGGGTCCGACAGACTTTCCAGCGTACTTTTGACGGACTTCCGACGGACTTTCTAATGAACGGATTTGCCTACACACGGTCACACCAAAGTCCGACGGATTCGTACGTGATGACGTACACCTCACTAAAATAAGGAAGTTGATAGCCAGTAGCCAATAGCTGCCCTAGGGTTGTTTTTTTGTCCGTCGGACTAGCATACAGACAAGTGGATTTTTGGGTCCGGCGGAGTTACGACGTAAAGATTTGAAGCAAGTTCCAAATCTAAAGTCCGTCAGATTTGCGACGGGAAAAGTCCGCTGAAGGTCCGGTGAAGCCCACACATGATCGGATTGTCCGCCGGATTTGGTCCGGCGGCGTCCGTCGAACCAGTCCGGTCAAAAAGTCCGACCGTGTGTACGCAGCATTAATCTCGGATCAAATTTCTCCCTCAACTGCTGAGTTGGTGAGTAGGGATGTGTTTAGTCTCAAAATAGTGTGTTTTGTAGATTTGTTGCAGTTGAATAATGTGATTGATATTGGCGCGTGGTCAGACCAGGTAATTGTACCTATGCGTGCTTCAGTGATTGATTGTAGGAGGAATTTATCTGTTAGGAACATGTCAATCTGAGAGTAAGATTGCTGGGGGTTGGAGTAGAAAGTGTAATCTCGCTCCATATCATGTGTGCATCTCCAGGGGTCATAGAGGTCCTCTTTTTGCAAGAGAGAGGACAATGCAGATGGCCTCTGTTTGATTGGTTTAGATGTGTCTAGGGAGCTGTCAATGATTTCGTTGAAATCCCCACATAGCACTACTGGATTGGACCTATAAGGGGCCATTTTAGAGATTAGGTTATTGTAAAATTTAATTTGGCCAGTGTTAGGTGAGTAAAGATTCACTAAAGTAAGGTGTTGGTTCTCTATCGTTGCAGAGAGAATCAAGTACCTACCGTCCTTGTCAGCCTCACAATGGTGTAACTGAAAAGAGACAGATGAGCTAATTGTGATCATTACCTCCCTTTTTTTGGTGGGGGCACTGGCAAAGAAGAAGTGTGGATACCGGTTGTGCGTGCATTTTGGGGAATTGTCTTTAGTGAAGTGCGTTTCTTGTAGGCAGAATATGTCTGCGTGATGGGACAGTGCTTCTTTGCATAGGAGATTGTGCTTGAAGGGGGAATTCAAGCCTCTGACGTTGAGTGAGGTAATCTTGATGGCAATTTTAGCAGGGAGTGCCCTAGGATGGGGACTGTAAATGATTTGCCCTGGATGAAAACAGTCTGCATGGGGTGATTACCTGAAAATGATCTGTCCTGGATGCAGGCAGTCTGCATCCAGGATTAATCATTCTCAGATAATTGCTCCATAAGTTACTACATGCAAGTAGCTGCGATTAGCTGCAGGAGTTGTCAGCCCTTAAATGGAGCTGTCGTCCACAACACATTGCCAGAAACTTGCTAGGTCTCCTGCAAGTAATTGTTAATTGTCCTATTCGCAAGCGTCCTTCATTAAAAATCAAACTTCTGAGTTCTGCCTAAAGCCCCGTACACACAATTGGATTGTTGGCCAACAAAACTGTGGACTTTTGTCCGAAGGGTGTTAGCCCAAACTTGTAATGCATACACACGGCACACAATTGTTGGCCAACAATCACTAACGTAGTGACGTACTACATGTTTTTTCAGCTCTTTAGCGCCACCCTTTGGGCTCCTTCTGCTAATTTCGTGTTAGTAGAAGTTTGGTGAGTGTTGATTTGCGCTTTTCATTTTGTGCTTTTCAGTTTGTTTCTGAATGGCCGTTCGTCAACCAGACATGTTGCGGAATCGGAGGAGATAACGTGTTATTTATTATTGGCCTTGGAGTTATTGTTTTGACATTATTTTTTTGGTTGAATAATGATTTGATTTGGTATATTTTCTATATTTTTGGATGCATAGAATGCACTTTTTGGTTAAGTTATATTGGCAGATAGCACGTCTAATGTTATTTGTTTTATTTTTTAATGCACAATAAAAAAATTGTGGAGAATAATACTTGGCTTGTGTTTTACTTCAAATGACAGTTTGGGAGTAGGCAGTTACATTTAAAAAAAATACAATGTAAAATTGACAAGGGAAACCAACATAGTTGTATCTTTGTCAGGTCACCTGAGACCATGTGACAGTGGAAGTCAGGAGTGCACCGCTAAGGTAGTGGACCCTAGGACTGACTGCTGCGGATTAAACCCTGGGAGGTTCAGGAAGCAGGTCTACTGGATCACTAACACAGATCCCACTGGGAGCTAGAGCATAGATTCCCTAGGGCGTGGAGTCTAAGAGCCAGCAAGTGTTCACCAGAGCCTCTAGTGGTGAGGATGGACTGCGCTGCAGTCTGGCTTCAGGTCATGGCCCCCAGGGTCTCACAGCTCACGCTCACGGTAGACTACAGGAGAAGAGGAAGGAGGCAGCAGGCTAGAACAACAAGGAAAGTAAGGGATAAGCCAAATGTTGGGGTGACTAGCAGACAAGGATAAACATAACACGCCAAAAGTCAGGGTCACATGCAGACAGGGATAGTCGAGAACAGGCCAGGGTCAGTAACTGGAATCAGACGTAGGAAACGCAACAAGTACACACGAAAGCTAACACACAATGGTTGATCAGCAAGGTTGGCTTGCAATGCCCAGGTTAATATAGTGTTCCTAATTAGAGACCGGGGTGGAGCTATGCTGAGGGAAGATTATAAAAACAGTCAGGTGAGGGTGGCTGGCCTCCAAAGGTGAGCACAGAAGGAAAGGTGAGCTGACAGACACACATTACTGCATAACCATGAAGTACCCCCCCCTGTACGAGCCACCCCCCTCCCCCACCTGGGCCTAGGCTTAAAGGGAAACTCCAGATGGAACCCCCTCAACAGACGAGGAGCAAAGACCTAAGATGCAGTGATCCAAAACCTCTCCTCGGGACCAAACCCTTTCCAATGTACGAGGTACTGAAGAACGCCTTTACAGAGCCGGGAATCCAAAACTTGACTAACCTAATACTTTAGATTATCCTCAGAGACCGGAACCGAGGTAGGGAGAGGACGAGAGGACTTATTGAAGACTAAAGGCTTTTTAGGAATGGGTAAGGGCATCAGGAGTCTGAGCAGGGTCCCCCAGACCCTTAAAGATGAGCTGGACATCCAGCACAGGACCATCAGATTGGGCAGAGGTCAGTGGATCCCTGAGGTCAGGTTGGTTAGAAGGTGACGTGTCACAAGAGTCAAGCTGGATAGCTGAAACACAAACAGAATGCAGAGAGCCCTGAAAAAAAGATTGAAAACCCCACCTGGCCAAATGAGGCAGTCTATCCCAAAGATGGATTGAGCCTCTTAAACAGGTTTGAACGGATGTAGTAGCAGTAGGGTGAGGCCAGGTTACAGAAGGTCCTGAAAAAGAAGCAGGAAGCTCACTGGGCATAGGCTGGACTGGTGCAGAGGCCAACTGAACAGCATCGCCAGGTGCAGCAACCACCAGAATTGCATTGCGGGGCGTAGCGACTGTGGAACTGGTGGACGAGTCAGCCTGGGTGTGCATCCAAGGGTGTCCAGGGACAGGCAAAGGTAAATGGCCATGCAAACTGGAGTGAATGATCGGCTCAGGTTCACAGGTGGGCTCCTCATCCAGAGTGCCACACGACCCAGAGAGTGCCTCAGCCTGACTATTGCAGGTGACATTCCAGAAATCGCTATATGCAGAGGGAAGAGCAGAAGATACTGGGATGGTGGCAACAGGAAGTTTCTCTTTTGGGGTAACCTTGAGTAGGCAGGAGGAGGAACAGGAGGAACCCCAAGTCAAGATCTGTCCAGCAGTCCAGTCAACGTGTGGAGAATGTGGAGACGATTCTAAAGAAATAAAAGTCATTTAAAACTGCTTGCGGCTGTAATGTAATTACCCCCCCCCCCCCCAGCCCATTACCAGGCCCTTCCGGTCTGGTAAGAATATTAAGATGAACCCCACACCCAAATTAAAAAAAAAAAGGCGTGGGGCCCCTGACTGTAGGTTTGTTCTTAAGTTGAATCAGTTTGTAATATGGAGCAGGTACATTTTGTAAGTGTAGCTCGAGCCAAAAAATCTATATTTAAGCTTTTTGCATAACATAGGGAAGGGTTATCATCACCCCTGTAACATTTGTTTTGCTGTCTGTGCCCCTGTTCAGAAGATTTCACCTCACTTTCTGTCCCAATGAAAATTGGATTTTGGAAATTTTGGGTTATTAGGGAAACAAGGATTGGTGATAAAGCATCAGTGGAGACACCTTTTTCCCATATTAACTCTTACAGGAGAGAATTTCCCTTCCTAGGGGTAGATTTCCTCTCACTTCCTGTTGTCTCCCTCTGTTTGTAAGTAGGAGTCATTTGTAAGTTGGATGTTTGAACATAAATACACTCTGCTGAAAATGCTGAATTGGGCCTTAGGCAGGGGCGGACTGACCAGTCGGTCCAATCAGACATGGACCGAGGGCCCAGCCGCTAAAGGGGGCCTGCCAGCGCCAATTGCTGGAGCCTTTAGGGCTGATGATCATCTTTTCAGGCCTGCTGGGGCCTACACGGGCCTCAGCGCTGCCTCGGAGGATAAGGGGGAGGAGGGCAGGCGCCGCTGGATTACATAGAGCGGGGATCTACCGCTTACCGCTGTCATCCGATGTCCCGCCTCCTTTGATAGATGTCTCACTGGTCCAATGCTGGGACATGTGACGTCTAACAAAGGAGGCGGGACATCCGATGACAGCGGTCGCCAGGTGTCACAGCAGGAGTTACCAGCTCTGTGTGATCCGGCGGCTATCCCCCATGCACTGATCAGCCTGCATGGAGGGAGCATTCTAGGTGAGGCTGCATGGAGGGGGCACTTTGAGGCTGCATGGAGGGGGCACTCTGAGGCTGCACGGAGGGGGCACTCTGAGGCTGCACGGAGGGGGCACTCTGGTGTGGCTGCATGGAGGGGGCACTCTGGTGTGGCTGCATGGAGGGGGCACCCTAGGTGAGGCTGCATGGAGAGGGCACCCTAGGTGAGGCTGCATGGAGAGGGCACCCTAGGTGAGGCTGCATGGAGGGGGAACTCTAGGTGAGGCTGCATGGAGGGGGAACTCTAGGTGAGGCTGCATGGAGGGGGAACTCTAGGTGAGGCTGCATGGAGGGGGAACTCTAGGTGAGGCTGCATGGAGGGGGAACTCTAGGTGAGGCTGCATGGAGGGGGAACTCTAGGTGAGGCTGCATGGAGGGGGCACTCTAGGTGAGGCTGCATGGAGGGGGCACTCTAGGTGAGGCTGCATGGAGGGGGCACTCTAGGTGAGGCTGCATGGAGGGGGCACTCTAGGTGAGGCTGCATGGAGGGGACACTCTGGTGAGGCTGCATGGAGGGGACACTCTGGTCAGGCTGCATGGAGGGGGCACTCTAGGTGAGGCTGCATGGAGGGGGCACTCTGGCGAGGCTGCATTGAGGGGCACACTGGTAAAGCTGTATTGAGGGGCACTGTTGAGGCTGCATAAAGGGATACTGGTGGGGCTGCATTAAGGGGCACTGGTGAGGCTGCATTGATGGGCACTGATCAGGCTGCATTAATGGACACAGCAGCCAGCCAGGATGCCAGCCAGCCACCCACCCACCCACAGCAGGGCCAGGGTGCCAGCCAACCACCCACGGTGACCCACCCACAGCAAGGCCAGGGTGCCAGCCACCCACCCACAGTGACCCACCCACAGCAGGGCCAGGGTGACAGCCAGCTAGCCACACACGGTGACCCACCCACACCAGGGAGCCAGCCAGCCACCCACAGGAGCCAACCACAGAGGATGCGGGAGCCAGCCAACCACAGAGGATGTGGGAACCAGCTAGCCACAGAGGATGCGGGAACCAGCCACAGCTACAATACCCATAGTTAAGTTAAGAAGAGCTCTACACAGTGCCAATTTTATTTCTACTTTGTGAGAGGTTGGGGCAGGGGTGAGAGTCATGGCACAAGGAGGGGGTCCTATGAGGACCAGAGTGAATGAAGGTGTTCACTGTACACTCTGTTAGAAAGAGGCCCCCCTCCAGGTCCCATTATACTCCTTTGTAGTCTCTAATAGGTCCTGGAGGGGGGTCTCTCTCTCTAATGCCCCGTACACACGGTCGGATTTTCCAATGGAAAATGTCCGATCGGAGCGTGTTGTCGGAAATTCCGACCGTGTGTGGGCTCCATCGGACATTTTCCATCGGATTTTCCGACACACAAAGTTGGAGAGCAGGAGATAAAATTTTCCGACAACAAAATCCGATCGCGTCAATTCCAACCGTGTGTGGCCTGTTCCGACGCACAAAGTGCCACGCATGCTCAGAAGAAATTCCGACATGGAACAGCTCAGTCTGGTAAACTTAGCGTTCGCAATGGATACAGCACTTTTGTCACGCTGCAATGTTAAAAATTGTTTAATACAGCGCACTCTCTTCTTCTTTATAATGTGACAAGAATTAAGTAGTTTTGCTGCTCATATTCACACACACTTCTCACAAACTTATTTCTTTACTATTTATCGGGATTCCCTCAATATATTTTGATTTGTCACATCTGACAACATTATTTTTTTTTTTTTTTTTTTTTTGGTTTTTGAGGCCGATTTTTTTTTTTTGGTTTGTCTTTTTTTCAAGGCTTATTTTTTGTTTGAGATTTTTATTTGTACTCCAGAAAATGTTTGTGTTTGTTTTTTGTGTCAAGTTACCACAACACCATTGATATGTTGTTCTATTTAATCTGTAGAAGATTGTTTGGTGGTGTTGTCCCTGAATGTACCTGAATCGTCACCAACAAACTGTCCTTATTGGATGAAAGCACACATAGGAGAGTATAATTTTCCAAAAAATAACTTTTATTAAGGGCTCACAACTAAACAAAGAGGGAGGCAACGCTGGAGAAACTGCAGAAATGGGTGAAGCCTTGGACCCCCAGGGCACACATCAATTATTTTCAAGGAAAATTGGTGGCCTGAGGAGTCCATATCTAAGGGAGGGCAGTCTGGTCCAGAAGTCCCAGAGATCCGGAAAGCAGCAGATGACATCTGTGTCCCCAGGCTGTGGTCATATGAGAGACTGCAGCTTTTGTCAGACCAGACTGAACCCAGGGTCATCACTCCCTTGTCTTCCTTCCATGCTTCCTTCCACGCTGTGGCTCTGGTGGTGGAGTTGTGGCAGCAGGAGGAGGAGGAGGAGGATGGTCCAACTCAATAACGTCGGTCTTGGGTGTTAGTTCCCCACTCACCCCCTTAGTTAGGACTTTATAAATAAGTTGCTCACACAGGAGGCGTTGACCCTCCTGCATGCCCTGCTGTTTGGTGGCAGCCATGCAGGCAAAGGCCTCTTCAGGAGTGGGTAAGGCACGGAGGGACGCAGAAGCCTCCTGAATGAGCCTGAGCACTGAATCCTGCATGGGAGTTGTCTTCCTCGCCCTTTTGTATGGAAGGCGGAGAGGAGGAACCTGCGATTCAGTCAGGCTGCGACTGGTCCCAGGCTTCTCTTGGCTGACACTTAGCCCCGCCTCCTCCTGGCTGCCATTAACACCCGCCTCCTCCTGGCTGCCACATTCCACAGCCTCCTCCTGGCTGAGGTCTTCCTGTGTATGAAAAAGGGACATAGTTTTAGTATTTTATTCATCAATCACACACAATTTTCACCTCCTGACTGTTGCAAATTGAATGTTAACAAATATAACAGACTATCCTTCTGAGCCCAGCAGTTTTCATTCTTGTCCCAATTTTGGGTGCCCACTACTGTCTATTGATATGTAAAACACTTTTTTCAATCAGCAATTAGTGATCAATAATAACATCTAGTAAACATCATTTAGTTATTGACCAGAAATCTGTAGAAGAATGCTATACCTGACTCCAGCTGGGCTCCTCCACTTCTTCCTGGCTGGAAGGCCCAGGTTGGACATCGGAAGCCTCAGCTGGGGTGGAAGGAAGAGTGGAAGGAAGGGTGGAGAGGGATTCCCTGACTTCAGTGTGGTCTGACAGAAATCGCAGTCTTTCATAGTACCACAGCCTGGGGACATAAATGTCATCTGCTGCAGCTCCGGATCTCTGGGAATCTGTGACCTTCTTGCGCTCCCTTAGATAAGTGCTCCTCAGGCCACCAATTTTGGCTTTTAAATAGGGGATGGTTGCTGTGGGGACCACCGGCTTCACCAACTCCAGCAGTTTCTCCAGCGCTGCCTGCCTCTTTTGTTTATTATTATAATGAGGATGTCTCACCTGCCACAGCAGGGCAGCTCCCTGTATTTGTCTATGAACAGGGGGAGGAAATTGTGGTCATTGAAGCCATCCATTTTCTCTGCAAAACACAACACAAGACAAACCCTAAGGTCAGGCCAAACTCTCCTAATCTTGTTACAATATAGGCTTCAATTTCGAAGCAGTATAGGCCCAAGTTTAGATCTTACCTTCGTTATCACGATCAGAGCATTCAATGCTCCTTCCTCCGCTCACAGATCGTACGTAATACGCACGCGTGTTACGCTTTATACACACTGCGCATGCGTGTAACTCCGCCCACCCCTGATGTTCTTTCTAGTCTATTCCCCGCCCCTTTTCGTTCAGCGCAGTGTGGGGAAGAGCACATGGCGGAGACACAGCAGGTGCGTGCTAATTATAGCAACGAGGAGGAGGAGGAGGAAAGCCCAGAGCCTGAAACGTCACGATCCAGAAGGAGATTTAAGGCCTCAAATATGTCCTTTGGGGAGATGTTGGAGATGGTGGACATCCTGAAGAGGGCCGACTATTAGGGGAAGTATGGACCTTACCCCAACCCCAATGTCAGAAGGGCCAAGATCATGGCGAAAGTGGTCAAGAGTCTGCACCGGCATTTCGGGGTACGACGATCGAAAGATCAGCTCAGGAAGAGGTGGTCGGACCTGAAATTAAGAGAACATGAGAAGTACAGAAAGATCCAGAGAGTGCTGCAAAAAAGTAAGTAGTTGTCCTGTGTTCCTATTCTTTATGTTTCTTACGTTCGTGCTGCTCCATGTGCTTTTCTTACAAGTCTACATTTTTACAAATTTCATGTTCATGGGTACATAATTCGTTCGTATCAAACATTTTTCTTTCGGCCTATAAAACACCATTGTTTAGGCCATATGCATTTGGCCACAATTTTTACGCCCTACTTGTCATAAACTATTTTGTGTAGATGGCTTTGTTACTAGAATGAAATGCAAAATAGATTCTGTGTAAGGAGAGGACACTCAGCAGCTGTTTTCACATCTGGACGCTGGAGCACTAGTGTGGGACACAAGAACACCATTTTTATTAGGTGCTCCAGTGTATACTATAGGGGGGGCTTCATCTGTGAAGCTTGTACCAAACAGGTAAAGTATTGAAGCTTGACAAAGGACACTGAAAATGCCACATTTTGGAACTCTGCCAAAATAACAATTGTACCCCACTTCCAAGCAATGTTTTCTAATTATAGTTCTGCCATCAAATCACTGTGTGCTAAGAATAGCATTTTTTTTTGACATAGGGGAGAAAAGACTCGGAGGACACCCCTCATCCGAGGAGAACACAGACCCCCCACCTCTGGAAGAAGGTGAAATCCCACCAACCCAAGAAGAGCAGGAGGAGGAAGACGTGGTGGAACTAGTCACCACAACAGGTGAGTGTCTGTGACCACAGGCTCAGGTAAGAGATGGATGACGGCATTTTTTTTATACCTTTTTTTTTGGGTTTCTCTCTTTTTAGGTGATCGTGATGTTGTGGATCCAGATCCTTTCACATCAGAAAGTGCCCAGATCCTGATCGGGGAGATCATGGGGTGTAATTTAGAATTGGAAAACCTCAATAAAAACATCAATGATGTTATTCAAAAAAAAAAAACATCATTGATGTTTTGGGGCGAGTTTAAAACCCCTCCCAATCCCTTTGTTTTTTGTGTGCTCCAATGTTCAAAATGTTTGAAAGATTTGTCGAAAAGCCTAATTTGGAGGATGCACACAGTGTGCCAACATGTGCTATCTGCATCATGGAGATTAATGGACGCGTTTTGGGGGTGCAACCCCTTCCTCAATAATAAAGTAGCTGATAGGAAGGGTTGCTTCCCCAAAACACGTCCCTTGATCCCCGTGATGGCAGGCTAGCACATGTTAACATTGGGAAATTTGTGTGCATCTTCCAAATTTGGCTTTTCCTGGGGTGACTTCACCCCATCTGAACGCAATATCAAACACAGTTCCTAAATACTCATGTCTGATATTGCCTTCAAGTTCTACCAATGTGAACTTTGTAAGTTCAAGATTTGTGGCTTTCTTGTTGGTTTTACACATGCCTGTTTTACCTTAAATGGACATTTATCTGTTGATAATGCCACCCCAAAATTGTTATACCACAAACATGTTGTTTTGTTAGAAAAAACTTTTCTAAATGCACATGTGATTGTGCAGGTATTAAAGAGATTGTTAAGCAAGAATGTTTGGATTATTGTGTCAACGCTAAAACACTTTGTTGGTGATGTCATTGCTGTTTTCTGTGAAAATGGGGGTTATTTCCTAAGGGCAAATCCTCTTTGCACTATAAGTGCAGTTTCAGTGCACTTGTAGTGCAAAGTGTCTTTGCCTTTAGTAAATAACACCCAACAGTGCTTTGTATAAGGTTACACAATCACGCATTTTCTGGACACAACACATTTCTGTCATGGTCAGCTAAAACAAACACAAGCAGTAAATGTCCACAAAGATTTCTTTTTTTTGCTTTTTTATTTGATAAAGGCTTCACAAATTTGCTGGCATATTGATGGCCCCCCTCCCACAAAGAACTCCAGGTATCGTAACCGGACATCACGGGCACTCAGGGAGGGCAAGCCAGGATGGCCACTTTCAAGCGCTGTCAGTGTTGTTTCATGGATCATTCCGGCCTCAGGCCCAACTGAGCCAGCATAGTTGCGTAAAAAGTTATGGAGAATACAGCACGCCAGGATTATATGATTAAGTTTATACTCCGCCATATGATGGGTGTCAGAAATAGGCGGAACCGGCTGGCCAGGATTCCAAATGTGTTCTCCACCACTCTTCTGCTCTGGCCAGCCGGTAATTAAAAACCCTCTGTTCCAGGGTGAGGGTCCTCATAGGGAATGGCCGCATAAGATGGTCCCCCAGCGCAAACGCTTCATCAGCAGCGAACACGAATGGGAGTCCTTCCACATTGTCCTCTGGAGGTGGCAAGTCCAAGCTGCCATTCTGGAGATGCCCGTAGAACTCCGTCTGGGCGATGACTCCACCATCGGACATCCGGCCATTCTTCCCCACGTCCACATACAAGAAGTCGTAATTAGCCGACACCACTGCCAACATCACAATACTATTGAACCCCTTGTAATTATAATAGTACAACCCTGAGTTGGGTGGTGGGACGATGTGGACGTGTTTCCCATCAATTGCCCCTCCGCAGTTAGGAAAGTCCCACCGCTCGGCAAAGTGGGAGGCCACAGTCTGCCATTCCTGTGGCGTGGAAGGAAACTTTTGAGGAAAACAAAAATGAATTAATATTTTTGCACATAAACATGGCAAGCAGATTAGACACAAACATTCTTGGCCAACCTCCAGATAGCATTTATTAAGGGGAATTTAACAACGCCAAAGTATAAGGTACATCTATCATATTCCCCCTCCCCCCCTCTCATGGGCCATTTCTAACATTATGGGGGGTGGGGAAATCTTGGACAGGTAACCCTCTCCACTTCATTGAGAGATGAATGCCTAAATACAGGGTATTACTTGGAACAGCCCCTCCTTAGTTACACTATTGGCAGCCCACTGGACAAGTAAGAAGTGTCATAATACAAAGATATAACTACACACTGTACACATTTGAGCACATTTGGACATTCTGCTATTACCTATCAAGATAATAATAGGATATAAAAAGTTTAAACAGTACAATTAGAAAGTATACAGGCAGGCCCTTGCACTGCATGCTTTGGGGAATTCATCCATAAATCTGACCACTAAAGAGATGGATATAGTGTGTATGGGTTTGGCAAAGTCAGCAGATAAATGATTGAGGATAGATAGAGAATTGGTATCAGCTGACCTAGCAGTTGGGGGAAGGGAGGGTTCCAAATGATTTGGGGACCCCCCAAAAAAAGCCTCTGGCACTCTGCCTGAATTTAAAGCACAAATCACATTTCAAAACATTTTAGGGGTGTTTGGGGTAAAGCACTACTATGGAGCTGATAAAATACATTGTTAAGTGACTACATGAGGTAAATATAGGGCCAGGAGACCATGCTGGGGAGGTAAGTGAATGCAAATGTGTATGAAGGACAACAAAAATTATTACAAAAATATCAAGCATGCATGAGAACAAAGGGGACATTCACAGCATATTCCAATCATGGTAATTAGGGAATGAGGAAAGAAATACAATATATTATCAAACATTAAATACAATAAAATGTGATATTAAAGGATAAAAATCTTACCTTAATATACTCCTTCTGCAGGACCTGTATGATGGCAGCACAGGTCTCTGGGATAATAATTCCAGAGCCTGGGGGGAGATACCTGTCGAGAACTTCAAGTCCTGCAGGCTTCTCCCCGTCACCAAGTACCGCAGGGTGGCGACGAGCCTCTGCTCCGGAGTGATGGCTTGCCTCATGCAAGTATCCTGCCTGCTGATATAGGGGGTCAGCAAAGCCAACAAACGGTGAAATACGGGGTCCGTCATCCGGAGAAAGTTCCTGAAATCATCAAGATTATTCTCACGGATCTCATGAAGCAAAGGCATATGACAGAACTGGTCACACTGAAGCAACCAATTCTTGGTCCATGAACTCCTCCCCACCCTGTTCATGGACTGGACTTGCTGTCAAATATTAGATCAAAAATTGTAATTACGCGTCTTTGTTAAACAGGGGCAGAAAAATTGGGCCTTAGGCAGTGGTGGTGGTGCCACAACACTGCAACCCCTCACAGATACTCTTGTTGAGTGCAGGGACAGGCCCTGCTGTGAAATATTAGATAAAAAATTGTAATTATGCACCCCTGTTAAACAGGGGCAGAAAAATTGGGCCTTAGGCGGTGGTGGTGGTGGCACAACACTGCAAAGCCTCACAGATACTTTTGTTGAGCGCAGGAACAGGCCCTGCTGTGAAATATTAGATCAAAAATTGTAATTATGTGCCCCTGTTAAACAGGGGCAGATACATTTTGCCTTAGGTAATGGTGTTGGTGCCCTGAACTGAAAATATTCTTAGAAGCTATTATCATGAAAATTGAGGAGGAATAGGATAGTCACTCAGCATAATAGGATAGGCTCAGGGGGTTTAGTACACGCCCCACACTATATAAGGACGCCTGCATGTCGACCCTGTGTGAGAGAGAGAGAGAGAGAGAGAGAGAGAGAGAGAGAGAGAGAGAGAGAGAGAGAGAGAGAGAGAGAGAGAGAGAGAGAGAGAGAGAGAGAGAGAGAGAGAGAGAGAGAGAGAGAGAGAGAGAGAGAGAGAGAGAGAGAGAGAGAGGCGAGTTAGCTGTACTTACAGTATATATATATCATCCTAAGTGAGATATATATATATATATATATATATATATATATATATATATATATATATATATATATACACACTGTATTCAGTTTAGTTAGATCAGTTCCTGTTATTCTCTCCCTACTGACAGGCAGGCGTTTTTACAGCTACCTGAATAAAATTGGTGGTGTTCTGGTCCTATTAGTCTAATTAGCTACAGTATTTAGAGTTAGTGTAGTGCGTCAGTGTGCACCTAAAGCTACCTGAAGAAAATTGTTGGTGTTCTTCTGATACTATTAGTACCGCAGGCAGCTGCAGTATTTACAAGTTATTGTAGTGTGTCCATTGCACGGTGTGCACCTAAAGCTACCTGAAGAAAATTGGTGGTGTTCTTCTGATCCTATTAGTATCACAGGCAGCTGCAGTATTTACAAGTTAGTGTAGTGCGTCCTCTGCACTGTGTGCACCTAAAGCTACCTGAAGAAAATTGGTGGTGTTCTTCTGATCCTATTAGTACCGTAGGCAGCTGCAGTATTTACAAGTTAGTATAGTGCGTCCTCTGCACAGAGTGCACCCAAAGCTACCTGAAGTCAATTGGTGGTGTTCTTCTGATCCTATTAGTGCCGCAAGCAGCTGCAGTATTTACAAGTTAATGTAGTGCGTCCTCTGCACAGTGTGCACCTAAAGCTACCTGATGAAAATTGGTGGTGTTCTTCTGATCCTATTAGTACCACAGGCAGCTGCAGTATTTACAAGTTAGTGTAGTGAGTCCTCTGCACTGTGTGCACCTAAAGCTACCTGTAGAAAATCGGTGGTGTTCTTCTGATCATATTAGTACCACAGGCAGGCAGCTGCAGTATTTACAGTTAGTGTACTGCGCCCTCTGCACAGTGTGCACCTAAAGCTATCTGAAGACAATTGCTGTTGTTCTGATCCCATTAATACCACAGGCAGGCAGCTGCAGTATTTACAGTTAGTGTACTGTGTCCTCTGCACAGTGTGCACCTAAAGCTAGGCAGAGAAGGCAGACAGTCACAAGCCAATAAAAGAGGGCAAGCAGGCTCTGTGTCTAGAGGCAACAGTGCTGGTCGTGGAGACGTTGCATCCTCATCAGCACATGGCCGTGGGACACGCTTGTCCTTTTTTTTGGCAGCTGGCCGTGTTGAGCCGCAACATGCGGAAGACTTGATAAGAGTGGATGACCAAGCCGTCCTCATCCTCCTCATCCTCTCTCACCCAGGCTCAGGGTACTTTGTCTGGCAAAGCAGCTGCCAACGCGGCCTCTTCCCGCGGCTCAATGGCATCAGTCACTCCTTCCCTAGCCCCACCATGTCCTCCTGAGGAGTCTCCCGAACTGTTTGACCAGTTTTGGGTACATGCTCCAGGAGGATGCCCGGCGTTTTGAAGGCTCCGATGATGGTACTCTGCTAGAGGAAGGCAGTAACGTGAGCCCAGAGAGAGGGGGTGCCCAAGAAGGACAGTAATCTGGCAGTTATGTTCCCCCAGCTGCAGCATACTGCCAGCTTTGCTCCAGTGATGAGAAGGGAGGGGATGATGAGGTCAGTGACTCCACGTGGGTGCCTGATAGGAGAGAGAGGAGGAGTAGGAGGAGGAAGAACATCTCCAATGAGGCAGGATGCCCTCCAGGGGCCAGCTTAAGGGCAGCACACCGACTGCATCACACCGCAGAGCTCCGCATGTGCAGGGCGCTGCTGTCTGTGCGTTATTCCAAAAGTTCTTTGGTGTGTGCCTTTTTTGAGATGAGTGCATCAGATCTCACCGCTGCTATTTGCAACATATGTCTCAAGCGTATCTCGCGTGGCCAAAACATCACCCGCTTGGGCACCGCATGCTTGACTAGACATATGTCGACCTGCCATGCAGTTTGTTGGCAAGCGTAGCTAAAAGACCCACACCAAAGAACAAAGCGGACCTCTCCTTGCTCCTCATCAGCTGGGATCTCCAACCCCACTATACCTTCAGTCCTCTCTGAAACCTGCACTGAGAGGAATGAAGGTGTAGAATTAGGTGTGTCACAGCCAAGTACTTGCGGGCAATCTGCTCTCGTTACACCGACGTCAGATTGTACCAGGCAAATTTCCCTGCCCAAGCTGCTGCACCGCCGAAAGAAGGTTGAATGCTAGCTTGGCTAAATTGCTAGCACTTCAACTGCTGCCTTTTCAGTTGGTAGACTCTGCCCCCTTCCGTGAGTTTGTGGAATGTGCGTTTCCTCAGTGGCAGGTTCTCAAACACCACTTTTTCTCACGGAAGGCGATTCCGGCTCTCTACCGGCACGTGGAAGGCAATGTCTTGGCCTCACTGGACAGGGTGGTCAGGGGTAAGGTGCATATTACCGCTGACTCATGGTCCAGCAGGCATGGACAGGGACGTTACCTATCTTTCACTGCGCACTGGGTGACTCTTCTGGCAGCTGGGAAGGATGCAGGACAGGGTGCGGTAGTGTTGGAGGTTGTTCCGCCACCATGCCTCCAAAATTCTACTAGTGGTGATTCTGCCACACCTCTCTCCTCCACCTCCTCCTCTTCTTCTTCCTCCATGGCCTCTTCCTGTGCTGATTTGTCCTCGGAACCAGCGGTGCTCCGTAGGAGTTCAAGGGGCTTCGCAAGCACGCAGGCAAAAAGATGCCATGCGGTGCTTGAGCTGGTGTGCTTGAGGGACAGGAGCCACACCGGGGCAAAGATTCTGTCAGCTCTGCAGGGGCAGGTTCAGAGGTGGTTGATGCCATGCCAGCTTAAGGCAGGTATGGTGGTTTGTGACAATGGCACCAACCTCCTCTCCACCCTCTGACAGGGACAACTGATTCATGTGCCCTGTTTGGCTCACGTCCTTAACTTGGTGGTGCAGCGGTTCTTGGGCAGGTACCCGGGCTTTCAGGATTTCCTGAGGCAGGCCAGGAAAGTCTGTGTGCATTTCCGCAGGTCATCGGCTGGCTGGCTGACCTCCAAAAGGAATTTCACCTGTCCAAGAACTGCCTAATCTGTGACATGCCCACCAGGTGGAACTCAACGTTGGCCATGCTGCAGCAGCTGCACATGCAGCAGAGGGACATCAATGAGTACCTATGCAACTATGGCACCAGGACAGGGTCAGGGGAGCTTGGTTTTTTCCCCATGCCAGTGAGCTATGATCAGGGATACATGATCTGTCCTGTCACCATTTGAGGAGGCCACAAGGATGGTGAGCAGTGACAGTGCATGCATCAGTGACACTGTCCCTCTTGTCCACCTGTTGGAGCACACGCTGCATGGAATAATGGACAGGGCACTTGAGGCAAAACAGAGGGAGGAAGAGGAGGACTTCCTTACCTCTCAAGGCCCCCTTTATCCAGACAGTGTTCCTGCATGCTTGCCGATCACACGGAAGAGGAGGAGGAGGATTGTGTCAGAATGAAGGTGGAGCCTGGCATCAGCAGCAGTCTTAAAGGGATCATTTACAGTCCAAAGAAACCCATGGACTTGTACATGGCTGGGAGGAGGTGGCTGCGGATCATGTCGTCTTTAGTGACCCAGAGGACTCTGGACCGAATGCCTCAGCAAACCTACACTGCATGGCCTCCCTGATCCTTCAAAGCATGCAGAAGGATCCTCGTATTTGTGGTATCAAGGGGAGGGATGATTACTGGCTGGCAACCCTCCTTGACCCACGTTACAAGGGTAAGTTGCGGACCTTATCTTGCCGTCGCAGAGGGAGCAGAGGATGAAACATCTTTGGGAGGCCTTGCAGAAAGGTTTGTGCAATGCAATTCCAGAGCCTGGGAGGTTTCAATTTCCTGGTCCTCCTGGACAATGCGTTGCTGAGGCTTCAGTCAGTCACAGAAGGAGCGGTGGAGAAGTTGGCCGTTTGACCGATGCGTTCAGACAATTTTTTTGTCTGCAGCCCCAAGGTCTGATCAGTTCCAGCAACCATCGCCAGCGTCTGAATTACATGGTGCAGGAATATCTATAGGCAAGAGCAGACTTGGAGACCTTTCCACCAGAACATCCACTGGGTTACTGGGTCTTGAGGATGGACCACTGGACAGAGCTTGCACAGTATGCAATTGAGCTACTGGCCTGTCCTGCATCCAGCGTTCTTTCGGAACACACATTCAGTGCTGCTGGAGGCTTTGTAACCAATCACAGGGTGCGCCTGTCCACCGAATCGGTCGATCGGCTGACCTTCATAAAAATGAATCAGTCTTGGATCACCAGCTACCAAGCACCTGAAGCTGATGTAACCGATTGATTTTTAATGTGAGATCCCTTCAAGACTGCCTATGCTGATGCTGAGTGACTATCCTGTTATGCTGAGTCACAATCCTCTGTCTCCTCAATTTCCCTCCTGATAGCTTGTAAGAACATTTTTGGTTCTGGGCCCCGCCACCAGTGCTCAAGGCCCAATTTTTCAGCCTCTGTTTAACAAGAGCGTATAATTACAATTTTTGATGCAATACTTTGCAGCAGGGCTCATTCCTGCACTCCAACTATAGTATCTGTGAGAGGTTGCAGTGTTGTGGCACCAGTGCCCAAGGCCCAACTTTTCAGCCCCTGTTTAACAGAGGCGTTTAATTACAATACTTGATCTAATATTTCACAGCAGGGTCCATTCCTGCGTCCACCAAGAGTAACTGTGAAGGCTTACAGTGTTGTGGCAACACCACCACCACCACCACTAAAGGCCTAATTTTTCTGCCCCTGTTCAACAGGTGCATGTAATTACAATTCTTGATATAATATTTCACAGCAGGGCCCATTCCAGCACCCACCAAGAGTAACTGTGAGGACTTACAGTGTTGTGGTACCAGCACCACCACCACCAAAGGCCCAATTTTTCTACCACTGTTCAACAATGGCATGTAATTACAATTCTTGATCTAATATTTCACAGCACAGCCCATTCCTGCGCCCACCAAGAGTAACTGTGAGGTCTTACAGTGTTGTGGCAACACCAACACCTAAGGCCCCAATTTCTGCAGAGTATATAGGGCAGGCCCCTACTTTCAAACATCCAACTTATAAACGACTCCTACTTGCAAACGGAAGGAGACAACAGGAAGTGGGATGAAATCTACCCCTAGGAAGGGAAATTCTCTCCTGTAAATGTTAACATGGGATAAACGTGTCTCCTCTTCACTGATGCTTTATCACCAATCCTTGTTTCACTAAAAACCCCAAATTTTCAAAAAACATTTGTCATTGGGACAGAAAGTGAGGTGAAATCTTCTGAAGAGGTGCACAGACAGCAAAACAAATGTTGCAGGGATGATAACCCTGCCATATGTTTTCCAAAAAGCTTAAAAATAGATTTTTTGGCTGGAGCTACATTTTAAGAATGTACCAGTTAAAAATTACAAACAGATTCAGCTTAACAACAAACCTACAGTCCCTGTCTTGTTTGCACCGCCTGTATACTGCTGTTCAGAGTATATAGGGCCTGGGGGCCCCACGCCTTTCCTTTTTTAATTTGGGTGCGGGGTTCCCCTTAATATCCATACAAGACCCAAAGGGCCTGGTAATGGACGGGGGGGTACCCATGCCGTTTGTCTCACTGATTTTCATGCATATTGACTTTTATTCCTTTAAAAATGTCATTTTGTGCAGGGACTGTTGTAAGCACGGGAAACAAGCGCCACTTTACAGGCATACTATAGATCAATGTCAGTTTGTGACAGTTATAAGTGTTAGGGCAGTTAGGGTTAGCCCCCTTTAGGTCCAGGGTACCCCCCTAACCCCCCCTAATAAAGGTTAACCCCTTGATCACCCCCCGTCGCCAGTGTCACTAAGCGATCGTTTTTCTGATCGCTGTATTAGTGTCACTGGTGACGCTAGTCAGGGAGGTAAGTATATAGGTTCGCCGTCAGCGTTTTATAGTGAAAGGGACCCCCATTTACTACCTACTAAAGGTTTTAACCCCTTGATTGCCCCCTAGTTAACCCTTTCACCAGCGATCACCGTATAACTGTTACGGGTGACGCTGGTTAGTTTGTTTTTTATAGTTTATTATAGTTTTAGGGCACCCGCCGTTTATTACCTTATAAAGGTTTAACCCCCTAATTGCCCGGCGGTGATATAAGTTACGTTTTTAAGGTTAGATAAGGTCTGCGCCACCCCAGGCAGCATCAGTTTAGCGCCAGTACTGCTAACACCCACGCACACAGCATACACCTCCCTTAGTGCTATAGTATCTGAACGGATCAATATCTGATTAGATCTATACTAGCATCCCCAGCAGTTTAGGGTTCCCATAAACGCAGTGTTAGCGGGATCAGCCCAGATACCTGCTAGCACCTGGGTTTTGCCCCTCGGCCCAGCCCTGCCCAGCCAACCCAAGTGCAGTATCGATCGATCACTGACACTTACAAAACACTAAGCACACATAACTGCAGCGTTCGCAGAGTCAGGCCTGATCCCTGTGATCGCTAACAGTTTTTTGGTAGCGTTTTGATACAGTCGCTGACAGTCAGGAGTTTTTTTGCCTGTGAGTCTCACTAGTGTACCCCTAAATTTAGAGCCCAAAATGGTAAATCGAAGGTACACTAGTGAAGAGGCCTACTCATTTCTGAGCATGACAGATAGTGAAGAGGAAGTCACTCATCTGTCAGATTCAGGCTCAGAATACGATCCTGTAGAGGACAGCGGCTCCATGATAGATAGCTCTGATGACGGAGTTGTGGTCCCTGCTAAGGTCAGGCGTACTAGACCCCAATCTTCTTCTTCTGTCCTTGAAGTGCAAGAACCGCAGGTCCCTCGTATGGAGCAGAGAAGTACTAGCGCCGCTATTCCTTCTGGTGAACTAGCAAGCACCAGCGGCCTAGTACACCCTGGTTGCACATCCAGCACTGCAGTATCACGTGGTGACATGGCGAGTCCCATAAGTGCAGTTCAAGCTGGCGAGGTGGCAAGCACTAGTAGTGTCCCACTGCCACCAAGAAGACAAACACAGGCCCATGGTGCCCATAGTGCCCTTCTTGCTGCATTCGCCAATCCGAATTGGGAACCCACCACTTCTGCAGCACCTGTACTTCCCCCATTCACTGGCCAACCCAGAATACAGGTGGAAACAGTTGATTTTACGCTACTGGATTTTTATTCGCTGTTTTTCACCGAAGATCTCTATAGATCTATTGTGGACCAAAGCAATTTATACGCTGGTCAACACATCGCCGCTAATCCCCAGTCCTCCCTTGCCAGAGATTGGAGACCAATTACGGTCTCCGAATTTAAGATCTTTCTGGGCCTTTCCCTCAACATGGGCATAAATAAAAAGAGTGAGTTGCGGTCATATTGGTCCACTGACCCAATTTACCATATGCCCATGTGTTCTTTGCTTCCATGGCCAGGGCATGATATGAGCAGATTTTGCGGTTCATGCACTTCAATGACAATGAACTCTGTCATCCTCGTGGAGACCCTGGATACGATCGGCTCTACAAAATTCGGCCCCTCGTAAACCACTTCAACCAGTGTTTTGCAGACTTGTTTACTCCCCATCAAGTTGTCTGCGTTGATGAGTCCCTGATTAAGTTTTCTGGCCACTTGTCATTCAAACAGTACCTTCCCAGCAAACGAGCCAGATACGGGGTCAAGATGTATAAGCTCTGTGACAGGGCCACAGGCTATACATGTAGATTTATGGTTTACGAGGGCAAAGATAGTCACGTAGAGCCGACAAACTGCCCTGACTACATAGGAAGCGCTGGCAAGATAGTGTGGGACTTGGTGTCACCCTTATTCGTGGACAATTATTACACGAGCGTGCCACTTTTTAGTCACCTCTTTGATCAACAGATTGGAGCATGTGGCACCATGCGACCTAATCGCCAGGACTTTCCCCAGCGGCTTGTAGATTCCCGTCTTAGGCTGGGGGAGAGAGCCTGCTTGCAGTGTAATAATTTGCTTGCTATGAAGTGGAGGGACAATAAGAATGTTTTCTTTCTTACCTCCCTTCATGCAGACACGACGGTCCAAATTACTACGGCGACTGGTTTTGTGGAGAAACCCCTCTGTGTCCATGAATATAACCAAAATATGGGAGGGGTGGACCTCAACGACCAGTTGTTGGCGCCGTACCTAGTTGCCCGTAAGGCCAGACGCTGGTACAAAAAAGTAATGAAATATGAGTGGTGTATCCGCGCAACGGAACAGAAAATTAAAAAAGTGGAGAAAATGGAAAAAAATGGAAATAATGGAAGAAATCGCATAAAGGACTGCTGCCTCCACAGATGTGATTTCCACCTAGGTGGAAAAAACAGAAGGTAAGTGAAGGGTTAGTGTGTGGGTGTGGCGCTGTCCTAATTTATAGAAATACTTGGTAAATCGTGTGTAGCCAAATCCCACATGTAAAATCGCATGTAAATTATAAACAAAATATAAACAAAATCGCATATAGCAAATTTAACGGCTAGGTTGGCCCCCTTTGAATTGGGGGAGGGGGAAGGGGAACAGGGGATGAAATCAAAAAATGACTTTAGCCAAAACTATTCCATCCGCATAAAAACCCCATATAGTGATTGACAAACATAACATTGCTGAATAATTACATAGGTTAAATTGTGACTAGTGCTCAGTGCAATTTAAGTGAAAAACTTGACATCTTTGTAAAACAAGGCAGGTATTTGTATAAATCTTGGTGACCAGGTGCTCATGTCTTGTGATCATGCGGACACTCACCAGCTTCTTTAACCCCTGAGGGGGTAATGCGCAGTCACAGTGTATGCCACTGTGCGGCAATCCACAGGCTGTTTCTGGGTCACTGTGACGTTTTAGGCATAAGAGAAGAAAGAGGAGATTGCATAGCGTAAAACCATAAAACACTCTTTATTGAACGCAGATGACAGAATGGTACTCACATTTAAGCAGTTTATAATAGGCAACCAAATGTCATCAAAACAGGAGAGCGTCAGATTTAGGTTGGTGATCCTCTGGGAGATGATGCAAAAGCGTCAGAATAGGCCACGCCCTATGCGTTTCATCATAGGGACGTCAACTGGAGCGTGCCCCCTTTGCGTCACCTCCCCTCCTTTTATACTGTGCGATGTGCTGCATGCCTATACACCGGAAACCTCCAGCGGCCATTTTCCCTTAGGTTTTTGCGCGGCCATCTTGCATGTGGCTATTGCAGACCGGAGCCATATGTATAAACCTTTAGTGGAATATCCCTAGTGTTGTAAAAACAGGAAATGACCCTAGTGTTGCAAAAACAGGAAATAAACCAAAGGGAAATCCGTGGCCATTTTGTGAGAGATTTTGCAGACCGAAGCCCAATAGAGCAATTGATAGGTATATGCTATTTTGCAGGCCGAAGTCCGCGGCCATTTTCTTGTAGGTTCTGCAAGATCTATGTAGGTTATATGCCTGAGTCCGCGGCCATTTTCTTGTAGAATGTGCGGGGTATATTTGGATTATACGGTGACCCCGTACGAAAAAACTTCTCCGTTCGAGTGTGTGTCACTCTGAGCCACGGATTTACTCTATCAAGATGGAAAATAAACCCGTAAGGAATCATCATAGGCAGGGGCAGTATTAATTATTCGCACAGTATAATTAAATATACCTGACGAATTATACATAGAAATATAAAATATAAAATTTAAAATACATATACACAGAAATGTTTAATATTTATTGCTCCAAAGTACTAAAAATAAATTGCATATCACTATGTACATGCAATATTATAAAATAAAAAGTTAACTAAATATGAAAAAAATAATATTTTATAAAAATTTAATAATAAAATTAAAATGATAAAAAGGGGGGTAAAATAAGAGGGGTGGGAAGGAGACCGAGGGAAGATGGTGTTTGTGTCATCATGGAGCCTAAAATTAATGTCATACGTCAGGAACCTTTTTCATTTTTCACGTCGAAAAAGATTAAGCTAACTAATAGTGGTAGTTTACTGGTAGTACTAATAGTTAGTGAGAAAGCAATTTAGGTCGACATCTATATTCATTCCTGATGGTTGTAGTGTGTCTAGCTGGAAAATCCATCTAGTTTCGTTTTGCGACACTTTAATTTTCTTGTTGTCGCCCCTCCAGTGCCCTTTGATTTTATCAATAGCATAAAAAACAAGGCCTGAGGGGTCCCTGTTGTGGTGGTCTCTAAAGTGTCTGGATACACTGTGCTTCTTAAACCCGTTTTTTATATTTGTAATGTGTTCTCTGATCCTTATGTGCAATTTTCTAGTTGTACGCCCCACGTACTGTTTCCGACATGAGCATTCTAATACATAAGTGACGTGTGTATTATTGCACGTGATCAGGTCCCTGATGGTATATTCATTTCCATTAGATGTCGACCTAAATTTAGTTGTCTTTTTACTTGTTTTCTTACTTACTCTACATGGTAAACATTTACCACATTTGTAAAAGCCTCTAAGGTTATTCCCTATTTTAATTTGTTTTGGGGGGTCAAGGGCATTGTGCACTAGTTTGTTCCTAAGAGTTGGGGCCTTCCTGTAAATAAAAATAGGTTTGTTTGGTAATATTGGTTTAAGAATCTGATCTGACTGGAGAATTGGCCAATATTTTTTAATGATTGATTCCATAGTTTTATATTGCCTGTTGTATCCTGTCAGGAAAGCAAAGCCTATATTTCTATTCTTTTCTTGTTTACGTGAATTTTGTGTTCCTTCTATCAGCCCGTTTCTATCCATACTTTTCACTTTTTGTTTCAATAATAATAGGTCCCTTCTTTTATATCCTTTATCGGTGAACCTGTTGATTAAGACTTCAGCTTGTTCCTCAAAATCAGTGATGCTACTGCAATTTCTGCGTATTCGCATCAATTGCCCCTTTGGGATGTTACCTATCCACTTCGGGTGATGGCAGCTACTTGTTGGTATGTAGCCGTTTCTGTCTGTATTCTTGAAGAACGTTTTTGTATTAAGCTGCCCGTTTTATATGTAATACAAAAACGTTCTTCAAGAATACAGACAGAAACGGCTACATACCAACAAGTAGCTGCCATCACCCGAAGTGGATAGGTAACATCCCAAAGGGGCAATTGATGCAAATACGCAGAAATTGCAGTAGCATCACTGATTTTGAGGAACAAGCTGAAGTCTTAATCAACAGGTTCACCGATAAAGGATATAAAAGAAGGGACCTATTATTATTGAAACAAAAAGTGAAAAGTATGGATAGAAACGGGCTGATAGAAGGAACACAAAATTCACGTAAACAAGAAAAGAATAGAAATATAGGCTTTGCTTTCCTGACAGGATACAACAGGCAATATAAAACTATGGAATCAATCATTAAAAAATATTGGCCAATTCTCCAGTCAGATCAGATTCTTAAACCAATATTACCAAACAAACCTATTTTTATTTACAGGAAGGCCCCAACTCTTAGGAACAAACTAGTGCACAATGCCCTTGACCCCCCAAAACAAATTAAAATAGGGAATAACCTTAGAGGCTTTTACAAATGTGGTAAATGTTTACCATGTAGAGTAAGTAAGAAAACAAGTAAAAAGACAACTAAATTTAGGTCGACATCTAATGGAAATGAATATACCATCAGGGACCTGATCACGTGCAATAATACACACGTCACTTATGTATTAGAATGCTCATGTTGGAAACAGTACGTGGGGCGTACAACTAGAAAATTGCACATAAGGATCAGAGAACACATTACAAATATAAAAAACGGGTTTAAGAAGCACAGTGTATCCAGACACTTTAGAGACCACCACAACAGGGACCCCTCAGGCCTTGTTTTTTATGCTATTGATAAAATCAAAGGGCACTGGAGGGGCGACAACAAGAAAATTAAAGTGTCGCAAAACGAAACTAGATGGATTTTCCAGCTAGACACACTACAACCATCAGGAATGAATATAGATGTCGACCTAAATTGCTTTCTCACTATTAGTACTACCAATAAACTACCACTATTAGTTAGCTTAATTTTTCGACGTGAAAAATGAAAAAAGGTTCCTGACGTATGACATTAATTTTAGGCTCCATGATGACACAAACACCATCTTCCCTCGGTCTCCTTCCCACCCCTCTTATTTTACCCCCCTTTTCATCATTTTAATTTTAATTTTATTATTAAATTTTTATAAAATATTATTTTTTTCATATTTAGTTAACTTTTTATTTTATAATATTGCATGTACATAGTGATATGCAATTTATTTTTAGTACTTTGGAGCAATAAATATTAAACATTTCTGTGTATATGTATTTTAAATTTTATATTTTATATTTCTATGTATAATTCGTCAGGTATATTTAATTATACTGTGCGAATAATTAATACTGCCCCTGCCTATGATGATTCCTTACGGGTTTATTTTCCATCTTGATAGAGTAAATCCGTGGCTCAGAGTGACACACACTCGAACGGAGAAGTTTTTTCGTACGGGGTCACCGTATAATCCAAATATACCCCGCACATTCTACAAGAAAATGGCCGCGGACTCAGGCATATAACCTACATAGATCTTGCAGAACCTACAAGAAAATGGCCGCGGACTTCGGCCTGCAAAATAGCATATACCTATCAATTGCTCTATTGGGCTTCGGTCTGCAAAATCTCTCACAAAATGGCCACGGATTTCCCTTTGGTTTATTTCCTGTTTTTGCAACACTAGGGTCATTTCCTGTTTTTACAACACTAGGGATATTCCACTAAAGGTTTATACATATGGCTCCGGTCTGCAATAGCCACATGCAAGATGGCCGCGCAAAAACCTAAGGGAAAATGGCCGCCGGAGGTTTCCGGTGTGTAGGCATGCAGCACATCGCACAGTATAAAAGGAGGGGAGGTGACGCAAAGGGGGCACGCTCCAGTTGACGTCCCTATGATGAAACGCGTAGGGCGTGGCCTATTCTGATGCTTTTGCATCATCTCCCAGAGGATCACCAACCTAAATCTGACGCTCTCCTGTTTTGATGACATTTGGTTGCCTATTATAAACTGCTTAAATGTGAGTACCATTCTGTCATCTGCGTTCAATAAAGAGTGTTTTATGGTTTTACGCTATGGAATCTCCTCTTTCTTCTCTTATGCCTAAAACGTCACAGTGACCCAGAAACAGCCTGTGGATTGCCGCACAGTGGCATACACTGTGACTGCGCATTACCCCCGCAGGGGTTAAAGAAGCTGGTGAGTGTCCGCATGATCACAAGACACGAGCACCTGGTCACCAAGATTTATACAAATACCTGCCTTGTTTTACAAAGATGTCAAGTTTTTCACTTAAATTGCACTGAACACTAGTCACAATTTAACCTATGTAATTATTCAGCAATGTTATGTTTGTCAATCACTATATGGGGTTTTTATGCGGATGGAATAGTTTTGGCTAAAGTCATTTTTTGATTTCATCCCCTGTTCCCCTTCCCCCTCCCCCAATTCAAAGGGGGCCAACCTAGCCGTTAAATTTGCTATATGCGATTTTGTTTATATTTTGTTTATAATTTACATGCGATTTTACATGTGGGATTTGGCTACACACGATTTACAAAGTATTTTTTAAACTAGGACCACGTTACACCTACACACTCCAAAGGGGGTCACTTTGCTGTTTTATGTTTGGTTTTATTCTCGTTGAATTTTTTATTTGCAATTTTGGTTTATACTTTATATGCGACTTTACATATGGGATTTGGCTACACACGATTTACCAAGTATTTCTATGAATTAGGACTGTGCCACACCCACACACTAACCCTTCACCTACCTTCTGTTTTTTCCACCTTGGTGGAAATCACATTTGTGGAGGCAGCAGTCCTTTATGCGATTTCTTCCATTTTTTTCCATTTTTTTTTTCATTTTCTCCACTTTTTTCTCCACTAGGACAACGTTACACCTACACACTCCAAAGGGAGTCACTTTGCTGTTTTATGTTTTGTTTTTATTTTCGTTGAATTTTCTTTTATTTGCAATTTTGGTTTATGCGACTTTATATATGGGATTTGGACACACACAATTTACCAAGTATTTCTATAAATTAGGACAGCGCCACACCCACACACTAACCCTTCACTTACTGGTACAAAAAAGTGTCTGTTTATTTATTTCAATTGGCTTTGCTGAACGCTCATGTGCTATAAAGAGCTTCAGGACGGACTGGATCCTTCCTTAAATTCCAGGAAGAGATCGTCAGAGCCCTTCTGTTTTCAGACGGTGCTCCACCTCACCTTCCCCAACCAAATGCAGTAAGCCGGCTGCATGAGAGGCATTTTCCTTATGTCCTCTCGAGTACCCCTACCCAACGGGCCCCCCAAAGAAGATGTTGTGTCTGTAGCAAGCACGGATTTAGGCATGACACCAGGTATTATTGTCCCTCCTGTCCTGACAATCCTGGTCTATGCATTGGTGAATGTTTTGAACGCTACCATACTTGGGTATTATCGTAGGGTACAGCATTGCACAGACTAGGACACACTTTCACAGGGTCTCCCAAGATGCCATCGCATTTTGAGAGACCCAAACCTGATACCAGTTACAAAAGTTAAAGTTACTAAAAAAAGTGTAAAAAAAAAAAAAAATAAATAAAAACACAAAAAAAATATAAAATAAAAAAAACAAAAATAGTTGTTGTTTTATTGTTCTCTCTCTCTCTATTCTCTCTCTATTGTTCTGCTCTTTTTTACTGTATTCTATTCTGCAATGTTTTATTGTTATTATGTTTTACCATGTTTGCTTTTCAGATATGTGTTTTGTTGGTAACCATTTTTTTGTTTTCAGGTACGCTATTCAGCTGCAGAGCGGATTTATTTATCTTGACAGCAACAGCGTTTGCTCCCACGATACATAAAGCCGTGACTCCAGCGCTGCTGGAGGTGATTTCACCACCACAGATACATACTTCAGCATATATGCCGAAGCGTGGGGGCAGCAGTGGGTGGAGGAGCGATTTGCTCCTGCCTTTTGTGGGAGGATGCCCCCATGCTTCGGCATATATATATTTTAGGCACAGGTTGTGTTAAATGTTTTATTTTTTACTATTTTTTTTGTATTTGCTTTGCAGGTATGGTAAGTCTTATAGGGCGTACACACGGTCGGACTTTGTTCGGACATTCCGACAACAAAATCCTAGGATTTTTTCCGACGGATGTTGGCTCAAACTTGTTTTGCCTACACACGGTCGCACAAAGTTGTCGGAATTTCCGATCGACAACAACGCAGTGACGTACACCACGTACGACGAGACTAGAAAAGGCCGGTTCAGAACCAAGCGCGGCACCCTTTGGGCTCCTTTTGCTAATCTCGTGTTAGTAAAAGTTTGGTGAGAGACGATTCGCGCTTTTTCAGACTCGTGGTTTTCAGATTGTTTTCTGACGTTCAGTTTGTGCTTGTGGGTTTGTATCTGCTCTTCAGTGCGTGCAGTCAGTTCGTATCGGAGTTTTCTGTGTGATCTTGCCTGCTCGTTGCTGTTTTTCAGGTCGCTCTTCACAGGCCTTGCTGTTCTTCAGTGCGTTCTGTTATTTCGTTCTGAGCAGCCGACCGTTTTCTAGCCATGTTTCGTATGCGTACTCCTCGTAGAGTTCGTGCTGTGCGGGGGCTTGGTGTTGGGGTCCTGACCTTGACACAAGTCCAGTCCATGAACAGGGTGGGGAGGAGTTCATGGACCAAGAATTGGTTGCTTCAGCGTGACCAGTTCTGTCATATGCCTTTGCTCCGTGAGATCCGTGAGAATAATCCTGATGATTTCAGGAACTTTCTCAGGATGACGGACCCCGTGTTTCACCGTTTGTTGGCTTCGCTGACCCCCTATATCAGCAGGCAGGATACCTGCATGAGGCAAGCCATCAGCAGAGGTTGGTCGCTACCTTGCGGTATTTGGCCACAGGGAGAAGTCTGCAGGACTTGAAGTTCTCGACAGGCATCTCCCCCCAGGCTCTGGGGATCATTATCCCAGAGACCTGTTCTGCCATCATCCAGGTCCTGCAGAAGGAGTATATGAAGGTAAGATTTTTATCCTTTTATATCACATTTTATTGTATTGAATGTTTGATAATATATTGTATTTCTTTCCTCATTCCCTAATTACCATGATTGTAATATGCTGTGAATGTCCCCTTTGTCCTCATGCATGCTGGATTTTTATGTCATTATTATTTTAAGTCCTTCATACATATTTGCCCTTCAATAACCTCCCCAGCATGGTGTCTCCTGCCCTATATTCACCTCATGTAGTCACTTAACAATGTATTTTATCAGCTCCATAGTAGTGCTTTACCCCAAACACCCCCTAAAATGTTTGGAAATGTTATTTTTGATTTAAATTCAGGCAGAGGGCCAGAGGCTTTTTTTTTGTGGTGTCCCCAAATTTTTTGTAACCCTCCCCCCCCCAACTGCTAAGTCAGCTGATCCCAATTCATTATCCTCAATCATCTATCTGCTGACTTTGCCAAACCCATACACACTATACCCATCTCTTTACTGGTCAGATTTATGGATGAATTCCCCAAAGCATGTAGTGCAAGGGCCTGCCTGTCTACTTTCCAATGGTACTGTTTAAAGTTCTTGTATCCTATTATTATCTTGATAGGTAATAGCAGAATGTTCAAATGTCCTCAAATGTGTACAGTGTGTATTTATATCTTTGTATTATGACACTTCTTACCTGTCCAGTGGTCTGCCAATAGTGTAACTAAGGAGGGGCTGTTCCAAGTAATACCCTGTATTTAGGCATTCATCTCTCAATGAAGTGAAGAGGGTTACCTGTCCAAGAGTCCCCCCCCCCCTATAATGTTAGAAATGGACCATGAGAGGGGGGGAGGGGGAATATGATAGGTGTACCTTATACTTTGTTGTTGTAAAATTCCCCTTAGTAAATGCTATCTGGAGGTTGACCCATAATGTTTGTGTCTAATCTGCTTGCCATGTTTCTGTGAAAAAATAGTAATGTTTATTGTTTTTTCCTCAACAGTTTCCTTCCACGCCACAGGAATGGCAGACTGTGGCCTCCCACTTTGCCCAGCAGTGGGACTTTCCTAACTGCGGAGGGGCAATTGATGGGAAACACGTCCACATCGTTCCACCACCCAACTCGGGGTCGTACTATTATAATTACAAGGGGTTTAATAGTATAGTGATGTTGGCGGTGGTGTCGGCTAATTACGACTTCTTGTATGTGGACGTGAGGAAGAATGGCCGGATGTCCGATGGTGGAGTGATCGCCCAGACGGAGTTCTACAGGCGTCTCCAGAATGACAGCTTGGACTTGCCACCTCCAGAGGACAATGTTGAAGGTCTCCCATTTGTGTTCGTTGCTGATGAAGCGTTTGCGCTGGTGGACCACCTGATGCGGCCATTCCCGATGAGGACCCTCACCCCGGAACAGAGGGTTTTTAATTACCGGCTGGCCAGAGCCCGAAGAGTGGTGGAGAACACATTTGGAATCCTGGCCAGCCGGTTCTGACTATTTCTGACACCCATCCTTATGGCAGAGTATAAACTGAACCATATTATACTGGCGTGCTGTGTTCTCCATAATTTTTTAAGAAAACATTCAGCCAACTATGCTGGCTCAGTTGGGCCTGAGGCCGGAATACCAAATACATCAACAATGACGGCGCTTGAAAGCGGCCGTCCTGGCTTGCCCTCCCTGAGTGCCCGTGATGTCCGGTTACGATACCTGGAGTTCTTTGCGGGTAGGGGGCTATCAATATGCCAGACAATCTGTGACACCTTTTTCAAATAAAAAACAACCAAAAGCAATTCTTGGTGGACATTTACTGCTTGTGTTTGTTTGAGCTGACCCTGACAGAAATGTGTTGAGTGCAGAAAATGCCGTGATTGGGTAACCTTATAAACAATAGTGTTGGCTGGTACTTCCTAAATGCAAAAACACATTTCACTACAAGTGCACTTGCAACTGCACTGAACTTGCACTTGTAGTGCAAAGTGTATTTGCCCTTAGGAAATAACCCCCATTTTTGCATAAAACAGCAATTACATCACCCCAAAAGTGTTGTAGTGTTGAGACAATAATCCACACATTCTTGAGTAAGGCACTTTTTTATACCTGCACAATCACATGTGCATTTACCAAAGGTTTTTAAAACAAAACAACATGTTTGTTGTATAACAATTTTTGGGGGGGGCATTATCAAAAATCGAAATATCCATTTCAGATAAAACAGGCCTGTGTAAAACCAACAAGAAAGCCAAAAAACTTGAACTTACAAAGTTCACATTAGGTAAAACCTGAAGGCTATATCAGACATCAGTATTTAGGAACTGGGTTTGATATAGCGTTCAGATGGGGGGAAATCACCCCTGGAAAAGCCAAATTTGGAAGATGCACACAAATTTCCCAATGTCAACATGTGCTATCTGCCATCAGGGGGGCTCAAGGGACGTGTTTTGGGGGAGCAAGCCCTTCCTCAACGCTACTTTATAATTGAGGAAGGGGTTGCACCCCCAAAACGCGTCCATTGATCTCCCGTGATGGCAGATAGCACATGTTGGCACACTGTGTGCATCCTTCAAATTTGGCTTTTCTAAACATTGTAAAAATTTTTGTAAGATAAAACAGGTGATTTTGTGGGGTTTAAATTCGCCCCAAAACATCAATGATGTTATTATTTTTTTTAATAACATCACTGATTTGTTGCTGGATGTTTTGCAATTGGAGATTACACCCCATGATCTCCCCGATCAGTATCTGGGCACTTTCAGATGTAAAGCGTTCTGGATCACGATCACCTAAAAAAAGAGATAAAGAACAAAAAAACAGGTCTCAAAAATCTGCCACCATCCATCTCTTTTACCTGAGCCTGTGGTCGCAGACACTCACCTGTTGTGGTGCCAATCTCCACCACATCTTCTTCTTCCTCCTGCTCTTCTTCTTGGGTTGGTATTTCCCCTTCTTCCAGAGGGGGGGTCTCTGGTCTCCTGGGATGAGGAGTGTCCTCCGAGTCTTTTCTCCCCTATGTAAAACAAAAATGGTATAATTAGCACACAGATATTTTATGGCAGAACTAGAAATAGGAAACATTGCTTGGAAGTGGGGTACAATTTTCTATTTTAGCCGAGTTCAAAGACGTCTTTTTTTTATTGTCCTTTGTCAAGCTGCAATACTTCACCTGTTTAGTACAAGCTTCACAGATGTAGCACCCCCTATAGTATACACTGGAGCATCTGTGTGCCCCCCCTAATAAAAATGGTGTTCTTGTGTCCCACACTAGTGCTCCAGTGTCCAGATGTGAAAACAGCTGCTCAGTGTCCTCTCCTTACACACAATCTAGTTTGCATTTCATTCTAGTAACAAACCCATCTACACAAACAAATATTTGGCATCCAAGTAGGCCCAAAAAAAATATGGGAAAATGCATATGGCCTTAAGAATGGTGTTCTAGAGGCCGAAAGAAAAATGTTTGATACGAACGAATAATGGGCCCATGAACATTAAAGTTGACCTTTTTAAACGTTACAATTACTAAAAGCATATGGAGCAGAACGAACGGAATAAAGACAGAAAGAATATGAACACAGCACAACTACTTACTTTTTTGCAGCACTCTCCGGATCTTTCGGTACTGCTCTGGCTCTCTCAACTTCAGGTCCGACCACCGCTTCCTGAGCTGATCTTTAGACCTTCGTACCCCAAAATTCCGCTCAAGACTCCTGACCACTTTACCAATGATTTTGGCCTTTCTGATGTTGGGGTGGGGGTAAGGCCCATATTTTCCGTCATAGTCGGACTTCCTCATGATGTCTACCATCTCCAACATCTCCCCAAACGACATATTTGTGGCCTTAAAACGTCTCCTTCTGGATCGGGACGTGCCTGGATCCGGGCTTTCCTCCTCCTCCTCCTTGTTGTTAGAATTATCACGCACCTGTTGTAACTCCACCATCATGCTCTTCCCCCACTGCGCTGAACGAAAAGGGGCGGGGAATAGACTAGAAAAAACGTCAGGGGTGGGCGGAGTTACACGCATGCGCAGTGTGTATAAAGCGTAACACGCGTGCGTATTACGTACGATCTGTGAGCGGAGGAAGGAGCATTGGATGCGCCGATCGTAAGAACGAAGGTAAGAGACAAACTTGGGCCTATACTGCTTCTAGATTGAGGCCTATATTGTAACAAGATTAGGAGAGTTTGGTCTGACATTAGGCTTTGTCTTGTGTTGTGTCTTGCAGTGAACATGGATATCTTAATGAGAGATACTGACTTCATGTCACTATTCATTGATATGCTAAGGGAGCTGCCCTGTCTGTGGGAGATTACCCACCCCCATTTCAAGAACCAAGCAAAGAGGAAGGCAGCACTGGAGCAATTGTGTGAAATTGTGAAGCAGGTGATCCCCATGGCAGACATCACCTATTTAAAGATATTAATTGGTGGCCTGAGGAGCACATATCTGAGGGAGCGCAAGAAAGTCCTGGATTCACAGAGATCCGGAGCAGCAGATGACATCTATGTCCCCAGGATGTTGTACTACGACAGGCTGCATTTTCTGGCAGGCCAGACTGAACCCAGGCCATCCCTCTCCAGTCTTCCTTCCACGCTTCCTTCCCCCCCGGCTGAGGCTTCTGACGCCCAACCTGGGCCTTCCAGGCCATATGTGGAGGAGCCCAGATTGAGCCAGGTATAGCATTCCTCTAAATATTTCTGCTTGTCCAATCAATGATGTGAACTATATGTTAGTTGGGAGTACTAATTTATGATTGTGATTGATGATGCAAAACATTACAACTATGTCCTTTTTTCATACACAGGGAAGTCTCAGCCAGGAGGTGGCCGGGCCGAGCTGGCTGGCTGATCTGCAGGTCCCTCCACCCCCCCTGAAAACAGAAAGTGGCAGTAGGACAAGTGCCCTAGAGGAGGTGGCTATCAGATTCTTTTGGAGGGCTACAGAGGTCCTGGGAGCACCACAGACCAGGCAGGAGAACATTGCTGCATTCATTGCCTATAAAATGCAGAGGATGGAGGAGGGCCAAAAAGCCATGTGTCAGGCCCTCATATCAGAGGCTCTGGAGAAAGGTATGAGGGGCCAAATTACACCTCACACACAGCTTTGGGATGGTCCTCCTCCTCCTCCTGCAGGTCCTCCTCCTCCTCCTCCCTCTCCTCCAGGTCCTCCCAGTCCTCCTCCAGGTCCTCCCAGTCCTCCTCCTCCTCCTCCAGGTCCTACTCCTCCTCCTGCCACATCTCCAACTGCACAGCCACAGCCCGGAAGGAAGTGTGGAAGGAAGACCAGACAGTGATTGCCCTGGATCCAGTCTGGTCGGCCAAAAGATGCAGCCTCTTGTGGTACCACAGCCTGGGGACACAGATGTCATCTGCTGCTATCCGAGTCTCTGTGAATCCCGGACCAGACTGCCCTCCCTTATATATGGACTCCTCAGGCCACCAATTTTGATGTTTAAGAATTGATGTCTGCCGTGGGGGTCCCAGGCTTCACTAATTTCTGCTGTTGATCCAGTGTTGCCTTCCTCTTTGTTTGGTTCTGATCCCTTAATAAAGGATTTTTGTTTTGAATTATACTCTCCTATGTGTTTTACTTCAAAAATGACAGTTTGTTTGTGAGGATTCAGGTACATTTCTAATATACAATGTGAAATGAACAAGGGTCACCAACAACAAAAAATCTCCTGGAGATTAAATAATAAAAGATATCAATGGTGTTGGGGTAACTTGACACACAAAACACACACAAAAATATTCTGGAGTAAAAATAAAAATAACATTGAACAAAGATCAGCCTTGGAAAAAATCCAAACATTAAAGAAAAAAAAAGGCTTAAAAACAAAAAAAAAAAAAACATAAAAAATATAAAACTGTCAGATGTGACAACTAATAACAATATATTGAGGGAATCCCACTAAAAAAACACAAATAAAAGTTTGTGAGAAGTGTGTGTGAATATGAGCAGCAAAACGACTTAATTCTTGTCACATTATAAAGAAGAAGAGAGTGCGCTGTATTAAACCATTTTTAACATTGCAGCGTGACGAAAGTGCTGTATCCATTGCGAACGCTAAGTTTACCAGAACGAGCTGTCCCGTGTCGGAATTTCTTCTGAGCATGCGTGGCACTTTGTGCGTCGGAACAGGCCACACACGGTCGGAATTGACGCGATCGGATTTTGTTGTCGGAAAATTTTATCTCCTGCTGTCCAACTTTGTGTGTCAGAAAATCCGATGGAAAATTTCCGATGGCGCCCACACACGGTCGGAATTTCCGACAACACGCTCCGATCGGACAATGTCCATCGGAAAATCCGACCGTGTGTACGGGGCATTACTGTTTTACTGTAACGTTACTTTGTTTTATTGTTAACCATCATTTGCTTAGCAGATACGCCATTCAGTTGCAGCGCAGATTTATTCATCTTGACAGCAACAGCGTTTGCTCCCACGATATATAAAGCCGTGACTCCAGCGCTGTCGGAGGTGATTTCACCACCACAGTTACATACTTCAGCATATATGCCGAAGCGTGGGGGCAGCAGTGGGTGGAGGAGCGATTTGCTCCTGCCTTTTGTGGGAGGATGCCCCCATGCTTCGGCATATATATATTTCCTGACGCCTTCATGGCAGCACACACTGGGTTGTGACTCCGCCCCCACAACCTGACAGGATTGGTTTAGCTATAAAAGTTGAAGAGAGGTGACCCCCACCATTCTCTTTTTTATCCTCACCTGACAAGATGGTTGGACATCGCAGAGCCTCTTACCGCATCACCCCAGCAGGTTCAAGCCTCTCCTGTTTGGAAGTCCCTCCTGTACAGTCTCTAAAGGAGCTTCTATGGAGGGAACCCCCACTCTGGTGGTCTCAGGGGCTGCAACATGGATTATCTGGCACAGAGTAAGCTTTAAAGAAGCTTCAGTTTGCAGTGGTCTCCACTTCTTAAAACCTCATTTCCCCTGTAAGTTATTTTTTACTTATCTTTTTTCCTGAAATTCTTGTTTTTCTTATTCTGGGCTCTGTAGTCCCACAGCTCTCAGGATGGCCGGCGGCGCGTCTCGTTCCGCATTGCGCATGCGCGGAGGAGTCAGATGGGAACAGTTTACTGTTTTGCCAACTCCCAACATGGCGCCGGAGCCGTCGCGACGCTTCTGCGCATGAGCGGAGCGTCATTTGTGGCGCGACGGCGGTGGTTTATTTAAAAAAGGACTCTGGCTTTTAAAAAAACAGCAGTTTGGTATTCTGCTCGTTTTTGCCTGCTCTTTTTCTGCATCCTGGAACAAAATTCTCTCTAGAGACTGGTAAGTTCTTCTTTATCCTTCCTGATCCATCGTTACAAGGGTTTTTTTAAAAAAAAAAAAAAAAAAATATATATATATATATATATATATATATATATATATATATATATATATATATATATATATATAAAATATATATATATATATATATATATATATATATAGTATTATTATTATCTAGGCATATGTGTGTATATATATATATATATATATATATATATATATATTTGTCCTCCTCTTTTAACCCCTTCCAGACCTCTTTCATTCCTGCCTGCCTTCCTCCTCTCTGCTCATGGAGACCACTGCCCAAGCAGACCACCCACGTCCAGTAAGGTAAGAGGCTGTCCATATGGTAAGTATTGAAGAGAGAAAAAAAGAGCGCACAGCTGCTGACAAGACTCCTTCTATCAGTCCTTCCAGGTCCGAATCAAGACGCAGGGAGAGATCAAGCCATGCCTCAAGCAGAAGATCCCGCAGAAGCCGATCACGCTCCGCATCTCGTCACAAGCACTCACGCCGTAGCCATTCTCGTCATGGCCACTCACGCCACAGTCGTTCTCGACGTAGCCAATCTCATCATAGAAGATCACCTTCGTCACATCGCAAGCAAACCCAGCACTCTCGTCCCGCAGCCAATTGCTGCTGGGTATGTGGCGCTACTGCTTTGCCAGATAAATTAGTATGCCGCTCGTGCTTCAATGAAGCTACGAAGGATAGAGAAGCAGACGTCAGGGAAGTAACGGACCTGATTCGGGAATCAGTCAGAGAATCTATAATGGAGTCAACTGCACCCCTGCCGACCAGGTCAGACCCGAGTACTTCCATGGCTCCTCCTCGCACAGCGATCGAGGCAGGGGCAGAAGAGTCTCCCTCAGAAAACGAAGATCCGGAGGTACCAACAGGTTTTGACTTCACCTTGGTCGAACCCTTTGCAAAGTCTGTCAAAGAGGCCATAGGTTGGGAAGAATCCGAGGAAATACCTCAGAAAACGCGGAAATATTTTCCGAACCAGAAGAGGGATCCAGAAACCTTCCCCTTCATTGAAGAGCTGAATGATTTAATTAAAGATGAATGGGAAAGATCCGACAAGAGACCTAACTTAAACAATAGACTTGCAAAGATGTATCCTTTAAGAGAACCTAACGTCACCTCCTTAATTAATGCCCCGGTGGTGGATGCTTCTTTAATGCGTCTGGCAAGACATGTCACCCTACCCATTGAAGATGCGGTCTCCTTCCGCGACGTCCTAGATCGGAAAATCGACCTAGAACTCAAAAAAGCCTACTCCACAGCAGGAGGCGCTTGCAGACCAGCAGTCACCACGGCAGCAGTTGGTAGAGCCATTACAGGCTGGGCTGTCAATATTGAAAAATCTCTTCAGGGAGAGATAGACTTGGAGAAAGTAATTTCATCCCTCCAGGAACTCAAATTAGCAGGCGATTTTATCGCAGAAGCCTCCGTAGACATTATTAGGTGCTCGGCCCGGGCAATGTTAGCCTCGGTGATGGCAAGACGAGCTCTGTGGCTAAAACCGTGGGTAGCCGACGCAGCATCAAAAACAAATTGGTGTAGAATTCCCTATGATGGTTCCAATCTCTTCGGCTCCAAATTAGATACAGCAATTTCTAAAGTGACAGGGGGAAAATCGGGGCTCATTCCCTCTGACAGGAGACCCAAGAGACCAAGAGGTCCTGCTTATAAAGGTAACCTTCCCGAAAGGTACAGAGAAGCCAAAACCTACAGACCAGGCAGAGAGTTTAAGAGAAACTGGAAAAACACACAGTCTTCCTTTCTGAGGATGCGAAAAACCAAGACCACCCCTTCTACCGAGCAACAGAAGTCCTTTTGAAGGTACGTCCACCCATCCCCCAAGGGTGGGCGCCAGACTAAAGAAATTCATACAAATATGGTCAGAAAACATCAGGGACCATTGGACCATTTCTACGTTCAAGTACGGTCACAGGTGGAGATTCCTGAACAAAATCCCCAGCAACCACTTTCTGCCAACCAAACTCCCAGCTTCTCCAGACAAGGAAAGAATCCTTCTGAAATACATAATGGAACTAAAACAAAAGGAGGCAATTTTGGAGGTTCCACCATGTCAAAAAGGCAGAGGTTTTTACTCCCCTCTGTTTTTGGTAAAAAAGAAAACGGGGGATTTACGGCCAGTACTGGACCTAAAGAGACTAAACAAAAATATCAAGTTAGAAACCTTCAAGATGGAAAGCCTACAGTCCATACTACTAGCTGTGAATCTAGGAGATTGGATGCTGTCCGTAGACTTATCAGACGCCTATCTCCACATCCCAATACACCCTGCTTTTCAAAGATTTCTCCGCTTTGCAATCAAACAACATCACTTCCAGTTCCAATGCCTACCCTTCGGCATCTCATCAGCTCCCAGGACCTTCACCAAAGTTCTCCTGCCTCTCATCGCATACCTGAGAGAAAAAGGTCTAAGAGTACATCATTATCTGGACGATATACTTCTTCTAGCAGAAAGTCGCCAGATCTTGCTACAACACCGAGAAATCCTACTATTAACTCTGCAAAAATTTGGTTGGCTGGTGAACTGGCAGAAGAGCAAGCTTCAGCCCACTCAGAAGATGATTTTTTTAGGTGCGGAACTAGACACCATCCTAAACAGAGTACAGCTTCCTCAGGAGAAAATCATGCCTCTGATTCAGAAAATTCAGAGGCTAATCTCGGCTACACACCTGCCAGCCAGAGTATGTATGAGTATCCTGGGCTCCATGTCTGCAACTCTGCCCATGATCCAGTGGTCTCAATGGCACACAAGAATCTTCCAGAATTCCTTTCTGAGGCAGTGGGATAGAGTATCAATGCTTCAGAGAATCTACATACACAGGTATGTGAAGCAATCGATGTGGTGGTGGACACGTCCCAAAAATCTCAAGAGATACAAACCTCTAGTTTCTCCACAACCAGAAGTGGTCACCTCAGATGCCAGCCAGCTAGGATGGGGAGCCCATTACCGAAATCTAGCAGCTCAAGGGCAATGGAAGTTCCAGGCTCATGGGATGGTATCCAATATACTAGAGCTCAGAGCGGGTTTTCAGGCACTCCTGGCCTTCACTCCATATCTGGTAGAAAAGAATGTCGTAATTCGAATGGACAACAAAGTCGCTGTAACATATATCCAGAGACAAGGAAGGACAAGGAGTCGCTCTTTGATGCAGGAGGTACGCCCTATCATGGAGTGGGCTCAAGTACACCTAATAGACCTGAGAGCAGTATATGTCCCAGCAGCTCAGAACATGCTGGCTGACTATTTGAGCAGGGAACTGCTCTCAAACAACGAGTGGTCATTGAGCCAACAGGCCTTTTCCCTTCTTTCAAGAACCTGGGGAACACCAGAGATCGATCTAGCAGCCACACCTGCAAACACCAAATGTCGAAGATTCCTGGCAAGAGCAGCCTTCCCATCAGCCGAGGGGATGGATTGTTTGACCCATCCGTGGAATTTCAAGTTGGGTTACATTTTTCCTCCAGTACCCTTAATTGCAAGGTTCCTATCCAGGCTTCGGAAATCATCAGCAACAGTAATAGCCATAATTCCTTTTTGGCCGAGGAGACCATGGTTCACAACCTTACTACAGCTCAGCTTACAACAACCGCTGCCTCTCTCAGTAACATCGGACCTCCTATCCCAGGGTCAATTTCTACACCCAGCTCCAGAGAAGGACAGCATGGAAATTGAAAGGACTCGGCTGTTAGAGCAGGGATGCTCACAGGAGGTCATTTCTACTCTTCTACAAGCAAGGAAAAACACCACCAACAAGACATACTCACAAGTATGGAATAGGTTTTGTTCTCTGGCCCAACAAAGAAAATGGAACCCAGTATCACCAGAGACACCACAAGTTCTGGAATTCCTTCAGTTGGGTATTTCCAAAGGCTTAAGCTCAAGTACTCTTAAAGTCCAGATTTCGGCTCTTTCGGCTAAAACAGGCATTAGATGGACACTACATCCACTAGTGATTCAGTTCATGAGGGCTTGCTTAAAAATCAGACCTCCAAAGAAACCCACATTTCCAGCTTGGAATCTCTCCACAGTACTCGATGCATTATCTAAACCTCCTTTTTGGCCAATTGAGTCAATCTCACTTTGGAACCTGACTTTGAAAGTAACCTTCCTTATAGCCATTACATCCGCTAGAAGAGTTTCAGAACTTAAAGCGCTATTAATAACAGAACCTTACCTAGTCTTCTATCCCGATAGAGTGGTACTAAGACCCTCGGAACGTTTCACTCCCAAGGTATCATCTTCTTTTCATTATAATCAAGATATCAACCTTCCATCCTTTACTAACGACCAGGGTGAACCTCATGCATTGGATGTTAAAACTATCATTACCAGCTATTTGGAAGCTACAGCCTCTTTTAGAAAATCAGATACTCTTCTCATAATCCCTCACGGTCCTAGGAAAGGTCATCCAGCAACTTCCCGAACAATCGCATCCTGGCTGGTCAACACCATTAAGAAGGCATATTCGTCTCAGCAACTAGTCATCCCAGAAGGCATCAGGGCACACTCAACCAGGGCAGTGGCAACCTCATGGGCAGCATACTGCAGAGTTTCACCGGAGACAATCTGTAAGGCAGCTACCTGGTCGTCAAGACATACATTTACTTCTCACTATAAGATTGATTCTGTGCATCTAACTACAGCGGACTTTGGCAGATCCATTATTACAGCCAATTCCACAGCTCTTTAGAATAATAAAACTTTAATTGCACCCTCCCGACTGGCGAGTTATTTCCCAGTGTGTGCTGCCATGAAGGCGTCAGGAAAACGGAAAATTGTATACTCACCTTTCCGTAATTTTCCTTTCCTGACGCATCTTCATGGCAGCACACAGATTCCCACCCTGTCTTAAGATGATATATACTGAGAATGGTGGGGGTCACCTCTCTTCAACTTTTATAGCTAAACCAATCCTGTCAGGTTGTGGGGGCGGAGTCACAACCCAGTGTGTGCTGCCATGAAGATGCGTCAGGAAAGGAAAATTACGGAAAGGTGAGTATACAATTTTCCGTTTTTAGGCACGGGTTGCATTAAATGTTTTATTTTTTACTATGTTTTTTTTGTATTTGCTTTGCAGGTATGGTAAGTCTTACTGTTATACTGTAATGTTACTTTGTTTTATTGTTAACCATCATTTGCTTAGCAGGTACGCCATTCAGTTGCAGCGTGGAGGCAGCAGAGGGCGGAGGAGCGATTTGCTCCTAACTTTTGCGGGAGGATGCCCCCATGCTTCGGCATATATATATATATACGGTGCATGTATGCCCATCATTAGAAGTGGGTGGATGAAGGGAGGTATTCTAATGGTGGGCATACCCACCGATCAATCTCTTTTTTTCGTTCAGCCCACAGGCTGCATGAAAAAAAAGTTTACAATATATGCCCAACAAGGACCAGCAACGTACTGTATGTTGCTGGACTTTGAGTGGTTATACCAGAATGATGCCTACAGGTTTAGGTATCATCTTGGTATCATTCTTTTCAGCCAGCGGTCGGCTTTCATGTAAAAGCAATCCTAGTGGCTAATTAGCCTCTAGACTGCTTTTACAAGCAGTGGGCGGGAATCCCCCCCCACCGTCTTCCATGTTTTTCTCTGGCTCTCCTGTCCCAACAGGGAACCTGAGAATGCAGCCGGTGATTCAGCCAGCTGACCATAGAGGTGATCAGAGACCAGAGTGGCTCCAAACATCTCTATGGCCTAAGAAACCAGAAGCTACGAGCATTTCATGACTTAGATTTCGCCAGATGTAAACAGCGCCATTGGGAAACTGGGAAAGCATTTTATCACACCGATCTTGGTGTGGTCAGATGCTTTGAGGGCAGAGGAGAGATCTAGAGTCTAACAGACCCCAGTTTTTTCAAAAAAGAGTACCTGTCACTACCTATTGCTATCATAGGGGATATTTACATTCCCTGAGATAACAATAAAAATGATTAAAAAAAAATTAAAATGAAAGACAAAAATAAGATAAATAAGCGAAACAAAATCAAGAAAAAGAAAAAAAAAAAGCACCCCTGTCCTCCCCTACTCTCGCGCAAAGGCGAACGCAAGCGTCGGTCTGGCGTCAAATGTAAACAGCAATTGCACCATGCATGTGAGGTATCACGGCGAAGGTCAGATCGAGGGCAGTAATTTTAGCAGTAGACCTCCTCTGTAAATCTAAAGTGGTAACCTGTAAAGGCTTTTAAAAATGTATTTAGTCTGTCGCCACTGCACATTTGTGCGCAATTTTAAAGCATGTCATGTTTGGTATCCATGTACTCGGCCTAAGATCATCTTTTTTATTTCATCAAACATTTGGGTAATACAGTGTGTTTTAGTGCATTAAAATTTTAAAAATTGTGTTTTTTCCCAAAAAAATGCGTTTGAAAAATCGCTGCGCAAATACTGTGTGAAAAAAAAAAAAAAGAAACACCCACCATTTTAATCTGTAGGGCATTTGCTTTAAAAAATATATAATGCAAAAAAAAATTATTTTTTCATGTAAACAAAAAGTGTCAGAAAGGGCTTTGTCTTCAAGTGGTTAGAAGAGTGGGTGATGTGTTACATAAGCTTCTAAATGTTGTGCATAAAATGCCAGGACAGTTCAAAGCCCCCCCCAAATGACCCCATTTTGGAAAGTAGACACCCAAAGCTATTTTCTGAGAGGCATGTAGAGTCCATGGAATATTTTATATTGTGACACAAGTTGCGGGAAAAAGAAAATTTTTTTTTTTTTTTGCACAAAGTTGTCACTAAATGATATATTGCTCAAACATGCCATGGGAATATGTGAAATTACACCCCAAAATATATTCTGTTGCTTCTCCTGAGTACGGGGATACCACATGTGTGAGACTTTTTGGGAGGCTAGCCGCGTACAGGACCCCTAAAACCAAGCACCGCCTTCAGGCTTTCTAAGGGCGTAAATTTTTGATTTCACTCTTCACTGCCTATCACAGTTTCGGAGGCCATGAAATGCCCAGGTGGCACAACCCCCCCCCCCCCAAATGACCCTATTTTGGAATGTAGACACCCCAAGCTATTTGCTGAGAGGTATAGTGAGTATTTTGTAGACCTCGCTTTTTGTCACAAAGTTTTGAAAATTGAAAAAAAGAAAAAAAAAATTTTTCTTGTCTTTCTTCATTTCCAAAAACAAATGAGAGCTGCAAAATACTCACCATGTCTCTCAGCAAATAGCTTGGGGTGTCTACTTTCCAAAATAGGGTCATTTGGGGGGGGTTTGTGCTATCTTGGCATTTTATGGCCTTTGAAACTGTGATAGGTAGTGAGGAGTGAAATCAAAACTTTACGCCCTTAGAAATCCTGAAGACGGTGCTTTGTTTTCGGGGCCCCGTGCGCGGCTAGGCTCCCAAAAAGTCCCACACATGGGGTATCCCCGTACTCAGGAGAAGCAGCAGAATGTATTTTGGGGTCTAATTCTACATATGCCCACAGCATGTTTGAGCAATATATCATTTAGTGACAACTTTGTGCAAAAAAAATTGTCACTTTCTCGCAACTTGTGTCAAAATATAAAATATTCCATGGACTCAACATGCCTCTCAGCAAATAGATTGGGGTGTCTACTTTGCAAAATGGGGTCATTTGGGGGGGTTTTGTGCCATCTTGGCATTTTATGGCCTTCAAAACTGTGATAGGTAGTGAGGAGTGAAATCAAAAATTTACGCCCTTAGAAATCCTGAAGGCGGTGCTTGGTTTTCGGGGCCCCATACGCAGCTAGGCTCCCAAAAAATCCCACACATGTGGTATCCCCATACTCAGGAGAAGCAGCTAAATGGATTTTGGGGTGCAATTCCACTTATGCCCATGGTCTGTGTGAGCAATATATCATTTAGTAACAACTTTTTGTAATTTTTTTTTTTTGTCATTATTCAATCACTTGGGACAAAAAAAATTAATATTCAATGGGCTCAACATGCCTCTCAGCAATTTCCGTGGGGTGTCTACTTTCCAAAATGGGGTCATTTGGGGGGGGGGGGGTTGTACTGCCCTGCCATTTTAGCACCTCAAGAAATGACATAGGCAGTCATAAACTAAAAGCTGTGTAAATTCCAGAAAATGTACCGTAGTTTGTAGACACTATAACTTTTGCGCAAACCAATAAATATACGCTTATTGACATTTTTTTTTACCAAAGACATGAGACCGAATACATTTTGGCCTAAATGTATGACTGAAATTAAGTTTATTGGATTTTTTTTATAACAAAAAGTAGAAAATATCATTTTTTTTCAAAATTTTCGGTCTTTTTCCGTTTATAGAGCAAATAATAAAAACGGCAGAGGTGATCAAATACCATCAAAAGAAAGCTCTATTTGTGGGAAGAAAAGGACGCAAATTTCGTTTGGGTACAGCATTGCATGACCGCGCAATTAGCAGTTAAAGCGACGCAGTGCCAAATTGTAAAAAGTGCTCTGGTCAGGAAGGGGGTAAAACATTCCATGGCTGAAGTGGTTAAAATGAGCACTTTTGATTTTGAACGTTCGAGTCCCATAGACTTTAATGGGATTCTAAAGTTCGCGCAAACGTTCGGTCCGTTCGCAGTTTCTGGTGTGAACCGAACCGGGGGGTATTTGGTTGATCCCTACTCAGTATATGCAGTCTTCAAGGGATCCCACATTCATAGAAAAATCAATCGGTTACATCAGCATCAGGTGCTTGGTAGCTGGTGATCCAAGACTGATTCATTTTTATGAATGTGAGCCGATCAACAGAGTCTGTGGACAGGTGCACTCTGTGATTGGTTACAAAGCCTCCAGCAGCACTGTGCATTCAGAAAGAACGCTGGATGCAGGACAGGTCAGTAGCTCAATTGCATATTGAGCAAGCTCTGGCCAGTGGTCCATCCTCAAGACCCAGTAACCCAGTGGATGTTCTGGTGGAAAGGTCTCCAAGTCTGATCTTGCCTCTAGATATTCCTGCACCATGTAATTCGGATGCTGGTGATGGTTGCTGGAACTGATCAGACCTGGGCGCTGAGGACTGAAGAATTGCCTGAAGGCATTGGTCAGCCAGCCACCTTCTCCACCGCTCTTTCTGTGACTGAACAAAGCCTCAGCAACACGTTGTCCAGCACCAGGAAATTGTAACCTCCCAGGGTCTGGAAACGCATTGCACAAACCTTTCTGCAAGGCCTCCCGAAGATGTTTTATCCTCTGCTCCCTCTGCGGAGGCTGGATAAGTTCTTCAACCTTACCCTTGTAACGTGGATCAAGAAGAGTTGCAAGCCAGTAATGATGCCTCTCCTTGATACCATGAATCCTAGGGTCCTTTCGCAGACTTTGCAGGATCAGGGAGGCCATGCAGCATAGGTTTTCAAGAACTGCTGCACCACCAAATTCAGGACGTGTGCCAAACATGGAACATGGATCAAGTGTCCCTGTCGGAGGGGGGAGAGCAGGTTGGTGCCATTGTCGCATACAACTGAGCCTGCCCCTGCAGAGCTGACAGAATCTCTGCCCCAGTGTGGCTCCTGTCCCCCAAGCAGACCAACTCAAGTACTGCATGGCATCTTTTTGCCTGACTGCTTGCGTAGCCCCTTGAATGCTTACGGAACATGGGTCAAGTGTCCCTGTCGGAGCGTGGAGAGGAGGTTGGTGCCATTGTCGCATACAACCATTCCTGGCTGAAGCTGGTGTGGTGTCAACCACCTCTGAGCCTGACCCTGCAGAGCTTACAGGTTGCTGTAAGCCCCTTGAACGCCTACGGAGCTCCGCTGGTTCAGAAGAGAAATCTGCAGAGGAAGAGGACACAAGGGAAGAAGAGGAGGGGGTGGAAGAGAGAGCTCTGGCAGAATCACCACTAGCATTTTGGAGGCATGGTGGCGGAACAAGCTCCAACAATACTGAACCCTGTCCTGCATCCTTCCCAGCTGCCAGCAGAGTTACCCAGTGCACTGTGAAAGAAAGATAACGTCCCTGTCCATGCCTGCTGGACCATGAGTCAGCAGTAATATGCACCTTACTGCTGACCACCCTGTCCAGTGAGGCCAAGACATTGCCTTCCACATGCTGGTGGAGAGCCGGAATGGCTTTCCTTGAAAAGAAATGGCGTTTGGGAACCTGCCACCGCACATTCTACAAATTCACCAAAGGGGGCAGAGTCTACCAGCTGAAAAGGCAATAGTTGCAGTGCTAGCAATTTGGCCAAGCTAGCATTCAGACGCTTAGCATGTGGATGGCTGGGACCGAATTTCTTTTGATGGTTTAGCAACTGGGGTAGGGAAATTTGCCTGCTAAAAGCAGATAGAGGTGTACTGATAGCTGTTTGGCTGCAAGCACTTGGGACACCTATTGCTATACCTTCATTCCTCTCAGTGCAGGTTTCTGAGAGGACTGGAGGTATAGTGGGGTTGGAGAACCCAACTGATGAGGAGCAAGGAGAGGTCCGCTTTGTTCTTTGATGTGGGTCTTTTAAGTGCTGTTGCCAATGGACTGCATGGGTGGTCGTCATATGTCTGGTTAAGCATGTGGTGCCCAAGCGTCTGCTGTTTTGGCCACGCTTGATACGCTTCAGACATATGTTTCAAACAGCAATGGTGCAATCTGCTGCACACGTGTCAAAAAAGGCCCACACTAAAGAACTTTTCAAAACATGTGGGGAGTCAGCAGTGCCCTGCACCCGCTTAGCTCTGCGGTGTGATGCAATAGGGTGGCTGCCCTTAAGCTGCCCCCTGGAGGGCATCCTACCTCATTGGAGATGTGCCTCCTCCTCCTCCTCTCTTCTATCAGGCACCCAAGTTGAGTCAGTGACCTCATCATCCCCTCCCTCCTTATCACTGAAGCAAACTTGGCAGTATGCTGCAGCTGGGGGAACATGACTGCCAGTTTCTTAATCTTCTTGGGCACCCCCCTCTCTCTTGGCTGATATTACTACCTTCCTGAACCTGGGTACCATCATTGGAGCCTTTAAATTCTCCTGCAGCATGTACCTGACACTGTGGTCGAATAGTTCGGGGGACTCCTCCATGCATGATGGTGGGGCTAGGGAAGGAGTGACTGTTGATATGGAGCCGATGGAATAGGCCACTTTGGCAGCTACATTGGCAGGCAAACTACTCTGAGCCTGGGTGACAGAGGATGAGGAGGGCTTTGTTATCAATTCCACCAACTCTTCTGCATGTTGTGGCTCAATAACACAGCTAGCTGCAGGAAAAAAGGACATGCGTGCCCCACGGCTACATGCTGAGGATGCACTGTGTCCATCACCAGCACTGTCGACTGTAGACACAGAGCCTGCTTGCCCTCTTTTAGTGACCTGTGAGCGTCTGCCTCTCCTTGGTGACCTTCCGGACATGTAAATTTAGCAAAAAAACACTACACTGTATTGTGTACTGTGTACACCATCAGGAAAATAGTAGCAAATGCACTACGGGTGCACGGTACTGTGTACACCAACAGAAGTTTAATAACAACTATGGGTGCACTGTATGTATTGTGCACACCACCAGGAAAGTAGTAGCAACTGCACTATGGGTGCACGGTACTGTGTACACCAACACAAGTTTAATAACAACTATGGTTGCACTTAGGGATGAGCTTCGTGTTCGATTCGAACCCATGTTCGACTCGAACATCGGCTGTTCGATCGTTCGCCGAATTGCGAACGTTATGGGCCGTTCGCGCTAAATTCGTGTGGCGCGTCACGGCCCATAATTCACTGCGGCATCGCAGTGCATTGCTGGCTGATGATTGGCCAAGCATGCACTATGACCCGCATGCTTGGCCAATCACAGCGCCGTCAGTAGAGAGAGCTGTAATTGGCCAAAGCCAGGGTGGCTTTGGCCAATTATGGCTCAGGGGATTTAGTACACACCCCACACTATATAAGGCCGCCTGCACGGCGGCCCTGTGTAGTGTGTGTTCCGGTGTGCTGAGAGATAGAGAGAGAGAGAGACAGTGTCATTTGATTTGAGTTAGATAGATTAGGCAGAACAGTCAGTCAGTTAGCTGCACTTACAGTGTATTGTGTATATATATGCATCCCAGGTGTTGCATATATATATATATACACTGTATTCAGTTTAGCTAGATCCGTTCCTGTTATCTTCTATCTAGACTATTTACATTTAATGCAGTGCGTCCTGCTCACAGTGTTCAGCTAGATCCGTTCCTGTTATCTTCTAGACTATTTACATTTAGTGCAGTGCGTCCTGCTCACAGTGTTCAGCTAGATCCGTTCCTGTTATCTTCTAGACTATTTACATTTAGTGCAGTGCGTCCTGCTCACAGTGTTCAGCTAGATCCGTTCCTGTTAAATTCCTACTGACAGGCAGGCTTGTCTGGTTACAGTATATAAAGCTACCTGAAGAAAATTACAGGTGTTCTATTTGATCCTATTAGTACCACGGTCAGGCAGCTAGACTATTTACATTTAGTACAGTGCGTCCTGCTCACAGTGTTCAGCTAGATCCGTTCCTGTTATCTTCCTACTGACAGGCAGGCTTGTCTGGTTACAGTATATAAAGCTACCTGAAGAAAATTACAGGTGTTCTATTTGATCCTATTAGTACCACGGTCAGGCAGCTAGACTATTTACATTTAGTACAGTGCGTCCTGCTCACAGTGTTCAGCTAGATCCGTTCCTGTTATCTTCCTACTGACAGGCAGGCTTGTCTGGTTACAGTATATAAAGCTACTTGAAGAAAATTACAGGTGTTCTATTTGATCCTATTAGTACCACGGTCAGGCAGCTAGACTATTTACATTTAGTACAGTGCGTCCTGCTCACAGTGTTCAGCTAGATCCGTTCCTGTTATTTTCCTACTGACAGGCAGGCTTGTCTGGTTACAGTATATAAAGCTACCTGAAGAAAATTACAGGTGTTCTATTTGATCCTATTAGTACCACGGTCAGGCAGCTAGACTATTTACATTTAGTACAGTGCGTCCTGCTCACAGTGTTCAGCTAGATCCGTTCCTGTTATCTTCCTACTGACAGGCAGGCTTGTCTGGTTACAGTATATAAAGCTACTTGAAGAAAATTACAGGTGTTCTATCCCAGCTTAGTGCAGCTACAGGCCATTAGTATGTCTGGAAGGCCAAGAAGGAGAGGCAGACAGTCACAAGCCAATAAGAGAGGGCAAGCAGGCTCTGTGTCTAGTGCTGGTCGTGGAGACGGTGCATCCTCATCAGCACGTGGCCATGGGACACGCTTGGCCTTTTTTTCGGCAGCTGGCCGTGTTGAGCCGCAACATGCGGAAGACTTGGTCGAGTGGATGACCAAGCCGTCCTCATCCTCCTCATCCTCTCTCACCCATGCCCAGGGTGCTTTGTCTGGCAAAGCAGCGGCCTCTTCCCTCAGCTCAATGTCATCAGTGACTCCTTCCCTAGCTCCACCATGTCCTCATGAGGATTCCCTCGAACTGTTTGACCACAGTGTTGGGTACATGCTCCAGGAGGATGCCCAGCGTTTGGAAGGCTCTGATGACGATACTGAGCTCGATGAAGGCAGTAACATGAGCACGGACAGAGGGGGTGCCCAAGAAGGACAGCAATCTGGCAGTCATGCTCCCCCTGCTGCAGCATACTGCCAGGTTTGCTCCAGTGATGAGGAGGGAGGGGATGATGAGGTCACTGACTCAACGTGGGTGCCTGATAGGAGAGAGGAGGAGGAGGAGGAGGAGGAGGAGGAGGAGGAGGCGGCGGCACATCACCAACGAGGCAGGATGCCCTCCAGGGGCCAGCCTAAGGGCAGCACATTGACTGCATCACACCCCAAAGCTCCACATGTGCAGGGCACTGCAGTCTCTGCGCGTTATTCAAAAAGTTCTTTGGTGTGGGCCTTTTTTGAGACGAGTGCATCAGATCGCACCGCTGCTATTTGCAACATATGTCTCAAGCGTATCTCGCGTGGCCAAAACATCTCCCGCTTGGGTACCACATGCTTGACCAGACATATGTTGACCTGCCATGCAGTTCGTTGGCAAGCGTATCTAAAAGACCCACACCAAAGAACAAAGAGGATCTCTCCTTGCTCCTCATCAGCTGAGATTTCCAACCCCACTAGACCTTCAGTCCTCTCTGAGACCTGCAGTGAGAGGAATGAAGGTGTAGAATTAGGTGTGTCACAGCCAAGTACTTGTGGGCAATCTGCTTTTGGTACACCGACGTCAGATTGTACCAGGCAAATTTCCCTGCCCCAGCTGCTGCACCGCCGAAAGAAGTTTGCTCCCAGCCATCCACATGCCCAGCGGTTGAATGCTAGCTTGGCAAAATTGCTAGCACTTCAACTGCTGCCTTTTCAGTTGGTAGACTCTGCCCCCTTCCGTGAGTTTGTGGAATGTGCGGTTCCTCAGTGGCAGGTACCCAAACGCCACTTTTTCTCACGGAAGGCGATTCCGGCTCTCTACCGGCATGTGGAAGGCAATGTCCATGCCTCGCTGGACAGGGCGGTCAGCGGTAAGGTGCATATTACCGCTGACTCATGGTCCAGCAGGCATGGACAGGGACGTTACCTAAGTTTCACGGCGCATTGGGTGACTCTGCTGGCAGCTGGGAAGGATGCAGGACAAGGTGCAGTAGTGTTGGAGGTTGTTCCGCCACCACGCCTCCAAAATGCTGATTGTGACACACCTCTCTCCTCCACCCCCTCCTCTTCTTCTTCCTCCATGGCCTCTTCCTCGGAACCAGCGGTGCTCCGTAGGCGTTCAAGGGGCTACGCAAGTACGCAGGCCAAAAGATGCCATGCGGTGCTTGAGCTGGTGTGCTTGGGGGACAGGAGCCACACTGGGGCAGAGGTTTTGTCAGCTCTGCAGGGGCAGGTTCAGAGGTGGTTGACGCCACGCCAACTTAAGGCAGGAATGGTGGTTTGCGACAATGGCACCAACCTCCTCTCTGCCCTCCGACAGGGACAAATGACCCATGTGCCCTGTTTGGCTCACGTCCTTAACTTGGTGGTGCAGCGGTTCTTGGGCAGGTACCCGGGCTTACAGGATGTCCTGAGGCAGGCCAGGAAAGTCTGTGTGCATTTCCGCCGGTCATATAATGCCAGTGCTCGGCTGACGGACCTCCAAAAGGAGTTTAACCTGCCCAAGAACCGCCTAATCTGTGACATGCCCACCAGGTGGAACTCAACGTTGGCCATGCTGCAGCGGCTGCACACGCAGCAGAGGGCCATCAATGAGTACCTGTGCGACTATGGCACCAGGACAGGGTCAGGGGAGCTTGGTTTTTTTTCCCCACGCCAGTGGGCCATGATCAGGGATGCATGCACTGTCCTGTCACCATTCGAGGAAGCCACGAGGATGGTGAGCAGTGACAGTGCATGCATCAGTGACACTGTCCCCCTTGTCCACCTGTTGGAGCACACGCTGCGTAGAATAATGGACAGGGCACTTGAGGCAGAACAGAGGCAGGAAGAGGAGGACTTCCTTAGCTCTCAAGGCCCCCTTTATCCAGACAGTGTTCCTGCGTGCCCGCCGATCACACAGGAAGAGGACGAGGAGGAAGAGGAGGAGGAGGAAGATTGTGTCAGTATGGAGGTGGAGCCTGGCACTCAGCATCAGCAGCAGTCTTTAAGGGATCAGTCTCAAGAAACACATGGACTTGTACGTGGCTGGGAGGAGGTGGCTGCGGACCATGTCGTTCTTAGTGACCCAGAGGACTCCGGACCGAATGCCTCAGCAAACCTACGCTGCATGGCCTCCCTGATCCTGCAAAGCCTGCGTAAGGATCCTCGTATTCGTGGTATCAAGGAGAAGGACCAATACTGGCTGGCAACCCTCCTTGATCCACGTTACAAGGGTAAGGTTGCGGACCTTATCTTGCCATCGCAGAGGGAGCAGAGGATGAAACATCTTCGGGAGGCCTTGCAGAAAGGTCTGTGCAACGCGTTCCCAGAGACTGGGAGGTTACAAACTCCTGTTTCTGGACAACGTGTTGCTGAGGCTTCGGTCAGTCAAAGAAGGAGCGGTGGAGAAGGTGGCCGTCTGACCGATGCGTTCAGACAATTTTTTGGTCCGCAGCCCCAAGGTATGATCGGTTCCAGCAACCATCGCCAGCGTCTGTTTTACATGGTGCAGGAATACCTAGGGGCAAGATCAGACTTGGACACCTTTCCCACCGAAAATCCTCTGGGTTACTGGGTCTTGAGGATGGATCACTGGCCAGAGCTTGCACAGTATGCAATTGAGCTACTGGCCTGTCCTGCATCCAGCGTTCTTTCGGAACGCACATTCAGTGCTGCTGGAGGCGTGGTAACCGATCACAGGGTGCGTCTGTCCACCGACTCGGTCGATCGGCTGACCTTCATAAAAATGAATGAGTCTTGGATCACCACCAGCTACCAAGCACCTGATGCTGATGTAACCGAATAATTTTTTTTGAAATCTCAGATCCCTTCAAAGACTGCCTATGCTGATGCTGAGTGACTATCCCTGAGTAATTATCCTCTTCCTCCTCAATCATCACGCTGATAGCTTGTAAGAACATTTTTGGTTCTGGGCGCCACCACCAGTGCCTAAGGCACAATTTTTCAGCCCCTGTTTAACAGGGGCGTGTAATTACAATTTTTGATGTAATACTTTGCAGCAGGGCTCGTTCCTGCATTCCAACTAGAGTGTCTGTGAGGGGTTGCAGTGTTGTGGCACCAGCACCAGTGCCTAAGGCCCAATTTTTCTGCCCCTGTCTAACAGGGGCGTGTAATTACAATTTTTGATGCAATACTTTGCAGCAGGGCTCGTTCCTGCGTTCCAACTAGAGTGTCTGTGAGGGGTTGCAGTGTTGTGGCACCAGCACCAGTGCCTAAGGCCCAATTTTTCTGCCCCTGTCTAACAGGGGCGTGTAATTACAATTTTTGATGCAATACTTTGCAGCAGGGCTCGTTCCTGCGTTCCAACTAGAGTGTCTGTGAGGGGTTGCAGTGTTGTGGCACCAGCACCAGTGCCTAAGGCCCAATTTTTCTGCCCCTGTCTAACAGGGGCGTGTAATTACAATTTTTGATGCAATACTTTGCAGCAGGGCTCGTTCCTGCGTTCCAACTAGAGTGTCTGTGAGGGGTTGCAGTGTTGTGGCACCAGCACCAGTGCCTAAGGCCCAATTTTTCTGCCCCTGTCTAACAGGGGCGTGTAATTACAATTTTTGAAGCAATACTTTGCAGCAGGGCTCGTTCCTGCGTTCCAACTAGAGTGTCTGTGAGGGGTTGCAGTGTTGTGGCACCAGCACCAGTGCCTAAGGCCTAATTTTTCAGCTCCTGTTCAACAGGGGCATGTAATTACAATTCTTGATCTAATATTTCACAGCAGGGCCCTGTGAGGGCTTACAGTGTTGTGGCCACAGCAACACCTAAGGCCCAAATTTCTGCTGAGTATATAGGGCAGGACCCTACTTTCAAACATCTAACTTACAAACGACTCCTACTTGCAAACGGAAGGAGACAACAGGAAGTGAGATGAAATCTACCCCTAGGAAGGGAAATTCTTTCCTGTAAGAGTTAATATGGGAAAACAATTTCTCCTTTCCACTGATGCTTTCCAATCCTTGTTCCACAAAAAAACCCAAATTTTCAAAAAACATTTTTCATTGGGACAAAAAAGTGAGGTGAAATCTTCTGAAGAGGAGGAAAGACAGCAAAACAAATGTCACAGGGGTGATAACCCTTCCCTATGTTTTCCAAAAAGCTTAGAAAAGATTTTTTGGCTGGAGCTAAACACGTTAAAAATGTTCAAAATTACAAACAGATTCTACTTAACAACAAACCTACAGTCCCTGTCTTGTTTGCACCGCCTGTATACTGCTGTTCAGAGTATATAGGGCCTGGTGGCCCCACACCTTTCCTTATTTTAATTTGGGTGCGGGGTTCCCCTTAATATCCATACAAGACCCAAAGGGCCTGGTAATGGACTGGGGGGTACCCATGCCGTTTGTCTCACTGATTTTCATCCATATTGCCATGACCCGACATGACATTAAACCCGCAAGCAGTTTTAAATGAGATTTTTTCCTTTAAAAATGACATTTGGTGCAGGGACTGTTCTAAACATGGGAAACACGCGTCACTTTACAGGCATACTATAGACACCCCCCAGGTACGATATTTAAAGGAATATTTCACTTTTTTTTTTTTACTTTAAGCATCATTAAAATCACTGCTCCCGAAAAAACGGCCGTTTTTAAAAGTTTTTTTTGCATTGATACATGTCCCCTGGGGTAGGACCCGGGTCCCCAAACCCTTTTTAGGACAATACCATGCAAATTAGCCTTTAAAATGAGCACTTTTGATTTCGAACGTTCGAGTCCCATAGACGTCAATGGGGTTCTAACGTTCGTGCGAACTTTCGGTCCGTTCGCGGGTTCTGGTGCGAACCGAACCGGGGGGTGTTCGGCTCATCCCTAGTTGCACTGTATGTATTGTGTACACCACCAGGAAAGTAGTAGCAACTGCACTAGGGGTGCAGGGTACTGTGTACACCAACAGAAGTGTAATAACAACTATGGGTGCACTGTATGTATTGTCTATACCACCAGGAAAGTAGTAGCAACTGCACTAGGGGTGAGTAAGAAGAGCATTATTTGCTCTCAAACCTCATATGTAGCCTTGTTTTACTACCGTTGGCCTTCGACAGTGGGATCTGTCTTTTTGCTATGAAGCAGCTTCCATGGTGATAGATATAAACCTCTAAATGATAGGTATGGTTATCATTATTACCTGTTTGGACGACGCTACGTTGTTTTGGTGTATTAAATTTTTGTTTTATAGTATGACTTTTTATATTATAATTGATTCATCATTGGTCTATTTCTTTTTTTTTTCTGTTTTTTCATATACCTAGATTTTTGTTGGATCTTCCTTTGACGCTGCTCAGGCCCCTTTTTGAGAAGCAGGTTCAAGCGAACACGGGGGGATCTTTCACGGGGCCATGGCTTAGTTTTTTCTCCTGCTTTGGCTACATGCCATTTTACTGGCATTTTAGTCTCCCTCTGAAAAAGACCTCTACCTCATTCATCAAAATGCGTTGGATTTCTTCTGTCTTTCCGACAGTTGATCTGGGCTTTCCTTTTCCTTTTTTGTATTATGCGTATTGTTTGTTTTTCATGTGTATTCTTATCACTATCATGTGTGTCAACTCTATAAAATTTGCTGACATGTTGTAATAAATTTGTATTTAATAAAATTCTCTACTCCTTGAGCATTTCTGGTCCATTAAAGTCCCAATTTTTGAGGAACTTATGCCCCGTACACACGGTCGGACATTGATCGGACATTCCGACAACAAAATCCTGGGATTTTTTCCTACGGATGTTGGCTCAAACTTGTTTTGCCTACACACGGTCGCACAAAGTTGTTGAAATTTCCGATCGCCAAGAACGCGGTGACGTCAAGCACGTACGACGAGACTAGAAAAGGCCGGTTCAGAACCAAGCGCGGCACCCTTTGGGCTCCTTTTGCTAATCTCGTGTTAGTAAAAGTTTGGTGAGAGACGATTCGCGCTTTTTCAGACTCGTGGCTTTCAGATCGTTTTCTGCCGTTCAGTTTGTGCTTGTGGGTTTGTATCTGCTCTTCAGTGCGTGGCGTCAGTTCGTATCGGAGTTTTCTGTGCGATCTTGTCCGCTCGTTGCTGTTTTTCAGGTCGCTCTTCACAGGCCTTGCTGTTCTTCAGTGCGTTCTGTTACTTCGTTCTGAGCAGCCGACCGTTTTCTAGCCATGTTTCGTATGCGTACTCCTCGTAGAGTTCGTGCTGTGCGGGGGCTTGGTGTTGGGGTCCTGACCTTGACACAAGTCCAGTCCATGAACAGGGCGAGGAGGAGTTCATGGACCAAGAATTGGTTGCTTCAGCGTGACCAGTTCTCTCATATGCCTTTGCTCCGTGAGATCCGTGAGAATAATCCTGATGATTTCAGGAACTTTCTCAGGATGACGGACCCCGTATTTCACCGTTTGTTGGCTTCGCTGACCCCTTATATTAGCAGGCAGGATACCTGCATGAGGCAAGCCATCACTCCGGAGCAGAGGTTGGTCGCTACCTTGCGGTATTTGGCCACAGGGAGAAGCCTGCAGGACCTCAAGTTCTCGACAGGCATCTCCCCCCAGGCTCTTCTTTGTGGACATTTACTGCTTGTGTTTGTTTGAGCTGACCCTGACAGAAATGTGTTGAGTGCAGAAAATGGCGTGATTGTGTAACCTTATACAAAGCACTGTTGGCTGTTATTTACTAAATGCATAGACACTTTTCACTACAAGTGCACTTGCAACTGCACTGAAACTGCACTTGTAGTGCAAAGAGGATTTGCCCTTAGGAAATTACCCCCATTTTCTCATAAAACAACAATTACATCACCCCAAAAGTGTTGTAGCATTGAGACAATAATCCACACATTCTTGATGAACAATCTTTTTAATACCTGCACAATCACATGTGCATTTACCAAAGGTTTTTCTGACAAACCGACATGTTTATTGTATAACATATTTGTGGTGTCATTATCCAAAATCAAAATGTGCTTTTTATAGAAAACAGGCCTGTGTAAAACCCACAAGAAAGACACAAATCTTGATCTTACAAAGTTCACATTTGGTAGAACTGGAAGGCAATATCAGACATGAGTATTTAGGAACTGTGTTTGATATTGCGTTCAGATGGGGGGAAATCACCCCTGGAAAAGCCAAATTTGGAAGATGCACACCAATTTCACAATGTCAACATGTGCTATCTGCCATCACGGGGGATCAAGGGACGTGTTTTTGGGGAGAAAGCCCTTCCTCACCGCTACTTTATAATTGAGGAAGGGGTTGCACCCCCAAAACGCGTCCATTGATCTCCCGTGATGGCAGATAGCACATGTTGGCACACTGTGTGCATCCTCCAAATTTGGCTTTGGGAAAAATCACAAAAACATTTCGCACATTGTAGCAGACAAAAGAAGAAAGTGATTTGGAGGGGCTTTAAACTCGCCCCAAAACATCAATGATGTTTTTATATTTTGGAATAACATCATTGATCTTTTGCTTGATGTTTTCCAATTGTAAATTACACCCCATGATCTCCCCGATCAGGATCTGGGCACTTTCGGATGTGAAAGGATCTTCATCCACAACCTCACGATCACCTAAAAAGAAAGGAAACCCAAAATAAATTAGGTCTAAAAAAAATGCCGCCATCCATCTCTTATCTGAGCCTGTGGTTGCAGACACTCACCTGTTGTGGTGACTAGTTCCACCACGTCTTCCTCCTCCTGCTCATCTTGTGTTGGTATTTCCCCTTCTTCCAGAGGGGGGGGGCTCTGGTCTCCTTGGATGAGGGGTGTCCGTGTCCTCCGAGTCTTTTCTCCCCTATGTAAAACAAAAATGGTATAATTAGCACACAGATATTTGATGGCAGAACTATAAAGATGAAACATTGCTTGGAAGTGGGGTACAATGATATATTTTAGCAGAGTTCCAAGATGTCGCTTTTTTAATGCCCTTTGTCAAGCTGCAATACTTTACTTGTTTTGTACAAGCTTCACAGATGGAGACCCCCCTATAGTATACACTGGAGCACCTGTGTGGCCCCCCTAATAAAAAGGGTGTTCTAGGGTCCCACACTAGTGCTCCAGTGTCCAGATGTGAAAACAGCTGCTGAGTGTCTTCTCCTTACACACAATCTAGTTTGCATTTCATTCTAGTAACAAAGCCATCTACACAACCCAATTCTTTGAAGACAAGTATAGGGCCTCAAAATGGTGGCCAAATGCATATGGGCTAAACAATGGTATTTTATAGTCCGAAAAAAAAAATGTGTGATCCGAACGAATAATGTGCCCATGAACATGAAAGTTGCCATTTTAAACTGTACAACAGTTCCTAAAAGCACATGGAGCAGCACGAACGTAATAAACATAAAGAATAGGAACACAGCACAACTACTTACTTTTTTGCAGCACTCTCCGGATCTTTCTGTACTGCTCATGTTCTCGTAATTTCAGGTCCGACCACCGCTTCCTGAGCTGATCTTTCGATCGTCGTACCCCGAATTTCCGGTGCAGACTCCTGACCACATTCGCCATGATCTTGGCCTTTCGGACATTGTGGTTGGGGTAAGGCCCATACTTTCCATCATAGTCGGCCTTCTTCAGGATGTCCACCATTTCCAACATCTCCCCAAAGGACATATTTGAGTCCTTTAATCTCCTTCTGGATCGGGACGTTTCAGGCTCCAGCCTTTCCTCCTCCTCCTCGTTGCTGTACTTAGCACTATCCTGCTGTCTCTCCGCCATGTGCTCTTCCTCCACTGCGCTGAACGAAAAGGGGCGGGGAATAGAATAGAAAGAACGTCAGGGGCGGGCGGAGTTATACGCATGCGCAGTGTGTATAAATCGTAACGCGCGCGTCTTACGTACGATCTGTGAGCGGAGGAAGGAGCATCGGAGACGCCGATCGTGATAACGAAGGTAGGATCTAAACTTGGGCCTATACTGCTTCGAAATTGAAGCCTATATTGTAACAAGATTAGGGGAGTTTGGCCTGACCTTAGGGTTTGTCATGTGTTGTGTCTTGCAGAGAAAATGGATGGGTTCAATGACCACAATTTCCTGCCCCTGTTCATAGACAAGTACAGGGAGCTGCCCTGTCTGTGGCAAGTGAGACACCCCCACTATAATCACAAACAGAAGAGGCAGGCAGCGCTGGAGAAACTGCTGGAGTTGGTGAAGCCGGTGGTCCCCACAGCAACCATCCCTTATTTAAAAGCTAAAATTGGGGGCCTGAGGAGCACTTATCTTAGGGAGCGCAAGAAGGTCACAGATTCCCAGAGATCCGGAGCTGCAGCAGATGACGTTTATGTCCCCAGGCTGTGGTACTATGAGAGATTGCGATTTCTGTCAGACCACACTGAAGTCAGGGAATCCCTCTCCACTCTTCCTTCCACGCTTCCTTCCATCCCAGCTGAGGCTTCCGATGTCCAACCTGGGCCTTCCAGCCAGGAAGAAGTGGAGGAGCCCAGCTGGAGTCAGGTATAGCATTCTTCTACAGATTTCTGGGCAATAAATAAATGATGTTTACTAGATGTTATTATTGATCACTAATTGCTGATTAAAAAAAGTGTTTTACATATCAATAGACAGTAGTGGGCAAAAATAATTGGGACAAGAATGAAAAATGCTGGGCTCAGAAGGATAGTCTGTTATATTTGTTAACATTGAATTTGCAGCAGTCAGGAGGTGAAAATTGTGTGTGATTGATGAAAACAATACTAAAACTATGTCCCTTTTTCATACACAGGAAGACCTCAGCCAGGAGGAGGCTGTGGAATGTGGCAGTCAGGAGGAGGCGGGGATTAGTGGCAGCCAGGAGGAGGCGGGGATTAGTGGCAGCCAGGAGGAGGCGGGGCTAAGTGTCAGCCAAGAGAAGCCTGGGACAAGTCGCAGCATGACTGAGTCTCAGGTCCCTCCCCTCCGCCTGCCATATAAAAGGGCCAGGAAGGCCACTCCCAGTCCTGTGCAGGATTCAGCATACAGGCTGATCCAGGAGGCTTCGGCGTCCCTCAGAGCCTTCCCCAGTCCTGCAGAGGCCTTTGCCTGCATGGCTGCCACCAAATTGCTGGGCATGCAGGAGGGCCAACGCAAGATCTCTGAGGACCTGATTTATAAAGTCCTTCGGAAGGGGGAGAGTGGGGAACTGACACACAAGACGGATGTCATGGAGAGGGACGATCCTCCTCCTCCTCCTCCTCCTCCTGCTGCCACAACTCCACCACCACAGCCACAGCGTGGAAGGAAGCGTGGAAAGAAGACCACAGAGTGATGACCCTGGGTTCAGTCTGGTCTGACAGAAGCTGCAGTCTCTCGTATGACCACAGCCTGGGGACACAGATGTCATCTGCTGCTTTCAGGATCTCTGGGACTTCTGGACCAGACTGCCCTCCCTTAGATAAGGACTCCTCAGGCCACCAATTTTGCTTTTAAATAATTGATGTCTGCCCTGGGGGTCCAAGGCTTCGCCCACTTCTGCAGTTTCTCCAGCGTTGCCTCCCTCTTTGTTTATAGTTGTGACCCCTTAATAAAATATTTTTAGGTAAATTCTACTCTCCTGTGTGTGTTTTCATCCAAAAAGGACAGTTTGTTGGTGAGTATTCAGGTACATTTCTAAAGTACAATGTGAAATTAACAAGGGACAACAACACCAAACAATCTCCTCCTACAGATTAAATCGAACAACATATCAATGGTGTTGTGGGAACTTGTCACAAAAAACACACAAACATTTTCGGGAGTACAAATCAAAATCACCAAAAAAAAAAAAAAAAGAGAAACACAAAAAAAGATTCTACATTAAAGTAAAAAAACAAAAAAAAACAAATATGTTGTCAGATGTGAGAAATCAAAATATATTGAGGGAATCCCGATAAATAGTAACGAAAGAAGTTTGTGAGAAGTGTGTGTGAATATGAGCATCAAAACGACTTAATTCTTGTCACATTATAAAGAAGAGAGTGCGCTGTATTAAACCATTTTTTACATTGCAGCGTGACGAAAGTGCTTTATCCATTACGAACGCTAAGTTTACCAGAACGAGCTGTCCCGTGTCGGAATTTCTTCTGAGCATGCGTGGCACTTTGTGCGTCGGAACAGGCCACACACGGTCAGAATTGACGCGATCGGATTTTGTTGTCGGAAAATTTTATCTCCTGCTGTCCAACTTTGTGTGTCGGAAAATCAGATGGAAAATGTCCGATGGCGCCCACACACGGTCGGAATTTCCGACAACACGCTCCGATCGGACATTTTCCATCGGAAAATCCGACCGTGTGTACGGGGCATTAGTCTTTACATGTTGTATTAGGGATGTGGACCTGAACTAGGTATTTCCCAATTAGTTGGCAATAACCCCCTTTCTTGTTATACAGTGCCATGGTAGTTCGTTGAGAACTACAAGCCAGCAGCCGCTGAGGATGTTGGGACTTGTAGTTCATTTGGACATACAGAGCTGTGTCATATAGACAAACAGCCCTGCATGGCAGTGCTGTTTTTCAAAAAGTGGCAGCTAGTACGGGGAACTTCTCCCCATACTGCTGCCACTGGGGTGGGACAGCGGGAGGCGGGTGCAGCCCTGGGAACATGTTGCATTTCCACCCTAAAATCAGGGGGGAACATGTAACATATTCCCAAAGGCAAACATATCCTTTAAGTGTGCATTTGTCCACTATGTAATAGTACAGATGGGGATTTTTGTGTAGTTACATGTTTAGTTGGGATAGGTTTATCACAGACACCCAGGATTCATGCCTGCATTTGGTGTTCACCATTCTCAAACTATGTAGGGTGTTCCCCCATCCTCCAAGGTGAACCTTTGGATACAGACACTAAATGACAACGTCCTGCTGCGTAGGCTGCAAGAGGCTTTGGTTGCTAGGATGCAAGCAGTCAAAAGTCTTTGGTTGTTATGGTGCACAGAAAAAAAAAACAGAATAAGGAACTGGAACTAACTTTTTTGAGTACAGAAGTATTATACAACTATATAACAACTCTAAATAGTGACATCTACACCACATATTCTACTGTACAAGTGTGAATCCATCACAATTGGGTAATAATGATCTAATTGGAATTCCACATGAATGTCCATCTTCAACTGCCATGGGAGCTTTATTATATATGCATATGCCAGCCAGCAGTGTACAAATTTGTTTAAAGCATTTCTGCCCTACTAATAAGAAAAGGTTGAAATTCCTCTGTATCTATGAACTGTTTAAACATTTATAAAGTCAACCACGTTGAAGCTGAGTTAATATTGTTTCACACCTTTGCATGCAGGTTGTCATGTGCATCAATGTGCATTAGACACAAGTGTAGTGCCCACCTACTTAGGTGTGTGCTAAAAGGTTAGAGAGGTTTAGAGTTAAGTGTACATTTCAGGCATTACCCTCTTTGGTTTGATTGGCCTGGCTGGGTTTGATTTATTGGGGAGGAATGATAGTGTAGAATGGGGGGGGGGGGTGTGACCACCTGCATTCTGCTAAAGTGACGCCTAGTCTGACCAGTGAGAGGTGCTGGAGGACAGATTGATTTGATACAGGATGTAGTTAGTAGTATAGGTCACCCTTAGCCTATCATTAATTTGTATGGGCAGGGGCTAACAGGCCTATATAACTGTGGGTCACATGCTTCCTGGCATGCTTGCTTGCTGATGGGAAGAGGACAGCAAAGGAGTGCAGAATGTAGTCGCTGATACAGCTCAAGAAACTCTCCCCTTTTGGGGAGAGGAACTTGCCTTAACAGGAGGAGGGATGGAGGAAACAGTTATGGGAACCTGCAACATCTAAAAGGAGAGGCTGCTACCCCCAACAGAGGAAAAGAATTGGGAGAGGACCTTCTTTTGGCAAACATGGATGGTCGCTCAAATGTACACGTGAGTGCATACCCAGGGAAACAGTATTTTCAATGGCTGAGGGTGCTGAGGATCACCCGGGGGAATTCCCATCAGTCTATCCAGGAACTCTATTCAGAGTATTGTTCTTGGGACTTAAGTTGAAGATTCTGTACGGTTGGGAAGTAGTGGTAAACAGGAGGGAGAAGATGTGCAGTCCATTACAGGAACCAAGTGAATAAGGCAGCTCATATTTCTAAAAGACTTTGTTTTACACTCTTTTTGCAACGTGCTATGGGAAAGAATAAAGTTATTGTTCTTTTGTTTCAAGACTGTTTGCGGTGTCATCAGTGCAGGGAAGTGGGGGGCAATGGAACCAACTGGGAGAAAGGAATGAACTATTAGCAGCTCCTACGGGAGTAGTGCGCTTCACAAGTATTGTGCATGTGTTTCGGTTGTGGTCCCATTCATTTTTAATGGGCTCCCAATGCACATTCACTCAGTGCATGAATTCTCATCATGTATCCAAAGTAAAGGAATAGCTGCATGTACAATTATGCATGTCAACATACATCAAGACCCATGTATAATTGGAAATAGGACCCTAACGTGGAAATAAACCCTTCTATCCTTTACAGCCAATGGAACTCCTATCTTGGTCTGTGTTTGATTTGCAGTTTCCATGATGCTGCACATGTGCTCAGTTACCACACCAGTCATTTGATGGCTTGAAAATTTGGTGAGAACAGAAACGGCTGTGACAGTTATCATTCATGGCATGCCTTATCTGTTCTAGTAAACTGTTAATTTAATGCGTTTAGTTCCACTTTAGGCTGTACAGTATGCATTACCAAACATGCAAAAAAAAAAGAAAGTCATTAAAGGCCAGTTAAAGGGGTTGTAAAGGTAAAAATGTTTTCACCTTAATGCATTCTATGCATTAAGGTGAAAAAACTTCTGACAATACCGCCGCCCCCAGCCCCCCCGTTTTACTTACCTGACGCCTCGAAAGTCAGCTTCTCGTTCCCGACATCTATTCCTCCGCTCACCCTGGCCGCTGATTGGCTACAGTGGATGGATTGGAAGCAGCGCAGCCATTGGCTCGCGCTGCTGTCAATCACATCCAATGACGCGGCGCGCTGGGGGGCGGGGCCGAGTGATACAGTGAGCGGCTATAGCCGCCGGCTGTATCACGGGAGCGCGCCCGCAAGCACTAACCACCATGCGAGGGAGCTCGCATTAAGGTGGTTAATGCTTGCGGGGAGGAGCTGAAACAGCCGCCGAGGGACCCCAGAAGACCAGGTTCGGGGCCACTCTGTGCAGGTAAGTATAACATGTTTGTTATTTTTTTTTAAAAAAAAATTTACCTTTACAACCCCTTTAAATCTCCTGGTGTATTGTGTTTCAAAAGTTTAATGTGCAGTTAAGCCCAAGATTGCAATGTTTTCTGGGTCCTTGACTTGGATTAAGTATTGCTATAATGATTTTTAATTGTTCTCCTTTTTTCATTTGTTGAATGCTTGTTTTGGGTGTATGACTGAAAACTATTAAAAACTATAGAGTCAGGGAACTTGCATTTTCAGAATGTCAACAATATAAACCCCATATTACTCCCATGACAGATGCACTTTAAAAGTGCAATCTATATTTTCAGATTTTTATTTGTAAGTAGAGTCAAAAAATCTGCCAGACTGCAGCAAAAACTGCACCTGTATTCCCCAAGCCGACTTCCTTGTGTTGCTGCCCGTTTCATGTTTCTGTATTTTGATCTTTTGCCATTATCCCCTATCTCATCTGGTATGCATGTATAGTGCTACCCCCACAGGAGCCACTGGTGATGATGGGTCCTTTGCTCTGCCATGGCTCTTTAAAGCGGGGTTCCACCCAAATTTTGAACATTATCTCTATGCATTCTCTTCCTTGCCTAGATGCTGACATGCTGTGTAAAAAAATTTAAATCGCCGTAATTACCTTTTTTTTTCTAATCTTCTTAGCACTTCCTGGTTTTCCTCCCATGGGAGTAGGCGTGTTTCTAGCCTCTCCCAGACCTCCCACAGTCCCCTGGGAGCTAGTCTCAGGCTTCCCAGCATGCATTGTGCAACAGCGTCATCACAACATCTCGGTGAATGCTGGGAGCACAGCATTCACCGCTTCCAGGAAATACATGCTTGTGGGCTTCAAATGCCCACAATGAAGATGGAAACCGCCTTCAGTGAATTTTATAAGTTATTCTTTACAACGAAATCGGACACAGGCGGACTTATTACACAGAACATGTGAGTAGATAATCATGAGAAGAAAAGTTTATGAATGTACTCCAAAAAAAAAAAAACGATAGATAGGTGGACCCCCTGCTTTAACAGCTTTAATACTGGGCACTTTTACCCCCTTCCTGCCAGGCCAATTTTAAGTTTCAGCTCTGTCACACTTTGAATGACAATTGCGTGGTCCTCAACCAAAACCCAGCGTTTTAAGGCACATTACAGATTGGTGTACTTAATGTACCCAACCCATGTGAGTACCCTGTACTGGGGCTTTGTTGTTTGTACAATAAAATTGTGTTAAACGGTATCACACTATGGAGTCTCTTTCTACTGTTTGAATATGAGGATGCAGCATCAGTGAGCAGTCTAGATCCATACAGCTAACTTAGAATCCCTGAGGTGATATATATGCGTGTTTGACCGAACTTAATTGCGAAGTCACACGCTCTAAGGTGAGCGGCCATTGCCTGAGGGTGGGGAGCACCTGAGTGTGGACACCACTGAAAGGAAATAGTAGGTATTCTGGATGACCTCCCGTTTAATTAGGTACACCAACAGGGCCCTCAGATATCTGGAGACACCATGAAACAAGAAGCAGGTTGTGCATTCGTAAAATGTCTGCTTTTATTAGGTGTGTTACAGCTTATATATGGTTCAACATACCAATAGAAAGAGAGGAGGGGAGAGTGGTTAGTAAATGATGTATTTGTATAGAAATATATAGTTATATGGTTATACAAGTCAGTGACCCTTTAAGATACATTATCATGAGTTAACACGGGTCAACAAGCCATCTGGTCATGATTCATAAGTCATGCATCATGTCCAATGGCCTACAGAAGAGAGAAGGACAAACCAACTCACAATGGTATACTTGTATATAGAGTACAGTGCTTGTGCAAGCATCTTTCTAAGCATTCTGTTATAGTTGTAGATTTAAGCTATCTTGTATACTGAAATATCAGAGCATATCAAAGCACATCAGTCACAATGTTTTGGGCATATTACTACAACCACAACACTTTATTTTCACAGTTTTATGAAGTCACCATTATACCTTTAATAAGAACTATATACCGATTATGTTGGACTGATCTGTATTTGATTAGAATGTCACTGTTATATGCACTATAGCACTTTACGATTTAACGTTTGTGGCACCATATATTTAACTCTTATAAGTTTGCTTATTATATTATTTTGTTTGTGGAATGTGACACTCAACACAGAATTTATCATCACAGTAATCCAAAATCTTTATATACAGTTTTGGAATATATTATATATTTTTTGTCAGTTTATGACGGTTTTTAATATTATTATTTTTCTAAATACTGTAAATTCAGCACTTTATAGGTATTTGTTGGAACTATTATTAGGAGATAGTGTAGCATAGTAATTTTCTTTTTATATTGTTTTCACACGACTTAATGGGACGTGAGTAGTGCTAGCAGCTGTCGATCATTATTACTTGCCTATTATATTTTGTTTTCTATACATTTTGTCCCTTTTAAAACAGGTAGCTCGCAAGATCCTCATAGTTTGTTTTAATTATATATCTCATATACTTGCTAGGAGAAAATAACACTGACAGACCACAGAGGGTTAATAAAAACTATCTTAAAAAAAAATTAAAAAATTCTATGGAGAAACTTCTAAATATAAATGATAACCCTGCTATTTTTTTTTTTTTATCAGTATTAGACAATGACTTGATTGCAGCACAAACTGATTTGGCTCTATGGCAGAAGATAACACTGTCACTGATGGTACACAAAAGCGGTCTAAAAACTTTTATGGAGAAACTTCTCTAAAATCAAGCCAGTAATACTTGGTACTTGGAGAAACTTCTTTTAAATCAAGCCAGTAATACTTGGTACCATCATGAGACATCACAATGGATTAAAATCACAAAATTGTATTACACATTTTATGAAATTACATCTTCACTAAAATAAGACATAAAAAGTATATCTGTTCCTCTATACGCCTGCACTACACCCACACAGTAGATGTCATTAGCACCATCAGGTGTTAGTTCCATAAGGTGGTGTGCATGTAGTAATTCAGACGCAACATGTTTCGCAGTCACTCGCTTATTTAGGAGTCTACCGTATTTGAGGGGATTGGGTTCTATAACAGCAAAAAAACATACAACATAATACCAAATTATAATTACTGCAGAGTATACAATTAAACAAAGATTAAAGTTGTAGTAAACTCTGATACACCACTTATACCTATGGGTAAGCGTACAGTTAAGCTTACCTATAGGTACTGCGAACATCTCCTAAACTTGCACAGTTTAGGATATATTCGGAGTGCATGCAGTCGATGACATCACTGGCAATTGCACTCTGAAGGTCCGGCTTACAGTGCCGGACCTTCAGAGCCCGTGCCGTAAACAGCGTCTCCCACGGGCATGCGTGGGAGTGACGTCATCGTACCCCTGGCCACTTATGTAGCTGGAGTCCGTGAACCCGGAAGGAAGACCGAGAAAGATGGAAGCCCTCTCAGCGGTGACATCGCAGCACTGGAAGGCTTCGTTCTAGGGTTAGTCTCTCATAATGTGCTAGTATGCAATGCATACTAGCACATTATGACATTGCCTTGCAGGGATTTTTTTTTTTTTAACCACATGCGGTTTACTACTGATTTAATAATGGCATTACTTACCTTGTCCAAATACATGATATTATAGGACTCTTTTTACCATACCAATAATACTGTTGAATGGATAAATGTTTGTCTTGCTTGCAACGGGGAAAGTTTTTGTCTGTCCACCTAATAAATCAGCTCTTTTAGAACTGCTGAATGAATAAATGTTTGATTTACTTACAACAGAGAAGATTTTTGCTTTACAGAGCTGTGTTTGAACTATAGATTCCCTTTAAACCATTGCTGCATTTCCCACTGTTTAAACGTTTATTTTTTATTATTAAAACGCTTTCATGATAAAACTTGCACTGACATAAAAATAGAAATAAATACTATGTTTCTATTATGGTATTGCAAAGAATAATTTTAATCTTCTTAACAACTAAAATATCTAAATTAAATAATGCCAAATTTAACAGTGTTCCACTTACAAGGAGGAGGTTGAAGCACAATACATTAGTGTTGTCTGTTATTTTTTGACAGATTATTGCCCCCTTGTGGCAAGATTTATTGCACAGCTGTATAACTATTCTCAAAAATATATCAAACTAAGATAATGCTTAATTAGAAGAAATAAACTCTCATCTATCATTAAAAAGAACTATATTTTATAACTTACAGCAACTGTTTTTAACTTTATACTGATTTCACTATTTTACACATTTTGGTTTCATTTATATTTAAACGTATTCTGTTTACCCATATTTTATCCAGGGATAATAACTCTTTAAAAATATAATAGCAGTTCACTTAAGAATCAGGTTCATCGCTGACCTCACAGTGGTGTTTGGCAAATGCCTTGGAAATGAAGCCTGTCATTGATATATGTAACATTCATCTTTAACATGACTTTAGTAAATGTCATGTTTTGGAATTAAACTGCAAAACATGACATTTATGAAACTCATGTCTACAGCAAGATAACCTTTTGGCCATTTGTGCAACAAGCAAAGTAGGCAATAGTCAATCTAATATACAGGTTCACTGTTTGAGTGTCTTTGGATTTGCTCTAAACAATTTAAGATTTAGGACATACTGTACTTATAACAGAAACATTGAAGTGGCAGGATTCCCTGCAAAAGTATTAACGTTCCACTGAGCAAAATATGTAGGCTGCTATTGCAAAACTCTTAAAATGTAAGACGCCTGGCTGCTTTTGGCTTTAGTACGTTCAGGGTCAATGAAAAAGCATGCAGAAAAAGAGTGTAGTGGTACATCCTTATCTGAGTCTTATTTTTACCCTTATTTATGTTGTGGATATGAGAAGATGAGGAGTTGTTCTGTTCTGAGGTCTAGCAGAGGAGAAAACAGGCAATGCTGACAACTAGGGATGATTCAGGAAAAATACAATTGCTTCCTTGCAGTGGGGCACCATCCACACTGCAAGGGTTAAATGCTTGTTTTGGTATAGGGATTTTGGAAAAGCAGTTTTAGTTATTAGATCCTCCACTCCTGCATGCTGATAGACTGGTAAACAGACATTTAGGAGCAGTTGGGCATTTTTTTCAACTGCTCCTGAACTCTCCTCAATGTTATCTTATCAGTACATGTACACAGGTTTGTTTATAGTCATTTCTAGACAGTTGCGTTTAGAGGCTTTTTGGAACCCAAAAAAATGCGTTCAGAGGCATATAAAGCGCCAAACGAGGCTAAACGCGGCTAAATGCGGTAACTCGCGTTTAGCCACGTTTCGTTTACAAGCGATTTTCATTTTTGGCTATTTTGAAAAAAAAATTTTTTTTTTTTCAAAACGCTTCTAGATGCAAACGCGGCTAAATAAGACTAAACATGCATGTAAGCGCGGCTAAACAGCCGTTTTTAGGCGCCGGTTTCTAGTTGTCAAGTTAAATCATTCAGGATAGGTTGAGCAACGTCCCATGTACATGAAGCCTAATGCCGCGTACACACAATTGCACATTCCGACAACAAAATCCATATTTTTTTTTTCCGACGGATGTTGGCTCAAACTAGTCTTGTATACACACGGTCACACAAATCTTGACAGAAATTCTGAACATCAAGAACGCGGCGACGTACAACTCGTACGGCGAGCCGAGAAAAATTAAGTTCATTAGCCAGTGCGGCTCTTCTGCTTGATTCCGAGCATGCGTGGAATTTTGTGCGTTGGAATTGTGTACACATGATCGGAATTTCCGACAACGGATTTTGTTGTCGGAAAATTTAAGATCCAGACCTCAAATTTTGTTTGACGGAAATTCCGACGGAAAATGTCCAATGGAGCCTACACGCGGTCGAATTTCCGACAACAAGCTCCCACCGAACATTTCCCATCGGAAAATCCGACCGTGTGTACGTGGCATTAACAGTTAACTGCTGAAACATTGGGGGGCACCCTTTGCCAGGGAATTGGAGGATTAGGTAAGTAAAAATGCTTTTATTATTATCTGGACTATAAAAAGACCAATTAACCCTTGCAGTTGAGCTGTTAAGCAGTGGGGAGCAGTAAAAGGAAGCGCTGTTCACTTTAAATATCCAAATAGATGCAGGAAAAAATAAATATTCTCATTTATATGGTTGAGTATTAAAGTGATTACTGGTTCCCTTTACTGCACTTCACTTTGTTTCTTAGTTTAGTAAATCAGGCCCAGTGTGTCTACAACTTGCTAATGACTACAGCTACTACAAGTAACTGAAAGAACTATTGCATAATATAAGACAAAAGCTAGCACGTCCATGCTAAGAAACAAGTCTGAACAATTACTGTGGTTTTATTTGCTATTTCTTGCACATATCAGAACAAAACATAATACCTGAAGCTGGCAAAAACAAAGACTATTGATTGCGGTTTCATGGGTCAAGTTTGTTACAGTTTATCTTTACAAGCAGGGCACAATGTGAACAACTGTGCAGCTAAGTACTTTCAATTTTCAAAGAAAATAGATTTTCAGTTTTGAGGTTACAAGCCAGACCTAAATATTAGAAGGAGACTGTATTGACGTGTTCCTGCCACATTACATGATAGATGCCAAAGTATGGTAAATGCACATATGAATATATGAATGAATATAATATGAATGTATTTCACTCTCCTATTTGGTGGGAGAATTGGCATTGTATACTCAGGGATCTGTAGTTCTCTCAGCATTAAATATCTATAATTTTTTTACTAGTTATTTTTTGTGCTTTTTAACCACTTCAATACTAGGAACTTTTGTCCCTTCCAGCCCAAGCCAATTTTTAGCTTTCAGCGCTGTTGCACTTTGAATGACAATTGCGTGGTCATGCTACACTGTACCCAAACAAATTTTTTATCATTTTGTTCCCACAAATAGAGCTTTCTTTTGGTGGTATTTGATCACTGCTGGCATTTTTACGGAAAATTGTATCATACTTACCATAATTTTCCTTTCCTGACGCCACCATGGCAGCATACTAGTGATACATATCCTAGCTGACAGGGTGGGTTCTACTTAACCAACCAAAATAATTATTTTATATATATATATATATATATATATATATATATATATATATATATATATATATATATATATATATATATATATATATATATATATATATAAATAAATAAAAAAGTTAGGCAATGGACAGATGATTGATAGATGGAGGGCTGTCACTACCTCTGATATAAGCTGAACTACAGGATGCAGCTCTACTCCTGTAACAAAAGCAATATGCTTTTCTGAAGCTCTAAGGGCTTGAAACTCGAACTGACTTCTGCTTGACGATTTGCGCTAAATACTGGTTAGTAAGCGATGTCTTAAACTGAACACTGCCCTGTTGGAGTAAACAGTTAAAATAAACCCCAACAGCATCGAAAGATTTTAATTGTGAAAGATTCTCTCTCACGGTTGACGAAACCTCCTGACTGCCTTCAAAATTTTGCAAACTAAAGGGCCTTTGGCCAAATTAAACCTTGTTCTTGCTGACACCTGCAACCTCAAAAGAGTATAGGGTAAGGTTCATGTCCAATCTGACCTACAAGTAGACCAGAACAGCTGCCACCAGAGGCGCAGTAAGAATAATATCTTGCCATGCAAAATAGAAGCACCCCCCCAAAGAGCTCACTCTTGGAGCAACTCTGGAGCAATCTAGGTTCTGCGGCTTCCTCTTCCCGCCATTATGCTTGCATCTCTGGTCTGTGCATGTGTGAAGGGGAATCGACTTCTGTATTCTGAAGTAGATAGCTAGGAAGCACCTAGACTCCTATTGTCAGAATGGAGGTGTGGTCGTGACTACCATGCTCATTCTTGACAGCTTCCAGAGGAATTTCATTACGAGAGAAGTTGGGGAAAAACATATACAGTAGACTTGATTGCAGTTTCATGGAGAAACTCAGCTTCTGTTCTCTGCTTTGGAGAGCGGAAACCGAGTCAGACCTCTTCTTAAATAGGCATTTGCTGTTAGAAGCAAAGAAGCCTGTCTGTGGTAGGCCACCTGTGGACAAGCCTCCCCATCATGCTCTGGCAAGCTTGCATGATTGACAGCATGTCTGTGTATTCCAGTCCCCTAGGAGGTAAATTGCTTCTGGAATTTGCAGGTGATCTTCCTATCCAGACATTCTAGGTTCTATCCCTCGATAGCATATTGCCGCAAGATCCTCCCTGGAGCTGAAAATATGCAATTGCTGTCCTGTTGCTCAACCGCAAGATGACTGGTCACCCTTGATTCTGTGTAGCAAGGTCAAAGTGATAATAAAGGCTGCCTGACCTTCCAGTGCTTTCGAGACTACCTTTCTTGGCTAGCAAACTCCACTTGCCCTGACCGACAGACCCTCGCAGTGCGCCTTCCAGGCTGTCTTGCCGATATGATTCATCAAATTGATCCAGTCGGATGGTTTGTGACATCCTCAAGGTCTTTCCATCACCACGGACCGCTATACTTACTGCGTGACACTGACCATAGCTGTGCCGGATCCTGTTTCCTCCGTTGTAGTTGAAACTAGCAATGGAGCCCATGTACCCAAGGAGTCATCGGTATGAATGACAACATTAAGGCCAGGAGGCTGAGACACCTAGAAGTCGTCGAGGAAGTAGAGGCATCTGATCTCAGAATTCTCTTTATGACCATCACCGTCCTTTTCTGATGGAAGCAAAACAGAGGAACCAGTAGAGCCCCCATAGGCACTTTAACTGTTGGAAAGCAAAAGTTGGCCTTTTTTTTTTATGTAGAAAAGAATGACGCCCAGGTAGTGGCAAATCTGGAGACCCTGTTCTCCAAGAGGAACTGACACGACACAACACTGAAACCTCTGTGAATATTCTTAGAGATATTCATAGGCTAAAAGGTAGGCTGATAAAGTGGAGATGTGTCCAACCAATCGCCAAATTTACTTACTTTGGAATAAAAAAGAAAAGAAAACATTTTTGGGACGTAAGGCTAAGAATCCTGGCGATCTAGCGAAAGCCTTCAGCCATCTGCTGTAAGCGAATGCTTCTCTCCAACACCTACAAACAGGGGTGGGTAGGAAACCTACAATCTCTCCTGTGAGATGGGACCAGGACAGCTCCCCTCTGAGTCTGAAGTGTCTGTAAGTATTATAACCGCCGTGGTTGCGGTGGATCTGGCAGCTCCGAGGAGGAGAAAAAGGCCCGGAGAAGTAACAGTTAGGAATCCACCAAAGTGACCATGAGTGCCTATCCTCCAAGGATCTGCACAATTCACTGTCCAGTAACCCATGATGCATGCCCACTGGGACTTATCTTAAAAGTCTGGGCATGCACCCGGTAAAAGGGTTTTGTGGGTACCTGCGGTACACCCAAAGATTTTCATTTATGGACCTTATGAAAGGTTGCCCCTAGAGGAGCGGAACCTAGCGGGAGAAACACATTTCTCCCTTTATTTATTATTATTTATTTTTAGTTATATATATATATATTTTTTACTTTCCTGCTTTCTGTTATGGGAGAAGAACGGACCCTCCTCCTGTCACTTCCGACATGGCTGTCTCTGGTTTCATATCAAACAGAGATTTTGCACTATAAAGTGACTATTCCAATTGTCACGGAACGCCCCACACTCCGCTTGAGTGCTTCCGTCATATACCGCTTCCTAAGTTCTGGAACACGAGTCCAATGGATCTGGCCATAGGAACCCCAAGAACTAGACAACACCAGTCTTGGAGTACATCAGAACTGCCTTTATTTTGAGATCTCACAGACCTTTTTATGTCAGGGATGACTCAAAGCTAACCTAATTAACATGACCTAATTTACTACAAAATGTACCCAGACCAGATGACAGTCTTGTGGGCACCGGGCTTCACACATTAATACAATTAACAATACAAACAACAATCTCCCCCCTCCTCAGCCTAGACCATTCGTCTATTAGCCAGGGCTGGTGGCTAATGTGATCAGCTCTCTCAATTAACATAAACAACAATGGGTGAAAAGACTCTTAGAGCCACACTAAACACATTATAGCAGAGTTGATGACATTAGCATTTAACAGTACGAGTCCCAATGGTATAAATCAGTCACCATTCCAATATGACATATAAAGGGTTCCAGAGTCTGTGTGTTTTGGGGGGACATGGAGCTGAATCCATAGTAACATCAACCCCAGGGTCCCCAGGCATACAGCTCACAGAGAGCACCATTCCCCCAAATGCTAGGGCCCATAATCGGTGGGCAACAGGCCTGCACACAGTCCTCTCCAACAGCCTCCGTCCCGGCCAGGTCCGTGACATTTCTCCCCTTTCGGCAGGAGACTAACACAGGAGGAGACCCCAGACGGGTTGACTCCGAAGTTAGTAAACAGCTCCAGTCCTCTACTGCCTGTACCCACACCGTACCCCAAATAAATTATTCCAAACAGAGTATCACTCACCCAGCCAACCTCTGCCTCTCTCAGAGAACATATCTGCCGCTGGGGAGAGGCCCGGACTGGCTCTTCTCCCTGGAATCCTTTCTGCCGCTGGAGAGAAGACAGGGGGACTGGGCTCACTCCATCCTGCTGTTGGGGATCTGGGCCGACCGCCCAGCATTCCTGGGGTATACAGGTGGGGACTGAAGCCCCATCAACCGACACCAGATCAAGCTGCAGTTGTGAGGTGATGACTGCATTCTCTCCTTGGACCTCCACAATTGCTGCAGGTGTGGGGCAGAGGTCTTGGACCCTCTGTCCGGTTGCCAGCACTTCTGCTGGGGGTTTGCCAGGTGGTTCCTCCTCTACAGAAACGTCTATTAAATCCCCAGTCTCTGGAATTGGTAAAAGTGTGGGACAGAGGTCTTGGACCCTCTGTTCAGTTACCAGATCTTCAGCTGGAGAAGTTTGTTTTAACTCCATAGATGCTGCTGGCAGAAAATCACATGTCCCTGTCAGTGTTGTGGGAGAAAGGCTGACTACCTCTTCTCTCAGTAAGGCCGAAGCCACTGTTGGTGCTGGGCAGAACACAGTGAACTTTGGCCCTGATAGCAGCTCTTCTGCTGGAGGCTCATCAGGTTGTTCTTCCTCAGCAGAAAAGTCTATCAAATCCCATGTCTCTGCAACTGATGTCTGGGAATAGAGGTTCACCATCTCCTGTCCATGGAACCCAGAAGATGCTATCATTTCTGGACAGAGGTTAGCAGAGCTCTGCCCTGTTGTCAGCACTTCAGGTTTGGGGACGGCAATCTCCGGATTTTCCACTGCCGATTCTCTGGCATGCTGCTGAACTTGTTCTAGCAGTTTCCTGTATGCCCTTTCCAGATGCTGTTCCTTCCTTAGCAAATGGTCCAGATCAGGTTTGAGCTCTGAGACCCCTGCAAGACCGAGCATAGACTCTCTATAGTCTCTCATGTCCTCAAGGTCAGGTTCCCCCTCATCGCCAAACATAAAAAGATCTGTAAGGTTCTCCCACAGCAATCCAGGGCCGCCAAAGTCATATCCCTCCGGAGAGCATTCTGTTGTCTCCCCTAAATATCCCTCCTCTGCGTGCCATTGCAGAGCCCGATAATGATTGTCCAGCTCTATCTCCTGCTGGACCAACCTGTCCAACTCAGTCACCCATTGCTCCTGGGGCTGCTCTCCCAGGAATGCCATCCGCAATGCCCGTTGGTCACTGGCCCGTTGCTCTTGGGTTTGAAAGCACTTGCCCTGTTTTATACCAGCGAGACGGAGGGCTGCATTCCAGAGCTCCACCCGAATCAGCTGCCTGAGCTCCAGGTATTCATCCTCAGACACAGTCCTGGTGTACGTTGAAAGGATGATCTGCAGCAGCCCCGGGAATTCTGATGCCAGGTCCATATCTCCGCTGGGGTGACTGAAGTCTGCTATGCTGATCTTGGATCCAGTTGGAGGTTTGGATGTCCCAGACTTCAGACTTCAGGAAGCTTTCCCGCTGCTTGCCACCAATGTCACGGAACGCCCCACACTCCGCTTGAGTGCTTCCGTCATATACCGCTTCCTAAGTTCTGGAACACGAGTCCAATGGATCTGGCCATAGGAACCCCAAGAACTAGACAACACCAGTCTTGGAGTACATCAGAACTGCCTTTATTTTGAGATCTCACAGACCTTTTTATGTCAGGGATGACTCAAAGCTAACCTAATTAACATGACCTAATTTACTACAAAATGTACCCAGACCAGATGACAGTCTTGTGGGCACCGGGCTTCACACATTAATACAATTAACAATACAAACAACAATCTCCCCCCTCCTCAGCCTAGACCATTCGTCTATTAGCCAGGGCTGGTGGCTAATGTGATCAGCTCTCTCAATTAACATAAACAACAATGGGTGAAAAGACTCTTAGAGCCACACTAAACACATTATAGCAGAGTTGATGACATTAGCATTTAACAGTACGAGTCCCAATGGTATAAATCAGTCACCATTCCAATATGGCATATAAAGGGTTCCAGAGTCTGTGTGTTTTGGGGGGACATGGAGCTGAATCCATAGTAACATCAACCCCAGGGTCCCCAGGCATACAGCTCACAGAGAGCACCATTCCCCCAAATGCTAGGGCCCATAATCGGTGGGCAACAGGCCTGCACACAGTCCTCTCCAACAGCCTCCGTCCCGGCCAGGTCCGTGACACCAATTTTATTTCTAGGAAGCCAAACACAGCCCCGGGTCTCAATCATAGGGTACCCCTAGATGTAACTGAGTATAGCATTGCCTTGGCCAGGCACCAGGTTGAGACTATTGCTGCTTCCGCAGTGAGAATTGGGAAAGAAGAGCTAAGACGTTCTCCTTGGAACCTCTCTCCTGAGTGGGAGCGGCATCCGAGCTATGCTTCTCTGAAGAACGTCTGCCTTTCTATGGCCTCTGGCTCTGGCCTTTGAGAGCGTGGGCACGCGGAGCTGAAGCAAATCAAAGCAGTCCGCATGAGAGGGCACTCTTTTCCTGAAAACTTACCAACACGGTGGTCCCCACCTAAGTGTTGAGGGTCTTTTGTATGGGTGGTGACTGATACTGGAACCGTGTAGAAATGGGACGACCAGCTGAGAGACGGACAGCCGCAGAAAGACAGAGAAGAGGAAAAATAGATAAGGCAACAGCGACTTCACTTCTCCCTCTTTTAATGTATATCTAAATATATACATACACTGTGATAGTGTGGTACCCCACCAGTGTATTGGTCCAGGATTCTCAACCAGGCAGGTTGAGGGGCTCCAGGGTATTTGCTTGTTTGAGAGGAAACTGGCTTTTCAGTTTCCTCATTATTTAGTAAGGTCCATTTTGGGACTTGGAGCCTGGGGATTTCTTAGAGATCCGGGTGGGATGAAATCCCCAGTCCTGGGTCCAGGTTTTGGGACTCACCAGCACACCGATTGTTCAGGTGTGTGTGGGCCTGATAGCAGAGTCAGGACCATGATTCTGGGCTCCACCCAGAGAGACAGGAGGTCTCCAGGAGTCCAGGCTTGCAAGGGAGAACTCAGAGAGTGCAGGCGTGCACTAAAGTATCCAGAGAGTGCAGGCTGTAAGGTAAAAGCCAGAGACTTGAGTCTGAGGTCGCTGACAGTAGTCAGGAGAGCTCCATGTGGGAGCCTGAGCAGTGGTGCATCTGCTGCTGAAGAGAGCCAGGTGGCTCTGTATTTTTGTTTGCAATGCTGCATGTGTAAGCCAGGAGGCTGAATATCCTTTTATTTAAAGCTGATGGTGAAACCTCCCCCTGTGAGGGAAACTACTTTTGTTTTCATTTCTGGAACTTTGATTTTCTTTAATAAAAGTGGGCCAAAAAAGCCCTGAAAAGGAATCTGTGTGGACTGGTGGACTGGTCTCACTAGCGGGTGCTACACTTGAGCTAAACAACCCCCAAACCTTACAACACCTATCTATCTATCTACACACTCTCTCCTTTCCTTTTTTTTTTTTTTTTTAAACCATATGCATGCACATACCGCTCCATATAACACCCCCCTACATACATACATACATACATACCAACCAACATAAGAACACACACACATATATACACAAACATATACATGAACATATATACATACTGCAGAGGGTCAGCCTGGGGCAGGGTTAAGAAGGGGTTAATCAAAGAAGGCAGGTATTTTCCCTTCAGACCTGCTTATTGTCAGGGCTGAAAGTCTCAGAGATGCTGTTTGAGTAGGAGAGAGAGACAGCAGCATGATGTGTGAAAATGTCCATTGCTGGAAGGTGTGCTGGGTGAGCTTAACCACATAAAGACTGTAGCTCTGATTGGAGCCATAAACTATTACCTATAAGGCCTCTTTCAGACGAACGATCCGTTCAGGTCCGCCTGTCAGTTTTTTAGGCGGACCTGAGCGGACCCTCCATAGACCTCTATGGAGCGTCGGATGTCAGCGGTGACATGTCCGCTGACACCCGACCCGCTCCAATCCGAAAAAGTGTAACGAAGGAAAAATCTACTTTTCCATCCGTTTTCGGATCGGGTGACAATGGACTCTACGGTCTGTCGTCATCCGATTCCCCCATAGGGGAGAGCGGCACTGTGACAGGTCCGTCGCTGCACAGTGTGCAGCGATGGACTTGTCATCTGCCTGCTCGGCGGGGATCCACGGAGCGATCCCCGCTGAGCAAGCGGAAGTTCACGGGGTGGATCATCTCGGATCCGTCCCGTGTGAAAGGACCCTAAGGCTGTGTGCTGCTGAACTGTGAGCTGTACCTGTGTGCACAACCTTGAGACAAGACAAGTCTGTCTTATCTTATGTTTATTTTGCCATTTTGCTGAATAAAGCCACTTCTGTTTCAATGGGCTGTCTCTGAGCCAGCCATCCACCCCTCTGATCCCCTACTAATATATATATATATATATACTATACCTACAGCTGGCCTAGGACAGCAAAGGACAGAGAACCTGTCTAGGGGGAGTAATGTACCAGTGCCACTGAAGGAGGAAAAGAACAGGAGGTGCAGAAAATGAGAAAATGACAGGAGACAAACAAAGGCAAAGGTAAGAAGGATGCATAGCTGGCCTCCCCAAACTCAACAAGCGTTGCAGACACCAACCTTAAAGGCAGATTTCATTCCTAAAGAGGAAAAACTGCTCAGCTCCATCGAGACCCACAGAAGGAGCTTCCAAGCTACTCTGGCGCTTTTAGCAGCCTGATACTGGGACTTCATACTGGGAGAGACTTAACCCAGCCGGCAGCTTCCTGGAGGCAGAGGGGGGAACATAGTACTGCTTACTTTTCACTGGTGTGTGGAGGTATGAGGACAAAAAAGAATGGAGTGGGGCCTAACTGGCCTTTATTTTATGCTATTTCATTGGTCCTGAGGGAGGGGAGAAAGGCGGAGCCTATCACTAGTATGCTGCCATGGTGGCGTCAGGAAAAAGTTTTTCTTTGTTTCTATTATAAAATTTTGTAAATAAATACGTTTTCTCCTTCACTGACGGGCACTGATGAGGCTGCACTAATGGGCCCTAATAAGGTGGCACTGATGAGGCGGCACCAATGAGTTGGCAGTGATGAGATGGCGCTGATGATGGGCACTGATAGGTGGCACTGGTATGCTGCACTGATGGGCATTGATAGGTGGCACTGATGGGTACTTATGGGTGGCACAGGTGGGCACTGTTTGGCACTGAGCATGGATGGGCACTGATAGGTGGCACTGATGGATACTGATGGGTGGCACTGATGGACACTGATAGATGGCACTGCTGGGTATCATTGATGAGGAAACATCTGGCAGGCACTGACTGGCAAGATGTGTGGGCACTGATTGGCATTATTTGGGCACTTACTGGCATTGCTGGTGGTTTAGGGTGGTGTCCCTGGTCATCCATCTGTTGTGGGCATCCCTGGTGGTCCAGTGTGGGCATCCGTGGGGGGTGCTGAGCTGATAAACAATCAGCGCAGACCCCCCCCCCTGTCAGGAGAGCCACCGATCGGCTCTCCTCTACTCGCGTTTGTCAGACATGAGTGAGGAAAAGCCGATCAACAGCTCATCCTGTTTACATCGTAATCAGCCGTGATTGGACTTGGCTGATCAAGTGGTAAAGAGCCCCTATCAGAGGCTCTTTACCGAGATTGGTGTAACGGTGTGTCAAACTGACACACAACACCACCGATCACTGTGATGCGTGCCCCCACGGGAGCGCGACGGCTGTTATCCTGCTGGACATCATACGACGCCCAGTCAGGATAACTGAAGTGGCTAATCAGTGAAAAAACTGCGATGAACTTCTAAATATATAGGAATTTTAATTGGTTGCTCATCTCAGACATGTAATCTGAACAATGCACATATTTCTATAGTTCTTACTTGCCTCTCTCCAAAGCACTAAGGGGTTGATTTAATAAAACTGGAAAGTGCAAAATCTGGTGCAGCCGTGCATGGTAGCCAATCAGCTTCTAACTTCAGCTTATTCAATTAAGCTTTAACAAAAAAAACCTGGAAGCTGATTGGTTTATGTGCAGAGCTGCACCAGTTTTAGTAAATCAAACCCTAAATATAATTTGTCTCTGTTGTCTAGTTCTTCTGTTATCGGCATTAGTCACTTTTGACAAGTTTTCCTGACAACAAAAACTAAAAAAGTGACAGGGGCGGGATCTCTAGCACACAGCTTGTGATTGATAGCATCAGCTCCTATCCTATGTGCTGATTATAAGACTGTATATAAGACCAGTACTGCCTTCCTGGTCTGACAGTGGCTCCTGCTGCTCTGCTTGCTTTGGCTTGGCACAGAGAGGCTTGCTAGGACTGCGGAGTGAGAATTCCTCAGCTATGCTACTATATATTTGGACTTTTGTGTGTGCAGTGATTTTAGCCTTCATTATAAAAACCTTTTGTTTGATATCCTGCACTTAGAGGCTCCCTTTGCACCTTTCCTTTTTGTTTGCTTTTTTCACAGATGTTTGAACTCCCTGCTCATCCCTCCTATGCTGCATGGGACTATCTTCTACCGCCAGTGTTCTGTTGCCCATTGCCAGGGCTACCTGTGTCCTAAAGATGTCATGATATGTTTGATTCATGTTTGTATGCTTGATTTTATCTGACTGCTAGATTAGTTACCATTGGTTCACAGTCACAACCTGTTTTGCGCTGTGCCTTGTGAATGGTCCCGTAGTCTTCTGGGACCTGTGATGTGTCCCCGAAGACTGGTGGGGGCTGAACTTCAGGCTCTGATTACCGCAGCAATCTAATCCGGAAGTAGGAGCGGGTACCTGCAAAACCAGGTACCTGCTTCCCCCTCCCCTCAAAAATTATTATCTCCATACTTGATCTAGATCAGTGACTTAGAAAGTACTGAAGACAATGGGGTTGATTTACTAAAGGAAAATATGTGCATTTTCTCCAGAGCTTTGTAAACATGAGGTAAAACTTCACTTCACATGCAAGGAAAATAAAAAACAGCATTTTTGCTTGTACATGATTGGATGATAGAAATCAGCAGAGCTTCCCCTCATTTCAGAACTTGCCCTCAGATCTAGAGCAAGTACACTTAAAGTACACTTGCAGTGCACAGTAAATTTGCCTTCAGTAAATTAACCTCAAAGTAAATCAACCCCACTAAATCCGCATGGAGGCACAAAATTAGCATGGTGGACAATTGTAGGCATGTGTACGTGAGAGTACACACATACTCTTCAACACTAGTTACTCCCCTTAGTTGGTGGGATGGTAGTCATGGCCCTTTATTTTTGGGAGGGGGAGTGCATTCGTTCTCTTGGGACACCAACAGCAGTACAGCCAGATGATCCTGTGAGTGTGGCTGAGCTCCCCTCCTCCCAAATATGGCCTGCCCAAAGTGTCTGTGGAGGGGCAAGTAACCAAATGACTTTCTTTGCTGGATGGCAGAATGCTGAATGGTGAATCCCATCAAAGTTCCACCAGCCCTCTCCTTGTGTTTGAGTCTGAGTCAGGGCAGGAGTCACAGGAGGTGAACGATGGTCCTAGTGCTAGAGAGTTGGCATGCTTCTCTCAAGCAAAAGGGATTGAGGCTAACCAGCTGACTTCTTATACTGCAGGGAGCACTGATGTGAAGTCTCCTGAATCAGAGTTGGACTGTCCGGGTGTCTTACCCTGTGTCAGGACTATGGAAGGGCTGAAAGTTCCTCTGCAGAAGAGGAGGACAACCCCTGACCCAAGACATCCTTTGAAGCTGAGAGTCTACAATTTCCCTTTCTAGGTATGCAAAGTAGTAGAATGCCACAGGCATTCCCAGATGAGTGTACCCGTGCTGATTTCAGACTCCCACCACCTTTCATGCGGAACAATCAACCCTATCTGCTCCCAGGATATGGTCGTGGTTGATCCCTTATCCAATTGTCTTGGGTGCAAAGATTTTTCAATCTATATATGAGGGTGGAACATGGCCTTGATTTCCGTATGTATTATAGGACCTATTTGACAAGCTGGAAGGGAAGTGTTCCACCATCTATGGTTATGCTGTATGAAATTTTCTGCCGGGGCCAAAACCGTATTGTAATAAGGCCCTGCAGAACCATGCCTATGTGAACTTTCACAAATGCTGCAAAGAAATTATTGTGGACCATCATATCTTCAAGGATAAATTTGTCAATGCACACTCTTCTGGAGAGGACTTGTATTACTATGTGCAGGGAATCCTCTGAAGGGATTCATCCCCATACTGGGAAGCCAGAGAAAATTCCCTGACCCTCTGTATAATGTTTAATGTGATTGTCAGGATTAATGCACTCTAGTGAAATGTTAGTCATGCAGGATGAATGGTTTAAGTGGTTGTGAATCTCAGACCTGAAATATGAACAAAGCATATCCCTCTATAGTGTGAATTTGTCGCAATTAAAGGCACTAAGTGTCATGTCTGTCTGCTGCTTTGTTTCCCTGCTATCAGCATGAATCAATTCTGACAATTTTTCCTGACACCAAGAGAAAAACGGTGACAGGGGAGGGACCTCTCGGGCACCTTTTTACCAAACTCTCAGACAAACTTATTCAGCACTTTGAATAGATGTAGAGAAGAAAAGGCTGCATAGACAGATACAACTTACTGTGTGTAAGGAGGATTAGTTTTATCTCTGTGTATCACCTGAGGATAGTCCCATCACTGGGTATATGTAAGGGTTTTTCAACCACTTTAATACAGAAGAAACTTAATTTTGCACTTCAGTATTTTCAGTGCTGTGTGTTATGCTGCTGCTGAGTTTATATTACTGTGATAAATGTTTTATGCCTTGTTCCTGTTTTATATGCAACATTTTATAATAATGTTTGATCATGTGCACTTTGCTGAAATATATTCTTAGGGGATACTTGTTGTTGTCCTGCTTAGGTAGTATGTTGGTCCTCAAGGAGAGGTATCAGCTGTCATGAGGAGGTGCCAAGATTTAGGAGAGGAAATGTAGACAAGTGGAAATGAGAGTTCCCCTTTAACTCTAGTTATTCCCCTTAGTTGGTGGGTTGATACTAATGGCCCTGTCTTCTCCCTTACATTTGGGAAGAGGGGTCCATTCACTCTTGGGATGCCAGCAGCAATACAGACAAGATGATCCTGTGATTGTGAGAGAGCTCCCTTCCTGGAGCTTGGGGAGGAGGCTCTGGAGCAGAGGAATCCTAAGGCATGAGACTTATTCACTTTGGGCACTGAGTAATTACACCACAGCACACCACAGCAATCCTACTGTAAATTAATGTAATCGTGGAACTGCTTCCAGAATGGATGCTAAACTTTACCCCAGAACTTGGAACTGTTTACTTTATGTTCTGCATCTAATACCATATACTTGACTGTTAAAACAGACACACTCTATAATCTGCCAGTATAGACTTTTATACTCTCGAATACATTTACAAGTAAAGTTCAAGCAAAGAATCAACCTGTTTCGTTATTGTCTCAGGTGAAAACTGGTATCTAGGCCGTCTATCACATGTAGTTTACACAATATTGTTCTGCGGTGTGTAAGGAAGAAAAATTCAGTTAAGGTTGGGGTCATATTAACTGTGAAGTGTTTGGTGCAAACTGATTGGCCTCAAACCTGGTGGTGGTTGGAGAAACAGAGTCAACTTCCTGGCAGTGGGAGAGGGCCCCCTCAGGTAGCACATGCCAGACGACTTGGGTGCCCGTGTCACATGGGGCATGAGGCAACTGCTGACCACTGCTAACTGCTACCTCCAATATTTGGTCTGAAGTGGTATGTTTATATAAGTGGACAATTATTTGATAGTATGTTAAATAAATTATTATGGTTGTAACTGTTATATCTAATGTATATTTTATCAGGTCACTTTCTCTTAATTCCATGAAAAGGTCCTGAGTAGGGATGAGCCGAACACCCCCCTGTTCGGTTCACACCTGAACTTGCGAACAGGCAAAAAATTTGTTCGAACACCGTTAAAGTCTATGGGACACGAACATGAATAATCAAAAGCAGTGGTGTATTTAGGTTTTGTGCTGCCCTAGGCCTGACTAAGCTCGCGCACCCCCTAATTTAAATATGACACACCCCTTCCGGTCAAGGCCACACCTCTTCCTTTTTAAGATCCGCCCTGTCATCTTCATGGGAAGAGGACAGAGGGACACCACAGGAGGAGGACAGAGAGGGATGCCGCATTTTTTCATTTGGGGGTAAGGGGATACGTGCTGGGTGCTTTGGGAGGGGAGGAACAGACCCCCTCCACTAGCACATATCCTCTCCCCTCTCAAAGCACCCAGCACATATCCCCTTACCCCACCTCCCCTCATCCATGTGTGCATCTGTTATCTGCCCCCCTTCCCGGTTACTGTGTCCCCCTCCACTGTAAACTATACACAGACCTCAGACCGGCAGCGTGGCTTTTGCACTGAAGTCGTGTCCCTCCTCTGTGGCTCCTCCTCCTCCTGACTGTGTGCACTAGAACATTAGAGCCGAGAAGGAGGAGGAGCCGAGGAGTGTGTGTGGCTGACAGTGGGGAGAGAGGTGGTGGCTGCTACAAAAAGCTGATCGGCGCTTGTGGGACCCCGGGTGGCAGATGTCCTGGGTGCCCACGCTAGCGCACCCTGTATGGCCAGTTACCGAAGCTCAGTGCCGGAACTTGTTGTGGGCTCCGGGACAGTGGCATCACTAGGTTTGGTGTCACCTGGTGCGGTAAAAATTGTGCCCCCCCCCTTAATTTTTGGACTGGAGGCCCAGCGCTCATTTTGGCGGTCAATAAGGCCTAGAGGATATCAGGTTAGGCACTTCCTAATGGCTCAGTCCCTGGGAACAGTAATGGATAATGGCCAACAGGCTCTCTTACCAGACCCGGTGAAACTGCAACCGTGATCCCTCTGGCTGGACGTTCGCTCACTCTGGGTTGCCCAGGCTGACTCTAGTCAGTAGTGTAGCATGTCTGTACCCCGGCAGTGGCTTCATCTTTCTCCCCCTCTGGTGGTGCAGGTACAGCGTGGCTCTCTCTTTGGTGGTGCGGGAAAAGCGTGGCTCTCTCTGGTGGCGTGGCTCCCTGTCTGGTGGTGCAGGTACAGGGTGGCTCTCTGTTGGTGCAGGAACAGCGTGGCTCTATGGTGGTGCGGGTACAGCATGGCTCTCTCTCTGGTGGTGCAGGTACAGTGTGGCTCCCTCTCTGGTGGTGCGGGAACAATGTGGCTCTCTTTCTGGTGGTGTGGGTACAGCGTGGCTCTTTGGTGGTGCGGGTATAGCGTGGCTCTCTGGTGGTGCGGGTACAGCGTGGCTCTGGTGGTGAGGGTACAGTGTGGTTCTCTCTGGTGGTGTGGGTACAGCATGGCTCTCTGGTGGTGCGGGTACAGCGTGGCTCTCTGCTGGTGCATGTACAGCGTGGCTCTGGTGGTGCGGGTACAGTGTGGTTCTCTCTGGTGGTGCTGGTACAGCGTGGTTCTCTCTGGTGGTGCGGGTACAGCGTGGTTCTCTGTGGTGGTGCGGGTACAGCGTGGCTCTGGTGGTGCGGGTACAGTGTGGCTCTGGTGGTGCGGGTACGGCGTGGCTCTCTGGTGGTGCGGGTACAGCGTGGCTCTGGTGGTGGCTCCCGCTCCCGCTCTGGCTTCCCCCAGCACAGTACTCTTTTTGTCCTCCTGTAACCCCCCCAGCAGAGTGCATGCATGCTGGGGGCTGTAGCATGATGTCTGTGGACACACAGGGGCCGCCATTCTTTAGGGACTACTTTTCCCATGATACCCTCAGAGTCTTCTGATTGGCCCTCTGCTGTGGCCAATCATGGGGAGGGAAACAGCGGTCAGGAAGCTGGGCGGCGCAGCAAAACCAATTAGAGCCGCTCTCTCTCTTTCTTCTCCCTTCGACCGACAGAAAGAGGAAGGGGGCGAGCGGGGGAGATACACAGACAGCCCGCATCTCTCCTCTCCCTGTCACAGCGCTGCTGCTCAATTTGCCAGAGAACTCGGCAGCAGCAGAGAATTTCCCCGCTCGCCCCCCCCTCCCCTTTCTGTCAGCCGAAGAGAGAAAGAGCGGCTCTAATTGGTTTCAGCGCGCCGCCGCCCAGCTTCCTGCCCGCTGTTTCCCTCCCCATAATTGGCCACAGCAGAGGGCCATTCAGAGAGAGAATCAGGGCTTCACAGGGGCGGCTTGATAGCTCCTACTTAAATTGCTTTCTGACTCCCTCCGCACCCACGACGCCACTCCTAAGCTGTACTCCCCTGATGGTGGCCCTGCTGTGCGGGAAGAGGGCGCAGTTGCCGTTCTCGTGGGGGGGGCCTTTTGCCGCCCCCCCACAAAGTGCCGCCCTAGGCCTGGGCCTTGTTGGCCTAGGCCAAAACACAGCACTGATCAAAAGTGCTAATTTTAAAGGCTTATATGCAAGTTATTGTTATAAAAAGTGTTTGGGGACCTGGGTCCTGCCCCAGGGGGCATGGATCAATGCAAAAAAAAAGTTTTAAAAACGTCCATTTTTTCGGGAGCAGTGATTTTAATAATGCTTAAAGTGAAACAATAAAAGTGTAATATTCCTTTTAAATTTCGTACCTGGGGGGTGTCTATAGTATGCCTGTAAAGGGGAGCATGTTTCCCGTGTTTAGAACAGTCTGACAACAAAATTAATTTCAAAGGGAAAAAAAATCATTTAAAACTACTCGCAGCTATTAATGAATTGCCGGTCCGACAATATACATAAAAGTTAATTGATAAAAACGGCATGGGAATTCCCCACAGGGGAACCCCGAACCAAAATAAAAAAAAACAAAAAACGTGGGGAGGTCCCCCTGAATTCCATACTAGGCCCTTCAGGTCTGGTATGGATATTAAGGGGAACCCTGGCCAAATGCTTTTTTTTTTTTTTAATTTTGGCCGGGGTTCCCCTTAATATCCATACCAGACCTGAAGGGCCTGGTATGGAATTTAGGGGGACCCCCACGTCATTTTTTTTTTAAATTTTGGTTCAGGGTTCCCCTGTGGGGAATTCCCATGCTGTTTTTATCAATGAACTTTTATGTGTATTGTCGGACCGGCAATTCATTAATAGCCGCGAGTAGTTTTAAATTACTTTTTTTCCTTGGAAATGTCATTTTGCTGTCAGACTGTTCTAAACACGGGAAACATGCGCCCCTTTACAGGCATACTATAGACACCCCCCCAGGTACGACATTTAAAGGAATATTACACTTTTATTGTTTCACTTTAAGCATTATTAAAATCACTGCTCCCGAAAAAACTGACATTTTTAAAACTTTTTTTTGCATTGATCCTTGTCCCCTGGGGCAGGACCCAGGTCCCCAAACACTTTTTATGACAATAACTTGCATATAAGCCTTTAAAATCCTCCCATAGACTTTTAAAGGGTGTTCCGCGGCTTTCGAATTTGCCGCGAACACCCCATGGGGACCTGGGGTCCAGACAATTCAGTCTGGTATGGATCTTAAGGGGAACCCCCACACCAAAAAAAAAAAAATATGCGTGGGGCTTCCATAGATCCATACCAAGATCCATACCAAACCCTTATCCGAGCACGCAGCCCGGTAGGTAAGGAAAGGGGGGGCAAGCAAGCACCCCCCCTCCTGGACCATACCAAGCCACATGCCCTCAACATGGGGGGGTTGGTGCTTTGGGGTAGGGGGGCCCTGCGCCCCCCACCCCAAAGCACCTTGTCCACATGTTGATGAGGACAAGGGCCTCTTCCCAACAACCCTGGCCGTTGGTTGCTTGGGTCTGTGGGCGGGGGGCTTATTGGAATCTGGGAGCCCCCTTTAATAAGGGGGCTCCCAGATCCTGGCCCCCCAACCTATGTGAATGAGTATGGGGTACATCGTACCCCTACCCTATTATCTGGGGGAAAAGTGTCAATAAAAAAACACTACAAAGGTTTTTAAAGTAATTTTATTTGGCAGCTCCGGGGGGGTCTCTTCTGACTTCTCCGCACTCTCCCGTTCTTCTCCCGCTCTCCGGTGTCTTCTGCCGGGCTCCTCTGCCATCTTCTGCTCTTTTGCCGCTCTTTTGCTAGCGGTGGCCCGGTCTTCTCCATCGTCTTCTTCCCTCGTTCTCTTCTTCCGATGTTGACACAACGCTCTCTCCCGCTGTAATGCTGTGCATGCGGTGCGCAATGACTTATATAGGCATGTGGCGTGATCACCAGGTGATGTCACCCAGTGACCCCGCCCCCTTATGACGCCACAGTCCCATAGACCATCTGGTCCGCCAAAAATCTCTATGGTCACCATCGGGGGCCAGCGGATCCTGTCTCCGACTCACCGATGGAGTCGGTAGAAGAACCAGAGGGCAATGGGAGGGGGGACGTCCCCTCTCACCGCCGGTAAGAATGGAACAGCTGCCATGATCATTTTTATGGTGTAGGGAATCACTGGCTGAAAAAATATATACCCGCTCAAAGTCAAGGACATCCTGGGACGTACCTTGGGCGGGAAGTGGTTAATTTAAAAGAAAACATTCAGCACATATGCAGAATTTATGATGTGATTTTAACATTTTGAGCAGAAAATGAAATAAAATAAAGAACGCTGTTAAAATAACTCACCTTGGTGAATTGCCCCGTTCAAATCTCAGTTCACTATGCTGTAATGATTATTTGTAAAAAAACAAAAAACAGTTGTTAAGTTGTTTAGTGATGAAAATAACAATAGTATGGCTGTATACAATGATAATAATGGTTTAATGAATGTAGATTTTAAGTTTTTTTATAATTGTGAGTATAAATAAAAAAAGGTGGATTGCTTTTACGATTTTACTTAGCCAAATTGAAACTTTTATTAATCCTTGAAATAAAGTCCTTGACTTTTTTATTGTAAGGAATTGTATCCATACCAAAATTAATAATACAGCTCCCGTCTCGTGCATGAGACTTGAACAATACAACTGAATAGAAAGGCTTTATTTAATTGGCAGTTTTCTTTATACCCTTTTCTCTGGTTAATGTGGAATGTGCGCTTGCTTCCATTAACTATTTTCACCACTAGGCTACACTGTAAGCACAGAAAACAGGCATCAAATAAATAATTTATAAACAGATGTGACCTTTAAGACAGACTGTATTCAGGAGAATGCTAGCGCTTAGAACACCATACTAATACTTATAATGAATTCTGCAGGCTAGAAACTACACAACATTTTAAACAACATTTTGAAATATTAGTAGTTATGAGTAAACATATAATATTCTAAGCACTTACCATAGAAGTGCACACACAAATCAGAGTACTGATTTTCGAAAGAAAAAACATCTTTGCATTGGATTATAATCCCTTCAAATACTACACCAGTTTCTGGGAACTGCATAAAATAGAACAGGTTCAACTAAATATCGTTCAGTGTGACAGTTACATATACACATAGTCTCTCTCTCTCTCTATATATAGAGCATGTGTGTGTGAGTTAGCATCAGAATAGTAAGAATGAAACTGAAATAATGATTTTTGTGTTGTTCTGGCATCACACAAAAGAGTTTTTATAGATATTTTTAATTTGCCTTGGTTGTTTTGATCAATAAATCACATTTATTTTCAATGTGCATTTGCAGTAAAAATGATTTCTCAGATGTATTGATTCGTTTTACTATGTGTGAGTTCTTTCGCTGTTCCCATTAAAAGTTGTAAAGGGTAAAACAACAATTTTATAATATAATCAAGCTCTATGGGTCTGAAAAAGTCGATTTAAGAAGAAAAAAAAAGAACCTAAGGGGGATTAATTGAATTCACAATCAGGTAAGATGAGCTGTGCACAGACTTTTAACAGTACATTGTGTGTTTATTAAAGTTTCTTTTAAAACACTTTCATCATCTTGTCACGAAAATTGAGAAGTGATTAAAGTGACATTATGCTTAAAGTGGAACTTTATGTAATAGATACAAATGGAAAAACGGGCAGGATTTTTAATGCAGAAGAGACATGCTTTGCGCCCTCTACAGCTCCACTAGAAATTTGTCAATGAAAATGCTGATTGAACTCCCACACATGCATGGGGGTGAAGTCATATCGGCCTGGCAAATAAAAGAGGCCGGCGATCGATACCCAGAAGCAGGCCGCTCAAAGATGTCAGTGGCCAGCAGGGAACTTGAGGATGCTGCTTTGCTGGACTGACGGTGAGTATAGTTCCACTTTAAATAAATCTGTTTTGCAGGAAAAACCTGATGCGATTTTTTTTTTTTTTTTTTTTTTTTTTTTTTCTTTTTGTGATTATATAGTAAAAGTTCACAAGCATTACAAGAAAGAACTAGCTTGCAGGGGAAGTAATCAAGAGCAGCCAATCAGATTTCATTTTTCATTCACACAGTGCAGTGAGAATAATAGTATGAGATTAAAAATAGTTGTTTTAGCTTGCTGTAGCTAAATATGAAACATGTTTGTACTTTTTGTAGACAGCCTGAATGGCTTCAGTTTTCACCCTGGCAACTGGCTTAACTGCTAGATAAACACAGTTAGCATTACAGTTACATTTCCCAGACTTCTCATCTTCTAAAACAGTTTGAAAGTAAGAAAAACAGAACATTAAGGACCATTTATCAAGAAATTAGCGACACAAATAGTTGCAATTTAAGATGCGACTCCTTTACCAAAGTTTTGGTGAACTTAGAATAAATGCAATAGGTTTACAGACCTGTGCCTCTGTATTCCTGGGCAGCCAAGTGTGACAGCTTTCAAAGTTCAAAAACAGATTTATTACTGAGGATTAGGGATGAGCCGAACACCCCCCAGGCAAAAAATTTGTTCGAACACTGTTAAAGTCTATGGGACTCGAACGTGAATAATCAAAAGTGCTAATTTTAAAGGCTTATATGCAAGTTATTGTCATAAAAAGTGTTTGGGGACCTGGGTCCTGCCCCAGGGGACATGGATCAATGCAAAAAAAAGCTTTAAAAACATCAGTTTTTTCGGGAGCAGTGATTTTAATAATGCTTAAAGTGAAACAATAAAAGTGTAATATTCCTTTAAATGTCGTACCTGGGAGGTGTCTATAGTATGCCTGTAAAGGGGCACATGTTTCCTGTGTTTAGAACAGTCTGACAGCAAAATGACATTTCAAAGGAAAAAAAGTAATTTAAAACTACTCGCGGCTATTAATGAATTGTCGGTCCGACAATACACATAAAAGTTCATTGATAAAAACGGCATGGGAATTCCCCACAGGGGAACCCCGAACCAAAATTAAAAAAAAAATGGCGTGGGGGGTCCCCCTAAATTCTATACCAGGCCCTTCAGGTCTGGTATGGATATTAAGGGGAACCCCAGCCAAAATTTTAAAAAAATGGTGTGGGGTCCCCCCAAAAATCCATACCAGACCCTTATCCGAGCACGCAACCTGGCAGGCCACAGGAAAAGAGGGGGGACTAGAGGGCGCCCCCCCTCCTGAACCATACCAGGCCACATGCCCTCAACATTGGGAGGGTGCTTTGGGGTAGCCCCCAAAGCACCTTGTCCCCATGTTGATGGGGACAAGGGCCTCATCCCCGCAACTCTTGCCCGGTGGTTGTGGGAGTCTGCAGGCAGGAGGCTTATCGGATTCTGGAGTCCCCTTTAAGAAGGAGACCCCAGATCCCGCCCCCCCGTGTGAAATGGTAAGGGGGTACCATTTCACAAAAACTGTCAAAAATGACAAGAGAGAGTTTTTGACAATCCTTCTTCCTTCTTCCTCTGACATTCCCTGTGACGTCAGGGGGGCGGGGGTCACCCGTTTGGGGGGCTACCCCAAAGCACCCTCCCAATGTTGAGGGTATGTGGCCTGGTATGGTTCAGGGGGGGCGCTCTCTTGTCCCCCCCCTCCTTTCCTGCGGCCTGCCAGGTTGCGTGCTTGGATAAGGGTCTGGTATGGATTTTTGGGGGACCCCACGCTATTTTTTTTTTTCATTTTGGCTGGGGTTCCCCTTAATATCCATGCCAGCCTTGAAGGGCCTGGTATGGAATTTAGGGGGACCCCACGCCTTTTTTTTTTTTTTTTTTTTAAATTTTGGTTCGGGGTTCCCCTGTGGGGAAATCCCATGCCGTTTTTATCAATGAACTTTTATGTGTATTGTCGGACTGATAATTCATTAATAGCCGAGAGTAGTTTTAAATTACTTTTTTCCTTTTGAAATGTCATTTTGCTGTCAGACTGTTCTAAACACGGGAAACATGCGCCCCTTTACAAGCATACTATAGACACCCCCAGGTATGAAATTTAAAGGAATATTACACTTTTATTGTTTCACTTTAAGCATCATTAAAATCACCGCTCCCGAAAAAACGTCCGTTTTTAAAACTTTTTTTGCATTGATCCATGTCCCCGGCGCAGGACCCAGGTCCCCAAACACTTTTTATGACAATACCATGCATATAAGCCTTTAAAATTAGCCCTTTTGATTTATAGAATTTTAAAGGGTGTTCCGCGGCTTTCGAATTTGCCGTGAACACCCCAAATTGTTCGCTGTTGGGCGAACTGGCGAATAGCCGATGTTCGAGTCGAACATGAGTTCAACTCGAACTGGAAGCTCATCCCTACTCAGGATAAGACAGATTAAAGAAGCGATCAGAGTCACGGTTCCTTTAATCACAAATGTGCCTTTACAGCAGCCAAAAGAGGAATTTGTGACTCAGGCTGTTACCTTGTAACACATCTGCCCCAAAATGTATCTCACTGCTCCTGTTTATCATCACTTTGCTTCATGACAGAATTGATAAATGTGCCTCAGTACTCCATGGTTCAAGCACGTTAATCTTCTTGACCCCACTGCAGCCTCATCCAGACATGTAGAACCACAAGGGGTAGTTTTGTTTAGCACAGAATGAGACAGAAGAACTGCAGCCCACTTAAAAGCCCACTATAAAACCTGCTAAATGAGGTTTTGATATAGCTCATATTAAAATGTGTGTCAAAACAAAACATTGTTTTCACTTTTGTAGAGGGCTGGGAAGGTGTAGACCCCCCCCCCCCTTTGTGATTTTTAAAATGTCAGTAAAAAAATGACAGGTTCTGGCCTTCCCCTGCGCTATAAGCATTTTCATTGCTGTCTGTGAAGTTCTTGTAATTTTACCTTCAAACGGTGCACTGGCGACAATGGTTGCACCAGATAGGATGTTAAAGAAAAGCTCTCCAACATATTCCCAAAATACAGTATAATTCTAACATTTCTATTGGTTAATCACTGTGATGGACTGCCTCACTGACCATTAGAAATATGCAGGAGGCAGAAATGAGTGGACATGCTTTGGGGAACAATTGGGAATTCACATCTAACTGCAGACTTTAAATGCAGCAGTTTTTTTTCCACTGGAAGAAGCTCTTTAAGGTATTATGAAGGTACTCTGGTGCTCCCATTGCTTTGTTTTATACAGGCCAGGAAAGCCTTTAAAGCATTATGATGGTCCCAGGGTGCCTACATCCAGGTCTAGTTGGTGCAGGGGTGGAAAATTCCTTCTTAGCTGTACCAAAAATTGCAGCTTGTCCAACATGAAAAAAATATTTTGCTGGTTATTGTACCTACACAAGAGCATAGTGAGGAAGGTAACGGCCTTTAATATCAGCACATTATTGTTTTTCAATTGAAATTAAGCATGGTATGCTATTACTAATATAAACACTCCTGGGACTGTTACAAGCTTCAGCTTCCCCAAAATATCAGCATGTAGGGGATCCCTCAGCAATGTAGTGGCAGGTAGGATCTATATAAGAGAGAGGCATCGACTCTGAGAGAAAATGGTGGAGAGCAATAGCCAAAGGACATATTTGAGTTTAGGTCAGCTTTAACCCCTTACTCTAAACCTGAAATAAACTCTTCAAGATAACCTTGAAAGCTTACCTTTACCCTAAGGCCTCATGCACACTGCTGCTGTGAAACTCACATTTTTGTGAGTTTACGCATTTTTTAATGCCCTTAAACTCCCCTCTATGTGTCCATGTACACATGGACGATTTAGCAGTTTAGTAGCAGGAGAGTTTAGAGGATGTTTTCTGAACACCCTAAAATCACATTCTTGAGAGACAATTTCGACCACAAAAATTGCTGTACGCTTTTAAACGAGCAGAAACGTGCTAGGCGCATTTAGCATTTTGACGATTATTCAATGGCCAGAGTAAATTAAAAATCTGCCCAATGAAGTAAATAAATGGCCAAACTCCAAACTCTGTTAAACTCTGCTTTACTCACTTAAACTGTTCTGAAAAAAATGCAGCTTGGGTACGTTTATAACACTGATTTTCTCCTGTCAGGATAAATAGCGTTTACAAGAAACCAGTGTGCATGAGGCCTTACTCCTCCACTAAACCCGTCTCTTAATCTAAACCTACTATTTAACATGAATCTATCCTTGATTCCAAACTTAACCACTTGCCGACCGCCGCACAACGATATACGTCAACAGAATGGCACGAGCAGGCATTGGGCGTACCTGTACGTCCCTGCCTCCCAGCGGGCCCAGTGCCTGCGGCTGTTGGCTTCATTCCAGGAGCGATCCATGCTGAGGGGGAGGCCACCAATTCATGGCCACCCCCTCGCGATCGCTCCTGACGAATGGGCTTCTTCCTCTGCCTGTGAACTGTAAACACAGGTCAGAGGAAATGATGTCATCTCTCCTCGCACTTCCTTTTTTGTTCGGGAGCCGTGGAGAGAAGACGTGAAAAGTGAGTTACACCAACAGCACACTAACACCAGTACACATAAGCACACAAATAACCCCCCAATTACCCCCGATCGCCCCCTGCACCCCCAGTCACAGTGTCACCGATTGCATGTTCATTTTTTTACTGATCACTGCATTTGGTGTCATTTGTGACTGTAAAAAGTGTTAGGGCAGTTAGTGGTAGCCACCTTCAGGTCTAGGGTACCCCCCTAACCCCACTTAATAAAGGTTTAACCCCTTGATCACCCCCCCCAGTTAACCCTTTCACCCCCTGTTGCCAGTGCCACTAAGCGATCTTTTTTCTGATCGCCATATTGGTGTCACGGGTGACGCTAGGTAGCCAGTTCGTTTTTTAGGTTCACCATCAGCTTTTTATAGCGTCAGGTACCCCCATATACTACCTAATAAAGGTTTTAACCCCCTGATTGTCCCCTAGTTAACCCTTTCACCCCCTGTCACCAGTGATCACCATATAAGTGTTACGGGTGACACTGGTTAGTTAGTTTGTTTTTTATAGTGTCAGGGCACCCGCCGTTTATTACCCAATAAAGGTTAAACTCCCTGATCTCCCGGTGAGTGATATCAGTTAGGTTTTAGGGTCAGTCAGGGTCTGCGTTGCCCCAGGCAGCGTCAGATTAGTGCCAGTAGTGTTAACATCCACGCATGCAGCATACACCTCCCTTAGTGGTATAGTATCTGAACGGATCAATATCTGATCTGATCAGATCTATACTAGCGTCCCCAGCAGTTTAGGTTTCCCAAAAATGCAGTGTTAGTGGGATCAGCCCAGATACCTGCATTTTGTCCCTCCGCCCAGCCCAGCCCACCCGAGTGCAGTATCGATTGATCACTGTCACTTACAAAAAACTAAACACATAACTGAAGCATTCGCAGAGTCAGGCCTGATCCCTGTGATCGCTAACAGTTTTTTTTTTTTTTTTTGGTAGCGTTTTCATACAGTCACTAACAGTCAGGAGCTTTTTTACCTGTGAGTCTCACTACTGTACCACTAAATTTAGATCCCAAAATGGTAAATCGAAGGTACACTAGTGAAGAGGCCTACACGTTTCTGAGCATTATAGATAGTGAAGAGGAAGTCACTCATCTGTCAGATTCAGGCTCAGAATACGATCCTGTAGACAACAGAGGCTCCATAACAGATAGCTCTGACAACGAGTTGTGGTCCCTGCCAAGGTCAGGTGTACCAGACCCTGATCTTCTTCTGCTGTTGTTGAGGTGCAGAGAAGTATAGTGCCGCTCATCCTTCTGGTGAATTGGCAAGCACCAGCAGCCTAGTACACCCTGGTCGTACATCCAGCACTGCAGTATCACGTGGTGACCTGGTGAGTCTCATAAGTGCAGTTCAAACTGGCGAGGCAGCAAGCACAAGTAGTGTCCCGCTGCCACCAAGAAGAGAAAGACAGGCTCGTTGTGCCCATAGTGTCCTTCCTGCAGAATTTGCCAATCCTAATTGGGAACCCACCACTTCTGCAGCACCCGTACTTCCCCCATTCACTGGCCAACCCGGAATTCAGGTGGAAACAGTTGATTTTACGTCACTTGATTTTTATTCCCTGTTTTTCACCGAAGATCTCTATAGATCTATTGTGGACCAAAGCAATTTATATGCTGGTCAATTCATCGCTGCTAATCCCCAGTTGTCCCTTGCCAGAGATTGGAAACTAATTAGGGTTTCCGAATTTAAGACCTTTTCTGGGCCTATCCCTCGACATGGCCATAGTTAAATTGAGTATGTTGCGGTCATATTGGTCCACTGACCCAATTTACCATATGCCCCTGTTCTCTGCCTCCATGGCCAGGGCATGATACAAGCAGATCTTTCGGTTCATTCACTTCAACGACAACGAACTCTGTCGTCCTCATGGAGACCCTGGATACAATCGGCTCTACAAAATTCGGGTCCTCGTAAACCACTTCAATGAATGGTTTGCAGTCTTGTTTACTCCCGATCAAGTTGTCTGTGTTGATGAGTCCCTGATTAAATTTTCTGGCCGCTTGTCTTTCAAACCGTATCTTCCCAGCAAGCGTGCCAGATACAGGGTCAAGATGTATAAGCTCTGTGACAGGGCCACAGGCTATACATATAGTTTTAAGGTTTACGAGGGAAGAGATAGTCACGTAGAGCCAGAGAACTACCCAGATTACATAGGGAGCACTGGCAAGATTGTGTGGGACTTGGTGTCACCCTTATTCAGAAAGGGGTACCATTTGTATGTGGACAATTATTACACGAGTGTGCCAGTTTTTAGTCACTTGTTTGATCATCAGATTGGCGCATGTGGCACCGTGCGACCTAAACGCTGGGGCTTACCCCAGAGGCTTGTATATTCCCGTCTTAGGCTGGGGAAGAGAGCCTGCTTCAAGTGTAATAATTGCTCACTGTGAAGTGGAGGGATAATAAGAATGTTTTCGTTCTGTCCTCCCTTCACTCAGACACGACGGTCCAAATTCCTATGGCCACTGGTGTTGTGGAGAAACCCCTCTGTGTTCATGAATAGAACCAAAATATGGGAGGGGTGGACCTCAACGACCAGTTGCTGGCGCCGTACCTAATTGCCCGTAAGGCCAGACACTGGTACAAAAAAGTGTCTGTATACTTATTTCAATTGGCTTTGCTAAACGCTCATGTGCTATACAGAGCTTCAGGACGGACTGGATCCTTCCTTAAAGCGGGATTCCGGCCTGAAAAAAAAAAATGTAAAAGTCAGCAGCTACAAACACTGCAGCTGCTGACTTTAAATAAGTACTTACCTGTCCTGGGGGCCCGCGATGTCGGCCGCCCGAGGCCGACCTATCCCTTGGCTCTCGGGTCCCAGCACCGCCATCCTAGGTAAGGGAAACAGGCAGTGGAGCCTTGCGGCTTCACTGCCAGTTTCCTACTGTGCACGTGCGAGCAGCGCTCCGCTCTGTGAATGGCTCTGTGAATTTTTTTTCAGGGTGGCCCTCCACTTTAAATTTCAGGAAGCGATCATCAGAGTCCTTCTGTTTCCAGATGGTGCTCCACCTCACCTTCCCAATCCAAATGCAGTAAGCCGGCTGCATGAGAGGCATTTTCCGTATGTCCTCCCTAGTACCCCTACCCAACGAGCACCCCAAAGAAAATATTGTGTCTGTAGAAAGTGCGGATATAGGCATGACACCCATAATTTTTGTCCCTCCTGTCCTGACAATCCTGGTCTTTGCATTGGTGAATGTTTTGAATGCTACCATACACTAGTGGAGTTTTAGCGTAGGGTACAGCACTGCACAGAGTGGGACACACTTTCACAGGGTCTCCAAAGATGTCATCACATTTTCAGAGACCCGAACCTGGAACCAAACCAAAAAATAAAATATAAAATAAAAAAAACAAAAATAGTTGTCGTTTTATTGTTCGCTCTCCCTCTCTCTCTCCCTCTCTCCCTCTCTCCCTCTCTCTCTCTCTCTCTCTCTCTCTCTCTCTCTCTCTCTCTCTCTCTCTCTCTCTCTTGTTCTGTTCTTTTTTACTGTATTCTATTCTGCAATGTTTTATCGGGTTTTATTGTTTTTCATCAAACAAGGTTTTATTAAGCAAAGATGATGCATATAAATACATAGTATTACTAATATATATTTATACATAAAAATGCGTATTAAACAAGGAAAGTATACATTGTTAATATAATCAACATTAGGGGTAATATATGTTAATGTAGAAATAAATGTATAGAACTATGAACTACTATCATCATAATGTGTAGTTTTAACTTTGCCCCCCCCATGCTTCAGCATGTATATATATTTTAGGCACAGGTTGCGTTAAAAAATGTTTTATTTTTTACTATGTTTTCTTTGTATTTGCTTTGCAGGTATGGTATGTCTTACTGTTATACTATAATGCTGCTTTGTTTTATTGTTAACCATCATTTGCTTAGTAGGTACGCCATTCAGCTGCAGCGCGGATTTATTTATCTTGACAGTAACAGCGTTTGCTTCCACAATACATAAATCCATGACTCCAGCGCTGTAGGAGGTGATTTTACCACCTCAGTTAAAAACAAAATGGTAAATATATGCCCATCATTAGAATTGAGTGGAAGAAGGGAGGTATTCTAATGGTGGGCATACCCACCAATCTCTTTTTTTCGTTCAGCCTACAGGCTGCATGAAAAAAAGATTACAATATATGCCCAAGGACCAGCAACGTACTGGTATGCTGCTGGACTTTGAGTGGTTATACCAGAATGATGCCTGCGGGTTTAGGTCTCATCTTGGTATCATTCTTTTCATCCAGCAGTCAGCTTTCATGTAAAAGCAATCCTAGTGGCTAATTAGCCTCTAGACTGCTTTTACAAGCAGTGGGAGGGAATGCCCCTCCACCGTCTTCCATGGTTTTCTTTGGCTTTCCTGTCCCAACAGGGAAACTGAGCATGCAGCCGGTGGTTCCGCCAGCTGACCATAGAGCTGATCAGAGACCAGAATGGCTCCAATCATCTCTATGGCCTAAGAAACCGGAAGCTACAAGCATTTCATGACTTAGATTTCGCTGGATATTAACAGCGCCATTGGGAAATTGGGAAAGCATTTTATCACACCGATCTTGATGTGGTCAGTTGCTTTGAGGGCAGAGGAGAGATCTAGGGTCTAACAGACCCCAATTTTTTCCAAAAAGAGTACCTGTCACTACCTATTGCTATCATAGGGGATATTTACATTCCCTGAGATAACAATAAAAATGATATAAAAAAAATGAAAGGAACAGTTTAAAAATAAAATAAAAAAGCAAAATAGATAATTAAAAAAAAAAAAATCACCCTTGCCCAAACCCCCCCCCCACTCTCGCGCAAAGGTGAAAGCAAGCGTCGGACTGGCGGCATATGTAATCAGCAATTGCACCATGCATGTGAGGTATCACTGTGAAGGTCAGATCGAGGGCAGTAATTTTAGCAGTAGACCTCCTCTGTAAATCTAAAGTGGTAACCTGTAAGGGCTTTTAAAGGCTTTTAAAAATGTATGTAGTTTGTCACCGCTGCGCGTTTGTGCGCAATTTTAAAGCATGTCGTGCTTGGTATCCATGTACTCGGCCTAAGATCATCTTTTTTATTTCGTCAAACATTTGGGCAATATAGTGTGTTTTAGTGCATTAAAATTAAAGTGTGTTTTTTCCCCAAAAAAATGCGTTTGAAAAATCGCTGCACAAATACTGTGTGAAAAAAAAATGAAACACCCACCATTTTAATCTGTAGGGCCTTTGCTTTAAAAAAAATATATAATGTTTGGGGGTTCAAAGTAATTTTCTTGCAAAAAAAAAAATATTTTTCCATGTAAACAAAAAGTGTCAGAGCTTTGGTTAGAGTGGTTAGAAGAGTGGGTGATGTGTGACATAAGCTTCTAAATGTTGTGCATAAAATGCCAGGACAGTTTAAAACCCCCCAAAATAGCAAAATATAAAATATTCCATGGACTCAATATGCCTCTCAGCAAATAGCTTGGGGTGTCTACTTTCCAAAATGGGGTCATTTGGGGGGTGTTTGTGCCATCTTGGCATTTTATGGCCTTCAAAACTGTGATAGGTAGTGAGGAGTGAAATCAAAAATTTACGCCTTTAGAAATCCTGAAGGCGGTGCTTGGTATTCAATCACTTGGGACAAAAAAATGTAATATTGAATGGGCTCAACATGCCTCTCAGCAATTTCCTTGGGGTGTCTACTTTCCAAAATGGGGTAATTTGGGGGGGGGGGGGGTTGTACTGCCCTGCCATTTTAGCACCTCGAGAAATGAGATAGGTAGTCACAAACTAGAAGCTGTGTAAATTCCAGAAAATGTACCCTAGTTTGTAGACGCTATAACTTTTGCGCAAACCAATAAATATATGCTTTTTGACTTTGTTTTTTTTACCAAAGCCATGTAGCTGAATACATTTTGGCCTAAATGTATTGCTAAAATTGAGTTTATTGGATTTTTCTTATAACAAAAAGTAGAAAATATCTTCTTCTTCAATATTTTCAGCCTCTTCCGTTTATATCGCAAAAAATGAAAATAGCAGAAGCAATCAAATACCATCAAAAGAAAGCTCTATTTGTGGGGAAAAAAAAGGACGCAAATTTTGTTTGGGTACAACATTGCATTACTGCGCAATTACCAGTTAAAGCAGCGCAGTGCCAAATTGTAAAAAGTCCTCTGGTCTTTGGGCAGCCAAATGGTCCGGGGCTTAAGTGATTAAACATACCCTTAGGAGGCTGTGTCTACAGGCTTCTGTGTGTGTCATACATGCGTTGTGTTTCAATCCAAGACTATAATGCCACGTACACATGGTCAGACTTTGTTCGGACATTCCGACAACAAAATCCTAGGATTTTTTCCGACGGATGTTGGCTCAAACTTGTCTTGCATACACACGGTCACAAAAAGTTGTCGGAAAATCCGATCGTTCTAAACGCAGTGACGTAAAACACGTATGTCGGGACTATAAACGGGGCAGTGGCCAATAGCTTTCATCTCTTTATTTATTCTGAGCATGCGTGGCACTTTGTCCGTCGGATTTGTGTACACACGATCGGAATTTCCGACAATGGATTTTGTTGTCGGAAAATTTTATATCCTGCTCTCAAACTTTGTGTGTCGGAAAATCCGATGGAAAATGTGTGATGGAGCCTACACACGGTCGAAATTTCCGACAACAAGGTCCTATCACACATTTTCCATCAGAAAATTCGACCGTGTGTATGGGGCATAAGAAGTCGGCTTGAACATGGTAAAATGCATGTCAGAAGCAGGTTAACTGCAGGTCAGATGCACTTGTCAATGACTTCTGAATGATCCCAGAAACATTTCAAACTGATATCAAACTCTTATGCTCCGTACACACGGTCGGATTTTCCGACGGAAAATGTGTGATAGGACCTTGTTGTCGGAAATTGTTGACCGTGTGTAGGCTCCATGACACATTTTCCATCGGATTTTCCGACACACAACATTTGAGAGCTTGCTATAAAATATTCCGACAACAAAATTCGTTGTCGGAATTTCCGATCGTGTGTACACAAATCCGAAGCACAAAGTGCCACGCATGCTCAGAATAAAGAGATGAAAGCTATTGGCTACTGCCCTGTTTATAGTCCCGACGTATGTGTTTTATGTCACCGCGTTCAGAATGATCGGATTTTCTGACAACTTTGTGTGACCGTGTGTATGCAAGACAAGTTTGAGCCAACATCCGTCTGAAAAAATCCTAGGATTTTGTTGTCGGAATGTCCGATCAATGTCCGACCGTGTGTACGGGGCATTACCACACACAACACACGTAACACCCAAACACACATTCCCAAAGCCTGTAGATACAAGCCCTAAATCTAATTATTAAAGCAAACATTTAGTGAATAAAATTCATTGGTTATCATTGTTATTCTCAAAAAAATGGCAGTTGCCTAGGTATTTCAGGTCTTCAACAAACATATCACAAATGGTGCAAAAGTGAAGTTACGACATCAGGAAATTAGAATAGTTCTGGTTCTAAATTAAAGTGACTATGGTAGGTGGGTATACATGTTCAGTTTTTTCTTTCAACCAGAGGGTTGAACAAAAAAACTGCCAGATCCCTGCATCAACACAAAGATGTCTAATGCAGGGATCTCTCCCGCTGATCTATTGTATTCTGACAGGGGCGCTGATCAAATGCTGGTTTTCCAGCAAGACTATTGGACAGAAGCCGGTCATTAGACTGGCTTCTGTTACATAGTTACATAGTAGGCGAGGTTAAAAAAAGACACAAGTCCATCAAGTTCAAACTATGTGTGTGATTATATGTCAGTATTACCAGACAGCAGTACACATTCCTGTTCAAATAGCTGACTTTCAGTACGTTTGTACCAGGCTTAAACAGTACATTAAAAAACTAAACATAAACATCATTAAGAGCCCTTGCACACTGGGGCGGTTTGCAGGCGCTATTGCGCTAATAATAGCGCCTGCAAACCGCCCCGAATGTGCTGCTGCTGTCATCCCAGTGTGCAAGCCCCGAGGGCTTGCACACTGGAGCGATGCTCTGGCAGGACGGTAAAAAAAGTCCTGCCAACAGCATCTTCGGAGCGGTGAAGGAGCGGTGTGTATACCGCTCCTTTACCGCTCCTGCCCATTGAAATCAATGGGACGGCGCGGCTATACCGCCGGCAATGCGCCACTGCAGAGGCGCTTTGCAGTGGTATTTAACCCTTTCTCGGCCGCTAGCGGGGGGTAAAACCGCCCCGCTAGCGGCCGCATACCGACGGTAAAACGCCGCTAATAGTAGCGGCGTTTTACCGCCGACGCCGCCCCCCGCCCCAGTGTGCAAGGGCTCTTAAACATCTAAGCAGCTCAAAAAATGGATTTATAACTTTCCCTTTAAGATAACTATAAAACTAGAAGAACCAAGTTGTGTCTGTGGTTACCCCCACCCTTTACTACATCATCATCATCATCATCATTTACATTTTACATTAAGCCCCAATCGGTTAATAGGAGAATATATAGCTACTTATGACTCATAGTTATTCAACTATAACATGCTTAGTACAGGGAACATCTACATGCAGCCCATATATTTTTTTTATTATTCCTCCACATGTGCATGACTATTAGAGCCATGGGGGCTCATAAACAATAATAAGTGTTTTTCTATCTTCTTTAATTGCATTGGCATTATACTATGGGTTCAATTTAGATGCAAATAGTGCTTAGTGGATGTCTTCCTTAATCCGTCTTTAATATGCCTGCTTATACTTGGCACATTTGCTAACTTGCTTTGGGAATTAATAATGGCCTACAGAGTCATTACTGAAATCCAGTTGTTGTGATCCAAGTCTTCTGACTTGGGTTTATGATATTTTATTAAAGCCAATGGTGTCCAGAATTACTTTTTAGAATATAATGTTTAGATTATCCATATTAACATTTATTTATTTATTTATTTCTCAGTGTTGTGCTTGATTGTTCAGTTTTTTTTTCTGCTGCCTTTTCCTTTTAAGCTTACTTATTTTACTTAGCAATGTAAAGATAAAGGAATGTCATATGTCTGCTTTTAGCTGCTTACCACCCTCCTGCAATATAACTTTATTATCTTTTACAAAATATCCCCTTTTTCCAGCTCCATAATAATACTGCTCACCGATGATTTGGTGTTGGATTTCAGGCATAGAAGCTTTTTCACAATCATTCTACGAAGATTTGCTATTTTTTTATTGGCATATTAGTACAAATTTGTTTTAATAATCTTGCTTGTAACAGTGGTTGTTAGGTTTAATTTCACTGTTATAAGGTCAAATTAGGCTTTACTAAGCAAAATATGTAGGCTGCCATTTCTTAACTCTTCATTATAAGAAGCTAGTGTTTTGGCTTTTATGATGATTTAATGTCTATAGAATGGCTACTTTAAAGCAAACCGGTCATAAAAGTGTCTTAAAAGTACTTGCCCACAACACCAGAATGTTGCTCCATTCTGGTGATATCTGTGGGATATCCAACACTTACAAGATAGTTGATGTCTAAGTCCCACACAACTTTAACTGGTTCCTTGCCTAACTAAGATTCACTCATTACACAATACAGCAATGATGTAGAGGTCAGGAGGAGGAACCAGCGAGGGCTGAAGGAGACCTAGCAGATCAACACTCTTGGGAGTGTTGGTTGTCCTGGCAGTAAAGGCAGCAGAAAAGGTAAGTATTCACTCATATTTACACTTATGTGGGACACTTTTATTTCATAACATGGTCACTTTAATTTAGAACCAGAACAATTCTAATTTCCTAATGTCTTGACTTCACTCTGGCACAATTTGTTATATGTTTGTTGTAGGCCAGAAACAACTAGGCAACTGCCATTTTTATTAGAATAACAATGACAACCAATGAATTTTGTTCACTAAATGTTTGCTTTAATAATTAGATTTAGGGCTTGTATCTACAGGCTTTGGGAATGTGTATTTGGGTGTTACATGTGTTGTGTGTGGTAAGAGTTTGATATCAGTTTGAAATGTTTCTGGGATCATTCAGAAGTCATTGACAAGTGCATCTGACCTGCAGTTAACCTGCTTCTGACATGCATTTTACCATTTTCAAGTCGACTTCTTATAGTCTTGCATTGGAGCACAACGCATGTATGACACACACAAAAACACCTAAGACCCCATTCACACAGGGGCAACACGACTTGCAGGTCGCCTCAGCGAGGCGACCTGCAAACGACTGCCTGGGCGACTTGCAAAACGACTTCTGTATAGAAGTCTATGCAAGTCGCCCCAAGTCGCCCCCAAAGTCGTACAGGAACCTTTTTCTAAGTTGGAGCGACTTGCGTCGCTCCCCTTAGAACGGTTCCATAGCACAGAACGGGAGGCGACTTGTCAGGCGACTAGGTCGCCTGACAAGTCGTCCCTGTGTGAATGGGCTCTAAGGGTATGTTTGGGTTTGGAATCAAGGATAGATTCATGTTAAATATTAGGTTTAGTTTTAGAGACAGGTTTAGTGGAGGAGTAAGGCCTCATGCACACTGGTTTCTTGTAAACGCTGTTTATCATGACAGGACAAAATCAGCGTTATAAACGTACCCAAGCTGCATTTTATCAGAACAGTTTAAGTGAGTTTAGCAGAGTTTGGAGTTTAGGCATTTATTTACTTCATTGGCCAGAATTTTAATTTATTCTGGCCATTGAATTAAATACTCGCCAAAATGCTAAATGTGCCTAGCACATTTCTGCTCGATTAACAGCGTTCAGCAATTTTTGTGGTCAAAATTGCCTCTCCAAAATGTGATTTTAGGGTGTTTAGAAAATATCCTCTAAACTCCCCTGCTACTAAACTGCTAAAATGTCCATGTGTACATGGACACATAGGATAACATAGAGGGGAGTTTAAGGGCATAATAAAAATGTGTAAACTCACAAAAATAGGTATGCAGCTTGATGTGCATGTTACTTTTCCTACAACAGGGACGCTCACACTGCCAAGGTCACACTCTACATTGAGGGAATGGCTGTAGAAGTCCAAATAGTCCTTGCATGGGCAGTTTATTGTTAAGGTAGTTAAGCAATTAATTATTTTAGTGCTGAGATATATGATTAATCACATATTGGGGACTTTTAAGTTTGTGTCCAGAGTTGCCAAAGGCCTGCAATGCAGTGGAGTTTTATGCGCCAGTCTCCAGAAAGGGAAGTATACATTCTCCTATTTTACAGTCTAGCATTACTTTACTTTGGATCCCAGAGTGACAGGGTCAAATTATTATTTTGAAAACTACCCTTTTATCCCAATCTGCAGGCAAATATGATTTTCTTGTAATGCAGTAAATTAAAATGTTGTTTTCTCGTAATTGTGGAAACAGATTTAATGGTTTTGCGTACAGACCTCCAGAAATTTCATAATCTCAGTTTTTTCCAGAAACATAAACAGAGCTTGAGTATAACATTCAATCATCTCCAGCTCACTTGTGAAGTTGAAAATTCCATGTTTGGAAATACATGATCTTACATTTACTGTATATGAATGCTTTTTTAACTACTGAAGTGTTTATAGAAGGCAGATCTGGGCACTTCATTGTTGCTTCTGTATCTACTGAGAATGTGCAATTTTATTTGTGGTCTATCACAGTGGGGACAGTTCTCCCACCAGGAAAAGACAATGGCCTGACAGGAGGAATTCCCACATCAACACTGTCTGTGTTGATGGGGGAATCGAGCAAACCTCATTCCTGCAACCCATGGTTGCAGGAAAGAAATTTGCTCCCTTTATGGCTGGCTGAAGTAAGCTTTATTCTAAGGGACTGTTGGAGGTCATCATGTGTAGAGTATAGCTATAGGAATATGTGAAAAAACAGCCAGCACATCTCATTGAATGGGGCTGTGGCATGCATGCTCAGTATGAAGAAGGGCTAGCCAGCACCTTGTCGGGGGAAAGATTCCTGGATCGGGTAGGGGGGAATGCATTATCCCAGGTGGATTGCACTCATGTAGATGTGAGGATGTTTAAAGGACTCTAAAGCTGAAGTTGTCCTTTAAAAGAATCCCCAAAAGGGATTGCTGTATGATTTTTTTGTAATATTGTGATGGTTTGAATACCAAATTAACTCAATAAATGGCTCCCAATTGTATCCTGTCACTCAGAATTGCTGATCTGCATATTTGAAAATCTCAAGATCTTTCTCGTTGCATCTTACACTACAACAAAATACAGTGTTGTTTTTTTTTTTTTTTTTGTTTGTTTTTTTACAATTTGTATTGAATATACTTATGGTAATGATAAACCTTTAACTGCAAACACTATTTAGAGTTATGACTGTTATATTTCTTTGCAACTCTACAAAACTATGATGACAGACAGAGGGGGTTATTTACGAAAACAAAAGAGTGCAAAATCTGGTGCAACTCTACATAGAAACCAATCAGCTTCCAGGTTTTATTGTCAAAGCTTAATGGAACAAGCTGAAGTTACAAGCTGATTGGCTACCACGCACATCTGCTCCAGATGCTGAATGCACCAGCTTTAGTAAATCTACCTAAATGTTCTCTATCATTAGTCTCAAAAGGACAGACATCCCTGGATGTAGAGCTATTAGTGTTTGAACAGGTGACAGAAAGAACAAAGATTACTGAGAAAGATATCTGTCTCAGAAGAGAACAACTTAAAAGCAATCTATGAACTTGATTTTTTAATCAAAACAGAACTTTTGTTTCAGGTAAAAGCATTGGGTTTAAACAGTATGGTAGATCCATCAATTATTGTGAGAAATTGGTAAATATAACATTTTCTTAAAGAGGACACACAGTTAAAAAGTATAAATGACTGCCAGGATAAAAATTACTATATAGGCAAAACAATTAAAATAATAGAGGGTCACATCCTGGAACAATTTATGTCAGTGGACATGGGGCTAAGTGTACCCCATTTGTTAAATCATATGAGAGAATGTCAAAGGGGAAACACTGCAGCAGTCTTTTTTTTTTTTACTGAGGTGCTGCCTGAGGTCATCAGGGGTGCCGCTGCTGTGAGAGCAGTGAAAGGTGAGGTGGCTTCCTTAGTCCTGAGCTATCCACCTTCCCCTACAGGACAGTACACAGCAGAGCAGTACCCAGTGTGAGTGCAGGTATAGTACTGCAGTATTTCAAAAGGCTGTGGATGCGTGTGTGTGCATATATATGTCTGCATGTAAGCCTTTTTAGGGCTTGTTCATAATAGTGGAAGGGACTGATGCTCCTCTAAAAAGTGCTCAATGCTCGGATAATTTTTCAGAGGCATTTAAAAGACTGTGAACAGAGCCTTACCGTATGGTTGCAGTGCCTTAAAAAGTATTCATACCCCTTGAAAATTTCCACATTTTGTCATGTTACAACCAAAAACATAAATGTGTTTTATTGGGATTTTATGTGATAGACCAACACAAAGTGGCACATAATTGTGAAGTGGAAGGAAAATAATAAATGGTTTTCAATTTTTTTTACAAATAAATATCTTAAACATGTGTCATGAATTTGTATTCAGCCCTCTTTACTCTGATACCCCTAATTAAAATCTAGTGGAACCAATTGCATTCAGAAGTCACCTAATTAGTAAATAGAGTCCACCTGTGTGTAATTTAAGCTCAGTATAAATACAGCTGTTCTGTAAAGCCCTCAGAGGTTTGTTAGAGAACCTTAGTGAACAAACAGCATCATAAAGGCCAAGGAACATACCAGACATATCAGGGATAAAGTTGTGGAGAAGTTTAAAGCAGGGTTAGGTTCTAAAAAAAATTCCCAAGCTTTGAACAACTCACAGAGCACTGTTCAATCCATCATCAAAAAATACAAAGCGTATGGCACAACTGCAAACCTACCAAGACATAACTGTCCACCTAAACTGACATGCCGGGCAAGGAGAGCATTATTCAGAGAAGCAGCCAAGAGGCTCATGGTAACACTGGAGGAGCTGCAGAGATCCACAGCTCAGGTGGGAGAATCTGTTTACAGGACAACTATTAGTCATGCACTCCACAAATCTGGCCTTTATAGAAGAGTGGCAAGAAGAAAGCCATTGTTGAAAGAAAGCCATAAGAAGTCCCATTAGCAGTTTGTGAAAAGCCATGTGAGGGACACAGCAAACATATAGAAGAAGGTGCTCTGATCAGATGAGACCAAAATTCAACTTTTTGGCCTAAAAGCAAAATGCTATGTGTGGCAAAAAACTAACACTACATATTACCCTGAACACACCGTGAAACATGATGGTGGCAGCATCATGTTGAGGGGATGCTTTTCTTCAGCAGGGACAGGCAAGGTGGTCAAAGTTGAGCCAGTTATAATTTTCCTTCCACTTCACAATTATGTACCACTTTGTGTTGATCTATCACATAAAATCGCAATAAAATACATTTACATTTTTGGTTGTAACATGACAAAATGTGGAAAATTTCAAGGGTTATGAATACTTGTTCAAGGCAGTGTACTTCCAGCCATGGCCATGTGTACGTCCCTGGCTGTTGCCACTGCAACTAAAGGGGGAGCAGTTGAGGGTGGTAAAAATGCAGCTCAACCTTTTGGTTTTACTGCCCTCAACCTCACGTGTGAATGAGCCCTTGGTTCACATCTGTGCTGCCGTGTGCTGCTTGCAGGGCTGCCAATTCATTTCAATAGGCTTCCCTACCCACAGAAACACAAGGAAAGAAGTCCCCATCCCTTTTTAAAAATCATGCTGCACTGAAAACGCAAATGCATTTGTCCATGCTTGGGGGTACCATTAAGATATAAGATATAATGACAACCCTGCACGTCTGCTAAAGAACATTGCATTTGTCTGCACGTGGGGATTGTGCACAATTTTGCACACATTCTCTGAAATGCAGTAATGTAAACAAAGCCTTCAACTTAGGTGCTTTGAGACTGTAAATACTTTTCAAGGGCTCCTTGACTAGAAAAGGTTGAGAAAAACTGCACTAGAGTATTAGAGATAATGGGCTTAATAGTGTAATATAGAGGTATCAGTCACATTTCATACACAGCAATGTTCAGTTTGATGTTTATTGAATGAATGCAGGATAAAATGACAATACAAACAGAATGGTAAAAGGAGCATAGAATAATTACTTATTATGTCATTTTTGTCCATAAAAGCGAGTTTGGGGTGGAGGAACTTTGAGTGGCCTGCACAGAGTCCTGACTTCAACCCAGTAGAACACCTTTGGGATGAATTAGAGTGGAGACTGCGAGCCAGGCCTTCTCGTCCAACATCAGTGCTTGGCCTCACAAATGCGCTTTTGGAAGAATGGTCAAACATTCCCATAGACACTCTCCTAAACCTTGTGGACAGCCTTCCCAGAAGAGGTGAAGCTGTTATAGCTGCAAAGGGTGGGCCAACTCAATATTGAACCCTACAGACTTATGCCCTGTACACACGATCAGACATTGATCGGACATTCCGACAACAAAATCCATGGGTTTTTTCCGACGGATGTTGGCTCAAACTTGTCTTGCATACACACGGTCACACAAAGTTGTCGGAAAATCCGATCCTTCTGAACGCGGTGATGTAAAACACGTACGTCAGGACTATAAATGGGGCAGTAGCCAATAGCTTTCATCTCTTAATTTATTCTGAGCATGCGTGGCACTTTGTGCTTGGGATTTGTGTACACATGATCGGAATTTGCGACAATGGATTTTGTTGTCGGAAAATTTTATAGCCTGCTCTCAAACTTTGTGTGTCGGAAATTCCGATGGAAAATGTGTGATGGAGCCCACACACGGTCGGAATTTCCGACAACAAGGTCCTATCACACATTTTCCGTCGGAAAATCCGACCGTGTGTACGGGGCATAAGACTGGGATGCCATTAAAGTTCATGTGCGTGTAAACGCAGGCGTTTATTACTTTTGACAATATAATGTACATTGAAGACTACTTTATGCATTTTTCATTTATAACCACACGCATTACTGGTTCATATCTCACAATTTTCACTTACCAAAATGTTTATAAATAAGGTACTCTGTGTTTTTTACCAATAACTCTTTGCTTGGCTTAAGTACAGCAAGCAGCAGCACTCCAATCTGATTAATGTCAATGTGAAAACAGACTTTTCTAAGTAGTTTTGGCCGTGACACCTGATTTTTTTATTTTGTAGGGATAGACAGAAATTGAGAGGAGGAAGAATTCCGGAGACAAAGCAGATTTTATCCTAAAATAAGTATTATATTTCAGAGAAAATAGGCACACATACAGCACAGCGACTGGAGAAAGCATGTAAGTGGCAATTTGGCTGAAATGGAATAAACAGTTTTCATCATAAAATACAATCTTGACTGTATGATATGTGGGACAACTTCCAGAAATATTGGAAAAGGAAGACATACAGCATGCAACCTTTTGTTCAAAAATCCACCTTAAAGTGTATATATTTCACAGAAAAATATTTAGAAATAGTGTATTGACTCTATAGACAGCATTTAAACACTTGCATTTCAAAAGGACTCAACACATGCAGCTTTTAAGCCCAAAAATCCACATTAAATTATCTATATTGCATTAAAAAGGGAAGAAATACTGCATAGATGCTATAGACAAGTGGTGATCAACTTAAAAATTATAGAGGGCCTCAGAAACTTCCAGAGCGCTTTACTAGGGAATAGGGATGAGCTTTGAGTTCGAGTCGAACGTAAGTTGGACTCGAACTTCGGTCGTTCAACTGTTCATCGAATTGCAAACATTATGGGCCGTTCGTGCCAAATTCGAGTGGCGCGTCACGGCCCATATATCACTGCGGCATCGCAGTGCATGGCTGGCTGATAATTGGCCAAGCATGCACTATGACCCGCATGCTTTGGCCAATCACATCGTGGTAAGAATGGAGAGCCATAATTGGCCAAAGGCAGGGTGGCTTTGGCCAGTTATGCATCAGGGGATTTAGTACATGCCCCACACTATATAAGGCCGCCTGCACGTCGGCCCTGTGTAGTGTGTTCCGGTGTGCTGAGAGAGAGAGAGAGAGAGAGACAGTGTCATTTCATTTGAGTTAGATAGAGTAGGCAGGTGAGACAGTTAGCTGCAGTCAGTGTATTGTGTGTGTATATATATATATATGCATCCCAGGTTTTGTATATGTATATATATATATATATATATATATATATATATATATATATATATATATATATATATATATATATATACACAGTGGGGCAAAAAAGTATTTAGTCAGCCACCAATTGTGCAAGTTCTCCCACTTAAAAAGATGAAAGAGGCCTGTAATTGTCATCATAGGTATACCTCAACTATGAGAGACAAAATGTGGAAACAAATCCTGACAATCACATTGTCTGATTTTTGAAAGAATTTATTTGCAAATTATGGTGGAAAATAAGTATTTGGTCACCTACAAACAAGCAAGATTTCTGGCTCTCACAGGCCTGTATCTTCTTTACGAGGCTCCTCTGTCCTCCACTCATTACCTTTATTAATGGCACCTGTTTGAACTTGTTATCAGTATAAAAGACACCTGTCCACAACCTCAAACAGTCACACTCCAAACTCCACTATGGTGAAGACCAAAGAGCTGTCGAAGGACACCAGGAACAAAATTGTAGACCTGCACCAGGCTGGGAAGACTGAATCTGCAATAGGCAAGCAGCTTGGTGTGAAGAAATCAACTGTGGGAGCAATAATTAGAAAATGGAAGACATACAAGACCACTGATAATCTCCCTTTATCTGGGGCTCCATGCAAGATCTCACCCCGTGGGGTCAGAATGATCTCAAGAACGGTGAGCAAAAATCCCAGAACCACGTGGGGGACCTAGTGAATGACCTTCAGAGAGCTGGGACCAACGTAACAAAGGCTACCATCAGTAACACACTATGCCGCCAGGGACTCAGATCCTGCAGTGCCAGACGTGTCCCCCTGCTTAAGCCAGTACATGTCTGGGCCCATCTGAGGTTTGCTAGAGAGCATTTGGATGATCCAGAAGAGGATTGGGAGAATGTCATATGGTCAGATGAAACCAAAGTAGAACTGTTTGGTAGAAACACAACTCGTTGTGTTAGGAGGAGAGAGAATGCTGAGTTGCAACCAAAGAACACCATACCTACTGTGAAGCATGGGGGTGACAACATCATGCTTTGGGGCTGTTTCTCTGCAAAGGGAACAGGACGACTGATCCATGTACATGAAAGAATGAATGGGGCCATGTATCATGAGATTTTGAGTGCAAACCTCCTCCCATCAGCAAGGGCATTGAAGATGAAACGTGACTGGGTCTTTCAGCATGACAATGATCCCAAACACACCACCCAGGCAATGAAGGAGTGGCTTCGTAAGAAGCATTTCAAGGTCCTGGAGTGGCCTAGCCAGTCTCCAGATCTCAACCCCATAGAAAACCTTAGGAGGGAGTTGAAAGTCCGTGTTGCCCAGCGACAGCCCCAAAACATCACTGCTCTAGAGGAGATCTGCATGGAGGAATGAGCCAACATACCAGCAACAGTGTGTGACAACCTTGTGAAGACTTACAGAAAACATTTGACCTCTGTCATTGCCAACAAAGGAGATATAACAAAGTATTGATGAACTATTGATATTGACCAAATACTTATTTTCCACCATAATTTGCAAATAAATTCTTTCAAAAATCAGACAATGTGATTGTCTGGATTTGTTTCCACATTTTGTCTCTCATAGTTGAGGTATACCTATGATGACAATTACAGGCATCTCTCCTCTTTTTAAGTGGGAGAACTTGCACAATTGGTGACTGGCTAAATGCTTTTTTGCCCCACTGTGTGTATATATATATATATATATATATATATATATATATATATATATATATATATATATACACACTGTATTCAGTTTAGCTAGATCCGTTCCTGTTATTCTCTTCCTAATATACTTACAGGCAGGCAGCTGCAGTATTTTCAGTCAGTGTACTGTATTCTGCGCACAGTGTGCAACTAAAGCTAACTGCAGCCAATTGCTGGTGTACTCTTCCTAATATACTTTCAGGCAGGCAGCTGCAGTATTTTCAGTCAGTGTACTGTATCCTGCGCACAGCGTGCAACTAAAGCTAATTGCAGCCAATTACTGGTGTTCTCATCCTAATATACTTACAGGCAGGCAGCTGCAGTATTTTCAGTCAGTGTACTGTATCCTGCGCACAGTGTGTAACTAAAGCTAACTGCAGCCAATTGCCGGTGTTCTCTTTCTAATAATACCTCAGGCAGGCAGCTGCAGTATTTTCAGTCAGTGTACTGTATACTGTGCAGTGTGCAACTAAAGCTAACTGCAGACAATTGCTGGTGTTCTCTTCCTAATAATACCTCAGGCAGGCAGTTGATTCAGCTAGCTGCAGTATATTAGTGTACTGTATACTGGGCATAGTGTGCAACTAAAGCTAACTGCAACCAATTGCTGGTGTTCTCTTCCTAATATACTTTCAGACAGGAAGCTGCAGTATTTTCAGTCAGTGTACTGTATCCTGTGCACAGTGTGCAACTAAAGCTAACTGCAGACAATTGCTGGTGTTCTCTTTACAATAATACTACAGGCAGGCAGGCGATTCAGCTAGCTGCAGTATAATCAGTATATATATATATATATGTCATGAAGCTTGGAATAGTGGCTGCTTCATAATGCTGGGACAAACACTGTTAGGAGACGCTGATGTCATCAATTCCAGCTACCTGTCTGTTGTCTGCTAAAATGTGTATTGTAAATAAGTCTCTAGTATGGGATCTATGAGTCATTAGATCCCCATTGTTGTTGGTGTTTAATTAACTCTGCTATTGTGATAATGTTGATTGGATTTTCTGAACTACAAGATGGCCAGTCTGGCCTAAAGGTCATGTCTGAGTCATCTAGGCTGTCTAAAGGGATTAGTTAATTAGCTCATGTTAATTAGGTTAATTAGGTTACAGCTGTATTGTTAGAGTAATATGAGCAGGAGGTCTGCACCTCCACTTTTAGTGTATAAAAAGAGCCTGTATTTTTGAATAAAGGAGATTCCTGGTTGAACTTACATACAGCCTGCCTGGTGTTTGTTCTGAGCTATCACAACTGGTTTAGAACAGCACATAGCTGTAGTTCTAATCCCGGAGCATTGGATGACCGAGTAATCTGATGTTGCGATCTGCAGTCTGATTCTATAGCAGCAGAGGAGTGTCGGGAGAGTGGAACCGAGTGAGCAAGGGGCTCGTTACATTGGTTGGCAGCAGTGGGATTTGCTCTCCAGTTACTGGGACACTCCAAACCACCACAGTGAATGGCCAGCTATGCAGCCTGCAGGAGAGCCATGCTGAAAGACTTACTTGAGAGCCGTGGAGGGACCAGTGGGACAAAGAACAAGGCCACCCTGATCAGTGAGCTAGCCAAGATGGATCAGAGGGATGGTGATGCAGGACCCCGGTCAGTTGAAGAGCAGGTTCGAAAGCAGTTGGCATTATATGGTGCTAACCCATCAGAGACCGCCATACAGAATGCCATTAGAGACATCCAGCTGCAGGATGAGCGACAAGAGAGAGAACTAGAGCGGCAACATGAACGGAGAATGGCGGAAATACGGCAATCGAAGACAACACCTAAAGATACAGAGCCTTTCCGTAAGTTGCCCTTTCAGGCGTTCAAACTATTTAAGGAAGGAGAGGAGGAAATTGAAGCATTCCTGCTGGACTTTGAGAGACTAAGACAGACACATAATGTACTGTCCCAAGATTGGGTTGCCTTACTGGCGAGTAATTTGACTGGCAGAGCAGCCGATGCGTATCAGGCCCTGGAGGACGAGGACGCTAAAGATTATGACCGGGTAAAAGAAGCTCTGCTAGCCCGATTTGCCGAATCGAAGGTCAGGCGAAAGCGAGCGCTATCCACTATCTCGGCCCAGTTTACCAGCCTCTAACCCAACTTCAGTAACTCAGTGGTCTGCCTCTAGATCCCCAACCTGACCCAACCCTCCTGACGGACCTAAGTGCTATATCTCTAACCAAACCGGTCATCTGCGGAGATAATCGGCAGCACCATCGTCAGGCAGTATGGGTTAATGGGAAGCCGGCCCAGGGACTCCACGATTCCGGGGCTACGATTTCCCTCATCCAGCCTCACATGATTCCCCAGTCAGCCTGGACCGGCCAGACTGTTGCAGTCAGGGTAGCAGGGGGCAAGGTGCTATGTTTATCCACCGCCCAAGTCCTCTTGGATAGGGGCTCAGGGGAGCGACAAGTGCGAGTGGGATTACTACGTGAGTTACCCCCAGAAGTACTTTTGGGGAACGATTTGGGGCATTTGACTTCCTCATATGCCCCAGAGGCCGCCATGGCCGTAACCACCCGACGTCAGAGCCAACTTCAAGGCAACTCCACTCCTATGGGGACCCAGGTAAGACCAAATCCTCCTACATTACCCCAACTTGACAACCCTGTGTCCTGGGATTCTCCCTTCGACATTAGGCAAGAGACTCAGAATGGCCCAACATTAGCTGGTTATCGGGACAGGGCGGACAAGGATCCAGGGGGGTTGGGGGAAGACAGAATAGAGTGGGGGGGTTTCTATATCGTTACACCGAGGGAATGGGTACTGGTAAGCGACAGGGTCCCCACAAATAGCTAGTTGTACCCCAGAAATACAGAGGGGAGCTATTGCGGCTGGCTCACAACATCCCCTTGGCCGGACATTTAGGGATAATTAAGACCCGGAGTCAGTTGTCTCATGCATTCTTCTGGCCCAGGTTACATGCTGAGGTGCGAGAATACTGCCGGACCTGTGAGACTTGTCAGAAAGTAGGGAAGACAGGGGATCACCCAAAAGCCTCGCTGCAACCCCTGCCGATCATTAGAGAACCCTTTAGTTATGTCTTGGAACTCAGGGAGCGCCTGCGGGAACTTACCGATCTAGTCCATGAGAATATGCAATCGGCTGATAAAAATTGGAAAATTTGGACAACATGGTTTAAAGGTAACTGACTTTAACAAATATTAGATGAACTATTCAAAATCTAGATGCTTCCACTATGTCCACATGAGATCAGACCATGGATGAACCTCCTTCAACCTTTCCCCCCCCCCTCTACTCCCTTCCCTCCCTCCCTCCTACCTTCCCTCCCTTTATGTTATTATTTTCTTTATACGTTAAACTTCCAGCAATATTATATCCGCATATGGATAACATGTTATTCAGCTATAACTATAATAATGATATTAATACGCCTCACGAGACCATTACCTTAATAACATCTTGAAGATTAGATTGTCTAAATAAAATAGATATACCTATGTTAATGTAATATGGTACAACATAACGGTGTAACACTGTACTCTATGTATAACATGCAAAACTCAATAAAAATCATTTAAAAAAAAAAAAGAATATGCAATCGGCCTAGAGTCAGCAGAAGGTTTGGTATGATCGGTCTGCGAGGAATCGCACCTTTTATATCGGACAGAAAGTCCTGGTACTAAAACCCCTGAAGCAAAATAAATTACAGGCCTCCTGGCAGGGCCCCTGTCAGGTGGTAAAACAGCTGTGCGATACCACCTACATGGTTGCCAGCTGTGCAGACACAAACATTAAGAGGACGTTCCACATTAATATGATGAAGGCCTATCATGAGAGGAGCAAGGGGCTCGTTACAATATACATCCCAGCTTTGTGCAGCTACATCTCACTGCAGGCCATTCCTTGTGTACCTATTCCAGTACATCAAAGACAGTATTTCTGGAAGGCCAACAAGGAGAGGCAGACAGTCACAGGCCAATAAAAGAGGGCAAGCAGGCTCTGTGTCTAGAGGCAACAGTGCTGGTCATGGACACGGTGCATCCTCATCAGCATGTGGCCGTGGGGCATGCTTGTCCTTTTTCTCGGCAGCTGGCTGTGTTGAGCCACAACATGCCGAAGTGTTGGTAGAGTGGATGACCAAGCCGTCTTCATTGTCCTCATCCTCTGTCACCCAAGCTACCTTGGCTGCCAATGCAGGTGCCAAAGCGGCCTAGTCCTTGGACTTGAGATCATCATCAGTTACTCCTTCCCTAGCTCCACCGGAGGAGTCCCCCGAACTTTCCGACCACAGTGTCAGGTACATGCTGCAGGAGGATGCGCAGCGTTTTGAAGGCTCCGATGATGGTACCAAGCTTGAGGAAAACAGTAACGTGAGCCCAGAGACAGGGGTTACCCAAGAAGGACAACAAACTGGCAGTCAGGTTCCCCCAGCTGCAGCATACTGCCAGGTTTGCTCCAGTGACGAGGAGGGAGGGGATGATGAGCTCACTGACTCTACGTGGGTGCCTGATAGGAGAGAGGAGGAGGAGGTGGAGGAGGAGGAGGAGGCACATCTCCAACAAGGCAGGATGCCCTCCAGGGGCCAGCATAAGGGCAGCCAGCCGACTGCATCACACCGCAGAGCTCCGCAAGTGCAGGGCGCTGGTGACTCCACACGTTATTCCAAAAGTTCTTCAGTGTGGGCCTTTTTTGAGATGTGTGCAGCAGATTGCATCGTTGCTATTTGCAACATATGTCTGAAGAGTATCAAGCGTGGACTAGACAGCAAGCGCTTGGGCACCACATGCTTAATCAGACATATGTCAAGCTCCCATGCAGCCCGTTGGCAACACTACCTAAAAGACCCACACCAAAGAACAAGGCGGACCTCTCCTTGCTCCTCCTCATCAGCTGGGATCTCCAACCCCACTATGCCTTCAGTCCTCTCAGAAACCTGCACTGAGAGGAATGAAGGTGTAGAATTAGGTGTGCCACTGCCAAGTACTTGCGGGAAATCTGCTATCGATACACCAACGTCCGATTCTAGCAGGCAGATTTCCCTACCCCAGTTGCTCCACCCGTGAAAGAAGTTCACTCCCAGCCATCCACATGCCCAGAAGTTGAATGCTAGCTTGGCAAAATTGCTAGCACTTCAACTGCTGCCTTTTCATTTGGTAGACTCTACCCCCTTCTGTGAGTTTGTGGAATGTGCGGTACCTCAGTGGCAGGTTCCCAAACACCACTTTTTTCACTGAAGGCGATTCCGGCTCTCTACCGGTATGTGGAAGGCAATGTCCATGCCTCGCTGGACAGGGTGGTCAGCGGTAAGGTGCTTATTACCGCTGACTCATGGTCCAACAGGCATGGACAGGGACGTTACCTATCTTTCACCACGCACTGGGTGACTCTTCTGACAGCTGGGAAGGGTGCAGGACAGGGTGCAGTAGTGTTGGAGGTTGTTCCGCCACCACGCCTCCAAAATTCTACTAGTGGTGATTCTGCCACACCTCTCTCCTCCACCCCCTCCTCTTCTTCTTCTTCAATGGCCTCTTCCTGTGCTGATTTGTCCTTGGAACCAGCGGTGCTCCGTAGGTGTTAAAGGGGCTATGCAAGCACGCAGGCAAAAAGATGCCATGCGGTGCTTGAGCTGGTGTGCTTGGGGGACAGGAGCCACACTGGGGCAGAGATTCTGTCAGCTCTGCAGGGGCAGGTTCAGAGGTAGTTGACACCACGCCAGCTTAAGCCAGGAATGGTGGTTTGCGACAATGGCACCAACCTCCTCTCTGCCCTCCGACAGGAACAACTGACCCATGTGCCCTGTTTGGCTCACAGCCTTAACTTGGTGGTGCAGCGGTTCTTGGGCAGGTACCCGGGTTTACAGGATGTCCTGAGGCAAGCCAGGAAAGTCTGTATGCATTTCCGGCGGTCATATAATGCCGGTGCTTGGCTGGCTGACCTCCAAAAGGAATTTAACCTGCCCAAGAACCGCCTAATCTGTGACATGCCCACAAGGTGGAACTCAAAGTTGGCCATGCTGCAGCGGCTGCACATGCAGCAGAGGGCCATCAATGAGTACCTATGTAACTATGGAACCCAGACAGGGTCAAGGGAGCTTGGTTTTTTCCCCATGCGAGTGAGCCATGATCAGGGATGCCTGCACTGTCCTGTCACCATTTGAGGAGGCCACAAGGATGGTGAGCAGTGACAGTGCATGCATCAGTGACACTGTCCCTCTTGTCCACCTGTTGGAGCACACGCTGCATGGAATAATGGACAGGGCACTTGAGGCAGAACAGAGGCAGGAAGAGGAAGACTTCCTTACCTCTCAAGGCCCCCTTTATCCAGAAAGTGTTCCTGCATGCCCGCCGATCCCACAGGAAGAGGAGGAGGAGGATTGTGTCAGCTTTGAGGTGGGGCCTAGCACTCAGCATCAGCAGCAGTCTTCAAGGGATCATTTACAGTCCGACGAAACCCATGGACTTGTACGTGGCTGGGAGGAGGTGGCTGTGGATCATGTCGTCCTTAGTGACCCAGAGGACTCTGGACCGAATGCCTCAGCAAACCTACACTGCATGGCCTCCCTGATCCTGCAAAGCCTGCAGAAGAATCCTCGTATTTGTGGTATCAAGGAGAGGGATCATTACTGGCTGGCAATCCTCCTTGATCCACATTACAAGGATAAGGTTGCGGACCTTATCTTGCTGTCACAGAGGGAGCAGGGGATGAAACATCTTTGGGAGGCCTTGCAGAAAGGTTTATGCAACACGTTTCCAGAGCCTGGGAGGTTACAATTTCCTGGTCCTCCTGGACAACGTGTTGCTGAGGCTTCGGTCAGTCGCAGAAGGAGCGGTGGAGAAGGTGGCCGTCTGACTGATGTGTTCAGACAATTTTTTAGTCTGCAGCCCCAAGGTATGATCGGTTCCAACAACCATCGCCAGCGTCTGATTCACATGGTGCAGGAATACCTAGGGGCAAGATCAGACTTGGACACCTTTCCCACTGAAAATCCTCTGGGTTACTGGGTCTTGAGGATGGATCACTGGCCAGAGTTTGCACAGTAAGCAATTGAGCTACTGGCCTGTCCTGCATCCAACGTTCTTTCGGAACGCACATTCAGTGCTGCTGGAGGCTTTGTAACCGATCACAGGGTGCGCCTGTCCACCGAAGTGATCGATCGGCTGACCTTCATAAAATGCATCAGTCTTGGATCACCAGCTACCAAGCACCTGATGCTGATGTAACCGAATCATTTTTTTTTTAAATGTGAGATCCCTTCAAGACTGCCTATGCTGATGCTGAGTGACTATCCTGTTATGCTGAGTGACAATCCTCTTCCTCCTCAATGTTCATGCTGATAGCTTGTAAGAAAATTTTTAGTTCTGGGCACCGCCACCAGTGGCAAAGGCCCAATTTTTCTGCCCCTGTTTAACAGGGAGTGTAATTACAATTTTTGATGCAATACTTTGCAGCAGGGCTCATCCCTGCGCTCCAACTAGGGTATCTGTGAAGGGTTGCAGTGTTGTGGCACCAGCACCAGCGCCCAAGGTCCAATTTTTCTGCCCCTGTTTAACAGGGGCATGTAATTACAATTTTTGATGCAATACTTTGCAGCAGGGCTCACTCCTGCGCTCCAATTAGAGTATCTGTGAGGGGTTGCAGTGTTGTGGCACCAGCACCAGTGCCTTAGGCCCAATTTTTGAGCCCCTGTTTAACAGGGGCGTGTAATTACAATTCTTGATCTAATATTTCACAGCAGGGCCCGTTCCTGCACCCACCAAGAGTAACTGTGAGGCCTTACAGTGTTGTGGCAACACCACCACACCGTCCACAACCAAAGGCCCAATTATTCTGACCCTGTTCAACAGGGGCATGTAATTACTATTCTTGATCTAATATTTAACAGCAGGGTCCGTTCCTGCACCCACCAAGAGTAACTGTGAGGGCTTACAGTGTTGTGGCAACACCTAAGGCCCAAATTTCTGCAGAGTATATAGGGCAGGCCCCTACTTTCAAACATCCAACTTACAAATGACTCCTACTTGCAAATGGAAGAAGACAACAGGAAGTGAGAGGAAATCTAGCCCTAGGAAGGGAAATTCTCTCCTGTAAGTGTTCCTTGTTTCACTAAAACCCCCAAATTTTCAAAATTCAATTGTCATTGGGACAGAAAGTGAGGTGAAATCTTCTAAACAGGTGCACAGACAGCAAAACAAATGTTACAGGGGTGATAATCCTTCCCTATGATTTCCAAAAAGCTTAAAAATAGATTTTTTGGCTGGAGCTACACGTAAAGAATGTACTGGTTCGAAATTACAAACAGATTCTAGTTAAGAACAAACCTACAGTCTGTGTCTTGTTTGCACCACCTGTATACTGCTGTTCAGAGTATATAGGGCCTGGGGGCCCAACGCCTTTCCTTTTTTTTTTAATTTGGGTGCGGGGTTCCCCTTAACATCCATACAAGACCCAAAGAGGCTGGTAATGGGCTGGGGGGGGGGGTGGTTCTTAATGATTTTCATCCATATTGCCGGGACCAGACATTACATTAAAGCCGCAAGCAAATTACTTTTTTCCTTTAGAAATGTAATTTTGAGCAAGGACTGTTCTAAACACGGGAAACACAAGCCACTTTACAGGCATACTATAGACACCCCCCAGGCACGATATTTAAAGGAATATTTCACTTTTATTTTTTCACTTTAAGCATCATTAAAATCACTGCTTCCGAAAAAACAGGGTTCGAAGGTTCGCGCAAACTTTCCTACTAGGGAATGAGCCGAACACCCCCCGGTTCGGTTCCCACCAGAACATGCGAACAGACCAAAAATTTGTGCAAACATGCGAACACTGTTAAAGTCTATAGGACAGGAACTTGAAAAATCAAAAGCGTTAATTTCAAAGTCTTATACGCAAGTTATTGCCATAAAAAGTGTTTGGGGACCCGGATCCTGCCCCAGGGGACATATATCAATGCAAAAAAAAGTTTTTAAAACAGGCAGCGATTTTAATAATGCTTAAAGTGAAACAATAAAAATGAAATATTTCTTTAAGTATTGTGCCTTGGGGGGGGGGTCCCCTTAGTCTGCCTGTAAAGTAGTGCACCTTTAGCGTATTTATAACAGTACCGCAGAAAAATGACATTTCTAAAGAAAAAATGTAATTTACCCTGGGTTCACACTAGTGCGATGCGGGAACCAGCGAGATCACAGCTCCGGTTCCCGCATCGTACCCCTCCCACAGGCAGTTCACACTGCCTTCTGCGAACCACTGTGGGTGTCATAAGCAAAGTTAATGACCCCCCCAGTTTAGTTCACAGATCGCAGTGTGAACTGTGAACTCGCACAGGAATCAGATTGCATAGGTGAGAACACCCATGCGATCTGATTCTAGTGTGGGGAAAAGCAAGACCCTGCACTATTTTCTGTGCGAATCCAATGCGAGTTCAGCCATACAACTATATGGCTGAACTCGCATTGCTCAGAGATCGCATGTGATATGCACCTGCAGTGCAGGTGCGAATCACATGCATTCTCTGAGACCGTGCTAGTGTGAACCTGGGCTCAAAATGGCTTTCGGCTGTAATGTATTGTCAGATTCTGGCAATATACATAAAAAATCATTGAAAAAAAATGCAGTAGGTTCCCCCCAGTCCATACCAGGCCCTTTGGGTCTGGTATGGATATTAAGGGGAACTCCACGCCAAAATTTAAAAACAAAATGATGTCGTGGTCCCCCCCACAATCCATACCAGCCCCTTATCCCTTATTCGAGCATGCAACCTGGCGGGCTGAAGGAACAGGGGGGGTAAGAGAGCTTCCCCCCCTCCTGAACTGTACCAGTCCACATTCCCTCAACATGGGGAGGGTGCTTTGGGGTCCCCTTGTCCGGTGGTTGTGGGGGTCTGCGGGTGGGGGGCTTATTAGAATCTGGAAGCCCCCTTTAACAAGGGTTCCCCCAGATCCCAGCACCCCCCTATGTGAATGAGTAGGGGTACACTGTACCCCTACCCATTTACCAAAAAAAGTGTCAAAAAAGTAAAAACGACAGGCGATAGTTTTTGACAATTCCTTTATTAACCACTTCCTGTCTGGCCTATAGCAGATTGCAGGGCAGTGGTTCAGTTATTCTGACTGGGCGTCAAATGACGTCCAGCAGGATAACAAGCCAGCATGCGATCGGAGGTGTTGTGTGTCAGTCTAATACACTGCATCTCTGATCGTGTTATGGAGCCTCTGACAGAGTATTCTAACCACGTGATCAGCTGTGACTGATCACAGCTGATCATCACGTGACCCAGGAAGTGCAGGTAAATGGCATTCCTTGGTTTGCACTGACAGGGAGGGGGGGTCTGTGCTGATAATCAGCACATTGATTATCAGCACAGCCCTCATCAGATGTGCCCATCAGCTTCCAATCAGTGCCCATCAGCTGCCAATGAGTGCTGCATCAATAACGGCTGGCAGTGCCAATGAAAGTGCCAATTAGAACCCACCACAGTGTCAATCAGTGCCGATCACAGTGCCAATCAGTGCTCAGCAGTAACACCTGTCAGTACCTCATCATCAGTGCTGCCCACAAGTGCCATTTATTAGTGTCCATCAGTGCCACCTGTCAGTCCCTATCAGTGCCAGTCCCTATCAGTGCCCAGCAGTGCTACCTATCAGTGCCACCTATCAGTGCCCAAAAGTGCCGCCTAACAGTGCCGTCTTTCAGTGCCCATCAGTGCTGCATATCAGTGCCGCCTATCAGTGCCCATCAATTCTACATATTAATGCCGACCCATCAACGCCCATTGGTGCCACCTTATCAGTGACAAATCCTCAGTGCCTATCAGTGCCTCCTCATCAGTGCCCATCAGTGCCACCTTTATCAGTGCCAAATCATTAGTGCCCATCAGTGCCGCCTCATCAGTGCCCGTCAGTGAAGGAGAAAACAAAATTTTATGACAAAAACTAAGAAAAACTTTTTTTTTCAAAAATGTATTTTTTAGTTTGTTTAGCAAAAAATAAAAACCCCAGAGGTGATCAAATACCACTAAAATAAAAAGCCCTATTTGTAAGAAGAAAATTATTAAAGTGGTACCGCGATGTCCATCCATCTTCAATCATGGCTCCCAGACTTGAAAAATAGGAAACAAAAAGCTCCGCCTCGATGGGAGGCGACCCGCCGACTGCTGTCTTTTCGCAGTGACAGCTGTTATATAGGCAAGGGCGGGGCCACCCAGTGATGTAAACAGGTGACCCCGCCCCCTCTGACACCACATGACATCAGAGGGGGTGGGGTCACCCAGTTACATCACTGGGTGGCCCTGCCATTGCCTATAAAACAGCTGTCGCAGCCAAGAGACAGCAGTCGGCGCAACGCTTCCTATCGAGGGGGAGCTTTTTTTTTTTCTATTTTTCAGGTCCGGGCGCCGTGATTGAAGATGGATGGACTTTTTTTTTTTAAACCACTTCAATACCAGGCACTTCCCCTCTTCCTGACCAGAGCAATTTTCAGCGCTGTTGCACTTTGAATGACGATTGCGTGGTCATTCAACACTTTACCCAAACTACATTTTTATCATTTTCTTCCCACAAATAGAGCTTTCTTTTGGAGGTATTTGATGACCTCTGAGTTTTTCATTGTTTGCTAAACAAACTAAAAAAGGCCGACATTTGTGAAAAAAAAAAGTTTTTCTTAGTTTTGTCATAAAATTGTGTTTTCTCCTTCACTGACAGGCACTGATGGGTAGCAGTATACAGGAATTGTCAAAAGCTGTCTCCTGTCGTTTCTACATTTTTGACACTTTTTTTGTTGAATGGGTAGGGGTACCCCTACCCTACCCATTCACATAGGGGAGGGGCCAGGATCTGGGGACCCCCTTGTTAAAGGGGGCTTCCAGATTCCGATAAGCCCCCCGACCTCAGACTCCTACAAGGCAAGGGTTGTGGGGATGAAGCCCTTGTTCCCATCAACATGGAGACAAGGTACTTAGGGGGGACCCCAAAGCACTCTCCCCATGTTGAGGGCAATCGGCCTCTGGTATGGTTCAGGAGGGGGGGCTCGCTTGCCTCCCCTTTTCTGGCCTGCCATGGTTGCGTGCTCGGATAAGGGTCTGGTATGGATTTTGGGGGGGCGCCCACACCTTTTTTAAAAAAAAAATTTGGCACAGGGTTCCCCTTAAAATTCATACCAGACCTAAAGGACCTGGTATGGATTTTGTGGGGGACCCTATGCTAATTTATTTTTTAATTTTGGTGTGGAGTTTCCCTTAAAATCTATACCAGACCCAAAGGGCCTGGACTCCCGTTTTTTTCTTAATTCTGTCATAGGGTTCCCCTTAACCACTTAAATACACTATATTATATACTGTTGTACACTGCACTATATATCCTGCAATGTATTATATATACACTACACTGACTGCACTATATACTCTGAACTGCAATATATATACTATACAGACTTCACTATATACTCTGAACTGCAGTATATATAGTTGTGCTCATAAGTTTACATACCCTGGCAGAATTTATGATTTCTTGGTCATTTTTTAGAGCATATGAATGATAACACAAAAACTTTTCTTTCACTCATGGTTAGTGTTTGGCTGAAGTCATTTATCAATAAACTGTGTTTATTCTTTTTAAATCATAATGATAACAGAAATCACCTAAATGGCCCTGATAAAAAGTCTACATACCCTGGAATGTTTGGCCTTGGTACAGGCACAGAATGTGGCACACACAGGTTAAAATGTCAATTACAGGTTAATTTCCCACATTTGTGGCTTTTTAAATCACAATTAGTGTCTGTGTATAAATAGTCAATGAGTTTGTTAGCTCTCACATGGATGCACTTAACAGGCTGGACACTGAGCCATGAGGAGGTAGCAAAGAGCAGTCTGTGGACAGGCGCACGCTTTGATCCATTACAAACCCTCCAGCAGCACTGAATGTGCGCTCAGAAAGCATGCTGGATGCATATTGAGCAAGTTCTGGCCAGTGGTCCAGCGTCAAGACTCGGAAACCCAGTGGATGCTCTGTTGGAAAGGTTTTGCCCCTAGAAAGCCCTGCACCATATAATGCAGACGTTGGCGATGGTTGCTTGAACCTTGCTTGAATCAGCCCTTGTCTCTGAGAACTGAAAATGTTTTTAAAGGCATCGGTCAGCCAGCCACCTTCTCCACCGCTCTTCCTCTGACCGAACGAAGCCTCAGAAATGCATTGTCCAGCACACGGAAATGGTAACCTCCCAGGGTCTGGAAATGTGTTATGCAAACTTTTCTTCAAGGCCTCCTGAAGATGTTTCATCCTCTGCTCCCTCTGCGAAGGCAGGATGAGTTCTGCAACCCTTGTAATGTGGATCAAGAAGGGTTGCCAGCCAGTAATGATCCCTGTCCTTGATACCACGAATCCTTGGGTCCTTTCGCAGGCTTTGCAGAATCAGGAAGGCAGAGAAAGTTTGCAGAGACATTCGATTCTGAGTCCTCTGGGTCACTAAGGATGACATTATCCAGAACTACCTCTTCCCAGCCACGTACAACTCCTTGGGTTTGTGGGGACTGAAAACCATCCCTTGAAGACTGCTGCATGTTATCCTCTACATCCATGCTGACACAATCTTCCCCTCATCCTCTTCTTCCTGTGTGTTTGGCAGCCCCACAGGAGTGCTATCTGGATAAAGGGGGCCTTGAGAGGAAAGGAAGTCATCCTCTTCCTCCCACTGTTCTGCCTCAAGTGACCTGTCCATGATTCCACAAAGCATGTGCTCCAGCAGGAAGACTAAAGGGACAGTGCAACTGATGCATGCATTGTCCCTGCTCACCATCCTTGTGGCCTCCTCAAAAGAAGCCAAGCTCCCCTGACCCTGTCCTGGTGCCAGACTCACACAGGTACTCATTGATGGCCCTCTGGCGGTTGGTGGGCAGGTTGCATTCCCGTTGAATGTCAGCCAGCCGAGCACTGGCATTGTATGACCAGTGGAAATGACCACAGACTTTTCTGGCCTGCCTCAGGAGATTTTGTAAGGCTGGGTACCTGGTCAAGAAATGCTGCACCACCAAATTCAGGACGTGTGCCAAACATGGAACATGGAACATGGGTCAAGTGTCCCTGTTGGAGGGCGGAGAGAAGGTTGGTTCCATTGTCACATATAACCATTCCTGGCTCAAGCTGCCATGGCGTCAACCACCTCTGAGCCTGCCCCTGCAGAGCTGACAGAATCTCTGCCCCAGTGTGGCTCCTGTTCCCTAGGCAGACCAACTGAAGCACCGCATGGCATCTTTTAGCCTGACTGCTTGTGTAGCCCCTTGAATGTTTACGGAGCACTGCTGGTTCAGAGGACAAATCTGCAGAAGAGGCCATAGAGGAAGAAGAAGAGGAAGGCTGGAGCAGAGAACTGTGGGAGAATCACCACCAGCTTTTTGAAGGCATGGTGGCAGAACAAGCTCCTACAACACTGAACCCTGTCCTGCATCCTGCCAGCAGAGTTACCAGCGTGCCATGAAGAAAAGGTAATGTCCCTGCCCATGCCTGCTGGACCATGAGTCAGCAGTAATGTGAACCTTGCTGCTGACCGCCCTGTCCAAAAGGGCCAAAACATTGCCTTCCACATGATGGTAAATAGCTGGAATGGCCTTACGTGAAAAGAAATGTCATTTTGGAACCTGGTACAGCACATTCCACAAATTCCCGAAAGGGGGCAGAGTCTACCAGCTGAAAAGGCAGCAGTTGCAGTGCTAGCAGTTTGGCCAAGCTTAACATTTAGATGCTGAGCATGTGGATGGCTGGGACAGAATTTCTTTTTACCGTTCAGCAACTGGGATAGCGAAATTTGTTTGCTGAAATCAACTGGTGGTGTACTGCTGGCACATTGGCTGCAAGCACTTTTAGCACCCATTGCACTACCTTCATTCCTCTCAGAAGTCCGCCTTTTTCTATGATGTGAGTTTCTCTGGTGCTGTTGCAAATGGACTGCATGGCAGGTCATCATATGTCTGGTCAAGCATGTGGTGCCAAAGCGGCTGCTGTTTGGGCCATGCTTGATCCGCTTCAGACATAAGTTGCAAACAGCAACGATGCAATCTGCTGCACAAGTGTAAAAAAAAAAGCCTACACTAATGAACTTCAGTGGGGAGTCAGCAGTGCCCTGCACCTGAGTAGCTCTGTAGTGTGATGCAATAGGGTGGCTGACCTTAAGCTGCCCCCTAGAGGACATCCTGCCTCATTGGAGTTGTGTCTCCTCCTCCTCCTCACTTTCCTCCTTTCTTCTCTCAGGCATCCAAGTACAGTCAGTGACCTCATCATCCCCTCCCTCCTTGTCACTGGAGCAAACTTGGCAGTATGCTGCAGCTGGGGGAACAGCACTGACACCTTTGCAGCCATTTGTGCAAATTGCTGGGTGTTCAGTGTGTCCCTGTACCTTTAGGAAGGGGTGGGCTCACTTCAGTCCACCTGCCCTCTAACTATCCATCAGAATGCATGTGCTTCCATTGTGGAGTCACTTATAAGCTAGTGATAGGACCACAGATACCAGGGTGCCGTGACGAAGCTCTGTGGCTTACGCATGTATTTGCAAATGTGTGCAGACTAAACCCCTGTTTTAACGCATACTGTTAGGTTGATTTGGTTGTCAGCTGGCTGGTCAGTGAGTAAGCTTGAATCTTTCCTTGGATTTATCCTTGGTCTTGTTTATATCATATGTTGCCTTCCAAAGCGGCTTGCTGCAATGGCCAGTTATAGGTGGGGGGCAGTGGACATCTTTTTTGTATTACTGTTATATTGGTCAGGCAACACACTGACACCTTTGCAGCCATTTGTGCAATTTGCTGGGTGTTCAGTGTGCCCCTGTACCTTTAAGAAGAGGTGGGCTCCCTTCAGTCCACCTGCCCTCCACCTATCCATCAGAATGCATGTGCTTCCATTGTGGAGTCACTCATAAGCTAGTGATAGGACCACAGATACCAGGGTGCCGTGACAAGGCTCTGTGGCTTACACATGTATTTGCAAATGTGTGCAGACTAAACCCCTGTTTTAACTCATACTGTTAGATAGGTTGATTCAGTTGTCAGCGGGCTGGTCAGTGAGTAAGCTTGGATTTTTCCTTGGATTTATCCTTGGCCTTGTTTATATCAGCTAGGGGAACATGACTGCCAGTTTCTTGTCAATCTGTGGCACCCCCTCTCTCTAGGCTCACGTTACTCTCTTCCTCAACCTGGGAACCAACATTGGAGCCTTCAAATTGCTGCGCATCCCCCAGCAGCATGTAACCGACACTATGGTCAAATAATTCTGGTGACTCCTCCATGCATGATGGTGGGGCTATGGAAGGAGTAACTGTGGACAAGGAGCCGGTGGAATAGGCTGCTTTGGCAGCTGCGTTGGAAGGCAAACTAGTATGAGCCTGGGTGACAGAGGATGAGGAGGACATTATCCACTTCACCAACTCTTCTGCATGTTGTGGCTCAATAACACAGCCAGCAGCAGAAGAAAAGGACAAGCATGCCCCATGGCCACCTGCAAAGGATGCACCATGTCCATGATTACCATTGTTGACTGTAGACACAGAGGCTGCTTGCCCTCTTTTAGTGGCCTGTGAGCATCTGCCTCTCCTTGGTGGCCTTCCGGACATGATTTTTTTTTGTAACACCGCACTACACTGTATTATATACTGTGTACACCGCCTGCACTGTATTAGAAACTGTACACCAGCTGCACTGAATTTTATACTGTGTACACCACCTGAAGTGTATTAGAAACTGTACACACTGTATTATATACTGCGTACACCACCTGAAGTGTATTAGTACACAACCGAATGCACTGTATATATAGGCTACACTGAATGCAGAGTGTGTATGTATATATATATATATATATATATATATATATATATATATATATATATATATAAATATATATACACACTGTTAGGGATGAGCTTCGTGTTCGAGTCGAACCCATGTTCGACTCGAACATCGTCTGTTCGCCCGTTCGCCGAATTGCGAACGATATGGGCCGTTCACGACAAATTAGTGTGGCGCATCATGGCCCATAATTCACTGCGGCATCGCAGTGCATTGCTGGCTGATGATTGGCCAAGCATGCACTATGACCCGCATGCTTGGCCAATCAAAGCGCCGTCTGAACAGAGAGCCGTAATTGGCTAAAGCCAAGGAGGCTATGGCCAATTATGGCTCAGGGGATTTAGTACACGCCCCACACTATATAAGACCGCCTGCACGGCGGCCCTGTGTAGTGTGTGTTCCGGCGTTGAGAGAGAGATAGATAGACAGAGAGACAGTGTAATTTGATTTAAGTTAGATAGATTAGGCAGGACAGTCAGTGAGTTAGCTGCACTTACAGTGTATTGTGTATATATATATGCATCCCAGGTGTTGTGTGTGTGTATATATATATATATATATATATATATATATATATATATATATATATATATATATATACCTACCTACCTGAAGAAAAATTGCTGGTGTTCTTTTGATCCTATTTGTAATACAGTCAGGCAGCTAGACTATTTACAGTTAGTGTAGTGCATCCTCCTCACAGTGTTCAGTTAAAGCTACAAGTTAGTTTAGTGAGACCTCTGCACAGCGTACAGCTAAAGCTACGAGTTAGTGTAGTGCGACCTCTGCACAGTGTTCAGCTAAAGCTACAAGTTAGTGTAGTGCGTCCTCCTCACAGTGTTCAGCTAAAACTACAAGTTAGTGTAGTGCGACCTCTGCACAGTGTTCAGCTAAAAAGGCTACAAGTTAGTGTAGTGCGTCCTCCTCACAGTGTTCAGCTACAACTACAAGTTAGTGTAGTGTGACCTCTGCACAGTATTCAGCTAAAGCTACAAGTTAGTGTAGTGCGTCCTCCTCACAGTGTTCAGCTAAAACTACAAGTTAGTGTAGTGAGACCTCTGCACAGTGTTCAGCTAAAGCTACCTGTAGAAGGTTGGTGGTGCTTTCCTGATCCTATCACTACCGCAGGCAGCTAAATAAGCTATAAGTTAGTTTTTTGTGAGCTCTGCACAGTGTTCAGCTAAAGCTACCTGTAGAAGGTTGGTGATGTTTTCCTGATCCTATCACTACCGCAGGCAGCTAAATAAGCTACAAGTTAGTTTTTTGTGAGCTCTGCACAGTGTTCAGCTAAAGCTACCTGTAGAAGGTTGGTGGTGTTTTCCTGATCCTATCACTACCGCAGGCAGCTAAATAAGCTACAAGTTAGTTTTTTGCGAGCTCTGTACAGTGTTCAGCTAAAGCTACCCGTAGAAGGTTGGTGGTGTTTTCCTGATCCTAACTCTACCGCAGGCAGCTAAATAAGCTACAAGTTAGTTTTTTGCGAGCTCTGCACAGTGTTCAGCTAAAGCTACCTGTAGAAGGTTGGTGGTGTTTTCCTGACCCTATCACTACTGCAGGCAGCTAAATAAGCTACAAGTTAGTTTTTTGCAAGCTCTGCACAGTGTTCAGCTAAAGCTACCTGTAGAAGGTTGGTGGTGTTTTCCTGACCCTATCACTACTGCAGGCAGCTAAATAATTAGTGCCAGGAAGCTAGCTGTTAGGTAATTTGGACAGGGTAAAATCCCCAAATCCTCACTAAATTTAATAGGTACGATGCCCGGCGGGTGTGGAGAGGCGACTCTTTGTACATCTTGCCGCATGTATGCTTTCCTTGATCATCCGATCGAGGGCGAATACTGCTGTGCAAAATGTAAGCACATTGTTTCCCTGGAAGCCCAGGTTCTGAATCTGGGGAAGCAACTGTCAGCACTGAGAAGTCCCTCCATACTAAAGGTGAGCCAGGAACATACACGGCAGGTGCCGGCAGGGGCCAGCACAGAGGCGGGTGGAGACAAAGAGGTGCAGGCACTAGCAAAGAGTAGATGGGTGACAGTCAGGAGGGGTAGAGGGGGAAGTGCCAGAGAGGCCGATCCAGGACTGGAGCATCCCAATAAGTACGCTCCATTGAGTGACATTGGTGAAACCAGTCAGGGACCAGCACTGCTGGAGATGAGGGACTCTCCTAGCTGCCAGGGGAAGAACTCCTCCAGTGAGAGTGGGGGGGCAGCAAAGGGAAAGGAAAGACAGATTCTGGTGGTAGGGGACTCAATTCTTAGAAGGACAGAGAGGGCAATCTGTAACCAAGACCTGAAGCGCCGAACACTATGTTGTCTACCGGGCGCTCGGGTTTGGCACATCACAGATCTTGTGGACAGATTACTGGGAGGGGCTGGGGAAGACCCGGCTGTCATGGTGCACGTTGGCACCAATGACAAAGTCAGAGGCAGATGGAGTGTCCTAAAGAACGATTTTAGGGACTTAGGAGCTAAATTGAGGAAAAGGACCTCCAAGGTAGTGTTCTCAGGAATACTACCGGTACATTGAGCCACACCAGAAAGGCAGAGGGAGATTAGGGAAGTAAACAAGTGGCTGAAGAGCTGGTGTAGTAAGCAGGGATTTGGGTTCCTGGAGGACTGGGCCGACTTCTCAGTCGGTAACCGGTACTATAGAAGGGACGGACTGCACCTAAATGAGGAGGGTGCAGATCTGCTGGGAATGAAGATGGCCAAAAAGTTAGAGGGGTTTTTAAACTAGGCGATGGGTGGGAGGGTCCAGAGACAGTGATAGCCAGCTCGGAAGATATTCCAGAGGGTAGTATTGGGGGCATTAGTGGTAGGTTAACCAAAGCACAAAAACACAAGGTGAGTATAGTAGCAAGTCCTAGTTGCAATCTTGAAACACCCAATACGAGGACAATATGCGACCGGTCTAAACTATGTGGCATGTTCACTAATGCCAGGAGCATGGCGGACAAGATGGGTGAACTAGAGATACTGTTGTACAAGGAGGATTTGGATTTTGTGGGAATTTCAGAGACCTGGTTCAACAGCTCTCATGATTGGCTGGCAAACATTCAAGGGTATACCCTATACCGCAAGGATAGAGAGGGTAAAAAAGGGGGAGGGGTATGCCTATATATCAAGAATAATGTACAAGTGAATGTGAGAGATGACATCACTGAGGGGGCTAGGGAGGAGGTGGAATCTTTATGGGTAGAGCTCCAAAGGGATGAAGCTAAGGGGAAAATAATACTGGGAGTATGCTATAGGCCCCCTAACCTGAGGGAGGAAGTGGAGACGGATCTCCTATCACAAATTGGATTACCAGCAAGGATGGGAAGTGTTATCATAATGGGGGATTTTAATTATCCAGACATAGACTGGGCGGAGGGAACCGCGCATTCATTTAAGGCTCGCCAGTTCCTTAATGTCTTGCAGGACAATTTTATGGGTCAGATGGTAGACGCACCAACTAGAAATAAAACATTACTAGATCTACTGATTACCAACAATACAGACCTGATCACAGATGTGGAAATACGGGGCAATTTAGGTAACAGCAATCACAGGTCAATTAGTTTCAGTATAAATCACACAAATAGGAAACATGAAGGGAACACAAAGACACTGAATTTCAAAAGAGCCAACTTCCCTAAACTACAAACCTTGCTAAAAGGCATAAATTGGGATAAAATATTAGGAACAAAGAATACGGAGGAGAGATGGGTTTGCTTTAAGAGCATATTAAATAAGGGCATTAGCCAATGTATCCCATTGGGTAATAAATTTAAAAGAGCAAACAAACATCCTGGATGGCTTAACTCCAATGTAAAAATGCATATAAAAGCAAAGGAGAAGGCCTTCAAAAAATACAAGGTTGAGGGATCATCCTCAGCATTCAGAATTTATAAAGAATGCAATAAGAAATGTAAGGGTGCAATTAGGACGGCTAAGATAGAACATGAAAGACACATAGCGGAGGAGAGCAAAAAAAATCCCAAGAAATTCTTTAAGTATGTAAACAGTAAAAAAGGGAGGACAGACCATATTGGCCCCATAAAGAATGAGGAAGGACATCTGGTTACAAAGGATGGGGAGATGGCAAAGGTATTGAATTTATTCTTTTCCTCAGTCTTCACGAGTGAATCGGGGGGCTTCAGTAACCAAAACTGCAGTGTTTATCCTCATGACACAACACAGGAAGCACCTACATGGTTAACAGAGGACGGAATTAAAATTAGACTTGAGAAACTTAACATTAATAAATCACCGGGACCAGATGGCTTGCATCCGAGGGTACTTAGGGAACTCAGTCAGGTGATTGCCAGACCGTTGTTCCTAATTTTTACAGACAGTCTATTGACTGGAATGGTACCAGCTGATTGGAGAAAAGCCAATGTAGCACCAATATTTAAAAAGGGCCCAAAAAACATCCCTGGGAATTACAGACCAGTTAGCCTAACATCAATAGTATGTAAACTCTTGGAGGGGATGATAAGGGACTATATACAAGATTTTAGTAATAAGAATGATATCATACCTTCTATGAGGAGGTGAGTTGCCATCTAGATAAAGGAAGGCCCGTAGACGTGGTGTATCTGGATTTTGCAAAAGCATTTGACACAGTTCCCCATAAACGTTTACTGTACAAAATAAGGTGCGTTGGCATGGACCATAGGGTGAGTACATGGATTGAAAACTGGCTACAAGGGCGTGTTCAGAGGGTGGTGATAAATGGGGAGTACTCAGAATGGTCAGGGGTGGGTAGTGGGGTTCCCCAGGGTTCTGTGCTGGGACCAATCCTATTTAATTTGTTCATAAACGACCTGGAGGATGGGATAAACAGTTCAATCTCTGTATTTGCAGACGATACTAAGCTAAGCAGGGCAATAACTTCTCCGCAGGATGTGGAAATCTTGCAAAAAGACCTGAACAAATGAATGGGGTGGGCGACTACATGGCAAATGAGGTTCAATGTAGAAAAATGTAAAATAATGCATTTGGGTGGCAAAAATATGAATGCAAGCTATACACTGGGGGGAGAACCTCTGGGGGAATCTAGGATGGAAAAGGACCTGGGGGTCCTAGTAGATGATAGGCTCAGCAATGGCATGCAATGCCAAGCTGCTGCTAATAAAGCAAACAGAATATTGGCATGCATTAAAAGGGGGATCAACTCCAGAGATAAAACGATAATTCTCCCGCTCTACAAGACTCTGGTCCGGCCGCACCTGGAGTATGCTGTCCAGTTCTGGGCACCAGTCCTCAGGAGGGACGTACTGAAAATGGAGCGAGTACAAAGAAGGGCAACAAAGCTAATAAAGGGTCTGGAGGATCTTAGTTATGAGGGAAGGTTGCGAGCACTGAACTTATTCTCTCTGGAGAAGAGACGCTTGACAGGGGATATGATTTCAATTTACAAATACTGTACTGGTGACCCCCACAATAGGGATAAAACTTTTTTGCAGAAGAGAGTTTAATAAGACTCGTGGCCACTCAGTACAATTAGAAGAAAAGAGGTTTAACCTTAAACTACGTAGAGGGTTCTTTACTGTAAGAGCGGCAAGGATGTGGAATTCCCTTCCACAGGCGGTGGTCTCAGCGGGGAGCATTGATAGCTTCAAGAAACTATTAGATAATCACCTGAATGACCACAACATACAGGGATATGTAATGTAATACTGACACATAATCACACACATAGGTTGGACTTGATGGACTTGTGTCTTTTTTCAACCTCACCTACTATGTAACTATGTAACTATAAGCTACAAGTTAGTTTTTTGCGAGCTCTGCACAGTGTTCAGCTAAAGCTACCTGTAGAAGGTTGGTGGTGTTTTCCTGATCCTATCACTACCGCAGGCAGCTAAATAAGCTACAAGTTAGTTTTTTGCGAGCTCTGTACAGTGTTCAGCTAAAGCTACCTGTAGAAGGTTGGTGGTGTTTTCCTGATCCTATCACTACTGCAGGCAGCTAAATAAGCTACAAGTTAGTTTTTTGCGAGCTCTGCACAGTGTTCAGCTAAAGCTACCTGTAGAAGGTTGGTGGTGTTTCCTGATCCTATCACTACCGCAGGCAGCTAAATAAGCTACAAGTTAGTTTTTTGCGAGCTCTGCACAGTGTTCAGCTAAAGCTACCTGTAGAAGGTTGGTGGTGTTTTCCTGATCCTAGCACTACCGCAGGCAGCTAAATTATTTACACGTTAGTGTAGTGCGACCTCTGCACAGTGTTCAGCTAAAGCTGCCTGTAGAAGGTTGGTGGTGTTCTCATACTACAGGCAGGCAGTTGATTTTGCTAGCTTCAGTATCAGTATATATATATATATATATATATATATATATATATATATATATATATATATATCCCAGCTTAGTGCAGCTATAGGCCATTAGTATGGAAGGCCAACAAGGAGAGGCAGACAATCACAAGCCAATAAAAGAGGGCAAGCAGGCTTTGTGTCTAGAGGCAACAGTGCTGGTCGTGGAGACGGTGGATCCTCATCAGCATGTGGCCATGGGACATGCTTGGCCTTTTTTTCGGCAGCTGGCCGTGTTGAGCCGCAACATGCGGAAGACTTGGTCGAGTGGATGACCAAGCCATCCTCATCCTCCTCATTCTCTCTCACTAATGCTTAGGGTACTTTGTCTGGCAAAGCAGTTGCCAACGCGGCCTCTTCCCTCGGCTCAATGGCATCAGTGACTCCTTCCCTAGCCCCACCATGTCCTCCTGAGGAGTCCCTCGAACTGTTTGACCACAGTGTTGGGTACATGCTCCAGGAGGATGCCCAGCGTTTAGAAGGCTCTGATGATGATACTGAGCTAGATGAAAGCAGTAACGTGAGCACGGACAGAGGGGGTGCCCAAGAAGGACAGCAATCTGGCAGTCATGCTCCCCCTGCTGCAGCATACTGCCAGGTTTGCTCCAGTGATGAGGAGGGAGGGGATGATGAGGTCACTGACTCAACATGGGTGCCTGATAGGAGAGAGGAGGAGGAGGCACATCACCAATGAGGCAGGATGCCCTCCAGGGGCCAGCCTAAGGGCAGCACACTGACTGCATCACACTGCAAAGCTCTGCATGTGCAGGGCGCTGCTGTCTCTGTGCATTATTCTAAAAGTTCTTTGGTGTGGGCCTTTTTTGAGACGAGTGCATCGGATCGCACCGCTGCTATTTGCAACATATGTCTCAAGCGTATCTCGCGTGGCCAAAACATCTCCTGCTTGGGCACCACATACTTGACCAGACATATGTTGACCTGCCATGCAGTTCGTTGGCAAGCTAAAAGACCCACACCAAAGAACAAAGAGGACCTCTCCTTGCTCCTCATCAGCTGAGATCTCCAACCCCACTATGCCTTCAGTCCTCTCTGGGACCTGCACTGAGAGGAATGAAGGTGTAGAATTAGGTTTGTCACAGCCAAGTACTTGTGGGCAATCTGCTTTCGGTACACCGACGTCAGATTGTACCAGGCAAATTTCCCTGCCCCAGCTGCTGCACCACCGAAAGAAGTTTGTTCCCAGCCATCCACATGCCCAGTGGTTGAATGCTAGCTTGGTTAAATTGCTAGCACTTCAACTGCTACCTTTTCAGTTGGTAGACTCTGCCCCCTTCTGTGAGTTTGTGGAATGTGCGGTTCCTCAGTGGCAGGTAACCAAACGCCACTTTTTCTCACGGAAGGCGACTCCGGCTCTCTACCGGCATGTGGAAGGCAATGTCTTGGCCTCGCTGGGCAGGGCTGTCAGTGGTAAGGTGCATATTACCACTGACTCATGGTTCAGCAGGCATGGACAGGGACGTTTCCTTAAGTTTCACAGCGCATTGGGTCACTCTGCTGGCAGCTGGGAAGGATGCAGGACAGGGTGCAGTAGTGTTGGAGGTTGTTCCACCACACCTCCAAAATGCCACTACTAATGATTGTGACACATCTCTCTCCTCCACCCCCTCCTCTTCTTCTTCCTCCATGGCCTCTTCCTGTGCTTTGTCCTCGGAACCAGCAGTGCTCCGTAGGCATTCAAGGGGCTACGCAAGTACGCAGGCCAAAAGATGCCATGCGGTGCTTAAGCTGGTGTGCTTGGGGGACAGGAGCCACACTGGGGCAAAGGTTCTGTCAGCTCTGCAGGGGCAGGTTCAGAGGTGGTTGATGCCATACCAAATTAAGGCAGGAATGGTGGTTTGCGACAATGGCACCAACCTCCTCTCCGCCCTCCGACAGGGACAACTGACCCATGTGCCTGTTTGGCTCACATCCTTAACTTGGTGGTGCAGCGGTTCTTGGGACCCGGGCTTACAGGATGTCCTGAGGCAGGCCAGGAAAGTCTATGTGCATTTCCACCGGTCATATAATGCCAGTGCTCAGCTGGCAGACCTCCAAAAGGAGTTTAACCTGCCCAAGAACCGCCTAATCTGTGACATGTCCACCCGGTGGAACTCAATCTAGGCCATGCTGCAGCAGCTGCACATGCAGCAGAGGGCCATCGATGAGTACCTGTGTGACTATGGCACCAGGACAGGGTCAGGGGAGCTTGTTTTTTTTTCCCCACGCCAGTGGGCCATGATCAGGGATGCATGCACTGTCCAGTCACAATTTGAGGAGGCCACAAGGATGGTGAGCAGTGACAGTGCATGCATCAGTGACACTGTCCCCCTTGTCCACCTGTTGGAGCACACGCTGCGTGGAATAATGGACAGAGCACTTGAGGCGGAACAGTGGCAGGAAGAGGAGGACTTCCTAAGCTCTCAATGCCCCCTTTATCCAGACAGTGTTCCTGCGTGCCCGCCGATCACACAGGAAGAGGACGAGGAGGAGGATTGTGTCAGTATGGAGGTGGAGCCTGGCACTCAGCATCAGTCTTTAAGGTATCAGTCCCAAGAAACACATGGACTTGTACATGGCTGGGAGGAGATGGATGCGGACCATGTCGTCCTTAGTGACCCAGAGGACTCCGGACCGAATGCCTCAGCAAACCTACACTGCATGGCCTCCCTGATCCTGCAAAGCCTGCGTAAGGATCCTTGTATTCATGGTATCAAGGAGAAGGACCAATACTGGCTGGCAACCCTCCTTGATCCACGTTACAAGGGTAAGGTTGCGGACCTTATCTTGCCGTCGCAGAGGGAGCAGAGGATGAAATATCTTCGGGAGACCTTGCAGAAAGGTCTGTGCAACGCGTTCCCAGAGACTGAGAGGTTACAAACTCCTGTTTCTGGACAACGTGTTGCAGAGGCTTCGGTCAGTCAAAGAAGGAGCGGTGGAGAAGGTGGCCATCTGACCGATGCGTTCAGACAATTTTTTAGTCCGCAGCCCCAAGGTATGTCCAGCAACCATCGCCAGCGTCTGTTTTACATGGTGCAGGAATACCTAGGGGCAAGATCTGACTTGGACACCTTTCCCACCGAAAATCCTCTGGGTTACTGGGTCTTGAGGATGGATCACTGGCCAGAACTTGCACAGTATGCAATTGAGCTACTGGCCTGTCCTGCATCTTTCAGAACACACATTCAGTGCTGCTGGAGGCTTTGTAACACAGGGTGCGTCTGTCCACCTACTCGGTCGATCGACTGACCTTCATAAAAATGAATCAGTCTTGGATCACCACCAGCTACCAAGCACCTGATGCTGATGTAACCGAATAATTTTTTTTTGAAATGTCAGATCCCTTCAAACACTGCCTATGCTGATGCTGAGTGACTATCCTGTTATGCTGAGTAATTATCCTCTTCCTCCTCAATGATCATGCTGATAGCTTCTAAGAATATTTTTGGTTCTGGGCGCCTCCACCAGTGCCTAAGGCCCAATTTTTCAGCCCCTGTCTAACAGGGGCGTGTAATTACAATTTTTGATGCAATACTTTGCAGCAGGGCTTGTTCCTGCGTTTCAACTAGAGTATCTGTGAGGGGCTGCAGTGTTGTGGCACCAGCACCAGTGCCTAAGGCCCAATTTGTCAGTCCCTGTTTAACAGGGGCGTGTAATTACAATTTTTGATGCAATACTTTCCAGCAGGGCTCGTTCCTGCGTTCCAACTAGAGTATCTGTGAGGGGTTGCAGTGTTGTGGCACCAGCACCAGTGCCTAAGGCCCAATTTTTCAGCCCCTGTTCAACAGGGACATGTAATTAGAATTCTTGATCTAATATTTCATAGCAGGGCCCGTTTCTGCGCCCACCAAGATTAACTGTGAGGACTTACAGTGTTGTGGCACCACAACCACCACCACCACCACCACCAAAGGCCCAATTTTTCAGCCCCTGTTCAACAGGGGCATGTAATTACAATTCTTGATCTAATATTTCACAGCAGGGCACCAACACCACCACCACCACCACCAAAGGCCCAATTTTTCTGGCCCTGTTCAATAGGGGCATGTAATTACAATTCTTGATTGAATATTTCACAGCAGGGCCCGTTCCAGCGCCCACCAAGAGTAACTGTGAGGACTTACAGTGTTGTGGCACCAGCACCACCACTACCATCACCAAAGGCCCGATTTTTCTGGCCCTATTCAACGGGGGCATGTAATTACAATTCTTGATCTAATATTTCACAGCAGGGCCCTGTGAGGGCTTACGGTGTTGAGGCCACAACAACACCTAAGGCCCAAATTTCTGCTGAGTATATAGGGCAGGCCCCTACTTTCAAACATTCAACTTACAAATGACTCCTACTTGCAAACAGAAGGAGACAACAGGAAGTGGGATGAAATATACCCCATAGGAAGGGAAATTCTCTCCTGTAAAAGTTAATATGGGAAAAACTTTTCTCTTTTCCACTGATGCTTTATCACTAATCCTTGTTTCACTAAAAACCCAAAATTTTCAAAAAACATTTGTCATCGGGACAAAAAGTGAGGTGAAATCTTCTGAAGAGGAGCACAGACACCAAAACAAATGTCACAGGGGTGATAACCCTTCCCTATGTTTTCCAAAAAGCTTAAAAACAGATTTTTTGGCTGGAGCTACACTTTAAAAATGTACCAGTTCAAAATTACAAACAGATTCTACTTAACAACAAACCTACAGTCCCTGTCTTGTTTGCACCGCCTGTATACTGCTGTTCAGAGTATATAGGGCCTGGGGGCCCCATGCCTTTCCTTTTTTTAATTTGGGTGCGGGGTTCCCCTTAATATCCATGCAGGACCCAAAGGGCCTGCTAATGGACTGGAGGGTACCCATGCCGTTTGTCTCACTGATTTTCATCCATATTGCCAGGACCCGACATTACATTAAAGCCGCAAGCAGTTTTAAATTACTTTTTTTCCTTTAAAATTTTGATTTTGTGCAGGGACTGTTCTATGCACGGGAAACATGAGCCACTTTACAGGCATACTATAGACACCCCCCAGGTACGATATTTAAGGAATATTTCACTTTTTTTTTTTTTACTTTAAGCATCATTAAAATCACTGCTCCCGAAAAACGGCCGTTTTTAAAAGTTTTTTTTGCATTGATACATGTCCCCTGGGGCAGGACCCGGGTCCCCAAACCCTTTTTAGGACAATACCATGAAAATTAGCCTTTAAAATGAGCACTTTTGATTTCGAACGTTCAAGTCCCATAGACGTCAATGGGGTTCTAACGCTCGTGCGAATTTTGGGTCCGTTCGCAGGTTTTGGTGCGAACCGAACCGGGGGGTGTTCGGCTCATCCCTATACACTGTATTATATACTGTGTACACCGCCTGCACTGTTTTGGAAACTGTACACCGGCTACACTGTATTATATACTGTGTACACCACCTGAAGTGTATTAGAAACTGTACGCACTGTATTATATACTGTGTACACCTCCTGAAGTGTATTATATTCTGTACAACGCTGAATGCACTGTATATATAAGTTACACTGAATGCAGAGTATATATACAGTATCTCACAAAAGTGAGTACACCCCTCACATTTTTGTAAATATTTTATTACATCTTTTCATGTAACAACACTTAAGAAATGACACTTTGCTACAATGTAAAGTAGTGAGTGTACAGCTTGTATAACGGTGTAAATTTGCTGTCCCCTCAAAATAATTCAACACACAGCCATTAATGTCTAAACCACTGGCAACAAAAGTGAGTACACCCCTAAGTGAAAATGTCCAAATTGGGCCCAAAGTGTCAATATTTTGTGTGGCTACAATTTTCCAGCACTGCCTTAACCCTCTTGGGCATGGAGTTCACCAGAGCTTCACAGGTTGACACTGGAGTCCTCTTCCACTCCTCCATGATGATATCATGGAGCTGGTGGATGTTAGAGACTTTGCGCTTCTCCACCTTCTGTTTGAGGATGCCCCACAGATGCTCATTTGGGTTTAGGTCTGGAGACATGCTTGGCCAGTCCATCACCTTTACCCTCAGCTTCTTTAGCAAGGCAGTGGTCGTCTTGGAGGTGTTTTGGAATACTGCCCTGCGGCCCAGTCTCCAAAGGGAGGGGATCACTGCTTCAGTATGTCACAGTACATGTTGGCATTCATGGTTCTCTCAATGAACTGTAGCTCCCCAGTGTTGGCAGCACTCATGCAGCCCCAGATTATGACAGTCCCACCACCATGCTTGACTGTAAGCAAGACACACTTGTCTTTGTACTCCTCACCTGGTTGCCTCCACACACGCTTGACACCATCTGAACAAAATAAGTTTATCTTGGTCTCATCAGACCACAGGACATGGCTCTAGTAATCCATGTGCTTAGTCTGCTTGTCTTCCGCAAACTGTTTGCAGGCTTTCTTGTGCATCATCTTTAGACGAGGCTTCCTTCTGGGATGACAGCCATGCAGACCAATTTGATGCAGCACTGACAGGCTGACCCCCCACCCCTTAAACCACTGCAGCAATGCTGGCAGCACTCATACATCTATTTCCCAAAGACAACCTCTGGATATGACGCTGAGCATGTGCACTCAACTTCTTTGGTTGACCATGGCGAGGCCTGTTCTGAGTGGAACCTGTCCTGTTAAACTCTGTATGGTATTGGCCACCATGCTGCAGCACAGTCAGGGTCTTGGCAATCTTCTTATAGCTTAGGCCATCTTTATGTAGAGCAATAATTCTTTTTTAAGATCCTCAGAGAGTTCTTTGCCATGAGGCCATGTTGAACTTCCAGTGACCAGTATGAGAGAGTAAGAGCGATAACAAGAAATTTACACACCTGCTCCCCATTCACACATTAGACCTTGTAACACTAACGAGTCCCATGACACCGGGGAGGAAAAATGGCTAATCTTGCCCAAGTTGAACATTTTCACTTAGGGGTGTACTCACTTTTGTTGCCAGTGGTTTAGACATGGCTGAGTGTTGAGTTATTTTGAGGGGACAGCAAATTTACACAGTTTTTCTTTCTTTATTATTTATTTTTATTATAGCAGTATACAAATACAAAAAAATAGCTTCCAATTTTCAAGTAAATGATGTATACATTTTACATCCCTTCCAAAAAACCACCTTCTCTATCCATCCCCATCCATCTCTTATCTAAGTTTTCTAATTTTCTCCTATTGGTCCTGTTTATCCGGCTACGATCTCGACATATTTCTTTGTCAACTTAAACGCCTTCCAATCTTTCCATCTAATTATGACTCTCTCTATTCCCTCCTCTCCACTATATCTCAGATATTCCCTATTATATGTCTCTTCTACCCTCCTGATCCACTCTTTTATTGTAGAGCTTTCTGTTTCCCGCCAGTGTCTTGGGATCAGGCTTTTAGCTGCATCAATCAGATGGGGTATCATGGATTCTCTATATTGTTTTGTTGGACTTTCTGTCCCATGGAACAGACACGTCCAGGGATCCCCTAAAATTACACTATTAGTAATTTCTTTGATTAACAGTATAATCTCTTTCCAATCGTTTTTAATTTTTGGGCAGTCCCACCATAAATGGGCCATCGTTCCCAATACCTTGCATCCCCGCCAACAATATGACAATTCCTCTAATTGGTTACTTATTTTATCGGGGGTTCTATACCACCTTGTTAGATATTTATAGTTAATTTCTGCTGTCTTGGAGTCGACTGCGCAGGCATGAACCAGTCTCAAAATTGTTCCTAATGTTTGTTTATTCCCTCTTATTTCCATTTCTTTTTCCCATTTTTTTTTTATATATGGCGGTACCACCATCCCTTCCACCACCAGTAGGATTTTTCAAATCTGTGATGTCCCATTTTTTGTACTTGATGCTAAACTCAGCTGCTCCAGTGGCCTTAAATCTTCCACTGATCTTAATGTTTGTGGTAAAGTACTGACGAAGTGTTTCAGCTGGAGGTACCGGCAACCGTTAATCACCATCATATCGGTTTTGTGTTTTAGCCTGTTATCACTGTAGTGCATGTGGAAAGGGTGGGCTAAAAGAGCCTGTACTACATCAGCGGCATTAAGATGTAACGAAGGATGAAAATAGGGAAAATCCCTTCCCTCACCCCAACCCCCATTCTCCTAGACACATAACATTTTGCTACCTGTGTGACATTATTAGAGGTTTACATCTACATTAAAAGACCTACCAGTGCCTACAAGCCAGGGCTTTTTTTCAGCGGGAACGCAGTTCCGGCACCTCCAGCACTGAATGTATGTAATAGCATGGGGTGTGGGGTGTGCTGGAGGGTCTATTTATGTTGGCTTCTGGGGGATCTATTATCACTGGTGGGGATCTGATTTTGTGTGAGGGTCTATTGTTGCTGATGGGGAATATATTGTTGCTGGGGGGGGTCTTATGTTGCTGGAAGGGATCTGCTTTTGAGGGAGAGGTCTATTTTTACTGGCTGCTTTAAGATCTATTGATGCTGGCTGCTGGGAGATCTGTTGTTGCTGCTGGGGGGGGGGGGGCTAATGTTGCTTGGGTGGATATTTTGTTACTGGGTGTGATATTTTGTTGGGGTGGTTCACTGTTGCTGCAGGGAATCTATTGTTGTTGGGGTGGAGTCCATTGTTGCTGGGGGAGTCTATTGTTGTGTGGGAATCTATTGCTGGGATTCTATTGTTGCTGGCTGCAGGGGATCTATTTTACTGCTTTTCTTTTTATCGTTAACATGTTCCATTAAAATGATTTGGCACCACAAAATGATACTTGGTTCTGTATTCTCTAAAAGGGGCAGTACTGGTAGGTGGGTAGGGGGTGAATCAAGGGATGGTGGTCAGAGGTGGGTAGGGGCAGGGACGGGGGGAGTTCCTGCACCTATTCTCAGAGAAAAAAAAGCCCTGCTACAAGCTCTACACTAACATCTCCATATGCCCTGTGCTTTTCCTATCATGGCTAAAACATATTGTTAAAATGGCTGCTGGGGCATCACTCTCTTATAGTGAGGAGGCTGACTTATACAAGACCCCCCCTTAACCCTTTTAAGCCAGCCGACTTTTTTTAAAGCCCAGGATTCATTGCAAATCCATGATGGTAGCAAGGCCTACTAACAATTATGTAATACCATAACATATAATTGTGTTTATTTTTATTATTGCCACTGCATTTTTTTACTAACTACTAGACTACCTCTTTCAACGCTTGCTTGCTGTGGCTTTGAAACGTGTGAGAGGGCTTATCGTATACACCAAAGCCCTAAGATCCTATACTCCTAAAAAGGATACGATGATGTTGGAGAAATACTGTGAGCTAGTAAGGACAGAGTAATTAGCTGAAAAAAAGGTTTAAACTTAAATTCTCTGCACTGCTTCTCACCCCTTGCAATTTAAATCCACATCACTAGTCTCTAGTACTATATTGACAATGTTGACAACTCTAACTGTCATTGATTAAGGTTTATTTTATGTTAAGATCAAAAACAGCATTGTTCCATTTGACAGGGTCCGGTTCCACAGATAAAGGCTGTGGGGACCATCAAAATGTTTCTATGGGACCCAAAGATCAGTAGTTATACAGCTGACTACAAAAGAAAAGATTAATGTTCAGCTGGATGGGTTAAAAAAAAGTTCCCCTCTGGATGCAAAGCAGTTAAAATAAGTATTGTCTTCACAGAGCTGGCTTTATAGCTTTAATATATGAAAAAAAAGTTGTATGCTTATTATTTGAAATATTATTGTATGGTTTAAGATTTCCCAACCATGTTGATCTATGAGAAATGTGCAAGTGAATACGACTAAAATGTATAAAACAAATTGATTGCAGCATGAATATCTTTTGTACATTATGAAAAACATGGATGTGCATTAACCGCCTAATTGTGCTCTAGTGTGTTAATGGTCCATAATTGGTTATTGCATTCCATTACTCTAAACCATTACGAATACTATTAAGATATTGTTAAAACATTTGTGAACTCCCAATATATCTAGTTAATATTGTATAAGCATGCAACTAAATTAAAATAATATATAAATAGAGCTAATGAGCATTACATCTGCAAAACTGTAGAGGAACATTACTGGGGGTCTATTTTGTACTATACTTGCATCAGTGATATAGGATGCCTGTTGAAACAAACAATCTAATAGTTGTTGAAAAAGTTTAGTTTAGTTTGCATATTTAAAAAATTATGTTTTATTTCTTAAGTAGAGGTGTGAAATTATTATCTAACAAACACTTGTCTATTAAAAAGACGCTGAGCTTTGTAATAATAAAATTACACTTCTCCCCTTCCCTATGTGAATGCTCTTCTGCACACTCCTTGCACACTCCTGAATTTCACTTCCTAACTGCAATCAGGATTGCTGCTTTAGTCCTAGCTATAATAGCTTTTAATAATCATCATTAAATTGCATTTTTTAACACTTTGTTACTGCTATGTTTTTCAGCTTTTACTACAGAACTCAGGCTTGTCAACTTTTTTTGTTTTAACTCCTAATTAAGCTATCTTAATGAGCTCTCAACTTTGCTCCTCATTTTCTTTTTTTTTTTTTTTTTACAGTTTTCCTTTACTGGGGCTAAAATGTGGTATGTTTTCATTTGTTTTGTTTGTTTTTTTTTTGCTTTAAGAATTACACATTAAAAAAAATGCTGGTATCAGGAACAGGCTGCTGCTAAATAAAATTAGTATTTTCTGTAATAACAGTATTACTTTTAATACAATGAATAGTCAAAATCTCTGAAATAATTGTTTTTTTTCCCGTTATTTCCTGTTCCTATCTTGTTCTTTTACTTTTCATCATTTTTAATTAATTTTGCCTTTTTTTCAATACATTTTTATTAGGTTTGAAAAGAAAAGAATACAAAGGAAACGCTGTCATTGCATCATTGTAGAACAGCACAATGTCTTAAGAAAGGTAGACGGATAAATAAGTTAAATAAAACAGAGTGTAACAAGTTCTGCAAATTTATTGGTGAGAAAAAAGCACATATGACATAAAAATAGACATTAACCACTACTCCAATCATTCCAGGCTTTCCCTAGAGCAGGGATATGCAATTAGCGGACCTCCAGCTGTTGCAAAACTACAAGTCCCATCATGCCTTTGCCTCTGGGTGTCATGCTTGTGGCTGTCAGAGTCTTGCTATGCCTCATGGGACTTGTAGTTCTGCAACAGCTGGGGGTCTGCTAATTGCATATCCCTGCCCTAGAGCATCAAAGGCAATGAAGGCATTAGATCTAAAGGCTATCATTCTTTATGAATGGTGGGTTTTACTATAGAAAAGGTTTTCGATGGGCTAGGCACCGGATGTATCCAGTGTCTTGTGCTGGTAAATCTTGCTGTTAGTAGAATATGGGTGACTAAGGTGTGATACTTGGTTAGGAAATAATGAATCCCCAGATTAAGAATCACCAGAAATGTGTTAGGAAACACCAGAATGCCCATATTATCAGAAATATACTGAAAATGTATTTTCCAGCAACTGGTTAAGGTTTTACATGACTATAATGTATGCATTACATTTTCTATTTGGCCCTATCCATACCAGCACAAGGAGGAATTTTAGGAAGAGTATTGGGCCATTTGCTACAGAGTAAGATGTCCCCATAATGATATATTTTATGCGAGTTCCAAGTGATTCACGCAATGTGATAAGCAGTATATATATATTGGAAGTCTTGCATCCATTCCATTGAAAAGTAGAAATAATTTTATCTAGATCTTTCTCTCATTTAAGAGAAGGGAGATTTCTTCAATAGTAGCTTGTTTTTGAATAAAGTGTAGAAAAGAGAGATACTTTCTTGGTTGGTGTAATGGGTGAATAGAATTGCCATGCTTTAGAGTGTAAGAAAATCACCAGAGGGGGGGTTCTTGGAAAGAAAGGTAGTAATTCTAAAGTAAGAATAATATTCAGTGTTAGGTAGATTATATGTTTATACCAATTCTTATAGGCATCTGGACCGATGGGTGAACCATATATCATTCACTGTTGTAATACCAAATCTTGACCAACTATGGGTTGATAAATACAGTATGGGCGAGACAAGTACAGAAATAGACAACTATATATTACTGGTGGAGGTGCTACCCATTTGGAGGCCATAGAGGGCTCTCTGCAGTGGTATAGATTATTCAACTGTTAATGGTAACTTGCCCAGGTTTAGTGCTTTCCATATACTTTTATCTGTGTAAAGTCTATACCCTGCATATCTATATATAGCTATACTGTATACTGTATATATATATATATATATATATATCTATATATCTATATAGTAGAAGAGAACATAGGTCATTTCTGGGCCCTAGGGTGGATTCAATTCCCATTTTATGGTCTGAAATCAAATCCACCCTAGTGCCTAGCCCATCAAGTTTATGTTGTTCTAAATTTACTACTAGGTAGTAGTCCTTTATGTCCACGAAGCCCATGCCACCAGTATTCCTGTGTTTAACCAGTTATGCATATAAACATCTAGTCGTTTATTTTTCCAGAGATATTTTTTGAGCAAAGTGGTGATTGACTGAAAAAATGGGGTTTAATAGGAATGGGAAGCGTTCTGAATAGGTAAAAAATCTGAGGGAGGATCATCATTTTAAAAGATTCCAATCTTCCTGACCATGAGAGTTTACTATGAGAAAGATGTATAAGCTACTTGGTAAGTTTTACAATAAAGGTATTAAAATTATAGGTTGCCAGGGACCCTATTTTGTGAGTCAGGATTATGACCAGATACAGGAGTTCTGCATCATTCCAAGATTAAGGAAGAGTTCATTTCCATTAAAGGAGATGCTTAGTTTGGTCATAGTCATAGTTGGTGAGGTTGAAAAAAGACACAAATCTATCCAGTTCAACCTGTGTGTGTGTGTATGTGCGTTTATGTTAATAGTACATTGTAAATCCCTGTATGTTGTGGTCATTAAGGTGCCCATTGAATAGTTTTTCAAAATGATCGATGTTCCCTGCTGATACCACAGCTTGTGAAAGAGAATTCCACATCCTTACCACTCTGACAGTAAAGAACCCTCTACGGAGTTTAAGGTTAAACCGCTTCTCTTCTCATTTTAGTGAATGGCCACGTGTCTTTTTACATTCCCTTTCACTGAAAAGTTTTTTCAATATGCTAGGGTCACTAGTATGGTAATCCCTCTCAAGTGTCTCCTCTCCAGAAAGAATAAGTTCAATGCTTCTAGCCTTTCCCCATAGCTGAGATCCTCCAGACTCTCTGCAGCTGCAGCACATCCCTCCTGAGTACTGGTGCCCAGAACTGGATGGCACACTCAAGATGCGACCGGACCAGAGTTTTGTAGAGTGGGAAAATTAGCATTTTATCTCTGGAGCAAATCCTCTTTTTAATGAATGCCAATATTCTGTTGGCTTTGCTTGCAGCGGCCTGGCATTGCATTCCATTGCTGAGCCTGTCATCTACTAGGACCCCCAGGTCCCTTTCCATCCTAGATTCCCCCAGAGGTTCTCCCCCTAGCGAGTAACTTGCGTTCAGACTTTTGGCACCCAAATGCGTTACTTTACATTTTTCAACATTAAACCTCATTTGCCATGTATTTACCCACCCCATTCATTTGTTCAGGTCTTCTTGCAAGGTTTTCACATCCTGCGTAGAAGTTATTGCCCTGCTTAACTTGGTATCGTTCGCAAATACTGAGTTTGAGCTGTTTATCCTATCCTCCAGATCGTTTATGAATAAATTAAAGAGGATTGGTCCCAGGACAGATCCCTGGGGAACCCCACTTTCCACACCAAACCATTCCAAATGCTCTCCATTTATCACCACCCTTTGGACTCGCCCCTGTAGCCAGTTTTCAATCCAGGTACTCACCCTATGGTCCATGCCGACAGATGATTTGTACAGTAAATGTTTGTGGGGAACTGTATCGAATGCCTTTGCAAAATTTAGGTACACCACATCCACAGGCCATCCACAGGTCATGAACACCTATGTTCAGAATAAGAGGCTTAGCAAAGTGTCAGGAAAGAAGAAATATGCCCAGGCACATAGTTATGCATAGATGGAGAATTCCTGTTAGCCTGACCCGTGTCACGTGGCGGCACACACGCCAGCCACTAGAGTGGTACCAAGAGGGCAATTTAAACACTTCTACTGCACTAGGACCTTGCCTTATGGTCTACAGCATTCTGCTGCCTGCTACCTGTTCCTGTGTTTGATCTCCTGTTGCCGTTGTGATCCATTTGACTACACTTGTAGATGTAGCCTGGACCAACCCCTGAAAGAGAGCACAAGGAGAGAGGCGCCTCTGGGTGTAGAAGTTTTAAAATACAGTTTAATCAAATATATATACACAGGCAACTCACAAGTGTGAAGTCATCAAAAGCGTATAGTGGCAATATCCATCATGTGAGTAAGCATCAGATCGGTCATTGGCGTCCTCCTGCCTGCCGCACATGAGGCTGTGTGTTCTCCGGACACCGCTTGGATGTAGAAGCCGGCTGCGGTGAATGCAAACTGAAGCAAGGCCTGGAACGCAGATGGATGGTAGGTGAGGGGGAATGACGTCACTGGCAAGCGATGAGCCTCAGAACAGCGATACCAAAGGGCATATTAGAAGCAACATTGGACAATGCATCAATCTAAATGTCAGAGAGCAGTATGAAAGAACATAACTTGGACAATATAAAATGTACAAAAATGTATGTGTATATAAATATAAAACCAGTTCGCATAATCTTAATATCAGATGAAAGGGCATAATAAGATGGGGAAGTGAAATTAATATGACATTCCTGAGATCTTCAAGACACAGAAGCAATGGGAGCAATGTACAGTAAATATTACACAAAGAAAGTGACAAATTATGGATAATAAGATGGTATGTATAAATGTAAATCAAATAAAAATAAGAAATGTATATGGTTCTTCTTTGTGTATCCGAGGGAAATATCTTGCATACACAAAGTGGTGTATAAGTACATCTGAAAGAGATATAATGAAATATTTGGAGGATATTGATATTTTCTATGTGTACAGAATTTTTAATAAAAATCAAAAATAATAATAATAGGATGGATACCAAAAAAAAAAAAATTATATATATATCTTTTTCAGCTGAAAATATGCAGCCCGTACGCTCAGGAAACGCGTCGCTTGCCAGTGACGTCATTCCCCCTCGCCTACCATCCATCTGCATTCCAGGCCTCGCTTCAGTTCGCATTCACCGCAGCCGGCTTCTACATCCAAGTGGTGTCCGGAGAACACACGGCCTCACGCGCGGCAGGCAGGAGGACGCCAATGACCTATCTGATGCTTACTCACATGATGGATATTGCCACTATATGCTTTTGATGACTTCACACTTGTGAGTTGCCTGTGTATATATATTTTATTAAACTGTATTTTAAAACTTCTACACCCAGAGGCGCCTCTCTCCTTGTGCTCTCTTTTAGGTTATTGGAACTTGGTTTCAGTTCTCCGCTGAAGGCAGCCTTGTGTGTGGATCCATCACCATTATCTCCCCTCCGCCCTCCCCTTAGATCCCCCATCAATATTTAATCATTTTTTGGTTCATACATGGACTTTTATTAATCATGGACTTCTCCCTCCGTCCCTCCCCCTCCTCTTCCTTTACACATTGTTGTTAATACATTATATCCCCCATATGTTATGGTGTTCCCATAGTGGTTTTATCCTTATTTTCCAGTCTTTTGCGCCTTCACTTGTATTACTGTGTCTTTTTGAAACCCAACTGTGCTGCTTACTGGTTAATATATATATAGACCCCCTTGCTGCTCATGATTGGACCAGTTTCTCTACATTTTGTCCTCCTTATTATTATATTTTTTATATTCTATTATTTTTTACATTTCTTTATTTTATCATGGATATCGTCTCTATCATTTCTAGCCACAGATACGTGACCTTTGATAAACTATATGCTATGCTATCCCCTGTCATTTTTTCTGACAAAGCTAAACTTCAGGGCAAAATACGTCACAACCTTTGTGGCAAATTTAAGCAATTACAGAGAATGATACACACTACCAATTCTCAATGGTGGGATCAATTCTTTCTAAAACAATATACTGACCTCAAAGTTTCACCCAGAGGCTTACGAGTAATGAAAAACTGTCCCCCCTTCTTAGATGAAGAGAATAAAGAATGGGCCAACATCTCAGAGTTCTGTACCACAAATGGATGGAAATACTTATCTCCCATAGAACCAACAGATTCGATATACTCAGCCAGCGAGTAAAAACTATTGTAGAGGAAATCTCCAGCTTCTCTACACATATACCATCTTCATGGTTACAAATACTCAAAGAAAAAACTAAAAAAGATGAGGATGTTCTTGTTAATGTCAACATGGGAAAACTCAAACATGACTTAGACGACTACAACTATAATAGAATTTTTTCATGGAATAAAAAGAACACCTCTTACCTGAATCACACAGTCCCAACTTCTCGCCAACCCACCCATACAAAATGCGAGTCTGCACTTCCCAATCACCCCCCTGTTGCTCTTATGAGCATTTCGCCATTTAATATTGTTCCTGTTAGCCATCAGCAGAACAATTGTACCTCTCACGTTCCCCGTCAGTCCTCTTCACATCCCTTAAGACAACACACTACTCCCATATCTCATGTTCAAAATGAGAATAACACTAACATGAAAAAGAACATTAGTAGTAAGAACAACAAACTCATTTGTGCTCTCCATCTATTCTACAACAGGCCATCCTGTTCACCACCAACTGTGTCAACCACCCTCCCAACCAACAAATCACCAGTTCCAGATCCTTCTACCAGTATTTCCACTATCGCTATTGCCCCTCATACTTCTTCCAATCAAACTGATCAACCTATCCACATCATTATTGAGCCCATACCCCAAGAAACCATGTATAGTCTAGACCAGATCTCTCAGTCCAATAATGTTTCGCTGTCACCCAGCCCATCCAGCATCATATTACCTACAGTAGACTACTCTGCATCTCTTTCTACTTCCCCTTTCCCCTTCCCCTTAGTACTCAGTCCTCCTCTGGCCCTCACCTCCAGAAAAAGAAAGTTCACATAAGAGGATGCAGAGGAGGACGAACCAGAAAACATCTCAAATGTACTGAGATACCAAAAACCCAATCCCTTTGTTCTCTTTAAAGACCTCGATAGCTACATATGCAATCTCACCCTTAAAAGGCACTTACATATCAAACAAGTTAAAGATACCATTTCTTCCGACGATCCCACTATCATTCCTTCTATCGATCCCTCAACAGTTTCACCTGTACCCTGCTCTGATTCCTTTTTTGACATTGATGATTTTAATGCATCAAATAGTGATGATCTGGTGATGAAACTACTTACACAGCATCTCATTTCATCTCCGCCCATTATTCATTCTTCACTTAAACCCAAGTCAATTTTCTTTCCCACACAGTCCAAGGGCCCATACATTGAAAGCTTTTACAGAGTTGTATATGCAGACCTGCTTAAACCATGCGCCTCCACTCCAACTTCTTAACGCAACAATTTACGACACTCTGAAATCAAGGCCCTTGATCACCTCATACATGCAAAAGATTTGATAATAAAATCAGCAGATAAAGGAGGCTGTATAGTACTCCAGAATAGGGTGGACTACTTGAGAGAATCATATAGACTTCTTTCAGACCATACGACATACATCAAACTTAAGAAAGATCCCACCACAGATTATGCAAAAGAAGCCGACATACTAATTTCGACTGCTCTTCAAGAAGGTATCATCACAAAAACAGAAAGCTCCTTCCTACATAAAACCTTTTACCAAGTGCCCTATTTTTATCATTTGCCCAAATTACACAAAAGCTTACAGGATCCCCCAGGCAGACCAATAGTGGCAGCCATGGATAGTGTCACCACTGGTTTTAGCCTCTATATAGATCAATTTTTACAACCTATTGTTTCCCAATTGCAGTCTTATATCCGGGATGGCACACACCTTCTAGAATTGTTGTCACCTTACAGATGGGAGCCCACCTATGTTTGACTTTCATTAGATGTGTGCTCGTTATACACCTCAGTCCACCACAGCTTTGGACTTATAGCATTGGAATATTTCCTGTCCAACGATCCCTTGATCAATATGCGCCAGGCAAGGTTTATCCTGGAGGCCACAAGTTTCTGCCTGATGCATAATTATTTCACGTTTAATGACAAATACTATCAGCAAATACAAGGTACAGCAATGGGGGCAAATTTTGCTCCCTCATATGCCAATTTGGCTATGGGTTTATGGGAAATGAATTATATCTACAAAAACAACCACTTTGCAGCTAATGTTACTTTCTTTGGGAGATATATTGATGATTTAATTATCATTTGGGATGGTGCCACTGATCTCATTGCCCCTTTTGTCCAGCATTGTAATGATAACCCCTACGGGTTATCATTTACATCAGTTACTGCTCCGGACACCATAGCATTTTTGGATCTGGAACTAGGACATGATGATCATACAATCACCTCAAAAAACTACACTAAACCCACGGCAGGCAATTCCTACTTACACTTTGAGAGTTGCCATTTCCCTAAGTGGATCTCCAATATTCCTAAAGGACAATTCTGTCAAATTCTGCCGTCTTCGACAGAATTGTACAAAAGACTCAGTACAACCTTAAAAAGTAAGTTTCTCGACAAAAAGTATCCAGAACCCTTAGTCGAAGAAGCATATAAACATTACCTTCATGGGAAACCCACCAAAAGAAACCAACCTATGCAGGATGGTTCCAGCAGGTTCGTCACTACTTTTCACAATAAACACAAAAGTATGGAAAAGATACTATGTAAACATTGCGGTATCTTACAGCAAGATCCTCATTTAAAAATGTCACACCCCGCTCGTCCTACAGTTACCTACCGCAGGGCCCCCAACCTAAAACAAAAAAATTGCTCCCAGTAAACTTAAACCCATTTCAGCCTTACCCTCTGTACCCATATTGATTCCTTTGACAGGCATGTTCTAATGCCAAAAGGCCTTATGTAAGACCTGCAAATTTGTCCAACATGGACAAAAATCTTTTTTGACTAAGGGGAAGACATACATGTTGAAAGAGTTTTTCAATTGCTCGTCTGACTTTGTCGTCTATGGCCTAAGCTGTCCATGTGGTCTAATTTATGTAGGCTGGACAATAAGGACCTTGAGACAAAGGTTCGGCGAACATAGAAGACTCATTGAGGGTGGCACCGACCCCCATAGTGTCCCCAGACACTTAACCATGGCCCACCAAGGCTCCACAGAGGGGCTTAGGGTTTGGGTCATAGAGCAGATCCCCAACCCTACCTGCGGCTGAGAGATTCAAGAAGTTCTGTGCCCGTGAGACCTATTGGATCTACACTTTAAATGCACTCTCGCCAGGAGGGATTAACGAGAGTATTGAGATTGCCACCATCCTTTTAACAAATTGTACCCTGCTCTCATTTTTGTGATCCTCTCTCCTCATGGGGGTGACAGGTAGCTGTAGGTACACATATTACACAGCCTTGACAGTTAGCTCTGGGTACGCATACTACACAGCCTCGCACAGCCTATATATTTCTTTGATATTTGTCAACTGAAAAAGATATATATATACATCTATATATATATATATAGATATATATATATATATATATCTATATATATATCTTTTTCAGATGTACTTATACACCACTTTGTGTATGCGGGATATTTCCCTCGGATACACAAAGAAGAACCATATACATTTCTTATTTTTATTTGATTTACATTCATACATACCATCTTATTATCCATAATTGTCACTTTCTTTGTGTAATATTTACTGTACATTGCTCCCATTGCTTCTGTACCTTGAAGATCTCAGGAATGTCATATTAATTTCACTTCCCCATCTAATTATGCCCTTTCATCTGATATAAAGATTATGCGAACTGGTTTTATATTTACAGTGGGGACGGAAAGTATTCAGACCCCCTTAAATGTTTCACTCTTTGTTATATTGCAGCCATTTGCTGAAATCATTTAAGTTCATTTTTGCCTCATTAATGTACACACAGATCCCCATATTGACAGAAAAACACAGAATTGTTGACATTTTTTCAGATTTATTAAACTGAAATATCACATGGTCCTAAGTATTCAGACCCTTTGCTCAGTATTTAGTAGAAGCACCCTTTTGATCTAATACAGCCATGAGTCTTTTTGGGAAAGATGCAACAAGTTTTTTACACCTGGATTTGGGGATCCTCTGCCATTCCTCCTTGCAGATCCTCTCCAGTTCTGTCAGGTTGGATGGTAAACGTTGGTGGACAGCCATTTTTAGGTCTCTCCAGAGATGCTCAATTGGGTTTAGGTCAGAGCTCTGGCTGGGCCACTCAAGAACAGTGACAGAGTTGTTGTGAAGCCACTCCTTTGTTATTTTAGCTGTGTGCTTAGGGTCATTGTTTTGTTGGAAGGTAAACCTTTGGCCCAGTCTGAGGTCCTGAGCACTCTGGAGAAGGTTTTCGTCCAGGATATCCATGTACTTGGCCGCATTCATCTTTCCCTCGATTGTGTACACCTCCGAACAGCATGACGGCTGATGCTGTACGGTCATGAGATAACAACAAAGGCCATGGAATAGTATGAAGATCACTGCTTGGCTATGTAGAACCAAGAAGTCTGCGTGGTTAAGTGCAGGTTGGTTTGAAGCAGATAATGACACTATTACAAACTGTCTGCAAGAAAAAAGTATAAGGTATCTTAGGATTATATGGCGTTCATAAAAAAACAGCTTTTATTTATCACTTCAGCATTTTCATTAGTATTAAAGTGTGCTAGTTGGAAAAACCTTTCCTTCCTCCCTTTTATAACAAAGGAAAAGGCATGTATTATCAGACACAGGTGTTCACAGTACTAGCCAAAAAATTAAGGATGGGGGCATTGAAATGTGGGTTATTTTTAAGGATAAGGGTATATATAGGTAGTTCCTTATGCTGTTAGTCAGAAAAGGATCTTCGAAAAAATAAAAAATAAATAATATTAACACATGTCAGATTGACACAGAGCAAACAGATACTTCCTGTAGATATCTGCTGTAGCATTGAATCAGCTCACTGCATCAAGCCCATTAGTTTAGCTTGTGAGCCGTGAGTAAGGTATCTAACGAATCAAAAGCAGGCAGAGTTTGCTAAACATAGTGTCATAATCTGGAAGTTGCAACATTAGAACTAGATGATTTACCAACCTTGCAGTTAACTGTGTGCAGAGCGATCCGCAGCATAAACAGCACATCCGTTTTGATGTGAGTGAAAGAAACAAATGCTTCAGTGGGAGCTTGTGTTTTTATTGTAAGTAGGGAGACGCCGATGCGTGTGCAGCGTCCCATGCTCTGCACACTGTATCAACACGGATACGTAGTGTGGGCGGAGTATGGCATCAGTATTAGCCCATATGGTGTAAAGCTGTCATCTGTGGGCAGGTATGGGGGGCGGGCTGGGCGACGTGCACAGTGCTGGTCATCCACCTCCTACACATCTCCCTACAATGGGTGAGAGGGGGGAGGCGGGACAATGCCGCAGAACAGCTGAGTGCGTTCACATACTGTGGATACAGTGAAGTACCTAGGAAAGGCAGACATGTGATCAGATGAAACAGCAAACTGGACACATGTGAATAAAAACACCAGCAGTGAAGCCAACACAGAGGCACCAGCGGCGCTGACAGGCAATATTGATGGCATATGATAGTTAGCCTGGGCAAATTTGTATGACTACAGTGTTATCATTTGTAATAAAGCCCATGAGCATAAAGTAGCATTTCTCAAAGCGTGCATATGAAGCAAAAAGCAAACATACAAGGCTCTGGTCTGAGTATAACATAGCCATGATCACTGAACTCACTCATTGGGTCATAGTTGGCATAACTGGAGGACACAAGACTCCCTCTGTGTGAACCAACCTGATGTACATAGATAAAGGGTGCAGTATGTCACATATATCTGCAGTGACCCCCAAACATGGTCTCAAGGGATTATTAGGTCCAACACATTGGGCCACGCAGTTGAGGGTTCATCAGTTTTAGCGGTGCTTTACCGATGTTATAGTTACAAAGTGACAAGTTACTAAAGCGCTGATAGGGATAGAACAATCTAAATTATGTGAGATATAATATTAAAAGATGCCCAAATAATATAGCTGCAACTAGATATGTGACCTAATACACAAAAATTAAGAGAATTAAAATAATAATTGCGCTGATATTAACCTAATAATATTGCACCGTGTACCATCAAAAAATATATAAATAACATAAATGTGGTGAACTGAAAAATATACAGTGACAGGGCTACCTTTATACATAGCCATCTTTGTGTGATTAAAACCTTTTATCTATATATGAATCAACCCATGAAATTAAGGACGAATGATACCTGTTCGAAAAGGGTAACAATCTAATTTATTTAAACTTACTATTGTACAGAAAAGAAACTTGTGTTAATATGAGATTAGCAACTATAACATAAATGATACAACCTTAAAAACAACAATGTTACCAATGATAATAAATATTGCTATAATGCTCATACCCATGCTATCAAGAGATTAATAAGGTATTAAGGCCAAATCCTACGATAGAAAAGGTTACAGGAAAGAAAAGAGACATAGAGATACATTGTATGGAGAAGTCTTACGTAACCATCCTTCATCTAGACCGTCAGCCGAAGAGCCCTAGCCTCTCCAGGTTTTTGGTTGTATGTTGTTAGAACCCACTCCCACCAATCAGAACTCAGGGTCACCTCATTGGTTCAGAAGTGGCATTGAATCCTGATTGGCTACCCCTGAAGCCTGAAGACAGAACTGGAGAGGTGTTCTGGAGAGGATCTGCAAGGCTTTGTTACTAGAATGAAATGCAAACTAGATTCTGTGTAAGGAGAGGACACTGAGCAGCTGTTTTCACATCTGGACACTGGAGCACTAGTGTGGGACACCAGAACACCATTTTTATTAGGGGGGCCACACAGGTGCTCCAGTGTATACTATAGGGGGGGTCTCCATCTGTGAAGCTTGTACCAAACAGGTAAAGTATTGCAGCTTGACAAAGGACACTGAAAATGCTACATTTTGGAACTCTGCCAAAATAGACAATTGTACCCCACTTCCAAGCAATGTTTCCTATTTATAGTTCTGCCATCAAATATGTGTGTGCTAAGTATAGCATTTTTGTTTTACATAGGTGAGAAAAGACTCGGAGGACACCCCTCATCCGAGGAGACCACAGACCCCCCACCTCTGGAAGAAGGGGAAATACCCCCAACCCAAGAAGAGCAGGAGGAGGAAGACGTGGTGGAAATTGTCACCACAACAGGTGAGTGTCTGCGACCACAGGCTCAGGTAAGAGATGGATGCCGGCATATTTTTGATACTTGTTTTTGTTTTGCTCTCTTTTTACGTGATCGTGATGTTGTGGATCCAGATCCTTTCACATCAGAAAGTGCCCAGATCCTGATCGGGGAGATCATGGGGTGTAATTTACAATTGGAAAACCTCAAGAAAAACATCAATGATGTTATCCAAAAAAATAAGAACATCATTGATGTTTTGGGGCGAGTTTAAAACCCCTCAAAATCACTTTCTTCTTTTGTGTTCTACAAATTTTAAAATGTTTTAGCGATTTTTCTAAAAGCTAAATTTGGAGGATGCACACAGTATGCCAACATGTGCTATCTGCCATCACGGGAGATCAATGGACGCGTTTTGGGGGTGCAACCCCTTCCTCAATAATAAAGTAGCTGAGAGGAAGGGGTTTCTCCCCCAAAACACGTCCCTTGATCCCCCGTGATGGCAGCTAGCACATGTCGACATTCATAAATTGGTGTGCATCTTCCAAATTTGGCTTTTCCTGGGGTGACTTCACCCCATCTGAACGCAATATCAAACACAGTTCCTAAATACTCATGTCTGATATTGCATTCAAGTTCTACCAAATGTGAACTTTGTAAATTCCGAGATGTGTGTCTTTCTTGTTGGTTTTACACATGCCTGTTTTATCTTAAATGGACATTTCTATTTGTGATAATGCAACCCCAAAAATTGTTATACAACAAACATGTTGGTTTGTTTTAAAAACCTTTTCTAAATGCACATGTGATTGTGCAGGTATTAAAATGATTGTTAATGAAGAATGTGTGGATTATTGTGTCAATGCTAAAACACTTTGGTGGTGATGTAATTGGTGTTTTCTGTGAAAATGGGGGTTATTTCCTAAGGGCAAATCCTCTTTGCACTACAAGTGCAGTTTCAGTGCAGTTGCAAGTGCACTTGTAGTGCAAAGTGTCTTTGCCTTTAGTAAATAACACCCAACAGTGCTTTGTATAAGGTTACACAATCACGCCATTTTCAGGACTCCCCACATTTCTGACAGGGTCAGGTAAAACAAACACAAGCAGGAAATGTCACCAAAGATTTTTTTTTTAATTTGATAAAGGCTTCACAAATTGTCTGGCATATTGATGGCCCCCCTACCCACAAAGAACTCAAGGTATCTTAACCGGACATCACGGGCACTCAGGGAGGGCAAGCCAGGACGGCCACTTTCAAGCGATGTCAGGGTTGGTTCATTGATCATTCCGGCCTCAGGCCCAACTGAGCCAGCATAGTTGGCAGAATGTTTGCGTAAAAAGTTATGTAGAACACAGCACGCCAGGATTAGATGATTAAGTTTATACTCCGCCACATGGATGGGTGTCAGAAATAGGCAGGACTGGCTGGCCATGATTCCAAATGTGTTCTCCACCACTCTTCTGGCTCTGGCCAGCCGGTAATTAAAAACCCTCTGTTCCGGGGTGAGGGTCCTCATCGGGAATGGCCGCATAAGATGGTCCCCCAGCGCAAAGGCTTCATCCGCAACGAAGACGAATGGGAGTCCTTCCACATTGTCTTCTGGAGGTGGCAAGTCCAAGCTGCCATTCTGGAGACGCCTGTAAAACTCTGTCTGGGCGATGACTCCACCATCGGACATCTGGCCATTCTTCCCCACGTCCACATACAGGAACTCGTAAGTAGCCGACACCACCGCCAACATCACAATACTATTGAACCCCTTGTAGTTGTAATAGTACAACCCCGAGTTGGGTGGTGGGACTATGTGGAAGTGTTTCCCATCAATTGCCTCTTCGCAGTTAGGAAAGTCCCACCGCTGGGAAAAGTGGGAGTCCACAGTCTGCCATTCCTGTGGCGTGGAAGGAAACTGTTGAGGAAAAAAAAAACATTATTATTATTGCACATAACCATGGAAAGCAGATTATAGTCACAAAACATTCTTGGCCAACATCCAGATCACATTTATTAAGGGGAATTGTACAACACCAAAATATAAGGTACACCTATCATATTCCCCCTCCCACCCCCTCTCATGGGCCATTTCTAACATTATAGGGGGGTGATCTTGGACAGGTAACCCTCTTCACTTCATTGAGAGATTAATGCCTAAATACAGGGTATTACTTGGAACAGCCCCTCCTAAGTTACACTATTGGCAGATAGGTAAGAAGTGTCATAATACAAAGATATAAATACACACTGTACACATTTAAGCACATTTTGACATTCTGCTATTACCTATCAAGATAATAGGATACAAAAACTTGAAACAGTACCATTTGAAAGTATACAGGCAGGCCCTTGCACTACATGCTTTGGGGAATTCATCCATACATCTGACCACAAAAGAGATGGGTATAGTGTGTATGGGTTTGGCAAAGTCAGCAGATAGATGATTGGGGATAGATTGATAATTGGTATCAGCTGACTTAGCAGTTGGGGGGAGGGAGGGTTAATAAAAATTATTTGGGGACACTACAAAAAAAAGCCTCTGGCACTCTGCCTGAATTTAAAGCACAAATCACATTTATAAACATTTTAGGGGGTGTTTGGGGTAAAGCACTACTATGGAGCTGATAAAATACATTGTTAAGTGACTACATGAGGTGAATATAGGGCCAGAAGAATATGCTGGGAAGGTTAGTGAAGGCAAATAGGTATGAAAGACAAAAAAAAAAGATTACCTAAAAATCCAGCATGCATGAGAACAAAGGGGACATTCACAGCATATTACAATCATGGTAATTAGGGAATGAGGAAAGAAATACAATATATTAGCAAACATTCAATACAATAAAATGTGATATTAAAGGATAAAAATCTTACCTTAATATACTCCTTCTGCAGGACCTGAATGATGGCAGAATAGGTCTCTGGGATAATGATCCCCAGAGCCTGGGGGGAGATGCCTGTCGAGAACTTGAGGTCCTGCAGGATTCTCCCTGTCGCCAAGTACCGCAGGGTAGCGACCAACCTCTGCTCCGGAGTGATGGCTTGCCTCATGCAGGTATCCTGCCTGCTGATATAGGGGGTCAGCGAAGCCAACAAACGGTAAAATACGGGGTCCGTCATCCTGAGAAAGTTCCTGAAATCATCAGGTTTATTCTCACGGATCTCACGGAGCAAAGGCATATGAGAGAACTGGTCACGCTGAAGCAACCTATTCTTGGTCCATGAACTCCTCCCCACCCTGTTCATGGACTGGACTTGTGTCAAGGTCAGGACCCCAACACCAAGCCCCCACACAGCACGAACTCTACGAGGAGTACGTATACGCAACATGGCTAGAAAACGGTTGGCTGCTCAGAACGAAGTAACAGAACGCACTGAAGAACAGCAAGGCCTGTGAAGAGCGACCTGAAAAACAGCAACGAGCGGGCAAGATCGCACAGAAAACTCCGATACGAACTTACTGCACGCACTGAAGAGCAGATACAAACCCACAAGCACAAACTGAACTGCAGAAAACGATCTGAAAGCCACGAGTCTGAAAAAGCGCGAATCGTCTCTCACCAAACTTTTACTAACACGAGATTAGCAAAAGGAGCCCAAAGGGTGCCGCGCTTGGTTCTGAACTGGCCTTTTCTAGTCTCGTCGTACGTGGTGTACGTGACCGCGTGGTTGGCGATTGGAAATTCCGACAACTTTGTGCGACCGTGTGTACACAAAACAAGTTTGAGCCAACATCCATCGGAAAAAATCCTAGGATTTTGTTTTCGGAATGTCCGATCAATGTCCGATCGTGTGTACGGGGCATTACAGATGCTTTTTTTGAATCATTCCACTGCTGCCTAATACAGATGAAATTACCTTAATATACTCCTTCTGCAGGACCTGAATGATGGCAGAATAGGTCTCTGGGATAATGATCCCCAGAGCCTGGGGGGAGATGCCTGTCGAGAACTTGAGGTCCTGCAGGATTCTCCCTGTCGCCAAGTACCGCAGGGTAGCGACCAACCTCTGCTCCGGAGTGATGGCTTGCCTCATGCAGGTATCCTGCCTGCTGATATAGGGGGTCAGCGAAGCCAACAAACGGTAAAATACGGGGTCCGTCATCCTGAGAAAGTTCCTGAAATCATCAGGTTTATTCTCACGGATCTCACGGAGCAAAGGCATATGAGAGAACTGGTCACGCTGAAGCAACCTATTCTTGGTCCATGAACTCCTCCCCACCCTGTTCATGGACTGGACTTGTGTCAAGGTCAGGACCCCAACACCAAGCCCCCACACAGCACGAACTCTACGAGGAGTACGTATACGCAACATGGCTAGAAAATGGTTGGCTGCTCAGAACGAAGTAACAGAACGCACTGAAGAACAGCAAGGCCTGTGAAGAGCGACCTGAAAAACAGCAACGAGCGGGCAAGATCGCACAGAAAACTCCGATACGAACTTACTGCACGCACTGAAGAGCAGATACAAACCCACAAGCACAAACTGAACTGCAGAAAACGATCTGAAAGCCACGAGTCTGAAAAAGCGCGAATCGTCTCTCACCAAACTTTTACTAACACGAGATTAGCAAAAGGAGCCCAAAGGGTGCCGCGCTTGGTTCTGAACTGGCCTTTTCTAGTCTCGTCGTACGTGGTGTACGTGACCGCGTGGTTGGCGATTGGAAATTCCGACAACTTTGTGCGACCGTGTGTACACAAAACAAGTTTGAGCCAACATCCATCGGAAAAAATCCTAGGATTTTGTTTTCGGAATGTCCGATCAATGTCCGATCGTGTGTACGGGGCATTACAGATGCTTTTTTTGAATCATTCCACTGCTGCCTAATACAGATGAAATTCCCGGCTTCCAGCAGACTTCCAAGACATATAAAACAAAAAGGAAATTTACATGCAATCGCATCTTTGGGGAAATGTGAGTGAGGTTCATCCTAACTACATAGGGACCACTTTGTCACGTTACTTGCGCAATGGTCTTGTTTTCCTTTTTTGTTTTATATGTCTTGGAAGTCTGCTGGAAGCTGGGAATTTCATCTGTATTAGGCTCGATTCACACCTATGCATGTTGCTTTTGAGCGTTTTTGGAGGTTTTTTTTTCATGCTTGCCACGTTTTTGAGCCGCGTTTTTGCCGCGTTTTTGCCGCGTTTTTGCCGCGATTTGCGTTTTGCGTTTTTTTTTTTTTTTTTTTTTTTTTCATTTTTTTTTTACAGTCTTACAAAAAAATTACAAAAAAAAAAAAAAAACGGCAAAAACGCACCAAAAACGCATCAAAAACGCATCAAAAACGCTGCAAAAACGCTGCACTTGCGTTTTTGATGCTTGTCCATTGAAAACCATTACATGCAAAACGCTGCTTTTTGCATGAAAAAAAGTCCCCGACCCTTTCCAAAAACGCAGAGATACAAAAAAGCATTGATGTGAACATGTTCCATAGGAACCCATGTTAAAAAATGCCCGTGCATTTCTGCAAAATGCAAAATGCATCAAAAAACGCGCTAGTGTGAATGGGGCCTTAAGCAGCAGTGGAATGATTCAAAAGAAGCATCTGTTACTCATTCAGGCTTGATTATCTAGTCCCGCTTATCTATTGTTAGGAATTTTTTCTGGTGTGCACTAAGTGGATTATTTTTCTGTGTGAATTTATTCAGTATTTTTCACTGAAGAACTTTCAACATTATTTATTTCAGCGATTATTTTTCAGCTCACCACATTTATGTCATTTATATATTTTTTGATGGTACACGGTGCAATATTAGGTTAATATCAGCGCAATTATTATTTTAATTACCGCTGTTATAGCGGTGCTTTTTGGCTGCTAGCAGAGCGCTTTTAACCCCCACTAGCGGCCGAGGAAAGGGTTATTAGCGCCCGTTTTGTGGCGCTTCTGCAGTTCTGCCCATTCACTTCAATGGGCAGGGGCGGCGGAGGAGTGGTGTATACACCCTCCTCCACCACTCCAAAGATGCTGCTTGCAGGACTTTTTTTCCTGTCCTGCAAGCGCCCCGCCCCAGTGTGAAAGCACTCTGGCTTTCACGCTGGGGTGGCTTGAGAGGCTCTTTTCAGGCGCTTTACAGGTGCTATTTTTAGTACTAAAATGCCTGAAAAGCACCTCAGAGTGAAAGGGGTCTTACTGTATTAAAAATTATTTTATTAAATAAAAATGCACTTACACCCAAAGCTAGAGCAAGGAATCATAAAAGCGTTTTTAACCGTTTGCAGAACGGTCGGCACAGATGGACTATCTCTGATCCAACCTGTTTCCTGGTCTGTTCGGGCATTGATTGACCTACACGTGTGCTACCTAGTGATTGTCATCTTGTTATCTGGCATCCAGCTATAGGCAGAAGAGATGTGGGTGAGCGAAAATGGGATGGAGCATGGCAGTTGATATCGTAATCTATTATGTTCTGTAATAAGTTATTGTATTTGTTCTTAACTATGTTTTGTTCTGTGCAGTGCCACATCTTTTGTCTTTAACCGCTTCAGCCCCGGAAGATTTTACCCCCTTCTTGACCAGAGGACTTTTTGCTACTTGGCACTGCATCGTTTTAACTGACAATTGTGCGGCCATGCGACGTTACACCCAAACAAAATTGACATCCTTTTTTTCCCACAAATAGAGCTTCATTTTGGTAGTATTTGATCACCTCTGCAGTTTTTATTTTTTGCGCTATAAACAAAAAAAGAGCGACAATTTTGAAAAAAGCAATATTTTTTACTTTTTGCTGTAAATATATAAAAAAAGATTTTTTTTCCTCAGTTTAGGCTGATATGTATTTTTCTACATATTTTTGGTAAAAAAAAAAAAAAAATCGCAACAAGCATATATTGATTGGTTTACGCAAAAGTTATAGCGTCTACAAAATAGGGGATAGTTTTTTGGCATTTTTATTATTTATTTATTTTTATTAGTAATGGCAGAGTTCTGTGATTTTTATTGTGACTGCGACATTATGGCGGACACATCAAACACTTTTGACACTATTTTGGGACCATTGTCATTTATACAGCGATCAGTGCTATAAAAATGCACTGATTACTGTGTAAATGACACTGGCAGGGAAGGGGTTAAACACTAGGGGCCGATCAAGGGGTTAAGTGTGTCCTAGGGAGTGATTCTAACTGTGTGGGGGGGTGGGCTACCACTGACATGACAGCAATCACAGGGAGCAGTAGATCCCTGTCATGTCACTAGGCAGAATGGGAAAATACCTTGTTTACATAGGCATCTAGGCACCCTGAGTGACTATTTTCCAACATTCTTGAAGACAAGATGTTTTCATGCACCTGTGTACCAAAAGCATAATCATTTTTTTTAACTATGTGTTGTATGTAATAATAAAATCTTTGTTATATTTTTTATATACCTTGGTATTTGTATTTACTATTTGTTGGCACCCTAAAAAAAACCCCTCTAAAAAAAAAACCCTGTCTATACCATATATTGTGAAACATTGTTTTCATTTTTCCTGTATATTATTCACAAGATTGAAACATCTGTCTTTAGCATTTAAACCCACATGCTGTGGGCAGTTTTTAGGGACCCACTTGTGGTTTATTGTGGTTTTCTTTTACACTTTTTGTTTCATTCATTGTTCCAAAGTGGTTTTAGATCACTTTATAGTGTTAATACTTATACCCAATTTACTATTTCTTAGTTTTTGTGACAATTATATATTATTCCTCACTATTCAAGGATTTTTGATTGTAGCAGTTTTTTTATATTTTATTTTTTAGGCTAAGCACAACTTTCTTGTCTTTATTACATTTTAATGTTGACCCTAAAACAATAAAACATTCAGGTAATAATAGTATCAAAATAATAATAACGCAAAATAAATAGTTGAAAGCCCAGACTGCCTGGAAACCTATGCACATTTTAAAATCAATTTATCATATTTAAATAGAGCCAACAGTTTTTACCCAAATTTAAAATATGGAAGGTGGAACAGAAAACAAAGCTGTGATTGTCAGGCAAAAGCCTAACCTTCAAGTCTTCAAGTCCTCCAATATAAATTAGCAAAATACATGTGTCAAAACATGGCAGTAATATTTTAATATCAATACTAATCTCATGTCAATGAATCCAGTTAAAGAGATGTAGCTATTATATTACAATGTGTGGCACTAGCATGATTTAAAGCACATAATCAAGTATTCCTTATTAGATATTAAGTAACATGAATTAATGTAATGAAATCATGATTACCTGGAAAATGTATACTGATATAAACCATGAAAGGATGTAATCAAAAGTTCAGTAATGCAATATTAAATAATTACCTATAGTGGCTTACACAATGATTTTTTTTTAAATAAATATATTCCTTAAAACAACATATACGGTGCATTTGTTGGTGTACAGTATATAATACAGTGCAGTCGGTGTTAGAAAAAAAAAATCCCCATCATGCCCGGAAGACCACCAAGGAGAGGCAGATGCTCACAGGCACTAAAAGAGGGCAAGCAGCCTCTGTGTCTACTGTAAAAAGTGGTGGTGGTGGCATCCTCTGCAGGCGGGTCCATGCTTGTCATTTTTTTCTGCTGCTGGCCGTGTTATTGAGCCACAACATGCAGAAGAGTTGGTGGAGTGGATAACTAAGCCGTCCTCATCCTCCTCATTCTCTGTCACCCAGGCTCATACTAGTTTGCCTTCCAACACAGGAGGCACAACTCCAACGAGGCAGGATGTCCTCCAGGGGCTAGCTTAAGGGCAGCCACCCTATTGCATCACACCACAGAGCTCCACAGGTGCAGGGTGCTGCTGACTTCCCACTGACTTCCAAATGTTCATTGGTGTGGGCTTTTTTCAACACTTGTGCAGTAGATCGCACCGTTGCTGTTTGCAATCTATGTCGGAAGCTGATCAAACGTGGTCAGAACAGCAGCTGCTTGGGCACCACATGCTTGACAAGACATATGACGACCTGCCATGCAGTCTGTTGGCAACAGCACCTGAAAGACCCACGTCATAAAACAAGGCGGACTTCTCCTTGCTCCTCATCTGTGATCTAAATCCCGCTATACCTCCAGTCCTCTCAAAAGCCTGCACTAAGAAGAATGAAGGTATAGCAATGGGTGCCACTTGCAGCCAACCTGCTAGCACTACACCACCAGTGGATTTCACATGGCAAATTTTTCCCTACCCAAGTTGCTGAACCGTAAAAAAAAAAAAAAACTGTCCCCGTCATTCACATGTTCATAGTCTAATTGCTAGCTTGGCCAAATTGCTAGCACTACAACTGCTGTCTTTTCAGCTGGTAGACTCCTCCTGGTAGACTTAGTTGGTAGACTCCCCCCCGCCCCCTTTCGTGAATTTGTGGAATATGCTGTACCACAGTGGCAGGTTCCAAAAATAAATTTCTTTTTACGTTAGGCCATTCCAGCTCTCTACCATCATGTGGAAGGCAATGTTTTGGCCTCGTTGGACAGGGCAGTCAGCAGAAAGGTTCATATTACCGCTGACTCATGGTTCAGCAGGCATGGTCAGGGGCCTTTCCTTCAGGGCACACTGGATAACTCTGCTGGCAGCTAGGAAGGAGGCAGAACAGGGTTCAGTGTTGGAGCTAGTTACGCCACCATGCCTCCAAAAATCTGGTGGTGATTCTGCCACCTCTACCTGCTCCATCCCCTCCTTTTCTTCTTCCTCTGTTGCTTATTATGCAGAATTGTCCTCTGAACCAGCAGTGCTCTCTAAGGCTAAAAGATGCCATGCGGAGCTTCAGTAGGTCTGTCTAGGGGACAGGAGCCAGACTGGCCCAGAGATTCTGTCAGCTCTGCGGGGGCAGGCTCAGAGGTGGTTGACGCCATGGCAGTTAGAGCCAGGAATGGTTGCATGTGCCAATGGCACCAACCTTCTCTCTGCCCTCCTACAGGGACACTTGACACATGCCCCATGCTTGGCACACATCCTTAATTTGGTGGTGCAGCGTTACTTGACTAGGTTCCCAGGCTTACCAGATATTCTGAGGACAGCCAGAAAAGTCTGTGGTCATGGCACCAGGACAGGCTCAGGGGAGCTTGGCTTCTTTTCCCCACACCAGTGGCTACTGATTAAGAATGCATGCACTGTCCTGTCACCATTTGAGGAGGCTACAAGGATGGTGATCAGCGACAATGCATGAATCAGTGGCCCTCTAGTCTTGCTGCTGGAGCACACACTTTGTGGAATCATGGCCAGGGCACTTGAGGCAGAACAGCGAGAGAAAGAGGAGGAGTATTAGTGCCAGGAAGCTAGCTGTTAGGTAATTTGGACAGGGTAAAATCCCCAAATCCTCACTAAATTTAAGAGGCACAATGCCCGGCGGGTGTGGAGAGGCGACTCTTTGTATATCTTGCTGCATGTATGCGTTTCTTGATCATCCGATCAAGGGCGAATACTGCTGTGCAAAATGTAAGCACATTGTTTCCCTGGAAGGCCAGGTTCTGAATCTGGGGAAGCAACTGTCAGCACTGAGAAGTCCCTCCATACTAAAGGAGAGCCAGGAACATACACGGCAGGCGCCGGCAAGGGCCAGCACAGAGGCGGGTGGAGACAAAGAGGTGCAGGCACTAGCAAAGAGTAGATGGGTGACAGTCAGGAGGGGTAGAGGGGGAAGTGCCAGGGAGGCCGATCCAGGACTGGAGCATCCCAATAAGTACGCTCCATTGAGTGACATTGGTGAAACCAGTCAGGGACCAGCACTGCTGGAGCTGAGGGACTCTCCTAGCTGCCGGGGGGAAGAACTCCTCCAGTGAGAGTGGGGGGGCAGAAAAGGGAAAGGAAAGACAGATTCTGGTGGTAGGGGACTCAATTCTTAGAAGGACAGAGAGGGCAATCTGTAACCAAGACCTGAAGCACCGAACAGTATGTTGTCTACCGGGCGCTCGGGTTCGGCACATCACAGATCTTGTGGACAGAGGGGCTGGGGAAGACCCGGCTGTCATGGTGCACGTTGGCACCAATGACAAAGTCAGAGGCAGATGGAGTGTCCTAAAGAACGATTTTAGGGACTTAGGAGCTAAATTGAGAAAAAGGACCTCCAAGGTAGTATTCTCAGGAATACTACCGGTACATCGAGCCACACCAGAAAGGCAGAGGGAGATTAGGGAATTAAACAAGTGGCTGAAGAGCTGGTGTAGTAAGGAGGGGTTTGGGTTCCTGGAGGACTGGGTCGACTTCTCAGTCGGTAACCGGTACTATAGAAGGGACGGACTGCACCTAAATGAGGAGGGTGCAGATCTGCTGGGAATGAAGATGGCCAAAAAGTTAGAGGGGTTTTTAAACTAGGCGATGGGGGGGAGGGTCCAGAGACAGAGATAGCCAGCGCGGAAGATATTCCAGAGGGTAGTATTGGGGGCATTAGTGGTAGGTTAACCAAAGCACAAAAACACAAGGTGAGTATAGCAGCAAGTCCTAGTTGCAATCTCGAAACACCCAATACGAGGACAATATGCGACCGGTCTAAACTATGTGGCATGTTCACCAATGCCAGGAGTAGGGATGAGCCGAACACCCCCCTGTTCGGTTCGCACCAGAACATGCGAACAGGAAAAAAGTTTGCTCGAACACGTGAACACCGTTAAAGTCTATGGGACACGAACATGAATAATCAAAAGTGCTAATTTTAAAGGCTTATATGCAAGTTATTGTCATAAAAAGTGTTTGGGGACCCGGGTCCTGCCCCAGGGGACATGGATCAATGCAAAAAAAAGTTTTAAAAACGGCCGTTTTTTCAGGAGCAGTGATTTTAATAATGCTTAAAGTCAAACAATAAAAGTGTAATATCCCGGGGGGCGTGGCCTGCTGCGGACCAGGATGGCTGCCTGAAGTCCGAGCTCCGCTCCACGGCCTGGTAACCAGCAACCCCAAGCTACCATCCTTCCCGCTGCTCACACCACAACAGCGGGGAAGGATCGGGGAACCACTCGGGCACACCGATGCAGCGGTACAAGCCGCCAAACCCCCGCCGTCTCACCGACTATTATCCGACGGCCGCCGCCATGCAGAAGGCCCAAGATGGCGCCGATGAAGGAGACGGCGCCCGCTCCAACAACAGCACAGAGGACCTGCCGCCTACCTCCTCAGCACCCCCTCTCCATGGCACTGTGACCACCTCAAAGGACTGGGACAGCATGGACATTCACCCCCCTCCAGAGGATTCCCCAGGAGGACTGCAACAGGACAGAGGTAAGAGGCTGGCTACCTCCCCTGCACATTCCCCCAACAAAGAGCCTCATGCAAAGAAGCAGCTGTGGTCCCATGTTGTTGCAGGGACACACAGCGCCCAAAATACTCCCTCCCTGGCTGCTATACCTGTCACTGACAATACAGTGTCTGAAGCTATACTGAAAACTATGCTTCTTACACTGCAGCAAGATCTGCATAGAGAGCTCCAAATGTCATTATCACAGATGCATGATAAAATAGACTGCCTAGAAGAGCGCACAGATGCTCTAGAAGAAAATCTGCAAGATTACTCTAAGGCACACAACGAATTGTTAGATGCTCATGAGCACCATTCGGAAGAAATTCACCGTATCAAAATGAAATTGGCGGATTTAGAAGACCGCTCTAGGCGGAATAACATCAAATTCCGGGGCATCCCGGAATCGGTTAAACCAAACGAAATAACTCCCTACTTGCAACAGCTTATCTCTGCCCTACTCCCACGCCTCAACGCCCGCGACACTTTAATTGACCGAGCCCACAGAATTGCTAAACCGCCACACCTCCCTGATGATATCCCCAGAGATATCTTGGCACGTATACACTTCTTCCATGTGAAGGAACAAGTTCTCTCCGCCGCCAGATCCGTGACACCCCTGCCAGCCCCTTACAATAATGTCAAGCTGTTCACTGATCTGTCCCCGGCTACAATGGAGATGCGTAGAGCATTCGCCCCAGTGACTTCCATACTCCAACAAAGAAAAATAACCTACAAATGGGGCTTCCCTACGAAATTGCTGGTCACCCACCAACAAAAGATAGTACCTATTCTCTCCCCGAAGGATGGCTACAAAAAGCTCACCAATTGGGGTTTTCTCCCCATTGCTCCCAGAGAAGCGGAACATGCTACTCCCTCCTACAAGTCATCTGACTCCAGAAATATGGCGAATAAAGCTCCCAAAAAGACCTAACTTTGATACAAGCCCGGATCCCCAGATCTACCTATACCCAGCCTGGGCGCCACATCTATTCCTTTTCCTCACCACCCCTCAGGTTTACAGTTGTGCTAAGCACACGTTTTTTGTCTCTGTTTTTTTTTTTTTTTTCTTATTTTCTGTTCCTTTTTTCTTGATTACAGCAAAGAGTAATTAGCATTGATTATAAATTTCTCCTAGAATTGTAGACTGTTTGTATTAAGCAACTGGTTTTGGCAATATACTTGTACCATATACGGCATTTAATTATCTAACTGTGTATTCACATCCATCAACAGTAGGTGCGGTCTCTCTCCCTCTGCCCAGGCCCTCATAACTACAATACCAATATGGCACTCTCGATTACCTCCCTCAACGTTAAAGGCCTAAATTCACCATTTAAACGCAACCTCTTATGGAAAGAAGCAATACAACAATGAGCAGACATAATCTGCGCCCAAGAAACACACTTTACTAAGCTCAATCAACCCCAATGTAGTCACAAAAAATATCCCCATTGCTTCTTCGCAAGTGCCCCTAAAAAAAAGAGAGGAGTAATGATTGCCATAAACGCAGCAATAAACTTTAAGCTTCATCACTGTGAAAGTGACGAAGATGGCAGATTCTTAATCCTATCAGCCACATTTGACAACCGCCCTCTCACTATAGTCAACGTTTATGCCCCCAATACAGCACAAAAAAGATTTTACGCCACTCTCTTTGCCAAATTGGCCCCTTACAGATCCTCCCCCCTGGTAATGTGTGGAGACTTTAATGAAGTAATTGACCCTACACTCGATACCTCCAATCCCGCGAGAAATAGGCCCTCAGCAATATCAAATATCCTCAAAAAAGAAGACCTTTATGACATATGGAGGTGCATGCACGATGAGGAGAGAGACTACACCTACTTTTCCCCCCCACACCAATCTTACTCCCGTATTGACCTATTTATTACAGATAAACACCTACTACAAGCTATCACTACCTCCACCATAGGCACTATATCATGGTCTGACCATGCTCCAGTCACGATCAAAATAGCATCCCCCTCCCAAACCACTAGACACACGGTCTGGAGACTAAATACCTCCCTTCTTAACAACCCCTCCTTTGAGTCTCAAATACAATCTGAGATCGATAACTACTTCCACCAAAATGTCAATTCTGTAACTGACTGTGCTATTGTTTGGAATGCTCACAAAGCTTGTCTACGGGGTCTTTTCATTAAACTTGGAGCCCAGGCTAAAAAACAACATTCCTCTATAACAGAGTCCCTCCTGAAACAAATTCGATCTCTTGAAACAATTAACAAGAAATCCCCCACTAACACTACCTCCTTAGAACTCAAAAAGCTGAGATCCCAACTCAGTAGTCACCTTCACAAAAATTTTGATTACTTTATCAAACGACTGCGACTTCAGATATACTCATCGGCCAATAAATCAGGAGCATTTATGGCCAAACAATTCAAAAAACAACTTTCTAATAAAAAAATGTCATTTATCACAAACCCCCAGGGCAAACACCTGACCAACCCACTAGACATTGCCAACGAATTTGGTAATTTCTACACCAAACTTTACAACCTTACGAAAACAGACCCCCATCTCACACCCACCCAAGATGATATAAAGAAATTTTTATCCTCTATCTCCCTCCCCTCGATCTCCCCAGAGCAACTAGACTCTCTCACGACTCCCTTTTCACAGACTGAAATTCAAAAAGTGATAAACAACCTACCCCTACATAAAGCACCAGGACCTGACGGACTACCCAACGAATATTATAAACGTTTTGCTCAATCCTTAGTCCCCCACCTATGTGCCATGTACAATCAATTTGCTACTACAGGCATAATCCCTAGGGAATCTCTCGATGCCCTAGTGGTTACCATTCCCAAACCGGGGAAACCCCCAGACAATCCAGCCAACTACAGACCAATATCACTCCTCAACACAGACACCAAAATCTATGCTAAACTGTTAGCACAACGCCTTTCCACCATCATCCCCCAGATTATTCATCCCGACCAAGTAGGATTTGTACCCGGCAGACAAGCCTCAGATGGTACTAGACGTTTCATTGACCTTATCCAATGGACGGAGCACACTCGAACGCCTTCTCTCTTCCTATCTTTAGACGCAGAGAAGGCGTTCGATAGGGTATACTGGCCGTATATGGAGGCAGTACTCCAAAAATTTGGTCTTTCGGGCACCTTTCTCTCTGCCATACTAGGCCTATACACTCACCCATCTGCACGCATTTGGACGTCAGGAGTTGTCTCCAACCCATTCCAAATCACTAATGGCAAGAGACAGGGGTGCCCCCTGTCCCCCCTAATTTTTGCCATGATTATGGAGCCCCTAGCACAAATTATTAGATCTGACCCCTCGATTACAGGTATAACAATTGGACAGACCGATCATAAAATCGGTCTGTACGCAGATGACGTGATTATTGCTCTAACTAATCCACTGTTGTCTCTCCCAGCAGTCCAATTAATCCTTGACAAGTTCAGCGCAGTATCAATGTACAAACTAAATCACAGTAAATCCCTAATGCTTAACCTAGGCCTTGATTCTCAAACTCTAAATACCATTACCACTAGCTCCCCCTTTGCTTGGGCTTCCAACTCCTCTCTTCCATACTTGGGTATCCAATTAACTTTCCCAAGCCGAATGCTACTAAGAATTAATTTTGAAGACCTCGTGGACAAGCTTACTCAACTAGCAAAGGATCTAGGTAGGGTTCCAGCCTCATGGGCTGGTAGGATAGCTCAGACAAAAATGTATTTACTTCCCCATGTCCTATATTTTTTCCGTACACTGCCTCTTCCTCTAGCGCAAAATCAAATAAAAAAAATCCAAGGGATCATCAACGGCTTCATTTGGCAACAAAAGAGACCTAGAATAAAAAAAGCTATACTCACAACCCCAGTTCAACATGGAGGACTGGGCGCCCCAGATATTCAAGCCTACCACCGAGCAACTATCCTAGACCAATTGAAAACATGGTGGTCAGACAAACACCACACTACCTGGAAACAAATTGAATCCAACCTACTACCCACGGACACTAAAAACTTCCTAGCCGCATTGTGGCTCAACCCCCACCCCAAAAGATACCCTCTTGATACTATCACATCCTCCACAAGAATTTGGACTTCAGTACTGCAACTCAAGGGAGGAATATCAAAGGACACTCTGACAGCAATACCCACTGAGGCATTACACCTCATCTCCCCGGACTTACCTCTCTCAGAATGGACAAAAGCCGGCATCTCCCATCTAGGTATGCTCTTTTCATCATCAACTATGTTTTCATTTGAGCAATTAATGCAAAAATACGGATTATCCAAACACACGTTTTTTCTCTATCTAAGGATCAGATCTAGCTTATCAAAAATTTCCTGGACAACTGCAGACGATATCTCACTCCCTATACTCAAATTTTACAATATAGCTATACCCAAGACCAAAGGAATCTCCTTTATGTACAAGCTACTCACTAAACCAACTACTAACCATCTGGCTTCTTCCGTACAGTACTGGTCCTCTCTGTCAGACCAACTACCCTCAGAAATACAATGGCCAAAGGCCCTCACACTGCCCCTACGCCTGTCGCATTGCATTAACCACTGGGAAGCAGCACAAAAGCTTTTTCACAAATGGTACTTCACCCCAGAAAGGCTGGCGAAAATATACCCGAACACCTCCCCAAACTGTTGGAGGGGATGTGCTCAAATTGGATCTATTTCACATATATGGTGGGAATGCCACCTAGTCAAAAATTTCTGGAGACAGGTACACAATCTAATTGAAGCTTTATGTGGTACACCCCAATTTCTGTCCCCGCTTGACCTACTCCTAGGTCTCTCGATCCCAACAATGCCCACCCATCGGCAAACAATGGTCACACATATTCTCATTGCCGCAACACTAACAATCGCAAAAAAATGGAAATCAGCCCACCCGCCAATACTTAAAGATGCTATTAACCTACTCAACCAACACTTTCAGATGGAATTCTCTTTTGCCAAAGCCAACATGTCCATTGAGCGCTTCAATAGAAACTGGCACCCCTGGATTTTGGACTCTAGAAGTACACCACTGTTGTTATAGCCCAGCCCCTAGCTCAGCTAGCTTATACATCAGCCCCCATTATCTTATTACGGTCTCACGGACATTTATTAAAACACGTAATATAGGGTACAATGTCACACCATGATTTAGGTTACACAGAGATGTTCCCCCCAATCAGTACTTAACCTACTAGTACAAGAACACTTTATACTACCATAGTTGTCTGTAGTATGCTTGTTTACTTATTACTCACCGATTGTTTCTTTTTGTTTGCTTTAGATCAATCAAAATTACACTTAAATAAGCTCTTTTCTCACTGCCGTTTGTATAAATGCTAAGACGCCAGGGTATGCCCAATTGGCGATGTTTCTGTATTTTTCTTTTCTCTTTGAAAAACATAATAAAAATCTTAAATTTAAAAAAAAAAGTGTAATATCCTTTTAAATTTCGTACCTGGGGGGTGCCTATAGTATGCCTGTAAAGGGGCGCATGTTTCCCGTGTTTAGAACAGTCTGACAGCAAAATGACATTTGGAAGGAAAAAACCCATTTAAAACTACCCGCGGCTATTGCATTGCCGACAATACACATAGAAGTTCATTGATAAAAACGGCATGGGAATTCCCCACAGGGAAACCCCGAACCAAAATTAAAAAAAAAAAATGACGTGGGAGTCCCCCTAAATTCCATGCCAGGCCCTTCAGGTCTGGTATGGATATTAAGGGGAACCCCGGCCAAAATAAAAAAAAAAAAAATGACGCGGGGTTCCCCCTAAATTCCATACCAGACCCTTCAGGTCTGGTATGGATTTTAAGGGGAACCGCACGCCAAAAAAAAAAAAAAAAACAGCGTGGGGTCCCCCCTAAAATCCATACCAGACCCTTATCCGAGCACGCAACCTGGCAGGCCGCAGGAAAAGAGGGGGGGACGAGAGTGCGGCCCCCCCCTCCTGAACCGTACCAGGCCACATGCCCTCAACATTGAGAGGGTGCTTTAGGGTAGCCCCCCAAAACACCTTGTCCCCATGTTGATGAGGACAAGGGCCTCATCCCCACAACCCTGGCCGGTGGTTGTGGGGGTCTGCGGGCGGGGGGCTTATCGGAATCTGGAAGCCCCCTTTAAAAAGGGGACCCCCAGATCCCGGCCCCCCCCTGTGTGAAATGGTAAGGGGGTACTTACCCCTACCATTTCACTAAAAAACTGTCAAAAATGTTAAAAATGACAAGAGACGGTTTTTGACAATTCCTTTATTTAAATGCTTCTTCTTTCTTCTATCTTCCTTCATCTTCTTCTTCTTCTGGTTCTTCTGGCTCTTCTGGTTCTTCCTCCGGCGTTCTCCTTCAGTATCTCCATTGTGGCGTCTTCTATCTTCTTCTCCTCGGGCCGCTCCGCACCCATGGCATGGGGGGAGGCTCCCGCTCTTCTCTTCATCTTCTTCTTCATCCTCTTCTCTTCTTCCTTCTTCTCTTCTTCTCTTCTTCATTTTCTTCTCCGGGCCGCTCCGCACCCATGCTGGCATGGAGGGAGGCTCCCGCTGTGTGACGGCGTCTCCTTGTCTGACGGTTCTTAAATAACGGGGGGGTGGGGCCACCCGGTGACCCCGCCCCCCTCTGACGCACGGTGACTTGATGGGACTTCCCTGTGACGTCACGAGGAATGCCACAGGGAAGTCCCGTCATGTCCCGTGCGTCAGAGGGGGCAGGGTCACCGGGTGGCCCCCCCCCCATTATTTAAGAGCCGTCAGACGAGTAGACGCCGTCACACAGCGGGAGCCTCCCTCCATGCCAGCATGGATGCGGAGCAGCCCGGAGAAGAAAATGAAGAAGAGAAGAAGAGAAGAAGGAAGAAGAGAAGAGGATGAAGAAGAAGATGAAGAGAAGAGCGGGAGCCTCCCCCCATGCCATGGGTGCGGAGCGGCCCGAGGAGAAGAAGATAGAAGACGCCGCGGAGGAGATGCTGGACGAGAACGCCGGAGGAAGAACCAGAAGAGCCAGAAGAACCAGAAGAAGATGAAGGAAGATAGAAGAAAGAAGAAGCATTTAAATAAAGGAATTGTCAAAAACTGTCGCTTGTCATTTTTAACATTTTTGACAGTTTTTTAGTGAAATGGTAGGGATAAGTACCCCCTTACCATTTCACACAGGGGGGGGGCGGGATCTGGGGGTCCCCTTGTTAAAGAGGGCTTCCAGATTCCGATAAGCCCACCGCCCGCAGACCCCCACAACCACCGGCCAGGGTGGGGATGAGGCCCTTGTCCTCATCAACATGGGGACAAGGTGTTTTGGGGGGCTACCCCAAAGCACCCTCCCAATGTTGAGGGCATGTGGCCTGGTACGGTTCAGGAGGGGGGGCGCACTCTCGTCCCCCCTTCTTTTCCTGCGACCTGCCAGGTTGCGTGCTCGGATAAGGGTCTGGTATGGAATTTAGGGGGAACCCCACGTCATTTTTTCTTTTTTTAATTTTGGTTCGGGGTTTCCCTGTGGGGAATTCCCATGCCGTTTTTATCAATGAACTTCTATGTGTATTGTCGGCAATGCAATAGCCACGGGTAGTTTTAAATGGGTTTTTTCCTTCCAAAATATCATTTTGCTGTCAGACTGTTCTAAACATGGGAAACATGCGCCCCTTTACAGGCATACTATAGACACCCCCCAGGTACGAAATTTAAAGGGATATTACACTTTTATTGTTTGACTTTAAGCATTATTAAAATCACTGCTCCTGAAAAAACGGCCGTTTTTAAAACTTTTTTTTGCATTGATCCATGTCCCCTGGGTCAGGACCCAGGTCCCCAAACACTTTTTATGACAATAACTTGCATATAAGCCTTTAAAATTAGCACTTTTGATTTCTCCCATAGACTTTTAAAGGGTGTTCTGCGGCATTCAAATTTGCCACGAACACCCCAAATTGTTCGCTGTTCGGCGAACTTGCGAACAGCTAATGTTCGAGTCGAACATGAGTTCGACTCGAACTCGAAGCTCATCCCTAGCCAGGAGCATGGCGGACAAGATGGGAGAACTAGAGATACTGTTGTACGAGGAGGATTTGGATTTTGTGGGAATTTCAGAGACCTGGTTCAACAGCTCTCATGATTGGCTGGCAAACATTCAAGGGTATGCCCTATACCGCAAGGATAGAGAAGGTAAAAAGGGGGAAGGGTATGCCCATATATCAAGAATAATGTACAAGTGAATGTGAGAGATGACATCACTGAGGGAGCTAGAGAGGAGGTGGAATCCTTATGGGTAGAGCTCCAAAGGTATGAAGCTAAAGGGAAAATAATACTGGGAGTATGCTATAGGCCCCCTAACCCGAGGGAGGAAGTGGAGACGGATCTCCTATAAAAAATTGGATTAGCAGCAAGGATGGGAAATGTTATCATAATGGGGGATTTTAATTATCCAGACATAGACTGGGCGGAGGGAACCACGCATTCATTTAAGGCTCACCAGTTCCTTAATGTCTTACAGGACAATTTTATGGGTCAGATGGTAGACGCACCAACTAGAAATAAAACATTACTGGATCTACTGATTACCAACAATACAGACCTGATCACGGATGTGGAAATACGGGGCAATTTAGGTAACAGCGATCACAAGTCAATTAGTTTCAGTATAAATCACACAAATAGGAAACATAAAGGGAATACAAAGACACTGAATTTCAAAAGAGCCAACTTCCCTAAACCACAAACCTTGCTAAAAGGCATGAATTGGGATAAAATATTAGGAACAAAGAATACGGAGGAGAGATGGGTTTGCTTTAAGAGCATATTAAATAAGGGCATTAGCCAATGTATCCCATTGGGTAATAAATTTAAAAGAGTGAACAAAAATCCTGGATGGCTTAACTCCAATGTAAAAATGCATATAAAAGCAAAGGAGAAGGCCTTCAAAAAATACAAGGTTGAGGGATCATCCTCAGCATTCAGACTTTATAAAGAATGCAACAAGAAATGTAAGGGTGCAATTAGGACGGCTAAGATAGAACATGAAAGACACATAGCGGAGGAGAGCAAAAAAAATCCCAAGAAATTCTTTAAGTATGTAAACAGTAAAAAAGGGAGGACAGACCATATTGGCCCCATAAAGAATGAGGAAGGACATCTGATTACAAAGGATGGGGAGATGGCGAAGGTATTGAATTTATTCTTCTCCTCAGTCTTCACGAGTGAATCGGGGGGCTTCAGTAACTAAAACTGCAGTGTTTATCCTCATGACACAACACAGGAAGCACCTCCATGGTTAACAGAGGACAGAATTAAAATTAGACTTGAGAAACTTAACATTAATAAATCACCGGGACCAGATGGCTTGCATTCGAGGGTACTTAGGGAACTCAGTCAAGTGATTGCCAGACCGTTGTTCCTAATATTTACAGATAGTCTACTGACTGGAATGGTACCAGCTGATTGGAGAATAGCCAATGTAGCACCAATATTTAAAAAGGGCCCAAAATACATCCCTGGGAATTACAGACCAGTTAGCCTAACATCAATAGTATGTAAACTCTTGGAGGGGATGATAAGGGACTATATACAAGATATTAGTAATAAGAACAGTATCATTAGCAGTAATCAGCATGGATTCATGAAGAATCGTTCATGCCAAACCAATCTATTAACTTTCTATAAGGAGGTGAGTTGCCATCTAGATAAAGGAAGGCCGTAGACGTGGTGTATCTGGATTTTGCAAAAGCGTTTGACACAGTTTCCCATAAACATTTACTGTACAAAATAAGGTTCGTTGGCATGGACCATAGGGTGAGTGCATGGATTGAAAACTGGCTACAAGGGCGAGTTCAGAAGGTGGTGATAAATGGAGAGTACTCAGAATGGTCAGGGGTGGGTAGTGGGGTTCCTCATTGTTCCTATTTAATTTGTTCATAAACGACCTGGAGGATGGGATAAACAGTTCAATCTCTGTATTTGCAGACGATACTAAGCTAAGCAGGGCAATAACTTCTCCGCAGGATTTGGAAACCTTGCAAAAAGACCTGAACAAATTAATGGGGTGGGCGACTACATGGCAAGTGAGGTTCAATGTAGAAAAATGTAAAATAATGCATTTAGGTGGCAAAAATATGAATGCAATCTATACACTGGGGGGAGAACCTCTGGGGGAATCTAAGATGGAAAAGGACCTGGGGTCCTAGTAGATGATAGGCTCAGCAATGGCATGCAATGCCAAGCTGCTGCTAACAAAGCAAACAGAATATTGGCATGCATTAAAAGGGGGATCAACTCCAGAGATAAAACGATAATTCTCCCACTCTACAAGGCTCTGGTCCGGCCACACCTGGAGTATGCTGTTCAGTTCTGGGCACCAGTCCTCAGGAAGGATGTACTGGAAATGGAGCGAGTACAAAGAAGGGCAACAAAGCTAATACAGGGTCTGGAGGATCTTAGTTATGAGGACAGGTTGCAAGCAGTGAACTTATTCTCTCTGGAGAAGAGACGCTTGAGAGGGGATATGATTTCAATTTACAAATACTGTACTGGTGACCCCACAATAGAGATAAAACTTTTTCGCAGAAGAGAGTTCAATAAGACTCGTGGCCACTCATTACAATTAGAAGAAAAGAGGTTTAACCTTAAACTACGTAGAGGGTTCTTTACTGTAAGAGCGGCAAGGATGTGGAATCTCGGTGGTCTCAGCGAGGAGCATTGATAGCTTCAAGAAACTATTAGATAATCACCTGAATGACCGCAGCATACAGGGATATACAATGTAATACTGACACATAATCACACACATAGGTTGGACTTGATGGACTTGTGTCTTTTTTCAACCTCACCTACTATGTAACTATGTAACTATGTAACTTCTTTTCCTCTCAAGGCCCCCTTTACTCAGATAGCATTCTTGCGGGGCTGCCAAACACACAGGAAGAAGAGTAGGAGGAGAAGAAGGAGGATTGTGTCAGCATGGATGTAGAGGATAACACTCAGTAGCAGCCTTAAAGGGATAGTTTTTAGTCCCCAGAAAACCAAGGAGTTGTACGTGGCTGGGAGGCAGTAGTTCCTGACAATGTCTGACCCAGAGGACTCAGAATATCATGCCTTTGAAAACTTACGCTGCATGGCCTCCCTAATTTTGCAAAGCCTGCAAAAGGACCCTAGGATTCATTGTATCAATGAGAGGGATCATTACTGGCTGGCAACCCTTCTTGATCCACGTTAAAGGGGTAAAGTTGCAGATTTCATCCTGCCTTCACAGAGGGAGCAGAGGATGAAACATCTTCAGGAGGCCTTGAAGAAAAGTATGTGTAACGCCTTTCCAGACCCTGTGAGGTTACCAATTCCTGGTGCTGGACAACACGTTTCTGAGGTTTCGTTCGGTCAGAGGAAGAACAGTGAAGAAGGTGGTCGGCTGACGGATGCCTTCAAACAATTTTTCAGTCCTCAGTGCCAAGGGCTAATAGGTTCAAGCAACCATCGCCAGCGTCTGCATTATATGGTGCAGGAATATCTAGGAGCAAGAGCAGACTTGGAGACCTTTCCAGTAGAGCATCCACTGGGTTACTGGGTCTTGAGGATGGACCACTGGCCAGAACTTGCTCAATGTGCAATCGAGCTACTGGCCTGTCATGCATCCAGCATGCTTTCTGAAGGACATTCAAAGCTGCTGGGGGGTTTGTAATGGATCATAGAGTGTGCCTGTCCACAGACTCCGATAGGCTCACATTTATAAAAATGAATCAGTTCCAGATCAGAAGCTATTAAGCCCCTGATGCTGATGTAACTATTTGAAATTGCTAGGGATCTAGGATCCCTTGAAGACCACCTATGCTGCCTAAATGCCTATCTTATTCCTAAATCTTGATGAAGCTAGCTTCCAACAATATTTTTGGTTTAGGGCACCACCAACATCCAAGGCCCAATTTTTCTGCACCTGTTTAACAGGGGGATATAATTTCAATCTTTAAAATAATGATTAATGAATGAATAATTGTTTACAGCAGGGCCTTTTCCTGCACCCAACACGAGTAACTGTGAGGGGTTATAGTGTTCAGGCACCAGCAACACCCAAGGCCTAATTTTTCTGCATCTGCTTGACTGGGGCATGTAATTACAATTTTTGAAATAATATTTAACAGCAGGGCTCGTTCCTGCACCCAACAAGAGTAACTGTGAGGAGTTACAGTGTTCTGGCACCACCAACACCCAGGGCCCAATTTTTCTGCACCTGTTTAGCAGGGCATGTAATTAAAATTTTTTAAATAATATTTAACAGCAGGGCCCGTTCCTGCACCCGACAAGAGTAACCATGAGGGGTTACAGTGTTCTGACATCACCAATTCCCAAGGCCCCAATTTTTCTGCCCCAGTTTAACAGGGCATGTAATTACAATTTTTGAAATAATATTTAACCACTTCAGCCCCGGAAGGATTTACCCCCTTCCTGACCAGAGCACTTTTTACAATTCGGCACTGCGTCGCTTTAACTGCTAATTGCGCGGTCATGCAATGCTGTACCCAAACGAAATTTGCGTCCTTTTCTTCCCACAAATAGAGCTTTCTTTTGATGGTATTTGATCACCTCTGCCGTTTTTATTTTTTGCGCTATAAATGGAAAAAGACTGAAAATTTTGAAAAAAAATGATATTTTCTACTTTTTGTTATAAAAAAAATCCAATAAACTAAATTTTAGTCATACATTTAGGCCAAAATGTATTCGGCCACATGTCTTTGGTAAAAAAAATGTCAATAAGCGTATATTTATTGGTTTGCGCAAAAGTTATAGCGTCTACAAACTAGGGTACATTTTCTGGAATTTACACAGCTTTTAGTTTATGACTGCCTATGTCATTTCTTGAGGTGCTAAAATGGCAGGGCAGTACAAACCCCCCCCCAAATGACCCCATTTTGGAAAGTAGACACCCCAAGGAAATTGCTGAGAGGCATGTTGAGCCCATTGAATATTTATTTTTTTTTGTCCCAAGTGATTGAATAATGACAAAAAAAAAAAAAAATTTACAAAAAGTTGTCACTAAATGATATATTGCTCACACAGGCCATGGGCATATGTGGAATTGCACCCCAAAATACATTCAGCTGCTTCTCCTGAGTACGAGGATACCACATGTGTGGCACTTTTTGGGAGCCTAGCCGCGTACGGGGCCCCGAAAACCCAGCACCACCTTCAGGATTTCTAAGGGCATACATTTTTGATTTCACTCCTCACTACCTATCACAGTTTTGAAGGCCATAAAATGCCAAGATGGCACAAACCCCCCCCAAATGACCCCATTTTGGAAAGTAGACACCCCAAGCTATTTGCTGAGAGGCATGGTGAGTATTTTGCAGCTCTCATTTGTTTTTGAAAATGAAGAAAGACCAGAAAAAAAATTTTTTTTTTTCTTTTTTCAATTTTCAAAACTTTGTGACAAAAAGTGAGGTCTGCAAAATACTCACTATACCTCTCAGCAAATAGCTTGGGGTGTCTACTTTCCAAAATTGGGTCATTTGGGGGGGTTTTGTGCCACCTGGGCATTCCATGGCCTCCGAAACTGTGATAGGCAGTGAAGAGTGAAATCAAAAATTTACGGCCTTAGAAAGCCTGAAGGCGGTGCTTGGTTTTCGGGGTCCCGTGCGCGGCTAGGCTCCCAAAAAGTCCCACACATGTGGTATCCTCGTACTCAGGAGAAGCAACAGAATTTATTTTGGGGTGTAATTTCACAAATCCCCATGGCATGTTTGAGCAATATAACATTTAGTGACAACTTTGTGCAAAAAAAAAAAAAAAAGAAAAAAAATTTGTCTCTTTCCCGCAACTTGTGTCACAATATAAAATATTCCATGGACTCGACATGACTCTCAGCAAATAGCTTGGGGTGTCTACTTTCCAAAATGGGGTCATTTGGGGGGGTTTGAACTGTCCTGGCATTTTATGCACAACATTTAGAAGCTTATGTCACACATCACCCACTCTTCTAACCACTTGAAGACAAAGCCCTTTCTGACACTTTTTGATTACATGAAAAAATTATTTTTTTTTGCAAGAAAATTACTTTGAACCCCCAAACATTATATATTATTTTAAAGCAAATGCCCTACAGATTAAAATGGTGGGTGTTTCATTTTTTTTTTTCACACAGTAATTGCGCAGCGATTTTTCAAACGCATTTTTTGTGGAAAAAACACACTTTTTTAAATTTTAATGCACTAAAACACACTATATTGCCCAAATGTTTGATGAAATAAAAAAGATGATTTTAGGCCGAGTACATGGATACCAAACATGACATGCTTTAAAATTGCGCACAAACATGCAGTGGCAACAAAATTAATACATTTTTAAAAGCCTTTAAAAGCCTTTATAGGTTACCACTTTAGATTTACAGATGAGGTCTACTGCTAAAATTACTGCCCTCGATCTGACCTTCGCGGTGATACCTCACATGCATGGTGCAATTGCTGTTTACATTTGACGCCAGACCGACGCTTGCGTTCGCCTTAGCGCGAGAGCAGGGGGGACAGGGGTGCTTTTTTTTTTTTTTCTTTATTATTTTTTTGCTTTTTTATCTTATTTTTAAACTGTTCCTTTCATTTTTTTTTTAAATCATTTTTATTGTTATCTCAGGGAATGTAAATATCCCCTATGATGACAGGTACTCTTTTTTGAAAAAATTGGGGTCTATTAGACCCTAGATCTCTCCTCTGCCCTCAAAGCATCTGACCACACCAAGATCAGTGTGATAAAATGCTTCCCCAATTTCCCAATGGCGCTGTTTACATCCGGCTAAATCTAAGTCATAAAATGCTCGTAGCTTCCGGTTTCTTAGGCCATAGAGATGTTTGGAGCCACTCTGGTCTCTGATCAGCTCTATGGTCAGCTGGCTGAATCACCGGCTGCATTTTCAGGTTCCCTGTTGAGACAGGAGAGCCAGAGAAAAACACGGAAGATGGTGGGGGGGGGGCATTCCCTCCCACTGCTTGTAAAAGCAGTCTAGAGGCTAATTAGCCACTAGGATTGCTTTTACATGAAAGCCGACCGCTGGCTAAAAAGAATGATACCAAGATGATACCTAAACCTGCAGGCATCATTCTGGTATAACCACTCAAAGTCGTGAATGGCGTACCTGAAGACAAAAAAATGGTTAACAATAAAGCACAGTAAACGGTAAAGTATAAAAAATTGCATACCTGAAAAGCAAACATGATAAAACATAATAACAATAAAACATTGCAGAACAGAATACAGTAAAAAAGAGCAGAACAATAGAGAGAGAATAGAGAGAGAGAGAACAATGAAACGACAACTATTTTTTTTTATTTTTGTTTGTGGTTTTTTTTTTTTTTTTTTACACTTTTTTTTGTAACTGTAACTTTTATAACTGTAACCGGTTCCAGGTTCGGGTCTCTCAAAATGCGATGGCATCTTGGGAGACCCTGTGAAAGTGTGCCTAGTCTGTGCAATGCTGTACCCTACGCTAATACTCAACTAGTGAATGGTAGCGTTCAAAACATTCACCAATGCAAAAACCAGGATTGTCAGGACAGGAGGGACAATAATAGCGGGTGTCATGCCTATATCCGCGCTTGCTGCAGACACAACATCTTTTTTGGGGGGGTTCGTTGGGTAGGGGTACTCGGGAGGACATAAAGAAAATGCCGCTCATGCAGCCGACTGCATTTGGTTGGGGATGTGAATGGGGGAAGTACGGGCGCTGCAGAAGCGGTGGGTTCCCAATTAGGATTGGCGAATGCAGCAGGAAGGGCATTATGGGCACGACAGGCCTGTGTTTGTCTTTTTGGTGGCAGCGGGACACTACTTGTGCTTGCCACCTCACCAGCTTGAACTGCACTTATGGGACTCGCCACGTCAAGTGTTACTGCAGTGCTGGTATGACCACGACCGGGGTGTACTAGGCCGCTGGCGCTTGCCAGTTCACCAAAACGCTACAAAAAAAAGTGACAGTGATCGATCGATACTGCACTTGGGTGGGCTGGGCTGGGCCGGGCGGAGGGGCAAAACGCAGGTGCTAGCAGGTATCTGGGCTGATCCCACTAACACTGCGTTTTTGGGAACCCTAAACTGCTGGGGACGCTAGTATAGATCTTATCAGATATTGATCCGATCAGATACTATACCACTAAGGGAGGTGTACGGTGCGTGCGTGGGTGTTAGCAGTACTGGCGCTAATCTGACGCTGCCTGGGGCTGGTGCTTGCCAGTTCACCAAAATGCTACCAAAAAAACTGTTAGCGATCTCAGGGATCAGGCCTGACTCTGCGAACGCTGCAGTTATGCGTTTAGTGTTTTGTAAGTGACAGTGATCGATCGATACTGCACTTAGGTGGGCTGGGCTGGGCGGAGGGGCAAAACGCAGGTGCTAGCAGGTATCTGGGCTGATCCCGCTAACACTGCGTTTTTGGGAACCCTAAACTGCTGGGGACGCTAGTATAGATCTGATCGGATCAGATATTGATGCGTTCAGATACTATACCACTAAGGGAGGTGTACGGTGCGTGTACGGTGCGTGCGTGGGTGTTCGCGTTACTGGCGCTAATCTGACGCTGCCTGGGGCGACGCATATCACCGCCGGGCGATCAGGGGGCTAAACCTTTATTCGGTAATAAATGGCGGGTGCCCTGACACTATAAAAAATAAACGAACTAACCAGCGTCACCTGTAACAGTTATACGGTGATCAGTGGTGAAAGGGTTAACTAGGGGGCCATCAAGGGGTTAAAACATTTATTAGGTAGTATATGGGGGTCCATGTCGCTATAAAACGCTGACAGCGACCCTAAATATTTACGTTCCTAACTAGCGTCACCAGTGACACTAATACAGCGATCAGAAAAATGATCGCTTAGCGACACTGGTGACAGGGGGTGATCAAGGGGTTAAAACTTTATTAGGGGGGGTTAGGGGGGTACCCTAGACCTACAGGGGGCTAATACTAACTGTCCTACCACTGCTAACTGTCACAAACTGACACTATGCAGTAATCAGGAAAAAAAAAAAAAAAAAAAAAAACCTGCTTGGTGTCAGTTTGTGACTGGGGGGGGGGTGATTGGGGGGGGATCGGGGGGCGATTGGGGGGGGATCGGGGGTGTTTAGTGTGCCTGGCATGTTCTACTGTGTTGTGTGTGAGTGTTGGTGCACTTACATGTCTTCTCTCCTCGGCGCTGGAACGGAAACTGCCGAGCCGAGGAGAGATGACATCACATCCTCTGCCTCTGTGTACTATACAGAGGCAGGGGATGTTTCTCATTGGCTGGGAGCGATCGCGAGGGGGGGGCCACGATCGGATGGTCTCCCCCTCGTCTCTCATCGCTCCCAACCAAATGCCGACCGCCGATGGCACCGGGGGGGGTCCGATGGGACCCCCCGCCCGCGGGAAGGCAATCACGTACCAGGTATGTGATTTTGCCTGCCCGTGCCGCTCTGCTCACATATATAGACGTGAGGCGGTCGGCAAGTGGTTAACAGGGCCCGTTCCTGCACCCAACAAGAGTACTGTGAGGGGTTACAGTGTTCTGGCAAAATTGCAATTTTTGAAAAATTTTTTTTTTTCCATGAATAAATAATATTTACCAGCAGGGCCCGTTCCTGAATGCAACAAGAGTAAATGTGAGGGGTGTGACATTGGGGATTATTCATCTCAAGTGGATAGATGCGTTTTGGTGCAGTGAGTCCACATCAGAGAGGCATTTATAGTCAAGGGCCTGGTAGCCCACGTTTATTAAAGGGAAAAACAAAAGTCTATCCAGGAATCCTATGCAGGGGTCCAAGCTTCAATTAAATACACAAAATCCAAATGAAAATGCTAGCCCACCTGGCTACTCTTCAGCAGTAATGCTGCTATAGGTACAGGCCCCTCAAACGAGCTACTTGGATGCACACAGTCTTAGGCTCCTTGGACGCACACAGCTTCAAGCCCTTCAGCTCACACAGCATCTATTCTCACACAGAGACACTTACTAGCAGCCACTGCTCCAACTTCACCTTCCTCCTCTCTCTTTCTGCTCTAACCAGCCCTTCGTTATATGGGCTGTGTGCACCTGGGCACACACCCTGCTGGCTGTCCACAAGACCCAGGCACAGGGTTGGAGATCCCATCCCACCCAAGACTCTGAAGGATCTCCAAACTGCAGAGCCCCATAGGGAACTAGCAAAACCTGGAGAAAACTGCCAGAGCAGTTTTCTCTGTTTCAAACTTATGCTCTGTAGCTCTGCACTCAGCCGATATGCAGACTCTGTGTCCACTTTAACCTCATTTTCATAGGTACAGAGCCTTGCTCTGCCACAGGGGTTACAGTGTTCTGGAACCACCAACACCCATGGCCCAATTTTTCTGCACCTGTTTGACTGGGGCATGTAATTACAATTTTTGAAATAATATATATTTTTTTTTTCCATGAAGTAATGATATTTAACAGCAGAGCCTGTTCCTGCTCCCAATAAGAGTAACTGTGAGGGGTTACAGTTTTCTGGCACCACCAACACCCAAGGCCCATTTTTTCTGCATCTGTTTAACAGGGCTTGTAATTACAATTTTTTAAATAATATTTAACAGCAGGGCCTATTCCTGCTCCCCCAACAAGAATAACTGTGAGGGGTTACAGTGTTCTGGCACCACCAACACCCAAGGCCCAATTTTTCTGCATCTGCTTGACTGGGGCATGTAATTACAATTTTTGAAATAATATTTAACAGCAGGGCCCATTCCTGCTCCCCCAATAAGAGTAACTGTGAGGGGTTACAGTGTTCAGGCACCACCAACACCCAAGGCCCTATTTTTCTGCCCCTGTTTAACAGAGCATGTAATTAAACTTTTTGAAATAATATTTAACAGCAGGGCCCATTCATGCGCCCAACAAGAGTAACTGTGAGGGGTTACAGTGTTCTGGCACCACCAACACCCAAAGCTCAATTTTTCTGCACCTGTTTCACTGGGACATGTAATTACAATTTTTTAAATAATACATTTTTTTCCACGAAGAAATAATATTTAACAGCAGGGCCTGTTCCTGCACCCAACAAGAGTAACTGTGAGGGGTTACAGTGTTCTGGCATCACCAACACCCAAGGCCCATTTTTTCTGCACCTGTTTGACTGGGGCATGTAATTACAATTTTTGAAGTAATATTTAACAGCAGGGCCCGTTCCTGCACCCAACAAGGGTAAGTTTGAGGGGTTACAGTGTTCTGGCACCACCAACACCCTAGGCTCAATTTATCTTCACCTGTTTGACTGGGGCATGTAATTACAATTTTTGAAATAATATTTTTTTTTCCATGAAGAAATAATATTTAACAGCAGGGCCTGTTCCCGCACCCAACAACAGTAACTGTGAGGGGTTACAGTGTTCCGGCACCACCACGCCCAAGGCCCAATTTTTCTGCATCTGTTTGACTGGGGCATGTAATTACAATTTTTGAAAAAAATGTTTTTTTCCATGAATAAATAATATTTAACAGCAGGGCCCATTCCTGCACCCAATAAGAGTAACTGTGAAGGGTTACAGTGTTCTGGCACCACCAATACCTAAAGCCCTATTTTTCTGCCCCTGTTTAACAGAGCATGCAATTAAACTTTTTGAAATAATATTTAACAGCAGGGCTCATTCATGCACCCAACAAGAGTAAGTGTGAGGGGTTACAGTGTTCTGGCATCACTAACTCCCAAGGCCCAATTTTTCTGCACCTGTTTGACTGGGGCATGTAATTACAATTTTTGAAATAATATATTTTTTTTCCATGAAGAAATAATATTTAAGAGCAGGGACTGTTCCTGCTCCCAGCAAGAGTAACTGTGAGGGGTTACAGTGTTCTAGCACCATTAACACCCAAGGCCCAATTTTTATGACCCTGTTTAACAGGGCATGTAATTACAATTTTTGAAATAATATTTAACAGCAGGGCCTATTCCTGCATCCAACAAGAGTAACTGTGAGGGGTTACAGTGTTCTGGCACCACCAACACCAAAGGCCCAATTTTTCTGCACCTCTTTGACTGGGGCATGTAATTACAATTTTTGAAATAATTTTTAACAGGGCCCATTCCTGCACCCAACAAGAGTAACTGTGAGGGGTACAGTGTTCTGGCACCACTAACACCGAAGGCCCAATTTTTCGGCAGAGTATATAGTGCAGTCCGTATAGTATATATCCTGCAGTTCAGAGTATATAATGCAGTCAGTGTAGTATAATACAGTATATTGAAGATAAGGGGAACCCTATGACAGAATTAAGAAAAAAAACAGCGTGGTGTCCCCCCCAAAATCTATACCAGGCCCTTTGGGTCTGGAATCAATTTTAAGGAGAAATCCACACCAAATTGTTTTAAAAAATTGGCGTGGGGTCCCTCCCAAAATCCATACCAAACCCTTATCTGAGCAAGCAGCCTGGCAGGCCAGGAAAGGTGGGGCCCTCCTGAACCATACCAGGCCACTTGCCTCAACATGGGGAGGATGCTTTGGGGTCCCCCCCAAAGTACCTTGTCCCCATGTTGATGGGGACAAGGGCCTCATCCCCACAACCCTGGACTGGTGGTTGTAGGGGTGTGCAGGTGGGGGGCTTATCTGAATCTGGAAGCTTCCTTTAACAAGGGGGCCCCCAGATCCTACATCCCCGTGTGAATGGTTATGGGGTACGTTTAAATGACCATTTTTCCTTTAGAAATGTAATTTTGCTCTGCGGCACTGTTGTTCACATCACACAGATACGTAACTTTACAGGCAGACTAAGGGGACCCCCTAGCCACGATATTTAAAGGAATATTTTGTTTTTATAATTTCACTTTAACCACTTGCTTACTGGGCACTTAAACCCCCCCTCTTGCCCAGACCAATTTTTAGCTTTCAGCACTGTCACACTTTGAATGACAATTGCGCGGTCATGCTACACTGTACTCAAATGAAATTTTTATCATTTTTTTTCACACAAATGTAGCTTTGTTTTGGTGGTATTTAAACACCACTTGGGTTTTTATTTTTTGCTAAACAAACAAAAAAATACAGAAATTTTTGAAAAAAAAAAACATGTTTCATAGTTTGTTATAAAATTTTGCAAACAGGTAATTTTACTCCTTCATTGATATTCGCTGATGAGGCTGTGCTGATGGGCACTGATGAGACGGCACCAATGGACACTGATAAGACGGCCCTGATGGGTGGCACTGATGGGGACTGATAGGTGGCACTGATGGGCACTGGTAGGTGGCACTGATGGGCACTGACAGGTGGTATTGATAGGCAGCACTGGTGATGAGGCACTGATTGGTGGCACTGTGGGCACTGACAGGTGACACTGTCGACACTGATGGGTGGTAGTGTGGGCACTGGTAGGTGGCACTGGTGGGCACTGGTAGGTGGCGCTGGTGGGCACAGAGGCTCTCCACAATCGGGACTGATGTCCCTCTCACAGCCGCCGGTGTGAAAAGTAGGCGATTACCGGCTCTGTTTATGTCACATGATCAGCTGTCATTGGTTGACAGCTGATCATGTTCTAAGGGGTCGGGATCGACCCCTTACTCTAATCTGTGATCATCCGAGTCTCATAGACTCGCTGATCACAGAGTGAGCTGCGCGTGCCCTGCGGGGCCGTACAGGCCGTTCGAGCGTGGGAGGACGTCCATGGATGCCCTCCTGGCTAATTAGGTCTGCACTGCAGCCGTCTTTCGTCTATAGTGTGGATGTGAGGTGGTTAAGCGTTATTAAAATCACGGCTCCTGAAAAAAGAGTCATTTTAAAAACTTTTTTTTTTGCATTGATGCATGTCCTCTAGGGCAATACCCATGTCTCCATACACTTTTTATGGCAATAACTTGCATATAAGCCTTTTCAATGAGCACTTTAGATTTTTCATGTTCACGTCCCATAGACTTTAATAGGGTTTGCATGTTCACACAAATCTTTTGCCTGTTCGCATGTTCTGGTGCAAACAGAACTGGGGGGGGGGGGGGGGGGGGGTTGGCTCATCCCTACCTATGTAGCATCGCTTGTAGACACTATAACAGGGATATGCAATTAGCTTACCTCCAGCTGTTGCAGAACTACTAGTCCCATAAGGCATAGCAAGACTCTGACAGCCACAAGCATGACACCCAGAGGCAGAGGCATGATGGGACTTGCAGTTTTGCAACAGCTGGAGGTCAGCTAATTGCATAATTGCCTGCCACTATAACTTTCAAACCAAATAACAAACCAATTATCATACACTTATCAGGATTATTTTTACCAAAGACATGTAACAGAATACATTCTGGCCTAAATTTATGAAAAAATTTGATTTGATTGAATTTCTTTTAAAACAGAAAGTAGAAAATATTGCTTTTTTTTTCAAAATGTTTGCTTTTTTTTTGCTTATATCGCAAAAATAAAAAACCCAGCGGTGAATAAATACCATCAAAAGAAAGCTCTATTTGTGTGAACAAAATTATAAAAATGTTTTTTGAGTACAGTGTAGCATGACTGAGTAATTGTCATTCAAAGTGCGATAGCACAGAAAGCTGGAAATTGGTCTGGGACGGAAGGGGGTGAAAGTGCCCAGTATTGAAGTGGTTAACATGCTTGTCACCTTTAACATAGCCCGTAATATCAGGATTCAAAGTTATAGAGTATGTCAATGGCTCAAATGTCAAGGCGAAGAGCAACGGGGAGAGAGGTCAGCCCTGCCTTACTCCTCGTCAGAGTGCGAAGTACTCCGAATTGAAACCTGGTAATCTTATTCTGGTGCGCAAGTGAGTGTATAAGGCCCTGAAGCCATGCACAAATTTGCCTCTGAAGTCAAACTGAGTTTCATATATGACCATATCATGCTATCAAAAACCTTGTGTATATCCAGGCTCGGCATCAAAACTGGACAGGAATAGAGGTTAGCATCCTGAATAACATTACAGGCAAGCTGGATATTATCTGTTATCTGTCTAGTGGGGATGAAGCCCGTTTGATCCAGGGAAATCAGGGAAGTGATAACTTTGGCTAAAAGGTCTGCTAATAGGTGACCAAACAGTTTCAAATCAGAGCCGAGATAGGATGGAATTTTGAGAGAGGGTATGGTCCATGTTCGGTTTTGACAAGGGAGACATATTGGCCAATAAAATATCATCTGGGAACTGGTGGCCTTTCAATGTATAGGTAAACATTTTAGAGAGACATATATATAATATTTGGGGGTTGTTTGGGGGTTCTAAGTAATTTTCTAGCAAAAAATGTAGATTTTTACATGTAGGAGAGAAGTGTCAGCATTGGCCTGGTTGACAAGTGGTCAATAAATTAAAAAAAAAACATAGCTGTCCTGTGTCCTTTGCTTACTTGTGTTATCTCAAACAGCCCTCCTAGTTTTTATCTTGGACTGCAGAAAGGTTATGTTTTGTGTTGTTGGTATCTGAGAGTGGGTAAGCAGTTTAGCCATTTACAACTTGGACGGCTGACACCGCACAGTCCACAAAAGTGTTGTCAGCCTATAGCAACACTTTAGCTGGATACACGCTATACAATTTTCTTTAGATTTTTTCTTTAAGATTTACCAAAACCATACAATATGAGGTCAAACCTAAACACTTTCAATTTGTATGCAATCAGGCAGGCCCTTCCACTACATAGTGGAAGGTAAATCTAAAGGAAATCGAACAACAAACGTTGTATAGTGTGTATCCAGCTTTAGAAGCTGAATGCATTTCTGGTAGATTAAGGGGCATTTTGCTGAACTTGAAATGTCTTTAAAAAGATAAAACCTGGCTGAATGTGCTTGTGTTGTAGAGATGTACAGTTCTTTTTTTTTTCTTTTTGCCTTGACATATGCTTTAACTGTAATATGTGCTTAAAATAGGAAAACCCCATTGGCCCTTTAAAACTCAATCAACTCTTTGAACACAACATGAAGTGAAATAATATTATACAGAGGAATAATGTAAAACTAGCAATTGATATTTTATGTCAAGCTGAATAAAAATATATTTAAAACACGCCCTTAAGCTGGCCATACACCTATAGAATATCGGCAGATTTTCTATGGTTAGATGGAAAAAGTGCAACAGATTTCTCCATGTATGCTAAACTGTGTGGATGGAGGAATCTCCCACTGGGCCAAGTTTCAGTATCTTGCTAGTCGGCCCCGCTGGCTCTCAACCTAAACAATGTCTGCACCCAATCAGAATGTTCAGGTATTGTGAGAGCCAGTGGGGCCGACTAGCAAGATGTGGAAGCTTGGGCCAGTGGGAGATTCTTCCATCCACACAGGTCAGCATAGATGGAGGAATCTGTTCCACTTTTTCCATCTGACCATAGAAAACCTGCAGATAATCTATAGGTGTATGGCCAGTCTTCGGAACTCACCTCGCCTAAACATATGTAAGCATTATATATTAAGTCACACTTAATGAATTGAGATGATTGACATGTGTGGATGACTGGGATATGGCTGAGCTCATGGGCATGTGTTTTTAAGTGACAATGTTGTCAGTTTTTACCTTATGCACTCTCCTATTGTTTATGCTTTCCTTTCAATGATTAAAATGTTTTTCTACTAATTGTTCTAATAAAGCTATATCAGGTTAAACCGCAGTTTGTTCCTTTTCCTTCACTGAAGGTAAGGGCACCTTGGGTCCTATCCCCACTCCCCTTTTATTTTGTATGGCCAGTCTTAGACATGCTTAACATTTTTATTTAATCCTAGAAAGTAATGGAATGTGAATTTTAGCATGGAACTAAGGTAAAGCATTTTTGCATTTTCACATCGTAAACAGAGATTTTCATGAACATACCACATTATCCTAAACTTTTAACCTTTCCTTTTGTTCTTTACTCTTTTTTAGAAAAGGTTTAATAAAATAGGAGCTGAATAAAAGATAAATATTAAGGTTCATGCTCATGGAAAAAGAATGACAAAGGATCTTAATTATATTTCCTTTGATCCATTGTTAGAGATAATCAGTAAGTATTTTTAGAAATTGGCTTAACATAGTATTAAAGGACATTTATCCAAATGAAAATACAAGAGCTCATATAACTGAGCTCTTTCGTCTAAAGGAAAAAAAAAAACTTCGATTACAATACATTTCTCAAGAAGCAATTAAAATTCCTTAGGTGAAATAGATTTTAATTAAAATCTTATATTGTAACCAGGGGAGGACTGTGATATGAATTTAAGAATGATATACTCCTAATGCTAATAGATCATTTATTCAAAAGTAGTTCTAGTTGAAATAAATCAGTTACACATGCATTTGTGACAAAATATTCTTACTAAGTTAATGGTTTGGTAATATGAATGCTCTAATAGAATGAAATACTATGCTATACATGTATTCATCTGTTGATGTACAAATATAGGTAAGTTGCATGAGCTCAGTGACAGTGACTTGTCTGTTGATGCCATATGAGGTGGATGCAACATTCTCTCTTCTCTCCCCACTCTCACAAGCTGAGTGCAGTGGGAGTCATTGGCTCCTGCTGCTGTCAGTCAAACCCTGTGAGCAGAGAGTGGGAGTGGGACCAGTTTGTTTTGTGTGTGTCAATGGACTCACACAGCCCAGCACATTTGCCTCCATAGCAAACGCTTGTTATGGGGACAGATACAGAAGCAGAGGAGCTAAGATTGCCAGTCGAGGACCTCAGAAGTGAATGTTCGGGACTGCTCTTTGCAAAACTGTTGTACAGAGCAGGTGATTATAACATGTTTATTATTTTAATAAGAAAAAAATTGCCTTTAAAACCTATTTAACTGCCTCCCGCTCGCCGTATAGACAAATGGCGATGGAGCGGGGCCGCTCTCTTTTTTTTGACAATTTCATATGATGGTGCCCAGTCTTGCCACAATAGCACAGCGCTGCAATCACGAGCGCACCATTTCCCTGGTACACGGCATGACCCTGATCTCAGCAAAGAGCCGCGGCCCAACTCTTTACCCATGTGATCTGCTGTGTCCACATTGTGTTCCATAAGCAAGAGTCTCATGGATACATACAAACCCCAGCACATTCATTTTAAATAAAGGATAAAAGCATGCAGGGTTTGGAGTGCATTATGTACAGAGTGCAGGGTTCTGGGATGAGCTATGTACAGAGTGCAGGGTTCTAGGATGAGCTATATACAGAGTGAAGGGTTCTAGGATGAGCTATGTACAGAGTGCAGGGTTCTGGGATTAGCTATATATAGAGTGCAGGGTTCTTGGATGAGCTGTCTACAGAGTGCAGGGTTCTAGGATGAGCTATATACAGAGTGCAGGGTTCTGGGATTAGCTATATATAGAGTGCAGGGTTCTTGGATGAGCTGTCTACAGAGTGCAGGGTTCTAGGATGAGCTATATACAGAGTGCCGGGTTCTGGGATGAGCTATGTACAGAGTGCAGGGTTCTGGGGTGAGCTGCCTACAGAGTGCAGGGTTCTGGGATGAGCTGCGTACAGAGTGCAGGGTTCTGGGATGAGATAAGTACACAGTGCAGGGTTCTGGGATGAGATAAGTACACAGTGCAGGGTTCTGGGATGAGCTATGTACAAAGTGCAGGGTTCTGTGATGAGCTATGTACAGAGTGCAGGGTTCTGGGATGAGCTATGTACAGAGTGCAGGGTTCTGGGATGAGCTTGTCGGGGCTGGGCTCAGCCCTTCCTTCTCTGAGCTGACCGCTCAGCTGTCGGCTGATTGACAGCTCCTATCTCTCCACAGTGACTCACCTGTTTATATCCTGCTCGTCAGTCCTGCCTACTTAAGCCATCCAGCCCATATCATCTCTGCATTAGCCTTGGTCACATCTCTAGAGACGCTCTCCTGTGTTCCTGTTAAAGACTTGCTTGGCTGACATTCTTTCTGGCTCCAGATCCTGCTTGTTGATCTACTACGCTCATCTCTGGCTCTCTGACATTTTGGCTTGTCTGACTATCCGTTCTGGTGACTGAACTCTGGCTATTTTTTTTTTACTATGTTTACTCTGGTTACCTTTTTTATTATTATTAAACGAGTGAGATTTAACTATATTTCTGTCTCAGTCGGATTCATGGTTTCTGACAGAGCTGCATACAGAGTGCAGGGTTCTGGGATGAGCTATGTACAGAGTGCAGGGTTCTGGGATGAGCTATGTACAGAGTGCAGGGTTCTGGGATTAGCTATATATAGAGTGCAGGGTTCTTGGATGAGCTGTCTACAGAGTGCAGGGTTCTAGGGTGAGCTATATACAGGGTGCAAGGTTCTGGGATGAGCTATATACAGGGTTCATCAGAGGCGTAATTAGAACCTTCGGGGCCCTGGTGCAAGAAACCTCCAGCCTGGGCCATTTCCTGCGAGTCCAGAGCTCTTCCCACTGATCCCATGACCCTTTTTGGTCCCACAGTGGATCCCTTTCACATGTTGTGCAGTCCTGCAGTCTTGGGCCCCCAATGGCGGCAGAAGGCCAGGGCCCAGTTGCAAGTGCAACCTTTGCTGGTACTTCCGCCAGTGGTGTCAGTGTGGACTGTGAATGGTGTCAGTCAGTAGGGCAGTGGGCATCGTCAAAAGAGTAGTGGACATGGTCAGTAGGGCAGTGGACGTGGTCAGTAGGGCAGTGGAAATGGTCAGTAGAGCAGTGGACATGATCAGTAGGCAGTATATGCAAAATAATTCTGCGCTGCTCACAAAAAACAAAAAACAAGAAAGGGAAGCAGCTAACACAACCAACAAGGTATATAGACAAGAAACAACAAAAAAGTGTAGCGCTAAACCATATAATAAATGACCATAAATGGGTAGGTATACTTAAATAAAAAACCATCCATGGGCCGGAAGTTCTGATATGGATGTTATGACTAAAAGATAACCATGGTTAGTCCTCAGGTAGACATATTGTACACAGGTAAATCAAATGTCCCAAAAGGCAGATCAGCTCACTCCCACCGGAAGGAAAAAAGGCTTACCAGATGTGGTGGACCCGACAGGGCATACGCCGAATTGGGTCAGATAAGGCTTGGGTGGTAAGTGGCTGTAGATGTCTGTGATGTCGCGGCTTGCTGGGTTCCTCTGACTAGTCCCTGAGTCCTGGGAGGTGCGGGGTGTCCCAAGAATATAGATGGTTCTGTAGGTCTTAGGGGCGGGATGAGGTGTTCCGTGGATAAATCTCTCAAACCAGCATTCATAGGTTAGGTGATGATGTAAATATGGAGATAAGAAAGGAAGGGCCACATAGTGTAAATCCGAATATAAACATTTTTAATAAAAAATTGTAAGGAAATACACTCACGTATAGGTCCAAAATATACAGCGCTGTGACAAAGTGGCGACAATGGGGTCCTATCCGACGCGTTTCGTCCTAAAAAGACGTCATCTGGGGGGTTACCCCCACTGTAGCCACACTCATATATATAGGGGGTGCTTCAATAATCATAGAAAACAGCTCCACATTGAAAAACACGGCACTTCCAGTATAGGCCCAAAATGGCCGACCGGCGTGCGTTCCAAGCATGTGTTCCACGCCAAACTTCCGGGATCGGAGGTGAACCGGAAGTGGGGGAGCGATCTAAAAAGAACGGCGAAACTACATGCCAAATTAAAAATATTCAACTGGTGCACAATAAGTAGGTGTAGCAAAGTGATTGTGGATCGGGAAAGATCCCGATGATACGCGTGATGCAGTGTGTATGCACAGAGAGGAGAAATCTCTCCAGTATGTCAACAAGAAGTGACGTAGGTGGGACAGTGAGCGCCGCAAAGGCGCTGTGATTGGCTGTAAGAGGAGGATGCTTGAGATGAGAGGCCATGGGTGGAACGGTGTGCGCCGCATAGTGGTTGGCCATGCGCAGTGAAGACCTACAGAACCATCTATATTCTTGGGACACCCCGCACCTCCCAGGACTCAGGGACTAGTCGGAGGAACCCAGCAAGCCGCGACATCACAGACATCTACAGCCACTTACCACCCAAGCCTTATCTGACCCAATTCGGCGTATGCCCTGTCGGGTCCACCACATCTGGTAAGCCTTTTTTCCTTCCGGTGGGAGTGAGCTGATCTGCCTTTTGGGACATTTGATTTACCTGTGTACAATATGTCTACCTGAGGACTAACCATGGTTATCTTTTAGTCATAACATCCATATCAGGACTTCCGGCCCATGGATGGTTTTTTATTTAAGTATACCTACCCATTTATGGTCATTTATTATATGGTTTAGCGCTACACTTTTTTGTTGTTTCTTGTCTATATACCTTGTTGGTTGTGTTAGCTGCTTCCCTTTCTTGTTTTTTGTTTTTTGTGAGCAGCGCAGAATTATTTTGCATATACTGATTACGTTTGTTTTGATAACACATTCTGCTGCAGCCTAGTCCATTTGATAATACAATGGATGTCTTTGACTACAGGGCCTCTCGTACTGTTAATATGGACGGAGTCTTTGTCATCACTAGTAATGACACCGAAATAGGCGGTTTATTTTTGAGGCTTAAAAACATCATGACCTCCGAGTTACATGTACAATGGGACATGGTGTTTTTGGAACAGTATGTCTCAGAACATATGGTCCCCAGAAGCCTCAGGTGGGATGTACATCCCCCACAAGGAGAACCTGATGTAGAATCTTGGTACAAATACTTCAATGAGGCAGGGATTATTCTCCTCGGTGTCCTCATCTCCAAAAAACGCCACAAGCTATCCCTATTGGATGGCGAGATCAAGGAGATTAAAGATAAACTTTTAACCCATAAAAATTCCTCAGAGTACTCCGTTCTTTCCTCCAACCTTCAGAAATATCTTGAAAAGGAGGATAAGGAACAGAGGAATAAAAAACAAAAAAAAGTATTCTAGAGATGTGGGGGACTACAGAACAGGTAATGTGTTTGGGTGGCAAAAGCTGTATTCCACAAATTCCAACGATGCCGCCCCTGCACCCTCCGGTTCGTGCCCCCCTAGTACCTCCACAGCCAGAATAGCTGACATAGGGGTACAACCCTCAGGTACCCCGGTTCATATGGTGAGGTATGACAACCCAAGATATGAATCCCCATCACGTACTAACAGATATCTCCATGACCCTGATACTCCTTATACCAACCAGAGAGGTAGGGGTCACACCAGAGGGAAACAGGGTGGTGGAGGTCAACGTGGCCAGGGGAGGTATCCCCCTGAATTCCACTCAGGACAACGTGAGGCCCCCCATTCTCGACAGAGGCCACACATAGATGCTTACCACCACAATCCCCATTACCATGAACAACCACCCCTGACTACCCAAAATAGGTTTTTGCCTCTTAGAAACACCTGGGAAGATGACTATAGGGATGAGTATGGATATAATCCTGGGTTCAGACATGAACAGCCGTTTCAGGATTATCCTCCATCCAATACCAACTCACGTCATGCGCAGGTTTTTCACGAGGTCCAAAGACCCAGAAAAAGGGGTCCCGACCCAAGAGAGGCACAAGGGGAGGTTGGAGAATCCAAAAGAGGAAAACGAAGGAGAACTTAAAGGGCCAAGGTGTTTTTAATCTAAGTGCCAAGCCATTGACTAAGGAGGAGCTGTCCGTATTGGATAAGGGACTTAAATTTGCCCCCCCCTAAGAAGCTTGATAGGTTTGGCACTTTCATAGATATTCACAAATACATACGGAAGTTACATATCCAACGCTATCTCATTTCTAATCCTGTCAGAAATGAGAGGTGCGCCACAGCGGGTACAGTTCACTCTGGCCTGTCGAACCCCTCATTATTCATTCCTCCAGTCCCTATGGCGCCTGCCATCAGTTTGTTTAGGGACTTAGTCCTTAAAGATCTATCCGAACTTCCGGATAAACGCACATTACACCACTCCTTGTCTAATACTGGCTTGAAGTCCCTATGTTCGCAGAAAGACCTTGTGATCCGTCCAGCGGACAAGGGGGGTGGCATTGTGGTCCTAGACAAGAAGGACTACATAACGGAAATGTACAGGATTCTTAACGAACCTGATACATATAAAATAATTCCCAACAACCCCACTAACCGTTTCAAAAGAGAGCTGTCTACTATCGTCAAGAAGGGCTATGACCAAGGAATCCTAAATAGAAAGGAGAGAGAGTTTTTGGTGCCTTTGGCACCCAGGGTTCCAACTATATATTACCTACCAAAGGTACATAAAAACCCTGTTCAACCCCCAGGCCGGCCTATCGTGAGTGGCATAGATTCTGTCACTTCACGCATAGGCCGGTACATTGATTTTTATTTACAGCCACTTGTTAGGCGTATGCCCTCCTACCTGAAGGATACAGGGGCCACTATACGCATGCTTGAAAATTTGGAACTACAGGAAGATCACATCATTGCTACAGCTGATGTGGCCTCCCTGTATACTTGCATACCTCAAGACAAGGGCTTGGAAGCTGTTTGGTACTTCCTTGAGAAAGAGCCCAGTATCGCTTCCTTTCAGTGCCCTTTCATCATGGAACTTTTGGAGTTCGCTATGAAGCGAAGTTACTTCTGGTTTGACCAGCAATATTACCATCAGCTGCGTGGCGTGGCTATAGGCGCCAAATTTGCCCCTAGCCTCGCCAATTTGTTTATGGCTAAGTGGGAGGAGGATGTCGTCTATGCCAACAGGGATCCCTCCCTAACTATGTGGGCGCGGTACATTGACGACATCCTCCTCCTATAGAAAGGTAGTGCCGAATCGTTGGACCAATTTTTTGAACATCTAAATACCAACGATCGAGGCATCTCCCTGACATACACAGCCAGCAAACAAAAAATTAACTTTTTGGATTTAGACATCGAGATCCGTAACGGCCGTTTTCATTTACAGACCCATTTTAAAACCACGGACCGGAACAGTTTCATTCCCCCAGACAGTTTCCACCACCGGTCCTGGTTAGATTCAGTTCCGAAGAGTCAATTTCTTAGACTACGAAGAAATTGTTCCAGTATTGAGGCCTTCACAACACAATCTGCCCTTTTGAAGGCCAAATTATTAGACAAGAATTATGACCCCCAACTTGTTGATCGGGAGTTGAAACGTGCCCTAGAGACCAATAGGGAGTCGCTTCTCGTTGAGAAGCCCAAGAAAGAGCGAGGTGAGACTTTCAGGTGGTCCCTCCTTACCGCTTTTTCTAATCAATTTAAACATATCAAAGCTATCATGTCCAAACATTGGGACATCCTCAGGAATAATCGAATTTTGAACACTGTCTTGCCTGACAGGGCCAAAGTCATTTTTAGGGGTGCCCCCACCTTGCAAAGTAAAATTGCCCCTAACATCATCAATCCCCCCATACATCAACCTCTTTTTCATGAAATGGAGGGCTTCTACTCCTGTAGAAGATGTATAGTATGTCGCCACAATTCTGGCATAGGTAGGAAAACCACATCTTTTATTTCAACAGTTACACAGAGACGATACTCCATCAAACGATTTTGTACCTGCACCACCAGCTACATCGTCTACCTAATCACATGCCATTGTGGCAAGCAATATGTAGGCCGTACTATTCGCTCTTTTGCCATAAGAGTGGCGGAGCACATTGCTTTGATTAAGAGTGGCGACACTAAACATACAGTTCCAAACATACATGACAAGCTACATCATAATCGGGTGTTTGCGGGCACACAATTTATAGTGATAGACCGATATGTTCCCCCATGGAGGGGCGGAGCCATGACCAGAGGTGTATCACGATTAGAGACTTTTTGGATTCACGAGCTCCGCACCCTTTTTCCGTTAGGTATCAATGTGGAGTTGGATGTCAATGCTTTCATTAATGGAGCCTGATATCCACCTCCAAATAAGAAACTCTCTCCCTCCATCTTCACCCTAATTTGGGGTGATGCGACCTGTTTTTCTTTCTTTTTTTGGGGTTTCATGTTTATTTCTGATTTTTTGCTTTTATGCCTATCCATACATTTTAACTTGTTTTTATGTCTGAACATACCTATGTGGCACCTAAGTGTGCATTTCGGTTTAATTTTATATTTTTTCATTTTATCCCATGGTCATAGGAAAAGCCTTACATATATTCTTACACTATCTTGTTCATTTATGTATTGGTCTCTTGTATCTATACATATGGGTATGTTGTCTTATATACTGCTTCATGGAAGCCCGCTCCACCATTCCCCTTTTTTTCACACGGGCTTTTTTATATATTCTCTTTTTATATATTCTCATTTTATTTCTATAGATCCTTCAGTGTGTTCATTTGGTGCTAGATTCACATTTTTATGATTATATGCCCATCTGTGCAGTTCACTGATGCACCTGCATTCAAGCTCCACACCTTCAACATATATTCCCATCACTGAGCAGTCTCTGTACTGCTTCCCCTAACACCTCTTCAGTTCTCACTGCGCATGTCACAAGTCCGCCGACAGCGGCATCTCACTCCCAGTACTGGTTGCACTTTCACTGCGCATGGCCAACCACTATGCGGCGCACACCATTCCACCCACGGCCTCTCATCTCAAGCATCCTCCTCTTACAGCCAATCACAGCGCCTTTGCGGCGCTCACTGTCCCACCTACGTCACTTCTTGTTGACATACTGGAGAGATTTCTCCTCTCTGTGCATACACACTGCATCACGCGTATCATCGGGATCTTTCCCGATCCACAATCACTTTGCTACACCTACTTATTGTGCACCAGTTGAATATTTTTAATTTGGCATGTAGTTTCGCCGTTCTTTTTAGATTGCTCCCCCACTTCCGGTTCACCTCCGATCCCAGAAGTTTGGTGTGGAACACATGCTTGGAACGCACACCGGTCGGCCATTTTGGGCCTATACCGGAAGTGCCGTGTTTTTCAATGTGGAGCTGTTTTCTATGATTATTGAAGCACCCCCTATATATATATGAGTGTGGCTACAGTGGGGGTAACCCCCCAGATGACGTCTTTTTAGGACGAAATGCGTCGGGTAGGACCCCATTGTCGCCACTTTGTCACAGCGCTGTATATTTTGGACCTATACGTGAGTGTATTTCCTTACAATTTTTTATTAAAAATGTTTATATTCGGATTTACACTATGTGGCCCTTCCTTTCTTATCTCCATATTTACATCATCACCTAACCTATGAATGCTGGTTTGAGAGATTTATCCACGGAACACCTCATCCCGCCCCTAAGACCTACAGAACCATCTATATTCTTGGGACACCCCGCACCTCCCAGGACTCAGGGACTAGTCAGAGGAACCCAGCAAGCCGCGACATCACAGACATCTACAGCCACTTACCACCCAAGCCTTATCTGACCCAATTCGGCGTATGCCCTGTCGGGTCCACCACATCTGGTAAGCCTTTTTTCCTTCCGGTGGGAGTGAGCTGATCTGCCTTTTGGGACATTTGATTTACCTGTGTACAATATGTCTACCTGAGGACTAACCATGGTTATCTTTTAGTCATAACATCCATATCAGGACTTCCGGCCCATGGATGGTTTTTTATTTAAGTATACCTACCCATTTATGGTCATTTATTATATGGTTTAGCGCTACACTTTTTTGTTGTTTCTTGACATGATCAGTAGGGCAGTGGATATTGTCAGTAGGGCAGTGGATATTGTCAGTAGGGCAATGGGCGTGGTCAGTAGTGCAATATGATGGGAGAGGTGGCAGTGGAGGTCAGTATGATGGGAGGGGTGGCAATGGAGGGCAGTATGATGGGGTGGAGGGCAGTATGATGTGAGGGGTGGAAGTGGAGGGCAGTATGATGGGAGGGGTGGCAGTGGAGGGCAGTATGATAGGGTGGAGGGCAGTATGATGGGAGGGGTGGCAGTGGAGGGCAGTATGATGGGAGGGGGTGGCAGTGGTGGGCAGTATGATGGGGCGGAGGGCAGTGTGATGGGAGGGGTGGCAGTGGAGGGCAGTGTGATGGGGTGGAGGGCAATATGATGGGAGAGGTGACAGTGGTGGGCAGTATGATGGAAGGGGTGGCAGTGGAGGGCAGTATGATGGGGTGGGGTATGTATGATGGGAGGGGTGGTGGTGGAGGGCAGTTTGATGGGAGGGGTGGCAGTGGAGGGCAGTATGATGGGGGTGACAGTGGAGGGCAGTATGATGGGGTGGAGGGCAGAATGATGGGAGGGGTGGCAGTGGAGGGAAGTATGATGGGGTGAAGGGCAGTATGATGGGAGGGGTGGAAGTGGAAGGTGGTATGATGGGGTGAAGGGTAGTATGATGGGAGGGGTGGCAGTGGAGGGCTGTATTATGGGAGGGGTGGCAGTGGATGGCAGTATGATGGGAGGGGTGGCAGTGGAGAGCAGTATGATGGGAGGGGTGGCAATGGAGGGCAGTATGATGGGGTGAAGGGCAATATGATGGGAGGGGTAGCAGTGGAGGGCAGTATGATGGGAGGGGTGGCAGTGGAGGGCAGTATGATGGGGGGCAGTATAATGGGAGGGGTGGCAGTGGAGGACAGTATGATGGGGGGGCAGTATGATGGGAGGGGTGGCAGTGGAGGGCAGTATGATGGGGTGGAGGGCAGTATGATGGGAGGGGTGGTGGTGGAGGGCAGTATGATGGGAGGGGTGGCAGTGGAGGGCAGTATGATGGGGTGGAGGGCAATATGATGGGAGAGGTGACAGTGGTGGGCAGTATGATGGAAGGGGTGGCAGTGGAGGGCAGTATGATGGGGTGGAGGCAGGGCCGGTACAAGGCAGGGGCGGAGAGGGCACGTGCCCTGGGCGGTACCATTTGGTATAGGGGGGGGCGCAGCTGTGCGCTCCTGCATGATCCTCCCTTCCCTTCCCTCAGCACACAACTACACTTTTACTCCCCTACGGAGGAGTCCCGTTGTCTCTGCCAGCGCCGTGACGTCACTCACGGACGGAGGCGAGGTGGGAGGACGCAGAGAGGAGCGCAGGGAGGCGGGAGCTGAGAGCTGAGCTGTGTCGTGTCGGCGCGCTGTCTGTCTCAAGCGGAGCCGAGCTGAGGAGCTGCTGCCTGGCTGGATTCAATCTGGAAGGTAGAAGAGCGCAGTGCCAGTGTTCTGACTCAGATATTTAGCAGTGGTGGTCACTGGTCATTAACCTCGCCTCCTCCCCTCCCCCCAATCCAGACATTTATTAATCTGTTTTTTAGTGTTTACTTACACAAGTTCAGACTCATAACTTCTGAGTCTGAACTTGTGTAAGTAAACACTAAAAAACAGATTAATAAATGGCTGGATTGGGGGGAGGGGAGGAGGCTGAGGCGAGGTTAATGACCAGTGACCACCACTGCTGAATACCCCACAATACTGTGCAATACTCTGCAATACCCCACAATACTGTGCAATACTCTGCAATACCCCACAATACTGTGCAATACTCTGCAATACCCCACAACACTGTGCAATACTCTGCAATACCCCCACAATACTCTGCAATACTCCACAATACTGTGCAATACTGTGCAATACCCCACAACACTGTGCAATACTCTGCAATGCTCCACAATACTGTGCAATACTCTGCAATGCTCCACAATACTGTGCAATACTCTGCAATACCCCACAATACTGTGCAATACTCTGCAATACCCCCGCAATACTGTGCAATACTCTGCAATACCCCCGCAATACTCTGCAATACCCCACAATACTGTGCAATACTCTGCAATGCCCCACAATACTGTGCAATACTCTGCAATGCTCTGCAATACCCCGAAATACTCTGCAATACCCCGCAACACTGTGCCATACTCTGCAATACCCCACAGTACTCTGCAATACCCTGCAATACTTTGCAATACTCTGCAATAGCCCCCAATACTGTACAATACTCTGCAATAGCCCCCAATACTCTGCAATACCCCACAATACTGTACAATACTCTGCAATACCCTGAAATACTCTGCAATACCCCACAATACTGTGCAATACTCTGCAATACCCCACAATACTGTGCAATACTCTGCAATACCCCACAATACTGTGCAATACTGCGCAATACTCTGCAATACTCCACAATACTGTGCAATACTCTGCAATACCCCGCAAAAACTGTGCAATACTCTGCAATACCCCCACAATACTGTGCAGTACTCTGCAATACCCCACAACACTGTGCAATACTCTGCAATACCCCGCAATACTGTGCAATGCTCTGCAATGACGACATTGATTCTTTATTAAAACCGGGGGGGGGGGCGCAGTTTGCCATCTTCACCCTGGGCACCAAATGGCCTTGTCCCAGCACTGGGTGGGGGGCAGTATGATGGGAGGGGTGGCAGTGGAGGGCAGTATGATGGGGGTGGCAGTGGAGGGCAGTATGATGGGGTGGAGAGCAGAATGATGGGAGGGGTGGCAGTGGAGGGCAGTATGATGGGGTGGAGGGCAGTATGATGGGAGGGGTGGCAGTGGAGGGCAGTATGATGGGAGGGGTGGCAGTGGAGGGCAGTATGATGGGGTGGAGGGCAGTATGATGGGAGGGGTGGCAGTTGAGGGCAGTATGATGGGGTGGAGAGCAGTATGATGGGAGCAGTGGCAGTGGAGGGCAGTATGATGGGGGGCAGTATGATGGGAGGGGTGGCAGTGGTGGGCAGTATTATGGGGTGGAGGGCAGTATGATGGGAGGGGTGGCAGGGGAGGGCAGTACGATGGGGTGGAGGGCAGTGTGATGGGAGGTGTGGCAGTGGAGGGCAGTATGATGGGGTGGAGGGCAATATGATGGGAGAGGTGACAGTGGTGGGCAGTATGATGGAAGGGGTGGCAGTGGAGGGCAGTATGATGGGGTGGAGGGCAGTATGATGGGAGGGGTGGCGGTGGAGGGCAGTTTGATGGGAGGGGTGGCAGTGGAGGGCAATATGATGGGGTGGCAGTGGAGGGCAGTATGATGGGGTAAAGAGCAGAATGATGGGTGGGGTGGCAGTGGAGGGAAGTATGATGGTGTGGACGGCAGTATGATGGGAGGGGTGGAAGTAGAGGGCAGTATGATGGGGTGGAGGGCAGTATGATTGGAGTAGGGAGAAAGTGGAGGGTAGTATAATGGGAGGGGGTCAGTGAAGGGCAGTAATGGGGGGACTGTACAGCATGACTGGAGGGGGCAGTGTATGTGAGGGAGCAGAGTGACCATAAGCGTCCTCAACAGGGCCAGTACTAGAGGTGGGCTGGAGGGGCATCTGCCCTGGGCGGGATGATTTAATGTGAGAAGAGGGCGCAGTTTGCCGGGTACAACACTTCCCATTCTGCATCATATAACACAGGCAGATAGCGGCTTTGTCCCTGCATGTAGATCGTAGCACATCGCTACACCTGCCCCCCCTGCCTGCACAGTACACAGTACTAGTTTTTCAGCAACAGTAGAGTGAAGCAGGTTGGGAGGTACCAGCACTTTTCTGAATAAGTCTACATGTATACAACTTTTCCTCTCCTGGACAGCGGCTTCTCTCCCCCTCTCCAGTCATTTTTTATCACTCCTGCTTTATCTCTCTCACTGTCCCTTATCTCTCCCTGCTCTAGACAATCTCAGAGCCTATTCCTGCTCTGTATAGTGACCCCCTCCCCTCCTGTGCCCTTCACTCGGACCCCTCCTGTCTACCTGCACAGCCAAACTGAGTGCTGTTCTCTCCAGTGTCTCTGTGCTGCTAAGCCTGCCACTATTCAGCTAACAGGTAACCGTAACATACTTTCAGGCTTCATATCACTGCTAATTGTGAAGACAAATGTTATTTCAGATTCTAATTTTAGTAAGGGCCCATTCACAAGGGGTGCAAACATGCATCTCCCATGCAGGGCTGTCATTTATCAGCATGGGGTTATATAGGTGTTGTGCGCATCCCTGTGTCAGCACCTCATTCATATCTACTGGGACACGAGGCTGCATGGACACAGCCTCTGCATCCTAATATGACATGCAAGTGCGGGTCCTAATAGAAGTGAATGCGACGCTAGCACAGTGATATGCACACAATGCCCATACATACCTGTGCTGATAAAAGAGAGCCCTGCACAGGACACACGTGTAAATGGGTCCTAAAGAACTATACATGGAGGCTTACTGAGCTCCCCAGGCATACGAAAACAACAGGAGCTACTAAACCTGGCCTTAGATGGATGGAAATGTAACTGGTCCAGCAAGGACTGAACAAGTTTCAATCCTTCTGTAGTCATTCTTGCTAAAGAGACATCAGTTTAATGATCAATTTCTCTCAAACCAGCAGAAATATTTCCTTAGATTTGCAGCGCTGACATAGATGTCTCAGCAGAAAGGATTCCCTCATCCACCTTAGTTGTGTGGATTGAGGGGATCCATTCAATTCACTTCGATCAGACGCTGATTGATAAAAAAATAAAAACGATCCATCTATGGCCAGCCTCCAGCTTACCGTACGTTATACAATCTGATTGTACAATTTCTTTTGGATCTACCACCTATGTAGTACAAAGGCCTGCTTGATTGGATACCACATTTTTTTTTTCAATTAAATGTTTAGGTTGTCCATATATTACAAAGTTTTCGTAAATCTAAAGGAGATTGTGCAGAGATTGTACAATCAGATTGAACCCAGACTGAAGTCATTATGACAAGCCTGGGTTCACACAGGAGCAGGGGCGGATCCAGAGTCTAGTCTCGGGAGGGGCACTGCCAGAAAACATATTTTTTTGGGGTACATCTATCGGGGAAATGGCTGGTGTTGGCGCTTCAATCATCACGGCACCATGGTTGTTATGGTGTCAGGATGATTGAAGTGCATTATTACTATTATTACATTGTTATAAAAAATTAAATAGTTTAACTCACCATAATGCAGAATCAGTGGGAGCCCCGAGTGTGTCACTTGCCACGTCACCTGTCACCAGATGCATATTGTCACTTGCCATGTCGCCTGCCACATGTTGCGGATTGTCACTTGCCATGTCACTTGCCACGTCGCCTGCCATATGTTGCGGATTGTCACTTGCCACGTCACCTGTCACCAGATGCAGATTGTCACTTGCCACGTCGCCTGCCACATGTTGTGGATTGTCACTTGCCACGTCACCTGTCACCAGATGCAGATTGTCACTTGCCACGTCACCTGCCACATGTTGCGGATTGTCACTTGCCACATCGCCTGTCACCAGATGCAGATTGTCACTTGCCACGTCACCTGCCACATGTTGCGGATTGTCACTTGCCATGTCGCCTGTCACCAGATGCAGATTGTCACTTCCCACGTCGCCTGCCACATGTTGCGGATTGTCACTTGCCACGTCGCTTGTCACCAGATGCAGATTGTCACTTGCCACGTCGCCTGCCACGTTTGCGGATTGTCACTTGCATGTCACTTGCCACGTCGCCTGCCACATGTTGCAGATTGTCACGTGCCATGTCGCCTGTCACCAGATGCAGATTGTCACTTGCCACCTGCTAAGGTGGTCTCTTGTGTCCCAGAGACAGGCAGCAGAGAGATGATGTAATCTCTCTGCTGCCGCAGCTGCCTGCATGGTGGGGGGGAACTGCAGGGATGCAGGGCGGGCGGTGAGAGATGATGTCATCTCTCTGCTCCCCCGCCCGCCTGCCCCTGATTGGCCAGCAGCCGCTCACAAACACATGTCAGCGGTGGCTCTGTCACCTATGGAGCCGCCCAGCGGCTCTTTTACTCACAGAGCCGCCCAGCGGCTCTCTCTCTCACGGAGCCGCCCGGCGGCTCTTTTACTCACGGAGCCGCCCAGCGGCTCTCTCTCTCACGGAGCCGCCCGGCGGCTCTTTTACTCACGGAGCCGCCCAGCGGCTCTCTCTCTCACGGAGCCGCCCGGCGGCTCTTTTACTCACGGAGCCGCCCAGCGGCTCTCTCTCTCACGGAGCCGCCCAGCGGCTCTCTCTCTCACGGAGCCGCCCGGCGGCTCTTTTACTCACAGAGCCGCCCGGCGGCTCTCTCACAGTGACACACAGTGACACTCACCTGCATTTCTCGGAGGGGGCAATTGCCCCGTTGCCCCCCCCCCCTGCATCCGCCCCTGCACAGGAGTGGTGCGGGAAACTGCATGTGATTCAGACAGGAATCACACCACATTCCTGTTCAAATCACATTTTGATTCTTTACAGTGCGATTTGAGCCTACTCATTTTGTATGAGCTCAAATCGCACATAAAGTAATGGTTTTCGATATTGGAGCATTTGCACAAGGTCAAGTACTCTTGCAAATGCTTAGTATCAGCAACGAAACCTGTATCAGTGCCACCCTAGTACATGTTTTTTTTTTTTCCAGCAAGCTGAACAGATTCCTGCATCCACTCAAAACAAGGTGGATGGAAGAATCCCCCCTCTGTGCCATTGTACTCGGACAGCAGGACTCCTCCACTGTCAGAATATCAGAATACAATGATCAGCGCTGCAGCCCGCAGATCATAGTTGTAGAGCACCATTTACAATCTTTAGAAATCACCCCTGGGCAGCCAGGTTACTCATTATTGACCGCGAACCAAGCCGTCATCAAAGCAATCTAATTGGCTGTGTGCTTTGTGATGACCAACCAACCACAATTGTAAATAGTAATACTGGTGCACTCTGCAACCATCACATGTGTTTTTGTGTGCTGCAAATGCTTCTACTAGTTCCAACCCTTGTACTCTGCCACCGGGGGGGGGGGGGGCAGCGCATTTTGGCATCTTCGCCCTGGGCACTGGAATCCCGCCACTGGTCCTCTGGGCAGGGAGCATTTCTCTTACCTTTCTTCCAACAGTAGAAACAGCCTTCAGGTGAGACCCCGAGTTGGGGGGCGGAGTCTGGGGCAGAGCTGGCGGTCCTAGGTACGGATAAATGTGGAGCTTAGGCAGGAGGAGGTGAAAGTTAAATCCTCCTCCGACTCGTTCTGAATGCTGGGGCCCCGCTCTCCTCATCATCATGACATCACTGGTTGCTAGACGCCAGGCTAGCAACCAGTTGTTTGGGCAGTAAGCCAGGCAGCGCTTGGTTATGAATAATAAAGCAGGTCTCGGCCAGGAGTACACAGGGCAGTGAGTGACAGCGGCATTTTTAGGGGGCATCAGATCGGCCCAGGGAGCAATTCTGGAACACTGTATTGTCCTGGAATGAAGGTGCCTGGGACAGACCTCCCAAGGCAGGACTTTCTCGGTCAATGCGGGACAGTTGGGAGGTATGTATTAAGGTGGTTAAAGTGGGACATTTACAGCTTCTCATAAATATATATATATATTTATTTATTATGTAAGCAGGTAGCAAGAACAAAGCTCCCTGGGATAAACAGTCTCTCAGACACAGATACCAAATCCACAAAGGAAGTGACAAAACAGTGCAGTGTTTATTTGTGATATTTACAAGGTCTATATACTGGTGCTGAACAGCGGTCATAGAAAACAAACAGGAACACAAATAGCAGAACAAAAACCTGGCCATGTCTCGGAACTAACTGTACAAAATACAGGCCTACAGCTTGTCAGCTTCCACATATAGCATAGTTAGCTTTTACCAACCTCTTGCTCTCGCAGATAGGGTTGCCACCTTTGCTTCAAGCCAAACCTGAAAACTTCAGTGGCGCATGGCATTTTTTCTGTAGTATGTACTATGGGACTGTAAAATACCTGGGACACCTCTGTGAGCCCCAGGGAACTAGTAATGTGGCAGTATTACAGCATCCCAGCAAATATATATACAGTAAATATACAGAAAATATATATACAGTAAATGCAGCAAATCTATAATGGGCACCATGTTCCTCAGGACACGTTCTCCTGCCATGCACCCAGGCCACCCACCTCCTATACCAGGCACTTAGAGACATGGGGGGAATGAAAGCAGACTCCTACTACACCCACACCCAGCTAGAATGGACTACAAGTCCCAGAGTTCCACAAAAAAACTGTGCAGAAAGAACATAACCTATAAGTCCACCAAAGCTCTGATATAAATAATAAAGTCAGTAATGATAGTTTCCACAGTGAGCAACTAAATCAGTTGTGATCAGAGCCCCACACAGCCCATCAGAAGAAATCTGTCAGGCATAATCTCAAGCCGATCCATTCATACGATGCATCTAACCTGTGTAATGGCTCTACCTCAGCTTGCAGGATGGCAGTGACAGGTGGAGTAGATTGGTTTATTGTACAAAAATGTATCCTTAGAAAAACAAACAAACAATCTCAATGTATCCTTCCAGAGAACAGCCAGCCACCTGAAACTGAGTGAAAATGTGCCGGAGAGGTGGAAGAGAGCTAGGGCTGACAGACAGCCGAGGCTTCTTATGTAGTGAGAAGGAGCAAGCCACACATACCATCCAGAGAGCCACTGGGAACACCTGCTTATCCACTGCTGGTACTAAGGGAAAGTCCAGATGACAGATGGATGAGGAAGCTGAAAATAACCCACTCCACTCATCCTGTCTGGAACCAGACCACTGGGGCAGAGGCAGAAACTGTTGCTGGAGCCCCGTGAGGTACCTAAATTTCCTGCACCTACACTCTCCCCACCCCACTGCTCCCACCAGTACTGAGCACCCGCTATACCGACCATATGTTTGTCTCCTGCAATGTCCTGCTCCACTCTGACCTCCTGGTTATGGCAGCCACACATCTCTACTGCACCTGTCTGTGTCCTTCTCTGCCAGCAGTTTTCATTAGCACTGCATTGAAGAAAACGGAGGAGGGTAAGAGCGCTCAGGATTGAAGCCGTAGCCTTCAGGATTCATTACTGGCACTGCTTTGAAGGATATGGGGGGGGGAGACGTGGACTGGAGTTATGAACACCCCACTGAGTTCCCACACTGGCCGGGACTGGGGGTATGCTGCAGTTTCAGGAGGACAGAAACCTGGGCTCAAATGTCAAGACCCGGACTGTCCGGGTCATTCCCATACAGGTGGCAACCCTACTCACAGACAGGAGTTGTCTGATTTTCCCAGGCTGAGAACACTGACTGTCTGTCTCAGATGAGCATAAATTGGCCTGGGGGACCAAGACCCAAACTGGACTGTGGATTAGAGATCCCTAAACATGAATGAGAGGACCCTGGGAGATGTATAAACCCCGAACAAGACTTTCCCTGGCTCTCTCTGGGACTCCCTGCTACTATATATATATATATATATATATATATATATATATATATATATATATATATATATATATATATATACACTACAGTATAGCAGTACATTTTCTGTACCCTCAAAATAACTCAACACACAGCCATTAATGTCTAAACTGCTGGCAACAAAAGTGAGTACACCCCTAAGTGAAAATGTCCAAATTGGCCCAAAAGTGTCAATATTTTGTGTGGCCACCATTATTTTCAAGCACTGCCTTAACCCTCTTGGGCATGGAGTTCACCAGAGCTTCACAGGTTGCCACTGGAGTCCTCTTACACTCCTCCATGACGACATCACCGAGTTGGTGGATGTTAGAGACCTTGCGCTCCTCCACCTTCCATTTGAGGATTCCCCACAGATGCTCAATAGGGTTTAGGTCTGGAGATATGCTTGGCCAGTCTATTACCTTTACCCTCAGCTTCTTTAGCAAAGCAGTGGTTGTCTTGGAGGTGTGTTTGGGGTTGTTATTATGTTGGAATACTGCCCTGTGGTGCAGTCTCCGAAGGGAGGGGATCATGCTCTGCTTCAGTATGTCACAGTACATGTTGGCATTCATGGTTCCCTCAATGAACTGTAGCTCCCCAGTGCCGGCAGCACTCATGCAGCTCCAGACCATGACACTTCCACCACCATGCTTGACACACTTGTCTTTGTACTTCTCATCTGGTTGCCGCCACACACGCTTGACACCATCTGAACCAAATAAGTTTATCTTGGTCTCATCAGACCACAGGAAATGGTTCCAGTAACCCCTGTCCTTAGTCTGCTTGTCTTAAGCAAACTGTTTGCGGGCTTTCTTGTGCATCATCTTTAGAAGAGGCTTCCTTCTGGGATGACAGCTTGGTGCAGTGTGTGGCATATGGTCTGAGCACTGACAGGCTGACCCCCCACGCCCCACCCCTTCAACCTCTGCAGCAATGCTGGCAGCACTCATACGTCTATTTCCCAAACCTCTGGATATGACGCTGAGCATGTGCACTCAACTTCTTTGGTCGACCATGGCGAGGCCTGTTCTGAGTGGAAACAGTGTCCTGTTAAACCACTGTATGGTCTTGGTCACTGTGCTGCAGCTCTGTTTCAGGGTCTTGGCAATCTTCTTATAGCCTAGGCCATCTTTACGTAGAGCAACAATTCTTTTTTTCAGATCCTCAGAGTTCTTTGGCATGAGGTGCCATTTTGAACTTCCAGTGTCCAGTATGAGAGAGTGAGAGCGATAACACCAAAGTTATCACACCTGCTCCCCATTCACACCTGCAACCTTGTAACACTAACGAGTCACATGACACTGGGGAGGGCAAAATGGCTAATTGGGCCCAATTTGGACATTTTCACTGAGGGGGTGTACTCACTTTTGTTGCCAGCAGTTTAGACACTAATGGTTGTGTGTTGTTATTTTGAGGGGGCAACACATTTACACTGTTATACAAGCTGTACAATCACTACTTTACATTGTAGCAAAGTGTCATTTCCTCAGTGTTGTCACATGAAAAGATAGAAAAAAAAATTTACAAAAATGTGAGAGGTGTACTCACTTTTGTGAGATACTGTGTGTATATATATATATATATATATATATATATATATATATATATATATATATGGGATTTCTGTATAAGAACATGGCAGAAGTAAAGACACTGTGACATCATGTCCATTAATACTAGAAGCTTTGTATATTTAGGTTAATATGTTAATAGCTGAAACATGCATGGGTTCTGTATACACTTCAGCTAGTAATTTATCAATAGTATACACTGCCAATGCAGAAGCCTTTTTTGGAGCAATTCTCAAGGTAGATACAGGCTTGCAGTAAAAGTTTGTCTCCACTTTTTTTCATTTTTTGGTTGTGTCCTTATAGAAGCAGAGTGTTACAGTGACCAGCAACCACTGCAAGACTTCGGGATACATGAGGTACTAGTCAAACTTCAGAGACAAGTGAAAAAGATTTTAACATTAGCCTGGCAGGTATCCAAACAGATGGCATGACTAATTGAAAGTAAATGTAATAGATATTTTGGAGTGATAATAGTACTTAAAATAGAACTAAACCCTAATCGGATGACATTTTTTAAACTTGTATTATTAAACAATTGCCTTTACATCTCAGGGATTCTGATCTACTCCAAACTTTATAAAAGCCACTTCCTGTCTTCATGCACTGCAGCAACAATGAAACATTTGTGCTCTAGACTGGATTTCTGATAATGGTAGACCATGCAAAAGGAACGTGTGTATCGCCAATAATAGTCTACATCAGAGGTGCATGTGACAGGTTGACAATGCAGGAGTACAATAGGGAAACAAGAGTACAAGAGGCTGTCAAAAACAGGACATACCTGTGTAAAAAGGCTGTACTAGCTGAAACGCATCAAAACACTGACTTTACCATGGTGTTTTAATCACAGTTATTTAGGAAAGAAGATTTTACAGGTTGTGGATAAGTGACAGCTTTTGCATTCAAATAAAATCTGCATGTTTAAAAATATTTGAAATAACACTGTTAATTTGTTACTGTTCTACCCAGAACTTTTAAACCCCAATCACTAAAATCCAACAAAAGCTTTAACTTGCTAATGTAATTTAGTGCATGAAGACAGGAAGTGGCTTTTATAAAGTTTGGAGTAGATCAGAATCCCTGAGATGTAAAGGCAATTGTTTAATAATACAAGTTTAAAAAATGTCATCCGATTAGGGTTTAGTTCTATTTTAAGTACTATTATCACTCCAAAATATCTATTACATTTATTTTCAATTAGTCATGCCATCTGTTTGGATACCTGCCTAGCTAATGTTAAAATCTTTTTCACTTGTCTCTGAAGTTTGGCTAGTACCTCATGTATCCCGAAGTCTTGCAGTGCTTCTAAAAACTGCAAACTGCTGCATGGAAATCAGCACACACTGAGCGCAAATGCCGCTAGCTACAATTATTTAACTGTTTACTCTTTCCTTAGTTATGTGCCCAGCTGGCATATGCCCTTTCTCCTAACATTATCAACACCATGCTGATTCTTAACCGTGGTATTACTCTTCATATTATGTCATTGTCAGATTATATGAATCTTTCATTTGAAGTTACCAAGACTGATGGCCTGACACTTTTTATCTAAACAGGTCATTTTATGTTATCATGCAGTGTTCAAACCTCAAGAACTCTCAATGGCTGAATGGAGGGCAGCATTTAAAATGATCATGTTCACTGTTGGTGCCCTCATGAATACAGTAGGAATTCAGTTAATTATTAAAGCGATGATTCATAAGAAAGCTCTGTACCATACCCCCTTCATCCTTTTATCCAGTTTTTCAAGGAATTTAGCAGCTATAGGCATTTTAGTCAAAGAGTTACTGAACAAGTGATAAATGTTATACATTTGTTTTAAAATTAGAATCCAATACATGACATCTTACATTATTACATGGGTAAAAAAAATCTGTATATTTTATTTAAACACTGAATAAACAGGAATTTAAAGTACCGTATTTATTGGCATATAACACACACTTTTCCCCCCTGAAAACAGAGGACAAACAGTGCCTCCATGTTATACGCCGATACTATGTTTTATCAACAGGGGGCGGGGATCGGGCGGTCCGCCTCAGGAGCCACCCAATGGGGTGTGTCAGGCCGGCCGTCCCACCTCTCCTGGCCCTCGGACAGCGCTGCCTGCATAGTCTAAAGTTAATAAAAAAATCACTTGCAGTCCCTTCTCATACATCTCTCCTCCTGTGTCAGTGTCATTATAAAACGAAGCTTGTAAATATCTCAATAGCTCCATTTTTTCTGGCTGCTCTCCTCCTCCAGCTCCTCCTCCTCCTAGCTTTAGCTTTAGATTGGAGGAGGAGAGCGGTCACATGACCATCTATGTAACATCAGGAATAGCAGTCATGTGACCAGGTCAGTGGAAAAAACTGAGCTATTGAGGTATATGGGAGCTTCATTTTACAATATCAGTGACACAGGAGGAGCAGCATGGAAGGGGCTGGCAGTGATATTTTACTTAACTGTAGAAAATGCTGGAAGCGCTGTCCCAGGAGACTGGGGGTATCCTGGGAGTGCAGGGGGAGGGGGCTGTGTACTGGATGGGGGGCTGTGTACTGGATGGGGGGGCTGTATACTGGATGGGGGGGCTGTATACTGGATGGGGGGGCTGTATACTGGGGAGGGGGGCTGTGTACTGGATGGGGGCTGTATACTGAGGAGGGGAGCTGTATATTGGATAGGGGGCTGTATACTGGGGAGGGGGCTGTGTACTGAATGGGGGCTGTATACTGGTGAGGGGGGCTGTGTACTGGATGGGGGGCTGTATAGTGGGGAGGGGGGCTGTTTCCAGACCACACTTATTGTTTTGGATTTAGATTCGTACACACTTTAGTGGGATGTGCTTTGTTCGTCTTTCGTCTGAGGATTGCAGCTGCAAGTAAAAAGCTAGTGTTTATAAATGTAATTTCAGCTCTGTTGTCCTCTGCAGTATCAGGAAACCCATCTTGGTAGGCACAAATACATTCTTTGTTCTTGACCATAATTGTATAAACAGCAAGTCAGTACAAGTGTGTATGCTGTTCAGTCAACCAACTTGATCTGTAGATATAAGTATTAATTTGTAATGCATCAGTCTTTTCATGTGTAGTTAAAGTGTGTGTCAATGCAATAAAAAAATACCAAACAGGTTTATACTTATATGTTCTTTTTAATGGGATTGCACAAAGCAACCCCAAACCTCCTCTTCTCAGGTCCCCTGCTGGCAGTTCTGGCTCCTCCTCTCTGGTTACTGCCCCCATAGGAAAACACTCTTGAGCCTCACTATCTGCATGTATAGACACAGACAGCAGAGCCTGGCTCTGCCCTCCACTACCTCGTCACTGGCTTTAATTGACAGCTGCTGGAGCCAATGGCTCCCAGTGCATCAGCAAAGCTTGTGAGACCAGGACATGTGGGGAGAGAAGAGCTGCAGATGGGCACAACGCTGGATTGAATGAAGACTTACTTAAGTGTAGCGGGGGGGGGGGGGGGGGCAGATAAAATAAGTGAAATATAGATGGCAAACTCTTCTTTTGACAGAGTTATTGTGTGTGAACCAGTGAACAAATTTCATTTCCTATTCCAAGTATTAGTTTCCACCTAAGACAGGAGATTAGTTAAAAATTCCCTCAACAGGTACATGTCAGCCAATGTTATAATAACTGTACCTTGGATCCCAGGCTGTTTTAAGTTCATAGGCCCCTCTCAAGTTTAACGTCATCATAAAAAAGGGTCTGTTTACAGTGTGCATTAGATGTGTAAAATATGTCTGCAGGATTTGGATAGCAGTGTCTTACTCATATTATGGCGGGATATAATATAGAGGGGGTACAGTGAGTAAGTATATGTATCATGCATAATCATGTAATTATCTTGAATGAAACCTTTACTGAGAGGAAAATTGGAGCTGCCATTGCTGAGCACCTTCTAAAAAAAAATCAAAACATGCAGAACTTAACTTGCTAATAAATGCAGAATTTTGAAGCATCACCATTGGCCTACCTAAAACCTGATAAAATCTGTGAAAGCCACCAGTTCTGCCCTTATGTTTAGACATGTGCAGAACGGAAAAGATTGTTTAGTTTTGGATAGATTCTTTATGTTATCAATTTCGTTTTGTTGATTCATTTCAGAATTTGTTTAGTTTAGTTGTCTTAAATTTAGTCTTGTTTTTTAATTTTCTAACGAATTCCAAATTTTTGGAACGATTCGAATTGAGATCGGTCGAAAAATGATCAACCGATTTGAATTCTGTTTGAAGAATAGCTAGTTGTTAAGGAGCCAGTTGTGAAGCCGGCCACTACGTCCTTAACAACTGAAGACTCATCAGCTGTAAACTGTCTTCTCTGCTGAGAGCTGAAGTGTAAACAAAAGAATTGCAGCAATAGAAAATTCAGAGATTAAAAACAGCATGGGATCCCCCCAATCCATACAAGGCCCTTCTCTGCCCCCCCACCCCCACCCCAAAGCACCTTGTTCCCGTGTTGATTAGGACAAGGGCCTCTTCCCCACAAGCCTGGCCATTGGTTGTTGGGGTCTGTGGGCAGGGGGCTTATCGGAGTCTGGAAGCCTCCTTTAACAAGGGGGCACCCAGATCCCAACCCCCCCCATGTGAATGAGTATGGGGTACAAAGTGACCCTACCCATTCACCAAAAAAGTGTAAAAAGTGAGTAAAGACACAACACGAGTTTTGACAATTCCTTTATTAAAAAATAAAAAACAATGTCCCCCAGTGTAGATCCATCATCAATCATGACGCCCGCCACACCACTGGACCCCAAAAAAAGAAAAAAACCTCCAACCTCATCAAAAGCTCCCTGCTATCTGCCTGCTTCTCCATCTGACATTTCTTAAATAGGTAAGGGGCAGAGCCACTCGGCAACATCTTCCTGTGATGTCATTGACCGAGGCATGCTAGCACCAAATTACGTCTTTGGGTGACTCTACCACTTAGTTTTTTTAGGAAATGTCAGAAGGAGGAGCAGGCAGATGGCGGAGAGCCTTCAACAAGACTGAAGTTTTTTTTTAATTTGCATACCCCTTACCCATTCACATGGGGTGGAGGGTGGGATCTGGGGGCCCTCTTTTTAAAGGGGGCTTCCAGATTCAAATAAAGCCCCCCATCCGCAGATCCCCACAAACACCGCCCAGGGTGGACAACATGGGGATGAAGTGCTTTTACTGCCCCAAAGCACCCCCCCATGTTGAGGGCATGTGGCCTGGTATGGTTCAAGAGGGGGGGCGCTCGCTTGTCACCTCCCTTTCCTGACTTGGTGGGCTGCATGCTCGGATAAGGGTCCAGTATGGATTTTGGGGAGACCTCATGCCATTTTTTAAAATTGTGGTGTGGGGTTCCTCTTAAAATTCATACAAGATCCCAGGGATTAGTGAAGGGACCACACTCTGTTTTTTTTCTGAATTTTCTATTGCTGCTATTCTGTTGTTTAGATTTCAGCTCTCAGTGGGGAAACCCATTGACAGTCATCAGTTGTCAAGGACACGGCGGCCAGCTTCTGGTCCCACTCCTTACCGACCAGCTATTCTTCAAACAGAATTTTAATCAGTTGATCATTTCTTGACTGATCTGAATTTAAAATGTTCCAAAAATTTGGAATTCGTTAGAAAACGAATATACGCAACAGAATTTAACAAATTTCAACAAAATTTGTCCGAATTTATATTCAGACTGAAATGAATTGCACATGTCTACTTATAACGCACCGCAGCCAACAGCAATAAAAATCTTATAGAGGTTCTAACCCTTTCCTACTCTATCCATGCATTAAAGTGAAAAATCTCCTGTGATGCAGCAGCCCCCCAGAACCCCCCTTTTACTTACCTGAACCTGGTCTTTCCAGCCACGCAGACAAGCACAACAGCTCCAGCCGGTGTCTCGGGTCCTGATTGGATAGATTGATAGCAGCACAGCCATTGGCTTGCGCTGCTGTCAATCAAATCCAATGATGCTGGAGCTGGGGGGGGCGGGGCCAAGTCCTGCTGTCTGTGTCAATGGATGCAGCAACAAGACATAGGAGCGTGTCTGCACGAGTGCCCCAAGGGAGAGCGGCTCTCCAATGGGGCACTCGAGAAGAGGAGGAGCACCGCTGAGGGACCCCAGAAGAGGAGGATCGGGGCCACTCTGTGCAAAACCAACTGCACAGAGGAGGTAAGTATGACATTTTTTTTTTACAGAAACCTTTACATATCCTTTAAACATGGTTTTTGGTAGACGTTTACTTTAATGCCTTTGCAAAAATATTACTAAATGTAATTTCATGCAAACCAAATTATTCCAACTAAGGTTCATACGATTTTTTTCAATTCTGAAGATAATTTTCTCTGACCAAGGCTGGATCAGATAGGAAAAAGGAGAAAAATACTTTGTCGCAGGGCTCTCTTATACCTGCTGTCAGAAATAGAGGACAAAAGAAATAATTTCTGTAACAAAACTTATCTAGCATCTCTCTGCTCCTGTCAAATTCAAATGTAACATTCTTCTACAGTCCACAGTCTTTTATAAAATCTTTATGTATGTTACTGTTTCCTCTTAATCCTCATTAGGTCTAAACAGGCATGTCAGGTTGTTCCTAAGCTGACATTGTGGAAGTGAAATAAAGAACCATACTATGAAGAAAATGACAATGGCGTTTATATTTCCAGTAAGGATGTCTCTTAAAGAGCAGGTTTAACACTGCATCATGGACATTACCACTTTCCCAATGCTACATAAAGAGCTAACAGTTCCTAATCTAACATACATTAAAAGATTAAAACACTGCTTTTGATGTTCTGACTAATGACTAAGTATGGTTAGCATTGGTGCCGCAGTGTCTGAATCTCCAATCGCCCCTCTGGCATCTTGCTCCATCCAAGCTTTTCTCTATATCCATGGAATACAGATAAAATAAGTACAACTATTGGGTTAATGCCAGAAGAGAATACTTCAAACAGTAAACACAACTTGTTTTATGTTGTTTTATTAAAATTGAGTTGTAAAAATCTGATGAACAGGCTCCCTAAAATATTGTACACATTCTTTCAGAGATAGAGACCTTTTCATATGGCTCATATGCACTTCAACAATAACTCAGCCTCCTTATCTTCTAAGTAGAATGAAACAGGCAGTTTGTTCTTGTCAATTTGGTGTATTGTAGCTACTAACAAACAGTAGAGATCAAGGTCACACAAGAATGAGCACAATTTTCTTTTAGCATTTCAAACATTATTGGAAGAAAGTACTCATAGGCATGTAAGGTAAAAAAACTTTTTTTATATAGCCTTATATATCTATCTATCTATATATCTATATTATTTTCCAGCATTGTCTTAACCCTCTTGGGCATGGGCAGGTTGCCACTGGAGTCCTCTTCCACTCCTCCATGAGGACATCACGGAGCTGGTGGATGTTAGAGACCTTGCGCTTCCCACCTCCTGTTTGAGGATGTCACAGGATGACACTAGCGAACCCGCCAGCCTAGTTACTGGAGCTCAGTGCTGGGACTTGTTCCGGCACTTGGCTCTGGGATAAGCAGAGTTTGGGACTGACAGGGGTAGTCTCATGGGGCCAGGGCCGGTACAAGGCAGGGGCGGAGAGGGCACGTGCCCTGGGTGGTACCATTTGGTATAGGGGGGGGGCGCAGCTGTGCGCTCCTGCATGATCCTCCCTTCCCTTCCCTCAGCACACAACTACACTTTTACTCCCCTACGGAGGAGTCCCGTTATCTCTGCCAGCGCCGTGACGTCACTCACGGACGGAGGCGAGGTGGGAGGATGCAGAGAGGAGTGCAGGGAGGTGGGAGCTGAGAGCTAAGCTGTGTCGTGTCGGCGCGCTGTCTGTCTCAAGCGGAGCCGAGCTGCAGAGCTGCTGCCTGGCTGGATTCAATCTGGAAGGTAGAGGAGCGCAGTGCCAGTGTTCTGACTCAGATATTTAGCAGTGGTGGTCACTGGTCATTAACCTCGCCTCCTCCCCTCCCCCCAATCCAGACATTTATTAATCTGTTTTTTAGTGTTTACTTACACAAGTTCAGACTCATAACTTCTGAGTCTGAACTTGTGTAAGTAAACACTAAAAAACAGATTAATAAATGGCTGGATTGGGGGGAGGGGAGGAGGCTGAGGCGAGGTTAATGACCAGTGACCACCACTGCTGAATACCCCACAATACTGTGCAATACTCTGCAATACCCCACAATACTGTGCAATACTCTGCTATACCCCACAATACTGTGCAATACTCTGCAATACCCCACAACACTGTGCAATACTCTGCAATACCCCCACAATACTCTGCAATACTCCACAATACTGTGCAATACCCCACAACACTGTGCAATACTCTGCAATACTCCACAATACTGTGCAATACTCTGCAATGCCCCACAACACTGTGCAATACTCTGCAATGCTCCACAATACTGTGCAATACTCTGCAATACCCCACAATACTGTGCAATACTCTGCAATACCCCCGCAATACTCTGCAATACTCCACAATACTGTGCAATACTCTGCAATACCCCACAATACTGTGCAATACTCTGCAATGCCCCACAATACTGTGCAATACTCTGCAATGCTCTGCAATACCCCGAAATACTCTGCAATACCCCGCAACACTGTGCCATACTCTGCAATACCCCGCAGTACTCTGCAATACCCCGCAATACTTTGCAATACTCTGCAATAGCCTCCAATACTCTGCAATACCCCGCAACACTGTGCAATACTCTGCAATACCCCCACAATACTGTGCAATACTCTGCAATACCCCACAACACTGTGCAATACTCTGCAATGCTCTACAATACCCCGAAATACTCTGCAATACCCCACAACACTGTGCCATACTCTGCAATACCCCGCAATACTCTGCAATACCCCGCAGTACTCTGCAATACCCCGCAATACTTTGCAATACTCTGCAATAGCCCCCAATACTCTGCAATACCCCACAATACTGTACAATACTCTGAAATACCCTGAAATACTGTGCAATACTCTGCAATACCCCACAATACTGTGCAATACTCTGCAATACCCTGAAATACTCTGCAATACCCCGCAACACTGTGCAATACTCTGCAATACTCCACAATACTGTGCAATACTCTGCAATACCCTGCAACACTGTGCAATACTCTGCAATACCCCCACAATACTGTGCAATACTCTGCAATACCCCACAACACTGTGCAATACTCTGCAATACCCCGCAATACTGTGCAATGCTCTGCAATGACGACATTGATTCTTTATTAAAACCGGGGGGGGGGGCGCAGTTTGCCATCTTCGCCCTGGGCACCAAATGGCCTTGTCCCAGCACTGCATGGGGCCCCAGTGTTGCCAACCCGCCGAAGTGAAATTTACTGGCAGAAAGACAAAATTTACAAACGGCACCAATTTTTTACTGGCAAAAAATCATGAAATTTACTGGCAGATCCACATTCTTTACTGGCACAGTGCTGCCCTGATCTGTGAAGAGGTGAAAGGGGCACAGGAGAAGGACACAGCACTGATGATGTGGAGAAGTAATATGATGGTGGACAGTGGACAGAACACATCAGTCTCTCTCCCTCCCCTGCATGCCACAGCTTCACCCTCCGCCGCCTCTGGGCTCCCAGCGATGTCCTCCATTCTCACTCCCCACAGTTTTACTCTCTTCCTCCTCCTCAGTCCTCAGTTTGATGACCGGGTAAATTTTGTGGAGGTACTTAAAGAAGAAAATTCTACTCTAAAACACTAATTCTTCCAATTGCAACTGCAGCAAGAAGATTTAGAAAATAAGAAGAAGCGCCAAAACCTGTCCTTTCGGGGTATACCTGAATGCCTGAAACTGTGGGTGATGATAAACTACGCTCTTATCTTCTGGGCCTCTTCAATACACTGGCCCCCATCAATCCAACCTATGCTATATAAAGGCCTTCGCTGGTGTTGTTTGGTTTTCCTGAAAAAAAAGAGGCCAGATTGTTTGTGGGCAGGGTGCTATAGTCTCCATAATGACCCACACCGGCTGTGGTTTGATGAATGTTTTGCATTTTGGCCCTCAAAAGTGGATTTTTGTGTGTCTTTGTCCAGTGTGACCACCCATTTCTTGTTTGTGAGCATCAACTGACCCTTCTCTTTTGATTGTTACTTATAAATCTCATATGTTAGACAACTCCTACTGTTGATCTAGTTTCCTAAATTGTTTTTCCTTGTCAAAAGAAGTTTATTCAGTATACAATGTTATAAAGATACATAAAGTAAGTTTACAAGGATCTATAAAGTAAGCTCATTGTTTTACAGTAGGGTTTATATAGGTAAATATCATGAAATTTCAAATATTAAACATTGGGTTCACGTAAACCTAAATTAAAGATATATATAATTTCCTTAGTTACTTTTGTAGGTATTTAAATGATTTATACCTACTATACATATTGTTTACAAGTAGAGTGTATATAGGTCAAATAAATTCTGATAATGAGCTTTAATCGTAAGGTGGAGAAAAGGAAAGAGAAAGAAGAAAAAGGGTTGAAAGGTAGAGGTATGGTTCACAAGGTTGTCCCGCTTGTCAGTTTATTATTCTTTTTAGTTCTCTTTGAAGCCTTAGAATGGGTGTCTCTGTAAGTCATTTAATCTGTTACCATGGCAACAGGACAGAGTCATTGAAGTTTGACAGGAACTGTTGTTTTATCCAAGGATGCCAAAGTTTTTCAAATTTTGGAATTTGATTTTGATCGATGGCTACCATCTTAGCATGGGACATTGTATTATTCATTCTGTGAATTGTTTCTGCTAGTACCAATGTAGGAGATTTCCATGCCTTGGCCACTGTTTGTTTTGCAGCCGTTATTAGTTGGATCATTAGTTTGAATTGGGAGAGTGTTAACCATTCCGGTTTTAGATTAAGTAAAGTTAAATATGGATCTGGTTGTATTATTTTTTTAAATATTTTAGATGCAATCACGAAGACTTCCTTCCAGAAGGTTTGGATTACTGGGCACATCCACCATATGTGTAAATATGTGCCTATTTCTGGGCATCCTCGAAAACAAAGAGCTGAGGTATTAGGTGAATATTTTGCCACTCTAGCGGGTACAAGGTACCAGCGAGTTAGGACTTTATAATTTGTCTCCAGTGCTAAGATGTTGGGTGAAGATGACTTAGATGTGAGCCATATGTTAGACCAGTCCGTGTCTTCTAAAGTTCGTCCCAGGTCCTCCTCCCACCTCTGAACGTAAGAGGGTCTATTAAGATTTGCTACTCCATATAATTGATTATAAAGTGATGAAATTGTACCTTTAGCAAATGGATCTTTTGTACAGATTGATTCAAAAATGGATAATTGGGATAATGGTGTATCCCCCTTTAGGAATGGTGTATAGAAATTTTTGATTTGGAGATATCTAAATATCTCAGAGTTTGGTAGATCATATTTTTCTCTAAGCGATGGGAATGAAAGGAATGATTTAGATGCTATGAAGTCATTTAGTGTCTGAATGCCTGATGTTGTCCAAGATTTAAAAGAATTTGGGTAAATCCATGCCGGATAAAAGGCCGGATTTCTGATAAAAGAGAGGAGAGGATTGTGTGGAGATTGTAACTGATATTTGGTTTTTAGTTTATCCCAGAGAGATAAGAAGTGTTTAGTTATGGGATTATGAATTTTAAAGCGGTCTTTAGGATCAAGCCATAATAAATTTGATATTAATAGAGGGTCATTTTCTGAAGCCTCTATAAATACCCATAATGGGATTTACTGTTTTGCATGGTATTTGGACAGACTGGCCAAATGTGCTGCTCTGTAGTAGTTAGTAAAATTAGGGTATCCCAGGCCTCCTTTATTTTTGGGAAGATGTAGTGTGTGTATAGGTATACGTGGTTTAGAAGAGCCCCATATAAATGAAGTTGCTCTTTTTTGTACTATTCTCAAAAAATAGGAAGGAATTGGAATAGGGAGGACTCTGAATAGATAAAGCAATTTGGGTAGAATAGTCATTTTGATTGCATTAATCTTCCCCATCCAGGATAAAGGAAGTTGCGACCATTGTTTTATTAGATTTGTGATCTGTCTTAATACAGGAGGATAATTGGTTGAGAATAAGTCAGAATGAGATGCTGTTAAATGAATTCCAAGATATGGGAATGATTTTTCTGCCCATGTGAATGGGAGTGCAGCCCTAGCCGGGATCAATTCCATGTTTGTGAGTGAAATATTAAGCACTAGGCATTTCTTAGGATTAATCATAAGGCCGGATAGGGCTGCAAATCCATCAAGAGCTGGTATTAAGTTAGGACCAGAGACCTGTGGTGATGATAGAAAAAGTAATATATCGTCTGCAAATATACATAATTTGTGTGTAATACCTCCTACTTCAATGCCAGTTATAGTTTGGTTTGTTCTGATGTATTGGGCCATGGGTTCGAGTATAAGGGCAAATAATAAGGGAGATAATGGGCAACCCTGTCGGGTACCTCTTTCGATATTAAAGGCTGTCAAATGCCCTCTTAATATCGAGAGATAGAAAACATAAAGGGATTTTCCGTTTTTTAGCAATATGTGCCAATAACACTGCCCTGCGTATATTATCGCCTGCCTGTCTATTTGGCATGAAGCCTACTTGATCTCTATGTATTAATTTTCCTATAATGCTATTGAGGCGTTTTGCTATTATTTTTGCTAATAATTTAATATTGAGGTTTAACAGAGAGGCCGATAATTCACACAGGAAGTATCATCAGAAAGGGGTTTTGGGATCATACAAACAATTGCCATTAGTGTTTCTTGCCGAAAAGAATGTCCATCTAGAAGTTTGTTAAAAGTTTCAGTGAGAATGGGAGAGAGTATTTCTGAGAATGTTTTATAGTATAAAGCCGAGTAGCCGTCTGGGCCTGGTCTTTTGTTAAGTTTTAGGTCTTTTATGGCGTTAGCAACTTCATCTATAGTTATAGGCTCATCCAAACTGCTTTTTTGATTCTGAGATAACTCAGGTAAGGTTATTTTTGAGAAGAAGGATTCAGCCTCTGTAGGATTAAATTCATTGTTTGTCTTGTATAAAGTTGCGAGATGTGAGTGAAATTTATGGACTATTTTAACTGGATTACAAGTGTAAACATTTTTTGATAATTTCAAACGTATTGGTTTGAAAGATTTGTTAGTTGAATTTAATGCCCGAGCCAAATATGTACCTGGTTTGTTTGTATTCATGTAGAAATTGTGTTTGGAGCGTTTGAGGGATTTATCAACTGACTCAGTGAGAAATAGATCGTATTCCAATCTAGATTTTTCCAGATGAGATTTTGTACTCTGAGATGGATTATCTTGAAATGATATGTAGGCTGCATTAAAATTGAGTTCTAGTTTTTTTGCTAGATTTTTGCATTCCCGTTTAAATAGTGCCATTTGTCTTTGTATTGTACCACGCAAGACAGGCTTATGAGCTTCCCACAGTGTTATTGGGGAGATGTCTGTTGTATTATTAATTGATATGTATTCCTTTAAAGCTTGTTCAATGGCCATCTGATGTAGTGGGTGTTTGAGCATTATGTCCGGTAAGTACCACGTTGGGTCATGCGCTTTTGGTATGGCTGAGGCTATAGTAGTGTATACTGCATTATGGTCAGACCACGGAATCGGAATTATATCTGATGCAATAATTTCTGGTATCATTCCTATTGTTAGAAAAATATGATCTATTCTGGTGAAGGTTTGATGAGGGTGCGAGAAATAAGTGAATTTCTTTTTCATTGGGTTACTTTCTGTCCATGAATCTACCAGATTGTATTTGGAAAGAAGTTGAGAAAAAGGTAATCTAGAGGTTATTTTGGATGGTGTAAAAGGTGATTTATCTAGAAATGGGAGGAGGACCTGATTCGAATCCCCACACATTATCACTGTTCCTATTTTGTGTGTATTAATCACTTGTAATATATGTGAGAGGAATGGTGTAGGTTGTTTGTTAGGAGCGTAGTAGGAAATCACCGTGATTACTGTATCCATTATATAACCCATGAGTATCAGGTATCTACCTTCTGGGTCTTTAATTTCTGATGATAAGGTGAATGGTGTGGATCGGTGAAATGCAATTAGAGTTCCCCTTTGCTTGGTACAGGCAGAAGCCGTGTAAATTTGTTGATAAAAAGGAGAAATATATTTTGGAGTAGAATCTTTGGTGAAGTGTGTTTCTTGGAGGCATACTATGTGAGCCTTCTTGTTATGGAAAGTACGGAAGGCTTTGGTCCTTTTTTGAGGGACATTTATTCCCTGAACATTCAGGGAAAGTATATTTAGTGGTGCCATGGCAATAGATCAAATAGTTTTGACTTACTTTTTGTTATGCAGAGCTGACTGCGCAGATCAACCTGTGTGGACTGAAGAGATGAATAGATAGAAAAGAAACCAGTGAATTCTGGAGTAAAGAGTAAACAAAAAACATATGAGATTAGATGATACATTGTATAAATTATTTTTTGCAAGTAATCACAATTCACCCGTGAAAGAGAATAAATATCTCTCTCAGGGGAATAAGTGCCTTCGTCACACTCCCACATAATATGGTTGGGAGAATGAGGAGGGCTAATGGGGGTACACGGATCTTCCGCTTACAGGAGAGAAGTGCTATGTCAAAAGACATCAAAATGATGTTTCATTAATTGGAGTGCAGAATATAGTTTTTGTTGAAATTATTTATTCCAGGGTGGTTGTATATGGTTAGTCTTGCCCTAGGCTAAATAATTCAGTTAGAAAGGTACTGTTAATAACTTTGGTATTGATGAAGATAGTTTGAATTATTTTGGGATTTTAACCCTTTTAGAGTAAACAATTACATATTTTATTCATATGTAACTGTTTAGATTTGTTAACTCATAAAATTGAAGTTGTATTGCTTCAGATTAGAATAAACAAAAACATAATTCTAGGAACTAGTTAGGTAATAATATATTTGTTTTAAGAAAAGAAAGAAAAAGCTTCCATTACTTCTGGATTATTGAACATATTTGTCCTAAAAAGTAATAAATCTATTATTATTACCTGATAATATATAACTGAACAAGAATTTCCTTATTTCACTTATATATTCTAAGGCTATATGAATCAGAAGTAATAAGAAATATAACTGGAATGTAACATGATCCCACACAGTGTGTGACTATCAGAATGCAGTTACATTCAGTTATAAATACAGGTTTTTTATAGAGAACCATCTCTTAGTATAATAAATGAAGAGATATCAGGAATTAGGATGTCAGTCCATTGAATCTTCTTGGTCCATGGATGATGTGGCATAACGGCCTCTTTTGTGAGAATGATGATTCCCATTTTGTTCTGAAATTTTCTGGGTGCTGCCTGAAGGTGAAGATGATGCCATTCTTCTGCGTGTGGAAGTGTTGCTGCTTGTGGGTTCTGTCAGATTTAATTTTAAAAGGGTTTGTTGTAGTTCATCTGCTGATCTGCTTCTGTAAATTGTACCTTGGTAGTTAAATCTGACTGAAAAGGGGAAGCCCCATTGATACATAATGTTGTGGCGTTGCAGTTCCATTAGTTGGGGTTTCATGGATCGTCTTTTAGTAATAGTAAGTTGGGATAGGTCAGCAAAAATTTGATAATTGTGTCCATGAAAATTAAGTTCCTTTTTTTCTCTTGCAGCAATTAGTATTTGTTCTTTCGTTCTGTAATAATGAAATTTTGTGATTATATCACGTGGGGGTCCATCTTTCTTTTTGGCTGTGAGGGCTCTGTGTACTCTGTCCAGTTCTAAACGTTCAATAGGGATATCTGGCTTTAGTTCTTGTAATAGAGCAGTAATAGTAGATTGCAGGTCTGTCACAGTTTCAGGTATTCCCCTTATGCGCAAGTTTGAACGTCTGGCTCTATTTTTGTAATCTTCGAGCTTAGTTTGAAGTATTAAATTCTCTTTTTTTAATTGTTCCAATTCTGTTATATTTTCTTGGGTTGTAATTTCAATTTCATCCATTTTTATTTCTAAGGCTGCGGTGCGGTTTGCCAGCTCTCTTATTTCTTTGGTTAGGCTTTTTGTTATTTGGTCTGAGGTTTGTTTTAAAGCCTTATGAAGCATCTTTTCAAATTGTAATAATATTACTGGGGATACTGAGGAGGCTTGTGGAGAAGTTTGTGAGAGGATTTGTTCTGTAAATGACTCAAATGGAGAGTCTTGCTGTGACATTTTCTGTCTGTGAGAGCGCCCTGATGCTGTATCTTGTGAGGTGACTGGAGCTGCTTCAGCTGCAGTGAGTGCCTGTGAGCTCTTTGTGAGGTGATTTTTATTTCTGCCACGGTTTCCTCCCAGTACCATATTTCCTGCCCAAACTTTCACAGTTTGTTCCCAGGGGCAAAAAGGTTCAAATGGATACCTTTTGAGTCTGCAGGCTCCGCTTTGTCCTTCTCTTCTCTCCTCAGCGGTGTGGAACAATGCATGTCTGCTCCGCTAGGCTCCGCCTCCTCCTCCTAAATTGTTTTTACAAAAATGAAGCTTCCTGCTAACTTTAACCAGAAATGTGTGTGTGAATTTAGAGGGGTGCAGTTATTGTGCTGCCTTTTATTTTGTCAGATTTTATATCTTGTTTATTTTGTTGGTTTACTCCTCCAACTTTTAATGGGGGTGGGGTTGTGAGATACCCTAAAATGTGTAAAACAGGTGTGGCGGGGAGGAGAGACCGAAAAGACCAAAGAGAAGGGAATAGATGAGCGGGACCAGAGTGAAGGGCAGAGATTGTCGGGGGAAAGAGTGAATGTCAGTGCAGCGTGAGCATAGAGACCTGGAACCTGTCAAATGTTGGAGAACTGACATGTCAGGAAGTGGAGGTTACAGTGGCTCCCCCCTCTGTGTGGCACAGGGGCACGTTTCCCCCTACCCCCCCCCCCCAGTTTCGGCCCTGACAGTGATCAGTTCAGCCTAGATCTGTGTCGAAGGACAGGTTCCAATCATGAAAGATCAGTCAGTGTGGGCTGTGGGCACAGCTAATGACTGGGGATTGGATTTTACTGCCCCTTCTATCCCGGTGCCCTCAGTATTAATCTCAGTATATATACAGCTGTTCTGTGAAGCCCTCAGAGGTTTGTTAGAGAACCTTAGTGAACAAACAGCATTATGAAGGCCAAGGAACACACCAGACAGGTCAGGGATAAAGTTGTGGAGAAGTTTAAAGCAGGGTTAAGTTATAAAAAATATCCCAAGCTCTGAACATCTCACAAAGCACTGTTCAAGCCATCATCTGAAAATGGAAAGAGTATGGCACAACTGAAAACCTACCAAGACATGGCCATCCACCTAAACTGACAGGCAGGGCAAGGAGAGCATTAATCAGATAAGCAGTCAAGAGAACTATGGTAACTCTGGAGGAGCTGCAGAGATCCACAGCTCAGGTGGGAGAATCTGTCTACAGGACAATTATTAGTCATGCACTCCACAACTCTGGCATTATGGAAGAATGGTGAGAAGAAAGTCACTGTTGAAAGAAAGTCATAAGAAGTTTGCGAGAAGCCATGTAGGGCACACAAACATATGAAAGAAGGTGCTCTGGTCAGATGAGACCAAAATTGAACTTTTTGTCCTAAAAGCAAAACACTATGGGATTTATTTACTATAGCACCTAGTCGGCAAATGGGTGAAGAAATGGTCACAAGCGACTAAAATCCATAGAAAGTGACTAAATCTAGTCGGAAAAGGTATTCACTATAGCACGCAGGGAATTCTTAGTTGCAAAATCAAATTCACTATAGTTCACATAAATCAGTGACCGACTAAATCAGTAGTCGTGGTAGCCCAGGTAAAAAAATGTTGCAACGTTAAATGCCAGTCAATTATTTGAGCAAAGTAAATAAATGTACAAAATAGCGTTCCTATTGTCCAAAAAAAAATGTAGAATTGGTTTTGAATGTTTTTTGTTTTTTGAGGATTAATAAAAAAGTGGAATGTATTGTTAACACACCTTCCAATCTCTATTAAATCTACTTTGCTACAAAATACTTTTATTCTGCACACATGCCATTAAATCATTGCCAAGTTATTAAATGGAAAAAAAAGTGTAAATCCAAAACTAAAAGAGCAAGCTTTTAACAGCTCCAATGCTGATTTTCAGGTTCCAAAAATTTTTGCTATGGCCTAGGTAAACTATTAAGCATATCAAATTATGTATTCATTTTCTCTAATCACCAGTTGCCCACCCTATAAACACCATTTTTTAAATAATTATTTAGCAAAATAAGCATATTGAAATTATGTGAAACGATGTTAGCGAACGTGAATTTATTGCGATCGCGCATATCTTTTGGCAGTCGCACACAACTGGATGCCCGAGCCGGCTCCTGGCCTGGAAATGCATCCTCATGTGTGTGGAAGGACGTTCAGATGCACTTGCAAGTGTAATGCCACATACACACGATCGGAATCTTCGACAACAAATGTTCGATGTAAGCTTGTTGTCAGAAATTCTAACCGTGTGTAGGCTTCATTGGACATTTGCTGTCGGAATTTCTGACAACAGATGTTTGAGAGCTGGATCTCAAATTTTCTGCCAAGAAAATTTGTTGTTGTAAATTCCGAGCATGTGTAGACAATTCGGACGCACCAAATTCCACGCATGCTCTGAATCAAGTACGAGACGAAAGCGATCGGTCTGGTAAAACTAGCGTTCGTAATGGAGATAGCACATTCGTCACGCTGCAAATTTTTAAATCTTTTAATGCAGCGCATTCTCTTCTTCTTTATAATGGTAGAATAATGAAATTGTTTTGCTACTGATATTCACACAGAGTTCTGACAAACTGATTTATTTATTATTTCTCGTGATCTCCTGAATAATCTTTATTTTTTTTTTCGCCAGATCTCCAGAATAATATTTTGAATTTTTTTTTTTATTTCAATGTTTTTATTGAAGAGTTTTACAGTACATACAAGCAGGCATGGAGCGAGGTATTATTACAGCTTATTCAATCTTGAAATGCACTTTTGAACAACAAGATTATCAACAATATACCTATAAAGTGTGAAAGAAATACAAATAATCAATTACTAACCATAAATCTCAGCTATAGCCCGTAAACCTACAATAGGTAATTAGAGTTGAGAAGGTGCTTTAGTATTTTTTGGAGGGCTCTGTGTTGATTTATGTCAAGAGTGTTTCAGTGGGAGCCGGTAGTCAACCACATCACCCCCACACCCCTGTTGGGATCTAACTGTGTGTGGGTGGAGGGTTTGCCTACCTGATTCAAGTGACCAATTTACTTGTCTCCTAATTGTGATCTGTTTTATACAAAATAGGTTATTGAATACGGATCCGTCTAGATGTTATTGAACGTTCTTGGTGTGACGGTAGTATACTAAAATGGCGTCTGTGAAGCCAATGTATGGCTGTATGTGGGGTTGAGGGGAAAGGTGAGGGGTAGGAAGGATATGAGGGTGATGGTGTGTGGGAGTGTTAACCATTTCCGGGCTCATGAGGTAGGTGGCGGATTCAACCAGAATTTTTTTTTTTTTATAGTGATCTCCTTTTCTTTTTTTTTTTTTTTTTTTTAGCAAGGTCTCCTAATTTTTTTTAATGTTTTTTTCTAGTAATCTCCATAATATTTCTTGTCGTTTTGTGTGTCAAGTTACCACAACACCATTATTATCTTATATTTTTTAACCTCATGGAGATTGGTTGTGTTGGTGTCCTTTGTTAATTTGACATTGTATTTTTGAAATGTACCTGCCTACTCACAAACAAACTGTCCTTATTGAAGTAAAACACATAGCCAAGTATTTGTAAAAAAAATAGACATTTATTAGAGGTCATAACAAAATAAAGAGGAAGGCAACGCTGGATAAACTGTTGAAATTGGCGAAGCCTTTGTACCCCAGAACAGACATCAATTATTTGACAGGCAAAATTGGTAGCCTGAGGAATCCATTTAATAGGGAGCACAATACGGTCCAGGACTCAGAGAGATCGGGAGCAGCAGCAGTCTTACAACAGCCTGCATCTTTTGCCAGACCAGACCAAGCCCAGGCCATCACTCCTAAGACTTCCTTGCATGCTTCCTTCCAGACTATGGCTGTGGTGTTGGAGTTGTGGCAGGTAGTGAAGAAAGAGTATGGTCCAAATCACATACATGACTTTTTTTGTGAGTTCGTCCATCACCCCCTTATTTAGGGCCTGATAGATGACTTCCTCACAAAAGAGGCATTGGCCCACCTCCATTTTCTGCATTTAGCTGGCTGCCATGCAGGCATAGGTCTCTTGAAGATTGGGGGTGAGCCTGAGGGCCGCAGTAGCCTGCCGAATCAAAGAAAGCGCTGACTCCTTCACGTTACTCCCCTTCTTGGGCCTTTTTGTTGGAAGGTGGAGGGGAAGAACCTGTGATTCGATCCGGGTACTGGGCACTGCCACCTCTTTCCCAGGCCACCTCCTGGCTGCCACTTACCCTCGCCACCTCCTGGCTGCCACTTTCCCCCGCCACGTCCTGGCTGCTACTTTCCATGGCCTCCTCCTGGCTGAGACTTTCCTGTGTATGAAAATGGTACATAGTTTTAGTTTTTTGGTCATAAATCACACACAATTTTGAGCTCATGACTGTTGCAAATTGAATGTTAACAAATAGAAAAGACTATCCTTCTGACCCCAGCATTTTTCATTCTTGTCCCAAACATTTTGGCTACTACTGTCTATTGATATGTAAACCACTTTGTTAAATCAGAAATTAGTGATCAATAATAGCATCTAGTTAACATCATTAATATTTTGACAAGAAATATGTTGAACAATGCTATACCTGGCTCAAGCTGGGCTCCTCCAATTCTTCCTGAGTGAAAGGCCCAGGTTGGACTTCTGAAGCCTCAGCTGAGGTGGAAGGAAGAGTGGAAGGAAGGGTTGAGAGGGATGGCCTGATTTCAGTTTGTTCTGACAAAAACACAGTCTGTCATAGTACCAGAGCCCGGGGACATAAACGTCATCTGCTGCTGCTCCTGATCTCATGGAATCCTGGAACTTCTTGTGCTCCCTATTATATGTGCTCCTCAGGCCACAAATTTTGCACTTCAAATAGGGGATGGTTGCTATAGAAATCACCGGCTTCACCAATTCCAGCAATTGATCCAACGCTGCCTTCCTCTTTATTTTATTATTATAAAATGGGTGTTTCACCTGCCACAGACAGGGCAGCTCCCTGTATTTATCAATGAAGCTAGGGAGGAAGTCGTGATTGTTGAATCTATCCATTTTATCTGCAAGACACAACACAAGACAGACCCTAATGTCAGGGTAAACTCTCATAATCTTGTCCCAATATAGGCCTCAATCTCTAAGCAGTATAGGCCACTGATGCTCCAAGTTAAAATTGTACCTTCATTAACACGATCGGCGCTTCCGTTACTCCTTCCTCTGCTCACAGATCATATGTACGATGCACACGTGTTACGCTTTATATACACTGCGCATGTGTAAAACTCTGCCCGCCCCTGACCTTCTTTCTAGTATATTCCCCACCCCTTCTCTTTCGGCGCAGTGGGAGAGCACATGGCGGAGGCAGAGCAGGTGCATGAGAGTAGCAGCAATGATGAGGAAAGCCCAGAGCCACAAAAGTCCCGATCCAGGAGATTTAAGGCTTCAAATATGTCCTTTGTTGAGATGGTGGAGATGATGGACATCTTGAAGAGGGCCGGCTATGATGGGAAATATGGACCATACAGAAACCCAAATGTGAGAAAGGCCAAAATCATGATTAAAGTTGTGAAAAGTCTTCAGAAGAATTTTGGGGTACGACGATCCAAGGATCAACTGAGGAAACCATGGTCAGACCTCAAATTGAGGGAGCAGGATCAGTACAGAAGGATCAAGAGAGTCCTGCAAAAAAGTAAGTATTTCTCGTGTGTTCCTATTGTTATTATTACTTTCGTGCTGTTCCATGTGCTTTTCTGTACTGTTGTACAGTTTAAAATGGCGTTTAAAATGGCAAGTTTCAGGTTCGTGGGCACAGTAATCGTTCTTAATAAACAGTGTTCGTTCGCCCACTAATACGATGTTTTTGGCAGATGCAGGTTAACTACATTTGTTCAGGCCTATTTGTATTAAAAGATGTTTCTTGTCTAGATGTGTTTGTAACTAGAATGAAATGCAAACTTGATTCAGTGTAAGTAGAGGACACTCAGCAGCTGCTTACACATCTGGATGCAGGAGCACTAGTGTGGGACATCAGAACACCCTTTTTAGGGTGTCCCACACAGGTGCTCCAGTGGATACTAGGGGTGTCTCCATATGTGAAACTTTACCAAAAAAGGTAAGTATTCCAGCTTGAAGAAAGGGAAAAAATCATGTCTTCAGCTTGGAACTCTGCCAAAACAGACAATTGTATGACACTTCCAAGCAATGTTTCATATTCCTATTTCTTGCCTCAAATATCTGTGTGCTAAGTATACCTTTTTTTATTCCCTTCTGCCCATAGTCTCCGCTAGATGCCCCATACTTGTATTTAAGTTGCTCTCCTCCTGAAAGCAAACAGGCCAGTAGAAGGAACTGTGAGTCCCGAGCGCATAGCCTGTACGTTCTTCACATTGTGTTTGGATGCCCGCTGATCACTGCTGACGTCACTTCCGCTTCCGCATTCCAGGGTGGTTAGCGTGGAGCTTCCCACACCATGAACAACGTGACTCATCCGCTGTAACCACGATTTCAACATCCCCACAGCTAGAGGACTGTCAGCGGAGCCTGCACCCCAGCTACAGCACACCCCTGGACACCCCAACCCCTGATGAGCACCACCACCTTGTGAACCTGTGCATCAGTAAGTGTTACACTAATATTTGATTATGTGACAGAACTATTGCAGTTGGTGCCTCCAAACCCCCCCTTCTTTTTTCCTCATGCTTGTCTACAGAGGTCATGGACACCCTCTGAGGATGGCTGCCTCCTCATTTTTTAAATAAATTTGGATTGATTTTAGTGCTATTTAAAGCTAATAGTGCACCATTCTACTAAGACATTACAACATTGGGAGCGCCGAAATCCCTTCCTTCTTTGAATATTGAACTTTTTTTATTCACATAGGGGAGAAAAGACTCGAGACATCTGAGGACACCAGGGACCCCCAACCTCCCAAAGAAGGGAAAATCCCCACACCACAACCTGAGGTACATGATTTGAGTGAAATAGTGACCACAACAGGTCAGTGTCTGAGACCACAGCTTCAGGTAATAGATGTATGCCTGCATATTTATAAAACATGGTGTGTTTTTTTATTCTCATTTCACCAGTGCAAGTGCACAAGTCCTCATTGGGGAGATAATGGTGTGCAATTGGGATTTAGAGAAGATAAAGGAAAACATCAATGATGTTCAACAAAAAATGAAGAACAACATTGATGTTTTAGGCAGAATCTAAAACACACAAAAACTGTCCCGTTTTGGAATTTTTTATTTTAAATCACGTTTTAAAGTATTACAAAAACCAAGAAGATGCACTCACTGTGTCAACATGTGCTATCTGCCATCACGGGATATCAACATATGCGTTTTGTGGGTGCAACCCCTTCCTCGCAACTCAAATAGGTGAGAGGAAGGGGTTGCACCCCCGAAACACGTCCATTTATCCCTCAATGGGAGCTAGCACATGTGGCCATTAGACAAGGGATCAGAAGCAAAATCCACATTTTGCCTCCCAATTTGTGTGCATCTTCAAAATTTGGCTTTTACAGGGGTGACGTTGCCCCATCTGATGAAGGCAAGATCAACACAGTTTGGACATACTAATGTCTGATATTGCTTTCAATTTTTCAAAGTTGAACTTTGTAAGTTCATGATTTTTGTATGTTATTATGGTTTTAAACATGCCTGTTCAACCAAAAAAAGGCTATTTCTAATGTCAACCATAAAAATGTTGTACACCAAAGATGTTGGTTTGTTCAAAAACCCTTTTCTAACACACATGTGAATGTGCACAGAGTAAAATTTTTTATACTCAACAATGTGTGGCTTCTTATTTCAATGCTCAATACCAGTTTTGGAGTAAGTTGTAGTTTACAGTGACAATGGGGGTTATTTACTAAAGGCAAATACACTTTGCACTACAAGTGCACTTTCAGTGCAGTTTTAGTGCACTTTCAGTGCACTTGTAGTGCAAAGTGGATTTGCCTACAGTAAATAACCCTCACAGTGCTCTAAAATTGGCCCCAATCAGGCCATTTTAGGGACTCAAAAGAATTAATTCATGGTGCTGAAAAGGATGAATATTTTTATCATGAATGCATTACATACATTAACAACAAAAACAATGTGTGTGTGTAGCAGACCCACAACATAATAGTTAGCTGAAGAAGAGGTTGTCACCTCATGTATCCAATAAATTACGTTTGCACTATTGAAGAAAATGGCCAAAAAGAAAATCCCATTGTGGAACCTAGGAGACAGCTAAAAGAAACACAAGCAGTAAATCAAATGAAATATTAGTTCATTTTGAAATAAAAATGTATTTTAAAAATGTTTCACACATTTGCTGGCATATCAATGGCCCCCCTACCCGCAAAGTACTCCAGATATTTTTGTCTGACTTTGCGGGCGCTTTGGGGGGGGGGGGCAAGCCAGGATGGCCAGCTTCAAGTGCCGTCAGGGTTGATCGATCAAGAAATCCGGCCTCAGGCCCAACTGAGGCCACATAGTTAGTAGCATTTTTACGTAGAAAATTGTGCAGAATGCAGCAGGCAAGCACAATATGGTTGAGTCTACATTCTGCCATGTGGAATGGTGTTAGAAATAGGCGGAACCGGCTGGCCATAATGCCAAAAGCATTCTCCACCACCCTTCTGGCTCTGGCCAGCCGGTAGTTAAAAACCCTCTGATCTGGGGTGAGGGTCCTCATGGGAAACGGCCTTATCAAATGTTCTCCGAGCCCAAATGCTTTATCAGTGACGAAAACAAACGGAAGACCAGCCACGTTGTCTTCTGCAGGTGGCAAGCCCAAGCTGCCATTCTGGAGCCGTCTGTAGAACTCCGTCTGGGTGATGACTCCACCATCCGACATCCGGCCATTCTTCCGCACGTCCACATACAAAAACTTGTATGTCGCGTGGGAGGCCACAGTCTGCCATTCCTGTGGGTTAGAAGAAAACTGTGGAGTCAAACAAGAAAAAAAATAATTAGTACTTTTGCACATAACATTGCAAGCAGATTAGACACAAGCATTATTGGCCAACATAATTATAACATTTATTTAAATGACTATTTAAAGACAAAAGTATAAGGTCCACTGATCAGATTCCTCACACCTTGATGGCCCATTGTAAACATTTTAAGGGGGGGGGAGGTTTGAACAGGTAACCCTCTCCACTTCATTGAGAGCTGAATGGATAAATAATGTGTGTTACTTTGGCCAGCCCCTCCTTACTTACACTATTGGTAGCCCACTGGACAGGTAAGAAGTCATAGTGCAAAAATATGAATACACACTGTACAAAATTGAAGCACATTTTTACATTCCGCAATTACCTATCAAGCTAATAGGAGAACAAAACACTAAACAGTAGCATTTGAAAGTATTCAGGCAGACCCTTGCAGTAAATGCTTTGGTGAATTGATCCATAAATACGAACACAAAAGAGGTAGGTATAGTGTGTATGGGTTTGGCAAAGTCAGCAGATAGAGGATTGGTATCAGCTGACTTAGCGGTTAGGGGGGACGGAGGGTTCCAAATGAGTTTTGCCCCCCCCAAAAAAAATTGCACTCTGCCTGAATTTAAGGACAATAATTACATTTAAACACATTTTAGGAGGTGTTTAGGGTAAGCACTACAATGAAGCTGAGAAAAAACATTGTTAAGTGACTAGGCTAGGTGTGTATGGGCCCAGGATTGCATGCTGGGGAGGTTAGTGAAGGCAAATATGCATGGAGGACAAAAAAGGAACTTTAAAAGCTTCCAACATGCATGAGGACAAAGAGGACATTCACAGCATATTACAATCATGGTAATTATGCAATGATGAAATAAATACAATACATTAGCAAACATTAAATACATAGAATGTGATGTTAAAGGATAAAACTTACCCTAATATAGTCCTTCTGCAGGACCTGTATGATGGCAGAACAGGTCTCTGAAATAATGATCCCTAGAGTCTGGGGGGAGATGCCTGTCGAGAACTTGATGTCTTGCAGACTTCTCCCCTTCGCCAAGTACCGCAAGGTGGCTACGAGCCTCTGCTCGGGAGTGATGGCTTGCCGCATGCAGGTGTCCTGCTTCGTAATATAAGGGGACAGCAAAGCCAAGAGACGGTGAAAAACGGGGTCCATCATCTGGAGATAATTCCTGAAATCATTAGGGTTATTCTCCTGGATCTCCCGCAACAAAGGCATGTGCGAGAATTGGTCACGCTGGAGCAACAAATTCTTCGTACATGAACTCCTCCTCGTCCTGTTCATGGACTGGGCTTGGGTCAAAGTAAGAACCCCAACACCAAGCCCCTGCACAGCACAAACTCTACGACGAGTACGTACCCGCAACATGGCTTCAAAACAGTCAGCTGGTCAGAACGAGCTAACAGAATACACTGAAAATCAGAAAGAACCTGAGAAGAACGATCTGAAAATCAGAAATGAGCGGACAAGAACACTCTGAAAAACAGTTACGAACTGACAACACGCACTGAAGAACAGATACAAACCCACAGACACAAACTGAAGAGCAGTAAGGACCTGAAAAGCACGAGGCTGAAAAGCGCGAATCGTCTTTCACCAAACTTCTACTAACACGAGATTAGCAGAAGGAGCCCAAAGGGTGGTGCGCTAGCTATTGAACTTCCTCTTTATAGAGCCGTCCTACGTGTTGTACGTCAGCGCGTTCTGCCGATTGAAATTTCCAACAACATTTGTGCGCTTGTGTATGCAAGACAAGTTTGAGCCAACATCCAAAAAATCCACGATTTGGTTGTCGGAAATTCCGATCGTCTGTATGCGGCACAAGTGCTGCTCAGAGCTGTCAGCAAGTTAACATGGTAAGATCACTTTTTTTAATCATGAGGAGATGTTGCTGATTTGCAATGTAAGTGTGGGAGATGTCTTGGTGTTCCCAGGGTTAAGGGGAAGTAATGTTTGGAATTTTGTGTTTAGTGATCCTGAGAACACACGTCACTTCCTGATTCTATGCACAGTAGATTTCCTGCATTTGTACATGTACAATGCTTTATCTCTCGCTGGTATGTAGATATTAGACATAGAAGCCAGTAAGACACAGGAAGGAAGGCATTCATCAGCTGACCTCATTAGCACACACCTGTGGCTGCATTCCCTTTTTCCAGTAGATCCCAACCACCCCCAGCTAGATGCACGGTTTTGTAATAAAATTAATCAGTAGTCTCACTAAATACAGACTTTTGTTTGTCTTAAATTCATCCTGCATAGATCTGTTCATTTGGAGAGTGCAGGAAATGAGAGATCAGATAACAGCCTATATGGATTGAGCTGTAGTATTGAAAACAGGAGAAGCGGGTCCTGGGTTCTGTAAAGCTCAGCATACACTATACAATGTGATTGTACAATCACCTTTAGATCTGCCATTAATTATGTAGTGCAAGGGTCTGCCTGATTGGATACAGAGTGATCAGATAGCTGGTGTGTTCTCCCATTATATAGTTTTGGTAAATCTAAGAGAGATTGTACAGAGCTTGCACAATCAGATTGTATAGTGCAGTAATTGGGAACCTTGGCACCCCAGATGTTTTGGAACTACATTTCCCATGATGCTCAACGACACTGCAGAGTTCATAAGCATCATGGGAAATTAAGTTCCAAAACATCTGGGGTGCCAAGGTCGCCATCACTTTTATAGTGTATGGCCACCTTTATGCCCTGTACACACGGTCGGACATTGATCAGACATTCCGACAACAAAATCCATGGATTTTTTCCAACGGATGTTGGCTCAAACTTGTCTTGCATACACACGGTCACACTAAGTTGTCAGAAAATCCGATCGTTCTGAACGCGGTGACGTAAACACGTACGTCGGGACTATAAACGGGGCAGTAGCCAATAGCTTTTGTCTCTTAATTATTCTGAGCATGCGTGGCACTTTGTGCGTCGGATTTGTGTACACACGATCGGAATTTCCGACGGATTTTGTTGTCGGAAAATTTTATAGCAAGCTCTCAAAATTTGTGTGTCGGAATTTCCTATGGAAAATGTGTGATGGAGCCTACACATGGTCGGAATTTCTGACAACAAGGTCCTATCACACATTTTCCATTGGAAAATGCAATCGTGTGTACAGGGCATTAGCCACCTAAAACGAACTAGTTGCTATCTACTTCTAATCCTTGTTTGCATTGCAACAACATTTTCAAAATACAAATCCACTTCAGTAACATTTAGAAAGTTAGGGGTAGCTCGTAATTGTGTCCAGGGAACTCTGTGTAGCTTTGTGGAGTGGAGTTGTGCTGCCTGCCACAAGTGGGTGTAACAACACAAATTTGATCAGAAAAAAAATCAGCATGGGGTCCCCCCAAATCCAAACCAGGCTCTTAGGTCTCTATTATTTGATAAATAATTGTTAATGTCTAAATAGAATTTTATTAGAATGATGACTTCTAGTTTTATATGTTTATGCTTTCATCATGGTACTACTATCTATTCTAGGTAGAAATCTGATCTTAGTAGCTTAGTGGATAGCGCTCTGATCTAGCAGTAGTTAGGTTATGGGTTCATATCCCACCCATTGCTGCCTGCCGCCTCCCTAAAGTTTCAATGGTGAATGGATATGTGCGTAGGCAAAAGAATATTTCCTATCAGCATGGTACAATTTATCTCTTGCTGATGTTACTTATGCGCTCGCCAAAGCACATATGAATTTGCCATTGCAATTCTAGGGAACTCATTACCTAAGTGCTATTAGCTAAGCCACTGTGCTGAGTATGATTATTTATATATATATATATATATATATATATATATATATATATATATATATATATATATATATATATATATATATATATATATATATATATATATTAAGAAGTACCATGATTACAGAATGAATCATATATGGAACTCAACATTTTCATAAAATATGAATTAGACATGAAAAAAGTTTGACACATATAGAATAGAGATATAACGCTTACATCAATGATAATAATATAAATATCAGCAAAAAAAGCAAAACAAGTCACATCTACTAATTTTTGACGATTTAGAAATGATCTTGCATTTGTATTTTAGGAGAATATAGATGCTCTTGAGCTTTGTTCATTTGTTAATCTTTGTACTACTGTATATTCTAAGTATAATTGTGCTCATCTCAATGATTTAGTGGGTAGCACTCCTACCTAGAAAATACTGAGACCATAAGTTCAAATCCCAAGCATAGTATCACATGCTTAAATTTTAAACAGCATAGTATGCTGAAAATAGGCCTAACTGCCACTGCCACATCAGCGTGGCTGTTTCCATAATTTGCACGCTCGATTGCATAGAATGGTATGTTATTTAGCAAAAATATTATTGTGTGGAAATAAAATAATCAAACACTAGTGAACACGCAGGGCGTTAGCATGGTTGGGATTATAGTTTAGTATGACTAAAGAATGAATGTAGATAATTAGAACTCTATCGTCTCCTAAAAAAGAAATGTAACCTAAAAAAAAAAAATAAACATATAAAAGATATGTAACTGTAAATGATAAATACATGTAACCTCACAGAATAGCAGCCATTACTCTGTAATAATCATTCAGAACAGCATTCATTAGCAAAAGAAGAAAACAATCTATGTACAATAATTGTAATTTAAATAAAAAGAATGCAGTGCAGTTCCATATAGGGAACTTGTTGGCAATTGCCAGTTATGGAACTGCAACTATGCCAAATTGGAATTTACTAATGCTCACTTACTCACTTTTCTGTTTGCATGTTCACCTAGTTGAGGTCTTAATTGGCTTAATTGGGAGTAACTAGATTTAGAGTGACTACTTTTTCTCCTTATTCTTAGTGAATTAGTGATTTGGCCCTACGTGTGGCAGAAAACTTACACTGCACATCACCCTGAACACACCATTCCCACTGAGAAACATGGTGGTGGCAGCATCATGTTGTGGGAATGCTTTTCTTCATCAGGGAAAGGGAAGCTTAGAGTCTGCAAAAGACTTGAGACTGGGGCAGAGGTTCACCTTCCAGCAGGACAACAACCCTAAACATACAGCCAGAGCTACAATGGAATGATTTGGATCAAAGCATATTCATGTGTTACAATGGCCCAGTCAACCTCCAGACCTAAATCCAATTGAAAGTCTGTGGCAAGACTTGAAAATTGCTGATTGCTGTTCACAGACACTCTCCATCCAATCTGACAGAGTTTGAGCTATTTTGCAGAGAAGAATGTGCAAAAAATTCACACTCTCTATATGTACAAAGCTGGTAAAGATTTGCAGATGTAATTGCAGTGACAGGTGGTTCTACAAAGTATTGACTTGGGGGGGGGGGGGGGGGGGGAGGGGGGTTGGGCACAGTACACTTTTCAGATATTTATTTGTAAAAAAAAAATGAAAACCATTTATCATTTTCTTTCCACTTCACAATTATTAGCCACTTTGTGTTGGTCTATCACATAAAATCCCAATAAAATACATTTACGTTTTGGGTTGTAAACTTCAAGGGGTATGAATACTTTTTCAAGGCACTGTATATACACTTTTCAGATATTTATTTGTAAAAAAAAAAATGAAAACCATTTATCATTTTCTTTCCACTTCACAATTATTAGCCACTTTGTGTTGGTCTATCACATAAAATCCCAATAAAATACATTTACGTTTTGGGTTGTAAACTTCAAGGGGTATGAATACTTTTTCAAGGCACTGTATATACCCACAGTATAAGGGTTTATAAAGGGTTTGGGGACCTGGGTCCTGCCCCAGGGGACATGTATCAATGCAAAAGAAAGTTTTAAAAAAGGCCGGTTTTCCGGGAGCAGTGATTTTAATGATGCTTAAAGTGAAAAAATAAACGTGAAATATTCCTTTAAATATCATACCTGGGGGTTGTCTATAGTATGCCTGTAAATTGGCGCGTGTCTCCCTTGCATAGAACAGTCCCTGCACAAAATGACTTTTTTAAAGAAATAAAAGTCATTTAAAACTGCTTGCGGCTTTAATGTAATGTCGGGTCCCGGCAATATGAATGAAAATCAGTGAGATAAAAGGCATGGGTATCCCCCCCCCCCCGCAGTCCATTACCAGGCCCTTTGGGTCTTGTATGGATATTAAGGGGAACCCCACACCCAAATTAAAAAAAGAAAAGGCATTGGGCCCCCAGGCCCTCTATACTCTGAACAGCAGTATACAGGCAGTGCAAACAAGACAGTGACTGTAGGTTTGTTCTTATGTAGAATTGGTTTGTAATTTGGAACAGGTACATTTTGTAAGTGTAGCTCCAGCCAAAAAATCTATTTTGAAGCTTTTTGGAAAACATAGGGAAGGGTTATCATCACCTCTGTAACATTTGTTTTACTGATATATATATAGTGTAGCGCTATGTGTATGGGTAGATCAAGGTGAGATGTTAGAATCGGGCCAACTGACAATGGCCAGAAAACAAGCAAAAAATTAATTTAAAAAGGTGAGTTGAAAAAAAAATTTGATTGCACAAATACAAATTTATGTACGGAGCATAATAGAAAACGCCTGTGGAAAAGTGAAAACAACAAACACAATATAAATCAACATTAAATAAAGTCCATGTAAATAAATTGTGTCCTTAATGGAAATCGAAAAAAGGCCACCACCAACAGTCTCTGAGGGTAGGTTGATGAGAGCAGCAACAGGGTGTTACTGGTGGGTGAAACGGAGGAACACCAAATCCAATGTGACATCTATGTATGTGTCAGAACCACCACCATAACATCTGAAGAGGCTTACCGGACGTAGAGGACTTGGAAAGACATACGTCTTGCAAGTCACAAAAAGCTTATTTAGCCACCGGGGCTAGCAGGGTGAAAACATCAGTATCCAAAGCTTCAATAGGTGAGGAGGAAAGATCTGTAGGCAGCTTTGACCGTCCAGAGGTATCAGCAAACCATCCGGATGTATAATTGGAACCATGAGAGAAAAAAGACTCACATGGCGTGATATCGTTTTAAAAGGCATGCATTTATTAAAACAATAAAAAAAAAAAGCACTCACATGGTATACGATCATAAACAGCTTAAATGGTATCGGATGCGGTGATCATAAAAGGTCCACCCAACATGTTTCGGTTAAACAACCTTCATCTGGGGTGTGGACCCCCCTATTTCACCGCTATTTAAAGTAAAAATGACCTCCACTGGGAGTGTTGCAACCCAGGAAGTGACCTAATGATGTCACTTCCGGTACTCAAATTTGTGTGTATAGACTATGTATGTTTTAAACCGAAAATCATAGTCTATATAGCAATGATCTCAGCGTCAGGGTCACAAGTAAGTGTAAACTTAAAGTTTAAAATTTAGAAATTTAAAAGTTAACTAAGATTGTGGCCGGGCGATCCGGAAGCATTTGCCATGGAGATCCAAGCCTCCTTTTCAACGTAGCCAATGATAGGAATATTGCTTTATCTTTTGAAGCAAGTGCCACGTCCGTCCATTTTTTAGACTTGGTCATAGATAGAAGGGATGGCCAGTTTGTGTTTAGTACATACTTTAAGCCCACCGACCGCAATGGTTATATACCTACCGACAGTTGTCATCATGCTCCCTGGATCAGATCAGTCCCTAAGAGTCAGTTCCTGCGTTTGCGGAGGAACTGTAGTGACCCTAATACCTTCAGGACCCAGGCGGCGTCTCTGAAGAGTAGATTCCTAGAAAAGGGGTATAAACTTTCAGACCTAGATAGGGAAATTGATGGCGCTGGCTTAGTGGATCGTCAATCCCTTTTAGAAGATAAACCCAAGCAAGTCAACGAGGATTTTAAATGGTCTTTCATGACATCCTTCTCTATCCAACACAAATACATCAGAAGGATTTTTGAACATCATTGGGATGTTTTGAAAACTGACAAGATTTTGGGCCCTAGACTGCCCGACATTCCTAAGCTAGTTTTCAGAGGAGCTCCATCCCTCCGCAACAAGTTGGCACCTAATGTGGTCAACCCTCCAACCAAACCCTCTTTTTTTCACAATCTGATTGGTTTCCATCCTTGCAAAAAATGCTTAGTTTGTCAGTTTAATATTAGTGGGAGACGCACCAGTTATACTTTTTCTTCTAGGGTAAACGGTCGTACTCACAAAATAAAACAGTTCTGTACATGTGCCACGACGGGGGTAGTCTACCTTCTGACTTGCCCTTGTGGCAAGCAGTATGTGGGACGAACAATCAGGTCCTTTACCACCCGTGTTTCTGAACATATTAATTTAATAAAAGCAGGTAGTACGAAACATACTGTGCCCCGTCACTATAGGGAGTTTCACGATCGAAACCCCAAGGGCACACAGTTTCTTATTATTGACAAATATGTTGCCCCCTGGCGGGGGGGGTCAACACTTAGGGGGCTCTCTAGGCGGGAGACCTACTGGATTTATGAGTTGGGTTCCCACTTCCCGCAAGGGATTAACGTGGAGTGGGACGTCAATTCATTTATTAATCAGGCATAACCATTATAATCGTGACTCTTTTTTCTAATATGCTTTTATAATTTATTTTTAGGTGTTTTCACCCATTTATTTACCTTTTATATTGTGATTTCTTAAATTACTTGTTACTGTGACTTTAACATCCAATCTCATTATTGGTGGATTTCGTTCACATACGATATGTGCCACTTAATTTTAAAATGTTGGTTTTTTCATATGCATGGCTAATTTGTATGAGATGCCCTTCATTGGTAGTGTTGCTATCTTATTAGCCAGCCCCTACTAAATTCTGTCCCCACTCGACACTGCATCAGCCCCTTTTTTGGACTTCCGCCAAACATATATTTTTTTGACCTATGGTACAACCATCTTTGCTGACACTGCCTTGTACCACCAGATTGCTGGGATCTATTTCCGGTTTTTTCTCCGTCCAATATGGCTCCCTACACAGGAAGTTCGTATGTTGTGAATGAGAGGTTTGTTTTTGTTTTTTAGTAATATGAGCATAGATGCGGGCGGACCCTGGGTGCGGCGGCGGTGGGCGGACTTTAGTGTGGTGGCGGACTTCTTCTTCCGCTACTGCGCACATCCCCAACATCCAGCCGATTAGTGGGGGCGGAGCGAGACGACGCTCCGTCCTACCGTATCTGGCTGGGTTGAAAATGAGGCTTGGGTGCGGCGGCGGTGGGCGGACTCTAGTGTGGCGGCGGACTTCCTCTTCCGCTACTGCGCACATCCCCAATATCTAGCCGATCAGTGGGGGCGGAGCGAGATGACGCCCCGTCCTATCGAATCTGGCTACGTTGAAAAGGAGGCTTGGATCTCCATGGCAAATGCTTCCGGATCGCCCGGCCACAATCTTAGTTAACTTTTAAATTTCTAAATTTTAAACTTTAAGTTTACACTTACTTGTGACCCTGACGCTGAGATCATTGCTATATAGACTATGATTTTCGGTTTAAAACATACATAGTCTATACACACAAATTTGAGTACCGGAAGTGACATCATTAGGTCACTTCCTGGGTTGCAACACTCCCAGTGGAGGTCATTTTTACTTTAAATAGCGGTGAAATAGGGGGGTCCACACCCCAGATGAAGGTTGTTTAACCGAAACATGTTGGGTGGACCTTTTATGATCACCGCATCCGATACCATTTAAGCTGTTTATGATCGTATACCATGTGAGTGCTTTTTTTTTTTTTTTTTTTTTTTTTATTGTTTTAATAAATGCATGCCTTTTAAAACGATATCACGCCATGTGAGTCTTTTTTCTCTCATGGTTCCAATTATACATCCGGATGGTTTGCTGATACCTCTGGACGGTCGAAGCTGCCTACAGATCTTTCCTCCTCACCTATTGAAGCTTTGGATACTGATGTTTTCACCCTGCTAGCCCCGGTGGCTAAATAAGCTTTTTGTGACTTGCAAGACGTATGTCTTTCCAAGTCCTCTACGTCCGGTAAGCCTCTTCAGATGTTATGGTGGTGGTTCTGACACATACATAGATGTCACATTGGATTTGGTGTTCCTCCGTTTCACCCACCAGTAACACCCTGTTGCTGCTCTCATCAACCTACCCTCAGAGACTGTTGGTGGTGGCCTTTTTTCGATTTCCATTAAGGACACAATTTATTTACATGGACTTTATTTAATGTTGATTTATATTGTGTTTGTTGTTTTCACTTTTCCACAGGCGTTTTCTATTATGCTCCGTACATAAATTTGTATTTGTGCAATCAAATTTTTTTTTCAACTCACCTTTTTAAATTAATTTTTTGCTTGTTTTCTGGCCATTGTCAGTTGGCCCGATTCTAACATCTCACCTTGATCTACCCATACACATAGCGCTACACTATATATATATCTGTTGAATTCTTTACTTCTTTGTCTTAGAGGTGTGTTAGCTGCTTACTATATTATATATAATTAATTTTTTTTTTTTTTTTTTTTTAGCATCTCTGTAGCAGCGCTGTACTTATCCCTTATCTGTTCCCAACATTTGTTTTACTGTCTCTGCCTCTGTTCAGAAGATTTCACCTCACTTTCTGTCCCAATGACAATTAGATTTTGAAAATTTGTGTTTTTTTAAGGGAAACAAGGATTGGTGACAAATCAGTGGAGGAGACACCGTTTTCCCATATTAACTCTTACAGGAGAGAATTTCCCTTCCCAGGGGTAGATTTCCTCTCACTTCCTGTTGTCTCCCTCCGTTTGTAAGTAGGAGTCGTATGTAAGTCGGATGTTTGAAGTAGGGGCCTGCCCTATATACTCTGCATAAAATTGGGCCTTAGGTGTTGGTGGTGCCAGAACACTGTAAGCCCTCACAGTTACTCTTGGTGGGCGCTGGAACAGGCCCTGCTGTGAAATATTATATCAAGAATTGTAATTACATGCTCCTGTTGAACAGAGTCAGAAAAATTAGACCTTTGGTGGTGGTGTGGTGGTGGTGTGGTGGTGTTGCCACCACACTGTAAGCCCTCACAGTTACTCTTGGTGGGCGCTGGAATGGGCCCCGCTGTGAAATATTATATCAAGAATTGTAATTACAGGCCCCTGTTGAACAGGGTTAGAAAAATTGGGCTTTAGGCACTGGTGCTGGTGCCACAACATTGCAACCCCTCACAGATACTCTAGTTGAGTGCAGGAATGAGCCCTGCTGCAAAATATTACAGCAAAAATTGTGATTACACGCCCCTGTTAAGCAGGAGCTGAAAAATTGGGCTTTAGGCACTGGTGCTGGTGCCACAACACTGTAACCCCTCACAGATTCTGTTGTTGAGTGCAGGAACGAGCCCTGCTGTGAAATATTAGATTTAAAAATTGTAATTACACACCCCTGTTAAACAGGGGCAGAAAAATTGGGCTTTAGGCACTGGTGCTGGTGCCCAGAACCAAAAATGTTCTTAGAAGCTATCAACATGAACATTGAGGAGGAATAGGATAGTCACTCGGCATAACAGGATAGTCAGTCAGCATCAGCATAGGCAGTCTTCAAGGGATCTCACATTCATAAAAAAATTATTTGGTTACATCAGCATCAGGTGCTTGGTAGCTGGTGATCCAAGACTGATTCATTTTTATGAAGGTGAGCCGATCAAGGTTTCTGCAAGGCCTCTCAAAGATGTTTCATCCTCTGCTCCCACTGCGATGGCTGGATAAGTTCCGCAACCTTACCCTTGTAAGGTGGATCAAGAAGGGTTGCCAGCCAGTAGTGATCCCTCTCCTTGATCACACGAATCCGAGGGTCCTTTCGCAGGCTTTGCAGGAACAGGGAGGCCATGCAGCGTAGGTTTGCTGAGGCATTTGATCCAGAGTCCTCTGGGTCACTAAGGACAACCTGATCCGCAGCCACCTCCTCCCAGCCACATACAAGTCCAAGGATTTCTGGGGACTGTAAATGATTCCTTGAAGACTGCTGCTGATGCTGAGTGCTAGGCTCCACCTCCATGCTAACACAATCCTCATCCTCCTCCACTTCCTGTGAGGTCGGCGGGTCTGCAGGAATACTGTCTGGATAAAGGGGGCCTTGAAAGGTAAGGAAGTCCTCCTCTTCCTCCTTCTGTTCTGCCTCAAGTGCCCTGTCCATTATTCCACGCAGCATGTGCTCCAACAGGTAGACAAGAGGGACAGTATCACTGATGCATGCACTGTCACTGCTCACCATCCTCGTGCATCCTTGATCATGAGCCACTGGCATGGCAAAAAAAAGCCAAGCTTCCCTGACCCTGTCCTGGTGCCATACTTGCACAGATACTCATTGATGGCCCTCTGCTGCGTGTCCAGCTGCTGCAGCATTGCCAACGTTGTGTTCCACCTGGTGGGCATGTCACAGATGAGGCAGTTCTTGGGCAGGTTGCATTCCTTTTGAAAGTCAGCCAGCTGAGCACTGGCATTATATGACTGGCGTAAATGCCCACAGACTTTCCTGGCCTGCCTCAGGATATCCTGTAAGCCCGGGTACCTGCACAAGAACCGCTGCACCACCAAATGAAGGACCTGAGCCAAACAGGGCACATGGGTGAAGTGTCCCTGTCGGAGGGCGGAGAGGAGGTTGGTGCCATTGTCGCAAACCATCATCCCTGGCTGAAGCTGGCATGGCATCAACCACCTCTGAGCCAGCCCCTGCAGAGATGACAGAATCTCTGCCCCAGTATGGCTCCTGTCCCCTAAGCAGACCAACTCAAGCACCGAATGGCATTTTTTTGCCTGAGTGCTTGTGTAGCCTCTAGAATGCCTATGGAGCACTGCTGGTTCTGACAACAAATCTGCACAGGAAGAGACCATAGAAGAATAAGAAGAGGAGGGGGTGGAGGAGAGAGGTGTGGCAGAATCACCACTACCAGCATTTTGGAGGCGTGGGGGCGGAACAAGCTCCAACAATACTGCACCCTGTCCTGCATCCTTCCCAGCTGCCAGCAGGGTTACCCAGTGCACCGTGAAAGAAAGGTAACGTCCCTGTCCATGCCTGCTGGACCATGAGTCAGCGGTAATATGCACCTTACCACTGACCGCCCTGTAAGAGGACTGTCAGAATGCGCCCGGTGCACACACATCTTAAGCTGGTGAGTCTTAATTGGGTCAGGGTTTACTGGAGTTCAGGGCTTGGTAACTCATCCTGGCAGCTCTCTGATGCCTTCCCCTGGTCTAGAAGGTTGGAGAATCTTCTAGAACTAGAGGGTGGGGGCTAGGAGGAGCTGCCTTAAATATGTATGCAGCCTCAGCAGTGGTCTGATAGGGGGCTGAGATAACTTCATAAATAGACATGGACCATGCCAGCAGGGGCAGACGGGTGGAAGATGGAGATACGGTGTTGTGGAGGCTGTCGGTGGCCCTCAGGGGTGCCCTCTAGACTGGGGGGGTGTCCTGCCTTGGGCCAGGGTTCCGGTGCTGGAAGAATCCTGCTAAAACACACAGGAGGAGGTCTTCCTGGAGGCACAGGAGCAAGAGAGAGTAGTCAACACTGTTGGGGACTAACAAAGAGGGAAGACTGACACATGTAACCAGTCTCCCTTAAAGACAGCAGTGTCCTTAAGTCTTCAGTCCTTTTCCTGACAGTTAGGTGGGTAGGCTGATGAAGAGTCAGTCAGGTGGACTGGTGTAGAGAGGCAGCCAGGGGGCCTGGGCAAGAGGGCAGCTGCAGCCAGGTGGGTTGGCAGTGCTTGAAGAGTGCTGGGATCAGTGGCCACAGAGCAGAAGTTACTTGCTGTTTCACCACATCTGAGCTACACTTAAAAGGGGGCTGCGAGTTCCTGCCTGTAATAGGATGTTGCTAAAATCTGACTGGGGGCCTGTTAGTTCATCTCAGAGTGATTCAGCTGGTGCAATCAAGTGTGTGAGCAGGAGGAAAGTGAAGGAGACTGTATATAGATGTATATAGGAAGTTGTCCCTAAAGATTGTTGAAGTAAAGTGGGCATCCCGTAACTTCCCATCCCTATCCAAGTTATTAAAGTGGGGGTCCACCTATCGTTTTTTGAGTTAATTCACAAACTTTTCTTCTCAGCATTACATACTCACATATTGTGTGTAATATGTCCGCCTGTGTCAGATTTCGTCGGAAAGAATAACTTATATTATTCACTGCAGGTGGTTTCCATCTTCATTGTGGGCATTTGAAGCCCACAAGCATTTATTTCCTGGATGCAGTGAATGCTCTGCTCCCAGCATTCACTGCTCGTTCCCGCACATGCTCAGTGACATCCTGGGAAGCCTGAGACTAGCTCCCAGGAGTCTGGGAGAGGCTAGAAACACGCCTACTCCCACGGGAGGAAAACCAGGAAGTGCAAAGAAGAATAGAAAAATAAAAGGCAATTACGGCGATTTACATTTTTTTAAACGGCATGTCAGCATCTAGACAAGGAAGAGAATACATACAGATATTGTTCAAAATTTGGGTGGAACCCCGCTTTAACCCCCTAATGGTTAACAAAAACAAAGCTACAGAAACTTCTATGTCTCTGGGTGCTTGTGGAGAGTCGGTGTGCCTGGCTGTGCAGGAGTAGGAGATCCCTTTCATCTGCAGCTCCTACTTGGGGTGTGCTACAGATGGAATTGGATCAAGTCCCTGGTGTAGGTTGATAACCATTCCCTTAAAAAAGAGGGGATGTGCCTTACAAAGGGCTGTAAGAAGTAGTCCACAAATAACTCTAATGGTTGCAAGATTGATCCTCTGGCAGATAAAATTGGGTGCCCAGGGGGGTTTGTGAATCCTTGTGGATTTTAGGGTGGGTGTATATAACAGGACTGTCAGGAAGGGCATGCCAGCTAGCAAGATGGCTCCCTCAGGCAGTTTACTTTTCTCAGCACTTAACGTACACCTGGGAAAGGTGTATGAGCTTACGCACACTTATGCACGCCAATGTGCATAGGAATGCTAATAGATATGCGTGAGCACGCATTTGCGTGCATACATGCACCCTATGACAGATGTTGGCACCAAATGGGCTATTTATACTTGGCCAGTATCCAGGATCAGTGCTGTCCTGTCTACAGTGCAAGCTTTCTCCAGTTATTGAAACGGCTTGCTCTAACTACTCCTGAACTCTGTCTGCATTCACCCTGGGTTGTCCCTGACCTTGCTTCTGCGTGGCCATTACTGCTATTCTGCTGATTGTTTCCGACCTGGCCTGTACCGTGACTTCACTCCTGCCACTGCATCTGTACCTGATCTGTCTGCTTTTGTATGACCCGGCTCGTCTGACCCTGTCTGTTTTTTAGTCATTGCTGGATTTCCAAGCTGCAAGCATCGGTCTGTTACCCACTAGTGCCTGTTCTCCATCTGCCTGCTATCTGACTGCAGTTCACCTGCGTGCTGCCTCAAAGTACTAGCCTGTTCCTGTTTATAGCTCTTTGGCTGCTATCTGGCATCTCTGCGTTCTGATGACCATCTGCTGCTTGACTGGAAGTTCCTGTCCAGCCCTGCAGCTAGTAAGACCATCAGGCACTCATGCCTCTCTGCACTCCTGTGCTACCTGTCTACCCTATCAGAAACCTAGAGTCAGAGTTGTAAGAGAGGCCTTCCACATTGTATCAGGCTCTTCTACCAGGTACGTGACAAGGACATTGTGGGTGTTGTGTAGGAGGATATCTAAATACTTCTTGGTAATCCATCCCTGGGCATAGCCCTCACTGAGTTTGGCATCAAGAATGCGGTGAAAGCGAATAGTGGAGCCCATGGGTAATAAAGTGTAAGTCAGGTTATCCTAAACTTGAAGCAGGATTTAATTCTGGTAATCAAATACATCCTGTATCACAGTTGCACCCCCCTTATCAGTAGGGCGAATCACAATAGAGGAATCAGTGGATAAGGACTTTATAGCTTCCCTGTCAGCCTTGGTGAGATTGTTTATGGAGACCCCGTTACTGGTTGTCAACTGATGATTTATTCATGATCCACAGCCTAGCAGAATGTCCTCTGGGCCTCAGTGGTGCTATGTGGCCGAAATGGAGTAGTAGACATCATTGGTGGAGAATTTTAAAATATCTTTCGGAATGACAGTTTTCATTCAAACTTATATAAGTCAATTTGGAAATCAAAATCCTTAAACTTATTAGCGGGGACAAACAAAAGTCCTTTATCCAATAGACTATGTTCAGCAGGAGTAAGCTGATGCTGGCTATGGTTGAAAACCAGTTTCTTTTAAACTTTGGACTGACTACCTCCTCTCCATGTGATGACCCCTGCTGGTCCTGTGCCTCCATGGGCTGTGTCAGTGGAGGGTGGGAAGCTGGTGTGCCCTGAAGCCTGTTGGGAACAATTAGGGTATGGCCCTAAAAAAAGATTATGAATGGTGGTCGGAGGTTGAAGTGTAAGCCTATGAGATGTTAGAATCTGAGTCAGTGGAGATATTCCCAGAGCTGGCGTCCACTGTTGGAATGTCTTCCAATAGAAGGAGCAGTCAACTCCAAACGTGTAGCCTTTCATCACTGCAGCCCTGACTGACAAGATTCCAGCTCTGCCTAGGTCCAATCAGACGCTGGTGACATCACTTCCTGTTCCACGGTCCATGCTGGTCTGTGTGGAGCTGCTTGGTTCCTTTGCTCCTGGAGAAACACTGTGATCCATTCCGGGCAGCTGCTCAATCCTTTCCAGCTATCCGGAACAGCGATGGGACCCACATAGCCATGAGGAATGCCAGGACTGCACTTTACTTTGACAAGCATGCATCTTCTATCATCTTGTAAGTGTTTTTGATCTTATCCTATTAAAGTCATCATTTTAATACTACACTCAGGTCGGCGCCTACCCCTCCCTGTTTTCTCCTTACTGTTGGAATGTCGGGACAGTTGATCCTCCTTCATCTGGGGTAGTGGTGCATCTCCTGTGAAATCAGTCTGCAAGTCCAGCCATACACATGGTTATTAGTATAGTCCTCCTTAACTGTAGTCAATTCTCTTTCTTAAAAGCTGCAATCATGAAGTGATAATTATTGATGTTATCCTCAAGTTTCCTGAGTCAGTCTGTATCAGTGGCAGCGGTAAGTATAGGAGTGTGCACAAACTCCTCTTTAGCCAGGGCAGAGCGAAAAGTGGTAAGTTGTTTGCCAATAAAGTCCACTGTTAGCAGAATCAAAACTGAACTCCACACCACTTTGAGCAGAATTCTGTATCTGTCCTGCCAATGGTGGGAATATTCTTAATCCTGATCTCTCTCTATATATATATAGATAGATAGATTTATTTATTACAGGTACTTATTTAGCACCATCAATTTATGCAGCGCTTTACATAAACAGATGTATATTGTACATTCACACAAGTCCCTGCCCCCAAGGAGCTTACAATTGAAGGTGCCTAATACACGTTCAAACATACACATACTAGGGCCAATTTAATTTGTCTGACAAATCACGCCTGTCATGTGAAAAACGTCACCTTGCTTCCCCCTGCCTGTACACAATTGTGTACTTATTTGCTTTTATTCATCTGCTGAATAAACCTAATTGCATCGTCTATGGAAGTGCAGCCACCTTCTTTTTCATTGATATGTTCCTGCAGCAGTGACAGAGCATGCATCCTATTCCATGAGCTGTTTACTTGGATTGCAGCCTTGCCTACTCACTTGGAGCAGCTGGATTTGTTTTCTCACGAGTAGTGTCATGGTTGGGATTCAAACCAACAAAACAAAAAACAACCCTAGTGCTGCCAGGCAGAAGTGCTAACCATTTAGCTACTGTGCTATAAAATGCTGTATATATTTTATCAGATCCTTACTGTCATTTTTTTTTAATTGTCTTTACAACTTTTTCAGGCCTATACAAATAGAATATACAGAATGCATAAGTCATTATGGATGAAAATGTGAGCGAAGATGCAGTAGCGGAGTTGTAGACAAGGTACATTGCTGAAAACCATTGGAGGAGATGCAGAGATGTTGTGGGTCAGGTCACCTATACATGGGAATCAACAAGCTTATTGCATCAACAGGCTTAACATGCATTATCACACTTCTTTTAACAGTGGGAAAGTGAAATGATGGCAACAAGAAAAAAATGTGTTAAAACATTCTTCCTCTGTAATACCCATATGAGATTGTTGTGACAGGGGCAGAGTTGCTTTAACCACTTCAGCCCCGGAAGGATTTACCCCGTTAATGACCAGGCCATTCATTTTTTTTTGACAATTGTGTGGGCCTTGCGATGCTGTACCAAAATCAAATTGATGTCCTTTTTTTCCACAAATAGAGCTTTCTTTTGGTGGTATTTTATCACCTCTGCGGTTTTTATTTTTTGCGCTATAAACAAAAAAAGACTGAAAATTCTGAAAAATAAATAATATTTTTTACTTTTTGCCATAATACATATCTAATAAGAAACGAATTTATTCATCCGTTTAGGCCAATATGTATTCTATATATTTTTGGTAAGAAATAATCGCAATAAGGGTATATTGATTGGTTTGCGCAAAAGTTAGAGCGTCTACAAAATAGGGGATAGATTTAAGGCATTTATTATAATTTTATTTTTATTAATAATGGTGGTGATCACTGATTTTTAGCGGGACTGCGACATTGCGGCGGACAGATCGAACACTTTTGACACTTTTATTGGGACTAGTGACATTATTACAGTAATCAGAGCTAAAAATATGCACTGATCACTGTATAAATGACACTAACAGCGACGTGGTTAACATTAGGGGGTGATCAAGGGGGTTAACTGTGTCCTAGGGAGGTACTTTCTAACTGTGGGGGGAGTGGACTGACTAGGAGTACAGAGAGATCGCTGTTCCTGATCACTAGGAACACACAATCTCCCTGTACTCCTCTGTCAGAATGGAGATCTACTTTGTTTACATAGGCAGATCCCCGTTCTGCCTCTCTGAGGAGCGATCGTGGGTGGCCAGCTGACATTGCGGTCACCAGACCCGCGCATCACCCCACGCCGTGCAGTGTGAATGCCCGCAGTGTCTCATGCATTAAGCTAAGAACGGGTACGTCGCTTCGCGCAATAGGACCACCCTGCCGCAGTATATATGCAGTGGGCGGTCTTTAAGTGGTTAATATTACCACATGTGATAGCCCTTTTCAGTGACTGACTCTGCTTGGACTTTTGAACCCTTCCTATGTTGTCCTGCTATTGTCATCCTGCAGCACATGCTCAGTGGTTATTAAATGCCTAATGCCGCGTACACACAAGCGGACTTTACGGCAGATTTGGTCCGGCGTACTGGATTTCATCGGACAATTCGATCGTGTGTGGGCTCCAGAGGACTTTGTTTGCTCAAAAGTTGGAAGGACTTATGCCGCGTACACACGAGTGGATTTTACGGCAGACTTGGTCCGGCGTACTGGATTTCGTCGGACAATTCGATCGTGTGTGGGCTCCAGCGGACTTTGCTCAAAAGTTGGACGGACTTAGATTTGAAACATGTTTTAAATCTATCCGACGGACTCTTCTTTCTAGCGGACAAACCGGTCGTCTGTGTGCTAGTCCGACGAACTCAAGCTGACGCATGCTCTGAAGCAATTACAAGACGGAAGCGCTCGGTATGGTAAAACTAGCCTTCGTATTGAAGCTAGCACATTCCTCTTCTGTGATCTTTTAATACAGCGCTTTTTTTTATTTATAATGCGAGAGGAATGAAGTTGTTTGTCTGCTTTATATTCACACAGAGTTCTCACAAACTACTTTCTTCATGATTTATCCTCATGCCATGACTAATATGATATTTTTAAAAAGTCAGATCTCCATAAATAAAGTATTAAATTAGATTTTGGACTCATCTTTTTTTTAATTGATTTCAACACTTATCTATTTTACAATGTGTGCTAAATTATACAAACATTTTTTTTGGTTTATTTTATTTTTGTATTTTCAAGTTACCACAATAACCTTAATATTTTGTGTTGTTTTAATGAACCTTAATGAGGTTGGTGTCCCTTGTTAATTAGACATAGGGGGGTTTATTTTCCAAAGGCAAATTCATTTTTCACTACAAGTGCAAATTCTACTTGGAATTGCAGAGAAAGAGCATTTTGAAGTGCCTTCGCTGTGGATCCGAGGGGCACATGCAAGGAACCCCCCCCCCCCCCCAAAAAAAAAACCCTTTTCTTGCACATGATTGTATGATAAAATCAGCAGAGCTTACCCTCATTTCAGCTCTTCCCCTCAGATTTACAGCGACTGCACTTCCAACAAGTGCACTTGCTGTGCAATTTCTAAAGTGAACTTTTCACTAGTACTTTTCACTTGATTTTAGAAATGATTTAGCCTTTTGGCAAAAACACACATAGGGGTTGATTTACTAAAGGGAAAAAGACTGTGCACTTTGCAAAGTGCAGTTGCCCTCTGCAAGAGCAGTTGCTCCAGAGCTTAGTAAATGAGCAGAAGCTCTGCTGACTTCCATCATCCAATCATGTGCAAGCAAAAATGCTTTTTTTAAATTTTCCTTGCACAGGAACTCTTTGCAAAGTCAAGCCTTACCTCATTTCCTAAGCTCTGGAGCAATTGCACTTGCAAAGGGCAACTGCCCTCTGCAAAGTGCCCAGTCTATTTGCTTTTATTAAATCAACCCCATAGTCTTTTTGACCTGTACCTGCCTACTCCCAAACAAAATGTCATTTTGGAATCAAAACACAGAGTCAATAATGTAAGGTAACCAAAAAATCCATTTATTTTTGTTAAAAAAAAATTAGGAAGGCAACACTGGAGACACTTTTAGAGTCTGTGAAGCCTTTCGTCCCCCAGGACACACATCAAGTTTTAGGTCAAGAAAATTGATATCTTGCGACTAGGGAGCACAGAGAGCACAGTCAGACCAGACAGAAGCCAGGCAATCACTTTCGATTCTTCCGTGGAGCCTTCCCTGCACACTTCTCTGCAGCCTTCCCTCCACGCTTCGCTGCACCCTTCCTCGGAGGCTGGGCCTCTGGTGGTGTACTTGGGGCAGGAGGAGGAGGAGGAGGAGTGGCTTCATCGGCCAGATACGTATTAGCAGTAAGCACCCCTCTCAAGCCCTTCTGATAGGCCTGAAAAATCAAACCCTCACAGAGGAGGCGTTGCCCCTTTTACAATTCCAGCAATCTGGTGGCCATATATGTCCCATACGCCTCCTCTGCATTGGGTGGTGTACTCAGGATTTGGCTTGCTTCACGTATGAGGGCTAGGGATTCCTCCTCAGTTTGGGTCATTCTCCTGGGCCTTTTGGTGAGAATGTGGAGGGGAGGCACTTGACACTCCATGTGGCTGCTACTCGGCCCAGCCACAGCCTCCTCCTCTCTCCCACTGGGCAAGGCCTCCTCCTGGCTGAAGTCATCCTGTGTCAAAAAAAGGTACATAGTTGTAACTTTGTGTTATGCAATCACACACAATTTTCAGCTCATGACCTGCAAATATAATTCTCCACAAATAGTAAAGGCTATCTATTTGACACCACCATTATTTCAGGTGATCAACAATATCTGAAGTACATAGGCGTGCCCACAGAGTGTGCCAGTTGTGCCTGGGCACACCCTAATCGCCTTGTGTGGTGCATATTACCCCCTGTTTAGACCACTGATATTTCATCCCCCAAAAAAATGTTACAAAAGAAAATTATTTTTTGGCAAAGAAAATAAACAAAATTACACTGTCCACTGCCCTACTGACACCATCAGTACATATACACATGCATATGTATTTGAGCTTTGGGGTGCACACCCTAATGCAAGAGGCTGCGCACACCTATGCAGAAGTATATTTTTGGCCACTACTGTCTAGTGATATGTCTACATATTAATATTTGTGATGAAGTAATTTTTTATTAAGCACTTCAAAATTTAACACGTTAACATCATTAATAACATTTACACAATCACAAATTCCACAAAAAAGGATACCTGACTGAAGCTGGGCGCATCCACTTCATCAAGGATGAAAAGGCCCAGTTCTTCCTGGGACTCCTCAGCTGGGGTGGAGGTGGATGGAAGGGTGGAGGGAAGAGTGGGGGGAAGGCTGGAGGGAAGGGTGGGGGGAAGGGTCGAAAGTGATTGCCTGGCTTCTGTCTGGTCATCCAGGAATCGCATTTTGTGGTAGTACCACAACTTGGGTACATAAACTTGGTCGGCTGCTGCACCAGATCTGAGCGACTCCTGGATTTTATTGTGTTCCCGCTTGTACATGTTTTGCAAGATACCAATTTTCTTGTCCACAAACTTGAGGTTTGCCTGGGGGACTCGAGTCTTCACAAATTCTAAAAGTGTGCCCAGTGTTGCCTTCCTTACATCTCTATTGTAATATAGTGGGTGTTTGACCTCCCACAGGTTTTTCTTTTCCTGATATAGTCAGAACTCCCAGGATTATTTGGTGAAGAATCTATAGGACATATATAAACACACACACCCCCACGTTTAATCTTACCTTCGTTTCTGACGCTCGCTACTTCCGCACGGACATACGTAGGCCATCGTAATAGCTTTATATACACTGCGCATGTGTCATGCTCCGCCTGCATCGCCTGCCCCTGACGTTCTTTAGTACGATTTGTCCCCGCCCCTTCACTGTTCGTTGCGCAGTGGGAGTAGATAGAGAAAGATGGCGGAGAGAATCAGTGGAAGTAGCGCGGAGGAAAGCCCGGAGCCACAACCATCCACATCCCGGAGGAGATATAGGGCGCCACCAACATGGCTTTTCAAGAGATGGTGGAGATGGTGTCCATATTGAGAAGGGAGGACTACGATGGCAAAAAAGGACCGTACACATGACCGAATATGCGTAAGGACAAAATAATGTCCTCAGTTGTCGCCGCTCTGGAATTAAATTTGGCACAAAATAGTCTAAAGAACAATTGAGGAAGCAGTGGTCTGACATCAAAAGTCAGGAGCCAGAACAATATTTGCGAATAAAGAAGCTGCTTAAAAAAAGTAAGTACTTGTTGTGTTTTCCTATTGAGATACTTAACTTGCATGCTCATCCATATTTTTTTCGTTTATACAGCATCGTTCGTAAAGACCGTCTTTGTAAAAGACATATGATACAAAAGAAACTGACGTTTTTTTTTCCGCCAAATACGATAGTACAGGGTTGGACATATACATTTATGTCTTGTTAATTTTTAGTATTCAAATAACTTGTGGATGCGGTGTAGATGTGTTGGAAAATATAATGCTTCTTCAAAAATGATTCAGTGTAATGTAAGGACAGGACACAGCAGCTGCTTTCACATCTGGACTCACGAGCACTAGTGTACTATGTGACCATAAAGAAATTTTAGAGGGGTAATACACATAGGAGACCATTGAGGTATCTGCATCTGTGAAACTTGCATGAAAATGTGTATTGTTTAGAATTGTTGTTCAGAGGGAATATTCATCCTGTCTTCTAATTTTTTGAGGACAAAAAAATGCAATTGTCCATAACTCCTAACCAACGTTTCAGATTATTTAAAAAAATATAAAACAACAATCATAGGGGAGAAAAGACTCAGACAACAGTCCAAGGATCCCAGGACCCCCCCAAGTCACCAGCCTGAGGCTGAAGATAGCCCCAGCCCAAGACCACGCCCACCCAACGAGCTGGAGGAAGGAGAGGTGGAGGAAGTGTGCGACCTTTCAACCCCACCAAGTGAGTGACTGACACCCCAGCGTAAGGTAATGTATTTAGGAATGCATATTTTAACCCTTGTTTTTTTCACACATTTTAGGTGAGCTTCTGGCTGTGGAAGGCCAAGCGGCAGAGCCATTCACCACAGACAGTGCCCAAAGACTGATTGGCCAGATAATGCTCTGGAATGGCCAAATTGATAAAATGCGTGAACAAATTCACAGCATGCAACTTCGCCTGGACTCCATGCAACAGGAAATGAAGAACATGATTGATGTTTTGGGCAGAATATAATAACGTTTTGCCTAAAAACATCAATCATGTTCTTAATTTCCTTGTGAAGTCCCTTTATCTAGAAATTTTGGTAACAAGTTTTTTCCTTACCAACAAATTTTTATGATGCACACGGTGTGTCATCATGTGCTGTCTTCCATCATGGGATATCAATGTACTTGTTTTGTGTTTGCAACTCCTTCATCCTCAAAATTATTGAGTGGTGAGAGGAACAAAGGGATTGCACACACAAAACACGTACATTGCTCATCCATGATGGGAGATAGCACATGTTGACTTGACCCTTTTTTAATGCTCAATTTTGAGCATATTCTAAATTTTCTATTTACAAGGGTGACATCACCAGCACCGTTCTTCAAATGTTGAACTTTGTAAGTTCTTTGATTTTTTTGTATGTTTTTCAAAACACTGTTGTGAATTTTAAGATTTTAAACAAGGTGTATTTTTGTTTAAATATGCCTTTAATAAAGTTTTCTACAAAATAAATTATTTTTGTTAAAAAAAAAATAACCAAAAAAAAAATGTTTCCAAAAATGCACCTTTCAATGTGCACACAGTAAAATGTTTTTACTACTACAATGTGTGTGGCTGATTATTTCTCAATCAGATGTTTAGTAAATTTGTGTGTGGTTACAGCGACAAAGGGCCTTATTAACTAAAGGTAAATGCACTTGCCACTACTACAAGTGCACTAGGAGACAGACCAAACTAAATGCAAACTAGAATAAAAACAAGATATTTTTTCCAAAAATTTTTTTTTGTTTTATTTTGTAAAATTAAAGCTCTTCTTGAATAGCAATGCCCCCCCGACCATTAAAATAATTCACATATCGCTCACGTACTTGACGTGCGGTTCGGGGGGCCAAGCCAATACGGCCAATTTCCAGGTCTGTCATTGTTGGATCTTGTACAAGTCCGGCCTCCGGCCCAACAGAGGTTAGATATGTAGCAGAATGTCTATGTAAAAAGTTATGTAGTATGCAGCAAGCAAGTATGACGTGATTAATTTTATAGTTCGCCAGATTTATGGCTGAAAGAAACAAACGGAACTGGCTGGCCAGAATCCCAAAGGCATTCTCCACAACTCTTCTTGCTCTGGCCAGCCGGTAATTAAATACCCTCCTCTCAGGGGTGAGTGTTCTTTGGGGGAACGGCCTCATCAAGTGCTCACCGAGAGCAAACACTTCATCAGCGATAAAAACTGAGGGGAGTCCATCCACATTCTGGTCATCAGGTGGCAATCCCAGGCCACCAGTCTGGAGACACTGGCACAGCTGGGTCTGTGCAAACACTCCTCCATCAGACATCCGGCCGTTCTTCCCCACATCCAAAAAACAGAAAGTCCAAATGTGCCGAGACCACCGCCATCAAAACTACACTATGGAACCCCTTGTAGTTATAGAAATAAGACCCCGAATGCGGTGGTGGCACAATGCGGACATGCTTCCCATCAATCGCCCCGACACAGTTGGGAAAGTCCCAATGGTCAGCGAACTGGGTGGCCACAGTCTGCCATTCCTCTGTACTGGAAGGAAACTGTGGAGTGAAAAAACAAAAAAAATTAATATGAGGAATTTAAAACATTACTTGGATATCAGATTACACAATTAGTAAACAACAGCAGTCAAACATTATTAATATGTGTGTTTGTTAATTAAATTATAAAAAACATAAGGCCCACTTATAAGATTAATCACTCCCTCTGATGGCCCATTGATCAATTTTAATGTGGGGGGAGGGGTTCTAATTAGGTTAAGAAACACACCTGACATTTTTAAACATTTGAGGGGTAGGGGAGGGGTTCTAATTAGGTTAAGAACACACCTGACATTTTTAAACATTTGACGGGTGGGGGAGGGGGTCTAATTAGGGTGAAAAACACACCTGACATTTTAAAACATTTGAGGGGTGGGGGAGGGGGTCTAATTAGGGTGAAAAACACACCTGACATTTTAAAACATTTGAGGGGTGGGGGAGGGGGTCTAATTAGGGTGAAAAACACACCTGACATTTTAAAACATTTGAGGGGTGGGGGAGGGGGTCTAATTAGGGTGAAAAACACATCTGACATTTTAAAACATTTGAGGGGTGGGGGAGGGTCAAACAGTACAATGGAGCTGACAATATACATTGTTCAAGGGACTATAGGCTAGAGATATAAATGGACCCAGGATTGCATGGTGGGGAGGTTATTGAATGTAAATATGCATGTAGGGCAATAAATGATTAATGTCCAAAAACAGGCATGCATGAAGATAAAGGGGACATATTCAAAGCATGGTAATTAGGTAAGGAGGACATTTAGACTATACATTAGCAAACATTTATTACATATCATGTAATGTTAAAGGATAAAACTTACCTTCATATAGTCCTTCTGCAGGACCTGAATGATGGCAGAACAAGTCTCTGGGATTATTATCCCCAGAGCCTGGGGGGAGATGCCTGTCGAGAACTTCAAGTCCTGAAGACTTCTCCCAGTCGCCAAGTAACGTAACGTGGCAACTAGCCTCTGCTCTGCACTGATGGCTTGCCTCATGCAGTTATCCTGCCTGCTGATATAGGGGGTCAGCATAGCCAGCAGACGCTCAAAAACGGGGTCCGTCATCCAGAGATAATTCCTGAAATCCTCAGGATTATTCTCACGGAGCAAAGGCATATGCGAGAATCGGTCACGCTGGCGCAACCAATTCTTCATCCATGAACTCCTCCTCGCCCTGTTCATGGACTGGACTCGGGTCAAAGTATTAACCCCAACACCAAGTCCCCACACAGCACGAACTCGAGAACGAGTACGTCCACGCGACATGGCTTCAAAATGGTCGGCTAGTCAAACAAACAAACTTATAACAAATGCACCGAAAAACAGCAAGGCCTATGAAGAACGACCTGAAAATCAGGAACGAGCGGACCAGAACGGCCTGCAAGGCAGGTTACGAACTGACCAACACGCACTGAAAAGCAGATACAAACCTCACAAGCACAAACTGAACCGCAGAAAACGATCGAAATAAGCTGAAGTGTGAAGTGTGAAAAGCGCGAATCGTCTCTAACCAAACTTCTACTAACACGAGATAAACACGAGATTAGCAGAAGGAGCCCAAAGGGTGCCGTAGTGGGGCTTGAACTTCCTTTTTATAGTCCCGTCGTACGTGCTGTACGTCACCGCGTTCCAAACCAGCAGACTTTTGCAGTGATCGTGTGTGTCCAAGTCCGTCCCTTTTTAAGTCCGGCGCAAGGAGCCGACAAAGTCCGGCGAAAAGTCTGCCGAGCAAAGTCTGCCGTAAAGTCCGCTCGTGTGTACGCGGCATAAGAGACTATATTATGATTTAGTTGCCCTTGAACATGCATATAAACTGTGCAAATAAAATAACACTATATTAAAGACAAGAAATTACTTTAGGTGCTCAATGAGGGCAAAAAAAGCCTTCAAATGAAAATGGAACAAAGTGCTGTGTAAATTTCAAGCATGTAAGATGAAAAGATAAGTAGAATATTTTCTGTATTGAATGTTATGAAGTGAAACTAAATGACTTTCAATATTAACTGCTCTGAACCCTTTATGAAAAAAAAAAAAAAACTGAAAAGATGGCTAATAGGGTGCTTACTGTATATATATATATATATATATCAATTTGAGTATTAAATGTGGGAGCAGTTAAATGATCACAAACGCTGTTCCTGTCTTTTTTTTTTTTTTTTAACTCACATTGCACTCAATAAATAGCTTCTCAGAATCATTCAATAAAATGTTATAGCCATAGCAATTTGTACTAGAATTGTCAAGATATTAGAAAGGAAACTAAATGGATTATGAAATGAGGTAGAAGTGAAAAAAACATCATAAAGTGTAAAGCTAACAACAAGGTAACTTGAGGTCTGCAAACAAAGCATGCTATACTATAGACAGATGCATCATTAAATGTTTCATACACATGAAAAAGGCCTCCTAATATGAAATCTTACCAAAGTTCAATTGAATGAAAAGAATGATGTGCTTTGAAGGACGTTTGGCAGAGCAGAATAAGCATTTGGCTTCAAGCATATTCACTTACAGTAAACTCCAGGCAAACAGCTAAATATCCAGTTGTTTACTTTTACACCTGTTAAAGATTAATAACAGGTGGTCCCCCCCAAGACCATACCAGAGCCTTCAGTCTGGTATGAATTTTGAGGAGAAACCCCACACCTTTTTTTTTTTTTTTGGCGTGCGGTTTTTCCCCAAAATCCATACCAGACCCTTACAGACTCTTATGTAGCCCAGCAGGTCAGGAAAGGGGTGGACAAGTGAACACCCCCCCTCCTGGACCATACCAGGCCACATGCCCTCAACATGGGGGTGTGAGTGCATTAGGGCAGGGGGGACTCTGCGCCCCCCACCCCAAAGCACCTTGTCCCCATGTTGATGGGGACAAGGGCCTCTTCCCGACAACCTTGGGTGGTAGTTGTGGGGGTCTGCCAGAAGGGGGCTTATCAGGATTTGGAGGCCCCCTTTAAAAAGGGCGCCCCCAGATCACAGCTCCCCTGTGTGAATGAGTATGGGGTACCTTGTACCTCCACCCATTCATTCCAAAAAAAGGCAGTGTAGTGTAAATAAAAACAAGAGACAGTTTTGACAAGTCTTTTATTAAAAATCTTCCTCAGGTCTTCTCTGGTGCTGTCTTCTCTGCTGTTCTAACTTCTCTGCTGCCGACCCGGTCCTCCTCCGATGCTGTCTCCCATCACTGTGCCAGCTCTGCTCTCTGCTGGTTCTTATATAGCCATGGGGTGTGGTCATCCGGTGACATCACCGCGAGACCCCACCCCCTGTGACAGGACGTGACATCACGGCACTGTGATAAAAGCACCTGCAAGGAGAAAGTCTCCCAACGTCAACTCCAGTCTGGCTCTGAGATGTTATGCAACTAAAGACAGAGCTCTGCAAAGGAAGTTAATAATAGAAAAATGCGAGCTTGTGAAATGTGCGGTGCTCATTTGTTTAAGAAACCTAATGATAAGGATCATTTGTGATGATGGCACAGTATTTTATTTAGTTTTTTCACAGAGCAGCATTCATTTTGTTCAGCTCATAAAATACTTAATTTAGAATGTAAAATCATATCCTCCCCTTACCTACCAACACCCACCTTTAACTATGGCCACCGATTACTTCGATACCCCTTTTTTTTATCCCATAGGAAAGCTTTCCAAGATAACCCAAGTTGGTTTTGTTACCCTCCTGAACCAAAAATTCACAGTCCTTTCCTGATTGCGACTTTAGCTGTTTGTTTGGAGTTCCATTTTCACAAAAACAAGGAACAGGTAGCACAGTGATTTAACAAGCTCTGACATGCTGCTTGGAGAATCTATGATTTTAAATGTTAATGGAGATGAAGCAAGTTATAGCTTCCTTCTCTTATTGCATGTTACCCTTCAAGATGAGAAGATAACCTGCAGACATTTGCAGGATACCCACCAGTAGTGCAATGTGTTGTAAATGAGTCCCAAATTAGAAAGCCCATAATATAGGGAATGTCATACAGTGAGCTATTATCAAAGTGGAGGTGATATACCGTATCAAAGAAAGAGAGATCACCGCCTAACTTATTACATGTGTAGCCAGGTGATGGGCTACAGCAGTATGGAGAGGGACACATTGCCTTTTATTCTTCTCTCCCTCTACTGAGCTGAGATACTAATGTTATGTTACACCATTCTCCTCCGGCCAGCAGGGGGAGAGCTAAAGCCAAGCAAGCCCATAGGCTTCTATGCAGAGCGCTGAGAATCCTGGGAGTTGCAGTTTGAGACGGCATCCATATAATGATACAAATAGACTCCTTACACCTGACACCCTTTCTCAACTCCAGTCCTCAAGGTGCCCCAATAGGTCATGTTTTCAGGATTTCCCTCAGATGAAACGGCTGTGGTAATTACTAAGGCAGTGAAACTGATCAAATCACCAAATAATGGAAACCCTGAAAACATGACCTGTTGGGGCGTCTTGGGGACTGGAGTTGAGAAACACTGCCTTACACTACAGATCCCAATAGGAACTGTGCAGTAGAAGGAGTGTAGAAATAATTTTTATAAAACTTCCTCTTGTCACCAAGGTAGTTAGAAAGAACCTCTTTTCTGGTTATTTTCCAGACGAGCAGAGATCAGAGCCTGAGACTGAGAAAGAGAACCCTGGGGCACCACAGCGCCACCTATATCACAGCACCTGCGCCACTGCCATAGGAAGAATTTAGCATCTACTTACCCCTGCTTCCCACCACTGATTAACAGGGGCTTTTTTGGGGAGAGACCAAGGGGCCTCCCCTTTTGCAGGGAGAAGTCACCAAAGCATCCTAGGGACTGGTCAGAGGGCTATCTGCCCATTGCTGATACTGCTTGCAGGGACTGAGCTACTGAGAGAAGGACACCAAGTGTACCCAAACTGTATCACACCCACACTGCACTCCATACCTCACTTGTTCCAAACCTAATCTGCACCTATACCAACCCTTTATAATATTATACCGAACTTTTACCGCATCTGAACTACATCTACCTTGCACCTGTGCCAAGGCTATAAAGTACCTATGTTACATGTAGGTTAACTAGGAATGTTATTAAGTGCTCCAACACCCTTAAAAGGTTCCAATGATAGCATTACTTTCAGTGAATTCCTATGATATTCTATGTTCTTACATTCAACCTGGTGCGTTAAAGGGTCTGAGGTTCTTGAGCAGGTCGAGGCAAAAAACAGAGGACTCTTCTATCCCACAGCTCCTACAGGGACTCTTCATGTTACCTCAAAATGCATACCCAAATTTCAGACATCGTGGTCAGTCCAGCAATCCTGCTGACTGTGCAGAAGTACTTATTTTGTGTCTCTTCAGTAGGATAGAAGTAAATGTTTTAAACTTTCCTTTTCGTCATCAAGATTCATGTTCTCTGGTAGAAACGTGTGTGTGCATTACTCAACCTTCAAGATGGAACACTAAAATCTATTGCACATTTTTGGTAGCATTGCTACAAACCACCATCACAATAGCCTCTTCTAGTTTAATTGGCATACCTGTTCATGAAACATGTGCATGAAATATGTGTATGAAATACTGCAACATCTAACTGGTAGGTCTCGATTTGTGTACAATTGTACAGGCTTAGACCTCTCTGCACTCATTCCATGTTTTAAAAAAACGATTCACTAAAGAAGAGCTTATACATGAGCACAACTATTTCTCTATCCAAATGATTCTGATACCGCCATATTATATTATAATTGCATATGGACACAAAACAATTGCAGCAGATGAGCTCTGTCTACAAGGACATTACTTGTGTATGTTGATAAGTTCTTAAAGTACAACTAAACAGTATGGGCTAAACGTGTCACAAATCATCAGTAAAGTAAATATGGAACAATTTGTGGTTTTATCACCATGTCATTTTTACTACCTTGTATTGCAGCCTGGTTTGATTTACAGGACTAGGAGGTATAGGCATGACTGAATTTTAGTTGCTGATTAATATAGCAGCTACACAGTAAGACAGTACACAGTAAGACCCTATGCAACCTGTCAGTCAACCTAAGTATTAAGTCATGCTCAGGACAACACTCATTGCCTGAGCAATAGAATAATTTTCTAGCCCAAGGCTGCAGTTTGTGTTAGCTCCTGCACTCTTGCATTTTTGCTTCCCTAGTTACCAACTTAAGTTTGTATTGACTATGCTTGTTTACTGCCCATCCTGACATTTGGCCTGTCCCTGTTTCTGTATCTGCCTGGAATCATCTGCCATCTGTACATTTATGTTTGAGGGCCACAACCTTGTAAATCCTCAATAAACTCCATCATCCCTTGCAAGGTGCTTGAGTGCATTCCTGGCGCACAATCTCTTTAACATTCAGATAGCACTGAGGGTTTACGATTAGTGCCCTTGACAAAACAAGTTCCAAATCCAGTAACTAAATGATGCACAGGCCTCATAAAGTTAACAAAGAAAAACTTTGTTTATCTTTCCCAACATACACAAATCATCTTATTTCACAAATTTCCCCTCCCAGACACAGCAACATACAGTGGAAGGGTTTCAACAACAGAGACTGAGACTTCAATCCAGAAAGCAATGGGCAGGAAAAGTTGTGGCCAGGAGCTGACTGACAAGCTACATGCTTGTCAAGCAGCAGTAACAATTCTGATATCCACGTTATCTAAATAAACCTAAAAATATCTCCTCATCCCAATGTGTTGCAAGCAGGCACAGCTTACTGTATATGAGAGTGGCAACACTGCTTTGAATTCAGGAGCAGTGTAGCATCATTGTCACCCCAGCACAGGAAGCAATAGGTGGACTTCACTGATAGGCTCAACAGGTATTTGTGAGACTTTTTCTCTCAAGGAAAGTTGCATTTTGCAAGGCAATATTCCCCAGAACTTAGTAAATGTGGGGAAATTTCACTTTGCAAAGAATACCGATAAATGTGCAAAAAAAAAAAAATTGCTTGCACATGATTGGATGATGGAAGTCATCAGAGCTTCACCTCTTTCACTAAGCTCTGGGGAAAATTCCCCTGTAAAGTACAACCTCCCTTTCAAAGGAAACAACCTGTTTCTGTTCAAAGATAGCAGATCTGAAAATGACCAGTGCAGGGATGGTTCCCTAGGAAGAGGCAACTGTAAGGATAAGCTGTATTAATTGGAGAGGGGGAGGGGCTAATGAGGAGGGTTAATATCTTTTGGATATTTATGTCTCATTGAAAATCTGCCAATTATCTCATATCCTGGTATGAGAATACCACTACACTCAAGTCTAGCAGAACCACAATGACACTTTTTCATACTTGCAATTTGTACATAGAATTTGTATAACAATGGCATCTATAATAATGTGCATTTTAATAACCTACTTATATTTAGGAATGCTTCTGTATTTTTCTGACAATAGAAAATTCAAAAGGAAGGTAACTAATACTGTACCACTACTGACCTTTCTCATTTTCTTTTTTTCCTTTTCTGTGCTTTAATCGTATAGCGTTCTCTTTCTTTTTCCTCAGGCAATGTTGTCTGTATCATACACTGAAAAGAGATAAAATTGAAGTTACATAGGTATCATAAAAACCTAACAACTGCATGAATCAACCCACATATACGAAGATAAAGAAGATAAATCCATAATTTCACACATATAAAAATAATACTTGTGTAGCTGGAGCAGTAACACAAAAATGTCTTATTGTGTTATAGAGGCATCAGGAAAATAATAAACAATAAAAAATATTTATTCTCAATATTACATATATAATGACTTAAATGTATTTATGTGGCTTAAATAAGCTGATAGATTCTAGAAAAAAAAATACACATTCCACAAATATTTTGAAGGATTTTTGTTTGTTCAAATTACATAACAGAATATATTGTAAAATAATATTTAAATTAATTGAGTGCAGGGCAATGTTCTGTAGTTGTCACATTGTGCAGTTATCTGTAAGCGCAGATTTTTAATTCCTCCATATTTATTACCACATACAGTGCTGTGAAAAAGTATTTGCCCCCTTTCTGATTTTTTTCTTGCATTTTTCTCACACTTATAGCGAAGTTCCACCCAAAAATGGAACTTACACTTTAAGTGCTGGTGACCCCCTAACATGCCACATTTGGCATGTCATTTTTTTTGGGGGGGAAGCAGGTACCCTGTTTTCACAGGCACCCTGCTCCCACTTCCTCCCCTGGCCCTGAGGCGCCGGAAGGAAGATCACCTCTCCCCCCTCCCTCCAATCTTCTGGGACATGTCATAGGTCCCACAAGATTGACCTGCCATTCACAGTGCACTGCGCGGCTTGCGCATGCGCAGTGCGGGCCTGGATGTGAAGTCACAGCCAGGCGCCCACAGTTAGAATGCTGGGGCCGTGGAGAGGAGGGGAAGAGGAGCGAGGCTTTGTGAGCCCACATCGCTGGACCGTGGGAGAGGTGAGTGTCTGATTATTATTATTTTTTTTTTTTTTTTTTATAAAGGTGTTTATTTTCATTTTTAACCATCAAAAGAAGGACAAAACAAAATGAAAAGTACAGACAGTCGGTACATATATACATCTACATATCAGCATCACAGTTTGGATAATGAATATATGTCCGATTATGACGTCTGGAGAAACATTTATACCCAGGAAAAAATAAAATGAAACCATACACACACATACTCATTCACACTCACAGCACACATGACCCCATTACCGCAGTATATTTCCAGTAACTCACAGGCAATCGAGTTTTAAAATGCATACGGATATCCCTATCCACTTGTAGACATAAGACAAATATTGTTCATAGAATCACAACATCATACCACTCATTGAGATAGCTGTGAAGAAAGGACATCCCCCCAGAAGTCCCCTGAGGCGTCCAGCCACGGCTGCCATATTTTGGTGAACTTCTTAGGGCATGCCCTACATTTATAGTGGGAATAACAATGAAGAAAATTGAAATAAATTCGAATAGTGTAAATAAAATAAAATTATATAAATATAAAAAAATAAATATTGAAATAAAGATGACATCACCACGTCGCCCTGCTGTGGACGGGAGCTGTTTGAGTGCCGGCCAGCATCGCTTTATTCCTTGTTTTTATTGTAAGTGCCATTCTTTTTAATAAACCTTAGTTCCAACGGTATTACGCTATTGGCTGTTCCTTTTTAAATCTTATGCACACTGAGCCCGTGACAAGTCTGCCAGGACGGGATCACGCCAATTCCGCCAGGATTCCTGCTTGTGGTTTTCTTCCAATTGACCTTCTGGTAAGCAGGAACCCCTATAGGCTCACATTAGTTAATCTTGTGTCACGCTGAGATATCAAGCCTTCAGCTGTGTTGAGTGTGCGTACACTAGTTTGCCATCTGGTAAGCTGCTTCATATGTTTGTGCACTTGGTGCGATTTTCTGCAATTTGGTGGTGGTTGTATGCTCACCCATCTCTGATTTTTGGTAAGCAGATATACCTGGTGGTTCATAATTTTATTCAATAGCACTACTCATTGCATGTTGCATGTCACCAGTCTCACATTCCTGTGTATATTGTGCACACAGGATATCCTTATGATATTCACGATTTTGTTTTTTTTGAGGTTGCACTTTTTCTTTTTTGTTTTATTGTTTATTATTATATCAGTATCACGCTATGTTTTTGCCATACATTTTTTTGGATAACCCTATGCGGACCTGATTCGCTGCACGAGTGCGACTGACCTTGTCATATTGGAATCGCTCTCTAAAGGCCCGGGCTGGGTTTAAGCCACCTGTCTGAATTTGTCTTACGTTCTGGTAAGCATTTCACCACACAGATGTATCTCAAGTGAATCATCACCTTTCAACATTATCACATTGAGGAGTCTATGTTATTTATTTTGGACTTTTAATTGGATTTAATTGGATTTCTACTTTCATTATTGTTTAACATTTTTAGCGCGTTTTTTTTGGTTTATATCTACTTTTATACATACAATAGAAAAAACAAGATAAGTGTAGCGCTATGAGATTATGAAAGAGTCCACTGTGGGAAACATTAAACCAGCAGTTCAAGATATAATTGACAAAGAAGAGTCCTCCTTGGGAATAGAATGGGGAATCTTCAGGAGCCAGACACTTCAAATATATAAACCATCTGGAATGAGAACATGCACACCACCAAAAGTGAGGAGGCTTACCAGAATCGATGGACCCAAACTTTCAATTTTATACGGATTTACACTATGTGGCCATTCCTTCCTTTTTTCCATTTGCTACTGCCATCTCTTGGTTTTTAACATCGCTCTGAGGGACACAACCAACGTGTCATTTGTTCCACACCCCCCGGTTTCGGCATCGTTTTGAGGGACACAGCAACGTGTGAGCTATTCCATCAACATTGCCCTTCCGGGCCACCTGCAGCCACTCACCACCTAAGCCTATCTGACCCTACTCGGCGTATGCCCCGTTGGGTCCATCGATTCTGGTAAGCCTCCTCACTTTTAATGGTGTTGTGCATGTTCTCATTCCAGATGGTTTATATATTTGAAGTGTCTGGCTCCTGAATGTCAATTATATCTTGAACTGCTGGTTTAATGTTTCCCACAGTGGACTCTTTCATAATCTCATAGCGCTACACTTATCTTGTTTTTTCTATTGTTTATATCTTGTTGGTTGTGTTAGCTGCTTGTTTCTTCTCTGGCAGCGCGGAATTATTTTGTACATACTACTTTTATATATCAATTTAAACTTGGGGAGGGTCCCATGAACAATACGGAAGAAAGCGTGGACCGAAAGGGGGGCAGTTTCTTTCCAATGTTGTAAAATTGTTTTACGTGCATAAAATAATAATATAAGTATCAAAGTTCTAGCATGGGTGCGAGGAACATGGTAATTTAAGACTCCCAAAAGTCCAACCTCCGGGGTATGAGGCAACGGCAGATGCAGTTTGCGATTGAAAAAAACAAACAAATCCTTCCAGAAGGTTGCAAGTCCAGAGCATGTCCAGAACATGTGAAAGAAGTCAGCAGCACACGTGTTACATCTAGCACATGCAATATCTCGACCCAGACCCATTTTAACCAACCTAGCAGGTGCATAATGTAACTGATGTATAAAGTTAAACTGTATCAGGACATCGGCCGTACTAATGATATCCTGAAAACATATTTCCGTTGCTTCTTCCCAATCCTCTTCAGAAAGATCAGGCATAAACAGCTGCCATTTACGTTGAAAATTCTGAAAGGGATCCGCTCCCAGCACCTGAAGTCATCCATAAAAGGTCGTCACTAGTTTGGTAATTTCTGGGAACGACAGAAGGTCCTCAATAGAAGATTCCATGAGCTCTACGGTCAACGAACCAAATTGTGCCCGAAGGGCATGTCGTAATAAAAGATAATTGAAAAAAAATGTATTATTGAGGCCATATTTAAGTCTAAGAGATTCAAAAGACATTAGGGTATTCTCCTTGAATATATGAGAAAGGTGTGTAATTCCAAAATGGGCCCACCAGGTCGAGTCCGGGTGGCCAAAGAGCTCAGGAATATTTGGATTTCGCCACAGGGGAGCCCATGGTGAAATATCAGCTAGGGACCGTGTCAATGTTTTTCCTCCCTCCCTCCAAGCCATAAAGCAAACCTCAACGGGGGAGAATCTGGAACCACCAGACCTCCTCGATCTATGCAACTCATCCCTCAAAGAGGTAGGAGGTTCAAATAAAGTCAAAAGAAAGGCAGTGGCAGGAGTTTGGGGATCAGAGTGCAGCCAGTCATGGATATAGGTGAACTGGGAGGCGAGGAAATAATTTCGTAAATTCGGGCAAGCCAATCCGCCTACGGCCTTAGCCGCTTGTAGGGAGGATTTGGCTATACAAGGTTGGCAACCGTTCCAAATAAAAGTGAAAAGGGCAGAGTCAAGTTTTGCAAAAAATTTTTGGGTGAAGAAAACCGGGGAAGCCCTAAAGCAATAAAGAAATTTCGGTTAAAAAATCATTTTAAATATATTTATACGACCAATTAGATTGAGGGGCAACGACGACCAGGTATGAAATGTATCCATCATCTGATGGACTATAGGATAGATATAGATATGGGAGTCCCAGAGGGCTCCCCATCCCCGGTCACAGCTCCATAGGAAAATAAGGGCCGCAGTGCTGAACATAAAACCATCCATACATACACCATACATACAACAACACAACTACGTACATTAGCATATCCATTACCCAACAAGGGCGATAAATTCCCTGCCCAGCCCAAAAAAAGAGGAGTGGGCCTATACCCAAAACTTGTACCATGCATGGGGCACATGGCCTGTAACAGAAAGCATGAAAAAAGTCAGAAAAACAAAATAGTCAGTGTTTGACAACAAAATTCCAAAAGAAATGGGGGACTAAACCCCAAGGCATCTCAGGCTCGGTTAAGGACAGAGATTAAGTACTCTCCCTCCGGAGACATGTATGATCATCCAAGGTTAGCACATATTTGAGCAACAAAAGAAACTCACAATGATGAATAGCAAAAAATAATTCAAAAAAGAGATCCAAGAGGAGGGAGGAAACTTCAGTTCCAGCAATGAAACCAGCAGGATATGGGCATTTGCATCGGGCAGGGGGCTTAGGGGGGCCGGGTAGTGATTCCCACCAGGACATGGCATCTTGTGGGGACTGAAAGAAATGAGCTTTCCCTTGGTATGTGACCCGGAGGGTAGCAGGGAACAGCATGGAATATTGGATATCCTGCTCCTGGAGCTTCTGCTTGACATGCTGGTAACTAGCTTGTCACGGAACGCCCCACACTCCGCTTGAGTGCTTCCGTCATATACCGCTTCCTAAGTTCTGGAACACGAGTCCAATGGATCTGGCCATAGGAACCCCAAGAACTAGACAACACCAGTCTTGGAGTACATCAGAACTGCCTTTATTTTGAGATCTCACAGACCTTTATACAGCAGGGATGACTCAAAGCTAACCTAATTAACATGACCTAATTTACTACAAAATGTACCCAGACCAGATGACAGTCTTGTGGGCACCGAGCTTCACACATTAATACAATTAACAATACAAACAACAATCTCCCCCCTCCTCAGCCTAGACCATTCGTCTATTAGCCAGGGCTGGTGGCTAATGTGATCAGCTCTCTCAATTAACATAAACACATATTGATAACACCAGCATCTCCTCACAGGATGTGTCCCAACAGAATGAATCAGTCTTATCAGCAGGGGGCTGCTGGAGGAATCCCCCCTCCCTCTTCAGGGACACAAATCTACAGTAAGGAGTCCCCATACAATATATACATGACTGAGTCCGATTAATACAGTTCAGACTGGATTTCTCATTCACCTCAAATGCTAGGGCCCATAATCGGTGGGCAACAGGCTTGCACACAGTCCTCTCCAACAGCCTCCGCTCTGGCCATGTCCGTGACATTTCTCCCCTTTCGGCAGGAGACTAACACAGGAGGAGACCCCAGACGGGTTGACTCCGAAGTTAGTCCACAGCTCCAGTCCTCTACTGCCTGTACCCACACAGTACCCCAAACAAATCATCCCAAACAGTGCATTACTCACCCAGCCATCCTCTGCCTCTCTCAGAGAACATATCTGCCGCTGGGGAGAGGCCCGGACTGGCCCTTCTCCCTGGAATCCTTTCTGCCGCTGGAGAGAAGACAGGAGGACTGGGCTCACTCCATCCTGCTGTTGGGGATCTGGGCCGACTGACCAGCATTCCTGGGGTATACAGGTGGGGACTGAAGCCCCATCAACCGACACCAGATCAAGCTGCAGTTGTGAGGTGATGACTGCATTCTCTCCTTGGATCCTGATCTGCAGCTCGCGATAGACTGCCACCTCCTCACCTTGGGCCTCCACAATTGCTGCAGGTGTGGGGCAGAGGTCTTGGACCCTCTGTCCGGTTGCCAGCACTTCTGCTGGGGGTTTGCCAGGTGGTTTCTCCTCTACAGAAACGTCTATTAAATCCCCAGTCTCTGGAATTGGTAAAAGTGTGGGACAGAGGTCTTGGACCCTCTGTTCAGTTACCAGATCTTCAGCTGGAGAAGTTTGTTTTAACTCCATAGATGCTGCTGGCAGAAAATCACATGTCCCTGTCAGTGTTGTGGGAGAAAGGCTGACTACCTCTTCTCTCAGGAAGGCTGAAGCCACTGTTGGTGCTGGGCAGAACACAGTGAACTTTGGCCCTGATAGCAGCTCTTCTGCTGGAGGCTCATCAGGTTGTTCTTCCTCAGCAGAAAAGTCTATTAAATCCTCTACCTCTATAACTGGTGTCTGTGGATAGAGGTTCACCATCTCCTGTCCGTGGAACTCAGAAGATGCCATCAGTGCTGAGCAGAGCGCAATGAAGTTTGGCCCTAATCCCAACTCTTCTGCTGGGGGCTCACCCGATGGTTCTTCCTCAGCAGAGAAGTCTATCAAATCCCCTGTCTCTGCAACTGGTGTCTGGGGATGGAGGTTCACCATCTCCTGTCCATGGAACCCAGAAGATGTTATCAGTGCTGGGCAGAGGTTAGCAGAGCTCTGCCCTGTTGTCAGCACTTCAGTTTTGGGGATGGCAATCTCCAGATTTTCCACTGCAGATTCTCTGGCATGCTGCTGGACAGGCACATTCCTCCATCCAAGATCATCCCATGCAGAAACAGGATCATCAAGGTCAGTCAGCACTTGCTGCATCCGCCATAAGACCTCCGCCTCCATAGCTGTGGGGGCAGGTTGGCAAAGCACACTATCGCTCTGCCACATTGCCGACTCTTCAGCCAGGATTTCAGGGTTGTCAGCTGGTATTTCCTGATAGTCCCAGGCAAAGGGAGCCCAGCCCTGGCACTGAGCAATGTCTAGCAGCCGTCTGTAGGCGATCTCTAGCTCCCATTCCTGAACGGCCAGAAACTCCAAATCTTCCTGTGCCCAGTGCACTTCCGAAATGTTCAGTAGCCCTTCTCTGAAATCCATGATTTCGTCCACCCGCCGCTCCAAATCACTCCCAAAGTTAGAGTCCCCTGTCAGCTTCACAAACAACAGTCCCAAGCCGCCGTAGCTTAAGCCTTCCGTTGGGCTGTCATCCGCTATCCAGGGACATGCTTGTGATACATGCCACCGGAGGGCTCTGTAGCTCTCATCCAGCTTTATCTCTGCCCAGACCAGCCTGCTTAATTCAGCTGTCTGCTTCTTGTGTGGTTTTTCTCCCAAAAACCGCACCCGCAGTCCGTACTGCGACCAGTACCTTTCCTCGATGGAGGGGAGAACTTTTCCCTGGTGTCGCTGCTCCCGGGCTAGCGCTTCCTTCCAGAGTTTGCAGCGAATAGAATCACACCATCCCAGCAGGACCTGCTCCGATACTGGTCCTCTGTGCTGTATCTGCATCTCTCGCAACCTCCTTCTGAATTCCTCATCCATGGCGGCTGGTATCTGTACCTCTCCTCTTCTGCTATCTGGACCTTGGATCCAGATGGAAGTTTGGATGTCCCAGACTTCAGGAAGCTTTCCCGCTGCTTGCCACCAATGTCACGGAACGCCCCACACTCCGCTTGAGTGCTTCCGTCATATACCGCTTCCTAAGTTCTGGAACACGAGTCCAATGGATCTGGCCATAGGAACCCCAAGAACTAGACAACACCAGTCTTGGAGTACATCAGAACTGCCTTTATTTTGAGATCTCACAGACCTTTATACAGCAGGGATGACTCAAAGCTAACCTAATTAACATGACCTAATTTACTACAAAATGTACCCAGACCAGATGACAGTCTTGTGGGCACCGAGCTTCACACATTAATACAATTAACAATACAAACAACAATCTCCCCCCTCCTCAGCCTAGACCATTCGTCTATTAGCCAGGGCTGGTGGCTAATGTGATCAGCTCTCTCAATTAACATAAACACATATTGATAACACCAGCATCTCCTCACAGGATGTGTCCCAACAGAATGAATCAGTCTTATCAGCAGGGGGCTGCTGGAGGAATCCCCCCTCCCTCTTCAGGGACACAAATCTACAGTAAGGAGTCCCCATACAATATATACATGACTGAGTCCGATTAATACAGTTCAGACTGGATTTCTCATTCACCTCAAATGCTAGGGCCCATAATCGGTGGGCAACAGGCTTGCACACAGTCCTCTCCAACAGCCTCCGCTCTGGCCATGTCCGTGACATTTCTCCCCTTTCGGCAGGAGACTAACACAGGAGGAGACCCCAGACGGGTTGACTCCGAAGTTAGTCCACAGCTCCAGTCCTCTACTGCCTGTACCCACACAGTACCCCAAACAAATCATCCCAAACAGTGCATTACTCACCCAGCCATCCTCTGCCTCTCTCAGAGAACATATCTGCCGCTGGGGAGAGGCCCGGACTGGCCCTTCTCCCTGGAATCCTTTCTGCCGCTGGAGAGAAGACAGGAGGACTGGGCTCACTCCATCCTGCTGTTGGGGATCTGGGCCGACTGACCAGCATTCCTGGGGTATACAGGTTTACCCTCTTCAGCGACACAAATCTACAGTAAGGAGTCCCCATACAATATATACATGACTGAGTCCGATTAATACAGTTCAGACTGGATTTCTCATTCACCTCAAATGCTAGGGCCCATAATCGGTGGGCAACAGGCTTGCACACAGTCCTCTCCAACAGCCTCCGCTCTGGCCATGTCCGTGACATAGCTCTACGGTTGCGGACTGTTGCAGAGTAGTCCAGAAAGAGGAACACCACAGCTTTATTAATGCGGAGACTTCCTTTCCTCCTGGCAGCCCCCAAAATGGAATCACAGTCTCTGTAGTTGAGGAGACGGATCACCACCGTACGCGGGGGGTGACCTTCAGGAAGGGGGTGTCCCGGGACTCGGTGGGCCCTCTCAATCACAAAACAGGGGGATAACTGCTCACGGCCAAACTCTTGCTCAAGCCAGCTCTCTAGGAAGGCTACAGGGTCAGACCCCTTCACCCGCTCCGGGAGCCCAACCAGGCGCAGGTTATTTCTGCGTAAGCAATTTTCAAGGTCATCGACCTTATCCTCCAGAGATGCAATCTTTCCCCCATGTGTATTGAGTTTAGGCAGAATGGGAGTGACGGTGTCCTCCAAATCACTAATACGTTGCTCAGTCTCAGTAACCCGGCCACGTAGTTTGTGCATGTCCTGCCGCATAATAGTTAAGTCAATCTTTAGCCCATCCACCTTCCCTACAAGGTCCGCATGGTTTACCTTAATTATAGCGAGGACCTCCGCCAGAGTAGGTTCCTTCGTGCCATCCGCGACTGCCGAGCCCGGGTTTGCTATCAGGGGGACGGCTGCAGGGTCTGGAATCACAGGGGAGGGTGGTGGGGACATGTCCTGGCTGTCTACAAAGAGATCCGGAGTGGAGGCTGGTGATGCACTGGGCCCATGGACGGTGTTGCGGTGGCCATCTGTAGGACTGTAAATGATCCCTTGAAGACTGCTGCTGATGCTGAGTGCCAGGCTCCACCTCCATGCTGACACAATCCTCCTCCTCCTCTTCTTCCTGTGTGATTGGCACGCACGCAGGAACACTGTCTGGATATAGGGGGGCCTTGAAAGGTAAGGAAATCCTCCTCTTCCTCCCTCTGTTCTGCCTTAAGTGCCCTGTCCATTATTCCACGCAGCATGTGCTCCAACAGGTGGACAAGAGGGACAGTGTCACTAATGCATGCACTGTCACTGCTCACCATCCTTGTGGCCTCCTTAAATGACAGAACAGTGCATGCATCCCTGATCATAGCTCACTGGCATGGGGAAAAAAAAACAAGGTCCCCTGACCCTGTCCTGATGCCATAGTGCAGTGGTTCTCAACTCCAGTCCTCGGGACCCACCAACAGGTCAGATTTTAAGTATTACCTTGGGGAGTTGCAGACTAGAATACTGCAGTCACTGAGCAGCAAGTGATATCACCTGTGATGTATTTCAGTTATCTTGCAAACCTGGCCTGTTGCTGGGTCCTGAGGACTGGAGTTGAGAACCACTGCCATAGTGGCATAGGTACTCATTGATGGCCCTCTGCTGCATGTGCAGCCGCTGCAGCATTGTCAACGTTGAGTTCCACCCAGTGGGCATGTCACAGATTAGGTGGTTCTTGGGCAGGTTAAATTCCTTTTGGAGGTAAGCCAGCCAAGCACTGGCATTACATGAGCTGTGGAAATGCACACAGACTTTTCTGGCCTGCCTCAGGACATCCTGTAAGCCCAAGAACCACTGCACCAAGCCCAAGAACCACTGCCCAAGAACCACTGCACCACCAAGTTAAGGACATGAGCCAAACAGGGCACATGAGTCAGTTGTCCCTGTCGGAGGGCTGAGAGGAGGTTGGTGCCATTGTCTCAAACCACCATACCTGCCTTAAGCTGGCGTGGCGTCAACCACCTCTGAACCTGCCCCTGCAGAGCTGACAGAATCTATGGAGCACCGATGGTTCCGAGGACAAATCAGCACAGGAAGAGGCCATGGAGGAAGAAGAAGAGGGGGTGGAGGAGAGAGGTGTGGCAGAATCACCACTAGTAGAATTTTGGAGGCGTGGTGGCGGAACAACCTCCAACACTACTGCACCCTGTCCTGCATCCTTCCCAGCTGCCTGAAGAGTCACCCAGTGCACTGTGAAAGGTATGTAACGTCCCTGTCCATGCCTGCTGGAGCATGAGTCAGCGATAATATGTACCTTACCACTGACCGCCCTGTCCAGCGAGGCCAAGACATTGCCTTCCACATACCGGTAGAGAGCCGGAATCGCCTTCCATGAGAAAAAGTGGCGTTTGGGAACCTGCCACTGAGGAACTGCACATTCCACAAACTCACGGAAGGGGGCAGAGTCTACCAACTGAAAAGGCAGCAGTTGAAGTGCTAGCAATTTAGCCAAGCTAGCATTCAACCGCTGGGCATGTGGATGGCTGGGAGCGAACTTCTTTCAGCGGCGCAGCAGCTGGGGCAGGAAAATTTGCCTGGTACAATCTGAGGTCGGTGTACTGATAGCAGATTGCCCGCAAGTACTTGGCTGTGACACAACTAATTCTATGCCTTCATTCCTCTCAGTGCAGGTTTCAGAGAGGACTGAAGGTATAGTGGGGTTGGAGATCCCAGCTGATGAGGAGCATGGAGAGGTCCGCTTTGTTCTTTGGTGTGGGTCTTTTAGGTACACTTGCCAACGAACTGCATGGCAGGTGACATATGTCTGGTCAAGCATGAGGTGCCCAAGCGGGTGATGTTTTGGCCACGTGAGATACGCTTGAGACATATGTTGCCATTAGCAGCGGTGGGATCTGATGCACTCATCTCAAAAAAGGCCCACACACCGGGGGGCGTGGCCAACTGCCGAGCTGAATGGAAGCCTGACTCCTCAGCTCCTGCACTGATTGGGGAAACGATCGTCAGCACCGCTAACCTGAACGGCAAACATGAATCATCCTGACCCCCACACACATGGGAACCATACCGGGACCACCCGCAAGCGAAAAGAATACCGTCAGCCGAGAAAGCTGACAGATTTCTTCATTCAGCCTCCCGGCGGCCTTATCCAAGATGACGCCCGCGATCGCTCACCGCAAGGAGAACAGGCCTACACTGATCTGCCTGATGCAGATGCATACTCAATCCTGCCACAGGACAACTCCTTGGACCCCTCTGCATCATCTGATCCGTCCTCCACACCTAATAGCCCAGCAAAATCGCGGATGCGAATAGATGCAGTCACCCAGGCTTCTGAGGTAAGGCCTGCATTAGAGAATCTCCTCATACAGGCGCCTATGTCATCTCCTATTTCAGCCTTCCCCACTTCCAACCAACCTGTCATTGACACTATGATAAAAGAAATGCTGATTTCTCTGCATAGCTCTCTGCACAATGACATTTCCTCTATGTTTTTTGCATTTAAATCTGAGATGATATGTATGGGGAACAAAGTAGGCCGCATTGAACAGCAGCTGGGCACTGTGACTGAAACAGTTAATGACCTAGTGGATGCACACGAATACACTAGAGAGGAACATCAGTGGATGCGAGCCAAAATGGCAGACCTCGAGGACCGCTCCAGACGCAATAACGTGAAAATACGCGGTATACCTGAAACTATCTTACCGGCGGATCTGAATTCCTATGCCAGAAAGCTGATCTCATCGTTCCTACCAGACCTCCCGCCTGTGGAGACCATCATCGACCGCATTCATCGCCTACCATAGCCTCCTCACCCCCCTGCGGAGGTACCTTGTGATACACTTCTTTCATACCAAAGACATGCTCCTAGCCACAGCAAGACGTCTTGACCACCTGCCACCACCTTACTCGAAGCTACAACTTTTCGCCGACTTCTCCCAATACACCCGCCAACAGCGGCGCCAACTTCAGACCATCACCAAACCTCTAAACAACCACAAAAACCCATACCAATGGGGATTCCCGACCAAAATACTAGTCACCAAGAATGGGGTGAAGCACAGCATCCACACAGTGGAAGAAGGTATTCAACTCCTCAGGAAATGGAAAATCCTTCCAGAATCCAATGCCTCCCCTCAGATGAATCATTCAGTAAACCCTCCATCCCATATCAAGGGGCCTCGTTCCGGCTCAGTCATATAAAGACAAGGTTAGTGACACCTTGGTACCATGTTCACATATGCACCCCGATTCAGTGCCTGCTCATTGCAGCTAACTCACAAACTAATTCCCTCAAACTTGCACAGTAGTTCATTTGACATACTACTGACCCCTGTTTTCTCTCCTGTCAGTTATACTGCGGTTTTACATTAACTGATACCTCCCTATCTACTTCCCCACATATCCTACCCTGGAGAGCACAAGCACACCGAAATAAATCCTTCTCTGAAGACCACTGACTAACCGAATCCAAGGATCCAACAGAACTCCAAGTCTCCCTACCGCAACAACTTGACCACTCGCGACTGTAAGTACTATTCTTGATTTCCTTTCTTGGTATATTTCACGCCACTGTCTAAGATGCCAAAATTTCTCTCATTGAACGTAAAGGGATTAAACCACCCAGCTAAAAGGTCCTCTATGTGGAAAACTGCACAAAGCTCCCTATGTGACGTCCTCTGCGTGCAAGAGACGCACTTTAAAGCCACTGCAGAGCCCTCTTGTACCAACAAGAACTTCCCAAACGTTTTTAAGGTCTCTGGACCCGACAAAAAGAACGGGGTCCTGATAGCCATCAAAAATACAACCTCTTTCACACTCCACAGCAGCCTGGTGGATGTAAATGGCAGATATTTAGCTTGTGACTGCTCCTTGAACAATATCAGATACACCATTGTGGGGCTATACGCCCTTAACAAGAAACAAATCAGCTTTCTATCCAAACTCATGAAGAAAATCAATAATTTCAAACAGGGCCTCCTTGTTATCTGTGGAGACTTTAATGTAGTACCGGACAACTCCGTAGACACTTCATCTCGATCTAGTAGAATCACATCACCTATGGGCTTCTTTATACGGTCACATGACCTATACGATGTGTGGAGATGTCACCAAACCTCCGAAAGAGATTATTTTTACTTCTCCCCACGTCATAACTCTTACACACGGATTGACTATTTTTTGGTAGACAAATGGACCTTGCCCAAAGTATCCTCATCAGAGATCTCCACCATAACGTGGTCTGACCACGCACCAGTTACTATGACTGTAAATGATTCACCGTCTACCTCCACTGCAAGGATATGGAGAGCCAATGCAGCCATTATCCACTCCCCAACTTACTCAGAGTACATCAAAGAGCGATTGGAGGAATACTTTGCTATCAATGCAGGATCCGTCAGTAATAACTCAGTCCTATGGAATGCCCATAAAGCATTCATAAGTGGGATCTTTATACAGCTAGGAGCTAGAGAGAGGAGGAGGAGATCACAGCATCTAGATTCCCCTACATCTGAGATCAAAAACCTAGAAAGCCAAAATCAATCTAATCCTGACCCCAGTATCAAAAATAAACTAGGTTTCCTCAGACAAGAATTGAGAACCCATCTGTTAGATTCTTATGAAAAAGCCCATACTCACTTTAAGGCTAAACACTACTCCACTGGCAACAAAGCAGGGAAAGCCATGGCCACCAAGATTAAAGGTCATTACTCCAAAACTAAAATCACCCACCTTTACCACCCCGCTTCAAAACAAAAACAAATTGATCCTTCAGCCATTGCGGATGCATTCAGCTATTACTATAATACCCTTTATAACTTAAAAGATGATGCGTCTGTTACACAACCTTCTTCGCAAGACATAGCAGCATTCCTTCATGCAGTTAACCTCCCCAAGCTCTCTGAGAACCAACTAAGGAAAATCAATGCCCCATTCACCTCCCTAGAAATAATGCAAACAATCTCAACCCTTCCACCCAACAAATCCCCAGGCCCAGATGGACTCACTAGCGAGTATTATAAAAAGTTTGGAATGATTCTATCAGCCTTTCTATCTAAAGTTTACAATGGCGCTGCCTCGTCCTCCTCTCTCTCACCAGAAATGCAATCTGCTTTGATTATTACGTTGCCGAAGCCGGGGAAGGAACCCACATGTGCACAAAATTTCCGACCCATCTCCCTGCTCAAAATCATAGCTAATAGATTGATAGACCTAATGCCCTTACTCATACACAGGGACCAATCAGGTTTCACAAAGGGTAGACAGACCTTTGATGCAACCCGCAGAATTATCAACATCATACACCATGCTGGGTCATCTCAAACGCCTTCTCTGCTTCTGTCCCTGGATGCAGAGAAGGCACTTGATAGAGTCCACTGGGAATACATGCGAACAGCCCTTATTATACTAAAAATTTGTTTTCCAGGGACCCATCCTATCCGCCATAATGGCACTATACTCTTCCCCATCGGCACGGGTATACACTTCTGAAATGCTATCGAAACCATTCTCAATCACTAACGGCACCCGCCAAGGCTGTCCTTTGTCTCCTCTCATTTTTAATCTAGTGATGGAACCTCTGGCAGAACATGTTAGAACCAATCGTGCAATAGCAGGTTTCCAAATTGGCACCATCGAGCATAAAATAAATCTATTTGCGGACGATGTGATAATGATGATCACAAACCCCATCTCTTCCCTGGCTTCGGTACAATCTCTTTTGCAAAGATTTAGCAATGTATCTTACTACAAGGTGAATGAACATAAATCATACATTCTGGACATAGGCCTTGACGCAATCACAAGCAACCTCCTCAGGAACATATATCCCTACCCTGGGCAGATAATGGGATAGCCTACCTGGGTATCACACTTACTAAATGTACAAAAGGTCTGTTTGCCCTGACTACACCCATATTAAACAAATACTGATCCAAGAAATGACAAAAATTGCTAAACATGAATTTTCATGGGCAGGGCGCCTGGCGGCCTTTAAAATGATGGTACTGCCCAGATTACTGTACTTCTTCCGTACACTTCCCATACCTCTATCACAATCTTACCTCTACTCCTTACAATCCATTCTAACCCAATATGTCTGGCAAGGTAAAAAATTGAGATGCAGCCATGTAAAACTTATCAAACACAGATCTGTAGGAGGGATGGGACACGTTGATATTAGAGACTACTATATAGCCTCCATACTTTCACAAATGAGAGAATGGATGCTCACAACACCCTACACACTCTGTAGTGATATAGAAAACACCAAGACACCCGGAGCAAATCTCTCTGACTGGCTATTTAGCATGACCACCAAGAGTTCTCAACTAAGCCTTTACTCCCCCACCATACAAGCATCAGTCAAGATCTGGAGAATAATACACCAAAGCAAAACACCGGAGCAAATCTCTCTGACTGGCTATTTAGCATGACCACCAAGAGTTCTCAACTAAGCCTTTACTCCCCCACCATACAAGCATCAGTCAAGATCTGGAGAATAATACACCAAATGGACAAACCACCTAACTAAATAGATACCCATCCACATTAGGACTTTATAACTACTGACTCCAGACTTACACATCCTGAACTGGCTAACAGACCGAGCGATCCTCACACACGCACTACGTCCATTAGTTGCTAATAAACCATTTTCACATGCTCAAAAGGAATTCGAAGCTCCGGCCAAAGACTACTTTACTTACTATAGAATACAACAATGCCTGGCGGCACACCCTTTCCTAGTAGGCTATTTGCCATTAAATATATGGAATTACTTATTCTCTGACAAACACCAAGCCAGGGGGACCTCTGTCATTTATTCTTTTCTACAAGAAAACACAAGAAAGAATTCCCCTAGGTGGACTTTCCCGGCACTTGCATAAAAAAGAAAGAATAGGAATAGAAACTATTGTACATAATAAAAGAATATATATTTTATTAAATTGGAAAATACAAATGTTAAAAACAAAGTGGATATCTTGAGTAACATAGTAGTACTACTTGGTAAACATAATAGACAATCAAGCAATAATGATGAAAGGAAACTAGAAGACTCTTTTCAAGCCCGACGCGTTTCGGGGTATTTAATATTTCTAGGGTCCTTCTTCAGGGGCATAGTTGAAAAGAGGGGTTCATCTAAGTTAATTGAAAAAATGAAAACAAGGGTCAAGTAATAGTAGGGTGGTCACTAGATATCCAATAGGAGGTTTAAATGATCGGTTGATCACCTACCTGGAAGAATTTAATTGAGTGCTTGTGGAAAGGAGTTAAAAAAGGAGGAAACCACTGAGAAAGGGCAGGGTGTAGAGGTGGGCAGTTGTGGTGTAGCAGGTATAGGTGCTATTCTTAAGTGGTACGAGCTGCAAGGAGGTAGGCAGCAATCTCCATAAAGGAGTATGACAATGTGCCCATCCCGCCCGACCAGGGTGTGCGCAAGCCAGAGCGATATGCTGAGGTCACAGGAAGGCGCCCCTATGAAATAAAAAAATTGAGGTACCTTAGAGGGAGTTCAATATATGTGAATGAATGCAGAGATAACAAACCAAATTAGTGTAGAAAAATATATATATGATGCAGTAAAGTGCCTATTATAAGTACCACATATATAGGCAGCATATTAGTATGGAACAGTGCGGCAAAGAGAGGCACTGGATGTAAGTTGATAAATATGGTCTAACTTGAAATACATAGGGTAATAAGAGTATACATATAAATGTTATTATAAAACAAGTTTATGCATTGTAAAGGATAATAATAACTTCAAATGTATACCCATGAATGAGTACATAGATCATAAGGAATTCTATAGTTATATATCTGAGGTAGTGTGGACAAATTTAACATAGTAATATGTAGCCAGTATGTCAAAGGCAATTTTGTTGCTAAAATAGCCCTATGTATATGTTCCCCATAGCCTGCAGGAAATAAAACCATAGCAGGCTAGGAAATGGTAAGAAAGCAAAAGCAATGCAGCCGTATGAGTATAAATGTATAAATGATGAAGTAAAAAATACAATGCACTTATAACAAATAATCCTTGGGAAGGAAGGGGATAAGACAAAATAAATAAAAATACCTTGAAAGGACTGAATGTGAGTATGGCTGACCACGCAATCCAGCATCCGGCATGTGAGACGCCTTAGCAGGGAATGAGTGGGACCAGTTTAAATAGTGAACAGGCTCCAATCAGCTGGCGTCAAAACGACGCACAGCTGTGTAGTGGAGACCGTCAGCTGCGACGCCTCAATCAGACCCCCCGAAGCGAGGATGCGCGGCGCCGCCCCTACCGCGCATGCACGAGCGTAATGGCGTTGGAGCACACCCGCCCCACCGACACGGAAGTGCCTATCTGGCGAACTGAGCATGCTCGCCGGAGTGGCAACATGGAGGCGATGGGCGTGAGATAGAGCAACGCCCAAATACCTCTCAGAGCGCCGCCCCAGGAATGAATTCTGGGGCGGCTTACCGTGCCGGGCAACCGCTCTGGCCACACGTACCTCGGGGGGGGCGGGGAATGGGGGGGACTGGCCAAAAAGAAGAAAGCATGTGGAAATGTATACCTAATAAATGGGATAAAACTGACCCAACCAAACAAAGGCATGGGAGAGTAAAAAATAATAATAAAGGTTAAAGGATAACCTAAAACAATTTTAATCCGGAGATTAGAATATAAGGATGGAAAACAGCCCTGCTAGGTCGGAGTGGTTTCTTAGAAATACAGTGAATGGGGACTGGGACATGTAAGTTTTTTACAAAAGGGGGCAGACAGAATCGGATATTAAGCAGCGTATTGACAAAAGGTACATTAAGAGTGGTAGTATAACAGGCAAAATAATCCCTTTGTACAAACATTATAGTATGCAGGAACATAAACAAAAATGGACAATAGAGAATTTGGCATTGGGCGACAAGAGGCCTAAACATGAATGAGGGTACATCAATGCTAACGCAAAGTATATAGTAATAACAAACAAATAATATATTGACAAAAAAGATGTTCCTGGTGGGGAACCAACCAAGCTGATTGTGTGAATCCAATACATGGTTCCCATTATGGTACCAACTGAAATAGTCGATAAAAGGGGATGAAAAGTATAAAATGAAAATTATGGGTGGATAAGTAATCCTTATAAATTAAGGGGAAAGAAAGGGAAGGGGGGGGAGCAAAATATGTTAACACCTCGTATCCCCACATACTTAAAGTTACATGAGCATAAATAAAACTCAATAACATGTCGGCCTCTGAGGCCGGTAATACAGATACGCCTGTAGGGGTGGGGGGAGGGGAGGGGGAAGAAAAGGGTGGGGGGCATGTATATGGCTAGACACACAGCTTGGTGTACAGAGTAAAACAACGGAGGGAAGAACAAACCAGATAATACAACCAACAGTTGGAAAAAAAAAAAAAAAAAAAAAAAAAGGAAAAAGAAAAAACAAAAATGGGGTGGGTTGCCACAATGTGGCGGGAGGGAGGGAGAGGGTGAAAGGACTACAAGAAAAAGACACGTTTCAAAAATCCAAATCCCCTCTGCGACTGGGAAAATGATATACAAAAACACTTCTCCGACCAGCAATGGCAAACAGCAATCCAATCTATATACAAATACACGTCCTGCACCTCCTTATGGGAACTCACACAAAAGATACTATTGAGATGGTATATGACACCAGTCAAAGTAGCTAAATTCCACACCCATACTACACATGATTGCTGGAGAGAATGCAACCTACCGGGTACACTTATACACATTTTTTGGTCCTTCCCACATATTCGACAACTTTGGACTGAAGTGGAGACAATGTTAGGAGACGTACTGCAGTTCTCCATCTCACTAACCCCTCAACTTGCTATCCTCCACTTGACCATTGATGACATACCACCACATCTTAGACTTGTAACCACTCACATTCTCTTGGCAACTAAACTTCTGATCGCCAGACGATGGAGGACAAAAGATGTCCCCGGACTTACAGATATAGTTACACTAGTACAAACCCACTGCTCTCATGAGACTATCCTTTCTCGCGGAAAACATATGCATACTGATTTCATGAAACTCTGGAAACCATGGAACCTCTGGTACGCAAAAAGATACAATCTTTGAATGAAAAATGCTGACCTACAACGTCCTATTGATGCTCTCAGTCCCTCCTCACTCCTTTCCCTTCCTTCTTTATTGCACCTCCATTCCTCCTCACCCTTATCCCCTTCTCAACCTTCTCTTTCTTATCTAATATGCATTTTACGATTGATATATCTTCTGCTAATACTACCTTTGATAGATTTACAACTATTAGCATACCTTGAACTGGAATGTTCACACCCTATTCGGTTTGTACCTCTTACAGATCCAGTTCAGTACTATGTCCTTTATATACTGTTTATTGCATTTCATTTATGTACTTTCATAGCTGTACGTTTGTGAAAAAACTCAATAAAAATTATTAAAAAAAAAAAAAAGGCCCACACCAAAGAACTTTTGGAATAACGCTCAGAGGCAGCAGCGCCCTGCACATGCGGAGCTCTGCGGTGTGATGCAGTCGGTGTGCTGCCCTTCCTTTAGCTGTGTACCATCATCGGAGCCTTCAAAATGCTGGGCATTCTCCTGGAGCATGTACCCAACACAGTGGTCAAACATTTCAGGGGACTCCTCAGGAGGACATGGTGGGGCTAGGGAAGGAGTGACTGATGCCATTGAGCCGAGGGAAGAGGCCGCGTTGGCAGCTGCTTTGCCAGACAAGGTACCCTGAGCCTGGGTGAGAGAGGATGAGGAGGATGAGGACAGCTTGGTCATCCACTCTACCAAGTCTTCCGCATGTTGCGGCTCAACACGGCCAGCTGCTGAAAAAAAGGACGGCCACGTGCTGATGAGGATGCACCATCTCCACGACCAGCACTGTTGCTTCCAGACACAGAGCCTGCTTGCCCTCTTTTATTGGCTTGTGACTGTCTGCCTCGCCTTGTTGGCCTTCCAGACATACTAATGGCCTGCAGTGAGATGTAGCTGCACAAAGCTGGGATGTATATATATATACTGATACTGCAGCTAGCAGAATCAACTGCCTGCCTGTGGTACTAATAGGATCAGAAGAACACCACCAATTTTCTTCAGGTAGCTTTAGGTGTACACTGTGCAGAGGACGCACTACACTAACTTGTAAATACTGCAGCTGCCTGTGGTACTAATAGGATCAGAAGAACACCACCAATTTTCTTCAGGTAGCTTTAGGTGCACAGAAAAAACCTGCCTGCCTGTCAGTAGGAAGAGAATAATAGGAAGGGATCTAGCTAAACTGGATACAGTGTGTGTATATATATATATATATATATATATATATATATATATATATATATATATACACACAACACCTAGGATGCATATATATATATATATATATATATATATATACACAATACACTGTAAATGCAGCTAACTGACTCGCCTGCCTACTCTATCTAACTTAATTCAAATGACACTGTCTCTCTCTCTCTCTATCTCTCTCTCAACGCCGGAACACACTACACAAGGCCGACATGCAGGCGGCCTTATATAGTGTGGTGCATGTACTAAACCCCCTGAGCCATAATTGGCCAAAGCCACTCTGGCTTTGGCCAATTACGGCTCTCTGTACAGATGGTGCTGTGATTGGCCGAGCATGCGGGTCATAGTGCATGCTTGGCCAATCATCAGCCAGCAATGCACTGCGATGACGCGCCACTCGAATTTGTCGCGAACGGCCCATATCGTTCGCAATTCGACGAACGGTCTAACATGCGATGTTCGAGTCGAACATGGGTTCGACTCGAACTCGAAGCTCATCCCTAATCATGACCTTACACAGGCTGTTCATGTTGGAAAACCCCCCAATGTGGCTGAATTAAAACAATTCTGCAAAGAAGAGTGGGACACAATTGCTCCACAGCAATGTGAAACACTTATTGCCAGTTATCGCAAAAGGTTGATTGCAGTTGTTGCCGCCAAGAGTGGCACAACCAGTTATTAGGTTTAGGGGGCAATTACTTTTTCACATAAAGCCAGGTAAGTTTGGACAGCTTTTTTGCCTTAATAAATGAAACTATCATTTAAAAACTGCATTTCGTATTTACTCGGGTTATCTTCGTGTAATAATACAGTTTGTTTGATGATCTGAGTCATTTGTGTGACAAATGTGCAAAAAAAAAATCAGAAACAGGGCAAATACTTTTTCACAGCTTTGTTTGTGCATTTAGCCTACACTTTTGTTACTGTATATTAAAGTGGAAGTAAACCCATTGTTTGTACTTGTACCTACAGGTAAGCCTATAATAAGGCTTACCTGCAGGTGCAGTGAATATCTCCTAAACCTACATGGTTTAGGAGATATTCACACTGCATGCAGCTAGTGACGTCACCGACGCATGCGCTCTGAAGAGACAGCATACCCGTTCCATCTCTTCAGAGCTCCGTGCCGCGGTCCATGACTCTTGCACTCATGCGCGGGAGTGACATCATTGCAATGTGGCCAATCAGATGCCCAGAAGAAGGAAACCTGGAAGGATAACCAGGTGAAGATGGAAGTGCCTTCAGCGGTGACAGCACGCAAATGGAAGGCTTCGTTCTTAGGTAAGTATTTCATAATGTGCAAGTAAGCGATGCATACTTGCACACTAGGCCATTGTCTTACAGGGTTAAAAAAAAAGAAATGCGGTTTACCAACTCTTTAAGAGAAGAATGGCATTTGAGCTTTCCCCTTAGTTTTAGGTTGAAAATCAGAATGAATTTTCATAAGAAAAATACAGGTTATATGGTAGATTGATTGGTAAGATATAACAAATGCTTGTTTCATTTAAAATCCATCTATCAAATTAATGGCTTTGCCACACATTATGATGCTTATATTCCCTACACATGCATATGTAATACTCTATATGTGCATGGTTTATCTCTAATCCACTCCCTGCATCTGTGCAATAGAAATATATCACATACCTGAACTTGAACATTGTGGGGGCTTCTCTTGAACATCATGCCCAAGACTAAGAGTATAAAGGCCTGGAGTTGCACAAGTAGCTGGGACCTGATCGGCAGGCAGAAAGGCTAAGGAGGCAGACCAAGGTTGGTAATACCAGGGCAAAGCAGTACAAAATCTGCAGACAAGACGTATCCAGGAAGCAAGCCAAACAGCCGGACAACGCAGTACAGAGTCAGCAGGCAAAGGACAGTACAGTAATCAGGGGTAACTAGCTGACCAGGTATAAGGCAGCAAGCAGAAGAAAAGTCCAAGGAGAAGCCAGGTCATACAAGGGTAGGAAAATATAGCAGATTGGGTCTCAGGAAACACAGGAACAAACTAATTGGTGCATGCATGTGTGTATCGAATCGGTACAATATGTCTGATATTGCGTGAGCATGAGCATAAGTCCACACTGGTTTTCTGATTCTGGAAATCCAGTTGGACTTACAAAATCACTATGTGCCTATGCGTGTGCATTATTTTTGAACATCAGGAGCATGGAATGTTTTACTCTTGCACTCTTGTAGGGCTGCCAGAAATATGGTGGCGAAATCCCACACATCTATAATAGTGGCCAGCCTGTTCTTCTACTACCACACATGCGTAGGATCTCTCCAGCATGTCTCTGACATCACAATATAGTGGTGATATGCTCCTAATATTTATTGTCTAGTGTGTGTACAGTTGAAGGTGTAGCACACCCCTTTAGGGACTGCTGATGAACTTGGATCCCCCACTTCTGCACAACTAGGCACACAGAATTTTCACAAGCACCCAAAGTCAGAGAACAGTCAATATCTTTGTTTTTGTTATTTATTAGAGGGTTAATAAATTGAATAGGGATGGGAGGTTATGGGATGCCCACTTGAATTTCAGCAAAACATTTTCCTATATACAGTCTATATACAGTTTCCTTCACCTCCTGCACACAGTCAGATTTTAGAAATAGCCCTTTACAGACAGGAACTCATAGCCCCTTGTTGTGTAGCAAAAATATAGTGAAACAGCGTGTTACCTCCTCTTGTGGCCACTAATCCCAGCACCACCTCTTCAGGCACTGCCAACCCACCTGGCTGCAGCTGCACCTTTCAGTAGCCCTCCAGGCTAACTCTCACACCAGTTCTCCCGACTGACTCTTCACCAACCCACACTAAAGGGTGCTACAAAGGTCTGCAGTGTAAATCGAAGTGGTGACTAGAATATGGAGGCAAGAATTGAACTAAAGAGACAGGAATAAAGGAATAGAGGCAGCTTCAGAGAAAATAGAGAGGCTGGGAGTGCAGGGAATATAAATAAAAAGACACTGGAACAGCACAGACGGAGGGATGTAGTTATGAAGAAGGAAACAGAAGAAGATAGAGAGGAAGGCAAGAAGACGAGAAGAGAGAAAGGGGGGACAGGAGTTCTAAAGGGGAGGCAACAGTAGAGGCAGTGGAAGAAAGGAGTAAAGTGAAAGACCGAGACAGAAACTGCACCTGAAAATTCATACTCCTACCAACCTTCACTGCTCTTTCTCTCCCCCTATACCACCATATCTTTATCCCCTCTCTGACCATGCCTTTACATCCCCCCCATTCCATGCCTTCTGCCACCTTCCCTCCAGCTATCACTTCATGCCCGCAGGAAGCAATCTCCTTTTAGACCCAATACCCCTGAACCTCATCTTCCCCTGCTCTAACCTTCATGACTGCATCCACCACCCACTCCCTTATGTTCTCACTATCCCAAACTTGTCTTTTCTGTTAAGGGCACATTTTTGCTAGTCGTTGCTTATAGACTAAGGTGAATACAAATGTGATTTCAGATAAATTAGGGACAAAAGCATCTTCCCACAAAAAAAGGAGTTGCTATGTTCTATATCCATGTATTCACCTTAGTCTAATCACCTTCTGTCTTTTTTACTTCACTATAAACAGAAGGAAATAACTTTCCATCTCTGGGCAAAGCACTCTCTCTTACCACCTCTCCCACCCATCCCCTTTCTTAAACAGGGCCATGTATGTTTTATTACAATTAGAGGTGCCTATAGAATGGGCAATTCTATGTGTGGCAGCTGTATTCTGCAGTCTGCACAACTATATCATACCTTCAAAATCAGATGAGAGACATTATGGTAACAAAACCTACAGTAATAGATGAACTATTGCTCTGATTTTTGTCACATTGAAAATGCCTTATTGTGTCTTTCATTGGTTGTGATTGTAGTTGAAATATGTACAATAAAAGTACTCTGAGGACACTATTATTATATTTAGAACTGTAAGCTGTACTTTATTTTTGAAGAGACATCAAAGTTCATTCAAGACTGGAGTCCTGGATCTATATCTTTGTCCAAATCTTTGTCCACCCCTGAAAAGCCATAAGCTATGTAAAATTATATTTTGAGGACATGTGAGGTGGACGTGCCAACATTTCCAGATGACTATTTCTAACAATATGTTACAGATTCAGCAAACAATGAACACTAGATATAAAACGTTGGTCCTAATTTAGTACCACTTTAATAAAAAAAGTGCTGCTTTAGAAACTTCACACTAGAGCACCTGAGAAAAATTGTCTACAAGTGTTGCAATGGCAAACTTTTACCTGATGATAAATATGAAAATGTTTGCAGGTATACCTGTGCCACACTACTGCCCACGAAGCATTCATAAATATTAATACAGGGTGTTTATATATGCATTATTGCACCTGTGGTGCAATATTATGTGCTAAACACTTGTAAATTCCTTGCCATGACAGATGATTTGCATTGTTTGTTGCAAGGAGTGAGGAATACTACACTTTCATAAACTCTTTTTTCATTGATAGAAAAAAAACACACTTTGGAATTGGTTTAGAATTTGTCAAATGCCTTTCATAAATTATGTGACTGGTCTTTTATGGGAATTAGCAAACATCTCTGACACATTTGTGTGTTTAAATAATAAGTTTACTTAAAAAAAAAAAATGCACATTGTTTTGCAGGTAAAAAAATATACAGATTGTTTTTTTTTTTTTTTTGGAGCCTGTAAAGCATTGCACCAGCAATCAGCAAGCAGATACAATCTGACAGGAAGAGAGAATGAACTACCACAGCTGCCGGACCTTGTCGTTAGGGGGCATAGCCCCACTTGGACACTTTTTTTTAAAATTGTGATAGCTAGCGGGGGGATGGGGGGTTGGATTGGGAAGATCCCCACTAACTGTCAGATCCATTCATAACATGTTACATGTTACACCCTGAATATGTATGTAACATGTTACGAATGGTGAACGTTTCCATTAAATAGCCTCCATTTAACCCAATTAACCCTCTTGAACTCTTTTTCCTCACTCCCAATTCTATCTCTTGCTAAACCTTTCCAACTGCTGTATCAATATCTGGTTGAGGAAATCAAATATAGACAAGGTCAACCAGCGCAAACCACAAAACCTAGCTAAATAGCAGCTGTGATACTGAGGGTAAATTTATCAAAACCCAAAAAATAGCATGAAGAAAAGAGCAGTACAGCACATAAAATAAATAAAAAATAATAAACTAAAAGTCCAATGTAAACAAATTGCAGGCAAATTCCAGTGATTCCTCCAGTGACTCAAGTGACAAGAGAAAATGGCAGGGTGACTGTGGTGACACACGTGGACCTCCACCTTCCACCTATACTAGCCGCTCACCTCAATAGATGGACCCCTGAGTGAATCAGTCAGGTCAAAACAGCGATTCCCTTACAGGGATAATACCAGGAGGAGATGTATACACGATGAGGCATCAGCAGCAACAGCTTTCAATAACAGCTTTCAGTAACCAGCATACAGGCAGTAGTCACATGTAAAAGATTAAGGAGAATCTAGTGCTCTCTGAATGATACTCAAAATACTTTAATAAGAAATGCAGGATAACTCACATTACAATGCACTGTGCCCCAGTGCGAGGGATAAAAGCATGGATGGAGTGGATGTCCCATACAGGATGGGACATACATGTGAATACTGCCTGTATGCTGGTTACTGAAAGCTGTTATTGAAAGCTGTTGCTGCTGATGCCTCATCGTGTATACATCTCCTCCTGGTATTATCCCTGTAAGGGAATCGCTGTTTTGACCTGACTGATTCACTCAGGGGTCCATCTATTGAGGTGAGCAGCTAGTATCAGCGAAGGTGGAGGTCCACGTGTGTCACCACAGTCACCCTGCCATTTTCTCTTGTCACTTGAGTCACTGGAGGAATCACTGGAATTTGCCTGCAATTTGTTTACATTGGACTTTTAGTTTATTATTTTTTATTTATTTTATGTGCTGTACTGCTCTTTTCTTCATAGTATTTTTTTCAAGCCTGATCTTTTTTTTTTTTTTTTAACTCCAGAATATTTTTGGGTGTGTTTTGTGTGTCAAGTTACCACAAAACCATTATTATCTTGTATTATTTAATCTCAAGGAGATTGTTTGGTGTTGGTGTCTCTTGTTAATTTCACATTGTATTTTTGAAATGTACCTGCCTCCTTACAAACAAACTGTCCTTTTTGAAGGAAAACACACATATGCGAGTATAATTGAAACAAAAAAACCTTTATTAAGGGCTCATAACCAAACAAAGAGGAAGGAGAAACTGCAGAAATTGGCAAAGCCTTTGGCCCCCAGGGCAGACATCAATTATTTCCAGGCAAAATTGGTGACCTGAGGAGTCCATATCTAAGGGAGTGCAGTCTGGTACAGAATTCCAAGAGATCCTGAACAGCTGCAGATGACAGGCTGTGGTCATACAAGAGCCTGCATCTTTTGTCAGACCAGACTGAACCCAGGTCATCACTCTCTGGTCTTCCTTCCACGTTTCCTTCCACGCTGTGTCTTTGGTGGTGGAGTTGTGGCAGGAGGAGGAGGAGGAGGATGGTCCAACTCACACAGGTGGGTTTTGTGTGTGATTTCGCCCCTCACCCCCTTAGTTAGTGTTTTGTAAAGAAGGTCCTCACACATGAGGTGTTGACCCTCCTGCATGCCCTGCAGTTTTGTGGCAGCCATGGAGGCAAAGGCCTCTTCAGGAGTTGGGAAGGCTCTCAGGGACGCAGAAGCCTCCTGAATCAGCCTGCGTGCTGAATCTTGCACGTTACTCCCCTTCCTGGGTCTTTTGTTTGGAAGGCAGAGGGGAGGAACCTGCGATTCTGTCAGGCTCCTACTGGGCCGGCCTTCTCCTGGCTGCCACTTAGCCCCGCCTCCTCCTGGCTGCCACTAACCCCCGCCTCCTCCTGTGTGCCACAATCCACAGCCTCCTCCTGTGTGCCACATTTCACAGCCTCCTCCTGGCTGAGGTCTTCCTGTGTATGAAAAAGGGACATCATTTTAGTTTTTTCTTCATCAATCACACACATTTTTCACCTCATGACTGTTGCAAATTGAATGTTAACAAATATAACAGACTATCATTCTGACCCCAGCATTTTTCATTCTTGTCCCAATTTTTTTGTGCCCACTACTGTCTATTGATATGTAAAACACTTTATGAAATCAGCAATTAGTGATCAATAATAACATCTAGTAAACATCATTTATTTATTGACTAGAAATCTGTAGAACAATGCTATACCTGGCTCCAGCTGGGCTCCTCCACTTCTTCCTGGCTGGAAGTCCCAGGTTGGACATCGGAAGCCTCAGCTGGGGTGGAAGATAGGGTGGAAGGAAGAGTGAAAGGAAGAGTGGAGAGGGATTCCTTGACTTCAGTCTGGTCTGACAGAAATCGCAGTCTCTCATAGTACCACAGCCTGGGGACATAAACATCATCTGCTGCAGCTCCTGATCTCTGGGAATCCATGACCTTCTTGCACTCCCTAAGATAAGTGCTCCTCAGGCCACCAATTTTGGCTTTTAAATAGGGGATGGTTGCCGTGGGGACCACCGGCTTCACCAACTTCAGCAGTTTCTCCAGCGCTGCCTGCCTCTTTTGTTTATTATTGTATTGGGGGTGTTTCACCTGCCACAGACAGGGCAGCTCCCTTTATTTGTCTATGAACAGGGGGAGGAAATTGTGGTCACTGAAGCCATCCATTTTATCTGCAAAACATAAGACAAACCCTAATGTCAGGCGAAACTCTCCTAATCTTGTCACAATATAGGCCTCAATCTATAATCAGTACAGGTCCAAGTTTAAATCTTACCTACGTTATCACGATCGGCGCCTCCGATACTCCTTTCTCCGCTCACAGATTGTACGTAGTATGCATGCATGTTATGCTTTATATACACTGCGCATGCATGAAACTCCACCCGCCCCTGACGTTCTTTCTAGTCTGTTCCCCGCCCCTTCTCGTTCGGCGCAGTGGGGGAAGAGCACATGGCAGAGACACAACAGGTGTGTGCTAATTAGAGCAACGAGGAGGAGGAGAAAAGCCCGGAGCCAGAAACGCCCCGATCCCGGAGGAGACGATTTAAGGCATCAAATATGTCCTTTGGGGAGATGTTGGAGATGGTGGACATCCTGAAGAGGGCCGACTCTGACGGGAAGTATGGACCTTACTCCAACCCCAATGTCAGAAAGGCCAAGATAATGGCGAAAGTGGTCAAAAGTCTGCACCAGAATTTTGGGGTATGGCGATCCAAGGATCAGCTCAGGAAGTGGTGATAGGACCTCAAATTAAGGTAGCATGAGCAGTACAGAAGTATCAGGAGAGTGCTGCAAAAAAGTAAGTAGTTGTCCTGTGTTCCTATTCTTTATTTTTATTACGTTCATGCTGCTCCATGTGCTTTTCCCAACTGTTGTACAGTTTAAAATGTCAAAATTCATGTTCATGGGCACATTGTTCATTCGTATGAAACATTGTTCGTTCGGCATAGAAAACACCATTGTTTTGGGCATATGCATTTGAATACATTTTTGCTAGCCTACTTCTCTTAAAATAATTTTGTTGTGTAGATGAGTTTGTAACTAGAATGAAATGCAAACTAGATTCTGTATAAGGAGAGGACACTCAGCAGCTGTTTACACATCTGGACACTGGAGCACTAGTGTGGGACACAAGAACACCCTTTTTAATAGGGGGCCCCACACAGGTGCTCCAGTGTATACTATAGGGGTGTCTCCATCTGTGAAGCTTGTACAAAACAGGTAAGTATTCAAGCTTGACAAAGGACAAACATATTTCTTCATCTTGGAACTCTGCCAAAATAGACAAGTGTACCCCACTTCCAAGCAATGTTTCATATTCCTATTTCTGCCATCAAATATCTGTGTGCTAAGTATACCATTTTTTTTTTTTACATAGGGGAGAAAAGACTCGGAGGACACCACTCATCCGAGGAGACCACAGACCCCCCACCTCAGGAAAAAGGTGAAATCCCCCAAAGCCAACAGGAGGAGGAGGAGGGAGACGTGGTGGAAATTGTCATCACAACAGGCGAGTGTCTGCGACCACAGGCTCAGGTAAGAGATGGATGCCGGCATATTTATAGTACATGGTGTGTTTTTGTTTCTATATTTTTAGGTGATCGTGATGTTGTGGATCCAGGTCATTTCACCAGTGAAAGTGCACAGATCCTGATCAGGGAGATCATGTGGGGTAATAGGGACTTGGAAAACATTCTGAAAAACATCAATGATGTTTAAAACAAAATGAAGAACATCATTGATGTTTTAGGGAGAGTTTAAAACACCTCTTTTGTGCTTTTTGGAATCTAAAAAATTCTCACTTTTTTTACATATTTGAGAAAAGCCAAATTTTGAAGATGCACACAGTGTGTCAACATGTGCTATCTGCCATCACGGGAGATCAATGTAGGCGTTTTGGGGGTGCAACCCCTTCCTCAATAATAAAGTAGCTGAGAGGAAGGGGTTGCACCCACAAAACACGTCCCTTGATCCCCCGTGATGGCAGCTAGAACATGTTGACATTCTGAAATTTGTGTGCATCTTGAAAATGTGGCTTTTCCAGGGGTGACTTCACCCCATCTGAACGCAATATCAAACACAGTTTATAAATACTCATGTCTGATATTGCCTTCAATTTCTACAAAAGTTGAACTTTGTAAGTTCCAGATTTGTGTATTTCTTGTTGGTTTTAAACATGCCTGTTTTACCTTAAAGGGACATTTTGACTTTTATTAATGTGACCCAAAAAATTGTTATACAACAAACATGTTGTTTTTTTTAAAAAACCTTTTATAAATGCACATGTGATTGTGCTTGTATTAAAAAGATTGATAATCCAGAATGTGTGGATTCTTCTTTCAATGCTCCAAAACTTTTGTTGTGGTAAAACTGGTGTTTTCTGTGACAATGGGGGTTATTTCCTAAGGGCAAATCCACTTTGCACTACAAGTGTATTTTCAGTGCAGTCTCAAGTGCACTTGTAGTGCAAAGTGTATTTGCCTTTAGTAAATAACACCCAACAGTGCTTTCTAATGTTACACAATCACGACATTTTCAGGACTACACACATTTCAGTCAGGGTCAGCTAAAAGAAACACAAGCAGTAATAAATGTCAGCAAATATTTTAGCAGGCAACTCATTTTTTTATTTAAAAAAAGGCTCAGACATTGTCTGGCATATTGATGGCCCCCCACCCACAAAGTATTCAAGGTATCTTAGACGGACCTCGCGGGCACTCGAGGGGGGGGCAAGCCAGGACGGCCAGCCTCAAGCGCTGTCAGGTTTGGTTCATTTCCATGAATTCCGGCCTCAGGTCTCACTGAGGCAGCATAGTTGGCAGAATTTCACCTTAAAAAGTTGTGGAGAACACAGCACGCCAGGATGATATGATTCAGTTTATACTCTGCCATGTGTATGGGTGTAAGAAATAGACGGAACCGGCTGGCCATTATTCCAAACGTGTTCTCCACCACTCTTCTGGCTCTGGCCAGCCAGTAATTAAAAACCCTCTGGTCCGGGGTGAGGGTCCTCATCGGGAATGGCCGCATAAGATGGTCCCCAGCGCAAATGCTTCATCCGCAACGAAGATGAATGGGAGTCCTTCCACATTGTCTTCTGGAGGTGGCAAGTCCAAGCTGCCATTCTGGAGACGCCTGTAGAACTCCGTCTGGGCGATGACTCCACCATCTGACATCAGGCCATTCTTCCCCACATCCACATACAGGAACTCATAAGTAGCAGACACCACCGCCAACATCACAATACTATTGAACCCCTTATAGTTGTAATAGTATGACCCCAAGTTGGGTGATGGTACGATGTGGACGTGTTTCCCTCGCACTGAAGACCAGATACAAACCCACAAGCACAAACTGAACAGCAGAAAACGCTCTGAAAACCACGAGTCTGAAAAAGCGCGAATCGTCTCTCACCAAACTTTTACTAACACAAGATTAGCAAAAGGAGCCCAAAGGGTCCCGCGCTTGGTTCTGAACTGCCCTTTTATAGTCTCGTTGTACGTGGTGTACGTGACCGTGTTCTTGGCGATCGGAAATTCCGACAACTTTGTGCGACCGTGTGTATGCAAAACAAGTTTGAGCCAACATCCGTCGGAAAAAATCCATGGATTTTGTTGTCGGAATGTCCGATCAATGTCCGATCATGTGTACGGGGCATAAGAGTACAAGTGAGGCTGAAAATGCTGCTAGGAAAGGGTAAGGGGGAGGGGGAACAGTAAGAACAGTGCTCTGAATGGAGTGAATGGGGAGGTGAGAACAGAGCTATGAAAGCCGGGGTAAGGACAGTGCTCTGAGAGGGGGTGAATGGGGGGTGTGGGGACAGCACTCTTAATAGGTTGGTGAATAGGGGGATCAGGACAGTGCTCTGAGGGGTAAATGGAGGGGTGAGGACAGTGCTCTGAAGAGGGGGAATGGGGGGGGTTGGGGACAGTGCTGTTAATGGGGGGATGAATGGGGGGTGAGGACAGTGCTGTAAATGGGGTGAATGGGGGGGCTAAAGACAGTGCTCTAAAGAGGGTGAGTGGGGGGAGGAGGAGAGTGCTGTGAATGGGGGGTAAGGACAGTGCTGTAAATGGGGGTGAAGCAGGGGTGATAATAATGCTCTAAAGAGGGGCGAATTTGGGAGTGAGGACCAGTGGCATCTCCAGCTTTCATATATAGAGGGGGCACATGGGGGGGGGGCAGGGACAAAAGTAGGGGGGCAACTATAAAATGCAATTGGTGTTCTGCCACTGTGGGGTACCCCAGCCTCCTCTTGCTGTCCTGCCCCTGCTATTGACAGAGCTGGTCTGGCATCTCTTGGAATTTACAGGCTGGTTCTCCTGTCCCAAGGACGAGAGAAATCAGTCTGTTTTTTCCAGTAACTGAGAGTCCTGGTGGAGTCCTTCATGCAACTCGCTCTTCTCCCTGCCAATGAGGATGCAGGGGAAGGAGCAGATCGGGTGGCCATGGTTTTGTGAGTGCTCATATTATGCAGTGTCAACGAGCAGAGGGAGGGGAGAGGAATCACCCGCAGGAGCTGCCTGGGGACGCTCTCCCTCTCAATAGAGACTGTGTTACTCCAGCGGCAGCCCGAGTAAGATGTGGCGCATCCGCTACGAATGCAAACAAAAAGACATTGCCTTTTTGTAAAAAAAAAAAAAAAATTAAATTAGGGGGGGCACATGGTGGGGCACAGCATAATGTTGGGGGGGTCAGAGCCCCCACTGGCCCCCTCTAGGGATGCCATTGGTGAGGACAGTGCTCTAAGGAGGGGTGAATTTGGGGGTGAGAACACATATGATAGGGTGGGGGGGAAGGGGGCACGGGACACTGATGTGAAGGAGGTACACTGATATAAAGAGGGGGAACTGTGATGTAAACTAGGGTGACTGTGATGTAAAGGGGGGAACTGTGACATAAAGGGGGGGAACTGTGATGTGAGATGGGGACTGAGGACACTGAAGGGGACTGTGATATACATCGGGGGTGTGATGTAAAGTATCTTAGTAATTTTTTGGTTGAACTAGATGAACTTGTGTCTTTTTTCAACCTGACTAACTATGTATTTATGTAACTATTGCACTAACACGCAATTTGAACCTCTGCTGAAAGAGAATTTTACTGACTGGGCCTCCATTTATTTTAATTTTACCTGCTCAATATATTTAATGTTGGGAGAATACTTGAAAATTTGAGTTTTATTATATTTTCAAATGTTATATTTATTAATTGCAGTTAGCACTGTAATGTATTCATGTATATCACTGGAATTTTAAAAAGTGACATCCAGGAGAGGACAGAAAAGAGCCCTAAGCACAGGTAGACCTATCTATTAATTAAGGAGTCAACATCACATTCTGAGTTGATCTCCAAAAAGGGTTCAAATGTGGCTAAGTGGAGGTAATCACTGAGGTGGAGATGGAATTCTAATATAATGGATGCTTCACCCTTTTAAAGAGTGGTCACCTATTTATTTACTGAACTTGATATAAGAGAAACCACGTACACATGTTTTGTACTTTATTGAGACATATTGCTATTGTTTGCACTATACTGTATATCTGAGGTATTATTTTTGCACTGTTGGTGAGTTACGTTTTACTGAGATTTTTAGTAAATGCATGGCTTTTAAATAGGTATGTAGCACAGGTAATCCCCACTTCTACTGACAGCTAGGCACAAGGTATTTCCACAGCCAGGTGCACACACACTTCAACTTGCTGGAGTAAAAGACCAGTCTAGGGGTAGTGTTTTATAGTTTTATTTTAGAAGAACTTGGATAGGATAAGGGGTTTGCAGATGGCAGAATTCTACTGTTTCATGTTCTCAGGTAACCCACCTGAGGCTGCATGGCTGAAAGTGCCAGTAGAGGTAAGCCTGCTTCAACCCTGGCTGGTGCAATCCACTATGGGAAGGACCCAGAATATATATGCCAGTCCAGCATGCTCAGGGGCACCTTCCTCTATAATTGGCCAGAGCTGCATACATATTCATGATGCCCATCTACCTGGCTCCCACCTATGATCTGGGAAGCTCTAATAATTTTCAGAAGGCAGGAGGAGCCGAGGCATTTTTAAAGGGGTTGTAAAGGTTAGTTTTTTTAAACAACAAACATGTTATACTTACCTCCTCTGTGCAAGGGTTTTGCACAGAGTGGCCCCGATCCTTCTCTTCTGGGGTCCCCCAGCAGTGCTCCTAGCTGCTCCTCTTCTCGAGTGCCCCCATTGAGAGCCCCATTCCATGAGGGCACTCGTGTGGGTGCGCTCCTGAGTCCTGCTGATGCGTCTATTGACACAGACAGCAGGAGTCATCCCTGCCCCCGGCTCCCGTGTCACTGGATTTGATTGCCTCTATCAATCTATGCAATGAGAACCCAAGACAGCAGCTGGATCTGCTGTGCTTGTCCTGATTCCTGAGGAATCATTCTTGCCAAACCAATCTATTAAACTTCTATGAGGAGGTGAGCTGCCATCTGGATAAAGGAAGGCCCGTAGACGCGGTGTATCTGGATTTTGCAAAAGCATTTGATATAGTTCTCCATAAACGTTTACTGTACAAAGTAAGGTCTGTTAGCATGGACCATAGGGTGAGTACATGGATTGAAAAGTGGCTACAGGGGCGAGTTCAGAGGGTAGTGATAAATAGGGAGTACTCTGGTCCGGGGTGGAAATTGGGGTCCCCCAGGGTTCTGTCCTGGGACCAATCCTATTTAATTTATTCATAAACGACCTGGAGGATAGGATAAACAGCTCAATCTCTGTATTTGCAGATGATACTAAGCAAAGCAGGGCAATAACTTCTCTGCAGGATGTGGAAAGCTTGCAAGAAAGCTTGTGGAAAGCTTGAACAAATTAATGGGTGGGCAACTACATGGCAAATGAGGTTTAATGTAGAAAAATGTAAAATAATGCATTTGGGTGGGAAAAATATACAGTATCTCACAAAAGTGAGTACACCCCTCACATTTTTTCAAATATTTTATTATATCTTTTCATGTGACAACACTGAAGAAATTATACTTTGCTACAATGTAAAGTAGTGAGTGTACAGCTTGTATAAAAGTGTAAATTTGCTGAGCCCTCAAATAACTCAACACACAGCCAATAATGTCTAAACCGCTGGCAACAAAAGTGTGTACACCCTAAGTGAAAATGTCCAAATTGGGCCAAAAGTGTCAATATTTTGTTTGCTACCATTATTTTCCAGCACTGCCCTAACCCTCTCAGGCATGGAGTTCACCAGAGCTTCACAGGTTGCCACTGGAGTCCTTTTCCACTCCTCCATCACGGAGCTGGTGGATATTAGAGATCTTGCGCTCTCCACCTTCCGTTTGAGCATGCTCAATAGGGTTTAGGTCTGGAGACATGCATGGCCAGTCCATCACCTTTACCCTCAGCTTCTTTAGCAAGGCAGTGGTCATATTGTAGGCATGTTTGGGGTCATTATCATGTTGGAATACTGCCCTGCGGCCCATTCTCTGAAGGGAGGGGATCATACTCTGCTTCAGTATGTCACAGTACATGTTGGCATTCATGGTTCCCCCAATGAACTGTAGCTAACCAGTGCCAGCAGCACTCATGCAGCCCCAGACCATGACACTCTCACCACCATGCTTGACTGTAGGCAAGACACACTTGTCTTTGTACTCCTCACCTGGTTGCCGCCACACACACTTAACACCATCTGAACCAAATAAGTTTATCTTGGTCTCATCAGACCACAGTAATCCATGTCCTTAGTCTGCTTGTCTGCAGCAAACTGTTTGCGGGCTTTCGTGTGCATCATCTTTAGAAGAGGTTTCCTTCTGGGACAACAGCCACGCAGACCAATTTGATGCAGTATGCGGCGTATGGTCTGAGCACTGACAGGCTGACCGCCCACCCCTTCAACCTCTGCAGCGACTCTGACAGAACTCATACGTCTATTTCCCAAAGACAACCTCTGGATATGATGCTGAGCACGTGCACTCAACTTCTTTGGTCGACCATGGCAAGGCCTGTTCTGAGTGGAACCTGTTCCGCTGTATGGTCTTGGCCACCATGCTGCAGCTAAGTGGCAATCTTCTTATAGCCTAGGCCACCTTTATGTAGAGCAGCAATTCTTTTTTCAGATCCTCAGAGAGTTCTTTGGCATGAGGGGCCATGTTGAACTTGAGTGAGAGCGATAACACCAAATTTAACACACCTGCTCCCCATTCACACCTGAGACCTTGTAACACGAACGAGTCACATGACACCGGGGAGGGAAAATGGTTAATTAAGCCCAATTTGGACATTTTCACTTAGGGGAGTGCTCACTTTTATTGCCAGTGGTTTAGACATTAATGGCTATGTGTTGAGTTATTTTGAGGGGACAGTAAATTTACACTGTTATACAAGCTGTACACTAACTACTTTACAGTGTAGCAAAGTGTCATTTCTTCAGTGTTGTCACATAAAAAGATATAATAAAATATTTACAAAAATGTGAGGGGTGTACTCACTTTTGTGAGATACTCACTAGGGGGAGAACCTCTGTGGGAATCTAGGATGGAAAAGGACCTGGGGGGTCCTAGTAGATGACAGGCTCAACAATGGCATGCAATGCCAAGCTGCTGCAAGCAAAGCAAGCAGAATATTGCCATGCATTAACTAAGGGGTTAACTCGAGAGATAAAACAATAATTCTCACACTTTAAAAGAGTTTGATTTCAATGTACAAATACTGTACTGGTGACCCCACAATAGGAATAAAACTTTTCTGTGAAAGGGAAAATTAATAAGACACGTGGCCATTCACTAAAATTAGAAGAAAAGTGGTTTAACCTTAAACTGCATAGAGGGTTCTTTACTGTAAGAGCGGTTAGGATGTGGAATTCTCTTCTGCAAGCAGTGGTTTCAGTGGGGAGCATCCATAATTTCAAAAAACTATTAGATAAGCACCTGAACGACCACAACATACAGGGATATACAATTTAATACTGACATAAAATCACAAACATAGGTTGGACTTGATGAACTACTATGACTGTTGTGCCTTGAGGCCAAACTTCTATGAAACATAACTGAGACCCTTTGAACTTGGTGAGCTTGAGTTAAGCAGCCGCTTCTAGGCCACAGCAGTTGCAAAGGTGAACTGTAATGTCCCATACACATGATCAAATTTTCCAACAACAAATGTTGGATGTGATCTTGTTGGCTGAAAGTCCGACTATGCGTATGCTCCATCGAACATTTGTTGTCGGACTTTCTGCCAACAAATGTTGGCTAACAGGTTCTCAAATTGTTGTCAGAATTTCCGATCGTGTGTTCACAAGTCTGACTCACAAACGTTCACGCATGCTCAGAAGCAAGCAGAAGGAGCTGCACTGGCTATTGAACTTCCTTTTTCTTGGCTCGTCGTATGTCTTGTATGTCACCACGTTCCCACGTTCATAATTGTTGGCCAACATTTGTGTGACGGTGTATGCAAGACAAGTTGGAGCCAACATCCTTCTTACAAAAATCCATGGTTTTGTTGTCAGAAAGTCTGAACGTGTGTACGGGGGCATAAGTCTCCGTCGATTCTACATGTGAAAGTGGAGCTCTCTTCCTTTTTTTGTTGCAGGGATGTAAGGGTGAAAAAGGACAAACTTTAAAAATCAGGGGGAACAAAAAGACTTACTACTTTCTGCATTAAGCATGCATTAAGCATCGGCAAATATGAGAGAGAGAGAGAGAGAGAGAGAGAGAGAGAGAGAGAGAGAGAGAGAAAAGATGGGGAATAAAATGCCTTAACTATTATTTTATTGCTTCTTACAGTGAAATGTTTTTCAGATATGGGTGCAATCTATCTCTCCTTGTCAACCTTGATTATCAACATTCTGACAAACTTTCCTTATGCACAAAATATGATTGTACTCCTCCCCAATGTAGGCTGATGCTTCTCATGCCTAATACTGAGGCATACTGGATGAAATTTGCTACTTGACTGCAGCTTTGCCAACAACCTTGCTATGGCCATGATGGTATTTGTAGCTCTGAGTGAGAAGCAGCTGCATAGTTTCTAAAAACCCCTCATGAGTTACCCTATCTCTTCTGTAACTTCGCCAAGAACGTGGTTAAAAGTCTCCTAGTTTTGAAAACACTGGAAGGTGGTGAAATTCCTTCAGAATCTATACTGCTGATACAGCTTAATTCCTTCCCTTAATATTGCAAAAAAGTTTGTACTATATTTCAAAGAAATTAATTTTTGGCAAGTCAAAAATGAACTCCTTGGGACTGAAAATATGTTTTCCTGGCATTTACTGTCAAATGCAATATCACTGCATTTTAGAGAGCTGCACTTTAGTAAAGGCGTAGTTTGCATTCATGAATGAATATGGTAAAATCACAATACAGTTTGTTTAAAAACATGTTTAAAATAGTGTTTTTGTCATACATCTGGGTTCAGTAAAACATATATACCAGTTTCACTGAAAAAGGTCTGTAGGCAGGTGCAGTCTACTTTCTCCACTGCAGGTGCCGCTGTCCATAGTGGCAATGCAGATGGGGGAAGAAGTTGAGAGGAACCTGGTTCCTCTTTGGTTTCCTCGGTCACGTGAAGACAGCTATCTGATTGGATGCTGGAACCCCAAGTAACTTTGAAAGCCATCTTGGAGAGGTAAAGTCTATTTAAGACCCTGGCTCCTGGGTTTGGTACAGATTTTGCGATTGGCTAGAGTGGGGACAGGCTACCTGTCTGTCAGGGAAAGGTTCTGGAGAAGTAGGGAAAGTGCAGGGACATGTCATCCTTCCTGTAAGCCTCCCTGTTTGAGTACAGACCATCCAGGCTGGATTCCACTCCTCAAGACAGGCACTGTCATCACCTCTGAGTCCCCATTCTGCTGCCGCTTTGTTTTTGCAACTTGTGAGTGTTCCCAGTCAGGTTGCCTTCCTGCCAGGTCTGTTGTTTATTGGCGGACAATATATTCTGGTTACTGCACTTGGACTCGGTGTGTTTTCTGCCTGCTGCATCACACTGCATCTACCTACATTTGGCAGAAGTCGCCAGGATATGACCCTCTTTGAAGAAGGTGCAAACGGAGGAGCAAGGACCATTGTGGCAACATTTAGTGCAACCTTGGCACTGGTGCCTAGGTTTAACGGGTCCAATATCTACCATGGTGAGTGGGAGGAGAGGCTGGAGAGTGCTGCACGCCTGTATAGGGTTCCTGTCTGGCTGATCGCAGAGCAGACACACACAGAGCGGTGATGGTGCACGCCTAGAGGGCCTGTTCAGAAAGAATGTGACAGTTCCAGAGTTAAGGCAGTGGTTCTTCATCTGTAGGCAGCAAGTGGATGAAAGCCTCACTTACTTTGCAGGTGGCACTCCAGAGTCTGTGTAAGTGCCTAGAGAAGAAGGATGTACACAGCTGTGCCCATATAACTGGTTTAGACAAACTACTGAGAAATCAGTTTGTGGTGGGTGTAAATGCCTGGCCAGTCAGGAGAGCTCTACAGGAGCAAATCAAATCACAACCCACCCTCTCATTCATTGATACTGTAGTGGACGTGGCTGCATGGGAACAGGAATATGCGGCAGCAACCATGGCGTTGACAAAGGGGCATAAACTGTTAAACCTGAAAAAAGAAGCCTTGGCGCCTTCGCCCCTGTCAGCCATACAGACGGCTATAAGGGAGCTTGCATGGCTTGCTTGAAACAATAGATAAAGGTGTTACCTGGGTGAAGATACAGATAGACACAGATAGGCAGTGAAGTGAGTAGGGGGTTTTGGTGACTCACAGTCCAGTGATCCCAGCAGTACCTGTTGTCCTGGGCATGAACATCTTGAAAGACTTAGACTTTCCCTGCTTGCTGGTCAAGTTTGAGCATTCAGGACTGCAGTCTGCGAGCTGCCTGGTTCAACCTGATCTGGGTCTATGAGGCCTAACAGAGGCCAGTAAGAAAGCAGCCTGAGAAAGTAGGGGTTGTCTGTATCCCCCAAAACAAAGGTTACTCCTGGCACCCCTTCAAGAGATCATTTGGTCTATGCTCATCGGGGCTCACAAGAAAGTGCAAGGGCCACGGTAATGGTGGAGCCCTGCAAAGACCTAACAACACCGGGAGTGACTCATCACTGACACCTTATCCAAGGTCCACAAATGGAAGGTGTTGGTTCAGCTTACCAATTTGGGAACTTCCTAGTTCCTGCTCCAACCAGACCACCATAGCAGACCACTACGTAGTGCCACATCACTGCATCTTGGAGGCCCAGCCTGAGGTGAAAGTCATCTGCGCCCCATTACAGGTGGCCATGACCTCCTTGAAAAACTGGTCATTCCTTTCTGGGATTATCCTCTACCCCAACAGTGGATAGAGAAGCACCTGCTGGTCTTTGCCACCAGCCCTCAGGACTATAGCAGCACAGAGCTATAGACCACCCATTTCATATGGAGAATGCTCCACCCATCCAGGAGTGGTACCATCATATTCCCCCAGCCTTAGCACCATGAAGTTAGTGACTTGACCCACAACATGCTACAGAGTGCGGTAATTTGGGAGAGCCGTGGTCCATGGGCCACTCCCGTTGTCCTGGTGCAAAAAAAAAGACAACAGTCTGTGATTATGTGCGGATTACCGCAAGCTAAACACCAGGATACCTACCGGTTGCCGAGGGTTGAGGAGTCACTTATGGCACTAGGTCAAGCCAAGTTTTTCTCTACCCTTGATCTGACAAGTGGTTACTAGCACATCCCAGTGAGGGATCAAGACTGTGAGAAGACTGCCTTTATTATGCCCCGAGACTATTCAAATGTAATCACATGCTCTTTGGACTGAGCAGTTCCTCCAGTACTTTCCACTCTTGATGAAGATGAATAGATACTTGGGTAATTTCAATTTCAAGACTGTGACCTGGATGATATTATAATTTTCTCCAAAACATTAGAGAACAAAGTCCAACATTTGAAGAACACCAGAAGTGAAAGAAGCATGCACCCCATATTGGGTAGAGAAGCAGCCTTTTCCTCCAACTTCAATATATGACGTGGTCTCAGAGGACTCAAACGTGTTAGGAGTAGGGATGAGCCGAACACCCCCCTGTTCGGTTTGCACCAGAACATGTGAACAGGCAAAAAATTTGTGTTTGGGGACCTGGGTCCTGCCCCAGGGGACATGGATCAATGCAAAAAAAAGTTTTAAAAACTGCCGTTTTTTCGGGAGCAGTGATTTTAATAATGCTTAAAGTGAAACAATAAAAGTGTAATATTCCTTTAAATTTCGTACCTGGGGGGTGTCTATAGTATGCCTGTAAAGGGACGTATGTTTCCCGTGTTTAGAACAGTCTGACATCAAAATTACATTTCAAAGGAAAAAAAGTCATTTAAAACTACTTGCGGCTATTAATGAATTGTCAGTCCGACAATACACATAAAAGTTCATTGATGAAAACGGCATGGGAATTCCCCACAGGGGAACCCCGAACCAAAATTTAAAAAAAAATGGCGTGGGGGTCCCCTTAAATTCCATACCAGGCCCTTCAGGTCTGGTATGGATATTAAGAGGAACCCCGACCAAAATTTAAAAAAAAATGGCGTGGGGGTCCCCCTCAAAATCTATACCAGACTCTTCAGGTCTGGTGTGGATTTTAAGGGATATCCCGTGCCAAAATAAAAAAAATGGCGTGGGGTCCCCCCAAAAATCCATACCAGACCCTTATCTGAGCATGCAACCTGGCAGGCCGCAGGAAAAGAGGGGGGGACGAGAGAGCTCCCCCCCTCCTGAACCGTACCAAGGCACATGCCCTCAACATTGGGACAGTGCTTTGGGGTAGCCCCCAAAGCACCTTGTCCTCATTTTGATGGGGACAAGGGCCTCATTCCCACAACCCTTGCCCGGTGGTTGTGGGGGTCTGCGGGCGGGGGGGGCTTATCAGAATCTGGAAGTTTTAAACTCTAATGTATGGACGTTTTTGGTCCAAACCATTAAAGACATCGAAACTTCCAATGAGAAAAATAACTAACCCCAATCTAAGTGAGGCGCACCAAACAGCCCTATTTAATTTGAACAACAATCCTGGCTTGATAATCAAGCTGTCAGACAAGGGCGGGAACGTGGTATTAATGGATACCTTAGCATATAGAAATATGTGTTGGGACATCTTAAAGAATAGACTCTGATACAAACCAATTGCTGATAGTGTCCTAACGAAATTTGATCAACAATATGATGATCTTTTACAATCCGCCCTTGCTAACGGCGTGATCACGCAAGAAATCTTTAAAGGTATTCAAGTTGCTCACCCAAAAGTACCCACTTTTTATTGCCTCCCCAAAATTCACAAACACCCTACGAAACCACCTGGACGTCCCATTGTCTCAAGTATAGGTTCCAAAACAAAAAGAGTGAACATCTTTGTAGATCAGTACCTACAACCTCATGTCACCACTCTACCCTCCTATGTGAAAGATACCCCAGATCTGTTAAAAAAACCTGGAAGGTTTAACCGTTCCGTATGGTTGCCTATTGGTAACCATTGATGTGGAAACCCTATACTCGTCTATCCCACACGAATTAGGTCTAAATACAGTTGCCAGATTTCTAAATGAAAGAGGACCCACATTTTCAGATCTTAATGGCTTCGTGCTACGACTCCTGTCACATATTCTTTCCAAAAATGTCTTTTTTTTTATGGTTCCCACTTCCTCTAGGTACAGGGGGTCACTATGGGCGCATGTTGTGCACCTTCCTATGCGAACCTGTACCTGGGGTGGTGGGAACGGGATCTGTTTGCCAGCGATAGACACTCAAATCTTTTTTTCCTATGTGCTGCGGTGGTTCCGCTATATAGATTATTGTTATTGTGGGCGGGACCACCAGCAGCACTAGAGGACTTCATGGCCATCTTAAGTCAGAATGATTACAATTTGAAGTTCACCATGCAGTCGAGTGTCACAATTACATACCTAGACATCACTATCAAAATTAGTAAGGAGGGCCAAATTAATACATCATTGTTTCGTAAACCCACAGCGGGCAATACAATACTACATGTGCGGAGCGTGCACCCACACGCTCTCGTCCAGAGCATTCCATTTAGCCAGCACATACGCTTAAAACGGAATTACTCAACGGATGCTGACTTCAAGCGTGAAGCAGATCTCCTCTACCAACGACTTCTAGCGAGAGGCTACACCAAAACAAGTCTTAAAAAAGCCTTTAAAAAGGCCGTAACCAGACCCAGAAATGCCCTGCTTTTTCCGGAACCAAAACAAGTTAGTCCAGACATAATGAGATTCATCACAACCTATTCTGACCAACACCAAACTATACTGTCCAACTGTCCAAAAACACTGGCATATTCTAACTACAGATCCCACCATCAGTAAATACATAGGTCCTCGTCCCGAAATCACCTTTTGGTGAGCCAAATCCATAAAGGACTCCCTAGTACGAAGTCATTACTGTAAAACCATGAATACAGTACAATCCCCTGCAGGCCTCTTCCAATGTGGCAATTGCGACTTTTGTGATTTGCTACTTACAGGACCTTCGATTCTTCTCCCAGATGGTCGTACACACGTCTTACGGCACCACATTACATGTCAAACTCAAGGTGTCATCTACATCATTTTCTGTCAATGCAGAGCCTTTTATGTAGGCAAAACTATTAGGCCCTTTTGGAGAAGAATCAAGGACCATGTATATTATGCTACAAATGGTCTTCTGAATACCACAATGGGGTATCACATAGCTTTCAAGCATATGTATGACCCCATGGTGTTTAAATTTGCTGCTCTGGACATTGTTTATGCCGACCCTCGTGGGGGCGATTTTGATAAAAGAATACTCCAACGCGAAATGCAATGGATACATAAATTACAAGCCACGGTCTATCCAGGCTTAAAAGATACGATCAGTTTCAAATCCTTTCTTTAATAGATCTAGTCCATTAATATACCATGCGACTCATGCAATTTATTTGTTTCAGAGTTCATGCTTCTGCCTTCCTAAATTGCTTCCTTTACCCCCTCTCCCCTTCTTGTTCTTTAAGATAGGTAAACACAGGAATATTAATTGAATTCTTATCTGTACCATTCACAAGGTTCATCAGATTATCCCAATGGAGATAGTTGATATATATGCAGATAAAGTACTTTGTAGATAGAATGGGTATCTGACCGTGAGTAGATATGACTTGCTGGAGAATTCATGTATTATTTCAGATTAATGCTATTTATATATTCTTACCATATTGTTTATGTAATTTTGTGGATGCATCTACGTTTCTGTTTTGATGATTTATCGAGGGCTGTCCACTTGTGAGTGGTGGTCACGTAACATCTTAAGCCGAATGCCTTCTTTTCCTATTTATATGCAGTCTCTCTGGACATGCACGATCAGGGTGGCATACCGATAATAACAAGAATTTTCTTGTGAGCATTTGTATGCATAATTTTTATCCACCATAATTGAGGTATGGGCAACAATGTTAATATAGAATCTTTTATAAACATGTAACTTCCAAACAGTGGCGACACTATGTACTTTTTCTGACAACTTTAATCCATCAACTATTGAATGCAGCCTATAACAGACAGACACGGCATTTTCTACAATGCCCATAATGCAGTTGCTATACTTTGGTATGGCTGGCGCATGCGTAAGATGTCCTCCGCCCGGACGCCGTACTGCTCGGATCTCTCCTCTATGTGGAATGTTCTTCTCTCTGCATAGACCTCTCTGCACAGGCGCAGAGAGTACAAGAGTTGATATCCTACAATTCCCATAATCCCTCCAGCAGATCACACGACGCCCTACTTAACGATCAGCTGTTGCTGATCCATAGTATAAATATCTCTCAGCTGCCATAAGCCCTGTGTGCAGTGGATTGCTGTCTCTCAGGGGCATGCTGTGATACTGAAACTTTAAAAGTAAGTACTTAGCTCTAGATCACTATTAGGCTTTCGCTGTTTTCAAACTAGCTTCTCTCTAAGCCATTGTTATTATTGTATGCTTATAGATACAGTGATTGGCTGTTAGGCTTTAATATAGCCATCAGCAGTACTGGAATTTAAATCCAGGATTCACTGTGGGATGCTCTCTATGGCCCTCTATGGCTCCCAAAATAAGAAATACTATTCACATGCCCCTGCTCATATATTCAGCTATGCCTAAAATGGCAAGTTCTAGCCTTTTTTTAAAAAAAGCCTGTACTCCATTACTTTAATACAGACTCTATATGCTGACATTGGTTGTATGTGTTCCACTTTTAGTAGTTTTGACTTTCGAGAGAATCACCCACCGTATTGTGTTTGTACACGATTGTGCATTCCAAACAAGGTAATGGCTTGATGTTCGTCTCTGCACTCACAGGTGCTTAGCGCATGATTTTTATCTTGAACAGTCTGTTTATGTGTAAGTTATGTGTGTCTAATGACATTATATCTCATTTCTGTCTCGTCTGTGAACCTTGGACGTGTCCTGAGGAAGCCTAGCGGCGAAACGTGTAGACATACAAGGGCTCACTGCACATTATTCATAGATGCATTTATGTTATAATCTTTATCTATTTTTACTTTTATGTTTTTGTAACCTTCAATAAATTTATATTTTTATACTGTTACTTTCTCTCCAGTGTTTCTTAGCCATTAAAGTCCGCCCCCCCTGGTAATACTTAGTATTACTTATTTTTTTGTCCCCTGTGGGGAAATCCCATGCCGTTTTTATCAATTAACTTTTATGTGTATTGTCGGACCGACAATTCATTAATAGCCGTGAGTAGTTTTAAATGACTTTTTTCCTTTGAAATGTCATTTTGCTGTCAGACTGTTCTAAACAAGGGAAACATGCTCCCGTTTACAGGCATACTATAGACACCCCCCAGGTATGAAATTTAAAGGGATATTACACTTCTATTGTTTCACTTTAAGCATTATTAAAATCACTGTTCCAGAAAAAACGGCCGTTTTTAAAACTTTTTTTTTGCATTGATCCATGTCCCCTGGGGCAGGACCCAGGTCCCCAAACACTTTTTATGACAATACCATGCATATAAGCCTTTAAAATTAGCACTTTTGATTTCTCCCATAGACTTTTAAAGGGTGTTCTGTGGCTTTCGAATTTGCCACGAACACCCCAAATTGTTCGCTGTTCTAACTGGCGAACAGCCGATGTTTGAGTTGAACATGAGTTTGACTCGAACTCGAAGCTCATCCCTAGTTAAGAGACCACTTCAGCGCAACCTTTGTACTAATTGGTGATGCCAAGCCTGCCAAGCCTGTTGGAGATATAAAAAAATTCAGACCCCGTGGATAGTCCACGCGTATTCTGCTCCTCGAGACAGATGCTTGTCGGCACCCCTGAGTCCCCATTCTGCTGCTGCTTTGCTGTTGCATATTGTGAGTGTTCCTGGTCCAGTCGCCTTCCTGCTGGGCCTGTTGTGTATTGGCTAACTTCTGTTACAATATATTCTCATTACTGCACTTGGACTCTGTGTGTTTTCTGCCTGCCGCATCATGCTGTACCTACCCACATGTTAGCTATGATATTATAAACCCATGCAAGTTGAATGCTTCATTAAGAAAAAAAAAATTTTCAGTCTACAACAGCCACTTCATCCTGTCAAAGACAGTGTGCCTATGTATAATACTGTATTGTCCGCTATATTATATGGGCTGTGATGGAACTGCTTGGTACCCCGACTAGGTGCTTCCTTCCACCAAACAGTGCCTCCTGCCCTCCAAACCATTCCGAGTAGTTCGAGGGCTAATACCCGCCCTTACCCCAAGCATCGTACACAGACAAGGTGTTGAGGTAAACCCCAAAGGAATGATGGTCTACTGAAACTCAGACACATACTTTATACCCCACAGGAGGATATTCCCCTCCTGATCATATTACCCTAACAATACAAACTGTGAACAGGAATATAATTAACATAGCTAAACAGCCAACATATACAATAAACATTAAGCTAATTAAAGCTAATTACTAGCCTTGATTAGTCAGGGTATGACCAGATCATCTGGCAACTAAGTACACAACACATTATCATAGGTATACACTCAAAGATGAGCAGACAGACAGAAACAATAGGTGAACCAATTAACAATAGGAGAGACACAAACTTGTGCATTCTGTCCACTAGACGAGTCTTCAGAAGACAAACAATGTCCCAGCAGTCTGATACAGTGAAATTAATTTATCTTCATAGGTCTTTTGAGGATTATGATTGATAAATATTTCTACCTCTGATCTTGTTGTAATCAGTAGATATGGGATAGAGGTCGTGGAATATCTGTCAGCGCTTCAACTAGGTGGTCTTTACCATTCTGGGGCTCGGTCTGCTGCTGGGTAGAGGGGTCATCTGCCCTGACTCCCTGAAGCTGTGGAGACACAGTAGGTGCTAGACAGAGGCCAACGGCACTCTGCCCTGTTGCCAGCGCTTTAGCTGGGAGTGGGAGCTTCACTACATCAGCTTGTCACTGGGGAGAGGGGCCGACTGCCCCAACTCCCTGAAACACCAACGTTGTTGTCGGTGCTGGGCAAAGGTTGGTAGCACTCTGCCCTGATGCCAGTGCTTCTACTGGGGACCCAACATCATCTGCTCCAGTTAACTGTTGGGGAGGGAGGCTGGCTTCCTTTACTCCCAGACTGTGAATCTGCCACTGAGGAGATGAGCTGTTTTGCTCCATTTTCCAGACCACCGCTGTGGAGAGAGGATGGCTTCCTTCACTCCTGAGTCCCTACACTGCCGTTGGGGAGGAAGGACAACAACCTCCGCTCCCTTCTGGATCTCCCTGGACCCTGATCTGCTGCTGGGGAAGAACCGCTACCTTTTCACCCTGGGACTCCTGAACTGCCATGGATGTTGACCCTCTGTCCGGTTGCCAGCGCTTCAGCTGGAGAAGTTTGTTGCAACTCCGCGGATGCTGCTGGCAGGAAATCCCATGTCCCTGTCATTGGTGTGGGAGAAAGGCTTCCTGCCGCTTCTCTCAGGAAGGCTGAAGCTGCTGTTGGTGCTGGGCAGAGCTCAGCTCTTCTGCTGGAGGCTCACCAGGTTGTCCTTCCCCAGCAGAAAAGTATTTTAAATCCCCAGTCTCTGGAATTGCTGGGAATCCAGGGCATGGGCTGGCGGCACTTGGGCCCAGCACCAGCACTTCTGCAGGTGACTCATAATCCATAACATCCCCTGAAAAAAAGTCAAGTAAATCCATGTGATAAATCCTGTGATCTGTGGCTGGGGAGTGAGGATGGCTTCCTCTCCTCCCTGATACTTGAACTGCCGCTGGGAAGATGAGCCAGCTGCTCCATCACCTGTACCCTTAGCTGGCTGCAGGACACACATTTATTTTTCCATCTTAGCTCGTCCTGGGCAGAAACAGGTTTGTCAAGGTGAATCAGTTGCATCTGCCATAAGAGCTCCACTTCCAGAGTCGAGTAACTCAACATGTGCAGAACAGAAAAATGTGTTTAGTTTCAGATAGATTCATTATGCTACTACTTTAGTTTTGTTATGGAATTTGTTTCGTTAATTTTCTAGTGAATTCCAACTTTTCAGAACAATTAGAATTCGGATTGGTTGAAAAACAATCGACCAATTCAAATTCTGTGTGAAGAATAACAGCCTAGGGCCCCCCAAAATCTATAACAGATCCCTATCTGAGCATGCAGCAAAATAGGTCAGAAAAAGAGGGGGGGTTTCCCTCTTGAACCATACTAGGCCACATGCCCTCAACATGGGAGGATGGGTGCTTTGGGGCAGGGGGCTCTTTCAATTTTGGAGTGGGGTTCGTTTTAAAATCTATATCAGACCCAAAGGGCCTGGTATGGACTGGGGGGACCCTACAATGTGTTTTTTTTTTTTTGCTATGTTATTATTCATTGATCCATTCTTATCTCCAGATACCTACCTGCGCCTCTCCTAAAGAAGCGAGAATTACCCCCACGAAATGCGTAGAGATCAGTCACACAGTGTCCGGGCTGGGCTCAGCCCTTCCTTCTTAGCTGTCGGCTAATTGCCAGCTCCTATCTCTCCACAGTGACTCACCTGTTGATGATATCCTGCTTGTCAGTCCTGCTTACTTAAGCCGTGCAGCTCAGATGATCTCTGCCTTCGCCTTGGTCACATCTCTAGAGATGCTCTCCTGTGTTCCTGTTAAAGACTTGCTTGGCTGACATTTCTTCGGGCTCCAGATCCTGCTTGCTGTTTTACTACGCTCATCTCTGGCTCCCTGACGTTTTGGCTTGTCTGACTCTCCGTTCCAGTTCCTGAACTCTGGCTATGTTTTGACTACATTTACTCTGTTTACCTTTTTTATTATTATTATTAAACAAGTGTGATTTAACTGTACTTCTGTCTCGATCTGATTCATGGTTTTTGACAGTAGGTAACAAACGCTCCTGAGTCGCATGGCTCACCTGGAATCTCCCACTGTGGCTGCTCTGGTACAACCTGTGTTGCAGACCGTCCCTGCTGCTGCTCCAGTCTGTGTGCAGGCACCCACCTCGAGTTTTACCTCTATAAGAGGTACAGTAGGCGACCGCAATATTGTGTCAATCTCGCCGCTTTTCTCGGCGAGATTTGACATCTGCGAGCCCCGTTGCAGGAGCTATCACCGAGCTGGCTCGCTGATCGGGAAAGGAAAAACTTTTTTTCCTTTCGCGATGAGCGACAGGCAGTGCTGACAGCTGTCTTGTATGAATCATGAGGCGGAATGCCGCGCCAAATTTTAAGTGAAAAAACTGGCATGGGTTCCCCCCCAGGAGCACACCAGGCCCTTAGGTCTGGTATGGATTGTAAGGGGAACCCCCTACGCTGAAAAATCGGTGTGGGGGTCCCCCCCAAAATCCATAACAGCCCCTTATCCGAGCACGCAGCCCGGCCGGTCAGGAAATGGGGTGGGGATGAGCGAGCACCCCCCCTCCTGAACCGTACCAGGCCACATGCCCTCAACATGGGGGGGTAAGTGCTTTGGGCAGGGGGGCTCCCTGTGGGGCCCCCCACCCCAAAGCACCTTGTCCCCATGTTGATGAGGACAAGGGCCTCTTCCGGACAACCCTGGCCGTTGGTTGTCGGGGTCTGCGGTCAGAGGGCTTATCGGAATCTGGGAGCCCCCTCTAATAAGGGGGCCCCCAGATCCCAGCCCCCCACCCTATGTGAATGAGTAGGGGTACCTGGGGGAAAAAGTGTCAAAAAAACACACTACACAGGTATTAAAAGTAATTTATTAAGCAGCTTCGGGGGTCTTCTTCTGACTTTGGGGTCTTCTTCCATCTTCTCCTGGTGTTCAGCATCTTCTTCCAGCTCCCTTGCTAGCGGAGGCCCAGTCTGCTGCCCCTGTCTTGTCGCCGCTGTCTTGTCGCTTCTTCTCTTCTTCCGATGTTGACACGATGCTCCCTCCTGCTGGAATGCTGCCTAATAAATTACTTTTAAAACCTGTGTAGTGTTTTGTTTTTTTTGAGACACTTTTTTTTCCCTAGGTGAATGGGTAAGGGTACCATGTACCCCATACTCATTCACATAGGGTGGGGGGCCGGGATCTGGGGGCCCCCTTATTAGAGGGGGCTCCCAGATTCTGATAAGCCCTCCGCCTACAGACTCCGACAACCAATGGCCAGGGTTGTCGGGAAGAGGCCTTTGTCCTCATCAACATATGGACAAGGTGCTTTGGGGTTGGGGGGCCCGCAGGGCGCCCCCCTCCCCTAAAGCACTTACCCCTCCATGTTGAGGGCATGCGGCCTGGTACAGTTCAGGAGGGGGGGTGCTCGCTCGTCCCCTTTCCTGACTGGCCGGGCTGCGTGCTAGGATAAGGGGCTGGTATGGATTTTGGGGGGACCCCACGCTGATTTTTCGACATTGGGGTTCCCCTTACAATCCATACCAGACCTAAGGGCCTGGTATGCTCCTGGGGGGGAACCCACGCCGGTTTTTTCATTTAAAATTTGGCGCGGCATTCCCCCTCATGATTCATACCAGACAGCTGTCAGCACTGCCTGTTGCTCATCACTAAAGGTAAAAAAAGTTTTCCTTTCCTGATCAGTGAGCCAGCGCGACATGCACAGTACCCTGTCGCAGAGAACCAGTGCGATGGGATCGCGTTGGAAACACAATCTCATGGTCAGGTACTGTATGTCTGGTTCCGCTCTGCTTCCCTAGTAATTTGGGGAAGATCCAGTCCAATGCAGAGGGTTTCTCAACCAGGTTGAGATATATTTTGAGATGCTGTCCCAGGCGTTTCCCATGGACAGAAGCAAAATAGGTTTTGTGATATCTTTGCTTTCTGAGAGAGCTTTCACCTGGGCAAACCCTCTATGGGAGAAGCCAAAACCTGTTGTCTTGAGTTACCTTGAGTTTGTGGCTTTTTTAAAAAGGGTATTTGATGTTTCCGCATTCTCTGCTTCTGCAAGTGCCTCATGTCCAAATAGAGTACAAGAACTGTTGCAGATTATGCCATTGAATTCCGTATCCTGGCAGCAGAGGATGCTTGGAACAATGAGGCCCTCGTGGCTGCTTTTTCTCATGGTCTCTCGGATACAATCAAGAGATAGCAGCCCTAGCTATACCCACTGAGCTGGAGAAGTTGATCACGTTTGCCATTCTCATTGACTCCAGACTCAGAGAAACACTTTCTTTTAAGGAGCACTTGTGGAAGCCTCCTGTACATTTGTCTCCGAGCTTTACAGTCCCATCCTTGCCTCCCTGACCTCCCATAGCTCCTGGTACTGAGTCGGTCAGTGAAGATGAACCCATGCACTTGGGCTTCATGCATCTCTCTGCGGATGAGAGAACCCTTAGGAGGAGGGAGAGACTGCCTTTATTGTGGCCAGGCAAGTCACTTTTTGAAATCTTGTCCTACCCGTCCAGGGACAGTCCGAACCTTGAGGTCCTGTCACGGTGGCATTGTTTTGTCCCCCAGTTATCCAGAAGGATAAGCCCCTGGTTTCGGTTACCCTTTCTTGGGCTGAGTCATCCATCGAGCTACAGGCTCTAATCAACTCTGGGGATGCAGGCCTGTTCATTGATGCTGCCATTGTATTGAAGCACTCAATTCCGCTGCAGCTGCGTGACACTCCACTTGCCATTGAGGCTCTTGACAGGAGACCTCTACAGCCTGCCCATGTGACTCATCAGACTTTTTCGTTGTCCATGGCCGTAGTTGCTCTTCACCATGAGATAATCCAATTCCAGGTTATTTTGTCACCTAAGTTTCCGCTGATTATTGGTTATCCTTGGTTACAGAGGCACAACCCCTCTTTTTATTGGCTCCATGTTGAGATTCTCTTCTGGTCACCACAATGCAGTAAGACATGCTTCCAGAAGGTAACCAAGGTGCTGTGCACGTCTTCACTCTCCTCCCTGACAGAGGAGTACTATGATTTTAGCGATGCCTTTGACAAAGACCAAGCCGGTTGTTTGCCTCCACACCGGTCATTTGATTGCGCAATGTACCTTCAACCTGGTGCCATACCCCCTCGTGGCCAGGTTTACCCTTTGTTGGTCTTGGCGGATAAGGCCATGGAGGAGTATGTTGCAGATGGACTTTCTCAAGGTTTCATCCGCAAATCCTCGTCTCCTGCTGGTGCTGGTTTCTTCTTTGTGAAGAAGAGGAGTGGTGAACTGAGACCTTGTATTTTTAGGGTTATAGTGGTCTCAATCGTTTCACAATTCCGATGGTTACGGAGTTATTTGACCACCTCAAGGGAGCAACGTATAAAGAGGTTTGGGATTTCCGCGCTCACAGACCAAGGCTTGCAGCCTCCCCTTACTCACCCCCTTAGGGATGAAATAATAAATAACAGTGTGTGTGGGTAGGGGCAGTTGGCGCTACCTGTATGGGTGCGTATCAGTTAAGTGTTAGCTATATACTATAAATTCCTTATGTGCTCCCCTAATAGTGACTTATAAGTGTATCTAGGCAAATCCGTGTAACAAAGTGTATCTGTGCCCAATGAGATAGATATCCCATACCAAAAAGTGTATCCAGATTAAGCTGGTTTAGCAACAGGGTGTATATATATATATATATATATATATATATATATATATATATATATATATATATATATATATATATATATATATATATATATATATATATATATATATATATATACGGTATAATAAAAGTATCACTAGTGGTTTTAACAATATTTAAATGATAGGTGTAGCTGCACACAGCTTCCTACTATTATATAGGGGGTATCTTAATTGTACAATTCGTTCTTACACCTACTACAATGGCTAATAAGTCTCTTATCCGTCCACCTCAGGTGCTATCCACTGATTCACATTAAATCTCCATTGTGCACAATAGCCGTGACAAAAAATAAACACAAAAATATATATAACCCACAAAATGTATACAAAATGTGTATATAAAGTGATCAATTGTTTAGAAGTGTACCGATTGTACCATAATATCAAGCAAATTGTAAATAGAAGCCAGTTGTGAAAGTTCTATTCTTAAAAATATTTCATTCAAAAAGTTCCTGCGTGAGGTGACTGTAGTGATGACAGTTGAAATCCAGTGACTTAGGTGCTCCCCCTCAAGGGTCCCCACTCACCCGCTCCCTGCACCCCTGCAGGGGTAAACGGCATCTATTATCCTCGATATTTGCTAGGAATCCCAAATGCAGTTGTCCAATGGGGTTGTCCAAAGGGGGCTTCCGCTCCAGATGTAGCTATCCTGCAGGTTTAGGCTTTATCCTCCCACAGCTCCGTCCGTCCCCGGCTGGATGGCTCCCCTCCTCCTCCTTCTTCTCCTGCACTCAGCTCGGTGCCAGCCTGCAGCCCATGAGCTGATCCTCCGCAGACTACAACTCCCAGCAGGATCAGCTCATGGGCTGCAGGCTGGCACCGAGCTGAGTGCAGGAGAAGGAGGAGGAGGAGGGGAGCCATCCAGCCGGGGACGGACGGAGCTGTGGGAGGATAAAGCCTAAACCTGAAGGATAGCTACATCTGGAGCGGAAGCCCCCTTTGGACAACCCCATTGGACAACTGCATTTGGGATTCTTAGCAAATATCGAGGATAATAGATGCCGTTTACCCCTGCAGGGGTGCAGGGAGCGGGTGAGTGGGGACCCTTGAGGGGGAGCACCTAAGTCACTGGATTTCAACTGTCATCACTACAGTCACCTCACGCAGGAACTTTTTGAATGAAATATTTTTAAGAATAGAACTTTCACAAATTTTTCAAGAATAGAACTTTCACAACTGGCTTCTATTTACAATTTGCTTGATATTATGGTACAATCGGTACACTTCTAAACAATTGATCACTTTATATACACATTTTGTATACATTTTGTGGGTTATATATATTTTTATGTTTATTTTTTGTCACGGCTATTGTGCACAATGGAGATTTAATGTGAATCAGTGGATAGCACCTGAGGTGGACGGATAAGAGACTTTTTATTAGCCATTGTAGTAGGTGTAAGAACGAATTGTACAATTAAGATACCCCCTATATAATAGTAGGAAGCTGTGTGCAGCTACACCTATCATTTAAATATTGTTAAAACCACTAGTGATACTTTTATTATACCGTATATATATATATATATATATATATATATATATATATATATATATATATATATATATATATATATATATATATATATATATATATATATATATATATATATATATATATATATATATATATATATATACACCCTGTTGCTAAACCAGCTTAATCTGGATACACTTTTTGGTATGGGATATCTATCTCATTGGGCACAGATACACTTTGTTACACTGATTTGCCTAGATACACTTATAAGTCACTATTAGGGGAGCACATAAGGAATTTATAGTATATAGCTAACACTTAACTGATACGCACCCATACAGGTAGCGCCAACTGCCCCTACCCACACACACTGTTATTTATTTCAAGGGAGCAACGGTTTTCATAAAGCTTGATTTGAGAGGGGCATACAATCTTGTGAGAATTAAGGAGGGCGACGAGTGAAAAACTGTGTTTAATACCAGAGATTTGTTGCAGTTATGTGTGGTGGTTTATCTTGACAATATCCTCATATTTTCAAAGTCCCTAGAGAGCCACCACATTGATGTATGTCATATGCTTCAGAAACAAAGAGAGAACAATCTCTTTTTGTAAATTGGAGAAGTATGAGTTCCATCGCGAACAGGTTAAATTCCTGGGTTATGTCATTTCCACTGCTGGTTTTTCGATGGACCCAGAGAAACTTTCAGCAGTCCTACAGTGGCCCCGACCCATGGGTTTACGTCCTCTGCAGCGTTTTCTTGGCTTTGCCAAATGTAATCGGAAATTTATTCGTAACTTCTCATCTCTGGTCAAGACCCTGACTGATATGACCAGAAAGGACGGTAAACCACAGAGATGGTCTCCGGAGTCCATTAAGGTCTTTGAGAGTCTCAAGGCTGCCTTTGTTTCTGCTCCTGTGTTGGCACATCCTTATCCTACATTGCCTTTTATCCTTGAGGTTAATGCTTCTGAGACTGGAGTTGGTGCCCTTCTGTCTCAACGTACCTCTGAGAGCGATATGCATCCTTGTGGCTACTTTTCCAAGAAATTGTCACATATGGAGTGCAGTTACGAGATTGGTGACAGAGAGCTGTTAGCAATCATTTTAGCCCTGAAAGAATGGAGACGGCACGGGAGCGCAGAGTGGTATGAGAGCCTGGCAGGTGACTTGCGGAGATAAGGCCCAGGATCCTGGTGCAAGCGGATTGGAGGTACTTGGTAGGCTGGAGCACAACTAACTGATGCAGAGCAGGAGAAGAGCAGGCAGGTCCAGTCACAGGCAGAGTTGGCAGCAGGCAGTCAGCACAGTACAAGGGAGCAGGCAGATTCAACGTCAAAGGCAAGCCGGGGTCAGATGCGGGCGGATAGCAGGGGAAGATTCAATAAACAAGCCGGGTCACAGGGAGATCAAACTTTCAGACAGGAAAACAGGAAGTACGGGAACTGCAGATCGGACAGCACCGAGCAAAGAGCATCAGCACACTAAATAGGGTGATTGGCGCCAAACACCGTGCGCGCCCGCACAACAGCGCGCCCAGGCGGGCTGGGGTGAAGCAGCGCGCACCAGAGTGCCTGACATTAACCCCGCTCTGGAATCCTCTCTGACCGCTACCCAAGGTGATTGTCTCTGACAGGTCCTGGTTCTGGCGAGCCTTTTGTGCACAGTTGGGAATTCAGCTTGCTTTCTCCTCTGCGTATCACCCGCAGTCTAATGGGGCCGCAAAACAAGCCAATCAGTCCATGGAGCAATTCCTACGTTGCTATATTTCTGACCATCATAACAACTGATCAGACCTATTATCGTGGGCAGAGTTTGCTCACAACAGTACCTTGAACCCTGCTTCCTGATTGTCCCCGTTCATGGCGAATTATGGTTTCCAACCTTCCATGTTGCCTGACTCGTTTGTTCTGCAGAATATTCCTGTGTCAGAGGAGCATCTTCGTTCCACTTAGGCACAAGTCCAGGAGGCTTTGCGACATGCTAATGATAGGTACATACTCCATGCTGACCGCAGACGCCTGCCTGCGCCTTCCTACCATGTTGGGGACAGGGTCTGGCAGTCATATCGCAACCTCCGACTTTGTGTTCCCACACTGAAGTTTGCACCTCGGTTTATTGAGAACCCTGAGAAGTATGAAGTACAGTCCATTGTTGACTCCCATAAGTTCTGCGGGCGCATATGGTACCTGGTGCATTGGAAAGGGTACGGTCCGGAGGAAAACTCTTGAGTCTCATCCTTGGATGTATATGCCCTTGTCCTCCTCCGTGATTTCCATAGATGTTTTTCCCTCAAGCCTGGTGGTCCTCCAAGGGGGAGGGGTCGTTGAGTAGGAGGTACTGTCACGGCTGGGCTCAGCCCTTCCTTCTCTGAGCTGGCCACTCAGCTGTCAGCTAATTGCCAGCTCCTATCTCTCCACAGTTACTCAGCTGTTGCTGATAGACCTGCTTGTCAGTCCTGCCTACTTAAGCCGTCCAATCCAGAGGAGCTCTGCCTTCACCTTAGTCAACATCACAGAGATGCTCTCCTGCATTCCTGTTAAAAGACTTGCTTGGCTGACATCCCTTCTGGCTCCAGATCCTGCTTGCTCTTTTACTACGCTCGTCTCCGGCTCCTTGACGTTTGGCTTGTCTATATATCCGTTCCGGTTCCTCTAACTCTGGCTATGGTTTTTTTTTTTTTTTTTTTTTTTTTTCCATGAAGGATTTTATTGAAAAACACAGAAAGGAAATGGTTCCAAAGTATTTGACATGTAAATCAAGGGAAGCTTCCATGGTGTGTACATCAAAGCGGGTAATTACAGCTTAAGTCATGAAATATCAAACATTTGGGTTCTTATATAATCAAGTACATTTTATCAAGGAATGAACCCTGTCATTATAACCGATATAATAATCTCTTAAGTGAGGATACCCATATTGTGTAAAGTCATATTACAATTGAAAGCAATGCCACTTAGACCACTATCTACAGGTTTTCTTGTGGCAATGACAAAGTTTGAGATATTTCATTTGACTTTTCTTAGGGCAGGGATTGTTTGTGTGTATATGGAGGGTTGTCCTGTATAGATTGTTTAGATATATTGTTGAGTTTATATTTTGAATGGTGAGGGGGATGGGCAGCATGAGAGATTGTAAGAAGGGGGCACTGGGGGAAGAAGTATAGGGGTGAACTGGGGGAGGTGAGCCGGGGATAAAGAGGAGAAATAAAGAGGAAGAAAGAAGGAAAGAAAGTGGGGACCTTTCTTCGGCTGTATTTCCTGCCCTCCGCCCCAAATATGGGGGGGGAGGGAAAGAGGTGGAGCAGTTTTATAGGAATTTCTGATTTGTCAGAGGTTACCTAGAGAAGTATGCTTTGTAACAGTCTGATGTTTTAAAGTGGGTCCAGCAGGCCCAGGTGGTTGTAAATTTTTGTATACGTTCCTGTGCGATAGATATCAATTCTTCCATTTCTTCTATTTTGGCTGTTCTGAGTAGCCTTTCTCTAATGGTTAGTAGGAGGTATTGAGCAGGATTGCAATTTAGCGTATACGTGGTGACCTGTTCTATAATGGAGTGTATTTCTTTCCAGAATGTTTGGATGGGATCGCACTCCCACCAAATGTGTATCATGGATCCTACTGCTTTTTTTCATCTCCAGCAAACATTCGGGGTCGGGGTTGAGGGTGAGAATTTATGTATTCGTGATGGGGTCCTGTACCATCTAGTTATGATTTTATACCCATTTTCTTGGATCGCTACATTCATTGACCCTTTATGGGCAAGTGTGTAAATGGATTCCCAGTCCTCATCTGTCAGCGTCATTTGTAAGTCCTTTTCCCACGATTTACGTGGGTTTTAAGTCGCTGACACAAGGGTGTCGTCTTCAAGTAGGGCATAGATGTTTGAGATAAGGTGTTTTTGAGGTATGTTACTGCAGCATAGGGTTTCAAATGGAGTAAGTTTCTAGTCCATGGTGTTGAAGAGCATAAAAAGTGTCTCACTTGTCTGTATGACCAGAAAGGGAATGTGTTTGTGCGGGATTCAGACACTAGCTCCTGGTAAGTTTGGATGGTACCTTTATGGAAGAACTGATGTGCTCTTACCTCATTATGTGGCCATTCCTTGTAGAGGAATGTTGCGGACTCCCCAGGGGGGAACTCAGGATTTCCACGTAGGGAAGACATTGGTCCTAGGTGTTTTGGACAGGTTATATAGAGAGATGGCTTTATTAAAGGCGAGTAGTGTTGGGTAAATAAATGGATGTGCCTTCAGGGTTTGGGGCCACAGTCGGGTTGGTAGCCATGGGAGAACATGTGAAGGATTGTGTATAAAGCATTTTTCTCCAAGCGTGTTCCAGGACAGCCCATGAGAACTTGGGCTCCTCCTACCAGGACAGGAAACATGTCACCCCCACGAGATAAAAGGGCGGTCCTCCAGGCCCATGTCAGTTATTTGTGTTTCCTCCAGACGGGGGGTAACATGTTCCTGGAACCTGGTCCCTAGGTATCATGAGCAGGGGCTCTATAGGGCTATTTGGGGCATTTCACTAACCTCTCCTCTGCCAGTAGCAGCACTCTGCTGGAGAGGTTGGCTGTGCTGTGGTCTCCTGTGTCTCAGTGCCTGGAGAGGGCCAGGACCGGCATGGTGTCAGCTCCCATAGCGCTGTTTTTAGGAAAGCAGTGGTTCCTCTCCTCAAAGGCAGTGTGGCTAGTTGTGTGAGGAGAAGCAGGAAGCTGCAGCGCTCAAGGTGGGGGGCGGGGCTTCTGTGTTCCAAGCTGGCCCACAGGAAGTACTGAGAGCAGGTCACTTCCGGGGCATATGACATCATCGCCAGGCGCCGGAGACGTCGGTTCCAGTCTCCTTAAACGGCGTGGACAGGAGACACTGGCCGCTGGTGTTTTCTGGTAAAAGCAGCCAGGCTGTGGAAAGCCAGAAAGGGGCAAGATGGATCAATCTGCAGTTCCTACACAGGCAGTTGATGCGCCCAACACCAGCACCTCACAGGTAAGCCTGAAGTGTTATGTCACTATCTTGCTCTCCCTGTAAGTGTTCCCTCCCCCTCCCCTCTCTATAGTAGTGGGTTAAGGGGACACATTTCATCCCTCCTGCACATGGTGGTTTGGAGTGGTGGGGTGACTGTGAGTCTCATTAGGGGTCACTTATCTTTTTGTCTTACAGACCAAGACCCAAGACAAGACTCAAGCGCAGCCACCTAAAAAGAAATGTGCGGTGTGCGCAAACAAATTGAGCTCCTTGTAGAGCAAAGCCATTTGTCGCAGCTGTATAGATGGCCTTGTAAAGGATGACCCAGTTACCTCTTGTCAGAAAATGCTAACCTCTGTTAGGGACGAGCTTGCGTCCACCTTTAGTTCTTTTAGAACACTTATTGACAAGCTCCAGACCCCACAGAGAGCTTCAGTCAGCACTCCGCAGCAGGCAGAGAATGAAGACTCTGAGGCTGAGGTCAGATCTACCCGTTCTTCCCCTGAAGATTCAGGGTCAGATATAGAGCCCAGGGATAGAGAATCCACTCGAGGCTTGAGATTTAAGTTATCTGTAGAGGATGTGGATGACATGTTAAAGGCTATCTATACCACCCTTGAATTGAAAGAGGAGGAGGTTCAGTTATCCAAACACGATCTTATGTATAAGGGATTGCATACGAAAAAACCTATAGTTTTTTCCAGTCCATAGTTCATTGGTTGATACTGTTAAACTGGAATGGGATAACCCGGAGAGAAAACCATTCTTCTCTAGTAACCTAAAAAGAAGGTTCCCTTTTGATGAGGACACTGCGCAGCCATGGAACAAAAAACCGAAGCTGGATGCACCTCTTTCAAAGGTTTCAAAAAATTCGGACCTAGCATTCGATGATATGGGCGCGCTTAAGGATCCGATGGACAAGAGGGAGGATATCCTTCTCCACAGAGCCTGGGACTCAGCGGTTGGAAACCTGAAACCAGCTCTAGCCTCCACTTGTGTGGCCAGGAATCTGGAGGTTTGGTTGACTCAGATTCAGTCACACCTGTCAGCGGGTACCTCGAGAGAGCAGATTTTGAAGTCCTTTCCTCTCCTCTTTCAGGCTGTAGGTTTTTTGGCAGATTCTTTTGCAGAGTCGGTAAGAATGTCGGCCAGGAGAAGCATCTGGCTTAAAACCTGGTCAGGGGACCCAGCCTCCAAATTACACCTTTGTGGGCTTCCTTTAACAGGCGATCATTTATTTGGCCCAGGACTGCAGGAGGCTCTGGAACGCACGGCTGATAAGAAAAAGGTGTTTCCAGAGAAAAAAAGAATCCCGAAAGCCAGAAAATTTTTCGTGGCCAAGGCAGCCAACAGAGTCCTAGAGAAAAGGACAGCAGGCCGAAAAAACATTGGACTGGGCACAAAGGCAGAGGCAAAGGGGGAGTGCTGTTTAACCCTCCTCAACAGCCCGCCAAGCCACAGTGACTTGTGTTCCCCGGTGGGAGGAAGATTGAGGGCCTTCATCCCACAGTGGGCAGCAGTCACTTCGAGCCCCTTCATCCTGGACCTAGTGACCAACGGGTACAGGCTGGAGTTTGTTCACCAACCAGCAGAACGATTGTTGGTCACCTTTCCTCCACAAGATCGAGAGATAGCGAGGGCTCTGGGTCTCCAGATTGGAGACTTATTGGATCAAAAAGTCCTGATTCCTATTCAACAGTCAGAGTAGGGCAAGGGATTCTATCCTCATGTATTTGTGGTAAAAAAAAACGTCGGGAAAGTTTCGACTTATCCTGAATCTCCGGACCTTAAACAGGTCCATCAGATACAAGCATTTCCGTATGGAGACGGTTTTTACAATCAAAAACCTACTATACCCAAACTGCTTTATAGCCACGTTGGACTTAAGGGATGCCTATCTTCATATCCCTATCCATCCAGCCTTCCAAAAGTTTTTGAGATCGGCAGTGAAGACGAGTATGGGAACCCGACATTTTCAATTTCAGGCCCTCCCTTTCGGTCTTTCCTCAGCCCCACGCATCTTTATGAAGGTGTGGGGGGAAGCGCTGGCTCCACTAAGGTTAAAGGTGATAACTGTGATCCCTTACTTGGACGACCTCCTGATAGTGGCAAAATCATACCAGAGGCTGTTGGAGGATCTCCAGGCTGTACAGGACTTCTTACAGTCCCTAGGCTGGCTGATAAACAAAGAAAAATCATTCTTGATCCCGGCCCAGAAAGTAACTTTTCTGGGTTAAGATTTTTGCTCAGTGAACCAAAGAGTTTTTCTTCCTCAGGAGAAGATTACCAAAGTGTTCCAGACTATGTCAGCATTGCAGACCAACCAGTCGGTCTCTCTGAGACAGGTGTCGAGGGCAGTGGGTCTTATGACCTCATGTTTTCCCACGGTACCATGGGCGAGAATCCGTCAGCGTCCGTTACAAATGTTTCTTTTAAGAAACGGGGACGTAAGGTCCCTGGAGTCAAGGATCCGGCTTCCCGCCAGGATAAAAAGAAGCCTGGTGGTGAACTGGCCAGCACCTAGCAGGAGGTCTCCCATGGTCCTTTCCCATATCCCGAAGAATTACCACGGATGCGAGTTCCTGGGGAGGGGGGGCCCACCTCAGCAATTCAGTAGCACAGGGAGAGTGGTCCTCGAGGGAGGCAAGGGCCTCATCCAATCAAAGAGAGCTGTTAGCAGTCCAGAGAGCCCTGCAGTCTTTTCAGATGGAGATCAAAGGTCACAACCTCCAAATTCTGTCAGACAATGTCGCGTATATCAACAAGCAGGGAGGCACGAGAAGCTGGATTCTTCAGTCCATTGCCCACGAAATCCTTTCATGGGCAGAGGGGAATCTAGCTTCAATTTCGGCTGTACACCTGAAGGGGACAAACAATTGCCTGGCAGATTATCTCAGCCATCACAGGATAGACCGAGACAACTGGTCCCTTCATCCCGAAGTCTTTGCAGACCTCACCAGGGGATGGGGTTATCCCATAGCAGATTTGTTCGCAAACCGAAACAACCGCAAGACGGAGATATTCTTTTCCATGGACCCAGCAGACCAAGCCTTGGGGATCGATGCTCTGGCAAACCCATGGCCTTCAGGCCTATGCTATGCCTTCCCGCCAATCAGACTGATTCCAGAAGTCCTCTGGAACTTTCTGCTAGAGTAGACGGATCTCATTCTAATTGCCCCATTTTGGCCCAAGAGGCCATGGTTTTCCCTGCTACAGTCTCTGGTTTCAGAGCCTCTGCGGAGTCTTCCGAAAAAGGAAGACTTATTATTGCAGGGTCCAGTATCACACCCTCAGGTGGTTTCCTTAAACTTGACGGCCTGGTATCTGAATAAAAGATACTAAGCGCCCAGGGGTTCTCTGACAAGGTAGTCAAGACTCTCGATAATTGCAGGAAGCTGGTTACTAGAGCCATATATTCCAAAGTTTGGAAAAGGTTTAACTCATGGTTGTCTGAAAATGAAAGATTAACCCATGATATTCTGTCTATTTTGGAATTTTTCCAAAAGGGTGTCGACAAAGGTCTTTCAGTTAGTACCTTTAAGGTACAGGCGGCAGCTATTAGTGTGTTGTTCCAGTTTTCTCTCCTGGAAAATCCCACTATAGCCAGATTTTTCAAATCTATCTCTAGGGCAAGACCAGTAGTGGTGAGAAGTTGTCCAACTTGGGACCTGTCCCTAGTACTTCAAACTCTGGTGGAATTTCTGTTTGAGAACCGATCCAGGTTTTTTGCCCAAGGTGGCAAGTACATTCCACCGATCTCAGGACATGGTACTGCCAACCTTTTGTAGTTCGCCACAGGGCGACCTAGAAAGAAAATTTAGTTTTCTAGATGTAAGAAGGATTCTCTTAGTCTATCTTGAGGTCACCAAGACCTTTAGGAAAACTGATGTCTTATTTGTCCTCTTTTCTGGAGTTCACAAGGGGAATAGTGCATTTAAAGCCACATTGGCTAGATGGATAAAGCAAGCCATCTCTGAAGCTTACAAAATTAGGGAGGTTCCTACACCTTTTGTTACTGCGCACTCAACTAGAGCCTTGTCTACATCTTGGGCTGAGAGGGCTGGTGCCTCACCAGAACAAATTTGCAGTGCTGCCACTTGGTCCAGTTACTCGACCCTCATTAAACATTATCGCCTGGATCTCCTATCAGCTCAGGAGCAGGCAATTGGTCGTAAGGTCCTTCAGGCAGTTGACCCTCCCTAGACTAGTAAGTTCTGGCTCATCGTCTCATGGGCTGTCCTGGAAGACGCTTGGAGAAAAGCTGAGTTAGACTTACCGGTAACTCCTTTTCTGAGAGTCTTCCAGGACAGCCGGATTCCCACACGGTTCTGTCTGAAGTTATGTGTATTATGCATATGTTTTGCAGGGTCCTACAGTTCTTGAGAAGACTGACATGGGCCTGGAGGACTGCCCTTTTATCTGGTGGGGGTGACGTGTTTCCTGTCCTGGTAGGAGGAGCCCAAGGTCTCATGGGCTGTCCTGGAAGACTCTCAGAAAAGGAGTTACCGGTAAGTCTAACTCAACTTTTCTATCGTAACCCAAGCTTTTTCTTGATAATGTATCTTCCAATCTACAATTCTGGACAGGTGGCATGCTAGGTGATACTTGTGGAGGTCGGGGAGGCAGATTCCTCCTTTGGATTTGGGGTAGGTCAGTCGTGAGTAGGGATGATGACTTGAACGTCGTCTGTTCGCAAGTTCGCCGAACAGCGAACAATTTGGGGTGTTCGTGGCAAATTCGAATGCCGCGGAACACCCTTTAAAAGTCTATGGGAGAAATCAAAAGTGCTAATTTTAAAGGTTATATGCAAATTATTGTCATAAAAAGTGTTTGGGGACCTGGGACCTGCCCCAGGGGACATGGATCAATGCAAAAAAAAGTTTTAAAAACGGACGTTTTTTCGGGAGCAGTGATTTTAATAATGCTTAAAGTGAAACAATAAAAGTGTAATATCCCTTTAAATTTCGTACCTGGGGGGTGTCTATAGTATGTCTGTAAAGGGGCGCATGTTTCTCATATTTAGAACAGTCTGACAGCAAAATTACATTTCAAAGGAAAAAAGTCACTTAAAACTACTCGCGGCTATTGCATTGCAATAAACATAGAAGTTCATTGATAAAAACGGCATGGGAATTCCCCACAGGGGAACCCCGAACCAAAAAAAAAAAAAAAAAAGACGTGGGGGGTCCCCCTAAATTCCATACCAGGCCCTTCAGGTCTGGTACGGATATTAAGGGGAACCCCGGCCAAAATAAAAAAAACGGCATGGGGTCCCCCCAAAAATCCATACCAGACCCTTATCCGAGCACGCAACCTGGCAGACCACAGGAAAAGAGGGGGGATGAGAGAGCGCCCCCCCTCCTGAACCGTACCAGGCCACATGCCCTCAACATTGGGAAGGTGCTTTGGGGTAGCCCCCAAAACACCTTGTCCCCATGTTGATGAGGACAAGGGCCTCATCCCCACAACCCTTGCCTGGTGGTTGTGGGGGTCTGCGGGCGGGGGGCTTATCGGAATCTGGAAGCCCCCTTTAAAAAGGGGACCCCCAGATCCCGGCCCTCCCCCCTGTGTGAAATGGTAAGGGGGTACAAAAGTACCCCTACCATTTCACTAAAAAACTGTTAAAAATGACAAGAGACAGTTTTTGACAATTCCTTTATTTAAATGCTTCTTTTTTCTTCTTCTATCTTCCTTCGTCTACTTCTTCTTCAGGTTCTTCTGGTTCTTCCTCCGGTGTTCTCGTCCAGCATCTCCTCCGGTGTCTTCTTACCTTCTTCTCCTCGGGCCGCCCCGCATTCATGGCATGGAGGGAGGCTCCCGCTCTTCTCTTCATCTTCTTCTCTTCTTCATCTTCTTCTTCGGGTCACTCCGCATCCATGCTGACATGGTGAGAGGCTCCCGCTGTGTGACGCGTCTCCTCTTCTGACGGTTCTTAAATAGTGGGGGGCGGGGCCCCCCATTATTTTTATAACATTTTTTGACAGTTTTTTAGTGAAATGGAAGGGGTAAGTACCCCCTTACCATTTCACATGGGGGGCTGGGATCTGGGGGTCCCCTTGTTAAAGGGGGCTTCCAGATTCTGATAAGCCCCCCGCCCGCAGACCCCCACAACCACCGACCAGGGTTGTGGGGATGAGGCCCTTGTCCTCATCAACATGGGGACAAGGTGTTTTGGGGGGCTACCCCAAAGCACCCTCCCAATGTGGAGGGCATGTGGCCTGGTACAGTTCAGCAGGGGGGGCCGCTCTCTCATCCCCCCTGTTTTCCTGCGGCCTGCCAGGTTGCCTGCTCGGATAAGGGTCTGGTATAGATTTTTGGGGGGACCACATGCCATTTTTTTTTTTTTTTTTAAATTTTGGCTGGGGTTCCCCTTAATATCCATTACCAGACCTGAAGGGCCTAGTATGGAATTTAGGGGGACCCCCCACGTCTTTTTTTTTTTTAAATTTTGGTTCGGGGTTCCCCTGTGGGGAATTCCCATGCCGTTTTTATCAATGAACTTCTATGTGTATTGCAATGCAATAGCCGCGAGTAGTTTTAAATGACTTTTTTTCCTTTGAAATGTCATTTTGCTGTCAGACTGTTCTAAACATGGGAAACATGTGCCTCTTTACAAGCATACTATAGACACCCCCCAGGTACGAAATTTAAAGGGATATTACACTTTTATTGTTTGACTTTAAGCATTATTAAAATCACTGCTCCCGAAAAAACGGCCGTTTTTAAAACTTTTTTTTGCATTGATCCATGTCCCCTGGGGCAGGACCCAGGTCCCCAAACACTTTAATGACAATAACTTGCATATAAGCCTTTAAAATTAGCACTTTTGATTATTCATGTTCGTGTCCCATAGACTTTAACGGTGTTTGTGTTTGAACAAACTTTTTTCCTGCTCGCATGTTCTGGTGCGAACCGAACAGGGGGGTGTTCGGCTCATCCCTAGTTGTGAGTATTTTATGCGTGGTAGGTTGTTTTTCCACAGGAAGGCTGTGCATGTCTTTTTGTATGTAGCGAAAAAGGAAGGGGGTAGGTGTATCGGTATTGTCTGCATTAAATATAAGAGGCGGGGGAGGACAATCATTTTAACTAGGGCTGAGCAGTCAAACCAGGATATGTTTAACTTGTTCCATTCCTTTATGTTATTTTGGATTTTTGATAGTATTTTTAGGTAATTGTGCTTGTATAGGTCATCTATTCTTTGGGTGATCTGGATTCCAAGGTATGTAATGGCTTCCTTCTCCCATTGAAATGGGAATGAGTCTTGGGCGTGAGCTGTCTCTTGTGGGGTAAGTGATATGTTTAGGGCATGGGACTTGGCATAGTTGATTTTGAGGTTTGATAGTTTTTCAAAGTTTTTCATGTCCCTCAGAAGGTTGGGTAGTGAAAGTCAGGGAGATTGTAGGGTGAGTAAAATGTCATCCACAGAAGCAGCTACCTTAAATTCTTTATGTGCTATGGATACTACTTTGATGTCTTGGCTGTTGCATAGTCTGTTTAACAGGGGTTCTAGCGTCAGTATGAAGATCAGGAGAGACAGTGGACATCCCTGGCGTGTGCCGTTGCGTATAGAGAAGGCGTTTGACAGGAGCCTATTAGCTCTCACCCTTGCCGAGGAGTTAGTGTATAATGTGTTAATGTGTGTGTACATGCGGGGTAAGAGACCAATGCCCCTCTTGACCTCCCACATGTAATCCCAGGCCACCCTGTCAAATGCCTTCTCATCATCCAGGGAAAGGAGAAAGCCCTTGTTGCCTGATGAAGTCAGCCAGTGGTGTATATTTAGGGTGTGTATGGTGTTATCCCTGGCCTCTCTACCTGGGATAAATCCTACTTGGTCAGAAGATATGAGGTCAGGGATGAGTGGTAATAACCTGTTGGCTAGTATTTTTGTATATAGTTTGATATCTACATTAAGTAGAGAAATTGGCCTATAATTAGAGGCTTGTAAATGATCTTTGCCTTCTTTTGGGATAAGGGTTATATAGGCTTCTAATAGTTTGCCTAACGATGTGTTTGAGTCTGATAGTGTGTTAAAGGCCTTTAGCATTTCGGGTAATAGGATGTCTTGGAAGCTTTTGTAATACATTAGTGTGAGGCCGTCTGGACCGGGGCTCTTCCCTACTTTCATCTGTTTAATTGTCATTTGAAGCTCCTCCATTGAGAGAGGGCTTTCCATGGCTTCTGCTTGTTGGGAGGTGATAGGCTTAGGGCAATATTGAGCTAAGAATTCCTGTATATGAGAAGTTTTGTTATTCACTTTTGTTTTGTCCTCCTTATTTTGCGGTAAGTTGCATAGCTTAGAGTAATATTTTTCAAAATGTCTGGCGATGCCTTCGTTTTTTGAGAGGAGATCGCCGTGTTTGTCTCGGATGTGGTTTATCCTAGAAGATGTTTTGGTTGCCTGAATCGTGCGTGCTAGCAGTCTCCCGCTCTTGTTGCCGTGTTCATAGAACACTTTCTGTTGGAGTACATATCGCCTCCTCATGCGTTTTCCTAGCTCATCTAGTAACGTAGATCGGGCTTGTAGTTGTAGCAGTTCTTGTACACACTTATGTGCCTCCCAGAGGGTGATTGCTGATATCTGGGGTAGAATTTTCTAAGAAATACCTTTTGAATGTGGGAGTGTATCTGACTTAGTGTTTCTGGGTCTTTGAGAAGGGAGGGGTTCAATCACCATGTTTTTTTTGTTTCTCTTGTTTCCGGAAATGTGAGTGTTATTGAAATGGGGTGGTGGTCCGACAGAAACATTGGTTCTATCGTGGCCTGAGTGAGAAGGGATAAGTCAGTCTGTAATAGGAATATATAGTCTATTCTGGAGTATTTTTGGTGTGGGGACGAGTAAAAGTCTTTGTCATTTGGAAACATGGTACTCCATGTGTCATGGAGTGTTAAGTCTTGGATCTGGAGTTTGATTTGGCGTAGGGCTCGGTAGGAGAGAGTAGAGGTGCCTGTGGAGGTGTCAAGAGTGGGATTCAATGGCACATTGAAGTCTCCTCCTAATATTACCATCCCTTCCTGGAAATTGTGCAGGAGGGCACTTTTTTTTTAAAAAGGACACTTGGTGTTCGTTTGGGCAGTAGACATTGGCTAGGGTGAAAGGTTTGATTGCGTATGTTCCCTTAACAAATACATATCTGCCTCCAGGATCAACGATTGTGTCCATCATTTGAAAATCAGCATGTTTGGCAATGAGAATAGAGACCCATTTTGTTTTAGATTCTGGATTTCTAGCGTGTACAGCTTGTTTGTATACATGATTTGCCAATTTAGGGATGACATTTGATCTAAAATGTGTTTCTTGGAGTAGAAGGAAATATGCTTTGTGTTTCGTTAGGGCTGAGAGAACTTGTGATCTCTTTTCTGGTAAATTTAAGCCTTTGACATTTAGTGAGATGCATTTCAGTGATACTTGTGTCTTTTGGGTCTTCTATTCTGGATGCATTCTGAATGTTAGTAGTATGTATCACTTTGATGCAGTAAGTGCACAGGGACCGTTTTGTAGTTTTACTATTGTCTGTTGTTAATAAGACAGGGGTAGTGGGGGGTGAAAAAGAAGAGCAGTCCCCACTAGGAGGTATGGGGGTGTAAATAGGAAAGAAGATCAGAATAGGGAGAGGAAGAGTTATAGGTTGTGAGTTAGGGTAGACTCAAGGTGTGAAATAATGTATGATAGTTAAGGTGCTCACAGAAGTGGAGTGTCCACTTTCTGTGTGTGGTAACTCACCGGAGGTGGTTGTAGGATTACCTAGCCACCTACTTAAAAGAGAGAAATCCGGGGTGTCAGCCAAGGTCCAATAGGACTGCTGTGGTGGGACAGTAAGCTGGAAAGGGATCAGTTATGTTGGCTTTGTTGAGGACTGAAAAAGACTGTATATATGTCTTCAGGTATAGTACTGTGTGGGTAGGTGTGGTATGTAACACGGGAGGCACACCCTTGTTGTACAGTCATCAGCTGTATGTATAATCTCTTAATTGGGTGGTTAGTCGGAATGTCATTATGAGATGCTTATTGCGTGAATTCCATTGTTCTATACATGTAGTTTTTGAGTAAACTGACCTTTATTTGAAAACTCAAGTTAACTAGTGTAACAAACAAACCTTACTGCTGTATAATGCACCTTTAGGCTAAGTACTTTAGATCTTTCTTTTTCTATCTCCTCCATTTGCTTCTCGGGCTCTGTCTCTTTGCAATAAAGAAGCAGACTCCTTGTCTCAGCTGGAGGGTAAAAAAGCCTTAGTGGGTGTAGACGAGCCTGATATGTTTTCCTGAAAGAATACTGTAAGCGGGTCTTGTTTTGTGATTGTATGTTATCACTGTGCCCGTATTTTGTGCGTAGTGACATTTTGTTAAAGATTTTTGTGCCAAGAGGTGTCTCTGCCTTAATTTAGTTCTTTTAGATAGGTTCCGTCTTGGGATTGCAAAGTTGAACCTAGTTATAAAGGCTTAGGTCTTTTCTCCACTATGGCGCAGTGAGTATAATAGATTACATTTATGATCACAAAAAAAAAAAAAGAAAAGATTATGTAGCTAAGCAAACGTATTAGTGAAAACAATCCTAAATGCTTGAGGGTGATAGGAACCTGTTGAACAAGTGAACAGACATTTAAGTGTTACCTGTCCTGGTATCTACAGCAAAACGTCTCTGGATCAAGCATTAGGCAAATGATCTCTTCGCTGATGTTTTGGGATCTTCTAAAAGGAAACATGGAGGATAGTTTTGTATCACGTTCTTATCTGAATGAATGTCTTCATCGAGGATATCTGTAGATTTAAAAACACAGTACCTGAGAAGATCGCTTGTTTGGATAAGGAGTCAGGTGGGTGTTTTCTTCATGGTGCGTCCAGAGTTCTTGGGTGTTCATTCTAATGATGGTAGGGGAGTTCACAGTAGTCAAACGATTCGAAGAGATGGTGGTGTGTGTGATATGGTCTCATTTGATGTGTTAGAATAAGGTTGTTAGATGTCTCAATGGCCTCTGTGTGGAGTTTCAGCATGTTCTAGGGTGTGTGGTGGCAGGTCTCGTCGTGAGATACGATCTCCCGGTGACATTGGATCTAATCGGCGGCGCCTGGATCTGTGTCATTGTGCTTTTGGAGAAGCGTTGTAGGAGACCGGTTTCTATGGTTCCGTTGGAAAATAGAAAGAGTACCAGTCAGGCAAATCCACTGGTGGGAGGTCAAGTTGCTCACAGAAAGCAGGGAGGTCTTCTGGTGTTCAAAGGAGAGTATAAGATATGGCCTCTGTCTCCCGCTTTCCGGAGTATTTCCTCGAGAGGGAAATTCACAATACAGCACACAATGTCCCTGGGGGGTTCAGAATCGCGTGGGGGGTGTCTCAGTGCACGATGGAGTCAATCCATCTCAATAGGGGAGTCTACTGGCCAATCAAGAAGGCTGTTAAATATTGCACATACAGTCTGTGGCAAGGTTGATGGATCTAATCCTTCAGGGACCCCTCTGAATCTAATGTTATGCCTGCCTCCCCTATTGTCTAATCTTCCACTTGTCTGTGGAGTTCAAACATCCAATTTTAGATCTGATAAGGCAGATGTTAGTGTATGCTTGATGTCTAAGGCGACCTTTTGGAGGTCTCTTTGCAGGTCCAAGAAGGGATGGATTTGAGATTGCATGGCCGGGTTCATCCGCCGGCGGGTTAGCGGTATTACTAATTGAGGCCTGAGACGCCTGTAAGGCCTGTGTCTCCTCGTGGTATTTTGAGGCCCGGGACCGGAATATCTACGGAATGTTATTGCTAAGTTGCGTTCCAGATTGCGCTCTGGTCTCCTTCATGGAGCGGGGTGCCGAGGTGATTCTAGTTGGCTTACCCATAGCTGCAGAAGCGTGTGTATGTCCTAGAAAAGGCTTATAATGTCCTCAATGCGCCGGAGATCTTGTCTCATGCCATCTCTGGTCCCGTCCAAAATGGCTATGTTTTTACTACGTTTGTTCTATTTACTTCTATTAAACAAGTGTGATTTAACTGTATTTCTGTCTCAGTTTGATTTCATGGTTTCTGACACAAAGGTACTGTTTGTGCTGCAGAATTCCAGGTGCCTCCTAGAGCAAGTGATGAGGTCCTGCGGAGCACCCAAAACGAAAGCACAATGGATTGGAACAGTTGGGCCAAACAATTGCTAGCCATGCTGGACAAGGCTAGGTTGAGTAACAAGGGTGTGGACACAACAACTGCTATGCCAGACAGGGGGATTGTAGAGGGGCCAGTGGTTGAGGGCGCCTTGGTTCATGCAAAGGTTGCTGCTCTCCAGTCTGAAGGAACAGTTCAGGATGTTGGCATCGCAGATGTGTTGTCCACAGCCCAGCAGCTAACTAATGTTGAGTGTCAAAGTGGCAGTGTGACTTGTAATGACCTGCAGCGGCTCACTGATGCTGTTGCAGAAGGGAAAAGTGTGAGACAGCACTCCAGTTGAGCACCAGGCTGTGATAACAGTTACCTTCAGTGAGGTGGAGGTCACTTTTAACGTCTCAACCTCTCTAGCTTCAGCGGATGAGCCCCTCCACATTATTGATAAGGTAAAAGTTCCTGGAAAGGTCTTGTATTTAGATGTGGAGCAAGTTAAGATGACTAATACACTGTTGGAAATGCTTTAAGTCATAAAAGCGTATTTGCTGTGCACTTGGGTGTCTCCACTGCGGTCAGACAAGGTGGTACTGCTCAGTACTAATGGGTGGAGCCAAGTAGTACAAACTGTGCATGGTGATATTCATCATGAGAGGAACTGGTTGGTACCATGTTTATTGGTGGTGTGGCTAATGGTCTTGAGGTTCTTTGAGAGGCTGCTTCCAGTTACTGATTGGTATGGAAGGCGCTTGGGAGAACTGTTGGAGACATCAGAGGTCTCTCCGCTTGGTGTAGTGACTAGAAACATCTCTGCTGGTGAGGTGCAGCTGAGCAGTGATCAGTAGGGGGGGCAGATACTGTCTCACCCACTAGACCTCATGAAAAGGAAATGCCCGGAATGGACGTGGCAGTAGCGGAGATGTTTTCTGTCACTGGCAAAGAGGTACAACATAAGGTACAGGAGACACTGTGGGGAAAAGTGTTATAGGTATTGGTTGCTGCTACAATTTAATGTGTACACCAGAAAGAAATAGTTTATGCTTGGATCAGTGAAATTTATTAGAACAGTTACCCATGGAGTATTGGACAACAGGTGAGTTGGAGCTGTGCTATGGTCCCGTGGGGTGTAGTCACTCGCCTGTGTGTGAAGAACAAGATTCCTCAGAAAATGGGACTTTGAATGGATGCATTACTGCCTTGCGTCCATTCAAAGTCCCATTTTCTGAGGAATCTTGTTCTTTAATCCATGTCGGGATGGGATGCATAGGCAGTCCAGTCAGTTAAATGAGGCAAACCCTAACAATTATATTCTCGCCTGTGTGTGGTCCCTCCTGAGTTCTGGTTCTAACAAGCACTGAGATTGACAGCACTAATTGTGTTGGAAAGTGTGACCTTGAAATGTATGATCTGCTAATGGTTCGTACTGCAAACAATGAGAGCACTCCCCCTCCTGAACCGTACCAGGCCACATGCCCTCAACATGGGGAGGGTGCTTTGGGGTGTGACCCAAAAGCACCTTGTGCCCATGTTGATGGGGACAAGGGCCTCATCCCCACAACCCTTGTCTGGTGGTTGTGGGGGTATGCGGGCGGGGGGCTTATGTGAATCTGGAAGCCCCCTTTAACATGAGGATCCCCAGATCCCGGCCCCCCCTATGTGAGTTGGTAATGGGGTACAATGCCTGCCATTTCACAAAAAAGTGTCAAAAATGTTAAAGACAATAGACAGCTTGGGACAAGTCCTGTATTAAAAAATAAAAAAATGAAAATGTCCCGCGATGTAAATCCACTCCGTCCGATGGACCGAAAAAGAAAAAAAAATAGTGCGACCAGTACCTTTCCTGAACAGAGGGGAGAATTTTTCCTTGGTGGCGCTGCTCATGGGCTAGCGCTTCCTTTCAGAGCTGTCGGGGGACAATCATAGCATCCCAGCAGGACCTGCACTGACACTGGTCCCCTGTGCTGTATTCACATCTCTGGCAGCCTCCTTCCAAATTCCTCTTCAGTGGCAGCTGGTATCTGTACCTCTCCTCTTCTGTTATCTCAACTTCATCTCAGATTGCAGGAAGCATCCCACCACTTGATACCAAATGTGATGGAACCGTTTGGCACCCTGACTAGGTGCTTCCTTCTGTCAAACAGTGCCTACTGCCCTCCAAACTAGGGATGAGCTTCGAGTTCGAGTCGAACTCATGTTCGACTCGAACATTGGCTGTTCGCAAGTTCGCCGAACAGCGAACAATTTGGGGTGTTCGCGGCAAATTCGAATGCCGCAGAACACCCTTTAAAAGTCTATGGGAGAAATCAAAAGTGCTAATTTTAAAGGCTAATATGCAAGTTATTGTCATAAAAAGTGTTTGGGGACCTGGGTCCTGCCCCAGGGGACATGGATCAATGCAAAAAAAAGTTTTAAAAATGGCCGTTTTTTCAGGAGCAGTGATTTTAATAATGCTTAAAGTCAAACAATAAAAGTGTAATATCCCTTTAAATTTCGTACCTGGGGGGTGTCTATAGTATGCCTGTAAAGGGGCGCATGTTTCCCGTGTTTAGAACAGTCTGACAGCAAAATGACATTTTGAAGGAAAAAACTCATTTAAAACTACCCGCGGCTATTGCATTGCCGACAATACACATAGAAGTTCATTGATAAAAACGGCATGGGAATTCCCCAAAGGGGAACCCCGAACCAAAATTAAAAAAAAAAGACGTGGGAGTCCCCCTAAATTCCATACCAGGCCCTTCAGGTCTGATATGGATATTAAGGGGAACCCCGGCCAAAATAAAAAAAAAGACGTGGGGTTCCCCCTAAATTCCATACCAGATCCTTCAGGTCTGGTATGGATTTTAAGGGGAACCCCGCGCCAAAAAAAAAAAGAAAACGGCGTGGGGTCCCCCCAAAAATCCATACCAGACCCTTATCCGAGCACGCAACCTGGCAGGCCGCAGAAAAAGAGGGGGGGCGAGAGTGCGGCCCCCCCCTCCTGAACCGTACCAGGCCACATGCCCTCAACATTGGGAGGGTGCTTTGGGGTAGCCCCCCAAAACACCTTGTCCCCATGTTGATGAGGACAAGGGCCTCATCCCCACAACCCTGGCCGGTGGTTGTGGGGGTCTGCGGGTGGGGGGCTTATCAGAATCTGGAAGCCCCCTTTAACAAGGGGACCCCCAGATCCTGGCCCCCCCCTGTGTGAAATGGTAAGGGGGTACAAAAGTACCCCTACCATTTCACTAAAAAACTGTCAAAAATGTTAAAAATGACAAGAGACAGTTTTTGACAATTCCTTTATTTAAATACTTCTTCTTTCTTCTATCTTCCTTCATCTTCTGGTTCTTCTGGTTCTTCTGGCTCTTCTGGCTCTTCCTCCGGCGTTCTCATCCAGCATCTCCTCCGCGGCGTCTTCTATCTTCTTCTCCTCGGGCCGCTCCGCACCCATGGCATGGGGGGAGGCTCCCGCTCTTCTCTTCTTCTTCATCTTCTTCTCTTCTTCTTTTCTTCATTTTCTTCTCCGGGCCGCTCCGCACCTATGCTGGCATGGAGGGAGGCTCCCGCTTTGTGACGGCGCTCCTCGTCTGACAGTTCTTAAATAACGGGGGGCGGGGCCACCCGGTGACCCCGCCCCCCTCTGACGCACAGTGACTTGACGGGACTTCCCTGTGACGTCACGGGAATGTCACAGGGAAGTCCCGTCATGTCCCGTGCGTCAGAGGGGGGCGGGGTCACCGGGTGGCCCCACCCCCCGTTATTTAAGAACTGTCAGACGAGGAGCGCCGTCACACAGCGGGAGCTTCCCTCCATGCCAGCATGGGTGCGGAGCGGCCCGGAGAAGAAAATGGAGAAGAGAAGAGAAGAAGAGAAGAAGATGAAGAGAAGAGCGGGAGCCACCCCCCATGCCATGGGTGCGGAGCGGCCCGAGGAGAAGAAGATAGAAGACGCCGCGGAGGAGATGCTGGACGAGAACACCGGAGGAAGAACCAGAAGAGCCAGAAGAACCAGAAGAACCAGAAGATGAAGGAAGATAGAAGAAAGAAGAAATATTTAAATAAAGGAATTGTCACAAACTGTCTCTTGTCATTTTTAACATTTTTGACAGTTTTTTAGTGAAATGGTAGGGGTACTTTTGTACCCCCTTACCATTTCACACAGGGGGGGGCGGGATCTGGGGGTCCCCTTGTTAAAGGGGGCTTCCAGATTCCGATAAGCCCCCCGCCCGCAGACCCCCACAACCACCGGCCAGGGTTGTGGGGATGAGGCCCTTGTCCTCATCAACATGGGGACAAGGTGTTTTGGGGGGCTACCCCAAAGCACCCTCCCAATGTTGAGGGCATGTGGCCTGGTACGGTTCAGGAGGGGGGGGCCGCACTCCCGTCCCCCCCCTCTTTCCTGCGGCCTGCCAGGTTGCGTGCTCGGATAAGGGTCTGGTATGGAATTTAGGGGGAACCCCACGTCATTTTTTTTTTTTAATTTTGGCCGGGGTTCCCCTTAATATCCATACCAGACCTGAAGGGCCTGGTATGGAATTTAGGGGGACTCCCACGTCATTTTTTTTAAATTTTGGTTCGGTTTTCCCCTTTGGGGAATTCCCATGCCGTTTTTATCAATGAACTTCTATGTGTATTGTCGGCAATGCAATAGCCGCGGGTAGTTTTAAATGAGTTTTTTCCTTCAAAATGTCATTTTGCTGTCAGACTGTTCTAAACACAGGAAACATGCGCCCCTTTACAGGCATACTATAGACACCCCCCAGGTACGAAATTTAAAGGGATATTACACTTTTATTGTTTGACTTTAAGCATTATTAAAATCACTGCTCCTGAAAAAACGTCCGTTTTTAAAACTTTTTTTTTGCATTGATCCATGTCCCCTGGGGCAGGACCCAGGTCCAAAAAACACTTTTTATGACAATAACTTGCATATTAGCCTTTAAAATTAGCACTTTTGATTATTCATGTTCGTGTCCCATAGACTTTAACGGTGTTCGCGTGTTCGAACGAACTTTTTTCCTGTTCGCATGTTCTGGTGCGAACCGAACAGGGGGGTGTTCGGCTCATCCCTACTCCAAACCATTCTGAGCAGACTGGGAGCTAATACCCCCCTTTACCACAAGCATCGTACACAGACAAGCTGTTGAGGTAAACTCCAAAGGCATGAAGATTTATTGAAACTCAGATACATATTTTATAAGCCCACAGAAGGCTATCACCCCCCCCCCCCATCATATTACCCTAACAATACAAACTGTAAACAGGAGTATAATTAACATAGCTAAACAGCCAGCACATACTACTAACATTAAGCTAATTAAACAACTAGTCTTGATTAGTCAGGGGGTAACCAGACCATACGGCAACAAAGTACATTACACATTATCATAAGTATACACACAGAGATGAGCAGACAGACAAACAATAGGTGACCCAATTAACAATGAGAGAGACACAAACTTGTTTCTATGTCCCATACAGTGGAATTAACGTATCTTCATATATCTCTTGAGGATTATGGTTGATAAATATTTCTGTCCCATGTGAAGGAGCCTCCCCAACCCATTCTGCAGGAGGGCCACCATATTTCATATGAACTTTATCCTGTACAAGATTAATATTACACCTTTCATCCACTCCAGAAGGGAAGCTTTATTGTCCTTATTCAGAGAATTAATCCAAACCACGCTCCCAGCATCCATTAAGTGACGGTCCATCATTAGAGAATGATCTGCTCTCTCCATGGGCCATAATCAGTGGGTAAGAGGCTTGCTCCTAGTCCTTTCCAAAAGCCCCTAGTTGGGTCTGTCACATGGCCCTAAGCATTGGGCTCCAATTTTTGAACATCTTGAAACCCCACCATAAGTGTAAAAAAAATTGAGGTACAATAGTTATATTACTTTGTTCTTCTAAAAAAGAAGAAATTATATGTTATACCGTTAACCTTAGCAGAAAAAGGGTTTGTACTGATGCATGTGTTGCAATATTTAAATTGAATATTTAATTATTTTTTGTTTACTTGAAGAAAAATGTTTTTCAGAACTGTAAAATCAGGTTAGAGACACAAGGAAGCCAATAGCAAGTACACATAGCGTTAATAGTTTTGCAACCTCAATTGGAGTCTGAAACCTATTGCAAAAACGACAGTTAAAGAATACGTAACATATTCATTTTCTCAAATCTAATCCCTTTGGGGAATCATAATTTACACATCTTTTTAACAACTTTGGAATTGTGGTAATGAAAATCTAATAAAAACAGCTGTGAACTATTCAATGCAGCAAAAGTTTAGCATGTAAATTTTCATTAACCCCTCGGAATAGTCTGAAAACATGAACTTGTTACATAATGCTTTCTGCTTGAATATACGCATACCTAGATAAATACAGCTCAGTAATATCAGATACATTGAGAAACCTAATATCATTCTTCTTTCCTTAAAACAATGTATTTATTAATGACAACAGGACTGATTTTTAAAAATGAATATTTTTGAATGTATTATTCCATTATAGGTAATTTAATAATATAGTACTAAAGTGTGTAGTTATTCCTGCGCTACCATGTAAAGTAAGAACAAAAACATTGAACTGCTGCAAGCACCGAATATGGGTCAAACCAAGCCTAAACGGCAATAGAGATAATATATGTGGAAGTTGGTGTTGCGCTGCTCTTAACGAAATGGAAAAAACTATGTTGCTAAAGGTAGAAGTACAAATGTGAATAAAACGTGAAATAATATAAATATAAAAAATCAGAAACAATATAAAAATATATACAATCACTATTAGAATGCTTCCATACCCAATAGGTGCAGTGCGGTATACCATAGTAATCACGGGTGATAATAGCAAAGTGCGAAGTGCAAAAATCAATCAATAATGACTTTAAACCAGATGTGATAAATATCTAGTTGAAATGGATAAGATCAATATACAGTCACTAAAAACCTCAATGGATTGTGCAAATAATAATGAACTAAATGTGCGGAGTGCAATCAATATGTGCAAAAAATGCAAAAACAGTGTATAGCAAACATATAGCCAGAAAACAAGGTCCACTGTAGAGCTCATGAAAATTCAAGCAAAACGACGGTGTGCAAAGTATAGTAGGACTAGGTATGTAGTCCAATGCGATTTAAATCCTCTTTCTGTGGCTGAGCATAATCATGTGCAAAATGGTGCAGTTAAGTGCTGAAAACAGGGGGGTGATCTCCTCTTCATGCATAGGACACACACTGATGTGAAGTGGCCTCTTACCTTGCAGTAAAGAGGTAACCACATATAATAGCTAGTAATGGCTGCCTCTCTCTTGTACTCCTAACTGCCTCTCCCTTATGTTCCTGGGCTAGATGGAGCTGTTAGTAGGTCTTTGTCTCTCAGCAGAGCAGGAGGGGGGGTAAAGGAAAGAAGGGGCCAGATAGTGTAGTAATTCCGATCAGAGGTTGGTATTAAAACAGTAGTGAGGGTACTCACATAACTTACATGTAAAACCAAACAGGAAACTTATCTCCTACGAACGGCGAGCTTGTTTGCATACATCAGTCTGGAATGCCTATCCCGTCCCTATGCATGACGTCATGGTCACGTGACTTCATCAGGGGATAAGGGGAAGGCATAGTAGATGTCCTTAAATAGTATCTCCCATTGAGTTCAATGGGCGGCCATTTTCCCGTAGCTCCATATGATACTAGCATTGGTGGCCATTTTCCGGGAGATCATAATCCAGCCGCCAATCACAGCCTACTTGATATCAAAAGGGGCGTGGCCAATAACCAAATCCTCCATAGGATGGGCGCAGCAATAGCCTGAGAGGAGGGAGAACTGTCAGCAGAGTTAAGAGGGCTAAGATACATACTGAAAAGTGCTGACGTGACAGACTGACAGTGTATCACAAAAACCGCAATAGAATAAGACAATCTAAAAAAATATGTTTTTCGAAATGGCCAAAAAATAAACAGCAATATTAATAAAAAATGTCAATAAAATATAAATGGATTTTATTAATTAAAAAATATATAAAAACGTGTATCTATGGCGAACGGGTCTGGATAGGCTGCAACACTGACGTGTGCATATACGAGCAAAATAACACAGGCAACTAGTACAAGCTCAACCTGCTAAAATCAATAAGGGTCAGAAGGGGGATATGTATCAATTACATCTTGACCATAATATATCTCTAAATGGGCAGGGGTAGGTAGCAGCAAGGGGAAGAAAGGGGAAGGGAAGAAGGGGGGGAAAGGTGCAAGACGGAAAGCACACTGAGAAGTGGTAAAAATAAAAATAAAAACATACTAAAAATCACTAAAACAGCAGTGGAGGTTAAAGACATGATTAAAATTCGCTAAGAAAGCAATTGAGGTCAAATTCAATATTGAGGCCTCTAGGCAAGAAAGTATCTAGTGTGAATATCCATTTTGATTCCAACTGTCTGAGGGTCCTAACTTTGTGCCCCCCGCCAGTGTTTGATGTATGGTTCTATTCCCCAAAATTTCAGATGGGAGGGGTCTTTATTGTGGCATAGAAGAAAATGTTTGGATACACTATGTTTATCGTATCCACTCAGAATGTTTTGAACGTGCTCCTTTTAAGGGTCTTTTTTGTGCGGCCGACATATTGAAGGCCGCAACTGCACTCCAGGGCGTATACTGCTCCTTCTGTATTGCAACAGATGAAGTTTTTTATAGCATACGTGTCTCCCGTGCTTGTGGTTATGAAATTGAATTTCTTTTCGTTCGGACATCTAGTTCTCAAGCACGCAAAGCATCTCTTGCAAGGATAAAAACCTTTTCCAGTAAAAAAGGTAAAATTTCTCTTTAGGTGGATCTAATAGGTTCTTGACTACTTTATCGCGAATGTTCGGTGCTCTCTTGTATATAAACCTAGGGTTAGTGGGTAGAGTATCTTGTAATTGTTTGTCTGCCAGGAGGATGTGCTAATGTCGTTTGATAATTTTTTCTATTTTCTTATACTGTGTGTTGAAATCCAGGATTATAGGTGCTTACCACCATAGGAGGTTCCTGTTTACTCCTATTTTTGATCAGTTCATTGCGATTCATTCCTGTCACTTCTACTATCTTATTTTTATTAAACAAATGGTCGTAGCCTTTCCTGGCGAATCTGTGTCCCATCTTCTCTGCCTGGTCCAAAAAAGTGTTAAGTTTAGTGCAATTGCGTCTAAGTCGCATAAGTTGTCCTTTAGGGACATTGAAAAGCCAATTTTTGTGGTGCCAACACTCTATTGGAAGGTAACTGTTACTGTCCACGTTTTTAACCACTTCAGCCCCGGAAGGTTTTACCCCCTTCCTGACCAGAGCACTTTTTACAATTCGGCACTGCGTCGCTTTAACTGCTAATTGCGCGGTCATGCAATGCTGTACCCAAACGAAATTTGCGTCCTTTTCTTCCCACAAATAGAGCTTTCTTTTGATAGTATTTGATCACCTCTGCCGTTTTTATTTTTTGCGCTATACACGGAAAAAGACCGAAAATTTTGAAAAAAAATGATATTTTCTACTTTTTGTTCTAAAAAAAATCCAATAAACTCAATTTTAGTCATACATTTAGGCCAAAATGTATTCGGCCACATGTCTTTGGTAAAAAAAATGTCAATAAGTGTATATTTATTGGTTTGCGCAAAAGTTATAGCGTCTACAAACTAGGGTACATTTTCTGGAATTTACACAGCCTTTAATTTATGACTGCCTATGTCGTTTCTTGAGGTGCTAAAATGGCAGGGCAGTACAAAACCCCCACAAATGACCCCATTTTGGAAAGTAGACACCCCAAGGAATTTGCTGAGAGGCATGTTGAGCCCATTGAATATTCATTTTTTTTGTCCCAAGTGATTGAACAATGACAAAAAAAAAAAAAAAAATTACAAAAAGTTGTCACTAAATGATATATTGCTCACACAGGCCATGGGCATATGTGGAATTGCACCCCAAAATACATTCAGCTGCTTCTCCTGAGTATGGGGATACCACATGTGTGGGACTTTTTGGGAGCCTAGCCGCGTACGGGGCCCCGAAAACCAATCACTGCCTTCAGGATTTCTAAGGGCGTACATTTTTGATTTTACTCCTCACTACCTATCACAGTTTTGAAGGCCATAAAATGCCCAGATGGCACAACCTCCCCCCAAATGACCCCATTTTGGAAAGTAGACACCCCAAGCTATTTGCTTTGAGGCATGTTGAGTCCATGGAATGTTTTATATTTTGACACAAGTTGCGGGAAAGTGACACATTTTTTTTTTTTTTTTTTTTTGCACAAAGTTGTCACTAAATGATATATTGCTCACACAGGCCATGGGCATATGTGGAATTGCACCCCAAAATACATTTAGCTGCTTCTCCTGAGTATGGGGATACCACATGTGTGGGACTTTTTGGGAGCCTAGCCGCGTACGGGACCCCGAAAACCAATCACTGCCTTCAGGATTTCTAAGGGCGTACATTTTTGATTTTACTCCTCACTGCCTATCACAGTTTCGGAGGCCATGGAATGCCCAGGTGGCACAAACCCCCCCCCCCCAAATGACCCCATTTTGGAAAGTAGACACCCCAAGCTATTTGCTGAGAGGCATGGTGAGTATTTTGCAGCTCTCATTTGTTTTTGAAAATAAAGAAAGACGAGAAAAAAAAAATTTTTTTTTTCAATTTTCAAAACTTTGTGACAAAAAGTGAGGTCTGCAAAATACTCACTATACCTCTCATCAAATAGCTTGGGGTGTCTACTTTCCAAAATGGGGTCATTTGGGGGTTTTTTTTGCCACCTGGGCATTCCATGGCCTCCGAAACTGTGATAGGCAGTGAAGAGTGAAATCAAAAATTTACGGCCTTAGAAAGCCTGAAGGCGGTGCTTGGTTTTCGGGGTCCCGTACGCGGCTAGGCTCCCAAAAAGTCCCACACATGTGGTATCCCCATACTCAGGAGAAGCAGCAGAATGTATTTTGGGGTGTAATTTCACATATTCCCATGGCATGTTTGAGCAATATATCATTTAGTGACAACTTTGCGCAAAAAAAAATAAAAAAAATAAAAAATTGTCTCTTTCCCGCAACTTGTGTCACAATATAAATTATTCCATGGACTCAACATGACTCTCAGCAAATAGCTTGGGGTGTCTACTTTCCAAAATGGGGTCATTTGGGGGGGTTTTGAACTGTCCTGGCATTTTATGCACAACATCTAGAAGCTTATGTCACACATCACCCACACTTCTAACCACTTGAAGACAAAGCCCTTTCTGACACTTATTGTTTACATAAAAAAATAATTTTTTTTTTGCAAGAAAATTACTTTGAACCCCCAAACATTATATATTTTTTTTAAAGCAAATGCCCTACAGATTAAAATGGTGGGTGTTTCATTTTTTTTTTTTCACACAGTATTTGCGCAGCGATTTTTCAAACGCATTTTTTGGGGAAAAAACACACTTTTTTACATTTTAATGCACTAAAACACACTATATTGCCCAAATGTTTGATGAAATAAAAAAGATGATCTTAGGCCGAGTACATGGATACCAAACATGACATGCTTTAAAATTGCGCACAAACGTGCAGTGGCGACAAACTAAATACATTTTTAAAAGCCTTTAAAAGCCTTTACAGGTTACCACTTTAGATTTACAGAGGAGGTCTACTGCTAAACTTACTGCCCTCGATCTGACCTTCGCGGCGATACCTCACATGCATGGTGCAATTGCTGTTTACATTTGACGCCAGACCGACGCTTGCGTTCGCCTTAGCGCGAGAGCAGGGGGGACAGGGGTGCTTTTTTTTTTTTTTTTTTTTTTTTTTTTTTTTCTTTATTATTATTATTTTTTTATCTTATTTTTAAACTGTTCCTTTCATTTTTTTTTTTTTTTTAATCATTTTTATTGTTATCTCAGGGAATGTAAATATCCCCTATCATAGCAATAGGTAGTGACAGGTACTCTTTTTTGCAAAAATTGGGGTCTATTAGACCCTAGATTTCTCCTCTGCCCTCAAAGCATCTGACCACACCAAGATCGGTGTGATAAAATGCTTTCCCAATTTCCCAATGGCGCTGTTTACATCCGGCGAAATCTAAGTCATAAAATGCTCGTAGCTTCCGGTTTCTTAGGCCATAGAGATGTTTGGAGCCACTCTGGTCTCTGATCAGCTCTATGGTCAGCTGGCTGAATCACCGGCTGCATTTTCAGGTTCCCTGTTGAGACAGGAGAGCCAGAGAAAAACACGGAAGACGTTGGGGGGGGGGAGGCATTCCCTCCCACTGCTTGTAAAAGCAGTCTAGAGGCTAATTAGCCGCTAGGATTGCTTTTACATGAAAGCCGACCGCTGGCTGAAAAGAATGATACCAAGATGATACCTAAACCTGCAGGCATCATTCTGGTATAACCACTCAAAGTCGTGAATGGCGTACCTGAAGACAAAAAAATGGTTAACAATAAAGCACAGTAAACGGTAAGGTATAAAAAATTGCATACCTGAAAAGCAAACATGATAAAACATAATAACAATAAAACATTGCAGAATAGAATACAGTAAAAAAGAACAGAACAATAGAGAGAGAGAATAGAGAGAGAAAGAACAATAAAACGACAACTATTTTTTTTTTATTTTATATTTTTGTATGTGTTTTTTTTTTTTTTTTTTTTTTTTTTTACACTTTTTTTTTGTAACTAACTTTTATAACTGTAACCGGTTCCAGGTTCGGGTCTCTCAAAATGCGATGGCATCTTGGGAGACCCTGTGAAAGTGTGCCTAGTCTGTGCAATGCTGTACCCTACGCTAATACTCAACTAGTGCATGGTAGCGTTCAAAATATTCACCAATGCAAAGACCAGGATTGTCAGGACAGGAGGGACAATAATAGCGGGTGTCACGTCTATATCCGCGCTTGCTGCAGACACGACATCTTTTTGGGGGAGTTCGTTGGGTAGGGGTACTCGGGAGGACATAAAGAAAATGCCTCTCATGCAGCCGACTGCATTTGGTTGGGGATGTGAATGGGGGAAGTACGGGCGCTACAGAAGCGGTGGGTTCCCAATTAGGATTGGCGAATGCAGCAGGAAGGGCACTATGGGCACGACGGGCCTGTGTTTGTCTTCTTGGTGGCAGCGGGACACTACTTGTGCTTGCCACCTCACCAGCTTGAACTGCACTTATGGGACTCGCCATGTCACCAAGTGTTACTGCAGTGCTGGTTTGACTACGACCGGGGTGTACTAGGCCGCTGGTGCTTGCCAGTTCACCAAAACGCTACCAAAAAAACTGTTAGCGATCGCAAGGATCAGGCCTGACTCTGCGAACGCTGCAGTTATGCGTTTAGTGTTTTGTAAGTGACAGTGATCGATCGATACTGCACTTGGGTGGGCTGGGCCGGGCGGAGGGGCAAAACGCAGGTGCTAGCAGGTATCTGGGCTGATCCCGCTAACACTGCGTTTGTGGGAACCCTAAACTGCTGGGGACGCTAGTATAGATCTGATCGGATCAGATATTGATCCGATCAGATACTATACCACTAAGGGAGGCGTATGCTGCGTGCGTGGGTGTTAGCGGTACTGGCACTAACCTGACGCTGCCTGGGGCTGGTGCTTGCCAGTTCACCAAAACGCTACCAGAAAAACTGTTAGCGATCGCAGGAATCAGGCCTGACTCTGCGAACGCTGCAGTTATGCGTTTAGTGTTTTGTAAGTGTCAGTGATCGATCGATACTGCACTTGGGTGGGCTGGGCTGGGCCGGGCGGAGGGGCAAAACGCAGGTGCTAGCAGGTATCTGGGCTGATCCCGCTAACACTGCGTTTGTGGGAACCCTAAACTGCTGGGGACGCTAGTATAGATCTGATCAGATATTGATCCGATCAGATACTATACCACTAAGGGAGGTGTACGGTGCGTGCGTGGCTGGTGCTTGCCAGTTCACCAAAACGCTACCAAAAAAACTGTTAGCGATCGCAGGGATCAGGCCTGACTATGCGAACGCTGCAGTTATGCGTTTAGTGTTTTGTAAGTGACAGTGATCGATCGATACTGCACTTGAGTGGGCCGGGAGAGGGGCAAAACGCAGGTGCTAGCGGGTATCTGGGCTGATCCCGCTAACACTGCGTTTTCGGGAACCCTAAACTGCTGGGGACGCTAGTATAGATCTGACTGGATCAGATATTGATCCGTACAGATACTATACCACTAAGGGAGGCGTATGCTGCGTGCGTGGGTGTTAGCAGTACTGGCGCTAATCTGACGCTGCCTGGGGCGACGCATATCACTGCCAGGCGATCAGGGGGCTAAACCTTTATTCGGTAATAAACGGCGGGTGCCCTGACACTATAAAAAATAAACGAACTAACCAGCGTCACTCGTAACAGTTATACGGTGATCAGTGGTGAAAGGGTTAACTAGGGGGCAATCAAGGGGTTAAAACCTTTATTAGATAGTATATGGGGGTCCATGTCGCTATAAAACGCTGACGGCGAACCTAAATATTTACGTCTCTAACTAGCGTCACCAGCGACACTAATACAGCGATCAGAAAAATGATCGCTTAGTGACACTGGTGACAGGGGGTGATCAAGGGGTTAAAACTTTATTAGGGGGGGTCAGGGGTGTATCCTAGACCTAAAGGGGGGGTAATACTCACTGCCCTAACACTGTAACTGTCACAAACTGACACTATGCAGTAGTCAGAAAAAAAAAAAAAAAAAAAATACTGCTAATGTCAGTTTGTGACGGGGGGGGTGATTGGGGGGGGATCGGGGGGCGATCGGGGGTGTAAAGTATGCCTGGCATGTTCTACTGTGTGTGTTTGTGTGTGTTGTGCACTTACATGTCTTCTCTCCTCGGCGCTGGACGGAAACTGCCAGACCGAGGAGAGATGACATCACATCCTCTGCCTGTGTGAAACTACACACAGGCAGAGGAGGATTCCCATTGGCTGGGAGCGATCGCGAGGGGGGGGCCACGATCGGATGGTCTCCCCCTCGCCTCCCGACGCTCCCAGTCAGATGCCGACCGCCGATGGCACCGGGGGGTGGTCCGATCGGACCCCCCGCCCGCGGGAGGCAGATCACGTACAGGTACGTGATTCTGCCTGCCCGTGCCATTCTGCCGACGTATATATACGTTAGGCGGTCGGCAAGTGGTTAAAGTGCGTTTGTGACCAGAGTTTGGAGTCTTCTTGTATAATCTCCAGATCTAGGAAAACCACGCTCTTCTCGCTGATATCCCAAGACAGTTTTATATTCCTGTCATTCCTATTGAATTTCTCAAAGAATAGGGTAAGTCTATCAGGATCTCCTTTCCACAATATAAAAACATTGTCACTATGGGGGTCATTTACTATGGCGCTAATTCGCGCAAATTGCCGCAAATTAGCGTTAATTCGCGGCAATTTAGCGCGAATTAGCGCTAATTCGCGCTAAAACGGTATTCACTATAGCGCTGGTGTGAAAATACTCCCAAAATTGAATTTACTATAGCTCCCTGAAACTAAATAGCGCCCAAACCCTTACTCTGCTAAAACCTAGAGAATTGCACATGGAAATAATGTTTAGAGCATGATATAATTGCCTAAATGGTACTGAAATATGCGGTATATTATTTAAAGATAATCTGCTTTTAAACTGTGTGAAAAGGTGATTTCTACACTGAAATATCTTTAAAAGTCTGAAAAGTGAAAAATTCCCCGTTTTGGACAACTAGGTGCCAACACAACTGAGCATGCTCAGACCTGAATATAACTCTCATTTTAACTCAAGTGTCTTTTTTACCCGGAGCTATAGTAAATACCAAAATGAGAGCTAATTAGAGAACACTTTTTGGAAGTTAAAATCTGCTCTAATTTAGTCCAAATGAAGTTTCAGTCATTGATTCTAATGGAACAATTCTAACTTTCACAAAAAACCTTTTAATGTTGAGATGAAATGTATCTTTCTGTGAAATAAATTTTCCTTTGCAACATTGTTGCTTCTACTTAAAATATTTTAATTTTAAGAATGCTACAATGTGGAATGTTTTGATGTTTTGGTAAAATATATTTTTCTCTGTCACTTTCACTTGTTACTCTTCATCTCACAACAATCTTTACCCCAAACTCACACAGGTGTCTTTACAATCCACAAACAATACCATTGCTGATGAAAATTTAAAATGAATCACAATTTTTTGTGCTTTTTATTGTTTCCAAATATTCATAATTTGAGCCCAAAAATGTGATATGTGTACCAACATCAGAAAGCAAAATGTAATTCCCCAAAATTTGAGGGTAATATTCTACTCTCACCCACAAAAAAACACCAAATATCACAGAATAAATCAAGAAGAATAACTCTTGAGTAATGTAATTCCATCACCTGTATGTCCATAGAAATGCAGTATTTATGTGTTTTTATGTGTATTTATGTGTAGTTATGTGTAGGAGGGTCTCACATGTGGCAGCTCCGTGGCTTAGAGGTTAGAACTTCTGCTTAGTATCTCTGAGGGTCTGGGTTCAAATCTCAACCATGTTACTTCATGTAGAGAAGTTGTCTCATCTCCCAGGTCCTATAACTATGTCTAAATGTAGTATTTATGTATAAGAGGGTTCCACCACCATTGTAAGTCTTTTCCAGATACACTATGTAGCCAAAAGTATTGGGACACCTGCCTTTACACACACATGAACTTTAATGGCAGCCCAGTCTTAGTCCGTAGGGTTAAAATTTGATTTGGCCCACCCTTTGCAGCTATAACAGCTTCTGGGAAGGCTGTCCGCAAGGTTTAGTGTGCCTATGGGAATGTTTGATCATTATTCAAGAAGTGCATTTGTGAGGCCAGGCACTGATGTTGGATGAGAAGGCCTGGCTCGCAGTCTCTACTCTAATTCTGCCAAAGGGTGTTCTATCGGGTTGAGGCCAGGACTCTGTGCAGGCCAGTCAAGTTTCTCCACCCCAAACTTGCTCATCCATGTCTTTATGGACCTTGCTTTGTGTACTGGTGTGCAGTCATGTTGGAACAGGAAGGGGCTTTCCCCAAACTGTTCCCACAAAGTTGGGAGCATGAAATTGTCCAAAATGTCTTGGTATGCTGACGCCTTAAGAGTTCCCTTATCTGAAACTAAGAGGCCAAGCCCAACCCCTGAAAAACAACCCCGCACCATAATCCCCCTCCACCAAATCATTTGGACCAGTGCACAAAGCAAGGTCCATAAAGACATGGATGAGTGATTTTGGGGTGGAGGAACTTGACTGGCCTGCACAAAGTCCTGACCTCAACACAACAGAACACCTTGGGGATGAATTAGAGAGGAGACTGTAGGTCATGCCTTCTCATCCAACATCAGTGCCTGACCTCACAAATGCACTTGGAAGAATGGTCAAACATTCCCATAGACACACTTCTAAACCTTGTGGACAAGAAGAGTTGAAGCTGTTATAGCTGCAAAAGGTGGGCCAAATGAGTTTTGAACCCAATACTAATACTGGAATGCCATTACAGTTCATGTGTGTTTAAAGGCAGGCATCCCAATACTTAGGCCAATATACTGTATATTGCTTGTGACACTGAGCATGGCTATGGACTTAGGGCTGGTTCACACCACAGAGATGCAGAGAACATGTGTGGGGCTGCCTGGTGGCTAAGTGGGTAGCAGTTCTGTCTAGCAGCACCTGGGAGGTTGGTTCAATTCTCCAACATGCTAATGCTTGTGTTGAAGTTTATATGTTCTCCCTGTGTGGGTTTATCATCACAATCCAAAGACATGCTGGTATTTTATTTGTCTCCTGTCGAAATAGGTTCTAATGTAAGAAAGTTAATTTTGGACTTTATATTAGAAGCTCATTGCAGCCAGGGACTGATGTTAATGTTTATTAGCACTAATCATGCCCAGGAACTTGGACATTTCAAATTTTAGGGTTTACACTGCACAGGTACATATGCTTAGAAAACTGTTGCTTTGTTTATGTGGATGCAAATGGACTTTGATCTTTGGCCTGTAGTTGGAGATTTGATGCACATAGCCAAGGCTAACACAGTTGCAAATCCTATTATGTGTTCCTGCTCATCAGGTGCAATCACTTTAGACATACATGAAGAGACAGATTGAAAGATACTGGTGGGCGTGTACTTCTATTGGGTGTGTCAGTGTACTAACAATGCAACCTCTCTTATATAAAGACCTGCAGTAGGGGGGTTTGTTTGGCCTGAGAAGGTCAGGTTTTTTGTTGTGAGGGAGAAGGAATGAAATGATATTGGGAGATTTGATGAAATGCTTGTGCATTTTTTCAATCAAAAGTGGGTTTATGTGGCCATGCTGTCAATGTTGTGTGTGTATTGTTCCTGTCTGATCATGCAAACATCGTTTGGAAGCATCTGCTGACCTACTCTTTTTGATCTCGTTTAATCGTGTACACCAAAATGCAGCTTCCAGCAGAACATGGTCACCAATGTATGTATGTGTGGATTGTGGGCTGGTGGTGGGTGTTTTGAATAAGTCTTTTGTAATATTATGTTGGAATGCTTTGTAAGAATGACTGTTAAGTATGTTTCTATAATCTTGCAGATAATAATGTGATGTGTTGCCCTCTATACACTGAAATTAAAGCTGTGTCCACTCTAAGGTTTTGTCTAATTTTAGATTGTAAGCTCCTATGAGCAGGGCCCTTAAAATTCCATTGCTAAATGTAGCACCATATTTCCTGTCAATTTTTTTTTAAGCTAGTAAATGTAAATTTATTTTTTCCCTTATCGTCTTTCAGGACAGCACTTGAGAGAGTGACTCCTCCCCTTGCCAACATGAAACACCTCTTCCACCAAACTTTAAAAGGAGGCTCCTTTCCACACATTGTCAGTTTTTGTGTTTCCTCCGGAGGGAACACTTCGTGGGAAGTCAGGGCTCTCAGGTGCTGTCCTGGGAGCTCAGGTTTCCTGGATTTCCATCAAACACTTTTTTACCTTATGAGAGCTGTTCCTCCCATTCCACAGCTGAGGTGAAGTGCTGCTGGCTGGGCTCCCTCTCCCTCTTCATATGGGCTCAGGGTGAGTCCGACTGTCATGGGCATCGCTCCTAGGCGGCAAGGCAGGCGGTGGCCGTTTACTATATTTTTTTCTCAGGTCCACCGCCTGTTGCTTATTACACCGCCGCCATCTTGGGGATGGCAGCGGGGCTCCATCCGCCGGAAGTGAGGCATCCGGAGGGGGCGGCGCCCACAGAACAGGCGTGCGGCGTCATTTCCGCCGGAAATCGCAGAGGGAAAGGGGAGGAATGGGGCTGGTGCTTATTTAGCGGTTCTGGACTGGCGCTATTGGAGTCCGGAATCGGCGTTTAGCCACACAAACACAGCAAGCGCTCCTCGATGGAATCGATGGCGGCAGCGAGTGGGACAGGCACAGGCACCAGCAAGGCCCAGGTAAGGTGCAGTTGTATACTGTCTTCCTTGTACTGTGGGGTCTCTCTCTCTCTATCCCCCCCCCCCCAGTGGCAGGGGCCTGTCTGGGCACATAAAGCAGTTAGCTCTTACTGTGCACCTGTGGTGAGCATCCTTGGGTATAGGACAGGTTGTCTCACTGGGATGGTTTCTTCTTTTGTCTCATGGCAGGCCAAGAGCTCTGATCCAGTGGCAAAAAGAAAATGTCCTTCATGTAAATCCAAGCTACCTGAAGGATGGAAGAAGACGTTATGTCAAGCTTGTATTGATTTGCTAGTTAAAGAAGAAGCTTCTTCCGCTTGCAGCGACTTGATTGCATCGGTTAAAAAGGAACTTGATGCGACTATTCAATCATTTCGCTCTTCCCTAGCAAACCCATCCCTGAGTCAGCCTACTACCTCACAGTCCTCCCAAGGCTCACTTATAGTCCCGGCGATGGAGACTGAGGCATCTCCTACCCCAGAAGGACATTCCCCCTCTCAATCTGAGGATTCTGATGAGGGTGAGGAAGGAGAAAATTTACCTTCAAGATTTAAATTGTCTTTAGAACAGGTAGATGGCCTGTTAAAAGCAATCTATACCACACTGGGTCTGGAGGAGGAAAGAAAGGAGTTATCTCTGCATGATAAAATGTATGCAGGGCTTAGCAAGCACAAAAATCGCAATTTCCCAGTACACTCTGTTATTTCTGAAGCTATTAAGAAAGAGTGGGCAGAGCCAGAGAGAAAGCCTTTCTTTCCCAAAGCCTTAAAAAGGCGTTTCCCTTTTGATGAAGATCCAGCGGCGGTTTGGAACAAAAACCCCAAACTAGATGCTGCGTTTTCCCAGGTCTCGAGGTCTACAGATTTGGCATTCGAGGACATGGGGGTGTTGAGAGATCCCATGGATAAAAGAATGGACCAGCTACTAAAGAGGGCTTGGCAATCCATCATGGGAAATCTTAAACCTACTATGGCAACTACAGTGGTATCCAGAAATATGGAGTTCTGGTTAGAGCAACTTAAGGCCCATATCTCAGCAGACTCACCAAAACAAGAAATTTTGGATTCATTTTCAACTCTGTCTGCCGCTGTTGCATTTATATCTGATGCTTCAGCGGAATCAATTAAAATGACAGCTAGATCTGCTGCCCTAGCCAACTCAGCCAGAAGGGCTCTGTGGTTGAAAACTTGGCCGGGGGACGCGGCATCCAAAAACAAGCTGTGTGGGATACCGTTCCTGGGTGACTTGCTTTTTGGACCTGATTTAGATACGGTTCTAGATAGAACTGCTGATAAAAAGAAGTCTTTTCCCATCAAAAAGAAAAAGCAGCCAGTTAAACGTTTTTTTCGTTCCCAAAGGGCTCAAGAACAAACCAAACCCCAGGAGAAAAGAAAAAAATTGGGCATCGCAGAAGGGTAAAGGCAAAGGAAATGTCCTTTTTCCATCCTCCTGCAGCCTCCGGTAAAGCACAATGACTTGTGCGTACCAGTGGGGGGAAGGCTTCAAAGTTTCCTTCCCCTTTGGGCCAGCATAACAGAAAGTCTATATATTTTGGACATGCTGTCCCAAGGTTACAGGATAGAGTTTTCGGATCGCCCACCAGAAAGATTCTTTGTAACAAACCTACCAAGGGATCTAACAAAGGCTCTGGCCATGAAGAACCTTTTTAAAGGATCTGAGGCACCAGAGGGTAGTGATACCAGTATCCCCAGAAGAACAGGGTCAGGGTTTCTATTCACACATCTTTCTGATAAGAAAACCATCCGGAAACTTCCGTCTTATCCTCAACCTAAAACCCCTGAACAAGTCAGTCCTATACAAAAAGTTTTGTATGGACTCCATTTTCACGGTCAGAAACATTCTGACAAAAGATTGTTTTATGGCATCAATCGATCTGAGGGATGCTTTTCTTCATATTCCTGTAGCACCTCAGTCCCAGAGGTTCCTGAGGTTTGCGGTGAATATGGACAAGGAGATTATACATCTTCAGTTCAGGGCCCTTCCCTTCGGCCTGTCGTCAGCTCCTCGTATTTTTACGAAGATAATGGCGGAAGCTCTCGCCCCTCTTCGACTCCAGGGGATTGCGGTAATTCCATATCTGGACGACCTCCTCTTTTTTGCCCCATTTAGGGAAAAGTTGCAGGAGGATTTGAACAAATCCCGCAGTCATTTGGAGTCACTAGGGTGGATAGTGAATGTTCAAAAATCAAATTTCATCCCAGCTCAGCAAGTACTGTTTCTGGGTTATTTGATAGATTCAGTGGAGCAAAAGATTTTTCTCCCAGAAGAGAAAAAGATCAAGGTCCAAAGGGTAATAACGGCACTACAAACAAATCAACTGATTTCAGTCCGAAAGGTTATGTCGGCCCTGGGGACATTAACCTCTTCAATGCCAGCCATCCAATGGGCAAGGCTGCATTTCAGGACCCTCCAGAGGTTCCTTCTAAGGACATGGAACCACAGGACGGAGAGTTTGGATACAAAAGTAAAGATTCCCACCAGAGTCAAACGTTCACTTTGGTGGTGGAAAAGTCAGGTGGTACTGCAAAGAGGTCTTCTTTGGTCTTTTCCGACCGGGAAATTGGTCACAACAGACGCCAGTTTGCAGGGATGGGGGGCCCACATGGGTCAAGCCTTAGCGCAGGGAACATGGTCCCAGTTCGAGGCCCAAAGATCCTCAAATTGGAGAGAGCTGAAGGCAGTTGCCCTAGCATTAGCTTTCTTCTCTCAAAACCTCATAGATTTTGTCGGACAATGGCACGGCCATAGCCTACCTGAACAAACAGGGAGGCACAAGAAGCAGGGCCCTTCACTTACTGTCAGTAGAGATTCTGGAGTGGGCGGAGAACCACTTACTATCTCTATCCGCAGTCCATCTAAAAGGCACATTGAACGAAGTAGCGGATTATCTGAGCCGACAAAAAGTTCAGGAATCAGAGTGGAGTCTGAACAGGAAGATGTTTGCATTAATCACCAGTGTTTGGGGCCTTCCGCAGGTAGATCTGTTTGCTTCAAAACAAAACACGCAGCTCCCGAATTTTTTCTCCCTTCAGAGAGACATTTGCTCTCAGGGGATAGATGCTCTGGCACATCCGTGGGATTTTCACCTAGGGTATGTTTTTCCTCCGTTCCGATTAATCCCTCTAGTGTTGAGGAAAATACTGAAAGAGAGTATCAATCATTTTGATTACTCCATATTGGCCAAAGAGAGCTTGGTTTTCCACGATTCTGCAGCTGGCAATCAAACCATGTTGGCATCTCCCGCTCAGTCAGGATCTGTTGATTCAGGGGCCAGTGCTTCATCCAGAGGTAGGCAGGTTAAAGGAGATCCTTATCTTCAGAACTCACTGCCTGGTATCTGAGGAGCAATTAATGAGAAGCAAAGGCTTTTCAGAACGTTTAACTGCTACGTTGCTTTCCAGTAGGAAAAAGGTAACCAGGGATATTTACGCCAAAGTATGGAAAGTCTATGTTTCTTTCTGTCATTCAGAACATAGGGGGGTTAAAGACCTAGTTTCAGTGCTGGAATTTTTGCAAAAAGGTGCAGACAAGAATCTGACGGTCAGCACTCTTAAGGTGCAGGTGGCTGCCTTGGGAGTTTATCTGGAGAGAGCCTTATCTTCAGAAACTCTGATCATGAGATTTTTCAAAGCACTTTCCAGGTCGAGACCGGTACCGGTGAAGCATTTCCCAAATTGGGATCTCTCAGTGGTTCTGCAGGCTCTGGCAAAAGAACCATTTGAGCCTTTACAGGCCATATCCCTAAAGAATTTAACTTTGAAGACTATTTTTCTGGTCGCAATTACTTCAGCAAGAAGGATTAGTGAACTGCACGCCCTATCAGTAAAAGAGCCTTTTTTGTCAGTTTTTCCTGATAGAGTTGTCCTTAAAGTAGATCCGGGGTTTTTGCCAAAAGTGGCAAGCTTTAGTAACAGGTCTCAAGAGATTACTCTACCAACCTTTTCTGCTAACCCTTCGGGTGCAAAGGAAGAGCAGTTTCACAATTTAGATGTAAGACGTATCCTATTACAGTATATGGAAGTAACAGGAGGGTTTAGAGTTTCAGATTCATTATTCTTTTTTCTGGAAACAAGAAAGGCCAACAAGCATCAAAAGCATCATTGGCTAGATGGCTTAAAACAGCTATTTCTGTAGCCTATTCTCAAATGGGTTTATCTTCCCCGCTGGGAATTAGGGCTCATTCAACAAGAGCGCAGGCCACTACATGGGCAGAAAGAGCTGGTGCCACCCCAGATCAGATTTGTAAGGCGGCTACGTGGTCAAGCTACTTAACGTTTGTCCATCATTACAGACTGGATCTCCTATCAGCAGGTGATCAGGCTTTTGGCAGAAAGGTTCTGCAGGCTTTGGTCCCTCCCTAGGGGGGTAAGTCTCTATTATCCTCTCAAGTGCTGTCCTGAAAGACGATAAGGGAAAATTCAAGTTAGACTTACCGGTAACTTGTTTTCCTTGAGTCTTTCAGGACAGCAGCATCCAGCCCTATTGTTTTTATATATTATATTATAATATATATATATATATATATATATATATATATATATATATATATATATATATATATATATATATATATATATATATATATATATACTGTGACTAATCATATCTCGATTATGTGTTCCAGTTTGGGGCCGGAGGTTCTCTACTACTACTGACAATGTGTGGAAAGGAGCCTCCTTTTAAAGTTTGGTGGAAGAGGTGTTTCCTGTTGGCAAGGGGAGGAGTCACTCTCTCAAGTGCTGTCCTGAAAGACTCAAGGAAAACAAGTTACCGGTAAGTCTAACTTGAATTTTTTTCTGCCGGTAAAATAAAAGTACATTATTGAGCTTTTGGTGTGTGTGTGTGTGTATATGTGTGTGTGTGTGTGTGTGTGTGTGTGTGTGTGTGTGTTTTTTTTTCTTTCTACTTTTCTTTCTCTTTAGTTTTTGTGGGTTGTGGTTTTGGGAAAGTGCAATATCTCTTATATTTTATTTCAATATGTATTTGTGCACCAAAAAACTAATCTCTTTGCCCTGGTTCACATGCTACTTTGGAATTGCGCTACTTCACTTGAAGTAGCACGATTTCAAAGTAGCAAGGTCAGCGTGATTTCAGGTGGCTTCATACACAAATGTCTATTGAAGTCGCACCTGAAATCGGCAAAAGTAGTGCAGGAACTACTTTAGCAAATTGATGCGGTGCCACAAAAAAATGTTGCATCGATTGGAACAGTGCCAATAGTCATGCGATTTGATCTCTCAAATCGCATGACCAATCGCTCCAATGTAAACCTAGGCTTCTGCACAACTGCAAGTTATATATAAAGATTCCACCTTTATCATTAACAGCTGTGGAGAATTGCAGGTAATGAATTCAGCTGGTGGATAGGCAGTGTTTGAATGTGTCAGTTCTGGTTCACATTGGTGTGATTTGACATGTCAAATCTGTGGCAATTGCACTGTTCTAATTGGTGCGATTTGTATTGATATTGGTGCAGAAACCTGCACTGATGTCTCTGATGTTGCCCCCACAGTCGGGACTGACATGCGGGAATGAAATTGTGGGAGCTCAGCTGAATGCTTTCCTCCTGCTGTCAGTGTGAACCAGGGCTCAAACTGGGCCTTTTTACCTTTGTAATTCACCTGCTGCTAACCCAGGGACACCATTTCTTATCAAACTCCCTTAAGTTTACCTTCAAATATATGTAGAAATACAGATTTGCATATCTGAAAATAAAAAATACTAATCATGGTTGAGATCAAATAGTCGCAGCTGCAATCAAAAGCGTGGTTTCACCTTCTGACCTGGAAATTAGTCATTGTATGCACCCAGAAGTTCCTGTGCTGGTCAGGATCTCCATCTAGGTGGACATGGCGAGGTCTCTTTAGCAGAGAGGAGGTGCTGCTCATTGGCCGGGTAAGTGTAGGATATGTACTTGTACTTAATCAATGCGGGGTGGATGTGGTAGTTAGATTTGGTGATGGTGGGGTTCACTGATTTGTTTGGCATCACCACACATTTGCTTCCGTCCCATGTGCACACATCACTTCCTGCATTTGTTCTTCTGATGTAAATTAGTAAGGACTATGCAAGTATAAATGAGAGCTCCTTTTAATAAAATATATATGACTTGTTTCACAGCTGAGCGAATTTTCCAGCAAATTTGGACCTCTGAGTTGCATGACAAGTTGTACCCCATGATTCTCACTGATGACCATTCATATCTGTGCTACTTTTTAAGTCGCACCAACTTCAAAGTAGTCCCTGTACTACTTTGGTGTGACTTGAGGTATATCGGGTACAATATTACACCGGCATTCCCGGAAGTTGGGGCCAAGTTGCAGCGGCAAAGTGGCAGCAAAATAGTGTGACTTTCAGGTTGCAGCAGTGTGAATGAGATTCAAGGATAACACCTTTGAATTTGGCCCTATTGTCACTTGTGCATCCTGAAGGTGTAGCAAATTTGTCCCTGCACTACCTTGGTTTGACTTTGATGCAATTTGAGGTCCATACACCACAAGATTACACAGACATTGCTTCAAGTCATAACAAAGCTGTGCAATTTTAAGGTCGCACAAGTGCAAATGGGTCCTTATTCAAAGGTGTTATCAATTAATCGCATTAGGTTACTTTCACACTTGGGTGACTTTTCATGGAGCTTTGGACCTCAGAGTCACATGAAAAGTTGTCCCCCTTGATTTCCATGCATATTTATTAGAGCTGCACGATTAATCATCATCGTGATTTTTTTCCCCTTTACGATCTTGAAAAAAGCGTTTCACGATTCTTGCTATGCAAAGAACTCTCTCTGCTCTTCTAAAGCCACAGCCGAAAAACCAGGAAGTCTGCCAAGAATTAGAACATTCTTTATCAGTGAACTTAACTAGAAACCTTGTAACAATTTGTCCATTAAATAGAATTCCGTGTAAGTGAGGAAAGTTTAACCACTTAAACACTAAATATTTTTCTGACATGTGTTGGTTTCATGTTAAAATCATTTTTTTTTTTTTGCTAGAAAATTACTTAAAACCCGAGGGAGATGGGCGGAGCCTAGCGGAGCAGACATGCATTGTTAGAGCTCCGCACCGCTGAGGAGAGAAGAGAAGGACAAAGCGGAGACTGCAGGCTCAAAAGGTATCCATTTGAACCTTTTTGCCCCAGGGAACAAACTGTGAAAGTTTGGGCAGGAAATATGGTACTGGGAGGAAACCGTGGCAGAAATAAAAATCACCTCACAAAGAGCTCACAGGCACTCACTGCAGCTGAAGCAGCTCCAGTCACCTCACAAGATACAGCATCAGGGCGCTCTCACAGACAGAAAATGTCACAGCAAGACTCTCCATTTGAGTCAGATACAGAACAAATCCTCTCACAAACTTCTCCACAAGCCTCCTCAGCATCCCCAGTAATATTACAATTTGAAAAGATGCTTCATAAGGCTTTAAAACAAACCTCAGACCAAATAACAAAAAGCCTAACCAAAGAAATAAGAGAGCTGGGAAACCGCACCGCAGCCTTAGAAATAAAAATGGATGAAATTGAAATTACAACCCAAGTAAATATAACAGAATTGGAACAATTAAAAGAAGAGAATTTAATACTTCAAACTAAGCTTGAAGATTACGAAAATAGAGCCAGACGTTCAAACTTGCGTATAAGGGGAATACCTGAAACTGTGACAGACCTGCAATCTACTATTACTGCTCTATTACAAGAACTAAAGCCAGATATCCCTATTGAACGTTTAGAACTGGACAGAGTACACAGAGCCCTCACAGCCAAAAAGATAGATGGACCCCCACGTGATATAATCACAAAATTTCATTATTACAGAACGAAAGAACAAATACTAATTGCTGCAAGAGAAAAAAAGGAACTTTAATTTTCAAGGACACAATTATCAAATTTTTGCTGACCTATCCCAACTTACTATTACTAAAAGACGATCCATGAAACCCCAACTAATGGAACTGCAACGCCACAACATTATGTATCAATGGGGCTTCCCCTTTTCAGTCAGATTTAACCACCAAGGTACAATTTACAGAAGCAGATCAGCAGATGAACTACAACAAACCCTTTTAAAATTAAATCTGACAGAACCCACAAGCAGCAACACTCCCACACGCAGAAGAATGGCATCATCTACACCTTCAGGCAACACTCAGAAAATCTCAGAACAAAATGGGAATCATCATTCTCACAAAAGAGGCCGTTATGCCACATCATCCATGGACCAAGAAGATTCAATGGACTGACATCCTAATTCCTGATATCTCTTCATTTATTATACTAAGAGATGGTTCTCTATAAAAAACCTGTATTTATAACTGAATGTAACTGCATTCTGATAGTCACACACTGTGTGGGATCATGTTACATTCCAGTTATATTTCTTATTACTTCTGATTCATATAGCCTTAGAATATATAAGTGAAATAAGGAAATTCTTGTTCAGTTATATATTATCAGGTAATAACAATAGATTTATTACTTTTTAGGACAAATATGTTCAATAATCCAGAAGTAATGGAAGCTTTTTCTTTCTTTTCTTAAAACAAATATATTATTACCTAACTAGTTCCTAGAATTATGTTTTTGTTTATTCTAATCTGAAGCAATACAACCTCAATTTTATGAGTTAACATATCTAAACAGTTACATATGAATAAAATATGTAATTGTTTACTCTAAAAGGGTTAAAATCCCAAAATAATTCAAACTATCTTCATCAATACCAAAGTTATTAACAGTACCTTTCTAACTGAATTATTTAGCCTAGGGCAAGACTAACCATATACAACCACCCTGGAATAAATAATTTCAACAAAAACTATATTCTGCACTCCAATTAATGAAACATCATTTTGATGTCTTTTGACATAGCACTTCTCTCCTGTAAGCGGAAGATCCGTGTACCCCCATTAGCCCTCCTCATTCTCCCAACCATATTATGTGGGAGTGTGACGAAGGCACTTATTCCCCTGAGAGAGATATTTATTCTCTTTCACGGGTAAATTGTGATTACTTGCAAAAAATAATTTATACAATGTATCATCTAATCTCATATGTTTTTTGTTTACTCTTTACTCCAGAATTCACTGGTTTCTTTTCTATCTATTCATCTCTTCAGTCCACACAGGTTGATCTGCGCAGTCAGCTCTGCATAACAAAAAGTAAGTCAAAACTATTTGATCTGTTGCCATGGCACCACTGAATATACTTTCCCTGAATGTTCAGGGAATAAATGTCCCTCAAAAAAGGACCAAAGCCTTCCGTACTTTACATAACAAGAAGGCTCACATAGTATGCCTCCAAGAAACACACTTCACCAAAGATTCTACTCCAAAATATATTTCTCCTTTTTATCAACAAATTTACACGGCTTCTGCCTGTACCAAGCAAAGGGGAACTCTAATTGCATTTCACCGATCCACACCATTCACCTTATCAGAAATTAAAGACCCAGAAGGTAGATACCTGATACTCATGGGTTATATAATGGATACAGCAATCATGGTGATTTCCTACTATGCTCCTAACAAACAACCTACACCATTCCTCTCACATATATTACAAGTGATTAATACACACAAAATAGGAACAGTGATAATGTGTGGGGATTCGAACCAGGTCCTCCTCCCATTTCTAGATAAATCACCTTTTACACCATCCAAAATAACCTCTAGATTACCTTTTTCTCAACTTCTTTCCAAATACAATCTGGTAGATTCGTGGAGAGAAAGTAACCCAATGAAAAAGAAATTCACTTATTTCTTGCACCCTCATCAAAACTTCACCAGAATAGATCATATTTTTCTAACAATAGGAATGATACCAGAAATTATTGCATCAGATATAATTCCGATTCCGTGGTCTGACCATAATGCAGTATACACTACTATAGCCTCAGCCATACCAAAAGCGCATGACCCAACGTGGTACTTACCGGACATAATGCTCAAACACCCACTACATCAGATGGCCATTGAACAAGCTTTAAAGGAATACATATCAATTAATAATACAACAGACATCTCCCCAATAACACTGTGGGAAGCTCATAAGCCTGTCTTGCGTGGTACAATACAAAGACAAATGGCACTATTTAAACGGGAACGCAAAAATCTAGCAACAAAACTACAACTCAGTTTTAATGCAGCCTACATATCATTTCAAGATAATCCATCTCAGAGTACAAAATCTCATCTGGAAAAATCTAGATTGGAATACGATCTATTTCTCACTGAGTCAGTTGATAAATCCCTCAAACGCTCCAAACACAATTTCTACATGAATACAAACAAACCAGGTACATGTTTGGCTCGGGCATTAAATTCAACTAACAGATCTTTCAAACCAATACGTTTGAAATTATCAAAAAATGTTTACACTTGTAATCCAGTTAAAATAGTCCATAAATTTCACTCACATCTCGCAACTTTATACAAGACAAACAATGAATTTAATCCTACAGAGGCTGAATCCTTCTTCTCAAAAATAACCTTACCTGAGTTATCTCAGAATCAAAAAAGCAGTTTGGATGAGCCTATAACTATAGATGAAGTTGCTAACGCCATAAAAGACCTAAAACTTAACAAAAGACCAGGCCCAGACGGCTACTCGGCTTTATACTATAAAACATTCTCAGAAATACTCTCTCCCATTCTCACTGAAACTTTTAACAAACTTCTAGATGGACATTCTTTTCGGCAAGAAACACTAATGGCAATTGTTTGTATGATCCCAAAACCCCTTTCTGATGATACTTCCTGTGTGAATTATCGGCCTATCTCTCTGTTAAACCTCGATATTAAATTATTAGCAAAAATAATAGCAAAACGCCTCAATAGCATTATAGGAAAATTAATACATAGAGATCAAGTAGGCTTCATGCCAAATAGACAGGCAGGCGATAATATACGCAGGGCAGTGTTATTGGCACATATTGCTAAAAAACGGAAAATCCCTTTATGTTTTCTATCTCTCGATATTAAGAGGGCATTTGACACAGTATCCTGGCAATATATGCAATATTCATTACAAAAATGGGGTTTTGGACCCAACTTTTTAACATGGATCAAAGCATTATATAATAAACCCAAAGCCTATATAAAATATGCTGGATACAAATCTGATGCCTTTAATATCGAAAGAGGTACCCGACAGGGTTGCCCATTATCTCCCTTATTATTTGCCCTTATACTCGAACCCATGGCCCAATACATCAGAACAAACCAAACTATAACTGGCATTGAAGTAGGAGGTATTACACACAAATTATGTATATTTGCAGACGATATATTACTTTTTCTATCATCACCACAGGTCTCTGGTCCTAACTTAATACCAGCTCTTCATGGATTTGCAGCCCTATCCGGCCTTATGATTAATCCTAAGAAATGCCTAGTGCTTAATATTTCACTCACAAACATGGAATTGATCCCGGCTAGGGCTGCACTCCCATTCACATGGGCAGAAAAATCAATCCCATATCTTGGAATTCATTTAACAGCATCTCATTCTGACTTATTCTCAACCAATTATCCTCCTGTATTAAGACAGATCACAAATCTAATAAAACAATGGTCGCAACTTCCTTTATCCTGGATAGGGAAGATTAATGCAATCAAAATGACTATTCTACCCAAATTGCTTTATCTATTCAGAGTCCTCCCTATTCCAATTCCTTCCTATTTTTTGAGAATAGTACAAAAAAGAGCAACTTCGTTTATATGGGGCTCTTCTAAACCACGTATACCTATACACACACTACATCTTCCCAAAAATAAAGGAGGCCTGGGATACCCTAAATTTACTAACTACTACAGAGCAGCACATTTGGCCAGTCTGTCCAAATACCATGCAAAACAGGAATCCCATTATGGGTATTTATAGAGGCTTCAGAAAATGACCCTCTATTAATATCAAATTTATTATGGCTTGATCCTAAAGACCGCTTTAAAATTCATAATCCCATAACTAAACACTTCTTATCTCTCTGGGATAAACTAAAAACCAAATATCAGTTACAATCTCCACACAATCCTCTCCTTTCTTTTATCAGAAATCCGGCCTTTTATCCGGCATGGATCTACCCAAATTCTTTTAAAGCTTGGACAACATCAGGCATTCAGACACTAAATGACTTCATAGCATCTACATCATTCCTTTCATTCCCATCGCTTAGAGAAAAATATGATCTACCAAACTCTGAGATATTTAGATATCTCCAAATCAAAAATTTCTATACACCATTCCTTAAGGGGGATACACCATTATCCCAATTATCCATTTTTGAATCAATCTGTACAAAAGATCCATTTGCTAAAGGTACAATTTCATCACTTTATAATCAATTATATGGAGTAGCAAATCTTAATAGACCCTCTTACGTTCAGAGGTGGGAGGAGGACCTGGGACGAACTTTAGAAGACACGGACTGGTCTAACATATGGCTCACATCTAAGTCATCTTCACCCAACATCTTAGCACTGGAGACAAATTATAAAGTCCTAACTCGCTGGTACCTTGTAACCGCTAGAGTGGCAAAATATTCACCTAATACCTCAGCTCTTTGTTTTCGAGGATGCCCAGAAATAGGCACATATTTACACATATGGTGGACGTGCCCAGTAATCCAAACCTTCTGGAAGGAAGTCTTCGTGATTGCATCTAAAATATTTAAAAAAATAATACAACCAGATCCATATTTAACTTTACTTAATCTAAAACCGGAATGGTTAACACTCTCTCAATTCAAACTAATGATCCAACTAATAACGGCTGCAAAACAAACAGTGGCCAAGGCATGGAAATCTCCTACATTGGTACTAGCAGAAACAATTCACAGAATGAATAATACAATGTCCCATGCTAAGATGGTAGCCATCGATCAAAATCAAATTCCAAAATTTGAAAAACTTTGGCATCCTTGGATAAAACAGTTCCTGTCAAACTTCAATGACTCTGTCCTGTTGCCATGGTAACAGATTAAATGACTTACAGAGACACCCATTCTAAGGCTTCAAAGAGAACTAAAAAGAATAATAAACTGACGAGCGGGACAACCTTGTGGACCATACCTCTACCTTTCAACCCTTTTTCTTCTTTCTCTTTCCTTTTCTCCACCTTACGATTAAAGCTCATTATCAGAATTTATTTGACCTATATACACTCTACTTTGTAAACAATATGTATAGTAGGTATAAATCATTTAAATACCTACAAAAGTAACTAAGGAAATGATATATATCTTTAATTTAGGTTTACGTGAACCCAATGTTTAATATTTGAAATTTCATGATATTTACCTATATAAACCCTACTGTAAAACAATGAGCTTACTTTATAGATCCTTGTAAACTTACTTTATGTATCTTTATAACATTGTATACTCAAACTTCTTTTGACAAGGAAAATTACTTAAAACCCTCCAACATTATATATATTTTTTTAGTAGAGAACCTAGAGAATAAAATGGTGGTTGTTACAATATTTTATGACACACTGTATTTGCGCCTTTCAAATGCAATTTTTTTTGGAAAAAATTACTTTAATGAATTAAAAAAAAAAAAAAAAAAGTTAGCCCAAGTTCTTGTGGGATAATTTGAAAGATTTTACGTCGCGAGAATCGTGATCTTTTTATTCTAAGCAAAAAAATTGTGATTCTCATTTTGGCTAGAACCGTGCAGCTACAATATCTATGCAACTTCACCCATGTTCACATAGGTCTGAATTGACATATCAAATTGTAGGCCAAATTGGCGCCTATTGATGGCAATGGAACTGTCCAAATTGGTGCGACGCCACAACGATTCCCAAAAGTAGTTCCTGCACTACTTTGGGTGACTTCAGGGCGCGATTTCTTACCTCCCAACTTTATGAGATGGGTATAAGGGACATCTATTAGCAAAAGTAGGTAGACAAAGTCGGGCTGAGTCACACTTGTGCAATTTTGGACATCAGGGTCATATGACAAGTCATACCCCATGATTTTTAATGTGTACCATTCATATCTATGCCACTTCAAGTAACACTGACTTCAACGTAGTCCCTGTACTACTTTGGTCTGACTTTGATGCGAGTTGAGGTCCATAGACCTCAAGTTTACACAGGCATTCCCTGGAATTGCGGCAAAATTGCTGATGCAAAATCGTGGGAAAGTTGCGTGTCTTTCCCTGCGACTCCTGCGTCCATAGACCTCAAGATTACACAGGCATTGCTTAAAGTCGCATTAAAATCTCGCAACTTTCAGGTTGCACAAGTGTGAAAGGTGCCTAAGTCACTGTGCTGAGTACTATTTTATACCTAGAATATAAAGTAGTCCCACCATCAAACACTAGTAAACATATGTTCTCAATATAATGTGCTCAAATGGCTGAAAATCACACAGATGGTATCACCTACTGAAAGCTTGCATTGTACTCAGCAGCATATGCTGAAAAGAGGCAAATGCCTATTAGCCAATGCCACATCGGCATGAGCATGGTTGTTACTATAATATTAATGCCTGAAATGCAAAACATTGTATTGAATCAAACATTAGTAAATGTATTTTCTCTGTAGGTAAGTGCTCAAGCTCTGTAGCATAGCGGTATACCCTGCTGCCCCCAAAAGTTCAAGCCATGAATTCAAATCCCACTGACAGCATCACCTCCTGGAAGTGTGCATTGTACTCAGAAGCATAATTAGCCAAAGCACATCAGCTTGCTTTATTCCATATTTTAACTCTTCAAATGCATGCAATGGTATGTACTTATTCAATAATATTATGGTATGGAATTCCAAAATTTAAGGAAAAAAATGTCGTAGGGTCCCCCCAGTACATACCAGGCCCTTTAGTATGGACTTTAAGGGGAACCCCACACCAAAATGTAAAATTTTGATGTGGGGCCCCCCAAAATCCATACCAGACCCTTATCCGAGCATGCAGCCTGGAGGTCAGGATAGGGGGGGACGAGTGAGCACCCTCCCCTTCTGAACCTTACCAGGCCACATGCCCCAAAGCACCTTTTCCCCATGTTGATGGGGACAAGGGCCTCTTCCCGACAACCCTGGTTGGTGGTTGTCGGTCTGCAGGCAGGGGGTTTATCAGAATCTGGAAGCCCCCTTTAACAAGGGGGCTCCCAGATCCTGCCCCCTATGTGAATAGGTATGGGGTACATTTTACCCCTACCCATTCACCAAAAAAAGCAGTGAAATGTAAAAAAAAAATCAATAGCCGGTTTTTGACAAGTCCTTTTATTGTAAAATAGCTCCGAGCTGTCTTCTTCCCTGAGCCATCTTCTCCAGACACTGTCTCTCCCTCCTCCATCTTCTCCCCGAGCTGTATTCTCCCAGAGCCGTCTCTCCTGCCGCCGCCATCTTCTCCATCTGCTGTGTTCTTCCGCACCGCTGGTTACCCGCTAATAAAAAAAAGCTGCTCTTCTTCCATGGTGGTCTTCCTCCGCTGTGTTGTCACCCTCTGTGTGGCGTCTCTTACATAGCCATGGACTCTCCGGGTGACATTATCGGATGGCCACAGAAGACCGCCACAAGAAGAGCGGCTTTTTTTTTTATTAGTGGGTAACCGGCTGCGCTGAAGAACACATCAGTGGGAGAAGATAGTGGCAGCAGGAGAGACAGCTCGGGGAGAAGAAACATCAAACACTAGTGAATGTATTTTCTATGTATGACTGTGCTACACTCAATAGGCTAGAGGTCAGCACTTCTACCTTGAAGAACTCATGTGTTCAAATCCCACAGAGAAATACTAAAAGATTGAATTGGTGAAAAAAAAGCAAATGACTATTAGCCAAAGCAGCATATGCTGAAAATAGGTGAATGCCAATTAGCCAATGCACTTTAAATTTGGCTGATTCTATTATATTAACTCTTCAAGTGCATGCAATGATATGTAGGTATTCAATACTATTATGGTGTAAAATTCCAAACACCACACACTAACTAATGAGCAGATTAAATTTTTTTGTTTGTTCATTTTAATTCGCTTGTGCACTGAAAAAATAAACACAGCTGGGGGATGGTAGGTATTTGAACTTGTACCGTGAGTGCTGTGGAGACATCTGAGCAGACTACTAAGCCATTGTGCTAAGTATGAGACCTGCATAATAGGGTAGTATGATTAAAGAATGAATATAAATAATTACCGCTTTATAGTCACCTAAATTAAAAAATAAAAAACAACATACAACAAATAGGTAACCTAAATGTTACAGACATTACTATGTAATCATTCATAACTGCATTAGTTAGCAAAAGAAGGAAAAAACTAGGAATACTAATTGCAACATAAATTAATAGATGCACATGAGGTAGAGCACATCCCACATAAAAATGTTTCTTTCACATACATGGATCATGGTTATAGTGCAGTACTATATAACAGCTTAGTAGGAATTGGCATTTGCATATACGCGGAAGCGCTAATTAGCGCCAGCTTAGAATTTACTAACATGTGTTTCTCACTAATAGCGCTAATTTTTAATTCGCACATTCGCCTGTTGAAATTTTATTTGGCTAAAATGGGAGCTATTATTTGCCATAGTGCCCAGTACTTCCTGGCGCTATAGTAAATGACCCCCATAGACTTTAACGGTGTTCGCGTGCTCGAACAAACTTTTTTCCTGTTCACATGTTCTGGTGCGAACCGAATGGGGGGGGGGTCGGCTCATCCCTACCTAGCAGTAAAAAGGGTCGCTGGTTCGTATTTCCAACCACACCACAATACCTGCCTGGAGTTTGCATGTTCTCCCTGTGCCTGCGTGGGTTTCCTCCGGGTACTCTGGTTTCCTCCCACACTCCAAAGACATGCTGGTAGGTTAATTGGCTTCTGTCTAAATTGGCCCTAGTATATGAATGTGAGTTAGGGACCTTAGATTGTAAGCTCCTTGAGGGTAGGGGCCCATGTGAGTGTATAATGTATATGTAAAGCACTGCGTAAATTGACGGCACTATAGAAGTACCTTAAATAAAAATAAGTAAGTCTTCACTAATATTATGGTGTGAATCTCCAAAACACCATACACTAGCTAACAAGCAGTTTACATTTGATAAACTTTATTGTATGGTATATAAACCATCAAACACTAGTAAAAGTATTTTGTATATTTAATTGTGCTCAGCCCAATAGGCTAGCAGTTAGCACCTCTACCTTCAAAAATTCAGGTATTGAAAGACTCATGGGTTCAAATCCCACATAAGAATCCTAAAAGTTTACTATTGGTGGAGAAAAGGAGAATTACTGTTAGCCAGTTAGCCAATTAGCCAAAGCAGCATACAGTGAATGCCAAGTAGCCAATACCCTTTAATGTGGTTGATATTATTGTATTAACTCTTCAAATGCTTGCAATGGTATGTAGTATTCACTAATATTATGGTGTGAATCTCCAAACACCACACACTAGCTAACAAGCAGTTTACATTTGATAAACTTTATTGTATAGTATATAACACATCAAACACTAGTAAAAGTATTTTGTATGTATAAGTGTGCTCAGCCCAATAGGCTAGCAGTTAGCACCTCTACCTTCAAATATTCAGGTATTGAAAGACTCATGGGTTCAAATCCCACAGAAAAATCCTAAAAGATTGCATTGGTGTGAAAAGGAGAATGCCAGTTAGCCAAAACAACACAAATATACATATATATATATACTGATAACAGGTGATTGCCAAGTAGCCAATGCACTTTAATGTGAAAGTTTTTATTGTATTAACTCTTTAAATGCATGCAATGGTATGTAAGTATTCAATTATAATATGATGTGACATTCCAAACACCACACACTAGCTAAAGGGCAGTTTACATTTCTTTGTTTGTTTATTTTAATTCACTTGTGCACTGAAAAAATAAACACAGCTGGTGGATGGTAGGTTGGCTGTTGTTTGAACTCATACCATGAGTGGTGTGAAGATATCCAAGCAGACCACTAAGCCATTGTGCTAAGTACAAGACCTGCATAATAGTGTAGTATTATTAAAGAATGAACATAAATAATTACTGCTTTATAGTCAACTAAATTAATAAATAATAAATCAAAAACATGAAAAAAACAACATACAACAAATAGGTAACCTAAATGATTAATACATGTAACTTTACAGAATAGCAGACATTACTATGTAATAATCATTCAGAACTGCATTTCTTAGCAAAAGAAGGAAAAAAAACTAGGAATACTAATTGCAATATAAATCAATAGATGCACAGGAACTAGAGCACATCTCTGATAAAAATGTTTCTTTCACATACATGGATCATGGCTACAGTACAGTGCTATATAACAACTTGATACGAATTGGCATTTGTATATACGCGGAAGCGCTAATTAGCGTCAATTTAGAACTTACAAACATTTGTTCCCCGCTTATATCGCTAATTTTCATGCGCAAATTCGCCGTTTTGTTTCCATTTGGCTAAAATGGGCTCTGTTATTTGCCATAGTGCCCAGTACTTCCTGGAGTTATAGTAAATGACCCCCTATATCTTTTGTATTTCACTAATTCATCAGGTCTGTCATTGAACACATTTTCCTCTTCCCACTGGGCCATGAATAGGCCGGCCACACTTGGGGCTAATTTGGCCCCCATCGCAACCCCGGTCTGTTGATGGTAATAATTTTTGTCATACCAGAAGTAGTTATTTTTTTAAACAAATCCAGACATTTCATTAAGCACTTTCTTTGTATAGAAGGTTGTTTGGTGTATGTCCCAAGCCCCATTTGGCAGCTTCACATGCTTGGTAGTGGAGTACTATCGTGTATAGGGATGAAACGTCTTCAGTGGCCATGATCCAAGGTCCTTCTTCTTTAGGGATGTTTTCCAAAATTTGCAACATTTGTTTTGTGTCTCTTAGGTATGCTTTTGTGCTTTGCACAGCTGGTTGTAAAAAAATGTTCGTATTGGCCCATTCTGGAAGTCAGTGAATCTATTCCATGCACTATTGGCCTCCTTTCTTTGTGAGTTTCCGAATGCCACTTTTTATGTAACTTGGTTCTTCTTTCTTCTTAATCTTAAGATCTTTAATATCATCTAAAACCACTCTTTAAAAAAACTCAGTATATTTATTATCCTTAACCTGGTTAAAAACTGATTTATTTCTCAGTGTGCTATGTAAAATACCATCATTACTGATGTCTGGGGGGTCTGTGTCTGAAAGGGTTTCCTATGATGTATTTCTTGATATTGAGTTTTCTCACAAATTTCTGGATACCAATATAGGTCTGGAATTTTATGTAGGTTCTTGGTTGGTGCATACTTCAAACCTTTGTCAAGAACCCCAATTTCTTCATGTGTTAATGGTTGACCACTAAGATTGAAGATGCCCTCACCTTTTACTCTTTTTCTTTTGCTCTCTCTTACCGGATCGCCATCCTCTTCTTTCCTGACTTCTTCTCATCCCTCTTATTTCTAAATTTCTTGGTGGGTAGTTCTTCTTGCCCCTGTCTAAAAAATACTTATTATAGTCAGGGCCTCCGTAGTTTGAGGGCTGTTGTCTATTGTATCTTTCTTCCTCATCTCGATTTGTTAACGGCGCATAATAGTTGTAGGTCAGTATCGGGCTTCGTTCATTCTGGTGGTAGTTTCTCTGTTGTGGGTCTCTTCTATCACCATATCCATATTCCTGGGCAGGGCTCCTTCCTCGTGGTCCATAGTGTTCATATGGTGGTGCCCTATCATTCCTGTATTCATATGTTGGTTTCCTATGGTCCCTATATTCCTGTGGTGGTCCTCTATATTCCCTCCGATCGTATGGCAGTTTGTGCCAGTTGTTCCTATTCTGAGGCTTCCTATTGTTTTTCCAATAGTATGGATTTTTCCAGCCATTTTGCGGTGTCTGGTTATCATACTGAGGTCTCCTATCAGTCCGATGGGGGGTATGTTGATAATGGTTCCCATATCTCTCATCGTAAGTCTATTGTCTAGGGGTCATAGCTCCATTTCCATCTCTGTGATCTTGGTATCCTCTATTCTGGGTATTCGGCCCAGATTGTTCATTTGTGTGTTGTGGGTACATCCTCACTGTTTTTTCTGGTGTAGAGTATGTTGAGATGGTTTCCGTTTTGCCAAGTTGGCTCTGCCATTTAAAAACCTGGTCATTTTGGAAGTCATTTGTATCTCTGATATACTTCTTACTTTTTCTCTGTTGGACTTCTCTATCTTTTTTTTTTTTTTGTGAGATCTTTATTAAGCTATGTAGTAAGTGTTTTAAACTCGGCCGTATCTTTGTATGTGTCTAATTCCTCCCTTATTACAGCAATATTCTGATCAATTTTTCTAGTTCTTCTTTGTTTCCTTTGTAATAGGATCGTGAGCAGTTCCAAGCCTTTTTCGTTAAAAAATTTCAACCATTCGTCATTCGACTCCTGGTCAGTCAAGCCATCATTTCGAGGTATATCCCATCTTAACCTCCTAGGCACAATATTCTCTTTAAGGTAGGTTTCAAAAGTGCTTACATCCCACCATAGGCTCACCTTTTTCTCCATGTTATGTCCCAATTTTCACATTAAACTCTCCAAATCTGTATTTTTATTATTATTGGTATTAGTGGTGTTAAATACGTCTTCTAAGTTAATTTGTCTCTTCTCCATAAAGAACACATCCATGGTTGCTGCGGGAATGAGTGAGGTGTCTGGGAATGTTACTAAAGTGTGTAATTATTCCTGCTCTACCATGTAAAATAAGAACAAAAACGTTGAACTGCTGCAAGCACCGCATATGGGTCAAACCAAGCCCATACAGCAATAGAGATAATATATGTGGAAGTTGGTGCTGCATTACTCTTAACGAAATGGAAAAAACTATGCTGCTAAAGGTAGCAGTACAAATGTGAATAAAACGTGAAATAATATAAATATAAAACAGAAACCATATACAAATATATACAATCACTATTAGAACGCTTCCATACCCAATAAGTGCAGTGTGGTATGCCATAGTAATCACGGGTGATAATAGCAAAGTGCGAAGTGCAAAAATCAATCAATAATGACTTTAAACCAGATGTGATAAATATCTAGTTGAAATGGGTAAGATCAATATACAGTCACTAAAAACCACAATGGATTGTGCAAATAGGCAAAAACAATGTGCAAAAACAGCAATAATGAACTAAATGTGCGGAGTGCAATCAATTTGTGCAAAAAATGCAAAAACAGTGTATAGCAAACATATAGCCAGAAAACAAGGTCCACTGTAGAGCTTGTGAAAATTCAAGCAAAACGACGGTGTGCAAAGTATAATAGGACTAGGTATGTAGTCCAATGCGATTAAATCCTCTTTCTGTGGCTGAGCATAACAATGTGCAAAATAGTTTAGTAAAGTGCTGAAAACAGGGGGGTGATCTCCTCTTCATGCACAGGACACACACTGATGTGAAGTGGCCTCTTACCTTGCAGTAAAGAGGTAACCGCATATAATCGCTGGTAATGGCTGCCTCTCCCTTGTACTCCTAACTGCCTCTGCCTTATGTTCCTGGGCTGGATGGAGCTGTTAGTAGGTCTTTGTCTCTCAGTGGAGCAGGAGGGGGGGTAAAGGAAAGAAGGGGTCAGATAGTGTAGTAATTCCAATCAGAGGTTGGTATTTATTAAAACAGTAGTGAGGGTACTCACATAACTTAAAAAAAATCAGTCACGTCACGTCACCTCTTTACTGCAAGGTAAGAGGCCACTTCACATCAGTGTGTCCTGTGCACGAAGAGGAGATCTCCCCCCTGTTTTCAGCACTTTACTGTACCATTTTGCACAATGTTATGCTCAGCCACAGAAAGAGAATTTAATCGCATTGGACTACATACCTAGTCCTATTATACTTTGCACACCGTCATTTTGCTTCAGTTTTCATGAGCTCTACAGTGGACCTTGTTTTCTGGCTATATGTTTGCTATACACTGTTTTTGCATTTTTTGCACATATTGATTGCACTCTGCACATTTAGTTAATTATTGCTGTTTTTGCACATTGTTTTTGCCTATTTGCAGAATCCATTGAGGTTTTTAGTGACTGTATATTGATCTTACCCATTTCAACTAGATATTTATCACATCTGGTTTAAAGTCATTATTGACTGATTTTTGCACTTCGCACTTTGCTATTATCACCGATTAGTGTGGCATACCACACTGCACCTATTGGGTATGGAAGCATTCTAATAGTGATTGTATATATTTTTATAGTTTCTGATGTTTTTATATTGATATTTCACGTTTTATTCACATTTGTACTGCTACCTTTAGCAGCATAGTTTTTTCCATTTCGTTAAGAACAGCGCAACTTCCACATATATAATTTCATAATATACATATTCTTTAATATGTACTTTTTGATGACTGGCTAAGCGTTATTAGCAACAGATCATACCTATATATGCCACTATTGGTGTAGGAGCACCTGGACAATTTTTAGTAGCTTAGTCACACCGCTGAAATTACTAGTAATTTATTGATAGGAGTAGCAGTCTATCACTACACAGATGGGACAAATGGCTCCCTTATGATGTGAGCTACACAAGAAGTCTGTAAATAGCAATTAGTAGTAGCAATTAATTTTGCACATATGCAACACTGTGTGATCATGTTTAATTACTTTCCATAGGGAACTACTTGTTCTGTCTGTGTAGGCAATCATCTATCCCAACTTTTACTGATTAGTTGCTAGTAATTTAGTAACATAATTTAAGTACTATAAATCACCATTTGTGCTTCCGTACCTAAACAAATATCTTCATCCCCTCATTACTGTCCATTACCTTCACTGGTATCAGTGTAATATAAACAAAATAGAGATTAGAATAAATTAGGGAACTACTTTCAAATATGCTGATAAATTCCTAAACTTCATTGCTGAATTCCAGTAAGATATATGAGACACAAATTAATATAGCTCTGTAACCATTATTACATCATGAAACATTCTTTTAAATGAAAGCTGTGTAAGTATCTGAATTCGACTGAATTCGACTTGGTATTAGCTTTTTGCAATCCCCTCTACAGCAGAGTTCAGTCTGAGAGTGTCAGGGCTAGGCTCAGCCCTTCCTTCTCTGAGCTGGCCGCTCAGCTGTTGGCTAATTGCCAGCTCCTGTCTCTCCACAGTTACTCAGCTGTTGATGATATCCTGCTCGTCAGTCCTGCCTACTTAAGCCGTCCAGCCCAGAGGATCTCTGCCTTTGCCTTAGTCAACATCACAGAGACTATCTCCTGCATTCCTGTTAAGACTTGCTTGGCTGACATCCCTTCTGGCTCCAGATCCTGCTTGCTGTTTTACTACGCTCATCTCCGGATCCCTGACATTTGGCTTGTCTGACTATTCCTTCTGGTTCATGAACTCGGGCTATGTTTTGAATACGTTTAGTTTTATTATTAAACAAGTGTGATTTAACTGTACTTCTGTCTCGGTCTGATTTCATGGTTTCTGGCAGTAGGCGAAGGCCATGAATTCAGAAGATACAGTAAATCCACTTGTTGGTAATATTTTTCCAGATTGTATGAGCAAGATCACCGCACGGATCAGTTTGCCATGGCCTTACAACCGCTCCCGAGTTGCAGGGCTCACCTGGAATCTCCCACTGTGGCTGCTCAGGTACAACCTGAGTTGCAGGCCGTCCCTGCTGCTGCGCCAGTCTCTGTGCAGGCACCCGCCTCGTGTATTACCTCTATGAGGTATGTCTGGTTTCGCTCCGCTTCCCCAGCGATTTTTGGGGGCGATCCAGTTCAATGCAGAGGGTTTCTCAACCAGGTTGAGATATACTTTGAAATGCTGCCCCAGGTGTTTCTCACGTACAGAAGCAAAGTAGGTTTTGTGATATTTTTGCTTTCTGAGAAAGCCTTGGCCTGGGCAAACCCTGAGAGATGCAAAAACCTGTTGTCTTGAGTTACCCTGAGTTTGTGGCCTTCTTTAAAATGCTATTTGACATTCCTGCCTGATCCGCTTCTGCTGCCAAGTGCCTTATGTCCATCAAACAGAGTACCAGAACTGTTGCCGACTACACCATTGAATTCCATCCTCTGGCAGCAGAGGTTGCTTGAAACAATGAGGCCCTCGTGGCTGCTTTTTCTCATGGTCTCTCGGATTCCATCAAGGATGAGATAGCAGCCCAAGATATACCTACTAAGCTGGAGAAGTTGATCATGTTTGCCATCCTCATTAACTCCAGACTCAGAGAGAGACTCTCTTTTAAGGAGCGCTTGCAGACGCCTCCTGTATGTTTGCCTCAGAGCTTTGCAGTCCCCCCTGTGCCTCCCTCACCTCCCATGCCTCCTGGCACTGAGTCGGTCAGTGAAGATGAACCCATGCACTTGGGCTCCACGCGTCTCTCTGAGGATGAGAGAACCTTTAGGAGGAGGGAAAGATTGTGCCTTTATTGTGGCCAGGCAAGTCAGTTTTTGAAGTCTTGTCCTACCCGTCCAGGGAACGCCCAAAACCTTGAAGTCCTTGCATGGACAGGCCTTAGATGGCATTTTTTTGTCCCCAGTTATCCAGAAGCATAAGTCCCTGGTTTCGGTCACCCTTTTTTGGGCTGAGTCTTCCATCAAGATAAAGGCTCTAATCGATTCTGGGGATGCAGGCCTGTTCATTGATGCTGCCTTTGTATCCAAGCACTCAATTGCACTGCAGCTGCGTGACACTCCACTTGCCATTGAGGCTCTTGATGGGAGACCCCCTACAGTCTGCCCATGAGACTTATGAGAAGGTTCCGTTGTCCATGGTGTAGGGGCTCTTCACTTCATAATCCAATTCCAAGTTATTTCCTCACCTAATTTTCCGCTTGTTATTGGTTATCCTTGGTTACAGAGGCACAACCCCTCTTTTGATTGGCTCCGTGCTGAGGTTCTCTCCTGGTCGCCATGATGTAGTAAGACATGCTTCCAGAAGGTAGCCAAGGTCCTGTGCACCTCTTCACTCTCCTCCCTGCTGGAGGAGTACCGCAATTTTAGTGATGTCTTTGACAAAGGTGGAGGCAAACTATCGGCTTGACATCGGTCGTATGATTGTGCAATTGACCTTCAACCTGGTGCCATACCCCCTCGTGGCCGGGTTTACCCTTTGTTGGTCTTGGCGGATAAGGCCATGGAGGAGTATGTTGCAGACACACTTTCGAGGTTTCATCTGCAAGTCCTTGTCCCCTGCTGGTGCTGGTTTCTTCTTCATGAAGAAGAATGGTGAACTGAGACCTTGTGTTGATTTATAGGGGTCTCAATCGTTTCATGATTAAGAATGCCTATCCGATTCCGATTACCTCAAGGGGGCAGCGGTTTTCACAAAGCTTGATTTGAGAGGGGCAACAAGTGAAAAACTGCTTTTAATACCTGAACAGGCCATTGAGTACCTCGTAATGCCTTTTGGCCTTTGTAACACCCCGGCAGTTTTCCAGGGATTCATTAACGATGTCCTCCGAGATTTGTTGCAGATATGTGTGGTGGTTTATCTCAATGATATCCTCATATTTTCAAAGTCCCCAGAGAGCCACCACACAGATGTCTGTCGTGTGCTTCAGAAACTAAGAGAGAACAATCTCTATTGTAAATTGGAGAAGTGCAAGTTCCATTGTGAAAAGGTTAAATTCCTGGAGTATGTAATTTCCACTTCTGGTTTTTCGATGGACCCAGGGAAACATTCAGCAGTCCTACGGTGGCCCCGACCCGTAGGTTTACGTCCTCTGCAGCGTTTCCTGGGCTTTGCCAACTATTATCGGAAGTTTATTCGTAACTTCTTATCTCTGGTCAAGCAACTGACTGATATGACCAGAAAGGACGGTAACCCACAGAGTTGGTCTCTGGAGTCCGTTAAGGCCTTTGAGAGTCTCAAGGCTGCCTTTGTTTCTGCTCCTGTGTTGGCACATCCTGATCCTACGTTACCTTTTATCCTCGAGGTTGATGCTTCTGATACTGGAGTTGGCGCCCTTCTGTCTCAACGTCCTACCTTCTGAGAGCGCTTTGCATCCTTGTGGCTACTTTTCCAAGAAATTGTCACCTGCGGAGTGCAATTACGAGATTGGTGACAGAGAGCTGTTTGCGATCATTTTAGCTCTGAAAGAATGGAGACATCTCCTCGAAGGTACCACTGTGCCAGTTCTCATTCTTACTGACCATAAGAATCTCACATTCTTGTCTGAGGCTAAATGCCTCTCTCCCAGAAGGGCGCGATGGGCTATTTTCTTGTCAAGTTTCAATTACATTGTCTCATTCTTACCCGGTACTAAGAATGTAAGGGCTGACGCCTTGTCAGGACAATTTTCCTCCACTTCCAAGTTGGAGTCGCTTCCGGTTCCTGTGATTCCTCCTGATCGTATTCTGGCTACGGTTTGCACCAGTCTCACTTCTCCTTTGGGTGACAAAATTCTTGTTGCTCGGGTCCATGCTCCTCCTGAGAAACCTTGTGACCGTTGCTTTGTCCCAGAGAGTCTCCATACTGCAGTGCTCCATACTTACCATTCTCCCAAGGCTGCTGACCACCCTGAAAAGAATCAACTCTTTTGGGCCATTTCCCAACAATTCTGTGGCCTAGTCTATGCGCCTTCATAGCTGCCTGTTCCGTGTGTGCTCAGAGTAAGACTCCGCGACAACTTCCAGTGGGCCTCCTACAACCCATACCCAATGGAGAGAGGCCCTGGACCCACCTATCTATGGATATCATTGTGGAGTTACCCAACTCCCAGGGCAACACAGTTATCCTTATGGTGGTTGACAGGTTCTCAAAAATGTCTCATTATATTCAACTTAAGAAGTTGCCCACTTCTAAGGAACTGGCTTTCATTTTTGCTCGGGAGATCTTTTGCTTTCATGGGCTACCCAAGGTGATTGTCTCAGACTGAGGTAGTCAGTTTGTGTCCCGGTTCTGGCGAGCCTTTTGTACACCGCTGGGAATTCAGCTTGCTTTTTCTTCTGCGTATCACGCGCAGTCTAATGGGACCGCAGAACAAGCCAATCAGTCTGTGGAGCAATTCCTACGTTGCTATATTTCTGACCATCATAACAGACCTATTACCGTGGGCAGAGATTGCTCACAATAGTGCCTTGAATTCTGCTTCCCGATTGTCCCCGTTTATGGCTAACTATAGTTTCCAACCTTCCATGTTGACTGACTCATTTGTTCCGCAGAGTATTCCTGTGTTAGAGGAGCATCTCCGTGGTCTTCGTTCCACTTGGGCACAAGTCCAGGAGGCTTTGCGACATGCTAATGATAGGTACAGACTCCATGCTGACCTCAGATGCCTGCCCATGCCTTCCTACCAGGTTGGGGACAGAGATGGAGGAGCAGGACTAGGAGTTATTCAGTTATGTTGCTGTGCTCATGTGTTAACTAGAGATGGGTTTCGTATTCACAGCAGTGCAGTGATTGCACTGAAACCTGCCTGTTTGTGATTTGTGAAACAGAGTAAACTATTTGGACTTTTTACCTGCACCAACCTCATGCTGCTGGTTCTGCGGAAGGAAGTTATTAATTTATTAGTAGTATCCCTATTGTCAAATACAACTTCCTGCTGTGTGGGCCACTAGCGATATTGGTTGCAGGAAGACAGGTAGCCACTGGTGTGCTAGAAATCATTATCCCGCTTCAAGCCTGCAGGTGCCCCTGACCAAAAATAGCCCTTTTATTTATATTTATTTCTTCTATTTACACTTGCACACAATTGTTGAAGGAACTCGGCAGGTAAGTTATTCCAAACATCTTGAAGTAACCACATCTGTGGATGAAGGCTGCTTCAAATACTTCTGTTTCTTCATGTAATTCCAGACAGACCCGATGATGTTGAGATCAGGGCTCTGTGGGGCTAAACTAATACTTCCAGGACTCTTTGTTTTTCTTTATGCTCAAGATGGTTCTTAGTGACATTGGCTGTATACATGGGGTCACTGTCCTGCTGCAAAATACATTTTGGGCCAATCACATGCCTCTCTGATGGTATGGCATGATGGATAAGTATCTGCTTGTATTTCTCAGCATTGCAAATGTAGCAAGTAAATAAGTAAACCTCCCAGTAATGCTATTAAAAGACCACAGCTAGAGGGAGCTCTAATAATTTATAGTGTGACTTCAGGAGACTAAAACCAACAAGTTCACATTAAGCTTGGAAAGCAAGTGAGCAACAGTGTTTTGTGTCTCCTCTTTGATACAGGTTAGTCACACATTGTTTATGCTATTTTTGTTAAGTTTTGTGTTTATTCTGACATTCACTTTATCTGTTAGTATCTCATATGTTAGTACTGGTAACTGATGTGCTTTTCCATGTGGTCTGCTCAGTCACTATAAAGAAAGTAATCATCTGTGTAAAGAATTTAAAGAGTGTTTGTGCGCTGCCACCTAACTAGGGATGAGCCGACCACCCCTCGATTTGGTTCGCAACAGAACATGCGAACAGACAAAAAATTTGTGCAACCACTGGTAAAGTCTATGGGACACAAACGTGAAAAATCAAAAGTGCTCATTTTAAAGGCTTATATGCAAGTTATTGTAAAATATGGGGGTTCAGTCAGCACAAGACGACATACATAAACTCACAAAATTAAAGCAGCTGTACACTAAAAGGTCATTATATGAAAATCCTTCTGAACATGTAATAGGTAAATAACAGTGCAGCGCTAAGAATATATACAGAAACAAAATAACAGATTGCTCATAGCATAAGATGTTAAAAAGTCCCCTTTGGTATAAAAGATGGATATAAAAGTTGACTCAATGGTGATAAGGGTGTTCATAGACAATCATGTGATATCTCCTAATCAGTGATTCCTCCACCAGCTAGCCAAACCGCTCACCTCAATCACTGGACCCCTGAGCTAACAGATGGGTCAAACAGGCATTCCCCACTCAGTGGTCACAGATGGAATCTTGAATGTACAGATGAATAAGATATGATGTCCAACCACTTTTAACAACCGCACGTTGTCACTCTTAAATTCCAACCGTAGTACCATATAAAAACCAATGAAAAAATATATAGTGCACACTGTGTGGCTAAAATACTTTCTTTTTATTCATAAAAATCAGGTACTCACATAAAAAGCACTGTAACCCCAGTGCTAGGATGAATGGCATGTAATATTGTCAGTATACATAGGTGGATAAGGTGGCTGCAGTGACGTCACAAAGTCCTCTCACGCGCGGGACTTCCTCAGCGATAATGGAGGCCCGTACGTCTATCCTTTTATATAGTAAGCTACCTATGTAATTGCACCTATACACTCCTCCTCCTAAGGCGTGCGCTGTCCAATCAGCTTCAAACGTCTGGAGGTTAAGTGTTCACTTCCTATTCCGTCCGTTGGTATAGCAACCTCGACATCAACAACGTCACGATGCTGGGTCTCAAGTCAGCTGACACGTGACTCAGACCAATCCACTTCAAAACACCTGAAGGTTCAGTGTTCACTTCCTGTTAGCTCAATCCATCGGTATCAACAACGGCACAACGCCGGGTCATGTGACAACTAACACATGACTCATACCTCACACTAGGACGATCAGGAAGTGAACCACACTAATTAAGGCCAGCCCTCTATGTGAAAAACATTGCCTGGATACAACTCCTGTGGGGCTATGCACTCCACCAGCACAAATCTGACTTTACAATAGGGGGCACCAAAGCCAGACAGTGCACATGGTCATGTGCACCCCGCACTAGGAATTCCAGCAAAAAACGCACAGACAAGAGCCAGCATTTTTGTACCAAAATGATATGTGATCAGCAAATAAAATGTATCAATTTTTTTTTTTAATTGCTAAAATGACATGACATCATCGCAGCCAACTTTGCCAATAACAGTACCACTTATAAATGCTCAACATACATCCTCATAAATATCATCACTCAATTACGTCAATTGATAAAATCACAGATATGCACCAAAAAAGAAAATTATATTTAAAATCCCATAAAGGGGAGAATACATTCAACGATCCAAAATTAAAAATAAATCATCATCTGTGACCACTGTAAGTGGTGAATGCCTGTTTGACCCATATGTTAGCTCAGGGGTCCAGTGATTGAGGTGAGCGGTTTGGCTAGCTGGTGGAGGAATCACTGATTAGGAGATGTCACATGAATGTCTATGAACACCCTTATCACCACTGAGTCAACTTTTATATCCATCCTTTATACCAAAGGGGACTTTTTAACATCTTATGCTATGAGCAATCTTATTTTATCTCTGTATATATTCTTAGCGCTGCACTGTTATTTACCTATTACATGTTCAGAAGGATTTTCATATATTGACCTTTTAGTGTGCAGCTGCTTTAATTTTGTGAGTTTATGTATATCGTCTTGCGCTGACTGAACCCCCATATTTTACAATAACTCATTGGTTTTTATATGGTACTACAGTTGGAATTTAAGAGTGACAATATGCGGTTGTTAAAAGTGGTTGGACATCGTATCTTATTCATCTGTACATTCAAGCTTCCATCTGTTACCACTGTAAGTGGCGCACACCTGTTTGACCCATCTGTTAGCTCAGGGGTCCAGTGATTGAGGTGAGCGGTTTGGCTAGCTGGTGGAGGAATCGCTGATTAGGAGTAGGGATGAGCTTCGTGTTCAAATCAAACGCATGTTAGACTCGAACATCGCCTGTTTGGTCGTGCGCCGAATTACAAACGATATGGGCCGTTCGCGCCAAATTCGAGTGGCGCCTCACAGCCCATAATTCACTGCGGCATCGCAGTGCATTGCTGGCTGATGATCATCGTGGAGTTACCCAACTCCCAGGGCAACACAGTTATCCTTATGGTGGTTGACAGGTTCTCAAAAAGTCTCATTGTATTCAACTTAAGAAGTTGCCCACTTCTAAGGAACTGGCTTTCATTTTTGCTCGGGAGATCTTTTGCTTTCATGGGCTACCCAAGGTGATTGTCTCAGACAGAGGTAGTCAGTTTGTGTCCCAGTTCTGGACAGACATTAGTATGTCTGGAAGGCCAACAAGGAGAGGCAGACAGTCACAAGCCAATAAAAGAGGACAAGCAGGCTCTGTGTCTAGAGGCAACAGTGCTGGTCGTGGAGATGGTGCATCCTCATCAGCACGTGGCTGAGGGACACGCTTGTCCTTTTTTTCGGCAGCTGGCCGTGTTGAGCCGCAACATGGGGAAGACTTGGTAGAGTGGATGACCAAGCCGTCCTCATCCTCTTCATCCTCTCTCACCCAGGCTCAGGGTACTTTGTCTGGCAAAGCAGCTGCCAACGCGGCCTCCTCCCTCGGCTCAATGGCATCAGTCACTTCTTCCCTAGTCCCACCATGTCCTCCTGAGGAGTCCCCCGAACTGTTTGACCACATTGTTGGGTACATGCTCCAGCAGGATGCCCAGAATTTTGAAGGCTCTGAAGATGGTACCCAGCTAGAGGAAGGCAGTAACGTGAGCCCAGAGGGAGGGGGTGCCCAAGAAGGACAGCAATCTGGCAGTCATGTTCCCCCAGCTGCAGCATACTGCCAGCTTTGCTCCAGTGATGAGGAGGGAGGGGATGATGAGGTCACTGACTCCACGTGAGTGCCTGATAGGAGAGAGGAGGAGGCACATCACCAATGAGGCAGGATGCCCTCCAGGGGCCAGCTTAAGGGCAGCACACTGACTGCATCACACCGCAGAGCTCAGCATGTGCAGGGTGCTGCTGTCTCTGTGCGTTATTCCAAAAGTTCTTTAGTGTGGGCCTTTTTTGAGATGAGTGCATCAGATCCCACCACTGCTATTTGCAATATACGTCTCAAGCGTATCTCGCATGGCCAAAACATCTCCCGCTTGGGCACCACATGCTTGACCAGACATATGTTGACCTGCCGTGCAGTTCGTTGGCAAGCGTACCTAAAAGACCCACACCAAACAACAAAGAGGACCTCTCCTTGCTCCTCATCAGCTGGAATCTCCAACCCCACTATACCTTCAGTCCTCTCTGAGACCTGCACTGAGAGGAATGAAGGGGTAGAATTAGGTGTGTCACAGCCAAGTACTTGGGGGCAATCTGCTATTGGTACACTGACGTCAGATTGTACCAGGCAAATTTCCCTGCCCCAGCTGCTGCACTGCCGAAAGAAGTTCACTCCCAGCCATTTACATGCCCAGCGGTTTAATGCTAGCTTGGCTAATTTGCTAGCACTTCAACTGCTGCCTTTTCAGTTGGTAGACTCTGCCCCCTTCTGTGAGTTTGTGGAATGTGCGGTTCCTCAGTGGCAGGTTCCCAAATGCCACTTTTTCTCACAGAAGGTGATTCCGGCTCTCTACTGGCATGTGGAAGGCAATGTCTTGGCCTCGCTGGACAAGGCGGTCAGCGGTAAGGTGCATATTACCGCTGACTCAGGGTCCAGCAGGCATGGACAGGGACATAACTTATCTTTCACCGCGCACTGCTCTTCTGGCAGCTGGGAAGGATACAGGACAGGGTGCAGTAGTGTTGGAGGTTGTTCCACCACCACGCCACACCTCTCTCCTAAACCCCCTCTTCTTCTTCCTCCATGGCCTCTTCCTGTGTTGATTTGTCTTCGGAACCAGCGGTGCTCCGTAGGCATTCAAGGGGCTACGCAAGCACGCAGGCCAAAAGATGCCATGCAGTGCTTGAGCTGGTGTGCTTGGGGGACAGGAGCCACACTGGGGCAGATTTTCTGTCAGCTCTGCAGGGGCAGGTTCAGAGGTGGTTGACGCAACGCCAGCTTAAGGCAGGTATGGTGGTTTGCGACGATGGCACCAACCTCCTCTCCGCCCTCTGACAGGGACAACTGACCCATGTGCCCTGTTTGGCTCACGTCCTTAACTTGGTGGTGCAGCGGTTCTTGGGCAGGTACCCAGGCTTATAGGATGTCCTGAGGCAGGCCAGGAAAGTCTGTGCATTTCCGCAGGTCATATAATACCAGTGCTCAGCTGACTGACCTCCAAAAGGAATTTAACCTGCCCAAGAACTGCCTAATTTGTGGCATGCCCACCAGGTGGAACTCAACGTTGGCCATGCTGCAGTGGCTGCACACGCAGCAGAGGGCCATCAATGAGTACCTGTGCAACTATGGCACTGGGACAGGGTCAGAGGAGCTTGTTTTTTTCCCCACGTCAGTGGACCATGATCAGGGATGCATGCACTGTCCTGTCACCATTTGAGGAGGCCACGAGGATGGTGAGCAGTGACAGTGCATGCATCAGTGACACTGCCCCCCTTGTCCACCTGTTGGAGCACATGCTGCGTGGAATAATGGATAGGGCGCTTGAGGCAGGAAGAGGAGGACTTCCTTAGCTCTCAAGGCCCCCTTTATCCAGACAGTGTTCCTGCATGCCCGCCGATCACACAGGGAGAGGACGAGGAGGAGGAGGAAGAGGAGGATTGTGTCAGCATGGAGGTGGAGCCTGGCACTCATCTTTAGCAGCAGTCTTTTAGGGATCATTTACAGTCCCAAGAAACCCATGGACTTGTACGTGGCTGGGAGCAGGTGGCTGCGGATCATGTCGTCCTTAGTGACCCAGAGGACTCCGGACCGAATGCCTCAGCAAACCTATGCTGCATAGCCTTTCTGATCCTGCAAAGCCTGCGGAAGGATCCTCGTATTCGTGGTATCAAGGAGAGGAATCAATACTGGCTGGCAACCCTCCTTGATCCACGTTACAAGGGTAAGGTTGTGGACCTTATCTTGCCATCACAGAGGGAGCAGAGGATGAAACATCTTCGGGAGGCCTTGCAGAAAGGTCTGTGCAATGCGTTCCCAGAGACTGGGAGGTTACAAACTTCTGTTCCTGGACAACATGTTGCTGAGGCTTCGGTCAGTCAAAGCAGCGGTGGAGAAGGTGACCATCTGACCAATGCGTTCAGACAATTTTTTAGTCCACAGCACCAAGGTATGATCGGTTCCAGCAACTATCTCCAGCGTCTGTTTTACATGGTGCAGGAATACCTAGGGGCAAGATCTGACTTGGACACCTTTCCCACCAAAAATCCTCTGGGTTACTGGGTCTTGAGGATGGATCACTGGCCAGAGCTTGCACAGTATGCAATTGAGCTACTGGCCTGTTCTGCATCCAGCGTTCTTTCGGAATGCACATTCAGTGCTGCTGGAGTTTTTGTAACTGATCACAGGGTGTGCCTGTCCACCGACTCGTTCAGTCGACTGACCTTCATAAAAATGAATCAGTCTTGGATCACGACCAGCTACCAAGCACCTGATGCTGATGTAACCTAATAATTTTTTTTTGAAATGTCAGATCCCTTCAAGACTGCCTATGCTGATGCTGAGTGACTATCCTGTTATGCTGAGTGACTATCCTCTTCCTCCTCAATGATCATGCTGATCGCTTGTAAGAATATTTTTGGTTCTGGGCTCTGCCACCAGTGGCTAAGGCCCAATTTTTCAGCCCCTGTTTAACAGGGTGGGACCCTGGATTTGCCATATTGGAATAGTGGCTGATTCATAATGCTGGGACAGATACTGTTAGGAGATGCTGATGTAAGTTCCAACACCTGTCTGTCTATTGTCTGCTAAAATGTGTATTGTAAATGTCTACTATGGGATCTAAGAGTCATTAGATCCCCATTGTTATTTGTGTTAATTAACTCTGCTATTGTGTGAAGAAGAGTCTATGTTGATTGTGATAATGTTGATTGGATTTTCTGAACTACAAGACGGCCAGTCTGGCCTAACGGTCATGTCTGAGTCATCTAGGCTGTCTAAAGGGATTAGTTAATTAGCTCATGTTAATTAGGTTAATTAGGTTACAGCTGTATTGTTAGAGTAATATGAGCAGGAGGTCTGCACCTCCACTTTGAGTGTATAAAAGCCTGTATTTTGTCAATAAAGATAGATTCCTGGTTGAACTTACATACAGCCTGCCTGGTGTTTGTTCTGAGCTATCACAACTGGGTTAGAACGGTACATAGCGGTAATTCTAATCCCGGAGCATTGGATGACCGAACCATCAGACGTTGCGATCTGATTCAATAGCTGCAGAGGAGTGTCGAGAGAGTGGAACCGAGCGAGCAAGGGACTTGTTACACAGGGGCATGTCATTACAATTTTTGATGCAATACTTTGCAACAGGGCTTGTTCCTGCACTCCAACTAGAGTATCTGTGAGGACTTACATTGTTGTGGCAACACCACCACCAAAGGCCCAATTTTTCTGACCCTGTGCAAGTAATTACATTTCTTGATCTAATATTTCACAGAGCCTGTTCTTGCGCCCACCAAGAGTAACTGTGAGGGCTTACAGTGTTGTGGCAACACCAACACCTAAGGCCCCAATTTCTGCAGAGTATATAGGGCAGGCCCCTACTTTCAAACATCCAACTTACAAATGACTCCTACTTGCAAATGGAAGGAGACAACAGGAAGTGAGATGAAATCTACCCCTAGGAAGGGAAATTCTCTCCTGTAAGAGTTAATATGGGAAAAACGTGTCTCCTCTCCACTGATGCTTTATCACCAATCCTTGTTTCATTAAAAACCCCAAATTGTCAAAAAACATTTGTCATTGGGACAGAAAGTGAGGTAAAATCTTTTGAAGCGGTGCACAGACAGCAAAACAAATGTCACAGGGGTGATAACCCTTCCCTATGTTTTCCAAAAAGCTTAAAAATAGATTTTTTTTGGCTGGAGCTACACTTTAAAAATGTACCAGTTCAAAATTACAGACAGATTCTACTTAACAACAAAGCTACAGTCCCTGTCTTGTTTACACCTATATACTGCTGTTCAGAGGGCCTGGGGCCCCTCGCCTTTCCTTTTAATTTGGGTGCGGGGTTCCCCTTGATATCCATACAAGACCCAAAGGGCCTGGTAATGGACTAGGGGGGGTACGCATGCAGCTTGTCTCACTGATTTTCATCCATATTACCATGACCGGACATTACATTAAAGCCGCAAGCAGTTTGAAATGACTTTTTTTCCTTTAAAAATGTTATTTTGTGCAGAGACTGTTCTAAGCACGGGAAACATGCGCCACTTTACAGGCATACTATAGACACCCCCCAGGTATGATATTTAAAGGAATATTTCATTTTTTTTTTTCACTTTAACGTCCGTTTTTATAAAAACTTTTTTTTGCATTGATACATGTCCTCTGGGGCAGGACCCAGGTCCCCAAACTGTTTTTAGGACAAAACCATGCAAATTAGCCTTTAAAATTCGCACTTTTGATTTTGAACGTTCGAGTCCCATAGACTTCAATGGGGTTCTAAAGTTCGTGCGAATTTTCGGTCCGTTCGCAGGTTCTGGTGCGAACCAAACCGGGGGGGTTTTTGGCTCATCACTAATTAGGAGATATCACATGAATGTCTATGAACACCTTTATCACCGCTGAAGAGATCTTATCTGTCAACTTTTATATCCATCTTTTATACCAAAGGGGATTTTTTAACATCTTATGCTATGAGCAATCTGTTATTTTGTTTCTGTATATATTCTTAGCGCTGCACTGTTAATTACCTATTATATGCAAGTTATTGCCATAAAAAGTGTTTGGGGACCCGGGTCCTGCTCCAGGGGACATGTATTAAGGTAAAAAAAAGTTTTAAAAACAGCCATTTTTTCGGGAGCAGTGATTTTAATAATGCTTAAAGTGAAACAATAAAAATGAAATATTGTGGAGGAATAGGATAGTCAGCATAGGGAGTCTTCAAGGGATCCCACATCCATAGAAAATTCAATCAGTTACATCAGCATCAGGTGGTTTATAGCTGCTAATCCAAGACTGATTCATTGTTATGAATGTGAGCCTATCAACAGAGTCTGTGGACAGGCGCACTCTATGATCTGTTACAAATCCTCCAGTGGCACTGAATGTGCATTCAGAAAGAATGCTGGATGCGGCAGGCCAGTAACTCAATTGCATATTGAGCAAGTTCTGGCCAGTGGTCCATCCTCAAGACCCAGTAACCCAGTGGATGCTCTATTGGAAAGGTCTTCAAGTCTGCTCTTGCCCCTAGATATTCCTGTACCATGTAATGCAGAGGCTGGTGATGGTTGCTTGAACTGATCAGACCTTGGCGCTGAGGACTGAAAAATTGTTTAAAGGCATTGGTCAGCCGGCCACCTTCACTGCTCTTCCTCTGACTGAATGAAGCCTCAGCAACACGTTGTCCAGGACCAGGAAATTGTAACCTCCCAGGGTTTGGAATTGTATTGCACAAATATTTCCTCCTGAAGATGTTTCATCCTCTGCTCCCTCTGCGAAGGCAGGATGAGTTCTGCAACCTTACCCTTGTAACGTGGATCAAGAAGGGTTGCTAGCCAGTAATGATCCCTCTCCTTGATACTACGAATCTTAGGGTCCTTTCGCAGGCTTTGCAGAATGAGGGAGGCCATGCAGCGTAAGTTTGCAGAGGCATTCAATTTTGAGTCCTCTGGGTTACTAAGTATTACATGATCCCTAACAACCTCCTCCCAGCCACATACAGCTCCTTGGATTTCTGGGGACTGAAAACCATCCCTTGAAGACTGCTGCTGAGTGTTATCCTCCATGTCCATGCTGACACAATCCTTCTCCTTCTCTTCTTCCTGTGTGTTTGGCAGTCCTACAGGAATGATATCTGGATAAAGGTGGCCTTGAGAGGTAAGGAAGTCCTCCTCTTCCTCCTGCTGTTCTGCCTCAAGTGCCCTGTCCATTATTCCACGAAGCGTGTGCTCCAACAGGAAGACAAGAGGAACAGTCTCACTGATGCATGCATCCTTGTGGTCTCCTCAAATGGTGACAGGACAGTGAATGCATCCTTGACCAGTAGCCACTGGCGTAGTGAAAAGAAGTCAAGATCCCTGACCCTGTGCTGGTGCTATACTTGCACAGGTACTCATTGATGACCCTCTGCTGTGTGTGCAGCTGCTGCAGCATTGCCAACGTTGAGTTCCACCTGGTGGGCATGTCACAAATGAGGTGGTTGGTGGGCAGGTTGCATTCCCTTTGAATGTCAGCCAGCCGAGCACTGGCATTGTATGACCGGCAGAAATGACCACAGACTTTTCTGGCCTGCCTCAGGAGATCCTGTAAGCCTGAATACCTGCTGCACCACCAAATTCCAGACGTGCCAAACATGGAACATGGGTCAAGTGTCCCTGTCGGAGGGTAGAGAGAAGGTTGGTGCCATTGTCGCATACAACCATTCCTGGCTGAAGTTGGCATGGCGTCAACCACCTCATAGCCTGCCCCTGCAGAGCTGACAGAATCTCTGCCCCAAAGTGGCTCCTGTCCGCTAAGCAGACCAAGTCAAGTACCGCATGGAATCTTTTTGCCTGAGTGCTTGCGTTGTCCTTTGAGTGCTTACGGAGCACTGCAGGTTCAGAGGAAAAATCTGCAGAAGAGGCCATAGAGGAAGAAAAAGTCAGCGTTTATATGCACCTTACTGCTGACCGCCCTGTCCAACGAGGCCAAAACATTGCCTTCCACATGCTGGTAGAGAGCTGGAATGGCCTTCCATGAAAATAAATGGCGTTTTGGAACATGCCACTGAGGTACAGCACATTCCACAAATTCACAAAAAGGGGCAAAGTATTCCAGCTGAAAAGGCAGCAGTTGCAGTGCTAGCAATTTGGCCAAGCTAGCATTCAGACGCTGAGCATGTGGATGGCTGGGACCAAATTTCTTTTTTTACGGTTCAGCAACTGGGGTAGGGGAATTTATCTGCTAAAATCAGATGGTGTACTGCTAGCAGATTGGCTGTAAGTACTTGGGACACCTATTGCTATACCTTCATTCTTGTCAGTGCTGGTTTTTGAGAGGACTGGAGGTATAGTGGGGTTGGAGATCCCAGATGAGGAGCATGGAGAAGTCCGCCTTTTTCTTTGATGTGGGTCTTTCAAGTGCTGTTGCCAACGGACTGAATGGCAGGTCATCGTATGTCTGGTCAAGCATGTGGTGCCCCAGCGTCTGCTGTTCTGGCCATGCTTGATCCGCTTCAGACATAGGTTGCAAATAGTAAAGGTGCGATCTGCTGCATATGTGTCAAAAAAGGTCCACACCAAGGAACTTTTAAAAGTCAGTGGAGAGTCAGCAGCGCCCTGCACCTGCGGAGCTCTGCGGTGTGATGCAATAGGGTGGCTGCCCTTAAGCTGCCCCTAGATGACATTCTGCCTTGTTAGAGTTGTGCCTCCTCCTTCTCTCTTCTCTCAGGCACCCAAGTAGTCAGTGACCTCATCATCCTCTCCCTCCTTGTCACTGGAGCAAACTTGGCAGTATGCTGTGGCTGGGGAAACATGACTGTCAGTTTCTTGTCCTTGTTGGGCATCCCCTCTCTAGGTTCACGTCACTCCCTTCCTCGACCTGGGAACCAACATCTGAGCAAATCACTGCGCATCTTCCAGCAGCATGTACCCAACACTGTGGTCGAATAGTTTTGGGGACTCCTCTGTGCATGATGTTCCAGTAGTAATCACACACCACCTGGCTCTGCCTCCAGGCGTATTGCCACCCTTTCACATGGCTTCATCAGGAGAAAAAAACGAAGCCACGCGGGAGGGTGGCGATACATGTGGAGGCAGATGGAGTCACAGGACAGCCAAGTCTCTCGTGCACATTGCTGAATTGAGAGGGAGTTCAGGTAAGTATTAGGGGGAGCAGCATACAGAAGTTTTTTTACTTTCATGCATAAAAAGCATGGAGGTGTAATTCCTTCAGCCTTTACAACCAAGCCTTCTACACAGCTGTTTCTGTTTCAATTAATGACTGTATTTCAACCTGCATATGAAATTGATGATTAAGGATGAGCCCGATGTTCGAGTTGAGCGTAAGTTCGACTCGAACATCGGGTGTTCACCTGTTCACCGAATAGCGAACAATTTGGGGTGTTCGCGGAAAATTCGAAAGCCGCGGTACACCTTTTAAAAGTCTATGGGAGAAATCAAAAGTGCTAATTTTAAAGGCTTATATGCATGGTATTATAAAAAAAAGTTTGGGGACCTGGGTCCTGCCCCAGGGGGCATGTATCAATGCAAAAAAAGTTTTAAAAACGTCCGTTTTTTCGAGAGCAGTGATTTTAATAATGCTTAAAGTGAAACCATAAAAGTGAAATATTCCTTTAAATTTCATACCTGGAGGGTGTATATAGTATGCCTGTAAAGTGGCGCATGTTTCCCATGTTTAGAACAGTCCCTGCACAAAATGACATTTCTAAAGGAAAAAAAGTCATTTAAAACTACTATAATGAATTGTCGGTCCCGGGAATACAGATAAAAGAAGTCATTGAAAAAAATGGCATGGGACCCCCCCAGTCCGTAACCAGTCCCTTTGGGTGTGGTATGAATATTTAGGGTAACCCCTAAACCAAAATTAAAAAAAAAAAAAAAAATGCCAAAAAATTTTGCACAGTACTGTACATTACTGGGAGACATGAGTGACAGTAGATTTACAACACAGTAAGTTTTGATTTTTAGTGTGTGCGTGTGTTTATTTCCATTCTAATTTTTTGTGAAGGAATAACCAGGGGTGGAGATCTAGGGATTTCTTTATTTTATATGGGATTTTTAGATTCTGAAAAGTCTCCTCCTCCTCCTCCTGCACAGACATCTATATCCACAGGGCCAGAAATGTGGGGAAGAAGCGCATGTTCTCATTAAAATAGATACAAAGTGCTTTGCCAGTGGTGCCCACCTGTCAAGGTAACCTCTGTTTTTGAAGGCATGTGGCTTGGTATTGTAAAAGAAAGAGGTACAGTACATACATGCTCTAAATGTTTGGTAAGTGTCTAGTATGGATTTTAGGAGACTCCATGCTTCTTTTGTCTTGTTTTTTGCATGGGGTTCCTCCTTTAAAGCCATAACAGAACCTTATCTGGAATAAGGGGTTTGGTAGGAATTTTGAAAGGAACCCCATGCCATTTTTTATCAAAACATCTTTGGTTATTATGGTGTACCATTACAACCAATGACTCTGTGGATGTTCCTGTCCTACCAACCAATGACATGGTCATTTTGTTTCTTTGGTTATTTTTTTTTTTTTGCACAGGTCCATTTATATAACTGACATCAGACCCTCATGTAAGATTAGGGTCTGATATGAAAAAAGGCAACCTTGGCCTCTTTGCAAACAGAAAAAAGCAAATTTTTTTTTTCTTCTAAAATTCACTCATGTACATCATACTGGTGCACCACTTCAAAAGGAAAGCTTAAAACATCTCCCTAGCATATTATTTAAAGGAATTGTGCATTTGTAATGTTTCAAGTCTTATTAAAAGAACTCCATGGGTGTTATTTATTAAAGGAAAATCCACTTTGCACTGCAAGTGCACTTGGAAGTAAAGTCGCTGTAGATCTGAGGGGGACGTGCAAGGAAAATAAAAAACAGCATTTTAGCTTGCACATGATTGAATGATAAAATCAGCAGAGCTTACACTCATTTCAGATCTACCCCTTTGATTTAGAGCGACTGCACTTCCAAGTGCACTTTAAGTGCACTTTCAAGTGCACTTGCAGTGCAAAGTGGATTTGCCTTTTGTAAATAACCCCACGTGTCCTTTGTTTTACCAAATTTGTAGTTTGTGGATTTTTGGATGTAGATTTGCTCATCACTATTGCTACTGAGGGACATGATAATAGGAAACGAGAGCAGAGTGACAGAGAGATGAGCTCACAAGATCTGCAGGTGTTAAAATCAGGTCTTCTGCACCGACAGGAAATTGCCTTGTAGCAGCATATTTAAATGTGAGGACTGTATGGATAGAAATACGAATTCTGCAGGTAAAACATCTCTCACATATGTATTTAATATGTGTATTTTGCATTTTGCCTGGAGTTCAGCTTTCAGCGAACATCAAAATGACTGCTATGGTTTCATTTATATTTTAAGTAATTATTTTAACTCAGGGTTTCTTTAAAGCATACATAAATAATGAGTGTCCAACATTTGCTTCAAACAAGTGAACAAGAATAAAACACTGCTGATAAATGTTAATATAGTAAAGGAGAATATCCGTCCAAGTAGAAACATTATCTATAAATTTATTTTCATTTAAATTCACAATCAGGTACAATGGTTTCCTACCTTTGAGAACTTCCTTTGACATTTACTTTTTGAGAAAAAAAATCTTTCATGTATAGCGTAATATCCTGTTTGAATTGTATACAGAAATTTGCATTGTTAAAGTATCAGGTGACATACCTTTAAACTTTCAGTATACATATACTGTACAATGCTGTAATTATTTAAGGAGATATGTAATTTTTTTAAATATGTGTAACCACCTTTCAGTCTAGTATTTTGTGCCAGTTTACCAATTCCTTTTATTCTTACAATTATAAATTGGTTATGTACAACATTTTTGCTTGAAGTTTCACTCTCTATTAAAATATGATTTAAACTGCTCATTGAAACTATTTACAAAAAATGTTTACAAACATATTTTCAACAAATTTATTATGCAGGTGTTAAAATTAAATGGCTAGCATATGTTTCCTACAGTTATTTTGGCGAATGTTCTTTGCTAAAAAGCAATTTTAACATACTTGATAAAAACTGCAATCATAAAACAGATAATTATGCTCTGTTCTCAGAAATGAATAGTGAAATATATACAGTTTCATAAGAGAGAAACAGTACGTACGAACTCCTACTAAGAATTCTAGAAAAGCATTCTATAATGGTTTAGGGTTAATTTTATTTTAGTTGTTTTTGTTATTTGGTTTATACTGTATGTTTTAAACTGTTTTTTATTTATAGTATGTGCAAAATTTATTTTATAAATAAACATTCAATACATGACAAATGGTTTACAAAGCACTGTGGGTGGTCTAAAGTATAGTAGCTTGCTTTGCAGTCTTGCTTACCTAAATTAATGGCCCATCTAATAAGTCAATAATCCTGTGGTTACTTGTTATTTGTTATTTAATTCCCTTTATTTTTCAGTTCCTTATAGAATTTCTTTTGTTAAGTGAAAAATATTCTTGATTGTCCAACGCAAAATGAGAAATAAAACAATACATGCATCCAATGTTCCTGCAGTGCATGTGTGGGTCTGTGTATCCTTATCTCAATACTGGACAAGGCATTTTTTAGTTTTCATTGCTGTCACAATTTGAAAAACAAAAAATGTGGCACTTTACACTAAAAATAAATAGATCAAAAGATCCAATGGGACGCGACAGGGGTGCCCTCTGTCGCCCCTTATATTTATTCTAACGTTAGAACCCCTACTCCGTAAACTGAGAGCAAATTCGGCTATCCAGGGAATTAACATCCAACAAAAACAATATAAGTTAGCAGCATACGCTGATGACATTTTACTTTTTTTGACAGACCCTATCACGACCTTACCTAACCTCCTGGCGGACTTTACCCTTTTCAAGAACTTATCCAATCTCCAAATTAATTTTAGTAAATCCAAGGCCCTTAATGTCACCTTACCAAGGGAGACGGTGAAGCTATGTCGTAGTAACTTCCCATTCGTTTGGGAGCAAGCCGAACTACTATATCTAGGGATCAAAATTACTACTGACCTAAAAGACCTCTACGCCAAAAATTTCCTCCCCTTACTCCGCTCCATCCAGAGCGACCTGCAGAAATGGAATCTAGGTTCCTTTTCTTGGTTGGGTAGAATTGCAATATTAAAAATGAACATCCTACCCAGGCTCCTCTACCTCCTTCAAGCTCTCCCGATCGCGTTACCTACCTCCTTCTTTGCCTCTTATAAACTGCTCTCCCGAACCTTTGTGTGGGCCTCCAAAACTCCGCGTATTGGCTGGGACAGACTTGTTCTCCCTAAAAGACTGGGGGGTCTGGGTCTCCCAGACCTCCAAAAATATCACTGGGCCTGCCACCTGACCAGATTGGTGGACTGGCATACACATCATCCCTCCAAGGACTGGATTGCACTAGAAGCATCGTTCGCACACCTGCCCTTAGCCAACACACCATGGATGACCCACACTAATGTTCCCAAGGATTTCACTACTCATCCCCTCATTGGGACCACACTTTCAGTGTTCAAAAGAGCATGTAAAATACTAGCCCTCACACCCTCACCAGGCCCCATGACCCCGCTGGACGACAACCCAGCCTTTCCCCCGGGTCTTTTCCTAAAAGATCCTGCCCCGGAGACCCTCGGCTCCCCAGCCAGAGCACAGAAATTCTTCCTAAATGGGTCTTTCCTCTCTTTCCCGACACTTGTCACTACTCTACCTAACTACGACATTCCCTTTTACAAATACTTGCAAATAAGACATTTCCTCCAACCCTCCAACCAAAATTCTCCCTGGCACAGAGACCTCACGCCGTTTGAATTGCTTTGCGCCTCAACAGAACCACAAGGCCATCTCATTTCCTCAAATTACGCACTATTGTTCTCAGGCCACAAAATTAAAGATGACACCCTTATACAACAATGGGAAAAAGACCTAGCCATAGACCTCACCCCCTCAGAGTGGGAACACATATTTACCCTCATGCACAAGGGCTCCATTAATGTCACGACGCAGGAGAATAGATACAAAATTTTCTCAAAATGGTACCGGACCCCCGACAAAATACACCACTTCCACCCCTCTGTCCCTTCTACCTGCTGGAGGTGTAATACCGCTAGAGGTACTCTACTTCACATCTGGTGGGAGTGTCCCCTTCTCCAACCCTTCTGGTCAGACATTCATGAATTAATCTCCCGAATCACCACATATACTCCAGACTTCTCCCCCGCCAGATACTTATTGCACCACAGACGAGGGTCCCCCTCCTCCTACAAAAAGACCCTAACTATACACCTGATTAATGCAGCCAACCTTTGCATACCGGCACGTTGGAGGAACCCCTCCCCCCCCACAGTTCAAGAATGGACTTGCAGGGTAGACCGAATAGCGGAAATGGAGCAACTCATCGCTCAAGCAGCGGATACTCCTACCAAATTTCAGGCCACGTGGGCCTGTTGGACTGAGTATAGAAGCTCACAAAAGCAACAGGCCTTGGCCCAACCAACCCCTCAGACCCCCTGAGAGGCACACACGACAAGTGCACTAGTGTCCACTTTTGTTAACACACCCGCCCCTACTGTCCCCCCTCTCCCTATACCGCCCCCCACCAAAGATATAGACCTGACACTCTCAGGAAACCTAATGCTTGCCGTATACATGCATATCATAAACGCCTTTTACTCAACAGCAACTTCATAGATTCCCCCTTTGAGCGACTGATTCATCCTCGGTCCGCCCTACACCTTGGACGACCTCAACTCCTTGTACTGGTTTTGCATTCCAGGCAACAGACCGTTAGGTTAACTACTATTCATGCCTTGTCAGGTATCCCGTTCTCGTTCACAGCTAAGATCCCGTCAGGGGTGAACGGAAGCGGGATTGCTTATAAGGCGGTCTGGCCCTGCTCTGCAAACCGCACCCGCTCACTCTCTATCTGCATTTGCCTCCATAGTGGTAAGTGGCGATCCCTACTTTGTTAGACTGTTGAGCCTCATGCAGGATTACTAAGATATATATGGGCTCATGTTTATACTCTGCTGTTCTATAAGCGCATGCTACCCATTGTTTGTTTCTTTCTCTAAGATGTATGGCAAACATTACATGTTAACCTGTAAAATTTCAATAAAATCTTTTGAAAAAAAAATAGATCAAAAGAGATCAAATAGTAGACCAGAAAACCTAGTGAGTTTGATCCCCTATCATTAGGGATGAGCCGAACCCCCCCCCCCGGTTCAGTTCACACCAGAACATGCGAACAGGAAAAAAGTATGAGCGAACATGCAAACCCTATTAAAGTATATGGGAAATGAACATGAAAAATCAAAAGTGCTAATGAGCAAAAGGCTTATATGCAAGTTATCGCCATAAAAAGTGCATGGGAAACCAGGTACTCCCCCAGGGGACATGTATCAATGCAAAAAAAAGTTTTTAAAACAGTTTTTTCAGGAGCAGTGATTTTAATAATGCATAAAGTGAAACAATAAAAATGAAATATTCCTTTAAATATCATGCCTGGGGGGTCCCCTTAGCCTGTAAAGTGGCACATCTGTGTGATGTGTAGAACAGTGTGCAGCAATATGACATTTCTAAATGAAAAATTGTCATTTAAGCTTACCCGCAGCTGTAATGTATTGTAGACTCCCAGCAATATAGATGAAAAAATCAATGAAAAAATCCACGCCAAAACGTAAAAAAAAAAAGTGTGGCCCTTTGGGTCTGGCATAAATTTTAAGGGGAACGCCATGTCAAAATTTTTTTTAAAATTGGCGTGGGGTCCCCTCAAAATCCACACCGGATGACCACAGATAGCTCGTCCTGTTAGATGTACAGCGGCAGTGGGAGGTGGCGCGATGATACCGCTCAGCCCTACGCTGCGTTTCGCAAAAAAATGCGTCTTCCAGGGGCACGAGAAGACGCCTGGAAGACGCATTTTTTTTGCGAAACGCAGCATAGGGCTGAGCGGTATCATCGCGCCACCTCCCACTGCCGCTGTACATCTAACAGGACGAGCTATCTGTGGTCATCCGGCCGGTGCCACAGTTTGTTCTTCCGTCTGATGATGCTGATTGTCTGATGATGCTGATTATCTTATTTTACATGTGAGTGTTTATATACTTTTTTTATAATAAATTGCTACCGGATTTTACACTATGGGAGCCCTCCCTTTCTTCTTTCCTATGATGATATTGCCTCGCTGAGGGCTGAGCCCCCTTCCTGTGGACCCATCCATCTTCATCCCAACACCTGACGCTCCTTCCAGTTTCCACCTCCATCTCTGTTCCTGGATAGCTCGGATTACTAGGATCTCAAAAGCCCTTTAGACCCTCTGTAACGGGGGGTCATGGGGTTCTGGTAAGCGGCCAGGCTCTTATTGTTGGTGGTGGTCCCATATATCTGAGGCTCCATGTGGTTGAAAAACCTGTGATCGCTATCTTCACTCTTTTTGGGTTCTTCTTATGGACTATTTTTTCAATTATTCACAAATGACTTTTCAGTACATTTATTTTGTTTGGACTTTATCCTCTACATTTGTTTGCATTGATTGAGATACACTATTGCACATATGGTTATGTATTCATTTACACAGGTTGCATTTAGTGTTTTTGGTGTGACTAAACAGCCACACATTTACTAATTTACATAGCGCGAATCATTTCTATTTTTTCTTACTTTTTGACAATTCCTTTATTAAAAAGAGAACAAAAAACTGTCTATTGTGATTTTTACTTTTTGACAATTTTTGGTGAATGGGTAAGGGTACAATGTATCCCATACCCATTCACATAGTGGGGGGGCTGGGATCTGGAGGCCTCCTTGTTAAAGAGGGCTTCCAGATTCTGATAAGCCCCCCACCAGCAGACCCCCACAACCCCCAGGCCAGGGTTGTGGGGACAAGGCCCTTGTCCCAATCAACATGGGGACAAGGTGCTTTGGGGGGGCAAGTAGCTTGGTATGGTTCGGGGGCGCTCGCTCATCCCCCCCGTTTCCTGGCCTGCTAGGCTGCCTGCTCAGGTAAAGGGTCTTGTATAGATTTTGGGAGGACCCCAAGCCAATTTAAAAAAAAAATATTGCCATGGAGTTCCCCTTAAAAGCTATGCCAGACCCAAATGGGCTGGTATGGCTTTTGGGGGGGGCACTTTTTTCTTAATTCTGTCATAATAAATATAAATAAATATATATATATATATATATATATATATATATATATATATATATTTATATTATCTCACAAAAGTTAGTACACCCCTATTATATCTTTTCATGTGACAACACTAAAGAAATGACACTTTGCTACAATGTAAAGTAGTGAGTGTACAGCTTGTATAACAGTGTAAATTTGCTGTCCCCTTAAAAAAACTCAACACACCAGCCATTAATGTCTAAACTACTGGCAACAAAAGAGAGTACTCACCTAAGTGAAAATGTCCAAATTGGGCCCAAAATGTCAATATTTTGTGTGGCCACCATTATTTTCCAGCACTGCCTTAACTCTCCTGGGAATGGAGTTCACCAATGGAGTCCTCTTCCACTCCTCAATATGACAATATCAATGACAATATCACAGAGCTGGTGAATGTTAGAGACCTTGTGCTCCTCCACCTTGCATTTGAGGATGCCCCACAGATGCTCAATAGGGTTTAGGTCTGGAGATGTGCTTGGCCAGTCCATCACCTTTACCCTCAGCTTCTTTAGCAAGGTCATCTTGGAGGTGTGTTTGCGGTCATTATCATGTTGGAATGCTGCCCTGTGGCCCAGTCTCCGAAGGGAGGGGATCATTCACACGTGAGGTTGGGGGGTAGCAAAACCTCACGGTTAAGCCATGGTTTTACCACTCCTCCATCACTACCCCCTTTAGCTGCAGAGAGTACACATGCAGCAGCTGAGATGCTTTGCTTCCCAGCTGTGGCAGCAATCATACCCCTTGTATGCCCATCGATTATGACCTATTCAAGTGTATGGGTATGCTTGTGCGGGGTCTAAGGGGTTAAAGCAGGTGGTGAGGAGGTGATATAATGCCTCCTCACTGCCAGTCAAATGCTTTCTAAGGAGTTATCAAAACATGGATGTCTCTTCAGAGAGCATTGCACATGTAAACTAGTCCTTATACTGACACTATGACTGCTGTGGTGGTGATCAGGAACACTGCAACTGCTATGGTGGTAATCAAGACACTGTAACTGGTGTGGCGATGATCAGGGACACTGTAACTGGTGTGGTAGTCATTGGGGACACTGCAACTGGTGTGTGACAGTGATTAGGGATAATATGACTGGTGTGGCAGTGAGCAGGGACACTGAGACTAGTGGGATAGTGATCAGGGACACTGTAACTGGTGTGGCGATGAATAGGGACACTGTGAGGGGGTGGTGGTGATTAGGGATACTGACTAGTTACAGTATATTAAAAAATCAAATTACATTTTTGTTTTATTACAGTGTAACTTTTATTTCTTTTACATACTATCACTAGAGCAGTCCAGTTTTTCTATAATGACACTGTACTACTTGGGTGGGTTGGTGATTAGTATTTTTTTACACTATGATTGCTTATCATAGTGATAATCACTGTATAAGCAATTGTTTTAACTATCATGAATGGCATCCATTTATGATCCCATTGTTTACTATTGTGATTGCTATGATTGGCCACACCTATCACATGCTACAGGGCCACTGTTATTGGCCCTATACCATGTGATTACTGTGCCCAATCAGAGATCACAATAGTAAGCAATGGCATCATGAATGACAACCATTGTTTACTATTAGACGTGTGATCGCTGTGATTGGTCACTGCAATCACTTGGTACCAGGGTCAATCACAGAGGCCCAGTACAGAGGACTGTGATCCACTGTGTCCACCAGTCACAGATCGCACCAAAGGGAGGACGTATGGGTACGTCCTTCCAGAACAACAAAGATTCCACCCGACCGATTATCTACATTAGCTGGGTGGGAGCTGACTAAGTACAAATTAGGGGTGGGGGCATCTACTGTATGTATGACGAAAGGGTTGTCCATCTAATGGAATTAACCACAGTTGCATAATGTCACGATTTGAATTTCAGTTGCTTTCTTTTGCAGAGAGAGAGAAATTAGAAATGTTTCAATAACTATTCAGTTTTCAGATCCATTTGCTTTCCTGTTGAAGAATAATTATATTTTAAATTTCAGCAATTTATTATTGCAGGTCAAAAATAGGATTATCTGGCACAGTGCAGATAGTGTAAATATAGATTATGAATGAATTATTATTTTATTATTGTAGTTCTGAAATTACTGACAGGCAGCATTTTTGGAGGAAAATGCTCAGTGCTAATGCTAATGGAAATGCTAAAATCTAAGTCTCTGTTTGCTTTTGAACTTGCTATTATACTTGGTCAGGACAATCTGCCACTTACCCTGTTCCTTAGAGAGTGGTGTCTGGCTGCCATAATTAAGTCTCCACAGCAATATTTCTGAATGAGTCTTCAACAGCATCCAACAGGTCAAGCTGCACTGCCAATAGCAGGTTTCAAGAAATAAGCTTATCTGAGAGAAAAATAATTAATATAAAGCATAAAACAGACAAACTAATGATTATCAATCACTGAATGATAAAAAAAACTGTGGTTCTTGGGTACTCTATTTCTATTAAAATTATAAAATTATTAAATGTGATGTTTTTAGTAAAAATTCAACACTTCAGTGCATTTACATACTTGGTAAATGTATGGCTCTGTTACCTAAATCATGCTTCGAGCGTGGCCAAAATAATTTTATAGTGTTACCACCCAATCCCTATCATTTATTTATTTTTTTTAAAGTTTTTATTGAGATATACAAAGCCGAAAATAATAACAATAACAGCATTTGTAAGAACATTATACAGATAAATTTTAGATAAATGAAACCGTGTAATCTAGGGGTCTTGGACAAACAAGTCAGGGTGGAGTAGCTAGAAAGATATAACATTTTACATCAGGGCAGTGTCTAATGACAATAAGAAAGTAACTGGATGGGTCTTGTTTTACAATGAAACAATTTTCCTAGGATTACAAGATGGAAAAACAGAGAATAACAGGAGAGGGAGGAGTGGTAAATTAAAGGAGAAGGGGGGGTGAGGTGGGAAATGTAATTTCTTGTTACATAGGTAAAGGGGGGCGCCATGGCTGTTGAAGCGTACTGTAGTTGTGAGCGATAGTTTTCTTTATGATGTTGGTAGAGAAGAGAAGGCTGGAAGTGAAGAAGAGGGGTGGAGGCCTTGAGAAAATATTCTTGGGAGATAATCAGGCCATGTAGCAACTAAAGTTCACTGGTGGTGGGTTGTCCGTCAGAGGAGACTGTCTCCCCTGGGCTTGAGGGGGGAGTCCCATAATATGAGAACGAGAACTGGCCAATGTTGGCTAGGTCTTCTGGAGAGAGTGCTGAGAGCATGAAGGGTTGCCACTTGGAGTAGAAGTGAGCTTTAGATCGTTCATGTTTGAAGTCTATGCTGAATCAGTCTTTGAATAGTAGGAGTAGGAGTCTCGTTTGACTTGGCTGGTAGTAGGGCAGTGAGATGAAGTCCAGTTTTTAAGAATGGTTCTCGGTGTGATGAGTAGACATATCAAAGACCAGTCTTTGTGGGAAGGGTGATTCTTTGAGTTTCCAGTAGTGGTTGAACTTGTATTTTGGGACCATGGCAGCAATTGGGGGTCCCAGTGTCCAAAGATGAGAAACAGAGGGTCCTTTGGTAGCTTTAGTAGGGTTATTTAAAAAATGTAGGATAAGACCTGATAACTGATAACAACCAATGACTGTGTAGCAACCAAAAACATCATTGGTTTCTAGGAGGCAGGTGACTTGCCCACATAGCATCCTTGCTTGCTAAGTTGCAGGTGGTCTCCATCCTACAAACAAATCTACCTTCACCAAATGAATAAAGTTGGACTATCCGGACCATACTGGAGTCGGTGGTACATGCTGTCAAGACCCGGATATCAACATTCTGTCCCTGCAGAGGGTTATATCTGCAAGCCCATACGACCTTGCCATAGAGGAGGTCCAACAATTGGGGTAAGCGCACATCTATTACTCCCTTTTCTGCAATCAATGTACATTGGATAAGAGTCTCTTCAGCTCATCAGCTCTCATGGTTCAGTGATGAGACATACTAAGTGGACTTTTTCTTTTCTACTTATTTTTTTGAACCCAGTCATGGACTGATTATAAGTTGTTTTGATGTGAGATTACTTATTTTCAGCATATTTTAATATTTGTTGTTTTTTTTGGGTAATGACTTCATGCACTTGTTGTGGTTATCATTTTTGCTGGGATTCACACATTCATTGTGTCTCCTAGGCACTCTTCAATTATATTACTGCCAGCGCACTTAAGTTTTATTTATATGTTTATCACTTCATGGATATTTGGAGTTTTTTTTTGCAGCTGCACTTTGTGAATATTATTTTAATATTTTTCTATCACGTATTGCTCATTAGCGCAGGTTGTTTCCACCATTTCTTTGGATAAGACCTGATGCCAGAAGGTGGATATGTAGAAGCACGCCCAAAACGGTGAGCCAGGGATGGTCTCGGTTGGTGGCAGAGGGGGCATTTGGCACTGTTCTGTTCTATTTTGGAAGAGAGGAAGGGTATATGAGCTAGATGGACGATCTTTAGCTGAGTTTCTCTCCATATTTCATTGGGGATTAAGCGTTGCACTTTGTTGAAACCCTGTAGTATTTTGTCTACCAGGTCCACATCTGGGAAGTTTTTTCCCCAGTTGGCTACAGATGAGGATGTCGGGGGGGGGTGGTTTTCCGAAAAAGAGGTTTATAAATGTCCGAGATTTTATAGGATCCTTCTAGGAGTAGCTGGTCTGTGAAGTTTGGTGTGAAATGTTTACAGTCCTCTTTGCATGCGTCCTTTAAAAAGCTGATGCATTGCCGAATGTGGAAAGCATGGGCTTGAGGGAGTGAGAACGTTTCGGCTATGGATGAGAAGGTTAAAGGTCGCCTATTTCCATATCGCACAGAGAGGAGAATTTTGTAAGGCCTTTTTCTTGCCAGATAGTGAATGGTTTATGTATCAGTCCAGGGGGGAAGCTAGAGTTCCCTTATATTGGTAGGTGACTTGATATGAACGAGGAAAGCTTGAGGCTTTTCCTGGTTTCTCTCCAGGCAATAGCTGTGTCTCACAGCAGCAGGTTGTGTTGGTATAAAGGTGGGATTGATTTCCACTTGCAGTGAAGGAGGGCCACTAAGGAGAATGGGTGGCTTTAGTAGTGGCTTTTTCTTGCCAGATAGTGAATGGTTTATGTATCAGTCCAGGGGGGAAGCTAGAGTTCCCTTATATTGGTAGGTGACTTGATATGAACGAGGAAAGCTTGAGGCTTTTCCTGGTTTCTCTCCAGGCAATAGCTGTGTCTCACAGCAGCAGGTTGTGTTGGTATAAAGGTGGGATTGATTTCCACTTGCAGTGAAGGAGGGCCACTAAGGAGAATGGGTGGCCCATTGCAGACTCCATGGAGTAATTGGAATACCTTGAAGATTGTGACATCCAATCCAGACTAGTTCTTAACCACTTAAGGACCGCCTCACGCCGATGTACGTCGGCAAGGCGGCACGGGCAGGCAAAATCACGTACAAATACGTGATTTGCCTCCCGTGGGTGGGGGGTCAGATCGGACCCCCCCGGTGCCCGAGGCGGTCCTGTTATGTCCCCCGGCGATCGGAGGTGAGGGGGAGGCCATCCGTTCGTGGCCCCCCCTCGCGATCGCCGCCGGCCAATCAGATCATTTCCTTTGCTGCTGTATGCTAAACAGCAGCAAAGGAAATGATGTCATCTCTCCTCGGCTCGGTATTTTCCGTTCCGGCGCCGAGGGGAGAAGACAGGTATGTGAGTGAAAACACACACACACAGTAGAACATGCCAGGCACACAAAACACCCCGATTCCCCCCCCGATCGCCCCCTTGACCCCCCCAATCACCTCCCCCGTCACAAACTGACACCAGCAGTTTTTTTTTTCTGATTACTGCATGGTGTCAGTTTGTGACAGTTACAGTGTTAGGACAGGTACTGTTAGCCCCCTTTAGGTCTAGGGTACCCCCCTAACCCCCCCTAATAAAGTTTTAACCCCTTGATCACCCCCCGTCACCAGTGTCACTAAGCGATCATTTTTCTGATCGCTGTATTAGTGTCGCTGGTGACGATAGTTAGGGAGGTAAATATTTAGGTTCGCCGTCAGCGTTTTATAGCGTCAGGGACCCCCATATACTACCCAATAAATGTTTTAACCCCTTGATTGCCCCCTAGTTAACCATTTCACCACTGATCACCGTATAACCGTTACGGGTGACGCTGATTAGTTCGTTTATTTTTTATAGTGTCAGGGCACCCGCCGTTTATTACCGAATAAAGGTTTAGCCCCCTGATTGCCCGGCAGTGATATGCGTCGCCCCAGGCAGCGTCTGATTAGCGCCAGTAGCGCTAACACCCACGCACGCAGCATACGCCTCCCTTAGTGGTATAGTATCTGTACGGATCAATATCTGATCCAATCAGATCTATACTAGCGTCCCCAGCAGTTTAGGGTTCCCAAAAACGCAGTGTTAGCGGGATCAGCCCAGATACCTGCTAGTACCTGCGTTTTGCCCCTCCGCCCAGCCCACCCAAGTGCAGTATCGATCGATCACTGTCACTTACAAGGCACTAAACGCATAACTGTAGCGTTCGCAGAGTCAGGCCTGATCCCTGCGATCGCTAACAGTTTTTTTGGTAGCATTTTGGTGAACTGGCAAGCACCAGCCCCAGGCAACGTCAGGTTAGCGCGAGTACCACTAACACTCACGCACGCACCGTACACCTCCCTTAGTGGTATAGTATCTGAACGGATCAATATCTGATCCGATCAGATCTATACTAGCGTCCCCAGCAGTTTAGGGTTCCCAAAAACGCAGTGTTAGTGGGATCAGCCCAGATACCTGCTAGCACCTGCGTTTTGCTCCTCCGCACGGCCCAGCCCACCTAAGTGCAGTATCGATCGATCACTGTCACTTACAAAACACTAAACGCATAACTGCAGCGTTCGCAGAGTCAGGCCTGATCCCTGCGATCGCTAACAGTTTTTTTTTGTAGCGTTTTGGTGAACTGGCAAGCACCAGTGGCCTAGTACACCCCGGTCGTAGTCAAACCAGCACTGCAGTAACACTTGGTGACGTGGCGAGTCCCATAAGTGCAGTTCAAGCTGGTGAGGTGGCGAACACAAGTAGTGTCCCGCTGCCACCAAAAAGACAAACACAGGCCTGTCGTGCCCATAATGCCCTTCCTGCTGCATTCGCCAATCCTAATTGGGAACCCACCACTTCTGCAGCGCCCGTACTTCCCCCATTCACATCCCCAACCAAGTGCAGTCGGCTGCATGAGAGGCATTTTCTTTATGTCCTCCCGAGTACCCCTACCCAACGAACCCCCCAAAAAAGATGTTGTGTCTGCAGCAAGCGCGGATATAGGCGTGACACCCGCTATTATTGTCCCTCCTGTCCTGACAATCCTGGTTTTTGCATTGGTGAATGTTTTGAACGCTACCATTCACTAGTTGAGTATTAGCGTAGGGTACAGCATTGCACAGACTAGGCACACTTTCACAGGGTCTCCCAAGATGCCATCGCATTTTGAGAGACCCGAACCTGGAACCGGTTACAGTTATAAAAGTTAGTTACAAAAAAAGTGTAAAAAAAAAAAAAAAAAAAAATATATAAAATAAAAAAAAATAGTTGTCGTTTTATTGTTCTCTCTCTCTCTATTCTCTCTCTCTATTGTTCTGCTCTTTTTTACTGTATTCTATTCTGCAATGTTTTATTGTTATTATGTTTTATCATGTTTGTTTTTCAGGTATGCAATTTTTTATACTTTACTGTTTACTGTGCTTTATTGTTAACCATTTTTTTTGTCTTCAGGTAAGCCATTCACGACTTTGAGTGGTTATACCAGAATAATGCCTGCAGGTTTAGGTATCATCTTGGTATCATTCTTTTCAGCCAGCGGTCGGCTTTCATGTAAAAGCAATCCTAGTGGCTAATTAGCCTCTAGACTGCTTTTACAAGCCGTGGGAGGGAATGCCCCCCCCCACCGTCTTCCGTGTTTTTCTCTGGCTCTCCTGTCTCAACAGGGAACCTGAGAATGCAGCCGGTGATTCAGCCAGCTGACCATAGAGCTGATCAGAGACCAGAGTGGCTCCAAACATCTCTATGGCCTAAGAAACCGGAAGCTACGAGCATTTTATGACTTAGATTTCGCCGGATGTAAATAGCGCCATTGGGAAATTGGGGAAGCATTTTATCACACCGATCTTGGTGTGGTCAGATGCTTTGAGGGCAGAGGAGAGATCTAGGGTCTAATAGACCCCAATTTTTTCAAAAAAGAGTACCTGTCACTACCTATTGCTATCATAGGGGATATTTACATTCCCCGAGATAACAATAAAAATGATTAAAAAAAAAAAATGAAAGGAACAGTTTAAAAATAAGATAAAAAAGCAAAAAAAAAATAAAGAAAAGAAAAAAAAAAAAAAAAAAAAAAGCACCCCTGTCGCCCCCTGCTCTCGCGCTAAGTGGCGGTCTGTCGTCAAATGTAAACAGCAATTGCACCATGCATGTGAGGTATCACCGCGAAGGTCAGATCGAGGGCAGTAATTTTTGCAGTAGACCTCCTCTGTAAATCTAAAGTGGTAACCTGTAAAGGCTTTTAAAAATGTATTTATTTTGTTGTCACTGCACGTTTGTGCGCAATTGTAGAGCATGTCATGTTTGGTATCCATGTACTCGGCCTATGATCATCTTTTTTATTTCATCAAACATTTGGGCAATAGTGTGTTTTAGGGCATTAAAATTTAAAAAAGTGTGTTTTTTCCCCAAAACATGCATTTGAAAAATCGATGCGCAAATACTGTGTGAAAAAAAAAAAATGAAACACCCACCATTTTAATCTGTAGGGCATTTGTTTTAAAAAAAATATATAATGTTTGGGGGTTAAAAGTAATTTTCTTGCAAAAAAAAAAAAAACTTTTTCATGTAAACAATAAGTGTCAGAAAGGGCTTTGTCTTCAAGTGGTTAGAAGAGTGGGTGATGTGTGACATAAGCTTCTAAATGTTATGCATAAAATGCCAGGACAGTTCAAAACCCCCCCAAATGACCCCATTTTGGAAAGTAGACACCCCAAGCTATTTGCTGAGAGGCATGTCGAGTCCATGGAATATTTTATATTGCGACACAAGTTGCGGGAAAGAGACAAATTTTTTTTTTTTTTTTGCACAAAATTGTCACTAAATGATATATTGCTCAAATATGCCATGGGAATATGTGAAATTACACCCCAAAATACATTCTGCTGCTTCTCCTGAGTACGGGGATACCACATGTGTGAGACTTTTTGGAAGCCTAGCCGCGCACGGGACCCCGAAAACCAAGCACCGCCTTCAGGCTTTCTATGGGCGTGAATTTTTGATTTTACTCTTCACTGCCTATCACAGTTTCGGAGGCCATGGAATGACCAGGTGGCACAAACCCCCCCAAATGACCCCATTTTGGAAAGTAGACACCCAAAGCTATTTTCTGAGAGGTATAGTGAGTATTTTGCAGACCTCACTTTTTGTCACAAAGTTTTGAAAATTGAAAAAAGAAAAAAAAAATGTTTTTTCTTGTCTTTCTTCATTTTCAAAAACAAATGAGAGCTGCAAAATACTCACCATGCCTCTCAGCAAATAGCTTGGGGTGTCTACTTTCCAAAATGGGGTCATTTGGGGGGGTTTTGTGCCACCTGGGCATTCCATGGCCTCCGAAACTGTGATAGACAGTGAAGAGTGAAATCATAAATTTACACCCTTAGAAATCCTGAAGGCGGTGATTGGATTTCGGGGCCCCGTACGCGGCTAGGCTCCCAAAAAGTCCCACACATGTGGTATCCCCATACTCAGGAGAAGCAGCAGAATGTATTTTGGGGTGCAATTCCACATAGGCCCATGGCCTGTGTGAGCAATATATCATTTAGTGACAACTTTTTGTAAATTTTTTTTTTTTTTTTTTGTCATTATTCAATCACTTGGGACAAAAAAAATAAATATTCAATGGGTTCAACATGCCTCTCAGCAATTTCCTTGGGGTGTCTACTTTCGTAAATGGGGTCATTTGGGGGGGGTTTTGTACTTCCCTGCCATTTTAGCACCTCAAGAAATGACATAGGCAGTCATAAACTAAAAGCTGTGTAAATTACAGAAAATGTACCCTAGTTTGTAGACGCTATAACTTTTGCGCAAACCAATAAATATACGCTTATTGACTTTTTTTTTACCAAAGACATGTGGCCGAATATATTTTGGCCTAAATGTATGACTAAAATTGAGTTTATTGGATTTTTTTTATAACAAAAAGTAGAAAATATCATTTTTTTTCAAAATTTTCGTTTTTTTCCGTTTTATAGCGCAAAAAATAAAAACGGCAGAGGTGATCAAATACCATCAAAAGAAAGCTCTATTTGTGGGAAGAAAAGGACGCAAATTTTGTTTGGGTACAGCATTTCATGACCGCGCAATTAGCAGTTAAAGCGACGCAGTGCCAAATTGGAAAAAGACCTCTGGTCCTTAGGCAGCATAATGGTCCGGGGCTCAAGTGGTTAATAAGCACGACAAGTTATAAGTTCTAATATTTGGGAGACTAATACCCCCTTCGCGTCTGGGAAGATATCATTTCTTTAATGCAATACGTGGTCGTTTGCTTTACCATATAAATTTTGAAATGGCTGAATTAAGGAGTTTAACATCTTTATGGTTAATAGAGGAATAGTTTTAATTGGATATAATAACCTAGCAAAACTGACAATTTGCACCAAGTGGCATCTTCCCAGGAGCGAGAGGGGCCAATCCATCCAGTTAACTCATTCCTGAGAAATGTTTGCAATCAGAGGAGGGTAGTTAAGGTGGTATAAAGAGGAGGGTAGTTTCCCAATATTGATTCCGAGATAGGTGATGTGGGAGCTAGTGACTGAAAAAATGGAGTGTGGGGGGCAGGAGGCGGAGCCTAGCAGAGCAGACATGCATTGTTAGAGCTCCACACCGCTGAGGAGAAAAGAGAAGGACAAAGCGGAGCCTGCAGGCTCAAAAGGTATCCATTTGAACCTTTTTGCCCCAGGGAACAAACTGTGAAAGTTTGGGCAGGAAATATGGTACTGGGAGGAAACCGTGGCAGAAATAAAAATCACCTCACAAAGAGCTCACAGGCACTCACTGCAGCTGAAGCAGCTCCAGTCACCTCACAAGATACAGCATCAGGGCGCTCTCACAGACAGAAAATGTCACAGCAAGACTCTCCATTTGAGTCAGATACAGAACAAATCCTCTCACAAACTTCTCCACAAGCCTCCTCAGTATCCCCAGTAATATTATTACAATTTGAAAAGATGCTTCATAAGGCTTTAAAACAAACCTCAGACCAAATAACAAAAAGCCTAACCAAAGAAATAAGAGAGCTGGGAAACCGCACCGCAGCCTTAGAAATAAAAATGGATGAAATTGAAATTACAACCCAAGAAAATATAACAGAATTGGAACAATTAAAAAAAGAGAATTTAATACTTCAAACTAAGCTCGAAGATTACGAAAATAGAGCCAGATGTTCAAACTTGCGCATAAGGGGAATACCTGAAACTGTGACAGACTTGCTATCTACTATTACTGCTCTATTACAAGAACTAAAGCCAGATATCCCTATTGAACGTTTAGAACTGGACAGAGTACACAGAGCCCTCACAGCCAAAAAGAAAGATGGACCCCCACGTGATATAATCACAAAATTTCATTATTACAGAACGAAAGAACAAATACTAATTGCTGCAAGAGAAAAAAAGGAACTTAATTTTCAAGGACACAATTATCAAATTTTTGCTGACCTATCCCAACTTACTATTACTAAAAGACGATCCATGAAACCCCAACTAATGGAACTGCAACGCCACAACATTATGTATCAATGGGGCTTCCCCTTTTCAGTCAGATTTAACTACCAAGGTACAATTTACAGAAGCAGATCAGCAGATGAACTACAACAAACCCTTTTAAAATTAAATCTGACAGAACCCACAAACACTCCCACGCGCAGAAGAATGGCATCATCTTCACCTTCAGGCAGCACCCAGAAATTTTCAGAACAAAATGGGAATCATCATTCTCACAAAAGAGGCCGTTATGCCACATCATCCATGGACCAAGAAGATTCAATGGACTGACATCCTAATTCCTGATATCTCTTCATTTATTATACTAAGAGATGGTTCTCTATAAAAAACCTGTATTTATAACTGAATGTAACTGCATTCTGATAGTCACACACTGTGTGGGATCATGTTACATTCCAGTTATATTTCTTATTACTTCTGATTCATATAGCCTTAGAATATATAAGTGAAATAAGGAAATTCTTGTTCAGTTATATATTATCAGGTAATAACAATAGATTTATTACTTTTTAGGACAAATATGTTCAATAATCCAGAAGTAATGGAAGCTTTTTCTTTCTTTTCTTAAAACAAATATATTATTACCTAACTAGTTCCTAGAATTATGTTTTTGTTTATTCTAATCTGAAGCAATACAACCTCAATTTTATGAGTTAACATTTCTAAACAGTTGCATATGAATAAAATATGTAATTGTTTACTCTAAAATGGTTAAAATCCCAAAATAATTCAAACTATCTTCATCAATACCAATGTTATTAACAGTACCTTTCTAACTGAATTATTTAGCCTAGGGCAAGACTAACCATATACAACCACCCTGGAATAAATAATTTCAACAAAAACTATATTCTGCACTCCAATTAATGAAACATCATTTTGGTGTCTTTTGACATAGCACTTCTCTCCTGTAAGCGGAAGATCCGTGTACCCCCATTAGCCCTCCTCATTCTCCCAATCATATTATGTGGGAGTGTGACGAAGGCACTTATTCCCCTGAGAGAGATATTTATTCTCTTTCACGGGTAAATTGTGATTACGTGCAAAAAATAATTTATACAGTGTATCATCTAATCTCATATGTTTTTGTTTACTCTTTATGCCAGAATTCACTGGTTTCTTTTCTATCTATTCATCTCTTCAGTCCACACAGGTTGATCTGCGCAGTCAGCTCTGCATAACAAAAAGTAAGTCAAAACTATTTGATCTATTGCCATGGCACCACTGAATACACTTTCCCTGAATGTTCAGGGAATAAATGTCCCTCAAAGGACCAAAGCCTTCCGTACTTTCCATAACAAGAAGGCTCACATAGTATGCCTCCAAGAAACACACTTCACCAAAGATTCTACTCCAAAATATATTTCCCCTTTTTATCAACAAATTTACACGGCTTCTGCCTGTACCAAGCAAAGGGGAACTCTAATTGCATTTCACCGATCCACACCATTCACCTTATCATCAGAAATTAAAGACCCAGAAGGTAGATACCTGATACTAATGGGTTATATAATGGATACAGCAATCACGGTGATTTCCTACTACGCTCCTAACAAACAACCTACACCATTCCTCTCACATATATTACAAGTGATTAATACACACAAAATAGGAACAGTGATAATGTGTGGGGATTCGAACCAGGTCCTCCTCCCATTTCTAGATAAATCACCTTTTACACCATCCAAAATAACCTCTAGATTACCTTTTTCTCAACTTCTTTCCAAATACAATCTGGTAGATTCATGGAGAGAAAGTAACCCAATGAAAAAGAAATTCACTTATTTCTCGCACCCTCATCAAACCTTCACCAGAATAGATCATATTTTTCTAACAATAGGAATGATACCAAAAATTATTGCATCAGACATAATTCCGATTCCGTGGTCTGACCATAATGCAGTATACACTACTATAGCCTCAGCCATACCAAAAGCGCATGACCCAACGTGGTACTTACCGGACATAATGCTCAAACACCCACTACATCAGATGGCCATTGAACAAGCTTTAAAGGAATACATATCAATTAATAATACAACAGACATCTCCCCAATAACACTGTGGGAAGCTCATAAGCCTGTCTTGCGTGGTACAATACAAAGACAAATGGCACTATTTAAACGGGAATGCAAAAATCCAGCAAAAAAACTAGAACTCAGTTTTAATGCAGCCTACATATCATTTCAAGATAATCCATCTCAGAGTACAAAATCTCATCTGGAAAAATCTAGATTGGAATACGATCTATTTCTCACTGAGTCAGTTGATAAATCCCTCAAATGCTCCAAACACAATTTCTACATGAATACAAACAAACCAGGTACATATTTGGCTCGGGCATTAAATTCAACTAACAAATCTTTCAAACCAATACGTTTGAAATTATCAAAAAATGTTTACACTTGTAATCCAGTTAAAATAGTCCATAAATTTCACTCACATCTCGCAACTTTATACAAGACAAACAATGAATTTAATCCTACAGAGGCTGAATCCTTCTTCTCAAAAATAACCTTACCTGAGTTATCTCAGAATCAAAAAAGCAGTTTGGATGAGCCTATAACTATAGATGAAGTTGCTAACGCCATAAAAGACCTAAAACTTAACAAAAGACCAGGCCCAGATGGCTACTCGGCTTTATACTATAAAACATTCTCAGAAATACTCTCTCCCATTCTCACTGAAACTTTTAACAAACTTCTAGATGGACATTCTTTTCGGCAAGAAACACTAATGGCAATTGTTTGTATGATCCCAAAACCTCTTTCTGATGATACTTCCTGTGTGAATTATCGGCCTATCTCTCTGTTAAACCTTGATATTAAATTATTAGCAAAAATAGCAAAACGCCTCAATAGCATTATAGGAAAATTAATACATAGAGATCAAGTAGGCTTCATGCCAAATAGACAGGCAGGCAATAATATACGCAGGGCAGTGTTATTGGCACATATTGCTAAAAAATGGAAAATCCCTTTATGTTTTCTATCTCTCGATATTAAGAGGGCATTTGACACAGTATCCTGGCAATATATGCAATATTCATTACAAAAATGGGGTTTTGGACCCAACTTTTTAACATGGATCAAAGCATTATATAATAGACCCAAAGCCTATATAAAATATGCTGGATACAAATCTGATGCCTTTAATATCGAAAGAGGTACCCGACAGGGTTGCCCATTATCTCCCTTATTATTTGCCCTTATACTCGAACCCATGGCCCAATACATCAGAACAAACCAAACTATAACTGGCATTGAAGTAGGAGGTATTACACACAAATTATGTATATTTGCAGACGATATATTACTTTTTCTATCATCACCACAGGTCTCTGGTCCTAACTTAATACCAGCTCTTGATGGATTTGCAGCCCTATCCGGCCTTATGATTAATCCTAAGAAATGCCTAGTGCTTAATATTTCACTCACAAACATGGAATTGATCCCGGCTAGGGCTGCACTCCCATTCACATGGGCAGAAAAATCAATCCCATATCTTGGAATTCATTTAACAGCATCTCATTCTGACTTATTCTCAACCAATTATCCTCCTGTATTAAGACAGATCACAAATCTAATAAAACAATGGTCGCAACTTCCTTTATCCTGGATAGGGAAGATTAATGCAATCAAAATGACTATTCTACCCAAATTGCTTTATCTATTCAGAGTCCTCCCTATTCCAATTCCTTCCTATTTTTTGAGAATAGTACAAAAAAGAGCAACTTCGTTTATATGGGGCTCTTCTAAACCACGTATACCTATACACACACTACATTTTCCCAAAAATAAAGGAGGCCTGGGATACCCTAATTTTACTAACTACTACAGAGCAGCACATTTGGCCAGTCTGTCCAAATACCATGCAAAACAGGAAATCCCATTATGGGTATTTATAGAAGCTTCAGAAAATGACCCTCTATTAATATCAAATTTATTATGGCTTGATCCTAAAGACCGCTTTAAAATTCATAATCCCATAACTAAACACTAATCTCTCTGGGATAAACTAAAAACCAAATATCAGTTACAATCTCCACACAATCCTCTCCTTTCTTTTATCAGAAATCCGGCCTTTTATCCGGCATGGATCTACCCAAATTCTTTTAAAGCTTGGACAACATCAGGCATTCAGACACTAAATGACTTCATAGCATCTAAATCATTCCTTTCATTCCCATCGCTTAGAGAAAAATATGATCTACCAAACTCTGAGATATTTAGATATCTCCAAATCAAAAATTTCTATACACCATTCCTAAAGGGGGATACACCATTATCCCAATTATCCATTTTTGAATCAATCTGTACAAAAGATCCATTTGCTAAAGGTACAATTTCATCACTTTATAATCAATTATATGGAGTAGTAAATCTTAATAGACCCTCTTACGTTCAGAGGTGGGAGGAGGACCTGGGACGAACTTTAGAAGACACGGACTGGTCTAACATATGGCTCACATCTAAGTCATCTTCACCCAACATCTTAGCACTGGAGACAAATTATAAAGTCCTAACTCGCTGGTACCTTGTACCCGCTAGAGTGGCAAAATATTCACCTAATACCTCAGCTCTTTGTTTTCGAGGATGCCCAGAAATAGGCACATATTTACACATACGGTGGACGTGCCCAGTAATCCAAACCTTCTGGAAGGAAGTCTTCGTGATTGCATCTAAAATATTTAAAAAAATAATACAACCAGATCCATATTTAACTTTACTTAATCTAAAACCGGAATGGTTAACACTCTCTCAATTCAAACTTATGATCCAACTAATAACTTCTGCAAAACAAACAGTGGCCAAGGCATGGGAATCTCCTACATTGGTACTAGCAGAAACAATTCACAGAATGAATAATACAATGTCCCATGCTAAGATGGTAGCCATCGATCAAAATCAAATTCCAAAATTTGAAAAACTTTGGCATCCTTGGATAAAACAACAGTTCCTGTCAAACTTCAATGACTCTGTCCTGTTGCCATGGTAACAGATTAAATGACTTACAGAGACACCCATTCTAAGGCTTCAAAGAGAACTAAAAAAGAATAATAAACTGACGAGCGGGACAACCTTGTGGACCATACCTCTACCTTTCAACCCTTTTTCTTCTTTCTGTTTCCTTTTCTCCACCTTACGATTAAAGCTCATTATCAGAATTTATTTGACCTATATACACTCTACTTGTAAACAATATGTATAGTAGATATAAATCATTTAAATACCTACAAAAGTAACTAAAGAAATGATATATATCTTTAATTTAGGTTTACGTGAACCCAATGTTTAATATTTGAAATTTCATGATATTTACCTATATAAACCCTACTGTAAAACAATGAGCTTACTTTATAGATCCTTGTAAACTTACTTTATGTATCTTTATAACATTGTATACTCAATAAACTTCTTTTGACAAGGAAAAAATGGAGTGTTGGGTCCAGGGGGGGATGGATAGAGTTCCTATGGGGAGAATTTAACTCTTGCCGTAATTAATGCTGAGGCCTGAGCAGGACCTAAATTCGTCAAATACCTTTTTGATAGTGGACATGTCAGAGGAGGGGTTTGTGGAAAATATAAGGACATCGTCCACAAAGAGGGACGTACGCAGGTAGTGTTTGCCAATTTTATTGCCATGTAGGAGGGCTATTTGAGCTAGGTGTCTGGATAGGGGTTCTAGTGCAATATTGAAAAGGAGCGGGGATAAGGGGCAGCCTTGTCGTGTACCTTTTGTGGAGGCGAAATTCATCAGAGAGTAGGCTTGCTGCCACCAGCTTAGCTGCGAGGGCTGTATACATGGTGTTAATGAGGTGGCAAAAGGGACCTTTGAAACCAATTTTTGTCATAGCCATGGCGAGCCGATTGAAGCTGACATTATCAAAGGCTTTCTCCGCATCTAACGTAATGATGGCGTAGTCACCGTCTGGATTATTTTTGGCATGTTCCAGGGCCAGCATGACCTTACTGATGTTCAGAGTGGCTGTCCTGCCTTTCACAAATCCAGATTGGGCTGGATGTATTAGGGAGGGAATGATGGCAGCAAGCCTAGTGGCGATGATTTTGGATAGGATTTTGACATCTAGGTTTAATAGGGAGATGGGTCTGTAGGAGCCTGGGTCTTGGGGGTCTTTGCCTTTCTTTGAGAGTAGTTTAATAATGGCCTAGTTGCCTGTTGGTAAGTATGAGCCACCGGACCATATGCCATTGTAAACCTTGTGAAGAGTGGGTTCTGCGATAGTTTGTAAGGTTTTGTAAAATTCACTAGTGAATCCGTCAGGACCCGGGGCCTTAGAGGGGGTTAGGTTGTGAATGGTGTTAGAGATTTCGGATAGAGAGATAGGAGCACTGAGAGCTTCTAGTTGCGAGGGAGTGACTTTAGGAATATCTATTTTCTCTAGGAAAGAGCATGCTGTCTGTTTATCTATGGGGTCTGGAGCATACAGTGCTGAATAGTATTTGAGCATTGCTCTATTTATCGTTTGTGGTGTGATATTTACATTGCCGTTAGTGTCTCGTAGGGAGGTAATGTGGGTCGGGCGGAAAGGTACCTTACAGAGCCTGGCTAGTAGTTTGCCTGCTTTACTTCCGAACTTGTGGAGGGTGGCGTCTAAGTGTGCTTTTTTAGTTAACTCGTGTGTCTGCCCAGGTGTCGAAGACCCTCTTGGCTGCCTGCCATTCGTTTTCTAGTGTCAGGGGAGTCCATGGTATATAGGGATCTTTGTGCCTGAAGTAGTCGCGTGCTGGCTATTTTGTATTGTGATAAAGTATTCATTTTAAAGGAGGTAGCATAAGAGATGATCTGACCCCGGCATCCCAGAAGAGGTTCGGGTCATCAGAGTGGGGGGCATTGGCCGTGGAGTATTCCGTCCATGATTTCTCCATGAATTGTTGGAAGTCAGTGTTATTGTGGAGGTATGAAGGGAAACGCCATATCTTGGGATGGGGAGGTAAATCGAGATTGTCGAGTTGCACTGAAATTGGGGCGTGATCACATATGGCAATGTTAAGGATGTCTGCACCAGATAACATGGGGATTAGATTGTCAGAGCCAAAAAAGTAGTTGGTTCTGGTGAATACATTATGTGGGTTGGAGTAGAAGGTTAATTCCCTGTCAGCAGGGTGTGTTAGACACCAAAGGTCTTGGAGGTGGAGGGATTCCATGGTGGATGTAAAGTGCATGGGAGTGGTGGGATCAAGTTCTGACCTGAGACGTTTAGGGGAAGATCTGTCATCAGTCTGATGTAGGATGTCATTGAAATCTCCTCCAATTAAGTGTGGGAGGTGGATGTTTTGAAGTAGCCATGCAGATAGTTCACTAAAGAAGTGTTTATTGGGGTTGTTAGGGGCGTATATGTTTGAAATCACTAGGTCCTTGGATCCTAGTTGGATATGTGCTGAGATGAACTGTCCCTGGCTGTCTGATTGTACGGATAAGACCGTACAGGGAAGGTTTTTGTGTAGCAGCAGGAGAACACCTGCTTTGCGCCCATTGGTATCTGAGCCTATGACTGTGCCTACCCAGAGCTTTTTCATAAAATGAAAATCAGGGGTTGATAGGTGATTTCCTGTAGTAGGGGGATATCAGTTTTAATTGTTTTGAGATGTCGGAGTATCTTCATTCTCTTGTTAGGTGATCTAAGCCCTTTTACGTTCCAAGAAACGATTTTCATGTTGGGGGGTTGGAAAATAGAAATGGGCTGAAGTTACAAATTTGTCACCATGTAGTTGATATTGTGAGGTTGTTACAGTATCAGGATGTATGAAACTATTCCCACTATAGGAGAGTGGTGTCAGGGAGACTAGTGGCATGCTAGTGCCCCAGGATAGATGGCAGGGGGGGAGGCAATAGGGAGGGAAACCTGAAACAAAAATAACACATGCAATTGAATGAACTTCACTGCGTGGAGTCACTGTGTAAGCCAGCTCCCAGTACACGAACCTGGTGGTATGACATACGAGAGCCCATTTCTGGATAGAAGATTTTTGAGTGGTTGGCACGGGTCGTGTATGGGGAGAGATGGTAGGGCTGCACACAGTGAGGCCAGGAGGCGGTAGTATAGTATATCAGAAACAATATAGAAAGAGAACAAATATTACTAGCTGAAAAAAAAAATAACCATAGAACACAATGATACATATACGGCCATCATAACGGTGGTAACATCACTATTTGAAACTGGTGGAAAGAGGGAGAAGCAGCGAGGTGCTTATACAAAACAGATTCAAACCTGAGGTGTTGCAGAGTATGCGACCTTGAGAGAAAGAGTTGCAGGGACAAAGGTTTGCGTCCCCCATCTCAACGCAGAGTGGCATGGTGGTGATCCGGGGCCGAGGGCCAGAAGCATTTGGGGGAGTCTTTTCGTGGGCTCCTTTGGTCCAGGGAGCGGTTGATTGGGGCAGCTTTAGATGGGTGTGGGGGTGTGAGCCTGCATGCAGAGATCATAGGAAAGCTTCCGCTTCAGAGGGGTCTTGGAATGAAAGTTGTTCACCATTAGGGGTCTTGAGAGTAGCCGGAAAGGCTAGTGTGAATTTGATTTTCTGTTTATAGAGTTCCATGCAGACCTGCTGAAAAGCTTTTCTTTTCTTTGAGACCTCAATTGAGTAATCAGCAAATATCAGAACCCTTATTCCATCAATTTGAAGTGAGCGGGATTTTCTGAACTTTTGTAAAATAAGAGCCTTGTCGGAGTAGTTTAGGTATTTGACGATTATTGGTCGGGGGGTTTGTGTTCAGAGTTGAAAGATCCCATGCGGTGGGCCCTTTCCACTGTGCAGGGGCCTGGAAGGCCTAGTGCTTCCGGAATGCGCATGGAGCAGAATTCAGAAAGAGCAGAAAATTTAAAATTCAAAATTAACATCCTCTTTTTCCCACAAATAGAGTTTTCTTTTGGTGGTATTTGATCACTTCTGCTGTTTTTATTTTTTGCGCTATAAACAAAAAAGTGCAACAATTTTGAAAAAAAACGCATTATTTTTTACTTTTTGCTATAATAAATATCCCCCAAAAATATATAAAAAAAACTATTTTTTTTCCCTCAGTTTAGGCTGATATGTATTCTACATATTTTTGATAAAAAAATCGCAATAAGCGTATATTGATTGGTTTGCGCAAAAGTTATAGCGTCTACAAAATAGGGGATAGTCTTATGGCTTTTTAAATTTTTTTTAATTAGTAATGGCGACAATCTGCGATTTTTATTGGGACTGTGACATTATTGCAGACACATCGGACAATTGACACTATTTTGGGACCATTGTCATTTATAGAGCGATCAGTGCTATAAAAATGCATTGATTACTGTGTAAATGACACTGGCAGTGAAGGAGTTAACCACTAGGGGGTGATGAAGGGTTTAAGTGTGTCCTAGGGTGTGATTCTACCTGTGGGGGGGTGTGCTTCAAGTCACATGACAGCGATCACCGCTCCCGATGGCAGGGAGCGGTGATCTCTGTCATGACACTAGCCAGAACGGGGAAGTGCCTTGTTTACATCGGCACTTCCCCATTCTGAGGCTCCGTGACATGATCGGCGAGAGACCAGCGGACATCGAGTCCGCCGGTCCCGCGGTCATGGTCACGCTGCACGCTGCGGTCGCACGCGGCGGGCGCGCCTGCTATCCCTGGCTCTTAAAGAGAATGTACAGGTACGCCCATTTGCCCACCGCTGCCATTGTGCCGACATATATAAGTGTGCAGCGGTCGGCAAGTGGTTAAAGAATGTGAACTTATGTTGAGATTAGTGATGGGTGCTTTTATTTTTTTTTCCAATTACATATGCATTTTTATTAAAGTGGTAGTAAACTGCTATGTGCTTTTTTTTTTTTTTTTTTTTTTTTTCTTTTTAAACCTGCAAGGTAAACCCATGATATACGAGCACACTATGTGGAATTTACCTTAGAACGAAGCCTTCCCACAGTGAGCTGTCACAAGGCTTCCATCTTCACTTGGTCATCCATCCGGGTTCACAGACTCCAGCTGTGTAAGTGGCCGGAGCCGCAATGACATCAAGCTGTGCCGTAAATGACGCTATGATGTTCTTTACGGCACAGGACTCTGAAGGAACGGCCCAGATGGCCGTTCTTTCAGAGCCCATGCGTCGATAACGTAACCGGCTGCATGTACCATAAATATCTCCTAAACAGCGCAGATTAAGCCTTATTAAGGGCTTACCTATAGGTACAAATTATGCATGGGAGTTTGCTCCTACTTTAAGCAGTATTAGGCCTGCTTTGCCCAGTAGTTTTAGTCTCAACAGGCCTAAATGCAAATTGGGAAATCACAGGTAGGCAGTTTCTTAAAAAAAAATAGAAAGACATGGCAAGTCCTTTAGGCTTGGGTGGGAAAAAAATGATCCAGTATCATCACAGTTTGATGGCATTTTATATATTCAAAAGGTGAAAAAAACAGTAAAAAAAAGCACAAAACACTTTACACCACCATCCCACATTTCTGACACCATACTGGCACCCTTATATAAACAGGCTTGGTTGGCTAGAAATTGGCTAAAGGCAATACAGTTTGAAGACAATGCAAAACAACAAGGAGATAGATGGCATAGGCAGGTGTTTTTTGACAAAAAAAAATAGAGCTACTGTACTAGGGCTTAAGTGGGTAAAGTGGTCAGTGGTAGCATAGTTTTGCAGCTGCTTAAACAAGACTGAACACAGAGGCAGAAGGCACTGTTTAATCCTAAACTGATTGTGAATGTATTTTTTTTTAAAAAAGATAACAACATCTCTATACTTACCTGCTCTGTGCAATGGAGTTGCACAGAGCGCCCCGAACCTCCTCTTTTTGGATCCCTCTTCGGCGCTCCTGGCTCCTTCTCTATGTCCAGTGCTCCCACGTGAAGCAGTTTTCCATGGGAGCACTTGTTTGTGCTCGCTCCTGGGCCCTGCTGCTGCATCCATTGACACAGACTGCAGGCCCCAGCTCCTCGTCACTGGATTTGATTAACAGCAGTAGGGAGCCAAAGGCTCCCAGTGCCCCAGCAAAGCCAGTAAAACCCAGAAGTGAGGGGAGCACAGATCTGCAAACATACATAATGCTAAATCACATTAGGGGCTCAGGTAAAGGGGGGGACATGAGGGAGGATACTGATGCCTAAACATTTTTTACCCTAATGCAAGGAATGAACATTATGGAAGATTGTAGCTATTCACTGACTACAAAATTGGCCAATATTTGATCATTTGAATTACATGCAAATTCAACTTGTGCCCATTTCCATTAGCTGGCTTCTGGCTGTAAAGTAAAAATGATCTGACAACTGTATAGCCACCGGTCAGCCCCCCCCCGGGAGCCCTCTTTTTCGAATCAATCTCCTCTGCATGGAATGAAACCAGAAGTGATCAGAGCAATGGTTCACTAGCTGTTATAGCCAAGGAGGCATCTAACTGAGCAGATTATGGAAACCCCCCAATGTCTCCATAAAGAGTACCTGTCACCTGCCCAATGCTATCACATGGGGGTTTGTTAACATCTTGTGTTAACAATAAAGTTCAATAAAAAAAGAGAAAAAGTTTAAAAATATATAATTATAAAAATATTTGTTAAAAACAAACAAAAAAATAACCATAACCCCTATTTTTCTGAACACACCCACAAAAACAAACATGTGCCTAGGGTGCGCACAAGTATGTAAACCGAGGTTGCACTACACATGTGAGGTGTCACCCTGAATATTGGATTGAGTGCAGTAATTCTAGCACCATTTTAAATTGGTGAGCAGTAAAGGCTTTTAAAGCAATGTCTATGGAGATGTTTGGGTACCATTGTTTATCATGATATAATTTGCTCCTTCTTTTATACTTTAACAAAAACTTGCATATTATATTGTATGTTTGCACTAAAATCCATTTTAATATATTTTTTCCTGAAAATATGTGTAATAAACAATTGCACAAATATTATGTGACATAAAAAAATTACAACATTTTTTTTTATTTTCAGGTCCTTTGCTTTCAGAAAATATATAATTTTCTGGTGGGTTTCAGTAATTTTATAGCCAAAAATGCAGATTTTTACATGTGTACAACAAATTAAAAAATTTTCCTCTAGTACTAAAGTGGATAATGGTTATTTTTGTCTTTTCTATCTTTTTAAAGCTGTAAAACATTAAATAAAAAAAATGTTGATAATCTCCTAATATGAAATATATAAACCTGGTACACCAGGTAGAGAAAGAGGGCTGCAAACTCGGGGCCTTGTCTTCTGTTATTATAGATTCTAACTTAGCTTCAATCCAGACAAAAAGTCCCTCTAAATATTCAACTGTCAAATGCCAGAAAATCTAAAGCCTCGTACACACGATCAGGTTGTTGGCCAACAAAACCATGGAATTTTGTCCGAAGGGCATTGGCCCAAACTTGTCTTGCATACGCATGACCACACAATTGTTGGCCAACAAACACGAACGTAGTGACATACTATGTTGTTTTTCAGCTCTTTAATACCACCCTTTGGGCTCCTTCTGCTAATTTCGTGTTAGTAGAAGTTTGGTGAGTGTTGATTTGCGCTTTTCATTTCACACTTTTCATTTTGTTTCTGAACTGCCGTTCATCAACCAGGCATGTTGAGGAATCGGAGAAGATCAGTGTTATTTATTATTGGCCTTGGAGTTATTGCTTTGACATTATTTTTTTGGTTGAATAATGATTTGATTTGGCATATTTTCTATATTTTTGAATGCATAGAATGCACTTTTGGTTAAGTTCTATTGAGAGATAGCATGTCTACTTTTATTTGTTTTCTTTTTTTAATGCAAAATAAAAATAATAAAAAAATTGTGGAGAATAATACTTGGCTATGTGTTTTACTTCAAATGACAGTTTGGGAGTAGGCAGTTACATTAAAAAAAATACAATGTAAAATTGACAAGGGACACCAACATAGTTCTATCTTTGATCTTAAAAACTACTGGATAATGGTGTTGTGGTAACTTTCCCAAATAAAAAAAAAAGCATAATATTATTATTCTTGCCATAACTCCATCAGTATCACCAGCAAAGCAGCTTCATTATTATCCCATTAAAGAAGAAGAGAATTGTGTGCTGTATTTCGAAATTGCATAATTTGCCAAGCCACAAATGTTGATTCTCCATTACGAATGCAAGTTTACAAGACAAACCGCTTCTGGCTCACCCTTGCTTCCGAGCATGCGTGTTTGTACTTTGGACTTTTGTCCGACGGACTTGTGTACATACGCTTGGAAAATCCGACAACACACATTTGTTTGCGTAAAATTTTAAAACATGCTAGCCAACATTTGTCCATGGAAAATCCGAGAGCAATTGTCCACTGGAGCATACACACGGTTGGATTTACCGCCAACAGCCTGTCATCGAACATTTCCTGTCGGAAAGTCCGATCATGTGTACGAGGCTTAAGTCTTTGTTGACAAATGAGTGACAGGTGGGGCTTAATGTTGAGTTAGCCAGAATTCAAGGCCTTGCAAACAGCTCAGATGTAGGATCTAATGGGGCTTTATAAGTAGTAAACGATCTGATTTCTAAACCCTTTTTTACATAATTCTATAGTGATGAATCCCACACTTTTTTTATAATTGGCTTATGCCTATGATAATGTGAACACATTTCTTTACAAAATATACAGCCAGTTGTGAGGTATTTCTTACGTGGAAAATCATTAACAGCATGACCGAACAACAGAAATTTGTCCCTGCTCTCCTGCAAATGATCACAGAATTTGGAACAAATAGGAATGGTTCTGACCAGTTACATAAAATAATTCTGACCTGCTATGTAAAATAGGAGACACGGTCAACAGTGACTTTCTACCACTGTACAATATCCAGACATTTGGCTTGGGAAATGAACATCAGTATTCTCCAAATCTTGTGAAATGTATGTTAGACCCCATACACACTATTAGATTTTCTGCTGATTTTTGTCTTCAGATTTACCAAAACCACATAATATGAGGTCAAACCTTAAGAGTTTCAATTTGTATGCAATCAGGCAGGCCCTTGCACTACATAGTTTTGGTAAATCTGAAGACAAAAATCTGCAGAAAATTGAATAGTGTGTATGGGGCCTAAAGCTGAGAGATCAGATCGTAAGTGACATTCTATTGCCAGATTTATTTGTCTGATTGTAATATGCTGAAAATGAAATTATCCTTAAAAAACAATATTAAGGCAAGGTAGACTGCCTCCATCTAATGTATGATGAATTGTTAAATGAAATACCGTATTTATCGGCATATAACACGCACAGGCGTATAACACGCACATTCATTTTAAGAGGGAAGTTTCAGGAAAAAAACTTAAATTTTAAATAAGGAACTTTTGAAGTAAAATAAGGGTCAGTGCCCATCTGCAGCCTCACCATTGCCATCAATGCAGCCTGATCAATGCCCATCTGCAGCCTCACAAGTGCCATCAATGCAGCCTCATCAGTCCACATCAATGCAGCCTTACCATTGCCATCATTGTAGCCGCCTCACCATTGCCATCAGTGCAGCCTGATCGATGCCCATCTGCAGCCCAGAGAGGACAGGGAGGGGGGCGGGACGAGCGCCAACAGATTACATACAGTGAGAATCTCCTATGATAGACAGAACAGAGGTCCAATGGTGGCCCAGGCGACAGGAGTTCCTATTACAGAGGCCGCCAAGTAAACAGGAGATTCTCACTGTATGTAATCTGACGGTGCTCGTCCTGCCCCCCCTCCGTGTCCCCACTGAGGCAGCTAAAACTGAAGTATTGGCGTATAACACGCACGCACTATTTGCACCCAATTTTCATGGTGAAAAAGTGAGTGTTATACGCCAATAAATACAGTAGATGTTTTATTAAATGTGTCTGCCATAAGAAATAAAAGGTTATTAATTCAATAAATGAATTTAATCTAGTACAAAGGTTTATCTTCTTTGTAACAAAAGGTACAGCAATCCATAATAACAATTAAAGAAAACCTCTAGCTTTGTAAAAAAAAATGAAATCTACTGCATATAGAGTGCCTTGAAAAAGTATGGATACGCCTTAAAATTTTCCACATTTTGTCATGTTACAACCAAAAACGTAAATTTATTTTATTGGGATTTTAGGTGATAGACCAACACAAAGTGGCACATAATTGTGAACTGGAAGGAAAGTGATAAATGGTTTTCATTTTTTTTTACAAATAAATATCTGAAAAGTGTGGCGTGCATTTGTATTCAGCCCCCTTTACTCTGATACCCCTAACTAAAATATAGTGGAACCAATTGTCTTCAGAAGTCACTTAACTAGTAAATAGAGTCCACCTGTGTGTAATTTAATATCCGTATAAATACAGCTGTTCTGTGATGCCCTCAGAGGTTTGTTAGAGAACCTTAGTGAACAAACAGAATCATGAAGGACAAGGTGCACACCAGACAGGTCATGGATAAAGTTGTGGAGAAGTTTAAAGCAGGGTTAGGTTATAAAAAAAATAACTCAGGCTTTGAACATCTCACAGAACACTGTTCAATCCATCATCTGAAAATGGAAAGAGTATGGCACAGCTGCAAACCTACCAAGTCATGGCCATCCTCCTAAACTGACAGGCTGGGCAAGCATTGATCAAAGAAGCAGCCAAGAGGCCCATGGTAACTCTGGAGGAGCTGCAGAGACCCAAGCTCAGGTGGGAGAATCTGTAATCTACACAACTATTAGTTGTCTAGTCTACAAATCTGGCCTTTATGGAGGAGTGGCAAGAAGAAAGCCATTGTTTATGGCCATGTGGGGGACACAGCAAACATGTGGAAGGAGGTGCTCTGGTCAGATGAGACTAAAATGTAACTTTTTGGCCTAAAAGCAAAAAGCTATGTGTGGCGGAAACTAACACTGCACATCATCCTGAACACACCATCCCCACCGAAAAAAATGGTGGTGGCAGCATCATGTTGTGAGGATTCTTTTTTTCAGCAGGGAGCTGGTCAGAGTTGATAGTAGGATGGATGGAGCCAAATAAAGTGCAATGTTAGAAGAAAACCTGTTAGAGTTTTTGCAAAAGACTTGAGACTGGGGCGGAGGTTCACCTTCCAGCAGGTTAACGACCTTAAACATACAGCCAGGAATAGTTTAGATCAAAACATATTCATGTGTTAGAATGGCCCAGTCATAGTCCAGATCTAAAGCCAATTGAGAATCTGTGGCAAGACTTGAAAATTGCTGTTCACAGACGCTCTACATCAAATCTGATAGAGTTTGAGCTATTTTGCAAAGAAAAATGGGCACAATTGTCACTCTCTAGATGTGCAAAGCTGGTAGAGACATACCCAAAAAGACTTGCCGCTGTAATTGCACGAAAGGTGGTTCTACAAAGTATTAACTCAGGGGGTGAATACAAATGCACCTACACTTTTCACATATTTATTTTTTTTAAATTTTGAAAACTTTTTATCATTTTCCTTCACTTCACAATTATGTGCCACTTTGTGTTGGCCTATTACATAAAACGCCAATAAAATACATTTACGTTTTTGGTTGTAACATGACAAAATGTGGAAAAGTTCAAGCGATATGAAAACTTTTGCAAGTCACTGTATGGTGAAACCTACCGAGCACAAAAAATACAAACAATGTGCAAGCCAAGCTGCAAAAGCAAAACAAAATTTAGCTAATGACACTCCAGGTTAAGGCAAGATCCTTACATTTATACTGCCATCAACATCTTTAACACATACATTAGTCTATTATCCTGGAGTTAAATATTTCTCATCTTGTTTTATTATCACCACATATAAGTGTGTAGTCATAAGCCAATATATGACATTTTGTGGAACACATAGCATTTTTTAATGTCTCAATCTATCTGTGTCACAACTAAAGAAAAACAGTCTTTGGAATTCAAGAAATCTCAATATTTCTTCGCATACAAAAGCAAATTACCATACATTGATAGCAGGAGCCTCAGCAACACAGTGGGGTGCATGTGTTTGTTATCAATGTTGTTTAAACGAAATACATGAGCTCAAGGTCCTGAAAACATTTGTGAATCGCGGCACTCACACAACTCTACTGTTATTGTATCACACTGCGTTACTGCTTCCTCAATGTTATTAACAATATGCCATCATGCTGACACAAACACAGCATAAATAATTCTCATATAAAGCAGCAAGAAAGCAATTTACTTGAGTTGTTACACAGCTGTGCTTTTGTCACCAATATAGTACCCCTAATCCTCTATCCTTTTTCAATTATTGGCACTGGATTGTAATACAGGCATTAGAGAAGCTTAGGTTCCATTGAATTCCAATCTGCTACTATTTTCAATTTTTGTAAGCTAAAATGTGTTCTGCCCTTAAATGATAAGTAGCCTGTTACATTTGTCTTTGTAAATTTGATGTTATATTTTGAATTTAATTCTGCTTTTCTTCATCTCATCTTCATCTCTGTCTGCTTTGCTTGTAGATTAGAGCTTTCTATACATATGATATGATCTGTCATTAGATACAAACTGGTAACTACAACTATCTCTCTGATGAGTTTGAAGGTAGAACAGAATAATTTTGGATGGAAAGTTGCACAATTTTGCAGTGTATGCAGCAAACATGCTGTACCATATTTACCATCCTTTTACTTTTCTCTCTCTGTCCCACAGTCACTCAAGATACAGAGATTATTAAGAACAACCTTTATGGGTGCATGTCTGAAATGGTGCCAGGAGACGCCTGATCACGGGGCTAGACATGTGCATTTTGTTTCGTTCCAAATCGAAATTTGGACAAATTTTTCATTATTCGGAAATTCGTATGCATCCGAATTTCCGAGTGACAAAAGTAACGAATTTAAACGAATCCGAAAAAATGAACTAATTTGAAAACAAATTCGAATCGAATTCAAAAACAAAGTCGAATCGAATTAAAAAAAATAGAAAACGATTTTCTAAAAATACAATAACATTGAATATAAAATGATAAAGCAATAGAATATATATATATATATATATATATATATATATATATATATATATATATATATATATATATATATATATATATATATATATATATATATATATATTTTTTTTTTTTACTGTTCTGTTCTATTGTTTTTCTATGCTTTTCTTTTCTATTATTTTCTATTCTATAATAGTCTTTTCTATTCAAATTCATATTCATTCTATACAAAATTCAAATTTCGGAACATGGCTTCTGAAGTTCGAATTTCATATAGAATGAATTTTAATTTTAATAGAAAATATTAGAATAGAAAAGAATAGACTAGACAAACAATAGAACAGACAGAATAAAATATAATAGAATATATATATTATTCTATTCTGTTCTATTGTTTTTCTAGTCTATTCTTTTCTACTCTATTCTAATCGTTTCTATTCAAATTCATTTTATACAAAATTCAAAAATAAATAAATATATATAAATATTTTTTTTTTCTATTCTGTTCTATTGTTTTTCTATTATTTTCTATTTTATTCTAATCTTTTCTATTTGAATTCAAATTCATTCTATAGGAAATTCAAATTTTGGAAGATGTTTTTATATATATATATATATATATATATATATATATATATATATATATATATATATATATATATATATATATATATATATATATATATATATATATATATATATATATGTGTGTATACACACACATATATATATATATACATAATATTATATTTTTTATATGCTGGTCTATTGTTTTTCTATGCTATTCTTTTCTATTATTTTTTATTTAATTCTAATCTTTTCTATTTGAATGCAAAATCATTCTATATGAAATTCGAATTTCGGAAAATGGTTATACAGAAATAGAATGAAATCGAGATATATATATATATATATATATATATATATATATATATATATATATATATATATATATAAAACCATCTTCCAAAATTGGAATTTGGTACAGAATGAATTCGAATAGAAAAGATAAGAATAGAATAAAAAATAATATAAAAGAATAGCATAGAAAAACAATAGAACAGAATAGAAAAAATATAATATATGGTATTCTAATCTTTTCTATTCAAATTAATTCTTTACCAAATTCCAATTTCGGAAGATGGATATGGAATATATATATATATATATTCCGAAATTCAAATTTCGTATAAAATGAATTCGAATTTGAATAGAAAAGATTAGACTAGAGTAGAAAAGAATAGACTAGAGAAATAATAGAACAGAATAGAATAAAATATAACATATTTATTATATTTTATTCTGTTCTGTTGTTTTCTATTATTTTCTATTATTTTCTATTCTAATCTTTTCTATTCAAATTCATTCTATACGAAATTCAAATTTCAGAAGCCAATTTTTCTATTTTTAATTTGAATTCATTCTATACCATATTTGATTTTTTGGCTTCTGAAATTCGAATTTCGTATAAAATGAATTCAAATTTGAATAGAAAAGATTAGAATAGAGTAGAAAAGAATAGCATAGAATATCCATCTTCTGAAATTGGAATTTGGTACAGAATGAATTCGAATAGAAAAGATTAGAATAGAATATATTATATATTTTTTCCTATTCTGTTCTATTGTTTTTCTATGCTATTCTTTATATTTTCTATTCTATTATAATCTTTTGTATTGCAATTCGATTTCATTTTATATGAATTTCGAATTTCGCAAAATAGTTATATATAGTTTACTTTTTAACGGTTAAATTTTTTTCGAATGTGGTAGAATTTTTTTGCATTTGATATTTTTTCGAATGCAGGCAAATTTTTTCGAATACGAAACTAAACGAATTCCGAAAACAAATGTAACAAATGCAACAAATTTAACTAAACAAATTTAGTTAAATAACTAATCGAAACGAAACTAAACAAATTTTTTCATCCTGCACATGTCTATAAGGGGCTCCGCTATCCGATCTATTGATCTACTGACCTCAGTGGCATCACTAGGGTTGGTGTCACCTGGTGCAGTAAAACATGGTGTCACCCCCCTTCCCAGGCGGGGGGGATACCATGTTTTACCGCACCGCCACGGCTCTCCCCTCCTAGCCCTCCACAGTGCTCTGTCCTGCCAGAGTGGAGTGACAGCAGAAGCAGGACAGAGCAGTAGACACTTGGCAGGCTAGCGCATCAGGCTCTCTCCTGTCTAGCCTGCCACAGTGCACTTGATGGTGTCACCCAAGGCTCAACCACGGACACTCCACAACCCCCTCACAGGGGGAGAGTACACCACATTAAAGGGTAGGTGTGGCCAAATTGCAATGGTAGGTCTTACAAAGGCATTGTTAAATACCATGAGTGCATTATGCACAGGGTTCAGAAGTACACTTCATACAGAGTGCAGAATTTAGGAATGTGATACAAACAGAGTGAAGAAGTTCAGGGTGCAAGGCTCAGAAGTTCGCTATGCACAGCCAGGGTGCAAGGATCGCTATGTACAGCCAGGGTGCAATGGTCGCTATGTACCAGCCAGGGTGCAGGGATCGCTATTTACAGCCAGGGTGCAAGGGTCGCTATGTACAGCCAGGGTGCAAGGATGCAAGGATCGCTATGTTCAGGGTGCAAGGATCACTATGTACAGCCAGGGTGCAAGGGTGCAAGGATCACTATATACAGCCAGGGTGCAAGGGTGCAAGGATCGCTATGTACAGCCAGGTTGCAAGGATTGCTATGTACAGCCAGGGTGCAAGGTTTGCTATGTACAGCCAGGGTGCAATGGTGCAAGGATCGCTATGTTCAGGATACAAGGGTGCAAAGATCACTATGTACAGGGTGCAAGGGTGCAAGGATCGCTATATATAGGGTGCAAGGATCGCTATGTACAGGGTGCAAGGATCGCTATGTATAGGGTGCAAGGATCGCTACGTACCGGGTGCAAGGATCGCTATGTACAGGGTGCAAGGATCACTATGTACAGGGTGCAAGGCTCTGAGTTCTCAATGTATGCTTCACAAGACAGAAGAGAGGATAGAAGAGAGGACAGAGGGGCTGCTGCCAAAGAGCGGCTTTAACTTACAGAGGATGTGCAGTCTGCACACATGGGCTTTAGAAGCAGTTACCGCCAGGATAGTGGAGCCGCTGATATAGTGGACCTGCCGGGATAGTGGAGCTGCTTGGATACTGGAGCCGCCGCTAGGATAGTGAATCTGCCTGGATAGTGGAGCTGCCTGGATACTGGAGCCACCGCCGGGATAGTGGATCTGCCTGGATACTGAAGCCGCCTCCAGGATAGTGGAGCCGCTTGGATAGTGTAGCCGCTTGGATAGTGGATCCACCTGGATAGTGGAGCTGCCTGGATACTGGAGCCACCACTGGGATAGTGGAGCTGCCTAGATACTGGAGCCGCCTGGATAGTGTAGCCGCTGGGATAGTGGAAGTGCCGGAATAGTGGAGCTGCCTGGATACTGGAGCCACGCCAGGATAGTGGAGCTGCCTGGATACTGGAGCCGCCACCAGGATAGTGGAGCTGCCTGGATACTGGAGCTGCCGCTGGGATAGTGGAGCCACCACCAGGATAGTGGAGCCATCTGGATAGTGCAGCTGCCTTGATAGTGGAGCCGCCACCGGGATAGTGGAGCCACCTGGATAGTGGAGCTGCCTGGATACTGGAGCCACTGCCGGCATAGTGGAGCTGCCTGGATACTGAAGCCACCTCCAGGATAGTGGAGCCGCTTGGATAGTGTAGCCACTGGGATAGTGGAGCCACCTGGATAGTGGAGCTGCCTGGATACTGGAGCCACCACTGGGATAGTGGAGCTGCCTAGATACTGGAGCCGCCTGGATAGTGTAGCCTCTGGGATAGTGGAAGCGCCGGGATAGTGGAGCTGCCTGGATACAGGAGCCCCTGCCAGGATAGTGGAGCTGCCTGGATACTGGATCCATGCCAGGATAGTGGAGCTGCCTGGATACTGGAGCCGCCACCAGGATAGTGGAGCTGCCTGGATACTGGAGCCACCGCTGGGATAGTGGAGCCACCGCCAGGATAGTGGAGCCGCCTGGATAGTGGAGCTGCCTTGATAGTGGAGCTGCCTTGATAGTGGAGCCACCGCCGGGATAGTGGAGCCACCTGAATAGTGGAGCCACCACTGGGATAGTGGAGCTGCCTGGATACTGAAGCAGCAGCCGGGATAGTTGAGCCACCTGGATAGTGTAGCCGCTGGGATAGTGGAGCTGCTGGGATAGTGGAGTCGCCAGGATAGTGGAGCTGCCAGGATACTGAAGCAGCAGCCGGGATAGTTGAGCCACCTGGATAGTGGAGCTGCCGGGATAGTGGAGCTGCCGGGATAGTGGAGTCGCCGGGATAGTGGAGCTGCCTGGATACTGGAGCCGACACTTAGATAGTGGAGCTGCCTGGATACTGGAGCGGCCACCGGGATAGTGGAGCCGCCTGGATACTTTAGCCTTCACCTGGATACTGGAGCCGCCGCCAGGATAGTAGAGCTGCCCGGATTCTGGAGCCGCCGCCGGGATAGTGGAGCTGTTGTGCACATTCCCCCTCTCTCTCTCATAAAGATACTGCTGGGCACCGCCGCCGGGATAGTGGAGCTGCCTGTATACTGGAGCCACCGCCGGGTAGTGCAGCTGCCTGGATACTGGAGCCGCTGCAGGGATAGTGGAGCCACCTGGATAGTGGAGCTGCCTGAATACTGGAGCCACCGTCAGGATAGTGGAGCTGCCTGGATACTGGAGCCGCTGCTGGGATAGTGGAGCTGCCTGGATAGTGGAGCCACCGCCGGGATAGTGGAGCCGCCTGGATAGTGGAGCTGCCTTGATCGTGGGAGCTGCCGCCGGGATAGTGAAGCCACCTGGATAGTGGAGCTGCCTGGATACTGGAGCCCCTCCCAGGATAGTGTAGCTGTCTGGATACTGGAGCCGCCACTGGGATAGTAGAGCTGCCTGGATACTGGAGCCCCTGCCGGGATAGTGAAGCTGCCTGGATACTGGAGCCGCCACTGGGATAGTAGAGCTGCCTGGATACTGGAGCGGCCATGGGGATAGTGGAGCTGCCTGGATACTGGAGTGGCCACAGGGATAGTGGAGCCGCCTGGATACTGGAGCCGCTGCCGGGATAGTGGAGCAGCCTGGATAGTGGAGCCCCAGGGAGAGTGGAGCTGCCAGGATACTGTAGCTGCCATCAGGATAGTGGAGCTGCCTGGATACTGGAGCCGCCGCTGGGATAGTGGAGCCACCTGGATAGTGGAGCCACCAGGATAGTGGAACTGCTGGGATAATGAAGCTGCCTGGATACTGGAGCTGCCGCCGGGGTAGTGGAGTCGCCTAGATAGTGGAGCTGTCAGGATAGTGGGGCGGCCGGGATAGTGAAGCTGCTGGCATAGTGAAGCCACTGGGATAGTGAAGCCGCCGGGATAGTGGAGCTGCCTGGATACTGGAGCGAGCCGTCACCTGGACACTGGAGCCGCCACCGGGATAGTGGAGCTGCCCGGATACTGGAGCCGCTGCCGTGCACATTCCCTCTCTCTCTCTCATAGAGATACTGCTGGGCAGAGAGGACTGTGCACACCGCCGGAAAAGGCAGGGCGCTGTCACCTGCTCTGTGTAAAGGTTAGAGCCAGGCATGTACTGGCCATTGGGACTATAGGGAGTTTCCCGGTGGGCCGATGGCTCAGTGGGCCAGTTTTTATGCAGTGTTCGGCAGCAGCGGAAGCGTGGCAGCAAACAGCGGCGGGGATTCGGTGAAGGTGGCCAGAGAGGAGGGCAGTTAGATGTGAGAGCCCAGGAGGGAGAAGAGCTCCACCCCCTCCCTGACCACTGAAGAGGCAAACAGGAGTGGGCCTGGCCACCCCAGCACTCCCAGAACCTCGTTTTCTCAACTCCTCTCTGCTCCAAGAACATTGTGGCCCGGGCAGGAGGACAGGCTGACTGAGGGTCCGGAGGAAGAGGATAGGCTGGAGGCGGAGGCTGCCAAGGAGCCACTGGAAGGAGCAGAGCAGCGAAAGCACCTCTGGATCAAGAGGGAGACTTGGTGCTGTTGCTGCTGGACATCAGGTACCCTGCATCCTACACATGCCTGCCCGCACACAGAGCCTGCAAGGGGGGGAGCAGAGGAGTGAATGCACATAGGAACAGTGCTATGTGGTCTGTCTCAGCCCTCCGCTCTTTCTCTCAGCACCCCTCTTTCAGCCCCCCTCTTCCTCTCAGTCCCCCTCTGTCTTCCAGCCCCCCCTCTTCCTCTCAGTCCCCCTCTGTCTTCCAGCCCCCCCTGTCTCTCAGCCCCCTCTGTCTCACAGCCCCCCATCTCTCATTCCCCCCTCTGTCTCTCAGACTCCCCTCTGTCTCTCCACCCCCCTGCTGTCTCTCAGCCCCCCTCTGTCTCTCTGCCCCCCACTGTCTCTCAGCCCCCCACTGTCTCGCAGCCCGCTCCTCTCTCTCACCCCCCCTCTCTCACTCACTCCCTCTCTCTTACACTCACCTCCTCTCTCTCTGTCTCATCCACCCCCTCTCACCCCTTTCTCTCAACCCCCCTCTCTCTCACTCCCACCTCTCTCTCTCACCCTCTCATGATATTCAATAATGGATGTGGGGTCCTTTTGGTGTGATTTTTTTTTTTTTTGGGGGGGGGGGGCAGCATTTTATTCATTAAAAGTGGGCCAGTCTGAATGAAGTCCAGAGCCACATTTTTGTCCCAGTCCAGCCCTGGTTAGAGCAGTGAGCGATGCGTAAGAGGCTATCGCCAGAGGTGGTCACCCCTCTGGCAGGTGTCACCCGGGTGCGGCCCGCAGCCCCATAGTGATGCCACTGACTGACCTAACGCTATAGGGTACCCCTAACTGACCTGGCCTGGCTCTCCCTAACTCTTAGGTGCCAGTGGATATGACCAGAAACAGAAGTGCTGGCCTGACCCACCGCACCAGTGATTTAGTTGCCGCTCTGGATTTGGCAGGAGATCGCTCTGCCATTACAAGCAGCATTTCTCGATCGTATTACAGAAGTGGAACAGAGGGTTTTCTTCTCACCTGAGGAAGCTGACTCCTGGCTCGATACCATCCTCAGGTCATGATACCCTATTGTTGTTTCACCGCTGGGTAATCCTCAGGGTATCCTGGGGTTTATGTTAGGCTATTGCCTCTTGTTATTGTCCACACATACCCTGGACTGAGTTATATGAGTCCATTGTTTGGGTTCTCTTTTGGTATTCCTACTGATACCACTGGGTCCCCTTTGAGTTGACCCTGGAATCTGTGTCCTGAGTTGCAGTTAAACTTGGTTGCAATCTTTTGTTCTTGCCTAGATTTCAGTACTCCCAGTTTTTTGCTGGGAGACATTCACCACATTTATCCTCACATTAAACATTGTCTGATGAGAATGAACTTATACTCTCTTCATGCTTCTTGCACATTGTGCCCCCTACAAGTGGCTGTCAGCCATATTTACTACTGTTATACAGGCCACCCTAATTTTTAAGGGGTGTGGTAGGGTGCTGTGAAGGGAGTTTAGTGTTGTTTTTATTGTTTCTGTTAGTTTCTCTTTTAATGCGCTACAGCTCAGTCAGTATGGGTTCAGGAATTATATGTCTGTTCTTGCACTTACCATGTTGTGTACTATGCCAGTCCATGTGGGTCCACTGCACCTCCTGCATCTGGTGCAAATATTATTATGAAAACCTATGACCCATTATAACATTATCTCTTGGAACACAAGAGGCCACAACTCTCTCATTGAGTGTTCCTTGGTTTTCCAATTTTTTTAAGAATTATAATGTCTGAACATTTCAAAATATGCACCTTCTGAGGAGTAAAACTCAAAGTCGCAAGAAACCTTGTGTAGGTTATCATTACCACTCTAGATAGTCTAATTTTGCCAGGGGTGTGAGTGTTCTGGTGCACGAGTCCCTGCCTTTTAATTTATCAAACTTGATACTGGACCTAGATTGACCTTATATAGCTATAAATTGCTTGATTTAATGTATGGAAACTATATTGGTAGGTCTCTATCTACCTCCCCTTGCTTCACTTAAATTACTGCATAAATTGAATACTATTATAGCCACTATGGATAACATTATCTTTATGGGAGATTTTATTATGTTTCTGGACCCCGGCGTGTGCACTACAGATGGTATAACTCAATCTGACCTTTCAGCATGGGTGGAGGCAGATGTTTGGAGGGGGAAAATCCAGATGATAAGACCTTCAGCTGGCATTCAGCATTGTACAAAATGTTCTCTTGTATTGATTTAGCATATGTGAGGGATTTTGTCCTTTCCTGGGTCAAAGAAATTTCTATTCTCTCATGGGGGATCTCTGACCATGCTTCGCTATTGCTGCAGGTCTCAGTCTCAGAGAACCCCTGGGATAAATTGTCATGGCTCTCCAGGTTCTGGATATCCAATGGCAGTGTAGATTTACTTTCAAAGATTTTATTGGAATTTCAACAATATAAATACAAGAACATACCTTGCAAAAAGACATAACAAAATGCTTCAAATATTATCCGATCAAGAAAACCTCTAGAAGATATAGAAGGGGCCCTGGAAGTGACTGAGGAGTATGAGACCTCAAGAAATAATATGATCGGAAAAAGACAAAATAAAACCAAAATAGCCAATGGAATCCACAGGATGCCCCGTGTTACTCTTTACCATACTCGAGCCTAGCTCCAGTTGTCATATGAGCCCCCCGGCACCCCTAATGGGAACAAACTGTGCCGAGAGAGTCCCCCCGAGACCCCCGGAGCCCAGCCAAGACTATAAACAAACACATCACACCTCAGTGGAGAAGATTATATGAGCTTATTTCTTATTGGCTCCTATGGAAGGTTGAGACACTTTATAATGGGATCAATCTAACTGCATTGATATTCGTAGCATAAAGTCTGTTCGCAAAAAATGTGAACTAGTAATATCCATCACACAAAAAGAAAGCTAAAGGAAAACCAGAGGGGGAGGGAAAAGAAGGGAGGGGTATGAGAGCCACTCAGCAAGCCTCACGAAGGAGCAAGGGTGGTGCCGTTTACTTGGTTTATTTACATTCCAGGGATGAGGGAGATACCTATGTGTGTAGCCCAGGGATCCCAGGTTGATTCGAACTGCGTCTTGGAATTTAGTAAGGCGCTGGTCAATTTCTCCTGGGACATCAACCAGGAAATTTTTCACTTGGCTGCCATAAATGACACCTTAGGCTGTTTCCAGGCCTTTGCAATTGTAAGTTTGGCGCTCAGGGGGATGAAGTGGATTAATTTGTGAGTCCATTTAGAAGCGCCAGGGACATTAGCATTCAAGAGGGCCACTGTGGGAGTTCTGGGAATCTGTTGTCCTGTCACTTTGTGGATTAGAGCAAATATCCTCCTCCAGAATGACCCAATTTTGGGACATTCCCACCATTGTGGGCCATAGAGCCGATCAGTTCACAACCTCTGAAACACCTGGGGTTGACAGAGGGAAACGTGTGGGCCAATCTAGAAGGAGTGAGATACCACCTGGTCATCACTTTGATATTTGATTCTATTAGGGAAATATTTTATATCCCTTTATAGGCTCTGGAGAAGGATATTCGCCAATTATCTAGATCCCATTGGATGTGTAAATCGTTCTCCCACGCAGCCATATACGAGGTTTTGCCTTCCTGCTGAGCTAGAGATTGGTATATGACAGAGATTCCACCCCTCTGATTTGTGGTCTGGTCTATCCAAGCTTCAAAGGGGGTGATCCTTGGAGGGGCGGGTTTCCCTATCCATATTTTATGGAGAAAGCGACTTATTTGTTGAAACCTAAAATGTTCCCTATCCGGTATGTCCAGTTTTTGTTGACAGAATTTTAAAGTTAAAGGGCCTGACGCCGTAAAGAAGTGACCAATCCGATACAGCCCCTTGTCCACCCACCATTTGAATGAAGAAATATTAAGGCCAGGAGTAAAATCTTGATTATTGAACATGTGAGCCAGAGGACGATAGTTAGAGGTAAATGAAGGTAGGGTCATTATTTTGTCCCATAGGGTCATGGATTGAGAGAGGGTAGGCGAGAGTATGGGGAGTCTGTCCCTGGGAGGGATCCACAATAAGTAATCAAGAGTATGGTTAGGAACTGACTGTCTTTCGATTTGGATCCAATCCATTTTTTTCTGTTCTAGAAAGAACCGTTGAAAGTTGGGCGATTCTCGCTGCTTGATAATACCAGAAAAGTCTTGGTAAACCCAGGCCCCCCTGTGTACGTAACCTATAGAGAGTGCTATTTGGTAATCTATGACCCTTGTTTCCCCAGATATACTTATTGATTGTCCTTTGGAGGGATTGCAAGTGATCCTTTTTAAGGTTAATCGGAATTGCTCTAAATAAATATAGCAGTCTGGGGAGGAGTGTCATTTTTATTGAGTGGATCTTCCCAAGCCAGGAAAGCTCTTTACTCCCCCAGGACTTCTGAATCCAGTTTCTTATACATGGGTGAGAAATTCACTGGGTAAAGTTGGTCAATTTTGGCAGTGAGTTGAATCCCTAGGTACTCTAGTGACGATTCGTTCCATTGAAATTTGAAAGATTTTTTCAGCAATTCTACTGTGGTTGGTTTCAATGATATGTTGAGAGCATGGATCTTGTCATACAGTAGGTGACTGCGATATTGTGTCAATCTCGGCGCTTTTCTTGGCGAGATTTGACACCTACGAGACCCATTTCGGGAGCCAGCAACGAGATGGCTCACTCATCGGGAAAGGAAAACTTTTTTTTCCTTTTGCGATGAGCGACAGGCAGTGCTGACAGCTGTCTGGTATGAATCCTGAGGGGAAATGCCGCGCCAAATTTTAAATGAAAAAAACGTTGTGGGTTCCCCCCAGGGGCGTACCAGGTCCTTAGGTCTGGTATGGATTGTAAGGGGAACCCCCTACGCCGAAAAATCGGCGTGGGGGTCCCCCCCAAATCCATACCAGACCCTTATCTGAGCATGCAGCCCAGCCGGTCAGGAAAGGGGGTGGGGACGAGTGAGCGCCCCCCCTCCTGAACCGTACCAGGCCGCATGTTCTCAACATGGGGGGATTGTGCCTTGGGGAGGGGAGTGCCCTGTGGGCCCCCCCACCCCAAAGCACCTTGCCCCCATGTTGATGATGGGTACCATGTACCCCATACTCATTCACATAGGGTGGGAGGCTGGGATCTGGGGGCCCCCTTATTAAAGGGGGCTCCCGGATTCCGATAAGCCCCCCGCCCGCAGACCCCGACAACCAACGGCCAGGGTTGTCGGGAAGAGGCCCTTGTCCTCATCAACATGGGGGCAAGGTGCTTTGGGGTGGGGGGACTCGCAGGGCGCCCCCCTCCCCAAGGCACAATCCCCCCATGTTGAGAACATGCGGCCTGGAACAGGCATAACAAACCCAAACGTCCTCTATCCGGAGAAGACGGGAATGCACATAAGAAACACATTTCCGAACACCCCACTCCCATTGCCCCATCCACCTCACATATGTCGGGCAACCACGGTGCACGTAGCGAGGATCCCTATCCCCCCACAGACATCTCTGGTGGTAACACTGCTTCCTCCTCACTTACGGCTGTTCAGCTCTCGCAATCTAGTGCGAGCTCAGCATCTAAGATGGTGGTGGGCCAAAGCCGATTTTTTCCTCAGGACACCATTCCCAAATTAAAAACTTAAAAAGTATACAATTAAATACCATCAATGTTGATGATAGAAACATCATCAACTTATCCAATTACATTTTATCAGATGAAGAGAAATCCCTCCTGTCAAAGGGTCTGAGCTTCTGTCCCAACTCCAATCTTGACACCTTTGAGGCTATTAAAGACCTAAACCTGTTCGCCCGTCAGTTGCCATTGAAGAGCATGTACTCTAAGGCCAAAACTAAACCCGAAACTACCGATGAACAACATGACAAGGACTTGGATGTCCTTTTGTCACTATTGGAGAATGAGGACTCTTCTGACCTTATCGACACAATTGATTTAGATTCCCTCCTTCTTGATAAACCCATTAAACCAACCACCTCATCTTATGCTAATAAGAAGCTGAAGAATAAATCGGATAAATTCCCTTCCCTTGGTTCTAACCCCAATCTGTTATCCTTCGTCACTACGGTCACGTCTGAAATCAAAAAACGTAAAATACACAAAAAGACCGGTAATGTATCTCCTTCTGAATTGCTCGCCTTAAACACCCTTAAAAAATGCCACTCCCTTGTCATTAAGCCCTCTGATAAGGGTGGCAACATTGTGATCATGTCGAACGAGCAATATAAAAGCATGTGCCGGTTCTGTCCAACCGGGACTGGTACAGGCCTATCCCCAGGACTAGTATTGCCAAATTTGAGATTCAATTTTATGCCCTAGTGGACGGTGCCTTTTCACAGGGTATCATCAATCAGGACATCTGGGAATTTCTACGAATAAAGTTTCCCAAAATTCCAACCTTCTATTGTCTACCCAAAGTTCATAAAAACTGTATAACTCCACCAGGTAGGCCTAAAATCTCCGGGAATGGGGCTATTACGGAACACCTGAGCCTTTTTGTAGATTCCCACCTAAAACCATTCGTCGAAAACCTGCCTTCATATGTGCGTGATACTATCCACCTACTACAATCCCTGGAAGGTCTACATGTCTCATCACAGTCATTGCTGGTAGCCATCGATGTCGAGGCCCTTTATAGCTCAATTCCGTACCATTTGGGGTTGACTGTGGTCAGACACTTAATCACCCAAACACACAGAGATGATAAAAAACTCTGTGAGTTTGTCATTATGGCCCTGGAGTTTATCCTTCATCATAACATCTTTTCTTTTGATGGCTCCCACTTCCTCGAGGTACAGGGCGTCGCTATGGGGACCTCCTGTGCCCCGTCCTACGCAAACCTGTACCTGGGGGAGTGGGAGCAGTCCTTTCTTTCTGACGAGGCCTTTAGATCGCACACTCAACATATAGCCGCGTGGTATCGTTATATAGACGACATTTTGGTGTTGTGGGAAGGTTCCGAAAGTCAACTAAACAAATGCATCGAAATGATGCAGCATAACATCTTTAATTTAAAGTTCACTGTGACCCAAAGTCCACACAGTATTACATTTTTGGATACGACCATCAGCAAGAACACCGAGGGGACTCTCTCTAGCAGCCTCTTTCGGAAACCTACCGCTGGCAATACCATCTTACATGCCTCCAGCTCTCACCCCCAACCATTGATCCGAGCGATTCCCTACAGCCAATACTTGAGGCTGAGACGGAATTGCTCTGACCAACAGACATACCTGACGGAAGCTGCCGCACTCAGAGACAGACTTCGTCTGAGGGGCTACTCTTCTACGCTTTTGAAAAAAGCGTTTAAACGTGCAAACAGACTTACTCGGCGTGAACTCCTCTTTGGTCCTCAAAAAAAGGCTGCGATGGATTCCACCACTAGGATTATTATGAGGTTTACAAACCAACACGAATCGGTCAAATCTATTTTCAACAAACATTGGCACCTTTTACACTCTGACCCCACCCTACGTCCACACTTACCCGCACGACCAGCGATCACCTATCGGCGTACCAGTTCCCTGCGCGACCATTTGGTCCGCAGTGAATTTGTCGGTGAATCACGTGGGGATCCATGTAAGAGGTTTGGAACATTCACATGTGGAGGATGTTCCATATGCAGATTTATGAATACACGACAGAACGTGACCCTCCCAAATGGGCATCCATATAGACCACGCCACTTTTCAAACTGCAAGACTGAGGGTGTGATATATCTTTTAGTTTGCCAATGTCATCAATTCTATGTAGGCAAGACCAAACAAAAATTCTCTTTGCGAGCCTCACGGCACATCACCGCCATGAGGAAAGCAAATCCCGAGCTCCCATTGGGGAGACATGTGGTGAATGTGCATCATGGTATCTTTCCCAATATTTATTTTTTAATTTTGGACAGAGTTCACCACAGCCCGAGAGGTGGGGACTGGAACAAGGCCTTGCTACAGCGGGAAGCCCGTTGGATCATGGACCTTGCTGCCACCTCACCCCCCGGCTTAAATGATCACTTGAGTTTTAGACCCTTCTTAGAGGGTTTCTCTTCTGGGGTTTGTGAGAAAGATTTATAAGGTGTTGATTTGTAGGGTGCTGTTATGTCCCTCTTGGTTGCCCTCTTAATATTTTTCATATATATATATATTTTTTTTACTTTAGTGTATACAGGCTTATCATCACTTGAGGTACACTGTCGGTGTTACTTGGGGAACAACTTTTTTTTTTTTTTTACCACAGCTCTGGCCCCTCTTTGTCCCACCTGGCGCACGTGGGCCTCCCGGGATTTGCAGTCCCTTGGGGGGCCTCCTTATGGGCGCCCGGAACATACTCGCGGGGTGGTTGGCGGCCAACGGCTGCCCTTCCATGCCTGCGGATCCTGGCGCCCCTCTATGCGTCGGTGGGCGGTTGCTGCATGACCCCTCCCACAGTCCGCTGTGGGGGGGTGCCGTGCAGTTCCCGCCCAGGGTCCCACTGCCCCGACGGTGCCCATTCAGTGACCACCCGAGGGTACTAAAATATGAGGTTGGTGACTCCATTGCAAATTCATTCAGGTAGTTGTGCTTATTTATCGCTTTTGCCCCTCCCTCTTCTATTTATCTACTCCCCCCTTTAAATTTCATGTAGCAATGTTCTCTCAGCGGTCCCCTTTGTGGATTGGGCTGCAGTATTCGGGTTGGTGTATGCCCTGTCTAAATATCAATAGACTGGGCGGAACGCCTTTGCGCAGGACGTCTTTTTCCTGCTGTCAGGGCCTCCGTTTTCCCCTCCCCGTTGGACGGAGCGGCGTCGTAGCGTTACCATGGATCCCCTCTCCCAGCGTCCATAGCTGGATCGGCGTTGTGGGGTTTCCATGGTATCCACACCCTGATTGGAGCGGCGGTATGATTGGCGGAACCCAGACGCCAATCAGTACCGCATTTATTTCCTCTTCCTCTCTATATTTAACCACCGGACGCCGTGTCGGTGTCACTGTCCGGCTCGGCGGCGGTGGTTAGAGACGGCACAAACAGAACCATCGATTACACTGCAACACAGTACCTCAGACAAGGTAAGGTTGTCCCTCATCTCCTTGTTAGCACTGTCTCTTTTCTGGCAACCCCCAATCGTGGTATGCTTCTTATTGTGCCTTTTCTGAGGAGTTTCCCGTTTATGCACATTAGATATCATTATACACAGCCAATACTTTTGTCTTGCTGGTGAGTAAGCTCTTCCCTCTCCTGCATTATTTTACAGATTCTGTACTGTATGAAGCTGCTATCTTTTACAACTCCTGGAGCTTCTCGTGCTCTCAAGGAACATTCGTTCCCCCCGCTCGCACATTGGGGACATATATTTACATCTAATTACCATATCCCTCACATACCAGCATTGGGGTAAGCTATGAACACTTAGACTGTTTTTCTACACCCGGCCTGTATGCATACCCGCATGATGCGTTGTGTCCATGCATTTTCAGCATATGGGTGCTTTCCGCTTCTTTACAGTACCCCAGCCTAGTTGGCCCCTTTCTTTTGTGTTTTCAGATATTTCCCCCCCCCTCTGGCTCTTCGCTTTTTGGACCCCTTCGGGATAGTGCTGTCACTCCCGGAATCCTCTCCTGGGGTGGCACATTGGGACCAGTGTGGAGAAGGCGGGGCCAGATATACTCCCGTTTCCTCAGTTGGATTGCTGGCGTCCTGTGTGTTTTTGCCCCCGAGATTTACTCCGACAGTCAGCCTCCCTTCCTGATTATACTTGGGTATGCGCACTTTTTTTTTTTTTTTTGTACAGAATGATGTTAGATGCAGGAAACATGTTCAATGCATTTGTTTCTAATTACGCTATGTCATGTTTCATTATGTAGTGTAAAATCCTCCTACAATTTGCCCTTGATGAAGGGACTCCTGCAGTCCCGAAACGCGTAGGCTCAGGTGGAAGACTACATGAATACACATTTGGTTCGCTCACCAGTATATTCCTGATTTTATTGTTAATTGACTATTCTATGTGATTGTAGTAGATTTTTCCTCATATGTATATTTTTGTATATTTGTACCAATAAAATTGCTTTTATTTTACTCCGTTGCCTTTAAAGTCCCACCATTTCATGAGGGGTTATTTCTTTTTCTCCTTACGTCAGGGATGGCGGCAACTCTTGTGACATAATTGGATGGTACCCCCTTTTTTGATTACAATCCATACCAGACCTAAGGGCCTGGTATGCCCCTGGGGGGAACCCACGCCGTTTTTTTCATTTAAAATTTGGCGCGGCGTTCCCCCTCAGGATTCATACCAGACAGCTGTCAGCACTGCCTGTCGCTCATCGTGAAAGGAAAAAAGTTTTCCTATCCCGATGAGTGAGCCAGCGGGACATGCACAGTACCCTGTCGCCGAGAACCAGCGTGATGGGATCGCGCTGGAAACACAATCTTGCGGTCAGGTACTGTAGTTAACCCTTAAGCCCGACACATCAGTGAAGTCAGTAAGGAGGCTACATAAATTTGGGAGAGATGTGATGGGTGAGGTTATAAATAATAGCATATCGTTGGCAAAAAGACCACATTTATGAGTTTGAGGACCACAGGAAACTCCCCGAATATTGGGGTTAGAACGAATCACCACTGCGAGTGTCTCAATAGCCAAGGCAAAAATTAAAGGGGACAAGGGGCAGCCCTGTCTAGTGCCCCTTGCTATATCAAAGGGTCTGGAGTGGTGCCCGCATAGTCTAATCTGTGCTGATGGATTGGAATAGAAGGAGTGAAGAAAGCCCAAAAATCGGTGCCCAAATCCCCATCTTTCTAATAGCCCAAACAGAAAGGGCCACTCTACTGTGTCGAAGGCTTTGTGTACGTCTAAACATAGAAGCATCCCTTCCTGTTTGGGGCCCCCGTCCCAACCCCCTTGTAGAAGGGAGACCAAGTCAATGGCCCTTCTAATTTATTCCGGCCCCTGTCTCCCTGGAATGAATCCAACCTGGTCTTTATGAACGTATTGCCCAATGAAGGAAGATAAGCGGTTAGCCAATATTTTCGTCATGATCTTGAGGTCATTATTTATGAGGGAGATTGGTCTGTAATTCTCAACTGCTTTGGGGTTTTTATTAGGTTTGGGGATTATCATTACAAAGGCCGCATTGAGTTGTGGATTGAGGGGGGTACCAAGGGCTTTTGTGTTGAAGAATTTAGCCATGTGGGTAGCTAAAGTGTCTACGAAGGCCTTATAGTATGGCACTGAAAGGCCATCGGGACCCGGGGCCGAGCCTGTTTTCAGATGTTTCACAACTTCCTTTATTTCTTCAATAGTTACGCTTGCTTCCATAATCTCCCTGTGATCCTCCGATAACGTAGGTATCGGAAGGTCCTGAAGAAATCTGGGAATTAAAAGATCTTTGTTCTTGGTAGGTTTGGCATATAGTGCAGTGTAGAATTCCCAGAAGGCCTCTAAAACCTTGTTGGGGTCAGCCGAAGGAGGATGACCGGCTACCTTTATCCTGGGGATACAATGAGAATGTATGCGCGGAGATAGTTTTGAGGCTAGCATTGGACCTATTTTATCTTTTTGGTGGTAGAATCTGGCTCCACTGCAGTGGATATAATTCTCCACTTTTACCGTGAGGACCAGATTCAGTTCAAGCCTAGCTGCGTCCAGTTGTGCTAACAGGGTTTTAGAGGGATTTTTCTTATGTCTACTTTTAAGGGCAGCAAAGTTCTTTTCTAACTTTATAATGTCTATTAGTCTTTCTCTCTTCATTTGGGTTGCTATACTAATAATTTTGCCTCTAATGGAAGCTTTATGGGCTGCCCAGAGGGTCTCAGGGGATATATTGTCAGTATTGTTAAGTAGGAAATATTCTTTCAGTGAGTTTTCCAATTCTGAAGTTTTGATGGGGTCATTTAGAATAGATTCATTTAAACGCCAATGAGAACCGAAGGCCTGGAGAGGGCATTTTGCATATGTAGTAGAACTATGGAGTGATCCAACCAAGCAGTATCAAATATGGTCGCCTTGTATGTATAGGGAATGAGTGAGGGGGGTATCAGAATATGGTCTATTCTTGCGTAAGACTGGTGGGGAGCCGAGAAGTGGGTATAGTCCTTTTTTGAGGGATTTAGTTCCCTCCATATGTCAATTAGCCCATGGGCGTATAGTATTTTGGCTATTTTCAAACTAGCTTTGGTGGGGCACATCAGTTGGGCTTTGGGGGGCTTTGATTTGTCGAGTCCTTGGTCAAAGGCTATATTTGAGTCGCCCCCAAAGATAACCTTACCTTCCACTAGGGGCAGTAGGGTTTTGAGGAGAGATTGAAAAAAAGCAGTTTGGCCTTTATTGCGGGCATAGTATGAAATTATAGAATACATATTGCCTTCAATAGTGCCCTTAACCAGGATAAACCTACCCTCCTGGTCTTTGTGGTCAGAAATGTAAGAAAATGTACTTTTTTTAGAAAAAAGGACTGCTACATCTTTGGTCTTATTAGCTGCATTCGCTATATAGAATGAGGGATAGTGTGGATGGAGGAATTTAGGGCTGTATCGGATTGGAAAATGAGTTTCTTGTATTAAGACTATATCTATCTTCAAGGACTGGTAGTTTTCAAAAGCAATTCTACGTTTTCTAGGGGAATTTAATCCTTGGGTATTGTGGGAAGCCACTCTAAGATCACGTTACCTACAGACATTTAATCAGAGGGGTGGAATGCTGTTGAGGAAGACGTCACTTACCCTCGGAAGACTTTCCAGCCTGGGCCCTTGACTTTGGACAAGCTCAGAATGAGACGGAGTTGGTGTCATATGCTTTATGAAACCTGCCAAGTGGCTCAGAAGAGAGAAGCGGTTATGGAGGAGGGAGGTAGAGGAAGGAGAAAAAAAAGAAAAGTAAAAAAAAAAACGTCGTCTTCTAAGAAGACAAAAGATGCCAGGCGGGGTCAAACCCCATCCAACATCTACAGTGTGGCTTCGGAGACCTCTAGGAGGGGTCCGAAGTCTCATGCCACAGAGGAGTGATATCCTCATCTGTGGAATGAGTGAATGCGCAGGGGTAGCACCCCCGGCCCTTTCTTATATGATAACAATAATTAAAGTAAACTGAAACAGCGAAGATACAACATAACCTAGAACCCATAGAGATATAAAGGAAGTCCTCGGGTCTCAGAACCTAAAGTGATAAGTGGACAGCATCCAAGATTAAGGACACCTGCCCTTTTCCCTCTAGTCAGGGGGACAGGAGAGACCTGGGGGTATATCAGGAGAGATCAACTTTTTGATTGCAGGACTGTCCCCAGGCCCAAGGTCCTGTGTCGCATGCTATCTAATGACCCTGATATCATCAAGTTCTCTGGGTGGCAGATTAGAACAAGAAAACATTTGAAATCCGAAAAGTCACGAACCATCTTGTCCCATAGAGTAAAATAGGGGATGGGACCTAAATCAAATGCCCCAAGACCGTAATTCAGTCTGGCTGTGGTGTGGGAATACATGTGAGAAACAGGGAACCGTGTATTGAAACTTCATAAAACCTAAAGATAGGCAACATGGGTGTAGAAAGGAGCTCCAGCAACAGGGGGAAATGACATCCCCAAGTGGAAGGCCCCAATGAGGGCAAAGAGGATGATAGGAACCCCAGAAGCAGCTTATGGTGGACGACCTTCTTTGGGTTTCTTTGACTTGCCTTTGTTCCATAGAGGGGATATCGGACTCTTCGGCGTGGGTCTTTTGGAGGAACCTCCTGGAGCCGCAGTGAGATCCATGGGTGCTTCCTGGGATATCAGCTTAAGGTGAAGGAAAAGTTTCTCTCCTTCTTGCAAGGAGGAGAAGGAATAGGCTTTATCTTGGATGGAGAATTTTACTCCAAAAGGGAAGGTCCAACGATACTTGATGTCCCGTTGAGACAAAACTGTCAGAAGCGGTTTAAGGGACCTTCTCTTCTGGATGGTCGATGGGCTCTATGGGCCCTGTCCAGTTCCAGACGATGAGGGGGCGTGTTGGGGATCAGCTCCTTGATGAGATCCTGGATTGCGTGAGGAATGTCTGTGATGTTTTCAGGGAGAACTCGGACTCTGAAATTATATCTCCTCGTCTGTTCTCGAGGTCATCTATCCTGGCCAAGGCTGCATCCAGTTGTTCCTGGAGGACCTGTATGTGAGCCGCATTCTGGTTGGTGTGGGAGACTGTGATATCTAATTTGGTTTCTATAGCCTCCATTCTGGAGCCGAGGTTGGCAAAGTCTGACTTAATGTCTCTGGTAATCTGAGCAGCTGTGTTAGCCAGGCCCCTCTCCAGTAAGGCAGAGAATTTCTGGAATAGATCTCCCTGTGGTGAGGATTGATCCTGGTCCTGCTGATAGGGAGAAAAATCAGCCTGGAAGGGTGTATGAGCAGGCCCTGCAGGGGACAGGTTATATTCCTCCAGCGTTCTGCTCAGTAGGGATTCTGTGGAGTCTGGAGAGGGGGCTGGGCAGTTTTGATGGGCTCCCTGGACCACCTGGGAGAAGGTCAGCGTGGCTGGAGCAATCACTTGCCTGTATTCTGGCTGCTTCTCCCCGCAGGCCGCATGTTGCTGTGTGGAGGTAATGCCGGTGGCCATCTTGGTACACCCACCGCGGTACACTCGATCGAATTCCGGCTCCAGATCATGCCTGGCGGCCAAATTAGACATACAGGGGGGGACCTGGAGGAGACCCAAATGCATCAGGAGTATTGGGGGCTCAATTCCGCGGGTGCTGCTGCTGCTGTGAGGCTCAGAGGGCGGAGGTGCTGCGGAGCTCCCGGCTGAAGCAGCCATCTTGGAGCTTGTGCACATGCGCTACTGAGGGCAGTGTAGATTTAAACTTTAGGCAACAATTTAACGTCAATTGGACTGTCAATCCCAACTCCTCATCAGATGCAGTGGTATGGGATGTCTTTAAAGCATTCAGTAGGGGTCAATACTGATTCCTCATAGCACACATGCGTAAAGAACTACTTGAAGACCCAATTAAGGCTGAGACCAAGGCCTCTAAACTCTGAGAAATCCGTCTTCTATGTACAACGCTGACTAGAAAGTGCTTACTTCATTTATCCCAGCAAAAATATGAGCAGGGTGAATGAAATGGGCAATTCGGGGCCTGGCTTGCCAGGGAACAATTGGTTTTCAAGAGTATCCCCCAATTTACCAGCCCAACAGGGGATTTATTTACAAACTTTGTGGAGATAAATTGGCTGCTTATCTCTTATTATCATGGACTTTATACTTCTCCGGTAAATGATACTAATAATGATCTTAGGACTTGTCTAACTGTAGTGAACTTTCCTGTTCTTATGTCTACTTACAGAGACCATTTAGACTCTGCTATCACATGTGAAGAGATGCAGAGAGCGATTTCCTTCTTTCAATCCAGAAAGACCCCTGGCCTACATGGGTTCTCAGCGAAAATTCTACAAAACATATGCAGAAGAGTTGTATCCCCACTTCTATTCCACGTTACTGACTGTTAGGCGCCCGACTTCTGCTTGCGGCCTAGGCTCTTGAGATGGCTCAGTGGAGGACCACGCCGGCGGATAATCAATTACACATACACACGAAGTACGTGCTGAATGATTACAATGGTTTATTGAATGGTTTGCTGTTTTATGCTGTGCCTCTACAAGACTCTGCCCCATTTGGGGGCCAATCAAAATAATACACATAAATGTTCATTAGCATATTAGTAATTTCTTAATCTTGTGATTTTCCATATATTAGTAATGTCTTCATCTTGTGACCTTAATGTTAACCTCTATAGTTCAAGCTATTAGGTCATTGATTCCTTACTTTCTGTTATCGTCTGCTGACCATGAGGTGCCCAACCACAAGTTCCTAAAAAAACTAATTCTGGCCTTTGCTGGCCTTTCATACCCAGCAACAGTGTACAGAGATAAAAACCACAGACAGATGTTTCCTCAGATGAAGACATCAGACAGGAATAGACAGACAGGGTGATATTGCAATGAGATAATTCAGTTATTAAGTAATACTGTCATAAGACACATTCTCTAGAATGTACCAAGAAAATCTTTTAAATCACTAAGCAGATAAACAATCCTGAACTTATATCCTCAGGGTAAAATCAATAATCAAAATCAATAACCAATAATGCAATGTATTATGGAATCTCCTTACAATCCTCCCTTTGACCATTCGATATCATCGAAATGGTCATTCTACCTTTTCGTCACGCCTTAAGGATTCATATCCCCCGGCCTCATTTTCCTGGTTCTCGTACCATACCGTGGGATCTCTGGAAATGGAAGTCAGCTTCATGGTTTCGGAATGTGCTTCGCTACCCTTCTTGCAGAGGCATTTAAGTAACATGAAGCATGCATACAAGAACAATATGAAAAGCAGTATGGTAAAAATTGTCATTGCAGTGTTCTTCAACCATGAAGTGAGACCTCCCAAACTGAACCCGGTAGAGAAAGGGTCCCATGTTTTCCCAATATCCCTTGCATCCTGTTGTAGCTTGTTTACCTCTTTTCTGTGTTGTGTAATAATATCATAGTAATCAGGGATCTCGATACTTGTGTTATGTATCCAGGTGCAGCATTCATAGTCCTCAGTAATTTCACAGAGGCCAGTGAGGGCTGCACTCATGCTCTCTATAGCCAAGTCATGTAACTCTAGTTGTTTTCTAATTGCTCTGGTTTCTAGGTTTAATTTTGTGATGTCATCAGAGTCCTTTTCCAAGATTTCATCAATGATTGAGGTGTAGTTGTTTAGTTTCTTCATACTTAAACTTTAACAACAACATTTTGTCAGTGAAACCTGAAGGGGGTTCAGTGGGGGGTATATTTCTTTTATACTTTAAACTAGGTGCATTGGCTGTCTGGGCATTTCCACATATCCCTTTTAGTAGCCCTAAACCTTCTGGATGGTACACACAATTTGTTATTAACCAAGTAGGTAGGAATACTATCAGAATCAGACATGTCCAGAGGCATAATGTTTTTCCTGACACAAAGGTAGAAATCATTTTGTCAGGTACTGTGTGCAAAGTTCTGTTACTCGTTTCTTCTTGTTGGTGGGGGATTCGTCTCGTCGGTCCGAGAGATTTGTTTTATGCCTTCTTGAATGTCCTTCAAATCTGGTCGCTGTTCCTGGTCAGAGGAGTCTTGGGGTGCTGGAGGAGGGTCAGGGGTCTGGGGTTGCTGTGGACACTTCTTTAACCGGCTGGCGTGGATCCAGGTGTTTCCTAGATCGGTCAGTACAGCAGTTCTGGAAACCTTCTCTATCTTCCAAGGTCCAGAGAAAATGGGTCCAACCTTCTTTTTGTGTGCCAGTTGTTTCACCAGTACTTTGTCTCCTGGGATGAAGGGATGAGTAGGTTCTGTTGAAAGAGGAGAAAAGGTGACAGAGACTTGTTCGTTCATATCCTGTAGCATACTTACCAGATTTTTCACGTACATTTCCTGTTGGGAATAGATGTTAATGTCAGTGTTTTGATCTAAGGAGGGCAGCTCTATGTTTGCAGGAACTCCCATCAAAATCTCAAAGGGCGAGAGTTTTGTTCTAGCATGTGGCGTTGTTCTGATCTGAAATAGGACAGAAGGAAGGTAATCCAACCATCCTTTCATGGTGCCCCCCCGTAGCCTTTTTTAACTTGTCTTTAATGTTCCTATTCATTCTTTCCACTACTCCTGCACTTTGTGGGTGGTAAGGGATGTGCAATTTCCACTGTAAGCCTAGTAGCTTAGCTAAAGTCTGTGTAACAGAGGAGCTGAAGGCAGGCCCTCTGTCTGACCATATGGCCGTTGGTATTCCGAACCTACAAACCCAATGGTTCAGTATGCATTTGGCAGCAATTTTAGCGGTCTCACCTGTACAAGGAATTCCTTCAACCCAACCTGACCATTTGCACACGATCACGCAAAGGCATTTCAAATTGCCTTTTTGTTTGGGCATGTGTGTAAAGTCTATTTGCAAATCTGTTAGGGGACCCAGGGGTGGGGGCAGGTGGCCATGTAATCCATGATTTTTCCCTTGGACATTGTTTTGTGCACAGGTCAGACAACTGCTGGTGAGGAGTTTTGCCTGTTTACTTAAGTTGTTTGTACAGAAAGACTTTGCGTATATGTTTGTTAGGGCGGTGGTACCTATATGTCCTGGACCATGGAGATAGGAGAGTATGAGAACACTGCTTGATTCTGGTATGCCCAATATCTTCCCCTCTTTTGACCAAAGACCTTCTTGGTCCTTGGTCAAGCCATCCTTGACCCAAAAAGAAACATCCTCCTCTGTAGCTAATCCCTGTATTTGTGCCACAACGGTTTTAAAGTTGGGTGATGTAAAATGTTCTTTGAAGAACATGGTTGTGGGGGCTGTGTCATATATGGCATCATTCAAACTACTGAATGTAGCCCCTGAATCCAACAATAGACATATCAGGTGATTGTCTACCCGCAATAGTACCTGCGGGAGACTTTTCCACGATGAATTGTAACACACAAGGCTGAGGGACGGGACATACTCTTGGCATCCCTATTGTGGTGTCCGCCGAGCTGACGGCCACTGCATCGGGATGCGTGGGGGTGGTCTATGAGGCTGAGGCTGGTATTGGGGTTGTGGTGGGGGTGGTTGGGGTTGTGGTTGGTGAGGGTACCTGATATCCTGAAGGCGACGGGGGGTGGTGTTAAGATTCCTACCTCTTCCTCTCTGGGCGTTCGTTCTAGGTCTGTAGGGACATTGGGATTTCCAGTGCCCCAGTTCCCCACAGTTAAAGCACCCCTGGTCTGGTGGGTAACCCTGGTCTGGGGATAAGATTGCATTGGTGGATAAGGTTGCACTGTCATCATGTGGGTGGATGGAGAACCACCTGTCGGCAAAGTCTGGGTCGGTGTCAGGGAGGGAAAAATGCCCCCCTTCTGCTCAAATACCCCTGATGTTTCCCGTGACCTAGCATCTTTCATAAATTCATCTGGAGGTTGTTCTGCCCACTTTGGATTAGTGAATTTAAGCAACTGCGTCACCTTCGTATCGCCACCGGCCATAATGGTGGTGGTGAACAATTGGGGGTTGGCGTTATCTACTGCCTTCCACAAGCCATATACCCGGGTACAAAATTCATAGAATTTTTCCTTTTGTCCCTGTTTTGCTAGGATAAGTTCCTGAAGTGCGGATGAACCCTTGTATATAGTAGACCAGTGATTCCCCATACCTTTCCAAAAAGACACCCAATCTTTATTTGTTTCTATGTGAGTTGTCCATAAGTCATCTACGGGATGCTCTTCTGGACTGTCAGGGTCAATTATACTGAGGATCCCTGCTATATCTTCTCTATCCAAGCTCGTACCTGCACTGTATTTTGCAAGGAAAGCGCCGGCCTCCCTAGGGCTTTTCTTTGGGCTGGGGCATAACTCCTTTATTTTTGACAGTGTGCCTAGGGGTAGGGGAATATGTATTATTGTTTCCCCTATATGCATAAGTGGTGCTTTAAAGGTGGCACCTAGAGTTTCCTGTTCCATTTCTATCTCCGTTTCCCCAGTGGATGATTCACCCTGCTCTCCCTTAGTTAGTGCAGAATGCTCCATTAGTTCATCCGCCCTCCTATCTAGCTCTCTTTTGTAATTTTCTAGCTCTTCCTCCCTCTTTAACATTTTCTCTTCTAATTCCTCCTTTCTTTTATTAAGCTCTTTTAACTTTTCTTCTAATTCCCTTTCCTTCGGATCCAACCTTCTAATCCTCTCTTCTTCCCTTCTTCGTATACCTTCTGCCCGGACTTCCTCTTCCCTGTTTCTACTTTCGTTTTCCCATCGTGTAACTTGTGCCTGATCAGCTGTCCCATATACCATGGTGGCCAAAACTGCTGGGTCCAGAGATGGATACAGCTGAAGACGTGGACCCAATGTTCCATCTTCCTGTTTAACCATCACATAAGGGGGGGGGTGGTGCCTCAGGTTGCTGAGATAGGGCGGGTGAGTTTACAGGTTTTGTTGTGGGGGTTTTAGTTACATACTTTGTTTTATACTTGGCTAAGCATTTATTCCATGTTTTGTAACAATCTTTCATGTATTGGGTGTCTTCCCACTTCCCAGGTGGGTAAGAGTGCTTGTGCACCTGACACACCTTGCTCACTTCCTTCCAATCATCCTCTGAACAGGGACCTAGTGGCCCCGGGTCATGTATCCCCAATTGTTGGCATCTCTCTCTGACCTGTGTCCAAAAAGGTTCTACCTGTGGCCCCGGTAGTGTGTTTTTAACGTACTCATAGGGGGATGGGTTGGCCGTGGTCTGGGTTGCTGCAGAATTCCCCATCTAATAACCTTGGCAGGGTGTGTCTAGTACAGGGACAGAGATGAAAGCAACCTGTTTGTGCTATAATCTGTTCCCTGACTTGGGAATAAGTCCCCTCGTCTGTTATCGCTGTGGGGCTGATATAGCTATGTAGGTTAACCCTCAGTACTCGGTATAGGAAACCCCTCCTTGTGGCAGGATATACTCCCCTTGCACCAAGTCGGTATGAAAACCCGGTTGGTCTAGTGGTGAGCAGGATCCACGTCCTGTCCACACTAAGGAACAGTAAACCAAACGTGCAATGTGGGCAAGCGGGTGCTATCTCACTACAATCGGGTTCTCGCCTTATGTGGTTCATCTAGTGTATATATGTGTAATACCTTAACAAAAAAATCCTCTAAATCAATACAGTACTTTACATTCAGTTGTCATACACATATGTTATACACCTATCTCTAATACTGTAAATACTTACGGTGGTACCTAAAAGAAAACAAGCAAAATCTTATATACAGTGGCCAAATAAAGTTACATTATCTCAACATGTTATTATAAGTGCACTTTTCAATATTTTCCCCCAAAAAAATGGGCGTCCACTCAGCCACTCCTTATACTACGGGCGTATTTTATACTTCCCGAGTTTACATACACATATATATCTCTACTCAACACAGTCGGACCAACCTAGTCGGACTATTCAAAAACCTGCGAGCCCTTATTAACCCTCCAAGGGACCAGCCTAGTCCGTTGCGAAGGCACAGTTATGTAAATAGGTGGGTATACAAGGTTATTTGAACATGGCAAGCATCAACACCAGTTACCAAAAAAATAGGTAATAAGGAGCAAATGACTTACCTGTTCAAACACCCCCACACTTTCTGGTACCAAAACTGTTAGGCGCCCGACTTCTGCTTGCGGCCTAGGCTCTTGAGATGGCTCAGTGGAGGACCACGCCGGCGGATAATCAATTACACATACACACGAAGTACGTGCTGAATGATTACAATGGTTTATTGAATGGTTTGCTGTTTTATGCTGTGCCTCTACAAGACTCTGCCCCATTTGGGGGCCAATCAAAATAATACACATAAATGTTCATTAGCATATTAGTAATTTCTTAATCTTGTGATTTTCCATATATTAGTAATGTCTTCATCTTGTGACCTTAATGTTAACCTCTATAGTTCAAGCTATTAGGTCATTGATTCCTTACTTTCTGTTATCGTCTGCTGACCATGAGGTGCCCAACCACAAGTTCCTAAAAAAACTAATTCTGGCCTTTGCTGGCCTTTCATACCCAGCAACAGTGTACAGAGATAAAAACCACAGACAGATGTTTCCTCAGATGAAGACATCAGACAGGAATAGACAGACAGGGTGATATTGCAATGAGATAATTCAGTTATTAAGTAATACTGTCATAAGACACATTCTCTAGAATGTACCAAGAAAATCTTTTAAATCACTAAGCAGATAAACAATCCTGAACTTATATCCTCAGGGTAAAATCAATAATCAAAATCAATAACCAATAATGCAATGTATTATGGAATCTCCTTACACTGACCTCTTTAAACACTACTTTCCTTCCTGTCTCTACGTCTGAGGCAGTGATTGTTGTCGTTCCAAAACCATGTAAAAATCTGCAAAAAAAGACTTATATCGTTCCATTCCACTGCTAAATATGGATGCTAAACTGTTAAGAAATTTTTTGGCTAACTGCCTCAATGTAGTTATTACAGCAAAGGTGCACCAAGATCAATCTAGAGCAAGGAGAGGTACAGATATTAATATTCGTCATGCCATCCTTAGATTCTGAGAAAGCATTCAACTCTGTAGAGTGGAAATACCTGTAGATGGTTTTGGACAGTTTGTGGTTCAGTCCCAGATTTATTTTCTGGCTTAAGTTATTGTACGCTTTCCTCACAGCCAGAGTAAGTACGAATGGTACCCTCTCGGTTCCCCTCCCTCTGAAAAGGGGGGCGAGACGGCCATTTTTCCAACTCTACTTTTGGGCAGCAATAGAAGGAGCTCACATGCAGCTCTAAACAGTATGGTGTTATGGGGACCTCAAGCCTATTCTTCCATTAACTGTCTTATGCAAATGAGGATTTTTGTATGGAATCAGTCTAGGGGGTTACTATACAGACTACCTTTTTACCCCACCTCCTTGCATGGGGGGATCTGTCGCCCTGCTATCTCTGCCATATGTAAAAGGAGGACGGTACCAGAAAGAAGGTACAATCCAAAGTACCACTTAGTTGAGCCTCAGGGATGTAGCAACTGAAAAAGTCAAAAATAAGCAGGAATAAAAAATTACAAATTTTATTAATCACAAAATAATACAAAGAAACATACTAAACTTCCAACTTCCACCATCTAAAAAGACAACGTTGTCTTGACCAAAAAATGCATCTAGACACCACTTTTAAAAAAGGATGGTCACTTGGAAACTTCTACATATTACGTTACTTTGTGCTGATAGCTTTAATTCCAGATCACTGGTGCATGGAATCCCTATGGGCCAATTCCTCCGGATTCTGAGGAACTGCACCAGTGATTGTCAGGTCACCTGAGCCCAGGTGACAGATGCACGCCATTGGGGTCAGGAGTGCACTGCTAAGGCTGACTGCCACAGATGGAGTTCTGGGTGGTTCAGGAAAGCAGGTCCTCTGGAGAACCTACACGGATCACACTGGGAGCTAGAGCATGAGATTCCCCAGGGAGCGGAGTCTAAGAGCCAGAAGGTGTTCACCAGAGCCCCTAGTGGTGGAGATAGACTTCGCTGCAACTGACTTCAGGTCGCGGCCCCCAGGGTTTTCCAGCTCACGCTCACGGTAGGTTACAGGAGGATAGAGAGGAAGCAGAGACAACAAGGGATAGTCAGGAGATAAGCCAAAAGGACAGGGCAACGAGCAGACAGGGGTAGTCAAAGAACACACCAAAGGTCAGGGTATGATGCAGACAAGGATAATCAAGAACAAGCCAAAGGACGGTAAACAGAATCAGATGTAGAGCACATGGCAAGAATCACACAGGAAGCCAAACACACAATATTGATCAGTGAGGTTTGGCTGAAGTGCACAGGTTAATATAGTGTTCCCTGTTAGAGGCTGGGGTGTAGCCATGCTTGAGGGAAGATTACTTAAGCAGACAGGTGAACAGGGGTCGGTCTGTAAGCTGAACACAACAGGGAGGTAAGCAGACAGACATAAACATTATTGCAGACTCATGACAGTGATTCTGACTTAAAAAAAGAGGCCCATGAGATGTATGCTAGATTCAGGGAGAGAGGCTATAGCCACAAAGTATTAAGAGCAGCTAAGAAAAGAGATTTAAGAATTAAATCAAGATAGGGCTTCACTGATTGCAGATTGAGCAGCCCTCTGCTCCCCGCGATAAGAAACACAGAGAGCACCTATAAACTTTATTACACAATTTGGCACACAGTGGCCAAAAGTCAGAGAGGTCCTGGAAAGGCATTGGTCCACTTATGTCAAGAATAGTAGGAGAATATCCACATATGGTTGCCCGGAGGGCTCACAATTTATCTGACATGCTCACCCAGTCTGAATTTGTACAGAGTTCGGGTAGCTCCTGGCTGACCTCTTTCCCTGGAACCAATGGGATGGTAGGCCAAAGGGATGGCAAGCAATGTCAGAATTGTAGATTTGTGGAAGTACAGCGACTTTCACGGATGCGGACAATGTGAGTATATATAAGATCAAAAGCTTTATTAACTGTGCAACCACTAAGGAGGAGGAAAGTGATTACCAGCACCACGCCAGCCCTCTCTATTATCCCCAGAGGGGGACACCTCTAATTTGACTCAGATGTGAGGTGAGCAGCCTGTGATACTGGTAGAGGATAGCACAAGCAGTTTGGATTTTTGCACCGTGCACTGTGCACTTCAATCAGTCACAGATATTATATATGAACTTTTTTGTGGAAAAAAAAAATAAAAATAAATAAATATATATATATATATATATATATATATATATATATATATATATATATATATATGAACTTTTTTTTACACTTTTATTATTATTATTGATGTTTTTTTTATAGTACAGCACTGTCTATTGATAATTTGCACCTTTTAAGTGAAGTGAGAACACTTGTTAGTGATAGCAGCTATTATTAATTATTCAAAATGTTAACACCACTTTATTTCACTTGATTACGCAGATTGATATTCACTTTATACAACCACTAAGGTAATCTATTATTTCCAATGTCCATGTAAAAAAAAATCTATGTGGGAAAAGCTAAACGCCATCTTTGAATCCGTATTGGAGAGCACATTGAACATAAGGAGCCAAAATGCTTATTAGCACAACATTTTCTCCTGCACCATCAGTCCAAAACTGATGGGTTACGGGTGAAAATGATATATTCCTTAAAGCTGACTCAAAGGAGGGGTGATTTTGATAGTCTTATTTAAAAAAGAAAAATTCTGGATTTACAAACAAAATAATTTGATGCCAAGGGGATCAACAAAGAGCTCAATTTGTAGGTATTCTTAGATTGAAGAAACATCTAATAAACTTTAAAAGTAAAATCTAAATTTTACTCTCTAAAAAATCTGCATCCCCCTCATGACTTTTATTTTAAGTTATTTATCTTATATTTATTTTTATATTCATTGGCTTATTTACTTCCATTAATTTTTTTCATCTATTATTATTATTTTGCGAGCTGTTGTATGTGCATTGCTCGCCATTCACAAGGAGGTGTTCTTCCATCAGATGGGTTCATCCATTTAAGTTCTTTGATAATGTTCACACCCAATTTTAATGAAATGCAAATGATGCGTCAGGTGCCCCTAAGAGGAAAAGATAGGCTGGATTAGAAGGTGTATTTATACATGTCCCAGCTAGAGGGCACCAATGTCCTGACGAAGCTGGGGTTTTCTAGCAAAACACATTGATGTCATGCTCTTGCACATCTGACATCGCTCCATGCTCCTGCCCACTTCTACCGAAGATTGGATGTACCGGTGTGGTAGCGTTTGAAACTCTGGAGCAAGACGCCATGCTCCCGTATGCCTGACACCATTCTGCGCTCCTGTTGGCTTCCACGGAAGACCGGGTATACCGATGTGGCAATGAATTAAGCCTTGGGTGAAGGTGTTAGATCACTTGAGCTGCTCACCTACCTGCCTCGGCATTAAGTAACTAAGCAGCATGAAAGCACTGCACCTATACCCGGCAAGCCATGGAGTGCATGCAAATGAGAAATTATGGGACAGTCTGGTAGTTGGAAACTGAAAAGAAGAAAAGATATACCTGTGCTCAAATCCCAATAGCTTGTACATGTATTTGAACTATCGGGTCCTACACTGTGTTGCCACTGCAAAGGTGGACACCATGCCAACATGGGGCATAAAGATCCAAGGTGGGGGAGAGCTGCAAGGTCATGTATTTCTTTTCCTTGTTGTAACACAGGTCAGTGACCAGATCTGAACCTTGTAGCTCTCCCCCACCTTGAGTCTTTATGCCCCATGTCCACCTTAGCATTTGCAGTGGCAAGGCAATGTAGGACTGGCTAGAAGAGGGATTACTTTGATGCAGTTGGTCAGCTTAAACATGTATTGCAATATATGTGAACTAAATATCCCTGTTTTTCATTTCATAGTTTGCTTGCAAGGTTGTAGCAGTGTGCAGAGGGTCCATCCAGAATTTGTAGTGTTAAAATGTGGCCACCCCCTTTAGCACCTGGTAGTTCAAATACATGAGGGTTTGAGCACATGTATATCTTTTCTTTGTTGTAACACAGGTCAGTGACCAGATCTGAACCTTGTAGCTCTCCCCCACCTTGGGTCTTTATGCCCCATGTTGGCATTGTGTCCACCTTAGCATTTTCAGTGTCAAGGCAGTGTAGGACTGGCCAGCAGAGGGATTACTTTGATACAGTTGGTCAGCTTAAACATGTATTGCAATATATTTGAACTAAATATCCCTGTTTATCATTGCATAGTTTGCTTGGAAGAGTGTAGCAGTGTGCAGAGGGTCCATCCAAAATTGGTAGTTGGACACTGCCTGGGGCTTCATTGTACTCTGTAAAACTTGCAAGTCTACAAAGGGACACATAACTATGCATTTCTTCACCTACCGGTGTCCTTAGCTTTTTTCCTTTTGCAGTCGTTGTGCCTTTAGATAGGAGGTTGGATTCTCCATACCATATACTTGCATGTCATTGCTGTATGCTCATAGTTTGCTGACACATTGTCATATTCTGTCTGGACATTATGACCTTGAAGTTGAGAGACTTCCATTCATTCTACATATGTTCTACCCAGAGCTGATTTACTAACATTCGTGTACAGATCCATGGCATTTTTGTGATTTACAGCTTGATGAACTATCATTATGTACTTATGATTAATGCTCAGGTTTGCCTAGTGGTGTGAGTGGTATCTAGACCCATTTTTTGGTTAAGACAACGTTGTTTTTTTTTTAGATGGTGGAAGGTGGAAATTTAGTATATTTCTTTGCATTATTTTATGATTAATAAAATTTGTAATTTTTTTTTCCTGCTTATTTTTTTACTTTTTCAGTTGCTACAACCCCGATGCTCAACTAAGTGGATTGCACGTTCTTTCTGGTACCGTCCTCCTTTTACTTACATATGCTTGTTATTGCCACAGATCCCCACTTATATGTGACAAGTGAGTGGATGAGGAACAGAAGATACTTGGGTACCCAATATATTCTAACCCCCATAATCGAATTAGTGTTTGGGTATTTCTGTCAGATCCCAAACCCTAAAGCATAGTATTTCTGATGGTAAAATATCCTAATTTTCGTCATTGGAGTCTAAACACTCTCTACCCAGTACTATATACTTTAAATATTTAGAGCCATGGCATGCTGTTAATGTCCAATTTCCTGAATCCATTACTTTGCAGTCTGATCTCATTGAATACCTGCTGTAAATTTTGGGGGATTGTAGCTCCACAGGACCGAGTGCAAAGCGGTAGATTCCAGCAGCACACAAGCAGAATACAAAATAAAGTCTGCTTATCTTCAGCACAAAGTAAAAGTAAAAAGGCACCTACAGTTCGTGGATGGGTCTTTATCCCAAGGTTTTACCAGTCCTTGTTGATTATTTTAGCAGCCCCCAGCAAACTCACGGCTCTCCAAGACAGGTGTATTCACCAACTCCTCCTCACCACCACACCAAGCATTACTTCCTGTCCTTTAAGAGCTGCTTCCTGGCGGCTCTTAACCCTGTGCTGGAACACCTGTAGTCAGGGGTGGAGGCTCTTTCGCACCCGAATATCACTTCAGAGCCTCTGAAATTCCCGGTCCCAAATATCTCTCTATTAACACAGAGAGAACTCTCCTGACTAAGGCTATTCCTGGGAATTCCTCACTCATCCTGGATACGACCACACTTCCCGTAAAGGGACCATAACGTGAATATCGGTGCTATATAGCACCCGTCCAGGACCCAACCTTGGCGTCCTGTATATATCCCCCCTCTGCCTCAATGCAGAGGTGTTGGAGGCACCATTTACCACCATACAATGGACGTGGGAGAGGGCCTTGGCATTCTGATGTTGTCTCCTGGGTCTGTGTTCTACCCCAAAATTAAACTCCTGGAGAGAAAGAAACCACCTTGTTGACCTGGCATTGGTGTGCTTGTTTTGTCTCATCCAAGTCAACGGGGCGTGGTCTGACACCAGGCAAAACCTCCTACCTAGGAGAAAATATCATAGGGAGTCCAGAGCCCACTTGATGGCAAGACACTCCCTCTCTACCACAGCATAGTTTTTCTCTTTTGTCATTAGCTTCCTGCTCAGAAAAACTATGGGGTGCTCTTCCGCATTGACATCTTCAGACAATACTGCTCCTAAGCCCTCACTTGAGGCATCTGTCTGCACCACAAACTCTTTAGCAGAATCAGTAGGCACAAGCACCAGATGCCAGCACAATGCCACCTTAAGCTTCTGAAAGGCTTCTTCAGTAGGGATGAGCTTCGAGTTTGAGTCTAACTCATGTTCGACTCGAACATTGGCTGTTCGCCCGTTCAACGAACAGCAAACAATTTGGGGTGTTCGCGGCAAATTCGAAAGCCACGGAACACCCTTTAAAAGTCTATGGGAGAAATCAAAAGTGCTAATTTTAAAACCTTTTATGCAAGTTATTGTCATAAAAAGTGTTTGGGGACCTGGGTCCTGCCCCAGGGGACATGGATCAATGCAAAAAAAAGTTTTAAAAACGTCCGTTTTTTCGAGAGCAGTGATTTTAATAATGCTTAACCACTTCCCGCCCGCCCTATAGCGGATTGACGTCCGGGAAGTGGTTCTGTTATCCTGACTGGACATCATATGACGTCCAGCAGGATAACATGCCGCCGCGCGCCCCCGGGGCCGCGCATCGCGGCGATCGGTGGAGCAGTGTGTCAGCCTGACACACCGCTACACCGATCTTGGTAGAGAGCCTCCAGCGGAGGCTCTTTACCACGTGATCAGCCGTGTCCAATCACGGCTGATCACGCTGTCAATGGGAAGAGCCATTGATCGGCTCTTCCTCACTCGCGTCTGACAGATGCGAAAAGAGGAGAGCCGATCGGCGGCTCTCCTGGCGGGGGGGGTCTGCGCTGATTGTTTATCAGCGCAGCCCCCCCTCAGATCACCACACTGGACCACCAGGGATGCCACTAGGACCACCAGGGAAGGGGCAACGTGGATGGCCAGGTATGTACCCCATGGCCATCCACATGTGCCCAATCTGTGCCAATCAGTGCCCACAAATGGGCACTGATTGGCACCATTCTGTCATTGATGTGCCCAGCAATGCCCAGATCTGCCCAGCAATGTTTTATCAGTGCCACCTGTCATTGCCCATCGGTGCCACCTGTCAGTGCCCATCTGTGCCCATCTGTGCCCATCTGTGCCCATCAGTGCCCACCTATCAGTGCCCATCAGTGCCACACATCAGTGCCACCCATAAGTACCCATCAGTGCCACCCATATGTACCCATCAGTGCCACCCATATGTACCAATCAATGCCACCTACGAGTGCCCATCAGTGCCGCCTATGAGTCCCCATCGGTGCCACCTATGAGTGCCCATCAGTGCCGCATACCAGTGCCACCTATCAGTGCCCATCAGTGCCACTTATCAGTGCCCATCAGTGTCGCCTATCAGTGCCCATCATCAGTGCCCGTTAGTGCCACCTCATCAGTGCCACCTCATTGGTGCCACCTCATCGGTGCCCATCAGTGCCACCGTATCAGTGCCCATCAGTGCAGCCATATCAGTGCCCATCATTGAAGGAGAAAGCGTACTTATTTACAAAAAATTTTAACAGAAACAAAGAAAAACTTGTTTTTTTTCGAAATTTTCGTTTCTTTTTTTATTTGTTGCGCAAAAAATAAAAACCGCAGAGGTGATCAAATACCACCAAAAGAAAGCTCTATTTGTGGGAACAAAATGATAAAAAATGTTTGGGTACAGTGTAGCATGACCGCGCAATTGTCATTCAAATTGCGACAGCACTGAAAGGTGAAAATTGGCCTGGGCGGGAAGGTGTCTAAGTGCCTGGTATTGAAGTGGTTAAAGTGAAACAGAAAAAGTGTAATATTCCTTTAAATTTTGTACCTAGGGGTGTCTATAGTATGCCTGTATACCTAGGGGTGTCTATAGTATGCCTGTAAAGGGGGCGCATGTTTCCTGTGTTTAGAACAGTCTGACAGCAAAAATGACATTTCAAAGGAAAGGTAATTTAAAACTACTCGCGGCTATTATTGAATTGCCGGTTCGACAATACACATAAAAGTTCATTGATAAAAACGGCATGGGAATTCCCCACAGGGGAACCCCAAACCAAAATTTAAAAAAAAAATGATGTGGGGGTCCCCCTAAATTCCATACCAGGCCCTTCTGGTCTGGTATGGATATTAAGGGGAACCCTAGCCAAAATGTTTTAAAAAAATGGCGTGGGGTCCCCCTAAAAATCTATACCAGACCCTTGAGGGGAACCCTGCGCCAAAATTTTTAAAAAATTTCCATACCAGACCCTTATCCGAGCATGCAACCTGGCAGGCCACAGAAAAAGAGGGGGGACGAGAGAGCGCCCCCCCCTCCTGAACCTACCAGGCCACATGCCCTCAACGTTGGGAGGGTGCTTTGGGGTAGCCCCCCAAAACACCTTGTCCCCATGTTGATGGGGACAAGGGCCTCATCCCCACAACCCTTGCCCAGTGGTTATGGGGGTCTGCGAGCAGGGGGCTTATCGGAATCTGGAAGCCCCCTTTAACAAGGGGACCCCCAGATCCCGGCCCTCCCCCTGTGTGAAATGGTAAGGGGGTATTTTGTACCCCTACCATTTCACAAAAAAACCTGTCAAAAATGTTAAAAATGACAAGAGACAGTTTTTGACAATTTCTTTATTTAAATGCTTCTTTTTACTTCTATCTTCCTTCGGTTTCTTCCTCCATCTTCTTCTTCTTCTGGTTCTTCTGGTTCTTCCTCCGGTGTTCTCGTCCTGCATCTTCATCCGCAGCGTCTTCTTCCCTTCTTCTCCCCGGGCCACTCTGCATCCATGATCGCATGGGAGGGTGCTACCCCAAAGCATCCTCCCAGTGTTGAGGGCATGTGGCCTGGTAGGTTCAGGGAGGGGGCGCTCTCTCGTGCCCCCTCTTTTTCTGCAGCCTGCCATGTTGTGTGCTCGGATAAGGGTCTGGTATGGATTTTTGGGGGACCCCACGCCTTTTTTAAAAAAACATTTTGGCGCGGGGTTCCCCTTAAAATCCATACCAGACCTGAAGGGTCTGGTATAGATTTTGAGGGGGACCCCACGCCATGTTTTTAAAAAAATTTGGCTAGATTTCCCCTTAATATACATACCAGACCAGAAGGGCCTGGTATGGAATTTAGGGGGACCCCCACGTCATTTTTTTTTAAATTTTGGTTTGGGGTTCCCCTGTGGGGAATTCCCATGCTGTTTTTATCAATGAACTTTTATGTGTATTGTCGGACCGGCAATTCATTAATAGCCGCGAGTAGTTTTAAATTACTTTTTTTTCTTTGAAATGTCATTTTGCTGTCAGACTGTTCTAAACATGGGAAACATGCGCCCCTTTACAGGCATACTATAGACACCCCCCAGGTACGAAATTTAAAGGAATATTACACTTCTATTGTTTCACTTTTTAGCATTATTAAAATCACTGCTCCCAAAAAAACGGCCGTTTTTAAAACTTTTTTTTTGCATTGATCCATGTCCCCTGGGGCAGGACCCAGGTCCCCAAACACTTTTTATGACAATAACTTATAATAACATATAAGCCTTTAAAATTAGCACTTTTGATTATTCATGTTCATGTCCCATAGACTTTTAAAGGGTGTTCGCGTGTTCGAACAAATTTTTTGCCTGTTCGCAAGTTCTGGTGCGAACCGAACAGGGGATTGTTCGGCTCATCCCTATTCTTCAGCATCCGTATTCCATTTGATCATTACTGATTTCCTGCCTTTTTTAAGTCAGTCAATGGTGCAGCGGTGGTGGCAAATTTGGGGACGAATCTTCGCTAGTAACCAACTAGGCCCAGAAATGCTCTGACCTGCTTTTTGGTTAGGGGACAGGGCCAGTTCTGTATGGCTTCTACCTTATTCAACTGTTTCATTAACCCCATACCCACAGTGTACCCTAGGTACTTGGCCTCCTCCGTCCCAACCGCACATTTCTCCGGATTAATTGTGAACTCTGCTTTCCTCTGAGAGTCTATGACTGCCTGAACTCAGGGAAGATGGGACTCCCAATCGGTGCTAAAAATGACAATATCATCCAGGTAGACAGAGGTGTATTATCGATGGGGGGGTAATGTTTTGCCCATTGACCTTTGTAACTTGGCAGGGGCAGAGTGTAAGCCAAATGACATCCTCTTATACTGGAAGTGGCCTGCGGGAGTGGAAAAAGCAGTTTACACTCTGGCCTCTTTGGTGAGGGGAATCTGCCAGTACCCTTTTGTGAGGTCCAGTGTGGTGATGTACCGGGCAGGACCCAACCTTTCAATTAACTCGTCTAACCGGGGCATTGAATAGGCTTCAAACTTTGACACTTCATTAAGTTTCCTAAAGTCATTACAGAAACGCAGGGTGCCGTTGGGTTTCGGTACCAAAACTATTGGACTCGACCATTCACTCTGAGATTCTTCAATGACGTCAAGTTCAAGCATCCTTCTCACCTCTTTGGACACTGCCTTCCTATGAGCTTCTGAGATGCAATATAGTTTTAATTGGACTCTTATATTGATTGGGTTCTGTTATAATGTCATGTTCAATGACATTGGTGAGACCAGGTAACTCTGAAAACATTGCTCTGTTTCTCTGCAAAACCTCCTTTGTTTGTTGAGTTCGAGGCTTAGAGAGGGTAGCAGCAACCTGCACCAGGTCAATTCCAGCAGGGTCTCCTGCATTGACACCTACCACAGCGGACACCTGTTCTCGTTCTCTCCAGGGTTTCAACCAATCTTTGTGATAAATTTGGTACGGTTTCCTTTTACCAGGATGGTGCACCCTGTAGTTCACCTCATCATCTTTTTCCACCACCTCAAAGGGACCCTGCCATTTGGCTAAAAATTTGCTCTCTACTGTGGGAATCAGAACAGCCACCCGGACCCCTACTTGAAACTGCCTGATGTTAGTAGACCGGTTGTACACCCTTCTCTGGGCATCCTGGGCCTTTTGGAGATGCTCCCTCACTGTCACATACCTGGTGGAGACTGAGCTGTAGAGAGGGCTTATCTTGAACCTCCTGTCTAACACCCCTGGTAGAGATAACAGGGAGTAAAAGACGCAGAGTTCTGAGAACTGGAACTCCATGTTGCTGGATCAGCAGGCGGAAGTGTGGTCGGAACATAAGCCAGGAGGTCATCAACAGCCGAGCAGAGCAGGTACTGGAACGTGAGGCAGAAGCAGAGACAGAATACAGGCCAGGTTCAGTACACAGTCGGTCAGCGAGGTGAAGAATCATGAAGCAGGAACAGAGTCAAACACAAGCCGGGGAATCAGGAAGGCAGGCAGTGTAACGAGCCCCTGCTCACTCGATTCCACTCTCCCGACACTCCTCTGCTGCTATAGAATCAGATTGCAGATCGCAACATCTGATTGTTCGGTCATCCGATGCTCTGGGATTAGAACTACAGCTATGTGCCGTTCTAACCCAGTTGTGATAGCTCAGAACAAACACCAGGCAGGCTGTATGTAAGTTCAACCAGTTATCTCCTTTATTGAAAAATACAGGCTCTTTTATACAATAAAAGAGGAGGTGCGTACCTCCGGCTCATATTACTCTGAACATACACCTGTGACCAGAAACCTAATTAAAATGGGCTAATTAACTAATCCCTTTAGACAGCCAAGATGACATTATAGTGTCAAAAATGTGTTGATCTTGCCTTCATCAGATGGGGTGATGTCACCCCTTGTAAAAGCCAAATTTTGAAGATGCACACAAATTGAAAGTCAAACTGGGGATTTCCCTCCTGATCCCATGCCTAATATCAACATGTGCTAGCTCCTATCATGGGGGATCAATGGACGTGTTTTGGGGGTGCAACCACTTCCTCTCACGTACTTGCGTTGCGAGGAAGGGGTTGCACCCACAAAACACATACATTGATATCCCCTGATGGCAGATAGCACATGTTGATACACTGTGTGCATCTTCAAAATTTGGCTTTTAAAATGCTTCGAAAATTTAGAAAACTTGGTACAAAAAAATATAAAATGGTGTCATTTTGTGGTTATTTAGATTCTTCCTAGTACATCAATCATGTTCTTCAGTTTTTGTTCAACCTCATTTGTTTTTTGCTTTTTGATGTCTAAATCCCGACTACACCACATTATGCGCTGGATTAGTCTTTGTGCACTGTCACTGGTGAAATGAGGAGATTGTTCTTCCACAACATGCACATCACCTAAAAGAAAAAATACACACCATGTATTATATATATGCAGGCATACCTCTATTACCTGAATCTGTGATGTCAGACACTGACCTGTTGTGGTGACAATTTTAACCACTTCTTCCACCTCTCCTTCCTCCACATCCTGAAGTTGTGGTGTCCTCTGTTCCCCTTCTTTCGGAGGTGGGGGGTTCCCGGTGTCTTCAGACGTCCCGAGTCTTTTCTACCCTATGAGAATGAAACAAAGGGTATACTTAGCACACAGATATTTGAGGCCAGAAATAGGAATATGAAACATTGCTTGGATGTGTCGTACAATTGTCTGTTTTGGCAGAGTTCCAAGCTGAAGACATGATTTTTTCCCTTACCAAAGCTGGAATATTTACCTTTTTTGGACAAGTTTCACACATGGAGATACCCCAAGTATCCACTGGAGTACCTGTGTGGGACACCCTAAAAAGTTTGTTCTGGTGTCCAACACTAGTGCTCCTGAGTCCAGATGTGTAAACAGCTGCTGAGTGTCCTCTCCTTACATTAACAGTAATTACATTACTGAATCAGGCTTGCAATTCTTTCTAGATTCAAACACATCTAGACAACAATGTCCTAAACTTCTTTTAATACAAATTAGCATGAACAAATGTAGTTAACCCTGTATCTGCCAAAAACATTGTATCTAGTTGGCAAACGAACAATGTTTACTGCGACCGATTACTGTGCCCACGCACATGAAAGTAGCTATTTAAAACTGTACAACAATAAAGAAAAGCACATGGAGCAGCATGCAAATAATAATAATAGGAACATACGACCAGTACTTTTTAGAAGCCCTTTCTTTATTCTTCTGTACTGATCCTGCTCCCTCAATTTCAGGTCTGACCAGTGTTTCCTCAATTGCTCCTTGGATCGCCGTACCCCAAAATTCCTGTGCAGACTCTTCACAACTTTAGACATGATCTTGGCCTTTCTCACATTTGTTTTTAGGTAAGGTCCATACTTCCCGTCATAGTCAGCCCTCTTCAAAATGTCCCCCATCTCCACCATCTCTACAAAGGCCATATTTGAGGCCTTAAATCTCCTGCGGGATCGTGACGTTTCTGGTTCCAGGCTTTCCTCCTCGTTACTGCTATTACGCACCTGCTGTGTCTCCACCATGTTCCTCTCCCACTGTGATGAAAGAGACGGGGCGGGGAATATTCTAAAAAGAACATCAGGGGCGGGTGATGCGGGCGGAGGTTCACGCATGCGCAGTGTACATAAAGCTAACACGCGTGTGTCATACGTACAATCTGTGAGTGGAGGAAGCGACAATCGTGAGAACGCATGTAACATTTTAACTTGGGACATTAGTGGCCTATACTGATTTGAGATTGAGGCCTATATTGGGATAACATTAGGAGAGTTTAGCCTCATATTAGTGTTTTTGTCTTGTGTTTTGTCTTGCAGCAAATATAAAACAATTCAAAGACCCTCATGGGCCAGTTCATAGACAGATACAGGGATATGAGAAATTTGTGGACGGTTAAAAACCCCTTATATCGAAATAAACCAGCTAAGAAGGCATTGCTGGAGAAACTGCTGCAATTTGTGAAGACGCAGGTCCCCGATGCAAACATTGAATTTGTGGGTAAGAAAATTGGTAGCTTGAGAAGCACGTATAGGAAGGAGCTTAATAAGGTCCAGGCTTCCATGAAATCAGGAGCAGCAGCAAAGGATGTGTATGTACCCAGTCTGTGGTACTACATCAGGATGCGGTTTCTGGAAGACTAGATTGAAGCCAGGGAATCACTTTCTACACTTCCATCCTCCCTTCCCTCAACCCCAGCTGAGGCTTCCAAGGACCAACCTGGGCCTTCCATCCTAGAAGAAGTTGAGGAGCCCAGCTGGAGCCAGGTATAGTATTTTTTAACACATTTATTGTAGAAAAATTATTGTTGTTAACTAGATGTTATTATTTATAAAAAATAAACGATTTACCAAAAAGTGTTTTACATATCAATAGACAGTAGGGGCCAAAAATGATTGTGACAAGAATGAAAAATGCTGGGCTCAGAATATAGTCTTTTCTATATTATTAACATTCAGTTTGCAACAGTCATAAGCTGAAAATTGTGTGTGATTGATGAACCAAAAACTAAAACTATGTCCCTTTTTCATACACAGGAAGACCTCAGCCAGGATGAGGCTCTGGAATGTGGCAGACAGGAGGAGGCGGGGGTAAGTGTCAGCCAGGAGGTGGGGGTAAGTGTCAGCCAGGAGGTGGCCAGGCCCAGTAGCCTCACCCAATACCAGGTGCCTCCCCTCCGCCTTACATTAAAAAGGGCCAGGAAGGGGAGTAACGTGGAGGAGGCAGCACTGGGCCTCATTAAGGACACTAATGCGGCCCTGAAAACACCCCCACACTGAAGAGGCCTATGGCTGCTATGTAGCTGCAAAAATGCATCAAATGGAGGAGAGCCAATGCCTCATCTGTGAGTAGATTATTTTTCAGGCCCTTCATAAGGGGTTGAGGGGCCAAATGACTGATGACATGCACTTATGTGTGCTCGTCCATTCTCCTCCACCTCCTCCTGCCACGAGTTTACCTCCAGAGCCACAGCCTCCATGAAAGGCTGCAGGGAAGCATGGATGGAAGGCTGCAAAGAAGACAAGAAAGTAATAGAAATGGAGGAGGGCCAATGCCTCATCTGTGAGGAAATTATGTATCTGTTCCTAAATAAGGGGTTGAGGGGCCAACTCACAACAAAAACCCACCTGTGTGAGTTGGACCATCCTCCTCCTCCTCCACCTCTTGCCACAACTCCAAAATCACAGCCTGGAAGCAAGCCTGGAAGGAAGAGTGGAAGGAAGACAAGAGTGTGATGGCCTGGGTTCAGTCTGGTCTGACAAAAGATGCAGGCTGTTGTATGACCACAGCTTGGGGACATATATGTCATCTGCTGCTGTTCCTGATTTCTGGGAGTCCTGGACCAGATTGTGCTCCCTATTATATGGACTTTTCAGGCTACCAATTTTTAGTTACAAAGAGTTGATGTGTGCCCTGGGGTACAAAGTCTTCGCAAATGCATGCAGTTTCTCCAGCGTTGCCTTCCTCTTTATTTTGTTATGAGTCAGAATAAATGGAGATTTTTTTGTATGAAAATGCTTGCCTATGTATTTTTCTTCAAATAGGACAGTTTGTTTGTGAGTAGGCAGGTATATTTCAAAATACAATGTCTAATTAACAAGGGACACCAACCAATCTCCTTGTGGTTACTAAATACAAGATAATAATGTTGTTGTGGAAACTTGACACACAAAAAAAAATATGGAGATCACTAGAAAATAATTTTAAAACAATCAAAAAAAAGGAGTTCTTGATTAAAAAAAAAAAAATATGACTATAAAAAATAATTCTAAACATTATTATGGAGATCTGGCTTTAAAAACAAAAAAGATTATTCAGGAGATCACGAGAAATAATAAAGAAATCAGTTTGTCAGAACTCTGTGTGAATATGAGCAGCAAAACAACTTCATTCTTCTAGCATTCTAAAAGAACAAGAGAATGCGCTGCATTAAAAGATCCAAAAATTTCTAGCATGACGAATGTGCTATCTCCATTACGAACGCTAGTTTTACCAGACCGAGCGCTTCCGTCTCGTACTTGATTCTGAGCATGTGTGATTTTTAGTGCGTCCGAATTGCATACAAACTAACGCATTTTCGGATAGGAACTTTTTCCGACCGAAAAATAGAGAACCTGCTCTCAATCTTTTGCTGGCGGGAATTCCACCAGCAAAAGTCCGATGGAGCATACACATGGTCACATTTTCTGACCAAAAGCTCTCATCAAACTTTTGCTGGCGGAATTTCCGATCATGTGTATGGTTCATTACATGCAACCAAATGTAACTGGAAATGATCTGGATGTCTAATTAACTGGATAATTGTGAGCACATGGGAACTCGAGCCGGTGCGAGTGAACTCACCCAACCTGAGGAACCTATAGAACGCCAAGTATATGGCTGCCTTGAGGACCACGCTGAGCAGCCTCCTGAAAGGTGACCTGGTCAGCAACTCCGACAAGCCCCGAAAGATGTGTCCTGAGATAGGGAGTCTGCTGACAGAAGAAGGAGGACTACTCCACCGAATCCCCCTCAGAATGGTCTTAATGGAATGGGCTGAAAAGATGGATGGTCTATTTGGGTCCTGTAAGGACAAAAAATGCTGAACCCCTGCCAGATATGTTTTGATCGTGCCACATGACAGCTTCAATTGTGAGTGTCAAAAATCAACAAAAGCATGCAGGTACCAAATGTCATGATCATTGAACCAAGGATACTGGGACTGGAAGACCTGGAAGGTTTTCCAGGCCGTGACATAAGCCTTCTTGGTGTTGACTGATAAAGATTTATCAATCAATTCAGCTGCGTTGGCCCAATGGGAAACTAATCCATCATCAGTAGCGAGGACTGTGGGGATGGCATGGCGCAGGCATCTGCTTCTGGGATCTGTTGGAAAAACAATGGGTAATTAAGCCGAGACAGAGCATCTGCTACAACATTCTCTGCCTCACTGATCAATCTACAATGTGAAAATAAAACTGCAGGGATAACCAAATCAGCCTGTGAACGAAGGACATGATGATTAATGACCTAGATCTACCTTTGTTGATAATCTCCACAGCAGGTTGATTGTCCATTGAGAAAACAACCGTTTACCCTGACCACAACCTACCCCACACCTGGGCTGCTGACACTATAGGGTAGATTTCAAACAGTGCAGAAGACTCTGTGAATCCCGGTATGGCCAAGTTCTCCTCTGGCCATGGCCTTGCAAGCCAGTGAGTGCCAAAAATGGCAGCATAACCGGCAGTGGCCGCTGCATCCATCACGACCTGAGGAGAGGATATGGACTCCGCAGGGATGAACATGGCAATCCCATTCCAACGCTGGAGGAACTTGTCCCACTTGCGCAGATCAGCCAAAGCTGCAGCATCCAGCTTGACCAGAGTCAGAGTCAGGGGCTGATGGCAACAAAGCAAATAACCTCAAAATAAAAGACCTACCCTGCGGAATGATTCTCATTGTGAAGTTTAACATGCCTAACAAAGACTTCAACTCCACCCTGGAACAAGCTTGAGAGATAGTAAATGCATGAAGACAATATGTGATTCTGCCAAGCTGATCTGCAGGTAGACTAGCCTGCATGGCCTGCATATCCAGAGTGATCCCTAAAAAGGTAAGCGCCGGGCCTTCCATCTTCTTGACTGCCAGCGGAACATTGAGCGCTGCAAAGACTGATAATAATTTCTGTAGATCAGCAGGGGCCTGCTTGGAACTCTCTATAAGTAGGAAGTCATCCAAATAGTGAATGACATCATGAAAACCTTCCACATGAGTAAGAATCGAACTGAGCGACTGCGCAAAGGTGTCAAACAACCAGGGGCTGCTTTTGGAACCAAAAGGGAGCTTGTGGCAAAATAATATAACCCCCTTCACTTTACCCCGTGCCACTGCCAGAGTGACGGTAAGACTGGAAGAAGTTTAAACGCATCTGCTATGTTCGCTTTGGACAGCCAAGCACCCTCTCTGACCCTGGTAATACGTTGGATTGCCTGATCCACAGATGCATACTTTAAAGAAAATCCTTCTGATGGGATTAAGGAATTTAAGCTAGGTACCTCAGAACAATGAGGGGCGGACAAATTATAAGTTAAATGTAGTTTATTTGAAAACTTCCCTTTGACCACCCCAAGAGGATTGACCCTCCAGAACCGAAAAGGTGGTGTACAAAATGGACCAATAACAAACCCTTTGTCCAGTTCAGACTGGAGCAGTGAGTCTACTGCCTCCATATTTGCCACTGATGATCTTAGATTAGGACACTCAAATGTACCTGAAGGCAAAGTGATGAACCCCGTGTGGAAGACCCTCGTAAAACCCTCCACCAAAAACAGACACAAACTGGAAGATGGGTGAGAGGACAAACAAGCCTGTAAATATGCCACGTTGATGCGGCTTAGCCAACTACTCTTGCCTTGTTTCAGAGAACAGGCTGCTGAAGTGTGCCCTGAAACAGCTAGAGCATACGTGCAAAAGACAGCACTGACTATAGTTACACACCCCATGATTGAAATTATTACAAATCTGAGATTTCCCCAGATATCGAATAGGTCGAGCTAACTTGTCAAAAGCAGCCGTCTGAGCTGGGGCTGGTAGGGAACTAGAGAAAGCCCTAGACATGCCTGGAATTGGAGCACCAGTATGCAGTATGCGAGGATGACTGGCATGTTGCTCAAACTGGTGACCTCAGCCCAGCAAAATGTCTGCAAAATGGCTCAGTATCCACCCCACTCCAAACTGTAACTACCTGATGTTAGGTAACATGGCAACGGCTTTGGCGGAAAATGATCGGTGATAATCATAGAACGACATACCCCCGATCTTATGTCCCAACTCCACCACTGCATAGAGATAATGGTCCAGCTCCTCCCTCCAATGGGGGCTCACCATGCATACAATATCTCTGATCATGCTGAACGCTAAAACAAACTCTGGGATATAGAGCTTGCGTCCCTAGTCCCTGTGGTCCCTAGTCTTGACAATCACTTACACATCACCACAGGCATAAGACTTATTGTCAGTCACATCATGGGCGGCAATCAACAAAGATGCCAAGTTTATATCCTTGCCTTCTAAAATTTCCTTCCTGATATTCCCGGGGATAAAATGAGCCGGGGTAACAGAGGGGACACCAGCGCCTGTACCTGAAGCCTATGGCATGTGGCTTAAAACCATGGGGACTCCAGAACCTGCTGCAATCCCAGAAACCGCAAGATCCACCGGGGCCGGACTTGGACGGCTCTCTAAAACCTCCACCTCAGGGTGGAGTAAATTTGCGTGAGAGACGTAGTGACCATACGCAGGGTGACCTGCTCAGCACTGGAACCTGAAGAGCTAGGAAATAATAATCTAAAAAGTTCCGCCTTGTGGGCTGACGCTGGGTATGAAATACCCTAAGACGTAACTCCGTCATCAGTCTCGGGTCGGTCCAGGACCTCAGAGAAGGCATGCTGTCATGTTCCGAACCCCTAGCTGGAGAAGGGGGGATGGAGGCAAAATCCTCAATGTCCGCTGCTTGAGACATGACCTAAATAATCAAAATAAACCATCATAAGCACACACAAAAAATAACTGACACGACAATAACCAACCCTCTTTAACCCCTCCAGCTGTCTCCCATTTCCCCAGAAACAAGCCCTTGTGAGTCCAAGAAAGCACACATTACACCAAATGTTTGGAGGCCGAGTAACCTGCGGTTCAACAGGTCAATTAAAAATGTACACTCAACCCTACCAAGAAACCTGAAAACGTGTCAGGTTCAACATGACTAGTAGTGTAGCGAATCATAACAAATGAAAATAGTTTAACGCGCTGACTGAGAAACGGGTGAGGAGACTTGCCACTGCACAAGCCAATTAAAAACAATCGTCTCAACCCGCTGATACCTAAAACATGACAGGTAAATACTGCAATGATAACCGTGACTTGACTTGTGTAGGCTACGTACGATGAAGTGAACAACGCATAAGCAATCATGACTTACCTTGGACCGAGAATACTCCTTATTAAACGAACGAGGTCTGCACCTGACGACCGATGCACACTCTGAAATATAATGTATGAGCGGGACTGAAAACATGTCAGACCCCTAAAACAGAGGATGAATAACCCAAAGTATAGCAGATAATTTAACGTGACCCCACCCACAACAACCTGAAAAACGTGTCAGGCAACCAAACAAGTGTTGAAGACATGATGTGTGGCCGTGACATGAATATGTATGAAAAGGATGAGGAGACTTGCCACTGCACAAGTTAATTAAAAATGAAAACATCTTAATCTAATGACACCTATAAATGTGATGGGTGACCCTGCAGTGATAAGAACCTCCAGGCCTACAGCGGACCATGACTCCTGTGTGTGTATGGCAGTCTGTAAAAGATAAACCAATGAAACACCTACCTGAGCTGGCCTGAAACCTGGAAGAAAGATACTTTGTGCCCTTGTTTGTTAAGCCGGAACAACAACTACAAGAAAAAATTGAAACAAAACATACTAAAGCTAATACTTGAAATGACCCATGGCTAAATAAACTCAGGTAGGAAATGAACCAGGCTACTGATCTGTGAGATGCCTAAGAACCCCTGTCAGGTGCCCTCCACTGGCTAACCCAACGTGGCGTGGTGAGATGCGGCCGAACTGATGAAAAGAATGTGGAAACCGAGCTGCTACAGCGTCCCAACTAAGGAAAACTACCCCATGCCTGGTGACTGATGACCTGACCAGCATAACCTGCAGCCGAAGCAGTCCCCCTCTCCTCCTGTGGCCTGAATGAAATGAGGCTTGCAGCTTCACAAACATGAACCCCAACCCACCTACCATGCCCTACCCCCTACCTAAAAAACCCCAACCCCCGCCTCACCCAGAATGTGTAACCCAAACCGTAACTACTGTAAACACATGACACTGACTGAACACTTCTGAACTGAATGCAGAACGTATGTACACTTAGACCAGTATCCTACAAAAATAAATATATGACAGACGTGTGAACAACCGGACATGAGGAATTTACCCAAGATAACTGCTTAACAAGGTATGCATTGCAAATAAAATACACAAATAAACGGATGGACAAGGAGATGCGGTCCGTGTGACCAAGTGTGACCGAGTGACATGTACCCTCATACACCACATGATGGAGCTGTGACTACAGGGAAAGTGCCACATGTCATGAGGGCTGCTCCGGCCTGACCTGCTGACCCATGGTGCTAGTACTGGAGCACCTGCTTGCACCATCTCGGCCTGCATTGGCAGACACCAGACTTCTCCGACTGTCACCTGCCTGTCGCTCAACCGAACACCCCCCCAGCCCCTGAAACACTCGCCCCTGATGCACAAAGAGAGACAAAGCTTTTATGCAAATGTGATTTGTCCCTAGAAGCAGCAAAATGCACACATGGAATCAAATGGCCATTCCGTTTTGCTGCTGTATATTTGAAACAGAAAATATGATTGGCACATGGCCAGTTTTGCAAAGCAATATGCATCCAGGAGTGAACATCGTACCCCCGTGTCTGGATGGCCAGAGGAGCCCCCTCACAGTTGATGCCAAATGACCGAGCCCCCCGTGGGCAGTCTACCGCTGGTAATGGACCCCCACTGATCGGTACCTGATCCTTGTACCAGAGACTACCCGGCCCTTGCTGCCGCCGCCACACGTCCACCTTGCGGCGCCAAAAACCAGAAATTACGTCAGCTGGTCACCCAGAAATGACGCAAAACATCCGAAGCATCAATTGAGAGAGAAGGAGAAAGGAGGAGGAGGGCGGGTTTAAGAACAGCATGACTCCTCCTACAAATTCAGGCTGACCTGCGGCTAGCATTCTCTTATCTTCTAGTAAACAGAAGAGAATGGCTTACTGAAGCAAGTTGGGATTTTTAAGGGTATTCCCTGTGTGGGAGAGTTGGCTCTAAAGGAAAGGGTTCTCTCTCTCTCTCTCTCTCTCTGTAAGTCAGGAAACATGATTGAGGCAGTGTGTATGGTGGCTGGGAGTATTCAATGGCTTTGTTTCTTTATGAAAGATTGGACACATGGTGCATTTATACCAAGTGCTGTTGTGATTGTATACAGTGATGCTTCTGTACCTGTACCTGTACCTGTACCTTGTATTTGTCATCTTGACTCGGTTACCTTAAATCTGTTATTTTGTTCCTACTGTTTGCACTTGCTCTGGCCCTCTTATTTACCCATCTTTCCTGCTGTCTTTTGCACCTCCTTATCTGATCTATCTCCTTGCTTTGCACATTCTTCTCCTTCTCATTTTTGTTCTTCTTATTATTCTTCTTATTATTACAAGTATTTTTTTATAGCACCAACATTTTATGCAGTGCTTTATGTATTGTACATTCACAATAGCCCCTGCCCTCAAAAAGCTCACATGCATACTTACACATACTAGGACCAATTTAGACAGGATCTAATGACCCTACCTGCATGCCTTTTATGTGTGGGAAAAAACAGAGTAACCATGCAAGAATAGGGAGAACATGCAATTGCTTGTATATGTTTGTGGTGGTGTGTTTTTTTCCACCTGCTGTGTTCTTATTACATCTTATTTGCACTTAGTTTGAGTCCAGTCTCCTCAGTGAAGCTACACAGATCTGGTCACACCTGTTTTTGTAGGATACCAGCACTTGGTATCTCAACATATACATTACCTTTAAAGAGAGCTATGAGCAGGAGAAGCAATCAGAGCCAAGGAGAGCGGAAGGTTTCATTGGGCAAGTGCAGAGGAAGTGACCACAGAGGGTCACACTGGTTTGATGAATTCCTTGCCCTTCCCCCTGTACAAGTTCACATAAACTACTAATTTTCTTGACTGACAGATTTTCAGGGTTTTGTGACAAAGCGGGTAAGACCAGGCCCAGCTGCATTAGTTCAGGAGGGTCTGGAGACAATGAATGTGCGAGATCCCTTGAAGCTACAGAGAGTGAGAAGTGAGTCAGCTTGGATGGGTGGTAGGTTCCCATCCTCTCTTAAGTCTGTTCACAAACAGTATGATCTATTTAAGTGGCCAGTCGGGTCAGATCTTTCAGAGTGTCAGGTATTCCGACTTGGCCAAGCTCATCCTTCAGCTGTTTGGAGAGACCCTGAAGGAATTGGTGTTTAGGTGCAATTTCATTCCACTTGGTGTCCACACCAACAGAAAATCAAAGATGCATCCCTTAAACAGTCTTTGTCCCCCTACAGAGATTCATCAAAGCAAACTTATTATAAAGCTTGGCAAGGGAGAGACATTTCGCTGGTCCATAAGGTGGAATGCCCAAGCTTGTAGTTTTTCCTGAAGAAGACAGAAAGGTATAAGATTTGGAGATGGCCTCTAGCACAGAAATGTTAAGCTTTGAAACTTGATCTCAAAGCTTATCAGGCAGGGAATGGAGCCAGTTGCATTTCTGTGTCTTCCTGTTGAGCTGAGTGTTTGCTCTGAACCTAAGTTCAGATGGAACATTTGCTGGTTGGAAATTTGCCCAAATTTGAACTTTTTGGACATTTGCATTGCCAAAGCCATCATTGGCCAAAGTCTTTAAAGGTCCAAAGACCAACTGAGAAAGAAATGGTCTGATTTCAAACATAGAGAACACGATCAGCTAGGTTGCATTCATCACTTCATCCAAAAATGTAGGCAGCTGAAAGGATTGGAGGAATTGCAAGACCCCCCTTGCACCTGGAGCCCCGTGCGTTAAGACTAGGGATGAGCTTTGAGTTCGAGTCAAACTCATGTTCGAATCGAACATCGGCTGCTCGCCAGTTCCCAGAACAGCCAACAATTTGGCAAATTCGAAAGCCGCGGAACACCCTTCAAAAATCGATGGGAGAAATCAAAAGTGCTAATTTTAAAGGCTTATATGCATGTTATTGTCATAAAAAGTGTTTGGGGACCTGGGTCCTGCCCCAGGGGACATGTATCGATGCAAAAAAAAGCTCCAAAAATGGCCATTTTTTCGGGAGCGGTGATTTTACGCCATTACGTAACTGGGTCACCCCACCCCCTCTGACATCACGGGGAAACCAATAGGGAAGTTGCCGTCAAGTCCCCATGCGTCAGAGGAGGGCGGGGTCACCGGGTGGCCCCACCCTCCTTTATTTAAAAAGTGTCAGAAGAAGAGAAGCGTCACACAGCGGGAGCCTGCCATGGATGCAGAGCGGCCCAAGAACGAAGCGGGGAAGAAGACACTGCGGAGGAAGATGCCGGACGAGAACACCGGAGCAAGAAGCAGAGGATCGGAGGAAGAACCAGAGGAAGAAGAAGATGGAGGAAGAAACTGAAGGAAGATAGAAGGAAGAAGACCCAAAGAAGATGGAAAGAAGAAGACTTTAAATAAAGGAATTGTCAAAAACTGTCTCTTGTCATTTTTAACATTTTTGACACTTTTTTTGTGAAATGGTAGGGGTACTTTTGTAGCCCATTACCATTTCACACAGGGGGGGCGGGATCTGGGGGTCTCCTTGTTAAAGGGGGCTTCCAGATTCTGATAAGCCCCCCGCCCGCAGACCCCCACAACCACCGGCCAAGGGTTATGGGGATGAGGCCCTTGTCCCCATTAAAATGGGGACAAGGTGCTTTGGGGGGCCACTACCCCAAAGCACCCTCCCAATGTTGAGGGCATGTGGCCTGGTACGGTTCAGGAGGGGGGCTCTCTCTTGTCCCCCCCTCTCTTCCTGCAGCCTGCCAGGTTGTGTGATCAGATAATGGTCTGGTATGGATTTTTGGGGGGACCCCACGCCATATTTTTTAAAAATTTTGGTGCGGGGTTCCCCTTAAAATCCATATCAGACCCAGGTCTGGTATGGATTTCAAGGGGGGCCCCAATGCCATTTTTTTTTTAATTTTGGCGCGGGGTTTCCCTTAATATCCATACCAGACCTGAAGGGCCTGGTATGGAACTTAGGGGATTCCCACACAATTTTTTTTTTAATTTTGGTTCGGGGTTCGCCTGTGGAGAAATCCCATGCCATTTTTATTAATTAACTTTTATGTGTATTGTCGGACCGACAATTCATTAATAGCCGCGAGTAGTTTTAAATGACTTTTTTTCCTTTGAAATGTCATTTTGCTGTCAGACTGTTCTAAACACGGGAAACATGCGCCCCTTTACAGGCATACTATAGACACCCCCCAGGTATGAAATTTAAAGGAATGTTACATTTTTATTGTTTCACTTTAAGCATTATTAAAATCACTGCTCCCGAAAAAACGCCCGTTTTTAAGACTTTTTTTTGCATTGATACATGTCCCCTGGGGCAGGACCCAGGTCCCCAAACACTTTTTATGACAATAACTTGCATATAAGCCTTTAAAATTAGCACTTTTGATTATTCATGTTCGAATCCCATAGACTTTAACGGTGTTCACGTGTTCGAACAAATTTTTTGCCTGTTCACATGTTCTGTTGCGAACTGAACAGGGGGGTGTTTGGCTCATCCCTAGTTAAGACAGCCCTACTGCTTGGGGGCATTGCCGCCCCCCCCTGGAAAATACCACCCAAGGCAAACACAGATATGCCTTTTTTTTTCTCTTGTGGCTCTTAGTGCTATCTACATACGCATTAGGTTGCAGGTACAGTCGGCTTCTTCTATTGTCCTTTTCGTCTGTGGGAGGCAGGTGTATGCATACATTTACCCCACACAGGGATAAACGTGTCCTTTTTCCCTGGGGGAGGCAAGCATATGCAGTGCTTTTTTGGATCTGCATACATTTACCTCACACAGAGATAAACGTGCCCTTTTCCTCTGTAGTAGGCAAGCACATGCAGAGCCCTTTGGCTTCTGCATACATTTAACCCATATAGAGGAAAACATGTCCTTTTCCTCTGTGGGAGGCAAGTGTATGCAGTCCCCTTTGGGCTATGCATACCTTTACCCCACACAGAGGAAAACTTATCCTTTTCTTCTGTGGGAGGCAAGCATATGCAGAGCCCTGACAGAGGAAAAGGTGTTGAAGTAAAAACAGACTAGTGTGTAGTGTATCAGAGCATCTTATAAAAAGAAAAGTGAAAAAGCAACAAGACTATTGGATCCACAAGATCTTATAAAAATAGTCTCACACCACATTTACTAAACGCAGCAAAGAGGTTAATACCCAGATACTGGAAACAGGCTATATGCCCCACATTAGGAGAATGGAAAAGGGAGGTGGAAGAGATGATGGAGGCAGAAAGGTGGGTTTATAAGACCAGAAATAAACAGGACAGATTTGAAAAAATATGGGCAAAGTGGGAAAACTGATAAGATGTTAGATAAAATTAATTAGAAGCCATTGCCGGAAGTTAAGACAAACTCTAAAGGGGAATTTGATAATGGGGGAAAAAAAAGTAGGGAATGATCCACAACATTTCTTTTATATCTTTTTTTTTTCTGTATTTGTTGTTTGCTGATAAGACTATTAAATTAAATTTGTGATTGTGTGTCGTATGCTGATTGTACAGGATGGCTCCCTCTGAGGCATTTGCTTACCTCTTTTACTCTCCCCCTTCTCCCCCTTCCTTACCCCTCCCTTTTTTTTTTTTTTTCCTCTCACGTAATAAGTTAATAATATACTCAAAGTACAAGCACTTGAAAATTTTTGAATTATTATAATATATTCATAAATGAGGGGAGGGTTTATCCCCCCTATCTCCCTCCCCTCCCTCCCCCTCTTTTTTTTTTTTCCACTCACATTTAACAGGTAACAACAGAGGTAGAGCACAAGCACTTGATATTTTTGAATTATCATATAATCAACTAATAAATAGGGTAAGTTTTCCCCTCACGCCCCCCCCTTTTTTTTTCAACTAATATGTTAATAACATACACAAAGCACAAGCACTTGAATTTTTTAAAATTATCTTATTATGCATTCATAAACGAGGGGAGGGTTTACCCCCCCATCACCCCCCCCCATCAGCCCCCCTTTTTTTTTCACATATAACAGGTTAATAATATATATGGAGCACTAATATTTGAATAATTTAAATAAGTTTTATAACACTTTCATAAAATTGGAGTTTTTGGTTTTACTTTCTTTCACGTGTAATAAGTTAATGACACATATAGAGCACAGCACTTGAAAGAAGGTCTTTTCCCACAGTACACAGTACACAGAGTACAATATTGGAAGATCTTAAATTACTTTTATAGCACTCTTATAAAACTGTTTTTTTCTTTTTTTGGGGTATGGGGGAGGGGGTGTAGAGGGAGCCATCCCTGTTATTGGCGTGTATATATAAACTAGGATATTGAATATAGTCCTCTGTCTTGGGGAGATGAGCCATGTTAATGTTTATGGTAATAAAATAAAAATGTTTAATAAAGAATGAATTATAAAAAAGAAAAAGCAACGAGATATATCCATTTAAAAAAACTTTTTTTTAGGGAAAAGGATAAGATATTACATCTGGCGATAGATGGGCTTGGGGGGGGGTATTATCCCCTTGTGTTCCACGTGGGGATTTGGCACAGGGAAAAGAGGGTTTGGCAAAGAAATGGGTGGATGGGGGCATTCATATAGGAATAAATTCGAGTTGGGATTGGGAGCCATTGAATGAGGAGGATGAGGGATTAGCATAGAAGTTGGAAGGAGGTGGAACTTGAGAAGCCAGAGGATGACTCTTGTGTGGAGTAGGGAAGATGTAAGGAGGATGGGGTGGTGCAGGATGGCTTTGAGTAGAGAGCTGATGAAAGGGGGGTACTAGTGCTGCTGCAGACCCTGAGTGCAAGGATGGGTATGGATGGGTAGGTGGTGGAACACCACTTATTCTGGCACCGCGAAACTGCATTGCCACTGCATAGATACTATCAATGCACTGCTTCTCCTGGTCAGGATATGGTACAAAAGTGTGACAAAAGCAGGCACGTGGGTTGCCCGGATCTAAAAAGGCATCCACACTGCACCTCTCTTTCCCCACTTCCTGCAGCAGTGCTAATACTCTCTCCTTGGTTTCATTGCTGAAACCAGCCCCCCTCTGATGCTGATTATGTCCACGGCCACTGGCAATGACACATACTTGGCTGGATGCTGTGGTGATGGGATCCCATTCCACAGACTCCTAAAAAAAAGTAGAAAACATTTACACAAAACCATGGAAAATGTGTAGACAGACAGACAGATAGATAGATACATACCTAACACAGTGAGTTGTCAGTGGGCTCAGGTGTTGGATGAGGGGAAACATTGCTGGTCAACTTGTGGACGATTCCCCTGGCAGCACATCTAGATCAAATGCCTCCTCCTCACTCTCATCCCGGATTTTTGATGTTGTTCTGAAAAGAGGAAAATAGATTAAAATAGCTATACGAAAATATATAATTAAAAAAAGGAAAAAGTAGGAAAAAATACTATATCATATTAAAAACATAAAAAAAGGCTGCAGATAACTTAGCAAACCAACGAAAAAATATTCTAAAATAAATATAAAAAAATGATGCTGAAAACTTATCAAAAACTATAACTTATCCTGTAAAAAAAGACAAATGAAAAAAGGCTGCAGAACATTAGGGAAAAATATCATGTAGATAAATAAAAGAAAGAAGCAAAAGGTATTAAAAAAATATTTTACCCAAAAAATATATATATATATAATGTGTGTATATGTATATAAATATATATGTGTATATATATATATATATATATATATATATATATATATATATATATATATATATATATATATATATATGTTACTTTGTATGTATGGATTGCATAGATTGTTAGTGACATGTGGTAGATATTTCATGTCAATAGTACGAAAAATGGTGACATGTTCAATAGTTATTTTACTCTATATATATATATATATATATATATATATATATATATATATATATATACATATATATATATTTATATATATATGTACACACAGTATCTCACAAAAGTGAGTACACCCCTCACATTTTTGTAAATATTCTATTATATCATGTGACAACACTGAAGAAATTACACTTTGCTACAATGTAAAGTAGTGAGTGTACAGCTTGTAAAACAGTGTAAATTTTCTGTCACCTCAAAATAACTCAACACACAGCCATTAATGTCTAAACTGCTGGCGACAAAAGTGAATGAACCCCTAAGTGAAAATGTCCAAATTGGGCCCAATTAGCCATTTTCCCTCCCTGGTGTCAAGTGACTCGTTAGTGTTAAAAGGTCTCAGGTGTGAATGGGGAGCAGGTGTGTTAAATTTGGTGTTATCGCTCTCACTCTGTCATACTGGTCACTGGAAGTTCAACATGGCACCTCATGGAAAGACCTCTCTGAGGATCTGAAAAAAGAATTGCTGCTCTACATAAAGATGGCCTAAGCTATAAGAAGATTGCCAAGACCCTGAAACTGAGCTGCAGCATGGTGGCAAAGAACATACAGTGGTTTAACAGGACAGGCTCTGTGGAGCTGGTGCCCCACTGTGCATGGCTTTCTCTTCCTCCATCAGATACCTCCTAAACCTATCCTACAGGCGTTTGGCCAGGATCTAGGCTACAAAAAAACACAAATGTGTTAAAGAAGGTTAATCTGCAATCTTCAGGAACATTGTACTATGGATATCATGCCTTCTGTATAATGGATTTTCTTCTTTCCTTTCACTGCAAAGTAGTCAATCACTCTCAATTTGTCGTTAAGGCTGATGTAATGTCCATCCATATCTTTACTTTCCTTAAGCAATCATTGCAGAGGGGATGAGATACATCCCACAATTCTGTGTGGGCCTCTACAGCAGTGATGAGCTCTGCCTGGGACATGTCTGAAGCCATCTCTTCTCTAACGTAAGCAATGAGACTGTGGGGGTTATTTATAAAAGGCAAATCCACTTTGCACTACAAGTGCACTGCAAGTGCACTTGGAAGTGCAGTCGCTGTAAATTTGAGGGGTAGATCTGAAATGAGGGGAAGTTCTGCTTATTTTATAATCCAATCATGTGCAAGCTACACTGCTGTTTTTTACTTTCCTTGCATGTCCCCCCCTCAGATTTACAGTGACTGCACTTCCATGTGCACTTGCAGTGCACTTGTAATGCAATGTGGATTTGCCTTTCATAAATAACCCCCTGTGTGATGCCAGTGGTTGCTGAGAATGTAGTGGATCCAAGAAGCTGTTATTTTAATCCACATAGAACACCCTAAACCTTCAGTGTCAGAGCCAATGTCCGGACAGCAAATGTTTGGTCAAAATTTACATTCAGACCGAACATTAGCCGGCAGCAAAATAGTTTCATAGCATAGTTTGTGAAGGTCTTTTTTCACAGTACTACACAGTTTTATCTTAAAAGTTTAACAAAATGGCAAAGCACAGTGCGCAAAAAACTTCAAAACGTAACCCCATTTCCCTAAGCTCCCACTTATCCCTGTATTCCCAATATCCCTGTATTCCCAATAAATCACTCCAAACATGTGAAATATAAACTACAGATATGTGTTTGGCAAAAACTAGTATCAGGACAGTACACAAGATAATAGCTAGAAGAGATGGGCCAAACAACCCCCCCTGTTTGGTTAAAAGCAGAACTCCCGAACAGGGGAACCCCATTGAACTTTATGGGAACCGAACAGGAAAAATCAAAAGTGCCCATTTTGAAAGCTTATATGCAAGTTATTGGCCATAGGGGTATGGGAGTCCGAGTACTGCCCTGGGGGACATGTATCAATGCAAAACATTTTTTAACCACTTGCCGCCCGCCATATAGCAGAATGACGTTGGTAAAGTGGTTTCAATATCCTGACTGGACGTCATATGACGTCCTCAGGATATTGAGCCGCTGCGCGCCCCCGGGGGCGCGCATCGCGGCGATCGTTGTTGCGGGGTGTCAGTCTGACACCTTGCAACACCGATCCAGATAAAGAGTCTCTGACGGAGACTCTTTACCACGTGATCAGCCGTGTCCAATCACGGCTGATCACGATGTAAATAGGAAGAGCCGGTGATCGGCTTTTCCTCACTCACGTCTGACAGACGCAAGTAGAGGAGAGCCGATCGGCTGCTCTCCTGACAGGGGGGGTCTGTGCTGATTGTTTATCAGCACAGCCCCCCCTCGGATCCTACCCAGGACCACCAGGGAAGCCGCCCAGGACCACCAGGGAAGCCGCCCAGGACCACCAGGGAAACCAGCCACACTGGACCACCAGGTATGCCCCCTAGACCCCCAGGGAAATACTGATCTGTGCAAAGGCAGCTGCCAATCAATGCCCAGGCAGCTGCCAATCAGTGCCCACTCCCATGCCTACCACTGCCAGTGCCACCAGGGATGCCCATCAGTGCCGCGTATCAGTGACCATCAGTGCCACGTATCAGTGCCCATCAGTGCCGCCTATCAGTGCCCAGCAGTGCTGCCTATCAGTGCCCAGCAGTGCCACCCATAAGAACCCATCTGTGCAGCCTTTCAGTGTCCATAGGTGTTGCCTAACAGTGCCCATCAGTGCCCACCAGTGCCACCCAGTGCCACCCATAAGTGCCCATCAGTGCCGCCTATCAATGCCCATCAGTGCTGCATATCAGTGCCACCCATCAGTGCCGCCTACCAGTGCCCATCAGTGCCGCATATCAGTGCCCATCGTCAGTGCCCGTCAGTGCCCACTCATTGGTGCCACCTCATCGCTGCCGCCTTATCAGTGCCCGTCAGTGCCACCTTATCAGTGCCCATCAGTGAAGGAGAAAACTTACTTATTTACAAAATTTTTAAACAAAAACAAAAGCAAAACTTTTATTTTTTTCAGAATTTTCGGTCTTTTTTTATCTGTTTCGCAAAAAATAAAAACCGCAGAGGTGATCAAATACCACCAAAATAAAGCTCTATTTGTGGGAACAAAATGATAAAAATTTAGTTTGGGTACAGTTTAGCATGACCGCGCAATTGTCATTCAAACTGCGACAGCACTGAAAGCTGAAAATTGGTCTGGGCAGGAAGGTGTCTAAGTGCCCTGTATTGAAGTGGTTAAAAATGGTCATTTTTTCAGGAGCAGGGATTTTAATGATGCTTAAGAAATTCAAACAAAAAGTTTTTTTAAATATAGTGCCTGGGGGGTGGGTGTCCCTTTAGTCTGCCTGCAAAGTGGCACATCTGTAGCATGCATAGAACATGCTGCAGCAAAAAATTATATTTACATTAACATTCAAATAACATTTAAATTGACTCACAGTTGCAATTACTGACAGCCGGCTATTGAAATAAATAAAGGAAAAAAGGCGGTACTACGGACCGATGAATGCTGGGTCAGTGATATCACAAGGGGGTGGTGCTGCCAGATTATGTCACCAAGTGGCCCAGCTCTTTCCTATATAAGAACTTCATAGACCGCGGGAGCTTTTTTCTTTTCTTTTTTGGGTGCGGCCGGCAGCATGATTGATGATAGATTTACATTGGGGACACTGTTTTTTATCTTTTAATAAAGGAATTGTCAAAAACTGTCTGTGTGTTTTTATTACTTTTGACACTTGAACTATGTACCCCATACTCATTCACATTGGGGGGGTGGGACCCCCCCATTTAGTATTTTTTTACTGGCAAATTTTTTGGAAGTGTATTTTATAGACAAAGGCCCAGAATTCAGAGGTCTGTGGAATAGCCCTGGAGATATCAGCATCTCAACCTCCGCAACATCTCCAAAATATGCCCCTTTCTAACCAATAACACAACAAAGCTCTTAATCCCGTCCCTGGTCATCTCTCGCCACGACTACTGCAACTCCCTTCTCACTGGCTTATCTCTACATAGTCTATCCCCCTTCAATCCATCATGAATGCTGCTGCCAGACTCATCCACCTTACCAATCGCTCTGCGTCTGCTACTCCTCTCTGTCAATCCCTCCACTGGCTTCCGCTCACCCAACAAATTAGATTCAAAATACTAACAACTACTTACAAAGCCATCCACAACTTAGCCCTCAGCTACATCACTAGCCTCGTCTCAAAATACCAACCTAATGGTGGGGTGTGGCTAGCTGCCGAGCTGAATGGAAGCCTGATCTCACAGCTCCTGCACTGAACGGAGAACCAGAGCTCAAATCACTGCCTCAGACCCCACAAACCTGGAGAACCAGACCAGAACCTCTAGAAGGAGGAAAGAATACAGGATTCCCACAAAAATCACAGATTTCCTCACCTTCCCTCAAGGAGATAAAATCCAAGATGGCCACCGTGGCACTGCACAGCACACAGAGGATTCCTACACTGACCTGCCTGATGATGAAGAATCCTCCATTTCAGCCCAGCACAACTCATCAGGCTCCCAGCTATCCTCAGGCCCCTCATCCACCTCCAACAGCCCTGCAAAAGCAAGGATGCAACTGGATACAGCGGATCAGTCACAGGAGGTAAGGCCTGCATTAGAAAATCTCCTCACACAGCCTTCTGCAGCTTCCCCCATAGCAGCCTTCCCTACTACAAATCAGCCTGTCATAGACACTATGCTGAAAGAAATGCTGATGCCAATTCACAGCTCCCTCCAGTCTGACATTTCTTCAATGTTTACAGCATTTAAAACAGAAATGCTGCACACAGGGCAGAAAGTGGGAATTATTGAAAAGCAGATGAGCGTCATGACAGAAACAGTTAATGACCTGGTAGACGCACATGACCACACCAGAGAAGAACACCGCTGGGTGCATGCCAAAATGGCGGATCTCGAAGATCGCTCACAGAGCCAAAATATCAAGATAAGAGGAATCCCTGAAACTATCCTACCAGCAGATCTCAACTCCTACGCTAGGAAGTTGATCTTAACACTTCTCCCAGATCTCCCACCGATCGAGACGATCATCGATCGCATCCATCGTCTCCTAAAACCTCCTCACCTACAAGCAGAAGTACCTCAGGATACTCTGATGCGCATCCATTTCTACCACACCAAGGACATGCTCCTTACACAATCCAGACACCTGGGACAGCTCCCACATCCATATGCAAAGCTGCAACTTTTTGCTGACATCTCTCAATACACTTGTCAACAGAGACGTCAACTGCAAACAATCACAAAACCCCTCAATAATCATAAGATCCCATTTCAATGGGGGTTCCCAACCAAGCTGATGGTTACCAGAAATGGAACACGCCACAATATCCATACCGTCGAAGAGGGCATACAATTGCTCAAAACATGGGGTATCATTCCTGACAGTGACCCTCCAACCCCAGTGACCCACAAACCAAACGCGCAATCCTTCAACTCCGGTCATTCTCACCACTACAACAAATGACTTCCAAATCAGTGATGCTGTGAATCCAATCTCAGATAAGCACTCCGATTCAGTACCTGCTCGTTGCAGTTAGTTTACGAACTTTACCCTCAGCCACATTCAGCAGTCCCCTAACACACTGCTGACACCTGTTTTCCCTTACCCTCTTGTTTATCACTAACTACCTTGCTGTTTTTCTCCCTTCCTTCCTTATCCATGACAGCTCAAGTCCCTCTGATCCAGGACTTCTAACAACAACCAACCTCCTCGAGCAATTTACCCATCTGAGTAACTGTAAGTAGTACCTTACTCCACTACCTATACGCACCACTTTCAAAATGCCCAAATTTCTGTCACTGAACGTAAAAGGACTCAATCACCCTGCCAAAAGGACATCTCTGTGGTGAACTGCACAGGATTCTCACTGCGATGTCCTGTGCGCACTTTAAAACCAACGCCGAACCTCAGTGCTCCGATAAGAATTTTTCAAACATCTTTAAAGCCTCGGGTCCTGACAGCTATTAAATCTACATGCTCATTCACCCTACATGACAGCCTTCAGAATGTTGACGGTAGATATCTGGCATTGAATTGTACATTAACCACTTCAGCCCCGGAAGGATTTACTCCCTTCCTGACCAGAGCACTTTTTACAATTTGGCACTGCGTCGTTTTAACTGCTAATTGCGCGGCTATGCAATGCTGTACCCAAACGAAATTTGCGTCCTTTTCTTCCCACAAATAGAGCTTTCTTTTGATAGTATTTGATCACCTCTGCCATTTTTATTTTTTGCGCTATAAACAGAAAAAGACCGAAAATTTTGAAAATAAAATGATATTTTCTACTTTTTGTTATAAAAAAAATCCAATAAACTCAATTTTAGTCATAACATTTAGGCCAAAATATATTCGGCCACATGTCTTTGGTAAAAAAAATGTCAATAAGTGTATATTTATTGGTTTGCGCAAAAGTTATAGCGTCTACAAGCTAGGGTACATTTTCTGGAATTTACACAGCTTTTAGTTTATGACTGCCTATGTCATTTCTTGAGGTACTAAAATGGCAGGGCAGTACAACCCCCCCCCAAATGACCCCATTTTGGAAAGTAGACACCCCAAGGAAATTGCTCAGAGGCATGTTGAGCTCAATGAATATTAATTTTTTTTTGTCCCAAGTCATTGAATAATGACAAAAAAAAAAAAAATTACAAAAAGTTGTCACTAAATGATATATTGCTCACACAGGCCATGGGCATATGTGGAATTGCACCCCAAAATACATTCAGCTGCTTCTCCTGAGTACGGGGATACCACATGTGTGGGACTTTTTGGGAGCCTAGCCGTGTACGGGGCCCCGAAAACCAATCACCGCCTTCAGGATTTCTAAGGGCGTAAATTTTTGATTTCACTCCTCACTACCTATCACAGTTTTGAAGGCCATAAAATGCCCAGATGGCACAACCCCCCCCCCAAATGACCCCATTTTGGAAAGTAGACACCCCAAGCTACTTGCTGAGAGGCATGTTGAGTCCATGGAATATTTTATATTTTGACACAAGTTGCGGGAAAGTGACAATTTTTTTTTTTTTTTTTTCACAAAGTTGTCACTAAATGATATATTGGTCACACAGGCCATGGGTATATGTGGAATTGCACCCCAAAATACATTTAGCTTCTTCTCCTGAGTATGGGGATACCACATGTGTGGGACTTTTTGGGAGCCTAGCCACGTTTTTTATTTTATATATTTTTTTTTTTTTTACACTTTTTTTTGTAACTGTAACTTTTATAACTGTAACCAGTTCCAGGTTCGGGTCTCTCAAAATGCGATGGCATCTTGGGAGACCCTGTGAAAGTGTGCCTAGTTGCAATGCTGTACCATACGCTAATACTCAACTAGTGCATGGTAGCGTTCAAAACATTCTCCAACATTCAAAACCAGGATTCTCAGGACAGGAGGGAAAATAATAGCGGGTGTCACGCCTATATCCACGCTTGCTGCAGACACAACATCTTTTTTGGGGGGGTTAGTTGGGTAGGGGTACTCGGGAGGACATAAAGAAAATGCCTCTCATGCAGCCGACTGCATTTGGTTGGGGATGTGAATGGGGGAAGTACGGGTGCTGCAGAAGTGGTGGGTTCCCAATTAGGATTGGCGAATGCTGCAGGGAGGGCACTATGGGCACGACGGGCCTGTGTATGTCTTCTTGGTGGCAGCGGGACACTATTTGTGCTTGCCACCTCACCAGCTTGAACTGCACTTATGGGACTCGCTACGTCACCAAGTGTTACTGCAGTGCTGGTTTGACTACGAACGGGGTGTACTAGGCCGCTGGTGCTTGCCAGTTCACCAAAACGCTACCAAAAAAACTGTTAGCGATCGCAGGGATCAGGCCTGACTCTGCAAATGCTGCAGTTATGCGTTTAGTGTTTTGTAAGTGACAGTGATCGATCGATACTGCACTTGGGTGGGCTGGGCTGAGAGGAGGGGCAAAACGCAGGTGCTAGCAGGTATCTGGGCTGATCCCGCTAACACTGCGTTTTTGGGAACCCTAAACTGCTGGGGACACTAGTATAGATCTGATCGGATCAGATATTGATCCGATCAGATACTATACCACTAAGGGAGGTTTATGCTGCGTGCGTGGGTGTTAGCGGTACTGGCGCTGATCTGACGCTGCCTGGGGCGACGCATATCACCGCCGGGCGATCAGGGGGCTAAACCTTTATTCGGTAATAAATGGCGGGTGCCCTGACACTATAAAAAAATAAACAAACAGTGTCACCCGTAACGGTTATACGGTGATCAGTGGTGCAAGGGTTAACTAGGGGGCAATCAAGGGTTTAAAACATTTATTAGGTAGTATATGGGGGTCCCTGTCGCTATAAAAAGCTGACGGCGAACCTATATATTTACCTCCCTAACTAGCGTCACCAGTGACACTAATGCAGCAATCAGAAAAATGATCGCTTAGCGACACTGGCGACGGGGGGTGATCAAGGGGTTAAAACTTTATTGGGGGGGTTAGGGGGTTATCCTAGACCTAAAGGGGGCTAACCCTAACTGCCCTACCACACTAACTGTCACAAACTGACACCATGCAGTAATCAGAAAAAAAAAAACTGCTTGGTATCAGTGTGACGGGGGGGGGGTGATCGGGGGTAATCGGGGGGGATCGGGGGTGTAATGTGTGCCTGGCATGTTCTACTGAGTGTGTGTGTGTGTGTGTTGGTGCACTCACATTCCAGTCTTCTTTCCTCGGCGCCAGAACGGAAAATGCCGAGCCGAGGAGAGATGACATCATTTCCTCTGCCTCTGTGTACAATACAGAGGCAGGGAAATTATCCCATTGGCTGGGAGCGATCGCGAGGGGGGCCACGAATGGATGGCCTCCCCCTCACCACCGATCGCCGGGGAAGATTTGCCGACTGCCGCAGGTACCGGGGGGGTCCGATCGGACCCCCCACCCGCGGGCAGGCAAGGACGTACCTGTAAGTCCTTTTGCCTGCCCGTGCCATTCTGCCGACATACATCGTCGTGCGGCGGTCGGCAACTGGTTAAACAACGATAATTACACCATCGTATCAGTATATGCCCCCAACAAGAAACAGATTCACTTTCTGTCCAAATTGATGAAAAAAATCAATCGCTTTAAACAAGGACACCTTGTCATGTGTTGGGACTTTAACATAGTACCTGACAACTCCATCAACTCTTCTTCCCACTCAACCAGAGTTACATCTCCTATGGGACCATTCATTCGATCTCATGACCTATTTGATGTGTGGAGATGCCATCACACCACCGAAAGGGACTACTCCTTTTTCTCCCCTAGACACAACTCTTACACTCGGATTGACTACTTCCTAATGGATAAATGGACTTTGCCCAAAATCTCCTCCACGGAGATATTGACCATTACGTGGTCTGACCACGTTCCGGTTACAATGACCATAGAAGACTCGCTGAAGATTTCCTGTACACGGATATGGAGAGCGAATACTGCGATTCTCCACCCACTGATCCATTCTTCTCATATTAGAAAGCGTTTAACATAATACTTTAATACTAATGCAAGATCTGTTAGCAATTATACCGTTCTTTGGAATGCCCATAAGGCATTCATAAGGGGGATCCTTATTCAACTTACTGCTAGAGAGAGGAGGAGGAGATCACAGCGTCTAAACACAATTACTGCCGATATTAAAACGCTAGAACACCAAAACCAAACTAATCCAGATCCATTAACCAAGACTAAATTAGACTCCCTTAGAGAGGAATTAAAATCTCTCCTTCTAGAATCCTTTGAAAGAGCACATAAGCATTTTAGAGCTCAACACTACTCTACTGGTAACAAAGCCGGAAAGGCATTGGCCAATAGAATTTAAAGGTTACTATTCCAAAACCAAAATTACCCATCTATTCCACCCAGCTACTAAACAGAAACTGATAGATCCACAAGCTATTGCAGACGAATTTAGTTACTACTACAATACACTTTATAATTTAAAAGATGACACATATGTCACACAGCCATCTCTACCTGACATAGAGGCATTTCTCAATGAGATCAACCTCCCTAAACTGACCACAGAACAACTAGACTCCCTGAATACCCCATTTACAGATCTAGAAATCAAAAATATAATTTCATCACTTCCCTCTAACAAATCTCCTGGCCCAGATGGTCTTACAGGAGAGTATTACAAACAATTTGGAACTGTGCTAACATCATATCTGACCAAAGTGTACAATGACGCTGCCTCCTCCTCCTCTCTCCCCCCAGAAATGCTAAATGCCTTAATTGTTACACTACGGAAGCTGGGGAAAGAGCCTACCTCTGCACAAAACTTCTGACCCATATCTCTTCTCAATGTGGACACAAAAATCTATGCCAAAATAATAGCCAACAGATTACTCAACCTAATGCCCCTTCTAATACATAAGGACCAATCAGGCTTCACAAAAGGGAAGCAGACAACTGATGCCACTCGTAGAATTATCCACATAATCCATCATGCTGAGATATCTAGAACGCCTTCTCTGCTCCTGTCCTTGGATGCAGAGAAGGCGTTCGATAGGAAATTGGAAATATCTTGAAACAACCCTTGGCAAATTTGGTTTTCAGGGCCCCATTCTGGCAGCCATAATGGCTCTGTATTCCTCCCCATCAACGCAGGTCTATACGTCGGAGATGCTGTCTAAGCCATTCTCCATCACTAATGGCACCCGACAAGGTTGTCCGCTCTCACCAATCATTTTTAACCTAATTATGGAACCCTTAGCAGAACATGTCAGATCCCACTCTACAATATCAGGCTTCACCATTGGAACCACAGAACACAAAATAAATTTATTTGCAGACGACATGATAATGATGATCACAAACCCTCACTCTTCCCTGGCTTCGGTCCAATCGCTACTGAAAAGGTTTAGTACTTTATCTTACTACAAAGTTAATGAACATAAATCCTACATTCTAGACCTGGGCATTGATGCAACCACTAGTAATCTACTCCAGACCCAATATCCTTACCCATGGGCGGAGGATAGTATTCCCTACCTCGGCATTAATCTCACCAAATCCACTAGAGGTCTTTTCGCACACAACTAAACAGACGCCAAACCGATGATGCTTACTGAAACCACAAAACTCTCCAAACATGGCCTGGCAGCCTTTAAAATGATGGTATTGCCACGGTTGCTCTACATATTTCACACGCTTCCTATACCACTTTCATCTACCTACCTGAAATCTCTCCAATCCATCCTAAGCCAATTTGTTTAACAAGGGAAAAAATCTAGATGTAGTCACACAAAACTTATTAAACATAGATCCGTGGGGGGAATGGGATACATAGACATCAAAGACTACTACAATGCCACCATTCTATCACAAATGAAAGAACGAATGAATACCTCACCCAAAACTCTCAGGACAATATAGAAAATCACAAGACACCGGGCACAAACCTCGCCAACTGCTTATTTAGTACCTCTACACATAATCCTCACATTTTCCACTACTCACCCACTGTCCAAGCCTCAGTTAAAGTGTGGTGTACACTACACAATACCAAATGGTCACATGTACTGACGAAACCAGTACACATTCCTTTAAACACCTTAAAGCTTCTTACTCCTGACTTAACACTCCCATCCTGGATTACTGACCGGGTAACATACACACAAGAACTTTGCGATCTAACAACCTGCAAATCCTTCTCACAAATAGGCAAAGACCTCAATGCAACCTCCAAAGACTTCCTCAGCTACTTCAGATTACAAAACTGCTTCTCTAGAAGGAAAACTACCCTTGAAACTATGGAACTACTTCTTTACAGAACACTCTAACACTAAAGGGACTTCCCTCATATACTCATTCCTACAAGAAAAAAACATGTTCAGCAAAACCAAACCTCTCCTTGACTGGGAAACTGACCTACAGACACAATTCACAGATCCCCAATGGCAACAGGCAATCACATCTATTTACAAAGCAACAACTTGCACCTCCCTTTGGGAAATTACCCAAAAAACGTTAATGAGATGGTACCTAACTCCGTCCAGACTGGCCAAATTCCACAAACACGCCTCACACGACTGCTGGAGAAACTGTGGCCATACGGGCACCCTCCTCCACATTCTTTGGTCTTGCCCAAATGTAACCCAGCTTTGGAAACATGTGGAATCCATACTCCAAGACATACTCCATAACTCGGTTACAATTACTCCACACTTAGCCATTCTTAATCTGACAATAGAAGATTTTCCCATACACCAAAGAACAGTGATTACAAACGTCCTCCTAGCTACCAAACTCTTGATCACTAGAAACTGGAAATCTGACAACATTCCCTCCCTTATGGAAGTTACTAACTTAGTACAAACCCATTTCACTTATGAAACCCTTTTGTCACGCAGCAAACAATCCCATACAAAGACACTAACTTGCTGGAACCCATGGGTCCATTGGTACTCAAAAAAGAATTAACGATTGAAGTAAGGTTTAAGGTTGAAGCTCCCCCCCCTTCCCTTATCCCTCCTTGCCCCTCCTTCCTCTTGCACCCCTCTCCTCCTTACCCCACCCCTCCTCCTATCATTCCAGGTCAACTGTTCTACCCTATGTTTATAATGACTTTGTTAACGATTTTTTCTTTCTCATAGAACGTTATTCATAAAATCGCTATTCAGACTATACTTACAATATCTAGTCTGTAAACTTACATTTACATGTTCATGTTCCTGTTCCTTACTATGACTTCATAACCTGTAATATGTAAAACTCAATAAAAATTTATTGGAAAAAAAAACAAATACCAACCTAATCGTTCTCTTCATTCCTCTCAAGACCTCCTGCTCTAGCTCCATCATCACCTCTTCCCATGCTCGCCTCCAGGACTTTTTCATAGCCTTTCCAATCCTATGGAACTCCTTACCCCAATTTGTCCAATTATCTCCTACTCTATTAGTTTTTAGACGATCCCTGAAAACCCTCCTCTTCAGAGAAGCCTATCCTACCCACACCTAACAACTGTATTTTCATTTTTTCCATCAACTCATCCTCTACAGTTATTACCTTTTTTTTCACTTGACCCCCCCTTCTAGATTGTAAGCTCTAATGAGCAGAATCCTCTGATTCCTCTTGTATTGAATTGTATTGTAACTGTACTGTCTGCCATCTTGGTGTAAAGCTCTGCACAAACTGTAGGCGCTATATCAATCTTGTATGATAATAATAATAATCTTCTACCCATTGGGTGGTGCCATCACGGTGGAACAGAGTGGCTCTTTTGTTCCTTCCTCTGGTAGCTATTCCTGAATGAAATCCTCCCTTGCTGCTGTTTTGCCTCTCCCTCACTTCCCTTTTCTTTAATCGTTGGCATGAACATATATGCTCTGCTACCTCTTCATCCTCATTCTCTTCATCACAGGAACCCACTTGGCAGTAACCTGAAGTTGCGGGGATATCACTGTCATATGCTGCTCTACTTCTATGTTCTTGGTGCTTTTTTCTTCAATATATGAAAGCAAGAAATCTTCCACATTCTTCCATAGAAGAAGAGAAGGCTGCAGAAAACTGAATGTTCTGTAACTGGGAGGAGAAAGAAGAGGAAGATTCCTCAAGTCCCAAGTTCATGCTGCTAACCCCAAAACAAAAATAACCCTAGCAAAAATAAATTAAAATAAAATATACCTCCCCACAAAAAAAATGAAAACCTTAAGCCACTATTTTTTTGTTTGCTTTTTAACCTAGAAAGAAGTGTTAAGTCTATGCACAGTAAGTGTGGGGGAAGTGGGGGATATACACTACTATGTAGCCCACCCCACTGCAATTCACAATAATGAAGCACCAAACAGCACTGTGTATAGCACTCTAGAGCAGTGGTCCTCCAGTACACTCAACAGGCCATGTTTGCAGGTTTTCCTTTATCTTGCACAGGTGCTTTAAATCAGAGTCAATTGCTTGGTATTTTGGACAGCTACTTTATCTAACAGAAATTCCAAAAACGTGGCCTGTTGGGGGTACTCCCGCCTGTTGGAGTTCTCCAATAGGGATGAGCCGAACACCCCCCTGTTCGGTTCGCACCAGAACATGCGAACAGGAAAAAAGTTCGCTCCAACATGCGAACACTGTTAAAATCTATGGGACACGAACATGAATAATCAAAAGTGCTAATTTTAAAGGCTAATATGCAAGTTATTGTCATAAAAAGTGTTTGGGGACCTGGGTCCTGCCCCAGGGGACATGGATCAATGCAAAAAAAAGTTTTAAAAACGGACGTTTTTTCAGGAGCAGTGATTTTAATAATGCTTAAAGTCAAACAATAAAAGTGTAATATCCCTTTAAATTTCGTACCTGGGGGGTGTCTATAGTATGCCTGTAAAGGGGCGCATGTTTCCTGTGTTTACAACAGTCTGACAGCAAAATGACATCCCGGTGACCCCGCCCCCCTCTGACGCACAGGACATGACGGGACTTCCCTGTGACGTCACGGGGAATGCCACAGGGAAGTCCCGTCCCATGCGTCAGAGGGGGGCGGGGTCACCGGGTGGCCCCACCCCCGTTATTTAAGAACTGTCAGACGAGGAGCGCCGTCACACAGCGGGAGCCTCCCTTCATGCCAGCATGGATGCGGAGCGGCCCGGAGAAGAAAATGAAGAAGAGAAGAAGAGAAGAAGAGAAGAAGATGAAGAAGAAGAGCGGGAGCCTCCCCCCATGCCATGGGTGCGGAGCGGCCCGAGGAGAAGAAGATAGAAGACGCCGTGGAGGAGATGCTGGACGAGAACGCCGGAGGAAGAACCAGAAGAGCCAGAAGAACCAGAAGATGAAGGAAGATAGAAGAAAGAAGAAGTATTTAAATAAAGGAATTGTCAAAAACTGTCTCTTGTCATTTTTAACATTTTTGACAGTTTTTTAGTGAAATGGTAGGGGTACTTTTGTACTCCCTTACCATTTCACACAGGGGGGGGGCCGGGATCTGGGGGTCCCCTTGTTAAAGGGGGCTTCCAGATTCCGATAAGCCCCCCGCCCGCAGACCCCCACAACCACCGGCCAGGGTTGTGGGGATGAGGCCCTTGTCCTCATCAACATGGGGACAAGGTGTTTTGGGGGGCTACCCCAAAGCACCCTCCCAATGTTGAGGGCATGTGGCCTGGTACGGTTCAGGAGGGGGGGGCACACTCTCGTCCCCCCCTCTTTTCCTACAGCCTGCCAGGTTGCGTGCTCGGATAAGGGTCTGGTATGGATTTTTTGGGGGACCCCACGCCGTTTTTTTTTTTTTTTTTTGGCGCGGGGTTCCCCTTAAAATCCATACCAGACCTGAAGGGTCTGGTATGGAATTTAGGGGGAACCCCACGTCATTTTTTTTTTTTAATTTTGGCCGGGGTTCCCCTTAATATCCATACCAGACCTGAAGGGCCTGGTATGGAATTTAGGGGGACTCCCACGTCATTTTTTTTTTTAAATTTTGGTTCGGGGTTCCCCTTTGGGGAATTCCCATGCCGTTTTTATCAATGAACTTCTATGTGTATTGTCGGCAATGCAATAGCCGCGGGTAGTTTTAAATGAGTTTTTTCCTTCAAAATGTCATTTTGCTGTCAGACTGTTCTAAACACAGGAAACATGCGCCCCTTTACAGGCATACTATAGACACCCCCCAGGTACGAAATTTAAAGGGATATTACACTTTTATTGTTTGACTTTAAGCCAGAACCGTTTTTAAGGCAGGGCAAAAGGGGCAGCTGCCCTGGGCCCCATCATTGTTGTGGGGCCCAAAGCAGCTGCCTCATACTTGCCAACTATCCCAGTTTAAATTCACTTATCCCTTGAAGTTTTAGTCCCATGCTGTGTCCTGATATCCCACTGTAAAGTTCTGTTGCTGCTGCCCAGCTCTGCCCTATTGCCATGTACAGATGACTCACCTGCAGACCTTGTGTTTATATGTAAATAACCAGCATTGATAAGTAAATAGCGGCGGCATTAATATGTAAAAAGTCAGGTAACCACTGTATTGATATGTAAATTGAGGCAGCATTCATATGTATATCATATCCCCCTGAGGTCATATCTACCATCACTTCTGCTGAATGCTGCCCACTGGAGAGGTAAAAGAGCATGCTTGAAAATCCTGCCTACAACTGTGTTCATTCAGCCCAACATCAGCCTGTTCTGCAAAGGTAAGCAAATTGGAGGTGGAACCTTCCAATGCAACCTGAATTTTGGTGTATGTAAATACGCACATCACAGCCATGAGACATGAGAGTGTCATTAACAATTAATGGTCCCCTCACCTCCCCAGTTCATGGTGTGCAGGCAGTGAGGAGTTGATGTGCAGTAACCTTTAGCAACCAATCAGTGAGCAGTAATGCTGTGACTAACCCCTTGCAACCAATTAGTGAGCAGTATTGATGTATAGTATTCTCTAGCAACCAATCAACAAGCAGAAGTCATGTGCTGTAACCCTTTAGAAAATAAACAGTGAGCCATAATGTGTGCTGTAACCTCTAGCAACCGGTCATTGAGCGATAATGATACACTGTAACCTCCGGAAACCAATCGCAATCGCTGCCTGATCTGATTCAGTAAACTGATTTTGAGTCTAGTTGCTATTTATTGTATGTCTCAAAGCATGTGGAGAGTGAAATTGCATGGAAGAGGGGACCCAAGAAAATGTTTGCCCAGGGTCCAGTCAATATTAAAGACGGCCCTGCTTTAAGCATTATTAAAATCACTGCACCTGAAAAAACGGCCGTTTTTAAAACTTTTTTTTGCATTGATCCATGTCCCCTGGGGCAGGACCTGGGTCCCCAAACACTTTTTATGACAATAACTTGCATATTAGCCTTTAAAATTAGCACTTTTGATTTCTCCCTTAGACTTTTAAAGGGTGTTCCGCGGCATTCGAATTTGCCGCGAACACCCCAAATTGTTCGCTGTTCGGCGAACTTGCGAACAGCCAATGTTCGAGTCGAACATGAGTTCGACTCGAACTCGAAGCTCATCCCTATTCTCCAATTTGAAAGCCTTTTTTCTGCTTGATCACTCATATTAGCAGTGGGGTTGGATGCTTGAAGGTTGGTCGAGTGCCCGATTGTTTATCAATTAATCAGTTTCTGAATATGTGTCTTCTGTCATGTTTGGCCATCTTTTATTATGCATACCCCTGTCTCTCCCCCCTGCAGCCTTGTATATACAGGCATTTTGTCATGTTTTTAGGCACACTGTCGGTCACACTGTCGGTCTCTCTTTTGAGGAGTATTTGTCAATCACAGTCCTCTGGCCCCTCCCTGTCCCGCCCGGCGCACGGGGGCCTCCCGGGATCTACTATCCCATTGGGGGGCCTCTTGTTAGGCGCTTGGTTTATGCCGTGGGGGGATGGGCAGCAACATTGTTGCTTGTCCTCACCTGCGGACCCGGTGGTTTAGGATGCTCTGCTGTGGGGGGTGCTGTGCAGCGGTTGTTCAGGGTCCCTCCCCCCCTCGGGTATCTATGAGTAACCACTTGTGGGTTGAGGCGGCGACTAGGCACGATTATTCTGGTAGGTTTAATGACCATTCTAGTTATTTTCGTGTAATTTTTACCCATTTTTTTGCCTGCCTCTTCTTTCATCTATTCACCCTTTGCTCCATTATGTATATCTGGAGCTGTATGTGCAGTCCCCTACCTTCTGTTTCCCCCCCTGTTATGGGCACCATATCTAGGCTGGGTATATGCCTTATACCTCACTGACGAGTGAGGAGCTTGTGTGGGCCTTTTCTACGGCACTATTGAGAAGTGTCAGGAGAATGTCGCCATTTAGACGCTCTCCGCTGTTGCCATGGTTTGCATTCCTTCCTTCCCCCAGGCGGAGCGGCGTCATGGTGATACCATGGCTCCCATCTCCTCCTATCTCTATACGGAGCGGCGTCACGATGGGCGGAACTAGCACGCCAATCAGCACCGCACCTGTCCTCCTCTTACTACATATTAAGCCGCCGGTGTTCTGCCGAGAAAGTTCCGCTCGGCGGATTAGTTCCCCCCTCTACTGCGCATGCGCAGTAGAAGGCGGCGGAAATAGCCGAAGCGGAACAGCTGAAAATCAGCTGTACACGGCGCCTGTAAGAGGGCCCCTCGCGGGCTCGCTTCGCTCGCCACGCTTCGGGCACGGCCTCGCTGCGCTCGGCACTTTTAGATTCCCCCTCTAGGTCCACTTGGATAGTGGGGAAGGAACCTGGACCCAGAGCGCAGGCGCCGTGTACAGCTGATTGAAGCGTTTGAGCTTCGGCTATCTCCGGCGGCCGACAGTAGTACGTACTGCACAGGCGCCGCGCCTGCGCAGTACAGGGGGGAACCTATCCGCCGAAGGAACTTATTCGGCAAGACACCGGACGCCGAGTCAGTGTCACTGTCCTGCTCGGCGGCGGCGGTGGATTGGATGAACGGAGCTCCCCAGCACACTGCAGTGCAGCCCTACAACCAAGACGGTAATGCTGCCCTCCGCCCTCTTCTTTTTGCCTTTTTATTTGTACCTCCATTTTGCTGTAGGCTCCATGTTGCCTGTTTCTGATGGAGTTCTTATGCAATGTATACCATATATTGCTATACTCAGAGGGTATTCCTGTTTCCGTTTTTGTGATCAGGTGTTTTTATATTATATTACAGATCTTGTCTGTGTAGGAAGTCGCTATCCTCGGTGACCCTTGGAGCTGCTTGCATCTAGGGGCCTCCGTTTTCTCTCTGTTATCTCCGGGTCCTTGGTTTACTCTCCTTAACAATTCCTTTCATGAACTATTACTAGGGTAAGTTATGTACACTAGATTACTTTCATCCCCACCCCCCGCCTGGACGCGGATCCGCACGGTGGACATGGGGCTCTGCGTCCATGCTGTGGCGATTATTATTACAGGGGTTCTCCGTTTGTAGAGGGACACCAGTCTATTTGGGTTTTTTCTTTGTTTCAGACAATCCCCCCTTTTGGTTCTTTTTCAATCGGACTCCCCTGGGATAGTGTCGCCCCTTCTGAGCTCGCTCCTTTGGGGTCACACGGTGGGACCAGTGTGGATAGGGCGGGGCCAGACATACGCCCGTTTCCTGTTTTGGATTTCTGTGGCGTTCGGTGTGTACTCACCTCCGAGACTTTGACAGTGAACTTTCTTTACTGACTATACTTGGGTATGTGTATCATAGTTACATAGTTACATAGTAGGTGAGGTTGAAAAAAGACACAAGTCCATCAAGTCCAACCTATGTGTGTGATTATGTGTCAGTATTGCATTGTATATCCCTGTATGTTGTGGTCATTCAGGTGCTTATCTAATAGTTTCTTGAAGCTATCAATGCTCCCCGCTGAGACCACCGCCTGTGGAAGGGAATTCCACATCCTTGCCGCTCTTACAGTAAAGAACCCTCTACGTAGTTTAAGATTAAACCTCTTTTCTTCTAATTTTAATGAGTGGCCACGAGTCTTAGTAAACTCTCTTCTGCGAAAAAGTTTTATCCCTATTGAGGGGTCACCAGTCCGGTATTTGTAAATTGAAATCATATCCCCTCTCAAGCGTCTCCTCTCCAGAGAGAATAAGTTCAGTGCTCGCAACCTTTCCTCATAACTAAGATCCTCCAGACCCTTTATTAGCTTTGTTGCCCTTCTTTGAACTCGCTCCATTTCCAGTACATCCTTCCTGAGGACTGGTGCCCAGAACTGGACCGCATACTCTAGGTGCGGCCGGACCAGAGTCTTGTAGAGCGGGAGAATTATCGTTTTATCTCTGGAGTTGATCCCCCTTTTAATGCATGCCAATATTCTGTTTGCTTTGTTAGCAGCAGCTTGGCATTGCCTGCCATTGCTGAGCCTATCATCCACTAGGACCCCCAGGTCCTTTTCCATCCTAGATCCTTTTCCCACCCAGAGGTTCTCCCCCCAGCGTATAGAATGCATTCATATTTTTGCCACCCAAATGCATTATTTTACATTTTTCTACATTGAACCTCATTTGCCATGTAGTCGCCCACCCCATTAATTTGTTCAGGTCTTTTTGCAAGGTTTCCACGTCCTGCGGAGAAGTTATTGCCCTGCTTAGCTTAGTATCGTCTGCAAATACAGAGATTGAACTGTTTATCCCATCCTCCAGATCGTTTATGAACAAATTAAATAGGATTGGTCCCAGCACAGAACCCTGGGGCACCCCACTACCCACCCCTGACCATTCTGAGTACTCCCCATTTATCACCACCCTCTGAACTCGCCCTTGTAGCCAGTTTTCAATCCATGTACTCACCCTATGGTCCATGCCAACAGACCTTATTTTGTACAGTAAACGTTTATGGGGAACTGTGTCAAATGCTTTTGCAAAATCCAGATACACCACGTCTACAGGCCTTCCTTTATCTAGATGGCAACTCACCTCCTCATAGAAGGTTAATAGATTGGTTTGGCAAGAACGATTCTTCATGAATCCATGCTGATTACTGCTAATGATATCGTACGTATTACTAAAATCCTGTATATAGTCCCTTATCATCCCCTCCAAGAGTTTACATACTATCGATGTTAGGCTAACTGGTCTGTAATTCCCAGGGATGTATTTTGGTCCCTTTTTAAATATAGGTGCTACATTGGCTTTTCTCCAATCAGCTGGTACCATTCCAGTCAGTAGACTATCTGTAAAAATTAGGAACAACGGTCTGGCAATCACTTGACTGAGTTCCCTAAGTACCCTCGGATGCAAGCCATCTGGTCCCGGTGATTTATTAATGTTAAGTTTCTCAAGTCTAATTTTAATTCCGTCCTCTGTTAACCATGTAGGTGCTTCCTGTGTTGTGTCATGAGGATAAACACTGCAGTTTTGGTTACTGAAGCCCCCCGATTCACTCGTGAAGACTGAGGAGAAGAATAAATTCAATACCTTCGCCATCTCCCCATCCTTTGTAACCAGATGTCCTTCCTCATTCTTTATGGGGCCAATATGGTCTGTCCTCCCTTTTTTACTGTTTACATACTTAAAGAATTTCTTGGGATTTTTTTTGCTCTCCTCCGCTATGTGTCTTTCATGTTCTATCTTAGCTGTCCTAATTGCACCCTTACATTTCTTATTGCATTCTTTATAAAGTCTGAATGCTGAGGATGATCCCTCAACCTTGTATTTTTTGAAGGCCTTCTCCTTTGCTTTTATATGCATTTTTACATTGGAGTTAAGCCATCCAGGACTTTTGTTCGCTCTTTTAAATTTATTACCCAATGGGATACATTGGCTAATGCCCTTATTTAATATGCTCTTAAAGCAAACCCATCTCTCCTCCGTATTCTTTGTTTCTAATATTTTATCCCAGTTTATGCCTTTTAGCAAGGTTTGTAGTTTAGGGAAGTTGGCTCTTTTGAAATTCAGTGTCTTTGTATTCCCTTTATGTTTCCTATTTGTGTGATTTATACTGAAACTAATTGACCTGTGATCACTGTTACCTAAATTGCCCCGCATTTCCACATCCGTGATCAGGTCTGTATTGTTGGTAATCAGTAGATCCAGTAATGTTTTATTTCTAGTTGGTGCGTCTACCATCTGACCCATAAAATTGTCCTGCAAGACATTAAGGAACTGGCGAGCCTTAAATGAATGTGCGGTTCCCTCCGCCCAGTCTATGTCTGGATAATTAAAATCCCCCATTATGATAACACTTCCCATTCTTGCTGCTAATCCAATTTGTGATAGGAGATCCGTCTCCACTTCCTCCCTCAGGTTTGGGGGCCTATAGCATACTCCCAGTATTATTTTCCCCTTAGCTTTATCCCTTTGGAGCTCTACCCATAAGGATTCCACCTCCTCTCTAGCTCCCTCAGTGATGTCATCTCTCACATTCACTTGTACATTATTCTTGATATATAGGCATACCCCTCCCCCTTTTTTACCCTCTCTATCCTTGCGGTATAGGGTATACCCTTGAATGTTTGCCAGCCAATCATGAGAGCTGTTGAACCAGGTCTCTGAAATTCCCACAAAATCCAAATCCTCCTCGTACAACAGTATCTCTAGTTCACCCATCTTGTCCGCCATGCTCCTGGCATTGGTGAACATGCCACATAGTTTAGACCGGTCGCACATTGTCCTCGTATTGGGTGTTTCGAGATTGCAACTAGGACTTGCTACTATACTCACCTTGTGTTTTTGTGCTTTGGTTAACCTACCACTAATGCCCCCAATACTAGCCTCTGGAATATCTTCCGCGCTGGCTATCTCTGCCTCTGGACCCTCCCCCCCATCGCCTAGTTTAAAAACCCCTCTAACTTTTTGGCCATCTTCCTTCCCAGCAGATCTGCACCCTCCTCATTTAGGTGCAGTCCGTCCCTTCTATAGTACCGGTTACCAACTGAGAAGTCGGCCCAGTCCTCCAGAAACCCAAACCCCTCCTTACTACACCAGCTCTTCAGCCACTTGTTTACTTCCCTAATCTCCCTCTTCCTTTCTGGTGTGGCTCGATGTACCGGTAGTATTCCTGAGAATACTACCTTGGAGGTCCTTTTCCTCAATTTAGCTCCTAAGTCCCTAAAATCGTTCTTTAGGACACTCCATCTGCCTCTGACTTTGTCATTGGTGCCAACGTGCACCATGACAGCCGGGTCTTCCCCAGCCCCTCCCAGTAATCTGTCCACAAGATCCGTGATGTGCCGAACCCGAGCGCCCGGTAGACAACATACTGTTCGGCGCTTCAGGTCTTGGTTACAGATTGCCCTCTCTGTCCTTCTAAGAATTGAGTCCCCTACCACCAGAATCTGTCTTTCCTTTCCCTTTGCTGCCCCCCCACTCTCACTGGAGGAGTTCTTCCCCCGGCAGCTAGGAGAGTCCCTCATCTCCAGCAGTGCTGGTCCCTGACTGGTTTCACCAATGACACTCAAAGTAGCGTACTTATTGGGATGCTCCAGTCCTGGATCGGCCTCCCTGGCTTTTCCCCCTCTACCCCTCCTGACTGTCACCCATCTACTCTTTGCTAGTGCCAGCACCTCTTTGTCTCCACCCGCCTCTGTGCTGGCCCCTGCCAGCACCTGCCGTGTACGTTCCTGGCTCTCATTTAGTATGGAGGGACTTCTCAGTGCTGACAGTTGCTTCCCCAGATTCAGAACCTGGGCTTCCAGGGAAACAATGTGCTTACATTTTGCACAGCAGTATTCGCCCTCGATCTGATGATCAAGGAACGCATACATGCGGCAAGATGTACAAAGAGTCGCCTCTCCACACCCGCCGGGCATCGTACCTATTAAATTTAGTGAGGATTTGGGGATTTTACCCTGTCCAAATTACCTAACAGCTAGCTTCCTGGCACTAATACTCAAGACAATACACAGGTACACAACAAGACAATACACAGGTACACAACAAGACAATACACAGGTACTCACAGACCTACGTGCAATCGCAGAACAGTCGCAGACCTATGTACACTCGCAATACTCAAGTATACAATACACAATACACAAGTACTAACGATCCACACACACTACTCAGACAACACTCATGTACTCACACTACACAGGTACTATGACCCCTGTTATAATCTCCTGTTTTAAACTCTGGTTTTAACTCACCACTTAGAAAAGTTCCACTTGGTATAAGTTCCAGCAATCTCCCAATGAGCAGGCTCAGGATGAGTCCTACACACAGTTATATAGACTGCAGGCACCTGTGAGCAATCACCCCTCCCCCTACTTAATAGCCTGAAGGAACCAAAGAAGAAAAAAAAAAAAAAAAAAAAGCTATTTAAAAAGTGACAGAAAAGGCTAATTGAAAAGCTAAAAGGAAAAGCCCCAAAAATGCTACCCAGCAAACAAAAAGTAAAACTTGTTCACTCTCCGTCTGGTTTTAACTCACCACTTAGAAAAGTTCCACTTGGTATAAGTTCCAGCAATCTCCCAATGAGCAGGCTCAGGATGAGTCCTACACACAGTTATATAGACTGCAGGCACCTGTGAGCAATCACCCCTCCCCCTACTTAATAGCCTGAAGGAACCAAAGAAGAAAAAAAAAAAAAAAAAAAAAAGCTATTTAAAAAGTGACAGAAAAGGCTAATTGAAAAGCTAAAAGGAAAAGCCCCAAAAATGCTACCCAGCAAACAAAAAGTAAAACTTGTTCACTCTCCGTCTGGTTTTAACTCACCACTTAGAAAAGTTCCACTTGGTATAAGTTCCAGCAATCTCCCAATGAGCAGGCTCAGGATGAGTCCTACACACAGTTATATAGACTGCAGGCACCTGTGAGCAATCACCCCTCCCCCTACTTAATAGCCTGAAGGAACCAAAGAAGAAAAAAAAAAAAAAAAAAAAAAGCTATTTAAAAAGTGACAGAAAAGGCTAATTGAAAAGCTAAAAGGAAAAGCCCCAAAAATGCTACCCAGCAAACAAAAAGTAAAACTTGTTCACTCTCCGTCTGGTTTTAACTCACCACTTAGAAAAGTTCCACTTGGTATAAGTTCCAGCAATCTCCCAATGAGCAGGCTCAGGATGAGTCCTACACACAGTTATATAGACTGCAGGCACCTGTGAGCAATCACCCCTCCCCCTACTTAATAGCCTGAAGGAACCAAAGAAGAAAAAAAAAAAAAAAAAAAAAAAAAAAAAAAAAAGCTATTTAAAAAGTGACAGAAAAGGCTAATTGAAAAGCTAAAAGGAAAAGCCCCAAAAATGCTACCCAGCAAACAAAAAGTAAAACTTGTTCACTCTCCGTCTGGTTTTAACTCACCACTTAGAAAAGTTCCACTTGGTATAAGTTCCAGCAATCTCCCAATGAGCAGGCTCAGGATGAGTCCTACACACAGTTATATAGACTGCAGGCACCTGTGAGCAATCACCCCTCCCCCTACTTAATAGCCTGAAGGAACCAAAGAAGAAAAAAAAAAAAAAAGCATCTCTCTTATATATATTTTTTTTTTTTATGTCAAGTTGTACAAAATGGTTTAGGATGCAGGCAATGTGCTTAATACATATGATTTCTAATTACGTTAATTTACATCTCATTATGTAGTGTAATTCCTCCTACAAGTTGTCCCTGATGAAGGGACATGGTAGTCCAGAAACGCGTAGGCCCAGGTGGAAGACTACATGAATATACATTCAAATTCTACACCAGTGTGTCCATCTTGTTACTATTTTATTGTTTGTTCAGTGAATTGTATCAGACTTTTTTTTATGTGCATTTTTGTATATTTGTATATCTGTACTAATAAAATTGTTTTTTACTACTCTGTTGCCTTCAAAGTCCCACCCATTTTTTGAGGGGTTTTTTCTTTTTCTCCTGTTGGGGGTACTTGAGCACAGGGTTGAGAACCACTGCTCTAGAGCACTGTATAGCACATTCTCTTCCTAATTACACACTGTCAGCATGCCATATTTACTTCAACACACTAATGCCATGTACACACGGCCGGACTTTTCAACCAAACTTGTCCAACTGAGCAAATTCGTCGGACAATTCAACCGTTTGTGGGCTTCATCGGACCTGCAGCAGACCTTTTCTGTCTAAAATGTGACAGACTTTAGATTTAGAACATGTTTCAAATCTTTCTGACGGACTCGAGTCCGGTTGAAAAATCAGTTCGTCTGTATGCTAGTCTGATGGACGAAAACCAACGTTAGGGCAGCTATTGGCTAATGGCTAAAAACTTCCTTATTCTAGTCTGGTCGTACATCATCACGGTCAAATCCGTTGGACTTTGGTGAGATTGTGTGTAGACAAGTCCGATTCGATGAGAGTCCATCGAAAAGTCGGTCGAGAGTCTGTCGAAAAGTCTGATGTGATTCAGTCCATCGAAAGTCCGGTCGTGTGTACACAGCATAACACATGGCTGCTGTGAACATTTGCAGTTATAGTAAGGGTGCAGGCATATAACAAAGCCCCCATTATTGGCCATTCTAAGTTACTTGACCTAACTTTAAAGGCCAGGAAATGCATTATTGCTAGTTGGTTGCTATGACAGCAAACAGCTGCATCAGTTCACCATGAACAGATTGTGTTTGCCATGAATCCATGCTTTACCCAATCCTCCTCTTGTTTTACCAATCCACATTCTAAAAAAAAAAAAAACAATTTTGGCTTTACATGCATTTTATCACTTTTGCACTTTTCTTGATTATTATATTTTTTTAAATATAGTTTTCAGTAAAAAAAACAAAGAACAAAGTGCATCCATTACAGTATGCCCCTTGTTGAATAACCTGGATGCTTACTTTTTTCAAAAGTGTCTTTTTTAGGATGCTTTTACTGGCAAAAAATAAGGTGTTAGAAAATGAATCACTGAAAACTGTAGCTTGCAAGCCAAAATTTACACTAATTACTATTGTTTTGATCATACCATGTCCAATCACTGGCTGAAAAAGAGAACAGCACCAGTCCTATAATATATCTATTGGCAAATGTTATGGGATGGCTTCTTTTATCAAAAGTTTTTGTAGCGATACACCCCGAAAGAAGCTGCTTTTGCTTGTTCAGTCCGTTACCCTGCCTCTCAACCCCAAAGAACTGTCCCAGCCCCTCTGGCACACCTAGCAATGTGATTAATGGAATAACACAGTAATGACACACAGACACAGTTCAAACTGTTTAAAATCTCTCAAATTTTTTTAGTCAAGAGAAAAGACGTAAAAGGATATTGGTCAGCCAAGTCGTGGCTAAAGCCAAGACTCAGTTGAAATAGTTCTCAGAACAGTCAATAACACTTTGCAACAATAAGAGAATAATATCAATATACACAGATTAAATGGACTCCCCAAGCAAGCTATTGATTGCTGTAGAATGCTATGGCTAAAGGGGAACCCCGGGCCGGCCTATAGTACCTTTAATACTAATGAGCAATGAGGTAATATAAAGACCAGTGATGTGTCCCTTTTAAGAGTAATAAAATAGCAATGTTGAAAGTGCAAGGCCTTGCGATTATCTTCACCAGCAGGTGGAGCTCATATAAGACAATTAATTCTCAGAATCCAGTGAAAGGAAATCACTAGGCAGCACAATGGATTTGATCCGGCAGTAACAGGTCCTCTCTGGCCTTCCAAAATTTAATGTCTGCCTACAGTGTTCAAAAGTGGGTAATGCGTTAGCAAATTGGGCAATTTGCCCTCTCACCTGTCCTGTGACCAGATAAGAAGGAGGGATACCCTGGCAGGTAGTACTTCAGTGTCTCACCTGCGACCTTGTGACTCGATCACCTCTTGCCCTCAGCTGGTATGAAGATGCACTGGAAGTCTCTCTCTGGTAGGACATCTGTCACTGTCAGACTCCTGGAACTGTGGCAGAATCAGAACACTGACTTCTGGAGCTGTGGCAGGATCAACATACCTACCTCTGGAACTGTGGCTGGATGGATCCCCTCCGTGAGTAACAGCAGCCCCTCAGATCACATCTGTTTCTTTCTCTGCCTCATGGAGATCTCCCCAGCCTTCCAAAATGGAGTCCTAAGCCAGCCCTCTGGGATTTGTAATCCTGCCCCTTTAAGAGTCAATTAGGGTGCTTTGTGCTGGAACTGCATATTCCAGAGTCCTTCTCAGCTGCTGTTGCTTGTTAAAGTCTCATTCATTGGCTCCTGTAACTGTGCCGTTAATTAGCTCTCTTCCTCCTGCCAATAGGGTGCAGAGTGAGCAGATGCCTGTGTTAACATGCAGTCAGTGAAGAGAAAATGGAGGGGGGCGGAGAAACTCCTCATAGCTGCAGACACTCTGAACTTTATCCTGTCGGCTTATCTGTGTTAATGTAAGTCTTTGCCTGCAGCACCCACTACATATTTATTCAGGGATGATGAAATACTTGGCATTGCTGGGCCACTGTAAACATTGTGATTTGTTGGAAAATAAATCAAGATAATAATGCAAACTGATTTCCAAAATGGACACTCTTAACTAATAACCCTAAAAGGTGTCCATAGAACAAGACACACATATAAGATATCAAAATAGACAAAAAAAAAGCTCATGATCAGTATACCTTGTTGTTATTGGCATGTTTTTCATGTAATATTACCCCTAAAGCCTGGTTCACACTATTGCACCGTATACACGGTGGGATTTTCCGACGGAAAATATTGTCGGAAATTCCGACCATGTGTAGGCTCCATCAGACATTTTCTATCGGAATTTCCATCACACAAAATTTGAGATCTGGAACAAAATCTGTTGTCGTAAATTCTGATCATGTGTACACAATTCCAACGCACAAAGTTCCATGCATGCTCGGAATCAAGCAGAAGAGCTGCACTGGCTATTGAACTTCCTTTTATCGTCGTACGTGTTGTATGTCACCGCGTTCTTGACGTTCGGAATTTCTGACAAGATTTGTGTGACCGTGTGTATGCAAGACAAGTTTGAGCCAACATCCGTCTGAAAAAATCCATGGATTTTGTTGTCGGAATGTCCGATCGTGTGTACGGGGCATAACAGGTTTTTTTTGTTCAAACAGGCAGGCTGAGCAAAAAAAAAAAACTGAAGAGCTCGAGAGGAGCCACTGTACTAACTATGCAATGTTCCCGTTGAGCTATTGTGTTCTGACAGGGGGACTGCCCCCCTCCCCGCTAGAACACACCAGTCAGTGCCTCAGCTATTGGCTGAGAGTGCTGATCAGGTGTCGTTCGGCAGATCTTTTTCATTTATGCCACTTCAACAAAAGGCGGCTGTTTGGACTGACTGCCGCATTGAACCGGCCGATGTGTGTCTACACTCTAGTAAAAAAAAGTTGTTTTTTTTTTTCTATTAGCTTCCATTCCAATAAAATGGAAGAAGTAGAAGCAGATGGGGGAAGTGCTTTGAATATCCTGGGATTGTAACTCCTATAAAATAAGTAATTTTAAGATTTTTTTTCTTGGTTTTGAGCTTTTCATTATTACATGTAATGTGAAAACATAAAAATATTTTAGAAGTCCTCAAATTTAGGCTAAATATGGGAAAATATTTTTTGAAATTGCAATAGTATTAGCTTTGCTTATAAATAAAAGCTAAACACTTTTTCCATTTTTTTTTAATATAAAGAAATAAAAAAAATTGATTTTATTATTAAAAAAAATTCAAAATACAATTTGAAAATAATTGTGTCATGCAAAGTTATTAAGTAAACGTACACATATCAAAACTGAAAAATATGGTGTGGTTGTATTACCATTATTCTTATGCCGCGTACACACGGTCGGACTTTCCGGCATACTTGGTCCGGCGGACCAGAGTGTGCCGGACAATCCGCCCGTGTGTGGGCGGCGGCGGACTTTTCCGGCGGACTTCTTCCCAAAAGCCCGCCGGACCTAGATTTTAAACATGTTTGAAATCTTTCCGTCGGACTCAGTTTCGGGCGGAAAGTCCGCTCGTGTGTGTGCTGGTCCGACGGAAAGCCCGCTCGTGTGTAGGCTGGTCCGACGGACCAAATGCGACACGAGGGGATGGTATTGCATCTCGCGCTCGCTGCAATAGGAAAAACAAATCTTCCTATTGCGGCGAGCGCGGGGCATACCAGGCCCTTAGGTCTGGTATGGATTATAAAGGGGAACCCCGCTACGCCGAAAAAACGGCGTGGGGTCCCCCTAAAATCCATACCAGACCCCGATCCGAGCACGCAGCCTGGCCGGTCAGGAAAGGGGGTGGGGACGAGCGAGCGCCCCCCCCCTCCTGAACCGTACCAGGCCGCATGCCCTCAACATGGGGGGTGGGTGCTTTGGGGGAGGGGGGCGCCCTGCGCCCCCCCCCCCAAAGCACCTTGTCCCCATGTTGATGAGGACAAGGGCCTCTTCCCGACAACCCTGGCCGTTGGTTGTCGGGGTCTGCGGGCGGGGGCTTATCGGAATCTGGGAGCCCCCTTTAATAAGGGGGCCCCCAGATCCCGGCCCCCCACCCTATGTAAATGAGTATGGGGTACATGGTACCCCTACCCATTTACCTAGGAAAAAAGTGTAAGTAATAAAACACACTACACAGGTTTTTAAAATATTTTATTAAACAGCTCCGGGGGGGGATCTTCCTCCGGCTTCGGGGGTCTTCTTCCGGCTTCGGGGGTCCCTCCGCTTCATCTTCTCCCGGCGTCCGGTTGGTTCTTCTCCGCTCTCCGGCCTCTTCTCCCGGTGTCGCAGGTCTTCGGCCGGCCCCTCCGCTCTCTTCATGTAGCTCTATTGCGAGCGGAGGTCCGGACTTCTGGGCTTCTTGGCTTCTTGGCTTCTTGGCTTCTCTTCTCTTCTCTTCCCCCAGATGTTGACACGACGCTCTCTCCGGCTGGACTGGTCTCTGAGGGCTGCGTTGTGACTTATATAGGCGGAGACCCCGCCCCCATATGATGTCACAGTCCCTGGGCATGCTGGGACTGTGACGTTTTAGGGGGCGTGGTCGACCACGCCCCCTAAAACGTCACAGTCCCAGCATGCCCAAGGACTGTGACATCATATGGGGGCGGGGTCTCCGCCTATATAAGTCACAACGCAGCCCTCAGAGACCAGTCCAGCCGGAGAGAGCGTCGTGTCAACATCTGGGGGAAGAGAAGAGAAGAGAAGCCAAGAAGCCAAGAAGCCAAGAAGCCCAGAAGTCCGGACCTCCGCTCGCAATAGAGCTACATGAAGAGAGCGGAGGGGCCGGCCGAAGACCTGCGACACCGGGAGAAGAGGCCGGAGAGCGGAGAAGAACCAACCGGACGCCGGGAGAAGATGAAGCGGAGGGACCCCCGAAGCCGGAAGAAGACCCCCGAAGCCGGAGGAAGATCCCCCCCCCGGAGCTGTTTAATAAAATATTTTAAAAACCTGTGTAGTGTGTTTTATTACTTACACTTTTTTCCTAGGTAAATGGGTAGGGGTACCATGTACCCCATACTCATTTACATAGGGTGGGGGGCCGGGATCTGGGGGCCCCCTTATTAAAGGGGGCTCCCAGATTCCGATAAGCCCCCGCCCGCAGACCCCGACAACCAACGGCCAGGGTTGTCGGGAAGAGGCCCTTGTCCTCATCAACATGGGGACAAGGTGCTTTGGGGGGGGGGGGCGCAGGGCGCCCCCCTCCCCCAAAGCACCCACCCCCCATGTTGAGGGCATGCGGCCTGGTACGGTTCAGGAGGGGGGGGGCGCTCGCTCGTCCCCACCCCCTTTCCTGACCGGCCAGGCTGCGTGCTCGGATCGGGGTCTGGTATGGATTTTAGGGGGACCCCACGCCGTTTTTTCGGCGTAGCGGGGTTCCCCTTTATAATCCATACCAGACCTAAGGGCCTGGTATGCCCCGCGACGGGGCTAGCAAGGTGTCAATCTCGCCGATAAAAGCGGCAAGATTGACATCCTTCTCTAGTCCCGTCGCACCTGAGTCACGTTCAAAATGAACGGACTTGTCCGTGTGTGGGCAAGTCCGTTCATTCTGAAAGTCCGCCGGAACTCCGGCGAAAGTCCGTCGGAAAGACGGGCGGACTTAGCCCGCCGGAAAATCCCGGCGTGTGTGGGCAAGTCCGTTCGTTTTAAAGTCCGGCGCACCTGGCGGACAAAGTCCGTCGGAAAGTGTGCCGGACCAAGTAGGATAGAAAGTCCGCTCGTGTGTACGCGGCATAAGTCATCAGCAGTTAAATGCATTTTAAGCATTTTGCCATGTAATCGTTAAAATGTACTTACTGTTGTTTGCTGAAACTCACATCATATATTTTTTTGAAGGCTACTAGCTGAAAAAAAAAAAACAGACTTTAAACTCAGCAGAACATTCATCAAAGGAAAAACATCTGTTTGAAAGCTGTGGGGCTGTTGCCTTTGATAAATCTGGAACATTTTGCAACACTGATTTTGCTCCAAGTTTTCTGTGGGAAATCTTTGATAAGTGCTATAGTTCTACGAGCAGAACCTCCTCTTTATTCAATGCAGTGTAACATTAGAGTGTGCATATTGATCTCGGTGAATCATACTGGGGTTTCCAGGAAAGATAGCAATATGCAGTTTAAAGAAATTGAATAAATAAATTTCATACCGCGCTCCAAACCAATTATATAAACATATATACATACATATACTGTAGTAAATATAAACAAATGAAATATTGCTAAGAACATTCAATTAATATATATAACATATATCAACAATGATAAGTGGGGCAACTAACTGACATTAGTTAAAATTCCATTAGATAAATTAGATCCAGAACATAAAAAAAAATAAATATAGTTGTTTACAAATCATATAAAAATGTAATTAGAACTAAGTATGCACAATATTCTATAAAGTTTACTGGAATATAGGTAGGAGACATAATCCATTGGTAGATGTGAGTGAATCTTTAACATTTCAGCTGTTTTCTCATTATGCTTCTGCTATCCATTGAATAACGCTATTTATTTCCTAATTATAATATTCTTAAACTTGTTTTAAACTAAAGTCTAACCCCAAAGTAAAAATCAAACATTTTAAAATCCCCAAGCATTATTACAATTATTCCAATATTGTATCAATTGTATTAACTCTATCAATTTTATAATAAAATAAAATAATAAAACACTTCATGCCTCTAATAGTGTGACCCCCTGTATGTAACAGTTGTATATCCAGATTTTGGCACTCATATGTATAACAGCTTAAAAACAATTAAAAAACATTTGCACAAATAACCATTCCCTTTGTTTGGTAACAGGCAATGCCCTTGTGCAGTGCCAGGTTCCTATTTCTTAAAGTTCAATATCAATAAATGGGCTCATTGCCACAATTACTTTTCAAACATATACCCTATTCCCTTTTCCATAGTTAATCTTGAACAACACATATTTTTCCTACATATAACACCACCCTAGGCTCCTCTACAAAAACTATAATGCCATTTATTGTACACCTCGGAGTCCAGGGCAATTATATCAATCTGAAATGTAGTATGTTTGTTGATATTGAAAAATACCTTCCAAAACTTCAACAATGTGAGAATAGGCAATTGCACAATTAAAACCGTTAAAGTCAGACTCTAACTGGCATAATCAAAATACCCCAGCTATAAGTTAAAATGTTACTCTTAAAAATTTGTATTTTGCAATTATCTTAAACTTTATAATCTACTTAATTATCTGATCAGATTCCTGAAAAGAGGACATTTGGTATCCTTAAAATACATGTAATTTAGTAGTGACATCACGTTTTCCATATATGATTCCAATTAACAGTACATTGAGCATAGACTAATAATATGTGCCCAACACATTTTATGAACATACTAATGCCGCGTACACACGGTCGGAATTTCCGACAACAAATGTCCGATGTGAGCTTGTTGTCGGAAATTCCGACCGTGTGTAGGCTCCATTGGACATTTTCCATTGGAATTTCTGACAAACAAGATTTGAGATCTGGATCTCAAATTTTCCAACAACAAAATCCGTTCTTGTAAATTCCGATCGTGTGTACACAATTCAGACACACAAAGTTCCACGCATGTTCTGAATCAATTACGAGACGGAAGCGCTTGGTCTTGTAAAACTAGTGTTTGTAATGGAGATAGCACATTCGTCACGCTGCAAATTTGAAAATCTTTTAAATGCAGTGCATTCTCTTCTTCTTTATAATGCTAGAATAATGACATTGTTTTGCTGCTGATATTCACACAGAGTTATGAAAAAATTATTTCTTTATTATTTCTCGTGATCTCATGAATATTGTGATCTCCATTGTTTTTCTAGTGTTCTCCATAATATTGTTTTCCGTTTTGTGTGTCAAGTTACCACAACACCATTATTATCTTGTATTTTTTTAACCTCAAGGAGGTTGTTTGGTGTTTGTGTCCCTTGTAGGGATGAGCTTCGAGTTCGAGTCGAACTCATGTTCGACTCGAACATCGGCTGTTCGCCAGTTCGCCGAACAGCGAACAATTTGGAGTGTTCGCTGCAAATTCGAAAGCCGCAGAACACCCTTTAAAAGTCTATGGGAGAAATCAAAAAAGGCTTATATGCATGGTATTGTCATAAAAAGTGTTTGGGGACCTGGGTCCTGCCCCAGGGGACAAGGATCAATGCAAAAAAAAGTTTTAAAAATGGCAGTTTTTTCGGGAGCAGTGATTTTAACCACTTCACATCCAGGCCATTTCTGACACTTCGCTCCTACATGTCAAAAATCATCATTTCTTTGCTATAAAATTAGATAGAACCCCCAAACATTATATATGTTTTTTTAGCAGAGACCCTAGAGAATACAATGGCAGTCATTGCAACTTTTTATCTTGCACGGTATTTGCGCAGCAATTTTTCAAACGCGTTTTTTTTTTTAAAAAAACAGTTTCATGCTTTAGAAAAAAACAAAACAGCAAAGTTAGCCAAATTTTTTTGCATTGTGTGAAAGATGAAGTTACGCCGAGTAAATAGATACCTAACATGTCACGCTTCAAAATTGCACACGCTCGTGGAATGGCGCCAAACTTTGGTACTTAAAAATCCCCATAGGCGACGCTTTAACATTTTTTACTGGTTACATGTTTTGAGTTACAGAGGAGGTCTAGGGCCAAAATTATTGCTCTCGCTCTAACGTTCGCGGCGATACCTCACATGTGTGGTTTGAACACCGTTTTCATATGTGGGCGGGACTTACGTATGCGTTCGCTTCTGCGTGCGAGCTCACGCGGACAGGGGCGCTTTAAAATTTTTTTTTTTTTTTTATTGTTAATTTTACTTAAAAATTTTTATTTTTACACTTTAAAAATTTTTTTTTTTTTTGATCACTTTTATTCCTATTACAAGGAATGTAAACATCCCTTGTAATAGGAATATGACACGATCAGTCCTCTTTACAGTGAGATATGGGGTCAATAAGACCCCACATCTCACCTCTAGGCTGGGAAGCCTAAAATAAAAAAAAAAAATAAAACGATCGCCGCTTCACAGCTGAAGCGGCGCCGTTTTTTTGAATGCAGAGGCCGGGCGTGACGTCATAACATCGCGCCCGGCCTCCGAACGATCATAGAGACTCCGGCGACCATCTGGTCCGCCGGAAATCTCTATGGTGAACATCCGGCGCCGGCAGATCCGCTATCCGACTCACCGATCGCTGAGGTGAGTCGGTAGTAGCACCGGAGGGCGGCGGGAGGGGGGGGACGTCCCCTCCCGCCGCCCGTAAGAACGATCAAGCGGCGGAACAGCCGCTATGATCATTCTTATGGTGTACGGAATCGCCGGCTGAAAATGCCGGTATCTGAATGATGTCTGTAGCCTCAGACATCATTCAGATATAAGCCCCGAAAGTCGAGGACGTCATATGACGTCCTCCGGATGTCAAGCGGTTAATAATGCTTAAAGTGAAACAATAAAAGTGTAATATTCCTTTAAATTTCATACCTGGGGGGTGTCTATAGTATGCCCGTAAAGGGGCGCATGTTTCCCGTGTTTAGAACAGTCCTTGCACAAAATGACATTTCAAAGGAAAAAAGTCATTTAAAACTACTCATGGCTATTAATGAATTGCCGGTCTGATGATACACATAAAAGTTCATTGATAAAAACGGCATGGGACTTCCCCACAGGGGAACCCCGAACCAAAATTTAAAAAAAAATGACGTGGGGTTCCCCCTAAATTCCATACCAGGCCCTTCAGGTCTGGTATGGATATTAAGGGGAACCCCGGACAAAATTTAAAAAAAACGGCGTGGGGTCCCCCTCAAAATCTATACCAGACCCTTCAGGTCTGGTATGGACTTTAAGGGGAACCCCAAGACAAAATTTTTAAAAAATGGCGTGGGGTCCCCCAAAATATCCATACCAGACCCTTATCCGAGCACGCAACCTGGCAGGCCGCAGGAAAAGAGGGGGGGATGAGAGAGCGGCCCCCCTCCTGAACCTTACCAGGCCACATGCCCTCAACATTGGGAGGGTGTTTTGGGGTAGCCCCCCAAAACACCTTGTCCCCATGTTGATGGGGACAAGGGCCTCATCCCCACAACCCTTGCCCAGTGGTTGTGGAGGTCTGCGGGCGGGGGGCTTATCAGAATCTGGAAGCCCCCTTTAACAAGGGGACCCCCAGATCCTCCCCTCTGTGTGAAATGGTAAGGGGGTACAAGAGTACCCCTACCATTTCACAAAAAAACTGTCAAAAATGTTAAAAATGACAAGAGATGGTTTTTGACAATTCCTTTATTTAAATGCTTCTTCTTTCTTCTATCTTCTTTCTTCAAACTTCTATATTCTTTCTTCTATCTTCCTTCGGTTTCTTCCTCCATCTTCTTCTTCTGGTTATTCTGGTTCTTCCTCTGGTGTTCTCGTCTGCCATCTTCCTCCGCAGCGTCGGCGTCTTCTTCCCTTCTTCTCCTTGGGCCGCTCCGCATCCATGATGGCATGGAGGGAGGCTCCCGCTGTGTGACGCTTCTCTTCTGATGGGTCTTAAATAACGGGGGCGAGGCCACCTGGTGACCCCGCCCCCTCTGGCACACGGGGACTTGACGGGGATTTCCCTGTGGCATTCCCTGTGACGTCAGAAGGGGGCGGGGTCACCCGTTATGTAACCCCACCCCCTTATGATGTCACAGGGAATGCCACAGGGAAGTCCCCGTCAAGTCCCTGTGCATCAGAGTGGGGCGGGGTCACCAGGTGGCCCCGCCCCCCGTTATTTAAGACCCATCAGAAGAGAAGCGTCACACGGCGGGAGCCTCCCTCCATGCCATCATGGATGCGGAGTGGCCCAAGGAGAAGAAGGGAAGAAGACACCGACACCGCAGAGGAAGATGCCGGACAAGAACACCGGAGGAAGAACCAGAATAACCAGAAGAAGAAGATGGAGGAAGAAACCGAAGGAAGATAGAGGATAGAAGAAAAATGATAGAAGTTTGAAGAAAGAAGATAGAAGAAAGAAGCATTTAAATAAAGGAATTGTCAAAAACTGTCTCTTGTCATTTTTAACATTTTTGACAGTTTTTTTGTGAAATGGTAGGGGTACTTTTGTACCCCCTTACCATTTCACACAGGGGGGTTGATCTGGGGGTCTTCTTGTTAAAGGGGGCTTCCAGATTCCGATAAGCCCCCTGCCCTCAGACCTCCACAACCACCGGGCAAGGGTTGTGGGGATAAGGCCCTTGTCCCCATCAACATGGGGACAAGGTGTTTTGAGGGGCTACCCCAAAGCACCCTCCCAATGTTGAGGGCATGTGGCCTGGTACGGTTCAGGAGGGGGGCGCTCTCTCATCCCCCCTCTTATCCTGCGGCCTCCCAGGTTGCGTGCTCAGATAAGGGTCTGGTATGGATTTTTGGGGGGACCCCACGCCATTTTTTAAAAAAATTTTGGCGCGGGGTTCCATTTAAAATCCATACCAGACCTGAAGGGTCTGGTATAGATTTTGAGGGGGACCCCACGCCATTTTTAAAAAAAATTTTGGCCGAGGTTCCCATTAATATCCATACCAGACCTGAAGGGCCTGGTATGGAATTTAGGGGGACCCCCACGTCATTTTTTAAAAAATTTTGGTTTGGCATTCCCCTGTGGGGAATTCCCATGCCATTTTTATCAATGAACTTTTATGTGCATTGTCGGACCGGCAATTCATTAATAGCCGTGAGTAGTTTTAAATGACTTTTTTTCCTTTGAAATGTAATTTTGCTGTCAGACTGTTCTAAACAGGGGAAACATGCGACCCTTTACAGGCATACTATAGACACCCCCAGGTACGAAATTTAAAGGGATATTACACTTTTATTGTTTCACTTTAAGCATTATTAAAATCACTGCTCCTGAAAAAACGTCCGCTTTTAAAACTTTTTTTTGCAATGATCCATGTCCCCTGGGGCAGGACCTGGGTCCCCAAACACTTTTAATGACAATAACTTGCATATAAGCCTTTAAAATTAGCACTTTTGATTATTCATGTTCGTGTCCCATAGACTTTAATGGTGTTCGCATGTTCGAACAAATTTTTTGCCTGTTCGCAAGTTCTGGTGCGAACCGAACAGGGGGGTGTTCGGCTCATCCCTAGTCCCTTGTTAATTTGACATTGTATTTAGGAAATGTACCTGCCTACTCACAAACAAACTGTCCTTTTTTAAGTAAAACACATAGGCAAGTGAATACAAAATAGCCATTTATTATGGGTCATAATCAAATAAAGGGGAAGGCAATGCTGGAGAAACTGGTGAAATTGGTGAAGCCTTTGTACTCCAGGGCACACATCAACTATTTTACAGCCAAAATTGGTAGCATGAGTAGTCCATATAATAGTGAGCACAATCTGGTCCCGGACTACAAGAGATCAGGAACAGCAGCAGATGACATATATGTCCCCAGGCTGTGGTCATACAACAGCCTGCATCTTTTGTCAGACCAGACTGAACCCAGGCCATCACACTCTTGTCTTCCTTCCACTCTTCCTTCCAGGCTTGCTTCCAGGCTGTGTATTTGGAGTTGTGGCAAGAGGTGGAGAAGGAGGAGGATGGTCCAACTCACACAGGTGGGTTTTGGTTGTGAGTTGGCCCCTCAACCCCTTATTTAGGGACAGATACATAATTTCTTCACAGATGAGGCATTGGCCCTCTTCCATTTCCTGCATTTTGCATGCAGCCATGGAGGCAAAGGCCTCTTGAAGAGTGGGGGTGGTTCTGAGGGCAGCATTAGCCTCCTGAATCAGCCCAAGTGCTGCCTTCTCCACGTTACTCCCCTTCCTGGGCCTTTTGGTTGGAAGGCAGAGGGGAGGGACCTGGGATATGGTCAGGCTACTGGGCCGGGCCACCTCCTGGCTGCAATTTACCCCCGCCACCTCCTGGCTGCCATTTTCCCCCACCACCTCCTTGCTGCCAATTTCCCCTGCCACCTGCTGGCTGCCACATTCCACAGCCTCCTCCTGGCTGCCACATTCCACGCCCTCCTCCTTGCTGAGGCTTTCCTGTATATGAAAAAGGGACATAGTTTTAGTTTTTTATTCATCAATCACACACAATTTTCAGCTCATGACTGTTGCAAATTGAATGTTAACAAATAGAAAAGACTATCATTCTGACCCCAGCATTTTTCATTTTTGTCCCAAACATTTTTGGCCACTACTGTCTATTGATACAGCGGGGACAGAAAGTATTCAGACCCCCTTAAATGTTTCACTCTTTGTTATATTGCAGCCATTTGCTAAAATCAAAAGTTCATTTTTTTCCTCATTAATGTACACACAGCACCCCATATTGACAGAAAAACACAGAATTGTTGACATTTTTGCAGATTTATTAAAAAAGAAAAACTGAAATATCACATGGTATTGAATGCGGCCAAGTACAGGGATATCCTGGACGAAAACCTTCTCCAGAGTGCTCAGAACCTCAGACTGGGCCGAAGGTTTACCTTCCAACAAGACAATAACCCTAAGCACACAGCAAAAATAACGAAGGAGTGGCTTCACAACAACTCCGTGACTGTTCTTGAATGGCCCAGCCAGAGCCCTGACTTAAACACAATTGAGCATCTCTGGAGAAACCTAAAAATGGCTGTCCACCAACGTTTACCATCCAACCTGACAGAACTGGAGAGGATCTGCAAGGAGGAATGGCAGAGGATCTCCCAATCCAGGTGTGAAAAACTTGTTACATCTTTCCCAAAAAGACTCATGGCTGTATTAGATCAAAAGGGCGCTTCTACTAAATACTGAGCAAAGGGTCTGAATACTTAGGACCATGCGATATTTCAGTTTTTCTTTTTTAATAAATCTGCAAAAATGTCAACAATTCTGTTTTTTTTTTGTCAATATGGGGTGCTGTGTGTACATTAATGAGGAAAAAAATGAACTTAAATGATTTTAGCAAATGGCTACAATATAACAAAGAGTGAAAAATGTAAGGGGGTCTGAATACTTTCCGTCCCCACTGTATGTAAAACACTTTATTAAAGCAGCAATTAGTGATCAGTAATAACATCTAGTTAACATCATTAATTTTACAACAAGAAATATGTAGAACAATGCTATACCTGGCTCAAGCTGGGCTCCTCCACTTCTTGCTGGCTGGAAGGCCCAGGTTGGATGTCGGAAGCCTCAGCTGGGATGGAAGGAAGCGTGGAAGGAACAGTGGAAGGAAGGGTGGAGAGTGATTGCCTGAATTCAGTCTGGTCTGACAGAAAATGCAGTCTGTCATAGTACCACAGCCTGGGGACATAAATGGCATCTGCTGCAGCTCCTGATCTCATGGAATCATGGATCTTATTGCGCTCCCTATTATAAGTGCTCCTCAGCCCACCAATTTTTGCCTTCAAATAGGAGATGGTTGCCTTGGGAATCTGCGGCTTCACCAACTCCAGCAGTTTCTCCAGCGTTGTCTGCCTCTTTTGTTTATGAATATAATGCGGATGTTTCACCTGCCACAGACAGGGCAGCTCCCTGTACTTGTCTATGAATAGGGGGAGGAAGTTGTGATCATTGAAGCCATTCATTTTCTCTGCAAGACACAACACAAGACAAACCCTAATGTCAGACTAAACTCTCCTAATCTTGTTCCAATATAGGCCTCAGTCTAGAAGCAGTATAGGCCACTGATGCACCAAGTTAAACGCCGCTCACAGATTGTACGTACGACGCATGCGTGTTACTCTTTATATACACTGTGCATGCGTGAAACTCCGCCCGCCCCTAACGTTCTTTCTAGTCTATACCCCACCCCTTGTCAGTGGGAGAGCACATGGCGGAGAAAGAGCAAGTGCATGCAGACAGCAGCAGCAACGACGAAAGGCCAGAGCCACAAATGTCCCAATCCCGGAGGAGATTTAAGGCCTCAAATATGTCCTTTGAAGAGATGGTGGAGATGGTGGATGTCACGGAACGCCCCACACTCTGCTTGAGTTCTTCCGTCAGTATACCACTTCCTCCAAGTCTGGACACAGATATCAGATATTCCAACCGCTCCCAAGCATAAAACAAGGCGACACTTGTGTCACTGCTAACATGGACTATTTTTATTTAGAATCAAAATTACAAGACTTTATATACCGTTAGAAGAGGAGGTTACCCCCTCCTGCTCATATTACTCTAACAATACACCTGTAACAAATTAATATGAGCTAATTAACTAATCCCTTTATGCAGCCGATGTGACTCTGTGCCCTTCAGGATTTCACTACAGGTCAGACTTGTTGTCACCGAGCTTCACACAGTACATTATACATTATCATAAGTACAACCACAGGACATTTTCTCACAATAGCAGGAGCTAATTACAATTAACAATACAAACAGTGATCTTCCCCCTCCTCAGCCTAGTCATCAACAAACTATAGTAGGAGTAGACTGTTTGTCTCCTAGCCAGTCCTGGAGGCCAATGTGATCAGCTCACTCAATTAACATGTTGAGTTCAGAATCAAACAAACCAATAATAGTCTCTACATAAATCCTGGGAGATATTGTGGACAAATATTACTGTCCCATTTTAAGTAGTCCAAGATATATTTTCTCACTCACCCTGTGCCAGGATAGCACAGGGTGACTTAGACATAAGAGGTGTATGGGGAGCGGAAACAAGGGCATCCCTTACTTTCCAAGGGATTCTGAGTTCCACGGGCCCTCCCGTCACAGTGGACATCTTGAAGAGGGCCGACTATGACGGGAAGCATGGACCATACCTAAACCCAAATGTCAGAAAGGCCAAGATCATGACTAAAGTTGTGAAAAGTCTGCAGAAGAATTTTGGGCTACGACGATCCAAGGATCAACTGAGGAAATGATGGTCAGACCTCAAATTGAGGGAACAGGATCAGTACAGAAAAAAAGTAAGTAGTTGTCGTGTGTTCCTATTATTATTATTGCGTTCATGCTGCTCCATGTGCTTTACTTTACTGTTGTACAGTTTAAAATGGCAAGTTTCAGGTTCGTGGGCACAGTAATCGTTCGTAGTAAACATCGTTTGTTCGCCCACTAATACAATGTTTTTGGCAGATGCAGGTTAACTACATTTGTTCATTCCTATTTCTATTAAAAGAAGTTTGTTGTCTAGATGGGTTTGTAACTAAAATGAAATGCAAACTTGATTTAGTGGACAGGAGCATGAAGGAGAGGACACTCAGCAGCTGTTTACACATCTGGACGCAGGAGCACTAGTGTTGGACACCAGAACACCATTTTTAGGGTGTCCCACACAGGCGCCCCAGTGGATACTAGGGGCGTGTCCATGTGTGAAAACTGTACAAAAAAGGTAAGTATTCCAGCTTTATAAAGGGAAAAAAATAATGTCTTCAGCTTGGAACTCTGCCAAAAAAGACAATTGTACGACACTTCTAAGCAATGTTTCATATTACTATTTCTCGCATCAAACATCTGTGTGTTAAGTATACCTTTTTTTTATTCACATAGGGGAGAAAAGACTCAGGACATTTGAGGACACCAGGGACCCCCCACCTCCTAAAGAAAAGGAATTCCCCACACCACAACCAGAAGATGTGGAGGAAGGAGAGGTTTATGAAGTGGGCGAAATAGTGACCACAACAGGTGAGTGTTTAAGACCACAGCATCAGGTAATAGATGGTTGCCTGCATATTTATAATACATGGTGTGTTTTTTTATTTTAAGTGATGTGGATTTTGTGGAAGAAGAATCTCATTTTACACACGTCCTCATCGGGGAGATCATGGCGTGCAATCGTGATTTACAGAAGCTCAAGGAAGACATCAATGATGTAAAAAAAAACTCAAACACATCATTGATATTTTAGGCAGAATCTAAAACACCCCAAAATTCTTCTAGTTTGTTTGTATTTTGATTATTTTCACACATTTTAAATATTTTTTAGAAAGCCACATTTTGGAGATGCACACAGTGTGTCAACATGTATCTGCCATCATGGGATATCAAAGTACGTGTTTTAGGTATGCAACCCCTTCCTCGCAACTAAAGTAGATGAGAGGAAGGGGTTGCACTCCAGAAACAGGGCCATTGATCACCCATGATGGGAGCTAGCACATGTTGTCATTTGGCATGGGATCAGGAGAGAAATCCCCATTTTGACTCTCAATTTGTGTGCATCTTCAAAATTTGGCTTTCACAGGAGTGACATCACCCCATCTGATGAAGGCAATATCAACACAGTTTGGACATATTAATGTCTGATATTGCCTTCACTTTGTAGGTTACTGAGCTGTGTATTGCTTTATGGTTTTAAACATGCCTGTTTTAACACAAAAAAGGCTATTTGTACCGGTTTGTTCAAAAATCCTTTTCTAACGCACATGTGAATGTGCAGAGAGTAAAAAGTTTTCTAATCAACAATGTGTGGCTTCTTCTTTCAATGCTCAATATCATTGTTTGGACTAAGTTGGTGTTTAAACTGAAATGGGGGTTACTTACTAAAGGCAAATCCACTTTGCACTACAAGTGCACTTTCAGTTTCATGTGCACTTTTGCAGTGCACTTGGAGTGCAAAGTGGAGATTCCTTTAGTAAATAACTCCCACAGTGCCTTATAATTTGCCACAATCATGCAATTTTCGTGACTCACTAAAATTCATTCATGGTGCTGAAAATTATGTATATTTTGATCAGTAATGCATTACATACATTAACAACAAAAACAAGGTGTGTGTAGCAGACCCACAACATAATAATAGTTCGCTGAAGAAGAAATTGTCACCTCATGTACCAAATAAATTACGTTTGCACTATTGAAGAAAATGGCCAAAAATAAAAGCCCATTGGAGAACCTAGGAGACAGCTAAAAGAAACACAAACAGTAAACCAAAGGAAATATTATTACAGTTTAACTAAAACAATTATTTAAAAAAACAATATAACATTTATTTTAAGGAGTATTTAAAGACAAAAATATAAGGTCCACTTATCAGATTCCTCACCCTCTCTGATGGCCCATTGTAAAAAATTGAGGGGGGGTATGTTTTGGACAGGTAACCCTCTCCACTTCATTGAGAGCTGAATGCATAAATAATGTGTGTTACTTTGGCCAGCCCCTCCTTACTTACACTATTGGCAGCCCACTGGACAGGTAAGAAGTGTCATAATACAAAAATATAAATACACACTGTACAAATTGAAGCACTTTTTTACATTCTGCAATTACCTATCAAGATAATAGGAGAACGAAACTTTAAACAGTATCATTTGAAAGTATTCTGGCAGGCCCTTTCACTACATGCTTTGGGGCATTCATGCAGAAATCTGACGACAAAAGAGGTAGGTACAGTGTGTATGGATTTGGCAAAGTCAGCAGATAGAGGATTGATATTGGTTGACTTAGCGGTTGCGGGGAGGGAGGATTCCAAATTATTTTGGAACCCAAAAAAAGCCTCTGGCACACTGCATGAATTTAAGAACACAAATAATATTTGGACACATTTTAGGGGGTGTTTAGGGTAAAGCACTACTATGGAGCTGACAAAATACATTGTTAAGTGACTAGGCTAGGTGTGTATGGGCCCAGGATAGCATGCTGGGGAGGTTAGTGAAGGGAAATATGCATGAAGGACAAAAAAGAAGTTTAAAAAATTCAAGCATGCATGAGGACAAAGGGGACATTCACAGCATCTTACAATCATGGTATTTAGGGAATGATGAAAGAAATACAATACATTAGCAAACATTAAATACATAGAATGTGATGTTAAAGGAGAAAACTTACCTTAATATAGTCCTTCTGCAGGACCTGAATGAGGCAGAACAGGTCTCTGGAATAATGATCCCCAGTGCCTGGGGGGAGATGCCTGTCGAGAACTTGATGTCCTGCAGACTTCTCCCTGTTGCCAAGTACCGCAACGTGGCGACTAGACTCTGCTCGGCAGTGATGGCTTGCCACATGCCGGTGTCTTGCTTGGTAATACAAGGGGACAGCAAAGCCAACAAATGGTGAAAAATGGGGTCCGTCATCCAGAGATAATTCCTGAAATCATCAGGATTATTCTCACAGATCTCCTGCAACAAAGGCATATGAGAGAATTGGTCACGCTGGAGTAACCAATTCATGGTCCATGAACTCCTCCCCGCCCTGTTCATGGACTGGGCTTGGGTCAAAGTAAGAACCCCAACACCAAGCCCCTGCACAACACGAACTCTGCGACAAGTACGTACCCGCAACATGGCTTCAAAACGGTCAGCTAGCCAGAACGAACTAACAGAACTGAACTGAAAATCAGAAAGGCCTGAGAAGAGAGAGCTGAAAATCAGAAACGAGCGGACAAGAATGCACTCAGAATCAAATACATACTATAATAATACTCACTGAAAAACAAATGCAAACTAACTACACGCACTGAAAACCAGATATTAACCCACAAGCACAAACTGAAGAGCAGTAATGATCGGAAAAGCATGAGGCTGAAAAGCGCAAATCGTCTCTCACCAAACTTCTACTAGCACGAGATTAGCAGAAGGAGCCCAAAGGGTGACGCACTTGATATTGAACTTCCCTTTTCTAGTGCCATCGTACGTGTTGTATGTCACCGCGTTCTTGACGTTCGGAATTTCCGACAAGATTTGTGTGACCGTGTGTATGCAAGACAAGTTGGAGCCAACATCCATCGGAAAAAAAACATGGATTTTGTTGTCGGAATGTGCGATCGTGTGTACACGACATCACAGTAGTTGCAATCTTTCAACAATAAACATGTAATAAAAACATACTTAAAATCTATACAGATAACTAAACCCTTCTCAACAACTCGCAGTTGTCTTCAACATTCGCTTTCCCTTCCAGCAAGTCTAATGCCGCTTACACACGGTCATATTTTCCGACGGGAAATGTTGGATGTGAGCTTGTTGTCAGAAAGTCCGACCGTGTGTATGCTCCATTGAACATTTGCTGTCTGACTTTCCGCCAACAAAGGTTTGCTAGCAGGTTCTCAAATATTCCGCCAACAAAACTTTGTTGTCGGAAAGTCCGATCGTGTGTACACAAGTCCGGGCACAAAAGTTTACGCATGCTTGGAATCAAGTACGAGCCGGAAGTGCTCGGTCTTGTAAAACTAGCGTTCGTAATGGAGATATCACATTCATCACGTGGCAAAACAGTCGCTGACTGGCCCAGATTCCTCGCCTTCCTGGTCTTTTTGGTTGGGGGGCAGAGGGGAGGAATCTGGGATTCTGTCAGGCTTCTTGCCACGGCCACCACCAGGCTGAGACTTTCCTGTGTATGAAAATGGTACATAGTTTTAGGTTTTTGGTCATCAATCACACACAATTTTGAGCTCATGACTGTTGCAAATTGAATGTTAACAAATAGAAAAGACTATGCTTCTGGCCCCAGCATTTTTCATTCTTGTCCCAATAATTTTTTCATAATGGAGATATCACATTCGTCAAGTGGCAAATTATGAAATCTCTCAATGCAGCACATTCTCTTTTTCTGTATAATGCTAGAATAATGAAGTTACTTTGCTGCTGATATTCACAGAGCTCTGACAAACTGATTTTTTATTATTTCTCGTGATCTCCTGAATAATATTAGTTTTTGTTGTTTTTTTTCTCCTGATCTCCAGAATAATCTTTTTTTTTTCTAGTGATCTCCATAATTTTTTTTGTCATTTTGTGTGTCAAGTTACCACAACACCATTATTGTCTTGTATTTTTTAACATGAAAGATACTATGATGGTGTCCCTTGTTAATTTGACATAGTATTTTTGAAATGTACCTGCCTACTCACAAACAAACTGTCCTTTTTGAAGTAAAACACATCGCCAAGTATTTGTCCAAAAAAAATTATAAATTTAATAGGGGTCATAACAAAATAAAGAGGAAGGCAACACTGGAAAAACAGTTGGATTTGGAGAAGACTTTGTACCCCAGGGCAGACATCAATAATTTGACTTTTAAAATTGGTAACCTGAGGAGTCCACTTAATAGGGAGCACAATACGGTCCAGGACTCCGAGAGATCGGGAGCAGCAGCAGATGACATATATGTCCCGAGGCTGTGGTCTTACAACAGCCTGCATTTTTTGCCAGACCACACCAAACCCAGGCCATCACTTTCAACACTTCCTTCCACACTTCCTTCCATGCTGCTGTGTTGGGTTGGGTTGGGTGGCTGTGGTTTTGGTAGTGTTGCTGGAGGTGGTGGAGGAGTATGGTCCAACTCACACAGGTGGCTTTGAATTGTTAGTTCACCCCTCGTCCCCTTGTTTAGGGCCTACAGAATGATTTCCTCACAGATCGTGCTTTGGCCCTCCTCCATGTGTTCGAGCTTGCTTGCTGTGACACAGCCAAAAGCCTCATGGCCACCCAGGGTCGTGTTAAGTGCTGCAGTAGCCTGGTGAAGGAAAACAGTCACTGACTGGTCCAGATTCCTCACCTTCCTGGTCTTTTTGGTTGGAGGGCAGAGGGGAGGAACCTGGGATTTCGTCAGGCTTCTTGCCATGGCCACCACCTGGCTGAGACTTTCCTGTATATGAAAATGGTACATAGTTTTAGGTTTTTGGTCATCAATAACATACAATTTTGAGCTCATGACTGTTGCAAATTGAATGTTAACAAATAGAAAAGACTATCCTTCTGGCCCCAGCATTTTTCATTCTTGTCCCAATCATTTTTTCGTAATGGAGATATCACATTCGTCAAGTGGCAAATTATGAAATCTCTCAATGCAGCACATTCTCTTTTTCTGTATAATGCTAGAATAATGAAGTTACTTTGCTGCTGATATTCACAGAGTTCTGACAAACTGATTTTTTATTATTTCTCGTGATCTCCTGAATAATATTAGTTTTTGTTGTTTTTTTCTCCTGATCTCCAGAATAATCTTTTTTTTTCTAGTGATCTCCATAATTTTTTTTGTCATTTTGTGTGTCAAGTTACCACAACACCATTATTGTCTTGTATTTTTTAACATGAAAGATACTATGATGGTGTCCCTTGTTAATTTGACATAGTATTTTTGAAATGTACCTGCCTACTCACAAACAAACTGTCCTTTTTGAAGTAAAACACATCGCCAAGTGTTTGTCCAAAAAAAATTATAAATTTAATCGGGGTCATAACAAAATAAAGAGGAAGGCAACACTAGAAAAACAGTTGGATTTGGAGAAGACTTTGTACCCCAGGGCAGACATCAATAATTTGACTTTTAAAATTGGTAACCTGAGGAGTCCACTTAATAGGGAGCACAATACGGTCCAGGACTCAGAGAGATCGGGAGCAGCAGCAGATGACATATATATCCCGAGGCTGTGGTCTTACAACAGCCTGCATTTTTTGCCAGACCACACCAAACCCAGGCCATCACTCTCAACACTTCCTTCCACGCTTCCTTCCATGCTGCTGTGGTGGGTTGGGTGGCTGTGGTGTTGGTGGTGTTGCTGGAGGTGGTGGAGGAGTATGGTCCAACTCACACAGGTGGCTTTGAATTGTTAGTTCGCCCCTCGTACCCTTGTTTAGGGCCTACAGAATGATTTCCTCACAGATCGTGCATTGGCCCTCTTCCATGTGTTCTAACTTGCTTGCTGTGCCAAAAGCCTCGTGGCCACCAGGGGTCGTGTTAAGTGCAGCAGTAGCCTGGCGAAATAAAACAGTCTCTGACTGGTCCAGATTGCTTGCCTTCCTGGTCCTTTTGGTTGGAGGGCAGAGGGGAGGAACCTGGGATTCCGTCAGGCTTCCTGCCACGGCCACCGCCTGGCTGAGACTTTCCTGTGTATGAAAATGGTACATAGTTTTACGTTTTTGGTCATCAATCACACACAATTTTGAGCTCATGACTGTTGCAAATTGAATGTTAACAAATAGAAAAGACTATCCTTCTGGCCCCAGCATTTTTCATTCTTGTCCCAATCATTTTTGGTTACTACTGTCTATTGATATGTAAACCACTTTGTTAAATCAGAAATTAGTGATCAATAACACCTAGTTAACATCATTAAATTTTTGACAATAAATATCTTCAACAATGCTATACCTGCCTCAAGCTGGGCTCCTCCACATCTTCTTCCTGGGTGGAATGACCAGGTTGGACTTCAGGAGCCTCAGCTGATGTCACAGGAAGTGCTGAAGGAAGTGTGGATAGTGAAGGCCTGGGTTCCGTCTGGTTTGACAAAAGACACAGTCTGTCGTAGTACCACAGCCTGGGTACATATACGTCATCTGCTGCTGCTCCGGATCTCTGGGAATCCTGGACCTTCTTGCGCTCCCTATCATATGTGCTCCTCAGGCTATCAATTTTGGCCTTCAAATATTTGATGTCTGCTGTGGGATACACCGGCTTCACCAATTTCAACAGTTTATCCAGCGCTGCCTTCCTATTTTGCTTGTTCAAGTAGTCCCTGTTTTGGACTTGCCGGAGACATGGCTGCTCCCTGTACATGTCTAGTAATCTGGGCAGGAAGTCCGGGTCAGTTAATTTATCCACCATTTTAGCTGCAAGACACAACACAAGACAAACTCTAATGTCAGGCTAATCTCTCCTAATCTTGTCCCAATATAGGCCTCAATCTATAAGCAGTATAGGCCACTAACCACTGATGCCCCAAGTTACAATTGTATCTTCGTTTGCACGATCGGCGCTTACAATCCTCTGTCCTCCACTCACAGATTGTTATGCTTGTTATGCGTGTTATGCTTTATATACACTGCGCATGAGTCAAACTCCACCCCTGTCCTTCTTTCTAGTATATTCCCGCCTCTTCTCTTTTGGGGCAGTGGGAGAGCACGTGGTGGAGACACAGCAGGTGGGTGCTCTTATCAGCAATGACAAGGAAAGCCCAGAGCAAGGCAGTTCCAGATCCAGGAGGAGATATAAGGTGGAGATGGTGGACATCTTGAAGAGGGCAGACTATGATGGGAAGTATGGGCCATACAGAAACCCAAATGTGAGAAAGGCCAAGATCATGACTAAAGTTGTGAGAAGTCTGCACAGGACTTTTGGGGTATGACGAACCAAGAAGCAATTGAGGAAACGCTGGTCAGACCTGAAATTGAGGGAGCAGGATCAGTATAGAAAGATGATGACTCTCTGACAGAGACAGCCCCTCCATCTCCCCATGGAACTACACTCAGTGAGCTAGACAAGAAATTCAAGGTCTCTAGACCCCAATCCCCTTTTGAGTCCATATGTATAACACAAACTCCCCAACGCCACCTACTCTCTGTAACACGCTCTTTCCTATTCACAAACATTTCCCCAAATACAAGCAAGGCATGCTTGACTTGGTAGAAGGAACTCCATCAATTACTCCCGAAGACTGGGAACAAATCTTTCTGACTATACACAAAGGATCGGTTAATGTCACTACACAAGAAAATGGATACTAAAAATTCAAACACGTTGGTACCGCACACCTATACTGATCCACAAATACCAACCAGGTCTCCCAGATACCTGTTGGAGATGACAAAGTGATAAAGGGTCTATCCATACATTTTCTGGAGCTGCCCTAAAATCCAATTGTTCTGGTCTGAGATCCACCGCATCATTGCCAAGGTTACCACATACTCACTTGAGTTCACACCAGCCCAATTCACGCTACACTACTCCCCCTCTGTATACAAATGATATTTCAAGTCCCTTTGCCATGCACATGGTAAACGCAGCCAAACAATGCATAGCAGTCCATTGGGGAACTTCACACATCCCCACTACCAAAGAATGGCTTTCTAGAATAGCCAAAACAGCAGAAATGGAACAACTCATCTGCATAGCCAACAACACACCTACAACATTCTCTTCCAAATGGGACTGTTGGACTCACTTTCTAACAACGACAGAATACCACAACCTTATCATCGCCAACGCAACGCAAACATACACCTCAGGAGACAGCCCATCCTAAAAAGTCCGGACACCAACCCGCTGCCCAACATGCACCACAATGCACAACTAAAACACAGAATCTCTAAAACCCATATCCCCCATTCCAAACATCTACCCACTCCCGTGGAGGGAGAGAGAGATGGTACCCAATCCACTCCCTTTGCCACCTCTCCCCACCCCTCCACCCCTATTCCCTATCTCCCTTATTTACTCTCAATATCCCTCCCCACCACTCCACCTTCCCCAAACTTTCCTTCAAACCACCCCTGAACCCTTCTCTTATCATGGAAATCCAGAAGCATGATACCCTACTCAGACACATTCTGATCACAACAATTTTGCCCTATTTTCAATGCTTCAGATGGGTAAGAAGACAAGACCATATATACCTCATCATACACTTTTATCACTTACTTGCTAAAGAGACACCAAACCGCCTACCAACCGTTACACGTTTATCCGACTATAATGGAAATAACGCCCAAACCTTCCTTAATGAACTCTTGTGTCCCTCCTAAAATACATACCTTTACAACACCCACTACAAATAGCTAATAGTGATATTACTGCGATCACTCTTAAATCGACTCTTAAAAAACTCAAACCCCCCCGTTTATAACACCAAACCTATACTGTACTAAATTTTTATGTACTTGTTAACTGTTATGTGCACTTCTATGTGATACTAGTATCTGTAACATACTCTACTATGTTGTAACTATTTTATTTTCAATAAAAATTTTTATGGAAAAAAAAAGAAAGATCAGGAAAGTGCTGCAAAAAAGTAAGTATTTGTCGTGTGTTCCTATTATTATTATTACTATTTCTATTAAAATAAGTTTATTACATTGTTGTCTAGATGTGTTTGAAACTATAATGAGATGCCAACTTGATTCAGTGTAAGGAGAGGACACTCAGCAGCTGTTTACACATCTGGGCGCAGGAGCACTAGTGTTGGACACCATAACAACCTTTTTATGGTGTCCCACGCAGGTGCTCCAGTGGATACTAGGGGTTTCTCTATGTGTGAAACTCGCACAAAACAGGTAAGTATTCCAGCTTTGGAAAGGGAAAAAAAATCATGTCTTCAGCTTGGAACTCTACCAAAACAGACAACTGGACGACACTTCCAAGCAATGTTTCATATTACTATTTCTCACCTAAAATATCTGTCTGCTAAGTATACCTTTTTTGTATTCACATACCGGAGAAAAGAATCGGGACATCTGAGGACACCAGGAACCCCACATCTCCTGATGAAGGGGAAATCACCACACAACCTAAGGACGTGGATGCAGAACCTGAGGATGTGGCTGCAGTGTCCACAACAGGTCAGTGTCTGAGACCACAGCTTCAGGTAATAGATGGATGCCTGCATATTTATAATACATGGTGTGTTTTTTTATTTTTAGGTGATGTGGATGTTGTGGAAGAAGAAACGCAAGTGCACTAGTCCTCATCTGTGAGATTATGGTGTGCAATCGGGTTTTAGAAAAGCTGAAGCAAAACATCAATGATGTTCAAAACAGACTGAGCAACACCATTGATGTTTTATGCAAAATCTAAACACAAAAAAATGTAAACTTTGTCGTTATTGTACGTTATTTAAAAGTTTTTAATTAATTGCAAAGCCAAATTTTGAAGATGCACACAGTATGTCAACATGTGGTATCTGCCATCATGGGATATCAATGTACGTGTTTTGTGGCTGCAACCCCTTAGAGTAGGTGAGAGGAAGAGGTTGCACCCCCGAAACATGTCCATTTATCCCCTATGATGGGAGCTAGTACATGTTGACACACTGGGGCTTATTTAAAAAAAGCAAAACCACTTTGCACTACAAGTACAATGCAAGTGCACTTGAAAGTGCACTTGTAGGGCAAAGTGGATTGTCCTTTCTGATATAACGCCTAGTGTGTCATCATGTGCTAGCTCCCATCATGGGTGATCAATGGATGTGTTTCGAGGGTGCAAACCCTTTCTCTCATCTACTTTAGTTTTGAGGAAGGGGTTGCACTCACAAAATGCGTACATTGATATCCCATGATGGCAGATACCACATGTTGACACACTGTGTGTTTTGTGGCTTTAGAAAAATAGACATGGGGAAAATACACACGTTTTAGGCATGGTATCATGAGGGAAATCCACATTTTGAGTCCCAATTTGTGTGCATCTTCAAAATTTGGCTTTTACAGGGGTGAGATCACCCATCTGATGAAGGCAAAATCAACACAGTTTTGACATACTAATGTCTCATATAGCCTTCACTTTATCAAAGTTGAACTTTGTAAGTTCCTGAGTTGGGGATGTGTATGTTATGGTTTTAAACATGCCTGTTTAGCCACAAAAAAGGCTATATACTGTCAAACCTTTTTCGTGTATACATGCTATACACCAAAGATGTTGGTTTGTTAGAAAACCCTTTTATAACGCACATGTGAATGTGCTTGGAGTAAAATGTTTATACTCAACAATGTGTGGCTTCTTCTTTCAATGCTCAATACCAGTTTTTTGAGTAAGTTGGTGTAGTTACAGTGGCAATGGGGGTTATTTACTAAAGGCAAATCCATGCAGTGCAAAGTGGATTTGCCTTTAGTAAATAACCCCCACTGTGTTGTAAAATTTGCCACAATTAGGCCATTTTAGGGACTACAAGCAATTAATTCACGGATTTGAAAAGGATGAATTTTTTTTTATCATTAATGCATTACATACATTAACAACAAAAACATTGGGGGTTATTTACGAAAGGCATATCCACTTTGCACTACAAGTACAAGTATCTGAGGGGTAGATCTGAAATGAGGGGAAGCTCTGCTGATTGTATTATCCAATCATATGCAAGCTAAAATGCTGTTTTTGTTTTCCTTGCATGTCCCCCTCGCATCTAAAGCAACTGCACTTCCAAGTGCACTTTCAGTGCAATTTCAAGTGCAAAGTGCCTTTAGTAAATAACCCCCATTGTGTGTGTGTAGCAGACCCACAGCACAACATAATACTTAGCTGAGGAAGAGGTTGTAACCTCATGTATCAAATAATTATAATTATATATCATTTTAATAATTACGTTTGCACTATTGAAGAAAATGGACAAAAATAAAAGGCCATTGGAGAACCTAGGAGACAGATAAGAAACACAAGCAATAAATCAAATGAAATATGAGTTTAGTTTTTCAAATAAAATGTATTTTACTGAGCTTCCAGATTTTCTGGTATATCAATTGCCCCCCTACCCATGAAGTACTCAACTTTGCTTTGCCGTACTTTGGGGGGGCAAGCCAGGACGGCCAGTTTCAAACGCTGTCATTGTTTCTGCGGGTGAAAAGTCAGCCTTGGTCACAACTGAGGCCAGATAGTTGGCTGCATTCTTATGCAGAAAATTATGCAGAATGCAGCAGCTTAAAATTATGTGGTTCAGTTTTTATTCGGCCATGTTTATGAAAAAGACGGAACCGGCTGGCCATTATGCCAAAGGCATTCTCGACCACTCTTCTGGCTCTGGCCAGTCGGTAGTTAAAAACCTTCTGCTCCGGGGTCAGGGTCCTCATGGGGAATGGTCTCATCAAATGCTCCCCCAGCGCAAAGGCATCATCCGCAACAAAAAGAAACGGGAGGCCCGCGCCACGTTATCCGCTGGAGAAGGCAATCCCAAGCTGCCATTCTGGAGACAGCTGTAAAATTCTATCTGGGCGATGACTCCACCATCTGACATATAGCCATTCTTCCCCACGTCCAGATAGTGGAACTCGTAAGTCGCCGACACCACCGCCAACATTACAATACTACTGTACATCTTGTAGTTGTAGTAGTATGACCCTGAGTTGGGGGGTGGGACAATCTGGATGTGCTTCCCATCTATCGCACCACCACAGTTGGGAAAGTACCACTGCTGGTCAAATTGGGAGGCCACAGTATGCCATTCCTGTGTGATGGAAGGAAACTGTGGAGTCAAACAAGAAAAAAAAAAGTAATTTTGCACATAACATTGCAAGCAGATTAGACACAAACATTCTTGGCCAACATAAGTATAACATTTATTGAAATGAGTATTTAAAGACAAAAGTATAAGGTCTACTTATCAGATTCCTCACCCCCTCTGATGGCCCATTGTAAAAATTTGAGGGGGGGGTGTTTTGGACAGGTAACCCTCTCCACTTCATTGAGAGCTGAATGCATAAATAATGTGTGTTACTTTGGCCAGCCCCTCCTTACTTACACTATTGGCAGCCCACTGGAGGGGTAAGAAGTATCATAATACAAAAATATGAATACACACTGTCCAAATTGAAGCACATTTTTATATTCTGCAATTACCTATCAAGATAATAGGATAACAAAACTTTAAACAGTACCATTTGAAAGTATTCAGGCAGGCACTTGCACTACATGCTTTGGTGAATTCATCCATAAATCTGATCACAAAAGAGGGAGGTTGTCAGAGAGCTCACCTTGCTGGTCGCGGGGCTGGCCGCCCTTGTGCGCGCTGGTGCGCACCGGTGCGCGTTGGCGTGCGTTCCTGTGTGTGCTGCTGTGCGCGTTCCTGTAGGTGCTGGTCTGTGTACTGGCATGCGCGTGCATGCGCGCGCCTGTGAGCGTCGGCGTGCATGTGTGCGCACCGTTTGGCACCAGCCGGCCTATTTAAGTTTGCCATGCACTCTGCTCGGTGCTGCCTGATCAACAGCTCCCTGTGCCATAGTTCCCATTGCCTATCTTGTGTTCCTGTGTACCTGATCCTCTTATGACCCAGATTGCCCTTGGATTCTCCTCATTGCTGCCCATACCTGACCTCGGCCTGTTTGACTCTGCTTCTGCCTGCTCCTACTGTACCTTTGCTGCCAGCCTGCTGACGAAAACCTGCCTGCTCTGCTCCTGCTCAGCACCTGGTGGCCTGTGCTCCTGACTACTGACCTGCTGCTAGAAGATCATCTCTCATATAGTACCTGGATTCCTTCAGCAGGCTCCCATACTACTCTGCACTCCCGTGCCTCCTGTCTGCTCTACCAGGGGCTGTGAGTTGGATACATATGGGAGTCTACCCTCTGCCCAAGTGGACTCGCTGGTTTGGTAAGTAGAAGTCTAACATAGTTGTAGTGTGTATGGGTTTGGCAAAGTCAGCAGAGTATTTAGCGGTTGGGGGGAGGGAGGGTTCCAAATAAGTTTTGGCCCCTCCCAAAAAAAGTCTCTTGCTCTGTGCCTGAATTTAAGAACAACAATAACATTTGAACACATTTTAGGGAGTGTTTAGAATAAGCTCTACAATGGAGCTGACAAAATACATTGTTAAGTGACTAGGCTAGGTGTGTATGGGCCCAGGATAGCATGCTGGGGAGGTTAGTGAAGGCAAATATGCATGAAGGACAAAAAAGGAGCATTAAAAGCTTACAGCAACAAAGGCTAAATAAATAAATAAACAAAGTAACCAATTCTTGGTCCATGAACTCCTCCTCCCCATGTTCATGGACTGGACTTGGGTTAAAGCAAGAACTCCAACACCAAGCCCAACAACAGCATGAACTCTACGACTAGTACATAACCGCAACATGGCTAGAAAGCAAACGGCTGCTCAGAACAAATTGACAGAATGCACTGAAAATCAGAAAGGACCTGAGAAGAACGAGCTGAAAATCAGAAACGAGCGGACAAGAACGCACTGAAAATCAGAAGCGAACTATAAATAGAACACACTGAAAGACAGGAACAAACTGACAACATGCATTGAAGAACATATACGAACCGACAAGCACAAACTGAAATGCAGAAACGAACTGAAAAGCATGAGGCTGAAAAGCGCAAATCGTCTCTCTCACCAAACTTCTACTAACACGAGATAAACACGAGATTAGCAGAAGGAGTCCAAAGGCTGGCGCACTGGCTATTGAACTTCCTTTTTATTGGCTCGTCGTACGTGTTGTACGTCACCGCGTTCCCACGTTTGTAATTGTTGGCCAACATTTGTATGACCGTGTGTATGCAAGACAAGTTTGAGCCATCAACCTTTGAACAAAAATCCACGGTTTTGTTGGCGGAAAGTCTGATTGTGTGTACACGGCATAAGACTCGCTGAATATGGAACGCAAATGTAACAGTATGCATTCACGAGTAATACTTATGATAATGAAGTGCACCAATAAAATACAATTTATAAGAATATATTTTATCTTATCATCTACTTTAATTATTCAACTTCTATTATTTAATATGCAGAACAAAGATGGCAATATTAAATGTGTTAAAAATTAAGTGTGTTAAAATTGTGTGTAATTGTTTAATAATCATGTAAGAAATAAGTAACAATATTATGTTCAATGTCAAGTCCCCCTTTTCCCTAGTTTTAATATTAATACATGGGCTTACATATATATCTCAAAATTTTTCAATGTCTACTGCATGGTTTGAGACTGGCTGCAAAAATTTACTTCCTCATATTAAACTGAAAGCTTTTAAATCAGTAAAACATAAATATTCTCATGCCTGGCTAATTTTAATTTCTAAAAACACTTCTTGTTTTTCTTTACTTCAAGCAGTAATTAAAATGCAAGCATACAAGCAAATATATATTTTTCAATGTACCCATATCATGAAACTACGTCTTGAAATTATAAGTTGCACATCCAAAACATTACTGTAACTTTCTCCTAATTCCAGCTAACATCCTAGGATCTGGACAGCCCTTGATGATCTCATTTAAATCCTAACTATCCCTTGGTTCAATTATAATTTCATAATCCATCAACGTATGGAAATGAATTCCTCACGGAGCTACAGCAAACATGGACACTTGCCAGGAATGGTATGCTCCGCCATCAATGTTTCCTGTGTCCCCTTTAAACACAGAATGTAATGTCACTTCCTGTTTTTTGTGTTTTTTTTATCTATTTAATTTCTGAATGTCTTGTCTCTGTGATGTATGGTGTCAACTTGTATATTGAACATTTTCATCAGACATATCGGTAGCATACTAATTTACCTCCGATAATGGATTAGCTACAGACACAGTGTTCCTAAACTTCTAGATGCGAGCTCTACCTGGCCTATGAGTGGTAAGTTCCATTAACTTTTCCACTGCAATCCTAATCCCCGTACACACGATCGGACATTGATCGGACATTCTGACAACAAAATCCATGGATTTTCTCCGACGGATGTTGACTCAAACTTGTTTTGCATATACATGGTCGCACAAAGTTGTCGGAATTTCCGATCGCCAAGAACGCGGTCACGTACACCATATACGACGAGACTATAAAAGGGCAGTTCAGAACCAAGCGCGGCACCCTTTGGGCTCCTTTTGCTAATCTCGTGTTAGTAAAAGTTTGGTGAGAGACAATTCGCGCTCTTTCAGACTTGTGGCTTTCAGATCGTTTTCTGCTGTTCAGTTTGTGCTTGCTGGTTTGTATCTGGTCTTCAGTGTGTGCAGCGAGTTACGCGTGACTCTTGTCATTGTGTTCTTGTTTGTTCGTTACTGTTTTTCAGGTCGCTCTTCACAGGCCTTGCTGTTCTTCAGTCTGTTCTGTTACTCCGTTCTGAGCAGCCGACCGTTTTCTAGCCATGTTGCGTATACATACTCCTCGTAGAGTTCGTGCTGTGTGGGGGCTTGGTGTTGGGGTCCTTACCTTGACCCAACCCCAGTCCATGAACAGGGTGGGGAGGAGTTCATGGACCAAGAATTGGTTGCTCCAGCATGACCAGTTCTGTCACATGCCTTTGCTCCATGAGATTCGTGAGAATAATCCTGATGATTTCAGGAACTTTCTCCAGATGACGGACCCCGTTTTTCACCGTTTGTTGGCTTTGCTGACCCCCTATATCAGCAGGCAGGATACCTGCACGAGGCAGACAGGGATAAGCCTGCAGGACCTCAAGTTCTCGACAGGCATCTTCCCCAGGCTCTGGGGATCATTATCCCCGATACCTGTTCTTCCATCATCCAGGTCCTGCAGAAGGAGTAGATTAAGGTAAGATTTTTATCCTTTAACATCACATTTTATTGTATAGAATGTTTGCTAATGTATTGTATTTCTTTCCTCATTCCCTAATTACCGTGATTGTAATATGCTGTGAATGTCCCCTTTGTCCTCATGCATGCTGGATTTTTATGTAATTTTTTTCTTGTACTTCATATATATTTGCCTTCACTTACCTCCCCAGCATGCTCTCCTGGACCTATATTCACCTCGTGTAGACACTTAACAATTTATTTTGTCAGCTCCATAGTAGTGCTTTACCCCAAACACCCCCTAAAATGTGTAAAAATGTGATTTGTGCTTGAAATTCTGGCAGAGTGCCAGAGGCTTTTTTTTGGGTCCCAAAATAATTTGGAACCCCCCCCCCCCAACTGCTAACTCAGCTGATACCAATCCTCTATCTGCTGACTTTGCCAAACCCATACACACTATACCCACCTCTTTTTGTGGTCAGATTTATGGATACATTTCCCAAAGCATGTAGTGCAAGGGCCTACCTGAATAATTTCAAATGGTACTGTTTAAAATTTTTTGTATCTGCCTATAATGTAAGTAAGGAGGGGCTGGCCAAAGTAATACACATTATTTAGTCATTCATCTCTCAATAAAGTAGAGAGGGTTACCTGTCCAAAACATCTCCCCCTCCCCCCATAAAATTTAAAAAATGGCCCATGAGAGGGGGGGGGAGGAATCTGATAGGTGGACCTTATACCTTTGTCTTTAAATACTTCCTAAAATAAATGTTATACTGATGTTGGCCAAGAATGTTTGTGTCTAATCTGCTTTCCATGTTGATGTGCAAAATTATTAATTTATTTTTCTTGTTTGACTCCACAGTTTCCTTCCACGCCACAGGAATGGCAGACTGTGGCCTCCCACTTTGCCGAGCGGTGGGACTTTCCTAACTGCAGAGGGGCAATTGATGGGAAACACGTCCACATCGTCCCACCACCCAACTCGGGGTCATACTATTACAACTACAAGGGGTTCAATAGTATTGTGATGTTGGCAGCGGTGTCGGCTACTTACGAGTTCCTGTATGTGGACGTGGGGAAGAATGGCCAGATGTCAGATGGTGGCGTCATCGCCCAGACGGGGTTCTACAGGCGTGTCCAGAATGGCAGCTTGGACTTGCCACCTCCAGAAGACAATGCGGAAGGACTCCCATTTGTCTTTCATGCGGATGAAGCATTTGCGCTGGGGGACCATCTTATGCGGCCATTTCCTATGAGGACCATCACCCCGGACCAGAGGGTTTTTAATTACTGGCTGGCCAGAGCCAGAAGAGTGGTGGAGAACACATTTGGAATAATGGCCAGCCAGTTCCACCTATTTCTTACACCCATACATATGGCGGAGTATAAACTCAATCATATCATCCTGGCTTGCTGTGTTCTACACAACTTTTTAAGGAGAAATTCTGCAAACTATGCTGGCTCAGTTGGGCCTGAATCTGTAAATCATGTAAATGAACCAACCCTGATGGCGCTTGAAGCTGGCCGTACTGGCTTGTCCCCCCTGAGTGCCCGCGAGGTCTGTCTAAGATACCTTGAATGCTTTGCGGGTAGGGGGGCCATCAATACGCCAGACAATGTCTGAGACATTTTTTAAATAAAAAAATAATTTTAACTACTAAAATATTTGCTGACATTTATTGCTTGTGTTGCTTTTAGCTGACCATGACTGAAATGTGGGTAGTCCTGAAAATGGCGTGATTGTGTAACATTAGAAAGCACTGTTGGGTGTTATTTACTAAAGGCAAAGACACTTTGCACTACAAGTGCACTTGAGACTGCACTGAAACGGCACTTGTAGTGCAAAGTGGATTTGCCCTTAGGAAATAACCCCCCCATTGTCACCGAAAACCACAATTTTACCACAACAAAAGTTTTGGAGCATTGAAAGAAGAAGCCACACATTCTTGATTATCAATCTTTTTTAATACCAGCACAATCACATGTGCATTTCTAAAAGGTTTTTAAAACAAACTAACATGTTTGTTGTATAACAATTTTTTGGGTCACATTAATAAAAGTAGAAATGTCCATTCCAACAGGCATGTTTAAAAGCAACAAGAAATACACAAATCTGGAACTTACAAAGTTCAACTTTTATAGAAATTGAAGGCAATATCAGACATGAGTATTTATAAACTGTTTGATATTGCAATCAGATGTGGTGAAGTCACCCCTAGAAAAGATACATTTTGAAGATGCACACAAATTGCCGAATGTCAACATGTGTTGCTGCCATCACGGGGGATCAAGGGATGTGTTTTGGGGGTGCAAACCCTTCCTCTTAGCTACTTTATTATTGAGGAAGGGGTTGCACCCACAAAACGCATACATTGATCTCCCGTGATGGCAGATAGCACATGTTGACACACTGTGTGCATCATCAAAATTTGGCTTTTCGAATATGTCAAAAAATTTGAAAAATTTTTAGATTCCAAAAAGCACAAAAAAGTAAGGGATTTGGAGGTGTTTTAAACTCTCCCTAAAACATCAATGATGTTCTTTATTTTGAACATCATTGATGTTTTCTGGATGTTTTCCAAGTCCCCATGATCTCCCCGATCAGGATTTGGGCACTCTCACTGGTGAAATGACCTGGATCCACAGCATCACGATCACCTAAAAATATAGCAACAAAACACCATGTATTATAAATATGCAGGCATCCATCTCTTACCTGAGCCTGTGGTCGCAGACACTCACCTGTTGTGGTGACTATTTCCACCACATCTCCTTCCTCCTCCTGTTGGCTTTGGTGGATTTCCACTTCCTCATTAAGTGGGGGGTCTGTGGTCTCCTTGGATGAGTGGTGCCCTCCGAGTCTTTTCTCCCCTATGTCAAAATAAATAGGTATACTTAGCACACAGATATCTTATGCCAGAAATAGGAATATGAAACATTGCTTGGAAGTGGGGTACAATTGTCTGTTTTGGCACAGTTCCAAGATGACAAAATATTTTTTTACTTTGTCAAGCTTGAATACTTACCTGTTTTGGACAAGCTTCACAGATGGAGACACCCCTATAGTATACACTGGAGCACCTGTGTGGGCCCCCTAATAAAAAGGGTGTTCTGGTGTCCCACACTAGAGCTCCAGCGTCCAGATGTGTAAACAGCTGCTGAGTGTCCTCTCCTTACACAGAATCTAGTTTGCATTTCATTCTAGTTACAAACCCATCCAGACAACAAAATTATTTGAAGAGAAGTAGGCTAGCAAAAATGTATTCAAATGCATATGTCCAAAACATGGTGTTTTCTATGCCGAACGAACAATGTTTCATACGAACTAATATAATGTGCCCATGAACATGAAAGTTGCCATTTTTAACTGTACAACAGTTAAGAAAAGCACATGGAGCAGCGCGAACGTTAGAAAAATAAAGAATAGGAACACAGGACAACTACTTACTTTTTTGCAGCACTCTCCGGATCCTTCTATACTGCTCGTGCTCCCTTGATTTGAGGTCTGACCACCGCTTCCTGAGTTGATCCTTGGATCGTCGTATACCAAAATTCTTCTGCAGACTCTTGACAACTTTCGCCATGATCTTGGTCTTTCTGACATTGGGGATGGGGTAAGGTCCATACTTCCCATCATAGTTGGTTCTCTTCAGTATGTCGACCATCTCCAACATCTCCCCAAAGGACATATTTGAGGCCTTAAATCGTCTTCTCCGGGATCCAGACGTTTCTGGCTCCAGGCTTTCCTCCTCCTCGTTGTTGTAATTAGCATGCACCTGCTCTGTCTCCGCCATGTGCTCTTCCCCCACTGCGCTGAACGAGAAGGGGTGGGGAATAGACTAGAAAGAACATCAGGGGCGGGCGGAGTTTCACGCATGCACGGTGTATATAAAGTGTAACACGCGTGCGTAGTACGTACAATCTGTGAGCGGAGGAAGGAGTATCGGAGGCGCCGATTGTGATAACGAAGGTAAGATTAAAAATTGGGCCTATACTGCTTCTAGATTGAGGCCTATATTGGGACAAGATTAGAAGACTTTAGCCTGACTTTAGGGTTTGTCTTGTGTATTGCAGATAAAATGGATGGCTTCAATGACCACAACTTCCTCCCCCTGTTCATAGACAAATACAGGGAGCTGCCCTGTCTGTGGCAGATCAAACACCCGCAGTATAATAATAAACAAAAGAGGCAGGCAGCGCTGGAGAAACTGCTGGAGTTGGTGAAGCCGGTGGTCCCCACGGCAACCATCCCCTATTTAAAAGCCAAAATTGGTGGCCTGAGGAGCACTTATCTTATGGAGCCCAAGAAGGTCCAGGATTCCCAGAGATCAGGAGCTGCAGCAGATGACGTTTATGTCCCCAGGTACTATGAGAGACTTTGTTTTCTGTCAGACCAGACTGAAGTCAGGGAATCCCTCTCCACTCTTCCTTCCACTCTTCCTTCCACCCTATCTTCCACCCCAGCTGAGGCTTCCGATGTCCAACCTGGGACTTCCAGCCAGGAAGAAGTGGAGGAGCCCAGCTGGAGCCAGGTATAGCATTGTTCAACAGATTTCTGGTCAATAAATAAATTATGTTTACTAGATGTGATTATTGATCACTAATTGCTGATTTAATAAAGTTTTTTACATATCAATAGACAGTAGTGGGCAAAAATAATTGGGACAACAATGAAAAATGCTGAGCTCAGAATGATAGTCTGTTAGATTTGTTTACATTCAATTTGCAACAGTCATGAGGTGAAAATTGTGTGTCATTGATGAAGAAAAAACTAAAACAATGTCCCTTTTTCATACACACGAAGACCTCAGCCAGGAGGAGGCTGTGGAATGTGGCAGCCAGGAGGAGGCTGTGGAATGTGGCAGCCAGGAGGAGGCGGGGGTTAATGGCAGCCAGGAGGCGGGGCTAAGTGGCAGCCAGGAGAAGGCCGGGCCCAGTAGGAGCCTGACAGAATCGCAGGTCCCTCCCCTCCGCCTTCCAAACAAAAGACCCAGGAAGGTGAGTAACGTGCAGGATTCAGCACTCAGGCTGATTCAGGAGGCTTCTGCATCCCCCAGAGCCTTCCCCACTCCTGAAGAGGCCTTTGCCTGCATGGGTGCCACAAAACTGAAGGACATGCAGGAGGGTCAACGCCTCATGTGTAAGGACCTTCTTTATAAAATGTTAACTAAGGGGGTGAGGGGCGAAATCACACCCAATACCCACCTGTGTGAGTTGGACCATCCTCCTCCTCCTCCTCCTGCCACAACTCCACCACCACAGACACAGTGTGGAAGGAAGCGTGGAAGGAAGACCAGAGAGTGATGACCTGGGTTCAGTCTGGTCTGACAAAAGATGCAGGCTCTTGTATGACCACAGCCTGGGGACATACATGTCATCTGCTGCTGTTCATGATCTCTTGGACTTCTGGACCAGATTGCACTCCCTTAGATATGGACTCCTCAGGCCACCAATTTAGCCATGAAATAATTGATGTGTGCCCTGGGGGCCAAAGGCTTCACCAATTTCTGCTGTTTCTCCAGCATTGCCTTCCTCTTTGTTTGGTTAGGACCCCTTAACAAAGGAATTTTTGTTTCAATTATACTTGCCTATGTGTGTTTTCCTTCTAAAAGGACAGTTTGTTTGTGAGGAGGCAGGTACATTTCAAAAATACAATGTGAAATTAACGAGAGACACCAACACCAAACAATCTCCTTGAGATTAAATAATACAAGATAATAATGGTGCTGTTGTAACTTGACACACAAAACACACCCAAAAATATTCTGGAGTTTAAAAAAAAAATAAACATCAGGCTTGAAAAAAATACTAACCAAAAAAAATAAATAAAATACAAAAAAAGTTTGAATCAGATGTGACAAATACAAATATTATATTGATGAAATCAACAGAAATAATAAAGAAAGAAGTTTGTGAGAAGTCTGTGTGAATATGAGCAGCAAAACAACTTCATTATTTTAGCATTAGAAAGAAGAACAGAGTGCGCTGTATTAAACAAATTAAAACATTGCAGCCTGACGAACGTGCTATATTCATTCCGAACACTAATTTTACCAGACTGAGTAGTTCCGTCTCGGAATTTATTCTGAGCATGCGTGGCACTTTGTGCGTTGGAAATGTCCACACACGGTCGGAATTGACGTGATCGGATTTTGTTGTCAGAAAATTTTATAGCCTGCTCTCAAACTTTGTGTGTCGGAAAATGCGATGAAAAAAGTCTGATGGAGCCCACACACGGTCGGAATTTCTGACAACAGGCTTCGATCGCACATTTTCCGTCGGAAAATCCGACCGTGTGTACAGGGCATAAGACTTTAATACTCCCTGAGTTTTCTGGCTACTCTTTTTTAATTCAATTTAATTTTAATTAATAACTCCTCTCTTACTTTTCCTTCAAATCTTAACTTACATTGCTCCTACAATGTAGGGTGTTTTCATTAAAAACACTTTTAAACTCACTTACTTTATCCTTACCACAATGTAGGGTGTTTTCATTAAAACACTCCCTCTCCACACAGCCCCCTGCACACCTAAAACACTTTCATTTGTAACCTTGAAATCATTGTTTGCCATTACCTTTAAAGAGTAATCAAAACACATTAAACATTTTTTCTAAACAATTACACTTCTTGCAAGCAATTTAAGCGCTTATACTCTATAAATCTATAAACAAATATTTGTAAAGGGGAGACCTTCCTCATTTGTACTGTATGTCTGTTTTAGTCTCTTGAGATATTTGTTGACACTCTGTTGGAATGTACCAGTGGCTGTGGTAACTTAATCAAAAAAGCTTTCTCTTGTTTAACCATTAACATATCCCTTTGAATTCTCTGTGTAACTCTGGTTATAATTTTTTTTATAGTAGTTAAAGCTTTAAATTTACATTGCATAGCTAAAACCCCTTTTTTCCCATATGCACCACAGCAACATCAGTTTCCTTAATTTCCTTAGTCTTTTTAACACCTTAGGTGATGACCTACCCACATTTGAGATTTTCCCCATACCTTCTTTCATTTTTTAAAGAAAAGTTAGCAGATTATATGAACATACATACAAAAGTACTTACCACTCTCACGATATTTGGGTGTGAGCAAGGGAGATTCCTAATTTACTTTGTCCCTATTTCTGACTAAAATAACTACCAAAATCTCCATAGAAGCCCCAGGCTGCTACAACAAACAGAATGTAAGTAATATCTTCCAACCAGTAATCACAAGTTTCTACAATGATACCAGTGAAGTAATACTAATGTGCAAGTACTTCCAAAGCACCTGATCAGAGGCGTCTGTCCTATAAGGGTGGGCAACCCAGGTGAAACTTAGGAATTAACCAATTCTGTCACCAAAGCGGCCTACACCCTCACCAATAAAAATACTCAAGAAAAACAATTCTCCCCTTTTAATTTTTTAAGTTCCTATCAAAATTAATCTATATTAAAGATATTACCTAATTACTTGAGAATTTAAAACTCTGACACCAAACTGTAAGGTGCACCTTCACCTTTAACCACTGGTCCTGATTAGGGATGAGCTTCGAGTTCGAGTCAAACTTATGTTCGACTCAAACATCAGCTGTTCGCAAGCTCAGTGAACAGCGAACAATTTGGGATGTTCACGGCAAATTCGAATGCCGCAGAACACCCTTTAAAAGTCTATGGGAGAAATCAAAAGTGCTAATTTTAAAGGCTTATATTCATGGTATTGTCATAAAAAGTTTTTGGGGACCTGGGTCCTGCCCCAGGGGACATGGATCAATGCAAAAAAAAGTTTTAAAAACAGCCATTTTTTCAGGAGCAGTAAATTTAATAATGCATACGGGAAACAATAAAAGTGTAATAACCCTTTAAATTTCATACCTGGGGGGTGTCTATAGTATGCCTGTAAAGGGGCGCATGTTTCCCGTGTTTAGAACAGTCTGACAGCAAAATGACATTTCAAAGGAAAAAAGTCATTTAAACTACTCGCGGCTATTAATGAATTGCCGGTCCGACAATACACATAAAAGTTCATTGATAAAAATGGCATGAGAATCCCCCACAGGGGAACCCCGAACCAAAATTAAAAAAAAAAATGATGTGGGGGTCCCCCTAAATTCCATACCAGGCCCTTCAGGTCTGGTATGGATATTAAGGGGAACCCCGGCCAAAATTTAAAAAAAAAAAAAAAAAGGCATGGGGTCCCCCTCAAAATCTATACCAGACCCTTCAGGTCTGGTATGGATTTTAAGGGGAACCCTGAGCCAAAATAAAAAAAAACATTGTGGGGTCCCCCCAAAAATCCATACCAGACCCTTATCCGAGCCCGCAACCTGGCAGGCCGCAGGAAAAGAGGGGGGACGAGAGAGCGCCCCCCTCCTGAACCATACCAGGCCACATGCCCTCAACATTGGGAGGGTGCTTTGGGGTAGCCCCCAAAACACCTTGTCCCCATGTTGATGAGGACAAGGGCCTCATCCCCACAACCCTGGCCGGTGGTTGTGGGGATCTGCGGGCGGGGGGCTTATCGGAATCTGGAAGCCCCCTTTAACAAGGGGACCCCCAGATCCCGGCCCTCCCCCCTGTGTGAAATGGTAAGGGGGTACCCCTACCATTTCACTAAAAAACTGTCAAAAATGTAAAAAATGACAAGAGACAGTTTTTGACAATTCCTTTATTTAAATGCTTCTTCTTTCTTCTATCTTCCTTTGGTTTCTTCCTCCATCTTCTTCTTCTGGTTCTTCTGGTTCTTCTGGTTCTTCCTCCAGTGTTCTCGTCTGGCATCTTCTCCACGGCGTCGGTGTCTTCTTCCCTTCTTCTCCTCGGGCCGCTCTGCATCCATGATGGCATGGAGGGAGGCTCCCGCTGTGTGACGCTTCTCCTCTTCTGACGGTTCTTAATAACGGAGGGCGGGGCCACCCAGTGACCCCGCTCCCCTCTGACGCACGGTGACTTGACGGGACTTCCCTGTGACATTCCCCGTGACGCACTGGTGGTTTATGGTTAAGATGGGCGTTACCAACCATTTTCCACCAATAAGGGGTATATGTTCAAAGGACATATTTCCTTTAACATGCATTCAACCAATCAGAATGTCATATAATTAACTCTTTACATCTCTGTATCTAAGAAAACTCATTATGTCACATTATATTATGTCACCTAGACAGATATGACTCCAGACAGACTATCTCATGACAAACACGTTCCTCATTTCGGGTTTCAATTTCAGCATAAGTTCACTTCCTAGACAACAATAAATTTACCTGATCAACAAAATGATAAACCTAAAGGCGAAGAAGAGTATTAGATTGCATAGTATGAAGATAAGGGGGACTTTTTACATGCCCCTTTCAGTGGTCCTCTGAAGCCCATACATTATAAAACAGGTCAAGCTACCAAGCATCAGGATCCTTAATACTTCTCCAGCTTTGTGAAGAAAAATATTGCACACTGGAGTGTGTACAGCTTACTCAAAGCTCCTTGAGTAGAAAAAAGTCCATAGTGTATAGAAGATGGAATGACGGGGAGGTGGTGGATGGAGGTTGGAAAGATTCAGATAACTCCTGCAGCTTCTCAGCTTAGATCTGGGAAGGATCTCCAAAGGCAGTATGCAAAAGACAGAGCAAGGTTTCTGGAGTTAGTAAAACCATATGCACAACAAGTTTATTAAAATATCACACTTACATGTTAAAATTAAAAACTTGTTGTTCAGCAAGTAGGAACCAACACTATTACCGCAAACATGATGGAGTATAACTGCCACAGGAAGACAAGCGGGATATGCAGCAGGTAAGGACACCGTGGACATCATACACTCCTCTGGGAGCTGGAAGGCCAATCAGCAGCATCCTCAGTCACATGGGAGAAGTAGCAGCTGTCAATATCCAATAATGATGCCATCCAGGCAGGAAGTACCTATCTACTGGGGCCAGTGCCTTTAATGTTGGCAATGAGAAGGGTGATTCCAGGGCTCTGACCCCTTTATTAAATGTCTGTTACAGTACAGGAGAGGAGCCTGTAAAACTGCATAATGCTGAAGGTAAGGCTTTAAAGCTGGCCACATGAGTTACAATCCAAATGCACAAAATCTATTTAGTCACCTTTAGATCTATGTAGTAAAAGCCAAATAAAAATAATCCATGCAATTTGTACCCAATTAGGCAAGTTCTCATAATACATATATAAAATTCATTTTATAGTCCTGACCATAATAACAAAAGAAAATATTTACAGAAAATACTATAAATTCATTTCAACGTAGACTTGGGTCTACTGGTATTCTTTAGTACATGCTATATCTATTGTGCTCTAAATCTAAAGGAGAATAGGAGTACTATTTACTTCGATGTACCCATAGAAATCAAATGATCATCATTCCACCAGACAGAAATTGATAAGTGTTATATATGTGTGTCTGTTCTCAATTTTCTGTATTGTATTTTTCCACCTAATATCTGTTTTTCCCCTAAGATAAGGCTGAAGCCTAGAATGTCTGCTCAGTGCATACTATTGAATGTGAAGTATAGACATGAATGTCTATAATCAAATCTATGAAGAAAAAGCATAAATTCACACTTACATTTCATGGAAACTAGAGAAAGAAATATATTGAGTGTGTGTATATATATATATATATATATATATATATATATATATATATTATCTCACAAGAGTGAGTACATCCTTCACATTTTTGTAAAATATTTTGTAAAATATTGCCATGCAGACCAATCTTTTCATGTGACAACACTGAAGAAATTACAGTTTGCTACAATGTAAAGTAGTGAGTGTACAACTTGTATAACAGTGTAAATTTGCTGTCCTCTCAAAATAACTCAACACACAGCCATTAATGTCTAAAACACTTGCAACAAAAGTGAGTACACCCCTAAGTAAAAATGTCCAAATTGGGCCCAATTAGCCATCTTCCCTCCCCGGTGTAATGTGACTCGTTAGTGTTACAAGGTCTCAGGTGTGAATGGGGAGCAGGTGTGTTAAATTTGGTGTAATCTCTCTCACTCTCTCATACTGGTCACTGGAAGTTCAACATGGCACCTCATGGCAAAGAACTCTCTGAGGATCTGAAAAAAGAATTGTTGCTCTACATAAAGATGGCCTAGGCTATAAGAAGATTGCCATGACCCTGAAAGTGAGCTGCAGCATGGTGGCCAAGAACATACAGCTGTTTAACAAGACAGGTTCCACTCAGAACAGGTCTTGCCATGGTGGGCCAAAGAAGTTGAGTGCACATGCTCAGCATCATATCCAGAGGTTGTCTTTGGGAAATAGACGTACGAGTTCTGTCAGCATTGCTGCAGAGGTTGAAGGGGTGGGGAGTCAGCCTGTCAGTGCTCAGACCATACGACGCACTCCGTATCAAATTGGTCTGCATGGCTGTTGTCTCAGAAGGAAGCCTTTTCTAAAGATGATGCACAAGAAAGCCCACTGAAGAAAAGAAGACTAAGGACATGGATTACTGGAACCATGTCTTATGGTCTGATGAGACCAAGATAAACTTATTTGGTTCAGATGGTGTCAAGCATGTGTGGCATCAACCAGGTGAGGAGTACAAAGACAAGTGTGTCTTGCCTACAGTCAAGCATGGTGGTGAGAGTGTCATGGTCTGGGGCTGCATGAGTGCTGGTGAGCTACAGTTCATTGGGGGAACCATGAATGCCAACATGTACTGTGACATACTGAAGCAGAGCATAATCCCCTCCCTTCAGAGAGTGGGCCGCAGGGCAGTATTCCAACATGATAACGACACCAAACACACCTCCAAGATGACCACTGCCTTGCAAAAGAAGCTGAGGGTAAAGGTGATTGACTGGCCAAGCATGTCTCCAGACCTAAACCCTATTGAGCATCTGTGGGGCATCCTCAAATGGAAGGTGGAGAGCGCAAGATCTCTAACATCCACCAGCTCTGTGATTTCGTCATGGAGGAGTGGAAGAGGACTCCAATGGCAACCTGTGAAGCTGTGGTGAACTCTATGCCTGAGAGGGTTAGGGCAGTGCTGGAAAATAATGGTTGCCACACAAAATATTGACACTTTGGGCCCAATTTGGACATTTTCACTTAGGGGTGTACTCACTTTTGTTGCCAGCGATTTAGACATTAATGGCTATGTGTTGAGTTATTTTGAGAGGACAGCAAATTTACACTGTTATGCCCTGTACACACGGTCGGATTTTCCGATGGAAAATGTGCGATCGGAGCTTGTTGTCGGAAATTCCGACCGTTTGTGGGCTCCATCAGACTTTTTCCATCGGATTTTCCGACACACAAAGTTTGAGAGCAGGCTATAAAATTTTCCAACAACAAAATCCGATTGCGTCAATTCCGACTGTGTGTGGACAATTCACGCACGCGCAAAGTGTCACGCATGCTCAGAATAAATTCCAAGACGGAACTGCTCGGTCTGGTAAAATTAGCGTTCAGAATGGATATAGCACTTTCATCAGGCTGCAATGTTTTAAATTGTTTAATGCAGCGCACTCTCTTCTTCTTTATAATGCTAGAAGAATTAAGTTGTTTAGCTGCTCATATTCACATAGAGTTCTCATAAACTTCTTTCTTTATTATTTATCGTGATTTCATCAATATAATATTTTTATTTGTCACATCTACTGAAAAAATATTATTTTTTGGATGTTTTTAGATTAAATTTTTTTTTTTTTTAAAGCCTTATCTTGTGTTTTATGTATTTATTTATTTATTTATTTTTTACTCCAGAATAGTTTTGGGTATGTTTTGTCTGTCAAGTTACCACAACACCATTGTTATCTTGTATTATTTAATCTCAAGGAGATTGGTTGGTGTTGGTGTCTCTTGTTAATTTCACATTGTATTTTTGAAATGTACCTGCCTCCTCACAAACAAACTGTCCTTTTTGAAGGAAAACACACATAGGCGAGTATAATAAATCAAACCAAAAATTTATTAAGGGGTCCTAACTAAAGAAAGAGGGAGGCAACGCTGGAGAAACTGCTGAAATTGGCGAAGCCTTTGGCCCCCAGGGCACACATCAACTATTTTACTGCAAAATTGGTGGCCTGAGGAGTCTATATATAAGGGAGTACAATCTGGTACAGAAGTCCAAGAGATCATGAACAGCAGCCGATGACATCTATGTCCCCAGGCTGTGGTCATACAAGAGCCTGCATCTTTTGTCAGACCAGACTGAACCCAGGCCATCACTCTCTTGTCTTCCTTCCATGCTTCCTTCCATGCTGTGTCTGTGTTGGTGGAGTTGTGGCAGGAGGAGGAGGAGGATGGTCCAACTCACTCAGGTGGGTATTGGGTGTGATTTAACCCCTCAACCCCTTAACCCCTTTTTCAATGTTTTATAAATGATTTCCTCACACATGAGGCATTGGCCCTCCTGCATGTCCTGCAGTTTTGTGGCAGCCATAGAGGTAAAGGCCTCTTCACGAGTGGGGAAGGGTCTGAGGGATGCAGAAGCCTCCTGAATCAGCCTGAGTGCTGAATCCGCCACGTTACTCCCCTTCCTGGGTCTTTTGTTTGGAAGGCGGAGGGGAGGAACCTGGGATTCTGTGAGGCTCCTACTGGGCCCGGCCACCTCGTGGCTGACACTTACCCCGCCTCCTTCTGGCTGCCACTAACCCCCGCCTCCTCCTGGCTGCCACATTCCACAGCCTCCTCCTGGCTGAGGTCTTCCTGTGTATGAAAAAGAGACATAGTTTTAGTTTTTTCTTCATCAATCACACACAATTTTCAGCTCATGACTGTTGCAAATTGAATGTTCACAACATTTTTGCCCACTATCATTTTTGCCCACTACTGTCTATTGATATGTAAAACACTTTATTAAAACAGCAATTAGTGATCAATAATAACATCTAGTAAACATCATTTATGTTTTGCCAGGAAATCTGTAAAACAATGCTATACCTGGCTCAAGCTGGGCTCCTCCACTTCTTCCTGGCTGGAAGTCCCAGGTTGGACATCGGAAGCCTCAGCTGGGGTGGAAGATGAGGTGGAATATAGGGTGGAAGGAAGAGTGGAAGGAAGGGTTGAGAGGGATTCCCTGACTTCAGTCTGGTCTGACAGAAATTGCAGTCTCTCATAGTACCACAGCCTGGGGACATAAACGTCATCTGCTGCAGCTCCTGATCTCTGGGAATCCTGGACCTTCTTGTGCTGCCTAAGATAAGTGCTCCTCAGGCCACCAATTTAGGCTTTTAAATATGGGATGGTTGCTGTGGGGACCACCGGCTTCACCAACTCCAGCAGTTTCTCCAGCGCTGCCTGCCTCTTTTGTTTATGATTATAGTGCGGGTGTTTCACCTGCCACAGACAGGGCAGCTCCCTGTACTTGTCTATGAACAGGGAGAGGAAGTTGTGGTCATTGAAGCCATCCATTTTATTTGCAATACACAAGACAAACCCTAATGTCAGGCTAAAGTCTCCTAATCTTGTCCCAATATAGGCCTCAATCTATAAGCAGTATAGGCCCAAGTTTAAATGTTACCTTTGTTATCACGATCAGCGCTTCGGATACTCCTTCCTCCACACACAGATCGTATGTACTACGCACGCATGTTACGATTTATATACACTGCGCATGCGTGAAACTCCACCCGCCCCTGACGTTCTTTCTAGTCTATTCCCCGCCCCTTCTTGTTCGGAGCAGTGGAGAAGAGCACATGGCGGAGACAGAGCAGGTGCGTGCTAATTACAGCAACGAGGAGGAGGAAAGCCCGGAGCCAGAAACGTCACGATCCCAGAGGAGACAATTTAAGGCCTCAAATATGCCCTTGGTGGAGATGGTCGACATACTGAAGAGGACCGATTATGAAGTATGGACCTTACCCCAACCCCAATGTCAGAAAGGCCAAGATCATGGTGAAAGTTGTGAAGAATCTGCACCATAATTTTGGGGTACGGCGATCCAAGGATCAACTCAGGAGGTGGTGGTCAGACCTCAAATTAAGTAAGCACGATCGGTATAGAAGGATCAGGAGAGTGCTGCAAAAAAGTAAGTAGTTGTTCTGTGTTCCTATTCTTTCTTTTTATTACGTTCATGCTGCTCCATGTGCTTTTCTTTACTGTTGTACAGTTTAAAATGGCAACTTTCATGTTCATGGACACATCATTAGTTTGTAGGAAACATTGTTTTGTCCAGATGCATTTCAATACATTTTTTCTGGCCTACTTCTCTTAAAATAAATTTGGTGTTTAGATGGGTTTGTAACTAGAATGAAATGCAAACTAGATTCTATGTAAGGAGAGGACACACAGCAGGTGTGTACACATCTGGACGCTGGAGCACTAGTGTGGGACATAAGAACACCCTTTTTATTAGGGAACCCACACAGGTGCTCCAGTGTATACTATAGGGGTGTCTCCATCTGTGAAGCTTGTACAAAACAGGTAAGTATTCAAGCTTGACAAAGGACAAAAATATTTATTCATCTTGGAACTCTGCCAAAACAGACAATTTTACCCCACTTCCAAGCAATGTTTCATATTCCTATTTCTGCCATGAAATATCTGTGTGCTAAGTATACCTATTTTTTTTTTACATAGGGGAGAAAAGACTTGGAGGACACCACTCATCAGAGGAGACCACGGACCCCCCACCTCAGGAAGAAGGGGAAATCCCACAAACACAACGGGAGGAGGAAGAGGGAGATGTGGTGGAAATTGTCACCACAACAGGTGAGTGTCTGCGACCACAGCCTCAGGTAAGAGCTGGATGCCTGCATATTTATAATACATGGTGTGTTTTTTTTTTTTCTATATTTTTAGGTGATAGTGATGTTGTGGATGAAGGTCATTTCACCAGTGTAAGTGCCCAGATCCTGATCGGGGAGATCATGGGTGTAATAGGCACTTGGGAAACATCAAGCAAAACATCAATGATGTTCAAAAGAAAATGAAGAACATCACTGATGTTTTAGGGAGAGTTTAAAGCCCCTCAAAATCCCTTACTTATTTCTGTTTTTTTTTTCTGAAAATTTTTTGCACATTTTTTGACATATTCTAGAAAAGCCAAATTTTGAAGAAACACAGTGTGTCAACATGTGTTATCTGCCATCATGGGAGATCAATGTACGCGTTTGGGGGGTGCAACCCCTTCCTCAATAATAAAGTAGCTGAGAGAAAGGAGTTGCACCCACAAAACACTTCCATTGATCCCCCATTATGGCAGCTAGCACATGTTGACATTTGGCAATTTGTGTGCATCTTCAAAATTTGGCTTTTCCAGGGGTGACTTCACCCCATCTGCTGAATGCAATATCAAACACAGTTTATAATACTCATGTCTGATATTGCCTTCAATTTCTACAAAAGTTGAACTTTGTAAGTTCCAGAGTTGTGTATTTCTTGTTGTTTTTAAACATGCCTGTTTTACCTTAAAAGACAATTTCTACTTTTAATGTGACCTAAAAAATTGTTATATAACAAACATGTTGGTTTGTTTTACAAACCTTTTATAAATGCGCATGTGATTGTGCTTTGTTAAAAAGATGAGAATCAACAATGTGTGGCTTCTTCTTTAAATGCTCAAAAGCATTTTTTGGTTGTAAAGTTGGTGTTTTCAGTGACAATGGGGGTTATTTACTAAAGGCAAATCCACTTTGCACTACAAGTACAGTTTCAGTGCAGTCTCAAGTGCACTTGTAGTGCAAAGTGTCTTTGCCTTTAGTAAATAACACCCAACAGTGCTTTTTAATTTTACACAATCACGCCATTTTCAGGACTCCCAAAATTTCTGTCAAGGTCAGCTAAAAGAAAGACAAGCAGTATATCTAAGCAAATATTTGTTCAGTTTAAAAATGTGTTTTATTTAAAAAATGTCTCAGACATTGTCTGGCATATTGATGGCCCCCCTACCAGCAAAGCATTTCATGTATCTTATACGGACCTCGCAGGCACTCTGGGGGGGGGCAAGCCAGGATGGCCAGCTTCAAGCGCCATCAGGGTTGGTTCATTGAGATTAATTCCGACTTCAGGCCCAACTGAGCCAGCATAGTTCACAGAATTTCTCCTTAAAAAGTTGTGGAGAACACAGCAAGCCAGGATGATGTGATTGAGTTTATATTCCGCCATGTGTATCGGTGTAAGAAATAGGCGGAACCGGCTGGCCATTATTCCAAACGTGTTCTCCACCACTCTTCTGGCTCTGACCAGCCGGTAATTAAGAACCTCTGGTCCGGGGTGAGGGTCCTCATAGGGAATGACCGCATAAGATGGTCCCCCAGCGCAAACGCTTCATCCACAACGAAGACGAATGGGAGTCCTTCTGCACTTTCTTCTGGAGGTGGCAAGTCCAAGCTGCCATTCTGGACATGCCTGTAGAACTCCGTCTGGGCGATGACTCCACCATCTGACATCCGGCCATTCTTCCCCACGTCCACATACAGGAACTCGTAAGTAGCCGACACCACCGCCAACATCACAATACTATTGAACTCCTTGTAGTTGTAATAGTATGACCTCAAGTTGAGTGGTGGGAAGATGTGGACGTGTTTCCCATCAATTGCCCCTTCGCAATTAGGAAAGTGCCACCGCTGGGCAAAGTGGGATGCCACAGTCTCCCATTCCTGTGGGTTGGACGGAAACTGTGGAGTCAAACAAGAAAAAAATTAATAATTTTGCACATAAACATGGAAAGCAGATTAGACACAAACATTCTTGGCCAACATCAGTATAACATTTATTTTACGGAGTATTTAAAGACAAAGGTATAAGGTCCACCTATCAGATTCCTCCCCCCCTCTCATGGGCCATTTTTTAAATTTTATGGGGGGAGGGGGAGATGTTTTGTACAGGTAACCCTCTCCACTTCATTGAGAGATGAATGACTAAATAATGTGTATTACTTTGGCCAGCCCCTCCTTACTTACATTATTGGCAGCCCACTGGACAGGTAAGAGGTGTCATAATACAAAGATATAAATACACACTGTACACATTTTAGCACATTTTTACCTATCAAGATAATAATAGGATGTTAAGAATTTTAAACAGTACCATTTGAAATTATTCAGGTAGGCCCTTGCACTACATGCTTTGGGAAATTCATCAATAAATATGACCACAAAAGAGGTGGGTATAGTGTGTATGGGTTTGGCAAAGTCAGCAGATAGAGGATTGGTATCAGCTGAGTTAGCAGTTGGGGGGGGGTTCCAAATTATTTTGGGACCCAAAAAAAAGCCTCTGGCACTCTGCCAGAATTTCAAGCACAAATCACATTTTTACACATTTTAGGGGGTGTTTGGGGTAAAGCACTACTATGGAGCTGACAAAATAAATTGTTAAGTGACTACACAAGGTGAATATAGGTCCAGGAGAGCATGCTGGGGAGGTAAGTGAAGGCAAATATATATGAAGTACAAGAAAAAAATTACATAAAAATCCAGCATGCATGAGGACAAAGGGGACATTCACAGCATATTACAATCATGGTAATTAGGGAATGAGGAAAGAAATACAATACATTAGCAAACATTCTATACAATAAAATGTGATGTTAAAGGATAAAAATCTTACCTTAATCTACTCCTTCTGCAGGACCTGGATGATGGAAGAACAGGTCTCTGGGATAATGATCCCCAGAGCCTGGGGGAGATGCCTGTCGAGAACTTGAGGTCCTGCAGGCTTATCCCTGTCGCCAAGTATTGCAGGGTGGCGACTAGCCTCTGCTCTGGAGTGATGGCTTGCCTCATGCAGGTATCCTGCCTGCTGATATAAGGGGTCAGCAAAGCCAACAAACGGTGAAATACGGGGTCTGTCATCCGGAGAAAGTTCCTGAAATCGTCAGGATTATTCTCACGGATCTCACGGAGCAAAGGCATGTGACAGAACTGGTCACGCTGGAGCAACTAATTCTTGGTCCATGAACTCCTCCTCGCCCTGTTCATGGACTGGGCTTGTGTCAAAGTAAGGACCCTATGATGAGTACGTACACGCAACATGGCTAGAAAATGGTCGGCTGGTCAGAACGAAGTAACAGAACGCACTGAAGAACAGCAAGGCCTGTGAAGAGCGACCTGAAAATCAGTAACGAACAAACAAGAACACAATGACAAAGTCAATGGTAACTCGCTGCACGCACTGAAGACCAGATACAAACCCACAAGCACAAACTGAACACCAGAAAAACGAACTGAAAACCACGAGTCTGAAAAAGCGTGAATCGTCTCTCACCAAACTTTTACTAACACGAGATTAGCAAAAGGAGCCCAAAGGGTGCCGCACTTGGTACTGAACTGCCTTTTTTTGGTCTCGTCATACGTGGTGTACGTCACCGCGTTCTTGACGTTCGGAAATTCCGACAACTTTGTGCGACCGTGTGTATGCAAAACAAGTTTGAGCCAACATCCGTCTGAAAAAACCCATGGATTTTCTTGTCGGAATGTCCTTTCAATGTCCGACCGTGTGTATGGGGCATTATACAAGCTGTACACTCACTACTTTACATTGTAGCAAAGTGTAATTTCTTCAGTGTTGTCACATGAAAAGATTGGTCTGCATGGCAATATTTTACAAAATTTTTTACAAAAATGTGAGGGTTGTACTCACTTTTGTAAGATACTGTATATGGCTCAAGATGAAAAGAAGCAAAGATCTAACCTTAACAATGAAAAACAGATGGGGGTTACAGAAATGTCATCTATAATTTTTTTGTAGGGCTTTTCTAACCTTTGCAAATCAGGCTTTGTTTGAAAACACCATAAATTTAACCTATTAATCTTATTATCCTGCCTTTTTTTTTATAACTGACATAACACATAATTAGCTCATCAGCTGTGCTACACATATACTTTAAAAGCTGTTTAATGTTCAGGATCAGAATGATAAACACTGTATTCTTTCAAAGCTATGCTCCAAAAGCTGAAGGGAACTGACAGTACAAAGCATTTACATTGCATTCAGTACATGATCCATGATATTAGAGTGGAAATTCAATATAAAGTAGGTATACTCATTGCTCTAGTCTGCATGTGTTTCTGCTATACAGTTTTATTTCAACAGACCAAACCACCCATTGTCTTCTCCAAATGCATACATTTCTACGCAGTCTGCTATACATTTTTTTTGTAAACCTGCGTATATCATGGTAAGTGCTGAAAATGTAATTATCTCTAAAGAGATAGAATCTGTTCCTCCCCGTCTATTAAATAAAACAATGTCATTGTGCAAATAAATGCTACAAACAATATAAACATCCTTGTGTAAGATATTCAGTAAATATATCAAGAGACAAGCAGAAAAAAATATATATACTTCATAATACTGTGTTGATACTTGTGTGCAGTGAAAGGTTTGAATTTTTTGGTTTCTGAAAGATACCTTCTATGCCCTAGGTCAAGGGGCAGCAACCTTTTTCCACTTAAGGGCCAGATTCCATGTATGTAAAAGCATGGAGGGGCGTATTTACCTGCTAATAAATGGAGATAATAAACTGAACCCACACTTCTGGACTCCTTTACATTACACAGCCCCCATACCTTTTCACCCCTTTACATTACACAGTCCCCCCTGCATATTACACAGCCCCCCTGCACATCACACAGTCCCCTCCTACCCAGCCCCCCTGCATATTACACATCCCCCCATGTTATTCTTTAACAATGCGCACATTCGTGGGATATCGACAAACTACGGTACTTAAAAATCTCCATAGGTGACGTTTATTAAAATTTTTTTACAGGCTACTAGTTTAGAGTTACAGAGGAGGTCTAGTGCTAGAATTAGGGAAGAGCTTCGAGTTCGAGTCGAACTCATGTTCGACTCGAACATTGGCTGTTCGTAAGTTCGCCGAACAGCGAACAATTTGGGGTGTTCGCGGCAAATTCGAATGCCGCGAAACACCCTTTAAAAGTCTATGGGAGAAATCAAAAGTGCTAATTTTAAAGGCTAATATGCAAGTTATTGTCATAAAAAGTGTTTGAGGACCCAGGTCCTGCCCCAGGGGACATGGATCAATGCAAAAAAAAGTTTTAAAAACGGCTGTTTTTTCAGGAGCAGTGATTTTAATAATGCTTAAAGTCAAACAATAAAAGTGTAATATCCCTTTAAATTTCGTACCTGGGGGGTGTCTATAGTATGCCTGTAAAGGGGCGCATGTTTCCTGTGTTTAGAACAGTCTGACAGCAAAATGACATTTTGAAGGAAAAAACTCATTTAAAACTACCCGCGGCTATTGCATTGCCGACAATACACATAGAAGTTCATTGATAAAAATGGCATGGGAATTCCCCACAGGGGAACCCCGAACCAAAATTTAAAAAAAAAATGACGTGGGGGGTCCCCCTAAATTCCATACCAGGCGTTTCAGGTCTGGTATGGATTTTAAGGGGAACCCCACGCCAAAAAAAAAAAAAAAAACAGCGTGGGGTCCCCCCAAAAATCCATACCAGACCCTTATCCGAGCACGCAACCTGGCAGGCTGCAGGAAAAGAGGGGGGGACGAGAGTGCGCCCCCCCCTCCTGAACCGTACCAGGCCACATGCCCTCAACATTGGGAGGGTGCTTTGGGGTAGCCCCCCAAAACACCTTGTCCCCATGTTGATGAGGACAAGGGCCTCATCCCCACAACCCTGGCCGGTGGTTGTGGGGGTCTGCGGGCGGGGGGCTTATCGGAATCTGGAAGCCCCCTTTAACAAGGGGACCCCCAGATCCCGGCCCCCCCTGTGTGAAATGGTAAGGGGGTACAAAAGTACCCCTACCATTTCACTAAAAAACTGTCAAAAATGTTAAAAATGACAAGAGACAGTTTTTGACAATTCCTTTATTTAAATACTTCTTTCTTCTATCTTTCTTCATCTTCTGGTTCTTCTGGTTCTTCTGGCTCTTCTGGTTCTTCCTCTGGCGTTCTCGTCCAGCATCTCCTCCGCGGCGTCTTCTATCTTCTTCTCCTCGGGCCGCTCCGCACCCATGGCATGGGGGGAGGCTCCCGCTCTTCTCTTCTTCTTCATCTTCTTCTCTTCTTCTCTTCTTCTTTTCTTCTCTTCTTCATTTTCTTCTCCGGGCCGCTCCGCACCCATGCTGGCATGGAGGGAGGCTCCTGCTGTGTGACGGCGCTCCTCGTCTGACAGTTCTTAAATAACGGGGGGCGGGGCCACCCGGTGACCCCGCCCCCCTCTGACGCACGGTGACTTGACGGGACTTCCCTGTGACGTCATGGGGAATGCCACAGGGATGTCCCGTCATGTCCCGTGCGTCAGAGGGGGGCGGGGTCACCGGGTGGCCCCGCCCCCCGTTATTTAAGAACTGACAGACGAGGAGCGCCGTCACACAGCGGGAGCCTCCCTCCATGCCAGCATGGGTGCGGAAGAAAATGAAGAAGAGAAGAAGAGAAGAAGAGAAGAAAAGAAGAAGAGAAGAAGATGAAGAAGATGAAGAGAAGAGCGGGAGCCTCCCCCCATGCCATGGGTGCGGTGCGGCCCGAGGAGAAGAAGATAGAAGACGCCGCGGAGGAGATGCTGGACGAGAACGCCGGAGGAAGAACCAGAAGAGCCAGAAGAACCAGAAGAACCAGAAGATGAAGGAAGATAGAAGAAAGAAGAAGTATTTAAATAAAGGAATTGTCAAAAACTGTCTCTTGTCATTTTTAACATTTTTGACAGTTTTTTAGTGAAATGGTAGGGGTACTTTTGTACCCCCTTACCATTTCACACAGGGGGGGGGCCGGGATCTGGGGGTCCCCTTGTTAAAGGGGGCTTCCAGATTCCGATAAGCCCCCCGCCCGCAGACCCCCACAACCACCGGCCAGGGTTGTGGGGATGAGGCCCTTGTCCTCATCAACATGGGGGCAAGGTGTTTTGGGGGGCTACCCCAAAGCACCCTCCCAATGTTGAGGGCATGTGGCCTGGTACGGTTCAGGAGGGGGGGGCCGCACTCTCGTCCCCCCCTCTTTTCCTGCGGCCTGCCAGGTTGCGTGCTCGGATAAGGGTCTGGTATGGATTTTTGGGGGGACCCCACGCCGTTTTTTTTTTTTTTTTTTGGCGCGGGGTTCCCCTTAAAATCCATACCAGACCTGAAGGGTCTGGTATGGAATTTAGGGGGAACCCCACGTCATTTTTTTTTTAAATTTTGGCCAGGGTTCCCCTTAATATCCATACCAGACCTGAAGGGCCTGGTATGGAATTTAGGGGGACTCCCACGTCATTTTTTTTTTTTAATTTTGGTTCGGGGTTCCCCTTTGGGGAATTCCCATGCCGTTTTTATCAATGAACTTCTATGTGTATTGTCGGCAATGCAATAGCCGCGGGTAGTTTTAAATGAGTTTTTTCCTTCAAAATGTCATTTTGCTGTCAGACTGTTCTAAACACAGGAAACATGCGCCCCTTTACAGGCATACTATAGACACCCCCCAGGTACGAAATTTAAAGGGATATTACACTTTTATTGTTTGACTTTAAGCATTATTAAAATCACTGCTCCTGAAAAAACTGCTCCTGCGAACTGAACAGGGGAGTGTTCGGCTCATCCCTAGCTAGAATTATTGCTCTCGCTCTAATGATTGTGGAGATACCTCACATGTGTGGTTTGAACACTGTTTCCATTTGCGGTCACGACTTGCGTATGTGTTCGCTTCTGCGTGCGAAGACAGAGGAATGGGGCGCTTTAAAAAAAAAGTCTTATTTATTTTATTTTTATTTTTTATTTTTACACTGTTTTGTAATCCCGGATCGGCATCTGGAGTTTGAGGGCTTCAGGATGTATTGGGTGGGATGAAGCGTTCAACCCTGTGTCCAGGTCTTCCTGGAGACCTGCAAGGTGTGTGTGTCTAGGTCAGACTCATTATAAGCCAGGAGCTGGCCATAACTCAGTGCCCTTCTTTAGAGATAGGTGTGTGCTCCAGCCAGGAGAGGTGACCTACTCAGGATACAAGGTTCCATGTTGGAGAGATTCCTTAACCACAGGGTTTGGAGAGTTGGGAGAGTTGGGTAGCGGCCCCCCAAAGCACCTTGTCCCCATGTTGATGAGGACAAGGGCCTCATCCCCATAACCCTTGGCCGGTGGTTGTGGGGGTCTGTGGGCGGGGGGCTTATTGGGAATCTGGAAGCCCCCTTTAACAAGTGGACCCCCAGATCCCTCCCGCCCTGTGTGAAATGGTAATGGGGTACAAAAGTACCCCTACCATTTCACAAAAAAAAGTGTCAAAAATTTTAAAAATGACAAGGGACAGTTTTTGACAATTCCTTTATTTAAGGTCTTATTCTTTCCATTTTCTTCGGGTCTTCTTCCTCCCTTCTTCCTTTGGTTTCTTCCTCCATCTTCTTCTTCCTCTGGTTCTTCCTCCGATCCTCTGCTTCTTGCTCCGGTGTTCTCGTCCGGCATCTTCCTCCGTGGCGTTTTCTTCCCCGCTTCGTTCTTGGGCCACTCCGCATCCATTGGAGGCTCCCGCTGTGTGACGCTTCTCTTCTTCTGACACTTCTTAAATAACAGAGGGCAGGGCTACCCGGTGACCCCACCCCCCTCTGACGCACGGAGACTTGACGGGGCCTAAAAATCATGGATTACATGAAGGAACACAGAGTATATTCCTTAAAACATTGATCTACATATAAGTACAAGGGAGATTTCCCATATTTACCATTCCCATAGAGGTTCTATTCACGTGACTGCTCTGCCATAGAGTGTGTGCTTCCCTCCCATCTAGTCTGTGTATATCATTACAGGCTGATGCCTTATTGGTTGGCATGGCGTGGCTCTAAATGGCAGGCTTCCCTATTCCTGGTTAAGGACTGGATACATCTCCAATCCCTATACTTTGCATAAGTCAGCAGGAGATTAACTTGACCTTTTCCCGGGAAGTTAAGTATTGATTGCGGGTTGCCCTCCCTTCATTGCATATCCAAACATAGGATCCTTTGTAGGATCATTGTTTAAATAAAAAAGCCTAGGCACTGAATTGTCTGGTCTAACAGACACTTCTGTGAAGCTATGTTGCACGTCCTCCATAGATACAAGCTAAATGAAATATATTCATAATTACAATATTTTACAGCTATTAATGGAGATTTCACATAAAGTCATAAGGCAACAACAGATAGACCATAGACACAATGAACTTACACTGTTCTACATTTCTATCCACCCTCCATTATCTGCTCTCCTAATTTTGTTGCTTATTTACCACTGTAATTTTGTATATTGCACTTTCCATGAGTGCATACCCATTGTCATATGGCAATTAGGGATGAGCCGAACACCCTCCTGTTCACTTCACAGCAGAACTGCTGAACAGGGAAAATGTTCTAACTTGAACATCCAAACCCATTGAAGTCTATGGGAGCTGAACAGGAAAAATTAAATGTGCCCATTTTGAAGGCTTATATGCAAGTAATTGGCCATAAAAGGGTTATGGGGGTCTAGGTACTGGCCTGGGGGACAATCGTTTTTTTCAGGAGCAGTGAATTTAAATATACTTAAAGTGCAACAATAAAAATGAAAAAATCATTTAAATATTGTGCCTGAGGGGCCCCCTTAATGTGCTTGTAAAGTGTCACATCTGTAGTATGCATAAAACATGTTACAGCAAAAATGAAATTTTGAAAGAAAACAAAACTAGTCAAATCTCATTTAAAATGACTTGCGGTTACAATTGCCAGCATCCGGCTATTGAAAAAAACAGCGCGGGGTCCCAAAATCCATACCAGACCCTTATCTGAGCATGCAGCCCAGCAGATCAGGAAAGGGGAAGGGACGAGTGAGTGCCCTCCCTCCTGAACCAGTACCAGGCCACTTGCCCTCAGCATGAGGGGGTGGGTGCTTTGGGGTGGGGGGCTCTGAAAAATAGAAAAAATTTAAACCGCTCTCGGCTCCTGGGAGGCCTCCCGCCATATGCCCATTCTGTGCTTTGACATTTCTTATACAGGCAAGGGGTAGGCTACCTGGCTACGTCACCTGGTGGCACCACCCCTTCTGACATCATGTGGCATCACGTGATGTCAGAAGGGGGCGGTAACACTAGGTGACATAGCCGGGTGGCCCCACCCCTTTCCTATATAAGAAATGTCAAAGTGCAGATCGGGCATATGGCGGCCTCCCAGGAGTCGAGAGCTTTTTTTATTTCTCTTTTTTGGGTCTGGCAGGCATCATGATTGACGATAGATTTCCATTGAAGGATACTATTTTCTAATAAAGGGCTTGTCAAAAACAGTTCTTTGTGGTTATTTACGTTTTGACACTTTTTTGATGAATGGGTATTGGGTATGATGTACCCAATACCTATACACATGGGGGGAGCTAGGGCCCCCCTTCCAGATTCCGATGTTAACAGTACTGCAGTAGGGATGAGCTTCGAGTTCGAGTCAAACATGTTTGCCAGTTCGCCGAACAGCGAACAATTTGGGGTGTTTGCGGCAAATTCGAAAGCCGCGGAACACCCTTTAAAAGTCTATGGGAGAAATCAAAAGTGCTAATTTTAAAGGCTTATATGCATGGTATTGTCATAAAAAGTGTTTGGGGACCTGGGTCATGCCCCAGGGGACATGTATCAATGCAAAAAAAAGTTTTAAAAACGTCAGTTTTTTCAGGAGCAGTGATTTTAATAATGCTTAAAGTGAAACAATAAAACTGTAGTATTCCTTTAAATTTCGGACCTGGGGGTGTCTATAGTATGCCTGTAAAGGGGCGCATGTTTCCCGTGTTTAGAACAGTCTGACAGCAAAATGACATTTCAAAGGAAAAAAAGTCATTTAAAACTACTCGCGGCTATTAATGAATTGTCGGTCTGACAATACACATAAAAGTTCATTGATAAAAACGGCATGGGATTTCCCCACAGGGGAACCCCGAACCAAAATTTTAAAAAAAATGGCATGGGGGTCCCCCTAAATTCCATACCAGGCCCTTCAGGTCTGGTATGGATATTAAGGGGAACCCCGTGCCAAAATTAAAAAAAAAATTACTTGGGGGTCCCCCTCAAAATCCATACCAGACCCTTTAGGTCTGGTATGGATTTTAAGGGGAACCCCGTGCCAAAATTAAAAATAAATGGCGTGGGGTCCCCCCAAAAATCCATACCAGACCCTTATCCAAGCATGCAACCTGGCAGGCCACAGGAAAAGAGGGGGGATGAGAAAGCGGCCCCCCCTCCTGAACCGTACCAGGCCACATGTCCTCAACTTTGCAATCCTCACAATTTAGTTGCTATTCTTCTTCTTCCCAAAACCAACCTCCCCTTCTCTTGCTCCCTTTGGAATGTTTGCTCTGCCTGTAACAAAGTCACCTCTGCCCACAACCTCTTTTTTTTTCACATTGTATTTTTGAAAAATTTATAACAAATAAACAACAACAAAAGCATCCAATAAAAAAGGTAGCTTTTGCTTTGTATTTACATTCAAAATTCAATGTACTGCTAAGCTGTGATCTCTTGTGTCATTAGCTTCCTTCTGCCTTTCCTATATAAATACTGTATTTAGCTACGGCATCACTGAAATGAGGGTTACATTTACAGCTGTTCAATATTTTTTTAAGAAACTATAATTTAATTCTATTGTATTTCTGGAAACTCATACTGAGGTCCATATGCAAAAGGTATTAAAATGTCCCTGGGTCTAATTCTAGAGGGGTCTCCATCATTTCTTTAAGTCAGTACAATTCGAGTTACTAGAGACAACATTGGACAGGAGACGTATATTGTATATTTTAATGTATGCATATTTGTTTCACTTCCCATATCTTATCCTTGCATACTATGGCCCCTTCCCATATTGCTCATCAGTGATCAATGAGGTTCTCTCCTTTGTGGCTCAACATACTACTATACAGGCTATCTGGCTGAGGGATTTCAGTACTCTCATTGATCCCTCTTTTCTAACATAAAACACCTTTAATGAAAACAGCACACTTATATGTCAACAATCAATAATCCACCAGTGGATAGTAACACAGCCAGTGGCAGCTGGTGCTCAATATTTTGAGGGGGCAAACAAACCTACCCCCTCATTTGCACCATCGCTGCAGCTGCCGCAGCCACCACAGCCGTCGCCACCCCCCTGAGGTAGATGGACGGGAAGGGGGCAGCGATCAGAGGCTTTACCTTAGGAGCTTGGTTCCTTACCTCAGGAGTTCAGTACACCCCGTTCCCCTGACTGCTGGTCACAGGAAGCGCCAGATTGAGAGTATGCTGAGAGAACAGCCAGGGGTTTTCCTACTGGCCGAAAAGGAAGTGGGCCCAATTGGGTCTCAGGACCCACTTCCTAAATGGCTGGGAGGAGAATCAGGAAGACCATAGTGAGTATTAATTCGCTATTGTCACCAGGGGTGTAACTAGAAATAGCAGGGCCCCATAGCAAAATGTTGTATGGGGCCCCCCTGCAAACAGCCCCCCCCACAGCTGCCCTAGTGTCAATTCAGCGTGACCTGTGCCACATACAGCGTGACCTGTGCCCAATGCATTGTGACCTGTGCCCAATACAGCATGACCTGTGCCCCATACAGCGTGACCTGTGCCCAATACAGCCTGGTCTGCCTGTGCCCCATACAGCCCCACTTATGCAGAGGAAGAGGCAAGCCACCCGGATCAGCAGAGAGCGGGATTGCCCGCTGTAATAGCTTTCATTTGAATTTCCTGTCTTCCCGGGGCTCATCGTCACATAGCCCCACCTCTTGGCCCGACGCCTTTGATGACGTCACATGTCCCGCATTGGATCGGCGTTCTGTCTATCAAAGGCACCGCACCAAAAGGTGGAGCTATGTAACATGAGCCCCCGGGAACACTGGAAGTTCTAATGAAAGCTCTTACATCGGGCAATTCAGCTCTCTGCTGATACGGACAGCTTGCCTCTTCCTTTCCTCTCTCTTCCCCTGGCTGGGAGACTGTGCCGGCGGTGCTCTTATCCTCACTGGGCCCCACTCAGCTGCGGGCCCCATAGTGCCCGCATGGGTCGCTATGGTGGTAGTTATGCCCCTGATTGTCACACAAATGGGTAAGCTCCGGGTGCAGTGCTCTGCATCCCGAGCTTCAAAAAAAAAAAAACCCCATTGAAATCCATGCATCTGGGCCCTCATGTAGATTAGGGGTGCATGGATTAGGTGAGTGGTGCTCCTGCACCCTTTATGGACGTGCCGCCACTGAACACAGCAGGTTGAGACACCAGAGCCAATCAGCTGAAGGTACAGAGAGGCAATGGATGGCTGCCAGGCATGCAGTAGCAGGGGCTCCGAGGCTCCAGCACTGAAGATGACAGCTGTCAGAATGCTGTGGTGATGTCAGAAAGGGGGTGAACATAATGCTTTTCAAGGGACATGGCCCTCTTTTTCTAATGCAATGGGAAAGCCAGATACTAAAGGTTTAAATAGCCAGTGAGGTAGCAAGGGGGAAGAGAAGAGGAGGGGAAAGCCTAGAAGCTTCTGCATCCTCTTTTTTTTTTCAATCAAATCCTTTTTATTATTTTATATGAAAACGACATTGACACAATACAGACACAATACAGACAATACAGACAAAACCACAAAAATAGAAATCACACCAAACCAAAATCCCCCCAGAAAAAAAAAAAACATTTTAAATCCCAAACCCCTTCCCTTCAACAAACCCCGCCACCCCCCCCCCCTCCTCACTCGGAGTATATATGACACACAAGAAAAAAAGGAATAACAATATCCAGCATTACAAAGTACACAGTACACATTGGTTGACATGATACCTAAGTCATAGATTGAAGCCATCTAGACCAGATAACATCAAACTTATTCAGGTAGTTTCTTAGGGAATACGTATGCTTTTAAAAAAAAATGATCCTATTGAGATCTACAATCCAATCGGACACAGTCGGTGGATGTGGAGAGGTCCACTTAAGAGCAATCTGTCTACGGGCAACGAAAAGTGCGCGCCTTATAGTATTACCAGTAGGGGAGATGTAGATAGAGGTGTCACAGTAACCCAATATACATATAAGCGGTTCAACCGCCTATTTAAGGTACCAATCACCTCCACCCAGTATCTTTGAAGTTTTGGACATCGCCACAAAAGATGTATTAATGTACCTATGTTACCGCATCTAGCACAGGATGGCTCAGATTTGAGTCCAATTGCACAGAGAAACTGTGGAGTTCTATAGACCCTATGGAGAATAAAAATCTGAGTCAGTCTGTGTGATGGAGAAAGAGACATCCTGCACGGGGACTGGAGGACATCGTCCCAAATCTCCTCAGAGATGGGACCAATATCTTTCTCCCAGCCAACCCGAGAACAGGTGGGGAAGTTCAATAGAAACCCATCTAACCGTACCCTATAAGTAACCGAGGTAAGACCCTTTGTTGACCCTGCCCATACTATTTTATCTAAGACAGGGATAGAGGGGAAAAATATCTTAGCAGAAAAAAACTGGGCATGTGGAGCATGTCTTAATTGAAGGAATTGGTAAAACCAGTTGGATTATACAGAGAACTCTCCTCTCAGATCTTCAAAGGATTTAAGTATACCATTCTGATATAGCTGAGCTAAAGTAGTTATTCCTAGTTTTGCCCATCTCTGAAAGCCTCTAAGAGCTGAAATTTGAGAAAGTCTATCATTTTCCCATATGGGAGTGTATCTATTGGGATATGAGACACCCAACATTTTTTTAACTGTATCCCATACTTTACAGATTAACATACAAGTAGGCATATCAGTAAGCAAGACACCCCCTCTTGCACCATTGAGGACAAAGAGTGGAGACTGACCCTTAACTGCAAAAGAAAATAATCATCGAGCACGAAAGGATATCTGTTCAGACTTCCATCTGGCAAAATGCTGTAATTGGGAGGCGAGAAAATATAGCCTTGGATTAGGAACTTCCAGGCCGCCGGCATTTGTGGGATGCTGTAAAGTCTCCAGTTTGATATGAGGGGTTTTGTTCCGCCATATTAATCGCCTAAATATAGTGTTTATCTTAATAAAGATCCCGATAGGTATCCAAATCAGGGCATTATGTAAAAAATAGAGAAGCTGAGGCATTCATATAGTTTTTATTAAATTGATACAACCTATTAGCGATAAAGGGAGCTTAGTCCAGGTTTTACTCTAATTTTGAAATCTAATAAGTAATGGAAACATAATATCTACAATATATGACTGTAGGGAGTCCGACATAATTATACCCAAGTATTTTATAGATGATACAACCTTAAAATGAGAAAGTATAGGTGGTAGTGGATCCGGAAGGGGGTCTAAAGGCATCAACATGGATTTCTCCCAGTTTATACCTAGAACGGAAAACCTTCCAAACTCCTTAACGTGTTCCGTTACTACTGGCAGGGATGAACAGACATTAGACATGAAAAAGAGAAGATCATCCGCATATAGTTATATCTTTTCCTCCATGTCTCCCCTAATCAGACCAGTAACATCAGGAGAGGCCCATATAAGACATGCCAAAGACAAAAGGTTACTAAGCTTCAACATATTGTTAATCGGTTGAAATATTCTAACAAAAATAACAAGTAAATATAAAGATAGAATGAGAGCCCCTATCTTGAGCGTTTATATTGGAACTAAAAATCCAACGTAAGTTCTCCGTGAGGATTGAAGGTTTAGGTAGGGTTAGTCCTAGTAGAGCAACTTAATCAGGAGGAGTAAGTGGTTTGTCCGAATTGTAAAGGTAATGGTTGGGCAATAGTCCAGTTTTTTTTAGCATCTAGAGGTTGGTCCGATTTCCATGTTTTTGGAGCAGGTGTGCACTTCTCTGGTCGGCGATCCATTTTCCCCATGATTTGTAGAAAGAATTTGTAGTTAGATTTGCCTTGGCGAACGAAAATTCCATTTGGTAGTGTAAGTTGAGCAGACAGTGTCTTTCAAGACAGGAAGGTGAATTGATTTCCATTACTTTTTTCCCGAAGTGTCCTTATTTTAAAAGTCAGCAGCTGCAGTATTTGTAGCTGCTGACTTTTAATTTTTTTTTTTTTTTAGGCGGAACTCCACTTTAAGAACAATGTAGCTCTCAATCCTATATTCAAGCTGCTTTCAGGGGATTCCAACCCTGAGAATATCCCAAAGAGCAGAGGCACACTCAAATAGTAAATAAAGCGCAATATGACACTTTAAATTGGATAGGTTACCTTCACTCAGGTTGGCTCTATGAGTCCAGGCAGGAGGAAAGCAGAGGAATGACTCTCTCTACTGTCCCCTGACACCACAGACCCAGCTTTTCAACAAGTATTGGCTTAACTTTATAGATAAACTGTCCCACACACCCAATGCATATGCAGATCCCTAAATATGTGTGTGCGGATTTGTATGGCACTAGTAGCTTCAGTCCTTTTGAAGAAAAGATAGGATTTGGTGCCTTCACCTAGCCACTTTCGTGGTGCACTTTAACTCACGTATAGCGGGGCCAAACAACACAACTGGCCCAGATCATCAAGTGAAACAGTAAGGGTTTTGTTCAACAAGGTAAGAAGACAATGATATCTGTATACAGTGTCCCAGAAGTGGATAGCCTTATCCCTTCCTTATCCCTGTGGTACTGCAAATGTCAGCAAGATGACTACCAGCAATTATATCTGTATACAGTATTCAAATAACTTCTTCTGTAGTGCAGTGTCTCTGTTCCCTGCAGATGGGCAAAAATGCCCTCTCATCACATCCTGCGATCAAGGCCCAAACGAACGTCCTGGAACAGGAAGATTTCCATGGCGACCGGACCAGTCACCCCACACTGGAACGAATTACCATCAGTGCAGGTGCACCTTGATATGCACCTGGGATCCCTCTCTCTCAGGCTGGATATCCCAACTGGCATCCTGAATCATGCAAGAAGATCATCTGAGAGACAGCATCTCTCTTACAGGTTTGGTCTCTCTCACTGCCTCATGGCTGACTGAAAAATCCCCTCAGGACACAAAATAGAGTCTTTTACTTTCCTGTCAGCAGAGCATCATGGGCTTTTTAGTTCTTTCCTGTATAATAGGCTATAGAGCCATTTTGTGAGGGAACGACATGTCCCAGAATCCATTGCAGCTGCTTCATGCAGCTCAGTACAGTTTCTCTGATTGGCCGTTGTAATTGTGCTTTTAATTGGCTTGTTTCTGCCTGCCAATAGGGGCACAGGGGAGGGTTACAGAGTGAACAGTTCTGTGTGTAAGAGGAGAGGAGGGGGGGGTGATCACCCACAGGAGCTGGCAGACAACTTCTACCAGTGTGAAAAGCCTGTGTAAATCGTTCCGGCCAGCTTGGTGGGATCGAGGGAGAAACAAGACACCCACTACACAAAGATAAAATTGCATATATTTTAAAAATAATGAATGCAGATGAAAGAGTACAGGGGTACCTGTAAGTATGAAGACTATACATGATGGCTAAAAATACCCATACTACATGGTCTGAAGAGGGAAGGGGGAAAGGGGGCGGGGAAGAAAAAAAGGAAATTACACAATCAAACTAATGAAAAAAAAACTCCTTTCCCCTAAAATGCACGTGAAACATGCTTTAAGACTAAATAACTAACACAGTTAGCAAAAAAGGGGGATTGTTCTTATAGTGCAGTATGAAAATATGACTGTTATCACAAGAAAAGAGGGGCGAGGGGCAATAGAGACCATTGGCAGAAGAAAAATAAATACAATAAAACCTTACAAAATTATTTTTTTTAAACTTTTTATAAAAATGTAATGCAAATGTAGCACTGACCCCTGAAGGAGCTGCTGATTTAAATTGGGTTGTTGCCGTCACCCATTACCTGTAGTATCACCACATCAGGAACTTAGAGTCTATATTGGGCTTTGCACCCACCAATGTATGCACCAATCCCTTTGTTCTGTTTCCAATGCTTTATTGCAAAACTTGAAAGGAAGTAGCAGTAAAGAAGTAGAAGGGGAGTTGCAGCAGAGTTCAAATACCTTTTGCAGATCACTGAGGAATTTAAGATCCTGAAGACAAACACACTTTCAGTCTAAGGATCTTTGCCCACCCGGATTGTCTCTCTCACTGACCTATCAGCCAGAATGGCGCATGGACGAAAAGTCTCTGCCACAGATTTGAGAAGAACAAAATGGTTATACGATCCTCTGCCACAGGACGTAATATTAGATAAACAATCCTCTGCCACAGGATTTAATATTAGATGAACAGCAACACAGTACCAGAACCTTTAAGCCTACCTGGCAGTACTGTGCGGTAGGTTAGTTAGGATGCATTCTCCAATTGAGTCACCAGTCTCTTCTTGATATACCAGCCTTTTGCACGGTCCTCTCCAAGATGAGTCCTCCCCTGGATCTTTCAATTGCTTGGCTTCTTCCCGCAGGACAGAGAGCACAGGACCACCTCTAAACCAACAGGCCCCAGACGACCTCTGGGCCTACTTGTAGTAACGTAGCCTCGGGCCAGCATGGTCCCCGAGACAGGAAAGAAGTTGTCACATACCTTAGGCCAGGAGGGCCAGGAAGTAAAAAGAGAACCAAAAATTTTGTCTGCCCCTTAAGTACTTTTTCCCAGAATGCACAGCGGTGAACCACCTCTGCTGAGTTACTTCTGAGAAAGAAGAGCACTCAATACACTTCAGCCTGTTGCTTTTCAACACTGGCCTGTGGTGACAACGACACCTACAGACAATAATGTGGAACTACACGCAACACAGCCAATGCTGGAACAGAAGCTAATTTAGCCACAGATTCAATCTGAACTATATACAGAACAGATAACCCCCTAAATTTACATACAAGCCCCTGATCTTCAGGAGCAGGGCACTACAAGAAAAATACCAAAAAATTACAAAATGGTCCACACCTCCAACTCCTTAATCAGACACCCTGGTGATAAGGTATTGAGACGGTATATCTAAAACATTTTCCTGTGGCAGAGAATATGGTACCCCTCTATGCAGACCCTCTGTGGAGCCAATATGAATGGACTTGACGTGTCAGGGGACACTATGATCCATGTTGACCTCTTCAATCAACTTCCTGTGATTGTCAAATCATGTCAAGGCCATCTGAACTGTCTGGGCCCACATATAGGAGGGTGCAAGGACAGGAGAAACAATAGATGACATGGTCCACAGAGCAAGAGAAATAGGAGTGTATACCCCATTCACTCTTTGGCTATCTGGCTGAGGGAGCTCAGTACTCCCATTGATCCCTCTTTGGATAAATTACATTCTGCAAAAGAAACTCTCTCTTATACCAGGTTTGACAGACTAATGACAGAATTTGCCTTAACAGATGCTTGGCATTATAAATAGGAAATACCAAAAAGCAGGGCGCTGAGGTTAATATCAAACAAAAAACACCTTTAATAAAAGCAGCATACTTATGTGTCAAAAATCACCAATCCACCACTGGATAGTACCACAGCAGGTTGAGACACCAGAGCTGATCAGCTGAAGGTACACAGAGGCAATGGATGGCTGCCAGGCATGCAGCAGCAGGGGCTCCAAAGCTCCAGCAGGTAGTATGGAGACAAAGAGCTGGCGGCATCTTCTGCTGCACTGTGAAGGTGACTGCTGTCAGAATCCTATGGTGATGTCAGGAAGGGGGTGTACATAATGTATTTCAAGGGACACAGCCCTCTTTTTAAAATGCAAAGAGAAAGCCAGAAGCTAAAGGTTTAAATAGCTAGTGGGGCAGGCAAGGGGGGAAGAGAAGGGGAGGGGAAAGCCTAGAGACCGAGCTGCTGCATCCTCAGCAATGTCACAATAATTCAATACACAGGCACAATATGGTAGGTAGTCCGCCAAGTGTAGAGAAATATGCATGAAACTGGTAACATTTCCAAACTAAAATACTAGAATGTGCTACAATGACAAATATACAAGAAAACAAGCATAAAATTACATCTATTTTAAAAAAAATGAATGTGGATGAAAGAGTACAGGGGTACCTGGTAAGTATGAAGACTATACACAATGTCTAAAAATACCCATATTTCATGGTCTGAAGAGGGAAGGGGGAAAGGGGGTGGGGGAAAAGAAAAATGGGAAATTACACAACCAAACTAATGAAAAAAAAACCTCCTTTCCCCTAAAATGCATGTGAAATATGCTTTAAGGCTAAAAAATGAATACAGTTAGCAAAAAAGAGGGGATCGTCCTTATAGTGAATATATTATAGTATAATGAAAAAAATACCAAAAAATTACAAAATGGTCCACACCTCCAACTTTTTAACCAGACCCCTTGGTGATAAAGTGTTGAGATGATATATCCAAAAAGTTTCCCTGTGGCAGAGAATATGGTACGTCTCCACCATAGAGTCACAGGGGGGGATCTGCTTGAGAACCCAAGCTCGAAGACGCTTCCGTGGAGCCATTATGAATGGACTTAAAGTGTCAGGGGACACTATGATCCATGTTGCCCTCTTCAATCAATCTCCTGTGCTTGCCAAATTGTGTCAGGACCATGTGAACTGTCCGGGCCCACATATAGGAGGGTTCAAGAACAAAAGAGGCAATAGATGACATGGTCCACAGAGCAAGGGAAATAGGAGTGTATATCCCATTCACTCTTTTTTCTATTGCTCTGCGGACCATGTCACCTATTGCCTCTCCTATCCCTGCAACCTCCTATATGTGGGTCGGACACTTCGGACACTTCGGACATGATTTGGTGAGCATGAGAGGTTAATTGAAGAGGGCAACATGAATCACAGTGTCCCCTGACACTTCAAGTCCATTCATATTGGGTCCAATGAAGGTCTTCATGTTTGACTCCTCAAGCAGATCCCTGTGACTCTGCGATGGAGAGGTACCATACTCTTTGCCACAGAGAAACTTTTTAGAGATACCATCTCAACATCTTATCACCAGGGTCTGAATGAAGAGTTTGAGTGTGGACAATTTTGTAACTTTTGGTATTTTTAGTATGACTTTAAAAAAAAAAAAAAAATTCTCTCCTACATGTGAAAATCTACTTTTTTTTGCTAGAAAATTACTTAGAAACCCCAAACATTATTTTTTTTTCTTTTGCAGAGGCCCTATAGAATAAAATGGTGGTTGTTGCACTTTTTTGTTACCTGGTATTTGCGCAATGGTTTTTCAAATGCAAGTTTTTTGGGGGAAAAAATACACTTTAATGAATTATTAAAAAAACAGCAAAGTTAGCATAATTTTTGTATATTGTGAAAGATGATGTTATGCTGAGTAAATAGATACCTAACATGTCACGCTTTAAAATTGCGTCTGCCCATGGAATGGCGGCAAACTATGGTGTATAAAATTCTCCATAGGTGACAGTTTAAATACTTTTACAGATTAACAGTTTAGAGTTGCACAGGAGGTCTGGTGCTAGATTTATTGCTCTTGCACTGACATTGGTGACAATACCTCACATGTGTGATGCGATCACCGTTTACATGTGGGAATAATGCATGCATTTGCATTTGTCCATAAGCACCATGGGACAGGGGCACTTTAAAAAAATGTTTTATTATTATAATTTATTATATGCAATTTTTTTTCACATTTTTTTTGGATTAATTTTATTGCTATCACAAGGGATGAAAAACATCCTTTGTGACAGCATGGGTCGTGACGGGTCATATGTATTATTATTATTATTATACAGGATTTATATAACGCCAACAGTTTGTGCAGCACTTTACAACATGAGGGCAGACAGTACAGTTACAATAGAATTGAATACAGGAGGAGTCAGAGGTCCCTGCTCGTTAGAGCTAACAATCTAGGATGGAGTGTCAAGTGATACAAAAGGTAATAACTGTGGGGGATGATCTGATAGAGGAAGTAAAAGTACAGATAACATTTTGGGGAATGGTGCGCTTATTCCAAAAAATGCTGTGACAATTACTCATATATATACAACATGAAAAAACATTTAAAAGTACAGTTGTTAGGTGGGTGCCGCATAGGCTTCTCTGAAGAGAAGGGTTTTCAGGGATTGTCTAAAAGCAAGCAGAGTAGGAGATAGTCGGAGATAGTTGGACAGATTGTGGTAGGGAGTTCCATAGGATAGGAGAGGCTCAGGAAAAGTCCTGAAGGCGAGCATGGGAGGAGGTGATGAGTGAAATAGAGAGCAGGAGGTCTTGGGAGCAACAAAGGGAACGAGTAGGTTGGTGTTTTGAGATTAGGTTAGTGATGTAGCTGGGGACCCAGTTCTAGATGGCTTTGTAAGTAGTTGTTAGTATTTTTAATTTAATTTGTTGGGTGAGTGAAAGCCAGTGGAAGGATTGACAGAGAGGAGTAGCAGACACTGAGCAGTTGGTAAGGTGGATGAGCCTGGCAGCAGCATTCATGATAGACTGAAGGGGGGATAGCCTATGTAAAGTTATTCCTATGAGGAGGGCGTTGCAGTAGTTGAGGTGGGAGATGACCAGGGAGTGAACTAGGAGCTTTGTGGTGTCATTGGTTAGGAAGGGGCATATTTTGGAGATGTTGCGGAGGTTGAGACAGCAAGTTTTGGAAAGTGTTTGGACGTGGGGCCGAAAGGATAGTTCAGAGTCCAGGAATACACCTAGAACCTTGACATGCAGGGACGGGCTGATAGTAATGCTATTGATCTTGACAGAGAGATCAAGGGCATGTGGGGGAGGAAAAATCATGAGCTCAGTTTTGGATAGATTGTGTTTGTGGAAGTGGTGTGACATGCAGGCCGATAAGTCTGTATAGAGAGATTTGGGGTCTATTACCCCATATCTCTCCTCTAGCCTCCCATGCAACTGATCAGGCACAGATTGGTCTGATCGGCTGCCTTCCTTGCCGCTAGTGCTGGCCAGATAAACAAAGAGGCAGAACTGGATGTGACTAAATACTCATCGCTCCTGGGTTACAGAGAGAGAGGACTCTGTCAGTTCCCCTCTCTCTGTTCAGTGCAGCAATTGCCACTGGCCGCATTGCTCCAGGGCTCCACAATGGGACGATAGGAAAGGCGGCAGCAGTGGCGGTAGGAGGTGGGTGGGACCCCTCTCCTGCACCTGCAGAAGGGATCGAGTGGCTAATTGGCCACTCCAATCACTTTTGCTACAAAGGGAATTGCTGTCTAAAAAAGATCTACTGTATACTGGGATGATGCCTGTGGGTGCAGGCATCATCCTGGTATAACCACTGAAACCCGAAGATGTCCATAGATGTCCTATGGGCGGCAAGAAGTTAAATCATTCTTTAAGCTTCTATTTTTTTTATTTTTCTGCTGCCAATGGTCCCTATTACCCTCTTCCCCCTTGTGTCTTGTCATAGCGGTCACATTCTCTTACTGCACTATAACAACAATCCCCCTTTTTTTGCTAACTGTATTAGTTATTTAGCCTTAACATGTTTCACATGCATTTTAGGGGAAAGGAGTTTGATCATATTATTCCCCAGGGGAATGGAACTACATTTTGTCAGGAAAAAAAACAGGCTGAATCATTAAGAATGAGGGAGACACAGGGAGGTACGACTACAGCAATACAAGTTCTGCAGGACACACAGCTGTGGCTGAATGGAAACAGGATTGTGGGGAGCACAGTAACATGTAGCTGGCCGGCTGCAGTGTCTTCCAGAAAAACTATGTGATCAGGCAGTGTGCAGGTTACCGATCAACCTCCCCTCCCAGTTGTCTTGCTGGTTACTTTTTTTTTTATCTGCCTAACCTGACCTGCACATTGTCTGATCATACTGATAAGATCTCTGGAAGACTCTGCAGCAGCTGTTAACCATTTCAGCTTATAATCAGCTATTTAGCCAGAGCTCTGTGTGTGCTGCACAGATTGTTTGATGTTTTTTTTTTTGGAGGATTTACTTCTGGATCAGGCTAGAAGCTTCACAGACCCATTAACTGGTTAGTGTCCTCCACTAATCCTGACCAGTTCACTGTTTGTAAGAAAATTAGTATTTTGGAAATTGGATGTGAAGCTGTCTTCTGTCACTTGGTTGTACTTTCAAAGGAAAATCACTGACTTGATCTTGCAGAGCTGGTTTAAATAGAATGGATCAGCCCTGTGATACTATATACTTGTACACTGGGTTCAACCATAAACGCAATCTCTGACCATCTCCTGAATCAATCATGTCTGCGATCCCTGATCATCTCCTATACTATGTATGCAGTCTCTGATCATCTCCTGTAGTATGTCTGCAGTCTCTGATCATCTCCTGTACTATGTCTGCAGTCTCTGATCATCTCCTGTACTATGTCTGCAGTCTCTGATCATCTCCTTTAATATGTATGCAGTCTCTGATCATCTCCTGTAGTATATATGCAGTCTCTGACCATCTCCTGTGGTATGTCTGCAGTCTCTGATCATCTCCTGTACTATGTCTGCAGTCTCTGACCATCTCCTGTACTATGTCTGCAGTCTCTGACCATCTCCTGTGCTATGTCTGCAGTCTCTGACCATCTCCTGTATTATGTCTGCAGTCTCTGACCATCTCCTGTATTATGTCTGCAGTCTCTGACCATCTCCTGTGCTATGTCTGCAGTCTCTGACCGTCTCCTGTAGTATGTCTGCAGTCTCTGACCATCTCCTGTAGTATGTCTGCAGTCTCTGACCATCTCCTGTACTATGTCTTCGGTCTCTGACCATCTCCTGTGGTATGTCTGTGGTCTCTGACCATCTCCTGTGGTATGTCTGCAGTCTCTGACATCTCCTGTGGTATGTCTGGAGTTTCTGACCGTCTCCTGTACCATGTCTGCAGTCTCTGACCGTGTGGGGAGGGACCAGGGGTGGGGCTGAAGGAGGGACCAGGGGAGGGGTGGGGCTGAAGGAGGGACCAGGGTGGGGCTGAAGGGGGCCCCGTCAGGTAGGCTGTACGGGGCCCCATGATTTCTATCAGTGGCCCTGCCTGTACCTATGATATATATCCACTTTCTTAAAAAAAATCATACTGCACTATGTATGTGACTCCAGCTTCATGAATGTGCTAACAAGTTTTCCAGGGCACATGCCATGCCTTCCTTAAATGCTATAATACTATGAGCCTGAAAATGAAGATATAATATCAGCGCCATCCCCCTCCTTATTAGCTTTGGGCCTCAAAACATGCCTTCGCTCAACTCATATTCTATTAAAATAATTTTGCAGCCCTAAGTAAGGTACTAAGAGTTTTTTTCTTTACATACCACAGCTAGCAAACACATATTAGCTCCTTTAATGCTTTAGCTATCTAAAGAGATTTTTTTCCTTCCAATGTAGCTGATTTGAAATCTTTGCAAAACACAAGCTGCAAGCTATATCTAAATACCAGCAGAGAGAGCTACAAAATAATACAATAAAAATGGAATGTTTGTGTGGTGACTCAAGTCTAAGAAATTCAATAGCATCCACATAGTTTTTAAAAAGGTCTGTGTGGAGTTGGTCCATTTCTTACATGAAATTCTTAACAGAAATAAATAGGTTGAAAGAAGTTTGCAGTCAAGCTATCCCTGGCCATGTGTCCAGCCTCCGTGTTCTGTCTTGATGGGGCAGGCACCTGGTGCACCTCTTCCCAAACAGATGACAGCAATCATGGTGGTCTAGGCAGATGTTGTGCAGGACATAATGAGCTTAATTATTCTGGCAGTCTTCTGTGGTGGGTATAAAGGTTCACTTTTATAAGCCAGGCCAGATACAGATAGCTTACATGCCCTAGAATAACACAAAAAAAATTAAATAAAAACACAGTATGAACATATTACAAACAAAAGACAAACATAGCAATTCAACAGCATATACCACAACATTAAAAGGCCTCATGCACACTGGGCATTTTTATAGCTGCTGTTTTGGGCGTCAGGTGTTTTTTTCTACAGTATGTTATCCTATGTGTCCATGCACACATAGGCTTTTATCAGGCGTTTTCCGACTGGAAAAAAACCCAAAAATACTACGACTGAAGAGGAGTTTTTCAGCTGTGAAAATGTTTTAACACTGAAAAACTCAGCAAAACGTGGCTATCCGGTGTTTATGAGCGTTTTTGAGCCTCAAGATTTTGTGGAAGCATAGTTTTGCGTAAAGATGCTAAAAAACGCTAATGCGATGTAGTACCCTGGTGTTTAGGCAGGGTTGATCCTAAATTTACCTGCCAGGTATAGTTACCTTGGCTAATTGTGAGGATCAATTGATTTCACTCTAATGCCCTGTAAACACGGTCGGACATTGATCGGACATTCCGACAACAAAATCCATGGATTTTTTCTGACGGATGTTGGCTCAAACTTGTTTTGCATACACACGGTCACACAAAGTTGTTGGAAAATCCGATCGTTCTAAACGTGGTGACATAAAACACGTACGTCTGGACTATAAATGGAGCAGTAGCCGATAGCTATCGTCTCTTAATTTATTCTGAGCATGCGTGGCACTTTGTGCGTCGGATTTGTGTACATACGATCGGAATTTCCGACAACGGATTTTGTTGTCGGAAAATTTTATAGCAAGCTCTCAAACTTTGTGTGTCAGAAATTCCGATGGAAAATGTGTATTGGAGCTCACACACAGTCGGAATTTCCCACAACAAGGTCCTATCACACATTTTCCATTGGAAAATCCAACCGTGTGTACAGGGCATTAGTCTGTAATTGCTGCATTTCTCTCTTTTGTCACTAGGTAGCCCGGGTACCTGGTGGCATTAGATATGGGAAGGGCAATGCAAGGTCAGATTATGGGTATATGGGTATATGGGGTAAATGGGGTTCCCATTTCCCTTGGCCTGCTGGGAGAACCTATATATTTGGGTGGAGTCAGGTGATTGGTGTTCTGTGCCACCTGGACGGCTGTCTGGGTGGACATGTGTTGTTTTGCCCAGGCTGCTAGGCCGGAGTTTGGGCCCATCCCAGGTACATCTGGCTGCTGGGCTATCTGAGGGCCTATCCAGAAGCAAGAGAGCAGCGCAGGGTTGAGATTGGGGCTTGCAATCCTACACATGCAGATGCGGCATCTTTCTGGATGCTTTTCCCTGTATGGCTGTCCTCCCGTTGAAGTCTCGGAGTCTGCCAATTAATCTTGCAACCACCAAAGGGTGTCCTGGCCTTAACCCTCTCTCCCACAGTTCTGTTAATAGAAATAAAATCTCTTTTGCATCCAAGAAGTGTCTGGCGCCCAATGAATCTAACACCTTTGCACCCACTATGCCTCACAACCCACCATGTACAGAAGGATGTCAGATCCCTGGTCCTGGAGGTTCTCATTAGACCAAAGGAGGCCCAAGGACCTTGATACATTTGGCGCCCAACGTGGGGCCAAGGCGATATCCTCACAGCAGTAGGCCCATGGCAACCAGCTTCAGCTTCATCGAGATTTCGTCTGACTCCATGGGAAGGTGGCAAGTAACATCTACACTTCCAATAGATTGTGTTGTTGTGTGTACTACCAATGTGGGGAAGAACCAACAAGTCTCATTACTCATGGGAGAGGATCAGCCTGGTCTTTTGACACTTCCCGCCAGCGCCGTGAGGGTTAACACAGGCTCCAAAATATTTTATGTAAACTTTTAAAGGCAAGCATCAGTAATGACCTTACTTCCTGACTATCTAGCTAATATATACAGTAATAATAAATATAAAAGGGTTATGCCCTGTACACACGGTCAGACTTTCCAACAGAATATCTGCGATCGGAGCTTTTTGTCGGAAATTCCGACCGTGTGTGGGCTCCATCAGACTTTTTCCATCGGAATTTCCAACACACAAAGTTTGAGAGCAGGCTATAAAATTTTCCGACAACAAAATCCATTTTCATAAATTCCTACCGTGTGGGGACAATTCCGATGCACAAAGTGCCACACATGCTCAGAATAAATTAAGAGAGGAAAGCTATTGGCTACTGCCCCGTTTATAGTCCTGATGTACGTGTTTTACGTCACCGCGTTCAGAACGATCGGATTTTCCGACAACTTTGTGCGACCGTGTGTACTCAAGACAAGTTTGAGCCAACATCCGTCTGAAAAAATCCATGGATTTTGTTGTCAGAATGTCCAATCAATGTCCGATCGTGTGTACAGGGCATAAGTGTTGCCAACAGGCTGGATATCCTGTCTCTCCTTAGCCAAGGAAGATGCACTGATACAGCAGCACCTGAAAGGGAAAGAGCAACAGCAATGCAAAGGCATCCTATCCTATTATAACAATATATACACACGCGATTGAATAGTTTTCAATTGTCCTCATCCAAAGACAACATAGCAGTGAAAATACACCCTATAGAATATCTGCATTATTTACTGTCACTTGGCACATAATGTGAATAAAGTTCACTCAGGTCAGCACCGCTAACGCCACCTGGTTACCAACACTAGAAACAGTTCAGATGTATGGTTGGTCCATTATTCAAATGAATGGTGGGAATTAAGCTCGTTATTACAGCCTAGTCTAACTGATTATACACCCAGTATCCATGACATGTCACAGTCCATCAATTTCACTCGGGTGGACTATACTTCCCAGAAGTTTCCCTTCTTCTTCAGGGACAACTCCAGGGACAAGAAGGCACAGCTGCATTTCAGACAACCAGCAGTCAGGCCACAGTGCAAGGGACCACACTTTAGGACCTAGGTCCCCTTGCAACGATATCCTCAGTCTGGCCATATGACAGCCGGGGACATAGAAGATTTTTGTCATCACTTGAAAATCAACAACCTGCTGAAGATCACAGGTCGCCCTTCTGGGTGGGTCACCACTAGAGATGAGCCGAACACCCCCCTGTTCGGTTCGCACCAGAACATGCGAACAGGCAAAAAATTTGTTCGAACACGCGAACACTGTTAAAGTCTATGGGACACGAACATGAATAATCAAAAGTGCTAATTTTAAAGACTTATATATGCAAGTTATTGTCATAAAAAGTGTTTGGGAACCTGGGTCCTGCCCCAGGGGACATGGATCAATGCAAAAAAAGTTTTAAAAATGGCCGTTTTTTCAGGAGCAGTGATTTTAATAATGCTTAAAGTGAAACAATAAAAGTGTAATATCCCTTTAAATTTCATACCTTGGGGGTGTCTATAGTATGCCTGTAAAGGGGCACATGTTTTCCGTGTTTAAAACAGTCTGACAGCAAAATGTCATTTCAAAGGAAAAAAGTAATTTAAAACTACTCACGGATATTAATGCATTGCCGGTCCGACAATACACATAGAAGTTCATTGATAAAAATGGCATGGGAATTCCCCACAGGGAACCCCGAACCAAAATTTAAAAAAAAAATGACGTGGGGGGTCCCCCTAAATTCCATACCAGGCGTTTCAGGTCTGGTATGGATATTAGGGGAACCCCAGCCAAAATTTTTTAAAAAATGGCGTGGGGTCCCCCTCAAAATCTATACTAGACCCTTATCCGAGCACGCAACCTAACAGGGCCGCAGGAAAAGAGGAGGGGAAGAGAGAGCGCCCCCCCTTCCTGAACCGTACCAGGCCACATGCCCTCAACATTGGGAGGGTGCTTTGGGGTAGCCCCCAAAACACCTTGTCCCCATGTTGATGAGGACAAGGGCCTCATCCCCACAACCCTGGCCGGTGGTTGTGGGGGTCTGCGGGCAGGGGGCTTATCGGAATCTGGAAGCCCCCATTAACAAGGGGACCCCCAGATCCCGGCCCTCCCCCCTGTGTGAAATGGTAAGGGGGTACAAAAGTACCCCTACCATTTCACTAAAAAACTGTCAAAAATGTTAAAAATGACAAGAGACAGTTTTTGACAATTCCTTTATTTAAATGCTTCTTCTTTCTTCTATCTTCCTTCGGTTTCTTCCTCCATCTTCTTCTTCTTCTGGTTCATCTGGTTCTTCCTCCGGTGTTCTTGTCCGGCATCTTCCTCCGCGGCGTCGGCGTCTTCTTCCCTTCTTCTCCTCGGGCCGCTCTGCATCCATGATGGCATGGAGGGAGGATCCTGCTCTTCTCTTCATCTTCTTCTCTTCATCTTCTTCTCTTTATCTTCTTTTTGGGTCGCTCCGCATCCATGAAGGCATGGAGGGAGGCTCCCGCTGTGTGACGCTTCTCCTCTTCTGATGGTTCTTAAATAACGGGGGGGCCACCCGGTGACCCCGCCCCCTCTGGTGTACGGTGACTGTACAGGACTTCCCTGTGGCATTCCCCTTGACGCCACAGGAAAGTCCCGTCAAGTCACTGTGTGTCAGAGGGGGGGGGCGGGATCACCGGGTGGCTCCACCCCCCCCATTATTTAAGAACCGTCAGAAGAGGAGAAGCGTCACAGCGGGAGCCTCCCTCCATGCCATCATGAATGCTGAGTGGCCCGAAAAGAAGATGAAGACAAGAAGATGAAGACAAGAAGATGAAGAGAAGAGCGGGCGCCTCCCTCCATGCCATCATGGATGCGGAGCGGCCCGAGGAGAAGAAGGGAAGAAGACGCTGACACCGCAGAGGAAGATGCCAGACGAGAACGCCGGAGGCAGAACCAGAAGAACCAGAAGAAGAAGAAGATGGAGGAAGAAACCGAAGGAAGATAGAAGATAGAAAATAGAAGAAAGAAGAAGCATTTAAATAAAGGAATTGTCAAAAACTGTCTTGTCGTTTTTAACATTTTTGACAGTTTTTTAGTGAAATGGTAGGGGTACTTTTGTACTCCTTTACCATTTCACACAGGGGGAGGGCCAGGATCTGGGGGTCCTCTTGTTAAAGGGGGCTTCCAGATTCTGATAAGCCCCCTGCCCGCAGACCCCCACAACCACCAGCCAGGGTTGTGGGGATGAGGCCCTTGTCCTCATCAACATGGGGACAAGGTGTTTTGGGGGGCTACCCCAAAGCACCCTCCCAATGTTGAGGGCATGTGGCCTGGTACGGTTCAGGAGGGGGGCCGCTCTCTTGTCTCCCCCTCTTTTCCTGCGGCCTGCCAGGTTGCGTGCTCGGATAAGGGTCTGGTATGGATTTTTGAGGGGACCCCATGCCATTTTTTTTATTTTGGCGCAGGGTTCCCCTTAAAATCCATACCAGACCTAAAGGGTCTGGTATAGATTTTAAGGGGGACCCCACGCCATTTTTTTTTTTAATTATGGCCGGGGTCCCCCTTAATATCCATACCATACCTGAAGGGCCTGGTTTGGAATTTAGGGGGACCCCCCACGTCATTTTTTTTTTTAAATTTTGGTTCGGGGTTCCCCTGTGGGGAATTCCCATGCCGTTTTTATCAATTAACTTTTATGTGTATTGTCGGACCGGCAATTCATTAATAGCCGCGAGTAGTTTAAACGACTTTTTTTTCTTTGAAATGTTATTTTGCTGTCAGACTGTTCTAAACACGGGAAACATGCACCCCTTTACAGGCATACTATAGACACCCCCCAGGTATGAAATGTAAAGGGATATTACACTTTTATTGCTTCACTTTAAGCATTATTAAAATCACTGCTCCCAAAAAAACGGCTATTTTTACAACTTTTTTTTGTATTGATCCATGTCCCCTGGGGCAAGACCCAGGTCCCCAAACACTTTTTATGACAATACCATGAATATAAGCCTTTAAAATTAGCACTTTTGATTTCTCCCATAGACTATTAAAGGGTGCATGCGAATTTGCCGCGAACACCCCAAATTGTTCGCTGTTCGGCGAACTTGCAAACAGTCGATGTTCAAGTCGAACATGAGTTCGACTCGAACTCGAAGCTCATCCCTAGTCACCACAACAACTTCAACTTTTAGCCAACATGGCTCTGGTGGACATATATATATCTGCCGGCAGCATTTAGTCCAGCACAATCCTGGCAGTACAGCTCTCTGGAATGTTCTCCACTAGGGATGAGCTTCATGTTGGACTCGAACATCGGCTGTTCGATCGTTCATCGAATTGCATACGATATGGGCCATTTGCGCCAAATTCGTGTGGCGCGTCATGACCCATAATTCATTGCGGCATCACAGTGCATTGCTGGCTGATGATTTGCCAAGCATGCACTATGACCCGCATGCTTGGCCAATCACAGCGCCGTCGGTAGAGAGAGCTGTAATTGGCCAAAGCCACGGTGGCTTTGGCCAATTATGGTTCAGGGGGTTTAGAACACGCCCCACACTATATAAGACCGCCTGCATGGCGGCCCTGTGTAGTGTGTTCCGGCATGCTTAGACAGAGAGAGAGACAGTGTCATTTCATTTGAGTTAGCTAGATTAGGCAGGACAGTAAGTGAGTTTGCTGCACTTACAGTGTATTGTGTATATATATGCATCCCAGGTGTTGCGTATATATATATATATATATATATATATATATATATACACTGTATTCCGATTAGCTAGATCCGTTCCTGTTATCTTCCTACTGACAGGCAGGCTTGTCTTGTTACAGTATTTACAGCTACCTGAAGAAAATTGCTGGTGTTCTTTTAATCCTATTAGTACCACAGTCAGGCAGCTAGACTATTTACAGTTAGTGTAGTGCGTCCTCCTCACAGTGTTCATTTAAAGCTACAAGTTAGTTTAGTGTGACCTCTGCACAGTGTTCAGCTAAAACTACAAGTTAGGGTAGTGCACAGTGTTCAGCTAAAGCTGCAAGTTAGGGTAATGCGTCCTCCTCACAGTGTTCAGCTAAAGCTACAAGTTAGTTTAGTGTGACCTCTGCACAGTGTTCAGCTAAAGCTACAAGTTAGTGTAATGCGTCCTCCTCACAGTGTTCAGCTAAAACTACAAGTTAGTGTAGTGAGACCTCTGCACAGTGTTCAGCTAAAGCTACAAGTTAGTGTAGTGCGTCCTGCTCACAGTGTTCAGCTAAAACTACAAGTTAATGTAGTGTGACCTCTGCACAGTGTTCAGCTAAAGCTATAAGTTAGTGTAGTGCGTCCTCCTCACAGTGTTCAGCTAAAACTACAAGTTAGTGTAGTGAGACCTCTGCACAGTGTTCAGCTAAAGCTACAAGTTAGTGTAGTGCGTCCTCCTCACAGTGTTCAGCTAAAGCTACAAGTTAGTTTAGTGTGACCTCTGCACAGTGTTCAGCTAAAGCTACAAGTTAGGGTAGTGCGTCCTCCTCACAGTGTTCAGCTAAAGCTACAAGTTGGTGTAGTGTGTCCTCCTCACAGTGTTCAGCGAAAACTACAAGTTAGTGTAGTGCGACCTCTGCCCAGTGTTCAGCTAAAGCTACAAGTTAGTGTAGTGCGTCCTCCTCACAGTGTTCAGCTAAAACTACAAGTTAGTGTAGTGCGACCTCTGCACAGTGTTCAGCTAAAGCTACCTGTAGAAGGTTGGTGGTGTTTTCCTGATCCTATCACTACCGCAGGCAGCTAAATAAGCTACAAGTTATTTTTTGGCGAGCTCTGCACAGTGTTCACCTAAAGCTACCCGTAGAAGGTTGGTGGTGTTTTCCTGATCCTATCACTACCGCAGGCAGCTAAATAAGCTACAAGTTAGTGTAGTGCGAGCTCTGCACAGTGTTCACCTAAAGCTACCTGTAGAAGGTTGGTGGTGTTTTCCTGATCCTATCACTACCGCAGGCAGCTAAATAAGCTACAAGTTAGTGTAGTGCGAGCTCTGCACAGTGTTCACCTAAAGCTACCTGTAGAAGGTTGGTGGTGTTTTTTCCTGATCCTATCAATACCGCAGGCAGCTAAATAAGCTACAAGTTAGTGTAGTGTGAGCTCTGCACAGTGTTCACCTAAAGCTACCTGTAGAAGGTTGGTGGTGTTTTCCTGATCCTATCACTGCCGCAGGCAGCTAAATAAGCTACAAGTTAGTTTTTTGCGAGCTCTGCACAGTGTTCAGCTAAAGCTACCTGTAGAAGGTTGGTGGTGTTTTCCTGATCCTATTACTACCGCAGGCAGCTAAATAAGCTACAAGTTAGTGTAGTGCGAGCTCTGCACAGTGTTCAGCTAAAGCTAGATGTAGAAGGTTGGTGGTGTTTTCCTGATCCTATTACTACCGCAGGCAGCTAAATAAGCTACAAATTATTTTTTGGTGAGCTCTGCACAGTGTTCACCTAAAGCTACCTGTAGAAGGTTGGTGGTGTTTTCCTGATCCTATTACTACCGCAGGCAGCTAAATAAGCTACAAATTAGTGTAGTGTGAGCTCTGCACAGTGTTCAGCTAAAGCTACCTGTAGAAGGTTGGTGGTGTTTTCCTGATCCTATCACTACCGCAGGCAGCTAAATAAGCTACAAGTTAGTTTTTTGCGAGCTCTGCACAGTGTTCAGCTAAAGCTACCTGTAGAAGGTTGGTGGTGTTCTCATACTACAGGCAGGCAGTTGATTTTGCTAGCTGCAGTAAGAGGCAGACAGTCACAAGCCAATAAAAGAGGGCAAGCAGGCTCTGTGTCTAGATGCAACAGTGCTGGTCGTGGAGACGGTGCATCCTCATCAGCACGTGGCCGTGGGACACGCTTGGCCTTTTTTTCGGCAGTGCTGAGCCGCAACATGTGGAAGACTTGGTCGAGTGGATGACCAAGCCGTCCTCATCCTCCTCATCCTCTCTCACCCATGCTCAGGGTACTTTGTCTGGCAAAGCAGCGGCCTCTTCCCTCGGCTCAATGTCATCAGTGACTCCTTCCCTAGCCCCACCATGTCCTCCTGAGGAGTCCCTCGAACTGTTTGACCACAGTGCTGGGTACATGCTCCAGGAGGATGCCCAGCATTTGGAAGGCTCTGATGATGATACTGAGCTAGATGAAGGCAGTAACGTGAGCACGGACAGAGGGGGTGCCCAAGAAGGACAGCAATCTGGCAGTCATGCTCCCCCTGGTGCAGCATACTGCCAGGTTTGCTCCAGTGATGAGGAGGGAGGGGATGATGAGGTCACTGACTCAACATGGGTGCCTGATAGGAGAGAGGAGGAGGAGGAGGAAGCACATCACCAACGAGGCGGGAGGCCCTCCACGGGCCAGCCTAAGGGCAGCACACTGACTGCATCACACCCCAAAGCTCCGCATGTGCAGGGTGCTGCAGTCTCTGTGCGTTATTCAAAAAGTTCTTTGGTGTGGGCCTTTTTTGAGACGAGTGCATCAGATCGCACCGCTGCTATTTGCAACATATGTCTCAAGCGTATCTCGTGTGGCCAAAACATCTCCCGCTTGGGCACCACATGCTTGACCAGAAATATGTTGACCTGCCATCCACACCAAAGAACAAAGAGGACCTCTCCTTGCTCCTCATCAGCTGAGATCTCCAACCCCACTATACCTTCAGTCCTCTCTGAGACCTGCACTGAGAGGAATGAAGGTGTAGAATTAGGTGTGTCACAGCCAAGTACTTGTGGGCAATCTGCTTTCGGTACACCGACATCAGATTGTACCAGGCAAATTTCCCTGCCCCAGCTGCTGCACCGCCGAAAGAAGTTCACTCCCAGCCATCCACATGCCCAGCGTTTGAATGCTAGCTTGGCAAAATTGCTAGCACTTCAACTGCTGCCTTTTCAGTTGGTAGACTCTGCCCCCTTCTGTGAGTTTGTGGAATGTGCGGTTCCTCAGTGGCAGGTACCCAAACCTCACTTTTTCTCACGGAAGGCGATTCTGGCTCTCTACCGGCATGTGGAAAGCAATGTCCATGCTTCGCTGGACAGGGTGGTCAGTGGTAAGGTGCATATTACCGCTGACTCATGGTCCAGCAGGCATGGACAGGGACGTTACCTAAGTTTCACCGTGCATTGGGTGACTGCTGGCAGCTGGGAAGGATGCAGGACAAGGTGCAGTATTGTTGGAGGTTGTTCCACCACCACACCTCCAATATGCCACTACTAATGATTGTGACAGACCTCTCTCCTCCACCCCTCCTATTCTTCTTCCTCCATGGCCTCTTCCTGTGATTTCTCCTTGGAACCAGCGGTGCTCCGTAGGTGTTCAAGGGGCTATGCAAGTACGCAGGCCAAAAGATGCCATGCGGTGCTTGAGCTGGTGTACTTGGGGGACAGGAGCCACACTGGGGCAGAGGTTCTGTCAGCTCTGCAGGGGCAGGTTCAGAGGTGGTTGAAGCCACGCCAACTTAAGGCAGGAATGGTGGTTTGCGACAATGGCACCAACCTCCTCTCTGCCCTCCGACAGGGACAAATTACCCATGTGCCCTGTTTGGCTCACGTCCTTAACTTGGCTGTGCAGCAGTTCTTGGGCAGGTATCCGGGCTTACAGGATGTCCTGAGGCAGGCCAGGAAAGTATGTGTGCATTTCTACCGGTCATATAATGCCAGTGCTCGGCTGGCGGACCTCCAAAAGGAGTTTAACCTGCCCAAGAACCGCCTAATTTGTGACATGCCCACCAGGTGGAACTCAACGTTGGCCATGCTGCAGTGGCTGCACACGCAGCAGAGGGCCATCATTGAGTACCTGTGCGACTATGGCACCAGGACAGGGTCAGGGGAGCTTGTTTTTTTCCCCATGCCAGTGGGCCATGATCAGGGATGCATGCACTGTCCTGTCACCATTTGAGGAGGCCACGAGGATCGTGAGCAGTGACAGTGCATGCATCAGTGACACTGTCCCCCTTGTCCACCTGTTGGAGCACACGCTGCGTGGAATAATGGACAGGGCACTTGAGGCAGAACAGAGGCAGGAAGAGGACTTCCTTAGCTCTCAAGGCCAGCTTTATCCAGACAGTGATCCTGCTTGCCCGCCAATCACACAGGAAGAGGAGGAGGAGGAGGAGGATTGTGTCATTATGGAGGTGGAGCCTGGCACTCAGCATCAGCAGCAGTCTTTAAGGGATCAGTCCCAAGAAACACATGGACTTGTACGTGGCTGGGAGGAGGTGGCTGCAGACCATGTCGTCCTTAGTGACCCAGAGGACTCCGGACCGAATGCCTCAGCAAACCTACGCTGCATGGCCTCCCTGATCCTGCAAAGCCTGCGTAAGGATCCTCGTATTCGTGGTATCAAGGATTAGGACCAATACTGGCTGGCAACCCTTCTTGATCCACGTTACAAGGGTAAGGTTGCGGACCTTATCTTGCCATCGCAGAGGGAGCAGAGGATGAAACATCTTCAGGAGGCCTTGCAGAAAGGTCTGTGCAACGTGTTCCCAGAGACTGGCCGCCTGACAGATGCGTTTAGACAATTTTTTAGCCCGCAGCCCCAAGGTATGATCGGTTCCAGCAACCATCACCAGCGTCTGTTTTACATGGTGCAGGAATACCTAGGGGCAAGATCTGACTTGGACACCTTTCCCACCGAAAATCCTCTGAGTTACTGGGTCTTGAGGATGGATCACTGGCCAGAGCTTGCACAGTATGCAATTGAGCTACTGGCCTGTCCTACATCCAGCGTTCTTTCGGAACGCACATTCAGTGCTTCTGGAGGCTTTGTAACTGATCACAGGGTGCGTCTGTCCACCGACTCGGTCGATTAACTGACCTTCATAAAGATGAATCAGTCTTGAAACACCACCAGCTACCAAACACCTGATGCTGATGTAACCGAAAATTTTTTTTTGAAATCTCAGATCCCTTCAAAGACTGCCTATGCTGATGCTGAGTGACTATCCTGAGTAATTATCCTTTTCCTCCTCAATGATCACGCTGATAGCTTGTAAGAACATTTTTGGTTCTGGGCGCTGCCACCAGTGCCTAAGGCCCAATTTTTCAGCCCCTGTTTAACAGGGGCGTGTAATTACAATTTTTGATGCAATACTTTGCAGCAGGGCTCGTTCCTGCATTTCAACTAGAGTTTCTGTGAGGGGTTGCAGTGTTGTGGCACCAGCACCAGTGCCTAAGGCCCAATTTTTCATCCCCTGTTTAACAGGGGCGTGTAATTACAATTTTTGATGCAATACTTTGCAGCAGGTCTCGTTCTTGTGTTCCAACTAGAGTTTCTGTGAGAAGTTGCAGTGTTGTGGCACCAGCACCAGTGCCTAAGGCCCAATTTTTCAGCCCCTGTTTAAGAGGGGCATGTAATTACAATTTTTGATGCAATACTTTGCAGCAGGGCTCGTTCCTGCGTTCCAACTAGAGTTTCTGTGAGGGGTTGCAGTGTTGTGGCACCAGCACCAGTGCCTAAGGCCCAATTTTTCAGCCCTTATTTAACAGGGGCGTGTAATTACAATTTTTGATGCAATACTTTGCAGCAGGGCTCGTTCCTGCGTTCCAACTAGAGTATCTGTGAGGGGTTGCAGTGTTGTGGCACCAGTACCTAAGGCCTAATTTTTCAGCCCCTGTTTAACAGGGGTGTGTAATTACAATTTTTGATGCAATACTTTGCAGCAGGGCTCGTTCCTGCGTTCCAACTAGAGTATCTGTGAGGGGTTGCAGTGTTGTGGCACCAGCACTAGTGCCTAAGGCCTAATTTTTCAGCCCCTGTTTAACAGGGGCATGTAATTACAATATTTGATGCAATACTTTGCAGCAGGGCTCGTTCCTGCATTCCAACTAGAGTATCTGTGAGGGGTTGCAGTGTTGTGGCACCAGCACCAGTGCCTAAGGCCCAATTTTTCAGCCCCTGTTCAACAGAGGCATGTAATTACAATTCTTGATCTAATATTTCACAGCAGAGCCCGTTTCTGCGCCCACCAAGAGCGAGTGAGGACTTACAGTGTTGTGACACCAGCACCACCACCACCACCAAAGGCCCAATTTTTCAGGACCTGTTAAACAGGGGCATGTAATTACAATTCTTGATCTAATATTTCACAGCAGGGCCCGTTTCTGCGCCCACCAAGAGCGAGTGAGGACTTACAGTGTTGTGGCACCAGCACCACCACCAAAGGCCCAATTTTTCTGCCCCTGTTCAACAGGGGCATGTAATTACAATTCTTGATCTAATATTTCACAGCAGGGCCCTGTGAGGGCTTACAGTGTTGTGGCCACAACAACACCTAAGGCCCAAATTTCTTCTGAGTATATAGGGCAGGCCCCTACTTTCAAACATCCAACTTACAAACGACTCCTACTTGCAAACGGAAGGAGACAACAGGAAATGAGATGAAATCTACCCCTAGGAAGGGAAATTCTCTCCTGTAAGAGTTAATATGGGAAAAACATTTCTCCTTTCCACTGATGCTTTATCACCAATCCTTGTTTCACAAAAAAAAAACACATTTTCAAAAAACATTTGTCATTGGGACAAAAAGTGAGGTTCAATCTTCTGAAGAGAAGCACAGACAGCAAAACCAATGTCACAGGGGTGATGTTTTCCAAAAAGCTTAAAAAAGATTTTTTGGCTGGAGCTAAACACATTAAAAATGTACCCGTTCAAAATTACAAACAGATTCTACTTAACAACAAACCTACAGTCCCTGTCTTGTTTGCACCGCCTGTATACTGCTGTTCAGAGTATATAGGGCCTGGTGGCCCCACACCTTTCCTTTTTTAATTTGGGTGCAGGGTTCCCCTTAATATCCATACAAAACCCAAAGGGCCTGGTAATTGACTGGGGGGTACCCATGCCGTTTGTCTCACTGATTTTCATCCATATTGCCAGGACCCGACATTACATTAAAGCCGCAAGCAGTTTTAAATGACTTTTTTTCCTTTAAAAAAGACATTTTGTGCAGGGACTGTTCTAAGCACGGGAAACACATGCCACTTTACAGGCATACTATAGACACCCCCCAGGTACGATATTTAAAGGAATATTTCACTTTTTTTTTTTTTACTTTAAGCATCATTAAAATCACTGCTCCCGAAAAAACGGTCATTTTTTCAACTTTTTTTTTGCATTGATACATGTCCCCTGGGGCAGGACCCGGGTCCCCAAACCCTTTTTAGGACAATACCATGAAAATTAGCCTTTAAAATGAGCACTTTTGATTTCGAACGTTCGAGTCCCATAGACGTCAAAGGGGTTCTAACCGGGGGGTGTTCGGCTCATCCCTATTCTCCACAATAAGCAACTTGAATGTGAGTGTGAAGTGGCTATCAGCACAGCGTCCTTGACATCACACACCACATATTTGTAATCCACAGTAAAGATAACAGGAACATCTTTATGGCATTTACTGAACTGGTTGGACTGATGTCTTTATTGAAACTTACCAACTATGTAACTGTGTAACCTAAACATAAATCACAAAGAGCCCATACAGTTCAAATGGCAAAGTCTGTAGCAAAGGGAAAGCAATGACAGATTTCTCTGTCTCTTACATCAGAATTAAGTTCATATTTAGTAGCATAAACTGAATACATACATATCTGTAAAACAGAGGGCAAACTGGTATAGTCTGGCAAAAGGAAACACAGACAACTGCAGACCTTTATATAATATTGTTGTGGGTGTGCTATTTGAGTTTGGCATAAACTCATTTGGGAAAGATGCATTTAATGTATATGCACCACTAGCATAATGTAGTGAGGCAGGTATGTGCACAGTTTTACAAATAAACAGTTTTTTGCTACTTTACTCCTTGGCAAATTTTCCACACAACTGTGTTAGGATTATTAAATAATGCCCAAATGATCCCCAAAGACTCTGCCTCCATGCTTATAGTCTGGTCTTTTCTTATAATTTTTTTAAACGTCATGTGCAAAATTAGTTTTCCTCATACATTATTGGTTTCAAAAACTCCTCTAAGCTTGTTGCGCAGGCGATATTTCAATTGGTACAGAGATTCAATGACCTTTTCCCTGAGAATGCTACATGACTGAAACTACAAACATGGGTAGTTAAGCTAGAAAGTCCCTCTTTTTTGTCAAGCAAAGGATTTTATACACAGAAAGTGATATGGTAAATTGCTGGCCTATCTAGCCCTGGCAATGATGAACTACCAGTTGTCATTACTTTACTATCAACAGATGGTAACCTTTCATCACCATGGCATTTCTTACATTTTTTTGTGAACTGTACACACTTCTACACTTGAATGTTTGGAAGCAAATGTTGTTCATTTCTTTGATTGTGTTATTTTCCCGCAGTTGACGCCATGTAAGTATTAATTTCCGCCTTTCCCAGACACAATTACACTACCCAACTCAGTGAGGGAAGCTTTGATCATTTGAATCCCTAAAGCTGACAGAAACCTGCTACTTCATGAGTCATAAAGAACTCTTCTATCGTCTTCAGTTATTTGCTAGCAAAATTATTCAAAACAAAAGTAATCCTAGAAAAAGTATAAAACTAATCCTAACAAAAGTATTAGCCATTCCTCTTAATTAAGGTGTCATTTTACTAATTTATCCATTCATTCATCCATCCACTAATCCACAAGGGGGGCTTATTGGAATTTAACAAGAGGGCACCCAGATCCCACCCGCCCCTGTGTGAATTAGGGGTGTTCGCCTGCTCACCAAAGAACGAACATTATGGGGCGTTTGCGGGAAATTTGAGTGCTGGCAGAGATCGCAGTGCATTGCTGTATAATGATTGGCCATCCCAGTGCCCTCTGCTAAGAGAGCCATAATTGGCCAAAGGCAGGGTGCTTTTGGCCAATCATGGCTCAGGGGGACTAAGTCCATGCCTCCCACTATATAAGGCTGCCTACACGGCGGCCCTGTGTAGTGTTGTTGGCGTGGACAGAGAGATTGCTTGATTTAAATTAAGCAGGCAGGTTATTCAGTTAGTGGCAGTGTATTTGATATATATATATATATATATACAGTCAGTCTAGTATATATATATATATATATATATATATATATATATATATATATATACTCCGCATCCAGTCAGTGTAGCCTATATTGCATTGGGCAGGGGCAGGCTTCTCTCCGCCCTCTGAAGGGACACTTCACCTATGTCCTGTGTTTGGCACACATCCTGAATTTGGTGGTGCAGCAGTTCTTGAGTAGGAACTCAGGCTTACAGGATCTCCTGAAGCAGGCCAGAAAAGTCTGTGGTCATTTCCGCCGGTTATACAATGCCAGTGCTCAGCTGGCTGACATTCAAAGGGAATGCAACCTGCCCACCAAACGCTTCATATGTGACATGCCCACCAGGTGGAACTCAACATTGGCAATGCTGCAGCGGCTGCACTCACAGCAGAGGGCCATCGAAGAGTACCTGTGTGAGTATGGCACCAGGACAGGGTCAGGGGAGCTTGGCTTTTTTTCGCCACGCCAGTGGCTACTGATCAAGGATGCATGCACTGTCCTGTCACCATTTGAGGAGGCCACAGGGATGGTTAGCAGGGACAATGCATGCATCAGTGATACTGTCCCTCTTGTCTTCCTGTTGGAGCACACACTTCATGGAATAATGGACAGGGCACTTGAGGCAGAACAGCAGAACAGGGAGGACTTCCTTACCTCTCATGGCCCCCTTTATCCAGATAACATTCCTGTGGGCCCGCCAAACACACAGGAAGAAGAGGAGGAGGATTGTGTCAGCATGGATGTAGAGGATAACACACAGCAGCAGTCTTCAAAGGATGGTTTTCAGTCCCCAGAAACCTAAGGAGTTGTATGTGGTTGGGAGGAGGTAGTTCCTGACAACGTCATCCCCAGTGACCCAGAGGACATACAGCTGAATGCGTCTGCAAACTTACGCTGCATGACCTCCCTGATTCTGCAAAGCTTGCGAAAGGACCCTAGGATTCGTGGTATCAAGGAAAGGGATCATTACTTGTTGGCAACCCTTCTTGATCCACGTTACAAGGGTAAGGTTGCAGAACTCATCCATCCTTTGCAGAGGGAGCAGAGGATGAACCATCTTCAGGAGGCCATGAAGAAAGATTTGTGCAATGCGTTTCCAGACTCTGGGAGGTTACAATTTTCTGGTGCTGGACAACGTGTTGCTGAGGCTTCGTTCAATCAGAGGAAGAGCGGTGGAGAAGGTGGTCAGCTGACTGATGCCTTTAGACAATTTTTCAGTCCTCAGTGCCAAGGTCTGATCGGTTCCAGCAACCATCGCCAGCGTCTGTATTACATGGTGCATGAATATCTTGGGACAAGAGCTGACTTGGAGACCTTTCCAACAGACCATCCACTGGGTTACTGGGTCTTGAGGATGGACCACTGGCCAGAACTTGCTCAATATGCAATTGAGCTACTGGCCTGTCCTGCATCCAGCGTTCTTTGTGAACGCACATTCAGTGCTGCTTGAGGGTTTGTAACGGATCATAGAGTGTGTCTGTCCACAGACTCTGTTGATAGGCTCACATTCATAAAAATGAATCAGTCTTGGATCAGCAGCAGCTATCAAGCACCTGATGCTGATGTAACTGATTAATATTTCTATTGATGTGGGATCCCTTGAAAACTGCCTATGCTGATTGACTATCCTATTCCTCCTCAATCTTGATGATGCTAGCTTCCAACAATATTTTTGGTTTAGGGCACCACCACCACCACTGCTTAAGGCACAATTTTTCTGCCCCTGTTTAACAGGGGCATGTAATTACAATTCTTGATATAATATTTCATAGCAGGGCCTGTTCCTGTGCCCAAAAAGTGTACTGTGAGGGCTTACAGTGTTGTGGCACCACCACCACCAAACGTCCAATTTTTCTGCCCCTGTTTAACAGGGGCATGTAATTTCAATTTTTGATATAATATTTAACAGCAGGGCCTGTTCCTGTGCCCAACAAGAGTATCTGTTAGGGGTTACAGTGTTATGGCACCACCACCACCACTGCCTAAAGCCCAATTTTTTTAACCCTGTTTAACAGGTGTGTGTAATTACAATTTTTGAAATAATATTTAAAAGCAGGGCCTGTTCCTGCACACAACAAGAGTAACTGTGAGGGGTTACAGTGTTCTGGCACCACCAACATCTAAGGCCCAATTTTTTGCCGTATAGTGTATATAATTCTGTTCAGAGTATATAGTGCCTGGGGGCCCCCCAACGCCATATTTTTTAAATTTGGGTGCGGGGTTCCCCTTAATATGCATACCAGACCCAAAGAGCCTGGTAATGGGCTGGGGGGAACCCATGTCATTTTTCTGAATGATTTTCATCTATATTGCCGGGACCCGACAATACATTACAGCCGCAAGCAGTTTTAAATGACTTTTTTTCCTTTAGAAATGTCATTTTGCTGTGGTACTTTTTTAAACATGGGAAAACTGTGCCACTTTAAGGCATACTATAGACACCCCTAGGCACGATATTTAAAGGAATAGTTCATTTTTATTGTTTCACTTTAAGCATTCTTAAAACCACTGCTCCCGAAAAACGGCTGTTTTTAATACTTTTTTTTGCATTGATACATGTCCCCTGGGGCAGGACCCGGGTCCCCAAACACTTTTTAGGGCAAAAACTTGCATATAAGCCTTTAAAATTAGCAGTTTTGAGCACTTTTGATTTTTCACATTCATGTCTCATAGACTTTAATGGTGTTCGCTTGTTCGAACAAACTTTTTTGCATGTTCGGATGTTCTGGTGCAAACCAAACTGGAGGGGTGTTCGGCTCATCCCTAGCGTGAATGAGTATGGGGTACATAGAACTCATTCACAAAAAAGTGTAGTGTAAAAAAAGACAGTAGGTGGTTTTTCCTGCACTTTCCTGCAGTTGACGCCAGACCAATTATAACTCTTTAAAGCCCTCTTAATGGTGGAAGAAATAGAAATGGAAGTTGCACAATTTACAAGGGCAAAAGTCCCTGATACTAATGGTTTCCCTGGTAAATTCTTTTCTTCCTACTTAGAGGGTTTTGTTCTAAGATTATTGGAAGTATTTGCTTCTATTGGTTGAACTGGATGGACTTAAACTATGTAACTATGTAAGTATTAATTTCCACCTTTCCCAGACACAATTACACTACCCAACTCAGTGAGGGAAGCTTTGATCATTTGAATTCCTAAAGCTGACAGAAACCTTCTGCTTCATGAGTCATAAAGACCTCTTCTTCAGTTATTTGCTAGCAAAATTATTCAAAACAAAAGTAATCCTTGCAAACGTATAAAACTAATCCTAACAAAAGTATTAGCCATTCCTCTTAATTGAGGTGCCATTTTACTAATTCATCCATCCATCCACTAATCTAGCCTCTTCCTCACAACCCTGGCCAGGGGGGCTTATTGGAATTTAACAAGAGGGCCCCCAGACCCCACCCACCCCTGTGTGAATGAGTATGGGTTACATAAGTGTAGTGTAAAAAAAGACAGTAAGTGGCTTTTGACAAGTCATATATATATAAAGAACAAAAATTTAAAAAGTCCCTCGCTATAGATTCCTAGTCAATTATTATGCCTGCTCCTGCCACTGCCGACCCAAAGAAAAAAAAAACTTAGCTCCTGACGGTGCCTTCCTGTTCAGCAACATCACATCTGGTGACTTCGGCCACAGCAGGCAGTTTTTCATACAGTATCTGCCCTCCATCCAGATCTCTTGGTTTATGCAGGTTTCCCCTTGTCATCAGGGCCTTCTGGCACAGCTGTCCTGCTGCAGGTTGAGATTAGATCCACCTCTGGTAATGCTGTTCCACATTCAGCTTTGGCTTCCTGCTGCTTTTATTGCTGGAATAAACTGTATTTTTATTGGACTTCTGGATATTGATGTTACTCTACTCTGGACTTCCAATCATTATTAGCCCTACACATATGGCTCATTGACAGTCTATATTTTATTGTGCATAGTGCATGTAGAGCCACCTTCAGCCAGTGGTCTGGCATGGATACACAATAGTTAATGAAAGTGTTTGCAACCTCTCCACAACCAATTCACACCACTGTGATGAAGGTCTTCTCGGACATGACACATGCAACAGGGCAGGCCAGTAGCTCAAGCACATGTCATTTTGCTTGATCTGGATAGGGACAGCCTAATGCAGAAAAAAAGCAATTTTACATGATACAAAGGTACAAGGTAAACAAAAGCTAAACTTGAAATAGCACAAAAAAAATGTTTTTGGCGGGAAATAACATGGCCGGTATGGGCCATTTTTGTGCATTATCAACAGTCATGCTGGTACAGCTGCTATCAGGCACTTGGCAGGCAGCATGTGTTGATTCTGCATTTCTGCATTTTCTGCCAGAACAACACTGCCTAAAGTGACTACTCTTCTGGTCTCCCACAGGACATCCTGAAAACCAGTGTTCCATAATCAGGAATCACTAAACTACTAGGTTTAGAATGTGTTCCAGTCCAAGTACGTGTATGTGTGTTTGTATGAACATTCACGGCTGAAGGGCAGTAAGCAGGTTGGTTCCATTGTCACAAATGATCTGGCCTGGAACAAATGGGGGTCAGCCACCTCTCAGCATGCCTGTTGCTGAAGAGCCTCCAGAATCTATAACGTAGCGTGGCAGCCTTTCATCTGGGATGTTGGATAGCCTCCGAGGTGCTTAGGGGAGTATGGTGGTTCTGAGGAGTGATTGCCTGAATCCATTGAAGCAAAGGGGGAAGAGGTGTGTGCAGTCTCACTTTTACCAAGGTGCAGGACCATTTGCTCTGGTGTCATGCCCCAGCCTGCACTCTTCCACCACCATTTATTTGTCTGCATGTGCAACGAAGGTGACATACTGTTACTGCCAATGCTTGCTGCATCTCTAGTCTGGGATCATGTGGACCATGATGCTTACTGCCTAGTCCAGAAAAACAGGAAAATGACCAATGCACATGCATGTGGAGGGCAGGAATGGCCCTCTGAGCAAAAAAAAAGGCATCTATTTACCTGCGTTGTGCTGTACCACAGGTCATGAACTGGAAGGGGGGGGGGGGCGAGGGAACGGGACCTGAAACTAAGCTGCTGAAATAGTTCACACCTCATGAGACAGCATGTTTAGGTGCTCAAGGACTTCGTCCCAGCAAAGAGCGCAAGTTTGCTGGTGCTTACTTTTCTCATTGAGGTGCTTCTCTCACCTAGTTCTTTTATACATAGCACTGTATTTCCTCATGCATGTGGAACCCAAATGGCTGGTACATTTACCATGGCTAATACATTGCATACAGAGTTATAGACCACAATGCTGCTTTTGGCATATGTTAAAAAAAGGCACACACTGTAGAACCCTTTTATTTGGTGCCTACTCAAGTACTCGAATATTGTCCTGAAGCTAGGCAATTTATACCAAACACATACCTAAAGTCTATATTTTAAATCATTTTGGAGTAATAGGAGGGCAGGTTCAGTGAATGCGAGGTTGTGATTCTGAAATGTTTTGGTACACTCTCCTTTTACATGTTAATAAACTAAATGCAGTGTAAGTTTATGCAAATAAAATACACATCAACTAAACTAATAAACTGTTGTGATACTGGCCAATTTGTATGAAATGGAGTGCTTAAAAAAGAATTCCACTTTTCAATGTTGCTAGTTTGTTTGGGCCAAGATGACCCACATTGATTATTTCCATTCCAGTCTGGATGCTGGAACTGCTGTAATAGACTATAGAAGTAGAATTAGCCACATATAGTAAGCAATGCTGTGCTTTGACAGCAGTATGAGCAACTTCCTCTTTGTTGCCAGATATAAAGAGGTTTGGTCCTAATGCATCTCTGTCATTCAGGAGAAGCGTTATATTTTTATGAATGAATATAAGGCTTCCTCTGATTGGCCAAACAGGAGATTATGGCAACATCTGCAAGACTCTCCACCAAGGCCAATCAGAGTTAGCAATGACAGGAAGGCTATGGTGTGGAGAATGTACACTAAGCATTGGCAAATCAGTAGTCATATTCAGGCAATTGACATGGGCAGGTGATGGGCAAGACAGTGGTCAGTTTTGGCCAAAGGTCATGAACAAGCATTAGGCAAAAGTGTAGTCAGGTTCAAGTGGAGGTCATGGGCATGCAGCGGCAGGCAGGAGAGTAGTCAAGCCAATCCAGGTCAATAAAGAAACAAGATACAAAGAACATGGTTCCCCTTTTGGGATTTTAAAGGCCCTAGTGGTGATGTAGCACTCACAAACAATATCCGTGTTATATAAAAATAGAAATTTATTATGCACAATATTTGTGTTATATATAATAATAGAACTGTATTATGCTATATTTTAATATATAACACATATATTGTTTGTGGGTGCTATATCACCACTAGGGCCTTTAAAATCCCATAAGAGGAAACCCTGTTCTTTGTATTCTGTACACAGGGATGTTGGCCCACCCTTAGTCCTCTTCATCTCAACTTTCTCTGTATTTAATAAAGAAACAAGCCACCAAGAGGACACAATGCCAGACCCTTTAAGGGCTGATGTCTAAATACCTCTCTGGGTCATCTAACATCATTTTGGGGTCCTGGAAAGGATTTGTGAACACAAATGGAAACACTGGCAGGGATACTTCAAGGAAAATGGAAAATATGGAAATTACACTGAAAATCCAGGCAGGGATTATGCATGTGCCATTGGAAGAACTGACAGGGATTCTGCAAGCAGCATTGGAAGCACTGGCAGGTATTTTGGGAGTACAAATTCTGGAAGTCATAAAAGGGATACTACAAATCCTCCCAGAGATTCTGAAAGTACAAGTTCTGAAAGTTCTGGCAAAAGACCTGGTGGACCTAGAGGTACTATAATACATACATATATGACAGAAAGAATTTACAGTGCCACATTTTTGCATACAATTATAGCAACAGAATAAGACAAGTATAAAAGCAAAACAAATTCAAAGCATGAAGAGGTTAAAATAAAATGTAATAACATTCTGGGTTGCAATGAAGACTGAAAACTACAAGCAGTTATTTGCAAGCCAGTTAACCATTAGTCTGAATTGTGATTGTCACTGGAGAAAATACATATTTGTCTAAAACATGTAGCAACACTATGGGGTTGATTTACTAAAGGCAAATCCACTTTGCACTACAAGTGCACTGAAAGTGCACTTGGAAGTGAACTTGTAAGTGCAGTCACTGTAGATCACTGTAGATCTGAGGGGAAGCTCTGAAATGAGAGGAAGCTCTGCTGATTTTATTATCCAATCATGTACAAGCAAAAATGCTGTTTTTTATTTTCCTTACATGTTCCCCTCAGATCTACAGTGACTGCACTTCCAAGTGCACCTGCAGTGCACTTTCAAGTTCATTTGCAGGGCACTTGTAGTGCAAAGTGGATTTGCCTTTAGTAAATAACCCCTATGTTTTTTTTTTTTCATTTTTTTAGTAAAGTGACAGATTTTATTCAGCTGAAGTGCTAAACATTTTTTTTTATTTTATTTCATCTAGGTGCTAGTTTTAATTTTTTCTTTGTAGTTGGTCTTCAACTTGGAGAACTGTTAAACTTCTACGATTTGCACCTAGAAAGAGACAATACAGGACTGTTTTGAATATTTTTTATTAGTGAAGAAATGTACTTAAATTTATATAATTTACTTAGATGGTATTGCTTTTTCTGACCAGCACATGCCCAGTGTTGAGAAACGTATGTCCTTGTAACAGAATGGTAGGGGCCCTAGGCAGCCTGGACAGCCATCAACAATGCATCAGTCAAAATCATTGCAGACCTGGAACACTACAGAACAAGAACAATTTGCTCTTGCATAAATAAACAGAACCTAGTCTTAAAATATTGTCGATGGTATGACCCATACAGATATCACTTACACTGCAAGAGAAAGCTAAGATGTAAGTTTATGAAAAAATGAGTAATGAGGTTGTGGTTTCATAAAATGCCACTGTCTTTATTATGCTAGCCAATATTTTTCTTAGTGCACATGGTCCATACAGATTATTGTTACTATATTGTTTAACTGTTCTTAAATGGCATATATCAAAATATCTTTTCAAATACATTTTAAACCACAGCTAACTGGTGAGCTGAAACAATAATTATATTTTCACTGTAGGAAGCCTACAATTTTCATATAAAGCTTATTTTATTTTAAATAGATTGTTTTTTTTCAATGAAAACATAAAATAACAAAATATGCCAAGCACTATCTTTATTAAAAAAAAGAGGAATCAGTGACAATAAAATAAACTATTTTAGAATAGAAGCACAATATGCACGCATAGAACAATTGCATGCAAAAATGACAAATAAGCTAGCAAATTTGAACTGGAGCACTTCAAATAAAGAAATAATGTGGTAATATAACTTTAATATCTTTATCTTTGAAGACGCCTGAATCTTCCTTAGGGTTGTTAACTATGCAATAAATACACATTCATCCCCCCCCCCCCCCATGCCCAAACAGAAAGAGTGGTGCTGATTTACTAAAGGCAAATAGGCCGCTCACTTTGCAAGGAAAGTTGCACTTTGCAAGGGAATTTTCCCAAGAGCTTAGTGAGTGTGGTGACCTTTGCAAAGTGTCCTCAATCATGTGCAAGGAAATGAAAAAAACATTTGCACATGATTGGATGACGGAATTCAGCAGAGCTCACCTCGTTCATTCAGCTCTGGAGAAAATTCCTTTGGAAAGTTCAACTTTCCTTGCAAAGTGAACAGTCTATATACCTTTAGTAAATCCACCTCAGTGGGTATGCAAGACTTTGGTGTACCTTTTTGCAGATAATTCTGATCAAAGAAAATATTGAGTTCCCTCAGTAACAGAATAAAATATATTGGCTTTCCTAATATGCTAAGTTCGCTTCAGTGATTAATTGGCTGTTAACAGAAGGCTTCCATCCAGAGCTGGTTGTTGTTACTACCAATGTGTAGGGAGAAGAAGCTCTCTCTCTAATAGCATGTCATTTTTAGCTATTTTCCATTTTACAGCGAACATTAAAGTAGAATTTTGGGCTAAAATGAATCTAATCTTAAAACAGCTCCCATTCCCCTTCTATCACCAATACCAACCACCCAGTAGACGAAAAATGTATATACCTACCTAGTCTCAGGGTGTTCCAGTCACATGATTGTCTCTTCTCTTTCAGATAACCGTGGCTTCAAGGGAGAGGGGGGAACACCAATACTGAATGGCCCATAGTAAGAATCAGCTTTCAGACATCCCAGCTGTTGTCGGAGCACTCTTTCCTCTCCCCTCTAGCTGGCTCTGGCTAACACAGGGGAGATCATGTGACCAGACCAAAGCAGTCAGAGAATAGGTAAGTATATACATCTTTCTTCTGGGTAGTTAGTATACAGTAGGTGTTAGAAGAGGGGATTGAAGCAGTTTTAAGATTAGATAATTTTAGCTCTGAATTTTACTTTAACTTCTTCTGTACAATGATTACAAGACTCTATAATCAAACCTAACTTAACCACTTACCTCGAAGCCTATTGCAAAATGATGGCTCGGTGAGAATTTTGTCATTCCAGGTGGACATCATATGACATCCTCCCAGAATGCAGCTCACGTGCGTCCATGCTGTGGGCGTGATCTGTTACCAGCAGTGTCCACCTGACATCGCAGTTGACAAATCACTGTACTGGCCCGCTGCCAGTACCACGTGATCACTGTGACCAATTACAGCAGATCACATGACAATTGTAAATAATGGATGACTTCCTTTCATACCATTCATTGTGTACAATTGTGTTGCTAGCTATGATTGTTCACAGTGATCACATGGTTCAGACAGGGCTAATCACAGCCCATCTGTACCTTGTGACTAGATGTGGCCAATCACAGCTAGTCACAACAGTACTCACTGAATGAATCAGTTTAATTCAGTAAAAATGGTTGCTGTTTTAGTACAGTATTACTATGGTAACACTGTATTGATCTGGTCACAGTGTGTTAAAAAAAAATTGCAAACAAAGAAAATAAATGTAATAAATAAGGAAAAAAAAGAAAACAAATTCTTAATTAAAAAAAAAAAGTTTATGTACTGTCACCAGTCAGTGTCCCTGATCACTGCCACACCTGTTATATAAGGAATCAGTACTGCACTGTTGACAGTATTTAAAAAATAAATAGTAAAAAAAAAAAAAAAAAACATTTTAAACATTTCTGCATTTTATAAAAAAATTGTGACGACTTAAAAATTTTGCCATGCATCTTACTAAATACCTTGGGCCAGCTACTTTCCAAAAAGGGGTCATTTTGGGGATATTTGTACTGCCCTGGTGTTTTTGGGTCTCTATAAATTAAATAGGCCATCAGTACATCAGTATTAATGAATTTTCATATATACTGTATATATATATATATATATATATATATATATATATATATATATATATATATATAATTTATAGTTATATATTTTTATATTTAAATATTATAGCAATGTGATTTGGTTGTGTAACCACAAAATGCCCATCCACAAATAGCAGTCTTCACAAGGGGATTAGAAGCAAAATTCAGCAGGATCTGCAGAGTATAAAAGAGAAGAGAGGCGCCTCTAAGTGTAGCAACAGGGTTACATTTAATGAAGGTACAACATTTAGCAGCTCACATAATTGATGATTAACCTCCCTGGCGGTATTCCTGAGTCTGGCTCAGGGTGGAATTTCAGAACCAAAAGCGGTAACCCCAAGCCAGACTCGGGATCGCAATGTAGGATCCAGGAAGAGCTTACCTTGTCTCCTGGATCCTGCGATGTCTCCCCACAGTGTGAGCAGCACACCCTCCGCTCGATCTATCACAGAGTTGAGCTCCGTTCCCTGCGAGCGTTGCGACGCACGGGGACGGAGTACGGCGCCAAATTCAAAAAGTGAAACAATACAAACAGTATACTGTAATCTTACAGATTACATTACTGAAAGAAATTATTTCACATCCCTTTTGTCCCTAGTGGTTTCTCCAGTGCCCTGCATGCAGTTTTATATTATAAAAACTGTTCTTTCTGCCTGAAAAATGTAGATTATCCATAGCAACCAAAACCGCCCCTTTACACCAAAAGGGGTTTTAGACCAGCTAGAAAACAGTGATAATAAATTAGAATCACTCGCAGAATTGAGCGATAGTGATTTGTGGGGAGATCCGTCTAAACACTGAAAAGTAATGACAGTGACAATTCTGCAATTGAGCAAATTTTAGTGTTTTTGATTTGATTACATTATTGAATAATTTTTATTATTATTATATTATTATTTGGTATAATTATTTATTGCTATTTATTATATTATAATTTATGATTTTGTTTTTTAAACTTTATCATACCCGGGATGTCTACTAGACTCTTGTTCGGACAGATTTAAGTGAGTTATTTTTAAGAATTACAGGCCTACAATATAAAATGCCAAATTTCCATGCAAAATAATTGTACCACTTTCAGCATCAAAAATCTGAAATAATAATACCGCCAGGGAGGTTAAAAGAGGCACATCTAAGTAGACAGGCACCTGGGGTAAAGCTGTCCACATAGACTATCCTCCGCACTGCCGGCCCTCACCGCTGGCCTAAATTTATGAAGACATTTGATCTTTTTGAAATTTTTTATTGGGTATTTTTTTTTGCAGAAAGTAAAAAATATTGTTTTTTTTTCAAAATTGTCAGTCTTTTTTAGTTTATAGCGCAACAAATAAAAAACCCAGCGGTGATCAAATACCATTAAAAGAAAACTCTATTTGTGGGGAAAAAATTACATTAGTTAAATCTGGGTACAGTAGGTGTATGGGGTAAATCCGCGCAATGAATTGGGTATTTTAGTTGTGGATATGGCTGCTGCCTCTACACATACAATACCACCTAAATGGAAAGTATTAGAAAATGGTAAAAAAGCAGGAGTAGTATGGTGCTGCCCTTATTGAGACAAAAAGATATTTTTCTTCTTTGTAGTAAATGTGTTACCTAGTGACCTTATTCCTAAAGAATTGCTTCTAAAACCTGTATGTGTCAAAAGGTTGAATAAAAACTGTGACTGGTGACGGATTTTTTCTATTAAAAGTGAAAAATGCAACATATGGTGCTCCAATTATTCAGCAAAGGTGCATTGTGCGTTTTAAATTAGGTAATGAATTAGGTAAATAGTTGTGGATATGGATACAATACCACCTAAGTGGAAAGTATAAAAAAGTATAAAAAAGGAAAACAGGAGTAGTATGGCGCTGCCCTTATGGAGACAAAAGGACTTTTTCTTTAAAATAAACAATAGCTCTATAATTCCTAAAGGATTCCTAAATTCCTTTTGTCTCCATAAGGGCAGCGCCATACTACTCCTGTTTTCCTTTTTTATACTTTCCACTTAGGTGGTATTGTATCAATATCCACAACTATTTACCTAATTTAAAGCGCACAATGCACCTTTGCTGAATAATTGGAGCACCATATGTTGCATTTTTCACTTTTAATAGAAAAAATCCGTCACCAGTCACAGTTTTTATTCAACCTTTTGACACATACAGGTTTTAGAAGCAATTCTTTAGGAATAAGGTCACTAGGTAACACATTTACTACAAAGAAGAAAAATATCTTTTTGTCTCCATAAGGGCAATGCCATACTACTCCTGCTTTTTTACCATAAATTTGGGTACAGCGTTGCAATTGTCAGTTGAAATTATGTAGTTCTGTATCGCAAAAAATGATCTGGTCATGAAGGGGAGTAAATCTTCCGAGGTCAAGTGGTTAAACAAAAAATATTGATGTACTTACATGAGGTAAAAATGGCAGTATATAAATCCTGTATAATAATAATAATGTGGGTTACATGTTAACTTTGGTCTTGGTGCAATCTTTTTAAATTATTAAAGTAACATATAGGCTGGTGCAGTCTACTTTCTCCACTGCAGGTGGTGCTGTCCTGCAGTGGCACTGCAGCTGGCCCATCCAGTACCACAGACGTTACTGACTCATCCGAAGATTCAACCTCGTGCTCAGGTGAAGAAAAAATAGAAGACATGCCTGGTCCCCTGCCACCTGAGTTCCCAAGTCACTGTCTGCAGTTGAACTTTTGCCAAGTGACTCTACACAGACTCACAAGAGCCAACCCTCTTTGCAGTCTAAGCGCGGTTAGCTCCATGCAAGATATTCTGACTATGTTGTTTGACGTTGTTTATTATTCTGCCTTAACCATACTCTGATTGTGCTTTTATCACAATTGTCATTGTTGTTTCCATGTTATTGTCCCGAGGACAGCATCTGTCCTTGGCACAATAAAAAGAGGGGGAGTGTAGGTGCAGACTACGTTCACTGCTGGTGGTGCTCTTCCGCAGAGGCACTGCAGCTGGAGTGGAAGCCTACAGAAACATGTTTCCTCTATGATTTTCTCTGGGGAAGCTATCCAATTGGATGTCACCACCCCATGTAACTCTAGCAGCCACCTTGGATCAGGCAGAGCCTATTTAAGGCCCTGGCTCCCAGGCTTGGCATGCATATGTGAGTAGAGTAGGGACAGGTACCCCACCTGTTAGGGACAGAACTAGTGGCAGGAAAAGGTTCCTGATGAGGAGAAAAAGGGTAGGGCTCCCAACTTCTTTGGCTATCTTCCCACTTGGGGCACAAGACGCCCAGGCCACACTCTGCCCCTCCTAACAGGCACTGTCAGTTAAGCTGAAAACTGCTTTCTGCACATTGTTGGAAATGTGAATGTTCACAGTTCAGTTACCTTCCCACTGGGTTTATTGTGAACTGTTGTTGCATTATTTCAATACAAGTTCTTTCATCACACTTGGACTATGTGTGTTATTGCTGCTGCACCATGCTGCATCCCACCTACACACATACAGTTGCAATAAAAAATATGTGAACCCTTTTGGAATTATATGGATTTCTGCACAAATCGGTCATAAAATGTGATCGGATCTTCATCTAAGCCACAACAATAGACAATCACAGTCTGCTTAAACTAATAACACGTATAGAATTAAATGTTACCATGTTTTTATTGAACACACCATGTAAACATTTACAGTGCAGGTGGAAAAAGTATGTGAACCCATGGATTTAATAACTGGTTGAACCTCCTTTGGCAGCAATAACTTCAACCAAACGTTTCCTGTAGTTGCAGATCAGATGTGCACAACGGTCAGGAGTAATTCTTGACCATTCCTCTTTACAGAACTATTTCAGTTCAGCAATATTCTTGGGATGTCTGGTGTGAATCGCTTTCTTGAGGTCATGCCACAGCATCTCAATCAGGTTGAGTTCAGGACTCTGACTGGGCCACTCCAGAAGGTGTATTTTCTTCTGTTTAAGCCATTCTGTTGTTGATTTACTTCTATGCTTTGGGTCGTTGTCCTGTTGCAACATGCATCTTCTGTTGAGCTTCAGCTGGTGGACAGATGGCCTTAAGTTCTCCTGCAAAATGTCTTGATAAACTTGGGAATTCATTTTTCCTTCGATGATAGCAATCTGTCCAGGCCCTGACGCAGCAAAGCAGCCCCAACCACCATACTTCACAGTTGGGATGAGGTTTTGATGTTGGTGTGCTGTGCCTCTTTTTCTCCACACATAGTGTTGTGTGTTTCTTCCAAACAACTTAACTTTGGTTTCATCTGTCCACAGAATATTTTGCCAGTACTGCTGTGGAACATCCAGGTGCTCTTGTGCAAACTGTAAACGTGCAGCAATGTTTTTTTTTTTTTTACAGCAGTGGCTTCCTCTGTGGTATCCTCCTATGAATTCCATTCTTGTTTAGTGTTTTATGTATCGTAGATTCAATAACAGGGATGTTAGCATATGCCAGAGACTTTTGTAAGTCTTTAGCTGACACTCTAGGATTCTTCTTCACCTCATTGAGCAGTCTGTGCTGTGCTCTTGCAGTCATCTTTACAGGACGCCCACTCCTAGGGAGAGTAGCAGCAGTGCTGAACCTTCTCCATATATAGACAATTTGTCTTACCGTGGACTGATGAACAGCAAGGCTTTTGGAGATACTTTTATAACCCTTTCCAGCTTTATGCAAGTCAACAATTCTTAATCGTAGGTCCTCTGAGAGCTCTTTTGTGCAAGGCATCATTGACATCAGGCAATGCTTCTTGTGAAAAGCAAACCCAGAACTGGTTTGTGTTTTTTATAGGGCAGGGCAGCTGTAACCAACACCTCCAATCTCATATCATTGATTGGACTCCAGTTGGCTGACACCTCACTCCAATTAGCTCTTGGAGATCTCATTAGTCTAGGGGTTCACATACTTTTTCCACCTGCAATGTGAATGTTTACATAGTGTGTTCAATAAAAACATGGTAACATTTAATCCTTTGTGTGTTATTAGTTTAAGCAGACTGTGGTTGTCTATTGCTGTGACTTAGATGAAGATCAGATCACATTTTATGACCAATTTGTGTAGAAATCCATATCATTCCAAAAGGGTTCACATACTTTTTATTGCAACTGTATATATATATATGCATTAGGCTCAATTTACAAAGCTAATGCATCAGGATTAGAGTGCATATTTTTTTTTAAAAAAAGTATTTTTAGCTGAGTCCAGTGGAATTAAAGATATCTAGCCACATGGCAAAAATAAAGATATTTATCCTGCAGGTAAAAATGTCAAAACATTAAAAAGTTCCTTACTAACTGTCACAGTCTGGAGTTAGGCTCAGAGGCCAGCAGCTATAGCAGTGGAGCTGCACCCACCAAAAAATGGGACAATTTCTTAAGCAGGTCACCCTGGCTGATAACACGGGTTCATCTGAGGTGCAGGGTCTAAGTACTAACTGGTATTCACCAGAGTTCACCAATGGTTTTGCTGTGTATTAGTACCAGGTCACAGTCTTCTGGATCACTCCTCTAGGAGGTGAGCAAACCAGGGTCCAGTAGCAGATTATCAGGTAGGGATCAATCAGAAGCATAGTCGGTTACCGAGCCAAAGGTCAATAATGAACAGTTGCAGGTTGGGATTAAGCAGAAGCATAGTCGAGGAACAAGTCAAAGGTCAGTAACAAATGGTAGTGAACACACAGACCACAGCAGGATAGACAAGCGATCAAAGGATGGAGAGAGCAAAATAATCTGGCAAACAGGTAGTGCAGATAAATGGCTTAAATCAGGAACCCCCTCCTTGACAAGAACCCTGTCACCATGTTGATGGAGACAAGGGCATCTTCCCCTCATCCCTTGCTTGTTGGGGGTCCGTTTGTGTTATGGATTTGTTGAAAACTGGTAGCCTCCTTTAAAATAAAGTGGCCCAAGTAATGAGACCCCCCCCATGAATAATGCATATATTGTACCCCTGTTTACCCATTCACCAAAAATATAAAACAGTAAAACTAGTTAAAATTGTTTACATTCAGCTGCTGACTGAGGACATTTTATTTACGGCACAAGTGTGACAGGGGTGGATAATCCAGTGGTCATCATTGTCACGCCAAACTAAAATTGTGGATGCCACTCAAGCTGTAGGAATCCCAATCAATAAAGCTGACCACTGTGAGTGAAGGCTAGAAAAGAGCTTGTCCTGGCTCCAGACAGCAATGTACAGATAAGAGAATGTTAAACCTTTATTGTGAGAAAAAAAAAAAAGAAAATGTCCATATGATCTGCACATCTCTGCAAACCCCAGGTAAGATGTCCCTGATACATTTGGTACTGGCACCATGCAAACACCCTTATCTGTAAAGGTGGCCCTTACAAGGTGTGTTGCGTTTGTTAAAATATGATTTTTTTAAATTAATCAGACGTAAGATGGGACATAACATTACAATAGTGGTTGGTCATAGATATATTGTCAGTTTTTTGGCTTGAGTAGATTTCTCAAATGCGGGTTCATACAATGGGGGTAGATACCATTGTTGTATTACAGTTTGAACAGACTATTGTCTCTATAGCTACAGTACACAAGAGATTTGTCAGGTGTTGGCTTGATTAGACAATGGGTACATAGATACAGTTTTCAACAGTCCACTGTCTACATAGCTACAGTAAACAGGTGTGTTTTCTGTTGTTTGGTAACTATGGTAAACAACCTGGCACATAAAAGGTGGATTCAGGCATAAGCTAGGGACACACACACACACACACACACACCATCATGCTGTAACATCTGATGCCACTCATGATAGAAGAAACTTGCCTGATGCTCCAGGAGAATTGTTGCCAATGGAGATCACGAACATACAGTAACAGAAGATAAGTAACCTTTAAGTGTATTTGTACTATTATAGACCATAGGCTGTTCAGTTTGCTAGGCATTTTGCTTGTTATAGATATCTGTCAGTCTTGTATTGTATTCCTAATACTGTAATAGTTTTTGTATGTACAGCATCTTTGTATAGTAAAAGCACATTTACACACTGCAGAAATCTTAGCTTCCTTGCTTATACCACAGAGTAACCTTGCTAGATAGACGCAAGCAAAACACAAGGTAAAGATCAGGTTGACAGTAACCTATCAAAAGTTGGACTCCATTTGGAGCTGTCAGCATGAGTTGAATGCTGTTATACATACAGAGAGATTTGAACATATGTTGTAAGGGGCACGTGCTGCTGTGACGGCAGCCATTCGTTTCGGTAAGTTTGCAATTCACTCGGTGGTGATTCAGCCATTTGGACACAATCTGACATACAGTATATCTTCACGTTTACTGGAGTGGTTGCATCATTTTCATTTTTTTTCACTTTTTATGCGTTTGGACTATGCTTTGGATTTTTATGAATATGTTTATTAATGGACTTTGTACACTCATTCTTGCCATAATGTATGTGCTTTATGAATTAGACATTATCACTTTTTTTTTGGGTGCTGCACCATGTGTTAGCTGCCTCTCTTATTATTTATTTGGCAGAGCGACACAGATTCAGGTTTTTATATATTTATATCAAAGTCTCCATCAAGAAGAACAGTAAGCAGCACAGTAGTGACCTCACTGAATGTTAGTAGACTGACAGTCTGAGACAGCAGTGTCTTAGATCTCACACTTCAAATATACAATTATGAGGCTATAAGTTTGGGACAGGATTGCCAGACGTGCACACACATACCAGGAAGTATTTTTTTTAGAGAAGCAATTTAAGAAAAAAACATTTTTTCAGTTTACTGCTTAGGAATAATTATTATTTATAAATGGTCCCTATAACATAACAAACCGTCATGCTTGAGTTTAGGTCTACTTTGAGTAAGCCAAAAAATATAAATATACATTGTAACTTCTCCTCCATGTGCATTTTCTTTCGTCTGTAACAGTGAAGTGATGAAAGAAAATACTGACTGGATTGGTAGGTAGTGGTACAATGCTGGTTGAGAGTGTTGGTAGTACAATATTATAAATTATAAAAGCACCACTGTGAATGTATCAACATTTCTGGAGAGTATACACAGTGCAGGAATAGCCTGATAAAGCCCAGGAAAACTGTTTCTGAATGCCCTCTTTGTCTGTTATAATATGTTATGTTATGTTAATTCTTTCTATGTTTATTACACAACTCCTCAAATTGTAAAGCCATGCAAAATATGCAAGTGATATTGAAATAAAGAGTAATCATAGCATTGGACTGTTCAAGCCAATAAGCGCTGCACAAACTGTTAGGGTGATGTATAAATAAAAAACAGTAATAATAATAATATAATATAATAATATAAAAACAGTAATATTAATATTAATAATAATGAAATTAGATGAAAGTATTTTTTAAGAAAACCTGTATACGTCATTTATATCATACATGATGGTATGCCAACTATCCACATTAAAGTTAACAGCTGTTAGAGTAGGTGTGGATGAACAGGGTTAAAATCCATGGAGTTAATTTAATAAAGGCAAATTTACTGTTCACTTTGCAAGCACTTTCCCAGACCTTAGTAAATTAGATGAAACTCTGCGGACTTCCATCATTGGCAAAAAAAAAATGCTTTGCTTTATTTTCCTTGCATGTGATTGGGCATTCTTTGCAAAGTAAAATTTCACCTCATTCACTTACCACTGTGGAAAATCCCCATGCAAAGTGAAACTTCCCTTGCAAAGCGAACAGCCCAGTTGCCTTTGGTAAATGAACCCCATTGTGTGCAGTTGTTTATGTTCTGCTTTCATCTTCCACTATCTAGTTGTTTGTTGTAGCAAGTGCAAAATGTACTGTGTTGATAGTTGAATTTTAGTAAATGGACTAACTATGTCAAAGAACACATAGTTTGGTTCAGAGAAAGGGAAAAAGTACCCTGGCCAACCATCATCAACCATGCTCAATTTAGCCTCAGAGGGGAGAGAAATAAATGTTCTTAATGTAGAATTTTGGACCATAGCAAAAATTACATATACGATACATATAGAATGTAGAATTAACATGTGTAGTTGAGCTATCATTAGTGCCAACGAAATAGTCCAAAGTATTTTTATTTCCACCACATCACCACAATTTCAACAAAAAAATGAAATTTCTTAATTTGGGTGACCTCAGCTCTTATTTTTTTTTTTGGGGGGGGGGGGGGGGGGTGGAGAGCTGGCAAAACCCAAGTTTGACAAAGTCAGGCAAAAACCATGACTTCCCCACTGTTCAGTTGTATTGCCTGTTGATCATGCCAGTAGATTGGTTTATTTTCACCTTCCTTTAACAGTGACAAAACTTTTCATGCTGCAGCAAAAGCCCTGCCAGGCTTTATATGGACTTTGTGCTAGTTCACACCAGATGTAGTCCAGTGCATTTTTTTCTGCACAGTGTTTTCCATGTATTCCAATGGTCCTTGTTCACACCAGTGCAGTCAGTTCCAGTCAGTTTCAGGTATAGAAAAAAAGTAGAACATGTTGCATTTTTTCCATGCCGTACTTTACTGAAAAACAGCAAAACATCAAAAACGCACTGGAACTGCGTGTGGCGTGAACTGTAAGCAAGAACTCATCCGGAAAGTATACAAAGTGCAATTTTGTGGTGTGAACCGGCTCTTTATGTAAGTGAAAAACAAATTAAAAAACAATTTAACAGCAGATAAATTAACAGTCACTTTTTCTGGACAGTTTGGTATGCAGGTAAACCTGAAGAAAAATATAAATATAGGCAAGTGAATATAGGAATTTAAATACTGAATACTTGTATTATATACATACATGTAATACATGTATTAACTACTTACAGTTACCAGAATACCATATTTTTCACAATAGTGGTCCTTTAACCTAAATGGTTTAATTTCTGAACCCGGATGTTAATGCCACTTTGTTAATTATTTCCTTTATTTACCTTGGAGATAATAATTAGATCAAATAAAGTATAAATTAATAAAGTAATTTCCCAATTGACTATTTTTTTATTTCCCCGGACAAGCTATTAATCAAAACTTTATCAAAGCTCTGTTAATAGTAAAACAAAATCACTTTTAGTAACTGAATTTAAGTTTAGAATATTCCCTTTTAAATAACAGATATTGACTCATTTTATTTGAATGCAAACAGTAATAAGTGGTAGTTAATGAATTTCAGCTGAAACCATAACCAGCAAACAATTATATATGTGAGGACAAATCATTAGGCTCACTTAAAAACAAAATTTGTCTCTTACCTAGATATACTCTATTACACTGTAGTATCTGATTCCATCCAAAACATGTCACTAAGGTACAATTAAGAGCCTGAAAAATAATTGCTTTTGGTTTGCCTAACTGCCAGTGTATTATATGTTTCCCCTTGTGATCAATGAGCACATCATTTTATTAAGATATCATTACATTCTAATTTAGTTTTTATATAGCAGTGTTAATATTTTTAGAGGTGTTGGTAAATTAAACCTTGGGTATGTATCTTTGTTAATATTCTGAGAGTAACTGCATGGCACTTTTGATATTGTTATTTTGTTTCGTATTGTTGACTTGTTATCGTGATTTAGCCAGTTTAAAATGCACAGAGAAGGAAAGCTATTTTTTGCTTTGATCCCTGAAGTTAATTCTTCTCAGCCGAGCTACTTGTGTCATGTACTGTATGTTATCAGACTGAAATACACTAAAATATATATCTTGCTTTTTCATTTCCTACTCTGTAAGGTTAGGGTTTTATATCCCATCATCCAGCTCCAGGTTCCCCCTGACCCTGACAGCCGATTGCCCCCTCCCTCAAGCCAGTATTTTATGCATCCTATTTTCTACTTACCTTTATCATATATTTTCAGACCAGTTGCATAGCGAGCAGCGTCCTTTTTCTCCTTCAGTCACCTCTCATTGGTGGACAGTCTTAATGATGCAGAGAGCATCTTCCATGTGATGACATCAGTGCCATTCTATGCATCATCACACTGCAGATAAAATACTATGGTGATGCCCCACTAGGGAGAGGATCCATGACATTCTGCGCCCACACAGGTTAAGTCTGGCACTGCTTGATTCAATACTCTTCTAGTCTATTAATTTAGTGCACTCTATCCAGAGTGTACCTAAACAATGTATAATTTCATGTTGGGAATTGATTATTGAGGGAGATGTGAAGTATTTTGTGTTGATGTAGGCAGCATTTAGATTCCCAGTCAGCTTGATGTTAAAATAAAATACAAACACACATATTCATCCTATATAAGGTTATGACTAGTGTATGGATTTGTAAGCCATGGTGACAATGTTGGCTTGTGATTATGCTATGGTATATCTGTGATGCATAGTTAAGCAGGTAGCAGGGATAATGTAAATATGATTTGCAGGAATAAATAAAGCCAAACTGAATAATGCAGCATTAAACCAAACTCTCTCCCCCATCCTAATAACTACAAAAAATATTAACAGTCAGCATACATTGTATACAATTATATGATTTATCTATTACCCTTACATACTATACTACTATTTGACTCTGCATTCTCCCAATACGTTATTAAAACATAGTAATAAACCAGCAATTACAGATTAGAGGGTCATCTGCTCACTGAGCAGGTTGCTAGTGGGGTTAATGGGGAGGGAGGAGGGGTAAGTCAGGAATATCAGGTAGGAAGATGGGTTAATTCAGTTTTAGAAGAAAAAAGAAGCCTCCATATATTTTAACCTGAGCATCTCTCAGTCCCAAAAATGTAGCAACACAAAAAAAACAAGTGGCCCATGGGGCTTTAACAAGAGTAATGCTCATACAAAAGTGCAACAAGGTTTATAAAAATACAAAATTTTGTGTTAGAATTTGACAAAACATGACAAAAACAGCAGCCCACAAAGGACTTCCCCCATGGGAGCTGGGGATCGGTGGGCAACGCAGTGAGGTACACACAGGAGAGACCTGCAGACAGACCTGATGTAAGAATGAGGGATTTGGGTTTTTAGAGCACTGCGCTGACTTTTCATTGGGGTGCAACCTATATACTAAAGATGGTTTGCACCTAAATGGAAGGGGGTCTACTGTGCTGGGGGAGAGGTTTATGGGAAGGCTAGAGGAGTATTTAAACTAGGATTGTGGGGGAATGTGAATTAAATTATAACGGGGCAGACAGTTCAGACAAGGGTCAGCCCCTAATGGTGGGTGGAATGGGGAAAGATAGGAGATGGGCTATGGCAGATGATATGAAGGTTCCTATGTTACAAACAACCATTGTAAATGGTACCATTTGTACTAAAATATCACGTATCACTAATTTACTATCAGATATATCAGTCTGGATGTCACACCACTTTCTCAAACTTAATCTATCCAAAACCGAAATTATAATTTTTCCTCCCCCACGTGCCCCTTCCCCTGATCTCTTTGCCAAAATTGATGACACAACTATAAGCCCATCCCCGCATGCCAAGGTCTTAGGTGTAATCCTGGACTCTGAACTCTCCTTTAAGCCCCATGTCCAATCACTGTCTAAATCTTGCCGCCTCAACCTCCGCAACATCTCCAAAATATGCCCCTTTCTAACCAATGACACAACTAAGCTCTTAATTCACTCCCTGGTTATCTCTCGCCTTAACTACTGCAACTCCTTCCTCATTGGCTTAGCTCTACATAGTCTATCCCCCTTCAATCCATCATGAATGCTGCTGCCAGACCATCCATCTTACCAATCACTCTGTGTCTGCTACTCCTCTCTGTCAATCCCTCCACTTGCTTCTGCTCACCCAACAAAATAAATTTAAAATACTAACAACTACTTACAAAGCCATCCACAACTCTGCCCTCCGCTACATCACTGACCTAGTCTCAAAATACCAACCTAATCATTCTCAAGACCTCCTGCTCTCTAGCTCCCTCATCACCTCCTCCCATGCTCTCCTCCAGGACTTTTCCAAAGCCTCTTCAATCCAATGGAACTCCTTACCCCAATCTGTTCGATCATCTCCTATTCTATTAGCTTTTGGACGATCCCTTAAAACCCTGCTCTTCAGAGAAGCCTATCCTACCCACACCTATCAACACCTATTTACCGGGACGTACTAAACTGCATATTGGGATGATGGGATGATTGGATTATTGGCTGCAATACTGAGAACTCTCACTAGATGTCAGTGTACCATATACACATATATATGGTAATGACTCTGTTGTTTCTCAAAATATGTTATTCTTTACTGCAGTGCTTGATACAATGTTGCAAGAAGCAGTTGCTAATGTTTAACTCTTCACTTGCTGATATATATGCAGCTGTACAACAGTTGCTGATATATATGCAGCTGTACAACAGGATACAGAAGCAATATAAAAATTACATTTGACCTGTTTTTGATGGGAATATGGGTAGAATTATTATTGCTCATGGGGATTATTGGAGGAATATCATGTTAACAACCGACAATGAACATATTTAATTAACAATAATAATATGCATATACTTTTTCTACATAGGGATTATTGGTGGAATATTATAGTTAGACATACATAGAAATATATTAAACCTATTTCTGATATAAATATGTATATAATTATTTTCTACATGGGGATTATTGGTGGAATATTGTTTATAAATATACATAGCAGCATATTAAACCCATTTCTGATGAGAATATGCATATAATTATTTTTCTACATGGGGATTATTGGTGGAATATTGTTTATAAATATACATAGCAACACATTAAACCCATTTCTGATGAGAAAATGCATGTAATTATTTTTCTACATGGGGATTATTGGTGGAATATTGTTTATAAATATACATAGCAACACATTAAACCCATTTCTGATGAGAAAATGCATGCAATTATTTTTCTACATGGGGATTATTGGTGGAATATTGTTTAAAAATATACATAGCAACATATTAAACCCATTTCTAAAGAGAATATGCATATAATGATTTTTCTACATGGGGATTATTGGTGGAATATTGTTTATAAATATACATAGCAACATATTAAACCCATTTCTGATGAGAAAATGCATATAATTATTTTTCTACATGGAGATTATTGGTGGAATATTGTTTATAAATATACATAGCAACATATTTAACCCATTTATGATATGAATATGCATGTAATTATTTTTCTACATGGGGATTATTGGTGGAATATTGTTTATAAATATACATAGCAACATATTAAACCCATTTCTGATGAGAATATGCATATAATTATTTTCTACATGGGGATTATTGGTGGAATATTGTTCATAAATTTACATAGCAACATATTAAACCCATTTCTGATGAGAATATGCATATAATTATATTTCTACATGTGGATTATTGGTGGAATATTGTTTATAAATATACATAGCAACATATTAAACCCATTTCTAAAGAGAATATGCATATAATTATTTTTCTACATGGGGATTATTGGTGGAATATTGTTTATAAATATACATAGCAACATATTAAACCCATTTCTGCTGAGAAAATGCATATAATTATTTTTCTACATGGAGATTATTGGTGGAATATTGTTTAAAAATATACATAGCAACATATTACATCCATTTTTGATGAGAAAATGCATATAATTATTTTTCTACATGGGGATTATTGGTGGAATATTGTTTAAAAATATACATAGCAACATATTAAACCCATTTCTAATGAGAATATGCATATAATTATATTTCTACATGTGGATTATTGGTGGAATATTGTTTATAAATATACATAGCAACATATTAACCTCCCTGGCGGTATGATTATTTCAGATTTTAGGTGCTGAAAGCGGTACAATTATTTTGCACAGAAATTTGGCGTTTTATATTGTAGGCCTGTAATTCTTAGGAATAGTTCACTTAAATCTGTCCAATCAAGAGTCTAGTAGACATCCCGGGTATGATAAAGTTTGAAAAACGAAATAAAAAATTATAATATAATAAATAACTATAAATAATTAAAACACATAATAATATAATAATAATAAAAATTATATAATAATGTAATCAAATCAAAAACACTGAAATTTGCACAGTTGCAGAATTTTAGCTTTTATTACTTTTAGTGTTTGATGACGGATCTCCCCACAAATCACTATCGCTCAATTCTGCAAGTGATTATAATTTATTATCGCTTTTTTCTAGCTGGTCTAAAACCACTTTTGATGTAAAGAGACAGTTTTGGTTGCTATGGACAATCTCCAGTTTCCTGGCAGAAAGAACAGTTTTATATATATAAAACTGCATGCAGGACACTGGGCAGACCACTAGGGACAAAGGGGATGTGTAGTTATTTGATACAGTACTGTAATCTGTAAGATTATAGTATGCTGTATCTATACTGTGTGTTTCACTTTTGAATTTACCGCTGAACTCCGTCCCCGTGCGTTGCAACGCTCGCAGGGAACGGAGCTCAGCACTGTGAATCGAGCGAGACACAGCGGCTCGCCGATCACAGCGGGGAGACATCGCAGGATCCAGGGGACAAGGTAAGTAATCTCTTCCTGGATCCTGCGATGCAAGCCCGAGTCTGGCTCGGGGATACCGCTTTTGGTATGTAAAATCCACCCCGAGCCAGACTCGGGAATACCGCCAGGGAGGTTAAACCCATTTCTGATGAGAATATGCATATAATTATTTTTCTACATGGGGATTATTGGTTGAATATTGTTTATAAATATACATAGCAACATATTAAACCCATTTCTGATGAGAATATGCATATAATTATTTTTCTACATGGGGATTATTGGTGGAATATTGTTTATAAATATACATAGCAACATATTAAACCCATTTATGATATTAATATGCATGTAATTATTTTTCTACATGGGGATTATTGGTGGAATATTGTTTATAAATATACATAGCAACATATTAAACCCATTTCTAATGAGAATATGCATATAATTATTTTCTACATGGGGATTATTGGTGGAATATTGTTCATAAATTTACATAGCAACATATTAAACCCATTTCTGATGAGAAAATGCATATAATTATTTTTCAACATGGGGATTATTGGTGGAATATTGTTTAAAAATATACATAGCAAAATATTAAACCCATTTCTGATGAGAAAATGCATATAATTATTTTTCTACACGGGGATTATTGGTGGAATATTGTTTAAAAATATACATAGCAACATATTAAACCCATTTCTAATGAGAATATGAATATAATTATATTTATACATGGGGATTATTGGTGGAATATTGTTTATAAATATACATAGCAACATATATGCATATTCTCATCATAAATGAGTTTAATATGTTGCTATGTATATTTATAAACAATATTCCACCAATAATCCCCATGTAGAAATATAATTATATGCATATTCTCATCAGAAATGGGTTTAATATGTTGCTATGTATATTTATAAACAATATTCCACCAATAATCCCCATGTAGAAATATAATTATATGCATATTCATATCATAAATGGGTTTAATATGTTGCTATGTAAATTTATGAACAATATTCCACCAATAATCTCCATGTAGAAAAATAATTATATGCATATTCTCATCAGAAATTAGTTTAATATGTTGCTATGTATATTTATAAGCAATATTCCACCAATAATCCCCATGTAGAATTATAATTAAATGCATATTCTCATCAGAAATGGGTTTAATATGTTGCTATGTATATTTATAAACAATATTCCACCAGTAATCCCCATGTAGAAATATAATTATATGCATATGCTCATCAGAAATGGGTTTAATATGTTGCTATGTATATTTATAAACAATATTCCACCAATAATCCCCATGTAGAAATATAATTATATGCATATTCTCATTAGAAATGGGTTTAATATGTTGCTATGTATATTTATAAACAATATTCCACCAATAATCCCCATGTAGAAATATAATTATATGCATATTCTCATTAGAAATGGGTTTAATATGTTGCTATGTATATTTTTAAACAATATTCCACCAATAATCCCCATGTAGAAAAATAATTACATGCATCTTCATATCATAAATGGGTTAAATATGTTGCTATGTATATTTATAAGCAATATTCCACCAATAATCCCCATGTAGAATTATAATTATATGCATATTCTCATTAGAAATGGGTTTAATATGTTGCTATGTATATTTTTAAACAATATTCCACCAATAATCCCCATGTAGAAAAATAATTATATGCATATTCTCTTTAGAAATGGGTTTAATATGTTGCTATGTATATTTATAAACAATATTTCACCAATAATCCCCATGTAGAATTATAATTATATGCATATTCTCATCATAAATGGGTTTAATATGTTGCTATATATATTTATAAACAATATTCCACCACTAATCCCCATGTAGAAATATAATTATATGCATATATATATCATAAATGGGTTTAATATGTTGCTATGTATATTTATAAACAATATTCTACCAATAATCCCCATGTAGAAATATAATTATATGCATATTCTCATTAGAAATGGGTTTAATATGTTGCTATGTATATTTATAAACAATATTCCACCAATAATCCCCATGTAGAAATATAATTATATGCATATTCTCATTAGAAATGGGTTTAATATGTTGCTATGTATATTTATAAACAATATTCCACTAATAATCCCCATGTAGAAAAATAATTACATGCATATTCATATCATAAATGGGTTTAATATGTTGCTATGTAAATTTATGAACAATATTCCACCAATAATCTCCATGTAGAAAAATAATTATATGCATATTCTCATCAGAAATTAGTTTAATATGTTGCTATGTATATTTATAAGCAATATTCCACCAATAATCCCCATGTAGAATTATAATTATATGCATATTCTCTTTAGAAATGGGTTTAATATGTTGCTATGTATATTTATAAACAATATTCCACTAATAATCCACATGTAGAAATATAATTATATGCATATTCTTGTCAGAAATGGGTTTAATATGTTGCTATGTATATTTATAAACAATATTCCACCAATAATCCCCATGTAGAAAAATAATTATATGCATATTCTCATCAGAAATGGGTTTAATATGTTGCTATGTATATTTATAAACAATATTCCACCAATAATCCCCATGTAGAAAAATAATTACATGCATCTTCATATCATAAATGGGTTAAATATGTTGCTATGTATATTTATAAGCAATATTCCACCAATAATCCCCATGTAGAATTATATTTATATGCATATTCTCATTAGAAATGGGTTTAATATGTTGCTATGTATATTTTTAAACAATATTCCACCAATAATCCCCGTGTAGAAAAATAATTATATGCATATTCTCTTTAGAAATGGGTTTAATATGTTGCTATGTATATTTATAAACAATATTCCACCAATAATCCCCATGTAGAATTATAATTATATGCATATTCTCATCAGAAATGGGTTTAATATGTTGCTATGTATATTTATAAACAATATTCCACCAATAATCCCCATGTAGAAAAATCATTATATGCATATTCTCTTTAGAAATGGGTTTAATATGTTGCTATGTATATTTATAAACAATATTCCACCAATAATCCCCATGTAGAAAAATAACTATATGCATATTCTCATCAGAAATGGGTTTAATATGCTGCTATGTATATTTATAAACAATATTCCACCAATAATCCCCATGTAGAAAAATGATTATATACATATTTATATCAAAAATAGGTTTAATATATTCCTATGTATGTCTAACTACAATATTCCACCCATAATCCCTATGTAGAAAAAGTATATGCATATTATTATTGTTAATTAAATATGTTCATTGTCGGGTGTTAACATGATATTCCTCCCATAGTCCCCATGAGCAATAATAATTCTACCCATATTCCCATCAAAAACAGGTCAAATGTAATTTTTATATTACTTCTGTATCCTGTTGTACAGCTGCATATATATCAGCAACTGTTGTACAGCTGCATATATATCAGCAAGTGAAGAGTTAAACATTAGCAACTGCTTCTTGCAACATTGTATCAAGCACTGCAGTAAAGAATAACATATTTTGAGAAACAACAGAGTCATTACCATATTTATGTGTATATGGTACACTGACATCTAGTGAGAGTTCTCAGTATTGCAGCCAATAATCCAATCATCCCATCATCCCAATATGCAGTTTAGTACGTCCCCTATTTACCTAACTGTATTTTCATTTTCTCCATCAGCTCATCCTCCACAGCCTTACCTTTTGTTCCACTTGACCCTCCCTTCTAGACTGTAAAAAATTAAAAAACGAGTGACCCCGCCCCCTCTGACGCTACGGGGAAGCCATAGGGATGTCCCTGTGTATCAGAGGGTGGCGGGGTCACCCGGTGACATCATCGTGTGGCCCTGCCTTCAGTTATAAAAGAACTGTCACCTGAGAGGCCGGTCATTACGGCGGGTGCCTCCCATGGAGGCAGATCAGTGGCATCGTGCGGGTTTTTTTTTTTTCTTTGGTCCGTCAGAGCAAGAGAAGAAGAAGATGAATGGACTTCGTGGGACACTTATTTTTTTATTTTTTAATAAAGGACTTGTCCCAAGGCGTGTATTTTCATTTTTACCATTTTCACACTTTTTTTCACACAGGGAGGGAGGACGGGATCTGGGGAGGACAGGAGGACGGGATCTGGGCCGCTACCCCAAAGCACCCTCCTCATATTGAGGGCATGTGGCCTGGTATGGTTCAGGAGGGGGGGCGCTCTCTCTTCCCCCCTCTTTTCCTGTGGCCTGCCAGGTTGCGTGCTCAGATAAGGGTCTGGTATGGATTTTTGGGGGGACACCCGTGCCATTTTTTTTTAAATTGTGGCACGAGGTTCCCCGGTCTGGTATGGATTTTGTATGAAATTTAAAGGAATATTTCACTTTTATTGTTTCACTTTAAGCATTATTAAAATCGCTGCTTCCGAAAAAACGTCCATTTAAAAACTTTTTTTGCATGGATACATGTCCCCTGGGGCAGGACTCAGGTCCCCAAACACTTTTTATGACAATACCATACATATAAGCCTTTAAAATTAGCAATTTTGATTTCTCCCATAGACTTTTAAAGGGTGTTTTGCGGCTTTCAAATTTGCCGCGAACACCCCAAATTGTTCGCTATTCGGCGAACAGACGAACACCCGATGTTCGAGTCGAACTTACATTCATGTCGAACATTGGGCTCATCCCTACTGCTAACATTAAATTAAATCATGTTATCACTGCTACCGAGATGTTCTTTTATATGAAGATTGGTAATAAGCTCTGCATGATTTGAGATTATAAGGTCCAGTAGAGCATCATTCCTAGTTGGGGCTTCAATAAACTGGACCATAAAATTGTCTTGTAATAGGTTTATACATTTTTGCCCTTTAACTGTCTCAGTAGTGCCATTACTTCAGTCAATTCCTGGGTAGGTAAGATCCCCCATTATTATCACTATTTTTTAATAAAGGACTTGTCCCAAGGCGTGTATTGTATGGCAGGGGTACAATTGTACCCCGTTACCATTTCACACAGGGGGGAGGCCGGGATCTGTGGGTCTCCTTGTTAAAGGGGGCTTCCAGATTCTGATAAGCCCCCACCCGCAGACCCCCACAACCACTGGGCAAGGGTTGTGGGGATGAAGCCCTTGTCCCCATCAACATGGGGACAAGGTGCTTTGGGGGGGCCGTTACCCCAAAGCACCCTCCCCATGTTGAAGGCATGTGGCCTGGTATGGTTCAGAAGGGGGGCACTCTCTCATCCCCCCTCTTTTCCTGCGGCCTGCCAGGTTGCGTGCTCGGATAAAAACCTGGTATGGATTTTTGGGGGGACCCCACGCCATTTTTTAAAAAAATTTTGGCACGGGGTTCCCCTTAACCTTTTGCCTCCTGCCCACCATCATATGATGTGATGGACCTTGAGCAGGGATATCTGAATGATACCTGTAGCTACAGACATCATTCAGATATTGCCTTTTTCAGCTGGCAATTCCCTACACCATAAAAATGATCATAGCAGCTGTTCCCCCGCTTGATCATTCTTATGGGAAGCGAGAGGGGACCTCCCCCCTCCCGCTGCCCTCCGGTGCTTCTACCGACCCACCGTCACGATCAGTGAGTCGGAGACAGGATCTGCCAGCCCCAGATGTTAACCAGATTTCTGGTGGACCAGATGGTCTCCGCAGTCTTTCTGATTGTCGGAGGCCGGGCGCGATGTTATGATGTCGTGCCCGGCTTCTGCATTCAAAAAACCGTCGCCGTCTCGGCTGGGAAGCCGTGATTGGTTTATTTTTTTATTTCAGGCTTCCCAGCCTAGTGGTGCGATGTGGGGTCTTATTCACCCCATATCTCACTGTAAAGAGGATCTGTCATGTCATATTCCTATTACAAGGGATGTTTACATTCCTTGTAATAGGAATAAAAGTGATCAAAATTTTTTTTTTCAAAAAAGTGTCAAACTAAAATAAGAAAGTAAAATTAATAATAAATTTTTTTTTTTAAAGCGCCCCTCTCCCTATGTGCTCGCACGCAGAAGTGAACGCATTTGTAAGTCCCGCCCACATATAAAAACGGTGTTCAAACCATACATGTGAGCTATCATCGCAAACGTTGGAGTGACAGCAAAAATTTTGTCCCTAGACCTCCTCTGTAACTCAAAACATGTAACCAGTAAAAAAATTTCAAGCTTCGCCTATGAGGATTTTTAAGTACCGAACTTTGGCGCCATTCCATGAGGGTGTGCAATTTTGAAGCGTGACATGTTAGGTATCTGTTTACTCAGCGTAATTTCATCTTTCACAATATGCAAAAACATTGGGCTAACTTTACTGTTTTGTTTTTTTTTTAAAGCACAAAACTGTTTTTTCCCTAAAAAAAGCGTTCGAAAAATTGCTGTGCAAATACCGTGCGAGATAAAAAGTTGCAACAACCGCCATTGTATTCTCTTGTATTCAAAATGACATTTATAAAAAAAAACATATATAATGTTTCTGGGTTCTATGTAATTTTCTAGCAAAAAATTATGATTTTTTCATGTAGGAGAGAAATGTCAGAATTGGCCTGGGTGGCAAGTGGTTAATATTCATACCAGACCTGAAGGGCCTGGTATGAAATTTGGGGGGACCCCCACGCAATTTTTTTTTTTAATTTTGGTTTGGGGTTCCCCTTAATATTCATACCTGACCCAAAGGGCCTAGTAATGGACTGTGGGGGAATCCCATGCCGTTTTTCTCAATGAGTTTTATGTGTATTGCTGGGACTGACAATTCATTATAGCTGCGAGTACTTTTAAATTACTTTTTTCCTTTAGAAATGTCATTTTGCTCTCAGACTGTTCTAAACACGGGAAACATGCACCACTTTACAGGCATACTATAGACACCCCCCAGGTACAAAATTTATAGGAATATTTTTCATTTATTGTTTCACTTTAACCACTTCAGCCCCGGAAGGATTTACCCCCTTCCTGACCAGAGCACTTTTTACAATTTGGCACTGCGTCACTTTAACTGCTAATTGCGCGGTCATGCAATGCTGTACCCAAACGAAATTTGCGTCCTTTTCTTCCCACAAATAGAGCTTTCTTTTGATGGTATTTGATCACCTCTGCCGTTTTTATTTTTTGCGCTATACACGGAAAAAGACCGAAAATTTTGAAAAAAAAAAAAGAGTGGCTTGAAAAGAGTCTCTTGGTTTCCTTCATCATTGTTTACTGTTTGATGTTTATTATGTCTACTAAGTATTACCACTATGCTACTTAGGATACCCACTCTGTTTTTAACAAATGTATTTTCTAACTAAATAAATATATATTCTTTTATATTGCACATCAGTTTCTACTCTTATATTTTTTCTAACTCTGTGCAAGTGCCGGGAAAGTCCACTTAGGGGAACCTGTTGTCTTATGCTCCTGAGTATAGAGATAACAAATGTGTGGGACTTTTTGGGAGCCTAGCCGCGTACGGGGCCCCGAAAACCAATCACTGCCTTCAGGATTTCTAAGGGCATAAATTTTTGATTTTACTCCTCACTACCTATCACAGTTTTGAAGGCCATAAAATGCCCAGATGGCATAAACCCCCCCCCCAAATGACCCCATTTTGGAAAGTAGACACCCCAAGCTATTTGCTTTGTGGCATGTTGAGTCCATGGAATATTTTATATTTTGACACAAGTTGCGGGAAAGTGATAACTTTTTTTTTTTTTGCACAAAGTTGTCACTAAATGATATATTGCTCACACAGGCCATGGGCATATGTGGAATTGTACCCCTAAATACATTTAGCTGCTTCTCCTGAGTATGGGGATACCACATGTGTGGGACTTTTTAGGAGCCTAGCCGTGTACGGGGCCCCGAAAACCAATCACCGCCTTCAGGATTTCTAAGGGTGTAAATTTTTTGATTTTGATTGGTTTTCGGGGTCCCGTGCGTGGCTAGGCTCCCAAAAAGTCCCACACATGTGGTATCCCCATACTCAGAAGAAGCAACAGAATGTATTTTGGGGTGTAATTTCACATATTCCCATGGCATGTTTGAGCAATATATCATTTAGTGACAACTTTGTGCAAAAAAAAAAAAAAATTGTCTCTTTCCCACAACTTGTGTCACAATATAAAATATTCCATGGACTCAACATGCCTCTCAGCAAATAGCTTGGGGTGTCTACTTTCCAAAATGGGGTCATTTGGGGGGGTTTTGAACTGTCCTGGCATTTTATGCACAACATTTTGAAGCTTATGTCACACATCACCCACTCTTCTAACCACTTGAAGACAAAGCCCTTTCTGACACTTTTTGAAAAAAATATTTTTTTTTGCAAGAAAATTACTTTGAACCCCTACACATTATATATTGTTTTAAAGCAAATGCCCTACAGATTAAAATGGTGGGTGTTTCATTTTTTTTTTCACACAGTATTTGCGCAGCAATTTTTCAAACGCATTTTTTGGGGAAAAAACACACTTTTTAAAATTTTGATGCACTAAAACACACTATATTGCCCAAATGTTTGATGAAATAAAAAAAATGATCTTAGGCCGAGTACATGGATACCAAACATGACATGCTTTAAAATTGTGCACAAACGTGCAGTGGCGACAAACTAAATACATTTTTAAAAGCCTTTAAAAGCCTTTACAGGTTACCACTTTAGATTTACAGAGGAGGTCTACTGCTACTGCCCTTGATCTGACCTTCGCGGTGATACCTCACATGCATGGTGCACACGCTGTTTACATTTGACGCCAGACCGACGCTTGCGTTCGCCTTAGCGCGAGAGCAGGGGGGACAGGGGTGCTTTTTTTTTTTTTCTTTATTATTTTTTTGCTTTTTTATCTTATTTTTAAACCGTTCCTTTCATTTTTGTTTTTTTAAATCATTTTTATTGTTATCTCAGGGAATGTAAATATCCCCTATGATAGCAATAGGTAGTGACAGGTACTCTTTTTTGAAAAAAATGGGGTCTATTAGACCCTAGATTTCTCCTCTGCCCTCAAAGCATCTGACCACACCAAGATCGGTGTGATAAAATGCTTTCCCAATTTCCCAATGGTGCTGTTTACATCCGGTGAAATCTAAGTCATAAAATGCTCATAGCTTCCGGTTTCTTAGGCCATAGAGATGTTTGGAGCCACTCTGGTCTCTGATCAGCTCTATGGTCAGCTGGCTGAATCACCAGCTGCATTCTCAGGTTCCCTGTTGAGACAGGAGAGCCAGAGAAAAACACGAAAGACGGTGGGGGGGGCATTCCCTCCCACTGCTTGTAAAAGCAGTTTAGAAGCTAATTAGCCGCTAGGATTGCTTTTACATGAAAGCCGACCGCTGGCTGAAAAGAATGATACCAAGATGATACCTAAACCTGCAGGCATCATTCTGGTATAACCACTCAAAGTCATGAATGACGTACCTAAAGACAAAAAAAGGTTAACAATAAAGCAGAGTAAACGGTAAAGTATAAAAAATTGCATACCTGAAAAGCAAACGTGATAAAACATAATAACAATAAAACATTGCAGAATAGAATACAGTAAAAAAGAGCAGAACAATAGAGAGAATAGAGAGAGAGAACAATAAAACGACAACTATTTTTTTTAATTTTATATTTTTGTTTGTGTTTTTTTTTTTTTTTACACTTTTTTTTGTAACTGTAACTTTTATAACTGTAACCGGTTCCAGGTTCGGGTCTCTCAAAATGCAATGGCATCTTGGGAGACCCTGTGAAAGTGTGCCTAGTCTGTGGAATGCTGTACCCTACGCTAATACTCAACTAGTGAATGGTAGCGTTCAAAACATTCACCAATGCAAAGACCAAGATTGTCAGGACAGGAGGGACAATAATAGCGGGTGTCACGCCTATATCCGCGCTTGCTGCAGACACAACATCTTTTTTGAGGGGGTTTGTTGGGTAGGGGTACTTGGGAGGACATAAAGAAAATGCCTCTTATGCAGCCGACTGCATTTGGTTGGGGATGTGAATGGGGGAAGTATGGGTGCTGCAGAAGTGGTGGGTTCCCAATTAGGATTGGCGAATGCAGCAGGAAGGGCATTATGGGCCTGTGTTTGTCTTTCTGATGGCAGCGGGACACTACTTGTGCCTGCCACCTCACCAGCTTGAACTGCTCTTATGGGACTCGCCACGTCACCAAGTGTTACTGCAGTGCTGGTTTGACTAAGACCGGGGTGTACTAGGCCACTGGTGCTTGCCAGTTCACCAAAACGCTACCAAAAAAACTGTTAGCGATCGCAGGGATCAGGCCTGACTCTGCAAACGCTGCAGTTATGCGTTTAGTGTTTTGTAAGTGACAGTGATCGATTGATACTGCACTTGGGTGGGCTGGGCCGGGCCGGGCCAGGCGGAGGGGCAAAACGCAGGTGCTAGCAGGTATCTGGGCTGATCCCACTAACACTGCGTTTTTGGGAACCCTAAACTGCTGGGGACGCCAGTATAGATCTGATCGGATCAGATATTGATCCGTTCAGATACTATACCACTAAGGGAGGTGTATGCTGCGTGCGTGGGTGTTAGCGGTACTGGCACTAACCTGACACTGCCTGAGGCAGGTGCTTGCCAGTTCACCAAAACGCTACCAAAAAAACTGTTAGCGATCGCAGGGATCAGGCCTGACTCTGCGAACGCTGCAGTTATGTGTTTAGTGTTTTGTAAGTGACAGTGATCGATCGATACTGCACTTGGGTGGGCTGGGCCGGGCGGAGGGGCAAAATGCAGGTGCTAGCAGGTATCTGGGCTGATCCCGCTAACACTGCGTTTTTGGGAACCCTAAACTGCTGGGGACGCTAGTATAGATCTGATCAGATCAGATATTGATGCGTTCAGATACTATACCACTAAGGGAGGCGTATGCTGCGTGCATCGGTGTTAGCGGTACTGGCGCTAACCTGACGCTGCCTGGGGCTGGTGCTTGCCAGTTCACCAAAACGCTACCAAGAAAATTGTTAGCGATCGCAGGGATCAGGCCTGACTCTGCGAACGCTGCAGTTATGCGTTTAGTGTTTTGTAAGTGACAGTGATCGATCGATACTGCACTTGGGTGGGCTGGGCTGGGCCGGGCGGAGGGGCAAAACGCAGGTGCTAGCAGGTATCTGGGCTGATCCCGCTAACACTGCGTTTTTGGGAACCCTAAACTGCTGGGGACGCTAGTATAGATCTGATCGGATCAGATATTGATGCGTTCAGATACTATACCACTAAGGAAGGCGTATGCTGCGTGCGTGGGTGTTAGCAGTACTGGCGCTAATCTGACGCTGCGGGGGCGACGCATATCACCGCCGAGCGATCAGGGGGCTAAACCTTTATTAGGTAATAAACGGCGGGTGCCCTGACACTATAAAAAATAAACAAACTAACCAGTGTCACCCGTAATGGTTATACGGTGATCACTGGTGAAAGGGTTAACTAGGGGGCAATCAAGGGGTTAAAACATTTATTAGGTAGTATATGGGGGTCCCTGTCACTATAAAACACTGACGGCGAACCTAAATATTTACGTCCCTAACTAGCGTCACCAGTGACACTAATACAGCGATCAGAAAAATGATCGCTTAGTGACACTGGCGACAGGGGGTGATCAAGGGGTTAAAACTTTATTAGGGGGGGTTAGGGGGGTATCCTAGACCTACAGGGGGCTAACCCTAACTGCCCTAACACTTCTAACTGTCACAAACTGACACCATGCAGTAATCAGAAAAAAAAAAAAAACACTGCTTGGTGTCAGTGTGACACTGGGGGGGGGAGGGGTGATTGGGGGGTGATCGGGGGGGCTCGGGGGTGTAAAGTGTGCCTGGCATGTTCTACTGTGTGTGTGTGTTGGTGCACTCACATGTCTTCTCTCCTCGGCGCTGGAACGGAAACTGCCGAGCCGAGGAGAGATGACATCACATCCTCTGCCTCTGTGTACTACACAGAGGCAGGGGATGATTGTCATTGGCTGGGAGCGATCGCAAGGGGGGGCCACGATCGGATGGCCTCTCCCTCATCTCTGAACGCTTCCAGTCACAAGCCGACCGCCGCTGGCACTGGGGGGGGGTCCGATCGGACCCCCCACCCGCGGGAAGGCAATCACGTACCAGGTACATGATTTTGCCTTTTCCCCTGCCATTCTGTTCACGTATATAGGCGTTAGGCGGTCGGCAAGTGGTTAAGCATTATTAAAATCACTGCTCCTGAAAAACGGCTGTTTTTAAAACTTTTTTGCATTGATACATGTCCCCTGGGGCAGGACCCAGGTCCCCAAACACTTTTTATGACAATACCATGCATATAAGCCTTTAAAATTAGCACTTTTGATTTCTCCCATAGACAATTCATTATAGCGGCGAGTACTTTTAGATGCCTTTTTGCCTTTAGAAATGTCATTTTGCTCTTGGACTGTTCTAAACACTGGAAACATGCGCCACTTTACAGGCATACTATAGACACCCTCCAGGTACGAAATTTAACCACTAGGCGTCCGCGCTATAGCCGAAAGACGGCTACAGCGCGGACTCCAATTGCCGGGAGGGCGTCCCTGGACATCCTCCCTTTTACTTCCGCGTTGCGCGCTCCCGCGGGCGCGCATCGCGGAAGTTTTGTGCTGGCCGTGTCCCTCGGACACAGCCAGTGACAGATCGCCGTAAACGGCCAATGACAGCGGCCGTTTACAGTGCGATCGCTCTGCCAATGGGAGATGATCTCATATGTAAACATATGAGATCATCTCTCATCGCCGGCTCTCCCTCCACACACAGAGACAGCGTGTGAGCAGGGAGAGCGGAACCGCTGCGGCGGTGAGTAAACAGGGAAAAAAAACCAAAAAAAAAAAAAGTGTCAGCACGGTTATCTGCTCCTACCCAGCCATTTGCCCCAGCCATCTGCCCCAGCCATCTGCCCCAGCCATCTGCCCCTGCCATCTGCCCCTGCCATTTGCCCCAGCCATCTGCCCCAGCCATCTGCCCCAGCCATCTGCCCCAGTGCCATCTGCCCCAGTGCCATCTGCCCCAGTGCCATCTGCCCCAGCCATCTGCCATCTGCCCCTGCCATCTGCCCCAGCCATCTGCCCCAGCCATCTGCCCCAGTGCCATCTGCCCCAGTGCCATCTGCCCCAGTGCCATCTGCCCCAGCCATCTGCCCCAGTGCCATCTGCCCCAGCCATCTGCCCCAGTGCCATGTGTCCCTGCTGTCATGACCCTGCCATCTGTCCCCAGTGCCATCTGTCCCCAGTGCCACGTATAAGTGCCATCTGTCATCTGTGCCACATAGTGCCATCTGTCATCAGTGTCACGTGTCATCAGTGCCACGTATCAGTGCCATCTGTCATCAGTGTCATGAGTGCCACGTATCAGTGCCATCAGTCATCAGTGCCACGTATTAGTGCCATCTGTCATCAGTGCCATGTATTAGTGCCATCTGTCATCAGTGCCACGTATTAGTGCCACCTTTCATCAGTGCCACATATTAGTGCCATCTGTCATCAGTGCCATTTGTCATCATCACCACGTGTCATCAGTGCCACATATTAGTGCCGTCTGTCATCAGTGTCACGTATTAGTGCCATCTGTCAGTGCCATGTATTAGTGCCATCTGTCATCAGTGCTATGTATTAGTGCCATCCGTCATAAGTGCCACGTATTAGTGCCGTCTGTCATCAGTGCCATGTATTAGTGCCATCTGTCATAAGTGCCACGTATTAGTGCCGTCTGTCATCAGTGCCATGTATTAGTGCCATCTGTCATCAGTGCCATGTATTAGTGCCATCTGTCATCAGTGCCACATCAGTGTCAGTGCCACGTATCAGTGCCATCTGTCATCAGTGCCACATCAGTGCCACGTATCAGTGCCATTTGTCATCAGTGCCACGTCAGTGTCACATGTCATTGTCCTGGTGCTCCAGGGCCTTCAAAAGTGTAATAGGTAGTCAACAAATTAGATGTGTAATTTTTGCTCCTAGAACACGTGATGGCGCTCCCTGCATGTTGGGGCTCTCTATGTGGCCAGGCTGTGAAAAAGTCCCACACATGTGGTATCGTAATACTCAGGAGGAGTAGCAGAATGTATTTTGGGGTGTCATTTGTGGTATATACATGCCATGTGAGAGAAATAACTATTACAATGACAATTTTGTGGGGGGGAAAAAAAAAAAAAAAAAATCTTCATTTTGCAAAGAATTGTGGGAAAAAATGACAACATCAAAAACCTCACCATGCATCTTACTAAATACCTTGGAATGTCTACTTTCAAAAAAGGGGTCATTTGGGGCGTATTTGTACTTTCCTGACTTGTTCGGGTCACAAGAAATGAGATAGGCCACCAGTACATCAGGTGTGATCAATTTTTTATGATTTGCACCATAACTTGTAGACTCTCTAACTTTCACAAAGACCAAATAATATCCACTAATTTGGGTTATTTTTACCAAAGATATGTAGCAGTATAAATTGTGGCCAAAATTTATGAAGAAAAATTACTAATTTGCAAAATTTTATCACAAAAACAAAGAAAAATGCGTTTTTTTTCAAAATTTTCGGTCTTTTTTCATTTATAGCGCAAAAAATAAAAAACCCAGAGGTTATCAAATACCACCAAAAGAAATCTCTATTTGTATGAAAAAAAGGACAAAAAATTCATTTGGGTACAGTATTACATGACTGAGTAATTGTCATTCAAAGTGTGAGAGCGCTGAAAGCTGAAAATTGGTCTGGTCACGAGGGGGGTTTAAGTGCCCAGTTGTCAAGTGGTTAAACAAATATTTCACTTTTATTGTTTCATTTTTTGTTTCACGAAAAAATGGCAATTTTTAAAACTTTTTTTTGCATTGATACATGTCCCCTGGGGCAGGACCTAGGTCCCCAAATACTTTTTATGACAATACCATGCATATAAGCCTTTAAAATTAGCATTTTTGATTAGTCATGTTCGTGTCCCATAGACTTTAACGGTGTTCGTGTGTTCAAACTAATTTTTTGCCTGTTCGCATGTTCTGCTGTGAACCGTACTGGGGGTGTTCGGCTCATCCCTAGTTAGCAGTAAGCAACAAACACATACGGGAAAGATAAAAACACTTAACTTTAAGAGAGCAAATTTTTCCAAGCGTGAGAGCTGCTGTCCAAGACTTAGACTGGGAGGGAATATTGGCATCAATGGATACAGATCATATAGAAGAGAAACAATTTGGGACTTTAAATGAGGCGGTGACCTGGTAAGGTCAGTGCCTCCATCCCTATCTATTGGAAAAGCGGGGACGGGGAAGTGAGACTTTGAATGAAGCACATAGATACTAATAAAAGATTTTAATTCATATAATTGAATATGGCAATAACAAGGTACATAATGGTAATTACAGTACATGTAAAATCTCCAATACAATTCATGTACTGTATATACACACATACATACACATGTGGTAGAGATAAATATTCACATGGTTGCAAGCAGTTAACATAGTGTAACATAAAGATTAGCTGGTAGAACACAAAAAGGATAGAAACACGGCATATATCAGCTCTACACGTTTCATGGATTGTTCCAATTTTCAGGAGCATGCATGTGATTAGGGTATATATAATATATAGATGATAGAAAAATCTATTTGATCTGACCCTGTCAAGGAAAAGGATGATAATAAAGAAAATTAAAATGAAATAAAAATTGATAAACCTAAAGAAACCCTCACTCTTAAAAATTCTTATGAGGGTAGCTATATAAAGATATAATGAAGGTATGGCACTAGGGATCATGGAAACCCCTAGGGGGGCATCATCACCAGGAGCTGAGGGGCGTGGAGCAGCTAGATGCCCAGCATGGACAGTGTCCATGGAAAACAGATCTTCAAGGAGTGAATATAGTCATAGGAACCATAAGTGCTGAAACCAAAACAAGGACTGCTGTGAAAATGATATAAAATAATATGGGGATAGTGTGTTCTGTACTCGAGAGAGGACAGGACAGTGATTGTTAAGCATAGTGTCAGTAGAGTAAGCTGCACATAGGCAATTACAAGGCTAATCAAAGTAAAAAGTGGAAACACCAGGTGAAACAATTAAAACCAAAACCAAAATTGTGCCAATGAAAGCTAATGATTAAAAATAGATTGGGCAAGTTATCTGAGACTAACCCACAAAGACCTAAATCCGGGTGAAACAGAGGTGAACCATGTAAAGAGATTGAAACCACGAGAGCAAGTCAGTCTCCTGAGGACGGAGCCTATATGGACGCAGCCGCAAACACATGCCCACCAACGTCACGCTGGCGTGCACAGGAGGGAGGGAGGCGCCATCAATCGGATGGACAAACTGTCCAATATCGGCACCAAAACCAACCCTACATCAAGCTGCCAGATTGAAAAGCCCCACTTCCCTGTCCCCGCTTTATCAATGGATACAGAACAGAAATGGGAATTCTTCAAAAAGACTGTATGCGAACTTACCGCAAAGTATATTCCCATGGGTAATAAGTTTAAAAGGCTAAAAATAAAACCTATGTGGCTCATGGCCAAAGTTAAAATGGCTATAAATAATAAGAAAATAACTTTTAAAAATATGAAAATGAAGGCACACTATCATCCTTTAAATGCTACAAAGAATATGACAGAATATGTAAAAAGGAAATTAAGTATGCAAAAATTCAAAAACGAACGGAAGATTGCAAAAGATAGTAGGACAAACCCCCAAAAATTCTTCAAATATATTAATAGTAAAAAGGTCAGGTCTAAGTATGTAGGCCCTTTACAAAATAATCTAGAGTGGGTGACTAGGGACAAAGAGAAGGCAAATGTATTAAATACTTTCTTAAGCTCTGTGTATACAAAGGAGCATGGGGGAGCTCATGTCCATAATGTGGATGGTATTGACACAGCCCCAAATGATCCACAATGGCTGAAAGTCATTTGGTCCAGAAATATTTAGACATAAGAAAGGTGGATAAAGCACCTGGACCAGATAGCATCCACCCACGGATCCTAAAAGAATCGAGCTCTGTCATTTCAAAGCCATTGTTTTTTAACAGCCATTTTTAGGGACTCGTTAATGAGTGGAATGGTACCACTGGATTGGCGTAGGGCCAATGTGGTGCCCATATTTAAAAAGAGATCAAAGGGGTTGATTTACTAAAGGCTAACAGACTCTGCAAGTGCAGTTGCTCCTGAGCTTAGTAAATGAGCTGAAGCTCTGCTTACTTCCATCATCCAATCATGTGCTTGCAAAAATGCAGTTTTTTTTTTAAATTTTCCTTGCCTGTGATTGGGTACTCTTTTCAAAGTGAAGCTTTTCCTCATTTCCCAAGCTCTGGAGCAACTGCACTTGCAGAGGGATAATGCACTTTGCAAAGTGCACAGTCTATTTGCCTTTAGTAAATCAACCCCAGTGTCTTTACCAAGTAACTATAGACCTGTTAGTTTTACTTATACAGTTGGGAAGATACCTGAGAGTTTAATAAAAGACGACATAGACAAGTTCTTGCTGGAAAAAAATATTTTAAGCAAGCATTTGACACAGTTCCCCGCACACGACTGATGTGTAAGGTAAGGTCTACAGGCGTGGAAAGATCAATTTGTAAATGTATAGAAAACTGGCTAAAAAAACTAATTCAGAGAGTACTGGTTAATGATTCTTACTCTGAATGATCTAAGGTTATCTGTGGTGTACCCCAAGGTTGAGTGTTGGGATCCTTACTTTTTAATAACTTTATAAATGATATAGGGTCTGGGATTTAAAGTACCATTTCTGTCTTGCAGATGACACCAAACTATGCAGTGGAATAACAGCCATACAGGATGTCTCCAGTGTACAAGCTGACCTCAATGCAATGTCTAATTGGGCAACTAAGTGGCAAATGAGGTTTAATGTTGTTAAATATAAAGTTATGCACTTGGAGGCTATGAATATGCATGCATCATATATGCTAGGGGGAGTACAACTGGGGGAATCCATAGTGGAGAGGGATCTGGGGGTTTTGGTAGATCATAAGTTCAATAATAGCATGCAATGCCAAGCTGCGGTTTCCAAAGTGAACACAGTCCTTTCTTGTATTAAGAGAGGTATGGACTCCAGAGAGTGAGATATCATTTTGCCCCTGTTCAAATCATTAGTAATACCTCATCTGGAATATGCAGTTCAGTTTTGGGCACCAGTTCTCAAAAGGATATTGGGGAACTGGAACAAGTGCAGAGAAGGGCAACCAAACTGATAAAAGACATGGAGGGGCTCAGCTGAGAGGAACGATTAGAGGAACTGAATTTATTCTCTCTTGAGAAGAGGAGATTAAGGGGGGATATGATCAACATGTACAAATACATGAGTGGTCCATGTAGTGCACTTGGTGTTGAGTTATTCACTTAAAGGTCATCACAGATGACAAGGGGGTACTCTTTCTACCTAGAGGAAAAAAGATTTAATCTCCAAATATGGAAAGGTTTCTTCACAGTAAGAGCTGTGAAAATGTGGAATAGACTCCCTCCAGAGGTGGTATTGGCCAGCTCAGTAGATTGCTTTTTAAAAAAAAAGACCTGTTTTTTTTCCTAAATGTATATGATATAACTGGGTACTGACATTTATAGGTAAAGCTGATCCAGGGAAAATCCAATTGCCTCTGGGAGGATCAGGAAGGAATCTTTTCCCCTGCTGTAGCAAATTGAAGCATGCTTTGCTGGGGTTTTTTGCCTTCCTCTGGATCAACTTTGGGTGAATGAGTATATGGGAGTGTATTTATTTTTTATTTTTTGGCTGAACTAGATGGACTAGATGGTCTTTTTTCTTTTTGGTTGAACTAGATGGACTAGATGGTCTTTTTTCAGCCTGACTAACTATGTAGCTATGTAACTAAGTCAGCCTGCATTTTTGCTGCCTGTGTATTCTTACCTCCTTGCTGCAGTACTTTTTCTACCCTGATTCCTTTCACATGTGTGGTTTGACTGTGCTCACCCATGGGCATCACCTGCTATTCTGTGAGCTTTTATTTCCTTCCTTTGCCCATCACTTCCTGGCCCACCTCCTAGTTTGCTTGCCTAAATAAGACATGCACAGTGTAGCCAACATTGTCTGAGCAACTTCACAGTTCTCTGAGCTCATTTTTGCTTGCTACTTATGTATCCTGTGTCTGACTACCCATGTACTGACCCCGGCTTGTTCACCGCTTGTTCTTGTTTGCTGCCTGTCCTGACCTTGGCTTGTCTCCTGGATTTCCTGTTGTCTCCTACTGTTTGTACTTTGCACATACAAGTGGTCTCTGCATCCTCAGTTGGGCTTACCTGGGGGCAATGACCTGGTTTCATCTTGCTACAAGTCCATCCCCACCATGAGGGACTCTGGTAAAAAAGCAGACTGGGGTTTAGACTCCCCGCCTTGGGAACCCCGAGTTGGTGATCTACAAGGGTTCACTACCATAGACAGTTGACAGTTCCAAACACACAAAATTACTGTTTGCTCTAATCCAGCTCTGTTACATGACTGGGTTATTTGATTCCACTCCCTTCTACCCACACTTACACAGTGCAGAAAATAAATGAGAAGCTCAAACAGACTAGTCTGTGCTAACTCATTCCACACCAATGAAATATTAAGTTATATCTCAAGGAAAGCTCATAAATCCCTCCAACAGCTAGTAGATGTAATGGCCAAACATACTATGTTTTTACACAGGGGCATCTACTATGAAGATGGTGATAAAAACTGAACATTCCTTGCTAGGGCTTTAAAAGACTCCCAATTAGATACTAACATACATGAGATCCACAATAAAGCTGGCAAGTTGGAGTGTACCACAGATCTCATTGCAAAACAAAGTTGTACAAACTCCCCCCACAGCACAAACCTGCCACTCTACAGGAAAACAGAGAACATATTCTGAAGAAGTACTTGATTTAGAGTAAACTACCAGTATTGAATGCTAAGGAGATTGAGGAGTTGGAGCAATCTATTGCTGAGGAAGAATTACTGCAGGCTATTGAAATATTAAAACCAGGCAAAAGCCCCAGCCAGGATGAGCCAACTGCACAATACTACAAAACTTTTGCTCATTTATTGAAAACTCCTCTTTTACAGATTTTTAACTCACTCAGCAAGCCTCAGGATGTGCCTAACTCCTTCTCCCAAGCCCAGATCACAGTACTCCCAAAACCCAATAAAGACGTGACAGAGACAAGACATGCAAGTTATAGGCCGATTTTTCTTTTGAACCTGGACGTGAAACTATTAGCGAAGATTTTGGTCAACCATCTCAGACCTCTCCTATCAAAGGTAATTGGTCCTGGGAAGGTTGGGTTGGGCCGAGAAGCAATAAGGTGATTAAAGCTGTAAACCTGGTCCATAGGATGAGACTTGATAAAGTCGAGGGTCTTCTCCTGTCCGCAGACAAGGAGAAAGACTTCGATAGGGTAGTATGGGATTATATGTTTGCCACATGCAGACATGTAGTATTAGGCACTCATATAATGACATGGATTTTTTCTCTGTACTGCAAGCCTTCAGCCAGAGTTAAGAATAATGGCTCTCTTTCTGAACCAGTGTCGATAACCAATGGTACAAAACAAGGCTGTCCTTTATCTCCGTTGTTATTTATTTTAACTCTAGAACCATTCATTCACACTGCGAACTGTAATTCTTTTATCTGTGGTTGGAGGTTTGGGGTAGGGAGTAGGGATGAGCCGAACACCCCCCTGTTCTGTTCGCACCAGAACACGCGAACAGGAAAAAAGTTTGTTCGAACACGCGAACACCGTTAAAGTCTATGGGACATGAACATGAATAATCAAAAGTGCTAATTTTAAAGGCTTATATGCAAGTTATTGTCATAAAAAGTGTTTGGGGACCCGGGTCCTGCCCCAGGGGACATGGATCAATGCAAAAAAAAGTTTTAAAAACGCCCGTTTTTTCAGGAGCAGTGATTTTAATAATGCCTAAAGTCAAACAATAAAAGTGTAATATCCCTTTAAATTTCGTAGCTGGGGGGTGTCTATAGTATGCCTGTAAAGGGGCGCATGTTTCCCGTGTTTAGAACAGTCTGATAGCAAAATGACATTTCGAAGGAAAAAACCCATTTAAAACTACTCGCGGCTATTGCATTACCGACAATACACATAGAAGTTCATTGATAGAAACGGCATGGGAATTCCCCACAGGGAAACCCCGAACCAAAATTAAAAAAAAAAAATGACGTGGGGTTCCCCCTAAATTCCATACCAGACCCTTCAGGTCTGGTATGGATTTTAAGGGGAACCCTGCGCCAAAAAAAAAAAAAAAAAAACGGCGTGGGGTCCCCCCAAAAATCCATACCAGACCCTTATCCGAGCACACAACCTGGCAGGCCACAGGAAAAGAGGGGGGGACGAGAGTGCGGCACCCCCCTCCTGAAACGTACCAGGCCACATGCCCCCAACATTGGGAGGGTGCTTTGGGGTAGCCCCCCAAAACACCTTGTCCCCGTGTTGATGAGGACAAGGGCCTCATCCCCACAACCCTGGCTGGTGGTTGTGGGGGTCTGCGGGCAGGGGGCTTATCGGAATCTGGAAGCCCCCTTTAACAAGGGAACCCCCAGATTCCGGCCCCCCTCTGTGTGAAATGGTAAGGGGGTACTTACCCCTACCATTTCACTAAAAAACTGTCAAAAATGTTAAAAATGACAAGAGACAGTTTTTGACAATTCCTTTATTTAAATGCTTCTTCTTTCTTCTACAAAACTGTGACCCCGCCCCCCTCTGACGCATGGTGACTTGACGGGACTTCCCTGTGACGTCACGGGGAATGCCACAGGGAAGTCAAGTCATGTCCTGTGCGTCAGAGGGGAGCGGGGTCACCGGGTGGCCCTGCCTCCCGTTATTTAGGAACCGTCAGACGAGGAGACTCCATCACACAGCGGGAGCCTCCCTCCATGCCAGCATGGGTGCGGAGCGGCCCGGAGAAAAAAATGAAGAAGAGAAGAAGAGAAGAAGGAAGAAGAGAAGAAGAAGAAGATGAAGAGAAGAGCGGGAGCCTCCCCCATGCCATGGGTGCGGAGCGGCCCGAGTAGAAGAAGATAGAAGACGCCGCGGAGGAGATGCTGGACGAGAACGCTGGAGGAAGAACCAGAAGGACCAGAAGATGAAGGAAGATAGAAGAAAGAAGAAGCATTTAAATAAAGGAATTGTCAAAAACTGTCTCTTGTCATTTTTAACATTTTTGACAGTTTTTTAGTGAAATGGTAGGGGTAAGTACCCCCTTACCATTTCACACGGGGGGGGCCGGGATCTGGGGGTCCCCTTGTTAAAGGGGGCTTCCAGATTTCGATAAGCCCCCCGCCCGCAGTCCCCCACAACCACCGGCCAGGGTTGTGGGGATGAGGCCCCTGTGCTCATTAACATGGGGACAAGGTGTTTTGGGGGGCTACCCCAAAGCACCCTCCCAATGTTGAGGGCATGTGGCCTGGTACGGTTCAGGAGGGGGGCCGCACTCTCGTCCCCCCCTCTTTTCCTGCCGCCTGCCAGGTTGCGTGCTCGGATAAGGGTCTGGTATGGATTTTTGGGGGGACCCCACGCCGTTTTTTTTTTTTTTTTTGGCATGGGGTTCCCCTTAAAATCCATACCAGACCTGAAGGGCCTTGTATGGAATTTAGGGGGACTCCCACGTCATTTTTTTTTTTAATTTTGGTTCGGGGTTGCCCTGTGGGGAATTCCCATGCCATTTTTATCAATGAACTTCTATGTGTATTGTCAGCAATGCAATAGCCGCGGGTAGTTTTAAATGGGTTTTTTCCTTCGAAATGTCATTTTGCTGTCAGACTGTTCTAAACACGGGAAACATGCGCCCCTTTACAGGCATACTATAGACACCCCCCAGCTACGAAATTTAAAGGGATATTACACTTTTATTGTTTGACTTTAAGCATTATTAAAATCACTGCACCTGAAAAAACGGCAGTTTTTAAAACTTTTTTTTGCATTGATCCATGTCCCCTGGGGCAGGACCCAGGTCCCCAAACACTTTTTATGACAATAACTTGCATATAAGCCTTTAAAATTAGCACTTTTGATTTCTCCCATAGACTTTTAAAGGGTGTTCCGCGGCATTTCGAATTTGCCGCGAACACCCCTAATTGTACGCTGTTCGGCGAACTTGCGAACAGCCAATGTTCGAGTCGAACATGAGTTCGACTCGAACTCGAAGCTCATCCCTAGTAGGGAGTTTAAATCAACTGCCTACTCTGATCATCTCCTTTTCTTTTTGTCACAACCTCCTACTTCCACACCCAACTTGTTGGCAGCCTTCCAAACTTGTCTAACTTAAAAATAAAACTAAAAAAATAAACTCAAATCACAAATCTGAAGACTTAAACACATCTCTCTCCCCTAATGAACTAATAGAAATACAATTCTACCAATTTAAATGGGAATCTAAGGCCACAAGATACTTCGAGTATGGATTACATACAACCCTAGTAATCTATTTGAATGCAATTTCCCACTGTTAATATCAGCCATAGAACCTGATATTAAACAATGGACAGTAAAACATTTTTCATGTTTGGCAGAGCATCTATTACTAAAATGACAATTTTAGCACATTTACTTTATGCTATGCATGCATCTCCCATTTCTGAAGAGTATCCAAACTTGATTTGATAGGGTGTACATAAAAAAAATACATATAAGCTACTGCCGCATGACAAAATCAAAATATAAGGGAGGCATGGGCCTTCCAAACTTTAAACAATATTATCACGCCATAAATATTGCCAGAATCGTAGACTGGAATTGTCATGCAGATATTAAAGATTGGGTTGCCTTAGAGTGCTCTTTACCCAAGACCCCTTTAGAATTCGCACCATGGATTCCATGGGCGGGGTGTCGTAATTAATTTCTTCACAGCCCATTAATAGGCCCCACTCTACAGACTTTTCACCGAATGGCCCACTTATCCCTTTAGCAAATAATGAAAAAATTTCTACCCGGAGTAGGTAACAAACTCATGCCTACCAAAATGTCTAATGTCTTTTGGCCACTCCTTGTTTTAAGGGAGTGATATTTACAACCAGAACCACAAAGATGGAGGAGTGTCATACAGAGGTGCTTCCATATTGGATTTATTTACAGATTTACAATTTACCGTAATAATATCGATATTCGAGAATTCACATTGATGAGAAAAGTTCCAAGAAAGTCCATTTAGTTCTTGTGTAAAAACTCAAAAATTGATTTAATAATACAAATAGCAAAATATTACAAAAACAATATCAAAGCATACAATGTCATTAATAATGTATTATATTCTTAAGATGAAGATTGAATCAGATGTGTGTCTGTGTGTAGATGTAGCAGCAATGTCTTGTGATGTGTGCGTGTAGCTGTCCTCGTGGAGTGAATGTCTGCAGCAGAATCTGCTTGTCTGCTCTCTGTCACTAGCTTTTTACTCCTAAAACCCAGCCCCCACCTTCTCCTATAAAGACTGGCTTAAAGGTTTGTTTTGTCTTATAGTTCCACAGAAAACCTTGGCAGATGGTTTTCTAACTTTCAATCTAATGCCAGATGTTGAAATACAACACCATCTCTATGCAAGTCATTCCATGGGGATGGGCAAGACTGCTATGTGTAAAGTTTTAAACATATACAATATAAATTTCCTTTAATGTCTAAATCAAATACTACATATATCAGTAGGTATAGTCATTTAAAACGCAATGTTCTTATTTATATCCTAATCAAGAAATATTGTAATATAAAGAAATTATGATCTTAACTAAAACACAAACCTTTACATCTTAAAGTATATGAATCCTTTCCTCTCATCTGTGATGGGGGGAGGTGAAAGCTCAGCTCACTCTTAATTACTGCCATATGTGGGCTCTCCCAATAAATGCTTATGAGCTTATAACAGCATATACTTTCATGAGTATAAAGATCTTATATAATTTCACTTTTTCCATATATAGAAGAGATATAAATATATATTCATTTAATTCAATTATTCTGTAAAGATCTCTTCTATTCATAAATATTAATATTCTAACAACAACCCACCATAAAGTTAGTTAATAGATCCTTGATGACATTTGAATCACTATGTCTAAAAGGTGAAAAAGTTGAAAAAGTCACCTTTTTATCATACTCCTGGTTACAGCAGGGAACGGACGAAACAGTAGACACATTCAAGGAACAATGGGCATCCGCGCTAAGTACTGTATGGATATCACAGACCAACAATAGACGAAGGTCTGTATTTTAGCCCACAAATGCTCGCTAAGTTTGAGGACTTTGTATGCTACTCCTGTTAAACTTAAACACTGGTACTCTCAGGCTTTAGACATTTGTTGGAGGTGTGCGCAAGCTCAAGGCACAATGATACACATAAGGTGAGATTGCCCTCATATTGTGCACTATTGGAGACAAGTCTAAGACCTGATTCCTCACATCACATAAACAAGAATTCACCTTACACCTGAATGTTGCCGCTTACATATTATTTCCCACCCCTGAAGAAGTACAAACACTTTCTCACTAAACACATGCTAAGTGCAGCAAAATCACGTATTCCCTACATTGGAAAACCACCTCAGTAATGATCATTAAAGACTAGCTTTTGAGAATAAACAACACTTATGAAATGGAGAGGTCAATAGCTTTTGCACATGACTCCACATCCAAATTTCACAAAACATGGTTCATGTTTCTATTGTCTGGTGACTACTCTACAATAATGAAGGGCTGATTCCATCATTTTACCAGGATAACATTCTGTTTTTCTAATCTTTAATTCTTACTATGCTAGGAAAAGAGAGTTACAAAATTGAGGCCTGGGCAACTAGAAGCTATAATTTCCCAATAGATGACCAAACACAGTTATGATATAAATGTTCCTAATGACTTTATCCTTTTTTTATTTTCCTCGTGGAGGTACTGTATATACTGCTGTTTGGCAGTTTGTTCATATATGTCCAGAACTTGTTTCTAGAGGTCCAATTCTTACTCTTTCTGTTATGTATCTATCTGGTCTTTACGTTAATTGATAGATTTTGGTACAGATTGGATTACAGCATGCAGCTGACTGTCCACTTTGTTTTCAGCTACACACTGGATTATAATGCTTTGCTGTTTTACTTAATACATGTCACAATTTGACAACTTGAACCAATATTGTAATGGTCACACTGTATTTATATATACATACTTTGTTCTTTTATTACTCAACGCTAAAATCCTTTGTTCCATGACACATTGTACGATATCATGTGTGTAATGTTATAATGGTCAATTCCCTGTACTGTACTATATCTTTGCTTTCAGGAACATCTTCATAGGAAAATAAATGCTGCTCCTGATAAAGTTTATAATCATGGGGTTCACAAATAATGTAATGTTGCTATTCTTGCCACCATTTTTTGTAGGGCAAGGTATCATTTTGCATGCCAACTGATGCTATTGTACATAAAATTCCCTTCGTAGCCTTACAGGTTGTCATTGGTTTGTTACCTGATCCAAGTGTCTCCATAATAACAGGCCCACCTACCCTTCCTCAGTGCCCTTTGAGCCATATTTGTGTAGTTTTCTTTCTTTGTGTCCTGGTACTTGGATGCGCATGTGCATTGCTGTGAATCACTGCTCATTACTGATGCTAGTGTCATGTACAAAAAGACAACCTGTGTGAAGCTCTGCCATTATTGTAGAGCCCCTAATGCTTTTTGCATATATTAACAGCAACGAAGGGGTTCGCAACACTAATTTGTTTCAGCTACTCAAAAACTTTAAATGAATGACTGGTTGCATAAGAGAGTAAGGCGGCCCATACATTTTTTTTTCATCCAGTGTGTTGAATGGAAAAATATATGACCCGATTTCTCGCACACTATGTGGATGGGGGAATAATTCTCACTGCATTACTGTAGTCTGACAGTGAGAAGACTTCCCTGCCATCAGAATAAACTGATCAGTGCTAGTGGCTAGAGTCAATGGCACTGATCAATAGGGAAAAACCTGACAGGGTGGTTGTACAGAAGTCGATCAGTAGATTGACTTTGGTACAACCAGTCTGTGAATACATGGATCAAAATTTGTCCGGTTTCTGCTGAATCAGCCAGATTTTGATCCATGTATGACCGGCTTAAATACAAACCTCCAAAAATGTTTTATTTGTATTAATAGTAAAAAGATCTGGTCTGAGAATGTAGGCCCTTTACAAGATAATTTGGAGTTTGAGACTGGGGACAAAGAGAAGGCAAATGTATTGTATATCTACTTCAGCTCTGTGTATGCAAAGGAAAATGGGGCAGCTCAAATCCGTAATGAGAATATTATTGACATAGCCCTAAAAGAACCACAAGGAATTAACCACGTCAGCCCCCTAATGACCAGGCCATTTTTAGAGCTTTCTTTTGGTGGTATTTGCTCATCTCTGCGGTTTTTATTTTTTGCGCTATATATAAAAAAAAGCGACAATTGAAAAAAATAAATGTTTTACTTTTTTCTATAATAAATATCCCCCCCCAAAAAATGTAAAAAAAAAACTAATTTCTTTATCAGTTTAGGCCAATATGTTTTCTTCTACATATTTTTGGTAAAAAAAATCACAATAAGCGTATAATGATTGGTTTGCGCAAAAGTTATAGCATCTATAAAATAGGGAATAGATTTATGGCATTTTATTATTTATTTATTTTTTACTAGTAATGGCAGCGATCTGCAATTTTTAGTGGGACTGCGACATTGTGGCAGACAGATCGGACACTTTAGACACTTTTTTGGACCATTGACATTTATACAGTGATCAGTGCTATAAAAATGCACTGATTACTGTCTAAATGTCACTGGCAGGGAAGGGGTTAACACTAGGGGGCGATCAAGGGGGTTAAATCTGTTCCCTAGGTGTGTTTTTAACTGTGAGGGGCCAGATTGCTGTTCCCACTTAGTAGGAACACCACAATCTGTCTCTCCTTCCCTGTCAGAACAGAGATTTGTGTGTTTACACACAAAATACCCTGTTCTGGCTTTCGTGCCCACAATAGCGGATGGCCGGCGGTGATCGTGCTGGCCGGCCATGTGCATCAGGTCCCCCCACCGTGCATTGGGCGCATGCTTGCTATCGCTCTTAAAGGAGCCGCCGTACATATATGGCGATTCGCACAGGAGAGCCAACCTGCCACCGTATATATATGTTAGCCGGTCGGGAAGTGGTTAAAATTGATATGGTGCAAAAACATTCAGACTAAATAAAGGTGAATAAAGCACCTGGACCAGATGGCATTACACCTATGTGTTCTCAAAGAATTGAGCTCTGTTACAGTATTTGAAAGCCATTGTGTCTAATTTTTAGAGACTCTTTAATGACTGACATGGTACCACTAGATTGGCACAAGACTATTGTGGTGACTATAATTAAAAGAGGTCAAAGTCTTTACTAAATTCAGTTTGTAAATTGAAAGAAAACTGCCTAATAGACTATATTCAGAGAGTAGTGATTAATGATTATTACTCTGAATGGTCTAAGGCAGGGATATGCAATTAACGGACCTCCAGCTGTTGCAAAACTATAAGTCCCATCATGCCTCTGCCTCTGGGTGTCATGCTTGTGGCTGTCAGAGTCTTGCTATGCCTCATGGAAGTTGTAGTTCTGCAACAGCTGGAGGTCTGCTAATTGCATATCCCTGGTCTAAGGTTATCAGTGGTGTATCCCTAGGTTTAGTGTTGGGGCCCTTACTTTTTAACACATTTATAAATGATATAGAAGTAGGATTTAAAAGTACCATTTCAGTGTTTGCAGATGACACCAAGCTATGTAGTAGAATAACATTCTTACTGTATGTCTCCAACTTACAAGCCAATCTCAGTGCACTATTTTATGGACAACTATGTGGCAAATTAAGTTTCTTGTTGATAACTATAAAATAATGCACTGGGGGGCTAAAACATGCAAGTATCATAAATTCTAGGAGGAGAAAAATTGGGAAAGTCAATGGAAGAGAAGGACCTGGGTGTTCTGGTAGATCCTGGACTTAATATTAGCATACCATGCCAAGCTGCAGTTTCCAAAGCTAACAGAATATTTTCTTGTAATACAAGAGGCATGGACTTTAGAGACAGAGAGAGACATACTGTAACGTTAACTCTGTACCAATCATTACTAAGTCCCTAGGGCACCAGGTCACAAAAAGGATATGGGGAAATTGGAGAAAGTGCAGGGAAGGGCAAACAAACCAATAGCTCAGCTATGGAAAGAGTAGATGAACTGAATGTATCTCTCTTGGGAAGAGGCAATTAAGGTGGGATATGATTACCATATACATAAATGGTCCATATAGTAAACTTGATGTAGAGTAGGGATGAGCCGAACATCCCCAGGTTCGGTTCGCACTAGAACACGCGAACAGGCAAAACATTTTTACGAACAAGCAAACACTGTTAAAGTATATACAATCATGAAAAATCAAAAGTGCTCATTTTAAAGGCTTATATACAAATTATTGCCATAAAAAGTGTATGGGGACCCGGGTCCTGCCCCAGAAGACATGTATCATTGCAAAAAAAGTTTTAAAAATTGATGTTTTTTCAGGAGCAGTGATTTTAATAATGCTTTTTTTTTTTGAAAAATTATGTTTATTCACAGTTTTTTAGAAACATACATACAAAACATAACATACTTGCATTCCCAACCCTTGTATACCTCCGATAAGGGTTTCTTTAAATTTTCCTCACTCAATAATGATTCAATGGGAGGTGTACCTATAACTAGAGAGTCTGATCCAAATTTCGACTTAAACGCGTGGCTAAGTTGCAAATAGCGGAAAAAGTACCAGTTAGGCAGTTTGTGCCTGTCTTTCAGCTGGTTAAAAGTAAGAAGTTTATTACCACCCACTATATGTTTCAATTGTTTTATACCAACTCTGGCCCATATGATTGAATCGGGAATTGTGTTCAAATGCGGGAGCTTGGGGTTGAACCACAGGGGAGTGTCTGGGGACCACACATCAGATTGAGACTTCATCAACGCCCTCACTCTGACCCATGCGCAAATTGTTACTCGCATTGAGTCAGTCGGAGATGACATAGCCGATGTTCCTCTATATAGCAAAAATGAAAGGCTCTCAAAGGACCCCAAATGGGCTGCTTCCAACACATTTGCCGCGTCCCCGTCATCCCGCAGCAACCATCTTCTGGCCACAACCATTTGTCCGGCTATGAAATATTTAAATAAGTCTGGGAGAGCAAGCCCTCCCTGCCCCCAGGGCTCCTGCAGCGTCCTAAGGCCTATTCTGGGGTGTTTTTCAGACCAAATAAAAGACCCAAATATGCTGTTTATCTTTTTGAAAAACTTTGCCGGGACCCAGACTGGGGAGTTCCTCAGAAAGTACAAGAAAACCGGCAACACCTTCATTTTAATGAGGTTGACTTTTCCTATAAGCGAGAGTGATAAGTGCTTCCATGCTTCCAGCTGTATTTTAGTTTTTGCCAGTGCCGGCATAAGACATATAGTCACTCACTTTAGGCGTTATATTGATACCTAGGTATTTGAACTGTGTTACCCAGGTTATGGGGACCCTTTGTGTTGCCACTGCCCTTGCCCCAGGATCAATGGCCATCACACTAGATTTCTCCCAGTTCACACACAACCCTGAGAATCTCGAGAATTCCTCCAGTATTTTGAATACTCCCTCCAGAGACAGACCTGGGTCTTGTAGGAAGAGAAGCATGTCGTCTGTGTACAGGGCAGTACACTCGCGAATGCCCCCCACCCTTAGTGCCTGTACATCCTGGGATTTACGAAGCGCTATAGCCAGTGGCTCTATTGCTAGAGCGAACAGGGACGGCGACAGGGGACAACCCTGCCGCGTTCCCCTGCCCACCTCGAATGGCTGCGAAACAGAGACTCCCAATTTAATTGCTGCCTTTGGCTTACTGTAAAGTAGTGATATCCATGTCCTAAATGTTGCCCCAAACCCCATGTGACGTAACACTGCTGACATATAGTTCCAATCCACAGAATCAAAGGCCTTAGCCATATCTAGGGACAAGACCACCCTAGTCCCTTTATTGACATGATCAATCTGCGGGTTTGTAAATAGCCTGCGTAGGTTTGTGTCTGTGGATTTCTGTGGGATAAAGCCTGTTTGATCTATGGATACTAAGCTAGTGATGACTTTAGATAGTCTAGTGGCCAGAATTTTGGTTAAGATCTTGAGGTCTTGATTCAATAATGCTATGGGTCTATATGAAGAGCACTCCAACAGATCCTTCCCTGGTTTAGGTAATAGGATAACCTGAGCCTCCAACAGTGACTCCGGTAAGATCTCGTTTTTAAGACAGAAAAGATATATATTTTTGAGTTGTGGGACCAAAGTCTCTATATTTGCCCTGTACCATTCAATACATAGGCCGTCAGGCCCTGGTGCTTTATGCGGTGGGAATGATTTGATGGCAGTTTCGATCTCTTTTTCAGTGATCTCAGCCTCCAGGTCAGCCCTATCAGATTCTGAGAGCATAGGAATTTCTAGAGAAGTTAGCAACGTTTCCAACTCCTGTGAACTATAAGTAGGTATGGGAGTATATAGGGTTCTATAGTAATCTACAAATGTTTCTAAAATGTCATTGGGATCTGTAAGGAGATTACCCTGTCTGTTCCTAATGCACGGTATATTTGTCTGAAGTCTCTGCTCCGCAGTCAAAATGGCCAATAGTTTCCCATTTTTGTCCCCCTTTTCAAAAATGGATTCCGCCCTCCTTGTCCAGGAAGTATGTGTCAACTCTGTAAAGTGCAACGCCAACACCTGTCGCGCCTCCAGGAGCTCCGAGTATGTGACATCTGAATGATATTTGGCATGTGTTGCTTCACATGCCCTCTCTGCCTCCTGTAACTCTTGCGTTTTTTTATTAAAGTTTTTCCTTGCTCGTTTGATGGCCGAAATGTATTGCCCCGCATGCACGCCTTAAAGGCATCCCATACAATGGGCAAAGACGCTGAACCCAGGTTGTCCTCCCAGTAACTAGAAACATAAGGTGTCACCTGCGATGCCACTGACTCTACCTCTATCCAGCCCGGGTTCAATCTCCAAGCTCCTCCTCTAAGTTTGGAAGGCAGACTCATGTGTACAGACAGTGGTGTATGATCTGATAGGCCCCCAGCCAGAAAATTTGCACCCTTTATCAGCTGCAACATGAGTGAATTAGCAAATGCTAAGTCTATCCGGGAAGAAGACTTATGTGTTTTAGATAAATATGAAAAACTCTTTGTAATTGGGTTCTTCCAGCGCCATACCTCTGTCAGATCTGCCCATGCGGCCAAATCAATCGATGCCGCCCTAGATGCATTAGATGAATCCATAGCGGCACACAGAATGGCATTAAAATCCCCCACTATCAGCAGGGGGAGATGCATAAAGGGGGCCAGCTTACCCAACAGATCATACAATATCTGAATCTGAAAAGGAGGAGGGACATATACGTTGACCAATACCATTTTTTGTGTAAAAAGATCAGCCACAATAATTAGATACCGACCTCCTGGGTCAGATATAACATTATGGATTGTGCATGGTAATGACTTACTAATTAAGATAGCCACCCCTCTAGCATACATAGAGTAAGTTGCGTGGAGCGCTCGCTGAATCCAGGGTCTGCGAAGCGACAGAATCCTGTTCCCATCTAGGTGCGTCTCCTGCAAAAACACTAATTGTGGTTTAAGTGGCTTCGAGTATTGAAACATCAGGGCCCTGCGGAATTTATCATTGAGGCCCCTGACGTTCCAAGACACTATGTTAACTATTGACCCGGCCATATTTATATATTATAACATCACAAAAACTACAATGAAGTATAACATTTCTTAGGGGTGACCAGGCTATGTCATCACCCTGTCTGTATATAAGTTTGGTACTATCACCCAACACCCCACTTGGATCGCTGCACATTCCTGAAAGAATCAACCCATAACCTTCATAACCCCTTGCTGCGGTGAAAAACAAAAAACAATAAGAACTATACACCAAGCTTTTACCCGTAACTTGCTTCTGATCATGTAGGAAGCGTGACCGTAAAAAAAAGGTCAAAAACAAACAGAAAAACAAAATTAGAGAAAAACCTGAGTCCGTCAGTCTAGAAAAACTTCATGTTCATGTCTCTTGTGCTCCGTGCCTTCATGCCGGAGGCAGTATATTTCCCCCTCTTTCACAGGTAGAAGTTCTTTACTACTATCAAGGCAGCGACAAACTCCCGAAACCAGTCAAAGGCGACAAAATACGTGGAGTAGGTTGTGCAACATTCATCCCAGATTATGATAGGGATTTGAATTTCCCCCCCCTCCTCCTACTCACCCCTCCTTGCAAAAAATGAAAAAGAAAAGAAAAAGTAAGTGGAGTATGGAGGGACCAAAAGCAAAAGGCATTTAACCCCCCCCCCTACTTGCATTTATGCAAGATGGACAGCAGGTGGTGCATGTTAAGGAATCCCGTCAAGTCATAGTCCATCAATCCAGTCGTTGGCCTCCATTGGGGTGTCGAAGAAATGGACCGAGCCTTTGTGCGGTACCCGCAACTTGCTGGGGTATAGCATACTATACTTGATATCCTTCTCTCTCAACCTGCGTCTCACCTCGTTGAAGGATCTGCGACGTTTCTGCACCTCAGCCGAAAAGTCTGGAAAAAGCATTACTTTGGTATTTTCATACGGCAGCTCTGGATGTTTCCAGGCCTCTGCTAATATCATATCTCTGTCTCGGAAATTTAAGAATCTCACCAGAAAAGGTCGAGAATGGGCACCCTCAGGGCGGCGGCCGGTGGGGGCTCTGTGAGCCCTTTCAACAACATATGTTGGAGGCATGTCAGGCAGGCCCAGCAGGGTTTTGAACAATGATTCAGCAAATGTGGCAGGGCGCGTGCCCTCGGCTCCCTCCGGGAGGCCCACCACCCGGATATTATTGCGTCTTTGTCTATTTTCAGCGTCGTCCACTTTATGAACCAGGGATCTCATTGCAGTGTGTAGGTCCGCTATCTGAGCAGCTTGCGACCCTTGCTGTTCTTCCACCTCTCCGATCCTATTCTCTGCCTCCGTTAGCTGCCCTCTAATTTTGTCCAGGTCATAGCGGATCAGTGTGCATTCTGATGCCATATGCTCCACCCGCACCATCAGCATGGTTTTAAAACCTTCTATGGCTTCCAGGATGGGTTTTGTTATTGTGTCAGGTGCTGCGGCCACGAGATTATCATGGAGGGACACTTCTTGTTCTCCAGCAGGAGATTGCATGGCTGCAGGCACTGTGCGCGGGCTCTGTCCCTGCTCCCGTTCGTGCTGAGCTCCGGACACCTTGGGCAAGATGACGCCGGGGGAATCTGCGGCCCGCCCCTTCCCCGAGCGCTGTAATTTCGGGTCTTTCAGGGACTTACCCAGACCTTTTGAGGACATGACTATCTTCCCGGCAATGTCCAGAGCCCCTCCGGAGGTATTGTGCTGCGGTCCCGGTCTGTAACAGTGGGAGAAAGGGATGTTTGAAACGGATGTGCACGGAGCTCCAGAGAGACACGTCTTTCCCGGCTCACATCCCGGCCACGCCCCTCGATTTTAATAATGCTTAAAGTGAAACAATAAAAATATTCCTTTAAATATCGTGCCTGGGGGTGTCCTTAGTATGCCTGAAAAGTAGTGCATTTCTCCCATGTTTAGAACAATACCACAGCAAAATGACACTTCTAAAGGAAAAAATCTCTTTTAAAACTGCTTTCGGTTGTAATGAATTGTCGGATCCCGGTGATATAAATAAAAATCATTGAAAAAAATGGCATGAGGACCTGGTTCCTGCCCCAGGGGACATGTATCAATGCAAAAAAAGTTTTAAAAACGTAAATCTTTCAAGAGCAGTGATTTTAATAATGCTTAAAGTGAAACAAAAAAATACAATATTCCTTTAAATATTGTGCCCTTACTAAGCCTGTAAAGTAGTACATTTTCCCGTGTTTAGAACAATACCACAGCAAAATGATATTTCTAAAGGAAAAAAATTAATTCAAAACTGCTTGTGGCTGTAATGAATTGTCAGATCCCAGCAATATAGATAAAAATCATTGCCTGCTTGGATAAGGGTCTGGATTTTGGGGGGACCCCTACGCCTTTTTTTTATCTTGGTGAGGGCTTCCACTTAAAATCCATACCAGACCTGAAGGGCCTAGTATGGATTTTGGGGAGACCCCTACGCCATTTTTTAAAAGAAAAATTGGCACAGGGTTTCCCTTAATATCCATACCAGACCTAAGAGGCCTGATATGGATTTTGGGGGGACCCCCATGCAATTTTTGAAAATAAAATTGGTTTGGGGTTCCCCTTAATATTCATACCAGACCCAAAGGGCCTGGTAATGGACGGGGGGGCCCATGCCATTTTTTCAATGAGTTTTATATATATTGCCAAGACCCGACAATTCATTACAGCCACGGTCAGTTTTAAATTACTTTTTTCATTTAGAAATGTCATTTTGCTGTGGTATTGTTCTAAACACGGGAAAAATGTGCTACTTTACAGGCAAACTAAGGACCCCCGGCGCGATATTTAACCACTTAAATACCAAGCACTGTCGCACTTTGAATGACAATTGCGCTGTCATACAACACTGTATGCAAACTAATTTTTTATCATTTTCTTCCGACAAATAGAGCTTTCTTTTGGTGGTATTTGATCACCTCTTTTTATTTTTTGCTAAACAAACTAAAAAAGACCGATTTTTGAAAAAAAAAAAGTTTTTCTTCGTTTCTTTTATAAAATTTTGTTTTCTCCTTCACTGACAGACGCTGATAAGTCAGCACTGATGTGCTCTGATGAGGCAGCACCGATGGGCACTCTTGAGTTGGCACTGATAAGGTGGCACTGATGGCCACTGATGAGGAGGTACTGATATGTAGAATTGATGGGCACTGATAGGCAGCACTGATATGCAGCACTGATGGGCACCGATAGGTGGCACTGATATGCAGCACTAATAGGCGGCATTGATGGGCACTGACAGGCGACACTGATGGGCACTGACAGACAGCACTGATTGGCACTGACAGGTGGCATTGATGGACACTAATAGATGGCACTGATGGGCAGCACTGATTGGGCAGGTACTGACAGGTGTTAATGCTGAGCACTGATTGGCACTGTGATGGACACTGATTGGCACTATGGTGGGCACTGATTTGTACTGTGGTGGGCACTGATTGGCACTTTATTGGGCACTGGCAGGGGGTTATGTTGGGGCACTGACTGGGCACCGATTGACAGCTTATGGGTACATTTGATGGGGGCTGTGCTGATAATCAGTGTGCTAATTATCAGCACAGACCCCCCTCTGACAGGGAGAGTTGCCGATCGGCTCTCTCTGTTAGCGCGAATAAAGGAATGATGTTTACCGGCACTTCCTGGTTCTCACGGTGATCAGCTGTGATTGGTCACAGCTGATCACATGGTAAGAAGCCTCTGTCAGAGGCTTCTTATCACGATCAGAGATGCGGCGTGTCAGAATGATATGCCGCACTCGTGATCGCTGCGCTGCATACCCCTGTGGGCGCGTGCTTGACGCTCAGTCAGGATAACAGAACCACTTCCTGGCCATCATTCTGTTATAGACCGAGCGGGAAGTGGTTAAAAGAGTATTTAATTTTTATTATTTCACTTTAAGCATTATTAAAATCACTTCGCCTGAAAAAACTGACGTTTTTAAACCTTTTTTTGCATTGATACATGTACCCTGGGGCAGGGCCCGGGTCCCCCAACACTTTTTATGACAATAACTTGCATATAAGCTTTTAAAATGAGCACTTTTGGTTTTTCATATTAGTGTCCCATATACTTTAATGGTGTTCAACGGCTTTCGAATTTGCCGCGAACAACGCATAATGTTCACTGTTCAGCGAACAGGCGAACACCTGATGTTCGAGTCGAACTTATGTTCGACTCGAACATCAGGCTCATCCCTAATGTAGAGTTATTCACTTTCAGGTCATTACAGAGGACAAAGGGCAGACTTTACACTCACATATGGAAAGGCTTCTTTATAGTAAGAGCTTTAAAAATGTGGTATAGACTCTCTTAAGAACTAGTTCTGACCAGCTCAGTAGATTATTTTAAAAAAATAATATGGATTCCTAAATGCACAAAATATAACATTTATAGGTAATAGCACCTGAGATTGTTGATCCAGGGAATATCTGCTGTCCTTCTGAGGGATCAGGAAGGATTCCCCCCACACTGGAGCAAATTAGACCATGCCTTATGGGTGGGGTGGTGGGGTTTCCTTCCTCTGGATCAAATGTGGGTATAGGATTGTGTGTATTTCCTATGTATTTACTCTATTGTTTGAACTAGATGGACTGGTGTCTTTTTTTAATCTGACTAACTATGTAACTATATAACTGTTACAAATGTTATACTATTTTGTATATTGCTTTGACCATGTGAACCTTTCCCTGTTTGTTAGGTTTAAACAGATAAGTGTGTCTGCCATCTTTGCTTATACTATTCATATATTTAAAGCAAAGAGACTGCACAGAGAACACAATTTAATTTAATGTAATTTATGCTCATATTAAAGAATAATCCAGCAAGTATGTGCATCTCTGTCCTCCTATTCACCAACCTGCACTGTGCAGTGGAAATGAAGCTATGTCTCTGCTCAGATCCAAAATGGCTTCCATGTATACAAACATGGGATACAAAAGAGGTGTATCTACAAGTTAACCCTTACATATTCATAGAAGATCTTTGCTTAAAGAAGAACTATAAGCAAACTTTTTAAAATTTTGGATAGAGCAATGAAGGGGTATAACCTCAGATTTTTTTTCCACCATCTGTATCCCATTGCAAAGATTTCCCTTCACTTCCTGTCCCCAAAGAACTGTGGGGATCCATGGACGGTATCAAACAATAAAAAACACTCTGGAGCTCTTTCCACTGGAATACTTTTATTGTTATAAAAAGCCAGTTGGTGATTCAGTCAACCCAAGTTTATCAGTAAAAGAAAGTAATTTTTATTACCCCCATTGGAGATCTCTGTTCAGAACTTTTGGTCCAACTCTTTGCAATCGTAATGACTTGATATTCCATACACATCTCATAGGAAATATGCACAGTTTCTTTTAGTATTTGTAGAATAATGTGGTTATTGCTATAAATGAATACATTTGACTTACAAATTCTTCATTTTTAGTTCAATACAGACCAAAAAGTTTCTGCATATTTAGTGCTTGCTGCAGAATTTTGGTTGATGGGTTCTTGACATTTACAGCATAAGTCACATCTCAAAGACAGCCAGTCTTTCAGACCTGTAGATAATTGAACTACTATGACTGAACTATTAATGTAACATTTTCATTACCAGAAAATACCCTTTACATCATGCATTAAATGTTCTGTTAAATATATGTGGACTTTTATATTGTTAATTAGCTCATTTGTATCACTTCTAAGCGATGATATAATGAAATAATGATTTTTAATTTGACATTCCTTAATATATGTTTCCAGTAAATTAACTGTCCAAATGAATGCAGAGAGATGTGAAGACTTTTCATTTCTGGTGTCACCAATAGTAGAAACTTTGTCTCCAACTGCTAATTAATAGATGATAGCATTTTCTTGTTACGGATGGCTGACACAGCTGCTGTGTTTCTTCAAAATAGTGTGAAAAATTTCAGAAACAAAATTAAAAGTTCATTGGATATGATTTATAGTTTACCAGATAAATCAAAGGTTCTTCACACTGCCTTCCTGCCTTCAATGTCTTTAGAATATGAAAATGTTGTATATTAATATAAATAGATTAAATACATTAAATAAATATAATAAACAGGGAATGTGTGGAACTGTTCTGGAACATGCTGTTTCTTTTTTAATTAGCTGTGAGCTTATACTTTATATCACATTTAAATAATGTATTATTATTTAACCACTAGCTGCCTGCCCACTGTCATGTGACGGTGGGACGAGGCAGCTCTCGTTCTGGGCGGACGTCATATGACATGATCGCCTTCCCGTGCCATGAGGGAGGAGCATGTGCACATGCCCGCCGTGTCACTGGGGACCCGGTGCTCGTGCCCGGCAGCCACGATGTCCGCTGGGCACCCGCGATTGCCCAGTAACTGAGCAGGACCGTGGATCTGTGTGTGTAAACACACAGATCCACGTCCTGTCAGAGGAGAGGAGACCAATGGTGTGTCCCTTGTACATAGGGACACCGATCGTAACCTCCCCCAGTCAGTCCCCTCTCCCTACAGTTAGAATCACCTTCCTAGGACACACATTTAACCCCTCGATCACCCCCTAGTGTTAACCCCTTCCCTGCCAGTCACATTTACACAGTAATCAATGCATTTTTTTTGAGTGTCCAAGTATTTCTCTTTTTCTGTATATAGATCTAGGCTGTTGGGGTCTCAAGAGATTGTCACTGCTCCTCCTATCTTTCTGTCCTAGGATAAACCTCCATTCTGACCTATTATTGGAGGACCTCCTCGGATAGATACTAGGCCTCTGAGTTAGCATTTTTTTACGCACTCAGTACGCCGCCTTTTTACTTTTCTTATTCGCACAATTTACTTACTATTATTTGACTATATGACTCTTACTCTCTCTTTCTTCCCCTTTATTCTGTCTCTACTTCCCTCTTGGTTCTTGCCCCCCCCTCCGGGTAATTGTAGACTCACAATCTATGAATGCGGTATATATTTCCATTAAGATTGACCGATGGCCCCCTTAAATGTCCTTACGTTAAACGTACAAGGTCTAAATATCCCACAAAAGCGAACTAAAGTTTTTCGCTCCTGAGCTTCCTCAAAAGCACATGTTGTATGCCTCCAAGAAACCCATTTCGCAGGTAATGTGACCCCTAAATATTTTGGTTCGGCTTATCCCCACGTTTTTACAGCCTCTGCCATAATGAAACAACAAGAGGTGCTAATAGTGCTTCATTGTACTACACCCTTTTCCCTTCTGATAGAGATCAAAGAAGATCAGAATCTTATCCTCACGGGATATCTATTTGATTCTCTAATCAGTCACAGTGGTATGCTACTATGCTCCTAACAAAACTCCATCCTCATTCCTCTTCTATTTATTACAGGTAATTGATACTCATAAAACGGGCACACTTTTAATCTGTGGATATTCAAATCAAGTCCTTTATCCTTTTTTAGATAAATCCCCAACTCCCATTGCATCTTTATTAGATTCTTGGCGTGAAATCAATACTGCTAGGCGCCAATTTACTTTTTATTCTCATCCCCATAAATAATTTTCCCGTATTGATCACATTTTGATCTCAATAGGCATGACCCCTGAACTCCTTTCTTCATCTATTATCCCTTTTACATGGACTGACCACTGTGCTGTACTTTCAACTTTCACTTCTCTAATACCCAAAACACAAGATTCTACATGACATATTAATTACTCAATCCTATCTCATCCATTACACTCCTCTGATCTAGAAATAGCCATAAAAGATTACCTGGCCAATAATGAGACCCCTGCAATATCCCCACTGACCCTATGGGAAGCTCATAAACCGGTTCTCTGTGGGGTTTGTATACGCCAAGCCTCATTTCCTAGAAGAGAAAAACGACAACTAAAACAAAAATTAAAAGCAGAATTTAATACATGCCACACAATCTTTCAATCCAATCCTACCCCTGTGACTAAACTACAGCTAGATAAAGCACGTTTAAACCTTGACTTTTTTTATTAGACTCTGTAGATAAAATGTTATGTAAGTCTAAACATAATTTCTTTATTTATTTTTTCCATAAAAAGTTTTTATTAGAAGTAAGAAAGAGCGTGCTTACAAATCGCAACAGATATCAAATGAAAACATTGAACAGTTAGGATACAAGTGAACAAATGTAGGATACATCTTATAATTACGACATGGAATATAGTAACCGAGAACAGAACAATTAGTCAAGTTATGGTGTAGGCAAGGTGGAGGATCGCTTTTTCATTTTCCCCTCCCCTCCATAATGTCAATTATTCAACCAAGGAGAAGAGATGGCATAAAGATTTGTTCCAGGAGCAATGAAAACAGTGTATCCTTATGTGTGGTTTGAGGGGCATATGTGAGTTACAGTGGCTTAGGTCGAAGGCTATGTAAGTGACAACGAAGGGGGAAGGAGGATGAGAGGTAGAGGAAAAGGGGGGAGCCAGAAGAGAGAGGAAGAGAGAGAGAGAGAAGAAAGAAGAAAAAGAAAGAAAAAAAAAGGGGGGGAGGGGCAGGGGACATACAAGTAAAGAGGGGAAATTTAGGGGTATAGGGACTAAAGAAGAGAGAGGGTGATTAGGTGTTGCTATGGGACTTTTGACACCTAAAAGTTGACTCGCTCCCCGCTACCCTCCGCCCTCCAAGGGGTAGCCCAAGTCGAGTGCTGGTGGTCACCGACCGTCTTTAGGGAACATAATGATGATAGCATTCGGTATTTGTAAAGTGGGTCCAGCATATCCATATGGTTGAGAATTTACGCATCCTTTCTTGAGAAATATGAATCAATTCCTCCATTTCCTTTATTTTGGATAGCCTCACAAACAATTCTTTGATCATTAGAATATGTGTGGAGCGCCAATGTAAAGGGATGCAAAGTCTAGCCGCATACATCATGTGAATGACCAGTGATTTGTAATAGTCCCTTTTTGACAAGGACGTGTGGTGAAGAAATTGTGCAAGGGTGTAGTCCAGGGTAAATGTAGTGACATACGTGATGAGATCATGTACCTCCCTCCAAAAGGGTTGGAGTTGTTCGCACTCCCACCATATGTGGAGCATGGTGCCTTCCATTTTCCCACACCTCCAACAAGTGTTGAGAATGGTGGGGGAGGCATGAGGGTGTCCTATACCATCTAGTGATGACCTTGTAGCAATTTTCTTGAATGGCTACATTTAGGGAGCACTTGTGAGCATATTCGTAAATGGTATCCCAGTCCTCTGCAGTGAGAGATTTTTGTAAATCACTGCCCCAGGAGGCCTGTGAGAGAGCTGGAGTGGGGGTAGCAGCATCTGAGAGGAGGGTGTATATGTAGGAAATCAAATGCCTTTGCAATGTTTTTTGATTGCATAGGGATTCAAAAGGTGTGAGTTACCTTGTCCAGTTGGTTAGATGTGAATGGGTCAAGAGGAAATGTCGGATTTGCCTATATGTCCAAAAAAAGAAAAAGGCGGTCTTAGAAATGGCTAATAGGTTTTCAAAGGAGAGAGGGGATCCCTTTGAGAAGAATTGATGTACTAGCATATCCCAGACGACGCCATTTGTGGTGAAACGTACATCGGGAGGTTGACGCTCTGACGTCATCGCCATTTTCAGTGTGGACTGGTGCTCGCTATGCCGGCTGTTTGCTGTATTTTTACATACTCATGTGAGTTTTCTACCTTTATCTATTAAATCGTTTTTATCAGTATTACACTATGGCCAGTTCCTTTTTATTTACATGCTTGTGAGATGTCATTTTGGAGTCTCTGCTGTATCCCCTGGTTCCTGCCGCAAGCAGTCCAGAACGCCAATGGATCTCTCATACTGCTATTGAACATAAGCTGTGGTTGGCTTGCCTTGCGGTAAGCGCATTATTTGCCTGGTGGTGGATCACGTAGTGTGGTGTGGTTAACCAATACTGAACACAAGCTGTTGTTGGCTTGCCTTGTGGTAAGCACAATATTTGCACGGAGTGTGGGGTCTCATCTTCACTAATGAGTTTGATTTTTTCCTGCTGTATCTTTATGCACTAGTGTAAGTTTTCTACCTTTTCTAAACTTTAACTAGTTTGGCAGCATTACACTATGGCCAGTTTCCTTTTATTTACATGTCCATGAGATGGAAGTTTGGTGTCCTCATTGCATCCTTTCAGCTACGATGTATACAGTCTAAGAGCACCATCTGGATTCTCCAACCCAAGACGTGATACAGGCTGGTGTACGCTTGCCTTGCAGTAAGCGCAATTATTGGGTATTTGCGGATACTGTATGGGTTGTCACTCATATTTTTTATAACATTGACTCTGGTTGGATTCATCCAAGGGGTCTTTCTTGGACTGTTTTCAGATCATTACTTCACATTTTTATTTTCTGTTACTATATATGGACACTTATTTTTATTCGCAAATATCACATATGGACACTCATGTTTGATTCATACATACATGTGTTGACCCATGTACTTTTCATAATTTAATTGTTAATAATTTTCAACATTTTTGTATTTATATATGTACTTCCTCACGGAAGTCTTGGAGATTGTTTCACGTGTTTCACTTATATTTAGCGCGGTTATTTCCTTTTTATTAGTGGAATATAGAGCCATTATATGTGCCAGCATGCTTGGTTCGAGGCCAATGGCCAAGAGGACCTCGCGCATGTAGTCCCAGGCCACCCTGTCGAACGCCTTCTCCGCATCAAGGGAGAGGAAAAATCCCTGGGATCTAGAAATTGTGAGCCAGTGGTGGAGATTCAATGTGCGAATGGTGTTATTCCTGGCTTCTCTGCCAGGGAGAAAGCCAACCTGGTCTAAGGAGATAAGATCAGGTACAAGGGGGAGTATTCTGTTAGCAAGGATCTTTGCATAAACTTAAATGTCCACATTTAATAGGGATATAGGTCTATAGCTCAAAACTTGAGTGGGGTCTTTATCCTCTCATTACTCAACCTTGACATTAGGTTACTAGCGAAAGTCTTAGCGACCTGCTTAAATAGTGTAATAGGTTCTTTAATAAATAAAGACCAGGTTGGCTTTATCCCACAGCGCCAAGTGGCAGATAATGTACGCAGGGCTACTTTACTAATTCAAGCAGCTAAATCACGACAAATTCCCATCTGTCTCTTATCTTTAGATATCAAAAAAAATTTGATACAGTTTCATGGCATTACCTACATTTTGTCTTGCAGCGTTGGGGATTTGGTCCTCATTTTCTTAGCTGGGTCTCCTCATTATACAAAAATCCCAAAGCTTATGTTAAATATACTGGATATAAATCAAAACTTTTTGACATCTGTAGGGGTACGCATCAAGGATGAACACTTTCCCCACTCTTATTTGCCCTACTTATCGAACCCCTTGCTCAATCAGTCCTTACTGACCCCTCTATTAAAGGTCTAGATTTAGCTGGTCACCAACATAAACTTTGCCTATTTGCTAATGATATCTTAATATTTATGTCATCCCCTCATATTTCTGCTCCTAATCTTATAAGTAAACTTGATCACTTTGCCCACGAATCTGGTCTAATTATTAACTCTCAAAAATCTATAGCCTTAAATATATCTTTACCTACTCGTATTTTACAACAAGCGCAAACATCCCTCCCTTTCTCATGGTCCACTTCACGCCTTCTTTACCTAGGGATAACTCTCACACCCTATCTTTCTAATGCCCCGTACACACGATCGGACATTCATCGGACATTCCGACAACAAAATCCATGGATTTTTTCCGACAGATGTTGGCTCAAACTTGTTTTGCATACACACGGTCGCACAAAGTTGTCAGAGTTCCGCCAAGAACAAGGTGACGTACAACACGTACGACGAGACTAGAAAAGGGCAGGTTCGAACCAAGCGCGGCACCCTTTGGGCTCCTTTTGCTAATCTCGTGTTAGTAAAAGTTTGGTAAGAGACGATTCGCGCTTATTCAGACTCGTGGCTTTCAGATCGTTTTCTGCTGTTCAGTTTGTGCTTGTGGGTTTGTATCTGCTCTTCAGTGCATGCAGTGAGTTCACATTGATTTTTCATTGTGTTCTTGTTCGTTCGTTACTGATTTTCAGGTCGCTCTTCACAGGCCTTGCTGTTCTTCAGTGCGTTCTGTTACTTCGTTCTGAGCAGCCAACCGTTTTCTAGCCATGTTGCGTATATGTACTCCTCGTAGAGTTTGTGCTGTGCGGGGGCTTGGTGTTGGGGTCCTTACCTTGACACAAGTCCAGTCCATGAACAGGGTGGGGAGGAGTTCATGGACCAAGAATTGGTTGCTCCAGCGTGACCAGTTCTGTCATATGCCTTTGCTCCGTGAGATCCGTGAGAATAATCCTGATGATTTCAGCAACTTTCTCTGGATGACGGACCCCGTATTTCACCGTTTGTTGGCTTTGCTGACCCCTTATATTAGCAGGCAGGATGCCTGCATGAGGCAAGCCATCACTCCGGAGCAGAGGCTAGTTGCCACCCTGCGGTACTTGGCGACGGGGAGAAGCCTGCAGGACCTCAAATTCTCGACAGGCATCTCCCCCCAGGCTCTGGGGATCATTATCCCAGAGACCTGTTCTGCCATCATCCAGGTCCTGCAGAAGGAGTATATTAAGGTAAGATTTATCCTTTAACATTACATTTTATTGTATATAATGTTTGATTATATGTTGTATTTCTTTCCTCATTCCCTAATTACCATGATTGGAATATGCTGTGAATGTCCCCTTTGTCCTCATGCACGCTGGATTTTTCTTTAATTTTTTTTGTCCTTCATACATATTTGCCTTCACTTACCTCCCCAGCATGGTCTCCTGGCCCTATATTCACCTCATGTAGTCACTTAACAATGTATTTTATCAGCCCCATAGTAGTGTGATTTGTGCTTTAAATTCAGGCAGAGTGCCAGAGGCTTTTTTTGGGGGTCCCCAAATCATTTGGAACCCTCCCTCCCCCCAACTGCTAAGTCAGCTGATATAAATTCTCTCTCTATCCTCAATCATCTATCTGCTGACTTTGCCAAACCCATACACACTATACCCATCTATTTTGTGGTCAGATGTATGGATGAATTCCAAATGTGCTCAAATGTGTACAATGTGTATTTATATCTTTGTATTATGACACTTCTTACCTTTCCAGTGGGCTGTCAATAGTGTAACTAAGGAGGGGCTGGCCAAAGTAATACACATTATTTAGGCATTCATCTCTCAATGAAGTGGAGAGGGTTACCTGTCCAAGAGCTCCCCCCCCTAAAATGTTAGAAATGACCTATGGGGGGGGGGAGGGGGAATCTGATAAAAACTCCCTCAAATAAATGTTATCTTGATGTTGGCCAAGAATGTTTGTGTCTAATCTGCTTTCCCTGTTTATGTGCAAAATGACTATTTTTTTTTCTTGTTTGACTCCACAGTTTCCTTCCAACCCACAGGAATGGCAGACTGTGGCCTCCCACTTTGCCCAGCGGTGGGACTTTCCTAACTGCGGAAGGGCAATTGATGGGAAACACGTCTACATTGTCCCACCACCCAACTCGGGGTCATACTATTTCAACTATAAGGGGTTCAATAGTATTGTGATGTTGGCGGTGGTGTCAGCTACTTACAAGTTCCTGTATGTGGACGTGGGGAAGAATGGCCGGATGTCCGATGGTGGAATCATCACCCAGATGGAGTTCTACAGGCATCTCCAGAATGGCAGCTTGGACTTGCCACCTCCAGAAGACAATGTGGAAGAACTCCCATTCATCTTCGTTGCGGATGAAGCTGGGGGACCATCTTATGCGGCCATTCCCGATGAGGACCCTCACCCAGGACCAGAGGGTTTTTAATTACCGGCTGGCCAGAGCCAGAAGAGTGGTGGAGAACACGTTTAAAATCATAGCCAGCCGGTTCCACCTATTTCTTACACCCATACACATGGCGGAGTACAAACTGAATCATATCATCCTGGCGTGCTGTGTTCTACACAACTTTTTATGGCAACATTCTGCCAACTATGCTGGCTCAGTTGGGCCTGAGGCCAGAATTCTAAATGAAACAACCTTGACGGCGCTTGAAAGTGGCCATCCTGGCTTGCCCCCCCGGAGTGCCCGTGATGTCCGGCTAAGATACCTTGATTACTTTGAAGGTAGGGGGGCTATCAATATGCCAGACAATGTCTGAAACCTTTTTCAAATAATAAAAAAAAAAAAACTACTAAAATCTTTGTTGAAATTTACTGCTTGTGTTTCTTTTAGTTGACCCTGACAGAAATGTGGTGAGTCCTGAAAATGGTGTGATTGTGTAACATTACAAAGCACTGTTGGGTGTTATTTACTAAAGGCAAAGACACTTTGCACTACAAATGCACTTGAAACTGCACTTGTAGTGCAAAGTGGATTTGCCCTTAGGAAATAACCCCCATTGTCACTGAAAACACCAATTAGAGCACAACAAAAGTTTTGGAGCGTTGAAACAATAATCCACACATTCTTGATTAACAATCTTTTTAATACCAGCACAATCACATGTGCATTTAGAAAAGGTTTTTAAAACTAACCAATATGTTTGTTGTATAACAATTTTTGGGGTCACATTCGAAAAAGTAGCAATGTCCATTTAAGATAAAACAGGCATGTTTAAAACCAACAAGAAAGCCACAAATCTTGAACTTACAAAGTTCACATTTGGTAGAACTTGAAGGCAATATCAGACATGAGTATTTACAAACTGTGTTTGATATTGCGTTCAGATGGGGTAAAGTCACCCCAGGAAAAGCCAAATTTTGAAGATGCACACAAGTTGCTGAATGTCAACATGTGCTAGCTGCCATCACGGGGGATCAAGGGACGTGTTTTGGGGGTGCAACCCCTTCCTCACAGCTTTTTTATTATTGAGGATGGGGTTGCACCCCCAAAACGCGTCCATTGATCTCCCGTGATGGCAGATAGCACATGTTGACACACTGTGTGCATCTTCAAAATTTGGCTTTTCGCAAATATGTCAAAAAATGGTATAAATTTTGAGCTCACAAAAAAACTAAGGGATTTGGATTTGTTTTAAACTCTCCCTAAAACATCAATGAAGTTCTTCATTTTTTTTTTAACATCATTGATGTTTTTCTGGATGTTGTCCAAGTCCCTATTATACCCCATAATCTCCCCGATCAGGATCTGTGCACTTTCAGAGGTGAAATGCCCTGGATCCACAACATCACGATCACCTAAAAAGATAGACACAAAAACACACCATGTATGATAAATATGCCGGCATCCATCTCTTACCTGAGCCTGTGGTCGCAGACACTCACCTGATGTGGTGACATATTCCACCACGTCTTCCTCCTCCTGCTCTGCTTGGCTTGGGTGGATTTCCTCTTCTACCAGAGGTGGGGGGTCTGTGGTCTCCTCGGATGAGGGGTGTCCTCTGAGTCTTTTATCTCCTATGTAAAAACAAATAGGTATACTTAGCACACAGATATTTGATGGCAGAACTATAAATATGAAACATTGCTTGGAAGTGGGGTACAATTGTCTATTTTGGCTGAGTTCCAAGATGTTGAAATTTTATTGTCCTTTGTCAAGCTTGAATACTTACCCGTTTAGTACAAGCTTCACAGATGGAGACACCCCTATAGTATACATTGTGTGGGGCCCCCTAATAAAAAGGGTGTTCTTGTGTCCCACACTAGTGCTCCAGAGTCCAGATGTGAAAACTGCTGCTGAGTGTCCTCTCCTTACACAGAATCTAGTTTGCATTTCATTCTAGTTACAAACCCATCTACACAACCAAATTATTTTCAGATAAGTAGGCCATAAAAAATGTTTTAAAATGCATATGGCCAAAACAATGGTGTGTTCTAGGCCGAACGAACAATGTTTCATACGAACGAATAATGTGCCCATGAACATGAAAGTTGCCATTTTAAACTGGACAACAGTTAAGAAAAGCACATGGAGCAGCACGAACGTAATAAACATAAAGAATAGGAACACAGGACAACTACTTACTTTTTTGCAGAACTCTCCGGATCCTTCTGTACTGCTCATGCTCCCTTAATTTGAGGTCCGACCACCGCTTCCTGAGCTGATCTTTCGATCGTCGTACCCTGAAATTCTGGTGCAGACTTTTGACCACTTTCGCCATGATCTTGGCCTTTCTGACATTGGGGTTGGGATAAGGTCCATACTTCCCGTCATAGTTGGCTTTCTTCAGGATGTCCACCATCTCCAACATCTCCCCAAAGGAAATATTTGATGCCTTAAGTCGTCTCCTTCTGGATCGGGACATTTCAGGCTCCGGGCTTTCCTCCCCCTCCTCCTCGTTGGTGTAATTATCTGATACCTGCTGTGTCTCCGCCATGTGCTCTTCCCCCACTGCGCTGAATGAGAAGGGGCGGGGAATAGACTAGAAAGAACGTCAGGGGCGGGCAGAGTTTCACGCATGCGCAGTGTCTATAAAGCGTAACACGCGTGCGTAGTATGTACGATCTGTGAGCGGAGGAAGGAGTAACGGAGGCGCCGATCGTGATAGCGAAGGTAAGATTTAACATTGGGCCTATACTGCTTCTAGATTGAGGCCTGTATTTGCACAAGTTTAGAAGACTTTAGGCTGACATTAGGGTTTGTCTTGTGTTGTGTCTTGCAGTGAAAATGGATATCTTGAAGGATCAGGACTTTATGCCAATCTTCATTGATATGTTCTGGGAGATGCCCTGTCTGTGGCAGATAAACCACCCTGAATATAAGAACCAAACAAAGAGGAAGGCAGCGCTGGATAAGTTGATGCAATTTGTGAAGTCGGTGATCCCCACGGCAGACATCATCTATTTGAAGATCCTAATTGGTGGCCTGAGGAGTACTTATCTAAGGGAGCACAAAAAGGTCCAGGATTCCCAGAGATCAGGAGCTGCAGATGCCATTTATGTCCCCAGGCTGTGGTACTATGACAGGCTGCATTTTCTGGCAGGTCAGACTGAACCCAGGCCAGCACTCTCCACTCTTCCTTCCACGCTTCCTTCCCCCCAGCTGAGGCTTCTGACACCCAACCTGGGCCTTCCAGGCAGCAACATGTGGAGGAGCCCAGCTTGAGCCAGGTATAGCATTCTTCTAAATATTTTGTTGCCCAATCAATGATGTTAAATAGATGTTAGGAGTACTAATTTATGATTGTGATTGATGATGCAAAAACTAAAACCATGTCCCTTTTTCATACACAGGGAAGTCTCAGCCAGGATGTGGCCGAGCCAAGCAGGCTGCCTGATATCCAGGTCCCTACCCTCCGCCTTCAAAGACAAAGTGGCAGGAAGAGGAGCAACCTGGAGGAGGCTGCCATAGGCCTCTTTTGGAAGGCTACTGAGGCCCTCAGAACACCCCACAGTGTGGAGGAGGACTTTGCTGGCAGATGGAGAAGGGCCAACGACTCCTATGTGAGTTTTTAATTTTGGAAGCTCTAAATGAGGGGTTGAGGGGCCAACTCACATGTGCCACCCACATTTGTCACCTCACCCATGGTCCTCCTCCTCCTCCAGGTCCTACTCCTCCTCCTCCTCCTCCAGGTCCTACTCCTCCTCCTGCCACATCTCCAATACCAGAGCCACAGCCAGGAAGGAAGCATGGAAGGAAGACCAGAGAGTGATGACCCTGGGTTCAGTCAGTCTGGCAAAACATGCAGGCTCTTGCAGTACCACAGCCTGGGGAAATAGATGTCATCTGCTGCTTTCCGGATCTCTTGGACTTCTGGACCAGACTGCACCCTCTTAAATAAGGACTCCTCAGGCCACCAATTTTGCCGTAAAATAATTGATGTCTGCCCTGGGGTCCAAGGCTTAGCCAATTTCTGCTGTTTCGCCAGCGTTGCCTCCCTTTTGTTTGGTTCTGAGCCCTTAATAAAGGAATTTTTGTTTCAATTATACTCGCCTATGTGTGTTTCCCTTCAAAAAGGACAGTTTGTGAGGATTCAGGTACATTTCAAAAATACAATGTGAAATTAACAAGGGACACCAACACCAAACAATCTCCTTGAGATTAAATAATGCAAGATAATAATGGTGTTATGGTAACTTGACACACAAAACACACACAAAAATATTCTGGAGTAAAACAAAAAAAAAAATAACATCAGCCTTGAAACAAATACAAACCCAACAAAAAAATAAAAAATAAAAATCAGCCTTGAAAAAAATACAAAACCAAAAAAAAAATAACCAAAAAATATTTTTTTCTGATGTGACAAATCAAAATATATTGAGGGGATCACGATAAATAATAAAGAAATAAGTTTGTAAGAACTCTGTGTGAATATGAGCAGCAAAACTACTTCATTCTTCTAGCATTATAAAGAAGAAGAGAGTGCACTGCATTAAACAATTTTTAACATTGCAGCCTGATGAAAGTGCTCTATCTATTCCGAACGCTAATTTTACCAGACCCAGCTGTTCCGTCTCAGAAAAAATCCAATGGAGCCCACACACTTTTCCGACAACACGCTCCGATCGCACATTTTCCATCGGAAAATTCAACCATGTGTACGGGGCATAACACTTTCACTGCTAATTATCTTCCAATTTTGCGTCAAATATCTAATCTTCTGACACAATGGTCCTCTCTACCATTATCTTGGATAGGTAGAATTAATGTAATAAAGATGGCTATACTGCCCAAAATTCTTTATCTTTTTCGAGTTTTACTTATCCCTGTTCCAGCATACTTTCTCAGAATACTACCACGTAAGGCATTAACTTTCCTTTAGGGCTCCTTAAAACCCATCTGCCCCAACACACTCTTTACCTTCCAAAGCCCAAAGGGGACTAGGGTTTCCTAATTTTACCACCTATTACCATGCAGCTCAATTAGCCCATATCCCTAAATATCACACAAAACGTGAAATTCCGCTTTGGGTTGCACTGGAATCAATAGAGTGTGACCCACTTTCAATAACCAACCTCGTATTCCTCCTACCATAAAAAAACTCAATAATCCTACAATTAAACACACACTAGCCATTTGGGATAAATATAAATTAGTAAATGGACTACAATCTCTCCATATACCTCTTTTATCATTTCTAAAAATCCATTTTTCTATCCTGCTAGGTCTTCCCCTAAATCTTTTAAAGCATGGGACTCCACTAATTTAACTTAGTGAACTAGCATCCTCTACTTCATTCAAAACTTTCCCTGACTTATGTGAAAGTCACAAACTTCCTAATTCAGAGCTCTTTCGATATCGTCAGATTAAAAAAAATGTTATGCCCTATATACAAGGAAGAATTCATTTAGATAAATTAACATGCTTTGAAAATATATGTACAAGTGACCCACACACTAAAGCCTTGTACACATGATTGGATTTTCCAACGGGAATTGTGTGATGGCAGGCTGTTGTCAGAAAATCTGACCGTTTGTACGCTCCATCGGACAATTGTTGTCGGATTTTCCGCGGACAAATGTTGGATGGCAGGCTTTACATTTTTCAGCGGACAATGGTCTGTTGTCGGATTTTCCAAGCGTGTGGACACAAGTCCATCGGACAAAAGTCCAAAGTACAAACACGCATGCTTGGAAGCAAGGACGAGTCGGAAGCGGTTGGTCTTGTAAAACTAGCATTCATAATGGAAAATTCACATTCGTGACGCGGCAAATTATGAAATCTCAAAATACAGAGCACATTCTCTTCTTCTTTATAATGGGATAATAATGAATCTGCTTTGCTGGTAATACTGATGGAGTTCTGCCAAACGTATTTACAAAAGGATTTTTTTTTCTAGTAAAATCAAGAAGAATTTGTGGGGTTTTTTTGGGTCAAGTTACCACAGCACCATTATCCCATAGTTTTTAAGATCAAAGATACAACTATGTTGGTGTTACTTGTTAATTTTACATTGTATTTTTTAAATGTACCTGCCTACTCCCAAACTGTCTTGTGCATTATTCAAAAAACAAAATTAAATAAATTAGATGTTGTTATCTGCCATCCAAATCAAAATTAAATAACTTAACCAAAAAGTGCATTCTATGCATACAAAAATAAATAAAGTTTAATAACCAAAATCATAATTTTAGAAAAAAAAAACAAATTAGTAATTGTATGGCTGATACTCCCCAGCCCAGTGGGCTTGTTGGGGGTCTTAGGGCTGGAATTGCCAATGTCCGCCTTGCTGCTGTGGTAGGTGGGCCTGTTGTGGTGGGTGGGGTTGCTGTGGTGGCTGTGGAGGTGGTGGAGGTGGGGCATCCAAATCCGAGATATGGGTTTTGGAGGAAATTTGTTCCCTCTCCCCCTCGTTGAGGAGCTGCAGGATTAGTTCCTTTCACATCCTCCTTTGGTCCACATACAGTTCATATCTCCTAACTTATTATCTGTAAGACAAATGCCTCAGCTGCATCTGGGGCCCTACTGATTGCAGTTGTTGGCTGAGGAAGGCAGTTGTGGCCTCATCCAGGTTCCTGCTCTTCCTGGCCCTTTTATCAAGAGGGTGTAGGGGAGGGATCTGGGACTCTGTGTGGCCACTGGCCATGGGCTCCTCTTGACTGACACTTTCCTGAGTATGAAAATTGGACATAATTAGTATTTTTTTTTTGGTCATCAATTACACACAATTTTGAGCTCTTGACTGTTGCAAATTGAATGTGGAGAAATAGAAAAGACTAATATTCTGACCCCAGCATTTTTCATTCTTGTCCCAATCATTTTTGGCCACTGCTGTCTGACCACTTTGTTAAGGCAGAAATTTTAGAACAATAATGTCTAGTTATCATCATTCTATTTTTGGAGACAAAATAGGTTCAACAATGCTATACCTGGGTCAAGCTGGGCTCCTCCACAATTCCATCCTGTGTCGAAGGACCAGGGTGGACCTCAGGAGCTGTGGCCTCATCTGATGTGGAAGGGAGTGTTGAGAGTGATGACCTGGGTTGAGTTTGGTTGGACAAAAAATGCAGGCTGTGGTAGTACCACAGCCTGGGGACATAGATATCATCAGCTGATGCTCCCGATCTCTGTGATTCCTGGACCTTCTTGTGCTTCCTATTAAATGTACTCCTCAGGTTCCCAATTTTGCTCTTCACAAAATTGATGTCTACCCTGGGGTACAGAGGCTTTACCAATTCCATAAGTTTCTCCATCGCTGCCTTCCTCTTGATCTTTTTAGAGTAATCCCTACTCCTTCCAGAGACAGGGCAGCTCCTGGTACTGGTCTTTAACTGCTTGCCGCCCATCGTTCGTCATATGATGGCCAGGCGGCACTGCTCTCGTTCTGGGAGGGCGTCATATGATGCCCTGCCCTTTAAACAGGGAATGCACGTGATCGTGTGCATGCATCCCTGTACCTCTGGTGGCAGCGTGTCACGGAGACACCGCTCACCACCGAGGGGAGTGAACAGCCATTGGGCGTGGCTGTTTACCACGTGATCGGCCGTGATTAAGTCACGGCCGATCACAAATGGTACCGCCCCACTGTGCATGGCGCATGCACGCAATCGCGAGCGAGCTGCGTGTGCACGTCGGTGGCGGTGTGTTCCCGGGAAAACTGCTTGTCACCGATGAATGTAAACAGCCATTGGCTGGCGGCTGCTTACCACATGATCAGTTGTGATCTTTTCACAGCCAATCACTAAATGTAAACACAGAGCGGTAACTAGCTGTTACCAGCTCTTCTCTCCACACACACCATTTCCAGTGTGAGGAGAGAAGAGCCAGAAGCAGTGAGTTACCGATCTGTGTCTGTATTGTACTGCACCAAGCACAACACTTGTCCTATTGCCCCCCCCATTTAATCTGTCACCAAACAGTCACTACCGTCACCCCATAAAGTGCACCTGTCACATAAGAGACTGCCATCAGTGACCGTCAGCGGTGCACCTGTCACCCGTCACCCATCAGCTGTCACCCATCAGTGACCGTCAGCCATTACCCATCAGCCATCAGCCATCACCTGTCACCCATCAGTCACCATTGTTTCGGAAATGTTTATACCTCACTTAAACGATTAACGATACAAATATAAGTGATTAAACCTTTGTCTATATAAGAATAAAAACGAGCGATAACAGGGCAAAAAGATAAACAATTACATTTATTTATACAGAAAAGAAAGTTAGAATAATTAGAATTTATCATATATCTCCAGTGATGCCACAAGTACAGTGTTATATGAAAATACACACATAGATGTGAATACATGTGGGTAGTAGTAAAAACCACAATCTACTGAGAGCAAGTAAATGACTCCATGAGTGGTAAAAATATATAAGTGCAAAACATAAAAACTCAAATAAAAAGAAGAAACAAAAAATGTGTACATGTGAAATACAATGATATTAATAGCGTGAAAATCTGAAAATCAAACAAACTCAGTCCATGGGTTCAAATATAAAAAGTTCATCAGTGAAAAAAAGCTTCCATCCACTATACAGCTCAGCAGCAACTAATCCCCCTATGAGTGGATTGACAAAGGAGAGAGATGTGCAGGATGGTGCAAATCCACTGGCGGTGACTCCAATAAGTGAGAAAGTGATAAAGGTGGACTCTTACCCTCCGTGTTGGGCCCCCTTCCTTGGCAGGGTCTATCAGGCATGCAGATTTTTGCCCTCTGCAGGGACCATGTAAAGAGAAGATCTCCCCAGCAGCTGTTAGGAATGTTGTCTCCGATCCGGGCTGGTCCAAGTGAAATGCCTGGAGAGGGGGGAAGGAAAGCTCTCTTGCTCCCAGTGTGGCAAAGGAAAAAACAAAAGAGCGGAGCTCCAATAGTGTAAAAAGTTTCGGAATTTATTAAATAAAAGTACAGACCGCAACGGAGAGTGCACGCTCCGTGAGGTGAAAATACAATTAAAAACAAGCCGGCATATAAAAATCGTAATAACCCGTGCATAACATGGGGCAATCGTGACGGCTTACAACGTAGCCACGCCCTACATGTTTCGTCATTAGTAGACGTCCTCTGTGGTTTTTATTTTTTGCGCTATAAACAAAAGAAGTGCGACAATTTTGAAAAAAACACAATATTTTTTACTTTTTGCTATAATAAATATCACAATTTAAAAAAAAAAAAAAAATTTTTTTCCTCAGTTTCAGCCGATACGTATTCTTCTACATATTTTTGGTAAAAAAAATGCAATAAGCGTATATTGATTGGTTTGCGCAAAAGTTATAGCGTCTATAAAATACGGGATAGATTTGTGGCATTTTTAAAAAAAAAATATTTATTTATATTTTTTACTAGTAATAGTGGCGATCAGCGATTTTTTTTCATGACTGCGACATTATGGCAGACACATCGGACACTTTTGACACATTTTTGGGACCATTCACATTTATACAGCGATCAATGCTATAAAATTGCATTGATTACTGTGTAAATGTGACAGACAGTGAAGGGGTTAACCACTAGGGGGCGGGGAGGGGTTAAATGTGTTTCCTAGGGAATGCTTCTAACTGTAGGGGGAGGGGACGCACAAGGGGAGGAGACCGATCAGTGTTCCGCTGTTCTGGGAACACAGATCACTCTCCTCTGAACTGACAGGACGTGGATCTGTGTGTTTACACACACAGATCCACGGTCCGGCCCGGTTAACGGGCAATTGCGGGTGCCCGGCGGACATCGCGGCCGCCGGGCACACGCACCGGGTCCCGAGCACCACGGCGGGCGCATGCGCCGCCTAGGCCGCCAGGATCCCGAGGCCGTCATATGACGTCCACCCAGGATGGGAGATCCCATCTGTGGATGTCATTTGACTATAGGCGGGTAGGGAAGTGGTTAAAAAAACTCCTCTCCCATTAACAGTATTTTTGCAGGTCAGGTACACAGATATTAACAACAAAATGGAGAAAAAAAATAAATACAAAATAATAAAAATGATTAAAACTTTTAGATTTTAGGTAAACCTGACTGCACTTTATTACTAAAAATTGAAGAGGCTTATCCCTAGAACAAAAGAAAAATATAGTTCTAGGGCCCTCTCTTAAATGCACAACTTCTTTGTACTGATCTGGATTGGATCTGGCTTCTTCAGAGATTTGTTTCTGAGTTAGTGGCCTTTTTGTTCATTGAGAGAAGATACCTCGTTGAGGTATACATTCTCATAGCTTTGGCGTTCATTCTTCTTATAGTAATGCACATTATTACCTGCATCAGGAAAAGCAATAAGGCTGCACAGGTTAGGACAACAACAGGGTGGAGCAAAATGTTTAGGAAAGCTGTAGCGTTAGGATTGTACCCAAATAAACTTTCCCACCAGGAAATCTTAGCGTCTGCGTCTAAAGCGTGGGATACTTGGATCAATCTATTTTGATCATGGGTGAGTCGTATGGTGGCTTGTTTCTCAGCATCTCTTAGTACATTTAATATTTCATCCTGTTGTCCGAAATCCATCCGCCAAGCTTTTAACTCAGCCCCAAATCCCAGAGGAAGTTTCTGTAGGTGTAAGGGGATGGTGGATGTCAGGTTTGCTATAAAACCTTTCTTCAGGGGTGATCGGGGTACAACCCGGTGTTCCTGCTATATCCATGCCACGGGCCAGTGGAGGTGTACCATAGACTCCCCTAGGTAGTGTACCCTGCTGAGTACCATTTAACCTGATGCTGAAAACAGTGCATTATTAGACATGTGATACCAGCACCAGTACCCTGGTCTCCAGTCTCAAGTATTTTTAACTTTGTTTAGGACCAGTTGGGACACTACCCCGGCATTTATTAGACGTGACCTCCTGTGCCAGCATTGTTGCCTTTTCCCGTAGCACAACACCTACCTTTCTCTAGCACTCATCAGTACCAGTCATCTGAGGCTGTCCATACTCAAACCATCAGAACAAGATGGACTCCAGGGTGTAACCCAGTAGAGTCTGATAGGATAGTACCCAGATTGACCATGATATCTGCACAATGTCCCATCCCTGCCATTAGGGATGAGAACAGTGCAAGTAAGATTTTTGACGATCCTGGAACTTAGTCATCCACCAATCTATTACGACTCATAGGCAACCTGGATACTACCCTCACCTGCCTGTCCCTGCAAAGTGATGCTGGACAGAGAAAGTTTTCTTTCCTAACCCCTTCCCTGATATGTAGCACAAGACCCCCCCCCTCAATGTGATCCTGAGTATCTCCAACTCCATAGTGTTTTAAGGTACCCAGTGCCCCACCTCCAGCTCCAAAGACAGTCTCCATTAAGCCTCTCTTTCCTAAGGATGGGAAATAGTCAGAATACCCAGATTGAAAATCACCTGCCACCAGGTACACTAGTTTCTTTATAGAGGCTGCACACCTTATGGAGCACTGGTCTTCCTGTCATTCAGGACACAGACCACTAGTTAAGGTACGCAAGGAGTCTAGGATAGGAAGGACACCTATGGGTATCCACTGAGGAGAACGCAGCATGCCCACACAACTCCATCCCTGTGCCTGGATTTCAGAGACCATGCCCAGGGTATACAGTACACCTCTACCTATGTTTAGGTTTAAGGAACCCTATAGTTCCATGACTAACGTTACATCGGTATCCTTTAGGACACAGACACAAACTCGTCTATGTCCCAAATAATACCCAGGTGCTTTCTTCCCAGCAATGACCTCTCCATCCAGAACACAGAGTGCAATATCTTCCCAATATTTTTCGCTCACCACCAGGTATTGACCTGGCCTATAAAGGACATCATGGTCATACTTCCGACAGAGGGAAGTATCAACCTGCCTCCAGCTTCCATCTTCTCTGATCCCATGTGGATAATTTAGCCTCAAATGCAACAAGATAGAATCCTCAGTCAGCAAGCCCATTGAAGCCACCAAATACACAGACCAAGTCTGCACTTCTGTATATGGGATCATACAGCATAACACCTTTCACAATCCAAACTAGTACAGCCCATCCAGGCATTCGACCACCACTTTGGATTAGTGTAAGCAACGTGTTTTGGCAAAGTCTTACTGAGCGGTGATGCTAACTCATCAGGCCACTGCCCCTCATACAGAGACTGCACAATCAGCTTAATGCTGGTTGATAATTCCCCCTGCCGCTGCGTGCCCGCCAGAGCCAATTACAGATTTCTGTCCTATTCCATCACACGCTCTACCAACCTCTCAACACGGTTGAGAAAATCTGGAGCCACTTTACCCTGAGTATTTATGTGACTTTGTTGAATGTTATCAAGGATGCCACCAATCTCTCTGAGTAACAAAGCCCCGCTTACTGTCTGAAGCTATGGCTGCGAGTTTGTTCCTCAGGAGGCTGATGTCCACTCCATTAACAACACCCCTCCCAGCTCCTATTCCCCCAATATAGTGCTGAATACATCCCTCCTCTTCCGGGTTACTCCTCAGAAATAAGCGTCCTGCATGAACCTCATTCTGTGTCTGCACATCTCTGGGAGTAAGTCACTGGTACAATGACCGCACTTGATTCAATGTATACTCAGCACATATAGGGTAATAGGTTTTTATCAACCACTGTGAGATTTTGCAGCGCCATGTGGTGCAGCCACAAGCTAGTAACACCCCACACAATCTTCCTGCACAACTCTTCTCCAGACTCACCCAAAACTCTGAAGATACATCTAAAGGAAATTGGAAAACAAAAATTGCATAATGTGTATCAAGCACGAGGAACTGCTGCTAACAAACACAAAGAAAAAAAATCCCTTACAGCACTGAGGCACCGGGATCACTGAACAGTAGCGGGTACATGAGCCGACCGCTGTGCCTTGAAACACACAGATATTAGTGACAGATACGCCACATACACATTGGACAATTGGTAACACATAGCCACTTAAACAGTGTCACTGGGCAGTAAGCAAGTTTCAAATACACTTGGGGACACACAGATTGCTAGGGATATTAACATACCTTAGCCTAAGGCAAAAAGCCACTCTTGAAAAGAAAGCACTAGCTAGGTGTGTAACTAATTACCATAACCGCAGGGGAGGTTAAGCAGTCTTAAACAAATCTACACAAGTAAACATAGCCACTGATTTTCTAGAATTGGATCAGAACATACAACACTTAGGTAGTCAAAAACACAGCTGAATGGGCTGACAAATAGAAGCATCAACTAGATAATGGTGCTAAAACCAGGAAAAATAAAAAAATTGTCTATGGAGGCTGTGATATTCTTTGTTCTAAAAGCCATGAAACCCAAATATCGAATCTGAGGGATAAAACACCGATAAAATTTAGTAATAAACATTCGATTTTTTTTTGCCTAGAAACAATGAATCAAGGGTTATATACTTGTAACAAGACATTAGCATATGAAACACAAATATACAATACATTACATTACATAAACAGTGCACTTTTTTTTTTTAGATACCAAAAAATTGTTGAGCTCAACTCATCATTAATATGTATTACTTAATACATATTAATACCACGTGGAATTTTTGTTTTATGGTATACCAATAATTCCCCCCCAAAAAATGTATTCATCACGGTGAGAAAAAATTTGGAACCCGTAATAGATCTTTTAGCAGTACCATTTATCAACAGATCATTAATACCACAGCATCAACTTCTCGCAGAACTGACTCTGGAAAACAAACACAGATAATTATATTGGCTCAGGTAATTTGCATGTCAATACAGTTTGCTTTACACTTTTCACAGACCTGGTCAGAAAGAAGGGGGGTCCTTTGGGTGGGCTGTCCGCGACTGAGACTAACGTCACACAACACAACATATATTGCAGATTCCACACACACACACTCACGCAATTAGCTAGGTCAAAGATGACCTCTAGAATGAATGAATGAATGAATGATTTGTAAAGCTCTGCAAAAGCGAACTGAATCGCCTCAAGGCGCTAGATGCATTCTCTGTTGTCAGCTTCTTAGAAAAGGAAGGTCTTTAGTTTTTTCCTGAAGGCCTGATGGTTTTCTTCCAGACATCACACATATCAGCATGTTTTCTATAATAACCTCTTAAACCCATAACATCCATTTGGTAAGGTTGAAATTCTTTCAAAGATCCATACCATTTTGTTAACCTCTTCTCAGCCTGTATGGACGCATTCTCAGGAGTTTGGAATGGGACCCCTGACCCAAGTGGTCCATACTTCCTACACCTAGGCCATGTGGCGAAGCGTGCAGAGTACACTTCAAAATCACGTCTTGTGGTCCTATATGGATTATGTTTACCAACTTTTTGACTGGAACTGGATAGACAGAATCTCGTGATGTGGCCAAATAAGCCACATAAGTGACATTTTATCTTAGTTAAAGTCTTACAACATCTCTTAACAAAAGGCTTTGTTTTAGATGACTGAGAATATGGGATGGCCTTTTCTGGATTAGTAGTTTTTACCTGCGGCTTACAAAATATAAGGGCAATTTTTAAAGAGCTCTTACCTTCCTGGGATTTATTCTTGTTGGTACATACCTTAGGTGTGGAGGATGTCCCCCTGAATTAAGACCTACCCAAATCAGTTACCTTGTAATCTTCTCTATCTGAAAACTGATCCAACGGCTCCTGGCAGCTGACAGATAATGATTTCACCCCACCTTCTGCATCCTTCAGTCTTTTTCCCAACTGATGAACGTCCTCCTGTAATCTTTTGTTTTCTAGTACTAATTGCTGGGGGATAGCTTCAGAATTTGACATAGAAGCTTCTAAAGTACTCATGTTACCTTTGGTTATTTCTAGCGCTTCTTTTAGGAATGTGTTTTGCACTTTCAAATGTTTATACTGTTTCGCTAACCACCTGGCCACAAAGATTAGCAGCGGTTTTCCCATGCGCTTACTACAGCTTCTTTCAGTGAGATTTAATTTCACATCCTTTCCAGTCAGCGGGACAGAAAGTGTCCTTTCTGCCTGGAGGCCTTCCTCCCTTAATGACAGCATGGCCATTTCGTCTCCTTGTCCTGCTACTCTGCCTTCTTCCTGTACCTCCCAATCCCCCTGTAATCCACATTTTACTGAGGTATCAGACTTGTGTTGTGGCTCTACCTTTTTGTCCACCACTGAAAGGTGACAATTCATGTCAGCCCATGAGCACTCAGCTGACAAGGACTGGGCAACTGCATAAGGCCCAAGTTCTGACAACTGCTCCTTGTCTCCCTGAAAATCACTGTCAGCCCTTGTTGGGGGTTGTGATGGTTTCCGCTTGTCCCTACGTTCAAGCATTGTTTGGAAAGATTTCTCCTTAAATCCCATAGTAATAACATTCATTTCCTCTGTTTTATTCGCCAACTCCAGCATCCATATAAATGAAGTATCTTTTTCATATGGCCGTTTCATCTTTCTGTGGTGAGCACGGTACAGATCTTCCCAAGCTTTTGGCTTAAAAGTACCTCTTTTAAAATACTTCTTCCCAGTCCAGCGAGCCCAATCTTGAATATATTTCACAACCCAAGGTCCATATTTATCTATCATCTCTTCCCTTGGGGTCATTTGATAGAGTTTACCCCATTCAGACCCCCTCTTTGAAGCGATTAGATTACCCATCCATTACGGACTTCGGACCTTGAACTGATTCCCCCAACCTTTTTACAGGTTGCTTTTACTTCAGAGGTAGCTACTCTCTGGCCAAGAATTGGGGTGACAGGTCCCGCCCCTGCCAATGTTGCTGCTTTTTTTTTTCGCTACTTGCCAGAATAATATTTTGTCTGTCCTGGCTATAGTCCTTCAAAAAAATTAGCCTGGAGATTTCCCAAACTAAATAATAGTTTAATCCCCTCCGTGGACTTTTCTGAAGTATTCCAAAAGTCCTGAATGGCTTAACTCCAATGCAAAAATGCATATAAAAGCAAAGGAGAAGGCCTACAAAAAATACAGGGTTGAGGGATCATCCTCAGCATTCAGACTTTATAAAGAATGCAACAAGAAATGTAAGGGTGCAATTAGGACAGCTAAGATAGAACATGAAAGACACATAGCGGAGGAGAGCAAAAAAAATCCCAAGAAATTCTTTAAGTATGTAAACAGTAAAAAAGGGAGGACAGACCATATTGGCCTCATAAAGAATGAGGAAGGACATCTGGTTACAAAGGATGGGGAGATGGCGAAGGTATTGAATTTATTCTTCTCAGTCTTCACGAGTGAATCGGGGGGCTTCAGTAACCAAAACTGCAGTGTTTATCCTCATGACACAACACAGGAAGCACCTCCATGGTTAACAGAGGACACAATTAAAATTAGACTTGAGAAACTTAACATTAATAAATCACCGGGACCAGATGGCTTGCATTCGAGGGTACTTAGGGAACTCAGTCAAGTGATTGCCAGACCATTGTTCCTAATTTTTACAGATAGTCTACTGACTGGAATGGTACCAGCTGATTGGAGAAAAGCCAATGTAGCACCAATATTTAAAAAGGGCCCAAAATACATTCCTGGGAATTACAGACCAGTTAGCCTAACATCAATAGTATGTAAACTCTTGGAGGGGATGATAAGGGACTATATACAAGATTTTAGTAATAAGAACGGTATCATTAGCAGTAATCAGCATGGATTCATGAAGAATCGTTCTTGCCAAACCAATCTATTAACCTTCTATGAGGAGGTGAGTTGCCATCTAGATAAAGGAAGGCCCGTAGACGTGGTGTATCTGGATTTTGCAAAAGCATTTGACACAGTTCCCCATAAACGTTTACTGTACAAAATAAGGTCATTGGCATGGACCATAGGGTGAGTACATGAATTGAAAACTGGCTACAAGGGCGAGTTCAGAGGGTGGTGATAAATGGGGAGTACTCAGAATGGTCAGGGGTGGGTAGTGGGGTTCCCCAGGGTTCTGTGCTGGGACCAATCCTATTTAATTTATTCATAAACGATCTGGAGGATGGGATAAACAGTTCAATCTCTGTATTTGCAGACAATACTAAGCTAAGCAGGGCAATAACTTCTCCGCAGGATGTGAAAACCTTGCAAAAAGACCTGAACAAATTAATGGGGTGGGCGACTACATGGCAAATGAGGTTCAATGTAGAAAAATGTAAAATAATGCATTTGGGTGGCAAAAATATGAATGCAATCTATACACTGGGGGGAGAACCTCTGGGGGAATCTAGGATGGAAAAGGACCTGGGGGTCCTAGTAGATGATAGGCTCAGCAATGGCATGCAATGCCAAGCTGCTGCTAACAAAGCAAATAGAATATTGGCATGCATTAAAAGGGGGATCAACTCCAGAAATAAAACAATAATTCTCCCACTCTACAAGGCTCTGGTCCGGCCGCACCTAGAGTATGCTGTCCAGTTCTGGGCACCAGTCCTCAGGAAGGATGTACTGGAAATGGAGCGAGTACAAAGAAGGGCAACAAAGCTAATAAAGGGTCTGGAGGATCTTAGTTATGAGGAAAGGTTGCGAGCACTGAACTTATTCTCTCTGGAGAAGAGATGCTTCAGAGGGGATATGATTTCAATTTACAAATACCGTACTGGTGACCCCACAATAGGGATAAAACTTTTTCGCAGAAGAGAGTTTAACAAGACTCGTGGCCACTCATTAAAATTAGAAGAAAAGAGGTTTAACCTTAAACTACGTAGAGGGTTCTTTACTGTAAGAGCGGCAAGGATGTGGAATTCCCTTCCACAGGCGGTGGTCTCAGCGGGGAGCATTGATAGCTTCAAGAAACTATTAGATAAGCACCTGAATGACCGCGACATACAGGGATATATAATGCAATACTGACACATATTCACACACATAGGTTGGACTTGATGGACTTGTGTCTTTTTTCAACCTCACCTACTATGTAACTATGTATGTAACTATGTAACTATGTAAATGCTTAACGAAAGGCTTTTACTAATGATTAGCACAAACTTAGATAATCAGGTCCCTATGCGTGCTTGTAGTACAGGAGGTAGTTAACTGATGCACAGCTTATTGCAACATGATTTGTATCTGTACATTATAGCCACTGTTCCCAGGTTTACTTACAAAGCTTACAATCCCTAGTTAGTAATTGCAAAGAAGAAAGATTCATACCTAAGATCATTCAGTGTGATTTAGTCTCCATTTCCACGGATGCAATTTGTCATGCGACTTTGGACACAAAGTCGCATTACAAGTCGCAGCCCATTGATTTCCATAGCACCCGTTCCAATCTATGCTACTCAATGCTGCAGAAACTCTGAAAGCGTACCTGCATCACTCTGATGCGACTCTGGATCAAAGTTGCATTCAAAGCCACACCACAATCACATTAAATTACTCAATTGTGCGACCTTAGAGTTGCATCAGTGGAAACGTAGCTCTATGCCCACCGGTGCGTTTCAATCACAATGATTGGCCTAATCTCATTCAAAGGGTCAACTGAAATTGCTTTTTGGCAGAAAGGCCTATATCCTTTTCCACTGCCTCCAAGATTCCCAATGGAGCACTCATCATTCGCACTTACAATTTCATTTTATATATACACAATATTCAAAATCAGTCTCATCAAATATTAGTACAGACAAAAGGTTTTATATATATATATATATATATATATATATATATATTTAAACAATGTTCAAAGAAGCTTGCTAGTTTGGGTGTTCAGACAGGGGAGACAGCCTTACAAACAAAGACATAAAAATGCTTACCGTTTTTGGAGTTAGACTTGTCCTCCACCCGCAAAACCACAAATCAATCAAACGTGAAGCTTCCTCACACGGGCACCATATGTTTCGGAAATGTTTATACCTCACTTAAACAATTAACGATACAAATATAAGTGCTTAAACCTTTGTCTATATAAGAATAAAAACGAGCTATAACAGGGCAAAAAAGATAAACAATTACATTTATTTACACAGAAAAGAAAGTTAGAATAATTAGAATTTATCATATATCTCCAGTGAGGTCACAAGTACAGTGTTGCTCTAGGCTGCAAAGATAATCTAGGCCGAACTCAGAAATGTTCACAATGGACATACACAGGCTATACAATATTCTAAGGCAATTCCTAGGATACAAAAAGTTTAGAAAGAAACATAAAGAGAGATACCAGTATACATTACTCAGACAGCATATCCCCTAGATGGTCTCGGGCTGGACAGAGAGAGAGAGACTGAACTTTTAATGCTCTCCCTCTTTTATATGCATTCTCCACCAATCAACAGATGCCCCACATTGATTGGTTCAGAGTTGCCTCAAAGTCTGATTGGCTACATTTGAAGCCTAATTGATCATTGGCTTATAGTTGCCTCCAATCCTGATTGGTCACATCTGAAGCTGTCCAGAAGTTCATGCTAAGATTTTAAAAGGTCCGGTGCCATTCTGTCTGAGAACCTGATTACTTGTTTAACTATCTCTTGATTTCTAACCATTAGCCCTCTGTGATATAACATATATTAGCATTTCAAGGACTCGAGAGATGCAATGTCTGCCCTGGCTCTCTCTACGAACAATAGGGTAACTTAGTTACTATGCAGATAGCAGACCAACACAAAAGGTGTGTTTGAAATACCAGAACAGTAAATAGGCCCCCTTTCTAGTACACATGCTCCTATAAAAATTACACCTATATACACCCATAAATATATATTACATATATATCTATATATAGATATAGATCTATATATATAAATATACATATATCTATATACACATACACATCATACGAAATGGGGCATGGTAATCTAATTAGAAAGTCCTCACGATGGTACGCTTGAATCTCATTGATATAAATATGGAATTCAATATCTCCATCACACCGTCATCCTTCACCCATCAGTGACATCAGCTATTACTCGTCAGCCATCACCTGTCACCCATCAGTGACGGCAGCCATTACCCGTCACCCATCAGTGACCATCAGCCATCACCCGTCACCCATCAGTGACCGTCAGCCATCACCCGTCACCCATCAGTGACCGTGGCCTGTCACTCGTCTGGGGCCATCACCCGTCAGTGACCATCACCCGTCACCATCCGTGGCCTGTCACCATCAGTGACAATCACCTGTCACACCGTCATCAACTATCAGTGACCGTCACCTGCCACCTGTCACACAGCCATCAGCGTCAAAGAGTTTACAACAGTGAGGAGGCGTTCCAGAACCTCTCCATGACTGATAAGAGCAAAAGGGAGTTCTCATCAGATTCCAATTCTGATTCTGAATCAAATTCGGAATTTGAATAGATTGAGTATAGTGAATCAGCAAATGATTCGGAGGAAGAATGGGTCCCTCCTAAAAGGGCACGGCACTCTGGAAACCAGGATTATATTCTCAGGCCCAGTACCAGCACTGCCGCCAGTGATAGGCCCCGGGAACAAATGCCCAGTACCAGCGCTGCCGCTGGCGATAGGCCCCAGGAACAAATGCCCAGACCCAGTACCAGTGCTGCCACATCACACCTGAGTACCAGCACAGGCAATTCAAATCCCTCAACTACAGGAGTGTCACGTCCCCCAAGAGCCAGTGCCTCTACATACATGCCAGGTGGTCTTGCCAACCCAACATGGCTGCCATCCAACTCGGGATCACCAATTTTTCCCCTTTTCACAGCACAGCCAGGTGTGCAGGCCAACACCCAAAATTTCTCAGAAATGGATTTCTTTCATCTGTTTTTGCCTGACACTTTGCTGCAATTCATTGTGGACCAGACAAATTTTTTATGCCCAGCAGTATATTGCCAACAACCCCCAATCATCATTTACCCGTCCGTTTGAGTGGAGAGGTCTGAATTTGGAGGAGCTCAAATTGTTTTTGGGCCTCACCTTAAACATGGGGCTTACAAAAAAAATGAAGGACATGCCTATTGGTCCACCAACCCCATCCACAACATTCCCATTTATTCTGCCGTAATGGCCAGGTCCCGATACGAAATGATAATGTGCTTTCTTCATTTTAGTGACAACACCCAGTGCCCTCCCCACATTAATCCAAATTATGACAAATTATATAAACTTCTCCCACTGATAAATTTCTTTTCCCAACAATTTGCAGAACTCTATGTCCCCAATCAAAATATATGTGTCGATGAGTCCCTGGTACCCTTTTCAGGCCGGCTAGGAATAAAGCAAAATATTCCTAGCAAAAGGGCCAGATACAGAGTAAAATTATACAAGCTCTGTGAGAGAGCCATGGGATATCTGTATGCATTCCGCATATATGAAGGAAAAGATTCCCAGCACCAGCCCCCTGAGTGCCCGGCCTACATAGGCACAACTGGAAAGATTGTATAGGACCTGGCATTCCCACTTCTGAACAAAGGATATCACATATACCTAATCAACTTCTACACCAGCCTGCCCCTTTTCAAACTCTTGGCCTGCAGAACCTCCAGGGAAAATAGGAAGGGCTTCCCACAATCTCTAGCAAACAAAAAGCTGCCAAGGGGGAAAGAGCAGCATAGAGATGCAACGAAGTGCTGGCCTTGAGGTGGAAGGATAAAAGAGATTTGCACATGATGTCCAACATCCATGATGACAATACAATTGAGGTTCAAAGAAGATGAGGTCCCATTGAAAAGCCAGTATGTGTCAAAGATTATAATCTCTATATGGGGGGGTGGATTTCCAGAGGTGGGGGACTTGAGTCACATGACTTGACTCGAGTCAGACTCGAGTCACCTGTTTGAGGACTTGCGACTTGCTTGACAAAATTAAATAAATGACTCGACTTGACTTTTTTTTTTTTTTTTTTATATAATCTTTATTGTATATTTTTCAAATATAACAAATAATAACAAATAATAACACAGAGGGTATAAAAAGAAAAAAGGAGAAAAAAAAAAAGGAGAAAAAAAAAAAAAAAGGGGAGGGGGGGATCCAATAAATCACAATGCAGTACCATAAAGGTATACAAATACCATACATATGAAAAGGATGTGTTTTAAAGGTTGAATAGAAACAAATGGTGCAAGCTTATACTAAAACCTCGACGAAAGTGTGTCACGTGAGATACTTATGACTTCCTCATCCTGCGTCCACCCTTGTAATAGAGGTGGAATCTATGGTTGAGACCACTTTCATAACTAGTCAGGTTAACAGTAACTGTGTTAAGAAAACAATATCCTGTTAGTGTCTAAGGATTTGACCCAGGCAGGAAATAGGGGGGGGGGGGTGGAGATGGGGGAAAAAAAAAAAAAAAAAGAGGGGGAAAATTGGTGGGGAAGGTTGATGGGTATGTCTAAAATTCACTGATACATCTGCCTAAAGGCTAGCACAGCTGTGTGCAGTAAAAGTGCAATATCATTATCATTATGTGGATCCTGGTGGTGAATTAAGTACGCCGTGGCCCTCACCCTCTGAAGCCGTTTAAAAAACAGCTCCAACAATGTCCGACCTACAGGAAGCGGCCCCGGGGGAAACCTGAAGGGGGGACGCCCTGTCCTTAGACTTATAATGTATCCATGTTGCCCAGATTGCATAAAATTTGTCAAACCTATCTTTACATTTTGCCATCCACTCCTCCGCCGCCATAACCGAGTCAATCAGGCCCATCCACTCAGTACGTCCCGGAATATGGGTTGATTTCCAGTGGACGGGGATCAAACGCCGTGCAGCATTTAAGAGATGTGGGAGTATCGACTTCCGGTATTGACTTAGTGGGGTGGATGGCACATGCAGTAGGAACTCCAATGGGGAGTCCGGTAAATCCACGTCTAGGATAGCCTTTATCTGGGCTCTGACATCTAGCCAGAAGGGTCGGAGCCTCGGGCACTCCCACCAAATATGTAGGAAAGTGCCCCGGAGCCCGCAGCCCCTCCAACATGCCTCCGAAGCTGTCGGATAGATTTTCGCCAATTTCGTTGGTACCTTATACCATCTGGTTAATAGTTTGAAACAATTTTCTTGCGTTTTGGTGTCTATTGAGCTTTTATGAGTGAGCCGATAAAGGTTATTCAATTGGACCTCAGTAAATGTGTATCCCAGGTCCCTCTCCCACTCCCTAATGTATGTGGGTTTGTTCTGAGATTCCGCAGACTGCAGCATCTCATAAAGCAAGGAAATGGAGTGAGAAATGGGACCCTCGGATTTACATAGTTTTTCAAAGAGGGTTAGTGATGAGGGGGGTCGCACCGGAAAAGGTAGACTCTTAATAAAATGCTGTAGTTGTCTATATCGCCATCCATCCATAGGAAAGCTACCAAACTGGGATCGGAGCCAATCTAAGGACACCAAACCCTGTTCATGAATAAATCGTCCACAGCGAACCTCCCCATCATTGGTCCAATTGCGAAGGTATGAAAGGTGTTCCCCCGGAGTGAACCAGGGAAAGCCTCCTAACGGTGCGAGCGGGGATGTTGGCTGTGACAGCTGCTTCTTTGAGTTGATGGCATCCCACAGTCTCAGCACATGTATAGTGATCGGGGAAACAAAGCTCGAGAGACCTCTGTTCTCTCGTGGGAGCCAAGGGGCATGGGACAGGTTGCGCCCCGCCAGAAATTTCTCGAGTGGAACCCAGGCCTTGGTGAAGGTGTGGTGGTGCCAGTCGAGAACTCTCTGCAGGGCCACTGCCTCGTAATATTTGCGGACAGAAGGCACTCCCAAGCCACCCATATTTTTAGGGCGTTGTAGCGTGCGGAGGGCTAAGCGGGGTACATGACCTTGCCAAATAAATTTAACAAATAGGCTGTTGAAGGTTGAGAAAAGAGATCTGGGCAAAGCAATAGGTATCATCTGGAGAAAAAACAGGATTCGTGGTAGTACATTCATTTTCAGTATGCTGACCCGCCCCATCCACGAAAAGGAAGTGCGATCCCACCTAGTTAAATCAGTTTTGATAGTTGCGAGTAATGGCGCAAAATTGCATGAGTAAAGTTGTGTTATATCTGCTGGGAGGTGGATCCCCAGGTATTTTAAGGAAGAGCAACACCACGTGAAGGAAAAGGAGGCCTGTAGTTGGGAGCGCATCGCATGAGGAATATTGAGGGGGAGAATCTCGGACTTGCTATAATTAATTTTGAAATTTGATAAGGTACAGAATCTTTTTAATTCGGCCATGATGTTAGGTAGGGAGATCAGTGGGTCTGTAACATAGAAAAGAACGTCGTCTGCATACGCCGATAATTTATGCTCCGTCGTTCCCACCGTGAGCCCCTTAATATTAGGGTTTGCTCTGATTATGTTGAGTAGAGGTTCTAGAGTGAGGGCAAAAATCAGGGGAGACAAAGGGCACCCCTGCCGTGTACCGTTTCGAATAGGGAAGGGGTTAGAAAGCGTTCCATTTACTTTAACCTGCGCTTCGGGGGAGCTGTATAATGACCCTATCCATTGGAGCATATTACTTCCCAGGCCCAATCGAGAGAGTACCGCCTGCAGGTAGGCCCAGTCCACCCTGTCGAAGGCCTTCTCCGCGTCCGTAGACAAGAGAAGACAGGGTGCACTGGGCCGTCGCAAGTTCGCCCAGTGTATCAATTGTATGGCTCGGTTGGAATTGTCTCTAGCCTCCCTTCCTGTTATAAAACCCGTTTGATCTGTATGAATCACCGAAGGGAGGATAGGTTTGAGGCGATTGGCTAATACTTTCGCGAAAATTTTGATATCAGTGTTCAGCAATGAAATCGGCCTATAGCTGCTAGGGATGGAGGGGTCTTTGCCCTCCTTTGGAAGGACGGTGATGTGCGCCATCAACGCGTCCCTCGGGAGGGTGGTGCCTGAAGCTAAGGCATTGAAATACGTGCACATTCGGGCAGCCAGGAGGTGAGAAAATTTGCGGTAGTACGCATTGGTTAGCCCATCAGGACCAGGGCTTTTCCCATGCGGAAGATCTTTAATGATTGCTTCTATTTCCTCTACCGCCATAGGCTTATCAAGCTGAGCACTGATTTGTTGCGATATTTGTGGTGTGAGAGCCTCCTCCAAATATTGCGCAATACAGTCCGCCTTCTGAGAGGGCGTATGTCCTACAAGTGTGGCTGGGAGTTGATAAAGTTGGGCATAATAATCGCGAAAGGCATCTGCAATTTTAGAGGATAGTACAGTTTGGGATCCCGATGGTGTTTGAATTTTATGGACATGTCCGGATGCACGTTGCCGTTTCAGGGCCCTGGCCAGTAATTTGCCACATTTATTACCAAATTCATAGAATTTATGTGAGACGTATCGGAGTCTATCACGGGTTCGTTTTTCTAGTAGGTCTGAGAGCTGTGCCCTGAGGGCTGTTAATTTCTCGTATAAAAGAGGGGTCAATTGTCGTTTGTGTTTGAGTTCAACTGTGCGCAATTGTGTCAGCAAGGATTGGAGTTCCCCACAGCGCGCTTTTTTGAGCCTAGCTCCTTGTGCAATAAATTCTCCTCTTATCACAGCTTTATGTCCCTCCCAAACATATGCCACCCCAGTTTCTCCCGTCGCGTTTTCTTTGAAGTACATGGAAATCGCATCTGTCACCTGAGCTAGCGCTACTGCATCATCTAGCAGGTTTTCGTTCAGGCGCCAAGTCCATTGGCGAGCCTCTGAAGACAAAGGAGCCAGGGAAATGGAAACGGGTGCATGATCGGAAATCGTCATAGATCCGATTGACGTGCCAGAGAGCGATTCCAGAAGGTGTTGATCTACCAATAGAAGATCTATCCGCGTGTACACTTTATGTGTTGCAGAGTAGTAGCTGAAATCCTTTACAGTAGGATGTGTCACTCTCCAGCAGTCAATCAGATGACTAGCGTGTAAGGTTTTACGGAAGCGCTTAAGAAACGCAAAGGAGTGCGTAGAGTGGCCTGAAGAGGTGTCTAACTGCGGGTCGGGGCATACATTAAAGTCCCCTCCCACAATGAGACTCGACTTGACTTTGACTTGTCACTAATGACTTGCGACTTGACTTTGACTTGGGCTATTTGACTTGCAATGACTTGCAATGACTTGGCACCACCAGTTCTGTGTCTTGGCCTAGGCAAAAGCCGCCCCCCCCACAAAAGAAAGATCCCCCGAGTCCTGGCTTCGGGGTAGATCAGTATTTTGACTTAATTTGTGACTTGACCAAAATAAATGACTTGACTTGACTTGCTTGACTTCTAGCAGGGACTCGACTTGACTTGCTTGCTTTTCCCCACAGTAACTTGGGACTTGCTTGTGACTTGAAGGTTAAGACTTGAGACTTGCTTGTGACTTGCACATGTGTGACTTACTCCCATCACTGTGGATTTCAATGATGAAATAATTCAGCCTTATTTGCCGATAAGGAGGTCCCAATTCTGGTACAAGAAGATAGCAATTTATTTCATCCATTTGGCCATTTAGAATTCCTATGTAGTCTACACCAAATCCACAGAAAGCCCGCCCCCTTCTTACAATTCATAGAAGAAGTTGCCATGTCCCTCATCTATCACAAAAGACCCCCCCAGAAGACCGTCGCTATGAGGCTGTTTGCCGACTTCATGAGTGCCACTTCCCCTTAACATTCCACCATCTGAAGCAGGCCGAAGACGGCAAAAAAAGTCGCATGTGCACCAAAAGAGGATTTTGAAAAGATACCAGCTACCATTTTCCCCAGTGTCCCTCCCAACCTAGCCTTTGCATTGATGAATGCTTCCAACTTTATCATACATCCCTAAAATATTAGCCCATATTTTTAACCATTTCCCCATTTTCATCATCTGTGCTGACCATTTTCCATGCTTCCCCAAATAACCATGCCACTGCCTTCCACGTGAACTGACCCTGGCCTGTTTTTTGACTATGCCTCTGCCTACCGTTTGGACTGCTTCCACGTGAACTGACCCTGGCCTGTTTTTTGACTATGCCTCTGCCTACCGTTTGGACTGCTTCCACGTGAACTGACCCTGGCCTGTTTTGTGAATATGCCTCTGCCTACCATTTGGACTGCCTCCACGTGAACTGACCCTGGCTTGTGTTATCAACTATGCTACTGCCTACCGCTTGGACTGCTTGCATGTGAGCTGACCCTGGCCTGTTTTATGAACTATGCTTTTGCCTACCGCTTGGACCGATCTGCTGCCCTGCTACTGTAGTACACAGGGGTCTCACATATGTGAGGGGCTCCAGAATTGTTTTTCCGGATGGAGAAAACTATTCTTTTTCATTTTCTCTGGGTTTCGGAATTTCCGGATTAGGGTCTGGAGCCCGGAGGCTTCATAGAGATTTGGGTGGGTCGAAGACTCTACCCCTGTGCCCCTGTGCACAGATCTTCCCTGATTGTGGCCCTAAGGTTGCTGCTGACTTACTGCCATCATGCCTCTGCCTGCCGCATGAATGGACCACACCACTACCTGGACTATGCAAATAATTAGCTGTAGCAAGAGGCAGTATGTTTATGAAGGGCTGGAGAGCTGTACAATGAGTGTCTGCAGGTAACAGTGTACCAGGACCAGTATTATGTCTGTGCTGGCTGTCTCTGCCTGGACAATTTCTATGGACTGTGTTGTCCTGACAATATCCTTGTGCTGATTATAGACAATATTCCTGCCTGCTGCCTGGATAATTACTATTGCTGTCGCTAAGCATATCCCTGCCTGCTGAGTGGACCAGTGCTCTCCTCTGTGGATACTACTAAAAGCACAGGTAATGCTTTTTTTTACCCTTTCCACAATATAATTTATTTTGGATTGTAATTTTTGGTATCTACATGCTATGTGTTAGAAATATGAAGGGCCTTCAAAAATGATAGGTTGCCAGGAAATTATATATGTCATTTATGCTCCTAGAACGCCTGAAGATGCTACTTCAATGTTGGGCCTTTGTATGTGGCCAGGATGTGTAAAAATCTCACAGATATGGTATTGCCATACTCAGGAGGAGTAGCAGAATGTATTTTGGGTGTCATCTTTGCTATGTACATGCTATGTGTTGGAAATATCTGAAATGGACAACTTTGTGGGAAAAAAATGTGTTTTAATTTTTTTTTCCACATTTTCCAAAAACTTCTGGAAAAAAATTAACCGCTCAAAAGACTCATTATGCCTCATAGATTATACATTGAGGTGTTTGCTTTCCAAAATGGGGTCATTTTGGGGGCAATTCCATTGTCCTGGTGCTCTAGGGCCTTCAAAAGTGTAATAGGTGGTTGAGAAATGAGATGTGTCATTTATGCTTGTAGAACACCTGAAGGTGCTACTTCAACGTTGGGCCTTTGTATGTGGCCAGGCTGTGTAAAAGTCTCACATATGTGGTATTGCCATGCTCAGGAGGAGTAGCAGAATGTATTTTGGGGTGTCATCTTTGCTATGTACATGCTATGTGTTGTAAAAAGGGATGAGCCGAACACCCCCCTGTTCAGTTCGCAACAGGACATGCGAACAGGCAAAAATGGTATCGCCATACTCGGGAAGAGTAGCAGAATGTGTTTTGGGGTATAATTTGTTGTATGCATATGCTCTGTGAGAGAAATAAACTGTTAATATGACAATTTTGTAAAAAAAAAAAATCTTAATTTTGCAAAGAATGTCTATTTTCTAAAAAGGGGTCATTTGGGGGGTATTTGTACTTTCCTGACTTGTTAGTGTCTCAAGAAATGAGATAAGCCTTCAGTACATCAGGTGTGATCAGATGTGATACATTTTCAGTGACTCTATAACTTTCACAAAGACCAAATAATTTACACATTTTTGGGTTATTGTTACCAGAGATATGTAGCAGTATAAATTTTGGCCAAAATTTATGAAGAAAAATTACTAATTTGCAAAATTGTATGACAGAAAGAAAGAAAAAGGCATTTTTTTCACAAAATTTACAGGCTTTTTTATTTATAGCGCAGAAAATTAAAAACGAACTAGTGATTAAATACCATCAAAGAAAGCTCTATTTGTGTGAAAAAAAGAACGCAAATTTCATATGGGTACAATTTTGCATGACTGAGTAATTTTCATTCAAATTATGAGAGCGCTGAAAGCTGAAAATTGGTCTGGGCAGGAAGGGCGTGTAAGTGCATTGTATTGAGGTGGTTAAATTGAGGCAAAAAGTTGAGCGCAGTGAATTTATCCACCATGATAAATTATCAGATGCCTGCAAGACAGAACACAAGACAAACCATAATGTCAGGCTTAAAACTCATAATTTGGTCCCAATATAGGCCTCAATCTAAGCAGTATAGGCCACTAACCACCGATGCCCCAATTTACAATTGTACCTTAGTTTTAGGGCTCCTTTTGCATGTTGGTGATGTCGATGTTTCTTCCTCCACTCCCAGATCATTCCTACAGCCGTTCCATCGACCGTGCATAATGGCTTTATATACACTGCGCATGCACGAAACTCCGCTCTCAGTGCGTCATGACACTGGGGCATGACCATCTCTCTTCTGCATGCGTCACACACAGTGGAACAACATGAGTGACAACATGGTGGATTCTGAGAATTCTAGGCAGGCCCGTGGTGGTGGAGCTTATAGGAGGCACAAAGCAACCCCCATGAGCAAGGGTAAGATGGTGGAGATGGTGCACATCCTCGAGAAGCACTGCAAGCTGCGCAGCTACGAAAGGCCCAACAGTCGAAAGGACCTCATTTTGGAGAAGGTGATCGCCGTTTTGGAGGGAGAATTTTCAGTGCAACGAATGAAGGACCAAATCCAAAAGCGATGGTCTGATCTAAAGCACCGTGAGCAAGAACAGATGGACTCCATCCATCGCATAATCAAAAAAAAGTAAGCAATATTTGTATTTAACCAACATGTATACAGTACCTGACCGCGAGATTGTGTTTCCAGCACGATACCATCGCGCTGGTTCTCCGCGACAGGGTACTGTGCATGTCGCGCTGGCTCACTCATCGGGAGAGGAAAACTTTGTTTTCCTTCCGCGATGAGTGACAGGCAGTGCTGACAGCTGTCTGGTATGAATCCTGAGGCGGGAACACCGCGCCAAATTTTAAATGAAAAAACCGGCGTGGGTTCCCCCCCAGGATCATACCAGGCCATTAGGTCTGGCATGGATTGTAAGGGGAACCCCCTACGCCGAAAAATCGGCGTGGGGGTCCCCCCCAAATCCATACCAGACCCTTATCCGAGCATGCAGCCCGGCCAGCCAGGAAAGGGGGTGGGGACGAGCGAGCGCCTCCCCCCTCCTGAGCCGTACCAGACCGCATGCCCTCAACATGGGGGGGTGGGTGCCTTGGGGCAGGGGGCGCCCTGCGGGGCCCCCCCACCCCAAAGCACCTTGTCCCCATGTTGATGAGGACAAGGGCCTCTTCCCGACAACCCTGGCCGTTGGTTGTCGGGGTCTGCGGGCGGGGGGCTCATCGGAATCTGGGAGCCCCCTTTAATAAGGGGGCCCCCAGATCCCGGCCCCCCACCCTGTGTGAATGAGTATGGGGTACATGGTACCCCTACCCATTCACCTAGGGAAAAGTGTCAATATAAAAAAACACAGTACACAGGTTATAATAGTAATTTATTAGCTCCGGGATCTTCTTCCGACTTCGGGGGGTCTCCTTCCGACTTCTCCCGGTGTTCGGCCTCTTCTCCTGGGCCCCGCCGCTATCTTCTTCCAGCTCTATTGCCAGCGAGGGGCCCGGTCTGCTGCCGCTGTCTCGCCGCCGCTGTCTTGTTGCCGCTGTCTCGCTGCTTCTTTTCTTCTCTTCTTCTCCGATGTTGACACAACGCTCTCTCTGGCTCGAATGCTGTGTGCGAGCTGCAGAGCCATTTATGTAGGCGGTGACCCTGCCCCCTTACGACATCATGGTCCCAGCATGCACAGGGACTCTGGCGTCATAAGGGGGCGTGACCCCAGAGTCCCTGCGCATGGGGGGAGGCTCCCGCTCTTCTCTTCTTCTTCATCTTCTTCTCTTCTTCTTCTTCTTCTTTTCTTCTCTTCTTCATTTTCTTCTCCGGGCCGCTCCGCACCCATGCTGGCATGGAGGGAGGCTCCCGCTGTGTGACGGCGCTCCTCATCTGACAGTTCTTAAATAACGGGGGGCGGGGCCCCCCGGTGACCCCGCCCCCCTCTGACGCACGGTGACTTGATGGGACTTCCCTGTGACGTCACGGGGAATGCCACAGGGAAGTCCCGTCATGTCCCGTGCATCAGAGGGGGGCGGGGTCACCGGGTGGCCCCGCCCCCCGTTATTTAGGAACTGTCAGACGAGGAGCGCCGTCACACAGCGGGGTGCCAGCATGGGTGCGGAGCAGCCCGGAGAAGAAAATGAAGAAGAGAAGAAGAGAAGAAGAGAAGAAAAGAAGAGAAGAAGAGAAGAAGATGAAGAAGATGAAGAGAAGAGCGGGAGCCTCCCCCCATGCCATGGGTGCGGAGCGGCCCGAGGAGAAGAAGATAGAAGACGCCGCGGAGGAGATGCTGGACGAGAACGCCGGAGGAAGGACCAGAAGAGCCAGAAGAACCAGAAGATGTACTTTTGTACCCCCTTACCATTTCACACGGGGGGGGCCGGGATCTGGGGGTCCCCTTGTTAAAGGGGGCTTCCAGATTCCGATAAGCCCCCCACCCGCAGACCCCCACAACCACCGGCCAGGGTTGTGGGGATGAGGCCCTTGTCCTCATCAACATGGGGACAAGGTGTTTTGGGGGGCTACCCCAAAGCACCCTCCCAATGTTGAGGGCATGTGGCCTGGTACGGTTCAGGAGGGGGGGCGCACTCTCGTCCCCCCCTCTTTTCCTGCGGCCTGCCAGGTTGCGTGCTCGGATAAGGGTCTGGTATGGATTTTTGGGGGACCCCACGCCTTTTTTTTTTTTTGGCGCGGGGTTCCCCTTAAAATCCATACCAGACCTGAAGGGTCTGGTATGGAATTTAGGGGGAACCCCACGTCATTTTTTTTTTTTTAATTTTGGCCGGGGTTCCCCTTAATATCCATACCAGACCTGAAGGGCCTGGTATGGAATTTAGGGGGACTCCCACGTCATTTTTTTTTTTTAATTTTGGTTTGGGGTTCTCCTTTGGGGAATTCCCATGCCGTTTTTATCAATGAACTTCTATGTGTATTGTCGGCAATGCAATAGCCGCGGGTAGTTTTAAATGAGTTTTTTCCTTCAAAATGTCATTTTGCTGTCAGACTGTTCTAAACACAGGAAACATGCGCCCCTTTACAGGCATACTATAGACACCCCCCAGGTACGAAATTTAAAGGGATATTACACTTTTATTGTTTGACTTTAAGCATTATTAAAATCACTGCTCCTGAAAAAACGGCCGTTTTTAAAACTTTTTTTTGCATTGATCCATGTCCCCTGGGGCAGGACCCAGGTCCCCAAACACTTTTTATGACAATAACTTGCATATTAGCCTTTAAAATTAGCACTTTTGATTATTCATGTTCGTGTCCCATAGACTTTAACGGTGTTTGCGTGTTCGAACGAACTTTTTTCCTGTTCGCATGTTCTGGTGCGAACCGAACAGGGGGGTGTTCGGCTCATCCCTATTCCTCAGTATAAAAATGACTGTGTGAATTACTAACTTGGAAAATGTCATCATCACCTGTGACAAAAGCAAAAAATATAGAAAACATGACCTGGGAATGAATCTGGAGAAGGAGAGTTGGGAAACACTGCCCTAAGTAATGTTAATTGTAATCTTTATGTGTTTTTAACAATCGCAAAGCCAAAATTTGAAGTTGCCCACAAATTGTGCCAAAAGATTCTTATTTCCCTCATGATACCATGCCTAAAATGTGTGTCTTTCCCTACATCTAGTTTGCTAAAGCCACAAAACACTGTGGGTCAACATGTGCTAGCTCCCATCATGGGGTACCAATGGATGTGTTCCGAGGGTGCAACCCCTTCCTCTTACCTACTTTAGTTATGAGGAAGGGGTTGCACCCCCAAAACACATCCATTAATACCCCTTGATTGGAGTTAGCACATGTTAGCAATGGACGCGTTTTGGGGCAGCAACCCCTTCATCTCACCCAAGTTTAGTTATGAGGAAGGGGTTGCCCCCCAAAATGCGTCCATTGATACACCATGATGGGAGATAGCACATGTTGATTCACTGTGTGTTTTGAGGCTTTAAAAACTAACTTGTTTGTACCTACACACATTTTAGGCAGGGGATCATAAGGGACATTTAACAGTTATGCCTTTACGTGTAAGTTGGCTTCAAATTTTGGCTTTAAGAGGGGTGAGATCACCCCCATCTGAGGAAGGTAACATCAACACAGTCTTGGGATATTGATGTCTCATTTGGCCTTCACTTTACCAAACTCCAACTTTGTAAGTTCCTGAGTTGGGGATGTGTATCTTATGTTTTCAAACATGCCTGTTTAGCCCAAAAAAAGGCAAAATAATGGCAAACATACATGTTTATACACCAAGATGTTAGTTTGTTATAAAACCTTAAAACGCACATGTGAATGTGCTTTGAGTAAAATGTTTTTTACTAAACAATGTGAGGCTTATTATTTCAATGCTCAATACCAGTGTATTTGTTAAGATTGTGTAGTTACAGTGACAATGTGCTTTAAAATGTGGCCAACTCAGGCAATTTTATGGCCTCAAAGAAATTAAAGGAGTTGAAAAGGCATCATGTTTTTGAACTTAATGCATTAGATACAGTGGGAACGGAAAGTATTCAGACCCCCTTAAATTTTTCACTCTTTGTTATATTGCAGCCATTTGCTAAAATCATTTAAGTTCATTTTTTTTCCTCATTAATGTACACACAGCACCCCATATTGACAGAAAAACACAGAATTGTTGACATGTTTGCTTTGCTGTGACACTCATATATTTAACTCAGGTACTGTCCATTTCTTCTGATCATCTTTGAGATGGTTCTTCACCTTCATTTGAGTCCAGCTGTGTTTGATCATACTGATTGGACTTGATTAGGAAAGCAACACACCTGTCTATATAAGACCTTACAGCTCACAGTGCATGTCAGCGCAAATGAGAATCATGAGATCAAAGGAACTGCCTGAAGAGCTCAGAGACAGAATTGTGGCAAGGCACAGATCTGGCCAAGGTTACAAAAAAATTTCTGCTGCACTTAAGGTTCCTAAGAGCACAGTGGCCTCCATAATCCTTAAATGGAAGGGATGACCAGAACTCTTCCTAGAGCTGGCCGTGCGGCCAAACTGAGCTATCGGGGGAGAAGAGCCTTGGTGAGAGAGGTAAAGAAGAACCCAAAGATCACTGTGGCTGAGCTCCAAAGATGCAGTCAGGAGATAGGAGAAAGTTGTAGATAGTCAACCATCACTTCAGCCCTCCACGAGTCGGGAGCCTCTCCTCAGTGCAAGACACATGAAAGCCCACATGGAGTTTGCTAAAAAAAAACACCTGAAGGACTCCAAGATGGTGAGAAATAAGATTCTCTGGTCTGATGAGACCAAGATAGAACTTTTTTGGCCTTAATTCTAAGCGGTATGTGTGGAGAAAACCAGGCACTTCTCATCACCTGTCCAATACAGTCCCAACAGTGAAGCATGGTGGTGGCAGCATCATGCTGTGGGGGTGTTTTTTCAGCTGCAGGGACAGGACGACTGGTTGCAATCGAGGGAAAGATGAATGCGGCCAAGTACAGGGATATCCTGGACAAAAACCTTCTCCAGAGTGCTCAGGACCTCAGACTGGGCCCAAGGTTTACCTTCCAACAAGACAATGACCCTAAGCACACAGCTAAAAAAATGAAGGAGTGGCTTCACAACAACTCCGTGACTGTTCTTGAATGGCCCAGCCAGAGCCCTGACTTAAACCCAACTGAGCATCTCTGAAGAGACCTAAAAATGTCTGTCCACCAACATTTACCATCCAACCTGATAGAACTGGAGAGGATCTGCAAGGAGGAATGGCAGAGGATCCCCAAATCCAGGTGTGAAAATCGTGTTGAATCTTTCCCAAAAAGACTCATGGCTGTATAAGATCAAAAGAGTGCTTCTACTAAATACTGAGCAATGGGTCTGAATACTTAGGACCATGTGATACTTCAGTTTTTCTTTTTTAATAAATCTGCAAAAATGTCAACAATTCTGTGTTTTTCTGTCAATATGGGGTGCTGTGTGTACATTAATGAGGAAAAAAAATGAACTTAAATGATTTTAGCAAATGACTGCAATATAACAGAGTGAAAAATGTAAGGGGGTCTGAATACTTTCCGTCCCCACTGTGCATTAAGAACAAAAACTTTGTGTGTGTGTAGCAGACCCACAGCACAATATAATAGTTAGAGATTGTCACCTCATGTAGCAAATAAGGTACGTTTGCACTATTGTATAAAATGGCCAAAGTAAAAGCCATTTGAGAACCTATTATACAGATAAGAAACACAGACAACAGTAGTTCAAATTAAATAGGAGTTTATGATAAAATCAAAATATTATTCTGTATCAGCTACAGTTTGCTGCCAAGCCACTGCCCCTCTTCCCACAAAATATTCCATGTATTTTTCCCAGATATCTTGTGCATTTTGGGAGGGCAATCCAGCACGGCCAGTTTCGAGAGCCATGATCATGCCCACTGACGGACGAACCGCAGCCTCTTCAGCTGGGCCTGACACTGTGGGGTCCACATCAGTTGGCACTGAGGAAAGGTAGCTGCTAGCATTCCTCCATAAAAAATTGTGGAGGATACAACAGCACAAAACAACATGGTTTATATTATATTGTGCCAAGTTTATAGGTGTTAAAAACAGCCTGAAGCGACTGGAGAGGATGCCAAAGGCATTTCCAACCACCCTTCTGGCACCAGAGAGCCTATAATTAAAGATTCTCTGCTCTGGGGTGAGGTTCCTCATAGGAAAAGGCTTCATAAGATGTTCCCCCCAGAGCAAAGGCCTCATCTGCCACAAAAGCAAAATTGAGGTGCTCAACATTGTCCTCAGCAGGTGGCAAATTTAAGGTGCCATTCTGGAGCCAATGGTAGAACTCAGTCTGCATAATGACACCTCCATCCGAGTTGCGGCCGTTCTTCCCAACATCCAAAAAAAGGAACTCATACGTTGCAGACACCACAGCTAGCAGGACTATGCTGAAAAAGCCCTTGTAGTTAAAGTAATATGAGACTGAGTTGAGTGGTGGGACAATCCTCCTGACATGTTTGTCATCAATAGCATCACCACATCAGTGGCAAAAATCCCACTGATGCTGGAACTGGGCTGCAATATCCTGCCATTGCTGTGGGTTGGAAGGAAACTGTGGAGTCAAAAAAGAAAGAAGAAATTACTACTTCTGCACATAACATTGCAAGCAGATTTGACACAAACATTCTTGGCCAACAAAAGTATACAAGTATTTAAAGATAAACGTGTCAAATTATCAGATTCCTCACCCCCTCTGGTGGCCCATTAGAAAAATGTTATTGTGGGGGGGAGGTAATGGGTAGATGTTTTGGACAGGTAACCCTCTCCACTTCCATGAGAGCTGAATGCATAAATAATGTGTGATAATTTGGCCAGCCCCTCCTTACTTACACTATTGGAAGCCCAGTGGCCAGGTAAGAAGTGTCTAAATCTAAAAATATGGATATACACTGTCCAAATTGAAGCATTTTGACATTCATAAATTACCTATATAATAGGAGACAAAATCATTCTACATTACAATTTGAAGGTAATCAGGCAGGCCCTTGCACTACATGCTTTGGTCAATTCATCCATAAATATGACCACAAAAGAGGCATAGTGTGTATGGGTTTTGCAAAGTCAGCAGATTATTAGTATTTGTATCGGTTGACTTAGCTTTTTGGGGGGTTCCAAATGAGTTTGTGCCCCAAAAAAATGGCCTCTTGCACTCTGCCTGAATTTGAGGACAGCAATAACATTTGGACACCTTTTATGGGGTGTTTAGGGTAAGCACAAAAATGTAGCAGACAAAATACATTGTTAAGTTACTAGGCTAGGTGTGTATGGGCCCAGGATAGCATGCTGGGGAGGTTAGTGAAGGAAAATATGCATGAAGGACAAAAAAGGAACATAAAAAGCTTACAGCATGCATGAGGACAAAGAGAACATTCACAGCATATTACAATAATGGTAATTATGAAATCAAGAAATCAATACAATACATTATTAAACATACATAGAATGTGATGTTAAAGGCTAAAACTTACTTGAATATAGTCCTTCTGCAGGACTTGAATAATGGCAAAAAAAGTCTCTGGAATAATGAGTCCCAGAGCCTGGGGGGAGATCCTAGTCGTAAACTCAAGGTCCTGGAGACTTCTCCCTGTCACCAAGTACCGCAAGGTGGCTATGAGCCTTTGCTCGGGAGTAATGGCAAGCCTCATACATGTGTCCTGCTTCTTAATATAGGGGGGTCAACAATGCCAAGAGACGGTGAAAGCAGGGGTCCGTCATCCAGAGATAATTGCTAAAATCATCAGGATTATTCTCCTGGAGCTCCCGCAGCAAAGGCATATTCCAAAATTGGTCACAATTAAGCAACCAATTTTTGGTCCAAGAACTCCTCCTCCTCCTGTTCCTGGACTGGACTTGGGTCAAAGCAATAACTCCAAGCCCAATGATAGCACATTCTCTCCTCTGATTCCGCAACATGGCTGGTTAACGAACGGCCGTTCAGAAACAAACTACAAAGCACGAACTGAAAAGCGTGAATCAACACTCACCAAACTTCTACTAACACAAAATTAGCAGAAGGAGTAGCAGCAGTATGTCTAGTACATCACTACATTCGGGTTTGTTGGCCGACAATTGTGTGCCGTTTGTATGCAAGTCAAGTTTGGGGCCAATGCCCTTCGGACTAAAGTCTGAGGTTTTGTCTGCGGAAAATCTGATTGTGTGTAAGAGGCTTAAGGGACTTATTTCAACTCTTTACACTCATCTTATTACTAAATCCAACTCAGACTCACCATCATGTGTGGCTAAGTGGGAGATGGATCTTGGGTTTTTGTTGGAAGCAGCTGATTGGGATAATATTTGTATCACAACTAGGTCATCCTCACAAAACATAGCTGCCTTAGAGACAAATTACAAAGTACTCACACGGTGGTATTTGGTCACTGTCAGAATTACAAAATATGCTCCAAATTATTCCCCTACAATTAAAAAAAAAATTTGTCGTTTGAAAAAGTAAAAACAAATTGTCTCTTTAAGAGCTATAGGCGGAAGTGACGTTTTGACATCACTTCCGCCCTGCAATGGTATGGAGAATGGTGGGGGCCATCTCACTCGTCTCCATACCCAGGAAGGAGAAGGATCCGATGGCCCCGCCACTGCTGACGGCTCCAGTAAGCGGTGGAGGGCACCGGGAGGGGTGCCCCCTCCCGCCGCCGATAAAAGTGATCTCGCGGCGAATCCGCCACAGAGACCACTATTGTTGGAATCTGGACCGCCCGCCGAAGAAGAGGATACCAGGGTTATGGCAGCTAGCTGCTGCCATAACAAAGCTATCCCTCTTTAAAGTTAGGATGTATATCGGTGTGTGGCGGTCCGGAAGTGGTCAATAGTGAAGCAGAATTTGACAAATTTTTCATGTCCTCCTTAGTACATTTCTCCTGATCCTGACCACAATATAGCCAACTGCTGCTTCTCTTTCTCACTATTCCAAAAATTAAAGTGCTACTATATTGTTTTGCACCCTATAAGTCAAGCTGGGAGATGCCACATGGTGGCAAATTGCTGTTCTGCATAGATCAAAAAATGTATCTTTAAACACTTCAATACAGGGAGCTTAAACACCTTCCCGCCCAGACCAATTTTCAGCTTTCAGTGCTCTCACACTTTGAATGACAATTACTCTGTCATGCTACACTGTATCCAAACAAAATCGTTATCATTTATCATTTTTTTCTCACAATTAGAGTTTTCTTTTGGTGGTATTTAATCACCGTTGGGTTTTTAATTTTTTGCGATTTTTTCGTTTCCATTGTAAAATTTTGCAAATAAGTCATTTTTGTTCATATATTTGGGTCAAAATTTGTACTGCAACATATGTTTGGTAAAAATAACCCAAATTAGTGGATATTATTTAGTCTGTGTGAAAGTTATAGAGTCTACAAGTTAGGGTGCAAATCACTGAAAATTGATCACAATTCATTCTGCTACTCCTCCTGAGTTTAACGATACCACATGTGTGACACTTTTACACAGCCTGGCCACATACAGAGGCCCAACATCCAAATAGCACCTCCAGTCATTCTAGGAGCATAAAATTACCCATATAATTTCCTGACATCCGATCACATTTTTGAAGGCCCTTCATATTTCTAACACATAACATGTACATACCAAATAACAAAAGATTACCTGTGGTTTTAGTAGTGCAGTGGTCCACAGAGGAGAGCATCAGTCCAGGCAGCAGGCAGGGATGTGGTCAGTGACAGCAAAAGCAATCATCCAGGCAGCAGGCAGGAATACTGTCCATAGTTAGTACAGGCAGAGATACTGTCAGCACAGCCAAAGCACTGGTCCAGGTAGCAGGCAGAGATGTCCAGGCAGAAATACTGTCGATAGTCAGTAGAGGCAGCGGGTCGAGATATGGTAAACACAGCCAAAGTATTGGTCCACGCAGCACAAAGAAACACAGTCTATAAAGTCCTTTGTCATTACAGGCAGCATTATGGTCAGCACAGCCAAATTATTGGTCCAGGGAGCAGGAAGGACCATCAAGCTTAGGGCCGGGGGACAGGCGTAGAGGCTTCTCCCACCCAAATCTCTTTGAAGCCTCCGGGCAACCAGACCCTGTTCTGGGAACACAGAAAACCAAAAACTGATTCTCTCTACTCAGAACGCTATTATGAAGCCCCTCACATATGTGAGACCCCTGTGTACTGAAGTAGAAGGGCAATAGATCAGTCCAAGTGGCAGGCAAAAATATGGTCGATTTAACAGGCCAAGGTCGGTGCACGTGGAAGTCAGAAATGTGGTTAAAACAGAAGGCAAAGGCATCGCCGGTAAACAGGCTGAGGTTGGTGCACATGGAAGTCAGAAACATGGTTAAAACGGCAGGCAAAGACATTGTCGGTAAACAGGCCAGGGTCAGTTAACATGGAAGGTAGAAACATGGTGGCAGGCAAATGATCCACACAGGTAATTGAAATGGGGAAATGGCAGCCTGTTAATAATAAAGGGAACTAATATCTGATGGATGTGTGATAATTTTTGAAGCAATCACTGATACACAGGCCAGGTTGGGAGGGGCATTGGGGACAATAATAACTTGTATCTCTTCTAGCTCCTCCACTTGCGTGTACACGACATCTCTTTTGACGTCTTCTTCCGGATTCGGTAGGGGAAATGTTGCTCATGAAGTCGACTCACACAGAGCAAATGCTTCCTGGGGCGGGTCCTTGCTGGTAAATAAGGGCAGTGACAATGTTTTCAATATATTTGAGGTAGGTGATGGGTTGGTTTTTGGGTGATTTTTCAGGTGATTTTTGGGTGATTTTTGATAGCAGACAAATGAATTGAACATGGTCATATGAAACAGATGAAATGCAACTTTTTTATACCAATAATTGGACTTTCAGGTTGACAAATATGGTTGTAGCATCTGATCATTTAAATCCACCCCCCCATATACAAATTGTAGTCATGGACACATTCACACTTTACTACGGGGCCACGTCTTCTCTGAACCTCCACCAAGGTGGCATTGTGAATGGTAGTCATGTGAACATCCTTCTTGTCCCGCCACTTCATGTCCAACACCTCCTTATTCCTTATCCTTCCCCTTTTGTAGCCATTTTGATAGTAAATTCTGTGGGAAGCCCTTCCTATTTTTTCGGAAGGTAGGCCAGGGTTTTTTCATGATACAGGTGACGGAAAAGGGGCAAGCTGCAAGGTCCCACACAATTTTACCACTGGTTCCTATATATGTGGGGCACTCATGGGGATGGCGCTGGGAGTCTTTGCCCTCATAAATATGAAATGAGTACATGTATCCAGTGGCTCAATCACATAATTTATTCAATTTCAACCCGTACCCGGCTCTCTTACTTGGGATATACTGCTTGAACTGCAGCCGACCAGTAAAGTGGATAAGGGATTCGTCTACACAAATATTTTGGTCGGGGATAAACACTTCAGAAAATCATTTGGTAAAAGAATATATAAGGGGGCACAGCTTTTATGATTTGTCATGATTGGGATGATCTTGGGGAGGGCACTGCGAATTGTCATTGAAATGTAGGAAACGCATAATCATATCTTACCATTCCTGGACATGACAGAAGAATATATGGGCATGTGTTGGATGAGATGGGTGGACCAGTAGGCATGCAGTTTGTTTTTCTTTGTAAGCCCCACATTAAAAGTAAGGCCCAAAAACAATCTGAATTTGTCTAGTGTGGAACATACGGGCATAGGACGAATTGGGGTTGGCAGCAATAAATTGCTCTGCATAGAGATTTGTTTGGTCCACTATGTACTGCAACAAATCTTCGGGAAAAAACAAATAGAAATAGTATAATTGTGAAAAATTTGAAGTGTTGGGCTGCACACCTGGCTGTGCAGTGAAAGGAGGGATTGTAGTGGATCCTGAGTTGGCAGGCAACCATAAAGGGTTTGCCAGGACATCGGGAAGGTAGGACTGGGCCTGGATGGGCTGGATGTGCAATTCCAGTACTTGTACTGGGCTCCTCTTCCTGGGGTCTGGTGCTGCTGGTGGTAGGCAGGTGTTCTGATCTTGGTCCCGATCTAGGTCCTGATCTCCTTACTCTTTTAGGAGGGGCTGTTTCCTCCACTGACTCAGACTTCAATCCACTACCCTCCACTGGCTCGTATTCCGAACCAGAATCGGATAATGAGAGCTCCCCGCTGCACTTATCATGGTAAGGATGTTATATGCCTCCTCAGCTGTATAAACTCTTCTAGACATGAAGGTGGTACTTTTGGTGGGCCTGTGTGACGGAACTGGTGGTGCTACTGACAGCTCACTGATGGTGGGCTGTGTAATAGTACTGACAGGTTACTGATGGCCTGTGTGATGGTACTTATGGCGGGACTGTACGGCGGTAGTGATAGTGGGCCTGTGTGACAGATGGGCTATGACAGATGGGCTGTCAGATCCAGATGGTACAGATGGCGGTACCGATGGCGGTACTGATAGCGGTACCGTTAGTGGTACTGATGGTGGCCTGTGTGACAGATGGGCTGTCAGATCCAGATGGTACTAATGGCGGTGCTGATGGCGGTACCGATGGCGGTGCTGATGGTGGGCTGTGACAGATCCAGATGGGCTGTGACAGGTTCTGATGGGCTGTGACAGATTCTGATGGGCTGTGACAGATCCAGATGGGCTGTGACAGATCCAGATGGGCTGTGACAGATCCAGATGGGCTGTGACAGGTTCTCTTTATTGGTGGGGGGGTGCGTGTTGTGCAGACAGTAAATGTAAAATAAAATGTTTCACTCACTGATATCAGATCTCTCCTTCTCTTTCCTCACATGATCGGTATGTGAGGAGATAGAAGGAGAGAGCTCCCTGGAAACCACCACAATATTTATACTTGTGACCGGCTGTGATTGGACACAGCCGATCACATGGGTAAACAGCCATTTCATTGGCTGTTTACCCTGATCGGGATGTTGCTATGTCCAAGGGACACGCCATCTCTGATCGGCGCGCTGCACACCCCCGGCGGCGCACATTAGGCGCAAACACAATTTGTTTTGACATGTGACCGGCTGTTTTTTTACACAGGTGATCACATGGTAAACAGCCAATTTCAATGGCCGTTTACCTTGATTGGGGATGTGCTGTGTCTGAGGGATAAGCGTCATCCCTGATCGCCATGGTGCGTGCCTCCAGGGGCGCGCAATAGTGGCGCATCCTGGCGGACGTCATATGACGTCCGGTCAGGATTTTCAAACCACTTTTCCGCCGTCATTTTGTAATAGGGGAGGCAGAAAGTGGTTAATTTATATATTGTACAACTTGCCAACATTGAGTATGGAAAAAAGACTAGCTATATGGCTCTTAAATTCAGTGTAGACATTAAAGAATGTTTAACACACATTTGTGGCTATATGAAAGCCTTGAAACCATGTTTTTCTGGGTAATAGAAATAATAATAAAAAAAAAAACTTAGATAATGTAGACAGTTTATTTTCTAGAATACAAATAAAGAAGAAGTGTGAGGTTTAGTGAAACTTAAGATGCTGTGTAACACTTAAAATTTCACTGTCCCTTTTATTTTAATGGATGTAGTAGAATTAGCAATTTTGAAAGTGTGTCTGGTAAGTCAAGTGATTAACAACTTACCATGTATACAGGGGACATCACTGAAATAGACTAGGTGGAAGCATTTAGTCACTTTTTTTACATAGAAAGTGCAAACAAAGAACAAGACAAAAATATATAAAATCAAAAATGAGGGAGGAGGTTGGAAATGATAAGTAAGGATCCATGCTAATGTTGTTATGTCGAGGGTAAATTAGTTTTTCACTTCCTAAAAAAATAGGAAAAATTATATCTGAGTGAGAAAAAGATGTCATTCTTTAGAAACATTTCATTTCTGTTTGCCTCTTATGGACAGAAACATTAAATATGTAACAATGTAAAATTATTTGTGAGGTTGATAAATGACAAATGTGTAGCAATACCCCCCGTAGGGGCTGCTGAAAGCTGTGGCCCGCCTGTCACCCTGCCTAGCCCGACATTCAATTTCCAATCACCTTGGAGACAATGAACAGTCCATGTGCTTGTTTTTGTATTTTTATTGAGGGATTAGAACTTGGATAGGGATGGGATTTTATGGGATACCCAGTAGAATTATAGAACAGTCAATTTGGGACAGAACTATGAACACTCCTTGTACACAACATTTTTTCAAACTTCTCCTGCACAACACTTGCTTGCAGACTATCATTACCTCTCTCCTGCACAACACTTGACTCCAAGCATGGCTAGCACATGGTTAGGCACAACACAGACTCAGTCAGGCCCTAGAAGTTGCCATTTGTAGGCAGGGACCACGGGTCCCTTTTAGTGTAGCAAAAATATAGAATAGGAAGTCCTTTAGTGCTAGCTGTCCTATGGTGGACTACTGCTCCCAACAATCCCTCTTCAGGCCCTGCCAGCCCTCTTGGCTGCAGCTGCCCGACTCCACTGCCTGTGACATTGCAATCCTCACTGGCTGCCCCCTGCCAATCCAGGTTGAGGATTGGTCAGGGCTCCTTAGAACACCCCAGGCAGCTCCACCTCTCATTCCCTCCTCCCTTCTATAATCCTCTAGAAGCCAGAGGGAGGTAATCGAGAAGTGATACTATCTGAGTCACTAGCCTACTCTGAGCCACTCCCAGCTCACACAGATCAAACAAAACAGGTCCAGCTACCATCTAGGCTTGCCTAAATGTACCTACTCTCATAAAAATCTTAACTCTAGCACCTACCTAAGTAGAGGGTGCTACTTTTGCAAGAAAATAGTAGCGATATGGCAGGTGTAGCAATGGATGGGAAGTTAACCAGGGACAATTAAATTGTTGATACAGATATTTAAAGTGGATGTAAACCCGATTTTTTTTATATCATACTGTAGTGTATAAGATTTCCTATCATTTGAGCCCAGTCTTGCCACACAGAGTTAATCCATCTCTGAGCAATCCTCTTTTATTGTTCAGTGAGAAAAATCTTGACAAACTGAGAAAAATTGTGTCAAATACTCCCCCTTGCTGTGAGTGACAGGTGATTTACATTTTGTGCACTAGCCTAATACACAGGGATTATTTTTTAGTTCCCACCCCTACTCCTTTCTTCAGCAGCTCTGCAAGGATTGGCTGTTCCACACCTCAGCATGATTTGGCATGCTGAAGTCATGTGGTTACTTTCCTGTCTTTTCACTGAATGCAGAAGTTCAGTGTTAGAAATACACAGGAGAACATGCATATTGACAAGGAGTGCAGAGGTGGGCGGAGTCTACTGACATCATGACTCCACCCACCGAGCTCCAGACAACAGACCCACCCACAGAATATGCAGTTTTTCGGGTCACATAACAGACAGAGGGGAGACATTTGACAGGTAAAGATACATGCAGGAGGCATGTATATCCTTATAGATAACCCCTGTGGCAGTAATTTAGCCCCTTCCCACCGACTGTACGCAGATATGCGTACTCAGCTTTCCAGGGTTATACCGGGATGATGCCCGCAGCTGCAGGCATCATCCCGGTACCGTTGTTTTCAGCGGGCGATCAGCTACCCGAGTATAACAACCGATGCAGCTAAAAGCCGCTCGGCTGATATACCGGAGGAGCGGGAGGGGACATCCCCCCCTCCTGCCGCCTCCCGCCTCTCTTACCGGGCCTCCCGTGCGATCGGGAAGCCCGGTGTCCAATCGGCCATCTTCGGCTGCTGGAACAAAGCTGTGGGTGGCTTCGTTCCAGCCTTCTCAATGTAAACGCGGAAGCGACGTCATGACGTCACTTCCCGTTTACTCGGCTGCCAATGGCGCCAGTTTTAAAAAGAAATACAGTATTCAGAATCGCCGTTTTCGGTGATCTGAATACTTTGAAGTGCAAAGGAGGGATCGGGGGTCTTTTAGACCCCCGATCCCTCCATAAAGAGTACCTGTCACCACCTATTACTGTCACAAGGGATGTTTACATTCCTTGTGACAGCAATAAAAGTAAAAAAAAAAAAAATTTTTTAAACACAATTTATAAAGTATAAAAATAAATAAAATAAATTAAAAAATTTTTTTTTTAAAGTGCCCCCGTCCCCGGGAGCTCGCGCAGCAAAGAAAACGCATACGGAAGTCGCGCCCGCATATGTAAACGGTGTTCAAATCACACATGTGAGGTATTGCCGCGATCGTCAGAGCGAGAGCAATAATTCTAGCCCTAGACCTCCTCTGTAACTCAAACCTGGTAACCGTAAAAAAATTTAAAGCGTTGCCTATGGAAATTCATAGGTACCGTAGTTTGTCGTCATTCCACGAGTGCGTGCAATTATAAACGGTGACATGTTTGGTATCTATTTACTCGGCGTAACATCATCTTTCACATTATACAAAAAAATTGGGGTAACTTTACTGTTTGGATTTTTTAAAATTCATGAAAGTGTCCCTTTTCCAAAAATTTGCGTTTAAAACACCTCTGCACAAATACCATGTGATATAAACTATTGCAACCATCTCCATTTTATTCTCTAGATTCTCTGCTAAAAAGATATATATAATGTTTGGGAACTCTAAGTAATTTTCTAGTAAAAAATACGGATTTTAACTTGTAAACACCAAATTTCAAAAATAGGCTTAGTCATAAAAGGGTCAGAAAAGATGACATTGGGTTTACATCCACTTTAAGTTTAAGTTTTGAGGTATTTTTTTCAATCAAGTGAAAAGTAAGGAAAGTCAGGAGCATGTTGCAACATAAAAAGTAACATGACTTAGCCCAAAATATCCCCTATGCCTCCTATGACATAAGGTAGATATTTCAAGTTAATCAGAAAACGTAATCTATAGACAAAATTTTGTTTGGTTTGGTTTCATTTTGTTGTAGATAGAGTAAGAAAAGATTAGAACCCATATCAGGTTACTTTTCTTGCATGTGACCCTGCTGGGGAAATTTACCCTCTCTAATTATTCTGATAGACAATTTTCCTTAAACAGTATGTAAAGAGAATTCCAAAATTTTTAAGTTGTCATCTGAGCAGGAGGGAAACTGATTTATCCTTGCTTTTATGAAATTTCCTATTAGTGTCTATAGTATTTCTGGGACAAAATATGACAAAAAATGAAAGAAATTCTAGCAATTCCTCAGTCTATCCAAAAAATAAAAATGTACCCCAATACAGACTAATACACTTAAAATATTGAGATTTTTGAAGGGTGTCTTGATAAAATGAAATGCCAATTGGTCAATGTAGTTTAATGAACCAAGGATCTGTAATAACTCGAGATAGTAATCTAATGCCCTGTACACACACGGTCAGACTTTCCGACAGAATATGTGCTATCGGAGCTTGTTGTCGGAAATTGCGACCATGTGTGGGCTCCATCCGACTTTTTCCATCGGAATTTCCGACACACAACGTTTGAGAACAGGTTATAAAATTTTCCGACAACAAAATCCATTTGCGTAAATTCCGACCGTGTGTGGACAATTCCAATGCACAAAGTGCCACACATGTCCAGAATAAATTCCGAGACGGAACTGCTCAGTCTGGTAAAATTAGCGTTCGAACTTTCGTCATGCTGCAATGTTTTAAATTGTTGAATGCAGCGCACTCTCTTCTTCTTTATAATGCTAGAAGAACAAAGTTGTTTTGCTGCTCATATTTACACAGACTTCTCACAAACTTCTTTCTTTATTATTTGTTGTAATTTAATGAACATAATATTTGTATTCGTCAGATCTAACTAAATTTTTGGGGGTTTTATGTTTTTATATTTTTGATAATTTGTTGTTTGTTTTTTTAATCAAGATCTCCTGTTTTTGTGATTTTTTTGGGTGATCTCCATAATTATTTTGTGGGTTTTGTGTGTCAAGTTACCACAACACCATTATTATATTGTATTTTAGAATCTCAAGGTTGCTTGGTGTCCCTTGTTAATTTCACATTGTATTTTGGAAATGTACCTGCCTACTAACAAACAAACTGTAATTTTTGAAGTAAAACACACAGGCAAGTATTTTTGAAAAATAAATATCCATTTATTCTGGGTCATAACAAAATAAGGAGGAAGGCAACACTGGAGAAACTGGTGAAATTTGCAAAGCCTTTGTACCCCAGGGTACACATCAATAATTTTACAGTCAAAATTGGTGGCCTGAGGAGTCCTTATAATAGTGAGCACAATCCAGTCCAGGACTACAAGAGATCAGGAACAGCAGCAGATGACATATCTGTCCCCATGCTGTGGTCATACAACAGCCTGCGTCTTTTGCCAGACCAGACTGAATCCAGGGCCATCACTCTCTGGTCTTCCTTAGATGCTTCCTTCCAGGCTGTGGCAAGAGGTGTAGGAGGAAGAGGACCTGGAGGAGGAGGAGGAGGACCATGGTTGAACTCACAAACGTGGCTTTGACTTGTGAGTTGGCCCCTCAACCCCTTATTTAGGACTTGGAAGATGAGATACTCACATATTAGGCATTGGCCCTCCTCCATTTGCAGCATTTTGCAGGCTGTAATATAGGCAAAGTCCTCTTGAACACTGTGGGGGGTTCTGAGGGCCGCAGTAGGCTTCATAAATAGGCCAATTGCTGCCTCCTTCACGTTACTCCTCTTCCTGTCACTTTTTTGTGGAGGGCAGAGGGGAGGGACCTGGGATTCAGGCAGGCTCTGGGCCCGGCCACCTCCTGGCGGCCACTTACCCCGCCACCTCCTGGCTAAGATTTTCCTGTGTATGAAAAAGGGACATCGTTTTAATTTTTGGTTCATCAATCACACACAATTTTCATCTCATGACTGTTGTAAATTCAATGTTAATAAATAGAAAAGACTATCATTCTGAGCCCAGCATTTTTCATTCTTGTCACAATCATTTGTGGCCACTACTGTCTATTGATATCTAAAACACTTTGTGAAATCAGAAATTATTTATCAAAAGTAACATATATTTAACATTATTAATTTGACAACCTGAAATATTTAGAAGAATGCTATACCTGACTCAAGCTGGGTTCCTCCACATGTTGCTGCCTGGAAGGCCCAGGTTGTGCGTCAGAAGCCTCAGCTGGGGGGAAGGAAGTGTGGAAGGAAGACTGGAGAGTGATGGCCTGGGTTCCCTCTGGTCTGTCAGAAAGCCTGGGGACATAAATGTCATCTGCTGCAGCTGCTGATCTCTGGAAATCCTGGACCTTCTTGCGCTCCCTTAGATAAGTACTCCTCATGCCACCAAATGATGTCTGCCGTGGGGATCACCGGCTTCACAAATTCCAGCAATTGATCCAGCGCTGCCTTCCTCTTTGTTTTATTGTTATAATGTGGGTGGTTTACCTGCCACAGACAGGGCAGCTCCCTGAACATATCAATGAATATTGGTATAAAGTCATGATCATTGACTAGATCCATTTTCTCTGCAAGACACAACACAAGACAAACCCTAATATCAGGCTAAACTCTCCTAATCTTGTCCCAATATAGGCCTCAATCTATAAGCAGTATAGCCCCAAGTTAAACTTGTACCTTCATTATCACGATGAGGCACTTCTGATACTCCTTCTTCCGCTCACAGATCGTACGTATGACGCACGCGTGTTATGCTTTATATACACTGCGCATGCGTGGAACTCCGCCCGCCCCTGACGTTCTTTCTAGTCTATTCCCCGTCCCTTCTCTTTCGGCGCAGTGGGGGAGAGCACATAGCGGAGAGACAACAGGTGCATGATAATAGCAGCAACGAGGAGGAGGAGGAGGAGGAGGAAAGCCGGAGCCAGAAACGTCACTATCCCGAAGGAGAAGATTTAAGGCATCATATATGTCCTTTGTTGAGATGGTGGAGATGGTGGACATATTGAAGACGGCCGACTATGACGGGAAGTATGGACCTTACCCCAATCCAAATGTAAGAAAGGTCAGGATCATGGCTAAAGTTGTGAAGAGTCTGCACAGGAACTTTGGGGTACCGCGATCCAAAGATCAACTGAGGAAACGATGGTCGGACCTCAAATTAAGGGAGCACGATCAGTATAGAAGGATCAGGAGAGTGCTGCAAAAAAGTAAATAGTTGTCCTGTGTTCCTATTCTTTCTTTTTATGACGTTTGTGCTGCTCCATGTGTTTTTCTTTACTGTACATTTTAAAATGGCAACTTTCATGTTCATGGGCACATTAATCGTTCGTAGGAAACATTGTTCGTATGGCTACTAAAATACGATGTTTTGGGCAGATGCAGTTCTATACGGTTTTTCTGGCCTACTTCTATTAATAAAAGTTTGTTGTCTAGATGGGTCTGTAACTAGAATAAAATGCTAACTAGATTCTGTATAAGGAGAGGACACTCAGCAGCTGTTTACATATCTGGATGCAGGAGCACTAGTGTGGGACAAAATAACACCCTTTTTATTAGGGGGCCCACACAGGTGCTCCAGTGAATAATATAGGGGTGTCTCCATCTGTGAAGCTTGCACAAAACAGGTAAGTATTCAAGCTTTACAAAGGACCAAAAAATTCTTCAGCTTGGAACTCTGACAAAACAGACAATTGTAGCCCACTTCCAAGCAATGTTTCATATTCCTATCTCTGCCATCAAATATCTGTGTGCTAAGTATACCTATTTTTGTTCACATAGGGGAGAAAAGACTTGGAGGACACCACTCATCAGAGGAGACCAGGGACCCCCCACCTCAAGAAGAAGGGGAAATCCCCCAAACCCAACCAGAGGAGGAGGAGGGAGAAGTTGTAGAAATTGTCACTACAACAGGTGAGTCTCTGCGACCACAGCCTCAGGTAAGAGATGGATGTCTGCATATTTATAACATGGTGTGTTTTTTTGTTTTTTTTGCAGATGATCGGGATGTTGTAGAAGAGGAATGTCATTTCATCAGTGAAAGTGCCCAGATCCTCATTAGGGAGATAATGGGGTGTAATAGAGATTTAGAAAACATAAAGGAAAACATCAATGATGTTCAAAACAAAATGAAGAACATCATTGATGTTTTAGGGAGAATCTAAAACACCCAGAAATCCCTAAATTTCTTCTGTTTTTTGTGACAAATTTTTTTTACGTATGTTAAAAGCCAAATTTAGAAGATGCACACAGTGTGTCAACATGTGCTATCTGCCATCACGGGAGATCAATGTACGCATTTTGTGGGTGCAACCCCTTCCTCGATAATAAAGTAACTGAGAGCAAGGGGTTGCACAGACAAAACATGGTTATTGATCCCCCATGATGGCAGCTAGCACAGGTTGACATTAGGCAATTTGTGTGCATCTTCTAATTTTGTCTTCTTTCAATGCTCAAAAACATTTTTGTAGTAAAGTTGTTGGTTTCAGTGACAATGTGGGTTATTTACTAAAGGCAAATCCACTTTGCACTACAAGTGCAGTTTCAGTGCAGTCTCAAGTGCACTTGTAGTGCAAAGTGTATTTTCCTTTAGTAAATAACACCCAACAGTGCTTTATAATTTTACACAATCACGCCATTTTCATGACTCCCCAAATTTCGGACATGGTGTTGAAATTTTTTTGTATTTTTGTCAGTAATGCATTACATACATTAATAAAAAAAAGGTGTGTGTGTAGCAGACACACAACATAATAATAATAGTTAGCCGAAGAAGAGATTGTCAACTCATGTGTTAACGAAATTTCATTTGCACTGTTGAACAAAAAGGCCAAAAAATTAGAACATTAATAAAAGATATCCGAGGAGACAGCTAAAAGAAAGCCAAGCAGTAAATCAAAGCAAAGATTTGTTCCGTTTCAAATATATTTTTATTTTAAAAATGTCTCAGACATTGTCTGGCATATCGATGCCCCCCTACCCGCAAAGTATTCCATGTATCTTATACGGACCTCGCGGGCACTCTGGGGGGGCAAGCCAGGATGGCCAGTTTCAAGAGCCATCCGGGTTGGTTCAGTAATATGAATTCCGGCCTCAGGCCCAACAGAGGCAGCATAATTCAAAGAATTTCTCCTTAAAAAAGTTGTGGCGAACACAGCAACACAGGATGATGTGATTGAGTTTATATTCCGCCATATGTATCAGTGTAAGAAATAGGCGGAACCGGCTGACCATTATTCCAAATGTATTCTCCACCACTCTTCTGGATCTGGCCAGCTGGTAATTAAAAACCCTCTGGTCTGGGGTGAGGGTCCTCATAGGGAATGGCCGCATAAGATGGTCACCCAGTGCAAACGCTTCATCTGCAATGAAGACTAATTGGAATCCTTCCACATTGTCTTCTGGAGGTGGCAAGCCCAAGCTGCCATTCTGGAGATGCCTGTAGAAATCGGTCTGGGTGATGACTTCACCATCCGACATCCGACCATTCTTCCCCAAGTCCACATACAGGAACTCATAAGTAGCCGACACCACCACCAACATCACAATACTATTAAACCCCTTGTAATTATATTAGTATGACCCCGAGTTGGGGGTGGGTCTATGTGGACATGTTTCCCATCAATTTGCCCCTCCACAGTTAGGAAAGTCCCACCGCCGGGCAAAGTGGGAGGCCACAGTCTGCCATTTCTGTGGCGTGGAAGGAAACTGTGGAGTCAAACAAGAATAAAAAAAATTGTCATTTTGCACATAAACATTGAAAGCAGATTAGACACAAACATTCTTGGCCAACATCAGTATAACATTTATTTTAGGGAGTATTTAAAGACAAAAGTATAAGGTCCACCTATCAGATTCCTCACCCCCTCTGATGGCCGATTGTAAAAATTTTAGGGGGGGAGATGTTTTAGACAGGTAACCCTCTTCACTTCATTGAGAGGTAAATGCCTAAATAATGTGTATTACTTTGGCCAGCCCCTCCTTACTTACACTATTGGCAGCCCACTGTACAGGTAAGAAGTGCCATAATACAAAAATATAAATACACACTGTCCAAACTGGAGCACAATTTTAAAATTCTGCAATTGCCTATCAAGATAATAATAGGATACAAAAACTTTAAACAGTACCATTTGAAAGTATTCAGGCAGGCCCTTGCACTACGTGCTTTGGGGAATTCATACAGAAATCTGACCACAAAAGAGGTAGGTATAGTGTGTATGGGTTTGGCAAAGTCAGCAGATAGAGGATTGTTATGGGTTGACTTAGCGGTTGGGGGGAGGGAGGGTTCCAAATGAGTTTGGGACCCCCAAAAAAAGCCTCTGGCACTCTGCCAGAATTTAGGGACACAAATAACATTTGTACACATTTTAGGGAGTGTTTAGGGTAAAGCACTACAATGGAGCTGACAAAATACATTGTTAAGTGACTAGGCAAGGTGGATATAGGCCCAGGAGAGCATGCTGGGGAGGTAAGTGAAGGCAAATATGTATGAAGGACAAAAAATAAACGTTAAAATATTCCAGCATGCATGAGGACAAAGGGGACATTCACAGCATATTACAATCATGGTAATTAGGGAATGAGGAAAGACATATAATATATTATCAAACATTAAATACAATCAAATGTGATGTTAAAGGATACAAATCTTACCTTAATATAGTCCTTCTGCAGGACCTGGATGATGGCAGAACAGGTCTCCGGGATAATGATCCCCAGAGCCTGGGGGGAGATGCCTGTCGAGAACTTGAAGTCCTGCAGACTTCTCCCCGTCACCAAGTACCGCAACGTGGCAACTAGCCTCTGCTCCGGAGTGATGGCTTGCTGCATGCAGGTATCCTGCCTGCTGCTATAAGGGGTCAGCAAAGCCAACAAATGGTGAAAAATGGGGTCTGTCATCCGGAGAAAGTTCCTGAAATCATCAGGATTGTTCTCATGGATCTCACGGAGCAAAGGCATGTGACAGAATTGGTCACGCTGGAGCAACCAATTCTTGGTCCATAAACTACTCCCCACCCTGTTCATGGACTAGGCTTGTGTCAAAGTAAGAACCCCAACACCAAGCCCCTGCACAGCATAAACTCTACGTTGAGTACTTACACGCAACATGGCTTCAAAACGGTTGGCTGGTCAGAACGAAGTAACAGAATGCACTGAAGAACAGCAAGGCCTGTGAAGAGCGACCTGAAAATCAGCAACGAGCGGACAAGAACACAATGCATAAATCAATGCAAACTCACTACACACACTGAAGACCAGATACAAACCCACAAGCACAAACTGAACAGCAGAAAAATGAACTGAAAACCACGAGTCTGAAAAAGCGCGAATCGTCTCTCAAACTTTTACTAACACGAGATTAGCAAAAGGAGCCCAAAGGGTGGCACGCTTGGTATTGAACTGCCCTTTTATAGTCCCGCCATACGTGTTGTACGTCACCGCGTTCTTGACGGTCGGCAATTCTGACAACTTTGTGCGACCGTGTGTATGCAAGACAAGTTTGAGCCAACATCCGTCAGAAAAAATCCAATGGATTTTGTTGTCGGAATGTCTGATCAATGTCCGATCGTGTGTACGGGGCATAACAGTTGTAACTAGCTAAACAAATAATGAAATAGGGGCACTTGAAGAATATACTCTCAGTGAAAAACTGTGAACCTTTTAAGGTGGAAGACTATACCATTCCTACCTTTTGATATTAGTCAAGACATTTATAAAAGTAGGCTACCTACCTAAACGGACTACCATCACTAGATGCTGGAAAAAGTTGCACCCACCTAATCCTTCAGAAACCATAGAGATTCTGAAAACAATTTTCATAAATGAACCTTTACTGGCTCTAAAAAATTACAGATTTCCTAAATCCCTTCGGAGTTCTGCTTAAAAAAAAAAAAAAAATTAAAAGTCAGCAGCTACAAATACTGCAGCTGCTGACGTTTAATAATTGGACACTTACCTGTCCCAGGGTCCAGCGATGTGGGGGAACAAAGTCCCGCTCATCTCCCCCTCATTTCTGCGGTGCCAGAATTGTAACTGTGGGTGCCTGGGTGTGGCTTCACAGCCGGGCACCCACTGCGCATGCGCGAGCCGCACCACGCATTGTGACTGGCCAGGCAATCATCTGGAACCTGTGACATGTCCAAGATGATTGCTGAGAGGGAGGCGTGCCGCGGTGTACATGGGAGGAAGTGGGAGCTGGGACCCTCTAAAAAGAGGGTATCCGCTCCCCCCCCAAAAAAATACCATGCCAAATGTGGCATGTCAGGGGGTCCCCTCCCTTAAAGCGGAAGTTCCATTATTGGGTGGAACTCTGCTTTAAACAGTGGAAATCTGGGGTATGTTGGTATGAGGATACATAATTGTTCTTAACATGGATTACCCATTGTCCCTGCTGCTGAATACATGTGCTACTATGTTATATAACTAATGTTTCTGTCTTGTTTCCTGTTACTACCTATTTGGGAAGCACATACATATATATTAAGGGTACCACTTGAAATTTTTTAATTTGGGCTTTATGTACTAAATTTAGAGAGTGCAAAATTACTCACGATTCTGCAGAGAAATCAATGAGCTTCCAGGTTTTATTGCTAAAGCTTAAGCCAGACCAATTTTCAGCTTTCGGTGCTCTTACATTTTGAATGACAATTACTCAGTCATGCAACACTGTACCCATATCCTTTTTTCACACAAATAGAGCTTTCTTTTGGTGGTATTTAATCACCGCTGGGTTTTTTATGTTTTGTGCTATAAAAGAAAAAAGACTGAAAGGTCTGTAAAAAAAAAAAAAATTTTCTTTATTTCTGTTATAAAATTTTGCAAATTATTCATTTTTCTTCATAAATTTTGCCCAAAATTTATACTGCTACATATCTTTGGTAAAAATAACCCAAATTGGTGTATATTATTTGGTCTTTATGAAAGTTATAGAGTCCAAAAGTTATGGTGCCAATCTCTGAAAATTGATCACACCTGAAGTACTGACGGCCTATCTAATTTCTTGAGACCCTATCAAGCCAGGAAAGTACAAATACCCCCCAAATGGCCCCTTTTTGAAGTTGTAATATTTTCCCACAATTTTTTGCAAAATAAAGATTTTTTTTCTTTTTCTTTTTTTCCACAAAATTTTCATATTAGCATGTTATTTCTCACACACAGCATATGCATACCACAAATTACACACCAAAACACATTCTGCTACTCTTCCTGAGTATGGTGATACCACATGTGAGAGACTTTTACACAGTTTGGCCACATAGAGAGGTCCAACATTCAGGGAGCTTCTAGGAGCATAAATTACACATCTAATTTCCTGACTACCACACTTTTGAAGGCCCTGGAGAACCAGGACAATGGAAATGCCCCAAAAATGACCCAACTTTGGAAAGAAAACACCCCAACGTATAATCTATGAGGCATAATGAGTCATTTGAATAGGGATGAGCTTCGCGTTCGAGTCGAACTCATTTTTGACTCGAACATCGGCTGTTCGATCGTTCGCCGAATTGCGAACGTTATGGGCCGTTCGCGTCAAATTCGCGTGGCGTGTCACGGCCCATAATTCACTGCGGCATCGCAGTGCATTGCTGGCTGATGATTGGCTAAGCATGCACTATGACCCGCATGCTTGGCCAATCACAGCGCCGTCGGTAGAGAGAGCTGTAATTGGCCAAAGCCAGGGTGGCTTTGGCCAATTATGGCTCAGGGGGTTTAGAACACGCCCCACATTATATAAGGCCGCCTGCACGGAGGCCCTGTGTAGTGTGTTCCAGCGTGCTGAGAGATAGAGAGAGAGACAGTGTCATTTCATTTGAGTTAGCTAGATTAGGCAGGACAGTCAGTGAGTTAGCTGCACTTACAGTGTATTGTGTATATATATGCATCCCAGGTGTTCTAGGAGCATAAATTACACATGGAATAATCTGCGTGGAATAATGGACAGGGCACTTGAGGCAGAACAGAGGCAGGAAGAGGAGGACTTCCTTAGCTCTCAAGGCCCCCTTTATCCAGACAGTGTTCCTGCGTGCCCACCGATCACACAGGAAGGAGGAGGATTGTGTCAGTATGGAGGTGGAGCCTGGCACTCAGCATCAGCAGCAGTCTTTCGTGGTATCAAGGAGAAGGACCAATACTGGCTGGCAACCCTCCTTGATCCACGTTACAAGGGTAAGGTTGCGAACCTTATCTTGCCATCGCAGAGGGAGCAGAGGATGAAACATCTTCGGGAGGCCTTGCAGAAAGGTCTGTGCAACGCGTTCCCAGAGACTGGGAGGTTACAAACTCCTGTTTCTGGACAACGTGTTGCTGAGGCTTCGGTCAGTCAAAGAAGGAGCAGTGGAGAAGGTGGCTGTCTGACCGATGCGTTCAGACAATTTTTTGGTCCGCAGCCCCAAGGTATGATCGGTTCCAGCAACCATCGCCAGTGTCTGTTTTACATGGTGCAGCAATACCTAGGGGCAAGATCAGACTTGAACACCTTTCCCACCGAAAATCCTCTAGGTTACTGGGTCTTGAGGATGGATCACTGACCAGAGCTTGCACAGTATGCAATTGAGCTACTGGCCTGTCCTGCATCCAGCGTTCTTTCAGAACGCACATTCAGTGCTGCTGGAGGCTTTGTAACCGATCACAGGGTGCGTCTGTCCACCGACTCGGTCGATCGACTGACCTTCATAAAAATGAATCAGTCTTGGATCACCACCAGCTACCAAGCACCTGATGCTGATGTAACCGAATAATTTTTTTTGAAATCTCAGATCCCTTCAAAGACTGCCTATGCTGATGCTGAGTGACTATCGTGAGTAATTATCCTCTTCCTCCTCAATGATCATGCTGATAGCTTGTAAGAACATTTTTGGTTCTGGGCGCCACCACCAGTGCCTATGGCCCAATTTTTCAGCCAATGTTTAACAGGGGCGTGTAATTACAATTTTTGATGCAATACTTTGCAGCAGGGCCCGTTTCTGCGTTCCATCTAGAGTATCTCTGAGGGGTTGCAGTGTTGTGGCACCAGCACCAGTGCCTAAGGCCCAATTTTTCAGCCCCTGTTCAACAGAGGCATGTAATTACAATTCTTGATCTAATATTTCACAGCAGGGCCCGTTTCTGCGCTCACCAGGAGCGAGTGAGGACTTACAGTGTTGTGGCACTAGCACCACCACAACCAAAGGCCCAATTTTTCTGCCCCTGTTCAACAGGATCGTGTAATTACAATTCTTGATCTAATATTTCACAGCAGGGCCCTGTGAGGGCTTACGGTGTTGTGGCCACAGCACCTAAGGCCCAAATTTCTGCTGAGTATATAGGGCAGGCCCCTACTTTCAAACATCCAACTTACAAACGCCTCCTACTTGCAAACGGAAGGAGACAACAGGAAGTGAGATGAAATCTACCCCTAGGAAGGGAAAAACGTTTCTCCTTTCCACTGATGCTTTATCACCAATCCTTGTTTCACAAAAAACCCCAAAAGTGATAACCCTTCCCTATGTTTTCCAAAAAGCTTAAAATAAATTTTTTGGCTGGAGCTAAACACGTTAAAAATGTACCAGTTCAGAATTACAAACAGATTCTACTTAACAACAAACCTACAGTCCCTGTCTTGTTTGCACCGCCTGTATACTGCTGTTCAGAGTATATAGGGCCTGGTGGCCCCACGCCTTTCCTTTCTTTAATTTAGGTGCGGGGTTCCCCTTTGTCACAGAACGTCCCACACTCTGCTTGAGTGCTTCCGTCATATACCACTTCCTCCCACTCTGTATACAGATATCAGATATTCCAACCTCTCTGAGCACAAAACAAGGCGACACTTGATTGTTGCTAACATGAACTCACTTTATTTAGAATCAAAATTACAAGACTTTATATGCCGTTGGAACCTCCTCTAACAATACAACTGTAACCTAATTAACCTAATTAACATGAGCTAATAAACTTATCCTTTATACAGCCTAGGTGACTGAGACATGACCTTGTGCCCAGACTGAGTTAATTATCACAGGACATTTTCTCACAATAGCAGCAGCTCCAATAGGAGTCGTCCCATCTCCTACATTGTATAGAGGACAATGTGATCAGCTCATTCAATTAACATAAACACAGGTAGTTGGAGTTGATGACACCAGCATCTCCTCACAGGATGTGTCCCAACAGTATGAATCAGTCTTATCAGCAAGGGACTGCTGGAGGAATCCCCCCTCCCTCTTCAGGGACACAAATCCCAGATGACCACAGCAAGGAGTCCCCAACAGAATCAAACAACATACAATATATACATATATACACGACTGAGTCCGATTAGTACAGTTCAGACTGGATTTCTAATTCACCTCACAAAGAATATTGTTCCCTTGAAAATCCAGGGCCCATAATCAAAAGGCAAGAGGCTTGCATTCAGTCCTCTCCAACAGCCTCTGTCCCGGCTAGGACTGTCACATTTCTCTCCTTTCGGCAGGAGACTAACACAGGAGGAGACCCCAGATGGGTTGACTCCGAAGTTAGTCCATAGTTCCAGTCCTCTACTGCCTGTACCCACACAGTACCCCAAACAAATTGTTCCAAACAGAGTATTACTCACCCAGCCATCCTCTGCCTCTCTCAGAGAACATATCCGCCGCTGGGGAGAGGACCGGACTGGCCCTTCTCCCTGGAGTCCTTTCTGCCGCTGGAGAGAAGACAGGGGGACTGGGCTCACTCCATCCTGCTGTTGGGGATCTGGGCCGACTGCCCAGCATCCCTGGGGTATCCAGGTGGGGACTGAAGCCCCATCCACTGACACCAGATCAAGCTGCAGTTGTGAGGTGATGACTGCATTCTATCCTTGGATCCTCATCTGCAGCTCGCGATAGACTGCCACCTCCTCACCTTGGGCCTCCACAATTGCTGCAGGTGTGGGGCAGAGGTCTTGGACCCTCTGTCCGGTTGCCAGCACTTCTACTGGGGGTTTGCCAGGTGGTTCCTCCTCTACAGAAATGTCTATTAAATCCCCAGTCTCTGGAATTGGTAAAAGTGTGGGACAGAGGTCTTGGACCCTCTGTTCAGTTACCAGATCTTCAGCTGGAGAAGTTTGTTTTAACTCCATAGATGCTGCTGGCAGAAAATCACATGTCCCGATCAGTGTTGTGGGAGAAAGGCCGACTACCTCTTCTCTCAAGAAGGCCGAAGCCACTGTTGGTGCTGGGAAGAGCACAGTGAACTTTGGCCCTGATAGCAGCTCTTCTGCTGGAGGGTCATCAGGTTGTTCTTCCTCAGCAGAAAAGTCTATCAAATCCCATGTCTCTGCAACTGATGTCTGGGGATATAGGTTCACCATCTCCTGTCCATGGAACCCAGAAGATGCTATCATTTCTGGGCAGAGGTTAGCAGAGCTCTGCCCTGTTGTCAGCACTTCAGGTTTGGGGACGGCAATCTCTAGATTTTCCACTGCCGATTCTCTGGCATGCTGCTGAACGTGTTCTAGCAGTTTCCTGTATGCCCTTTCCAGATGCTGTTCCTTCCTTAGCAAATGGTCCAGATCAGGTTTGAGCTCTGAGACCCCTGCAAGACCAAGCATAGCCTCTCTATATTCTCTCAGGTCCTCAAGGTCAGGTTCCCCTTCATCGCCAAACATAAAATGATCTGTAAGGCTCTCCCACAGCAATCCAGGGCCGCCAAAGTCATATCCCTCCAGAGAGCATTCTGTTGTCTCCCCTAAATATCCCTGCTCTGCGTGCCATTGCAGAGCCCGATAACGATTGTCCAGCTCTATCTCCTACTGGACCAGCCTGTCCAACTCAGTCACCCATTGCCCCTGGGGCCACTCTCCCAGGAATGCCATCCGCAATGCCCGTTGGTCACTGGCCCGTTGCTCTTGGGTTGGAAAGCACTTGCCCTGTTTTATACCAGCGAGCTGAAGGGCTCCAATCCAGAGCTCCACCCGAATCTGCTGCCTGTGCTCCAGGTATTCATCCTCAGACACCGTCCTGGTGTAAGTTGAAAGGATGATCCGCAGCAGCCCCGGGAACTCTGATGCCAGGTCCATTTCTCCGCTGGGGTGACTGAAGTCTGCTATGCTGATCTTGGATCCAGTTGGAGGTTTGGATGTCCCAGACTGCAGGAAGCTTTCCCGCTGCTTGCCACCAATGTCACAGAACGTCCTACACTCCGCTTGAGTGCTTCCGTCATATACCACTTCCTCCCAGTCTGTATACAGATATCAGATATTCCAACCTCTCTGAGCACAAAACAAGGCGACACTTGATTGTTGCTAACATGAACTCACTTTATTTAGAATCAAAATTACAAGACTTTATATGCCGTTGGAACCTCCCCTAACAATACAACTGTAACCTAATTAACCTAATTAACATGAGCTAATTAACTTATCCTTTATACAGCCTAGGTGACTGAGACATGACCTTTTGCCCAGACTGAGTTAATTATCACAGGACATTTTCTCACAATAGCAGCAGCTCCAATAGTAGTCGTCCCGTCTCCTACATTGTATAGAGGACAATGTGATCAGCTCATTCAATTAACATAAACACAGGTAGTTGGAGTTGATGACACCAGCATCTCCTCACAGGATGTGTCCCAACAGTATGAATCAGGCTTATCAGCAGGGGGCTGCTGGAGGAATCCCCTCTCCCTCTTCAGGGACACAAATCCCAGATGACCACAGCAAGGAGTCCCCAACAGAATCAAACAACATACAATATATACATATATATACGACTGAGTCCGATTAGTACAGTTCAGACTGGATTTCTAATTCACCTCACAAAGAATATTGTTGCCTTGAAAATCCAGGGCCCATAATCAAAAGGCAAAAGGCTTGCATTCAGTCCTCTCCAACAGCCTCTGTCCCGGCTAGGACTGTCACACCCTTAATATCCATACAAGACCCAAAGGGCCTGGTAATGGACTGGGGGGGGTACCCATGCTGTTTGTCTCACTGATTTTCATCCATATTGCCAGGACCCGACATTACATTAAAGCCGCAAGCAGTTTTAAATGACTTTTTTTCCTTTAAAAATGACATTTTGTGCAGGGACTGTTCAAATCACAGGAAACACGCGCCACTTTACAGGCACACAGGCACTATAGACACCCCCCACGTATGATATTTAAAGGAATATTTCACTTTTTTTTTTAACTTTAACCACTTCAGCCCCGGAAAGATTTACCCCCTTCCTGACCAGAGCACCTTTTACAATTTGGCACTGCGTCGCTTTAACTGCTAATTGCACGGTCATGCAATGCTGTACCCAAACTAAATTTGCGTCCTTTTCTTCCCACAAATAGAGCTTTCTTTTGATGGTATTTGATCACCTCTGCTGTTTTTATTGTTTGAGCTATAAATGGCATATGTGGAATTACACCCCAAAATACATTCTGCTGCTTCTCCTGAGTACGGGAATACCACATGAGTGGCACTTTTTGGGAGCCTAGCTTCATATGGGGCCCCGAAATCCAATCACCACCTTCAGGATTTCTAAGGGCGTACATATTTGATTTCACTCCTCACTACCTATCACAGTTTCAAAGGCCATAAAATGCCAAGATAGCACAAAACCCCCCAAAATGACCCAATTTTGGAAAGTAGACACCCCAAGCTATTTGCTGAGAGGCATGGTGAGTATTTTGCAGCTCTCATTTGTTTTTGAAAATGAAGAAAGACAAGAAAAACATATTTTTTTTTCTTTTTTCAATTTTCAAAAGTTTGTGACAAAAAGGGAGGTCTGCAAAATACTCACTATACCTCTCAGCAAATAGCTTTAGGTGTCTATTTTCCAAAATGGGGTCATTTGGGGGGGTTTGTGCTATCTGGGAATTCCATGGCCTCCGAAACTGTGATAGGCAGTGAAGAGTGAAATCAAAAATTTACGCCCTTAGAAAGCCTGAAGGCGGTGCTTGGTTTTCGGGGTCCCGTACGCGGCTAGGCTCCCAAAAAGTCTCACACATGTGGTATCCCTGTACTCAAGAGAAGCAACAGAATGTATTTTGGGGTGTAATTTCACATATTCCCATGGCATGTTTGAGTAATATATCATTTAGTGACAACTTTGTGCAAAAAAAAAAAATTTGTCTCTTTCCCGCAACTTGTGTCACAATATAAAATATTCCATGGACTCAACATGCCTCTCAGCAAATAGCTTGGGGTGTCTACTTTCCAAAATGGGGTCATTTGGGGGGGGGGTTTGAATTGTCCTGGCATTTTATGCACAACATTTAGAAGCTTATGTCACACATCACCCACTCTTCTAACCACTTGAAGACAAAGCTCTTTCTGACACTTTTTGTTTACATGAAAAAATTATTTTTTTTTGCAAGAAAATTACTTTGAACCCCCAAACATTATATTTTTTTTTAAAGCAAATGCCCTACAGATTAAAATGGTGGGTGTTTCAATTTTTTTTTCACACAGTATTTGTGCAGCGATTTTTCAAACGCATTTTTCGGGGAAAAAACACACTTTTTAAAATTTTGATGCACTAAAACACACTATATTGCCCAAATGTTTGATGAAAAAAAAAAGATGATCTTAGGCCGAGTACATGGATACCAAACATGACATGCTTTAAAATTGCGCACAAACGTGCAGTGGCGACAAAACTAAATACATTTTTAAAAGCCTTTAAAAGCCTTTACAGGTTACCACTTTAGATTTACAGAGGAGGTCTACTGCTAAAATTACTGCCCTCGATCTGACCTTCGCGGTGATACCTCACATGCATGGTGTAATTGCTGTTTACATTTGACGCCAGACCGACGCTTGCGTTCACCTTTGTGCGAGAGCAGGGGGGGACAGGGGTGCTTTTTTTTTTTATTTATTTTTTTTTGCTGTTTTATCTTATTTTTTAACTGTTCCTTTCATTTTTATTTTTTTTAATCATTTTTATTGTTATCACAGGGAATGTAAATATCCCCTATGATAGCAATAGGTAGTGACAGGTACTCTTTTTTGAAAAAATTGGGGTCTATTAGACCCTAGATCTCTCCTCTGTCCTCAAAGCATCTGACCACACCAGGATCGGTGTGATAAAATGCTTTCCCAATTTCCCAATGGCGCTGTTTACATCCGGCAAAATCTAAGTCATGAAATGCTCGTAGCTTCCGGTTTCTTAGGCCATGGAGATGTTTGGAGCCATTCTGGTCTCTGATCAGCTCTATGGTCAGCTGGCTGAATCACCAGCTGCATTCTCAGGTTCCCTGTTGGGACAGGAGAGCTAGAGAAAAACATGGAAGATGGTGGGTGGGGGCATTCCCTCCCACTGCTTGTAAAAGCAGTCTAGAGGCTAATTAGCCACTAGGATTGCTTTTACATGAAAGCCGACCGCTGGCTGAAAAGAATGATACCAAGATGATAGCTAAACCTGCAGGCATCATTCTGGTATAACCACTCAAAGTCCAGCAACATACCAGTACGTTGCTGGTCCTTGTTGGGCATATATTGTAAACTTTTTTTCATGCAGCCTGTGGGCTGAACGAAAAAAAGAGATTGATCGGTGGGTATGCCCACCGTTAGATTACCTCCCTTCATCCACCCACTTCTAATGATGGGCATACATGCACCGTATATATATGCCGAAGCATGGGGGCATCCTCTCGCAAAAGTTAGGAGCAAATCGCTCCTCCGCCCTCTGCTGCCCCCACGCTTCGGCATATATGCTGAAGTATGTAACTGTGGTGGTGAAATCACCTCCGACAGCGCTGGAGTCACAGCTTTATGTATCGTGGGAGCAAACGCTGTTGCTGGTTAACAAAGAAACAAAGTAATATTACAGTATAACAGTAATACTTACCATACCTGCAAAGCAAAATACAAAAAAAACCATAGTAAAAAAATAAAACATTTAACGCAACCTGTGCCTACCTAAAATATATATATGCCGAAGCATAGGGACATCCTCCTGCAAAGGGCAGGAGCAAATCGCTCCTCCACCCACTGCTGCCTCCACGCTTCGGCATATATGCTGAAGTATGTAACTGTGGTGGTGAAATCACCTCTGACAGCGCTGGAGTCACGGCTTTATGTATTGTGGGAGCAAATGCTGTTGCTGTCAAGATAAATAAATCCACTCTGCAGCTGAATGGCGTACCTGAAAACAAAAAAGTGGCTAACAATAAAAAAAACAAAGTATAAAAAAATTGCATACCTATAAAGCAAACATGATAAAAACAAAGCAATAAAACATTGCAGTATAGAATACAATAAAAAAAGAGCAGAACAATAGAGAAAGAATAGAGAGAGAACACTAAAACAACAACTATTTTTGTTTTTTTTATTTTATATATTTTTTTTGTGTTTTTTTCTTTTTTTTTACTTTTTTTTGTTTTTTTTGGTAACTTTAACTTTTTTAACTGGTACCAGGTTTGGGTCTCTCAAAATGCGACAGCATCTTGGGAGACCCTGTGAAAGTGTGTCCTAGTCTGTGCAGTGCTGTACCCTACGCTAATACTCCACTAGTGTATGGTAGCGTTCAAAACATTCACCAATGCAAAGACCAGGATTGCCAGGACAGAGGGGACAATAATACCGGGTGTCACGCCTAAATCTGCGCTTGCTGCAGACACGACATCTTTTTTGGGGGGCTCGTTGGGTAGGGGTACTCGGGAGGACATATTGAAAATGCCTCTCATGCAGCCGGCTTATTGCATTTGGTTGGGGATGGTGAGGTGGAGCACTGTCTGGATACAGAAGGGCTCTGACGATCTCTTCCTGGAGTTTAAGGAAGGATCCAGTCTGTCCTGAAGCTCTGTATAGCACATGAGCCTTCAGCAAAGCCAATTGAAATGAATAAACAGACACTTTTTTGTACCAGCGTCTGGCCTTATGGGCAATTAGGTACGGCGCCAACAACTGGTCGTTGAGGTCCACCCCTCCCATATTTTGGTTATATTCGTGGACACAGAGGGGTTTCTCCACAACACCAGTCGCCGTAGTAATTTGGACCGTCGTGTCTGCATGAAGGGAGGTAAGAACGAAAACATTCTTATTGTCCCTCCACTTCATAGCGAGCAAGTTATTATACTGCAAGCAGGCTCTCTCCCCCAGCCTAAGACGGGAATCTACAAGCCGCTGGGGAAAGCCCCGGTGATTAGGTCGCACGGTGCCACATGCTCCAATCTGATGATCAAAAAGGTGGCTAAAAAGTGGCACGCTCGTGTAATAATTGTCCACGTACAAGTGGTACCCCTTTCCGAATAAGGGTGACACCAAGTCCCACACTATCTTGCCAGAGCTTCCTATGTAGTCAGGGCAGTTTGTCGGCTCTACGTGACTATCTTTGCCCTCGTAAACCATAAAACTACATGTATAGCCTGTGGCCCTGCCACAGAGCTTATACATCTTGACCCCGTATCTGGCATCTTGACCCCGTATCTGGCACGCTTGCTGGGAAGGTACTGTTTGAATGACAAGCGGCCAGAAAATTTAATCAGGGACTCATCAATGCAGACAACTTGGCCGCTGGTGCTTGCCAGTTCACCAGAAGGATGAGCGGCACTAATACTTCTCTGCTCCATACGAGGGACCTGCGGTTCTTGCACTTCAAGGACAGAAGAAGAAGATTGGGGTCTGGTACGCCTGACCTTAGCAGGGACCACAACTCCATCGTCAGAGCTATCTGTCATGGAGCCGATGTCCTCTACAGGATCGTATTCTGAGCCTGAATCTGACAGATGAGTGACTTCCTCTTCACTATCTGTCATGTTCAGAAACCTGTAGGTCTCTTCACTAGTGTACAGGCCTGTGCTGGCCATCGGGACTACCGGGAGTTTCCCGGTGGGCCGATTGGCAGCGGGCCACTACACCAATGACTCTGACTGTCAGTGTCACTGTCTCTCTCCGTCCGCTCCTGCACTCGGTGGGCGGCGCCGGCCGCGTCACACAAACACAGTGACAGGCATTATCACTCCCCCAGGCACTCCCCCTAACAATATAGCCATTTGGGCGGCCTCTTTGTCCCAGCGCCGTGACGTCACTCACGGACGGAGGGCGGAGGTGGCCCGGGAACATAGGAGGAGGCAGAGCCAGGGCGTAGCAAAGCAAGCCTGCTGCCTGCAAGACTGCAACCTAGAGGAGCCGAGGCCGAGGAGGAGGATTCGGAATTTCGGGATCGGAACCATAATACCAGACCAAGTTGCAGGCAGCCACCAGCAAGTACAGTGACAGAGACCAAGTCTATAGTGTCATCATTCAAGTAAGCACCACTATAGTAATACTATTACTATTTACTATTATTAGTAGTAAAGTTAAGTAACTGAATATGCAGCATGGAGGGGGGAGGGGTAAATCTGTACTGTATAAATGTACTGCCACTGGTCATGGTTAAATTATTCATCAGTTACCATGGCCAGTGGCATTAAATTAATAATTGACCAGTGGCATTAAATTAATATTAATGCCACTGTGGCATTAATATTAATTTAATGCCACTGGTCAATTATTAATTTAATGCCACTGGCCATGGTAACTGATGAATAATTTAACCATGACCAGTGGCAGTACATTTACAGTACAGATTTACCCCTCCCCCCCCTCCCCCCGCCATGCTGCATATTCAGTTACTTAAAGTAACTGAATATGCAGCATGGCGGGGGGAGGGGGGTAGGGGTAAATCTGTACTGTAAATGTACTGCCACTGGTCATGGTTAAAAAGTAACTGAATATGCAGCATGGCGGGGGGGAGGGGGGTAGGGGTAAATCTGTACTGTAAATGTACTGCCACTGGTCATGGTTAAATTATAAAGTAACTGAATATGCAGCATGGCAGGGGGAGGGGGGGAGGGGTAAATCTGTACTGTAAATGTACTGCCACTGGTCATGGTTAAATTATTCATCCATCAGTTACCATGGCCAGTGGCATTAAATTAATAATTGACCTGTGGCATTAAATTAATAATTGACCAGTGGCATTAAATTAATATTAATGCTACAGTGGCATTAATATTAATTTAATGCCACTGGCCAATTATTAATTTAATGCCGCTGACCACGGTAACTGATGAATAATTTATTGCCACTGGTCAATTATTAATTTAATGCCACTGGTCAATTATTAATTTAATGCCACTGGTCAATTATTAATTTAATGCCACTGGTCAATTATTAATTTAATGTCACTGATCATGGTAATTGATGAATAATTTAATGTCACTGGTCACGGTAATTGATGAATAATTTAATGCCACTGGTCACGATAACTGATTAGTAATTTAATGTCACTGGTCATGATAATTGATGAATAATTTAATGTTACTGGTCACGGTAATTGATGAATAATTTAATGCCACTGGTCACGATAACTGATTAGTAATTTAATGCCACTGGTCATGGTAATTAATGGATAATTTAATGCCACTGGTCACGATAACTGATTAGTAATTTAATGTCACTGGTCATGGTAATTGATGAATAATTTAATGTCACTGGTCACGGTAATTGATGAATAATTTAATGCCACTGGTCACGATAACTGATTAGTAATTTAATGCCACTGGTCACGGTAATTGATTAATAATTTAATGCCTCTGGTCACGATAACTGATTAGTAATTTAATCACACTGGTCATGGTAATTGATGAATAATTTAATGTCACTGGTCATGGTAATTGATGAATAATTTAATGCCACAAGTTTTTTGCGCAATTGCGTATAGTTTATATACTGTTTTTGTGTGTGTTTGCAAAATTAAAGTGGGCCGGTCAGGATGAAGTCCGGGGCCAAATTTTTGTCCCAGTCCAGCCCTGCTAGTGTACCTTCGATTTGCCATTTTGGGCTCTAAATTTAGGGGTACACTAGTGAGACTCACAGGCAAAAAAGCTCCTGACTGTTAGCGACTGATTCAAAACGCTACCAAAAAACTGTTAGTGATCGCAGGTAACAGGCCTGACTCTGCGAACGCTGCAGTTATGTGTGCTTAGTGTTTTGTAAGTGTCAGTGATCGATCGATACTGCACTTGGGTGGGCTGGGCTGGGCTGGGCTGGGCCGAGGGGTAAAACGCAGGTGCTAGCAGGTATCCGGACTGATCCCGCTAACACTGTGTTTTTGGGGACCCTAAACTGCTGGGGAGTATAGATCTGATTGGATCAGATATTGATCCGTTCAGATACTATAGCACTAAGGGAGGTATATGCTGCGTGCGTGGGTGTTAGCGGTACTGGCGCTAACCTGATGCTGCCTGGGGCAACGCAGACCTTATCTGATCCTAAAAACGTAACTTATATCACCGCCAGGCAATTAGGGGGTTAAACCTTTATAAGGTAATAAACGGCGGGTGCCCTAAAACTATAATAAACTATAATAAACAAACCAACTAACCAGCGTCACCCGTAAAACTTATACGGTGATCGCTGGTGAAAGGGTTAACTAGGGGGCAATCAGGGGGTTAAAACCTTTAGCAGGTAGTATACGGGGGTCCCTGTCACTATAAAACACTGACAGCGAACCTATATACTTACCTCCCTAACTAGCGTCACCTGTGTCACTAATACAGCGATCAGAAAAACGATCGCTTAGCGACACTGGTGACGGGGGTGATCAAGGGGTTAACCTTTATTAGGGGGGGTTAGGGGGGTACCCTAGACCTAAAGGGGGGTACCCCAGACCTAAAGGGGGCTAACCTAACTGCCCTAACACTTATAACTGTCACAAACTGACACCAATGCAAAAAAAAAAAACTGCTATTGGTGTCAGTGTGACAGTGGGTACAGGGGGGTGGTCGGGGGGTGATCAGGGGGTGAAGGGGGGTGACAAGTGTGCCTGGCGTGTTCTACTGAACGTGTAGTGTTGGTGCAACTTACTTGGATGTCTTCTCTCCTCGGCGCCGGATCGAAAAGACCAGCTCGAGGAGGGATGACATCACTTCCTCTCCCTCTGTTTACATTACAGAGGGAGAGGAAGCATTTCATTCGCTGGGAGCGATCGGGAGGGAGTGGCCATCAATGGATGGCCTCCCCCTCACCTCTCATCGCCCGCGAACAAGTGCCGACCGCCTATGGCACCGGGGGGTCCGATCGGACCCCCCGCCCACGGGAAGGCAATCATGTACCAGGTACGTGATTTTGCCTGCCCGTGCCATTCTGCCGACGTATATCATCGTTAGGCGGTCAGCAAGTGGTTAAGCATCATTAAAATCACTGCTCCCGAAAAAACGGCCATTTTTAAAAGTTTTTTTTGCATTGATACATGTCCCCTGGGGCAGGACTCGGGTCCCAAAACCCTTTTTAGGACAATACCATGCAAATTAGCCTTTAAAATGAGCACTTTTGATTTCGAACGTTCAAGTCCCATAGACGTCAATGGGGTTCTAACGTTCATGCGAATTTTCGGTCCGTTCTCAGGTTCTGGTGTGAACTGAACCGGGGGGTGTTCGGCTCATCCCTACTTTTGAACATGTAATTTTTTTCTACAAGTTTTTGGAAAAGGTGGAAAGAAAATGAAAACACATTTTTTTTACATGTTGTCAATTTATACAATATTCCTAACACATAGCATGTACATATCAAAAATTACACGCCAAAATAGATTCTCCTACTCCTCCTGAGTATGGTGATACCACATGTGGGGTGCCACACACAGAGGCCCAACATGCAGGTAGCAGCATCAGGTGTTCTAGGGGCATACATTTCTCAAATCTAATTTGACTACCAATTACACGTTTGTGAGGCACTGTAGTGGCATAGATGAGAACTGATGTGGCATGCTCCAGTAAGGAGGGGGCAAGGATACAGGAAAGGCTAGACAGGTACTGGTAGTAGAGGAGTCAATTATTAGAAGGACAGCGAGGACAATCTGTCACAAAGACCAGTCAGCGAACAGCATGTTGTTTACCGGGCGCTTGGGTTCAGCACATCACGGATTGGGTGCAGAGATTATTGGGTGGGGCTAGGGAGGACCCAGCTGTCATGGTACATGTTGGCACCAATGACAAAGCAAGATGAAGGTGGAGAGTCCTAAAAAATGATTTCAGGGACTTAGGGAATAGATTGAAGAGAAGAACCTCCAAGCTGGTTTTCTTGAAAATACTACCTGTGCCTCGAGCCACACCAGAGAGGCAGATGAAGCTTAGGGAACTGAACAAGTGGCTGAGGAACTTGTGTAGGAAAGAGGGGTGTGGGTTCCTGGAGAACTGGGTTGACATTTCAGTCAGTTACCATCTCTTTAATAGGGACGGGCTGCACCCTAATGGGGATGGTACAGCTCTATTGGGAAGAAAGATGGCCACAAAGTTGGAGGGTAATGGAGTGTAGAAACAGCGCTATTCTGCTCTTAATTAAGTATGGTGAAAAGAAATGCCTGGCAGTTTTACACCCTTGGCTTGACACCAGTCCTACCAAAAAATATTAATTTTATGTCAAGCGAAGGGTGTAATAAACTACCAGGCATTTATTTTCACCATACTTAATTAAGAGTGGAATAGCACCATTTCTACACTCCATTACCCATATTTTAATATTTTTGTGTAGGACTGGTGTCAAGCCAAGGGTGTAATAAACTGCCAGGCATTTCTTTTCACCATACTTAATTAAGAGCGGAATAGCGCCATTTCTAAACTCCATTACCTAATTGTCTACTCCACCTAGGTGGTATTAATATGTAGAGGCAGCAATTTCCCTTCCTCTTTTTTATATATACATTTTTTGATAACTGCGGCATCCACCTACTGGATCTCATTACTAGTATTACACTCATTTCACTTGATAGATACTGTGCCGCAGGGTCATTTACTACTTCACAAAGTTGGAGGGGCTTTGAAACTAGGTGTTGGGGGGGAGGGTTTAGAGGTAGCGATAACTGGCAGTGAGCATAGGACAGAGGGAAATAGTGGAGACACTAGTGATGATAAATCCGTAACATCTAATCCTGGGGTTAATGAGTTACCAAATCAAAAACAAAGCCTGAGAAATCATATGGGGAAAAAAATATGCACCAATACAAAACTCAGGGGAATGTTCACAAATGAAAGGAGCATAGTCAATAAAATGGAGGAACTGGAGCTGCTATTACACAAGGAGGATGTGGACTTCATGGGAATAACAAAAACTTGCTTTGACAGCTCACATGACTGGCTGGCAAATATCCAGGGGCATTCCTTGTATCAGAGGGACAGGGAGGGGAGAAGAGGGAGAGGGGTGTGTCTATATGTCAGGAATGATTTATGGGTAGAAGAGCGGAATAACATCAGTGACGGGGCAAGAGGGGAAGTGAAGTCTGTATGTGTGGAATTCCAAAGGGTGGAAGTAAGTTGGAATTTACTAGTGAGGGTATGTTAAAGGCCCTCTAGCCTGAGAGAAGAGGTAGAGTTGGATCTCCTTTCACAGTTAGAAATGGCAGCAAGACTGAGAAATGTCATCACAATGGGGGACTTCAACTATCCCGACTATGACTGGGCAGGAGGGACAGCACACTCTTTAAAGGCCCGCCATTTCTTAAATGTTCTACAACTTCATATTCCAATTGCTGCATTCCCCGACTAGAAGCATTGCTAGATCTATTAGTTACAAATAATACAGATCTGATTGCAGATGTGGAAATATGGGACAACTTGGGAACTAGCGACCACAGAATTATTACATTCCGCATAAATCATGGGAAAGGGAGGCACGAGGGGAGAACACAAATTTTCAAAAGAGTCAACTTTTCTAAACTGCACTCAATGCTGCAGAACGGAGGAAAAAGGAGAATGCTTTAGGAACATATTAATTAAAAGTATCACCAAGTGTATTCCAAGGGGTAATAAATATAGAAGAACAAAAGGTTATACCGGGGTGGCTAAACCAAAACATAAAATGTCACATTAAGGACAAAAAAATGTCCTTTAAAAAGTACAAAGCGGAGGGGTCAGTGTCAACATTCCAACACTACAAGGAATGTAATAAGAAGTGTAAGTATGTAATCAGGGCGGCTAAAAGGGACTATGAGAAACACAGCGGAGGAGAGTAAAAATAATCCCAAGAAGTTTTTAAATATATTAACAGTAAAAAGATGAGGTTGGAACACATAGGCCCCATAAAGGATGAGAAAGTGAAGATAGTTACAGATGACAAGGAGTAGGCGGCTCTACTAAATGCCTTCTTCTTCTCAGTCTTCACACAGGAAAAGGATGGGTATAACAACCACAACTGTATTGTTAGTAACACGTCACAGGATCTATCCTTGTGGCTAACAGAAGCCGGAGTCCTGAAAGGATTAGAGAAGCTTAACATAAATATATCACCAGGACCAGATAGCTTATACCCTAGAGTCCTTACAGAGCTCAGTCGGGTTATAACTGGACTGCTCTTCCTAATTTTGGCGGACAGCATACTGACAGGAAAAGCCTACGTGGTACCAATATTCAAAAAAGGGCAGAGATATATTCCCAGGAACTATATGCCTGTCAGTCTAACGTTGCTAGTTTGTAAGCAATTTGAGGGGATAAGGGACCATATCCCAAAAATTTCTGATGAAAACAGTATAGAAGTAGTAATCAGCATGGATTTATGAAAGGTCGCTCTTGCCAAACCAACCTATTAACATTCTATGAGGAAGTGAGCTGCCATCTGGACAATGGTATGCCGGTAGATGTGGTGTATCTGGACTTTGCAAAAGCATTTGTTACAGTGCCCCAAAATGCTTAATCTACAAGCTGTGGTCTGTAGGCATTGACCATAAGGTTTGTTATTGGATAGAAAACTGGCTACGCGGGCGTGTCCAAAAGGTTGTGATAAATAACGTATACTCAGGCTAGAATGGTTAGTGGGGTACCCCAGGGCTCTGTCCTGGGACCAATTCTGTTTAATTTATTTATAAATTATATAGAGGGTGGGATAAGTATCTCAATCTCAGTGGTTGCTGACAACACAAAGGTAGGTAGGGCAATAACTACACATCAGGATATAGAAACTTTACAAGAGGACCTGAATAAATTAATGAAGTGGGCTACTGCATGGCAAATGAAGTTTAACACTGAAAAATGTAAGGTAATGCACTTGGAGGTAAAAATATAAAGCAAGTTACTCATTAGGGGGAGAACTCCTAGATGCTTCCAGGATGCAGAAGGATCTAAGGGTCCTAGGAGAAGACAGACTAAGCAATAGCATGCAGTGTCAAGCTGCGGCTACCAAAGCCACCAGAATATTAGCATACCATGCATTAAAAAGGGAATTTACTTCAGAGACAAAATGATTATTCTGCCACTTTGTAAAACTCTGGTTCGGCCACATCTGGAGTATTCTGTTCAGTTCTTGTCACCAATCCTCAGAAAGGATGTGCTGAAGCTGGAAAGAGTCCAGAGAAGGGCAGCTAAATTATTATGGGGACTAAAGGACCTCAGTTATGAGGAACAACTACAAGCACTAAATGTATTCTCCTTGGGGAAGAGACGCTTGAAAGGAGATATGATAGCGATATACAAAATCTCAAAGGTGATCCTAGTGTAAGTATGAAACTGTTCAGTCCTAGAGAGTGTAAGAGGACACAGGGCCACATGATGAGACTGGAAGAGAAGCGGTTTAATCTTAAGCTGTGTAGGGGGTTTTTCACTGTCAGGGCGGTAAGGATGTGAAACTCTCTTCCACAATCGATGGATAGTTTTAAAAGCCTCATAAACGTGTATCTTAGCAAAAACAATATACGGGGATATGGGAAATTATTTTTCTACACACACACCTACACAGGTTGAACTGGTTGGACTGTTGTCTTTATTCAACCTTACCAACTATATGTAAATCAGAGAAACAGGGCCATTTATGTCTATAGAGCACCACATATTTTCCTGCTATCTTCGTGTAAACCCAGTGTTTATTCTTATTCCTCTTATTTCACTCACACAGTCAGTTCATATACACACAGTTCATATAGGGAGCGGCTAAAAAAAAAAAACCCTGCACAGTAAACCATATACAAACTTTACATAAAACTCATATTTTCTTAAGCAAGATATTATTTATTTCTCCTTATTAAAAGTGCCTGCATTCCTTACATTGCTGTAGTCTTTCTCCAAGTTTGGGGAAGCTCCAAACCCCACCTAACAAGAGACTAAGGTGTCTTTCTTTCTCACAGCTCATATGTTAAGCAAAAAAATTACAAGACCCAGAGAGGACCCATTCTCTACAATGATATTGACTGGTTGTTGCCTCATAAAGCATTGTCAAGAGGCTGCATGCAACAGTCTTGAAGGTATATAACTAAATACATACATTTATCAACAAGGGGTCTCCAAAAGGCTGTGAGAAACTGAATGGCTTACATGTTGAGACTGACTCTCCAAATGAAGCTGAAAAATAAAATCCTAGATTTATTTTTACCCCACTATGTAGAACTGCAGTCAATATGTTATGTGGAACATATTTGTTATAAATATGCTGAACAATTTAAGTTTATACTTGGTATGCTGAACATTATATTTAACACTTCAGCTCTACTTAGTAAGTCTTATAAGCAATTACAAAATGTAGCCATGGGACCCAATATACATTTCCAATCACATTAGTGTTAACAAAAGATAGAATACTGATGCCTGCAATTTCTTTTGGTTGTTATGTTTTTTACTGAGAGTATGACAAAGTCATTTAAAGCGGAGTTCCACCTAAAAATTGAACTTCCGCTTTAAGGGAGTGGACCCCCTGACATGCCACATTTGGCATGTCATTTTTTTTGGGGGGGGCGGATACCCTTTTTTTAGAGAGTCCCAGCTCCCACTTGTTCCCGGCGCACCACGGCACCGGAAGGGAGATCACCTCTCCCCCTCCCTCTCGGCAATCATCTTGGACACGTCACAGGTTCCAGATGATTGCCCGGTCAGTCACAGCATGTGGTGTGGCTCGCGCATGCGCAGTGGGTGCCCGGCTGTGAAGCTACAGCCGGGAGCCCGCAGTTACAATGCCGGCACCGCAGAGAGGAGGGGGAGATGAGCGGGTCTTCGTACCCCTACATCGAAGGACCCTGGGACATGTAAGTGTCCGATTATTAAAAGTCAGCAGCTGCAGTATTTGTAGCTGCTGGCTTTAAATTTTTTTTTTTTTTTTTTAGCAAAACTCCGCTTTAAGGACCAGGCAGGGCAAAGACATAAAAGACAATTATATTTAACCACCTCCCACCCGAACACTGCACATATACGGCCGGGTGGGAGCTTTCTCCTTCTGAGTGGACATTCAGGAACATCCCTCAGAAGGAGGGGAATCACGCGCGCACATGCCTTCGCAGTGGTGCGATCCTGATGCGCTCGTGTCACCCGGACATAGCGCATCTCCGATCGGCAGAGGGCTCATGTGATCAGGAGGGCCAGTCACAGACGATTGTGTCCAATCACAGCCATCATGTGATAGAAACAGTGAGCTGGTTGCTAGGTGATCTGCTCTCCTCTCCTCAAATGGAAGTTGTCAGTGAGGAGAGGAGAGGGGATCGCTGCAGCCAGCCGGTGATCAGTGAGTATGAGCTGTTTTTTACAGCTTTTTACACACTGATCACCGGCCCAATGTCCCCACACAGTCTAAAATCACAATGTCCCCAAAATAGTGTCACCAAAACACTGTCCCCACACATGTCCCCACACACATGTCCTCACACAGTAAAAACACCTGTCCCACATATGTAACAGTAAAATCATATGTCCCAATAAGCATCTGCACACATATGTCCGTGATCACACAAACCAATTATTATACACTTAATGGGATTTTTTTTACCAAAGACATGTAGCAGAATATAGTTTGGCTTACATTTATGACAAAATTTTATTTTATTGGATTTCTTTTAAAACAGAAAGTAGAAAATATTGTTTTTTTTTTATTTCCGCTCTTTTTTCACTTATATCGCAAAAAAATAAAAAACTGATTTGTGAATAAATACTACCAAAATAAAGCTCTATTTGTGTGAACAAAATTATAAAAAATTTAATTTGGGTACAGTGTTGCATGACCGCGCAATTCTTATTGAAAGTGCAAAAGCGCTGAAAATTGGCCTGGGAAGGGAGGGGGTGAAAGTGCCCAGTATTGAAATGGTTAAACCAACATGTCACTTGACTCTATACTGCCCTTTCATTTATACACCCAAAGCACCTAATAAGAAAAAATGGCTTGATCAAAACAGGTTAAAATTACCATCTCACATGTCTGTAAAGTCCCCCTGACTTACTTGAAATAATAAGGGGTAGTCCTCTGAGAAGGAGCCCAAAATGCTTATTCGGGACTTCATTTGAACTAAGACTATATGACAGATTTGCTGTATGGCTAGTTCCCTGGCTGTCATGCTTATGCCTTGGCTTCAGTAGGGTCTCTGTCTGAGTAGGACTATAGCTAATGAATTTGAACATTAAATTTCTGCATGCTTTCAGTGACCTAGAAGTATTGAATCCAGCTCGCCCAGGCATACAGCATTATTATGGCAATCCACATTTTTCTCTAAGAAATACTGTACCTTAACAGTCAAATACAAGGACAAGCTATTTGATATATTTATTTGTTTATAGCATACCATAACATTTACTGCCATATTATATGTATTATTATTATTATTATTATTATTATTATTATTATTATCTAGTCATGCTATCCTTGTCTTGAATTAGAATAAATTGAAGAAAAAAAAACTACTGCATACAGTTTATGACACCCCATAGGTTTCTGCACCAGCCTATGTTCTAAAAGAATGGGTTGCATGCTTCATTATTATTGATATATCATGTTAATAAGAGGACATTGACAAACATGATGTGTTACATACAAAGTAGTTTAGTACAAGGTGAAAATTAAATTACATGTCACAGTGCTGCTCCCGCTCTCAGTCAAACAAGGTCACATCTTTGTTCCATTAATCCTACATTCTGAAATTTCTTAATTAAGTCAAACACATATTAGATACTGCCTTATATGCCTAGAACATATTCATTACAAGTAACACGATGATTTGAGCTGTGGATATGAAAGCTACACAACAAAGAAAATGGAAAGTGTCATCCTTCAGCCTAAGTACAAGACACCATGTGGATTTTTAATTGTTTGTGACATGTACTATTAATATAGATGTTATTATCTATACTCTGAAGTAGAGAAAAACATATCTAAACATTTCCTACAGATTGATTGGGACTTAAAATGCAGTGAAAAATCACACTATTATCACTTGCTATGTTGTGAGAACTGTAGCAGAAATGTGTTATACATTTAGATCATTATAATAAAAAAGTAAATACTTTTTGCATAAGAGTTTTCAAGGTAATGTTTGGTTTCTATGTGTTGAAGTAAGAATTCAGACAAAAATACTCTTGAATAATTTGAATAATTTGAATAAACTTGGGGAGAGTAAATACTTTTGTCAAGTTTCTATTGCTGAAAAAAGAAAAGTGTGTGAGTGTGGCGCTGTCCCAGAGTTGTAAAAGAAATGTCTGCATATATACAATTTTATCCAAAGTGTCATGTGTGTATTCCCTTAAGTGAAATATGTATGGCAGTTATTACCACTCCTATGGGTTAAAGTGACTGGTGATTTAAACATAAGAAGCATAATGAGTGCAATAAATCGCATATAACTAGGCCTCCCCCTTTATCTGCTGGCCATATGACGATATTCTTTTTCTTTTCTATTTCTTTGACAGTTTTCCAAACTCTCGATTTAGTTTTTCTTGGATTCATCTTCCTGATGTCTTGTTCCACCATTTTTTTGAAGGTTGTCAGGCTCTCATTTTGTTGGGTATTGGGATTAAATGTGGAATTGTTTTTCAGTTTCGAATGTTTGTATATTGAATCTTCATTTTCTTTTTGTGGTTCTTGTTCCCCTTTTATTGCAAAAAATTTTTTAATGTTCAACTTCCTAACGAATGTTTGCAAATCTATGAATACTTCGAAGGGATCCAGACTTTTCTCTGGTGCATATTTTAATCCGAAATCGAGTACTCTCATTTCGTTTTCGTTGAAAGTAGCTTCACTAAGATTAAAAATGCCTCCGCCTAGTACTCTCTTCTTCTTTTTCTTTGCCCCTCCTCACTTTCCTCTTGTCCGTTTTCTCTTCCTCCTCTCGGTATTCTGTACCCCTGATTCGTTCTCTCTTCCCATTGCGTGCCCTCTTGAGTTCTGTTTCTTATTCTTGTATCTACATTTCTTGTCACCCTTGGGTTCCACCCTAATCGTGGATACTTGTTGGAATTCCTGTCTGGAATCCTGAAAGGTCTCCATCCTTGGGGATCTCTTTCTCTTCTGTATGGTGACATTCTTCGTCTGTAGGCTGGTGGTCTTCCGCGATATTCCCTGGGAAAAAAAAACCCCTTCTCTGTTGGGGTTCTATATAAGGGGTATATTCTTGTTCATACCTCAGAGGTGAGTATCTGTTTCTGTACCTCGGTGTTCAAGGTACGTTTTTTTGTTGTTGTCTTCTATTGTCATATGTTTCATATTGTCTATTTCTCCTATATTCAGGACTATTCCCTCGCCTAACGTTTTCAGATGTTGGCGCCTGTCCTAATGATTCCCTTTGTGTCCTGTTAGTTATAGTATTTGTCTCTTGCCATGTTGGTGCATCTTCTTCTGTTGAGCTATCATCAGCTTCCTCCATCATTGAAGTGTTGTGGTCTTCTTCCACATATGTCTCATACGTTTGCCACTTATAGACATGTTGATTCTTGTAGTCTAGTACGTCTCTTCTAAATTTCTTTTGTTTCTTTAGTTGTATCTCGTTGTCGTACTTTTTGACTATTTCTTGTAAGGTGTTGTGCTTTGAGGAATCCTACAATGGATGCCTTTTTTCACTTATAGTGTACCGGGCATATACCCACATGAACTGTTTATTATCATAGAACCATTTGCATGGCACGTGTGTTTAGTACTTTTTAGAGTGACCTTTTTATAGGGCACTTGTCACTTTGTTATTTGCAACGTTTGTAGAGCAATATTTTAATATTTTTATTTATTTAGCACCAGACACCTTAGAATTTTTTTGCATGTCACGTGTGATGTATTTATTGCAACTTGTGTTTTCTAGTGTTTAGACACAGACCACTTCATGCTCTTAGCAGTGGTTAATACCGTTTTTTCCTTTTGAGGGAATATAGCACAAGACACCTTGGATACAATTTATTGCACTCATTATGCTTCTTATGTTTAAATCACCAGTCACTTTAACCCATAGGAGTGGTAATAACTGCCATACATATTTCACTTAAGGGAATACACACGTGACACTTTGGATAAAATTGTATATATGCAGACATTTCTTTTACAACTCTGGGACAGCGCCACACACTTTTCTTTTTTCACTTTTTTCGCTCATTCTACCCCCTGTGGAGTCAGCGTATGTGAGGGCAGCAGTCTATCAATTTAGGAATATACTTCCCACCTAGGCTTCTAATTACATCCATTAGCGCGGACTCCCTATTTCTTCTGTTAAGTTTCTATTGCGGACCCTAATGGGGTGATTTCACCTGATTTCCTGTCCATGTAACAGTGTTTCATCAGATATGGCGACCCGTCAGAATTGGTAACGGAAGTGACGTTCCGTCACCGCCATCTTGCTACACTCCGTACTCCTCCACTGTAACCATACACTTATATTTAGAAATCCATCAGACTGTTTACATATTGAATAATAAAAGCAGCGCTGTACTGTCACATTAGCAAACCTGTGAGATCAGCAGGTTTGCCGCTACTTTTAAAATTTAACATCTAAACAGTCCGATGGATTTCTATACACTGTATTTCACCTTATAAGCTGCGTTTCCTGTTAAAAATAACTGTGAGATTCAAAACTCCAGTGGGTGTAACAAGATGTCCGCTTACCCCTTTCTGGGTGTATCGTTACTGTGGAGGAGTGTGGGGTGTAACAAGATGGTGGTGACAGAACATCACTTCCATTACAGATTCTGACAGGTCGCCATATCTGATGGAACAACAGCAGCACAAGAAATAAGGGAGTGTTTGTCACAGGGACAGGAAGACACAGATCCTAATAACCTGATCAGAGTTCTAACCCTTTATTAAAATAACTGTTTTGTTGCAGCCAGTGTCCCCAATTTGTTTCCAATTACAACTTGTCCCAACGCAAAGTGAGATGAAATATCCCCAAAAGGGGACAAAATCAGCAATAAAAACTTGAAAAAAAAAAAGCTATATCCCTTCCAAATCTATCCATAAATTAATCACTTAACATCCACGCCATAGCCAAATGGTGGCTACAGCGCGGCTCAATAACTCACTTGAACTGCAAGACTGTTCAATATCAACCCACGGCTTGTGGGTTGATATGTCAAGAACCAGCTTTTAGTTAGGATAGGTGAGTTGCTACCCAATAGTCACGCAAATTGATCATGCCCATACCTCCAGAACACCTGTGTTTTAGAAGCTGGGCATGAGAACTATAAGGTTTCATTATTTGCCACACAAATTATTTTAATAAGCGCCATCAAGTGTGTTTTTTTAATAGTTATAGGGAGTGTTCTGAAGAGATACAATATCTGGGATAACATGATCATTTTAAAGGTGGCCAGACGGCTTGATCAGGATAGCTCGCACTTAGACATTTTTTGGGCATCTATTGAAAGTTTATCAATAAGAGGGGAGTAGTTGATATCTGCTAATTGTGAGACATCCGATACTAGTTGGAGACCTAGGTAGGGAATTCCGTCAGTACTCCAGGTATATGAGTAGGAAACTTGAAGTTTAGTATGAAGAATGGGATCTATACCAAGGTCCAATAGTAAGGATTTAGTATAGTTAACTTTGTAATAAGATAATGCACTAAAAGTTGTGAGAATGTCATGGGTTGCTGCTGGAGAGACTTCCGGGTTTGTTAGAAAGATGATTATATGGTCCGAGAATAGTTTTATGATATGGGCATTTTTCTGAAACTTAAAACCAGTAGTTTGAGGTGCTGCTCTTATTGCTTCTGCTAGGGGTTTGATTCATAAATTAAAAATGGATGGGGATAAAGGGCAACCCTGCCTAATTCCATTCAAGATCAAGAAGGGCCTGAACAGCATGTTGGAGTTGTATACTTTTGCAGAAGGTGTTGAATACAATGCTAATATCCTAAGAGTTTTATTCATATACTGCCCATGGATATGGTCAAATGCCTTCTCCACATCCAGAGAAAGTAGCAGAGAAGGCACCCGACCCGCCCCGCGTGCTGGATTATGCCCAAGACTCTTCTGGTTGCATCGGATGCCGGGCGTCCAATGACAAAGCCTGTTTGGTCTGGCTTGATGAGGGTTGGCAGGATAGGGGTCAGTCTGTGAGCTATGATTTATGCATATAATTTGACATCTATATTTAGTAAAGAAATAGGTCTATAATTGGCCAAAGAGGCAGGTTCCTTACCCTGCTTTGGTATTGTTACTATAAAAGCTTGCAACATCTCAGAGGGAAAAGAGGCCGAAGCCATTGCAGCCGCGAACAATGAGGAGAGGTTCGGAGTAATGATCTCTTGGAATTCTTTGTAATAGTCATTTGATAGACCATGCAGTTCTAGGGACTTTCCCAGTGGTAGGGAACGGATAGCTCTACTAATCTCCTGAGGGGTTACAGGCACATTAAGTACTTGTAGTTGAGTGCTTGTAAGAGTAGACAGTTGGAGGGAAGCCAGGAGTTATTCAATATCTGGGTCTTTTGGTTGTGGGGTGTCGAGGTTGTCCTTTAACTACCTCAATACAGTGCACTTACACCCCCTTCCTGCCCAGACCAATTTTCAGCTTTCAGCACTCTCACAATTTGAATGACAATTACTCAGTCATGCAACACTGTACCCATATGAAATTTGCATCCTTTTTTTCACACAAATAGAGCTTTCTTTTGGTGGTATTTATTCACTAGTAAAATTTTGTGAAAAAAATGCCTTTGTTTCTGTCATAAAATTTTGCAAAATTAGTCATTTTTCTTCATAAATTTTGGCCGGAATTTATACTGCTACATATCTTTGATAAAAATAACCCAAATAAGTGTAAATTATTTGGTCTTTGTGAAAATTATAGAGTCTACAAACTATGGTGCCAATCACTGAAAATTAATCAAATCTGATCACACCTGATGTACTAAAGGCCTCATTTCTTGAGACACTAACAAGTCAGGAAAGTACAAATACCCCCCAAATGACCCCTTTTTAGAAAGTAGACATTCCGAGGTATTAGGTAAGTAGCATGGTGAGTTTTTTTAAGTTGTAATTTTTTCCCCACAATTCTTTGTTTTTGTTTTTTACAAAATTGTCATATTAACAGGTTATTTCTCTCACAGAGCATATGCATACAACAAATTACACCCCAAAATACATTCTGCTACTCCTCCTGAGTATGATGATACCACATGTGTGAGACTTTTACACAGCCTGGCCACATACAAAGGCCCAACATTGAAGTAGCATCTTCAGGCGTTCTACGAGCAAAAATGACACATCTCATTTCTCAACAACCTATTACAATTTTGAAGGCCCTGGAGCACCAGGACAAAGGAATTGCCCCCAAAATGACCCCATTTTGGAAATCAAACACCCCAACATATAATCTATGAGGCATAATGAGTCTTTTGAATGGTTCATTTTTTTCCAGAAGTTTTTGGAAAATGTGGAAAAAAAATGAAAACTCATTTGTTTTACACAAAGTTGTCCATTTATAAGATATTTCCAACACATAGCAAATACATAGCAAAAATTAAACCCCAAAATACATTCTGCTACTCCTCCTGAGTATGTTGATACCACATGTGTGAGCCTTTTACACAGCCTGGCCACATACAGAGGCCCAACATCCAAGTAGCGCCATCAGGCGTCCTAGTAGCTTAAATGACATATATAATTTCCTGGCAACCTATCATTTTTGAAGGCCCTTCATATTTCTAACACATAGCATGTACATACCAATAATTACAATCCAAAATAAATTCTATTGCGGAAAGGGTAAAAAAAAAAAGCATTACCCGTGCTTTAAGTAATATCCACAGAGGAGAACACTGGTCCAGGCAACAGGCAGGGATGTGCTTAGCGACAGCAATAATAATTATCTAGGCAGCAGGCAGGAATATTGTCTATAGTCAGCACTAGGGATGAGCTTCGAGTTCGAGTTGAACTCATGTTCGACTCGAACATCGGCTGTTCGCCAGTTTGTCGAACAGCGAACAATTTGGGGTGTTCGCGTAAAATTCGAAAGCCGCGGAACACCCTTTAAAAGTCTATGGGAGAAATCAAAAGTGCTAATTTTAAAGGCTTATATGCATGGTATTGTCATAAAAAGTGTTTGGGAACCTGGGTCCTGCCCCAAGGGACATGGATCAATGCAAAAAAAGTTTTAAAAATGGCCGTTTTTTTGGGACAGTGATTTTAATAATGCTTAAAGTGAAACAATACAAGGGTAATATTCCTTTAAATTTCGTCTATATAGTCTATAGTATGCCTGTAAAGGGGCGCATGTTTCCCATGTTTAGAACAGTCCGAGAGCAAAATGACATTTCAAAGGAAAAAAGTAATTTAAAACTACTCGTGGCTATTAATGAATTGCCGGTCCGACAATACACATAAAAGTTCATTGATAAAAACGGCATTGGAATTCTCCACAGGGGAACCCCGAACCAAAATTAAAAAAAAAATGATGTGGGGGTTCCCCTAAATTCCATACCAGGCCCTTCAGGCCTGGTATGGGTTTTAAGGGAACCCTGCGCCAAAATTAAAAAAAAAAAATTGTGTGGGGTCCCCCCAAAAATACACACCAGACCCGGAAAAGAGGGGGGGGCCGAGAGAGCGCCCCCCCTCCTGAACCTTACCAGGCCACATGCCCTCAACATTGGGAGGGTGCTTTGAGGTAGCCCCCCAAAACACCTTGTCCCCATATTGATGGGGACAAGGGCCACATCCCCACAACCCTTGCCCGGTGGTTGTGGGGTGTAACAAGCCCCTTGCTCGCTCAGTTCCACTCTCCCGACACTCCTCTGCTGCTATAGAATCAGATTGCAGATCGCACCACCTGATTGCTCGGTCATCCAATGCTCCGGGATTAGAATTACAGCTATGTGCCGTTTTAACCCAGTTGTGATAGCTCAGAACAAACACCAGGCAGGCTGTATGTAAATTCAACTAGGAATCTCTCCTTATTGACAGGAATACAGTCTTATTTATACAATAAAAGAGGAGGTGCAGACCTCCTGCTCATATTACTCTAACAATACAGCTGTAACCTAATTAACCTAATTAACATGAGCTAATTAACTAATCCCTTTAGACAGCCTAGATGACTCGGACATGACCTTTAGGCCAGACTGGCCATCTTGTAGTTCAGAAAATCCAATCAACATTATCACAATCAACATAGACTCTTCTTCACACAATAGTAGAGTTAATTAACACAAACAACAATGGGGATCTAATGACTCTTAGATCCCATAGTAGACTTATTTGCAATACACATTTTAGCAGACAACAGACAGACAGGTGTTGGAATTTACATCAGCATCTCCTAACAGTATCTGTCCCAGCGTTATGAATCAGCCACTATTCCAATATGGCAAATCCAGGGCCCCCAGAGTCTGTGTGTCCTGGGGGACCAGGACCCGAATCCACAGTAATACCACCTCAAGGATCCCCAGGCATACAGCTCACAAAGAGCACCGTTCCCCCAAATGCAAATGCAAGGGCCCACGATCGATTGGCAAGAGGCTAGCATACAGTCCCCTCCAAAAGTCTCTCTCCCGGCTAGGTCTGTCACATTTCTCCCCTTTCAGTAGGAGACTAACACAGGAGGAGACCCCAGACGGGTTGACTCTGAAGTTAGTCAGTAGTTCCAGTCCTCTAATGCCTGTACCCACACAGTACCCCAAACAAATTGTTCTAAACAAAGCATTACTCACCCAGCCAACCTCTGCCTCTCTCAGAGAACATATCTGCCGCTAGGGAGCGGCCTGGACTGCCCCTTCTCCCTGGAGTCCTTTCTTCTGCTGGAGAGAAGACAGGGTGTCTGGGCTCACTCCGTCATGCTGTTGGGGATCTGGGCCGACTGCCCAGCATCCCTGGGCTATACAGGTGGAGGCTGAAGTCCCATCCACCTTCACAGGAAATCCATCCTCTGTTAGTTGAGGGCAGACTCCAGCAGTACTCGGCCCTGTTGCCAGCCCTTCTGCTGGAAACCCCACACCATCTGCTCCGGCTAACTGTTGGGGAGGGACGATGAACACCTCCTCCCCCTTCTCCCACTGTATCTGCTGCTGGGAAGTGATTGCCACCTTCTCACCCTGAGTCTCCGAAACTGCCACAGGTGTAGGGCAGAAATCTTGGACCCTCTGTCCGGTTGCCAGCGCTTCAGCTGGGGAAGTTCCTTGTAACTTCACAGATACTTCTGTTGGTGCTGGGCAGAGCACAGTGAAGTTTGGCCCTAATAACAGCTCCTCTTCTGCTGGAGGCTCACCAGGTTGTTCTTCCTCAGCAGAAAAGTCTATCAAATCCCCTGTCTCTGCAACTGATGTCTGGGATAAAGGTTCACCATCTCCTCTCCGTGGAACCCAGAAGAGCTCTGCCCTGTTGTCAGCACTTCAGGTTTGGGGAACGGCAATCTTCAGATTTTCCACTGCCAATTCTTTGGCATTCTGCTGGACAGGCACATTCCTCCATCCAAGATCATCCAATGCAGAAACAGGTTCATCAAGGTCAGTCAGCACTTGCTGCATCCGCCATAAGACCTCCGCCTCCATAGCTGTGGGGGCAGGTTGGCAAAGCACACTGTTACTCTGCCACATTGTCAACTCTTCAGCAAGGATTTCAGAGTTGTCAACTGGTATTTCCTGATAGTCCCAGGCAAAGGGAGCACCACCCTGCTCCTGAGCAGAGTCTAACAGGGGGACTCCCAGATCCCGGCCCTCCCCCCTGTGTGAAATGGTAAGGGGGTACAAAAGTACCCCTACCATTTCACAAAAAAGTGTCAAAAATGTTAAAAATGACAAGAGACAGTTTTTGACAATCCCTTTATTTACCATTTCACACAGGGGGGAGGGCCGGGATCTGGGGGTCCCCTTGTTAAAGGGGGCTCCCAGATTCTGATAAGCCCCCCACCCGCAGACCCCCACAACCACCGAGCAAGGGTTGTGAGGATGAGGCCCTTGTCCCCATCAACATGGGGACAAGGTGTTTTGGGGGGCTATCCCAAAGCACCCTCCCAATGTTGAGGGCATGTGGCCTGGTACAGTTCAGGAGGGGGGCCCTCTCGCCCCCCTCTTTTCCTGCGGCCTGCCAGGTTGCGGGCTCGGATAAGGGTCTGGTATGGATTTTTGGGAGGACCCCACGCCATTTTTAAAAAAATTTTGGCACAGGCAGGGTTCCCCTTAAAATCCATACCAGGCCCTTCAGGTCTGGTATGGGTATTAAGGGGAACCCCGGCCAAAATTTAAAAAAATGGAATGGGGTCCCCCTCAAGATGCTACTTCAATGTTGGGCCTTTGTATGTGGCCAGGCTGTGTAAAAGGGGGACCCCATGCCATTTTTTAAAAAATTTTGGCCGGGGTTCCCCTTAATACCCATCCCATACCAGACCCGAAGGGCCTGGTATCGAATTTAGGGGGACCCCCACATCATTTTTTTTTTTTTATTTTGGTTCGGGGTTCCCCTGTGGGGAATTCCCATGACGTTTTTATCAATGAACTTTTATGTGTATTGTCGGACCGGCAATTCATTAATAGCCGCGAGTAGTTTTAAATGACTTTTTTTCTTTGAAATGTCATTTTGCTGTCAGACTGTTCTAAACACGGGAAGCATGCGCCTCTTTACAGGCATACTATAGACACCCCCCAGGTACGAAATTTAAAGGAATATTACACTTTTATTGTTTCACTTTAAGCACTATTAAAATCACTTTGCATTGATACATGTCCCCTGGGGCAGGACCCGGGTCCCCAAACACTTTTTATGACAATAACTTGCATATAAGCCTTTAAAATTAGCACTTTTGATTATTCGTGTTCGTGTCCCATAGACTTTAATGGTGTTCGCATGTTCGAACAAATTTTTTGCCTGTTCGCAAGTTCTGGTGCAAACCGAACAGGGGGGGGTGTTAGGCTCATCCCTAGTCAGCACAGCACAGTCCATAGAAATTGTCCAGGCAGAGACAGCCAGCACAGCCATATTATTGGTCCTGGTACACTGTTACCTGCAGACACTCATTGTACCACTCTCCAGCCCTTCATAAACATACTGCCTCTTGCTACAGCTAATTATTTGCATAGTCCAGGTAGCGGTGTGGTCCGTTCATGTGGCAGGCAGAGGCATGATGGCAGTAAGTCAGCAGCAGGCTGAGGGCCGCAATCAGGTAAGACCTGTGCACCGGGGCACAGGGACAGAGGCTCCAACCCACCCAAATCTCTATGAAGCCTCTGGATTTCAGACCCTAATCCGGGAAATTCCGAAACCCGGAGAAAACAAAAAAATAGTTTTCTCCATCCGGGAAAAACAATTCTGGAGCCCCTCACATATGTGAGACCTCTGTGTACTACAGTAGCAGGGCAACAGATCAGTCCAAGTGGTAGGCAAAAGCATAGTCCATAAAACAGGTCAGTTCACATGCAAGCAGTCCAAGCGGTAGGCAGTAGCGTCGTTGATAAAACAGGCCAGGGTCAGTTCACATGGAGGCAGTCCAAACAGTAGGCAGAGGCATAGTCACAAAACGGGCCAGGGTCAGTTCACGTGGAAGCAGTCCAAATGGTAGGAATGGTGAAATGGTTAAAAATATGGGCTAATATTTTAAAGGATGTATGATAAAGTTGGAAGCATTCACCAATGCAAAGGCCAGGTTGGAAGGGACACTGGCTTTTCAATGGGACCTCGTCTTCTTTGAACCTCAATTGTAGTGTCGTCATGGATGGTGGACATCATGTGCATGTCCCTTTTATCCTTCCACCTCAAGGCCAGCACTTCATTGTGTAATGGAAATTTGTAAGTTCAGTATATAATTGTATTCTATTTCGTATGTATTGCACACTGCCCTCACTGTGCACACAGCACTAATAATGTTTTTTATTTATTTTTTATTTATTTCAGGTACTTATATAGCGCCGTCAATTTACGCAGCGCTTTACATATATATATTATACATTCACATCAGTCCCTATACCCTCAAGGAGCTTACAATCTAAGGTCCCTAACTCACATTCATACCTATACTAGGGCCGATTTAGACAGGATCCAATTAACCTACCAGCATGTCTTTGGAGTGTGGGAGGAAACCGGAGTACCCGGAGGAAACCCACGCAGACACAGGGAGAACATGCAAACTCCAGGCAGGTAGTGTCGTGGTCGGGATTCGAACCAGCGACCCTTCTTACTGCTAGGCGAGAGTGCTACCCACTGCGCCACTGTGCCGCCGTTTTCAGTACATGTTTACATTCTTTCGAGTCCTGATTAGAATTAGCCTGCCTATGTAACGCCCCTTGTTACGAAAAACGTACAATTGTAATATTAATGTGATACCTACGTAATCGTGTGTATAAAAACCTTCAATTGCGTCATATTAAAGCAGAACAGTTATTTGGAAAGATTCTGAGTGTATCTTTTGTGTCTGTTCCCTACTGCAGTGGTTATTATTAATTTGGAACCACTAATCAATATGAGGATAGGAGTTGCCTATCATCAATTTAACCAAGTCAGGATGGCGAGCTTTGCCTAGAAGGGGTTTCAGGTTACCCTGAGTATCCGAAACTAGGAGCTTGAGACGATCCGGGAATTTCTGATAATCAGCCGGCTGAGGTAAGCCTTTTGATTACATTTGAGTTATCAGACTTCCTTGATCGGTAAGGCATTTTTGGGATAAAGGGTACCTATTTTACTCCCCTTAATCAAACTGTATTGATTGGTGGTTATATGTTATGTTGTCCCTGTCTATTGTCTATCAGAGTATTATAGATAAGAAAGGGAAGAATAGTGCTGTTCACGGGTATATGTAGTACATCTGCTAGATAAAGTAGTTTAGAGGCAAGAGGGTATAGGCACATGTAGAGAAGACTGGCCAGTCATTATGGGCATTGAATTAAGTAAGGGAATGAAGGGTAAGAGACCCTCAAAAATGCCCAGCGCAAGAGGAGCGCTATATATGAACCGAAGGTGCGGTTCCACCTATACTGAGCCCCTAGATTAATGGTTAAAGTGGACAGGGATCCACAATGGGTAACTGGGTTACCACCAAAGTCCACAGGGACTAAGATTTATGCAGAGTAAACAGCTAGAGAAACAGCTATCTATGTGAGCAGGATGGATCAAGGGTGACAATAACACTAGACAGAAAGGTAAATTTATGTTAAGTTGTGGGATGAATTTGGGGTCAGACACTACAACTAGTAAAGTCAGAAACAGAGAAATGAGAGTTAAAACAGAATACTTTATATGTGGTCAGAGAGGGAAGATGGGATGAGCACTGTGGCTGCCTGTCTGATCATATAATCATAGAAGCTAGATATAAAAGATATTTGGCATGTTTGCACATATCACTGCCCTATACACTAACCCATCAGCAAGGGTTAGGGCAAACGGCCTCCTGTTGAACGCCTTCCCAATCAGCAATGGAACTCCCCAAGGGTGCCCACTGTCCCCCCTGATTTTTGTCCTGACCCTTGAACCCCTTTTAAATAGATTACGGGCCAATCCAGATGTTCAGGGAATCTCAATCAATCACAGGGAATTCAAGGTAGCCGCATTCGTGGATGATATTCTATTATCACTACAATCACCTCGGACATCTCTCCCTAACCTTTTGAACGACATCAAACACTTTGGCATGTTATCGAACCTCAAAATCAATTACTCTAAATCCCATGCCCTTAACATCTCCCTTTCACCACGAGATGTTACCCACTGCCAATCCTCTTTCCCATTTCAATGGAAAGGAGATGCTATTACCTATCTCGGCACCCGAATTACTAGACGTCTAACAGATCTCTATGAGCATAAATTTCTCTATACCTTGGCTAAAATCCAGACGGATCTAAAAAAATTGGGCCACTCTCAATGTATCATGGTTTAGGAGATCATCATTAATAAACATGATAATCCTTCCCCGCCTTCTTTATCTTATGCAGATTATCCCAATCCAACTACCCCCTTCTCTCTTCATGTCATATAAAAAAGCCTGTTCAACTTTCACCTGGAAAAATAATTCCCCACACATTAAATACACACGGTTGACATGTACCAAGATGAAGGTGGGGATAGCTTTACCAGACCTCCACAAATACTATCTGGCATGCCACCTAACTAGAGTGGTAGACTAGAAAACCCACAAAATAGGAAAGACCTGGATCACGCTGGAAAACTCCTTCATGCATACACCATTGCACATCCTTGCTTGGCTTTCAGCGAAACATTGACCCCATTCCACTAAGACGCATCCACTTATCTACCCCTCGCTGCTAGCTTTTACCACAGCAATAAACTCATACCACATATCCTCAAAACCAGGACCACTGACCCCTCTCAGAGAAAACCCAGACTTCCCCCCAGGAGAGTCTAATACATTATTACAAGAATGGCCATATGATGATGTCCAAACACATCACTTCTTCAATGAAGGTCAGTTACGTTCATTTGAAAACCTGATGTCCATATCCCACACAAAGGGATTTCCCTTCTGGTCTTACAGGCAGTTGAGACACTTTTTCACATCTAAAAATTCAACCGACCTATGGACAAGACCACTTACACCATTCAAAACACTGTATTCCCAGACTACATCACAAAGACACCTGATATCCCTGATTTATTCTCTCCTCCAAGACAACCCCCAACTCCCACAGACAGAAACTTCACGACTTTCTTGGGGTAAGGACTTACAAATAACTTTTACTGGTGACGAATGGGAGTCCATTCTCACATATGCCCACAAGGGATCACTGAATGTAGCAATACAAGAAAATGGCTACAAAATAGTTACAAAATGGTACAGAACGCCAGCCCGCCTACACAAATTCTCACCTTCCATTCCAAACATATGCTGGAGGTGCAACAGGGAGGAAGGAAACATGGTTCATATATGGTGGAATTGCCTAATGCTCCAACCATTCTGGAAAGAGGTACACTCCATAATCACACGAGTCACTACCTACACTTTAGACTATAACCCGGCCCAGTATCTCCTCCATCATACAACCCTGGCCAAAAGAACCTATCATAAATTACTAGCCATGCACATGGTCAATGCGGCCAGATTGTGCATCCCGGTACACTGGCGTTCAACCACCTCCCCTACTATCAGGGAATGGTTGACTAGGATTGCAAAGATAGAGGAGATGGAAGAATTAATTTATACCTCACAAGACCGCATTCAGAAATTCACCGCTGTATGGGCATGCTGGACACAATTCAAAACTACAGACTACTATAGGTCCTTTTTCCCATTCTGAAATACCCCCTCCACCAACTAGCAGCTAATCTATTTGATTGCTCTCTGATTGCCATTAGGAGGCCTGAGATGAGGAGCGGCCCCCCTGTCCCTTGCCCCCCCTCCCCTTTCCCACTTTTACCCTCCTAACACCCTCACATCCCCCAGCTCCCCCCACCCACCCACCCACATCCCCCATATTGTTGGTATTATCTTACCGAAGCAATTGATAGAATATGTTTGAATCGCTCACCAGAGACACCTGAACCTTACCATATCTTATCCATAATGCAACACTCCTTCCTGCACCATGACTAGATAAGCTGACACCGACTTACAAGGCTGACAACCAATCCTTTCAGTACTTGTTGCAACTAAGCTGCCTCATCACAGGTTAAGCATAAATGGTCTATTTCCCTGTATTATGATTGCTTCCTTTTTGATCCACTTCAGCTTACCATACCCTGTATTTTCATTTTCTATGACCCAGATTGTAACAACACTATGTGTATTTGCTATTGTATAACAATGTCATGATTGTTCTTTTAAAACCTTTTCAGTGCTTTGTACTTGCTACTTTATTCTCTCTCAATAAAGATTTTTTGTGTAAAAAAAAAAATAAAAGATATCTGAACAAAATAAGGAAAGCAGAATTTAGGCAGGGAAATATTAAAGAGTTAAAAGAAAGTGGGAGAATGATGTGCATGTGTTGTGTACAAATGGGAAAAATGTAAGTGATTTTAGAAAGATATTGGTGTATGTGTGTGAATGCTGAGAGCTTTAGTTCTATCCCTTTTATGTGTCATGTAAGCAGATGTGACCCCCTCCTTTGTGCTCTCATGAAAGAATGTGGCTGGGATGAGAGGTCAGTGATAAGCTGGAAGGACACCATGCCAATTCCAGTTTTTTAAACAAGACATTTATAACAAAATGTGCCGGGTTAACAAATCTAATGATAAACAATGTGATCGCAATTATTTTGAATCTGTTTTCCAAACATGGTAAAATGAAGGTTACATTTAACCGTGTATTACACAAATTGAATATCTTTTGATAGTGGAAACAGTGCATTTAAAAAAGGGAAATTAAGTAAAATTAAGTAATAATGAGCATTAATTTCTAATATGAGTTTAACAATTTTATTAATAATATAGATATATTGAAACTGGTTTAGACAACCTTTTGTTTGGAAATGAAATCCAGGTTAATGGGGAAATTTGTAAAAATGGGATTAGTTTAGATTAAGATAACAATTTTGTAATTTTACATTTATACAATAAGCCCTTATTGAGAGAAAAAAAGATTAAAATGAGGTTGTTATATGGAATACAGCTGCCAGAATATTTAACAAAGCCAAGATGGATGGGATACATAAGAAGTTTTTCTACAAAAATGAAATTTTAAGGTTTTTCATAATAACTTGATGTGCAGTCCATGATGTGAGAGTTATAATAAATAAAATTTAAATATAACAGACCCATCACATCAAGTCCACACACCCTGTTAGGATAGATGCCACCTGCAGCCAGTTGTTTTTTAGTTTTTGATGCTTTCTGGTCCATCATACAGATTCTTGGTCCTTTTGTTTCTATTTATTTTTATTTTTGAAATCTAAAGCAGAATGTGTGGATTGTGAAATGATGTGCCCCTTTTCCTTGTAAGTACAGTGGTATAAGCAGAAGAATATTTTGGATTTATGGGCATCTCTCCATGACCGCAGGGTATTGTTATCATTTATTATAATATTGCCAGGAAAAAGTTGTCTTTTGAAACCTTAAACTGGAGTTCTTAGACAAACAGAGTGATAGAAAACAAGCCATTGTAATATATTTATGCAAGCTGGACCCAGTAATGAAGGGTTCATCCCGATATATCAGAGCTGTAGCTTTATGCAAAGGTGCTATTAGACAAAGTTAGATATTGTTTTGGTCAAACATTTAATTTTTAATGGTCTGACATTCTGCTCAGCAAATATACAGCTAACTAAATGTTTGTCTAATGAAAGGGTTAAAATATGAGTTTATGTACAAATCTAACAATGAAAAATGCGTACATTTGAATTCAGCCACCTTATTGCCTCTATTGGAGGAGGCTGGAGACAAAGGAAGACACATGTGTTAAATTGATAACGTAGGAATCAGCTGCTGTGAGCCCAGTGCAGGACACACTCCCTGAAGACCCAGATATTACATTTTTTGTAGATTTGAGTATGCAGTTTATCACCCAGAAGGATACTCTGTATTCAGAGTCATTGGATCCTTTTTTTCCCCAGCTCAAGAAGCAGAGCTCCATGTTTTAGCAAAGCCTGTGAGCTATAAAAAGAATGTATATTTATATAGATAGTTGAGATATAGAGAGCTTTTGGTTCGATTTGAAGGGCCAGAAGCTTGTTTTTACTTCGGCAGGTAAACCAATCAAGCATGCCAAGTTAATTTGATTGGCTTTTTTCAGCCTTCCAGGTTCTTGCTGAGGTAGCCATACTAACATTAAAACTCACACATGGAAGCAGACCAGGCAACTCTAAGGATGCTGCATTACAGCCCCGGACACTTGATGGGTCTGTGCAACTCACAGATTCCACCCTGGTTCTGGCCCAGTATAGCTGGGATTAATAATTCAACTTTAAGGACCCCAGAACGAGAAGAACAAGTGGTCCACAGGGGGCAACTTCTTATGAAACAGGGCTTTGGAAAAGGTGATCATTTATGTCTGCCAGCCATTCTTTTCCCTCCAGCTTGACACATAGACCGTGTCATCAGTCACAAGCAGTTATGGCTGCCTTAGTAAATGAGCGTGGGATAGAGTCAGGGTTCTCCACAGTTGTTTTAATAACATACCACTGCTTGTTTTACCTGTTACCAATGTGTTACCAAAAGCTGAACATCCCTTCCAGAGATTACAAAAAAAAAATATCCAGATGCCCAAGTCAGGATCTTACGAGTATGAATTTTGTCTGTATGGACATGTTTTTTGGATGTCCAGTGGCAAATGCTACTGCAAAGGCCACAGTAAAAAGTGTTATCAGAAGTAGTTTATAAATATAGAGTGCAGAAAGTACAGAGAGTAAGAGAGGAAATCATTTTTAGAGGAGAGTCCTTACTAGAAGTTTTGAGGTTTTACTTTTACACCCCCTACTGTCTACAATGTAGCGGACAAAGAAACTAGAAAACTTTTACCTGAATGTTTTCTTATATTTTATCAAGCCCCTAAGGGGATGTTGGACTCTCTCCCTATGGGATTTGGTTTGGAAGTGTGTTACTCACTTGCTTATATTTTGTCTCAGCAGCTGAAGTCCTCCATTCGAATCTCACAGAGAATGTTGCTGATCTTTTAAGGTTTTTGACAAACTCATTTATGTGTTTTCTTCCCAAATCCAGATGCTAAAAGTTGGGAAGGATCTAAAACTAAAGCCAGGTGACTTGTGGATGGTTAAGAGACATTTATATATAAGGAAATGTTTGGAGACTCTATACAGCATCTATTTCATGTATAATTTTTGCAAAACTTGAAGGAAAAGTCACCTGGATCCACACCAGACACTGCAAAAATGACTAAATTAAAGAAATCTATGTGTTTGATTTGTTTCCCTCTTGTGATCACAGTCTAGGGTACTTTTTGATTCAATTACTTTAATTGTAAGGGATATATATATATTTGAAAAGTAGTTTAGCCATGTTTAAGTCATATTTTGTCTTTTGTACATCTTCCATTTTATGTAGAATTGTCTGCGTTTACATATGCTGATAAGTCAGCATGCCCACAATTCAGCTAGAAGGCCGTTCTGGCCACAAGAGTGTACAGCCAGTACTCTGTAAATATATGTCTTATTAATCATTTGTTTTTCACAATGAAAAGTCATTTTGTAATGAAAAAGTTGCTCAGCTATTATTTCCTCCACAATGGAGTTTTTTGCCTCTTTGGCCAGGACTACCTCCAACTAAGCGTGTGGAGGTTCCAGGTTAAAGGTAATAGCAGATATGGTTAGTGATCAAAATATTGATCAAAAGAGAGGAGACTGTAATGGAAATTTGTAAGTTCTGTATACAATTGTATTCTATTTTGTATGTATAGCACACTGCCCTCACTGTGCACACAGCACTAATAATGTTTTCAGTACATGTTTACATTCTTTCGAGTCCTGATTAGAATTAGCCTGCCTATGTAACGCCCCGTGTTACCATAAATGTACAATTATAATATTAATGCGATACCTACGTAATCATGTGTATAAAAACCTTCAATTGCGTCATAATAAAGCAGAACAGTTATTTGGAAAGATGGTGAGCGTATCTTTTGTGTCTGTTCCCTACTGCAGTAGTTATTATTCATTTGGAACCACTAATCAATATGAGGATAGGAGTTGCCTATCATCAATTTAACCAAGTCAATTGCATGTCAATGCTGCTCTTTCCCCCCTTCGCAGCTTTTTGTTTGCTAGTGATTGTGGGAAACCCTTCCTATTTTTCTGAAGGTTCTGCAGGCCAGGGTTTTTGCGATGTATAAGTGTTTGAAAAGGGGCAGGGTGGTGTAGAAGTTGTCAAGATATATGTGATATCCATTGTTCAGAAGTGGGTATGCCAAGTCCCATACAATCTTTCCAGTTGTGCCCATGCAGGCCGGGCACTCAGGGGGCTGGAGCTGGGAATCTTTTCCTTCGGAGTGCGCATGCGCGGGAGTTCCAATATGGCTGCTTGAGCCAGGAGCTCCGCTCCACCCCGGACCGCAGAGCCGCACTACGGCAAACACAGCCCTAACCGCCGCTTGCAGCTAACCCTCCCGTATCAGGGATCCTCCGGGGAACCAGCGGAGATGTCCGGCCCCCCGGTGAGGAGAGATCTCGGCCCGCTTTTCGATACGGCGGGAGCCGACGGGAGTCCCAAGATGGCCGCCAGCACGGACTCCACACAGCCACACGCGGCCCAGCATCTCAAAGCTCCGGAACACAGGCCAGTATTAACCCCACCGACTCTCACTTATGCCCAGGCAGCACAGGGGCCCTCAACCACCCCTCAGACTTCCCATCAAGGCTCCCAGAAACCCCAGGCCTCTGCAAAGGCCTACACAGGCTCCACAAGCATGACGCCCCAGGAGTTTTCTCCCCAGGCCCTCCCCATACAAGCCCAGCTCTCAGGGGCAGCTCATCAGCCCTCAGGCTTTTCACTCAATGACTTTACCCAAATGCAAGAAGACATGTTTCTTAAATTCTCCTCATTGCTGGAGAAAGGCCTGGCCAACACGGCACATCAGATCACTAACACGATCAAAGCCGACCTATCAAGTATAGGCTCAAGAATAGAAGCAATAGAGGAAAAAGTGGAGTGTACGGTCTCTAAAACGAATCAAAATGCAGCCCACCTACAGTCTGTTCAGGAACAACTAGATGTGGCCCTTTCCAGGATAGACGAACTCGAGAACAGGTCCAGGAGGTATAATTTCAGAATTAGAGGCCTCCCAGAAACCTTCACGGATATTCCCTCCACGGTACAGGACATTATCTCTGAGATCATTCCTAATATCCCCACCCAGCGTCTCGAATTAGACAGGGCTCACAGATCCCTTTTTTTTGTCTTTATGTGTTCTTGGTACCTAGCCCCACTCTAGTATAGGGCAAGATTATGTGAGGGTCTGGCTAATAATGACCCAAAGTACACGAGATATGCCCAGAGGGTAAGGGTGTTCCTTTTTTTTTTTTTTTTCTCTCTTCCTCCACAGTGCAGAGCCCGGATCGTCCAGGTTCCTCACCAACTCAGATTGGGGGAAAGGAGGGGGGTGGAAGTGCTTGAGCGGGTGGGGTGTTATCCTTTTTGATTTAAATATTATGGTATATTACCAGTTAACCTGGCACGTAGCGCCATGAGTTAAGGGCTGTTTGAATCTTATTTCAGTTGCTCTTTTATGTTAGTGTGTATGTATTAATGTGTTAAAGTGATAAAGATAGGGTCTGGGGTGGATCCCTTGTGCCTCCTCTCACTTCCGAAGAACCTCAGTGTCCTTTGGTTTTGGGACTTCAGTCGGCCTCCCAGCTGGACTGAAGGTTTTTTTTGGGTCTGCTGTGGAAAATTTTCCACAAGATCCCAAGGGTCATATTTTGAGACCCATGTTGCTACTATTATTGCTCTTATATGTCTGTTTGTCCTTTTCTATTCTTTTTCTCCGCTCATCACCTCTCTTTTTTCCAGCCGTCCTGCGGGCGGGAGCCTCGCACCCCCCTGAGTTAAACATAGAAGATACCCATTCCGTATCTTACCCGAAAATGCATGGAAGACTTCCCTTGGTGAGTGACTGCCTGATCCTGAGTTCCCCTCCCCTCTGCTCAGATGACTGACACACTTACACTAGGAATCGATCTCAAGGTGGCCTCTCACAATGTCCAAGGACTGAATTCACCTAGAAAAAGGAGACTAGCCTTGGATCACTATAAATCTTTAAGACTCGATGTAGTTCTCCTTCAGGAGACTCACTTTCCCATCCGGTACACCCCAAAGTTCCTCCACTCTTACTATCCGTCCTTCTTCCTAGCGAATGCCCCTAAAAAAACTAAGGGGGTGGCAATCCTATTTTCCAAGAACAGCAAATTCTCCTATATTTCTGATTATAAGGACCCGGAGGGAAGATTTCTAGTGGTGAAGGGGACCCTGGAAGGAGTTATATACACAATCATTTCATATTACGCCCCGAACAAGGGTCAAGCATCCTTCTTTCAGGGACTCCTCAGTGCAATAGAACCCCTTCTGGAAGGGAAGGTCATTATGGGTGGAGACTCTAATGTGGCGTTTGACCAGGGCTTGGACAAAACTAGACCCCCCAAGGACCAGCTCACACGCCCCACGAAATTAAGTACGAAAATAGCGAAACTGCTACATACCCACGGACTCGTAGACATCTGGAGGGAACTAAACCCCAGAAGTAGGGACTACACACACTTCTCTGCCCCCCACCAATCCTACGCCAGGATTGACCACATACTTATCCCTTCCTCACTAATACCCCTCTCCAAAAAAGCCACAATATTAGACACAGCCTGGTCGGACCATTCTTTGATCCTCCTTACCCTGAGAAACGTCCTCTCGGGGCGAGGCAGATCCTACTGGCGCCTAAACGAATCCCTACTCTCTGACCCCCGCTACTGTAAGGAGATAGCAGACTCCATTAAAGAATACTTTACCCTGAATGACATAGACAATATCTCCCCAGAGACCTTGTGGGCTGCCCACAAGGCAACCATCAGAGGCACTCTGATTAGGATCGCGTCTCAATACAAAAAGGAGCGCTTAATAGATATTCAACGTCTTGAAAAAACATTCCTCACCTTAAAAGCTGAACACAAAAAACACCCGAACAGGGCCATTTCAGAGAGGTTGGACGCGACTAGACTTGAGCTGAACCTCACCTTAACGGCCAAAGCAGAGAAAAACATCAGGTGGAGTGGAGCTAAATTTTATTGCCAAAAGGACAGATTCGGCTCAATGCTAGCCTCCAAACTCACCCCGAGGTTCCGATCTTCTTCCTTCCCTAAACTTAGAATCGCAGGTCATCCCCCGACAGCTAACCCCAGTAAAATAATGTCAGCCTTTCAGGAATTTTATGAAAATCTCTACAAATCCCCTCAATCAGGGAAGGGCCCTTCAACCACGGCCTTTCTGGACAATCTGCAGATCCCTTCGATCTCCAAAGATTGCAGGGAACTAATGGAAGGAGCATTTTCAGTAGAGGAGGTCAGGGCGGTTATAAAAGGTTTAAGGCCCGGATCGGCCCCAGGGCCAGATGGCCTCTCGGTCCCTTACTACAAACAATTTGGAGAAACCCTAGCTCCGTACTTGGCTAAATTTTTCAATTCCATTAAAACAGGTAACCCCCTTGATACACAACTGAATACTGCATTTATCTCGGTCATCCCCAAACCCAACAAAAATCACGAGGAAGTGGAAAATTACAGGCCAATCTCCCTGATTAATAATGACCTCAAAATCCTCACCAAAATCCTGGCCAACCGTCCCTCATCTTTTATCAATCTATATATACACAAGGACCAGGTTGGTTTCATACCAGGGAGACAAGGACCGGACCAAATTAGGAGAGCAATAGACATTGTCTCCATCCTTCAATCGAATTGGGAAGGGGGACCGAAACAGGAAGGTTTCCTCCTCTCCTTGGACCTCCATAAGGCCTTCGATTCTATCGAATGGCCTTATCTCTTTTCCTTACTGGAGAAATGGGGCTTCGGTCCTGGGTTTCTTGGGACACTAAACGCCTTATACTCCACCCCAAAAGCAGTCATTCGCTTACAAGGCCATTACTCCAAACCTCTATCTATAGCAAGAGGTACTCGACAGGGCTGTCCTCTATCCCCCTTAATTTTTGCCATTGCGATTGAAACCTTAGCAATCGCAGTCAGATCAGATCCCAATATTTTAGGGGTGAAATGCGGCGAACAAGTCCACAAATGCGGGCTATTCGCCGATGATATGCTCTTATTCATCACATCACCAATCACTTCCCTACCAAATCTGTGCAAACTCCTAAAGGAGTTCTCACGGATTTCGGGTCTACAGGTAAACTACTCAAAATCATCCGCACTGAACATTTCCCTCAAACCGCATGTGGTCACCTCCCTCCAGAATGCCTTTGAGTTTAGATGGAGCGACACTTTTATTGACTATTTAGGGATCAGGCTCACCGCGAAAACTGAGCTACTTTATTCGGCCAACTTCCCTCACACATACCGCAAGCTAGAGTCAGACCTAGGCAACTGGGCTAAGGGAGGAATCTCTTGGCTAGGTAGAGTTCATGCAATTAAAATGACCTTACTTCCTAGACTCCTCTACCTTTTCAGGGCCCTCCCGATAAGCATTGTAAAAGATCACCTATCTGCATTCCAAAGGAAAATCATCAGGTTCATCTGGGGAGACAAGGGGCACAGACTTCAGCAAAATACCTTATACTTGTCCAGATCACAGGGGGGTTTAGGTCTCCCTCAGCTCTTCTGGTACTATCAAGCTGCTAGACTCGCCCAGCTATCAATAGTCTATGGGAAGACAGAAAAACCGGATTGGATCCAAATAGAGAGGCAGGCTGCACCGTCATACACCCTAGATTTCCTACTATGGGTCCCCCCTAGAAAACGTCCCTCAATTCTCTCACCAACTCTTTCTCAATCCTTTAAATTATGGGACTCTCTCAGAAACAAGCGGAACTTGATCTCAAATTGCCACCCACTTGCTCACATATTTAACAACCCGGACTTCGTTCCAGGTCTAGACATCAAAGCATTCCGTTGGTGGTTGGATAAGGGGATGTACCGGATCGGACACTTTTATACGAGTTTAGGCCCTATTACCCTGGCCTATTGTGTGAGCCAATTGGAGATGCCTACCTCGGAGCGATTCAGATTTCACCAAATTCGTCACTTCCTCGCCCACAACGGGGAGGCAAAATTGGCCCCCCACTCATTCACGCCATACGAACTCTGGTGCGGCGGGTCTTCTGAGCAGAGGGGAGGCATCTCCATCATATACCAGTCACTCGCCAATCAGTCAACCAAGACGCCATATATGCTAGCGTGGGAGTCAGACCTATCTATGCAGTGGGACATTGATAAATGGAGAACAACCTTTTTCAGGGCTTACAGGGGCATTAAGAATATCTCCATGATAGAGTCTAGTCTTAAGGTTTTTACCAGGTGGTATCTATCTCCTGACAGATTAGCCAAAATGTTCCCCTCGGCTGACCCAAGTTGTTTTAGAGGATGTTTACTTAGGGGTACGTTGGTCCATATATTCTGGGAGTGCCCAAGACTGAGGACATACTGGAATAAGATCTTCCTCCTGATAAAGAAAATTACCAAGGCCCATATCCCGAAAATACCATCGATCGCTCTCCTAAATGACAATTTGCCCAGGTTCCCGAAGCTTACCCGCAAACTTATCCATTTTATTTTCCTGGGCGCTAAGCTCACCATAGCCAAGGCATGGAAGAAACCCAGAGTATCCCTTAAGGCGACGATCCGGAAAATTTCCTGGATCATGGCCCAAGAGAAGCTCGCTAGCATTCTCGACAACTCAAAAGACCAATTTGAAGCTACTTGGGAACCCTGGGCAAATTTCATTGGCATCTCCCTGATTCCGGGCGTACAACCATAACTCAGCTTGATGTTACGGGGTTGTGGGACATCTCCCCGCGGGCTGGCTCCCTTTCCTCTCTTCCTTCTCCTTCCCCTTCCCCTCTCCTTTTCACACTCTTCTCTTTCTTGCTTATTACTTGTCTTAAAGTTTCGAATCACAGACAGTATGTTGATCTTAGTGTCACTCTAGATCCATGTAGGTTCCTGTTATAAGGGGTTCAAGTAATATGATGTTGTTTCACTATATGGATATTCACTTTTCAGCAATGTTTACTGGGCGGTTGGGGGGGCTGTGGGAGATTTCGCCGGTCACAGCGAGTTCCCTTTTGGGGTGCCGACGGAATCCCTCTGGCCTCCTACTCCTACCCCAGGGAAAGCCTAGGGTTTTATCCTCTCCATAGCTATTTTCTTATGGTAAACGGTGTTGTTCTTTCGGATTTTCTGTTAAAACCACAGGCCGGAACCTAACCCCTCACACCTATTATTGTTTTATTTTATTTTATGGATTTCGTTTGTGATTCCTCCTCTTTTTGAAATACCTACCCCACTGGGGTCTAACTGTATGTGTTATGTCCAATGTACATTTATGATTCATTGACTGTACAACTTACTTATTGTTGTTGAAAAATCCAATAAATACTTTGAAAGGGAATCTTTTCCTTCATATATGCAGAACGCATACAGATATCCCGTGACTCTCCACAGAGCTTGTATAATTTTACTCCGTATCTGGCCCTTTGGCTAGGAATATATTGCTTTATTCCTAGCCGGCCTGAAAAGGGTACAGGGACTCATCGACACATATATTCTGATCGGGGACATAGAGTTCTGCAAATTGTTGGGAAAAGAAATTTATCAGTGGGCAAAGTTTATATAATTTGTCGTAATTTGGATGATTGCGGGGAGGGCCCTGGGTGTTGTCACTAAAATGAAGAAAGTGCATTATCATCTTCTATCAGGACCTGGTCATTACAACAGGATAAATGGCCAAGTTGTGGATGGGGTTGGTGGATCAATAGGCATGTCCTTAATTTTTTTTTGTAAGCCCCATGTTTATGGTGAGGCCCATAAACAATTTGAACTCCTCCAAATTCAGATCTCTCCACTCAAACGGACGGGCATATGATGATTGGGGGTTGTTGGCAATATACTGCTGGGCATATAAATTTGTTTGGTCCACAATGAATTGCAGCAAAGTGTCGGGCAAAAACAGATGAAAGCAATCAATCTCTGAGAAATTTTGGGTGTTGGACTGCACACCTGGCTGTGCTGTGAAAGGGGGAATAATTGGTGATCCCGAGTCGGATGGCAGCCATGTTGGGTTGGCAAGACCCCCTGGCATGTATGTAGAGGCACTGGCTCTTGACACTCCAGTAGTTGGGGGATTTTAATCTCCTGTGCTGGTACTCAGGCGTGATGTGGCAGCACTGGTACTGGGTCTGGGCATTTGTGCCTGGGGCCTATTGCCGGTGGCAGTGCTGGTACTGGGCATTTGTTCTTGGGGCCTACTGCTGGCAGCAGCGCTGGTACTGGGCCTGAGAATATAATCCTGGTTTCCAGAGTGCGGTGCCCTTTTAGGAGGGACCCATTCTACCTCCGAATCATTTGCTGATTCACTATACTTAATCCGTTCAAATTCCGAATTTGATTCAGAATCAGAATTGGGATCTGATGAGACCCCCCCGTTGCGCTCAACAGTCATGGAGAGGATCTGGAACGCCTCCTCACTGTTGTAAAGTCTTTTGGACATGACGCTGATGGCTGTGAGACAGGTGGCAGGTGACTGTCACTGATGGGCTGTGCGACGGGTGGCAGGTAGGGATGAGCTTCGCGTTCGAATCGAATGCATGTTCGACTCGAACATCGCCTGTTCGGCCGTTTGCTGAATTACGAAAAATATTGGCCGTTCGCAAATTCGAGTGGCACGTCACGGCCCATAATTCACTGCAGCATCGCAGTGCATTGCTGGCTGATGATTGGCCAAGCATGCACTATGATCCGCATGCTTGGCCAATCAGAGCGCCGTCTGTACAGGGAGCCGTAATTGGCCAAAGCCAGGGTGGCTTTGGCCAATTATGGCTCAGGGGGTTTAGTACATGCCCCACACTATATAAAGCTGCCTGCACGGTGGCCCTGTGTAGTGTGTTCCGGCATTGAGAGAGAGATAAACAGAGAGACAGTGTCATTTGATTTAAGTTAGATAGAGTAGGCAGGTGAGTCAGTTAGCTGCACTTACCATATATACATCCTAGGTGTTTTTATATATATATATATATTGTATTCAGTTTAGCTAGATCCGTTCCTGTTATTCTCTTCCTACTACTGACAGGCAGGCAGGTGTTTTTACAGTATTTACAGCTACCTGAAGAAAATTGCTGGTGTTCTTCTGATCCTATTAGTCCTATTAGCTACAGTATTTACAGTTAGTGTAGTGCGTTCTCTGCACAGTGTGCACCTAAAGCTACCTGAAGAAAATTAGTGGTGTTCTTCTGATGCTATTAGTACAGTACTGCAGGCAGCTGTAGTATTTACAAGTTAGTGTAGTGCGTCCAATGCACAGTGTGCACCTAAAGCTACCTGAAGAAAATTAGTGGTCCTCTTCTGATCCTATTAGTACAGTACCGCAGGCAGCTGCAGTATTTACAAATTAGTTTAGTGCGTCTGCTGCACAGTGTGCACCTAAAGCTACCTAAACAAAATTAGTGGTGTTCTTCTGATCCTATTAGTACAGTACCGCAGGCAGCTACAGTATTTACAGTTAGTGTAGTGCGTTCTCTGCACAGTGTGCACCTAAAGCTACCTGAAGAAAATTAGTGGTGTTCTTTTGATCCTATTAGTACAGTACAACAGGCAGCTGCAGTATTTACAATTTAGTGTAGTGCGTCCCCTGCACAGTGTGCACCTAAAGCTACCTGAAGAAAATTAGTGGTGTTCTTCTGATTCTATTTATACCACAGGCAGGCAGCTACAGTATTTACAGTTACTGTACTGTGTCCTCTGCACAGTGCGCACCTAAAGCTACCTAAACAAAATTAGTGGTGTTCTTCTGATCCTATTAGTACAGTACCGCAGGCAGCTGCAGTATTTACAAGTTAATGTAGTGCATCCCCTGCACAGTGTTCACCTAAAGCTACCTGAAGAAAATTAGTGGTGTTCTTCTGATCCAATATTAAGACCACAGGCAGGCAGCTACAGTATTTAAAGTTAGTGTACTGTGTCATCTGCACAGTGTGCACCTAAATCTACCTGAATAAAATTGGTGGTGTTCTTCTGATCCTATATTAATACCACAGGCAGGCAGCTACAGTATTTACAGTTAGTGTAGTGTGTCCTCTGCCCAGATACTACAATCTGGCAGTCATGTTCCCCCAGCTGCAGCATACTGCCAGCTTTGCTCCAGTGATGAGGAGGGAGGGGATGATGAGGTCACTGACTCCACGTGGGTGCCTGATAGGAGAGAGGAGGAGGAGGAGGCAAATCACCAACAAGGCAGGATGCCCTCCAGGGGCCAGCTTAAGGTTAGCACACCGACTGCATCACACCACACAATTGGTACCACAGGCAGGCAGCTACAGTATTTACAGTTAGTGTAGTGTGTCCTCTGCCCAGTGTGCACCTAAAGCTACCTGGAGACAATTGCTGTTGTTCTGCTCTTATTAATACCACAGGCAGGCAGCTACAGTATTTACAGTTAGTGCACTGTGTCCTCTGCACAGTGTGCACCTAAAGCTACCTGAAGACAATTGCTGGTGTTCTCATACTAATAATACTACAGGCAGGCAGTTGATTCTGCTAGCTGCAGTATCAGTATATATATACATCCCAGCTTTGTGCAGCTACATCTCACTGCAGGCCATTAGTATGTCTGGAAGGCCAACAAGGAGAGGAGGACAGTCACAAGCCAATAAAAGAGGGCAAGCAGGCTCTGTGTCTAGAGGCAACAGTGCTGGTCGTGGAGACGGTGCATCCTCATCAGCACATGGCCGTGGGACATGCTTGTCCTTTTTTTTCGGCATCTGGCCGTGTTGAGCCTGAACATGCGGAAGACTTGGTAGAGTGGATGACCAAGCCATCCTCATCCTCTCTCACCCAGGCTCAGGGTACTTTGTCTGGCAAAGCAGCTGCCAACGCGGCCTCTTCCCTCGGCTCAATGGCATCAGTCACTCCTTCCCTAGCCCCACCATGTCCTCCTGAGGAGTCCCCCAAACAGTTTGACCACAGTGTTGGGTACATGCTCCAGTAGGATGCCCAGCATTTTGAAGGCTCCAATAAAGGTACCCAGCTAGAGGAACGCAGTAACGTGAGCCCAGAGAGAGGGAGTGCCCAAGAAGGACAGCAATCTGGCAGTCATGTTCCCCCAGCTGCAGCATACTGCCAGCTTTGCTCCAGTGATGAGGAGGGAGGGGGTGATGAGGTCACTGACTCCACGTGGGTGCCTGATAGGAGAGAGGAGAAGGAGGAGGCAAATCACCAACGAGGCAGGATGCCCTCCAGGGGCCAGCTTAAGGGCAGCACACCAACTGCATTACACCGCAGAGCTCCACATGTGCAGGGCGCTGTTGTCTCTGCGCATTATTCCAAAAGTTCTTTGGTGTGGGCCTTTTTTGAGACGAGTGCATCAGATCCCACCACTGCTATTTGCAACATATGTCTCAAGCGTATCTCTCGTGGCCAAAACATCTCCCGTTTGGGCACCACATGCTTGACCAGACATATGTTGACCTGCCATGCAGTTCGTTGGCAAGCGTACCTAAAAGACCCACACCAAAGAACAACGAGGACCTCTTCTTGCTCCTCATCAGCTGGAATCTCCAACCCCACTATACCTTCAGTCCTCTCTGAGACCTGCACTGAGAGGAATGAAGGTGTAGAATTAAGTGTGTCACAGCCAAGTACTTGGGGGCAATCTGCTATCGGTACACCGACGTCAGATTGTACCAGGCAAATTTCCCCGCCCCAGCTGCTGCACTGCCGAAAGAAGTTCGCTCCCAGCCATCCACATACCCAGCGGTTGAATGCTAGCTTGGCTAAATTGCTAGCACTTCAGCTGCTGCCTTTTCAGTTGGTAGACTCTGCCCCCTTCCGTGAGTTTGTGGAATGTGCGGTTCCTCAGTGGCAGGTTCCCAAACACCACTTTTTCTCACGGAAGGCGATTCCGGCTCTCTACCGGCATGTGCAAGGCAATGTCTTGGCCTCGCTGGACAGGGCGGTCAGCAGTAAGGTGCATATTACCGCTGACTCATGGTCCAGCAGGCATGGACAGGGACGTTACCTATCTTTCACCACGCACTGGGTTACTCTTCTGGCAGCTGGGAAGGATGCAGGACAGGGTGCAGTAGTGTTGGAGGTTGTTCTGCCACCATGCCTCCAAAATACTACTAGTGGTGATTCTGCCACACCTCTCTCCTCCACCCCTCCTCTTCTTCTTCCTTCATGGCCTCTGCCTGTGCTGATTTGACTTCAGAACCAGCAGTGCTCCGTAGGCGTTTAAGGGGCTACGCAAGCACGCAGGCCAAAAGATGCTATGCGGTGCTTGAGCTAGTGTGCTTGGGGGAGAGGAGCCACACTGGGTCAGACATTCTGTCAGCTCTGCAGGGGCAGGTTCAGAGGTGGTTGATGCCACACCAGCTTAAGGCAGGTATGGTGGTTTGCGACAATGGCACTAACCTCCTCTCCGCCCTCCGACAGGGAAAACTGACCCATGTGTCCCGATTGGCTCACGTCCTTAACTTGGTAGTGCAGCGGCTCTTGAGCATGTACCTGGGCTTACAGGATGTCCTGAGGCAGGCCAGGAAAGTCTGAGTGCATTTCTGCAGGTCATATAATGCCAGTGCTCGGCTGGCTGATCTCCAAAAGGAATTTAACCTGCCCAAGAACTGCCTAATCTGTGACATGCCCACCAGGTGGAACTCAACGTTGGCCATGCTGCAGCGGCTGCACACGCAGTAGAGGGCCATCAATGAGTACCTGTGCGACTATGGCACCAGGACAGGGTCAGGGGAGCTTGTTTTTTTCCCCACACCAGTGGGCCATGATCATGGATGCATGCACTGTCCTGTCACCATTTGAGGAGGCCATGAGAATGGTGAGCAGTGACAGCGCATGCATCAGTGACACTGTCCCCCTTGTCCACCTATTTTAGCACACGCTGCATGGAATAATGGACAGGGCACTTGAGACAGAACAGAGGCAGGAAGAGGAGGACTTCCTTAGCTCTCAAGGCCCCCTTTATCCAGACAGTGTTCCTGCATGCCCGCCAATCACACAGGAAGAGGACGAGAAGGAGGAGGAGGAAGAGGAGGATTGTGTCAGCACGGAGGTGGAGCCTGGCACTCAGCATCAGCAGCAGTCTTTAAGGGATCATTTACAGTCCAAGAAACCCATGGACTTGTACGTGGCTGGGAGGAGGTGGCTGCAGATCATGTTGTCCTTAGTGACCCAGAGGACTCTGGACCGAATGCCTTAGCAAACCTACGTTGCATGGCCTCCCTGATCCTGCAAAGCCTGTGGAAGGATCCTCGTATTCGTGGTATCAAGGAGAGGGATCAATACTGGCTGGCAACCCTCCTTGATCCACGTTACAAGGGTAAGGTTGTGGACCTTATCTTGCCGTCGCAGAGGGAGCAGAGGATGAAACATCTTTGGGAGGTCTGTGCAATGCGTTCCCAGAGACTGGGAGGTTACAAACTCCTGTTCCTGGACAACGTGTTGCTGAGGCTTCGGTCAGTCAAAGAAGGAGCAGTGGAGAAGGTGGTCATCTGACTGATGCGTTCAGACAATTTTGTTAGTCCGCAGCCCCAAGGTATGATCGGTTCCAGCAACCATCGCCAGCGTCTGTTTTACATGGTGCAGGAATACCTAGGGGCAAGATCTGACTTGGACACCTTTCCCACCAAAAATTCTCTGGGTTACTGGATCTTGAGGATGTGTCAGAGAAATAACAGAAACTTTGTTTGCCAATACCGGCATTTCCCTGTACACCTGCATGGCAGAATGGCGAATCGGCGCATGCGGGTATGCGATTTAGCGGACCGCGTCACGGCGCAATGGCACACATAGACGTGCGAGTCAGCGGGCCGCGACACGGTGAAACGGAGAAATGGCGTAAGCACGTACGCATCTAAGCCACACACGTGAGTTCCCCTGGCGGCCCTATAAAAGGCAGCCCAGCTCTCTGGCTTATTGCTGGTTTGTCATTTCAGCTTCTGTGTTCCTGTGCCTTTGTTCTGCTATTGACTCCTGCCTATTGTAACCCGGATTGCCTTGACCACCCTTGAACTTCTCCTGCACCTTGACCTCAGCTTGCTTAACGGATTCCTCTTCTGTCTGCTTCAGTGTTTGACCCCCGGCTTCTCTTTAAAGACTTCGCTACTGCCTGCTCCAGTGTTTGACCCCGGCCTGTCTTGGACTCTCCCATTTGATTGATTCCTGTGTATGACCTTGGCTTGTTTAAACGGACTTCCTTCCTACTGGCTTGCTGTGTTTGACCCCCTGGCTTCTCTACATACTTTGTTCCAGTTGTCTACTTCAGGACCAAGGTGTTGGAGCCCCAGTCTGCTTCCTCTGATGATCACCGTCCGGGTGTACCCCGCACAGACTTACTACCAGATGGAAGTTCAACACGCAAGCTCCTACTAGTGCCTGGCAACCCGTGCCTCTCTGTGCCCGATACCCTCTGTGCCACCTCCAGGGGTATAGCACACTCAGCTGCAAGGGGAGCCGCTCTCAGCATCTCGGCCCTGGTGAGTACCCTGACAGGATGGGTCACTGGCCAGAGCTTGCACAGTATGCAATTGAGCTACTGGCCTGTCCTGCATCCAGCTTTCTTTCGGAAAGCACATTCAGTGCTGCTGGAGTTTTTGTAACTGATCACAGGGTGCGCCTGTCCACCGACTCGGTCGATCGACTGACCTTCATAAAAATGAATCAGTCTTGAATCACCACCAGCTACCAAGCACCTGATGCTGATGTAACTGAATCATTTTTTTGGAAATGTCAGATCCCTTCAAGGCTGCCTATGCTGATGCTGAGTGACTATCCTGTTATGCTGAGTGACTATCTTCTTCCTCCTCAATGATCATGCTGAAAGCTTGTAAGAATATTTTTGGTTCTGGGCACCGCCACCAGTGGCTAAGGCCCAATTTTTCATCCCCTGTTTAACAGGGGCATGTAATTACAATTTTTGATGCAATATTTTGCAAGGAGGGTTCATTGCTGCACTCCAACTAGAGTATTTGTGAGGGGTTGCAGTGTTGTGGCACCAGCACCAGTGCCTAAGGCCCAATTTTTCAGCCCCTCTTTAACAGGGGCGTGTAATTACAATTTTTGATGCAATATTTTACAGGAGGGCTCATTCCTGCGCTCCAACTAGAGTATCTGTGAGGGGTTGCAGTGTTGTGGCACCAGTGCCTAAGGCCCAATTTTTCTGCCCCTGTTCATCAGGGACATGTAATTACAATTCTTGATCTAATATCTCACAGCAGGGCCCGTTTCTGCACCCACTAAGAGTAACTGTGAGGACTTACAGTGTTGTGGCACCTGTAAGAGTTAATATGGGAAAAACGTGTCTCCTTTCCACTGATGCTTTATCACCAATCCTTGTTTCACTAAAAACCCCAAATTGTCAAAAAACATTTGTCATTGGGACAGAAAGTGAGGTAAAATCTTCTGAAGAGGTGCACAGACAGAAAAACAAATGTCACAGAGGTGATAACCCTTCCCTATGTTTTCCAAAAAGCTTAAAAATAGATTTTTTGGCTGGAGCTACACTTTAAAAATGTACCAGTTCAAAATTACAAACAGATTCTACTTAACAACAAACCTACAGTCCCTGTCTTGTTTGCACCGCCTGTATGCTGCTGTTCAGAGGGCCTGGGGGCCCCACGCCTTTCCTTGGGGGGGTACCCATGCTGTTTGTCTCACATGATTTTCATCCATATTACCGGAACCGGACATTACATTAAAAGCTGTAAGCAGTTTTAAATGACTTTTATTCCTTTTAAAATGTCATTTTGTGCAGGGACTGTTCTAAGCATGGGAAACAAGCGCCACTTTACAGGCATACTATAGACATCCCCCAGGTACAATATTTAAAGGAATATTTCACTTTTTTTTTTTTCACTTTAAGCATCATTAAAATCACTGCTCCGAACGTCTGTTTTTAAAACTTTTTTTGCATTGATACATGTCCCTTGGGGCAGGACCCGGGTCCCCAAACCCTTTTAAGGACAATACCATGCAAATTAGCCTTTAAAATTAGCACTTTTGATTTTGAATGTTTGTGTCCCATAGATTTCAATGGGGTTCTAACGTTCGTGCAAATTTTCGGTCCGTTCGCAGGTTCTGGTGCGAACCGAACCGGGGGGTGTTCGGCTCATCCCTAGTAAGTATGATGCAAGGACTCCCTCCCATTGTTCCTCTGTAATTTCTGGTATAATCTCCACCCATTTTTCTCTAAGTTTCCTTTCTTTAGGGTTTGGTCTCTCTGCTAGTGTATTGTAGTATGTAGATATTCGTTTTGTATGGTCTGGGTCAGCAAGTCATTTTTCCAGCTTAGAGTTCTCCAGTGACACTGGTCCAGCTGCAAACTGAGCATGGGCAGCATGGGCAGCATGTCTCAGTCTAGTGAACTGGTATTCCCATGTCTCCGGAACATTCAGTTATCTTCTCAACTGTGGAAAGGATTTTAGTTCCCCATTAACATATAACTGATGTAGGTATGTGAGCCCATACCTGGCCCATCTGAATCCATCTTCTAAACAGAAAAATTCCTTTAGGCAAGGGTTAAACCATAGCAGAGCATTAGGGGACAGGTGAAGAGGATTGTCCAGTATATGTTTTATACAGATCCCCAATATCTGAATATCTGAGATTTGAGTATCTCTCTACCCCCTTCAGTGGGGACCTCAACCCTAAAAAAGAAGTTTAGTAAGGTTTCATATGAAGTTACTGCTGCTGCTTCCACTGCAACTGTAGCATTGTTTAACTGTGGGAACATTCGCCAGTGGTTAAATACTAATTGGAATGCTAAGTAGTATAGGCGTAGGTCAGGTACTGCCAAACCCCCCCTCCGAACTGGTAATTGTAGTATTTCCAGAGAGACCCTAGCTGCCTTATTGCCCAATAGGAAAGATGTCAATAGGGAATTGATATGTTTGAATATTTTCTTCGGGATAAAGTTTGGGGCATTGGAGAGTACATATAAAAATTTTGGGAGGAAGATCATTTTAAATAAATTGGCTCTACCATAGAGTGTAAGTGGGAGATCTTTCCACTGCTGTATCCTATCACTAAACGCTCTAATTATGTGCCATACATTGGCCTCAATGAATGAATCTACCGTCAATTGGACGATTATTCCCAAGTATTTAAACTCCTCTACAATGGCCAGAGGACACTGGGCCGGAAGGATTAAGTCTGGTTGAGGATCCAACGGAAAAAGGATTGACTTGGTCCAATTGACTCGGAAGCCAGAAAAATCTTCAAACTCCTGAATCAGGGAGACTACTGTGTCTAGTGACGCATCAGAGTCTCTCAAATATAGGAGCATGTCATCCACGTATAGCGATACACGTTCCTCTAGGTCCCCAATCAGTAATCCCTGTAGAATGTCATTGGTTCTGATTTTAGCAGCCAGTGGCTCAATGGCCAGAGCAAATAGGAGAAGAGACAGGGGGCATCCCTGCCTCATTCCCCTATGGATCTGGAAGGAGTTAGATATGAATCCATTTACTCTAATAAATTAATTTTAGGAAGGTCTGCGCTTAGGACGTGTGTGAAGGTTGCAGCCTCCTCAAACCCCCCCGTAAGAGGGCTCTAAAATGTAAAAAGAAAGAAGATGTGAAGGGGTGAAGGGGCGAGTGGCGCTACCTATATGTTAAATAGTGCTCTACCAAATCACTCTATAGTGGCTAAGTATTAAAAGACACAGTGTTATTGTGGAATAAATTATAACAAAACAGTTTCCATAAAGGTGATAGTGTAATATCTATCACACCTCACCTACCCCAGTAGGTGTGTACTAAAAGTTATCACCAAAAATGTAATGGCTTACAAATTAGTGTATAAAACATCCAGACATGAATATTATGATAGTATAGTGATCCTCTGCTTGTAACAGTGCGTATAGTGTCCAAGCCCAAAATACAGAATGTGAGGGAACCAAATCCAAATAAAAATGCAAAGAATCGCACAAAAAAAAAAAAAATGTAATTATCGCACCATATACAAAAACATATAAGTGTATACATATAGTGTCCCAATCATAAATTCAAGGTGTATATAAACCCAAGATGCAAAAGAAAAACCAAAAAAAAAGAAAAAAAAATTTGCACTAAAAAACAGAAAAAAATGCAAAAATCGCACCAAAATTAAAAATTACAACAAGATGCAGTTTATCGCACTGTGCAAAAAAGACACATAGGTGCATTCATCCCAATGAAAGTGACTGTTCGTGTTTAGAGGAATTGTAGCAGGTGATTTTAGTGATCACAGAATCTTGACAGGTGACTTGCGTGCTCCCCCTCAAGGATCCCCACTCACCAGATCCTACTACCCCTACAGGGGTAATGCGCATGTAGCTCCTTAGGTTGGCAGGTAACCACTGGTGTCAGCCTTTGCAGTTCCTTGAGCAGCCTTGGGATATCCGGGTTGTGATAGATGTAGTTTTTATAATCCTCATAAAAAAAGAGAAATTGGCTCCCATAGTGCAGTATAACCAAAACTTCTGTTTATTAAAAGGTTATTTAAAAAATGTAAAAAAACAAACAGACAAAAAAATACAGTTCATACAGTGTAATGCCTAGTCCCATAGGAGCTGAACTTGCCGGTATAAAGCATAGGCAACCTAGCCGTAGGTGGACAGCATGCACTCTGGTTGCATTCCACCCACTCGCTCAGCTTCCTGGAAGTCACGTGCCGTGCATAGTGATGCTGTACATGTTTTGTCATAGACGTCTTCAGCGGCGATGTCTTACCACTGCACGTCACGTATTTTATAAGGGAGAGTGGCTTGTAACCCCGCCCACTTAAAACCGACCCGCCCAGCTAATACTGGGAACCAGTAAACCCATGCATCGCATAACGATGTTAAATTGGTGCCCATCCCGGGGCGGACCAAATATGGTTTCAGGTGAAGGTAAATAATAATACACCTGCTCTCCCTTAATAGCACCATAAACTTCATAAACACAAATCAGTTAATACAGAGAGTATATAGTCTAATTGCTCCAGTGTCCCCCTAGTGGCTAAGGATAAAATCTTAAGGATAAACTTAGAGAACAAAGTCAGATATTACCCAGTAAAACTGTCTAGATACCCATCAACCATCGCTGATTACTCAAGCCCTTTGGCCCGTAGGGTGTAAAAAGTGGCAAAGAGTAGGGTTAAGGGTAAAATAAGGATGAAAGTAACCGTATAATTAAAAATAAAGGTAAAAGTACCTATAGAGATATAAAAATAATAGAAATACATATAAACATAGAAATCCAAAAAGGCAGCAGATACAAATAGTTTCCTATTGAACCTGGCTCAATAATTAGCTGGCGTACCTGCAATTACCTGGTAGCCCAGACCCTAAAAAGGAGGAGGAGGGTAAGGGTGCCAGGGGGGCAGGCCATAAATTGTGGTAGAAATTTGGGAGTTAAAGGTAAAAATGTATATATGTATAAATTGTAAGACTAAACCTCCTAACGTGTGCGCCCCAGCTAATACTCTGGAACCCACCCCACAAGGCATGCAATGCATGAAGAGAGGCATGGTGGTGGGCCCTCTATTCAAACCCCGCACTACAGCTTAGGGGGTAAGCCACATCTCAGGCAGTACATGAGGGGTGTGGGATGGGCATCTGATCCTCCACCTACTTGAAAGATTCCTCTGCACATACCTACATAATGTATAGACCGTGGCCCCCCGCCAATTGGGGGAGGGCACGAACAGCATAGTTAGCATAGAGGGGTGGTACAGAGATATATGCATAACTTCTAAACTAGAAATCGTACTACCATAAATCAGGATTAGGGATTGGCTATGAAGCAGTTGAGGTCTATGTCCAGGTTAAGGCCCTTGGGGGCAAGGGACCCCAGCCGGTAGATCCAAGCTGTTTCGTTTTGGGATACCAGGGTGGTTTTATTTCCTCCTCGCCAGTGATCCTTGATGAGGTCAATCCCATAAAATATTAACTCAGTGGGGTCCCTGTGGTGTACCTCATCGAAGTGGCATGATAGATTGTGTTTCGGGAAGCCCTTCCGTATGTTCTTGATATGCTCCCGTATATGTACACAAAGTGGGCATGGGTGCTGTGACATGTAATTAGTTCCCTTATCCGGTATTCTCTATGGTCAGTTTTTGACTTGAAAGATTCCCTTTTGCGAGGTTGTTTTTTACTCACTCTACATGCTAGACACCTCTGGCATTTATAGAAGCTCTTCATTTCTGGAAAGATTTTAATTGTTTTAGGTGAGTTAACTACATTATGGACTAAGTGGTTCCGAAGAATAGGTGCTCTCCTATAAATAAACTTTGACTTGTTGGGCAGTATTTGTGAGAGGACACGGTCCTCCTTCAATATTATTATTATTATTATTATTATACAAGATTTATATAGCACCGACAGTTTATGCAGCGCTTTACAACATTAGGGCAGACAGTACAAGTACAATACAATTCAATACAGGAGGAATCAGAGGGCCCTGCTCGTTAGAGCTTACAATCTAGGAGGGAGGGTCAAGTTATACAAAGGGTAATAGCTGTGGGGGATGAGCTAATGGAGAAAATAGTGCAGTTGTTAGATGGAGGCAGGATAGGCTTCTCTGAAGAGGAAAGTTTTCAGGGATTGCCTAAAAGTGGATAAAGTTGGAGACAGTCTGACAGATTGGGGTAGGGAATTCCAGAGGATGGGCGAGGCTCGGGAGAAGTCCTGGAGGCTGATATGGGAGGAGGGGATGAGGGAGCTAGAGAGCAGGAGGTCTTGGGAGGAACGGAGATGGCGATTAGGTTGGTATTTTGAGACTAGGTTAGTGATGTAGCTGGGGGCAGAGTTGTGGATGGCTTTGTAACTTATTGTTAGCATTTTGAATTTAATTCATTGGGCGAGTGGTAGCCAATAGAGGGATTGGCAGAGAGGGGTAGCAGACACTGAACGGTTTGTAAGGTGGATGAGTCTGGCAGCAGCATTCATGAAGGACTGAAGGGGGGATAATCTGTTTAAAGGTAGGCCAATGAGGAGTGAGTTGCAGTAGTCAAGGTGAGAGATAACCAGGGAGTGAATCAGGAGCTTTGTGGTTTCATTGGTTAGAAAGGGACGTAGTTTAGAGATGTTGCGGAGGTTGAGGATGCAAGCTTTGGAAAGTAATTGGATGTGGGGCTGAAAGGAGAGTTCAGAGTCCAGGATAACACCTAGTACCCTGACATGTGGGGACGGGTGGATGGTATTGCTCTTGACAGAGAAGTCGGGGGAAGAGGAACGTGGGGGAGGAAATATTATAAGCTCGGTTTTGGACAAGTTGAGTTTGAGGAAGTGGTGTGACATCCATACAGATATGTCGGTTAGTAAGTTAGTGATGCGTGAGGAGACTGATGGAGTGAGTTGAGGGGTGGAGAGATAGATTTGTGTGTCATCAGCATAGAAATGATATTGTAAGCCGTGAGAGGCTATCAGCTGACCCAGGGAAGAGGTGTAGATTGAAAATAAAAGAGGTCCAAGAACAGAACCTTGGGGGACCCCGACAGAGAAGGGAAGAGGAGTGGAGGAAGTAGAATTGTAAGTGACACTGAAGGTGCGTTGGGATAGGTAGGATGAGAGCCACTGAAGAGCACAGTCACGGAGACCGAGGGAGTAAAGTTTTTTGAGGAGGAGGGGGTGGTCATCCGTGTCAAAGGCAGCTGAAAGATCCAGAAGTAGGAGTACAGAATAGTGTCCGTTGGTTTTTGCAGTTAGTAGGTCATTTGTGAGTTTTAAAAGAGCAGTTTCTGTGGAGTGTTGAGGGCGAAATCCAGATTGAAGGGGATGAAGAAGGTTGTTTTTAATGAGGTGGTCACTCAGTTGGTTGTAAACCAGGCGTTCAAGGAGTTTAGAGGAAAAGGGGAGCAAGGAGATTGGGCGTAGGTTGTTAAGATTGGTAGGGTCCAAGGACGGCTTTTTGAGTATGGGGGTGACCAGTGCATGTTTTAGAGCATCGGGGAAGATGCCAGAGGTGAGGGAGAGATTGAAGATGTGGGTTAGAGAGTGTAGGATGGGGTCAGAGGGTGACCGTAGCATTTGAGAGGGAATAGGGTCCAGGGGACAGGTGGTTAGGTGGGCGATAGAAAGGAGTTTAGCAACTTCATCTGTAGTAGTAGATTTGAATAGGTGTCAGTTGTACCTGTTGACATGGGGTCTTAGCTGGGGGAGATACCTGTAGAATGGAGATTTCATCACGGATTGTATCAATCTTGTTTTTGAAGTGATTAGCGATTTCCTGGGCAGTGAGTAAGTCAGTGGGTGGAGGCAGTGGAGGACAAAGTAGAGAGTTGAAGGTAGAGAAGAGTTTACGGGGATTGGATGAGAAAGTGTTAATAAGAGTTGTAGAATAGGTTTGCTTGGCAGTGTGGAGGAAAGAATAGTATATTTGGAGGGCAGATTTGTATTGGTTGAAGTCTTTGAGAGACTTAGTCTTGTGCCACAGACGCTCAAGAGCGCGACTACGTTTTTTGAGAATTTTAGTGTCATCTGTTTGCCAGGGTTGTAGGGGTCGAGGCCTGATTCTGCGTGTAGTGAGGGGAGCGAGCTTGTCCAGGGTGGTGGACAGAGATTTATTGTAGATGGACATGGCTTGGTTGGGGCAGGACAGGGGAGAGATTTTGTCATAGAGGTGGTCAGTAGCAGAATAGAGGAGACAGGAGTTGAAGTTGCGAAAGTTTCTATGGGTGATGGTTAGGTGATTGGAGGGAAAGGTGGTGGAAGACAGGGGGAGAGAGAAACTAATAAGGTGGTGGTCAGAGAGAGGAAAAGGATTGTTTGAGAAGTTGCATGGAGTGCATAGGTAGGAGAATACAAGGTCAAGGGTGTTGCCATCAGAGTGAGTAGAAGCCTGTACCCATTGCTTCAGGTCAAATGAAGAGGTTAGACTAAGAAGTTTAGAAGTAGCAGGAGTGTTTGTATTAGCGGGGATGTTGAAATCACCGAGAAGGATTGTGGGAATATCCGAAGAGAGAAAGTAGGGTAGCCAGGCAGAAAACTCATCAAGGAAAGTCGATAATGGTCCAGGGGGCTGGTAGATCACAGCAATTTTTAGGGAAGTAGCAGAGATTAGACGTATACAGTGGGCTTCGAATGATGAGAGGGAAAAAGAGGGAGGAGGGTGAATAACCTGGAAGGTGCTCTGGGGGGATAGGAGGAATCCCACTCCACCTCCCTTGCGTCCATTAGGCCTAGGGGAGTGAGTCCAGTGAAGGCCACCCTGGGAGAGGGAAGCAGGAGAAGGGGTGTTATATTCGTGGAGCCAGGTTTCGGTGAGAGCAAGTAGATTAAAGGAATTAGTGACAAAGAGGTCATGAACAGCAGTGAGTTTGTTGCAGACAGAGCGGGCGTTCCAGAGGGTGCAGGAGAGAGGGAGGCTGGTGTTGGCAAGAAAAGGAATGGAGACTAAATTGTGTAGATTACGACTACTGCCAGAGGGTGTAGGGTGATGGTGATGGGTGTGTTGGGCACAGTTAAATAAGGGAAGCCCAGGGTTTGGGGAAATATCTCCAGCGATTAGGAGAAGCAGAAGAGTGAGGGAGGTAATATGAGAATATGATTTGTATGATGGGACATGCTTTAGTATCCTGGGGGGTATGTTAGCAAGTGGGCTAAGAGTTAGAAAGAGGTGATGAGTGCAGTAGTAGAGGGAGGGGAGAAGTGAGGGTGATATGTACAGATTGTGTGGTGGAGCAGAGGGATGTAGAAAAGAGAGCTTGAGGAGAGAGGCTGCAATTGTGAAGAGGAGGAGAGGTAAAGAGAGCATGTTTCAGAGAAGGTGAGATAATATGAAAATGAGATCACCTGCAATCTGGTATGGTTAGCTTTGTGCAAATCGCTGAAGTGCAAGAGCAGAAGTGCCACTTATTTTCAGAACCCCACTTCTTTGGAAGAACCCCCTATATGTGCAGCCCCCTGCATGTTCCCCCGTAAAGAAGGCCTTGTTATATACTGTGTTGGGTGTGGATGGAATCTGGCAATTAATCAATTAGGAGGGGATATTAGGAACACAGCAAGCAGGGCATAACTTTCACACCACAATCAAACTGCAAGGGGATTAAAAGGCCAAAACTGTAAAGATAAGGAAACCCATAATTTAGGTAAGACTTAATGGCTAAATAAACATTGAAATAATGTGAGCATGGCTACAGATGTAGTTGAGACAGCGGTCAGTCAATTTTCAGTTTGCAGGACATGGGAATATAAACGCAGATTACCAAAAATGTCTATAAGCGGTCAGTCAATTTTCAGTTTGCAGGACATGGGAATATAAATGCAGATTACCAAAAATGTCTATAAGCGGTCAGTCAATTTTCAGTTTGCAGGACATGGGAATATAAACGCAGATTACCAAAAATGTCTATAAGCGGTCAGTCAATTTTCAGTTTGCAGGACATGGGAATATAAACGCAGATTACCAAAAATGTCTATAAGCGGTCAGTCAATTTTCAGTTTGCAGGACATGGGAATATAAACGCAGATTACCAAAAATGTCTATAAGCGGTCAGTCAATTTTCAGTTTGCAGGACATGGGAATATAAACGTAGATTACCAAAAATGTCTATAAGCGGTCAGTCATTTTCAGTTTGCAGGACATGGGAATATAAACGCAGATTACCAAAAATGTCTATAAGCGGTCAGTCAATTTTCAGTTTGCAGGACATGGGAATATAAACGCAGATTACCAAAAATGTCTATAAGCGGTCAGTCAATTTTCAGTTTGCAAGACATGGGAATATAAACGCAGATTACCTGTGAAGAGCGAAGAAAATGTTCAGATGGATGCTGTAAGAGCAGAAGTGCCACTTATTTTTAGAACCCCACTTCTTTGGAAGAACCCACTGTACGTGCAGCCCCCTGTATAGCCCCAATATAGGCCAATATTTTTTCAGAATGTGCTCAAAGGCCTTATGTTGAGTAATAAACCCTGTTATAAAGGCCATCTCCATTATGTTTTCTTTTCTAATTGATTTATTAAGGAGAGTATTTCTGTCCATGCTCGCTATATTAAGCTTCAGTTATCCCAAATGTTCTCGCTTGTATCCTTTTTCAAGGAACCGCTCAATTAGAATATCAGCCTGTAGTTGGAAGTCTTCTATTGTGTCACAATTTCTCCGCAACCTAAGCAGGTGGCCCTTGGGTATATTCCCTTTCCACTGATCCAGATAATCGATCTTATGATTGCTCCATTTACCGGAAAAAGTAAGGCCATATCTATTGTCCTTCAGACCATTCAGAAATTCCTCAAACGATTCAGCTGTACCATCCCATAGTATGATAAGGTCATCTATATACCTACGATACAACTTTAATTGGGAAAGCTTCTTTGCATAAATGTACTCCTCCTCCCACATGTTCATGAGGAGGTTAGCAACGCTCGGGGCATAACGTGCCCCCATCGCCACTCCTTTTGTTTGAACGTAAAAATTATGGTCATACCAAAAATAGTTGCACCAATAGTTGTAAACCCTCAAGGATGTAGTTGATCTGCTCCTGTGTTATGGCTGTATGTTCATGTAGGGCTTTCTCCACCCCCAACTGGCCATCCTTCTGGACTATACTTGTGTATAGGGAATTTACATCTATAGTGGCTAACAAGTAACCCTCGGTCCCACTTATTTGTTGGAGATCCCCTATAAGTTGTAAACTATCACGTAGATAAGATCTACCTTTTTGTACCAGTGGTTTGAGATATTTGTCAAGGTACTCCCCTAGTCTTGAGAATACCGAATTTATCCCACTGATAATTGGTCTTCTGGGTGGCTTATCTAGTCTTTTGTGGATCTTCGGGGTATAATATATAACTGCGGTCTTCGTGGAATTAGATACCAGGTATTCAGCTTCCTTAGCATTCAATATTCCAATCTCCTTTCCTTTCTTTACAAAAGCTTTCAGTTTGTTTTCATACGTCAATTTAGGGTTACCCTTAAGTTTTTTATAAGTGTGTTCCACCTTCAGTAGGTTGTTCATTTCTTCTTCATAGTCACGTTTATTTAGAATTACCAGTCCCCCCCCCCCTTGTCTGCTGGGCATATAACGACTTCTTTCCTCTTACCTATTCTTTAATAGTCTTCCACACATTTTTAGTTTTTGTATTCTCTCTTGCAAGTTTGGCTAGGTCATCTTCAACCATTTTTTTAAAAGCTTCCATGCATTGATTCCCAGGTGTTTTCGGGTTGAATATGGAATTGTTTCTCAAATTGGTTTGTAAGTATGCTGACTCATCCCATATTCTACTATCTTTATTTAATAAAAAATGTTTCTTTTTATTGAGTTTTCTCATGAATTTTTGCAGGTCAATAAAGACCTCAAATTTATCCATGGGTTTGTCTGGAGCATATTTCAATCCCAGGTCGAGCACTTTAATTTCTTCGTCAGTAAACATAATGTTGCTGAGATTATATATTCCCTTCCCTAATGCTCTCTTCGTCGTTTTCTTCCTCCCTCCTCTGCTTCCTCTTGTCTGTCTCCTCTTTCTTGGTTTCTCTGTATGGGTGCCATGTCTCTTCCTTGGTTCCTGTCCCAGTATGTCCTTGGATGGGGATATTCTCCATGTTCCTGTGATCCATCCAGTCCTTGGGTATCCATCCCTCTGTGGTATCCACCTTGTGGGCCCCCTCTGTTCCCATTTGTTCCTCTCCATTCATTGCTCCTGTAAGGCACACAGGCTTTCCATCTTCCTGGCGGTCTGTCTTGTGGGCCCCCCTGGGAACCCTATGTTCTCTAAGTTCTCTTCCATACTGGGGTCCTCTTTCGTCCCTAGGGTTTCTCCCATAATGGGGGTATGTATCATAATGGTTGCCCCCTCTCAATGGTGAGAAACTGTTGTATGTAGGTATATTGTACCTTGGTGACATGGGGACTCTAGCCCCAAGGGGTTCCTGATAGTTGACACTCCTTGGTTCTGTTCTCTCTTGATACCAATTTGCTGGTCCGGGTCGTTGGCGGTTCCCTCATGTTATGTTAGTGTGATTGGGATGCTGAGGGGTATTTAATAATGGTCCCAGCAATGTAGTTTTCATATTGCCATCAGGGTTATCATCCATCATTGTGTCCTCCAAATCCTCAGTGGGGTCTCCTAGGGCTACCTGCCATTTATAGACCTTCATGTTATTATAGTCCAGGATGTCTCTTTTAAATTTTTTCAGTTTTTTTGCTTGTATATCAGTGTCATATTTCTTTATTATCTTTTGAAGTTCTTTTTCTTTATCCTTATATTCCTTATGGTTGGTGAATGGTAATAGCTGAGCCTTGATCTCTGCTATACTGGCCTCTATCAGCCTCGGTTTATACTGCCTTCTTTTGACAATGTTTTGTAATAATTCGTTTTCACATTTATTAAAGAAGGAATACCATGCCTCCATAAGCTCAGCATCATCAATGCTGTCATTGGGGTTCAAATCCCATCTGAGTCTTCTAGGGGTCATCTTTTCTCTAACGTATGTTTCTAGTTTGGCTATATCCCACCACACCCTGAGTTGTTTTTCCATAGTGTGCCTTAATTGTTTCATTAGGCTATGCATGTTTTGTGTATTGGTAACTAGCTCTTGGCTAAAGATACCCCCTATGTCCACATTCCTATTGTTCATATAACCAAAAATGTCCATAGCTGCAGACCAGTATTCACACCCTAAGGTGATCAGAACAAGTAAATAAATTAATTAGGAAGGTCTGCGCTTAGGATGTGTCTGAAGGTTGCAGCCTCCCCAAAAAACCCCCGTAAGAGGGCTCTAAAATATAAAAAGAAAGAAGATGTGAAGGGGTGAGTGGTGCTACCTATATTTCAAATAGTGCTCTACCAAATCGCTCTATAGTGGCTAAGTATTAAAAGACACCAGTGTTATTGTGGAATAAATTATAACAAAACAGTTTCCATAAAGGTGATAGTGTAATATCTATCACACCCCACCTACCCCAGTAGGTGAGTACTAAAAGTTATCACCAAAAATGTAATGGCTTACAAATTAGTGTATAAAACATCCAGACATGAATATCATGATAGTATAGTGAGCCTCTGCTTTTAACAGTGCGTATAGTGTCCAAGCCCAAAATACAGAATGTGAGTGAACCAAATCCAAATAAAAATGCAAAGAATCGCTTTTTCCGGTAAACGGAGCAATCATAAGATCGATTATCTGGATCTGGAGATCTTCAAAACAGGGAAAAGATTACGTACCAGGACTTTCTTCAAGGCAACCGAACTAAATGGGTACGTCCCGATGTCCAGTTGCCACCATCCGAAGTGGAAAGGGAATATACCCAAGGGCCAACTGCTTAGGTTGCGGAGAAATTGGGACACAATAGAAGACTTCCAACTACAGGCTGACATTCTAATTGAGGGGTTCCTTGAAAAAGGATACAAGCGAGAACATCTGGAAAAATTGAAGCTTAATATAGTGAGCATGGACAGAAATACTCTCCTTAATAAATCAATTAGAAAAGAAAACAAAATGGAGATGGCCTTTATAACAGGGTTTAATACTCAATATAAGGCCTTTGAGCACATCCTGAAAAAATATTGGCCTATATTGAAGGAGGACCATGTCCTCTCACAAATACTGCCCAACAAGCCAAAGTTTGTTTATAGGAGAGCACCTACTCTTTGGAACCACTTAGTCCATAATGTAGTTAACCCACCTAAAACAATTAAAATCTTTCCAGAAATGAAGGGTTTTTATAAATGCCAGAGGTGTCTAGCATGTAGAGTGAGTAAAAAACAACCTCGCAAAAGGGAATCTTTCAAGTCAAAAACTGACCATAGAGAATACCGGATAAGGGAACTAATTACATGTCACAGCACCCATGTCACCTACGTCATTGAATGGCCGTGCCACCTTCAGTATGTGGGCAGAACCACCCGCCCACTTTGTGTACGTATACAGGAGCATATCAAGAACATACGGAAGGGCTTCCCAAAACACAATCTATCATGCCACTTCGATGAGGTACACCACAGGGACCCCACTGGGTTAATATTTTATGGGATTGACCTCATCAAGGATCACTGGCGAGGAGGAAATAAAACCACCCTAGTATCTCCAAACGAAACAGCTTGGATCTACCGGTTGGGATCCCTTGCCCCCAAGGGCCTTAACCTGGACATAGACCTCAACTGCTTCATAGCCAATCCCTAATCCTGGTTTATGGTAGTATGATTTCTACTTTAGAAGTTATGTATATACCTCTGTACCACCCCCCATGCTAACTATGCTGTTCGTGCCCCCCCCCAATTGGTGGGGGGTCACGGTATATACATTATGTGGGTATGTGCAGAGGAATCTTTCAAGTAGGTGGAGTGGGTTCCAGAGTATTATCTGGGGCACACACGTTAGGAGGTTTAGTCTTACAATTTATACATATATACATTTTTACCTTTAACACCCAAACTTCTACCACAATTTATGGCCTGCCCCCCTGGTACCCTTACCCTCCTCCTTCTTTTTAGGGTCTGGGCTACCAGGTAATTGCAGGTATGCCAGCTAATTATTGAGCCAGGTTCAATAGGAAACTATTTGTAACTGCTGCCTTTTTGGATTAGGTGATTTATTTCTATTTTTATATGTATTTCTATTATTTTTATATTTCTATAGGTACTGTTACCTTTATTTTTAATTATATGGTTACCATCATCCTTATTTTACCCTTAACCCTACTCTGTGCCACTTTTTACACCCTACGGGCCAAAGGGCTTGAGTGATCAGCGATGGTTGATGGGTATCTAGACAGTTTTACTGGGTAATATCTGGCTTTGTTCTCTAAGTTTATCCTTAAGATGTTATCCTTAGCCACTTTGGGATTCTGGAGCAATTAGACTATATACTAATGGTACAAATGTATCTCTCACTACTATATTTACCCCGGTCTGTGTATTAACTGATTTTATTTAGGGTCTGGGCTACCAGGTAATTGGAGGTATGCCAGTTAATTGTTGAGCCAAGTTCAATAAGAAGCTATTTGTATTTGCTGACTTTTGCACTAGGCAATCTATTTTATTTTTATTTCTATTTTTATATCTCTATAGGTAATTTTTTTCCTTTATTCGTAATTCTATGTTTACCTTTATTTTCATTTTATCCTTAACCCTATTCTGTGTCACTTTTTACACCCTACGGGCCAAAGGGCTTGAGTAATCAGTAATGGTTGATGGGTATTCAGACAGTTTTACTGGGTAATATCTGGCTTTGCTCTCTTACTAAGTTTATCCTTAAGATTTTATCCGTAGCCACCAGGGGGATTCTGGAGCAATTAGATTATATACCAATGGTACAAATTTATCTTATATTGCTATATTTACTCCGGTCTCTGTATTAACTGACAAAAAAAAAAAAGTGGGGTTAGCCTGGATCAACCGCCACACTACATAAATATAAATATAGGCATATGTCAGGCAATCAACCACATAGAGAATGCGGGATACCATATGGGGATGCCCTATTGCTTACACGAAAAAAAACAAGAGAATAGATATCTCTCAAGAGGGCAAAGAAAACCCCCAGGCACTCTGAAAAAAACAAGCCAAATTTTATTAAACAAATTAATTAATAAACACCACACAATTAATTACTACAAAAGATTATAGAAAACGGGCTAAGGTGAGTAACTAGTACAGGCCCTAGCAATTAAAAAATGACAACGTTGTCGTTAAAAACAGGGGAGCCACGGCTATACATACCACATATACACACCATTCACCACTCATACACTGATGATAATGATTCAAAGTAGCAGGACTGCTATTGCTGAGATTAGTGAATCACTCTACAGGGGCGTGGTGTAGCGGGAGTGAGGGTATGTGTGGATGGGCCAATTAAGACCCCAATGATGGGGTACTGAGGTATATAGACTCTCCACATCAATACCCACCAGAAGAGTATCCTCTGGGAGTACAGACTGTGACAGTCTGGCAAGAACATCCCGACTATCACGGACAAAGGAGTCAAGTTTATTAACTAAATGCTTTATCATAGAATCCACATATTTACCAGTTTTTTCCAAAGGGCCTTTAATGGCAGAAACACAAACTGCTATCGATACTGCTGCCTATCTGCCTATATGCATGAACTGTCAGTTATTGCCGGTCTCTTTTGCTGTGTCCCTCTGGGCTAGTATTTTATGGTCCTGGTCAGCTTCTGCTCTGTTCTATCAGGCTCTATTGGCCCTATAAGGACTTCCATTATCCTCTCCATCCACACATACCCTCACTCCCGCTACAACACTCCCCTGTAGAGTGATTCACTAATCTCAGCAACAGCAGTCCTGCTACTTTGAATCATTATCATCAGTGTATGAGTGGTGAATGGTGTGTATATATGGTATGTATAGCCGTGGCTCCCCTTTTTTTTAACGACAACGTTGTCATTTTTTAATTTCTAGGGCCTGTACTAGTTACTCACCTTAGCCTGTTTTATATAATCTTTTGTAGTAATTAATTGTGTGGTGTTTATTAATTAATTTGTTTAATAAAATTTGGCTTGTTTTTTTCAGACAGTGCCTGGGGGTTTTCTTTGCCCTCTTGAGAGATATCTATTCTCTTGGTTTTTCTCTGTATTAACTGATCTATGTTTATGAAGTTTATGGTACTATTAAGGGAGAGCGGGTGTATTATTATCTACCTTCACCTGAAACCATATTTGGTCCGCCCCAGGATGGGCTCCTATTTAACATCGTTATGCGATGCATGGGTTTCCTGGGTCCCAGTATTAGCTGGGCAGGTCGGTTTTAAGTTACAAGCCACTCTCCCTTATAAAATACATGATGTGCAGTGGTAAGACATCGCTGCTGAAGACGTCTATGATGAAACGCATATGGCATCACTACGCACAGCACGTGACTTCCAGGAAGCTGAGCAAGTGGGTGGAACGCAACCAGAGTGCATGCTGTCCACCTACAGCTCGGTTGCCTATGCTTTATACCGGCAAGTGCAGCCCCTATGGGAGAATTACGCTGCATGAACTGCATTTTTTCTAATCCATGAGATAAATTTTGGTCCAAAACCCAATTTGCCAAGAAGGGAGAATAAATAGTTCCATTCTACAGAATCAAACGCCTTTTTGGTGTCTAAAGACGTTATTACTCTTTTGCCCTTATTCACGTGTTGGGTCTGCAGATTGACATATAATCTACGCAAGTTCATTTGGGTAGAGCGGCCGGGTATGAATCCTGTCTGATCTGAATTAATTAGTTTAAGGATCACCGACTTTAATCTACCGGACAATATTTTGATTGATCAGAGAGATTGGCCTGTATGACTCGCATTCTTGCAGATCCTTCCCAGGTTTGGGGATCACTACAATTAAAGCCTCCCACATAGATTCTGGTAATATGCCTTCCTTTTCTGCTGCTATAAAAATTTTTTAGAGAGTTGGTGTCAGTTTCTCTTTATGTAACTGGTACCACTCAGCCGGGAACCCATCCAAGCCAGGCGATTTGCCTGGTTTGAAGGAGGAGATTGCGCCACTTATTTCCTCCAGTGATATTGGTTGCTCCAAAATCGCATTTTCTGAACTAGCGAAGGGAGGGTTAAATTCTCTATATGAAGTGCTAATTCCTGATAACTATGTTGGGTCTGTGTCTGGTATAGGGTTCAGTAAAAATTCAGAAAGGTGTTTAGAATCTCCTGAGTAGGGATGAGCCGAACACCCCCCTGTTCGGTTGCACCAGAACTTGCGAATAGGCAAAAAATAGGCAAAAATGTCTATGGGACTCGAACATGAATAATTAAAAGGCTTATTTTGCAAGGCTTAATTTTAAAGGCTTATATGCAAGTTATTGTCATAAAAAGTGTTTGGGGACCTGGGGCCTGCCCCAGGGGACGTGATGGGGACAAGGGCCTCATCCCCACAACCCTTGCCCGGTGGTTGTGGGGGTCTGCGGGCAGGGGGCTTATCGGAATCTGGAAGCCTCCTTTAACAAGGGGACCCCCAGATCCCGGCCCCCCTGTGTGAAATGGTAAGGGGGTACCCCTATCATTTCACAAAAAAGTGTCAAAAATGTTAAAAATGACAAGAGACAGTTTTTGACAATTCCTTTATATAAAGTCTTCTTCTTTCCATCTTCTTTCTTCTATTTTCTTTCTTCTATCTTCCTTCGGTTTCTTCCTCCATCTTCTTCTTCCTCTGGTTCTTCCTCTGATCCTCTGCTTCTTGCTCCGGTGTTCTCGTCTGGCATCTTCCTCCGCAGCGTCTTCTTCCCTTCTTCATTCTCAGGCCGCTCCGCATCCATGATGGGAGGCTTCCGCTGTCTGATGCTTCTCATCTTCTGACACTCCTTAAATAATAGAGGGCGGGGCCGGTGACCCCGCCCCCTGTGACGCACGGGGACTTGACGGGGACTTGACGGGGACTTCCCTATGGGTTTCCCTGTGACGTCAAAGGGGACGGAGTCCCCTGGTTACGTAATGGGGTGCTGGGATCTGGGGGTCCCCTTGTTAAAGGGGGCTTCCAGGATCCAATAAGCCCCCCGCCCGCAGACCCCCACAACCACCGGCAAGGGTTGTGGAGATGAGGCCCTTGTCCCCATTAACATTTTCCCATTAAATGTTGAGGGCATGTGGCCTGGTACGGTTCAGGAGTTGGGGGCACTCTCTCGTCCCCCCCTCTTTTCCTGCGGCCTGCCAGGTTGCGTGCTCGGAGAAGGGTCTGGTATGGATTTTTGGGGGACCCCACCCCATTTTTTGACCTGAAGGGTCTGGTATGAGGGGGACCCCCACGCCATTTTTTTTTACATTTTGGCACGGGGTTCCCTTTAATATCCATACCAGACCTGAAGGACCTGGTATGGAATTTAGGAGGACCCCGCAACAATTTTTTTAAATTTTGGTTTGGGGTTCCCCTGTGGGGAAATCCCATGCCGTTTTTATCAATAAACTTTTATGTGTATTGTCGGACCGACAATTCATTAATAGCCACGAGTAGTTTTAAATGACTTTTTTCCTTTGAAATGTAATTTTGCTGTCAGACTGTTCTAAACACAGACAACATGCGCCCCTTTACAGGCATACTATAGACACCCCCCAGGTACGAAATTCAAAGGAATATTACACTTTTATTGTTTCACTTTAAGCATTAATAAAATCACTGCTCCCAAAGAAACGGCCGTTTTTAAAACTTTTTTTCATTGATCCATGTCTCCTGCAGGACCCAGGTCCCCAAACACTTTTTATGACAATACCATGTATATAAGCCTTTAAAATTAGTACTTTTGATTTGACTTTTAAAGGGTGTTCCGTAGCTTTCGAATTTTCCACGAACACCCCAAATTGTTCACTGTTCGGCGAACTGGCGAACAGCCGACATTCGAGTCGAGCATGAGTTCGACTCGAACTCAAAGCTCATCCCTACTCCTAAGATTCCCCTACCACCTCACCAGTTGGTTTTCTGAGTTTCATTAACAAAATCGGGGTATTAAGTGGTCTCGCTAAGAAGGATAGGAGATGACCACTCTTGCCGCCAAACTCAAAAAAGACCTATTCTGGCGTAGTTGTTTTTTAACAGTGTGTTCAGTTAAAAGTAAGTTGTATTGTCGTGTTTTGTCTTGCCAAGATTTGTATTTACCAGGTGACGAGTCATGTATATATTCTACTTCAGCGTCAGCGGCCTTTACCTCTGCATCTTTCATATCAGGGTTGAGCGCTTTAGAGAAATTCCTCGTCTCCGTGGCAAACACCCCTCTCATAGTTGCCTTAAAGGCATCCCATTGATTGGCCAACGGTGTTGTTCTGTCCACCAGATATCTTGCTGATTATTTGTACCTTATTTGTACCTGTGTTGTGAAATTTCATGCAAAATGTGTAATTTACTTAAGACAATCATATGTGGTGTGCAGGCTCCATCTAGCTTCCTTTTTGGTATTGCTGCAGCTCTGTTTATCTGTTTATTTGTATGTGTAGTTGAGGAAGTTGTCAGCAAGCAGGGAATTCTGGGTAGAATCTTAACAGGAAGTGAAACATCCACCATTTTGTGAGAAGACATTCAGGAAACAACACATGTATTTTTCTATCTATCACCATCACCCCTTAGAGAACTTAAAAAGTAAGTTTTTACTATCCCATCTTGTACTGTATATCGTTGTTTATGCAATGTATGCTGTATTGTATGCAATATTATACTTATTGAGGTCTATTTCTGTTATTTTGTAGTTTCACCTGGCTTGTTCTAATAAAACTGAGATCAAAGAAATATGGTATCTACAGTTATTGGGATAAGTAGGTTTTGCTAGCTGTCCCAGAGACAGAACAGTGAAATTTTTAAGCTGACCTCTGAAGGGAAGATAAGCCGACTTCGGAAGTCTGTACAGCCCGGGGCTATTCAGTATCCATACAGTCAGAAGCCTTAAAGATACAGGCCTGCGGAAGGCGAAGCAAGCAGCCACGCTACACAGAGACGTGCTCTGTCAAGCAGCAACGACACTAGAACGGTCTCTATACAGCAAGACAGCTTCTTCCCCGCAGCCATGTCTCACAGTGGGACATCTTCTTACAAAACACGTTCATGAGCAAGCTCATCTAAGTCATCTGTTGCAAATGCAGCAGCTATCGCCCGTTCAAAAGCTGAAGCAGCAAAAGCCAGGGCCAAATTTGCAGACCAAGAGTTGCAAATGAAAAAAGAAAAGGCCCGCCTTGATGCAGAAAAGATGAAACAGGAACAAGAGAGAGAGAAGGATAGAGTACACTTAGAGCAAGAAAGAGAGAAGGAAAGAATATGCTTGGATCAAGAAAGAGTACGCATGGAACAAGAGCGAGAACAAGAAAGAGTGCGCATGGAACGAGAGAGAGAGGGAAAGAATACGCCTGGAGGAAGAGCTAGCCCAGCAGAAAGCATCTCTGAAATTGCAGCAAGCTATCTTAGACGCTAACATGGAGAAACTGGCAGTAGAAGGAGATGCTGCCACCGCCATTGCAGAAGCATAAACTTTAGAAGCAGCTGTCTTCAATGAGCTAAGAGTAGGCAGCAGCATACCGGGTCTAGAGGAGGACCAACATGATTCTTCGCAACACACGTCAGATTATGTCTACCAGCACTGGGACCCAAGCAGCATCCCACAACAAGAAATTAAATATGACGTCGGTGAGTCACATCAAATAAAGCAGCAATAAGACGACCTGGGACCCCAGCGCTACAAGCAAGAAAAATCTGACAGAGTTCCAGATTTTCCAGTTACAACCAAACCTTCTACTCCACAAGGTACCCAGCTTTCATACAAACATCAAACACCGGTCTTCACTCCAAAGGTGTATGCAACGAGCCGTTACGAACTGCCAACCTTATGCAAGTTTGAGCCCAGCGCGCCTAAAGAAGAGACTTCTATCAGGTATGCCTTTACACCACACCACAATACACCAGCAGCCTACCCCAATGCCAATCAGGCTACTGCAGACGTGGCCAAGTTCCTGGCCAAAAGAGAATTAGTTACCCAAGACTTGTCAAATTCAGTGATCTCCCCCAACACTACAGGGCATGGCGATCTGCTTTCCAGAGTGCTATTCAAGGTCTAGATCTATCCTGCAAGGACCAGATAGACCTCCTCATAAAGTGGCTTAGCAATTATTCTGTTGAACATGCCAAAAGGATCAGAGACATTAACATAAACCACCCTGAGATAGGCCTTGCAAACATCTGTAACAGACTGGATAGATGTTATGGCTCACCAGAGGCTATAGAGAGTACACTGTTTAAAAGGATAGAAGACTTCCCAAAAATACCTGGCAGAGGTTACCAAAGACTCAGAGAATTCAGGGACCTGTGTATGGAGTTACAAGTGGCTAAAGCAGAAGGAGACTCACCTGGCCTTTCTTATCTTGACTCTGCTAGAGGTATTAACTTCTTAGCACAGAAACTTCCTTATGAGTTACACAAAAGATGGATTACTCATGGCTGTAACTACAAACGAAAACACAATGTGCCTTTTCCACCCATTAGTGAGTTTGTAGATTTTGTAGACAGACAAGCAGGAGGGAAAGATGACCCCAGCTTAATTATTCCAGTGTCGTATTCCACTTCTTCTGGCCCTAAACAACTCAGAGCTCCAGTAGCAGTGCACAAAACTAACATTTCTTCCCACAGATTTGCACAGTCTCAGCCAGAGGATCAAGACAGCGACCCTACTAAGTTCTGCCCTCTACATAAGATGCCACATCCTTTTCTGAAATGCAGAGCCTTCAGGACAAAGACCATCCAGGATTGCAAAGCTTTCCTCAAAGAGAACAACATCTGTTACAAGTGCTGCTCTTCGTCCACACATTTCACCAAGGACTGTAAGGCCAGTGTCAAATGTACAGAATGTGACAGCACAGAGCACACAGCTCTGCACCCAAGGCCTACTCCAAGAACTTTCCCACCTGCTCATAGGTGACACGTCCCATTCATAGTTTAATCCGGAGGGCTGTCGGGTATCTAAAATGAAAATCCATTTCACCTCTTGCCTGCATAAAATATTAAATTTGTCCCCTCTAGATGTTTTTTTGATTATCTAAATCCCCTGGATAACGAGACTTGTGGTGTCTTTCTGTTGATGGACATTCCAATGTCGTGCTATGTTAGTTGGATGGTCTTTTGTGATGTCATAAAGGTGGTCATAAAGCCTATCTTTTAGCCTACGTGTAGTCCTACCGACATACTGTGTTTTGCATATTGTACAGGTCATAACATATACAATGTACCGTGTGTTGCAGTTTATAAAAGAACGTATCTTATGACTATTGCCTGTAGAGGCTGATACAACGGTATCGCCTTTATGAATGAAAGGACAGTAGGCATCACCAGAAAGACACCACAAGTCTCGTTATCCAGGGGATTGAGAAAATCAAAAAAACATCTAGAGGAGGGGACAAATGTAATATTTTATGCAGGCAAAAGGTGAAATGGATTTTCATTTTAGATACCCGACAGCCCTCTGGATTAAACTATGAATGGGACATGTCACATTTTTATTAGAATAGTTAGAGGATCACCAGCTGCATTAATGTACACTTCAGTAGTTTCCATTGGTAGAACATTACAATAGGTCTAAATTCACCAGACATTTGAGTATTGCAACATGAGGAGAGAGGGTCAGGCTGAATGGCTTTTTGCCCTCCTGTCCTCTGAGGTGCCTTCTCCTGTCCATCCTTCTGATCCCCCTCAAGATACCCCTCATAGGGCCAGAAGACAGGCTCGCCCGCCTTCCCGCCTGAGCCCTATTCCCTCTAGGGCCTCGTACTGTGCCTCCCTCCTTCTTCTCCCTCCGCTCCCCCTTTGGCTTCAGGTGTCTGTGCTTCCCCGGCGGGGAAGCATGTCGCCTCTGCCCGCTCTCGTCGCCCCCCCCCAGCAGCTGTCATCCCCGAACAGTAAGGCCGCGACTCGGGCCTCCCCACGCTGCCCCTGCTCGCGTAGTCCCCACGCTGGTACTCGCCCACCCTCTCCCCTGCCTGTGTTGTGGATCAGGGCCGTGCCGGAACCGTAGCGCTCCCCAGCTGCTTCCCGCCTGACATGCCGGCGATCGTACCTGTACCCACCCCTGCGGATGGCGGGGGGGTTTTGGTCGGTCGTTCCCTGCGTTCCTTCGCCCGGAGATCTTCCAGGAGGAGGGGGCGTAGGGGACAGCTCCGTTCGCCTGGCCCCTCAGCTTCCTCCGCCGCTGTCAGTCCTGGCCCCCTGGATGGGGGTTCCGCCGGGGACTCGGAGCTGGATCAGCTCCCTCTAGTGGACAAGATGCTCCCTGTGCCAGGCTGGGAGGGAGTTTTAAATTCAACAGCACATCTGGTTGATACTAGGGGGGTCGCAGTGCGTCGGGTAGAGTTGCCACTGACTACAGCACAGTGCAAAATCCCCCTGCGCCCTCCTGGGCGGGAGCACCGTCGGATACCAGGCCGTCCCGTGCGCAAGGTCTAGCGTTAGGGACTCCCCCTGCGCCCGCACGGGTGGGCGACCGGTTCCCCCCTCAGCATTTCATGTTGCTGGGTCCAGAATAGGATATGGCACCTCTGCGCCCGGCAGGGCGAGCGATGCACTCTTAACCCTTCCTCCTCAGCCACTCCGTGCCCACCGGCATCCTCCCGTGCCCTGCAGGGCGGAGGACGGTCATGCACCTTTGACCTCCATCCTGTCGCTGGGGCAGATGCTCCCCTACGTGCCCAACCAGGCCGGAGGTCCAGATGGGATGCCTGCCGCTGTTACCCGGCCTCGTCTCTCCACGCCCAACAGGGCGGGAGATCTCGGCTCCAGACCCGGGCTGGCGGCAGCACCCGCCCCGGGTCAGCCGGATGGAGCCGTTGCTCAGCCACCGTCCTTGGCCAGTTGGACTCTTCCGGGTCTTTGGTTGGACCCCCGCCCCTGGACCTTTCCTTGGGTCGTGACAGCCCTGCAGAACACGGCTTCGCGGGTCTTCAGAGAGCTGGCCGCCTCCGTCTCCAGCCTTCCAGAATCGTTCTGGTATCGGATTCGCCGCCGGGCCCAGCGGCTGGTCGTCCATCATCGGTAATGCCTCCGCAAATAAGTGAGTATGACTGCGAGTTAATTTGGGGTAGGTCAGCTGACGCTTCCGTATCGGGCCCGGAGGACCGCATAGCGTCAGTCATCGGTTCTTTCCAGTATGGGAGTTTCGGGCTCGTCGCCCGGTCCCATCTCCGCTTACGGGGATGCTTTGTGGGCGGTGGCGCCTACTGGCACCCGTCTAATAGAAGAGATGAAAGAAAAGATATGGCGATGCGAATTTGCCGATTTTCTCGCCCTCATCCCGCCGGATAGGGAGACTATCGACAAATCTCGACGGGTTGACGTATCGGCTCAGGGTGACAAACCAAAACAGCTTCCTAGGACTTTTGGGAACTGGCTGCAAGGGTTCTGTGCCTACGTGGGAGTGCTCAGTGAGCGGTTCCCGGAGTTGGCAACTTCGCTGTTTTGCTATTTATATCTTATTTAGGGTTCATACAAGGTTTATGGGGGCCAGTGTTGGTTCCATTATGACACTCAATTTCGCCAAAAAATGGCGGCACGAGAGGAGTTTTGTTTTGATTGTCAGGACGGTGGCCTGTGGTTGCTGCTTATGTGCCCCCACAGGCCTTCGTCCTTTCAGTCCGTGGTCAGCGCTCCACAATCCGGAGCGTCGGTCGCTCCGAAAAAGGGTATCTGCTGGCTTTTCAATGAAAGCCACTGTAAGTGGTACTCCGCCTGTCGTTTCAGGCATGAGTGCTCCAGTTGTGGGGGGGTGCACCCCACCAGCTTGTGCTTCCGGAAAGGCAAGCAACCGCTTCCCAGAACGGGAGCCAAGACTGACCTTCCTAAACCAGAGGACGCCGGTGAACGTCTTAGAGATGCTTCCCTGGCTCGACCAGTACCCCCTTCCTAGGGAGGCCCTGATTCTGGGGGACGGCTTGGACCATGGTTTCTGGATCCCCTTTTCCCCATCAGACGCCCCGACCATGTCTCCAAATTTAAAATCAGCGGTGGAATTCGAGTCCGTCGTTGCCGAGAAGCTTCAGAAGGAATTGGACCTGGGGCGAATGGCAGGTCCCTTTGACCTTCCCCCTTTCCACAACCTGAGGGTATCTCCCCTCGGTGTGGTTCCCAAAAAGGCGGAGGGAAAATTCCATCTTATTCATCATTTATCCTACCCTTCTGGCTCCTCGGTGAACGACGGCATCGACAGGGAGGAATCCAGGGTACATTATGCGTCTTTTGACAGGGCGCTCCAGCTGGTTAGGACAGCGGGGCAGTCTGCACTTCCGGCAAAGGCGGACATCGAGTCCACTTTCCGCCTCCTCCCAGTCCACCCTGACTGTTTCCATCTCCTGGGTTGCTATTTTCAAGAAAGCTATTTTTTCGACATGTGCCTTCCTAGGGGTTGTGCCATCTCGTGTTATTTCTTTGAACTATTTAGCAGCTTCCTTGAATGGGTGGTTGGTGGTTCCTCTTCGTGGGTCCAGCGGGCAGTGGGCAGTGTAAACGCCTACTCTCTGTTTTTCAGGATACGTGCCGGCTTTTCGCCGCTCCACTGTCCCCTGACAAGACTCAGGGCCCCGTCATGATGTTGTCGTTTCTAGGAATAGAGATAGACACAGTGGCGATGGTTTTTCGGCTGCCTAGTGACAAGCTGACCAGGCTGCTCTCATTGGTTCGCTTGGCAAAAGGGGTGAAAAAATTACAGTTGAAACTACAATCGTTGCTGGGTCACCTGGTTTTCGCCTGTAGGGTCATACGGATGGGGAGAGCCTTCTGTAGGCGCCTGTTGTGGGCGACGAAGGGCGTGACAGCCCCTCACCACTATGTCAGGATCACCAAGCCCATCCGTGACGACTTGAGGATTTGGCTATCCTTCTTGCGGACTTACAACGGGCAGTCGTGCTGGTTGCGGGAGGAAGTGCCGAAAACACAGCTGGAGTTATATACCGATGCAGCAGGCTCCTGTGGGTTCAGCGCTTTCTTTCAAGGGGAATGGGCTGCTGAATGCTGGCCAGCCTCATGGGCCCGAATGGATTTGTTGCGCAACCTCACCCTACTGGAGCTGTTTCCGATTATTGTTGCCGTTGAGCTTTGGGGTGAACGGTTGCGCAATCACCAGGTTGTCTTCTGGTCGGATAATATGAGTGTGGTGCAGGTAGTGAACAAGCAGTCAGACAGTTCTCCTCCAGTCGTTTCGCTGCTACGGTTTTTAGTTTTAAAATGTTTACATTTCAACATTTGTGTTAGGGCCAGGCATGTTCTGGGTGCCTCAAATGATATTGCCGATGCTCTTTCTCACCAACAGTTATACACGCTGGTGGGAATGGTGTTGGTTATGCGCGATCTGTGGACATCATCTCAGCTATTAAAAGTGACATTGCCCAATGTTATGCTTCATTTACCAACTAAATCTTTGTTTGGTCAGAAATTGTGCCTCGCTCTGTATGGGCACGAGATGTCCCTGGCCCCCATCTGAAACACTTTCATCGGAAAGTCAATGTGTTGTGGTCCGCCACAAAGACCTAGAAGGTGACAATACCGATTTGCTGAGAAGGGATGGAGTTCATCTCAATGATATCGGGTTGGACATCTTTAACCTGGGTCTTCAGAGGGGTGTGGAACAAGGGGTGTGCGGTGGGGAGCCCATCAGTAGCTTACTGACAGGCGGGTGGCGGTTTTTGGTGACCTTGTCAGCAAACATGGCTGTAATAGGTACGCCCTTCATGTTAATTGGGAGATAGACGGCCAGTCTGGCACTTATGGTAAGGACAGGCCCCCCAGTTATCTCCCTTTCACCATTTCGAATTGGGTGCTCACAGCGCAACTGTGACTGGCACTGTTGGAATGTTTAATGTTATATGTTCAAGTTAATAAAAGCTGTGGCCTTGCCCTTTCCAACATTAATGGTTGTAAGCGGTTTTTATTGGATGGGACGAAGGGGTAAGGTTAAAAGTTGGCTGTAAAATGGTATGGTATGGGACCTGGGCTTATTGCACCTCAGCAGTCATGCAGACCTCTTGAACCCCTTGGGAAAGAGAGCCCTGACTGATGGGGGCATAACCAGGGCGGAGTAGGTGACTATGGGGTCACTGCGGATTGGTGGTGGGACGGGACAGGGTTGGGCCTGAGCTCACTAGTGTGGCGCCCCAGGGGATTCTGGGTCTTTTCGGAAGAAGATTGGTAAGAGCTGCCCACCCTCCCACCCTAATTATGGTTGATATGTCACAGCTTGCTGCGGTTTTTGGTGACCTTGCCAGCAAACATGGCTGTAATTGGTACGCCCTTCATGTTCATTGGGAGATAGACGGCCGGTCCGGCACTTATGGTAAGGACAAGCCCCTCAGTTATCTCCCTTTCACCATTTGGAATTGGGTGCGTACAGCGCAACTGTGACTGGCACTGTTGGAATGTTTAATGTTGTATGTTCAAGTTAATAAAAGCTGTGGCCTTGCCCTTTCCAACAATTATGGTTGTAAGCGGTTTTTATTGGATGGGACGAAGGGGTAAGGTTAAAAGTTGGCTGTAAAATGGTATGGGACCTGGGCTTATTGCACCTCAGCAGTCATGCAGGCCTCTTGAACCCCTTGGGAAAAAGAGCCCTGACTGATGGGGGCATAACCAGGGCGGAGTAGGTGACTATGGGGTCACTGCGGATTGGTGGTGGGACAGGACGGGTTTGGGCCTGAACTCACTAGTGTGGCGCCCCAGGGGATTCTAGGTCTTTTCGGAAGAAGATTGGTAAGAGCTGCCCACCCTCCCGCCCTAATTATGGTTGGTATGTCACAGCTTGCTGCGGTTTTTGGTGACCTTGCCAGCAAACATGGCTGTAATTGGTACACCCTTCATGTTAATTGGGAGATAGACGGCCGGTCCGGCACTTATGGTAAGGACAGGCCCCTCAGTTATCTCCCTTTCACCATTTGGAATTGGGTGCGTACAGCGCAACTGTGACTGGCACTGTTGGAATGTTTAATGCTATATGTTCAAGTTAATAAAAACGGTGGCCTTGCCCTTTCCAACAATTATGGTTGTAAGTGTTTTTTATTGGATGGGACGAAGGGGTAAGGTTACAAGTTGGCTGTAAAATGGTATGGTATGGGACCTGGGCTTATTGCACCTCAGCAGTCATGCTGTTGTGTTTCTAAACAACATGGCATCGGATTAGATGGGAAGTTGCTAGTGAGCCGTGTGCTGCAGCACATGGAGTGAGACTCTCTCCTTTGGCCCTCGCTCTGAGAACGGGGCATAGCATATGCTCCAAAGATTATATGTTTTAGCTCCAGTTGTTAGCTTTATCTCAATAGATGATAGATATTCAATGATACCAACATCGTGGTTTATTTAGTTTATAACTCACCATGTCATTTAGTTATACTAATATCATCATCATTGTCATGTTGTTTTGAGGGCTTATACTTGTCATATTGTATGTTCGAGCATTTTCAACATTCACACACCCGTGCACCCCATTGTCTGGTCGTTCTACGGAGCGCACTATCGAGGAACATGAAAATAGAGAAAATAAAAGAGAAAATAATGAATATAAAAGAAAGAGTAATAGATAATTGCTCTTGTAACTTTTCAAGAATATTGATACTATTTTGATATTTTCCAGAAGGGGTCCACTGGTATGTGAGTGCGGTTCGCATATTTTCAGCACGATTGATACTAATTGTTGTACCACACAGTGTATACATTTACAACTTTTTGGTATACACTTTTTGATGGTTTTTCATTTTATATATATTTTTATGTTGATACATTTAATTCATATTATTTTCATCATTACATTAATATGTGTGGTTTACTTAAAATCAATCCTAAGTAGTGTGCTGGTTACTGCGACTGTCTAGAGTTTTATTATATACAAAAAACTTTTAAATTCACTGATTTTTATTTATATTCTTCGCTCTCTGGGCGCTAGAAGGTTAATACATTTAACGGGGATGATATGTGGGTTTTTCTGCCTTGCCCTTTGTTCATTGTCAGGTGTATGTTTTTAATTACCTACCTGTTATATGTTTTTGCTGTGATAACCTTCTACTTAGCTATGAGTAAGCAACGGCTGATGTGAAACGCCTTAACTAGCAGCTGTCCTGTGTCATCCACTTTTTATGTGACCTGTTTGTTCACAAAATATTTTTGCTACAATAAAGGTGCTTTTTTCACAGAAGTGCGGCCATCTAGGCTTCTGCTTTTTTGTCTTCCACTAATTGTGCAGAGCCAGCACCTGTGAGGCTGAGGGAAGACGTTCAACATTGTTCAAAAGTGGTCATCCTGTGAGCTGCTTTATCTCTTCACCAGAGGGTCTAACTTTGTAAGAGCAGTAAAAGAACTTCAAATTCCTTCTAATTTGGACGTTCTCAGAGTAGAAAGATACTTGAGTGAACAAGACTGCACGTGGATCTTCAAACCACCTCACTCTTCTCACATGGGAGGTGTTTGGGAGAGGATGATAGGCATAGCCCACAGAATTCTTGACTCTATCTTCCTACAAGTAGGAACTGCAAGGCTTACTCACGAATGTTTAGTGACATTTATGGCAGAGGTTACAGCAATCATTAACGCCAGACCTTTGACATCCATTTCAAGTGACTCTGAGGATCCAGTGGTCCTCACACCAGCCATGTTACTCACGCAAAAGACTAGTCTTGCCGGTGCTCCAGCTGGAGAGTTTTGTGAGAAGGACCTTTACAAACGTCAATGGAGACAAGTACAAACCCTTGCCAATAACTTCTGGAACTGGTGGAAGGAACAATATATATCTACTCTACAAGTAAGGAGGAAGTGGCACACTGAAAAGCCTAATCTTAAACCTGGTGATGTTGTGCTCATGAAAGATTGCCAGACACTAAGGAATATGTGGCCTTTAGGTTTCATCACCAAAGTACTGCCAAGCAAGGATAATCGTGTCCATAAGGTCGAGGTCAAGATCTTTCAACAGAATGAGGTTAAAGTGTTCTTGAGACCAGTGACCGAACTTATTCTGTTGCTTTCTATGGAGGACTCTGTTAGTGACATCAATTGATGTCAGGCGGGGAGTGTTCTGTCCACCAGATGTCTTGCTGATTATTTGTACCTTATTTGTACCTGTGTTGTTAAATTTACATGCAAAATGTGTAATTTACTTAAGACAATCATATGTGGTGTGCAGGCTCCATCTAACGTTCCTTTTTGGTATTGCTGCAGCTCTGTTTATCTATTATTTATTTGTATGTGTAGTTGAGGAAGTTGTCAGCAAGCAGGGAATTCTGGGTAGAATCTTAGCAGGAAGTGAAACAGCCACCATTTTGTGAGAAGACATTCAGGAAACAACACATGTATTTCTCTATCTATCGCCATCACCCCTTAGAGAACTTAAAAAGTACGTTTTTACTATCCCATCTTGTACTGTTTTTTGTTGTTTATGCAATGTATGCTGTATTGTATGCAATATTATACTTATTGAGGTCTATTTCTGTCATTTTGTAGTTTCACCTGGCTTGTTCTAATAAAATTGAGATCAAAGAAATATGGTATCTACAGTTATTGGGATAAGAGGTTTAGCTAAGCTGTCCCAGAGACAGAACAGGTGTTTCCATCCCATTCTTCTTCCAATAGTGGTCAATACTCGTTTTGCATTTTATAGTAATGTAATCCTCCTGGAGTCAGTTTGTATTCATCTGCCACTGTCTGCTTCCCCGTGGAGCGCTTAGATCCAATTTAACCTCCACGGGAGAATAGTCTGATATAGCTCTAGGGAGATGTCTGACATCAGATATATATGGAAGACCATCCATGGATGATAGCACTAAGTCTATTCTAGAAAGTGTCTTGTGGGTCTCAGAGTTACACGAGTACTTCCTGACTCCAGGGTTTCTTTGTCTTTATAAGTCTGTGAGAGCATAACTCTCCAACCAGGAGGATAGGTTATGGGGAGAGTCAGAAACATTCCCATGTCTGTCCAGAGCACCATCTGACACTGCATTAAAATCTCCTAGGAGTAATAATGGGCCCTGTGCAATCAATACAGCTTCCTTGGTAATATTATCTAATATTGGGAAAGAGAATGGGGGTGGAACATAGACACATACCAATGTTAAAGACGCATTATATATTTGGCATACCAAAATAGCATATCTACCATTTGGATCCAGCTTGACCTGTAATATGTGCGCTGCAGCCTTTTTGGTGACCAGAATAGCAACATCTCTAGATTACATGAAGTATTCAGAATGAAGTACTCTCATTACATTAGCTCTTTTCAATGCCATAACCTTAGATCCCTGCAAATGTGTTTCTTGCAATAATATAGGGTTTATACCTTTTTATGAAATCAAATATGAGAGATCTCTTAATCTTTGAATTAATACCACGTACGTTCCATGACAATAATGTTATCTTACCCTCCATTTATATGTAGAGGAGATGGATGTAGTATATCTGGGGGTAACTGCTTGTGAGTCAGATCCTTATTGACCATACCTCCTGTGGGGAGAGAACAAAACACACCAGCAGCACATAGCACAAACCAACACTTAACAGTAACATGAACCCCTCCCATCCCACCCTGCACACAACCCTAACTTGTGTGCCTGACTCCCATAACCATAAGGAAGAAAAATTAAAGTGACCTTGGGGGGTCACAGGTCTCTAATAAGATCAGAAACACCACATAATTATAGGTGGGGTGTTATGTAAAATTTGAATCTCGACCAACTCAAAGAACCTGAAATAGTCCAGCTAGGAGCTAGCTGACGAGAGAGGAGAGAGAAAAAAAAATGTAAAAACCAATGGGGAAAAAAAAGGACCCCTCAAAAAAAACAAAAGGTAAACAAAGTCACCAATAGTTCTTATCCTTTCCCTCTCTCTCTTATATCGGCAACAGTTCAGAGAAGTGGTGATTTCAAATGTATACAGAACCCGGCGGGACAATTCGCCATATTAATGTAGTACGAGATGATATGATGGGCAAGTTCGTCACTATACGATGGCAGAGGTGTCCATGTTGTGAACATCATGTGTACACATCGTTTATCTCTTGATCCATTTACTGGTGCTCATCTGGGCTGCGGCGCCCCCTGGTGTCCAACCATCTTGAGGCCCCCATGGGGGTGTTAAAGAACGACAAATTCCCACCATCCACCACTCTTAATTTTGCCGGGTACAGCATACTATAAGTAAGTTGCAAGTCTCTGAGTCTTTTCTTCACATGAATGAAGCTGGCTCTTTGTTTCTGTGTGGCCACAGAGAGGTCGGGATAGATGGAAATGCAGTTCCCATTGTATTACAATTCACCTCCAATACGAGCTGCTCTAAGTATGCTTCAACGATCTCTGAGGTGTAAAATGTGGGCAATCATAGGGCGCGGATGTGCTCCAGGGGGAGGAGGTTTAGAAGGAATCCTGTGTGCCCTTTCTATGGTGACTAAGTGGGAGAAAGTAGTGTCAGCCATATTATCTTTAAGCCAGAGCTCTAGGAAATCTTCTGGCTGCGTTCCCTCAGCTTTTTCAGGGAAACCTACAAAGCGGACATTGTTCCTCCTTTGTCTGTCTTCCATGTCTCCCAACTTATCTGTGTGAGCATTTATTTCTCTGTGTAGATGTTGTACCTTATCCTCCATAGGAGGCACCACATCCTCCATGTCACTAATTCTTTGCTCTGCTTCTGAGGCCTTCTCTCTAATGGTCTGTACATCCTGCTTCAGAAAGGACATTTCTGCCCTCATCCCATCAATGTGCTCAGTCAAAGTAGTTCGGCATGTGTAAATATCCTCCATGATTTGTTTTAATGAGGGTTCCTCTGCTCCATCTGCCAGATCTGTGCCCCTTGTACCTGCATGGGGAAGTCTGTCCAGGGACAAGCCTCTTCTCCTACCCGGAGATCTGCGGGGTAGTGGGCTTACCTTCTCAGGGTGTGTGGGCGATCGATCAGCTCCACTCCGCTGTGTATTGCTGGGGCCTTGGTCTGCTGCCTTGTGTGAGCCTCCATCTTGGACTCCCCAGGCATAGGGGGATAAACGTTCCATGGCCGCTTCCATAGGTGCTGGCCCGTATTTAACCATACCCCAGTGATGTGTAGGGTCTGGTGAATATGGGGGTGCCGGTGTTAGAAAGGATCCATGTCTCTGACACTCAGGATATAAGCAAGATGTGTTGTCCTGGCTGGAGCTCCTGTAAAGCGCTGCTCACATGTTCGCCGCTAGCTCCGCCCCCACTAAATATACTTTAGTGCTAGCCTACTCTAAAAACCCTAAAAGGGAGAGGAGGGATACTTACAAAAACAATGTGCATATCAATTTGCCCATAAAGTGCATGTATATTTATTCTGTGCAAATGGAGGGGAAATAAATACATTTTATTGGGCTATTTTTTGTGATGAATATTATATGAATAGTATTCATTAATTTAAAACAGAACATACTGCATTTAGCTATTAGATGTTGCTACGCATGTTAGGAAATTTCAATTGTATTTAGTGCATTTTAGTGGCCAAATGTGGTATTTTTTATTTTAAATCAATGGAAAACATTTGACCAGCACAGGAAATGACCAGCCTAATAATGTACATGTACTTTTACTAAGCAAATTACTATGCAAATTATTTTATAAATTCACCTTCTAATGTTCAGCTATACAAAGTGATGCATCAACATTGTTTTAAGATGAATATAGACAAAATGTGTTATTTGTATATATATATATATATATATATATATATATATATATATATATACATGTGAAGGGTGTGTGGTTTAGATACCAGCTTCCTTGTAGTCTCATATAATTTAGAATTATTTAATACTTTGTTTGCTTTGTTTGTTCCCTAGAGCAAGTTTGCTGTTTGAATGTTTTCTTCCTGCTATTCTCTCATCATAAAACATCAGTGAAAAAAGTACTGTTGTTTTCAAAGAAATTATTAGAATAATAAGAATTTGAAAGGATGTCCTTGTTATCAGTACTTTAATGATTGCCCTTTTGTTTCTCTTTGAACAGATTGAACAAATAATTGCAATAATTAAGTCAGAAAAGTGCCATGAATCACCAAAGGAATGGTATTGTGGTATTATTATGTTATTTATGAAGTCTCTAGGTTAATTGTGAGGATGAAGGAAATAGGGTAAGTAGTTCTATTTCCTTATTATGTAAATAATTAAAGAATAATGAAACAGAACCAGAACTGAAAAGGTCATTTCACTTTCTGCATGGATCTTAAAAGGAAGGAATTGTTAAAATAAAATTAACTTTATAAATCTATTCTGGTTATTATTCACATTACATTGTATATCCTAATGCTTTCTGTTGTCTTTTTTTTGGCACATGTCCTGTGGAAGAATTTGTGTAACCTTCCTGTCTGTTCTGAGGAGCTGGCTGTTTCTTTGTCAATATATAGAAAGACACAGCAGAAAGTAATTCTAATTAAGAGAAATGCTTTAAAAAAAACTTTAAGTGCACACGGCAGTTAAACAAAAAAACCCTTAAAACCATTGCTGCTGAAAATCAGGCACAAACTGCTAGTTAAAGGAAAGCTGTCATGGTTGTTTGGTAAATTTTTGTTTAAATGCTGCTTGTTTATAACCACATCAGCCCAAAAAGATTTTACCCCATTCCTGACCAGAGCACTTTTTACAATTTGGCACTGCATCGCTTTAACTGACAATTGTGCGGTCGTTCGATGCTGTACCCAAACAAAATTTGCGTCCTTTTTTCCCACAAATAGAGCTTTCTTTTGGGGATATTTGATCACCTCTGTGGTTTTTATTTTTTGCACTGTAAACAGTAAAAGCAACAATTTTGAAAAAAAAAACAATATTTTTTACTTTTTGCTATAATAAATATCCCCAAATTAAAAAAACAAAAAAACAAAACAAATTTCTTCATCAGTCTAGGCCAATATATATTCTTCTACATATTTTTGGTAAAAGGATTCGCAATAAGCGTATATTGATTGGTTTGCGCAAAAGTTATAGTGTCTGCAAACTATGGAAAGATTTATGGCATTTTTATGGCATTTTTATTTATTTTATTTTGTTTACTAGTAATGGCAGTGATCTGTGATTTTTAGCAGTACTGTGACATTGCAACGGACAGATCAGAGACTTTTGACACTTTTTTGGGACCATTGGCATTTATACAGTGATCAGTGCTATAAAAATGCACTGATTACTGTGTAAATGTCACTGGCAGGGAAGGGGTTAACACTAGGGTCGATCATTTGGTAAATTGTGTGTTTCCTCGGTGTCCTAACTGTATGGGGATAGGATTGACTAAGAGAGGAGACATATAATTTTTCCTACTTGGTAGGAACAAACAATATGACTCCTCTCCTCTGACAGCACAGGGATTTGTGTGTTTACACACACAAATCCTCATGCTGGCGCTCGTGCACACGGGTCCCCCACTGTGCAGCGCGCGCGTGCCCTCTGATGGCCGAAAAAGGGTAGGACGTACCCGTATGGGATTTCACCTAGGATGGCCATTGTGCTGCAGTATATCTGCGTGACATGGTCGGGAACCGGTTAAACTGGTCATTTATATAACTTATTGAATTACTTATATTTAACATATAAGCATTTTAATAAAGCGTGCTTCAAAGTACAGTGTTTACAAAGAATACTAGACCCTCAAAAAATACCCAGCAGTTGGGGCTTGCTTTCGAACTGTCTCTGAGGGAAACTTAAAATAGGAAGAAGGGGCAGGTCTCTCTACTGTGTCTACTGTTTTACTCTGCTGTGTAGGTTGCACAGAAGGCTGACAATGATGCTACAGATTGCAAGGCAGTAGATTAGCACTGTCTGCCTGTAATATGAAGTGCTGTTGCTGGTAGGATCTCTGGGTGGGAAGATTCCCTAAAAATTCAGCCAACTTTTTGATGGCAAATATATAGAAAAATAGATTTTGGGTTTACATACATTTTGTGAATTCTAACAATGGTAACAGCTCCTAATTTACTAATAAGAAATGAACATTTTTCTCACTGGCTTTCAGCCAAAAAAGAAACTGTTTTAAAAGATATATATATATATATTTTTGTTGTTGTTTCACAATTCATTTCAGAATGGGAAATATTGAAAGTATAACATTCTGGCAGCTTATCCACTGTTTACAGGCATCTCTTAATTGGTGTTGAGCATGCTGTTTCTAGATATGATCTCTGCTAGATGAAATCTTCCTCCACAAAGGTTCACTATCACCATACCTACATAGACCTCTACACTGCCAGTTTAAAATCTGCTTAGTCTGCCATATTAGTGCCTGTGAAAAAAGTTCACTAACTTCATGGGAGCCTAAGTATTCTACCTGACTATCCTAATTGTTGCTCTAGTTTATTTAAAGGCAGTAAGTTCAACAGTTTTTTGTTTGTCCTTGTACTGCTTGGCTCCTGACTATACCTGTCTGCCTTCATCTTTGACCAATGGAGAGAGCAAAGTCTGCTACATATCAAATATTCAAATATTCCAGATTACTTCAAGGACTAGATTTTTTTTTTAGAAACCTAATAGTTTCCTAAACCCAAAACTCAGTGGACTGAATAAAAAAAAACCTGACAGCTCAGGTCGGAGCCACTGTACTAACTATGCAATGTTAGCGCAGTGATCTCCACTGCTGTTCCCCCCCCACCAGAACATTCCAGTCAGCACTTTCAGCCATTGGCTGAGAGAGCTGATCGAGAGCCAATCGGCAGACCTTTTTCAGTCATGCCCCTTCAACAGAAGCTGACCACCAGCTTCTCTCAGACAGTACCCAGGGGCCAAATGTTGGACGGTTTCTTTTGAACCAGCCAATGCTGCCTGACATTCTACCCATGTGTACTAGGCTTTAGAATTCATTATTGTGTTGGTCTCTCACGTGGAGATTACAATTCAATTACTATTCCATTTACTTCATTTTCCATTTTTTTCTATTTCTATTGAAGTTTTTGCTCCTTTTTCCTGCTCTCTTTAGATTGTTCTCCTAAAAAATTTCAGTCTGCAAGCAAACAGCTTCTGGTGTGCTCTTTCTTTAGAAGACCCATAGCTCCCTGTGAATACTGTGTCACAAAAGCACCTTGTATTAACTCTTTATTTTACTGAAAAAAAATACATATATATATATATATATATATATATATATATATATATATATATATATATATATATATAAATTTATATATATATATATATATATATATATATATATATATATATATATATATATATATATATATATATATATATATACAGTGCATCCGGAAAGTATTCACTTTTTACACATTTTGTTATGTTACAGCCCTATTCCAAAAGGGATTAAAATCCTTATTTTCCTCAAAATTCTACAAACAATACCCCATAATGACATCATGAAAGAAGTTTGTTTGAAATCTTTGTAAATTTATTGAAAATAAAAAGTGAAAAAAAAAATCACATGTACATAAGAATTCACAGCCTTTTCTCAATACTTTGTTGAAGCACATTTGGCACCAATTACAGCCTCAAGTCTTTTTGAGTATGATGCTACAAGCTTGGCACAATTATTTTTGAGCAGTTTCTCCCATTTTTCTTTGCAGGACCTCTCAAGCTCTATCAGGTTGGATGGGAAGCATCAGTGCACAGACATTTTCAGATCTGGTGAGGTGTAAATAACACTGCGCTAACCCAATAAACAATAGTGAAGCAGCTACATACAAATATGACCAATATTCCAAATGTGTTATAATAAAATGTAGCGCTGAAATGAACAAAAAGGGTGATATAGTGATCAGTGGGTGCAATTTACTGAGACGTAAAAAGAAAAATAAATATGTAGAGTTCAATGACTACAGTATATTTAAACTGAGCCTTGGTGAAAATAAATGGAAAAAAGTCCCATAATAAAAAGTAAATAGTGAATCCAAAATGAATGGAAAATCTTCAGGTCTGTGTTTTCATCGGCATGAGACTCTCGAATGAGAAATAGATGGAATACTCTTACCAGGGGTGGTGGATTCGGATGCCAGCGACACCGAATCAAACATGCTCACCCCCCATTCAATTTGTAGCAGAACTCACAAACGGGAAATTTTCTAACCCAAATAGCGAACCCCATTGAAGTCTATGGGAGCCAAACAGGGGAGCTGAAGTGCCCATTTTGAAGGCTTATATGCAAATAACTGGCCATACAAGGGGTATGGGGATCTGAGTACTACCCTGGGGGAGATGTATCAATGCAAAAAAAATACGTAAAGTGCAACAAATAAAAATGAAAAATATCTTTAACTATAATGCCTGGGGGGTCCCCTTAGTCTGTCTGTAAAGTGGTGCATCTGAAGCATGCATAGAACATGATGCAGCAAAAATGACAAATCTAAAGAAAAAAAAAACTAGACAAATCACTTTTAAATTGACCTGCTGTTGCTATTGCTGGCAAAAAAAAATTAAGTAAAAAACGGCATGGGGATCCCCCAAATCCCTACCGTGCCCTTCAAGTCTGGTATGAATTTTAAGGGGTACCCCAAGCTAAAATTAAAAAAATGGCGTGGGGTTCCACCCAACATTCATACCAGACCCTTATCTGAACAAGCAACCTGGCAGGTCAGGAAATGGGGGGGGTTAGCAAGCCCCCCTCCTGAACCATACCTAGCTGCATGCCCTCAACATGGGGGGGTGGGTGCTGTGGCTGGTGGTTGTAGGGGTCTGTGGGCGGGGGGCTTATCATAGTCTGGAAGCCCCCTTTAACAAGGGGGCCCCTGATCCAGGCCCCCCCATGTGAATGAGTATGGGGTATAGTACATAGTACCTGTACCCATTCACCAAAAAAGTGTATAAAAGTAATAAAAAACAGAGACAGAAACAGAGACTCCTTTATTAGACTCCTTTATTAAATGTAAATCCATCATCAATCACAATGCCCGCTGCACCCGAAAAAATAAAAAAACACGCTCCTGCCATCCATGAAGGCTGGCCGCCTACTGCAACTCTGTATTATGACAGTTCTTACATAGGTAAGGGGCGGGGTCACCTGGCTATGTCAACTGGTGGCACTGCCCCCTTATGATGTCACGGATTGGTGCATGCTGGGTTAGTGATGTCAGAAGGGGCTGTGCCACCAGGTGATGTAGCCAGGTGACCCCGCCCCCTACCTATATAACAACTGTCAAACAGTAGAGCCTGCAGTAGGCGGCCAGCCTTCATGGACCATAGGATCTTTTTTCAGGTGCTGCAGCAGCGTGATTGATGATGGATTCACATCGGGGACACTGTTTTTTTATTTTTTAGTAAAGGAATGGTCAAAAACTGTCTCTGTGTTTTTATTACTTTTTGACACTTCTTTGGTGATTGGGTAGGGGTACTATGTACCCCATACTCATTCACATAGGGAGGAGTGTCGGGATCTGGGGGCTGGGATTTCCAGTCCAGCTCCTTAACAACCAGCTTATACTGCACCCTGATTGGGCAAAGCTTTGTCCCAAAATGCACTGTGCATCCCTCGAACGGGGCAGACAGTCAATGTTCAGCCCAAGCATCAGTTCACCCAACTCTAGCTCCAAGTATCCAAACACATGCATGCTCCTTTACACTATGCACTCCTACTATGTGGATCCATTGGCTTTAGGAGGTTTGAAGAGGCATAATAACAACTGTTGGAGGGGCATTGAGAAGTGGCTTTTCCTGACTGGTAATATAATATTTTTATGGCTTCCTTTCCTGGTCCAGTGGTGCACTTTACATCAACAAGCGCTATATAACTTTCTTGTTAACACAAGAGGTCAATTTAGTCTGATGAGTGTGGTGTGTTTCTCCAGGCACATGGTGTAAAAGAGCAGGCATTTGCTTGGATACTTGGTGCACGCAGGGAGAACTGAATATTGAATATAATACAACAAAATACAATGCATACTTTTTTCTTTACATAGGAAAGTTTTGCAAAAGTTGGACTATATCTTTGAATCTTAAAGTGAACATAAATTCAAAGCTATTTTTTCTTAGTTGTGTATAGATTAAGGAAGTGTTAAAACCACTGTCTTTATACACACTGGAGGGAGTCATCCTGACTATATATTCTGGTGATCATTGTCACTGGGATAGAAGGTTAAGGGCAAGCTAACGTTTTACAGATGTCACAAGAACATGAATAGAAGATACAACTTTTAATGGAAACACTTGTTCTTGTGATAACTGCCTAAAAGGTCATTTTCATCAGTTTGTAGAGATTTCCCTTATTTAAATCCCTACTCCACTCATAAAACTTTGATCCCTTGTGTTGATGCCAGCTGTCATAGTGAGAATCCAGAGTCCTCTGCCCTCATCCATACCTTGCAGCCATAATTGCCTGGTGCTGCTGGGGTTAATAAAAACATTTGCCCTCTGGCAGGCACTTATGAGGAGTGTCGACTATACCTGCCGTTTCTGTACCCTCCTCCATTCATAGAAGCTATACTATATTGTATCTTTCATGAATGAAAAGCAATCTATGAAGGGAGGAGGCAAACCTTTAATTCTTTCGCTCATCTTTCATTTATAGAAACTTTTCTTTTTTATTTCGAGTTTACTTTTTTTTTTTTAAATCACTAAAAATTATTTAAAAAAATGTAAATATTATTGGTTAAAAATAGAAAAAAAATAAGGAAAAATTTAGGAAAATAATAGTTAAGGGGAGAAGGTGAAGAAAGAGTTAAATAGGGCTGATTAGGGTAAACTAAAGACTAACAATAGGAACAAATTCTAGTAAATAAACAAAAAAAAAACTTTATCAAGTTGCTTTAATTGACATCATGCAGACTGAAGCTCATCCCTTTGATCTGCAGATGAATGAAACACAGTGAATACAAATAAAACAGTGCTGCTTTGTATCTCTCTAGCCCACGTTTGAACAGTGATTACAAACACTCATCTCAGTGGGTTTGCTTGTTGACAGCAGCAGCTTTATTTTCACAGCAACTCTATCATTTAGACAGTGAGGAATTGCCAGCAAATATTGAGGGAATGAAAGCAGCAGAGTAAAAGGATAGGACATACTACACATATCCTGTGTACTTTATTAAAATTTTGTATTATTTCCCCCAAGAGTTGTATTATAAACAGGTAGTGAGTTTGAAATGCAGCTACTCATCCCACCTCTAATACATTTTTTAACCATTTTATCAAACTGCAGATCTATGGGTAATGTGCTAAGTCATATACAGGAGTCAAAATTCAAGCTTGATGAAAATAACATAAATAAAAATCAATGTAATGTAAATACCTTCTGCTCAAGGAAGACTTTACTGTGGTATGCACTTATTTAACTGGAAGGCTTTTCATTCCTTTAATCCCTTCTCAACATAACCTGGAGGGTTATATTGTCTTGTTGGGTCCCAAGTCTAAGGCTGGGTTCACACTGGTGCGAATTGGATGCGGTTTCCTCACATCCAATTCGCATGTCAGGAGACTGTGACCGGCTCTCAATGGAGCTGGTTCACACAGCTCCGGGACAGCTGCAGAGCAGTTTGCAGAAGAGTCCTGTGCATCTTCTGGTCCGTTTCAGGCCTGAATTCAGCCAAAAATTTGGACCAAATTCAGACTTGAAATGGTGAACAGGGACATACCGGACCCCTGCTGCGAGCCACTCCGCACATAGTGTGAACCCAGCCTTATTCCGTAGATGCCATGATTTCCATACACAGTCATGATGATGATCAAAAATCTTAAAACAGCTGTACGCAGTTTGGAATATTAGGCTATATTTTCGCTGTACACTAGTGTTCCTGGATGTACATCTGCCTGATGTGATGAAAAGGAACGTTTCTTTTTTAGGGATAAGTGATGGAATGTGACATACTTTCTGTTCTGCATGAAATTTTATACCTTGTAATACAATCATCAAATAAAGGTAATTTAGCCAAAAGATGGCAGCATTTTACTGGTAATTAAAGACATCATGCATTTCAAATCACACATTATTATTAAATTGTGTTTTTTTTTTTTTTTTTTTCAATAGATTTTATTGAAAGAAAAGTACAATACAGGGTATCACAATATTTGGTATACAAAATTTTGAACATTTTAAATATATATATATATAAACATACATATATATATATATATATATATATATATATATATATATATATACCAGTAGCCTATGCACTTTTATATATGGGTGAAGAACCACAATAACCAGAGTGGGATATATGGTGGGACTTTTAAATAGACACACCATGAAGATATAACTGGATGGACCAACAGAGTGGGTCCTTAGGGAGCTACTGGTATCAAAAACAAGAGGGGGGGTGGATAGAATGGGGGGGTGAGCATATACCAGTCGGTTGAAATATTAAGTAGCGAGAGAGTTACAGGAAAAAACGAAAGTGTTTTCCTCCTCAGGAGTTGTAATGGGAGTGTCATAGTAAGCGAATGAAGTATTTTCGAAGTTCTGTAGTTCCTCTTGGGACAGAGTTGATTGCATGAAGGCCCACCATCTGGAGTAGAAACGTGTGTTGGAGAGTTCTCTTTTGAAGTCGGTGTTAAGTTTGTCTCTGTGAAGCAGGGTTAGAAGCTTCCTTTTAAGTTGCGAGATCTGTGGGCAAAGAGAGGAGGTCCAGTTTTGTAGAATTAGTCTTCTAGCTAGTAAGAGACTGATCAAGGCCCAGTCCTTATATGTAGGGTGGGTGGTTGGGGACCACAGGAGCAGTTGGTCGTCCCAGTATCCGAAGATGAGGAGTAGGGGATCTTTAGGTAGCTTTAGTAGAGTTATTCCGAAGATGTAGGAGATGACTTGGTTCCAGAAGGCAGAGATGGAGGGGCATGTCCAGAAACGGTGGGAAAGAGATGGTTTTGGCTGGCGGCACATGGGGCAATTGGCTGCACCTTGGACAGTCTTGTCCGAGATGAAGGGAATGTAGGCACGGTGCATAATCTTTAATTGAGTTTCTCTCCATACCTCATTGGGGGTCAGCTGAAGGGTTTTCTTGTATCCTTGAAGAACCTTTTCCACTATGTCTCAGTCAGGAAAGTCCTTTCCCCAGTTTGCTACCGAAGAGGAAGCAAGTGAGGGAGTGGTCTTTATCAGGAAAGGTTTGTATATATCCGAGATTTTATAAGAATCACTGTGGAGTAGTAGATCTGTAATGGATGTCTGAAATCTCTTACTTTCCTCTCTGCATGAGTCTTTTATAAAGCTGACGCATTGTGCCTAGTGTAAAGCATGAGATTGAGGGAAGGAGAAAGTTTCTGCAATGACAGAGGAGTTATGAGGGCGACCTGTTTCCAAATCACATAGGGTGGAAGCATTTGTGAGGCCTTTTTGTTGCCAAATAGAGAAGGGTTTGTATTCCAAACCCAGTGAGAAACTGGGATTTCCTTGAATCGGGAGATGTCTGGACATAAAGGGCGAAAGTTTCAGAGCTTTCCGTACTTCCCTCCAAGCTATGGCTGTGTCTCTAAGGAGAAGATTGTGTTGTATGGGTGGGGGAGTAGATTTCCACCTGCAATGAAGTAAGGCCACCAGGGAGTAAGGTTGGATCATTGAAGATTCCATGGAGTAATTTGAGCAGCGAGAAAGTTGCGATATCCAGTCTAGACCTATCCTGAGTAGGCAAGAGAGGTTGTATGCTATGATATTTGGGAGACTAATCCCTCCTTCGCGTTTGGGAAGATACAATTTGGCAAGGGCTATACGTGGTCTTTTGTTTCGCCAGAGAAATTTGGAGATGGCTTTGTTTAAGTTTAGGGGTATTATTTGGAGAGGGTAAAGCAATCAAGCGAAACTGACCATTTTTATTAGGTGACATCTTCCCAGGAGCGAAAGGGGCAGATTCATCCAGTTACCCAATTCTTGAGAAATTTTTTTCAACAGTGGGGGATAGTTTAGATGGTATATAGAAGAGGGCAGTCTTCCTATCTTAATGCCATGTTATGTATGACTTGGCTACTGGAAAGGGTGAGTGTTGCGCCCAGGGTGGGACAGATAAAGTGCCTATGGGGAGGATTTCGCTCTTGCTGTAATGTATGCAGAGACCTGAGCAGAGTTTAAATTATTAAAAGATTGTTTTTATGGTGGACATGTCAGAAGAGGGGTTGGTCGAGAAAATTAGGACGTCATTGGCGAAGAGTGACGTGCGGAGTTCTTGGGAGCCTATTTTGATGCCGTGTAGTGGGGCCTCTAGAGTAAGGTATCTAGAAAGGGGTTCTAGGGCGATGTTAAAGAGGAGTGGGGATAGGGGGCAGCCTTGTCTCATGCCCTTGTAGAGGCGAAATTCATCCGAGAGAAGGCCTGCCGCCACCAATCTGGCCACGGGGAGGCATACATGGCATGTACGAGGCCCGTAAAGCCCATTTTCGATAGGGCCAGTGATAGCCATTCGAAGCTGACATTATCGAAGGCTTTTTCCGCGTCCAGAGTAATGATGGCATGGTCCCCCCCTGGGCTGACTTTGGCTTGTTCCAGAGCCATCATCACCTTACGGATGTTCATAGTGGCTGTTCTCCCCTTCACAAAACCTGATTGGGCTGGGTGAATCAGAGAGGGAATGATGGTGGCAAGTCTGGAAGCTACTATTTTTGAGAGAATCTTGACGTCCAAATTTAGGAGTGAGATGGGTCGGTACGAGCCCGGTTCTTGGGGGTCTTTGCCTTTTTTTGAAAGTAGTTTGATGATGGCCTATTTTCCAGTTGGTAGGTAGGGGCCGCCAGTCCATATACCATTATAGACTGCAAAGAGAGCGGGTTCGGTAATAGTTTGTAGGGCCTTATAGAATTCTCCTGTAAATCCATCTGGGCCTGGGGCTTTAGAGGGAGCTAAGTTCCAGATGACGTTAGATATTTCTTGTAAGGAGATAGGTGCATTGACTTCAAGTTGGGAGGGAGAAACCGTGAGTAGAGACAGTCTGTCTAGGAAGGATTTGGCTGTGTTCATGTCTATGGGGTCGGTGGCATATAGCGAGGAATAGTATTGTAACATAATGTTGTTAATATCCTGTTGTGAGGTTTTTATGTCGCCTGCGGAGTCCCGAAGGGAGGTGATGTGTGTCGGGCGGAAAGGGCCTTTGCAGAGTCTTGCTAACAGTTTGCCAGCTTTGTTGCCAAATTTATGAAGGGTGGCTACCATATGTGCCCTGTGTGTCTGCTCAAGGGTATCTGCCCAGGTATCAAAATCCCTTTTTGCTACCTGCCAGTGTAGCTTGTTGTCAGGGGAGTCCCTAGTATAGAGAGAGCGTTGTGCCAAGCGCAGGTTGGCACTGGCCATCTTATAATTTACCAAAGTGTTTCTCTTGTGAGAGGCAGCGTAGGATATGATTCGGCCTCTGAGGAAGGCTTTCCCAGCTTCCCAGAAAAGGTTCGTGGGGGGGCGTGGTCAGATATGGCTATGTAGTGGATATCAGAATTCAAGATCATGGGGATAAGACTGTCAGTGCAGAAGAGGTAATCGATTCTAGTGAAGATTTTGTGAGGGTTGGAGTAAAAGGTGTAATCTCTATCTGCTGGGTGGTAAAGCCGCCATATCATGCAGGTGGAGAGATTCCATAGTGGATGCGAAGTGTGTGAGATCAGATGACGTGGGTGATGAACGCGTTTGTTTGGAAGAGGATCTGTCATCTATCGGGTGCAAGATGGTGTTAAAATCTCCCCCAACTATATGTGGTAGGTGCGGAGTGTGTAATATCCAGGAGGACATCTCATTAAAACATTTTTTGCCGGGATTATTTGGGGTATATATGTTAGAGATCACTAAATTGCTGTTACCTAGTTTTATGTGTGTGGAGAGGAAACGGACCTGGATATCTGTGTCTATGGACAGTACCTCGCAGGGAAGGTTTTTGTGGATTAATATGATAACCCCTGCTTCACGATTGAGTGCACTTGAGCCTAGGACAGTACCCACCCAAAGTTTTTTCATTCGGTGGAGGTCAGAGGAGGTTAGGTGGGTTTCCTGGAGTAGGGCAATATCAGTTTTTAGTCTCTTGAGGTGACAAAGAATTTTAAGTCTCTTAATGGGGGACCTAAGCCCTTTCACATTCCAAGAGGTGACTTTCATATGGTTAAGGTCGAAGGTAGGTTATGTGCCGGCAAACTGTTAACAATATATGTAGACCTGAGGAGAGGAGTTGAATTGGCAGTGCTAACCAGGGTGGACTGGCTGTGAGGAAGGAGTTGTGGTTGAGAGTCTGGTGACTGATGGGTGTTGCTGGGGACCAATAATGGGGAGGGATAAGGAGGGGTAGGAGTAAGAAATAAAAACATTACATAACAATAGAGGAACTTCTCTTTTTTCCGCATAGAGTCACTGTGCAGGCCAGCTCCCCTAACAATCCAGTCGCTGTGGTGGGTGTGTGCCCTGGATGACTCGGTGTCAACGGCCGCGACGGAGGACCTCTCATGGGTGCAGGATCAGGAGGCCATACAAAGTGAGGCTATAGGAGGTGAAGTAGTATAAAAGGAAGAAAAACCTGTGCCATGATGAAAAGAAACAGTCAAACTTAAACAAGCCATATACCTGAGTGGACAGACATTGGAGCCTTTAAAACTGAGGAGCAGGCAGAACATATGCTCCTAAGGAAAATATGGTAAGGTATCAAATCTTCTCGTCAGCGGGGTGTGTTACGGTGGGTAGGCCCGGAGGATCTGTAGCGTTTTGGGGAATCTTTCCTCGGGCTTCGCTGGTCCAGAGAGCGGTTTCTTGGAGAGGCCCTGAGCGGGGAATCGGAGTGTGATTCAGAGCGCAGTGAACGCAAGAAGGCTTCCGCCTCTGAGGTGTCCTGAAAGGAAAGCTGGTCTCCGTTGGGAGCTTTGAGGCGGAGAGTTGCGGGGGAAGGCCAAGGTGAACTTCATCTGTCGCTGGTGTAACTCTGAGTAGATGTGTTGGAATGCTATCCTTTTTTTAGAGACTTCTATGGAATAGTCCGCGAAGATCAGGATTTTGATTCCATCAATTTGCAGAGATCTGGTTTACCGAAACTTTTGCAGGATGACGGTCTTATCGTTGTAGTTTAGGTACTTCGCTATGATCGGGAGAAGGGTCTTGCGATCAGGGGCGAATGCTCCCACTCGGTGGGCCCGTTCTACTGTAAAAGGGCCGGGGAGGCCTAATACCTCCGTAATGCGTCTGGCGCAGAATTCCACAATAGCTGAGGACTGTAGTGATTCTGGGACCCCCACGAAGCGCAGATTACTCCTTCTGGATCTGTTCTCTAAATCGTCCAGTTTTTGTAGTATGTACTGATTGTTTTTCTCCTGTGCTTGTTCGGTAGCTTGTGCCTGATATACTTCTTCTTCCAGGCTTGAAAGGTGGTGTTCCACCTCATGAAGTCGAGTTGAATGTTCTCCTAATTGACTTGCCTCATCCCCGCATCCACCGCCTTTTCCACTGAGGCGGTTATCATGGGGGATAGGAGGGCTGCGACAGCTTGAGCTATACGGTTCGTATTGTTATCCCCCTGGTATGGGGAGGAGGAGGCAGGATGTAGGGAGAGAGGAGATTGAAGTGAGGAGGGGGGTGCTGTAGAACCGCTCACCTCCATGTCTGGTTCATCAGGCACGGTGTTCGGGAGGGCCGAGACCGGGGCCTCGAGTTGTGTCTGGGCCGGTTGCATCGTTGCAGCCGCGTAAGAGCGCGTGCCGGTTTTCTTCACAAATCGGTCCATGGGGTAGCTTGTGGGGGCCCCGGTGTGGCTTCTGGCAGCAGGAGGGGGGCGAACAATCGATGTTGAAGTCCTGTTGTTGTGCCTCAATGCTGTGAAGGCCTAGACCGGGGCTTCAATTTGCAGCTGGGTCAGGCGTGTGTAGGCTGTTCTTTTGGATTGCCAACAGTCGGTCCATAAGGGAGGGTGGGGTCTCCTATAAGGTTGCAGGCAACAGGAGGGGTTCAGGCGGCTGTTTTTGAGCCCTTTCTTGTGTCGCGGGGGCCGCTTAGGCCAAGACCGGGGCCTCAATTTGGAGCTGGGCCGAGCGAATCTGGTGGCCGAGTGTGGACCCGATACGTTCCTTTGGTTAGTCTATGTTCAGACCGTAGGGGAGTGAGGGGTCCCCGATTAGGTTGCATGTGGCAGGAGGGGGGTCGGGCGGTTGTTTTAAAGTCCTGGTTCGTGACGTGAAGGCCGCGTAGGTCAAGACCAGGGCCTCGATTTGCGACCGGGCCGGGTGAGGTCGTCGCGGCCTAGTAGGAAGCCGGTATCTGGAGATCTGGAAGTCGGCAGGAGATCGGGGAACACCGGCGGAGAGGTGCCGGAGTCAAGGGGGGATTGGGCAGGTATTTTTAAGCCAATTATCGGATCGTGATGTGGGAGCTGTGAGGAGGCTCAGCTACTCCATACGGCGCCAGAACCGGAAGTATATTAAATTGTGTTAATACGAAAACTTAGAACATATGTATTGTTTCAAACAAAACACACGTCTTATTTACATTATATTTGACATTGTAACATGTTAACACTTACAATGCAACATTTAAATGAAAACACAATGCTATACACATTATTTTGTTATACTGCTTATGCTAATATGTTAATAAATTATAGCCTAGAAAATATTTAAATTAAATAATGAAATGCACCAAGGGAATGCTTTATATACATGTTCTGGTAAAAATGTATATTAAATGGGTGTAGTTTTCTTTCAGTATTTAGAACAACCATCATTTATCAGATCATACAAATAAATTGAGCTTTGTAGCCATGTACTCATACAGTATATGAATTTTAATGATGTAAACACTAACAGTCAGGAATAGTCAATAGAATCAATAATGTGTCTAATGGAAAGGCTTGTTTCTATAGATACATGGAGTTACATCATGTTTGTATTTCAACTGGATTTGGATAGCATCTGTGCATATTAGCTAATTAGGCTTCCAAAACGTATAGAACTAAGTAGAGGATCCTGCAAGCATATTTCACATAAAAATAATGTAATTGCACATGTGATTAAATAAAAAAAGCTCCATTTAGGATTACAATGAGTCATTACTAAAGCTTTTCAGCACTGAGCATATGCACCCCCTGTGATGTGATGTGCCCGCTAAGCGCTAACTAACAGTTTAGGCTTTTGTTAGTGTTGGCACTTTGATTTGTGGGTCTAGCTATAGCATAGCAAATCAAGGTAACTGCAACAGACTCACACAGCAGGGTAATACTGTCACTTGTATACCAGCACTCACAAAGTGTTAACAGTCTGTTAACCACCTTACCAATTTGTGAATTGTTCATGAATAAAATGGTATATATTAAAGGTTTATCTGCAAAGAAGTGAGGAAACTAAGCAAATATTTTAAGTTTAGGAATGTATGTAAGTTAGATGTTTTCTTTTAAAAAAAGAAAGACATCCATGTAAGAGAACATATCAGTTTCCCACTTCAACTTTTTTGTCAGTCTTTCATTGTCAATTTTAGAGCAATGTATTAGAAAAAGGTAATGTGAATAGGGACAACTTATTGCAGTGAGGAGGGAAACATGCAGCACACTAACGTGTTACTAAACCCAAGACCCTGCATTCACTATATCTGGTCTCCCACAGTACACAGAACATGGAAGTGCAATTACTTTAGTAAATATAAACTGCTAAATACATGTTCTCATCATCAGTATATAGCAGTCTTATGACTTCTATCAGATTCCATCCAAGCACTTGTTAAGGCTTCTAGGAGGAGTTTTCATTCTCCTCTGGCTGTTCTATCGCATGTACCCTTCCCCCCCAAAAAAACTCTTTAGCAATACACATCAAACTGAGCATGTGCAGAGTGCCCCCAAGGCATTGTACTATCAGGAGATGGATTGGGGACTGTGGAAGAAGTCGAGAATCAGAGAAGACAGAATTAAACAACCTTTTTATACAATGCAGAGGATTAACCCCTGTGAGTATAACAAGCATGCTTTACTGCATATACAGACTGATTTTACTGTTGTGGGTTTAGTAACATTGTAAATCCTTGTGTCACTGAAGGCACTGAAGACATGGGCAAGTTGGATGGAAAACTCTGCAATGCCAAGTTCTTGTGTGATCAGAATGTGTATTGATTGATTGGGGGGCGTGGCTACCGCGCAGCTGAATGGACGCTTAAACCCACAGCTCCGCTCCAGCTTCAGGAACCGAAGCCTTGGGGACGACACAATGACCCTGCTCAACCTCAAAAACGAGCCTAAAAGCCCTGCAACTATCGCAAGATGACCCGCAGGAAAAAGGACAATGATCAGCTGAAGAAATTACCGGATTTCTTCCAGATGAAAGACCGCGGCCTTCTCCAAGATGGTGCCGGCGCCATGCGAGATCCTCCTTCCCCCACAGGCAGCGCGAGGTCTGCGTTCTCCAGCCCGGGCTCACAAGCAGGCTCCAAGCACAGCTCTCCTGGTGCCTCCACACCCATGTCCCGCAGCCCAGCAAAGTCCAAACCTCGGTTGGCGGAGGATACTCAGCAAGGCAGCATGACTCCGGATACCATGGAGGACACAAGGGAGCTGGTGGACCCGTTCACAGCCTTCCCAACAACGGGTAAGCCTGTATCAGACACCACCTTAAAAGATATGCTTGTCTCCCTACGCAGCTCTATGCATACAGATATGATGTAATGTGTACACAACTTTAAATCTGAACTAGGAGCTATAGGGAGAAGAGTTGATCACATAGAGGATAAAATGGGGGATTTTGCAGCATCTCACAATACTCTGATTGACGCCCATAACGACCAGTCTGATGAGATTACATGGCTTAGGTCAAAGGTCGCCGACCTTGAAGACAGGTCAAGAAGAAACAACATTAAGATTAGAGGGGTCCCTGAAAATGTTCTTCCCCCACAACTCCAGCAATATGCACAGGATCTAATCCAAACCTTCTTACCTAACATCCCAGATAATGAAATCTATATAGACCGCATTCACAGACTCCCAAAACCAGCACACCTCCCTGACAACATACCCAGGGACGTGCTGATGCGAGTGCACTTTTACCAGACCAAGGAACAACTCATGTCTGCGTTCCGTAAAAACCAACAACCCCCAGAAAAGTTTGCACATCTCCAACTGTTCGCAGACCTCTCACAATTCACCATGCAAAAACGAAAAGCCTTATTGCCGGTGACCAAAGCTCTCCGCAACCACGATATACCATATCGGTGGGGATACCCCGTGAAATTAACAGTCACCCATGATGGTAACACTACGGTAATCACAGACGTGGAGGAGGGACTCAAATTGCTCCGATCACTAGACATACTACCCGTTCGCCCCTCAGAGGGCCCCTCACCCCCTGCAAAACTCGACACTCAGTACGAATGGCAAACAGTGTCCAGAAAGAGCAGTACCAAACGAAACAACTCAAAAACACCCAAATATAAAACCTAATTCTACTTCACCGCATCAAGGTTCCTGCTAAGGCCTGGAACATGTACCAAAGTTCCCCCCCGCTTGAGATGCAAGTTCAACCCCACAGTTATTTTGCAATACTTGTTTTTTTTACAATTATCTTTTATTTTTTCGACTACTCTGATCTCTCTCTCCCTCTACTGGTCTGAGCTCCAAGTGGACATCCTCATCAAAATGGACCCGAGAAGCAACAACCAGCCCAACCAACGTCGACTCATCAAAACAAGATGGACTACTCCAAAGAGACCAAGGTACTACACGCACCACTCCCCATACTACTCTAAATGGCGCTTAAAATAGTTTCATTTAATGTAAATGGTCTCAACCACCCGGCCAAGAGAGCTTCTGTATGGAAAGAAGCAATAAAGCTCCAAGCAGATGTCTTATGCCTTCAAGAGACACACTTTGCCACTGGTAATACCCCACATTTTCAACACCAGCAATTTTCTCATGTTTTTCTAGCCTCAGCTCCTTCGAAACAAAAAGGGGTCCTTATCGCTATTAGAGACTCTGTAGCCTTTCATCTTTTGGAAACACACGTAGACCCAGCTGGAAGATATATAATACTCATAGGAAAGCTTAATAACAAACCCTTTACCATCGCTAACTTATATGCTCCTAACTCTCACCAACTCCGTTTCCTGAGGAGACTCTACCGTAAAATTTCTACCGTTCAACAGGGATCTCTGATTGTCTGTGGAGACCACAACATAGCACCTGACCACTCTTTGGACACTACCTCCAAGGCCAAGCGTCCTCCTCCTTCACTTCAGCCTCTGCTACACTCGGAAAATATATTCGATGTATGGCGCTGCCAACATGCAAATGAGAAGGACTACACCTTTCATTCTGCTAGACATAATTCATATTCCAGAATAGATTTGATTATGGTTGATAAAATGTTATTGCAGGCAGTGTCCTCCTCCACCATACATGACATCACATGGTCTGACCATGCTCCTGTATCGATCACGGTGATGGAGGGGCACACTCCAAGCCCGGCATATATATGGAGAGCCAACACACGTATTCTTCAAATGCCACAGCATGTTAAGAATTTAAGTAAAAACCTAACTGAATTTTTTGAAGCCAATACTGGTTCAGTGTCAGATCCGGCAGTATTGTGGTGCACCCATAAAGCGTTTGTTAGAGGGTTGATGCTTGAGATAAGTGCAAGGGAGAAGAGGCAGAGGACGCAAAAGTTAAACTCACTAATCAATGATATCAAAGACCTGGAGACAGTAAACAAACAAAACCCTACCCCTCACAATACCCAAAAATTATCCCAGCTCCGTTTGGATCTCAGACTCCTATTGATTGAAAGATATGACAAACACATACAATACCTTAGAATGTCTCATTACTCATCGGGCAACCGTGCAGGCAAATTCTTAGCCCAGAGGCTCAAGATAGCTAGGACCAAGTCCAAAATTCCTTTCTTGACACACCCCATCACTAAACACAACATTTACAATCCCAAAGACATAGCAAACTCCTTTGCTGAATACTACTCTACGCTATACAATCTGAAAACAGACCCTGATACTCCACAGCCAACTGAGGAGAAAATTCAGGCTTTTCTAGCACAACTCAATCTCCCTTCTCTATCTCATACACAACTTGAGACCCTTAATGCCCCCATTACTGAGTCTGAGATCCAGAGGGGGATACGATCACTCCCCCTGGGTAAATCTCCAGGCCCAGATGGCCTCCCTAATGGGTATTATAAGGCATTCCAATCCATACTAGCCCCAACCCTGCAAACAGTATACTCTGCTGCGGTGTCCTCTGCCTCGTTTCCCCCAGAAATGCTTAAAGCATATGTAGTAACTATCCCAAAGCCTGGTAAGGAGCCTACCTCCCCGGCCAACTTCAGGCCAATATCATTACTTAACACTGATGTTAAGCTTTATGCAAAAATATTGGCCCACAGACTGCTTCCAATCCTCCCACTTCTTATAAAACCCGACCAATCTGGCTTCACGGCAGGAAGACAACCGGCCGATGCCACCAGAAGGGTCATCAACATAATACAACATGCCGGGTCGTGTCGGACGCCTTCTCTGCTCCTCTCTTTGGATGCGGAGAAGGCGTTCGACAGGATACATTGGGGTTACATGAACCAAACCCTGCAAAAATACGGGTTCGCTGGCCCCATCCTATCTGCTATACGGGCATTGTATTCTTCTCCCTGTGCACAAGTCTTTACATCTAATTTACTATCTGACACCTTCAACATATCAAACGGGACTAGACAGGGCTGTCCCCTCTCCCCCTCAATTTTTAACCTACTGATCGAACCCCTTGCAGAAAGAATCAGAACACATCCGAAAATCTTAGGCTTCTCCATACAAGGGAAATCACACAACATAAATCTATTTGCAGATGACATCATCTTATTCCTCTCTCAACCCAAAATATCATTAAGCCATGCACACAATACCCTAAATGAGTTTAGCAACATCTCATATTATAAAGTCAATTTTACAAAATCAATTATACTAGATTTAGGAATACCCCCCTCCTTAAAATCCGAACTTCAGACATCCTTCCCCTATACATGGAGCAAGACGAGCATCACCTACCTAGGTCTTACATTGACCAAAAACCCAAATGACCTAGCAGAAACCAACTACTCCTCTTTAATTACTAAACTCACCAAAGAAACAAACAGACTAATAGAACTAACTTGGTCGGGCCGTCTTGCCTCATTCAAAATGCTAATCTTACCCCAAATACTATACATATTCCGAACATTAGCTGTCCCAATACACAACACACATATCAAAGCCTTAAATACTCTACTTTCCAGATACATCTGGCAATCCAAGAGACCAAGATGCTCTAAAATCCTCCTGGTCAAACATAGAAGAGCGGGAGGGATGGGACTGGTGGACATTAGGGACTATTATCGTGCTGCAGTTCTTACACAACTTAAAGAATGGTTTGACCCAACATCTGACAACCTATGGTGCGGAATTGAAAGAACTCTGATTCCTTCTAACAACCTACAATGTTTCCTACTTTTCGATGTGTGGAAACCCCACCCACTACACACCCTCCCACTCACCCTCCGAGCATCATTATCTGCATGGAGAGACCTATGTAAAAACCCAACCACGCCACCCCAACTCCAAGAAATCCCTATACCCATAGCAATTATCTCTCAAGCCATCCCCAATCTTAACATGGGAGAATGGCACAACAGAGGTATAAAATTTATCACGGATTTATATTCCAATAACTCCCTTATCCCCTTCACCACACTGCAGGACCAATATAATCTATGCCCTACAGATCAATATAAATATAATCAAATAGCTCATCTTCTACGCTCTATTAAATCATACCATATATACCTACCTAAAGAGGCGTGGAAATATCTCACCTCGAAACCCACTCCTCCAAAAGGTATCTCTCTGTTCTACAACATTTTTCAAAGTAAACTAGATTTTATCAAATCTCAACCTTTCCAGAAATGTGAAACAGATCTAAACGTGTGCATTGCGAACTCACAGTGGCAGTGTACATTTAGATCACTCTACAAAGCTTCAAAATGTGTCAACCACTGGGAACTTTCCCAGAAAATTGCATTACGCTGGTATCTTACACCTTACAGGATTTCAAAATTTGGAAACAATGACTCCCCGCTATGCTGGAGAAAATGTGGCTCCATAGGTAACCTATTACATATGTTCTGGTCCTGTAGGCACCTAACTAGCTTTTGGAACTCTGTCTTCCGGTTTATTTCTAGCATTACGGGAATTCTGACCCGCCCTAAACCAAGCTTGGCAATTTTAAATGTGGGTATTGAAAATTTCCCTCCTGAATTCAAAACTGTAATCACACATATTCTCCTAGCTGCAAGAACACTAATAGCCAAACATTGGAAGGCAGACAGAGCTCCAAATGTATCCGAAGTCCTCACAAACACCCAGACACATTATGTTTATGAATCTCTGATAGCCATTAAGAATGGCCAAAAAGAAAAGTTTGATAAAAATTGGAAAATTTGGACAACATGGTTTAAAGGTAACTGACTTTAACAAATATTAGATGAACTATTCAAAATCTAGATGCTTCCACTATGTCCACATGAGATCAGACCATGGATGAACCTCCTTCAACCTCTCCCCCTCCCTCCCCTACTCCCTTCCCTCCCTCCCTCCTACCTTCCCTCCCTTTATGTTATTATTTTCTTTATACGTTAAATTTCCAGCAATATTATATCCGCATATGGATAACATGTTATTCAGCTATAACTATAATAATGATATTAATACGCCTCACGAGATCATTACCTTAATAACATCTTGAAGATTAGATTGTCTAAATAAAATAGATATACCTATGTTAATGTAATATGGTACAACATAACGGTGTAACACTGTACTCTATGTATAACATGCAAAACTCAATAAAAATCATTAAAAAAAAAAAAAGAATGTGTATTGATTGAATACGGGGCAGTGCTCATTGGATACCTATTCAGAGACCAGTAGAAAAAGAGGGATGCCATCTTGGACAAGATCCATGCTGACATTAAACTGTTTGTAAACCCTTACATACACCCAGTGAAATGACTGGCCACAGGTGATACATCGAGATGAAATAAAACCTCCTACACAAGCTGTACCTGTTTATCTGCAGTTTTCTCTTCTCTACATGAGTTCAAAGTCCAAAGTTTATAAAGTTTTTCTGAGAGTTCAGAAAAAAGAGGGTGGAGAGCTGGAGTTACACTCTGCAAAGGTCAGTGAGAAGAACTCTGAGAGCTGATTGGAGGGAAGGGATACACCTCCTTCATACAGCACACAGGAAGAGAGCTGAGGCTGTCAATCTGCTGGAGGTCCCTCCCCTGTCATAATTTTTCTCTTGGTGTCAGGAAAACTTGTCAGAATTTATCCATGCTGATAGTAGAGGACACACTATAGGGGGATATGCTTTGTTCATATTTCATGTCTGAGGTTTACAACCACATTAACACTGTGGAGATCTTCAGAGAAGCACCAAGAACTGCTGATACATCTCACATGTTGAGTGATTTGTTTAAGGCCTCATACACACAGGATGTTTTGCAAACTTTCCTAGAAGCCTTTCCTCCTGGCAGCAGTGTTTTGGCAGAAAAAAAAGCCTGGCACTTGAAAATAATTAACACTCAAATGCTAAATGCACCTAGCGTTTAGGCATAATTAGATGTGTTTAGCAGCGTCAAGCATTTCCTCTGCCAAAACTCTACTGCTCCTGGATGCAGTGTGGTAGTGTTTTTTTTTTACCTGCCACTAAACGCTGCTAAAAGCCTATGTGTGCATGGATACATAAGCTAACATGCAGGGGAGTTTAGAGGCAGGAAAAAATAAAAGCTTGACACCCCCAGAAGTAGCTAGAAAACGTCCAGTGTACATGAGGCCTAAAGCATATTTTTTCCCTAAACTAAGCATGTATCTTGTTAAGAAACATTATTTATAAAATGTTTCTGTGTAATTTATCTTCTAAAGGTATCTGAGAGTAGGTAAAATGTAAATATAGCCTAGGAAATTGTCTAAGCTTCTCTTGACACTGACTGTAATTAAAAAATTACTAGCAATGTACAATATCTTATGAGAAAAAAGAAAAATATTTCCAAAGCTTCTTGATGAATGGCAACAATTGGAAGTTTATTTTTATTTTTTTTTAAATAAACAAAATCTGAAAATCAATTTCCCCAGGTGTACTGTAGGTTTTTAGAATGTCAGGATACAGACCCAGAGTTGAGTGATGGCGCCATTCAGATGGTTTAATCCTGTAAAGATTTGTTGTCCATATATACTGTACAAACTCATCTTAAACTTTGCCTACCAACTTATGTTCCCTAAACTGCCCAAACCCTTTAGGCTGGATTCACACTGCAGCATGTTCCGGCTCACAACAGGAGTCTGATGCGTCCCCATTCACCATTTCAGGTCCGATTTCAGCCTGAATTTTTGGCTGAATTGGGACCTGAAATGGACCATAAGAGGCACAGGACTCCAGTGTAATTCACACTGGAGCTGCTGCAGAGATGTGTAAGCTGGCTGCATAGAGAGCCAGTCACAATCTCCTGCTATGCGAATTGGATGGGGGAAACCCATATCCAATTCACAACAGTGTGAACCCAGCCTTAAAGTTGTCTCCCTTACTTCTTTGCTGTTTTAGTTTTGTAACCTCACTTACAGGATTTTTGCTGTACCTTAGGGAATTAATTGCATATAATCTGCCTTTCACAGAACTACCAGTTTTGCAGCTGACTGCAATGTTGTGTTTAAGGTATATTCATTAGAATTATTAACTGTCAGCATTTTAGGCCTCATTCACACGGATGTTTTAACAGTGGCTTTTGAGCTTTTTTTGCTGCTTAAGAATGCCACTCCATGTTATTCGAGGCTTCAGCGCTAGAGCTGTTTTGACGCCGAAAAAAGCTCAAAAACCCGCATTAGCGATATACCAACGTTTTAGCGTCAGCGTTTTTAAGCTGTAAAAATGTTTATTATGTGATTGGTCACTGTATGTAAGGAAAAACAGGAAATTCCTGTCTGTAATTACCCAAAAGTCCCTTGCACACCTGGGGGATTGTGGGAAATAGAAAGAGGAGGAACAAGGCATGGCCAAATCTGTGTCACAGCCAGCTCTCATTACAGCTGTGGATGCCCATCTCGAGCTGTGGGATCTTGCGCACCCACAGCATGGAGACCACATTTTAAAGAATCAATTGTGGATGTAGATAAGCGCATTGATCAGGCTGGGAAGATATGTCACATGGTACCCATAAACAAACAAGTAAGTCTATGTTCATGGAATGCATGATCCGTTTGTCCTGTAATGTAATAATTGTAGAATGCATAATTAACCTCTTCCTTTCCACTTTTCTATTCTTGTCCACTATTCTTAGGCAAAGTCCTTCAGCGGTGGTAGAAATCCCTCCGTGATCGTGTGAGGAGGGACCTCACGGAGGAGGAAAAATCAGCCCAATCTGGAGCCCCAGCACCCAAAAGGAAACCGCATGTCTACCACCAAAACCTGGCCTTTGTAAGGCAAGCGATGATCAACAGCACCAGAGAGTAAGTTATTGTGTTTTTTTTTTTTTTTATATAATTAATAATAGGATTTTTAGATGAGCATCAGTCAATGCCAGGAGTACCACGGAGAAATATTTCTTATAATTAAAATAAGATGATCCAGAGTGGGGATGCTTCTTCACCCTGATGTGTTTCCCATCCAGGGCACCGATGCAATTAGGAAATTGTGTTTTTTCCCAAAATCCATTCACAACAGACTCCCAGATTTCTTCTGTCGGCTCCAGCATGACTGAGTCATGTAGCTCCTTCCAAATTGTCACACATGTTGACCTTGTTACTGCAGAGACAGTTGCGAGACCAAGGAAGAAATAATGGTGAAGGGACACAAAACTTTGTCCAGTGGCAAGGAAGCTAACGTAAACGTTTTTAAATATTTAATTAAAACAGCATACAAATAAAAAGTCCTACCCCTAACCCCAACCCACTATTCCCTAAACCCTACTCCTTAATTCTAACCCTTACCCCCTACCTCTAAATCCAACCCACTATTCCCTAAACCCTACCCTCCAACCCTACTCCATACCCATAAACCCTACCACTATTCCTATTCTCTAAAACCTAGCCCTTACCCCCTAACCCTATCCCATATGAGTACTTATTTCACTTACCTCAGTGTCACTAGCAGCCGTTCCTCCGGTAACACAGAGCGATGCATGACGGTGTCCATCCTGGTCACCCTTGGCTGGAGTCTCTCCAAGAGTTCATCAAACAGCGTCACAGACATCCTAGTAAAGTTGTAAAACTTTTCCGGGTGTATGCGCAGTTCTGCATACATCTGGGTGAAGTACTTCACTGACAGCCGCTGGGATATCAGTGAATGGGTCCAGAAGCGACGTTGTCTACTGCTTCTACGAATCCTCTGCAAGATAATAAGCAGGATTGCTTCATCAATCTTTTGCACAAAAAGTTTGTTGTCGGAATTTCCGATCGTGTGTACACAAGTCCAGTGCACAAAAGTTCACGCATGCTCGGAATCAAGCAGAAGGAGCCGCACTGGCTATTGAACTTCCTTTTTCTCAACTCGTCATACATCTTGTACATCACCACGGTCCCACGTTCGTAATTGTTGGCCAACATTTCACCGATGCCACTTTTTATTCGCTGATTTTGGTCCATTTTTTAAAAAATAATGAAAAATTACACATTTTCACCATAATATGAGGAATTGAAACGCAGTCAAAAGATTAAGTATAGGCCTGGAGCTGAAGCGCAGCGTAAGAGTAGGGCCAGCATGATGGGGTTTTCCCTATAAGGCTATAGCAAGGTGGGGGTTGTTAAGAAAGTGATACAGTTGGTAGGAGGGTTAAGTATCAGGCGCTCAGGTGTTGTTATGTTTGTGTCTGAATTGTTACGTTCATGCTGTTCATGTGCCGGGTGTGACCAATAATGTGGCTGATGCTTTGTCTCGCTTACAGTGGGACAGATTCAGAATGTTGGTGCCGGGAGCGGAGCAGCATGGCAGGCCTTGCCCGGACCACTTAAGGCTCATCAAGGATTCTGTGTGCACTGCTACGTGGACCGCATATGAGAAGGTTTGGGGGGAGTGGCTTACACCCAAACGGGAGGTAGGTGGATGTGCTAGCGAAGGTGACCATTTGTGCTTGGTGCTAGAATTCATTGGCAGGAATGTGGAAGGTGGAGTTTCCGCATCCAAATTGGGTAAAAAAATGTCGGGCTTGGCTGTTTGGTTTGGGCTACAGGCGGGGTAAGAACACAAGGGATTCCCGCCGCCCGGTTTCATTCAGCATGCTAGGGGCTATCATAGGTGTCATGGGTGAGGTTTGTTCCTCGCCTTACGAGGCTGCGCTTTTTAGAACGGCATTTATTTTGGCGTTTTTTGGGGCGTTCAGAATTGGAGAATTGGTGTGCAGGTCAAAACGGAGTGGTGGTGGTTTGGACTGGGCTGATGTGGTGCTTAGGGGTGAAGTGGTGTCCCTTTTAATTTGCAGGTCCAAAACTGACCAAGGTGGTAAAGGTGCATGGGTTACTTTGGGGGAGGTAAGGGGCTCGCCCCTGTTGTGCCCTGTTCGGGCAGTTCGGGAATGGTTGGAGGTCAGGGGCACGGACCGCGGTCCTTTGCTTCAACATAGTAATGGGTTTGCGTTGTCTAGGTTTCAGTTTGGGGCCGTTTTCAAGAAGTGTCTCCTGGCTGCGGGTTTTTCGACACAGAATTACTCCTCCCATTCTTTCGGAATTGGAGCGGCCACCGAAGCGGCCCGATGGGGCCTGGAAGACAAGCTAGTGCGTCAACTTGGTAGATGGGAATCACAATGTTTTCGACTGTATGTGCGGCCTCATCTATTGTGAAATTGTGTAGGTCGTAGGTAAGCACGGTTAAGTGGGGGTGTAAGGTGATCATGTTTTACGTATGTTACTGTTTCTTGTGTTTTCTTACATGTTTGTGGGTGTTCAATTGTTGGTTTCTTGTCGTGTGTTTTGGTGCTGGGGATTTGTGTTGTTTATGTTTTGTGTTACTTTACAGGTTCGGAATGTTTGGTGGATCCTGGGACATTCTTACGTTTTCTGGGGGGCTAAGAGGGCTGAGGTTAGGCACTATGGTCGTCAGTTGGGATTCTCCAGAGAACAGGTCAGGATCAGGTGGATCGGGGTCAGGGGCATGTTGTGGTCGAGGGTTCTTCCGGAAGTGCACCATTACGCCAGGCTTGACAGGCCCCCTGACATGCTTTTACTTCATGTGGGAGGAAATGATTTGGGGCTCCGGGCATCCAGGGAATTATGCAGAGACATTATATATGATCTCTTAAGATTGCGTACCCTGTTCCCGGACACAATTGTAGTATGGTTGGACATGGTGGCCAGGGCCTCCTGGCGTTTAGCTGTATCTGTGGAGCGGATTAATAGACCCAGGATCAAGATCAATAAGGCTGTAGCAAAATTTTTTGTCCGCAACGGCGGTTTGGCGATTCATCACAGGGAATTGGAGCAGGATCCGTGGTTGTACTTGAGAGGGGACGGGGTTCATTTGAATGCAGTAGGGATTGAGCTTTGGTTCCTGAGCTTACAGGACGGCATTCAAAGAGCTCTATGGGTGTGGCGGGCCGCCCAGGCGTAAGGTTTCACGCCGGGCGTCTTGGCAGAAGTTGTAGGATTTTTGAAGGCGGGGATAGTAAATTTCTTTGCAAAAAGATGGGTTGGGCCCATCTCTGGTAGGGGTGTACCTGCCCTAATAAGGGCGGGAGTAATAGTTGGCTGTATTGGCTGGTGAATTTGCCTAAATTTGTCCCAGAGCTGGCATAAAGCACGACTGGGGGCCGGAATAGGCGAGGTAGTGCCAGATACAAGAAATTTGAGCCGTCAAGGGTGCCTTCAAAAATCCTATGCAGTTTTTCCAAGTCAGTGTTTTCTTTTATTAAAGTTTTGTTATGGTTTGTTTTTTGTGTAATAAAATAGGCTGCTATGACCATTTTAACCCAAAAACAAGTTGTCTGTCTTAATTATTGTAATTTGGTAAGGTGGTAATTGGGTATTGGGTGATGGCATACAGTCGATAATGTGGGCAATACCCCAATCAAGTATAGGCCTGGAGCTGAAGCGCAGCATAAGAGTAGGGCCAGCATGATGGCGTTTTCCCTATAAGGCTACAGCAAGGTGGGGGGTGTTAAGAAAGTGATACAGTTGGTAGGAGGGTTAAGTATCAGGAGAGATATGATAAGAGGTACCCATTGGAGGATAATAGGGTGGGGCAGGGTGTGGCTGGGTGGTCCTAATGGGTTGCTAGGTGGGTGTTGGTCTGTCAGTATCACTTGGAATTTGGACAGCAACCGAGTAGATTCTCCCACCCTCCCTCCCTAATTTTTCGTATGCTATTGGGGGAATGTGATGTTTATTTGTGTGGGTAATTTTTGCGGGGATTGTATAGTGTCATAGCAGATTGCAGAGGTTGTAGGGTTTTTGAAGGCGGGGATAGTGAATTTCTTTGGAAAAAGATGGGTTGGGCCCATCTCTGGTAGGGATGTACCTGCCCTAATAAGGGCGGGAGTAATAGTTGGCTGTATTGGATGGTGAATTTGCCTAAATTTGTCCCAGAGCTGGCGTAAAGCACGGCTGGGGGCCAGAATAGGTGAAGTAGTGCCAGATACAGAAATTTGAGCCGTCAAGGGTGCCTTCAAAAATCCTATGCAGTTTTTTCAAGTCAGTTATTTCTTTTATTAAAGTTTTGTTATGGTTTGTTTTTTGTGTAATAAAATAGGCTGCTATGGCCATTTTAACCCAAAAACAAGTTGTCTGGCTTAATTGTTGTAATTTGGTAAGGTGGTAATTGGGTATTTGGTGATGGCATACAGCCGATAATGTGGGCAATACCCCAATCATGAAAGAAAACATGTTTATTTGCTGGTCACAAAGCTGTTAAAGCGCAAATTGCACAGAACATGTTATATAAAAAATACTGTCAATGTCATCAATGACATGTACATTGCAAGTGAACAATGTTAAGGCATGAGGAGAAGCAAGAACAGTACAGTACCTTAGTCAACACACAACACAAGACATTATTTATCCCCTTCCCGCCGAGCGTACGCAGATGTGCCTACTCGGCTTTCCGGGGTTATACCGGGATGATGCCTGCAGCTGCAGGCATCATCCTGGTACCGGTTTTTAAAGCGGGCGATCGGCTACCCTAGTATAACAACTGATGTGGCTAAAAGCCGCTCGGCTGTTATACCGGAGGAGCGGGAGGGGACATCCCCCCTCCCGCCGCCTCCCGCCGCTATTACCGGCCCTCCCGTTCGATCGGGAGGCCCGGTGATCAATCAGCTGTGGGCGGCTTCGTTCCAGCCTTCTAAGTGTAAACGTGGAAGCAACGTCATGACGTCACTTCCCGTTTACTCGGCTGCCAATGGCGCTGATTTAAAAAAAATACATAGCATTCAGAATTGCCGTTTTTGGCAATATGAATACTTTGAAGTGCAAAGGAGGGATCGGGGTCTTTTAGACCCCAATCCCTCCTTAAAGTGTACCTGTCACCACCTATTACTGTCACAAGGGATGTTTACATTCCTTGTGACAGCAATATAAGTCATCAATTTTTTTTTTAACACAATTTATAAATATAAAAATAAATAAAATAAATAAGAAAAAAAAAAATTTTTAAAGCTCCCCCGTCCCCGCAAGCTCGCGCAGCAAAGAAAACGCATGCGGAAGTCGCACCCGCATATGTAAACGGTGTTCAAATCACACATGTGAGGTATCGCCGTGATCGTCAGAGTGAGAGCAATAATTCTAGCACTAGACCTCCTCTGTAACTCTAACCTGGTAACCGTAAAAAAAATTTAAAGCGTCGCCTATGGAAGTTCTCAGGTACCGTAGTTTGTCGCCATTCCACAAGTGCGTGCAATTATAAAGCGTGACATGTTTGGTATCTATTTACTCGGTGTAACCTCATCTTTCACATTATAGAATACAAATATTGAAAGAATTTCCATTTTATTCTCTAGATTCTCTGCTAAAAAATATATATATAATGTTTGGGGGTTCTAAGTAATTTTCTAGCAAAAAATATGGATTTTAACCTGTAAACACCAAATTTCAAAAATAGGCTTAGTCATGAAAGGGTTAAACAATTTCAAAAACAAAAAAAAACCCACAACATGTGTTTGTTTCCAGTTCAACTTACACATGTGTAAGAGAAACACATTTCACAGACAGAACATTCCAGGATGGCAAGGATGTGTGTTAGGTTGGCATGTAGGCTGCAGTAAGGCCTCATGCACAGATCAAAGCAGCTGCGTTTTAGCTCTTTTGAGCTTTTTTTTTTTCTACCCGTTACCTCTTCACCTCTATGTTAGCTTATGTGTTCATTCATGGCCATTAGCCAAGGAACACTATGCGGTTTCAGAAGTTTAGTGGCAGGGCATCTTTCCAGGCAGCAGGCAGAAAAAAATTCAAAGAAATTGGAAATGGAAATCTTTGGATTTTTTTTCTGCCTGTAAACTTTCTTGCCACTAAACTCCTGAAACAAGTGTGCAATGGGCTGACATGGAGGGGATGCGTTAACAATGCAGGAAAAAAGCTTAAACTCCTTGAGGAGCAGATGCTTTTAGCTGCATTGTACAGGCATTATGCCTTGAAAATGAAAAGCTCAAATGTCACACAGAACATGAAATATCATCATTGTTGATGACGCCATGTATTAAAACAAACATCACAAGTTCACGTCATCACATCAAGCAACCCAAGTGCAATACAGTTAAATAATGTTAGGCCTGAGGAGGAGCAACTGAACAGTACCACAAAACTAACATTATTTTGTAAACATTTTTTAAATAATAAAAAAATGTGCTAGCTTCTAGTTCAACTTCTTATGAAACTCGTAAAAAAACATTTTTCACAGACCAAAATTAGGGTCATTCCAGGATGGCAAGGCCAAGGAGCCAAGGACTTAGCAGCAGTAAAGCCACATGCACAATAAAGCTCAAAGTAGCTGCTCCTACATGCGTTTGAGCTCCCTGTTTTTGAGCCTTTCGTTTGCCTGTAGTGTTAACACTATGCCGCTCCATATTAGGCTATGTGTCCCCCATGCATTGCACGTTGAATCACCTATAGTGTGCAATGTGCACACTATAGGTGATTCATTTTTCACTTAAGGAAAAAGGTTGTGGCATGGAGTTAAAAAGGCATATTTTATTTTTTTTTAAAGACCAACATGGAGGGGAGTTAACAGGCAGAGGAAACGCAAAAAAAAAAACGCTCAAATGCCAGGTGGAGCAGCTGATTTGAGCTGCAGCGTGCAACTGTGCATGATGCCTTACAGTTGGACAGTAACATGCGGTAGATTACTTTTCCAATTCAAACGCAAGTGGCAAGTTTTTTTTAAGAAACAGAAGAATCTCTGCATGTTCAGTTAGAAGTCAGTTTCTGGTGTCAGTCAGAATGTGTGACGCTGCACTGAACAATCTCTCCAAGATATGCTTCTAGTATGGTAGCAGCTGTGGGAGCACTGTTCTCAAATGTAGATGAATAAGCAATTTCTTGAAAAACACTGTCCACAGTCACACCGGTACCTGGCTGTTGCTCAGTGCGAGGCCTTTTGGTAGCTGGTTTCTCAAGCACCTCAGGTGTAGCTGCCTGTGCCTGTAGTACCTGTACAGAAGATATTTGTTGCATTTCCAGCACGAACATCTCTTTGACCTGCCTGCTAGCATCTTCATTTGAGAAGAACCGATCTTTATACCTAGAAGAAGAAAAATACAAGACATTAGACAACATCATACAAGCAAAGCAACAACTGTGAAAGCTTGCTGTGGGGGCACTGCTAGAAGGAAAGGTGACGGTGGGGGACACGGCAAAAACAGTTGTCTGGCTTGCTCTGTGCAAAACCATTACACAGAGGCAGAGCAGGTAAGTGTGTTTGTCATTATCGATTTTGTTTTGTGTTTTTTATGAAGGTGAGATTTACAGTGTTATCACTTGCATTACAATTTTTTTCTTAATGCAAGCAAGTGATAATAACACTGTTAAATATCACCTTCCTCCAAAAAACAAAAAACAAAATCATATCATCAATATTTAAATAAAAACAATGCAAAATAGCAGCCAGCAGTAATTGATTACCTTGGATGGAGTAAGGTAGCGATGCAGTAAAGTGGATTTTGCTCCATGTCAGAGAACCGTTACAAACAAGTAAGTCTATGTTCATGGAATGCATGATCCGTTTGTCCTGTAATGTAATAATTGTAGAATGCATAATTAACCTCTTCCTTTCCACTTTTCTATTCTTGTCCACTATTCTTAGGCAAAGTCCTTCAGCGGTGGTAGAAATCCCTCCGTGATCGTGTGAGGAGGGACCTCACGGAAGAGGAAAAATCAGCCCAATCTGGAGCCCCAGCACCCAAAAGGAAACCGCATGTCTACCACCAAAACCTGGCCTTTGTAAGGCAAGCGATGATCAACAGCACCAGAGAGTAAGTTATTGTGTTTTTTTTTTTTTTTTATATAATTAATAATAGGATTTTTAGATGAGCATCAGTCAATGCCAGGAGTACCACGGAGAAATATTTCTTATAATTAAAATAAGATGATCCAGAGTGGGGATGCTTCTTCACCCTGATGTGTTTCCCATCCAGGGCACCGATGCAATTAGGAAATTGTGTTTTTTCCCAAAATCCATCCACAACAGACTCCCAGATTTCTTCTGTCGGCTCCAGCATGACTGAGTCATGTAGCTCCTTCCAAATTGCCACACATGTTGACCTTGTTACTGCAGAGACAGTTGCGAGACCAAGGAAGAAATAATGGTGAAGGGACACAAAACTTTGTCCAGTGGCAAGGAAGCTAACGTAAACGTTTTTAAATATTTAATTAAAACAGCATACAAATAAAAAGTCCTACCCCTAACCCCAACCCACTATTCCCTAAACCCTACTCCTTAATTCTAACCCTTACCCCCTACCTCTAAATCCAACCCACTATTCCCTAAACCCTACCCTCCAACCCTACTCCATACCCATAAACCCTACCACTATTCCTATTCTCTAAAACCTAGCCCTTACCCCCTAACCCTATCCCATATGAGTACTTATTTCACTTACCTCAGTGTCACTAGCAGCCGTTCCTCCGGTAACACAGAGCGATGCATGACAGTGTCCATCCTGGTCACCCTTGGCTGGAGTCTCTCCAAGAGTTCATCAAACAGCGTCACAGACATCCTAGTAAAGTTGTAAAACTTTTCCGGGTGTATGCGCAGTTCTGCATACATCTGGGTGAAGTACTTCACTGACAGCCGCTGGGATATCAGTGAATGGGTCCAGAAGCGACGTTGTCTACTGCTTCTACGAATCCTCTGCAAGATAATAAGCAGGATTGCTTCATCAATCTTTTGCACAAAAAGTTTGTTGTCGGAATTTCCGATCGTGTGTACACAAGTCCAGTGCACAAAAGTTCACGCATGCTCGGAATCAAGCAGAAGGAGCCGCACTGGCTATTGAACTTCCTTTTTCTCAACTCGTCATACATCTTGTACATCACCACGGTCCCACGTTCGTAATTGTTGGCCAACATTTCACCGATGCCACTTTTTATTCGCTGATTTTGGTCCATTTTTTAAAAAATAATGAAAAATTACACATTTTCACCATAATATGAGGAATTGAAACGCAGTCAAAAGATTAAGTATAGGCCTGGAGCTGAAGCGCAGCGTAAGAGTAGGGCCAGCATGATGGGGTTTTCCCTATAAGGCTATAGCAAGGTGGGGGTTGTTAAGAAAGTGATACAGTTGGTAGGAGGGTTAAGTATCAGGCGCTCAGGTGTTGTTATATTTGTGTCTGAATTGTTACGTTCATGCTGTTCATGTGCCGGGTGTGACCAATAATGTGGCTGATGCTTTGTCTCGCTTACAGTGGGACAGATTCAGAATGTTGGTGCCGGGAGCGGAGCAGCATGGCAGGCCTTGCCCGGACCACTTATGGGACATCGCATTCGAACGGTAACAAGGCTCATCAAGGATTCTGTGTGCACTGCTACGTGGACCGCATATGAGAAGGTTTGGGGGGAGTGGCTTACACCCAAACGGGAGGTAGGTGGATGTGCTAGCGAAGGTGACCATTTGTGCTTGGTGCTAGAATTCATTGGCAGGAATGTGGAAGGTGGAGTTTCCGCATCCAAATTGGGTAAAAAAATGTCGGGCTTGGCTGTTTGGTTTGGGCTACAGGCGGGGTAAGAACACAAGGGATTCCCGCCGCCCGGTTTCATTCAGCATGCTAGGGGCTATCATAGGTGTCATGGGTGAGGTTTGTTCCTCGCCTTACGAGGCTGCGCTTTTTAGAACGGCATTTATTTTGGCGTTTTTTGGGGCGTTCAGAATTGGAGAATTGGTGTGCAGGTCAAAACGGAGTGGTGGTGGTTTGGACTGGGCTGATGTGGTGCTTAGGGGTGAAGTGGTGTCCCTTTTAATTTGCAGGTCCAAAACTGACCAAGGTGGTAAAGGTGCATGGGTTACTTTGGGGGAGGTAAGGGGCTCGCCCCTGTTGTGCCCTGTTCGGGCAGTTCGGGAATGGTTGGAGGTCAGGGGCACGGACCGCGGTCCTTTGCTTCAACATAGTAATGGGTTTGCGTTGTCTAGGTTTCAGTTTGGGGCCGTTTTCAAGAAGTGTCTCCTGGCTGCGGGTTTTTCGACACAGAATTACTCCTCCCATTCTTTCGGAATTGGAGCGGCCACCGAAGCGGCCCGATGGGGCCTGGAAGACAAGCTAGTGCGTCAACTTGGTAGATGGGAATCACAATGTTTTCGACTGTATGTGCGGCCTCATCTATTGTGAAATTGTGTAGGTCGTAGGTAAGCACGGTTAAGTGGGGGTGTAAGGTGATCATGTTTTACGTATGTTACTGTTTCTTGTGTTTTCTTACATGTTTGTGGGTGTTCAATTGTTGGTTTCTTGTCGTGTGTTTTGGTGCTGGGGATTTGTGTTGTTTATGTTTTGTGTTACTTTACAGGTTCGGAATGTTTGGTGGATCCTGGGACATTCTTACGTTTTCTGGGGGGCTAAGAGGGCTGAGGTTAGGCACTATGGTCGTCAGTTGGGATTCTCCAGAGAACAGGTCAGGATCAGGTGGATCGGGGTCAGGGGCATGTTGTGGTCGAGGGTTCTTCCGGAAGTGCACCATTACGCCAGGCTTGACAGGCCCCCTGACATGCTTTTACTTCATGTGGGAGGAAATGATTTGGGGCTCCGGGCATCCAGGGAATTATGCAGAGACATTATATATGATCTCTTAAGATTGCGTACCCTGTTCCCGGACACAATTGTAGTATGGTTGGACATGGTGGCCAGGGCCTCCTGGCGTTTAGCTGTATCTGTGGAGCGGATTAATAGACCCAGGATCAAGATCAATAAGGCTGTAGCAAAATTTTTTGTCCGCAACGGCGGTTTGGCGATTCATCACAGGGAATTGGAGCAGGATCCGTGGTTGTACTTGAGAGGGGACGGGGTTCATTTGAATGCAGTAGGGATTGAGCTTTGGTTCCTGAGCTTACAGGACGGCATTCAAAGAGCTCTGTGGGTGTGGCGGGCCGCCCAGGCGTAAGGTTTCACGCCGGGCGTCTTGGCAGAAGTTGTAGGATTTTTGAAGGCGGGGATAGTAAATTTCTTTGCAAAAAGATGGGTTGGGCCCATCTCTGGTAGGGGTGTACCTGCCCTAATAAGGGCGGGAGTAATAGTTGGCTGTATTGGCTGGTGAATTTGCCTAAATTTGTCCCAGAGCTGGCATAAAGCACGACTGGGGGCCGGAATAGGCGAGGTAGTGCCAGATACAAGAAATTTGAGCCGTCAAGGGTGCCTTCAAAAATCCTATGCAGTTTTTCCAAGTCAGTGTTTTCTTTTATTAAAGTTTTGTTATGGTTTGTTTTTTGTGTAATAAAATAGGCTGCTATGACCATTTTAACCCAAAAACAAGTTGTCTGTCTTAATTATTGTAATTTGGTAAGGTGGTAATTGGGTATTGGGTGATGGCATACAGTCGATAATGTGGGCAATACCCCAATCAAGTATAGGCCTGGAGCTGAAGCGCAGCATAAGAGTAGGGCCAGCATGATGGCGTTTTCCCTATAAGGCTACAGCAAGGTGGGGGGTGTTAAGAAAGTGATACAGTTGGTAGGAGGGTTAAGTATCAGGAGAGATATGATAAGAGGTACCCATTGGAGGATAATAGGGTGGGGCAGGGTGTGGCTGGGTGGTCCTAATGGGTTGCTAGGTGGGTGTTGGTCTGTCAGTATCACTTGGAATTTGGACAGCAACCGAGTAGATTCTCCCACCCTCCCTCCCTAATTTTTCGTATGCTATTGGGGGAATGTGATGTTTATTTGTGTGGGTAATTTTTGCGGGGATTGTATAGTGTCATAGCAGATTGCAGAGGTTGTAGGGTTTTTGAAGGCGGGGATAGTGAATTTCTTTGGAAAAAGATGGGTTGGGCCCATCTCTGGTAGGGATGTACCTGCCCTAATAAGGGCGGGAGTAATAGTTGGCTGTATTGGATGGTGAATTTGCCTAAATTTGTCCCAGAGCTGGCGTAAAGCACGGCTGGGGGCCAGAATAGGTGAAGTAGTGCCAGATACAGAAATTTGAGCCGTCAAGGGTGCCTTCAAAAATCCTATGCAGTTTTTTCAAGTCAGTTATTTCTTTTATTAAAGTTTTGTTATGGTTTGTTTTTTGTGTAATAAAATAGGCTGCTATGGCCATTTTAACCCAAAAACAAGTTGTCTGGCTTAATTGTTGTAATTTGGTAAGGTGGTAATTGGGTATTTGGTGATGGCATACAGCCGATAATGTGGGCAATACCCCAATCATGAAAGAAAACATGTTTATTTGCTGGTCACAAAGCTGTTAAAGCGCAAATTGCACAGAACATGTTATATAAAAAATACTGTCAATGTCATCAATGACATGTACATTGCAAGTGAACAATGTTAAGGCATGAGGAGAAGCAAGAACAGTACAGTACCTTAGTCAACACACAACACAAGACATTATTTATCCCCTTCCCGCCGAGCGTAAGCAGATGTGCCTACTCGGCTTTCCGGGGTTATACCGGGATGATGCCTGCAGCTGCAGGCATCATCCTGGTACCGGTTTTTAAAGCGGGCGATCGGCTACCCTAGTATAACAACTGATGTGGCTAAAAGCCGCTCGGCTGTTATACCGGAGGAGCGGGAGGGGACATCCCCCCTCCCGCCGCCTCCCGCCGCTATTACCGGCCCTCCCGTTCGATCGGGAGGCCCGGTGATCAATCAGCTGTGGGCGGCTTCGTTCCAGCCTTCTAAGTGTAAACGTGGAAGCAACGTCATGACGTCACTTCCCGTTTACTCGGCTGCCAATGGCGCTGATTTAAAAAAAATACATAGCATTCAGAATTGCCGTTTTTGGCAATATGAATACTTTGAAGTGCAAAGGAGGGATCGGGGTCTTTTAGACCTCAATCCCTCCTTAAAGTGTACCTGTCACCACCTATTACTGTCACAAGGGATGTTTACATTCCTTGTGACAGCAATATAAGTCATCAATTTTTTTTTAACACAATTTATAAATATAAAAATAAATAAAATAAATAAGAAAAAAAAAATTTTTAAAGCTCCCCCGTCCCCGCAAGCTCGCGCAGCAAAGAAAACGCATGCGGAAGTCGCACCCGCATATGTAAACGGTGTTCAAATCACACATGTGAGGTATCGCCGTGATCGTCAGAGTGAGAGCAATAATTCTAGCACTAGACCTCCTCTGTAACTCTAACCTGGTAACCGTAAAAAAAATTTAAAGCGTCGCCTATGGAAGTTCTCAGGTACCGTAGTTTGTCGCCATTCCACAAGTGCGTGCAATTATAAAGCGTGACATGTTTGGTATCTATTTACTCGGTGTAACCTCATCTTTCACATTATAGAATACAAATATTGAAAGAATTTCCATTTTATTCTCTAGATTCTCTGCTAAAAAATATATATATAATGTTTGGGGGTTCTAAGTAATTTTCTAGCAAAAAATATGGATTTTAACCTGTAAACACCAAATTTCAAAAATAGGCTTAGTCATGAAAGGGTTAAACAATTTCAAAAACAAAAAAAAACCCACAACATGTGTTTGTTTCCAGTTCAACTTACACATGTGTAAGAGAAACACATTTCACAGACAGAACATTCCAGGATGGCAAGGATGTGTGTTAGGTTGGCATGTAGGCTGCAGTAAGGCCTCATGCACAGATCAAAGCAGCTGCGTTTTAGCTCTTTTGAGCTTTTTTTTTTTCTACCCGTTACCTCTTCACCTCTATGTTAGCTTATGTGTTCATTCATGGCCATTAGCCAAGGAACACTATGCGGTTTCAGAAGTTTAGTGGCAGGGCATCTTTCCAGGCAGCAGGCAGAAAAAAATTCAAAGAAATTGGAAATGGAAATCTTTGGATTTTTTTTCTGCCTGTAAACTTTCTTGCCACTAAACTCCTGAAACAAGTGTGCAATGGGCTGACATGGAGGGGATGCGTTAACAATGCAGGAAAAAAGCTTAAACTCCTTGAGGAGCAGATGCTTTTAGCTGCATTGTACAGGCATTATGCCTTGAAAATGAAAAGCTCAAATGTCACACAGAACATGAAATATCATCATTGTTGATGACGCCATGTATTAAAACAAACATCACAAGTTCACGTCATCACATCAAGCAACCCAAGTGCAATACAGTTAAATAATGTTAGGCCTGAGGAGGAGCAACTGAACAGTACCACAAAACTAACATTATTTTGTAAACATTTTTTAAATAATAAAAAAATGTGCTAGCTTCTAGTTCAACTTCTTATGAAACTCGTAAAAAAACATTTTTCACAGACCAAAATTAGGGTCATTCCAGGATGGCAAGGCCAAGGAGCCAAGGACTTAGCAGCAGTAAAGCCACATGCACAATAAAGCTCAAAGTAGCTGCTCCTACATGCGTTTGAGCTCCCTGTTTTTGAGCCTTTCGTTTGCCTGTAGTGTTAACACTATGCCGCTCCATATTAGGCTATGTGTCCCCCATGCATTGCACGTTGAATCACCTATAGTGTGCAATGTGCACACTATAGGTGATTCATTTTTCACTTAAGGAAAAAGGTTGTGGCATGGAGTTAAAAAGGCATATTTTATTTTTTTTTAAAGACCAACATGGAGGGGAGTTAACAGGCAGAGGAAACGCAAAAAAAAAACGCTCAAATGCCAGGTGGAGCAGTTGATTTGAGCTGCAGCGTGCAACTGTGCATGATGCCTTACAGTTGGACAGTAACATGCGGTAGATTACTTTTCCAATTCAAACGCAAGTGGCAAGTTTTTTTTAAGAAACAGAAGAATCTCTGCATGTTCAGTTAGAAGTCAGTTTCTGGTGTCAGTCAGAATGTGTGACGCTGCACTGAACAATCTCTCCAAGATATGCTTCTAGTATGGTAGCAGCTGTGGGAGCACTGTTCTCAAATGTAGATGAATAAGCAATTTCTTGAAAAACACTGTCCACAGTCACACCGGTACCTGGCTGTTGCTCAGTGCGAGGCCTTTTGGTAGCTGGTTTCTCAAGCACCTCAGGTGTAGCTGCCTGTGCCTGTAGTACCTGTACAGAAGATATTTGTTGCATTTCCAGCACGAACATCTCTTTGACCTGCCTGCTAGCATCTTCATTTGAGAAGAACCGATCTTTATACCTAGAAGAAGAAAAATACAAGACATTAGACAACATCATACAAGCAAAGCAACAACTGTGAAAGCTTGCTGTGGGGGCACTGCTAGAAGGAAAGGTGACGGTGGGGGACACGGCAAAAACAGTTGTCTGGCTTGCTCTGTGCAAAACCATTACACAGAGGCAGAGCAGGTAAGTGTGTTTGTCATTATCGATTTTGTTTTGTGTTTTTTATGAAGGTGAGATTTACAGTGTTATCACTTGCATTACAATTTTTTTCTTAATGCAAGCAAGTGATAATAACACTGTTAAATATCACCTTCCTCCAAAAAACAAAAAACAAAATCATATCATCAATATTTAAATAAAAACAATGCAAAATAGCAGCCAGCAGTAATTGATTACCTTGGATGGAGTAAGGTAGCGATGCAGTAAAGTGGATTTTGCTCCATGTCAGAGAACCGTTTCTGCAAAGCACCAAGCAATGTGTTCTTCTTCGCTTTTACACCGTGGTCCTCATCCACTTCTTTAGATAATAATTGCTGTAGCACAGTCACTGCAGGAATTACATCCGAGGAAAAAGAATCTGAACAACTCACATGCCGAGTCAACTCTTCAAAGGGAGCCAAGATGTTGATCATCTTCTCCATGAGATTCCACTGATTTGCAGTGATCGTTGCAGGCAGCTCATGTTCTGACACATATACTCCAATGGCCCGTTTTTGCTCTATCAGAGACTGCAGCGTGTAAAAAGTGCTGTTCCAGGGAGTCTGAACATCTTGTTGAAGTCTTTTAATGGGTTGACCAAGCTGGATCTGAATATCTTGCAGCGGAGAATATGCCAGATTTGAATGTTTAAAGTACCCAACTATTTTGCACCCAACTCCCGCAGCCTCCATAATGCTGAGTTGTGATAAAAGCCCCTCTGAGACAGCCAGCTGCAGTGTATGTGCCACACATGAAAGACTCTGTATACCAGCATCTTGTACACCTTTTATCATATTTCTGCCATTATCATGGACTACCACATGGACAGAAATTTTGGGAATCACCCAAGTGTCAAGCATTTCTTCTAGTATGCTTCTTATAGCCTGGCCTGTGTGAGAGCCTTGAAATTTCTTTGCGTGCAGCATGACTTCACTCAGAGTGAAATTGGCATCAATCCACTGTGCAGTTAAGGTAATTACAGACACGGGACTCACATTACTGCTCCAAATGTCCGTGGTGAAACTGATAGCCTTTATGTCCTCCTGTAGCATGTTGGTAATGTGTTTTTTCACTGTGTTGTGTAATTGTGGCAACATGACATCTGTGACATGATGGCGGCTGGGAATTTCGTACTCCAAAAGATTCATAAGTCACCGAAAACCCATATTGTCAACTATTGATAGTGGCTGATCATCAAGAACGATGAATTGGGTAACTACTTCAGACATTTTTTTAGCTCTTGGGTTATCCATGGAAAATTTTTCACGCCTGGCAAGGGTTTGCTGCAGTGTCAGCTGCTGAGTGCAAGAGCTAGTGACAGCTGTAAATTCACCATGCTCAGTCTTGTGTTTCATTTTGAGGTGTTTTATGAGATTACTGGTATTATAAGAACTAACTTTTGAACCTCCTCTGGATATTTTGGCAGAACAGAGGTGCAGTCTGCATGCGTTTATTGGTTTCATCAATTTTAAAAAACTTCCAGACAGCTGACATGTTGCTGGCAGTGGCACCCGTTTGCATTGCACTTAAAGCCAGAAATAAGTAAGTCTCTCCACCTTAAGGGGGAAAAAATTAGGAAAATGGGGAAAAAATTTTGAGCCCAAATGTTTTGTTTTCTGATTTTTTCACACATGATGACACCTACTATTTTTTAGAATAATGAAGCTGCTCTCACCGGTGCTTGTTGTTTGTTCCTGCTGCATCCAGCATCTTGGTATGGCCAAGCAAACCAGCGGGGATGATGACATCCATCTGTCGGGTACAATGGTCGGTATCTCTACAATACAAAAAGCAGAGGATGGTTTCAGAAAGGCACATGCAGGAAAATGTTAGGCAAGAGACAATGATGATTTATGTAACAGCAGCAGTCATTTGCCGCCATGATGGACATGTTAGGCAACAGAGACAATGTGGGACACTAAGTTATGTAACACACACAAAAACAGGCCGGCCGCCATGCTGGACAGTGGACATTATTAGAGGTCGACCGATATATCGGCCGGCCGATATATCGGCCGATATTTGGTGTTTTTTTCTTAATCGGCATTGGCCGATTGTGCTGATAAAAAAGGCCGATATAACTCAGCGCGACTTGTAAATGACTTCTGAAGTCAATACAAGTTGCCTGTATTCTTCTATGAAGCACTTCTCTCCCCTCTCTGGGCAGCCTGCCAAATCTGATAAAAAGAACCTGAATTGATACAATGTTTACACTTCTGAATGAACTGAGTGCTGTGTGTAGAAGTTCTCAGTTTAACCATTTAAAGACTAAATCTTTTCTGAGACTTGTTGCTTACAAGTAAAAATCCTGTATTTTCTGCTAGAAAATCACTTAGAACCCCCAAACATTATATATATTTTTTTTAGCAGAGACCCTAGGGAATAAAATAGCGGTTGTTGCAATATTTTATGTCACACGGTATTTGTGCAGCGGTCTTTCAAACGCAATTTAAAAAAAAAAAAAACATACACTAATAAATTTTAAAAAAACTAAGCAGTAAAGTTAGCCCATTTTTTTTCGTCCAAAAGTTTTGATTACCTGTTTTTGTGTATTTATTTTTAAGATATAGTTTTTTTTTTTATATTTTTTCTTTTTTTATCTAAATTCTACATACAAGTGAACTGATTGGAGGTTTGTTTTGTTTAATAAATGTTTAAGGCCCCTTTCACATGGGACGGATCCGTGTTGATCCGCCCCGTGAACATCCGCTGCTCAGCGGGGATCGCTCAGTTTTCCCCAGCTGAGCCGGCGGATGACAGGGCGGGACCCGCACACTGTGCAGGGACCGCCCTGTCAGATCTCCGCTCTCCCCTATGGGGGATCGGAGGAACATGGACCGTCTGTCCGTGTTCATCCGATCCGCTCTGCAGACGGATAGAAAAATAGGATTTTCTTCCGTCTACAGAATCGGACGAGAGCGGAGCCGGATGACATCGGGTGTCAGCGGATGTACATCCGCTGACACCCGCTATCCCATAGGGATGCATGTATGTCCGTATTTCATCCGAAAACGGATGGATGAAATACGGACATACAGTCTGCATGTGTGAAAGGGGCCTAAATGTAAAAAAAATTCTGTATCACTTTAGGTTGCTTACACACTGCAGCGGGCATGCGTTGACGGTAAAACGCTGCTAGTTTTAGCTGCGCTTTACCGTCATTTTAGCGGCGCTATTCGGCTTCTAGCGGGGAGCTTATAACTCAGCTAGCAGCTGAGGAAGGGGTTGAATGCGCCCCTGAAGCGCCGCTGCCGAAATGCTTTGCAGGCGCTTTGGCAGTGGTGCGCATTCATTTCAATGGGCAGGAGTGGTGGAGCAGCAGTATACACCTCTCCAAAGATGCTGCTTGCAGGATTTTTTTTTAACATCCTGCCAGCGCATCGCCTCAGTGTGAAAGCACTCGGGATATCGCACTGAGACTGCAGGGGAGCCATTTTACAGGCACTTTACAGGCGCTATTTTTAGCCCAAAAGCGCCTGAAAAACGCCCCAGTGTGAAAGGGGTCTAACTGTTAAATTTTATGAGATGAAGGGAAAAAAAAGAAAAAAAAAAAAAAAATCGGCCTAATATATCGGCCCAAAAAAATCGGCATTACATATCGGCCATCGGCCACCGAGATTTCTAAATATCGGCATCGGCCAGAGAAAAACCCATATCGGTCGACCTCTAGACATTATGTTAGGCAAGAGAGAGAGAGACAATGTGGGACAAACTAAGTGTAACACAGTCCGGCCACCATGTTAGGCAAGAGAGAGACAATGTGGGACAAAACTAACTTAAGTATAACACAGGTCGGCCGCCATGTTAGGAAAGAGAGAGGCAATGTGGGACAAACTAACTTAGGTGTAACACAGGCCAGCCGCCATGTTAGGCAAGAGAGCGAGAGACAATGTGGGGCAAAACTAACCTAAGTATAACAAAGGCCATCCGCCATGTTAGGCAAATGATAATTTAAGCAGTGTACAGCAATCACCAGCCGCGGGACACATATGAAGAAAGCAAGCAACCGTTATAGAGAAGAGTACTCACCACTCGCCATGAGGGGATATGGTGTAAGGAGGACGCTCGCCATGTGGGTCAGCCATGTAGCAGGGGCAGCAGCAGCAAAACACATGTCTGTCATGAGGGAAACAGCACTCACCGCCGTGTGGAGAGGCCGCAACCTTATCCGGTTCCCTAGCTTCGCCCAAGCTGACGTCACTTCCGGTACCAGTTTATGGAATCGGTGAATTTTCACAAGCACCGATTCCCCCGAAAATGCCAAGTATCGGCACCGATACCAGTGTCGGTATTGGTGCATCACTAATGGTAACTACCAAGTCAACATATGATTACAATTGGAGATGTAACCTGTGTATGGTGCAGCACACACTGCATGGATAAGATTAATCATGAGGTGCATGTGTGGGGAGCAAATATGGATTCCTTGGGAAACGGTAGAAAAAGCTGAAGTATAGAGCAAGTTTTAGCGCATGTGAAATTCTGCATTCCTGGTGGGAGAATAAAATGATTTCCCACCAAAGTGCGAGATTCCTACAACACAATTATTATATCGCAAAAACTCACAGTAATCATTTCTTATGTTTCCAAGAAACATAAATCTACCACCTCACTGCCACTATTCTTAAAGTTTCTACAGAGTTCATCAAAGCTGATTCTCATATCATGTGTCTCCTAGAACATATAAGAAAGTAGATTTACTGAAAACAAATCAAAACAACTAGAAATACAATTAGGTAAAGCATTCTTCCAAGTTGGAGGGGTGACCTAGATGTTAATAGGATAGGACACATCCTTGAGATCTACAGCTCAGTGATTATTCTTTACTAGCTGCTTCTTCTACACCTCTAACACCTCTTCAATACTTTATAGTGCCAATCAACCACTAACCCTGTGCTGACAGTCCCCTGTAAAGCATGGCACTATTAAGTAATGCATTGGGGGCTCTGTCAACACTGGACAAGTTCTGGTGGGAAGACCTGGATGCACTTGGGCCTACTGCAAGGCTGAAAATCCAGTGGTTACACATGACAACAGCACTAAAATCATTACCACAATTTAGACATAATACAAAACACAGAGTTGGCAAATAGGATATTTTTCAGGTGTCTTGCCATGCTATTGAAACTTGCAAGAGCCGGCTTAAATAGTGAGGAGGTGAAAATCAATGTTTCCTTGCTCCTAGAAGTTATATTAAAGGCAGAAAAAAACAAAATAAAAAAAAATAAACATGTTATTCTTGAAAGGAAGAGGTATATAAATAACCTCTGAATATCTTGGTTCTATGGGCTCCCATCCAAATTGTTTAGAATTGGAGGTTGCACAGAGGGCACTTGAGCAGCACTCAAAGAGGTAGAAGCAAACTCTAGAGAAATATAAATAGAAAGAGAGGCACTTCTAAGTGCAGTAACACCAGTATTTATTAAACAAATGCGTTTAAAAACACTGACAGGAAGGTAGTGTAAAATTAGCTCATTATCCAACATAATGGTGGTAGATCTCCTGTCAAGGCTCTCCTGGATCCTCACTAGCTGACCAACAGCAGTTCGCACCAGAACCTGCGAACGGGCTGAAAATTTGCATTGACGTCTATGGGACTCGAACGTTCGAAATCAAAAGTGCTCATTTTAAAGGCTAATTTGCATGGTATTGTCCTAAAAAGGGTTTGGGGACCCAGGTCCTGCCCCAGGGGACATGTATCAATGCCAAAAAAACTTTTAAAAATGGACGTTTTTTCGGGAGCAGTGATTTTAATGATGCTTAAAGTAAAAAAAAAGTGAAATATTCCTTTAAATATCGTACCTGGAGGTGTCTATAGTATGCCTGTAAAGTGGCACGTGTTTCCCATGCTTAGAACAGTCCCTGCACAAAATGACATTTTTAAAGGAAAAAAAGTCATTTAAAACTGCTTGCGGCTTTAATGTAATGTTGGGTCCTGGCAATATGGATGAAAATCAGTGAGACAAACGGCATGGGTACCCTCAAGTCCATTACCAGGCCCTTTGGGTCCTGTATGGATATTAAGGGGAATCACGCACCCAAATTAAAAAAAGGAAAGGAGTGGGGCCCCCAGGCCCTATATACTCTGAACAGCAGTATACAGGCGGTACAAACAAGACAGGGACTGTAGGTTTGTTGTTAAGTATAATCTGTTTGTAATTTTGAACTGGTACATTTTTAAAGTGTAGCTCCAGCCAAAAAATCTGTTTTTAAGCTTTTTGGAAAACATAGGGAAGGGTTATCACCCCTGTGACATTTGTTTTGCTGTCTGGGCTCTTCTTCAGAAGATTTCACCTCACTTTTTGTTCCAATGACAAATGTTTTTTGAAAATTTGGGGTTTTTAGTGAAACAAGGATTGGTGATAAAGCATCAGTGGAAAGGAAAAAAGTTTTTCCCATATTAACTCTTACAGGAGAGAATTTCCCTTCCTATGGGGTAGATTTCATCTCACTTCTTGTTGTCTCCTTCCGTTTGCAAGTAGGAGTCATTTGTAAGTTGGATGTTTGAAAGTAGGGGCCTGCCCTATATACTCAGCAGAAATTTGGGCCTTAGGTGTTGTTGTGGCCTCAACACTGTAAGCCCTCACAGAGCCCTGCTGTGAAATATTAGATCAAGAAATGTAATTACATGCCCCTGTTGAACAGGGGCTGAAAAATTGGGCCTATGGTGGTGGTGTTGGTGCTGGTGGCACAACACTATAAGTCCTCACAGTTAATCTTGGTGGACGCAGAAACGTGCCCTGCTGTGAAATATTCAATCAAGAATTGTAATTACATGCCCCTGTTGAACAGGGCCAGAAAAATTGGGCCTTTGGTGGTGGTGGTGCTGGTGGCACAACACTGTAAGTCCTCACAGTTAATCTTGGTGGGTGCAGAAACGGGCCCTGCTGTGAAATATTCGATCAAGAATTGTAATTACATGCCCCTGTTCAACAGGGGCTGAAAAATTGGGCCTTTGGTGGTGGTGGTGGTGGTGGTGTTGGTGCCACAACACTGTAAGTCCTCACAGTTAATCTTGGTGGGTGCAGAAACAGGCCCTGCTGTGAAATATTAGATCAAGAATTCTAATTACATGTCCCTGTTGAACAGAGGCTGAAAATTTGGGCCTTAGGCACTGGTGCTGGTGCCACAACACTGCAACCCCTCACAGATACTCTAGTTGGAACGCAGGAACGAGCCCTGCTGCAAAAGGATTGCATCAAAAATTGGAATTACACGCCCCTGTTAAACAGGGGCTGAAAAATTGGGCCTTAGGCACTGGTGCTGGTGCCACAACACTGCAACCCCTCACAGATACTCTAGTTGGAGCGCAGGAACTAGCCCTGCTGCAAAGAATTGCATCAAAAATTGTAATTACATGCCCTTGTTAAACAAGGGCTTAAAAATTGGGCCTTAGGTACTGGTGGCGGCGCCCGGAACCAAAAATGTTCTTACAAGTTATCAGCATGATCATTGAGGAGGAAGAGGATAATTACTCAGCATAACAGGATAGTCACTCAGCATCAGCATAGGCATTCTTTGAAGGGATCTGACATTTAAAAAAAAATTATTCGGTTACATCAGCATCAGGTGCTTGGTAGCTGGTGGTGATCCAAGACTGATTCATTTTTATGAAGGTCAGTCAATCGACCGAGTTGGTGGACAGACGCACCCTGTGATCGGTTACAAAGCCTCCAGCAGCACTGAATGTGCGTTCCGATAGAACGCTGGATGCAGAACAGGCCAGTAGCTCAATTGCATACTGTGCAAGCTCTGGCCAGTGATCCATCCTCAAGACCCAGTAACCCAGAGGATTTTCGGTGGGAAAGGTGTCCAAGTCAGATCTTGCTCCTAGGTATTCCTGCACCATGTAAAACAGACCCTGGCGATGGTTGCTGGAACCGATCATACCTTGGGGCTGCGGACTAAAAAATTGTCTGAACGCATCGGTCAGATGGCCACCTTCTCCACCGCTCCTTCTTTGACTGACCGAAGCCTCAGCAACACGTTGTCCAGAAACAGGAGTTTGTAACCTCCCAGTCTCTGGGAACGCATTGCACAGACCTTTCTGCAAGGCTTCCCGAAGATGTTTCATCCTCTGATCCCTCTGCGACGGCAAGATAAGGTCCGCAACCTTACCCTTGTAACGTGGATCAAGGAGGGTTGCCAGCCAGTATTGGTCCTTCTCCTTGATACCACGAATACGAGGATCCTTACGCAGGCTTTGCAGGATCAGGGAGGCCATGCAGCGTAGGTTTGCTGAGGCATTCGGTCCGGAGTCCTCTGGGTCACTAAGGACAACATGGACCACAGCCACCTCCTCCCAGCCACGTACAAGTCCATTTGTTTCTTGGGACTGATCCCTTAAAGACTGCTGCTGATGCTGAGTGCCAGGATCCACCTCCATACTGACACAATCATCCTCCTTTTCCTCCTCCTCTTCCTCGTCCTCTTCCTGTGTGATCGGCGGGCACACAGGAACACTGTCTGAATAAAGGGGGCCTTGAGAGCTAAGGAAGTCCTCCTCTTCCTGTCTCTGTTCTGTCTCAAGTGCCCTGTCCATTATTCCATGCAGCGTGTGCTCCAACAGGTGGACAAGGGGGACAGTGTCACTGATGCATGCACTGTCACTGCTCACCATCCTTATGGCCTCCTCAAATGGTGACAGGACAGTACATGCATCCCTGATCATGGCCCACTGGCATGGGGAAAAAAAAACAAGCTCCCCTGACCCTGTCCTGGTGCCATAGTTGCACAGCTACTCATTGATGGCCCTCTGCTGCGTGTGCAGCCGCTGCAGCATGGCCAATGTTGAGTTCCACCTAGTGGGCATGTCACAGATTAGGTGGTTCTTGGGCAGGTTAAACTCCTTTTGGAGGTCTGCCAGCCGAGCACTGGCATTATATGACTGGCGGAAATGCACACAGACTTCCAGGCCTGCCTCAGGACATCCTGTAAGCCCAGGTACCTGCCCACGTACCACTGCACCACCAAGTTAAGGACGTGAGCCAAACAGGGTACATGGGTCATTTGTCCCTGTCGGAGGGCAGAGAGGAGGTTGATGCCATTGTCGCAAACCACCATTCCTGCCTTAAGTTGGCGTGGCGTCAACCACCTCTGAACCTGCCCCTGCAGAGCTGACAGAACCTCTGCCCCAGTGTGGCTCCTGTCCCCCAAGCACACCAGCTCAAGCATCGCATGGCATCTTTTGGCCTGCATACTTGCGTAGCCCCTTGAACGGCTACGGAGCACCACTGGTTCTGAGGACAAAGCACAGGAAGAGGCCATGGAGCAAGAAGAAGAGGAGGAGGTGGAGAGAGGTGTGTCACAATCATTAGTAGTGGCATTTTGGAGGTGTGGTGGCAGAACAACCTCCAACACTACTGCACCTTGTCCTGCATCCTTCCCAGCTGCCAGCAGAGTCACCCAATGCGCGATGAAACGTCCCTGTCCATGCCTGCTGGACCATGAGTCAGCGGTAATTTGCACCTTACCGCTGACCGCCCTGTCCAGCGAGGCCAAGGCATTGCCTTCCACATGCCGGTAGAGAGCCGGAATCGCCTTCCGTGCGAGAAAGTGGCATTTGGGAACCCGCCACTGAGGAACCGCACATTCCAAAAACTCACGGAAGGGGGCAGAGTCTACCAACTGAAAAGGTAGCAGTTGAAGTGCTAGCAATTTTGCCAAGCTAGCATTCAACCGCTGGGCATGTGGATGGCTGGGAGCGAACTTCTTTCAGCGGTGCAGCAGCTGGGGCAGGGAAATTTGCCTAGTACAATCTGACGTTGGTGTACCCAAAGCAGATTGCCCACAAGTACTTGGCTGTGACACACCTAATTCTACATCTTCATTCCTCTCAGTGCAGGTCTCAGAGAGGACTGAAGATATAGTGTGGTTGGAGATCTCAGCTGATGAGGAGCAAGGAGAGGTCCTCTTTGTTCTTTGGGTCTTTTAGATATGCTTGCCAATGAACTGTATGGCAGGTCAGCATATGTCTGGTCAAGCATGTGGTGCCCAAGCGGGAGATATTTTGGCCATGCGAGATACGCTTGAGACATATGTTGCAAATAGCAGCGGTGCGATCTGATGCACTCGTCTCAAAAAAGGCCCACACCAAAGAACTTTTGGAATAACGTGCAGAGACAGCAGCGCCCTGCACATGTGGAGCTTTGCGGTGTGACGCAGTCAGTGTGCTGCCCTTAGGCTGGCCCCTGGAGGGCATCCTGCCTTGTTGGTGATGTGCCTCCTCCTCCTCTTCCTCTCTCCTATCAGGCACCCACTTTGAGTCAGTGACCTCAAATCCCCTCCTTTCTCATCACTGGAGCAAACCTGGCAGTATGCTGCAGCAGGGGGAGTATGACTGCCAGATTGCTGTCCTTCTTGGGCACCCCCTCTGTCCGTGCTCACGTTACTGCCTTCATCTAGCTCAGTATCATCATCAGAGCCTTCTAAATGCTGGGTATCCTCCGGGAGCATGTACCCAACACTGTGGTCAAAGAGTTCGAGGGACTCCTCAGGAGGACATGGTGGGGCTAGGGATGGAGTCACTGATGCCATTGAGCCGAGGGAAGAGGCCAGGTTGGCAGCTGCTTTGCCAGACAAAGTACCCTGAGCATGGGTGAGGGAGGATGAGGAGGATGAGGATGGCTTGGTCATCCACTCGACCAAGTCTTCCGCATGTTGCGGCTCAACACGGCCAGCTGCCGAAAAAAAGGCCAAGCGTGTCCCACAGCCACGTGCTGATGAGGATGCACCTCACCACAACCACCAACCTTCTACAGGTAGCTTTAGCTGAACAGTGCAGAGGTCGCAATACACTAATGTGTAAACACTTTAGCTGCCTGCGGTAGTGATAGGATCAGGAAAACACCACCAACTTTCTACAGGTAGCTTTACCTGAACACTGTGCAGAGGTCCCAATACACTAATGTGTAAATACTTTAGCTGCCTGCGGTAGTGATAGGATCAGGAAAACACCACCAACCTTCTACAGGTAGCTTTAGCTGAACACTGTTCAGAGGTTGCACTACACTAACGTGTAAATACTTTAGCTGCCTGCGGTAGTGATAGGATCAGGAAAACACCACCAACCTTCTACAGGTAGCTTTAGCTGAACACTGTGCAGAGGTCGCACTACACTAACGTGTAAATACTTTAGCTGCCTGCGTTAGTGATAGGATCAGGAAAACACCACCAACCTTCTACAGGTAGCTTTAGCTGAACACTGTGCAGAGGTCACACTACACTAACGTGTAATTACTTTAGCTGCCTGCGGTAGTGATAGGATCAGGAAAACACCACCAACCTTCTACAGGTAGCTTTAGCTGAACACTGTGCAGAGGTCGCACTACACTAATGTGTACATACTTTAGCTGCCTGCGGTAGTGATAGGATCAGGAAAACACCACCAACCTTCTTCAAGTAGCTTTAGCTGAACACTGTGCAAAGGTCGCACTACACTAACTTGTAGCTTTAGCTGAACACTGTTCAGAGGACGCACTACACTAACTTATAGCTTTAGCTGAACACTGTGAGGAGGACGCACTACACTAACTTGTAGCTTTAAATGAACACTGTTCAGAGGATGCACTACACTAACTTGTAGCTTTAGCTGAACACTGTGCAGAGGTCGCACTACACTAACTTGTAGTTTTAGCTGAACACTGTGAGGAAGACGCATTACACTAACTTGTAGATTTAGATGAACACTGTGCAGAGGTCACACTAAACTAACCTGTAGCTTTAGCTGAACACTGTGAGGAGGATGTACTACACAAACTTGTAGCTTTAAATGAACACTGTGAGGAGGAAGCACTACACTAACTTGTAGCTTTAGCTGAACACTGTTCAGAGCACGCACTACACTAACTTGTAGCTTTAGCTGAACACTGTGCAGAGGTCGCACTACACTAACTTGTAGCTTTAGCTGAACACTGTTCAGAGCGCGCACTACACTAACTTGTAGCTTTAGCTGAACACTGTTCAGAGGACGCACTACACTAACTTGTAGCTTTAGCTGAACACTGTGCAGAGGTCGCACTACACTAACTTGTAGCTTTAGCTGAACACTGTGAGGAGGACGCACTACACTAACTTATAGCTTTAGATGAACACTGTTCAGAGGATGCACTACACTAACTTGTAGCTTTAGCTGAACACTGTGCAGAGGTCACACTAAACTAACATGTAGCTTTAGCTGAACACTGTGAGGAGGATGCACTACACTAACTTGTAGCTTTAGTTGAACACTGTGAGGAGGACGCACTACACTAACTTGTAGCTTTAGATGAACACTGTTCAGAGGACGCACTACACTAACTTGTAGCTTTAGCTGAACACTGTGCAGAGTTTGCACTACACTAACTTGTAGTTTTAGCTGAATACTGTTCAAAGCATGCACTACACTAACTTGTAGCTTTAGCTAAACACTGTGCAGAGGTCGCACTAAAATAACTTGTAGCTTTAGCTGAACACTGTGCAGAGGTCACACTAAACTAACCTGTAGCTTTAGCTCAACACTGTGAGGAGGACGCACTACACTAACTTGTAGCTTTAGCGGAACACTGTGCAGAGGTCACACTAAACTAACTTGTAGCTTTAGCTGAACACTGTGAGGAGGACTCACTACACTAACTGTAAATAGTCTAGCTGCCTGACTGTGGTACTAATAGGATCAAAAGAACACCAGCAATTTTCTTCAGGTAGCTGTAAATACTGTAACAAGTCAAGCCTGCCTGTCAGTAGGAAGATAACAGGAACGGATCTAGCTAAACTGAATACAGTGTATATATATATATATATATATATATATATATATATATATATATATATATATACAACACCTGGGATGCATATATATACACAATACACTGTAAGTGCAGCTAACTGACTGACTGTCCTGCCTAATCTATCTAACTCAAATGAAATGACACTGTCTCTCTCTCTCTCTCTCTATCTCTCAGCACGCCAGAACACACTACACAGGGCCGCCGTGCAGGCGGCCTTATATAGTGTGGGGCGTGTTCTAAACCTAAGCCATAATTGGCCAAAGTCACCCTGGCTTTGGCCAATTACAGCTCTCTCTACTGACGGCGCTGTGATTGGCCAAGCATGCGGGTCATAATGCATGCTTGGCCAGTCATCAGCCAGCAATGCACTGCGATGCCGCAGTGAATTATGGACCGTGATGCGCCACACAAATTTGGCGCAAACGGCCCATATCGTTCGCAATTCAATGAACGGTCGAACAGACGATGTTTGAGTCGAACATGGGTTCGACTCGAACACGAAGCTCATCCCTACACTTGAAGTGACGCAGAAGGAGGCAGCTACATGTTTTGGAGCATTTGCAGAAGTTCCTTTGCCAAACCTAAGCCCCAGGTCATGAGAGCGTGAATAAATAGGGAAAGTGGGCAGGCAGTGGGTGGCACAACATTTTGCAGAATAATTAAAACACAAGGGAATTAGTATGGGGCAATGTCAGTGAGCAAAAAAGAGAGGATTTCACAGAGCAAGACTACAAGTCCCATCATAATTAGAAATACTGTCAAAAAAGAAAAAGTATATACACTGAGCAAAATTATAAACGCAAAACTTTTGTGTTTGCCCCTATTTATCATGAGCTGAATGCAAAGATCTATGACTTTTTGTATGTACACAAAAGACCTATTTCTCTCAAGTATTGTTCACAAATATGTCTAAATCTGTCTTAGTGAGTACTTTTTCTTTGTCGAGATAATCCATTCACCTCACAGGTGTGGCATATCAAGATGCTGACTAGACATCATGATATTGCACAGGTGTGCCTTAGGCTGGCGACAATAAAAGGCCACTCTAAAATATGCAGTTTTTTCACACAGCACAATGCCACAGATGTTGCAAGTTTTGAGGGAGCATGCAATTGGCATGCTGACTGCAGGAATGTCCACCAGAGCTGTTGCCCTTGAATTGAATGTTCATTTCTCTACCATAAGCCATCTCCAAAGGCGTTTCAGAGAATTTGGCAGTACATCAAACTGGCCTCACAACCACAGACAATGTGTAACCACACCAGCCCAGGACCTCCACATCCAGCATCTTCACCTCCAAGATCGTCTGAGACCAGCCACCCAGACAGCTGCCGCAACAATCATTAGATACAATACATAGAAAAGGTTGTAGCTCTTTGTGTTCAGCTCATGATAAATAGGGGAAAACACAAAAGCGTTGCGTTTATCATTTTGCTTGGTGTATAAAAAAAATATGAATAAATTAAACAGTAAGGTAGAAAACAGTAACACACCAGATGTATATAGTAAGGCATACTCATTAAATAAAGATGAGCAAGAAGGTTAATAAAATGTATATGGAAATGACAGTATATTAATTGGAATTGGGGAGGGGGAAATGCCTGTGGTACAATTGCCCTGAGAATATAGATGAACATACATTCGATCAATATAATTCCCTGATGGCAACAGGGGGAACACAAAAGGTATATACCACTATATTCCAAATATACTAAGAAGGGAGTCAATTTAATGTAAAATAAAGTAAGAAGGGAATCAATTTAATATAGAATTTAATATACAAACTAGGGCAGCATCATGGCTCAGTGGCTAGCACACCTGTCCAACAGAATCAAGGTCACTGTTTCAAATCTCAACCACGATTAACTAAGATGTAATTTATAAATTGAACATCTCAAAATAAGACAACATCAGAATTTACAATATGTAGCTCACTTTGATTTCCTCAATGAAGCCACCCAGGGACAATACATCAAGAGCATATATCCAGTAAGTCTTCCTGTGGCAGAGTCACTAAAAGAGTTCTGCCATTTGGAGACCCCTGGTCATGGCTTCAGTAACCCATACACTTGTTGGTAGCAGGTTCATTGTATGTTTTTATTATACCATGTAATTTCCTTTTTATAAACATTGAAATAAAATGTATAACCTTTTAAAGAAAAATTGTGTACTCAGGTGCCTACAAAGTTCATGATTTTTCCAAACTCTCTATACAGATGTAAATAGGACATGCCACTTTGTTACCAATATCCGTATACACAGTATCACCCTGTGAAGATACAAACCTATACCTAATCTTTGTACATAGACTAAACACACAGTTAAATAATGCCCATCTTCTCTCTGGACAAATTGGAAGGGCAGGTGATTGATAATTCGTAAGATCAAGTTGTTTCTTATAAACCAATAGTTATTTAAAAAAACCACACGCTATCGAAAATTATGCAGCCAGCAGTGCTAAACAAGTAGAGTCCATAGCAGGGATGAATATAATCCAACATATGCAAGGATGTTGAAATAAAATAAAAAATAATCTCTTTATATTTTACTTAAAAACAACAACATCCCATCTTTGATTTAAGCCAGACATTATCCTTGTTTGTAACATATAAATCCACCTTGGTTCTTTTTCCAATAACTTGTGGTGTACATATCCCTCTCTAGGTGGTCTAATAACCCGCTCTACACCATAAAACAAAAAAAACACAAGGTTACCACAACGTTAATCTCTGGAATGTTTAGACACATTAGATATATTCTTGCCATTGGAATTATTGGTATCTGTGGGGTTGATTTACCAAAACTAGAGAGTGCAAAATCTGGTGCAGCTCTGCATACAAACCAATCAGCTTCCATTTTTTTTAGAGGTTAGAAGCTGATTGCCCATGTATTGCAATGCACATAAATTGCACTCTACCACATAGATTACATTCTTTGAACCACAATTAATATATTGTGACCTGTTTATACTCATAGTGCTCCTCTAAACAAAAAAGGAAGCTATGTATTGTAACGCTGGTGCTTAGCAATGGTGTGCTGGCATGAAATATCACAATCCATTAGTGTGTACACGTGTGCGGTTTGTTTCTTTCTGAATTAATATTCAGACAAACTTTTTGTTATTCGGAGATTCGGATATATCCGAATACCCGATTTACAATGTAGACAAATTTAACTGAATGCTCCGAATAACGTAATGAAATTCGTCCCAATTTCAGAAATTCAGACTGAAATTTGAATCAAATTTTACATTGAACTCCAGTTAAATTCTGTCAGAAACCATGAAATCAGGCAGAGACAGAAGTACAGTTAGATCACACTTGTTTAATAATAAAAGAAAAAAGAACAAACGTAGTCAAAACATAGCCAAAGTTCAGTAAACGGAATGGATAGTCAGCCAAGCCAGAAGGGATCAATGTAGTGGAACAGCAACCAGGATCTGGAGCCAGAATGGATTGTGTAATGTTGACCAAGCCGAAGGCAGAGATCCTCTGCACTGAACGGCTTAAGTAGGCAGGACTGACGAGCAGGATATCATCAACAGCTGAGTAACTGGGGAGAGATAGGAGCTGGCAATTAGCCGACAGCTGAGCGGCAGGCTCAGAAAAGGAAGGTCTGAGCCCAGCCCTGACAAATTCTAACTGTACACATATTGCTGAAATTAAAGATTGTGTGTGTTATTAGAGAATCATTTGAAAATAATGCTGTTTTTGTTAAGCCAAAGGTGATTTAAAGAGTCATTGTAATCATTTGCTGAAGATTTTTCTTTTGTTTGTTCACTTTGCTGCATTCAAATTGAAAACCATATACCACTTTCATTTCGACCAATTCAAAAATGTATCGATCTGAACGTTTCGATTGGAAAAAAAATAGGGAATTTGAAGAAAATGCAAAAATTCAGAATACGAATTCCGAATACAAATTGAATGAATCAACCAAATTGAACTAAACAAAATAATTAGATTAACTAATCAAAATGAAACAAAACACATTTTTTCATCATGCACATGTCTATTAGTGTGTACTATACTTAGAAGTCTCTATGGCCTCTATGACTAAACCCCGGGGGTGGGGCGAAACATGTCAGAGGGCCTGGCTTGTGGAGCGTTGTAAGGCTGAGACTATCCCTCATGTTAACAACATACACTGGACTGGGAGAGTGGCGATTTTTCTAAACAAATAATACATTGTTCTATGGGATAAACATCACCTGTGACAAGTGAATTTACATTAGTAGATTTTTTATGTTTATTGCAATGCTGATGTGCTGATTTCACAACAGTAGGAACCGACTGTAGAGAGCCAGGTATTGGAGCCAAGATTAGAGCAGGATAAACTACAGCATAACATGCTGCCTATAGTAGATGCTCATCTACTGGAGAATCTGCAGCCATCCTTTAGAATTATATACAAATCCCTATTGGTGAAGAGGCAAGTGCATATTTTTATTTTAGTTTTATCACAATAGCCCTTGCTACTTGTGCGGTGCTTTTGTAGGAGAAGACTCTGCCAGGAACTCAGTGTATAAGGGATGAGTACTTATGGGCTATTAGGCACGTACACAATGGGACGATTCCCTACACTGAACAAGCCAGCATTTTAATAACGGTCCTGTGCACCAGTTTTGATCTCAAAGACTACTTTCTAATTGTTGATAGTGGCATAAAATTACCCTCTAGATTAAATTGATATGGTTCTTGAAGTGCTACATTCCTAAGCTCCTCTGAATCACTGTGAATCTTTACCATCATTGAGGATACTACTCTCTGCCTCACCCTTTTGTTACCTATGATTGAATAATTTGCTCCTGAAGAAGCGTTTCCTTTACGCGCAACATGTAGAGCAGAATTGAGCATTTTATCACACGCTACCTCGTCAAGCTCTATAATTTTCAAGAGTGATCAGTCAGGTTCTTCGGGGTTTTTGCCTATATTGTATATAGGTGGTGTGTTATTCGTGCTCATAGGCTATTTTTTGTGAATGAATTATATAAGGAACCTATGTAATTGTTTTGATTTTAAATTTGTAAAAAATATAAAAGAGGAAGTAAACCCTGATGGGTTTACTTCCTCTTTGTTTCCCTGCAAAGGTAAAGCATAATGGGCTACTATGCATCGCATAGTAGCCCATTATGTGTCACTTATCTGACACAGGAGCCTGCGATGTCAGCGCTGTCCCCTCTGCTATGGAGCGTCCAATCACAGCTGTGATTGGCCGGAGTCGTGATGATGTCACTCCCGCAGGGAGCCGCCACTAACGGCATATCGCCATTAGCAGCGGCATGCTCAGTGCGCCATAGATAGCTGTGCCTGTCTTTTTGCAAATATCTCCTAAACTGTGTAGGTTTGGGAGATATTTCTTGGACCTACAGGTAAGCCTTAATCTAGGCTTACCTGTAGGTCAAAGTGGTCTGTAAGGGTTTACAGCCACTTTAATTTCTTATAAGACTGTGTTATGCCTAAAAAGTCCATCATCTGAATAACCTTAAAATACCTATATTCAAAATATCGGGACGTGGCAAATTTTAACTTAGTGTCATGTCCAAAGTACCACTCTGTGGAGATACAAATTTTTAATTAACACAATATCTATTACTTGTTTATATTCAGCTGAATAAGGCTGAATAAGGCTTCCGGGTTCGGCCGTCTCCTGGAAGCAGCGGCACCTGGCTCCTCCCTCCCTCACACCACACGTGAATTTCTCAAAGGGATGAGGAGTTGGGTGCCAGACAGCCAGTGTAAATAGTGGCCAGCAGCGAATCAATGGGAGATCACCGTGGTATCCGAAATACCAACATGATAGGTTTGAACGTGAGAGAACACCATATCATTTTTTAGAGCAGCGTCATCGAGATTCTCCGAGACGCCAGCATCGAGAAGATCCCCCACGGAGATACAACAGGTGTACTCTGGACCCCAGTCCAGACAGAAGAACAAGAAGGAGGGATGAGAAGAAACAAGAAGGGCAAAGGGACCAGGACAGGATGGAACGTCAAAGGAACACCCCGAGGAGATCCACAGAAAGAAGGAATGGAAAAAATGAAAAATGAGAAGAGGATGTCGAGCAGGGATCAAAAAACAAAAGGAAAAGGGAATAAAGGGAGAAGGAATTATTAATACTAGTGGGGTAGAACTAACGCAAGAGGAAATTAAAGTGTTAGACAAGGGATTAAAATTTGCCCCAAAGAAGAATCTCAACAAGTTCAGTGCCTATGTAGATATCAACAAATTTATCAGAAGCCTTAATATAAAAAAATATATGCTCAGCAATCCGGGCGAAGGAAGAGGAAGAACTATACCAGAGAATAATGGGATTCTATTTAGTGACCTCCGTAACAAATCTCTGTTTAATCCGCCAGCCCCAGCTGGTACAGATGAACACATTGATGTGTTCAAGAAGATGAATCTGAAGGATCTCCAGGATCTAAAAATTAAAAAAGTGTTTGATTCAAGAAGTATAAAGAGTGGGTTAAAAAAATTGGAAGTAAGAAAGGACATTGTGATAAGACAAACCGATAAGGAAGGAGCTATTGTTATCCAATCCAAAGCTGATTACAATGAGGAACTCAATCGCCAACTTAATGACGCTGGAACCTATCAGGTACTTCCAAGCAACCCAACAATAAGATACAAAAAAGAGCTGGCCAAAGTTGTACAGAAGGGATCGGAAAAGGGCCTTCTGAACAAAAAAGAAATAGCATACTTACAGCCGAAAACGTGTAGAGTACCTATAATCTATATGTTACCCAAGATCCATAAAGATAAACAGAAACCCCCGGGAAAACCTATAGTCAATGGGATAAATTCGGTGGGTGCACGAATTGGAGAATATATTGATTGGTTCTTGCAACCAGTTGTTAAGAAGACGAGATCATATTTGAGAGACACAAAACATCTTATCCAACTCCTCAATGATGTCACTTTGAATGAAGGACCTGTTTATCTGGTAACCGCCGATGTCGCATCCCTTTATACAGTTATCAATCACGATGAGGCCATACAAGCGACAAAATGGGCCCTTAGAAGTCTGAGTAGTTTGAAGTGCAAACAAAGGAGATTCTTATTAGATTGTTTGAAATACAGCTTAGATTCTGATTATTTTTGGCATAATAATAATTATTACAAACAAATTTGTGGAATTGCGATGGGGGCTAAGTACGCGCCCAGCGTCGCCAACGTACTGTATATATGTCAGAGTGGGAAGAGGAAGCACTGTATAATAATGTACCGCATCAGCTGACATTTTTAAAATGATTTATAGATGACATTATTGTAATCTGGAGTGGGAGCAGAGCGAGCCTTAGTGATTTCTGTTTTAATCTTAACACCAACAATAAAAATATAAAACTCACTTGGGAAATAAGTGAAGAGAAAATCAACTTTCTAGATTTAGAAATAAAGAAAGAAGGAACAAAGTTAATAACCCAGACCTATTTTAAAACTGTTGATAGGAACAGCTATTTGCCTCTGAATAGTTGCCATCACTCTGTCTGGCTAGATAATATTCCGAAGGGACAGCTGGTCAGTCTAAGACGAAATTGCACTTTAGAGGATACTTACCTCAAACAAACTAAGAGGATTGGAGAGAGATTTGTTCAAATTGGATATCATGCTAAATTTATTGAAGAAAAAATAAAAGATGTTGCATTATTGGATAGAGAGAAATTAATACAAGATAATATTAAGAATTACACATACGAAGATAATATACCCATTATTTTAGATTTTAATATTCAGTATAAACAAACTGAAAGAATTATTAGAAAACATTGGAATATTGTAAAAACAGATCGTCATTTGGGCACCATTTTGTCAAACAAACCTAAATTCGTATATAGAAAAGCTCCCACTCTGAGGGATTGTTTGGCGAAAAATGTCCTGGACCCCCCCAAACAAGAAAAAGTTCTCTTTTTTTGAGGGTAAGAGTTATTACCCATGTAAAAGTTGTTTTGCATGCCGACATACGAAAGAAAATAAAAAAAAGAAATTGAGCTTCACCTCAACAGTAACATCACAAAATTACATGATAGAAGATTTTATTTCATGTCGGAGTGAAGGAGTGGTCTACCTATTGGAGTGCCCTTGCCACATTCAATATGTGGGTAGGACAAAGAGAGCACTATGGAAGAGACTGAGGCAACATGTTCAAAACATCAAAAAGAGTTTTGATAAGCATAGCTTATCAAAACATTATGCGAAATACCATAACAGTGATCCCTTGTCATTAAAAATCTACGGAATTGAAAAATACAAACCCCATTGGAGGGGAGATAATAAAATTGTCAAGATTAGTCAAGCTGAGACGAGATGGATCTACGAATTACGTACTTTATCGCCGTTAGGACACAACATAGAATTCAATCTTAATTGTTTTATTTCTAACTTTCAAGTATTTATGATAGTAATTTTATTAACCGTTGCTTCGATTGTTGAGGTTAAACGTATTACTGTGATCCATGCTCAACCTGACTAGAAACCTTAAACTGAATGGTGGAATCTGTTACATTGACTCAGTTTCTATTATGATGCACTTTAGATACACATTTCCTTTACCATATTATGGTGCCCCCCCTTTTTCTATTATGATGCACTTTAGATACATATTCTATTTATCTCACCCGGACTAGAAATTCTAAGCTGAATGGTGGGATTGGTTGTATTGGCTCCTTATTTCTTATGATGCACTTTAGATACATATTTCCTTCATCAAATTATGGTGCCTCTTTTCTCTTATGATGTATTTTAGATACTTATTCCCTTTATCCAATTATGACGCACTTTAGATATATATTCCCTTTATTAAATATCTTTATTTTAGATGTCACTAGTGTAACTAAGGGGTGTCTAATATTATATATCTTCTCTTTAATTATACCCTGAAGACTTGTTCTATGCCCATCGTTATGTAAAATTGTTTAAATACACCTTGAAAACATACTTTATGCCCACTAGATGTCACCATTAAGGTGGTGTTCCTGGATTATTTTTATGTCCTTTATTCACCACTTGATGGCGCCAGGGACCTATCCCCTTTATGTGTTCCTTTGATTTAGTTTATTCCTGCAGATATATGTTTTTACCAATGGATGGCGTATGTGTATTAGCCCCACTTCATTATTTGTTTACTTACCTTGTCCCCTGGATCCTGCGATGTCTCCCCGCTGTGATCGGCGAGCCGCCATGTCTCGCTCGATTCACAGTGCCGAGCTCCATTCCCTACGAGCGTTGCGACGCACGGGGATGGAGTCGGCGGCAAATTCAAAAAGTGAAACACACAGTACAGATACAGTGTACTGTAATCTTACAGATTACAGTACTGTATCAAATAATTACACATCCCCTTTGTCCCTAGTGGTTTGCCCAGTGTCCTGCATGCAGTTTTATATTATAAAAACTGTTCTCTCTTCCTGGAAACTGGAGATTGTCCATAGCAACCAAAACTGTCCCTTTACATCAGAAGTGGTTTTAGACCAGCTAGAAAACAGCGATAATAAATTATAATCACTTGCAGAATTGATTGATAGTGATTTGTGGGGAAATCCGTCATCAAATACTAAAAGTAACAAAAGCGACAATTCTGCAACTGAGCAAATTTCAGTGTTTTTGATTTGATTACATTATTGAATAATTTTTATTATTATTATATTATTATTTGGTTTAATTATTTATAGTTATTTATTATATTATAATTTTTTATTTCATTTTTCAAACTTTATGATACCCGGGATGTCTACTAGACTCTTGTTTGGACAGATTTAAGTGAATTATTCCTAAGAATTACAGGCCTATAATATAAAACGCCAAATTTCTGTGCAAAATAATTGTACCACTTTTAGCACCTAAATCATACCGCCAGGGAGGTTAATTCTATTATCTTCTACCTATGTTTTGTATATGTCTCTTATTTGGCTTATAACATGTATGATTGAAGATGTCCGTGATTACTTATTACGCATCAAGATGTCAGCGGTGTCATTGATTCGCTGCTGGCCGCTATTTACACTGGCTGTCTGGCACCCGACTCCTCATCCCTTTGAGAAAGTCACGTGTGGTGTGATGCAACGCGTAAGGGAGGGAGGAGCCAGGTGCCGCTGCTTCCAGGGGACGGCCGAACCCGCAGGCCTTACTTTTACTTGCTGTTCGTTTTTTATCCTTATGTAAGTTACTACAGCGTTTTCATTAAAATTATTCTAAATCTACTACACTATGGAGCCCACTTTTTTCTTCTCATTATATATCTGAGAAATACCGATGTGAGTATGGGAGAGTGCCATTCTCTCCTATATCAACCTATACTCCCTCTGGGAGCTAGGACCTCGATTGGAAGTTGTTTGTGGAAGCTGCTCCGGTCCACACATCCCCATCCACCTGTGGATTCAAGCTTGATTCGGCTCATTTGGGGCCACCACTGCAGGTGAGAGGCTGGGGGAAATGGTCACCGCACATCGGAACTGAAGTGGATGAATTAGACACCTGCCACTACTATACCTGCACTTCTTTTCACCCTTAGAAGGATTGTGTGCTGTTCATATCGGAAGTCGCATTGAATATTGCACTGCATGTCTTTGGACTGCACAATACATTCTCACTTGAAGCTGTATTGAATATTGCACTGCATGGTGTTTGGACTGCACTAATTTTTCCTGTGTTTGCTACCAGCCCCTAGGAAGATTTGGACACTTATTATATCACATGTTTATAGTGACGTTTTATATTTTATTTGTTTATTTGCACATATAATTTCTACCATCTATATAGCTAGCACATTGCACTTTGTACGTTTGTCTCTGGAAATCACGCTGATTTATTGCATTATATGGTGATGTTAGTGCACTTATTATATATTCTCTATACATTATAATTATTTTTATCTATTATTAGGATACGCTATTTGATAGGATACACAGTTTTTATGCATTGATTAATTGCATCATATGGTGATGTTAGTGCACTTATTATATATTCTTTATACATCATTATTATTTATTATTAGGATACACTAATTGATTGGATACGCAGTTTATTTATGGGATTGTTCACATTTATTGTTTACACCACTGGTGGCTATATTAGAAGTTCATAATTGATTGGACACAAAGCTTATTGTGTGACAGTGTTCACATTGATCATTATCACTAGCACTTTGCATTGTCTTAATATTTTGTTTGGGAGTTGCATTGATTTATTATATCGCATTTTGGCGCATTGCACTTAGCATTGTCACACAACATTATCTATCATTTTCGATGGGAGGGTATGTCAACTGATTGGACACGCTATTTACTTATGCGGTATGGCCCACAGTTATTGTTCATATCACTGGTGGTTTTAGTAGAAGTTCATAATTGATTGGATGTGTAGTACATCATTGGTCCTTTGATTTTATTGAGATTGAGGTAGCTCCACATATTTTAATATATTTTATTACTAGGGTGACGTGATATACCATTTTTATGTCGGCGGCTCCTTGAGCTTTATTTTTCAGTGTGGGTTTTGCGCATTAGTTGTTTTTTATTTTATTGGCCAGGACTTACTAACAGGCTCCTGCTGTGTGCAATCACAGCGAGTGCTGGGCAGGGGGCACACATCCATCCTAAACCTGGAAGTAGGCAGCAGCGTATGGGTATGTCGCTCTGCCTACAGCAGCTGTCCATCCGCAGTACATTGCAGACAGGCGGTTGCTAAGTGATTTAAAGATTCTGTAGCCTTCTAACCATTTTCCCAACAGTTCTGCAACCCTCCCAATTTAGATGCAGCCTGTCCACACAGCAGAGCCAGTAACCTTCTGAAAAGTCAGCCTAGTTCTTCTAGAACCTAAAACGCTCCTTTGTATACTAGTTTCTCAGCCTTTGTTCAACTCCTTAATCTCCCATTGTCCACATGGGGTGGCTTATGGAATAGGGAATATTTTGGAAAATACTACCTTTGAGGTCCTTTTTTTAGCTTGGTACCTACCTTTTAATTTTTTTTTAGGATGCTCCATCTTGCACTAATTTTGTCATTTCTAGCAATGCCCCACCCAATAATCTGTTACCTCTATCTGCAATGTGTTGAACCCAAGCACTCAACAGTTAAGCGATCATGGTCTTTGTGACAGATTACCCTGTTTGCCCTTCTGTCAGGATCAAGATCTGAACCAACAATCTCGACTGCATCTGGCAGTAGATCTTTTTCCTGAGCCACCTGAGATGTTGGACAGCTCCTTCCCTGAAACTTTGGATAAACATACTTTCTATCTGCTTTTGATGAACCGTGATCTCATTGCTCCTCCTATGAATTCTTCATTGAACATAATAAACAATGCAAGAAAGAAGACAGTATACTCACATGGCTGAGCTGTTCACTACCCAGGACAGAGGGGGACAGCAGTGTGGAAAATACCTGTACAGGTGTTGACTTGCGGTGCAAAACTAAGGATATGTGGCTGAGATGGTAATTCAAGGTGAGGAAAAGTGAGGGCTGGACAGACCCACAATGGTTGCAAGAACTCCCACTGATAGGAGTAACTACTCCAATCAGTATATGGTCGGCCAGCAAAAACAAAATAAGGTTTGTAGCTTCCTGTCTGCAGAGAGATAGGTGATGATAGTGAGTATAATGATTTGGGTTACAGATTAGTAGTATAGACAAGTTTGCAAAGATAGTTACACTTAAAACTCACCACATCTGAGAGTATGTATAAGTCAGTGGGTCCCAGCAGCAAGCACCAGCAGTGTGAGTGCTGCTGGTGATCAAATGTTTAAATAGCCAATAAGGCTATTGCAAACAGCTGAGTGCAGGTTGCACTAGGCAACCAAATCAGCTGTGGCCGATGAAGCAGATCGTTGCGCCAGATGGCTGCAACGATCTTCCTCAGAGTTCCCTGGCAGAGCAGCATGCGGCGCAGGCCCGCCCATCATCAGAGGGGCAGACCTGCGTCCCACGTCACCCCGTCACCGGCGCGCGTGTAGCCTGCCCCTCTGCGCCCCACAATTGAACGCAAACAGGAAGGAGTGCAGGTCGAAGGCTGGGTTCGTAAGGGCAGAGAGAACCTGAACCACTGCCAAATGGGGCAGGGATCAGAAGTCTCCCACGTGCCGGGCAAACAAGTGGGATGGCCAACCCAGGTATCCCGCAGCAATGTAATAATAAAAAATAAAAAATATATGGCAAACATTTGGCAACCAGGCAGGTGCCGTCAGGAGGAAGAAATGCGCCACCTATTGGTGAGGAGTGATCAGCTCAATCCCTGGACTCAGTAAAATAGTACGTCACCGTTTTTTCTGAGGAAATATCTAGTACAGCAAAAACAACAATTATTATTGTGCAAAACAACAACACTACACTCTACATATCTTAATCAAGATACAAAGATAGTTGTAAAAGGGGATATGAAAAATCACATTGGGCATGATATGTAGGTATAAAGTGGATCGATAAAGTTACCTGATATCATGGAGCATACAGAGGGTATACAATGTCAGTATTCAAAAATTACCTCTGTTTGGAGGTCCAACAGCAGTTAATGGTATATAAAATAACTCTGTGCTCCACATATCCCAATCCATATAGAGATAACCCAAAGGGAACATAAAAATCGCATAAGAAATTGCATCAAACACAATACATACACAGATGTAAGCTGGACAGGCAGAGCTAACCTATTGTGGTGGGGCATGCAGGGGAGATACAGTGTCAGTACTCGAGTGAAATGCCTCTAATTAGAGGTCCAATTTGCACACCCCTGATTGAAAGCCCTCCAAGAAGGGCTTAAAGTTGAAAGCCTTGTTGAGGCCTGGCGGACAATCTGACACTAACTGATGCTGGGAGGAACTGACTAACTTCCCCTGACGTCACCAGTGACACCAATACAGTTATCAGTGATAATACTATACATTGTTACTGTACTAATGCAACTGACTGGGAAGGGGTTAACATCTAGGGTTATCAAGGAGTTAAATATGTGCCTAACTATGTGTAATGTGTGTACAGTGTGCTGCTTTTACTAAGAGAGCTCTCATTTTACATCCCTGTTTTACAGATTGCTCCCTCTGTACAGAGCTCTGTTATTTACAAACACCAGATCTCTGGACTGTAATTGCAGACAGCCGATCAGTAGGTCCCAGCCTTGAATCATTGGCCTGGATTTACTAACAGGCTCCTGCTGTGTGCAATCACAGCGGGTGCTTCTCCACAATCTTGCTACCTTTGCTCCTGCTGCCATCTATATCTTCACTACCACACATAACTGACATTGGCTTGTTCCTCAACTATGCTTTTGCTTGATCCCAACCTGTAACTATTTCTTACTGACCTTGGCTTGTTTCTTGACTATGCTTCTGCTTGATCCCAACTAGTGATGGGCTAACAGTTTGGGCCAAAAATCAGTTTGGCCCAAACAGCGCCTGTTTGGGTGTTTGCTGAACACCCGAATTTGCGGGGCACTCAGCAGGCTGGTCACCCGCCGAGCACCTTACAATGCACTATGTGCTGCACAGTGCATTCTAAGCCCTGATTGGCTGAAGCAATGCACCTGACCACTGGTCAGGTGCAAGGCTTTGCCCATTCAGACACAGTGAATAGCTGGTTGTAGGAGTGGACCAGGAAGCCGGCCGCCATGTCCTTAACAACGGATGAGTCTTTAGCTGTCAGCAGGCTTTTTAAAAAAAAAATAAAAATATTAGCAATACAAAGTGTGAAGAAAATGGTGTGTGCCTCCTAATCCATACCAGACCCTTAAGTCTATTATGGATTTTAACCACTTCAGCCCAGAAGGATTTACCCCCTTCCTGACCAGGCCATTTTTTGCGACACTGCACTGCATCATTTTAACTAACAACTGCGCGGTTGTGCGATGCTGTACCAAAACAAAATTGACATCCTTTTTTTCCCACAAGTAGAGCTTTCTTTTGTGGTATTTGCGTTTTTTTTTTTTTTTTTTTGCGTTTTAAACAAAAAAAGAGTGACAATTTTTAAAAAAGCACAATATTTTCTACTTTTTGCTATAATAAATATCCCAGATTTAAAAAAAAAAAAAAACACATTTCTTCCTCAGTTTAGGCCGATATATATTCTTCTACATATTTTTGGTAAAAAAATCTCAATAAATGTATATTGGTTGGTTTGCGCAAAAGTTATAGCGTCTACAAAATAGGACAGATTGGACACTTTTGACACTTTTTTGGGACCACTGACATTTATACAGCAATCAGAGCTAAAAATAGCCACTGATTACTGTATAAATGTCACTGGCAGGGAAGGGGTTAACACTAGGGTGTGATCAAGGGGTTAAATGTGTTTCCTCAGGGTGTTCTAATTGTAGGGGGATGGGACTGCCTGGGAGAGGAGACCAATTAATGTTCCTATATACTAGGAACACACAATCTATCTCCTCTCCCCTGCCAGAACATGGATTTGTGTGTTAACACATCCACATCCTCATTCTGGCTCTGTCAGGAGCGATCGTGGGTGCCTGGCGGACATTGCAGCCACTGGGCATATGCATCGGCTCCTCAGTTCCACGGTTGATGTGCGCGTACGCGCCCCCTATACCCCTTTAAGTGGCCCCAGTACAGCCATTCTACTGCAGTCAAATGACAGCGGGCAGTCGGCAAGCGTTTAAGGGGAACCCCCATGCCAAAATAAAAAAAAATGGGCTGGGTCCCCCCAAAATCAATACCAGACCCTTATCTGAGCATGCAGCCTGGCAGGCCAGGAAATGGGGGGGTAAGCGAGCACCTTCTCTTCCTGAACTATACCAGGCCACATGCTCTCAACATGGGGGGGTGCTTTGGGGCAGGGGGGCACCTGATGGGTCAATTTTCCATCTAGGATGGAAAAGGACTTGGGGATCCTAGTAGATGATAGGCTCAGCAATCACATGCAATGCCAAGCTACTGCTAACAAAGCAAGCTGAATATTGGCATGCATTAAAAAGGGGATTAATTCCAGAGATAAAACGATAATTCTCCCACTCTACAAGACTCTGGTCCGGCCGCACCTAGAGTATGCTGTCGAGTTCTGGGCACCGGTCCTTCGGAAGGATGTACTGGAATTGGAGCGAGTACAAAGAAGGGCAACAAAGCTAATAAAGAGTCTGGAGGATATTACTTATGAGGAAAGGTTGCGAGCACTGAACTTATTCTGTCTGGAGAAGAGATGCTTGAGAGGGTTCTTTACTGTAATGCCCAGTACACACGATCGGACATTGATCGGACATTCCGACAACAAAATCCATGGATTTTTTCCGACGGATGTTGGTCAAACTTGTTTTGTGTACACACAGTCGCACAAAGTTGTCGGAATTTCCATTCGCCAAGAACGCAGTGACGTACACCACGTACCACGAGACTAGAAAAGGCCAGTTCAGAACCAAACGCGGCACCCTTTGGGCTCCTTTTGCTAATCTCGTGTTAGTAAAAGTTTGGTGAGAGACGATTCGCGCTTTTTCAGACTCGTGGTTTTCAGATCGTTTTCTGCTGTTCAGTTTGTGCTTGTGGGTTTGTATCTGGTCTTCAGTGCGTGCAGTGAGTTACGCGTGACTCTTGTCATTGTGTTCTTGTTCGTTCGTTACTGTTTTTCAGGTCACTCTTCAAAGGCCTTGCTGTTCTTCAGTGCATTCTGTTACTTCGTTCTGAGCAGCCGACCATTTTCTAGCCATGTTGCGTATACGTACTCCTCGTAGAGTTCGTGCTGTGTGGGGGCTTAGTGTTGGGGTCCTTACCTTGACACAAGTCCAGTCCATGAACAGGGTGGGGAGGAGTTCATGGACCAAGAATTGGTTGCTCCAGTGTGATCAGTTCTGTCATATGCCTTTGCTCCGTGAGATCCGTGAGGATGACGGACCCCATATTTCACCGTTTGTTGGCTTTGCTGACCCCCTATATCAGCAGGCAGGATACCTGCATGAGGCAAGCCATCACTGCGGAGCAGAGGCTCGTCACCACCCTGCAGTACTTGGCGACAGGGAGAAGCCTGCAGGACTTGAAGTTCTCGACAGGCATCTCCCCCCAGGCTCTGGGGATCATTATCCCAGAGACCTGTTCTGCCATCATCCAGGTCCTGCAGAAGGAGTATATTAAGGTAAGATTTTAATCTTTAATATCACATTTTATTGTATTTAATGTTTGATAATATATTGTATTTCTTTCCTCATTCCCTAATTACCATGTTTGTAATATGCTGTGAATGTCCCCTCTGTCCTCATGCATGCTGGATTTTTCTGTAATTGTTTTTTGTCCTTCATACACATTTGCCTTCACTTACCTCCCCAGCATGGTCTCCTGGCCCTATATTCACCTCATGTAGTCACTTAACGATGTATTTTATCAGCTCCATAGTAGTGCTTTACCCAAAACACCCCCTAAAATGTTTTTAAAAGTGATTTGTGCTTTAAATTCAGGCAGAGTGCAAGAAGTTTTTTTTTGGGGGGTCCCCAAATCATTTGGAACCCTCCCTCCCCCCAACTGCTAAATCAGCTGATACCAATTCTCTATCCTCAATCCTCTATCTGCTGACTTTGCCAAACCCATACACACTATACCCACCTCTTTTGTGGTCAGATTTATGGCTGAATTCCCCAAAGCATGTAGTGCAAGGGCCTGCCTGTATACTTTCAAATGGTACTGTTTTACGTTTTTGTATCCTATTACTATCTTGATAGGTAATAGCAGAATTTCCAAATGTGCTCAAATGTGTACAGTGTGTATTTATATCTTTGTATTATGACACTTCTTACCTGTCCAATGGGCTGTCAATAGTGTAACTAAGGAGGGGCTGGCCAAAGTAATACACATTATTTAGGCATTCATCTCTCAATGAAGTGGAGAGGGTTACCTGTCCAAAAGATCTCCCCCCTAAAATGTTAGAAATGGCCCATGGGGGGGGGGGGATCTGATAGGTATACCTTATACTTTGGTCTTTAAAAACTCCCTCAAATAAATGTTATCTTGATGTTGGCCAAGAATGTTTATGTCTAATCTGCTTTCACTGTTTATGTGCAAAATGACTATTTTTTTTCTTGTTTGACTCCACAGTTTCCTTCCATGCCACAGGAATGGCAGACTGTGGCCTCCCACTTTGCCCAGCAGTGGGACTTTCCTAACTGCGGAGGGGCAATTGATAGGAAACACGTCCACATCGTCCCACCACCCAACTCGGGGTCATACTATTTCAACTATAAGGGGTTCAATAGTATTGTGATGTTGGCGGTGGTGTAGGCTACTTACAAGTTCCTGTATGTGGACGTGGGGAAGAATGGCCGGATGTCCGATGGTGGAGTCATCGCCCAGACGGAGTTCTACAGGCATCTCCAGAATGGCAGCTTGGACTTACCACCTCCAGAAGACAATGTGGAAGGACTCCCATTCGTCTTCATAGCGGATGTAGCATTTGCGCTGGGGGACCATCTTATGCGGCCATTCCCGATGAGGACCCTCACCCCGGACCAGAGGGTTTTTAATTACCGGCTGGCCAGAGCCAGAATAGTGGTGGAGAACACGTTTGGAATCATGGCCAGCCGGTTCTGCCTATTTCTTACACCCATACACATGGCGGAGTACAAACTGAATCATATCATCCTGGCATGCTGTGTTCTACACAACTTTTTACGGCAACATTCTGCCAACTATGCTGGCTCAGTTGGGCCTGAGGCTGGACTTCAAAATGAACCAACCCTGACGGCGCTTGAAATTGGCCGTCCTGGCTTGCCCCCCCTGAGTGCCCGTGATGTCCGGCTAAGATACCTTGATTACTTTGTGGGTAGGGGGGCTATCAATATGCCAGACAATGTCTGAAACCTTTTTCAAATAAAAAAAATGTAACTACTAAAATCTTTGGTGACATTTACTGCTTGTGTTTCTTTTATCTGACCCTGACAGAAATGTGGTGAGTCCTGAAAATGGCGTAATTGTGTAACATTACAAAGCATTGCTGGATGTTATTTACTAAAGGCAAAGACACTTTGCACTACAAGTGCACTTGAAACTGCACTTGTAGTGCAAAGTGGATTTTACCTTAGGAAATAACACTCATTGTCACAGAAAACACCAGTTAGAGCACAACAAAAGTTTTGGAGCGTTGAAACAATAATCCACACATTCTTGATTAACAATCTTTTTAATACCAGCACAATCATGTGCATTTAGAAAAGGTTTTTAAAACAAACCAAAATGTTTGCTGTATAACAATTTTTGGGGTCACATTAGAAAAAGTAGAAATGTCCATTTAAGATAAAACAGGCATGTTTAAAACCAACAAGAAAGACACAAATCTTGAACTTACAAAGTTCACATTTGGTAGAACTTGAAGAACTTGATATTGCGTTCAGATGGCGTGAAGTCACCCCTGGAAAAGCCAAATTTTGAAGATGCACACAAATTGCCGAATGTCAACATGTGCTAGCTGCCATCAGGGGGGATCAAGGGACGTGTTTTGTGGGTGCAACCCCTTCCTCACAGCTACTTTATTATTGAGGAAGGGGTTGCACCCCCAAAACACATACATTGATCTCCCGTGATGGCAGATAGCACATGTTGACACACTGTGTGCATCTTCAAAATTTGGCTTTTCGCAAATATGTCAAAAAATGGTAAACATTTTTAGCTCACAAAAAGCCCAAAAAAACAAAGGGATTTTGCTTGGTTTTAAACTCTCCTTAAAACATCAATGATGTTCTTCATTTTTTTTTTAATATCATTGATGCTTTTCTGGATGTTTTCCAAGTCCCTATTACACCCCATGATCTCCCCAATCAGGATCTGTGCACTTTCAGAGGTGAAATAATCTGGATCCACAACATCATGATCACCTAAAAAGATAGAAACAAAAACACACCATGTATTATAAATCTGCCGGCATCCATCTCTTACCTGAGCCTGTGGTCGCAGACACTCACCTGTTGTGGTGACAATTTCCACCACATCTCCTTCCTCCTCCTGCTCTGCTTGGCTTGGGTGGGTCTCAACTTCTTCATGAGGTGGGGGTCTCTGGTCTCCTCGGATGAGGGGTGTCCTCCGAGTCTTTTATCCCCTATGTAAAAAAAATAGGTATATTTAGCACACAGATTTTTGATGGCAGAAATAGGAAAATAAAACATTGCTTGGAAGTGGGGTATGATTGTCTGTTTTGGCAGAGTTCCAAGATGTTGACATTTTATTGTCCTTTGTCAAGCTTCAATACTTTACCTGTTTAGTACAAGCTTCACAAATGGAGTCACCCCTATAGTATACACTGGAGCACCTGTGTGGATCCCCTAATAAAAAGTGTGTTCCTGTGTCCCACACTAGTGCTCCAGCGTCCAAATGTGAAAACTGCTAAGTGTCCTCTCCTTACACAGAATCTAGTTTGCATTTCATTCTAGTTACAAACCCATCTACACAAAAAAATTATTTCCAGACAAGTAGAGCATAAAAAATGTTGGCAAATGCATATGGCCAAAAAATGGTGTTTTCTAGGCCGAACAAACAATGTTTTATACGAACGAATAAAGTGCCCATGAACATGAAAATTGCCATTTTAAACTGTACAACAGTTAAGAAAAGCACTTGGAGCAGCACAAACGTAAGAAACATAAAGAATAGGAACACAGGACAACTACTTACTTTTTTGCTGCACTCTCCGGATCCTTCTGTACTGCTCATGCTCTCTTAATTTGAGGTCCGACCACCGCTTCCTGAGCTGATCTTTCGATCATCGTACCCCGAAATTCCGGTGCAGACTCTTGACCACTTTCGCCATGATCTTGGCCTTTCTGACTTTGGGGTTGGGGTAAGGTCCATACTTCCCGTCATATTCGGCCTTCTTCAGGATGTCGACCATCTCCACCATCTCCACAAAGGACATATTTGAGGCCTTAAATCGCCTCCTTCTGGATCGGGATGTTTCAGGCTCCGGGCTTTCCTCCTCCTCCTCGTTGCTGTAATTAGCACACACTTGCTGTGTCTCCGCCATGTGCTCTTCCCCCACTGCGCCGAACGAGAAGGGGTGGGGAATAGACTAGAAAGAACATCAGGGGCGGGCGGAGTTTCACGCATGCGCAGTGTCTATAAAGTGGAACACGCGTGCGTAGTACGTACGATCTGTGAGCGGAGGAAGGAGTATCGGAGGCGCCGATCGTGATAACGAAGGTAAGATAAAAACTTGGGCCTATACAGCTTCTAGATCGAGGCCTATATTGTAACAAGATTAGGAGAGTTTTGCCTGACATTAGGGTTTGTCTTGTTTATTGCAGTTAAAATGGATGGCTTCAATGACCACAACTTCCTCCCCCTGTTCATAGACAAGTACAGGGAGCTGCCCTGTCTGTGGCAGGTCAAACACCCGCATTATAATCATAAACAAAAGAGGCAGGCAGCGCTGGAGAAACTGCTGGAGTTGGTGAAACCGGTGGTCCCCACGGCAACCATCCCCTATTTAAAAGCAAAAATTGGTGGCCTGAGTAGCACTTATCTAAGGGAGCGCAAGAAGGTCACGGATTCCCAGAGATCTGGAGCTGTAGCAGATGACGTTTATGTTCCCAGGCTGTGGTACTATGAGAGACTGCGATTTCTGTCAGACCAGACTGGAGTCAGGGAATCCCTCTCAACCCTTCCTTCCACTCTTCCTTCCACCCCAGCTGAGGCTTCCGATGTCCAGCCTGGGACTTCCAGCCAGGAAGAAGTGGAGGAGCCCAGCTGGAGCCAGGTATAGCATTCTTCTACAGATTTCTGGTCAAGAAATAAATGATGTTTACTAGATGTTATTATTGATCACTAATTGCTGATTTAATAAAGTGTTTTACATATCAATAGACAGTTGTGGGCAAAAATAATTGGGACAAGAATGGAAAATGCTGGGCTCAGAATAATAGTTGTTATATTTGTTAACATTCAATTTGCAACAGTCATGAGGTGAAAATTGTGTGTGATTGATGAAGAAAAAACAAAAACTATGTCCCTTTTTCATACACAGGAAGACCTCAGCCAGGATGAGGCTCTGGAATGTGGCACACAGGAGGAGGCTGTGGAATGTGGCAGCCAGGAGGAGGTGGGGTTTAGTGATAGCCAGGAGGAGGCGGGGCTAAGTGGCAGCCAGGAGAAGCCGGGGCCCAGTAGAAGTCTGACAGAATCGCATGTTCTTCCCCTCCGCCTTCCAACCAAAAGACCCAGGAAGGGGAGTCACGTGCAGGATTCAGCACTCAGGCTGATTCAGGAGGCTTCTGCGTCCCTCAGAGCCACCCCCACTCCTGAAGAGGCCTTTGCCTGCATGGCTACCACCAAACTGCAGGGCATGTAGGAGGGCCAACGCCAGCTGTGTGAGGACCTTCTTTATAAAGTCTTAACTAAGGGGATGAGGGGCAAAATCACACCCAATACCCACCTGAGTGAGTTGGAACATTCTTCTTCTCCCCCTCCTCCTCCTCCTGCCACAACTCCACCACCACAGCCACAGCGTGGAAGGAAGTGTGGAAGGAAGACCAGAAAGTGATGGCCTGGGTTCAGTCTGGTCTGACAAAAGATGCAGGCTCTTGTACGACCACAACCTGGGACATACATGTCATCTGCTGCTTTCATGATCTCTGGGACTTCTGGACCAGACTGCACTCCATTAGATATGGACTCCTCAGGCCACCAATCTTGCAGTAAAATAATTGATGTCTGCCCTGGGGGTCAAAGGCTTCACCAATTTCTGCTGTTTCTCCAGCGTTGCCTCCCTCTTTGTTTGGTTATGAGCCCTTAATAAAGATTTTTTGGTTTCAATTATACTCGCCTATGTGTGTTTCCCTTCAAAAAGGACAGTTTGTTTGTGAGGAGGCAGGTACATTTCTAAAGTACAATGTGAAATTAACAAGAGACACCAACACCAAGCAATCTCCTTGAGATTAGATAATACAAGATAATAATGGTGTTGTGGTAACTTGACACACAAAACACACATACAAATATTCAGGATTTTAAATAACTAAAAAAAAAATAACAACAAGATCAGCCTTGAAAAAAATACAAACCAAAAAAAAAAAAAAACACATCAGGCTTGAACAAAGAAAAAAACAAAAAAAAAATGATATAGATTTTTTGTCAGATGTGACAAATCATAATATATTGAGGATATATTATGTATATATCCTATTATGGATATATCACGATAAATAATAAAGAAAGAAGTTTGTGAGAAGTCTGTGTGAATATCAGCAGCAAAACTACTTCGTTCTTCCTACATTATAAAGAAGAAGAGAGTGCGCTGTATTAAACAATTTTAAACACTGCAGCCTGACGAAAGTGCTCTATCCATTCTGCACGCTAATTTTACCAGACAGAGCTGTTCTGTCTCGGAATTTCTTCTGAGCATGCGTGGCACTTTGTGCGTCGGAATTGTCCACACACAGTCGGAATTGGTGCGATCAGATTTTGTTGTCGGAAAATTTTATAGCCTGCTCTCAAACTTTGTGTGTCGGAAAATCCGATGGAAAAAGTCCGATGGAGCACACACACAGTCGGATTTTCTGACAACACACTCCGATCGCACATTTTCCGTCGGAAAATCCAACCGTGTGTACGGGGCATAAGAGCGGCAAGGATGTGGAATTCCCTTCTACAGGCTGTGGTCTCTGTGGGGGGCATCGATAGTTTCAAGAAACTATTAGATAAGCACCTGAACGACCACAACATACAGGGATATACAAGGTAATACTGATGTATAATCACACACATAGGTTGGCTGTATGAAGATAGTTTAAAATTATCAATAATACAATTATCAATAATACTATAAGTTGTAACCCTGTTACATTATCCCCTGGGGTGTTCTATTTTCTTTGTGGCACTGCACTTCACAGAAAGAGTCCAGCACGGCCCTCTAACAACTATCTCTGCCCTTTCACAGCAGACAGCCCCTATACAACATTATTATAGGTTAATTGTGAAGCTTTACCTTGCTTTGCTATATAGTATGAAACAGCAATGCTTGCACAGCTCAGAACTTTGCTTACACTATTAAGTGAATAGAGTTGGGCTAACAGTTCGGGCCAAGCAAAAGTTCTGTCTGAACATCTCCTGTTCGCCTGTTTGGCGAACACCCAAATTTGGGGGGAGCTCGGGAGAATGTTCATCGCCCCATGTGATGTCACCGACCCAGCATGCACCGATCAGTGACATTACATGGGGGCAGTGACACCAGGTGGCTCTGCCTCTTGCCTATTTAAGAACTGTCAGATTGGAGCAGGCACAGGGTGGTTAGCCTCTGTTGTGGGTGGAGCATTCCGGCGGTGGCATCATCATCGTCATTGATGATGGATCTACATTGGGGGGACATTATTTTTATTTTATTTTTTAAAAGAAATTGTCAAAAACTGTGTTTGTTTTTATTTCTTTTTGACACTTTTTTGGTGAATAGGTAGGAGTAGGAGTACTATGTACCCCATACTCATTCATATGAATCTGGGGGGTCAGATTCTGATAAGCCCCCTGCCCGCAGACCCCTACAACCAGCAAATACCTAACCTAAAGGGCCTGGTATGGATTAAGGGGGGACCCACACACCATTTTTTTCACATTTTTCTATCGCAGGCAGTGGTATTGTATTTGTATGTCAGTTTTGCTGCAGCAGGTTCTATACATGGTACAGATGCGTCACTTTAAATATAGTGCCTGCGGGGTCCCCTTAGTCTGTCTGTAAAGTGCTGCATCTGTACCGTGTATAGAACCTGCTGCAGCAAAACTGACATATGTTAAGAAAAAAATTACATTTAAATTGCCAGAAAGACAATACCATTGGCAGCAATACAAAAATGTAAAAAAAAAACAGGGTGGGGGTCACCCCAAATCTATACCAGGCCCTTTGGGTCTGGTATAGATTCCAAGGACAAAAATGTAAAAAAAAAAAACACACAGTTTTTAACAATCCCTTTATTAGAAATAATAAAAAAAAACAATCTCCCCCCGTATAAATCCATTGTCAATCACGATGCCACTAACGGACCTGAAAAAAAAAAGCTCTGCCTGCAGCAAAGGCTAACAGCCGAGTGCCTACTCTTCCATCTGACAGTTCTTAAATAGGTAAAGGGCAGGCCACCTGAAGACGTTAATGACCCAGCATGCACTGATTGGTTGAGGACATGTGGCCTGGTATGGTTCAAGAAAAGAAAACAGAAAAGCGTCTCTAAGTGTAGCATATAACGAAACATTGAATTTAAAAATGACAAATGAACACTCACATGATGAATGCAATAATATTTTGCATATACAGTAGCTTATCTGTTGCTCATCTTTTCATTTATATATATATATATATATATATATATATATATATATATATATATATATATATATTTATGGTCATTTATGGTCTGTCCTGAGAGATATGAAGCACATAAACATGTCACTAGACTAACAACATAAAATAGACCTGAAGTTTGCCCTGGCCTGCTGTATAGTAAACCCAGGTCTGCGGGGCGTTATGCCAAGAGAAGGGCGCATACCCTAAGAAAGTAAATGGATGTTTCTGTAGAGAATTTGTTTTAAGAGAAGTACCCCGAGAAGGGGAATGGGTGGGTGGGTACCGTGCACTGGAACCGACATAGACCATCATGGGTGGTCTGGTTAAATACCCTCCGGGCTCCTCCCATAATTTCAGGCAACCATACTGGCCTTCCTATTTATGGTTGGAGCCCTCTGTCCTGAGAGATATGAAGCACATAAACACATCACAAGACTAACAACATAAAATAGACCTGAAGTGTGCCCTGGCCTGCTGTACGGTAAACCTAGGTCTTCTGGGCGGTATGCCAAGAGAAGGGCGCAAAAAGACATGGTTAGGGGGGTAATTATTTATTTAAGTTTAGTAAGACATTACAGGGCAAGGTTACTGAAGGTCATGACATTTCTGCTTGTGGATTGGGGATGTATCGAGCGAAGCAGGTGGATTTCCACCTGCCCATCTTTTTGATCACGTGGTCCGGGACAACGTTTTGTGAGGCTGCGAATGCTGTTCCAATGCGGAAAGAATGTCCAGAAAAACGGCCGAGGTCAAGGCCTAAGTTGCACAAAAGGATCCTGACGTGACTAGTAAACTGGTTGTTATTTAGAGGGCTAATCGGAAATGGTAGTAATGGACTGTCTTGTGAGGGATCAGACAGATGAGCTAATAACTGATCTAGAATGGACACGGGAGAACAGGCATTGTGCGTTTGGAAAAGTTTGATATCGACCCCTGGACCGAACTGTAGTGTTTTGGACACCCTGAGGTGCAAGATGAAGTAAGTCTGGTGGCGTGTGAGGTGGCGTCTACGTAACATCTTACAACTGGGGCCGGTGACTATGAATTCGCTGAGGCGTAAGAAGCCGAAGAAGGCCAGGTAGATGGCTGCTTGAATGACCAAGCTGGGTAACAAGCCAAAGGGGGAACGTGAGAGGATGGTAGACATGTCTCGGAACATGACACTGGTCACCGATAGGCATTTACTACTGATTTGGGGCTGTTGCCTGTGGTTACCGCGTAGGATAGTCTTGACCGTGTGGGCAGCGAACAAAGATGGCTTGGTAGGATCTTGTAGGGTGATGAAATGCTGGATGCCAGCTAGGTAGAGTCTAATGGTATTGTGCGATACTGCCAACTGTGTATGGCAGTATGATATGAAGGCCAGGATGTGATGGAGACCTCCTGATACTGCCACAGGGTAGGAAGCTGTCATAGATCTTCCAGGCAGTATGGTAGGCCTTCAGGGTGTTGTGAGATAATGATAGATTAATGAGGTAGGTAGCATCGTGAAGGTATTGTTTCAATTCAAGGTTAGCTGTGACCAATGCGGGATAATAGACATGGTCGGTTCGGCTCCAGGTTCCTACGAAAAGAATGATGCAAAGTTAAGACAAGATAGTGCGTCGGCCGAGGTATTGCATTTGCCTGGGATGTGGATGCAGAGGACATTAAATTGGTGCTGTAGGGATAGTTGCACCAGCCTGCGCAGGAAGAACATGATGGCCAGCGACTTGGAACTGCTTTTATTTATGATACCGGCTGCGACTTGATTGTCTGTGGCAAACTTCACTGTTTGTCCTGGCCATGAGCTGCTGTAACAATGGGGTAGAGTTTGAGCAAAAGAGGAGGACTGACTGGACAAGGGAATCAGGAGTATTTCTGGCGGCCATGACCCTGCAAACCAATAATGGCCAAAAATTGCCGCAAAGCCTGTGGAGGCTGTGACTACCCGAGGTGAGGAGGAAGATGCTAACGGAATGAACATTGATATGACATTTTTTTTTCTTTTGTTTTGCTATAGGCACATTGGGATTGTTCAACATCTCTCTCAAGCTGTTTAAATCTACTGGGGGCTCGTTAGGTTTCTCGATGAGGAGGAAGTCGTCTAGATCAGTGGTTCTCAACCTGGGGGTCGGGACCCCCTCGGGGGTCGAATGACGATTTGCCAGGGGTCACCGAATCCTGGGCTGTTCCCAAAGCCTTTGCTTCTCTCCCAGCCTTTTCGCAGCCGCTCAGTAGGGCTGTTCCTGGAGCCTGCGGCCGCCCACTCAGCCTCTTTGCAGCCACCCATTCAGTTCACAGCATGGTTGGGGGGCAGAGACTAGAGGTCAGCTGACTGGTGAGAATGTGAAGTGGAAGGGGCTGGAGGAGACCCTACCTGATTTCGGCATAGGTGTCACTGCTATGAGACACCACAAAGTCAGAGACACAGTGAGTAACACTACCTGTGATTATAGTTGCCATTAAAAGTCCCCACTACAGTTCTCAGATCAGCAGATGACCTTGATCAAGAGCACCTAAGTTGGCTGATCAGAACATTGCCACTCATCCCAACTCCCCGCCAGCACTGCCACTCATCCCAACTCCCTGCCAGCATTGCCACTCATCCCATCCCCACCAAGGAGTAAGAGAAGGAATAAATATAGAGAATACATGGAAGGGAGAGGAAAAGAGGGGAAGGAACAAAGAAAAAGGGAGAGAAAGAATAAGAGAAAAAATAAAAAAGATGGCTAGAGAGAGGGATGGAGAAAAAAACAAGAAATTAGGATAGAGAGAGATAAAAGGAGAACAAAGAAAGTGGTACATCCTAAAATGTACCATAAGGGGTTTTAATACTGTACGAGTGGAAGGGACTCGACTCAGGGAGTGCTAAATGTCCGTGGGATAGGAGCGCAAATTACTTGTCTTGCCTTGGGTGCTGAAAACCCACGCTACGAAAATAATTTTACTGTTAGGGGTCCCCACAACTTGGGAAATTTTACCAAGGGGTCACGACACTAGGGAGGTTGAGAACCACTGGTCTAGATAGTGGATCATTTTCTGAGAACATGCGTGATGTGACAGGATCCAGGAAAGGGACTGGGCAAATGTATCAAACGGCCAAGGGCTGCTTTTGGAGCCAAAGTTCAATTTAGTGGAGAAGTAGTACAAGCCTTTCCACTTGGTTCTGTGCCATCGCCAGAGGTGCGGCTCAAGTGGTAGTAACTTGAAGGCATCTGAGAAGTCCGCTTTGGACAGCCAAGCACCTGCTCCTATACTAATAATAGCTTGAATAGCTAGGTCTACTGATGAGTATTTAAGGGAGACTGCTCTGAGGGTATGAGGGAGTTTAAACTTGGATTTTGAGTGGCACTAGAAGTGGAGGAAAGCTGGGGAGGCGTCTGCCACCCAACTCGGAGCGCCAGTTTGCCTTATGGGTGGAAGACAGGCAGTTAGAGCAAAGTGGAGAGCGTAGGCCGGTGAAATGGCGACAGAACAGCTCTGTATAGATGGTGCTCCAGTTGGTAATAATCTGGAACTGAAAGAGTCTGGCTGCTGCCTTAGTGGACAAGTTGTGCAGGGAAGACACAGGGACGGCGGTGATGACAGGGGCTGGTAGGGGCGTAGCTGGGCATATCTCCAGGGCTCCCACTCTGGCCTGGACATCGGTGACTGCTGTTGACAGTGTGGTCAGCAAGGAGTGCAGCTGAGTAATCGCTGAGGAAATAGACTGTGGTGACACCTGGGTGCCTGGTAGGTCTGCCACTGGTGGTGGAAACAGCAGCCTAAAATGCTTTGCTTACCCAGCTGTGGCAGGGTAGGAAATATTCCTGCGCCGCAGTTCTGCTGTGAGCTTGGGAATGGTTCAAGCTCTGGGAGACTGTGTACTAGGCCAGCAGAGGGCGACAGCGGGCTGGAGGCGAAGTCATTGCTGTTGGCCTGCGATGTGGTGTCATTTAAAACCAAGGCAGGAAAAATGCATATGTTTAAGGAAAGTTGAAAAGGTAGGAGGGGATAGATGCATTTTGGATAGATAAGATGAAAGGCAGAAGGAAAACAAAAAGGACAGGACAAGGAACGACAGGCGTACTGACAGCTAGTTTGCGTGCAAGCGCTGTTGAGTGTGATTTTAGAAAACTCAAAAGAATGCGCGGCAACCGAGGTGAGCCAGGAGGTGACTGACTAGATAACCGATAGCTCAGGTGCCCGTCTGTGCTCAGCACAGACTAATGAACCAGAGCCCCCAGGGCAGACTGGGGCGGGTAGCTGAAGTCTGGTATTCTAAGTAGGAATGTTGCGATCTGTAGTTTATTGACATATGTTCGGTCTGCTAACGCTTTGCACTGCCAGCAAGCTGGACGTTAGGCGAACTTGTCTGCGTGGTGAAGGATCTCGGATCGCTCTTTGAAAACAGAGTGAAGTGCACAGAAGTATGTGACAGTTACTAACGCCTCGGGAGCAAGTCAAATCGTGTATGTGAAGTAAAATATGTTGTGAAAGAGTGTTTAAGAGAAAAGCAAGGGGGGATCCCTTTGAACTATGCACCTGACTTGATGCCCTAGTAGTGAAGTCTTGGTTGAGGTCAAGAACTGAGTCGACCAGGAACCTGTAGTAAGGTGACACGGGAATTTTGTTTTGACAAGGGGGATTGCAAAGAGCTGTTTGGGGCAAACCCCCTGGTGAAGATGCAAGCCCTCGACAATGTTTTTTTTTTTTTTTTTTTTTGGGGAGATACTATCCAAACCTGGTGCAGGGTGGATCAACTGGTAATCTAACTGACCTAAAAGGGAAAGCGACAGAGAAAATGATGAGCAGCCGTGTTGCTACTGGAGATGATGAGTGGCGGTTTGAGCCACTTGCTGAAATGCTTGCAGCGATTGCAAGGAAGCAGCCTTATTTGAAAGGCGAAAACAAAGCTAGCGGAATTATAAGTATGTAGGAATGACCGTGCACAAATTTGTACAAATATATGGAGTGAGATGTGAATGTTAATGCTTTGATAAACGTAAGGCTGAGGATCGGAATCGTAAGTTCCACTGAATTCGTAAACGCAGATGCAACTACTTTGAACCGGGCTGGGGTATGAGCAGCGGTGGGTTTCTTTGTAAAGGATCAGTCGATGAAGTTTGTATTGCCAAGGATCCGAATCATTGAGCCGGTGCTGCGACTGGATTCGTATTAGTCGGTGAAGTTGTATTGCCGAGGATCCGAATCATTGAGCCGGTGCTACAACTGGAGATACAAATGGTGCCGAGTGGAGGCTGCCATGAGTCGCAATGTTGCGGATGCGACTAGGCTTGAATGAGGAACGGAGATAGGCAGTAAGTACGAATGCGTGCAAATAACCGAGTAAGACCTAAGAAGCCATAGGCGGTTTACGAAAGGGAACATAAAGCAATGGTTTGGTAGAAGGTAACAACAAGTCCTACCTGCGACAGTGAGAGTGGGACAATCGATGAAAACCTACGACCAATCTCGAAAGCACAACTACACGGACACGCAGTGAGTTGGCAGAGTCGGCCTCTGCAATGCATCTGATACAAATCAGTTTGTAAAACGTATGAAATAAATATGATATACAACGGTAGTAAGGAGTATCTGATACAAATTGATTGTAGAGTGTATGCCATCCCTTACTGTGAAACCGAACACCTAACAACCACCCATCCCCCCAGGCTAATCAAGTGCAGAGAAGGCACCAGGTGGGTTTAATTACACCTCAGCCACAGAAATCCATACAAACAATACATGTTCATCTCCAAATGGATGAGATGGCAACCCCATGGACAATTAATTTTATAACCAGTGAAGCCTATGACAAGTGATATCGGAGGCTTGGATCTACAAATCAATCATTTGTTTGGCAGAAGGAACTTATGAATGTACTACACCTGTGCTGAATGATGTCAGGACATGAGCGACAACAACACAGAGGCAGGTTTTTTACGAAAGGGGTGCAGGATAGGAAGCATAATAAACCGCAAGATTGCACATGATACGAAAAGGTTCAGATACTACCTGCGACCGTGAGCGGGAACCGCCGATGAGGACCACGAATGAAGAAACCAAAGTGCTGGACGTTAGGCGAACTTGTCTGCGTGGTGAAGGATCTCGGATCGCTCTTCGAAAACAGGGTGAAGTGCACAGAAGAATGTGACAGTTATTTTTTTTTGGGGAGATACTGTCCAAACCTGGTGCAGGGTGGACCATTTGGTAGTCTAACTGACCTAAAAGGGGAAACCGACAGAGAAAATGATGAGCAGCCGTGTTGCTACTGGAGATGATGAGTGGCGGTTTGAGCCACTTACTGAAATGCTTGCAGCGATTGCAAGGAAGCAGCCTTATTTGAAAGGCGAAAACAAAGTTAGCGGAAATATAAGTATGTAGGAATGACCGTGCGCAACATTGTACAAATACAGTAGATGGAGTGAGATGTGAATGTTAATGCTTTGATAAACATAAGGCTGAGGATCTGAATCGTAAGTTCCACTGTATTCGTAAACGCCGATGCAACTAATTCGAACCAGGCTGGGGTGTGAGCAGCGGTGGGTTTGTTTGTGAGGGATCGGTCAATGAAGTTTGTATTGCAGAGGATCCTAATTGTTGAGCCGTTGCTGTGACTGGATTCGGATCAGTCAGTGAAGTTGTATTGCCGAGGATCCGAATCATTGAGCTGGTGCTACAACTGGACTCGGATCGGTTGGTGGAGTTCGTATTGCCGAGGATCTGAATCCTTGCACCGATGATGCAACTAGATTCGGATCAGTTGTGGATGTAAGGTGACTAGGGGGCTTGTTTTTCCGGATCCGAATTGTTGCGCCGGTGATACGACTGGACTCGGATCGGCTGACGATGTTAGTGGTTGAAGGGGCTTGTGATTGCCGAGGATCCGAATCATAGGGCCAATGTTGCGACTAGATTTAGATCGGCTGTTGGTGTGTGCTTGGTATCCAGTAGGAGATGTAGGGGGTCAGTTAGGTGAAGTTTATGTTTTCCATAAGAGGTGTAGGGGGTCAGTAGGTGATGTAGGGGTTTAGTAGGGGGTGTGGTGTGTGGGACGCAGGTTCGAGACCCTGCGCCGTAAACGACTTGTTCCGAAGGTGGCCTGTGCTATTCGTACGGTTCGTACCGCCTAGTCGGTAAGATACAAATGGTGCCGAGTGGAGGCTGCCACGAGTCGTAACGTCACAGATGCGACTAAGCTTGAATTAGGAATGGAGATAGGCGGTAAATACGAAAGCGTACAAATAACTGAGTAAGACCTACGAAGCCGTAGGTGGTTTACGAAGGGGAACATAAAGCAATGGTTCGGTAGAAGGTAACAACAAGTCGTACCTGTGACAGCGAGCATGGGACAATCGATGAAAACCTACGACCAATCTCGAAAGCACAACTACACGGACACGCAGAGAGTTGGCAGAGTCGGCCTCTGCAATGCATCTGATACAAATCAGTTTGTAAAATGTATGAAATGAATCCGATCTAAATCAGTAGTAAGGAGTATCTGATACAAATTGGTTGTAGAGTATATGCTATCCCTTACTGTGAAACTGAACACCTACCAACCACCCATCCCCCCAGGCTAATCAAGTGCAGAGAAGGCACCAGGTGGGTTTAATTACACCTCAGCCAGAGAAACCCATACAATAAATACATGTTCATCTCCAAATGGATGAGATGGCAACCCCATGGACAATGAATTTTATAACCAGTGAAGCCTATGGCAAGTGTAATCGGAAAACGACCGTCAGTGGCTTGGAGGCTTGGATCTACGAATGAATCGTATGTTTGGCAGAAGTAACTTACGAATGTACTACGCCTGTGCCGAATGATGTCGGGATATGAGCGACAACAACTCAGAGGCAGGTTTTTTACAAAAGGGGTGCAGGATAGGAAGCACAATAAACCGCAAGATTGCACATGATATGAAAAGGTTCAGATACTACCTGCGACCGTGAGAAGGAACCCCCGACGAGGACCACGAATGAAGAAACCAACGTGTACCTGCGATTGAATGCACAGACTGCCGAACACGAGGTGAGCTGGGAAGAGTCGGCCCTGTGACGTGCGGTACCGCGCACTGGAACCGACACAGACCATCGTGGGTGGTCTGGTTAAATACCCTCTGGGCTCCTCCCATAATTTCAGGCCACCATACTGGCCTTTTTATATATATATATATATATATATATATATATATATATATATATATATATATATATATATATATATAAAGTTCCCGGTGGAGATGATATTCCGCACGCTAGTCCAGGTGTACAGCAACTGCGGTATGACAGGAAGAGTAGCCGGCAAGATCCATGTTTTTCTGGGTATGCACGATGTAAAGCAGCGTGAAGTGCAGCGGCTTGGATGCCGTGTGTTGTCACCAGGAGGATGGGAACACAATGGGGGTTATTTACGAAAAGCAAATCCACTTTGCACTGCAAGTGCACTTAAAAGTGCACTGAAAGTGCACTTGGACGTGCAGTTGCTCTAAATCTAGGGGGTAGATCTGAAATGAGTGGAAGCTCTGCTGATTTTATCATCCAATCATGTGCAAGCTAAAATGCTGTTTTTTATTTTCCTTGCATGTCCCCCTCGCATCTACAGCGACTTTACTTCCAAGTGCACTTGCAGTGCAAAGTGGATTTTCCTTTAGTAAATAACCCCCAATGTGTTTCAGAGCATGCATGAAGCTCGTTCTGAGCATGCGCGCATGCTCAATATGAGCTTCACGCATGCTCTGAAATGCATTGTCTTCCCTTCCTCCCAGTGACGACACATGCCATCCACAGCGCTGCGCTTCACACTGCTCTCCATTGCACATATTGGGAATGACACAGATTTTGCTGACTCCTCTTCCTGTCATACCGTGGTTGCTGTACACCTGGACTGGCGTGCAGAATGCCATCTCCATTGGGAACTTTCGTTTAACAGACGAGCCTTACTATTACATTCATCATGTGAGTGTTCATTTGTCGTTTTTGAATCCCATGTTTCATTAAATGCTACACGTGGAGGCATTTTTCTGGTTTCTTATGCACTAGCTTCACAGAGTCAACTTTTACTCCTGAGAAGAGCTTATGCCCTAAGTGTTCAAGTGTTTTATACATCTGCTAGTTGCCTGTTCCATTCACAGTCCATTTATAGGACTATGATTATGGACTCTTTTAAAAACTATTAAAAGAACTTATTGGACTGGCCTTTAATTAGACTTTGAATAGTTTTGACCCTGTGCGCTTGCAATATATGATTGCCTGGTATGGTTCAGGAGGAGGGAGCGGTCACTTACCCCCCCCCTTTCCTGACCTGCCGGGCTGCATGCTCGGATAAGGGTCTGGCATGGATTTTGGAGAGACCACAAGCTATTTTTTTGTATTATTTTGGTGTGGGGTTCCCTTAAAATCCATACCAGACCCAAAGGGCTTGGTATAGATTTGGAGGGACCCCATGCCATTTTTTTTTAACATTTTTGTATTTTTTATATCAAATTGTACACAAACAGCTGAGTGAGTCAGAAGAGGGATACGCTATAAAAAGATAGACTGTACGTATTTTCATGCTGCAGGAGCACTGAACAAATGCAGAGGTAGCGCTAGGCTTCCCAATTTAAAAGCATGCTCTGCAAACAATATATTATCAAAAAGCACTCTTTTTCAATTTATATTGCTAAAATAATTGTTTATAAGCAAATAGTAAAACAAATCAGATATATCATCTTATTAGTTTTGCCTTTAAAGTTGTTCTATACTCAGAACCTAGGTAGCAGGTCAACAGATGCTCCCAAGATTTCTTAAAATCTTTATATCAGAGCAGATTTAATAGTGACATTTCAAAAATTAATTGTGTGCATATTTATGTATTTGTTTAAATCTTTTTAATAAAACTTGTATAATCATGTATTCTTGGTTCCTCTAATAGGTGACACATTTGTTATGATGACCAATTCTGCTGAAAACTAACGAAGTGTGTATAAATATGTTTTATATGAATCCATTAATTTCCACTTTATCCTATTGTGTTGTTCATGATTTTCAAAATTAACTTATTTCTAGTACAAACTTAGTGCTGCAAAATTATTCAGATTGAAAGGGGTATAACGTTGTATAAAAACTGTTGATTCTAAATAATAAAAAGTATCTATAATTTCATATTGTTATGAATATATGTTAGTAACATGAATTTGTGATGATTTACTGTATTTGAGATATAACATATGGTTGACACAATTGTAATTTTTATCTGGTATCCCATATAACAATACTTATGCATAGAGGCTGTTGTAAACTCTTTTTTGCTCATATCATATTACATCTCTAGAGTTTTCTAGCAATCCCTACACAGCTGTGAAACTCTATGTGAAAAGAAACTTTACCTTAAGAAGACTATCTGTATTCAATCTGCCAGAACATGCCATCATTCCTCCATCTGATTTGCCATCATTCCTCCATCTGATTGGATTGTACAGTGTTGCATGACCAAGTAATTGCCAGTTAACCGCTAAATCACACGCTTGTACGTCATCTAACTTAAAGTGGTTATACCAGTACCATTTAGAGCCGACGGTTGGCTCTCTTGTAATAACAACCGATATGGCTAAGCAGCTGTTCGATTGTTATCACAAGCAGAGGGAGGAGACATCCCCCCTGCTGCCTTCCGCTGCTCGCCTGGGCTCTCCCATCCAACCACCAGCTGACCAGAGACCTGACGAAAGCTAGGATCGGCTTTGATCAGGTCTCGGATGTGGCAACCCGGAAGCAACGTCATGACATGTTTACATTCCTTGTGACAGCAATAAAAGTGATTAAAAAAATGTAAAGCAACCGTGTAAAAAAATATATATATATTGTTAAAAACTTTTTGGAAGTGCCCTCGTGCTAGCGCGCAAAAGCAAATGTGTGTGTTGGTCCTGAACGCACGCAAACTGCGATCGTCCCACACATGTGAGGTATCACCACGAACATCAGATTATAGGCAGTAATTCTAGCACTAGACCTCCTCTGTACATCTAAAGTGGTAATCTGTAAAGGCTTTTAAAGCATCACCTATGGATAGTAAAATTTATGTCATTTGTCATTGTTGTGCAGTCGTGCACAATTTTAAAGCGTGACATGTATCTATTTACTCAACGGGACTTCATATTTTATATTTTACAAAAAATTGGGTTATGTATTGTGAAATTTTTCCATTAATATGTAAAAAGTGTATTTTTTCCCAAAAATTGCATTTGAAAAATCGCTGCGCAAATACTGTGTGACATAAAAAAATAGCAAAATCCGCCATTATATTCCCTATGGTCTCTGCTAAAAAAAAATTGCATACTTTTGGGGGTTAAAGTAATTTTCTAGCAAAAAATACAAATTTAAACTGTAAACAAAATGTGCCAGAAAAAGTCTGGTCCTCAAGTGGTTAAAAGAGCAAAGTGCTGAATAGCAAAAAATGGTCTGGTCATGAAGGGTGTAAAATCTTCCAGAGGTCAAGTAGTTAATACTTGCTCATCTCTAAAATATGTATGCATAACAATAGCAAGGATATGTAAAGGTGCACCCACTAAATAAGGAAATATTGATAAAGTCTAAACAATAACTAATAGCTCAACACCTACAGTTGCTATGCAAGATCTTTATTTAGTTTTCCAGCTGCTCGTAATTTTGATTTCTATTACAGATCTAATCAAGTTTATATTTTTTGTTTTTTTTAGTAACTCTTGATGGACTAATATTTATGGTACACATTAGTTTAATTTTATGGCTGTTGATCTAATATGGCTGGTCTATTAATTCATTTTTTATAAACCTTAGCATAACTGTAATAAAATGACAGTAAATTCTCAAGTAAAATGCATCCAACGTGCATCAAGAATCAAGTGAAAATTGAACCTGTGAAGGCATATTTAAATGATTTTATAGCTCATTAAAGTTTTCATTCTTTTACTAAGATGACCTACAGCTCCAGTCATTTAGTTTATAGGACATGATTTACATATTCTTAAATTTATTGTTAAAGTTATAAAATGAGCAGGTCATTTTAATTTTATACTTATACTCTACAACACAGGTCTCGTCTTTAGAACATCAAGGCCACAATGTGTCTACTGAGGCAATTTAAAGAGTCTTTGGGAGCAAGTAATCTGTCAAATGAGTCATTTAGAAGAAGAATTAGTTCTCAGAATTTAATAAGCATTTAGGAAAGGAAAGCCAATTAATAATAAACAAAAGAAACATAATTAACTAAGCATAAATTTTCCACAAAATACCATGGTAAATGATGTGCACCAAAGAAGATGTATGGCTCGTCCTCCCGTAAATTGGAGTTTTCCACTTAGATAGGAAGCAAAAGTCCTATTTCATAATTACCATATGTGTTATGTCTCAGAATAAATTGATTTTTAGCTCAGATACTGTGCTAGAATTTGGAATACTCTTCTGATCAATGCCAGTAAAATGCTTTTGCAAGAAAAAAGAATGTCAAAACAGTTAAATAATTTAAATTGGAATTACTCAAGCAAACTTGATACATTTTATTGATAATTTGAAATATTATACTATATATCTGTTTGCCACCTCAATTTTTATACTTCAGAATTACTTTTAACCTCAGCTTTACAATGTGATGTTTTGCATTGTATGTGTATCTACAAGCAACCAGCTCATAAATGATGTATGACTGTTAAGGCTTTTATGAAAAAGACACAGTACTTTTTGTAATGCTGTTGTGAAAGAATGACAATACACTAAAAGAAACAAAGATTTTTATTTATTTTTTTGCTGTCAGCAAACAGTTCAAGAATCTGCACCATCAAATATAACATCTTGCTTGCCCTATAAGAGATTAAAGGTAAGGAGCGGAGCTTTTTACCTACTGTGACTTCTTTGACTTTTTTCAGTTGTCTATTATAGGAAACATTTGATAAATGAGAATGAACTGGCATAAAAAAGGCAATCAGCACATTTCTTCAGAAAGCCCAGATACACATCACTGAGAATTTTTAATGTATGAAAATGCTAGAGCAAGCAAAATTGTTACTATACTTTCACTAGTTTTTTTTTGCTCTCTCTGAGAAGTTTATTGCAAGCAGAATTTCTATTCCTGAGCATATATCTTTATGTTACATTTCAGAATAAAGTCATACACAATGATTTTGAGTGGCTAGCTTTGTTTAAATTTTTCATATTGCTTAACCCCTTATATTTTTCAGCGTTTAACACTACTGAGATGCTTAGCTGCTTTGTCTAGTCAAATGTCCAGCATTAGAAGGTACTATATGTGCAAATATAATAGGTAAAAGTAATGCCAATTCGTTATTTAACCACAGCAATCAATAATAAACTGATTTTCTACCCCAAAACAGGATCCATAGAGACAGACTGATCCCTAATACAAATGCTTATCTTAAGTATGTGCAGTGATAGCAAAAAAACATGAAGCTATTGTGAGCATTCACTGCTAAGGCCAAATAATAGGAGATGTTAACTTTAAGACAGTCTCTATGCTTACCAGATCATCATTGTATTATTATCAAGAAATGGGTTGACACTTGGGTAGAATAAAATATGCGCATTAACATGGTTGTCAACAGTTTCTTTTACAGTAATGCAGCTTCAAATTCAATGGGTAGCATGGGTACACTTTTTGCACACCACTTACTGAAGGTTATTGATTTTGCTGTATGTGATCTTACCCAGAGTCATGTCAGAAATAAAAAATAATAATATTTTTTTTCTAGAAATTGATATTTTTGGTAGTATGATTGTTATCAATATCTACAGCATGTGTGTCATGCAAGGAAGAACAATTTAAAAACAAACTTAGTCAGTCCCCTAATATACTTAAAAACACACATGTAGTGGCTTAATTATGCAAATCTTTTCTGCATGAAAAACACAAACACTCAAGACATATTTTTTTTCATGACATATACCTTATTGACTCATATGAACTAGGACATACTGTATACAGTACCTCCATTACAAAACCTTCCCACACATTTGTTGAAAAGTAAAATGCTTTGCAAAAGTAAACAAGGGCTCTCTGTGCCAAAATTATGCTTGCTACCCCCCCCCCCCCCGTTCCCTCGTACTATTTTAAAAGGATTTTTATTTGCATACCAACTCTTATATTCAGCAATGAGGTGCTATGAAAACTAAAAATAGCAGTAACATGGTTCATAATAACTGTTGAAATAGCAGTTAACATCTCCACTCAAGAGTCAAAAACAAACTAAAAAAATTAGCGTCTCAAAATAAGGCTAAATTTGAAGCTAAACATTAGGCAGTTAAACTGGATATAAAAAAAAAATAAGAAAAACAAACAGAACAGGAAACACAATGATCTGGCACAATAAAATACTATTAAAAAAGAAGCAAAAATAAATGTTTATAACACTCACATGTTCCTGGGAAGCAGTGTGTTTTGCAAACAGTCACCTTGCTGAAACGGAGCACTGGGACCATGGCTAGTGGTGCAGTTGTGGTGACAGATCAATCAGCCTAAAACACCTCTGGCACACTCCCACACCTGTAATGCCATGTACACAGGACCGGACTTTCCGTCAGAATAGACTCTGACGGTCTTTCCGACGGAGTTTAGACGGAGTTCCGCTGAAACAGACACCAAATACCGATCGTTTAGATCGCGATGGTTTACAACGGGACTAGAAAAAGGAAGTTCAATAGCCAGTAGCCAATAGCTGCCCTTGCTTCATTTTTGGTCCGGAATAGCGGAATAGCATACAGACTAGCGGTTTTCTCGATAGGAACTGATTCCATCGGAAAGATTTGAAACATCTATTTCTAGGTCTGTCAGAAGTTTAGAAAGAAAAAGTCCGATGAAGCCCACACACGATCAGAATGTCCGACGGAATGATTCCGTCAGACCTTTTCTGACGGAAAGTCCAGTCGTGTGTACGCGGCATAAGGATCCCATGCCAGAGCTTCTAACTGACAGCTATTGCAGGCCAGCCTGCAGCGTACCTCCTATTGCCACCAGTGCATGTCAAGGTAATACATTTTAGGAGTAGTTATCTCTTTCTCAAGCATGACAGTAAATGGGGAAGCAACATCCTAACTAGTGATGGGCAGAACGACCCCCATTTGGTTTGCACCAGAACTCCTGAACATGAAAAAGGTTTGGACCCAAACAATAAACCCTAATAAAGTCTATGGGACCCTAACTTGAAAAATCAAAAGTCCCCATTTTGAAGGCTTATAAAAAGGGTGTGGGGGCTTGGGTACTGCTCTGGGGGACATGTATCAATGCAATTTTTTTAACAGATCATTTTTAAAGGAGCAGTGATTTTAATGATGCTTTAAGTGAAACAATAAAAATTCCTTTAAATATAGTGCCTGGGCAGTCCCCTTAGTCTGCCTGTAAAGTGGCACATCTGTACCGTGTGAAGAAACTGCTGCAGCAAAACTGATATACATAAGAGAAAAAAATGACATTTAAATTGATTTTCCCTGCAAGCTTTCTTTCTTTTGTAAACAATGGCTTGGGGAGCTAGTCTGTATGATGGGGCCACATTTTAGTGCACTGGGAACAAAATTCGAGATTTTTTGGATACATTCTGGTGTCCCTTTGGCAGACTTTGAATGAAAATAACAAAGCTTTGCACCGCAGTGAGCAAGCCTTATATGAAGAAGCCAAGCTATGGTACACTCAGACCAAGATTAATGATTTTTTTTAGATAAAGTCTAGTGTCTCTTTCACACTTTGGATAGAAGTAACCGGTGAGGAAAAATTGGGCTTTGGGTGTTAGTGGTGCCTTCACACCGTAACCCTATAGAGGGACTCTTGATGATAGCAAGAATAGCCCTTGCTGTAAAAAAATTAAATTATATGCACCTTTCAAACAGGTGTGGAAAAATTGGGCCTTGGGTGTTGATGGTGCCTTCACACCATAAACCTATAGAGGTACTCTTAATGAAAACAAGAATTGCCCTTGCTGTAAAAAATTGAAACAATATCATCTATCAAACAGGTGCAGAAAAATTGGACCTAGGGTGTTAATTTTGCCCATGAAACCTATACCAAAAAATTACTTCAAGATAAAATCAGCATCCACAAAGCTAGGCAGCCTAAACAGCCTTGCAGCCATTCCAAATCCCAAACACATTTAATCAGCAACATCGGCATCAGGGGCTTGATAACTGCTCCTAAACCAGGACTGATTCATTTACAGACGCATTCTTTTATTAGTCACAAAACCTCTGGCAGCACTGAATGCCCGTTCCGAAAGCACGCTGGATGCTCCTCTGCATCCTTTGTCTGGATAGCATGGGAAACATCACTAAACAAAGACAAATGTGCCCTGCCTAAGAACAGACCACGTCCACCTTTGCCGGTGGACACAGACGCTACTGGCCCCTTCAGAGTGGCATGTGAACTTCTGCCTCTCCTTGTTGGCTTCCCAGACATGATGGGGGGCTTATTACCCAAATTTAATAAGTACTAGAAAATGGGTGATTGGATGCACTACTGAATGAAAAGTGGTGTTTTGTGTGTTTGGTGCAATTTAAATTGAGAACTGCCTCTTACATAAATAGAAAAACTATACAAAAAAATTATAAAATAAAATAATATCAGCGTAGCAGTAAGAAAAACTGTGGCTGACAATTGAAAAAAAGGGGGCAGGCAGGGGACCAAAAAAGCAAAAAACATAATGTAGTGCTGTTAAACACTGCTCTACACTCACACTACACTGACACACTATACTGACACTACAGTATACTCACAGTATACTCACACTACACTAATGCCCTGTACACACGGTCGGATTTTCGAGTGCAAAATGTGTGATGGGACCTTGTTGTCGACCGCGTATGGGCTCCATCACACATTTTCCATCGGAATTTCTGACACAAAGTTTGAGAGCTTGCTATAAAATCCGTTGTCGGAAATTATGATCGTGTGTACACAAATCCGACGCACAAAGTGCCACACATGCTCAGAATAAATTAAGAGACAAAAGCTATTGGCTACTGCCCCATTTACCATTTATAGTCCCGACGTACGTGTTTTACGTCACCGCGTTCAGAACGATCGGATTTTCCGACAACTTTGTTTGACTGTGTGTATGCAAGACAAGTTTGAGCCAACATCCGTCGGAAAAAATCCATGGATTTTGTTGTCAGAATGTCCGATCAATGTCCAACCGTCTGTACAGGGCATAACACTACACTGACACTACACTGACAGTCTACACTCAGAGTCACAATGACACACTAACTAGCTAGTAGCTAACTGAGCCTTGCTCTAGCTATCTCCACTCTAACAACACACTGAACCATGAATGAGCAAAGTCATCATGACTTTGTCCAATCAGAGTTCTGACAGTGCTCTGTGCCCTGATTGGGCAACGCCTTGTACCTGACCAGTGGTGCATTGTTTCATCCAATTAGGGCTCTAGAATCCACTGTGCAGTATGCAGTGTATTGTGGGGCACTCCTGGTGAATGATGAGTTTAAGTACTAACCGGTGTTCACCAGAGCTCCTGATGGTGGAGATGAATTTTGCTGCATGTTAGTACCAGATCGTGGTCATCATGATTACACCACCAGGAGATTGCCCCTGCCAATAGCAAAATGGTTACAAAATGGGTGACCCCGCCCCTTCTGACACCACAGGGGAAGCCATAGGGATGTCCCTGTGCGTCAGAGGGGGCGGAGTCACTGGGCGTGTCACACAGCGGGAGCTCCCTATTGAGGCAGATCGTCTGGAGGACGAAGCGGGGAAGAAGAAGCCGGAGGACAGGAAGGAGGACAAGAGAGTGGCCACCCCCCTCCTGAACCGTACCAGGCCACATGTCCTCAACATGGGGAGGGTGCTTTGGAGTAGCCCCCAAAGCATCTTGTCCCCATGTTGATGGGGACAAGGGCTTTATCCCCACAACCCTTGCCCGGTGGTTGTGGGGGTCTGCAGGCGGGGGGCTTATCGGAATCTGGAAGCCCCCTTTAACAAGGGAACCCCCAGATCCCAGCCTCCCCCCTGGTGAATTGGTAACGGGTACATTGTACCCCTACAAATTCACAAAAAGATTTCAAAAATAGTAAAAAAGACAGGAGACATGTCCTTTATTAAAAAATAAAAAAATAAAAATGCAACAGCTCCGCCTCCATGGGAGGCTCCCACCGAGTGGCTTTCTTCTCAACGACAGCTGTTATATAGCTGAGGGTGGGGCCACTCGATGACGTAAATGGGCAACCCCACCTTCCTCTGATGTCATGTGGCATCGGGGTGCGGGGTCACCCATTTACGTCACTGGGTGGCCCCACCCTCAGCTATATAACAGCTGTCACCGAGAAAAAGCGTCACTCGGCGGGAGCCTCCCATGGAGGCGGAGCTGTTGCAGCTTTTTTTTTCTTTTTTCAGCTTCCTCGGGTGCCGTGAGATGGATCTACAACGTTCTTTAAGGAATCTTGGTTCTAAGCCATCTGGTCCTGGTGATTTAGTTATGTTTAGCTTCTCTAATCCTTTCCTAACTCTGGCCTTTATTAGTCACAAGGGTAGATCCTGTGGCGTGTTGCTAACAATACTATCGTGATCGGTATATCCCTCCTTTTCCTGTGTGAAGACTGAGGAGAAGAAAGCATTTAGCACATCCTCCTTCACCTTGTCATCTGTAACCGTCTTGCCTTTCTCGTCCTTTATGGGGCCTATGTCTTTTCTGACCTTGCCTTTTTACTGTTAATATAGTTAAAAAACTTCTTGGGATTATTTTTACTCTGCTCTGCTACATGTTTCTCGTAGTCTTTTTTAGCCACCCTGTTTGCGTTCGTACACCTCACATTGCTTTCCCTGTATCGTTGGAATGCTGACACTGACCCCTCAGCTTTGTACTTTTTAAAAGACAATTTTTTGTCCTTAATATGACAATTTACGTTTTTGGTTCAGCCACCCAGGTTTAACTTTTTTCTTCTATATTTATTACCCATTGGAATGTAATCAATGATTAATTTATGTAATATATTACTAAAGCATTCCCATTTTTCCTCCATGTTCAGTGTTTCAAGGATTCGGTCCCACTTAATATCCTGCAGCATTGAGCGCAGTTTTAAAAAGTTGGCTCTTTTGAAATTTTGTCTTCTTGTACTCCCCTTGTGCCTCCCTTTCCTATGATTTATGTGGAATGTAATAATTCTGTGGTCGCTAATTCCCAAGTTGCCCCATATTTCCACATCTGCAAGTAGATCTGTATCATTTGTAATTAAAAGACCTAGCAATGCGTTACTTCTAGTGGGAATCCCCCAATTGAGACATGAAGTTGTCCTGTAGAACATTTAAGAAAAGAAGGGCCTTTAATGAGTGTGCAGTCCCCTCCGACCAGTCAATGTTGGGATAGTTGAAGTCCCCCAATGTGAAGGCACCACTGACACCCAAAGATAAATTTATCTGCACCTGTTTGACAGGTTTATATAATTTCAATTTTTGACAGCAAGGCCAATTCTTGCATTAGTAAATCACTGCTCATTTAAAAATAGTTTTTTATAAACTCTTTTTTTTTTTATTGATACATGTCCCAATTACTTGCATACTGTATAAGCCTTCAAAATAGTCACTTTTGATTTTTCCAGTTTGGGTCCCATAGACTTCAATGGGGTTCATTATTCGGTTCCGAACTTTTGCGATTCAAAAGTTCTGCCGTGAACTGAACAGGGGGTCATTCAGCCCATCTCTACTCCAAATCATACAATATATTTCTGTTGGAGAGAGTTACTTTTCTTTATGAGTTTCTGTAGGAAGAGCACTTGGTGGACGTTGGGAGCATATGCATTGACTAGTGTATATTGAGAGTTATTCCGGGTACATATGAGGATAATAGAATGTCCTGCTGGATCCGTGACACATTCATGCAGTTGGAAAAATACTGTATGCTTAATCACCAACAATACACCTCTCTTCTTCTGCTGGATGTATAAGTATTAGGACAATTTTTGTTTGTGCATAAAGGCTGTGAAGATTTATTCTTCTTCACACACAGGACATCACAATGTGATTCTAGTGCTAATTTCCAGAGAGAGGCTCTCTACACTGGATGTTTCAGGCTCTTGGCATTTATGGGGAGAACCTTAATAGTCATGTTGGTAGGCTACACAAAGAAATTAAATGTTGATCAACTAACAGAGCCTTGAGGAGACCATTGGTTGACCAGAGCTCCAATGAACAACATAAATGATGTGGATGGAAAAGCGCCAGATCTTGCCTTTCTTAGCAATGAAGTAACGAGCCATAGATGAAGTGGAATTGTGTAAAGATGAAACCACAATAACAACAACCGACAAAAGGAAATAAGAGGAGAACAATGAAAAAGGAAAAGGCTGATCTGTAAGTGCTGTTACAGGACTTTCTGAAAGTGGTGCGCCAAACAGGGTGTAAAAGATCAATAAGACCAAAAAGTAGCCATGTACCGGTCTGCGCTGGGGCAGCTGCCAGTCACAAGAAACTCTGCCCAGGCCTCAACCTTCTTGTGTTGGGTCTGGAGGCTCATGAAAGATACCCAAAGAGTAGGCCCAAGGGTGTAGCCCTTCAGCCAAAGTGGTGATGGAATACTTGGAGTCATTGTGCATAACCAAAAGTTTTGTGGGGTTATCCCACTTGTAGAGAGCTTTATGGTTCCATAAAGCTTTTGTTAAAGTGTTTAGCTTCCTGTAGAGTTGTAGTATGTGTTGGGTTCAGGGACCGTATCTATTTTTTTAGTTTTGTACACGAGTTGTAAAAGGGGTATGCACAATATCACATCTCTAGGTGCCGTGTCGGAAAGATATGGGGGTCTGGGCAACCGGTGGATGCGGTCAGTGTCAACTTGTATTATATTGCATTTTTGTGCATTAAAATTCATTAAAGTATATTTTTTTTCAAAACATTTGCATTTGAAAAATCGATGTGCAAATATTGTTTGACATATAAAATTGCAACACCAGGGGGGAGTGGCTTGGACAGGACCCCAGATGGTGGCTTGAGAGAAGAGCTCCTGCACACGGAGGACAGAGTAAAGCTCTAAACAGGATCCATACATCCTAAAAACATGGGCAAATCCACTAGAAACTCATAAACACCTCGCACACTAAAAGAAACCGGGACTCAGCTCAGCAATAACATCCTGGAAATGTTCCGGACCTGGCCGACAGGACAGCACATGGAGACGCAGGCCTCACAGGCCTCACAGGCCTCATCCCTGGCCTCAATTAACGGCGCGGCCGAATCTATGGTGGAGGGCGGCGGCGCTACGGCTCCCAATCTGAGCCTACTTGATCTCCAGAGAGATTTGCAGAGAGTAGCCCTGGATATCAAGCACACACTGATGGCGGCCATCTCGGATCTTAAATCAGACATCCAAATGATGAACCATCACCTTACTGAAGTGGAGGAAACTTCCCATATACAGGCAGCAGCGATCAGGCAAGTGCATCACTCACAACTTCCACACATATTTGAACTCCACAGACAAGTGGAAGACTCGGATAACAGGGGCCGAAGGTATAACATTAGGGTGAGGGGGGTCCCGAAGGAGTGGAAGAGGCTACACTTCCAGAAACGGTTTGCACTATTTTCAATGACTTACTCGACCGCCCAGCAGATACCCCGATTTAGATGGAGCAACTGCATCGGGCTCTGAGACCCCCTTTCTGTGACTCTGAACCCCCCAGAGACATTGTGTTTGTGTGCTGTATTGTTAACTTCCCTCTCAAAGAGGAGATACTCTGGAAGGCGAGAGACAGGGCCCGCATTTAGTTTAATGGTGCGGACATTAAGTTATTCCAAGCCCTCTCTCAGATAACTTTGCAGAACGTTACGCCCCCTGCTGGAAGCACTACCCGGCCGCAACATCCAATACAGGTGGAAGTTCCCGTTCTGTCTCTCGGCTTCCTCTAAAGGTCGCACTGCGCTCCTCCGGACCCCAGAAGACTTGTCTACCTTCTGCGAGCATCTTGATATCCCGCCGGTCAACCTGCCTGATTGGTACTCCTTCTACTTTCTTGCAGAGCCCTGGAATACAGTATCACATTCTTCATCACCGAAAGCCCAAAGGCAACGCTCCAGACGGCGGAGGCTGGACCCCACATCACCCAATAATCACCATACATGCAGGGACCATCCCTCACAGGAACCGGGGATTGCCGCCACCCCTCGTAGGGGACACCAAGACACTTAATTCCTGCTCATGTCATCCCACAGCTCAACAGTAGCCAAAGGGAGATGCCTCCTGTTTGTTCTGTTTGTTATGTTATTACTTAACTCTTTGCTTGTATCCCTCTCCACTTCCACGGAACGATCGGATTCGGGAAGGTTGTCAACGCACCACACAGATCTCAGCCACATTGATCCCCCTGGAATCCAGCTGACCCGAACCTCAGAACTCTCCAGTACAGGTACTGTTATGGCCTACTTATTAGTACACCTTCAAGGACCCATCTGCAATGCTGGCTGATCTGTCTTTTCCCCCCCTGCCTTCTCAGAGGTGCATTAGAAACTTGTTTCTCCCCCAGAGACTATGGTTAAAAACCATATAAGATGGTAACACTCAGGAACACAATATGCTTACAGGATGAGTGTTGTTGCCTGCATGCAGCACCAGTTTCGGACATCCATTAGCTGTTACTCGGGGGGTACCCGATCCCTAATCGTCTGGAGGATGTCTCCCCACTCCTAAATAGCCTCCCCTCTGGTAAGGGTCCATGCTTCAGGCCTCTACAGCTGTAGGAATGGCTCCCGACTGATCCTTCTCGCTATTGAAAGCATTGACATTCCTCCTGATAGGGTTCGGGGTTGCCCTCAAATGTGATGCTACCGTTATGCTTGTTATCACACTGTGTACACCTCTCATTTAAGAAGTTTATCTTAGAACATTGATATGATAACCTGGAATGACCTGCAGCCTGCCTGGGAGAGGAGAAGGAGGAATAGTCTATGTGACGGGAGGTGGGCATTCCCAGATTGGAGCATTTTGGCATGTCCTCTCCCCTTCCTTCTAGACTAAGGGATACATTGGAGCTCAGACTCAATCCCCACCCTGAGAGTGATTATACTTACGATGCTTATGTCAAATAGCCAATACTTATGTACACAGGTTCTGGGTGGCGCTGTTGTACCCTACGGTCTTGTCTTAGATAGCTGGTCACAGATTGGTAATAAGACAGCAATATTTGTTTACCTATGTACAGGATCTCATAGCACACCATTCCCTTTGGAAGTTGCTCAATTAGCTGCTCCTAAGCGTGGAATACAAGCCTCTGGAAGGGTGAGCCATCCAGACCCACAATAACAGCCATCAATCTGCCTGATGAGGAGAGGGAGATATATATATATCTGTTACCTGTTTAAATGTTTTTTTTTTATTCACAAGTTTACAATTTCAAAGGTCTATTTGATTGTTTAGATAAAACTCTAACCCCCCCCCCGAGTAATTCTCAGCCATACTTGGTAACTATTAGTCTTCCCAAGGGATACCTGTACTATATTTCTGTTCTGGGTTTTTACTTGTCTGGCTCCCACTTTCTATACATCATATACCCATTTCACAACCGCTACACATATTGTTTTCTGAGCTAGGTAAACTCATATGCCCGGCAGCCTCTACATGAGCCCTTTAAGCCTGGTTCTATAAAATCGGTCAAATTTTATTAAATATCCTTTGATTACCAGTTTGCTCTTTTCTGTCCTCCTTAGTGCTAAATCTCATGTTCCTTACACAGTTTACTGTCCCCCCTCAGTTTCCCTAATAGAGTGAAGCTGACACTCTGGAATCCCCCCCACTAGGTGGTTAGGCGTGCCTATAACCGCCTCCGGCAAACTCTCGCACTTGTGGTCGGTGGAACCCACGACGGTGCGATCTCTACTTTCTTATCCTTGCCCCTTTTCCCCACTCCCCTTCCACCCACTTTATACCTTGATAACGACATGATCAGCCAAACTCATTTAGGTTCCACACCTTAAACCCCTGTCTTCTCACCTACTTTAGGATTATCAAGTCTAAGGCATTAGTTAAGGCCGCGGTTGGACCTGTTGATATTGGTCTCCGGGGTCTTGCAATCATTCACAATGATACTTGATTCCACTTAGGAACCTTCCTTAAGGTATACAGATGTTGGTTATCCATGAAAGGTCTATAGGCCTTTAAAATCTGGTTATATGTACAAAACCACTCTGTTCTAATTCCCATGATTCTTGTTGTCTTAACATTTCACGCTACTTTAATATGTTATCCTGTTATGATTACATCTGCAGATGATATGTCAAATATAATGTACATGCAATATATATATTTAACATCATTAATTTGACCAAAGAAACATTTAGAAGAATGCTATGCTACATGTTGTTCCCTGGAAGGCCCAGGTTGGGTGTCTGAAGCCTCAGCTGGGGGGAGGAAGTGTGGAAGGCAGACTGAAGAGTGCTGGCCTGCCAGAAAATGCAGTTTATCATAGTACCAGAGCCTGGGGACATAAATGTCATCTTCTGCTGCTCCTGATCTCAGGGAATCCTGGACCTTCTTGCGCTCCGTAAGATAAGTGCTCCTCATGCCACCAATTAGGGCCTTCAAATAGGGGATGTCTGCCGTGGGGATCACCGGCTTCACAAATTCCAGTAATTGATCCAGTGCTGCCTTCCTCTTTGTTTGATTGTTATAATGTGGGTGGTTTACCTGCCACAGACAGGGCAGCTCACTGAACATATCCCTGAACATATCATATCATAAAGTCATGATCATTGACTAGATCCATTTTCTCTGCAAGACACAACACAAGACAAACCCTAATGTCAGGTGAAACTCTCCTAATCTTGACACAATATAGGCCTCAATCTATAAGCAGTATAGGCCCAGGGTCAAATGGTACCTTTGTTATCACGATCATTGCGTCCGCTAAACCTTCCTCTGCTCACAGAATATACATATGACGCACAAGTGTTACGCTTTATATACACTGTGCATGCGTGAAACTCCGCCCGCCCCTGATGTTCTTTCTAGTCTATTCCCCGCCCCTTCACGTTCGGCGCAGTGGGGAGAGCACATGGCGGAGACAGAGCAGGTGCATGCTAATAGCAGCAACGAGGAGGGGGAGGAGGAAAGCCCGGAGCCAGAAATGTCCCGATCCCGGAAGAGAAGATTTAAGGCATCGAATATGGCCTTTGTAGAGATGGTGGAGATGGTGGACATATTGTAGAGGGCCGACTATGACGGGAAGTATGGACCTTAACCCAACCCAAATGTCAGAAAGGCCAATATCAAGGCGAAAGTTGTGAAGAGTCTGCACCGGAATTTTGGGGTACGGCAATCCAAGGATCAACTGAGGAAGCGGTCGTTGGACTTCAAAATCAGGGAACAGGATCAGTATAGAAGGATCAGGAGAGTGCTGCAAAAAACTAAGTAGTTGTCCTGTGTTCCTATTCTTTATTTTTCTTACGTTCGTGCTGCTCCATATGCTTTTCTTTACAGTTATACAGTTAAAAATGGCAACTTTCATGGTCATGGACACATTATTCGTTCGTAGGAAACATTGTTCGTTCGGCCAATAAAACACCATGTTTTGTCCAGATGCAATTCAATACATTTTTTCTGGCCTACTTCTCTTAAAATAAGTTTGTTGTCTAGATGGGTTTGTAACTAGAATGAAATGCAAAATAGATTCTGTGTAAGGAGAGGACACTCAGCAGCTGTTTACACATCTGGACGCTGGAGCACTAGTGTGGGACACAAGAACACCCTTTTTATTAGGGGGTCCCACACAGGTGCTCCAGTGTATACTATAGGGGTGTCTCCATCTGTGAAGCTTGTACAAAACAGGTAAGTATTCATGCTTGACAAAGGACAAAAATATTTCTTCATCTTGCAACTCTGCCAAAACAGACAATTGTACCCCACTTCCAAGCAATGTTTCATATTCCTATTTCTGCCATCAAATATCTGTGCGCTAAGTATACCTATTTTTGTTCACATAGGGGAGAAAAGACTCGGAGGACACCACTCATCAGAGGAGACCACGGACACCCCATCTCAGGAAGAAGATGAAATCCCCCAAACCCAACCAGGGAAGGAGGAGGGAAACGTTGTGCAAATTGTCACCACAACAGGTGAGTGTCTGCGACCACAGCCTCAGGTAAGAGATGGATGCCTGCATATTTATAATACATGGTGTTTTTTTTATTTTTATTTTTTTTAGGTGATCGTGATGTTGTGGAAGAGGAATGTCATTTCACAAGTGAAAGTGCCAGAGGTTCCAGAGCTGTCATGTCCTTGGATATTGCCAAGGCGTTTGACAGCCTGGAATGAGGATATCTCTGGGGGGGTAATGGAGAGATTCGGTTTTGGCCCCCTATTTATCAATTGGTTAAAAATTCTATATAATCACCCAAGTGCCAGATTAAAGATCAATAATGAGTATTCAGAAAGTTTGCCACTTGAGAGGGGAACGAGGCAGGGGTGCCCGTTATCACCCCTGCTGTTCGCCCTGGCAATGGAGCCACTCACAGAGGCTGTGAAAGGCTCGACTGGATTACAGGGACTCAGGAGGAAAAATGGGGACAAAAGGATTGCGTTATATGCCGACGATGTCTTGTTTTTTGGGGGGGACACGGGGCCATCCTTAGAAAAAATGATGCAGTTGGTGGAGGGGTTTGGGAGGCTTTCGGGCCTAGTAATCAACTGGGAGAAGTCAATGCTTCTACAGATTGATTCAACTATCAGTATTCTCCCTGATGGTATGCCCCGGTTAAATATAACAGACAAGATGAGATATATGGGAATAGTAATGTCTAAAGACCCCAACCATTACATTCAAGATAACCTAGCCCCCTTGCTTGCAAAATTTAAAAGGAAATGTGATATTTGGTGCCGACTTCCCCTGTCTATGGCAGGCCGAACGAATCTGATCAGAATGATATGGCTGCCACAACTATTGTATATACTCCATAACTCCCCGGTATGGATTGGGAGAAAGTGGATCCTAAAAATAAATTCTTTATTCAGGGAACTAATTTGGAAGAAAGGGCAGGCCAGGATCAGTCTACAAATTCTGCAGCGACCTACTAGGAAGGGGGGAATGGCAGTTCCCCACTTTTACGGTTATTATATGGCCGCTCAATTACAGCATATCGGGGGATGAGAAATGTGTGCCAGCAGTAAAATCATGTTAGAGGGCAACCCGCATAAATCCCTAGCGGAAGCACTAGAGGCAGGATCACTTCAGCAAAAGCTTCCAACATACAAGTTGGCTACCAAAGTCTGGCAGACAGTCAAGAGGACCATGGGGTATAAGGGCATCACCAAGTTTTCACCTATATGGCATAACAAGTCCCTGCAGGAATTATTAACCATAGAAAAGAGTACCATATGGGAGTGCCATGGTATACACAGGTTAGCTCAGCTGTTTAATGGTAACAGTCTGAAATCCTTTACTGAGTTAAGATCAGAATATGGAATTCCAAATAATACATTCTACAGCTATTTACAGATCAGGCACGCATTAGGCACTCAATTTAGGATTCGCCCACTGGAATGGTGTAAGGCACCACTCCTTAATAAAATAGTTAAAACAAAAACCACTAGAGGACTGGCTGCAAAAACATATACGCAAATAATGGATAGACTGATAACCTTACAAACGACTCCGGGCTCCAGGGAGAGGTGGGAGGCAGATGTGGGGGAGTTGACGGACGACCAGTGGAAAAGAATATTGGAATCTGGCCCGCTGGTGTCCGTTTCTACGTCGCAGCAGGCCTCACATCTCTTCCTGCTGCATAGAGCGTACTATACCCCTAAGAGGTTGCATAGGTTTGGTCGAAGACCAGATGACAAATGCCCCAGATGTTTAGAGACAGGAGATCTTATACACATGATGTGGAGATGCCCAAAACTAGTAAGATATTGGTCTGAGGTTGTAAAAGCTATAGAATCCAGGTTTAAAGTTAAACTAGACCTAGAGGCTATGGTGTGTATTCTGGGCCTAGTAGGGGAAAATATAGGGAATACTAGCACAACTACTGCCATAGTAAGGTGCCTATATCAGGCAAGAAAACTGATAGCACAATCTTGCCTCTCAGCTGTACCCCCAACTCAGGAGGAATGGCTCAGGACAATGGATTCCTTGGTCTGGACAGAAAAGACCATATACACTAGAAAGGGCAGTTATAATAAGTTTATCAAGATATGGAGGCCTTGGCTGCAAGGGCTGATTACCCGCCATCTCTTTTGAATTCTATATAGACATAAGAAAGCGATTTAGCGGCACAGCGAACAAACTATACGACAGTCGGACTTGGAGAGAATAAGTAAATCCGTCTGGAATACTGGCTGGAATTAAAGCATAACAAGAACCAGTGTAAACAACTTTTATTTGACCCTTTGATGGTGGCGGGGGGAGGGGGGGAGAGGGGTAATTATTAGTAGGGAGGTGGGGGGGTAAGTAAGGGATAGCAATAGTAGGGAAATGAGAGGGAAAGAAAAAGAAATGAAATTTATTTGTTAATATATTTTAATTGTGAATGAAGCAGTGAAATGCTGCTATAATGTTTTTTTATATGTATCATAAACTGTGTTTATGTGTACTTTTTTCTTATGGATATCAATAAAAAAGATTAAAAAAAAAAAACACAAAAAAAAAGGAAAAAAAAAAAGAAATTGCCCAGATCCTCATCGGGCAGATAATGGGGTGTAATAGGGATTTAGAAAACATCAAGCAAAACATCAATGATGTTCAAAACAAAATGAAGAACATCATTGATGTTTAGGGAGAATTTAAAACACCCACAAATCCCTAACTTATTGCAGCTTTATTATTGTTATTTTTATGAATAATTTTTGACATATTATAGAAAAGCCAAATTTAGAAGATGCACACAGTGTGTCAACATGTGCTATCTGCCACCACTGGAGATCAATGTACGCGTTTTGTGGGTGCAACCCCTTCCTCAATAATAAAGTATCTGAGAGGAAGGGACTGCACCAACAAAACACGTCCCTTGATCTCACATGATGGCAGCTAGCACATGTCGACATTAGGCAATTTGTGTGCATCTTTTCCAGGGGTGACATCACCCCATCTGCTGAACCCAATATCAAACACAGTTTATAAATACTCATGTCTGCTATTGCCTTCATTTTCTTGAAAAGTTGAACTTTGTAAGTTCCAGAGTTGTGTATTTTTTTATGGTTTTAAACATGCCTGTTTTACCTTAAAAGGCAATTTCTACTCATTTTAATATGACCAAAAAAAATGTTACAACAAACATGTAGGTTCAAAAAACCTTTTTAGAAATGCACATGTGATTGTGCTTTGATTAAAAAGATTGATAATCAACAATGTGTGGCTTCTTCTTTCAATGCTCAAAAGCATTTTTTGTAGTAAAGTTGGTGTTTTCAGTGGCAATGGGGGTTATTTACTAAAGGCAAATCCACTTTGCACTACAAGTGCAGTTTCAGTCCAGTCTCAAGTACACTTGTATTGCAAAGTGTATTTTCCTTTAGTAAATAACACCCAACAGTGCTTTTTCATTTTACACAATCACGCCATTTTCAGGACTCCACAAATTTAGGGCATGGTGTTGAAAATTATTATTATTTTTGTCAGTAATGCATTACATACATTCACAAAAAAAAACAAGGTGTGTGTGTAGCAGACCCACAACATAATAATTAATAGTTAGCCAAAGAAGAGATTGTCACCTCATGTGTCAACGAAATTTCGTTTGCACTGTTGAAGAAAAAGGCCACAAAATTAGACCATTAATAAAAGATAACCGAGGAGACAGCTAAAAGAAAGCCAAGCAGGAAATCAAAGCAAATATTTGTTCAGTTTAAAATATATTTTTGTTTAAAAAATGTCTCAGACATTGTATGGCATATCGATGGCCCCCCTACCCGCAAAGTATTCCATGTATCTTATACAGACCTCGCGGGCACTCTGGGGGGGCAAGCCAGGACGGCCAGGTTCAAGCACCGTCAGGGTTGGTTCATTAATATTAATTCCGGCCTCAGACCCAACTGAGGCAGCATAGTTCCAAGAATTTCTCCTTAAAAAGTTGTGGAGAACACAGCAACACAGGATGATGTGATTCAGTTTATATTCCGCCTTGTGTTTGGGTGTAAGAAATAGGCTTAACCGGCTGGCCATTATTCCAAACGTGTTCTCCACCACTCTTCTGGCTCTGGCCAGCCGGTGATTAAAAACCCTCTGGTCCAGGGTGAGGGTCCTCATAGGGAATGGCTGCATAAGATGGTCCCCAAGAACCAACGTTTCACCCACAATGAAGACGAATGGGAGTCCTTCCGCATTATCTTCTGGAGGTGGCAAGCCCAAGCTGCCATTCTGGAGACGCCTGTAGAGCTCCGTCTGGGGGATGACTCCACCATCTGACATCTGGCCATTCTTCCCCACGTCCACGTACAGGAACTCGTAAGTAGCCGTCACCACCGCCAACATCATAATACTATTGAACCCCTTGTAGTTGTAATAGTATGACCCTGAGTTTGGTGGTGGGACGATGTGAATGTGTTTCCCATCAATTGCCCCGACGCAATTAGGAAAGTCCCACCGCTGGGCAAAGTGGGAGGCCACAGTCTGCCATTCCTGGGCAGAACCAAAAATGAATCATTTTGCACATAAACATTGAAAGCAGATTAGACACAAACATTCTTGGCCAACATCAGTATAACATTTATTTTAGGGAGTATTTAAAGACAAAAGTATAAGGTCCACCTATCAGATTCCTCCCCCCCTCTCATGGGCAATTTTAAAGCTTTTGAGGGGGAGATGTTTTGGACAGGTAACCCTCTCCACTTCATTGAGAGATGAATGCCTAAATAATGTGTATTACTTTGGCCAGCCACTCCTTACTTACACTATTGGCAGCCCACTAGACAGGTAAAAAGTGGCATAATACAAAGATAAAAATACGCACTGTACACATTTTAGCACATTTTTACATTCTGCTATTACCTATCAAGATAATAATAGGATACAAAAACTTTAAACAGTACCATTTGAAAGTATTCAGGCAGGCCCTTGCACTACATGCTTTGGGGAATTCATACAGAAATCTGACCACAAAAGAGGTAGGTATAGTGTATATGGGTTTGGCCAAGTCAGCAGATAGAGCAGGGATAAGCAATTAGTGGACCTCCAGCTGTTGCAAAACTACAAGTCCCATCATACCTCTGCCTCTGGGTTTCATGCTTGTGGCTGTCAGAGTCTTGCAATGCCTCATGGGAATTGTAGTTCTGCAACAGCTGGAGGTCCGCTAATTGCATATCCCTGAGATAGAGGATTGGTATCAGCTGACTTAGTGGTTGGGGGAAGGGAGGGTTCCAAATGATTTTGGGACCCAAAAAAAAAACCTCTGGCACTCTGCCAGAATTTAAAGCACAAAAAACATTTTTACACATGTTTAGGGTAAAGCACTACTATGGAGCTGACTAAATACATTGTTAATTGACTAGACGAGGTGGATATAGGCCCAGGAGAGCATGCTGGGGAGGTAAGTGAAGGCAAATATGCGTGAAGGACAAAAAAAATGTAAAATAAAACCAGCATGCATGAGGACAAAGGGGACATTCACAACATATTACAATCATGGTAATTAGGGAATAAGGAAAGATATACATAACATTAAATACAGCAAAAATGTGATGTTAAAGGATAAAAATCTTACCTTAATATAGTTCTTCTGCAGGACCTGAATGATGGCAGAACAGGTCTCTGGGATAATGATCCCCAGAGCCTGGGGGAGATGCCTGTCAAGAACTTGAGGTCCTGCAGGCTTCTCCCCGTTGTCAAGTACCGCAGCGTGGCAACTAGTATCCAGCCTGCTGATATAAGGGGTCAGCAAAGCCAACAAACGGTGAAAAATGGGGTCCGTCATCAGGAGACATTTCTTGAAATCGTCAGGATTATTCTCATGGATCTCACGGAGCAAAGGCATGTGACAGAATTGGTCGAGCTGGAGCAACCAATTCTTCGTCCATGAACTCCTCTTCGCCCTGTTCATGGACTGGGCTTGTGTCAAAGTAAGAACTCCAACTCCAAGCCCCCGCACAGCATGAACTCTACGATGAGTATGTACACACAACATGACTAGAAAACGGTCGGCTGGTCAGAAAGAGGTAACAGAATGCACTGAAGAACAGCAAGGCCTGTGAAGAGCGACCTGAAAATCAGTAACGAACGGGCAAGGAAACAATGACAAATCAATGGGAACTTGCTGCACGCACTGAAGACCAGATACAAACCCACAAGCAAAAACTGAACACCAGAAATACGATCTGAAAACCACGAGTCTGAAAAAGCGCGAATCGTCTCTCACCAAACTTTTTCTAACACGAGATTAGCAAAAGGAGCCCAAAGGGTGCCGCGCTTGGTATTGAATAGGGATGAGCTTCGAGTTCGAGTCGAACTCATGTTCTACTCGAACATTGGCTGTTCGCAAGTTCGCCGAACAGCGAACAATTTGGGGTGTTCGCGGCAAATTCGAATGCCGCGGAACACCCTTTAAAAGTCTATGGGAGAAATCAAAAGTGCTAATTTTAAAGGCTTATATGCAAGTTATTGTCATAAAAAGTGTTTGGGGACCCGGGTCCTGCCCCAGGGGACATGGATCAATGCAAAAAAAAGTTTTAAAAACGGACGTTTTTTCAGGAGCAGTGATTTTATTAATGCTTAAAGTCAAACAATAAAAGTGTAATATCCCTTTAAATTTCGTACCTGGGGGGTGTCTATAGTATGCCTGTAAAGGGGCGCATGTTTCCTGTGTTTAGAACAGTCTGACAGCAAAATGACATTTGGAAGGAAAAAACTCATTTAAAACTACCCGCGGCTATTGCATTGCCGACAATACACATAGAAGTTCATTGATAAAAACGGCATGGGAATTCCCCACAGGGCAACCCCGAACCAAAATAAAAAAAAAAAAATGATGTGGGGGTCCCCCTAAATTCCATACAAGGCCCTTCGGGTCTGGTATGGATATTAAGGGGAACCCCAGCCAAAATTTTAAAAAAAAATTGACGTGGGGTTCCCTCTAAATTCCATACCAGACCCTTCAGGTCTGGTATGGATTTTAAGGGGAACCCCGCGCCAAAAAAAAAAAAAAAAAACGGCGTGGGGTCCCCCTAAAAATCCATACCAGACCCTTATCCGAGCACGCAACCTGGCAGGCCGCAGGAAAAGAGGGGGGGACGAGAGTGCGGCCCCCCCCCTCCTGAACCGTACCAGGCCACATGCCCTCAACATTGGGAGGGTGCTTTGGGGTAGCCCCCCAAAGCACCTTGTCCCCATGTTGATGAAGACAAGGGCCTCATCCCCACAACCGTGGCCGGTGGTTGTGGGGGTCTGCGGGCGGGGGGCTTATCGGAATCTGGAAGCCCCCTTTACCAAGGGGACCCCCAGATCCCGGCCCCCCCCCTGTGTGAAATGGTAAGGGGTTACTTACCCCTACCATTTCACTAAAAAACTGTCAAAAATGTTAAAAATGACAAGAGACAGTTTTTGACAATTCCTTTATTTAAATGCTTCTTCTTTCTTCCTTCATCTTCTTCTTCTTCTGGTTCTTCTGGCTCTTCTGGTTCTTCCTCCGGCGTTCTCGTCCAGCATCTCCTCCGCGGCGTCTTCTATCTTCTTCTCCTCGGGCCGCTCCGCACCCATGGCATGAGGGGGGAGGCTCCCGCTCTTCTCTTCATCTTCTTCTTCATCTTCATCTTCTTCTTCATCTTCTTCATCTTCTTCTTCTTCTTCTTCTTCTTCTTCTCTTCTTCATCTCTTCTTCCTTCTTCATTTCTTCTGCGGGCCGCTCCGCATCCATGCATGGAGGGAGGCTCCCGCTGTGTGACGGCGTCTCTTCGTCTGACGGTTCTTAAATAACGGGGGGCGGGGCCATCCGGTGACCCCGCCCCCCTCTGACGCACGGTGAATTGACGGGACTTCCCTGTGACGTCACGGGGAATGCCACAGGGAAGTCCCGTCATGTCCCGTGCGTCAGAGGGGGGCGGGGTCACCGGGTGGCCCCGCCCCCCATTATTTAAGAACCGTCAGACGAAGAGACGCCGTCACACAGCGGGAGCCTCCCTCCATGCATGGATGCGGAGCGGCCCGCAGAAGAAATGAAGAAGGAAGAAGAGATGAAGAAGAGAAGAAGAAGAAGAAGATGAAGAAGAAGATGAAGATGAAGAAGAAGATGAAGAGAAGAGCGGGAGCCTCCCCCCTCATGCCATGGGTGCGGAGCGGCCCGAGGAGAAGAAGATAGAAGACGCCGCGGAGGAGATGCTGGACGAGAACGCCGGAGGAAGAACCAGAAGAGCCAGAAGAACCAGAAGAAGAAGAAGATGAAGGAAGAAAGAAGAAGCATTTAAATAAAGGAATTGTCAAAAACTGTCTCTTGTCATTTTTAACATTTTTGACAGTTTTTTAGTGAAATGGTAGGGGTAAGTAACCCCTTACCATTTCACACAGGGGGGGGGCCGGGATCTGGGGGTCCCCTTGGTAAAGGGGGCTTCCAGATTCCGATAAGCCCCCCGCCCGCAGACCCCCACAACCACCGGCCACGGTTGTGGGGATGAGGCCCTTGTCTTCATCAACATGGGGACAAGGTGCTTTGGGGGGCTACCCCAAAGCACCCTCCCAATGTTGAGGGCATGTGGCCTGGTACGGTTCAGGAGGGGGGGGGGGGCCGCACTCTCTTCCCCCCCTCTTTTCCTGCGGCCTGCGAGGTTGCGTGCTCGGATAAGGGTCTGGTATGGATTTTTAGGGGGACCCCACGCCGTTTTTTTTTTTTTTTTTTGGCGCGGGGTTCCCCTTAAAATCCATACCAGACCTGAAGGGTCTGGTATGGAATTTAGGGGGAACTCCACGTCAATTTTTTTTTTTAATTTTGGCTGGGGTTCCCCTTAATATCCATACCAGACCTGAAGGGCCTTGTATGGAATTTAGGGGGACTCCCACATCATTTTTTTTTTTTAATTTTGGTTCGGGGTTGCCCTGTGGGGAATTCCCATGCCGTTTTTATCAATGAACTTCTATGTGTATTGCCGGCAATGCAATAGCCGCGGTAGTTTTAAATGAGTTTTTTCCTTCAAAATGTCATTTTGCTGTCAGACTGTTCTAAACACGGGAAACATGCGCCCCTTTACAGGCATACTATAGACACCCCCCAGGTATGAAATTTAAAGGGATATTACACTTTTATTGTTTGACTTTAAGCATTATTAAAATCACTGCTCCTGAAAAAACGGCCGTTTTTAAAACTTTTTTTTGCATTGATCCATGTCCCCTGGGGCAGGACCCAGGTCCCCAAACACTTTTATTGACAATAACTTGCATATTAGCCTTTAAAATTAGCACTTTTGATTATTCATGTTCGTGTCCCATAGACTTTAACGGTGTTCGCGTGTTCGAACGAATTTTTTTCCTGTTCGCATGTTCTGGTGCGAACCGAACAGGGGGGTGTTCGGCTCATCCCTAGTATTGAACTGCCCTTTTATAGGCTCATCGTACGTGGTGTACGTCACCGCGTTCTTGACGTTCGGAAATTCCGACCACTTTGTGTGACCGTCTGTATGCAAGACAAGTTTGAGCCAACATCTGTCGGAAAAAATCCATGGATTTTGTTGTCGGAATGTCCAATCAATGTCCGACCGTGTGTACAGGGCATAAGAATTGAAAACATCCACAAAATACATTATGTGAATATTTGCTTCAATTATCCAGTAATGTGCAGATGAAAACAGTAAACAGGGATTTGCTTTTCACATGGTTGGATAATTGAAGTGAATCTTCAGACAATTTATTGTGTAAATATTCTCAATTGCTTTAGTAAACTGGCATCCGCATAGGCTGAGTGTAGGCTATTCATTAACTAAAGTGAATTTCCACTTTTCCAGGGAATTTTCTCTTAGCTTACTGATGAGGTGAGGCTCTGCTGACTTCAGACATCCAATCATTTGATTGCAAAAATCAATTTTTTTTTAACTTTGAATCTTTACTTGAGATTTTACAAAGAAACAACAAAGAAAAAGAGAAAATAGAGTAAATTAAGAGGAAGCGTTATGGGGAGAGACAATTGAAAGCCACATTGAAAAAAACACCAATATGAGCATCCATTAGTAACTGTTTCTAGTAATCTATAACTACTTTGTCACCCTGTTCACAGCTGTGTCTGTTACATGTGAATTGATTAATGACTATACTTACTCAGACAAATTCCCAATTTTTTTCCCATTCAGCCCTCTGATGTTAGCCGAAAATCATATATAGAAGCTGTTGACCCCTGGGGACTCTTTGAAAAAAAACACCGTAGTAGACAACAGTAGGGAGGGTCATAGTGCAAGCAGAAAAAAAAACTATTTGGGGGGAATGGTTGGTGTCTCAAGAAAAAAAAAAAACACTACAGGAGGCAGAGCAAAGCTGAAATCAATAATCTGGAATCATGGCCAACCATATGTGGATTTATTCACTGATATTTGTGAGTGTGATAGTTTAGGTTGGATTTGAACTGGTTTAGAATGCCATTTTTATTACTATTTTAGCTTTCAATTACAACAATATTTGTCTTTTTAGTGTGATATCATCTTTTTTATTTAATGCCACGTACACACGAGCGGACTTCTCGACGGACTGAACTCCGAAGGACTTTTCAACGGAGTTCCGACGAAGTTCCGACGAAACGGACTTGCCTACACACGATCCCGCCAAAGTCTGATTGTTTTGAACCTGATGACGTATGACCGGACTAGAAAAGGAGGTTCAATAGCCAGTAGCCAATAGCTGCCCTTGCGTCGTTTTCGGTCTGTCGGACTAGCATACAGACAAACGTTTTTTTCGATAGGAATCAAGTCCGTCAGAAAGATTTGAAACATGTTCTATTTCTAAGGTCCATCAGATTTTTCGACACAAAAGGTCCGATGAAGCCCACACATGAACGGAATGTCCGACGGATTCGTTCCGTCTGACCTTTTCTGCCGAAAAGTCCAGTCGTGTGTACGCGGCATAAGAGTAAAGGTTACATTTGATTTTGAAACTTGATAGAAATCTTTATTGGTTTTTCCCCAAGCAATACTTTTACTTAAATGCTTGCTTGACCAAGCAGTAAGTTTTGAATAAAACAACTTTAAAATTTGTTGAGAGAAGTGGTACACGGAATGATGAACAAATATTTATAGCACCAAGATTTAACTGACTACTGACTACTGTGATTTGTAGAGTATCTCTTATATGCACATCTTATTACATTGACCATAGACAAGAAATTACAAGCTTCTGCCCATGGTGCCAGCAGAAAACCTTTACTTCAGGGGGAAATGATTAATTGCACAGATTTGGAATTTTTTTGTGAAGTATGCAGGGGCGTTGCTAGGTAGCAAAAAGACCAGGGGCTTCAGCCCAAAGTCAGAGCCCAGAACCGGGGGGGGAGGGGGGTGATGGTGCGGCAGACGGTGGGGTTGTATGGAGGGGGGTGTTACCTACCTGACATACACTGACCTACCTGACACACACTGACCTACCTGGCTGACATACACTGATCTACCTGACATACACTGACCTACCTAACATACAATGACCTACTTATCTGACATAGACTGACCTACTTGACACACACTGACCTACCTATCTGACATACACTGACCTACCTGGCTGACACACACTGACCTACATGACATACACTGACCTACCTGACACACACTGACCTGCCTGGCTGACATACACTGACCTACATGACATACCTGACATGCACTAATCTACCTGATATGCACTGACCTACCTGACACACACTGACCTACCTGACACACACTGACCTACCTATCTGACATACACTGACCTACCTATCTGACACACACTGACCTACTTGATACACTGACCTACCTGACATACACTGACCTACCTACCTGACACACACTGACCTACCTATCTGACCTACCTGACACACACTGGCCTACCTATCTGAACTACCTGACACACACTGACCTACCTATCTGACATACACTGACACACACTGACCTACCTATCTGACATACACTGACCTACCTATCTGACATACGCTGACCCACACTGACCTACCTGACATGCACTGACCTACCTGCCCTTGCCCCCTTAAAGCCTAAGTTTATTTATTTAAAATTAACCAAGGGGCAGTCAAATCGTCAATTGCAGCCACTGTGCCCATCAAATGCAGCCACTGTGCCCGTCAAATGCAGCCACTGTGCCCCGTCAAATGCAGCCACTGTGCCCGTCAATTGCAACCACTGTGCCCCATCAATTGCAACCACTGTGCCCCGTGAAATGAAGCCACTGTGCCCGTCAAAAGAGAGAAGAGAGAGAATAGACACAGAGAAGAAGAGAGAGAGGAGAGAAGGGGAGAAAGAGAGAAAGCGAGAGAGAGAAGGAGAGCGAGAAACACAGAGAGAGAGTGACACCTTTTTTTTTTTAAATCTTCGTTCTGTCCCACTCCCAGTCACAGCCACCATGGCCGTTATTCAGCGTGACTCTGGAGGTTGAGGGAGAAGGAGGCATCGCGTTCTCCTGATCTCCTTCTGCTTTCCTCAGGCCAGGCGGCATATCACTCCGCCTGTCAGTCAGTGCAGTGGGCGGCGCCGCAACGGCCGAATCACACAGGTAAATTGCGGCTGCCGCCGCTGCTGTCTAGCCTATTTTTTCTCCCTTTCTCTTCACTGCAGGATAGGGTTGCCCCCTTTTCTTTAAGCCAAACCTGTACACTTTAGAGGTGCATGGCAAAAAAATTTGGAAAAAAGCTGCATGGCAAATATTAGCACAACACATTTTGGAATGGATTTACACCTCTATTCATACATTATTATATGTGCATGGCGACTGCACAGTATATGTTTAAATAAGATTGGAGTGTATTAATACTTTATCCTTTGCTGTTTCCACCATCATTCACAATTCTTTTTTCACATTTAAATTAATATACACTATAGGATTGTAAAGACCTGGGACACCTTTGGGTGCACTAACGAGAGCAATAATGCAGGACACTTTATTGGTGAGTGTTACCCCCCCATAATACAGGGGTCAGTGTTACCCCTCTATAATTTAGGGGCTCCCCATAGAGGACCCCCATTAGATCAGAGTCCCCTTATATCAGTGCTCATCTTAGAGACCCAAAAAAATTAAAATGGAAAAAATGCAGCACAACCTCCCCCTATAATTATATTCATATATGAAAAAATAGTTATAAATGATGGTGGAAACCCCCAAGGATAATCCAAGTATTAATACACTCCAGTCTTATTTAAACATATACTGTGCAATCTCCACACACATATAATAATGTATGAATAGAGGTGTAAACCTCCAATTCATTCCAAAATGTGCTAATATCCAATTTACTTTTTCGGATATTAGCAAAACACATTTTGGAATGGATTTACACCTCTATTCATACAGTATTATATGTGTGTGGCGATTGCACAGTATATGTTTAAATAAAATTGGAGTGTATTAATACTTGAATTACCCTTGGGGGTTTCCACCATCATTCACAATTATTTGTTCACATTTAAATTAATATAATTATAGGGGGAGGTTGCACTGCATTTTAATTTATTTTTGCATAGTTTTTAGTTTTATTTTAGGTGTTTTTTTTTTTTTTTTTTTTTTTTTTAGATCAGAGTCCCCTATATCTGATCCTCTTTAGAGACAAACCGTCAGTCTCTAAGGGGGGTGCTGATATAAGGGGACTGTAATATAATGGGTTTCTCTGAGGAGAGGGAGGGGTAGGTAATATAAGGACAAACTGATCTAATGTGGGTGCTAATACAAGGAGAGTTTCCCTTATTTAGTAGAGGCCTCAAGTGAGGGGTCTGTTTGGTGCTGATCTAATGGCGGGTGCTGACTGCTGATCTAATGGGTCACCAGCAGTCAGCACCCCCTCTACATTAGCTCAGAGTCCCCTTATATTAGCACCCCCCTTAGATATCTCTAATAGATCAGTGACCCCTCCCCCCATCAGTGTCCCCTGCCCCTAAAGACCCCCATTAGACTGCCTAACCGAGAGCCGTTTAGAGTCAGGAAGTGTGGGTGCCGGAGTTTGGGGGCGGAGGGAAGCTGCTCTTCTGTAGTGCCATTTTCCTTCCTTCCATTGTGTGGGGGGGCTTGGGGAGAAGGCATAGTAGAGGCAGATGCTGCATCGCTGTGCCCACTGTGTCGGCAGGACACATTTGAACTGGTACACTCATTCACAGGGCTGCTGTTAGGAATCATAGGGCCTCCACCCCCTGGGGGGGGAAAGAGGTGGGGGGAGGGAGGTGAGAGAGGAGGAGGCAGGAGAGAGAGGGGGTGCTGACACAGAGGAGGGTGGTGCTGACAGAGAGGGGGAGGGCTGACAGAGAGGGGGAGGGCCGACAGAGAGGGTGTAGGCTGACAGAGTAGGGGACGCTGACAGAGAGGGGGGCGGTGACAAAGAGGGGGCGCTGACAGAGAGGGGGACGCTGACAGAGAGGGAGACGCTGACAGAGAGGGGGGCGCTGACAGAGGGGGGGTGGGCTGACAGAGGGGGGGTGGGCTGACAGAGAGGGGGCACTGACAGACAGTGTATGGGCTGACAGAGGGGGTGCTGACAGAGAGGGGGGTGCTGACGAGGGGGGTGCTGACAGGGGGTGGGCTGACAGAGAGGGGGGTGCTGACAGGGGAGTGGGCTGACAGAAAGGGGGGTGCTGACTGGGGGGTGGGCTGACAGAGAGGGGGGTGCTGACAGGGGGTGGGCTGACAGAGAGGGGGGTGCTGACAGAGGGGAGTGCTGACTGGGGGGGTGGGCTGACAGAGAGGGGGGTGCTGACAGGGGGGGTGGGCTGACAGAGAGGGGGGTGCTGACAGGGGGGGTGGGCTGACAGAGAGGGGGTGCTGACAGGGGGGTGGGCAGACAGAGAGGGGGCTGCTGACAGGGGGGTGGGCTGACAGAGAGGGGGGTGCTGACAGAGGGGAGTGCTGACTGGGGGGGTGGGCTGACAGAGAGGGGGGTGCTGACAGGGGGGTGGGCTGACAGAGAGGGGGTGCTGACAGGGGGGTGGGCTGACAGAGGGGGGGGTGGGCAGACAGAGAGGGGGCTGCTGACAGGGGGGTGGGCTGACAGGGGGGGTGCTGACAGGGGGTGGGCTGACAGAGAGGGGGGTGCTGACAGGGGGGTGGGCTGACAGAGGGGGGGTGCTGACAGGGGGTGGGCTGACAGAGAGGGGGGTGCTGACAGGGGGTGGGCTGACAGAGGGGGGGTGCTGACAGGGGGTGGGCTGACAGGGGGGTGGGCTGACAGAGGGGGGTGCTGACAGGGGGTGGGCTGACAGAGAGGGGGGTGCTGACAGAGGGTGGGCTGACAGAGAGGGGGTGCTGACAGGGGGGTGGGCTGAGAGAGAGGGGTGGGCTGACAGAGAGGGGGGTGCTAACAGGGGGGTGGGCTGACAGAGAGGGGGGTGCTGACAGGGGGGTGGGCTGACAGAGAGGGGGGTGCTGACAGGGGGGTGGGCTGACAGAGAGGGGGGTGCTGACAGGGGGATGGGCTGACAGAGAGGGGGTGCTGACAGGGGGGTGGGCTAACAGAGAGGGGGGTGGGCTGACAGAGAGGGGGTGCTGACAGGGGGTGGGCAGACAGAGAGGGGGGTGCTGACAGGGGGGTGGGCTGACAGAGAAGGGGTGCTGACAGGGGGGTGGGCTGACAGAGAGGGGGTGCTGACAGGGGGTGGGCTGACAGAGAGGGGGGTGCTGACTGGGGGGTGGGCTGACAGAGAGGGGGTGCTGACAGGGGGTGGGCTGACAGAGAGGGGGTGCTGACAGGGGGGTGGGCTGACAGAGAGGGGGGTGCTGACTGGGGGGGTGGGCTGACAGAGAGGGGGTGGGCTGACAGAGGGTGTGGGCTGACACAGAGGAGTGGGCTGACAGAGAGGGGGATGGGCTAACAGAGAGGGGGGGTACTGACAGAAAGGGGTGGGATGACAGAGGGGGGTGGCTTACAGAGAGGCACACTGACAGACTGGAGGAAGGGGAGATAACAGACCTCAGTAAAGAGGAGACACATCGCACGCCAGGCAGGGAGGCAGGACTCCGGGTGGCCAAGATCACCCACAGTCCAGCCCAGCCCTGCCTCCACATGTAACCATTTACCACCTCCACCGGGCCAATCACAGACATGTCCGCCGCCTGCACAGCCAATCACAGAGCGCCCGCTGCCCAGCCCTTGTATGTGACAGAGTGTAACACAGATGTCAGTGGGCATGGGAATCGGGATGCGCCGCTCTCGATCTTGCGGCCGGGGCCACTGGTCACAGGACAGCTGAGACATGTCTGTATGCAGCCGTGCTGCATAACTAAGCAGGGAAAAGAGGTGAACGCTGCGGGGGGGTGAGGGAGGTGGCGGTCCGATGGCTCAGTGCCTGTACATGTCTGCTCATCTCTCCTCTACCTCCAATGCCGCCCGCCGCAGCCGCGACCCGCCCGCTATTTTCTCCTCCACACCCGCCGCTGAGACTCGGGGCTATGGGCTCCACATTCGGGGCTCCAGCCTCGATAGCCACCCCCTGGCGACGCCTCTGGAAGTAAGCAGTATTGTAACTTGTATTAGCTAGGTCTGCATGTGCCCCCTGCCTCTATCTATAGATGTGCTGCATTAATTGTTGATGTAACCAACAGAGAATCTTTCCTGAGTGTATTTGGATTATGCTACCTATCTCTGTCCATAGGCACCTTTACTCACCCCTCCCTCTATTGCTGTATTACTTTACATTATTATATTAAATATTTAAAGCAAGGGGGAAAAAAATTAAGCAGCAATAGCCCGCAATAAAAACAAAACAACATATTTTGCATAGGAAGTTTCCCGAGAGCTTAGTAAATTTGGTGAAATTTCACTTTGCAAAGAATACACAATTATGTGCACAGAAAATAAACAAAACTGCATTCTAGTTTGAACATGATTAGATGATGGAAGTAATCAGAGCTGCTATGCCTCATTTGCTAAGGAAAAATTGGGAAAAGGGAAAATTCCCATGCAAAGTGCAACTTTCTATGCAAACAGTCCACATGTGCCCATACCCAATGTACAAGTCAAGCAATTAGGTCAACCAATTAAAGCTGCAACTTGTAGAAAAAGGTTATGATCCAGAGTTTTTGGATAAATATATTGCACATGTAGCAGATATGGACAGAGATGTACTCATTCAGGTTCAAGAATGGGTAAAAGGGGGAATACATCTTCTGAATATGCCTTTATTTCCAATTATAAAACACAATGCAGAATTACAGAAACTATCTTTTGTAAATATTGGCCCATTTAACTTAAGGACTGAGTGTTTGGTGAGGTTTTATCAGTTGAACTACAGTATATATACTATATATTAAAAAAAGTTCTAACCTTGCCAGTAGATTAGCTCTTAATGTCATTGATCCACTAACAAGAGGTAACTTTTCTTATTTTTTTGGACAGGGTGGGCTTTTTGTTTGTGGGAGATGTCAAGCTTGTCAGAATAACGGACAACAGAAAATAAGGCAATACAAATTTGCTTCTAGATATAGTGGGTGTGAAGATGAGATTGATAAATGTATCTCTTGGGAGATAATTCAGGTAACATATATATTAGAATGCCCTTGTGGTAAATATTATGTGGGTTATAGCACCTACAAAAATCCCATAATCTTTAATTGTATTGAAGAGGTGGGAACTTAACTAGAGAGATATCTAGAAATAAAACATGCCGAAGTTAAATACTTTGGGTCCTACTGGCCTTAATGTATTATTGGAGTTAAACTGTTTCATTAGTAATTACTAAGATGAGGGTGTTGCAATTTCAAATCGAATAAGTACCAAAATAATTGAAATTAAGCTCTAAATGTTGGAGCATTGATGTTCTATATACATTTTATTGGTAGTAGGGGTTGGGAGAGATGTAATGAGTCATATGGTCTTCCTATTAATTATGTTACCATTAAATACATTTTTTTGGGTGAATACTGTATACAATGTTTTATATTTTATGTTTTGTAACACAAAGGTAAGAAAGTGGCAGCTACTTAAAGTTCATTTGATGGTCAGCCACCCTAATTAGATGTTACCGTTTTGACCCAATTTGGTAGGGGTATTACTGATATTGGTCACTATCCCTATACAGTATACCACCATTGTGATATCGCTGAAACATGTTGAGCAGTGATGTCATCATGAATGCACATGGCATGCTGAGGAGGCTCTTTGGTGCTCTACCTTTCATTGGTTGGTGAGAATTGCAGTCATTTCCCCAAGTGCTGTCTTCAGTGTCACATTAACTCAAGTCCTTCTGTACTTCAACAGTGCCAAAACATACTCAAGTGCTCCAACATCTTCACCTAAGGCCTCTTACCAGAAGCCTAGACCTCACTGTATTAGAGGTCTAATAGCACTTTATGAGGAAAGACATTCAGATCCCTGATGGATGGATGGATTTTTCCCACATCTCACACGTCAATGATAGCTTTCAGTGTGACTCAACGAAACACATAGAGGAAGCACAGGAGGATAATGTAGTAACTTAGGGATAGTGCTTATTAAAATGTAAAAGCAGGTACTCACAAACACTGGCAAAATTCAAACAAATAGTAATAAAGCCACTCGTCCCAACAGACACTTATCTGAATGGACATGATTTCACTGTTTAAGCTCCGCCACATTTTCATGTGATGGAGACTTTTTATGTCACTTTTATTAACCACTTGCCGACCACCTCACGCCGATGTACGTCGGCAGAATGGCACGGGCATGCAGAATCACGTACCTGTATGTGATCTGCCTCCTGCGGGCGGGGGGTCCGATCGGACCCCCCCCCCGGTGCCCGAGGCGGTCGGCTTGTGTCTGGGAGCGATGAGAGGCGAGGGGTGACCATCCATTCGTGGCTCCCCCTCGCGATCGCTCCCAGCCAATCACGTTCTTCCTCTGCTGCTGTATGCTAAACAGCAGCAAAGGAAATTATGTCATCTCTCCTCGGCTCGGTATTTTCCGTTCCGGCGCCGAGGAGAGAAGACTTCACTGTGAGTGCACAACACACACACACAGTAGAACACAGTAGAACATGCCAGGCACACATTACACCCCTGATCCCCCCCCCCCGATCACCCCCCAATCACCCCTTCCCCCCTGTCACACTGACACCAAGCAGTTTTTTTTTGTGTTTTTTTTCTGATTACTGCAGTTTGTGACAGTTAGTGTGTTAGGGCAGTTAGTATTAGCCCCCTTTAGGTCTAGGGTACCCCCCTAACCCCCCCTAATAAAGTTTTAACCCCTTGATCACCCCTGTCACCAGTGTCGCTAAGCGATCATTTTTCTGATCGTTGTATTAGTGTCACTGGTGATGCTAGTTAGTGAGTTAAATATTTAGGTTTGCCGTCAGTGTTTTATAGCGTCAGGGACCCCTATATACTATCTAACCCCTTGATTGCCCCCTAGTTAACCCTTTCACCAGTGATCACCGTATAACCGTTACGGGTGACGCTGGTTAGTTCGTTTATTTTTTATAGTGTCAGGGCACCCGCCGTTTATTACCTAATAAAAGTTTAGCCCCCTGATCGCCCGGCGGTGATATGCGTCGCCCCAGGCAATGTCATTTGGGGGGGGGGTGTGCCATCTGGGCATTCCATGGCCTCCGAAACTGTGATAGGCAGTGGAGAGTGAAATCAAAAATTTACACCCTTAGAAATCCTGAAGGCGGTGATTGGTTTTCGGGGCCCCATACGCGGTTAGGCTCCCAAAAAGTCCCACACATGTGGTATCCCCATACTCAGGATAAACAGCTAAATGTATTTTGGGGTGCAATTCCACATATGCCCATGGCCTGTGTGAGCAATATATCATTTAGTGACAACGTTTTGTATTTTTTTTTTTTTTGTCGTTATTCAATCACTTGGGACAAAAAAATTAATGTTCAATGGGCTCAACATGCCTCTTAGCAATTTCCTTGGGGTGTCTACTTTCCAAAATGGGGTCATTTGGGGGGGTTTGTACTGCCCTGCCATTTTAGCACCTCAAGAAATGACATAGGCAGTCATAAACTAAAAGCTGTGTAAATTCCAGAAAATGTACCCTAGTTTGTAGACGCTATAACGTTTGCGCAAACCAATAAATATACGCTTATTGACTTTTTTTTTACCAAAGACATGTGGCCGAATACATTTTGGCCTAAATGTATGACTAAAATTGAGTTTATTGGATTTTTTTATAACAAAAAGTAGAAAATGTCATTTTTGTTCAAAATTTTCGGTCTTTTTCCGTTTATAGCGCAAAAAATAAAAACCACAGAGGTGATCAAATACCATCAAAAGAAAGCTCTATTTGTGGGAAGAAAAGGACGCAAATTTCGTTTGGGTACAGCATTGGATGACCGCGCAATTAGCAGTTAAAGCGACACAGTGCCAAATTGTAAAAAGTGCTCTGGTCAGGAAGGGGGTAAATCCTTCCGGGGCTGAAGTGGTTAAATTAATATTTCATAGAATTGCACAAATTGTATATGTGTGTGATTATATCTATTTAGGATTGATTATTCATTAATTTATATATATATATAGTTTCTGATATTTATGTATTCTGAAGTATGTGAGTGCTGCTGTTTGTGCACAATTCTTTATTTGCATTTCTATTTTTTGTGTAAGCACTTAGAGTGGATATCATTTTGCTAGTTTTATATTAGTTGCAATATTATGATGCTTATGAATAGTTTAGTGCTACTTAAGCAACTTAAGATGTAAGTTATTTTTTTTATTGCTTTTAATTATTTTAATAAAGTGTTATTACTCTATGAGAAGCTATTTTATCTCTTTTGGGTACTCCTCCAAACTTTTTGAGTCATGACAGATAATTAAGTTTCCCCCATGTGAAACAGCCTTGACTTATATAATTGGCCCTACCATTCGGAAGTTATACCAAAGTTGCCTGTAAGTTAATCTACAACATATGCACATTATGACTTTCCTATGATTTTGGGGTCATCATAACTGTTGATGAGTGTTCTTCCATTGGGTATTGGTACACGTGGTCATTATCATTGGGTAGTCTGTTGTCAGAAACCATGAATCAGACTGAGACAGAAGTACAGTTAAATCTCACTTATTTAATAATAATAAAAACAGGTAAACAGAGTAAACGTAGTCAAACCATAGCCAGAGTTCAAGAACCTGATTGAATAGTCAGACAAGCCAAAACGTCAGGGAGCCAGAGATGAGCGTACTAGAACAGCAAGCAGGATCTGGAGCCAGAAGGAATGTCAACCAAGTACGTCTTTAACAGGAACACAGGAGAGCATCTCTAGAGATGTGACCAAGGCAGAGATCATCTGGGCTGGACAGCTTAAGTAGGCAGGACTGACAAGCAGGATATCATCAACATATGAGTCACTGTGGAGAGATAGGAGCTGGCAATTAGCTGACAGCTGAGCGGCCAGCTCAGAGAAGGAAGGGCTGAGCCCAGCTCTGACAGCACTCCCTCCTCAATGACCCCTTCCCCTCGGAGGACCACTAGGCTTGAGGTAAAAACCTCTATGGAAATCACAAAGGAGGGCAGGGGCATGTACATCCAAGGATGAAACCCAAGAGAGTTCCTCCGGACCGTACCCTTTCCAATGCACCAGGTACTGTATGCGCCCACGGAACCTACGGGAGTCAACAATGGACTGTACTTCATACTCCTCATGGTTCTCAACCAGTACAGGACGAGGCACCGAGGTAGTAAAGCAGTTGCAGACCAAAGGTTTTAATAAGGAGACATGAAATACATTTGAGATACGCATATTAGAAGGAAGGTCTAATGCGTAAGCCACTGGGTTAATCCTGCAAAGAATATGGAAAGGCCAAATAAACCGAGGTGCAAACTTCAGAGAGGGAACATGAAATCGGAGGTTGCGAGATGAAAGCAAGACCCTGTCCCCAACCTGGTAGGCATCTGCAGTCAGCATGGAGTCTGTATCTATCATTAGCATGTCACAAAGCCTCCTGGACTTGTGCCCAAGTGGAACGAAGACCACGGAGATACTCCTCTAACGCAGGAATACTCTGTGGAACAAATGAGTCAAGCAACATGGAAGGTGGACGGGGGCAATTGGGAAGCAGAATTCAAGGAACTATTGTGAGCAAACTCCGCCCATAGTAAGAGGTCTGACCAGTTGTTATGATGGTCAAAAATATAGCAACGTAGGTATTACTCCAAGGACTGATGGGCTCATTCTGTGTCGCCATTAGACTGCGGTTGATACACAGAGGAGAAAGCAAGCTGAATTCCCAACTGTGCACAAAAAAGGCTCAGCAGAACCTGGACACAAACTGACTACCCCTGTCTGAGAATCACCTTGGGTAGTCCATGTAAGCGAAAGATCTCCCGAGCAAAAATGGAAGCCAGTTCCTTAGAAGTGGGCAACTTCTTAAGTGGAATACAATGAGACATTTTTGAGAACCGGTCAAACACCATAAGGATAACTGTGTTGCCCTGGGAGTTGGGTAACTCCATAATGAAATCCATAGACAGGTGGGTCCAGGGCCTCTCTCCATTGGGTATAGGTTTTAGAAGGCCCACTGGAAGGTATCATGGAGTCTTAGTCTCAGCACACACGGAACAGGCAGCTACGAAGGTAGTTACACGTAGCCTAGGCCACCAGAATTCATGGGAAATGGCCCAAAAGAGTTGATTCTTTTCAGGGTGGCCAGCAGCCTTGGGAGAATGGTAAGTCTGGAGCATGGCAGAATGGAGACTCTCTGGGACAAAGCAGTGGTCACAAGGTTTCTCAGAAGGAGCATGAACCTGAGCAGCAAGAATTTTGTAACCCAAAGGAGAAGTGACACTGGTGTGAAGCCAGAATACGATCAGGAGGATCTTAGTACCAGGTAAGAATGAGACAATATAATTGAAACTAGACAAGAAAAGAGCCCATCGCATCCTTCTGGGAGAGAGGCGTTTAGCCTCAGACAAGAATGTGAGATTCTTATGGTCAGTAAGAATGAGAACCGGCACAGTGGTACCTTTGAGGAGAAATGATCGCTAACAGCTCTCTGTCAGGGCTAAAATGATCGCTAACAGCTCTCTGTCACTAATCTCATAATTGCACTCCGCAGGTGACAATTTCTTGGAAAAGTAGCCACAAGGATGCATAGCGCTTTCAGACGTAGGACGTTGAAACAGAAGGATGCCAACTCCAGTCTGAGATGCATCAACCTCAAGGATTAAAGGTAATGTAGGATCAGGATGTGCCAACACAGGAGCAGAAACAAAGGCAGCCTTCTGACTCTCAAAGGACTTAATGGATTCTGGAGACCAGCTCTGTGGGTTACCGTCCTTTCTGGTCATATCAGTCAGGGGCTTGACCAGAGATGAGAAGTTACGAATAAACTTCCGATATTAGTTGGCAAAGCCAAGAAACCGCTGCAGAGGATGTAAACCCATGGATCAGGGACACTGTAGGACTGCGTAAGTTTCTCTGGGTCCAAAACCAGCAGTGGACGTGACATAACCCAGGAATTTAACCTGTTCACGATGGAATTCGCACTTCTCCAATTTACAATAGCGATTGTTCTCTCTTAACTTCTCCAATTTACAATAGAAATTGTTCTCTCTTAGTTTCTGAAGCACACGACAGACATCTGTGTGGTGGCTCTCCAGGGACTTGGAAAATATGAGAATATCGTCGAGATAAACCACCACACATAACTGCAACAAATCTCAGAGGACATTGTTAATAAATTCCTGGAATCTGCCAGGGAATTACAAAGGCCAAAAGGCATTACGAGGTACTCATAATAGCCTGTTCTGGTATTAAACGCAATTTTCCACTCATCGCCCTCCTTAAACCTCATGAGTTGTATGCCCCCCTCAAATCAAGCTTTGTGAAAACTGTTGCTCCCTTGAGGCAGTCAAATAACTCCATAATCAATGGAATCGGATAGGCATTCTTAATCATGAAACGATTGAGACCCCTGTAATCAATACAAGGTCTCAGTTCACTACTCTTCTTCTTCACAAAGAATAAATCAGCAGGAGACGTGGATTTGCGGATGAAACCTCGAGAAAGTGCATCTAAAACATCCTCCTCCATGGCCTTATCCTCCAAGACCGACAAAGAGTAAACCTGGCCATGAGGGGGTGTGGCACCAGGTTGAAGGTCAATTGCACAATCATACGATCGGTGTGTGACAGGACCTCAAGGTTCGGGCGTTCTCTGGACGGGTAGGACAAGACTTAAATATTGTGGCCTGTCTGGCCACAATAAAGGCGCAATCTCTCCCTTCTCCTAAGGGTTCTCTCATCCTCAGAGAAACGCGAGAAGCCAAGTGCATGGGTTCATCTTCACTGACCGACTCGGTACCAGGTGGCATGGGAGGAGAGGGAGTCAAGAGTGGGACTGAAAAGGTTGGAGACAAATATACTGGAGGCTTCCACAATGCTCCTTAAAAGAGAGTCTTTCTCTGAGTCTGGAGTCAATGAGGATGGCAAATGTGATCAACTTCTCCAGCTCAGTGGGTATATTTCAGGCTGCTATCTCATCCTTGATGGTATCCGAGAGACCATGAGAAAAAACAGCCACGAGGGCCTCATTGTTTCAAGCAACCTCTGCTGCCAGAGTATGGAATTCAATGGCATAATCGGCAACAGTACTCTGATGAACAAAAAGGCAATTGGCAGCAGAAGCGGAGCATGAGAGAACATCAAATACCCTTTTAAAGGAAGCCACAAATTCAAGGTAACTCAAGACAACAGGTTTTTGTATCTCCCACAGAGGGTTTGGCCGGGCCAAGGCTCTCTCAGAAAGCAAAGATATCATGAAACCTACTTTGCTTCTGTCCCTGGGAAACGCCTGGGGCAGCATCTCAAAATATATCTCAACCTGATTGAGAAACCCTCTGCATTGGACTGGTTTGCTCTCAAATCGCTGGGGAAGAAGAGCGGAACCAGACATACCTCTTATAGTGGAAACACTCGAGGCGGGTGCCTGCACAGAGACTGGAGCAGCAGCAATGGAGTGCAACATAGATTGTACCGGAGCAGCCACAGTGGGAGATTCCAGGTGAGCTGTGCGACTCAGGAGCGTTTGTAATGCAATGGCAAACTGATCCATGCAGTGATCCTGCTCATCCAATCTGGAAAAAAATATTACCAACAAGTGGATTGACTGCATCTTCTGAATTCATGGACTTCACCTACTGTTAGAAATCATGAATTGGACTGAAACAGAAGTACAGTTAAATCTCACTTGTTTAATAACAATAAAAAAAGGTAAACAGAGTAAACGTAGTCAAAACATAGCCAGAGTTCAGGTACCAGAATGGATAGTCAGACAAACCAACACGTCAGGGAGCCAGACATGAGTGTAGTAGAACAGCAAGCAGGATCTGGAGCCAGAAGGAATGTCAGCCAAGCAAGTCTTTAACAGGAACACAGGAGAGTGTCTCTAGAGATGTGACCAAGGTGAAGGCAGAGATCATCTGGGCTGAATGGCTTAATTAGGCAGGACTGACGAGCAGGATATCATGAACAGGTGAGTCACTATGGAGAGATAGGAGCTGGCAATTAGCCGACAGCTGAGCGGCTTGCTCAGAGAAGGAAGGGCTGAGCTCAGCCCTGACATCTGTTCAGAAACATGACAAACTGACATTACAAATGGACATTACACAAAAGTTTATAAAATCATTTGCTGGGTTTATTTACAGTTTTTTTTTTTAGTACACTAATCATAGTGTATATGATGGGCATTTACTATATAGAAGCACTGCTGCAATTTGGTTTCTTTGATTGTTGTGTTATTTTTTTGAATCAATGATTATTTTTTTATAACAAAGTTACAGGTTTATAACAAGGTCACAGAAAGTAATGGTACAGTGCCTATTCAAAAGGACAATTTCAAGGAACAGGTATCAAAGTACAGCCGTGCATCATATACTAGGGTTACATATCAGTTTACAGCATAAATAATTATTTATCTGCTATTAATTACCAGAACTATATTGAACATCAGTAGGGTTATTTTGATAATCATATTCTCTATCCAAATACTCCAGTTTTACTAAAGGTGTCAAGCATTAGAACGTTGTTGGGCAGCAATTTTTTGTATGTGTAGTTCTGGTGAATCAGGCTTAATGCTGCAGAGAGAGATTGGGTGCCTGGGATGACTTCCAATGTCTGAGGGTCACAGAATGTGCTGCTAGTAGGATGTGGGTGACTACCGGTCTAAATCTGCATGGATAGTAGTATGGCCAAGGCTGGGCAAGGATATGTTAAGCTGCCACTTCCAAAGCCAGCAGAATGACGGAGCTTGTGATTTTTTGTCTGTGGAATGCAAGGCGCCCCAGATTCTTGGCTGTAAACTATTGTTTCTAGCACTATTGAAAGTGTGGTTTTAAAGTTACAACCTGCTTTTTGATTGAATAAACTCATATATACATTTTTTATGGATTCACGCTATGAGTGTCAATCTTTTCCGTTCATCCATATGTGAACATACCACGTGACCTCAACTATCGGAGAAGAGGAATCGGTTTGGTACTGAGATCAGAGGCAACTCTGTTTCGATGCGCTTTACCACTGCAGGATACAGCTTTCTGGTGAGTGTGGAACCAGAAGGGGAGCACGAGTGAACCACCTTTTTAATAAAAATTGTTGATTCTGCACTTAGGTGGTAAATAGAGGTAAAACATGTCTAATGCCTACCCCAGAAACTCCACTAAGTGAAATAATGGTAATGAATAGATAGGAGAGGGGTAAATGGCACTGTCAGCAGTGAAAAAATGTGTATATTGACTCAAATAAAGGTGATTCAATGAAATTCCCAATCCACTCCTTGTAATAAATGTTCATGCAAATTCACCAGTGTGATTTATAAAAAGTGCTTCATAAGAAGTGCAATGTGCTGGAATGTGCAAAAAACGAAAATGACCATTAATTAATTCATTTTTGCACAGAAGCCTTGTTATAATATATTTATTAAGTCACTTTGGAAGCTACAATATAGAGACAATATTTTTGCCAATCTGGCTGTGAAGCATTTGCACCAACACAATCTATATATATATATATATATACATTTATCTTATGAATATATCTTTATCTTTAATTTATGAATTAATTGATGGTCATTTTTGTTGTTTTCACTTTCCAGCACATTGCACTTTATGAAGCACTTTTTATAAATCACACTGATGAATTTGCATAAACATTTATTACAAGGAGTAGATTAGAAATTTCATTGAATCACCTTTATTTGAACCACCTTTGTGCACTGGAAGCTGTGTCAGATTTATACACAAGCCATCACGACACTAGAACACAATTTTGTATATTTTTTGGACTGTTTTTTGCACTAGAGGTCAAATTTTATATTTTTATATTTTTCATTTTCTGTTGTCTCAAGGACATTTTCAATTTGATGAACTGAAACAGTTTGATGGTCACATTTTTCACCATAACATAAGCACTTTGCACTTTATTTATATTTATATTGATTGTTATATTTGTCATAGATGATGGTTACTAGTCCAAAATGGATCATCATTTACACTGTTTACACATATTTATTTTTTCATATTTGGCAGTGCCACCATGCCCCTCCCCCATCATTTTATACTATTTTAATAACTCCACCTAGTGGAGTGTTTGGGGTAGGCAGCAGCCACACTTATCTCTGTATACATACTTACCTTAGCGTGGAATTAATTAATTATAAAGCCAGCAGAATATTAGCATGCATTAAAAAGGGAATTTACTTCAGATAAAATGATTATTCTGCCACTTTATAAAACTCTGGTTCTGCTGCATCTGGATTATTTCCTCCAGTTCCAATCACCAATCCTCAGAAGGGATGTGCTGGAGCTGGAGAAAGTCTAGAGAAGGGCAACTAAATTAATATGGGGACTGGAGGACCTCACTTATGAGGAACGACTACAAGCGCTAAAATTATTCTCCCTGGAGTATTCACCCATGGTGGATTCCATGGTGGATTCCACATGATCAACTCTATCACCTATTTCCTGCTCATCAGTGCAGAGTTGGCTCACACAAGACATGAGGTCTGAATGTAGGGAAGACCTTAAGGAGATCATCATCTCCTTCATGGTGTCCGAGATAGGTTGCCCCAGAGTACAGAAAGCATCTATGGGGTCAGCAGCATGTGGAGAAGGCCCAGTGTTGGAGGCCTGCTCTGCACTCACTCCATGTCAGGGTCCTGTGATGTCCTCTGTGGGGAGTCTTGGTGTGGCTTGGATTTCACCGGTGGTGGAAGGAGGCGTGTGATAATCCCCTGCTACTTGGATTGCCAATCATTTGCCCAGATTAAGCAGGATTAGGGCACTCTCGTGGAGTAGCAGCAGCTCCCTGGATCTGCTGTGGCCATGGAGCACCCCCATTTTGTTGTGTTCCGTGCATCTTTTGGTGAAAGAACCTCACCAGCTTGCGGGGCTGTGGTGGCTCCTCATGGCACCTTGTCATGGTGGGCTGGTTCTGCGATGTGGAGCAGTGGTCTGGGGATCTGCAGCGGGTGTCAGAGGCCCCGAAAAAGGTAATTGTCCCTGGCAGCCAAGTGGAGCTGCTCTCTCAAGTGGTCATCTTCAGGCTCGGTCGCCACGCCCCCTGTTGTTGAGATATTTTTTGAGTACCTGTTTTGTAGACTTTTTTCACCATTAGGGTGTAGTGTCGAAAGGGGTTTACATACACATGCATATATACCATAGATAATAAAACTATAGACGCATATATACTATAGATAATGTGTGACATTATCTCATGCACAGAGGCATTTGCACAAACGCATGCATTTGCAGATAAAGTAAAAGCCACACAGACACATCCAGCTATTCATTTATACTCATGCCAGGGTATCTGGAACTTTTCTTAACGATCATCACCATATCTTGGAAGTGGGAGGTCAGGTGAGGTATGCTTGCTGCTCCCTGTACTTACCTGAATGTTCCAGGGTTGACTGCACCATTGTGAATCATACACACATCATACATTATGACCTCATTTTGGTTCTGCCTGTAGCTATTGTGCATATTTGTTCTCACAGCTGACGCTTAGAAAAATATGTGTAGAGATTACATTTGGTTATTAATGCTTAATTTTAGGAATTTTGCAATGTATCTTAGGTGTTAATGTTATGCCTATTTACTGAGTCCAAAAAAAGATCAGAATTTGACTTTAAAGGTCATATGGACAAAAGTGATATTTTTTTTTGAATGTTCACCTTAGAGGTGACTGTGCCAGGGTCACCACAGACCTATTCAGGAAACCCCTCTCGGGTAACACTTTGATGCTGGCCCAGTCGGGTCACCCACAGCACACAATAAAAGGCATTCCAGTTGGCCAATTTTTGAGGGTGCAATGGATTTGAAGCAACGATCAGTAATTTGAGAGGAGATCAACAATTTTATATTGGGGTTTTATAAAAAAAGGTACCCCAAGTGGATGCTAGACAGAGACTATATACAGTAATTGCAAAAGCTCAAAATAGGGTAGATTTATTGAGAGCCAAATGAAATAAAGAGAACAGAATGAAAAAGTAACTCTCTCTACTCCTTATAGTGTAGAATTTGGTCGAATTAATGGGATTATTAATAGTTTTTTACCCATTTTGTGAGGTGAAAGTACTACTCAAACCATCATGTAAGCAGAAGCAATGGAGAACCTTATATCATTATTGGAAGATAATGAATCTCGAGAACGTATAGATTCTCTTGATTTAGACACCATGTTGGCGGAGGTTGAGAATGCCATTCCAGTACCTTTGCTACATAAATCAAACCCTGTTTCTCTTAAAAAGAAATCCATTCTCTACCCCACTCCAAGCTCAAACCCCAATGCTGCTTCATTTTTAAAGTTAGTCTCGAGGGACATACGCAACTTGAGGCTCTCTTCTCACCAACATGACAACCTTCCCCACAATGAACACTTAGCATTACAATCACTAAATGGCAACTCAGCAATCACAATTTAACCGGCTGACAAAGGAGGGAACATTGTGGTACAAAACAGTACTAATTATGTTGAAACGTGTAGCAAAATACTAAACAACCCTCAATGGTACAGATCTATACCAAAATCTATGATTGAAGGTTTTATAAGAGAATTTTATGTGCTAGTTGACCAGGCCTACCACCACAATGCTATTGACAAAAACACTTGGGAATATATCAGAACTAGCTTCCCTAGGGAGGCAACGTTTTATGCACTCCCAAAAATACACAAAAATACCCATCAGCCACCAGGGAGACCAATTGTCTCAGGTAGAGGCAGTCTTACAGATAACCTCAGCAAATTTGTCGACAGACTTTTACAACCCCTGGTTGAAGCCCTTCCATCGCACATCAAGGATACTATTCACTTGCTTCAGATTTTGGATGGCCTCCATGTCGATGGTGACACTTATTTGGTCGCCATCGATGTAGAGTTCCCCACGATCTGGGACTTTCTGTTAAGTTCCCCATGATCTGGGACTTTCTGTAATGCAGCATGTGTTACTTCATTCAAATAGGTACCCTGACCCATTGGTTCAATTTACCGTAGCATCCCTTGAGTGTATACTCAAACAACTACTTTTCTTTCAATGGCTCCCACTACCTCCAGGTAGAGGGTGTTGTGCCCCAGCATACATCAATGTACCTGGGGGAGTGGGAGAGGTTATTATTGTCTGATGGTGTTGCCTGTGTCTTTTCTGGGCATATCAAGGCCTGGTATTGCTACATAGATGATGTCATCCTGCTGTGGGATGGCCCTAGTGCTACTCTTTTTGAATTTTTGGAATACATGAATTTAGACAATACATTCAATCTTAAATTCACTATGACTTACGATGCATGTAAAATCTTTAGCTCTAACAATCATTAAACATCAAGACAGCTCTCTTCAAAGTGAGCTGTATAGAAAACCCACAGCGGGCAATACCATCTTAGAAGCCTCTAGCTTTAACCCCAAACCTTTACAGGCGTCTATCCCATTTGGACAATATATCAGAGCTAGACGCAATTGCTCTAGTGATGATTTGTTCGAGAAGGAAGCTCATTTACTTAGAACAAGACTATGAGCTTGTGGTTACACTAATGGTATTCTTAAAAACGCATACATACAAACGCATAAAAGCCAAAAGTAAAGCTCACAGTAACCTTCTTTACAGAGTAAAGATTCTGTACCTACATGGGTCATTACCAAATATTGTGATCGAGGGGTTAATTATGTTTCCTAGGGAGTTATTCTAACTGTAGGGGGTGGGGACTCATACAGGGAGGAGACTGATCGGTGTTCCTCTGTACTGGGAACACACCATCGGTCTCCTCTCACCTGACAGGATGTGGATCTGTGTGTTTACACACACAGATCCACAGTCCTGCTGTGTTCACGGACAATCGCGTGTGCCCGGCGGACATCGCGGCCTCCGGGCAAGCACACCAGGTCCCAAGCAACGTGGCGAGCGCCCCCTAAACGACCAGGAAGCCCAGGTCGTCATATGACGCCCGCCCAGGATGGGAGATCCCTCCTGCGGACATCATTTTACTATAGCCGGGTAATGAAGTGGTTAAACTTACAGATTCATACATCAGTCAAACTGTGGCATATAGCCCACAGTGGCCGGTCAGTGGTGGTTGATCTCAATCACCACTAGCTGGGTGTTCTTGCAGTGGGTTTTCACTCCCTTATCCCTAGGTCTGTGCTGCTGAGGCTGGCCCCTGCTTACCATCTTGAAGCCATTTTTTCGCTGCCTGTGGGTCCAGGAGTAATATAGACATTTATTCCATCTCCCCAGGTGTCTAGTATCGGCTGACCTGCTTGTGTAAGTACATTTAATCCACTGTCCTATCGTTATGAATTATGTTTTAGGATTTTGACCATTGTTGAAAGTGTAACTCCAATGAGTGATCTATTTTGATTTATATTAATACTTTGTTGTACTAATCTTTATCATTTTCATATTGTAGAAAAACAAACAACACAACACGATTGTTCTCTAATGCCGCGTACACACGATCGGACTTTACGGCATACTTGGTCCGGCATACCGGAGTCCGTCGGACAATTCGATCGTGTGTGGGCTCCAGCGGACTTTGTTTTCTCAAAAGTTTGACGGACTTAGATTTGAAACATGTTTCAAATCTGTCCGACGGACTCTGTATGCTAGTCCGACGGACAAAAACCGACGCTAGGGCAGCTATTGGCTACTGGCTTTAAACTTCCTTGTTTTAGTCCGGTCGTACGTCATCACATACAAATCTGTCGGACTTTGGTTGATTGTGTGTAGGCAAGTCCATTCATTCGGAAAATCCATCGTAAAGTCCGTCGAAAAGTACGCCGGACAAAGTCTGCCGAAAAGTCCGCTCGTGTGTACGTGGCATAAGTGACATTAAGCCTCTGAGGAAGGACGTCATCGTCCAAAACATGTCAGGTGTCATTTCCAACATAGATCCCTGCTAGCCCAAAATCTTTGTACAGGGCAGCTAAGTTTCATGCCTATATACAGTATGTTAATACTTTTAATGACAAACTCTTTTGATATTGAAATTATATATTGTGTATAATAAATACTTTTTTATCTCACATTTGGTCTGTCATTTAAAATCCTGAGGGGTCATACCGTGCTTTGTGCACTAGATTTTTCTTTTACTGATATTTTGGGAGGTGACACCATGAATTTTACTAGTAACATGGATTTTAAGATTGGTGCCTTCTTTAACTACAATACAAAATTTGCAGTATATGTCATCACATGTAGAATATGTAAGACCCAGTATGTGGGAAGAACATTTAGATGTCATCCTCGTTTCACAAACTTGGGAAAATCTTAGAAAAGAAATCTGCACTTTTCTGACACACCAAGCACATTGGTGAAAATATTAGTCCCTTTGGACTACGTGTTCAAATATTCCCAAATATAGATAAAAAAAGTGAAACATGTAAAACTGAGTGGGAGGCAAATCTAAAATTGTGCTCACGGGAAATGATGATGATCCTCACCAGAGAGTACAATAGACAGATTACACTACTAGATGTAGAAGTTGGCAACTTGGAATCAGCATTGACACCTTACACCCAGCATGCCCTATATTTGGAATTACGGGCCAATCTTAAAGATGACCTGTCTATTTTCAATCAGGGCATCCTGCAGGATGATCGACTTGGATTTGTTATTAATTGATGTTGACAAATCAACATCCAACCATGCTATTACTTTCAAAAAAGCCTCCACCAAATTTCCTCCTCTGCATACAAATCCCAATGTCACAATTTTTGTGCAACAAAGCACCTTTGCAAAATACCACTTACAAAACATAATCCTAACAATCTAACCTTTGAAAAAAATGAAGCCCTCAATTCCTTAAGCAAAAATTCTAGTATTGTGGTCAAACCATCGGACAAAGGTGGAAATGTGGTCATCATGGACAATCAAGACTATGTATTGATATGTCTTAACATCCTTAAAGTGGATGTAAACCCAATTTTTTTATCATACTGTAGAGTATAAGATTTCCTATCAATTGAGCCCAGTCTTGCCACACAGAGTTAATCCATCTCTGAGCAATCCTCTTTTATTGTTCAGTGAGATAATTCTTGACAAACTGAGAACAACTTTGTCAAATCCTCCCCCTTGCTGTGAGTGACAGGTGATTTACATATCTTGTGCACTAGCCTAAGACACATGCAGTATTTTTTATATCCCTTCCCACTCCTTTCTTCAGCAGCTCTGCGAGGATTGGCTGTTCCACACCTCAGCATGATTTGGCTTGCTGAAGTCATGTGGTTACTTTCCTGTCTTTTCACTGGATGTTAGAGATCATAGCAGAAGTTCAGTGTTAGAAATACACAGGAGAGTGTAGAGGTGGGCGGGGAGTCTACTGACATCACAACTCCACCCACCAAGCTCCAGACAACAGATTGGTATAAAAAAATCCCCCACTCCAATACAGACTTATACAACACTGAATTTTATGCCCTGATTGATGCGGCCTATAGTAATGGTGCTATCACCAAGGATACCTACGAGTTTGTTCGCACCAAACATCCTAAGGTGGCTACTTTTTATAGTCTGCCAAATATCCACAAAAATCCACAAAAACCTTCTGGTCGCCCCATTGTCTCTAGCAATGGGTCAATTTCTGAAAATCTCAGCCGTGTTATTGATGCATACCTTCAGCCACTGGTTCTGTCCCTACCATCCTTTGTCCGAGACACTATCCAATTTTTGAAGATTATCGAAGAAATCCTCATTGTCATTGACGTCAAGGCCTTATACAGTAGCATCCCCCATCATTTGGGTCTTCCAACTGTGTGTAGGTTCCTTCAAAAAAGTTTTTTCAATGATCAAGCCTTAAATGACTTCATTTTAAGTGGTCTGCAGTACATACTGTATTACAACCATTTCAGCTTTGATGACTCCCACTACCTCCAGGTACAAGGCGTAGCGATGGGGACATGTTGTGCCCCATCCTATGCCAATCTGTACCTGGGGGAGTGGGAGAAGTCCCTCCTAGATGACGAAGACCTTGTTGAGTACACAAGACATATTTCCAAGTGGCTTCAGTACATCAACGATGTCTTTGTCATCTGGGAGGGACCGGAGTTCAAGCTTATAGAATTCTTCAAACTAATGAACTCAAATGACTGTAATTTGAAGTTCACCATGACTTACGACCATGACAGTGTCACTTTCCTTGATGTCCAAGTTAAGACCAACATTGAAGGGAAACTAAGTAACACTCTCTTTCATAAAAGCATTGCTGGGAACACAGTTCCACCAGTTTCCATCCTCCATCACTTAAGACATCCATCCCATATGGGCAGTATCTGTGTCTGCGTCGCACCTGTTCCACCGACACTCTCTTTTGTGAAGAGGCCGGCAAACTTCAAAGTCGACTTCTGCAACGAGGCTACAGTCGATCATGCTTAAGGAAAGCATACAATACAACCATTGGGAAATCTCGACTCAATCTACTCTTTAAGAAAAAACCCCAGCGCAATCCTAACTCAGATTTCACCCGCATTATTATGCGGTTTTCACGTCAACATGTGGTAATCAGAAATATACTGCATAGAAATTGGACCATCCTAATGGATGGTCCTAAATTAAAACCTTTCATCCCCTCATATCCAGCTATAACTTACAAACGTGCATCGTCTATCAAAGACAAGCTCATACAAAGTGAGTTTAAAGATGCACAAAAAAGATTTAGACATTGCTCCACTTCTGGCTCCTTCCCTTGTGGACATTGTTTACACTGCCCATTGATAAGGAAAGAAAAGACATTCTGCCTTCCAAATGGGGAGACCTTCAAGCCCTCGCACTTCATAAATTGCCAGACCCGCGGCGTGGTATATTTCATGGAGTGCGAGTGTGGTGCCTATTACATAGGCAAGACTAAACAAGAATTTTGGTGACGTATAGCTAAGAATTAGTACAGCATGCAGAACGGTAACCGATATCTCCCAATTGGGAGACATGCTGTTTTGAAACACAGCTATACAGTCCCTAAGGTAACTTTTACGGCACTTTATCGGATTCAGATACCAGACTGAGGAGGGGACTGGAACAAGATCCTGCTCCAAAAAGAGCAAAAATGGATCTTTCCGGTTACGAGCCACCAAGCCCCCTGGCCTGAAGGAAACGATTTTCCTTTGTTCCGTTTCTACGAGGGTTCTCCTCAGGAAAAACACAATAGACCTTTTTGGAATTTTTGAACACACTTTATCTAAGGTTTGAGCAAAGTATTTATGTCTTCTTTTCATTGTTCATTATCGTTATTAATATTTTTTATTGCTTGTTTATTTTATTATTATTTTTTCTTTCCTTACTGTCTGGGAGCCTTGTACTTATTGCTGGTCTCAATCAGCACTCTAGTTGTTATTTTCATCAACAATATTCAGAAATCTCTTTTCACAATAAAGTGATTGTAATAGATTGAGAACAGATATATCCGGGCTAGCACTGGATAGTGCACAGCACACAAAGATGATTTGGACATGATAATGTCTATGTAACCACATTCATATCAATCTTTATTAGATCTTATCAAACTGACGTTATTTTATATGTGAAGTATGAGATTCAATAATATGTATTTCATATGTATTCTCGTTCGCTTTTGCACACTTAGGTTATGCCGTCGATCTTGATGCTGCTGGCCCTTCCAGGTTTCCAGGGTTTCCGTTTGCGGCCTGTCTTCCTGGCAGGGTGGGGGAGCATAGGGCCCTGTGCCCCCCTATAATTTCCACTAGGTGGCGTTATTTACCTGGCTGCCTGGTACGTTAATTTCTCCCTGCTAGCAGCATTTCGAATCTTCCCCGGACCCAGTACTAACACGCATGCGCGGAATTCTACTATACATGGGCGTGACGTCACTAGGGTCATGCAATTGCGATGGAGGAGACGGCGGGTGCCGAGACTCCTGTCAGTCAGAACGCTGGGGAAGCCACATGTGGAGTACCACCATTGCAGCGTCATCCCCACTAGTGGTGGGCAGGGAGGGAAACCCACGCACCTGCAGGTCATTAGGGAGTCAATCAGCACAATTTAAATATCAGGGTAATGCAGGGAGATCCTGAGATGATTCCCTGCTTCCCACCAGGATGGTCATGTGCTTGCAAGTCTTCCGTATTCCAGGTAAATTATCTACTATTACTTCTTGGGGGCTGTTTGGAGGGTGAGATCCCGCTGTGCACAGTGGATCTCCAGTAACAAACTAGTTATTTATTCCAATTATTTTTTTTATTATAGACATGTTGGCCTCTTAGGCCAGCAGTCAAACTTTTTCAACTTTCTTACATGACATTGACAAAGCACTGAGGAATCCTTTACCAGTTTACCCCTGCTATATTGCAGTGAACTTTTCCTCACATACCACAGGTAACCCCATTTAAATCTTTTTACTCACATTATCTTATTGTTTTCCTTGCAATTATCTGCACTTCATTTTCCTCTACACCTCTTACACTTTTTTTATACACTTTTTCTTTCACTCATCTGCACCTCACTTTCATCACATTTTTCCTTCCCCTTTTTTTACCACCTTGCGTTCTTTTTATCACTCTAATTTCATTTTTTCTTATATCCTATTAGTCGACTTTTAGTTTTCACTTTTTCACTTGGCAATCTTCTTTCACTACCCATCCTTCATGACCAATCACGCTATCCCCTTCTCTCCCTTTCTCATCTTTCACTCTTGCCACTCACTTCCCATATGCATTTTCCTATTCACATTCTCTCACTTTTCTTGTTTTTCCTTCTCACTTCTACTCCAGCTTTTTACACCTGCTTTTTTTCTCTTTTCCCCTTGTTCAAAGTCTCACCCCCCCCCCCCCCCTTTTTTTTATTTCACTTTCATGCTCATTCACTTTCACATTGTTTTTGCACTTTGTTTTGATTTTTATTTTATATCTCACTTTCATGCTCATTCACCTTCACATTGTTTTTGCACATTGTTTTGATTTTTATATTTTTACTTTTACTACACATTGTTATTTTCATTTTTTCACTTTCTATGATGGTTTTATCTCAACCCCCTCTCACAAATTAATTTTATGATTTTTTGTGTCTGCTACCAAACTAAATAGTATATTTTGTCGGATATACACCACAAGCAATGACCTCCCCTGGTAATTGGGAATTTATAGTTCCCACTAATTCTTTTAATTATTCAAACACTTACCTTCAACTACAATCCTACTACCCATATGGGATTAGTATGTTGTAACTCATATTGCTGTTCCTGAATGACCCATTGTAGGTGCTGGTTTCTTGCTCCCGTGCGCTACCTCAGTGTGTGGGTCCACTCTGATAATGTGACTCCTTGTAAGACATACCTGCGATGCAAGCCCTTTCCTGGAGTGTCAAAAGATCGAGCTCGCTGTGTGGGATAAGGTGGAAAGGTTTTTAGAAGATCTCTGGTCAGGAGAACTTCCACAATACGTTGCCACTGTAGACCAAACCTCTGAAGAAGACCCTTTTGGATTGAAACGCGTCAGGATTCATGCACAACCAGCATTAACCACATTGAATGTTGTGTATTACTGTGTCTGCATTTACTGTATTGAATTTTTATCTCTGATACCAGAGCTCACATTCTAACTTTATTGTCATTTTGACATGATTATCGTCACCAATAAAGCTATACATTTTTACTCTATATAAGTTACCTTTACAATTTTTTGCTGCCTAGAAAACCACACCCCTGGGGGACCCTTCTCCTTTTTTTTTTGAACATTTAGATGACTTAGACCCATTTCACACTGAGGCGCTTTTCAGGCATTTTAGCGCTAAAAATAGCGCATGTAAAGCACCTGAAAAGTGCCTTTCAAGCCTCTCCAGTGTGAAAGCCCGAGCGCTTTCACACTGGGGCAGTGCGCTTGTAGGACCTTTAAGCAGCATCTTTGGGAGGTGCGGGAGCAGTGTATACACTGCTCTTAAACCGCCTCTGCCATTGAAGTGCCTGCAAAGTGCTGCGGCAGCAGCATTTTGCGGGAGCTTTTAACCCCTTGTTAGCCCCTTCTTTGGGGTTAAAAGCGCCCCACTCTCGCCCGCACAGTGTCGGTAAAGCACCGCTAAAACGAGCGGTGCTTTACCGCTGACGCGGCCCGTGCCCCAGTGTGAAAGGGCTCTTAGAGATCATATTCAAGAACATCTATATAATATTAAAAAAAAATTGCTATTGATGTTAACATTTTAATGCCTGCCATGCTGGTGATATTTCAGCTGTCTCAGTACAGGTGGTTGAAAAACTGTATGTCCCAAAATAAGGGGAAGATGATTTCCATTTCCTATGCAGAAGAGAGGATTTTTGGGAATTTTATTTAAAAATCTGCATACCAGATGGCTTAAATTTTGAGTGAGATGTCTCACATTTTTATGAATACTTTTGACTCTGTGGGCTATCCTCTCTTCTGCTTGTGACACTGCTGCTCTCCACCCTCTTGTTTCTTTTATTGGAGTTGCATTATGTTTGTTTTTAGGTTTATATTCCTATGTTTCTACATTGTTGCTTTTTAATTATGTGGCTTTTTTGTGATTATAACCAACTATTTTGTTTTTTTTTCTCATAGCTCTATACTGTATATACATATTTCTTTTTCTATACAATATTTGTTTTTTTCCTTTTCCTTTCCTTTTTTTATTGTTTGTCTTCATATATGCATCAGCTTTATGCATAATGTTTTTATCATGGGTTTTAGGCAAGCAGGGGTTAATGCTGCGAGCAAGTCTATGCTGTGGAACACCTAGTTAATATGAGCACTATGGACCCCACAAATTATTAACACAATACATTTTCTTATAGTTCTATGTATTTAGAGCTGACCTTCACCCTTCTTGGGAAGTCCCTTCCTCTCGGCCCCTCCCCCCAACTCTACAAAAATAGATTTTTTATTTCTCTTCCTTACTCTTTTTTCTTCATAAAAGCGCAGCCCCACCCCTCCGTGCACGTTATTCACCTAGATGATGGGGGTGGGCTTAGTTGCGTGTCATCCTGTGGCCCCCTATAGAGTTGGCGAGCCTCTCAATTATGTAATGGGTAAGATGGTGGCACCAGACCGAGCTGTGTCTGGTCACAGAACGTTGTCAGTGGGACAACGCTAGATCCAGGGCAACACCACCAGGTAAGCAGGTGTATAGAAAAAAAAAGGAATGGGGTAAGCTGCAGTTCCTCTTTATCATCTGTTTAACCACTTGCCTACCAGGCACTTACACCCCTTGCTTCCCAAGCAATTTTTCAGCGCTGTCACATTTTGAATGACAATTGCACGGTCATGCAACACTGTACCCAAACAAATTTTTTAGCATTTTCTTCACACAAAAAGAGCTTTATTTTGGTGGTATTAAATCACTGCTGGGTTTTTTATTTTTTACCAAAAAAAAGACCAAAAATTTCGAAAAAAAATGTTTTTTAATTATTTTCTGTCAGTAAATTTTCTAACTAAGTAATTTTTCGCCTTCACTGATGTGCGCTGATGAGGCAGCACTGATGGGCACTGATAGGCTGAACTGGTGGGCACTGATGAGGTGGCACTAATGAGGAGGCACTAATATGCCACACTTATGGGCACTGATAGGTGGCACTGATGAGCACTGATAGGCAGCACTGATGGGCACTGTTGGGTGGCACTGATGGGCACTAATAGGTGGCACTGGTGGGCACTGATAGGCGGCACTGGTGGGCACAGATAGGTGGCATGGATAGGCGGCACGGATAGGTGGTACAGATGGGCACTGATGGGCATTGATTGGTGGCACTGATGGGCGACACTGATGGGCATTGATCGACTGTAGTGATGGGCATTGATGAGCAGCACTGATAGGTGGCACTGATTGTCAGCATTGACTGGAATCGCTAATGGGCACTGATTTGTGGCACTTGTGGGCAGTAGTGGGCACTGCCCACAAGTGCCACCAATCAGTGCCCATTAGCGATTGGTGGCACTTGTAGGCAGTGGTGAGCACTGATTGCTGCCACTGCTGGGCACTGTATGCTGGCATTGGTGGGCAATGGTGGGCACTGTTTTGCGACACTGTATTTAGTTATTTTATATAAACTAAAAAAGGATACCACGCTAATAAATCAGCCCTAAAAATGCTGCAACTAGAAAGTGAGAAATACACCAAATAGGATCATTCAAAAATAAAGCTGCATTGTGAAAACCTAAAAAACATATATTACATATAAAATGTGACACACATATGATAGTGAAACCTATATGTGTGATAGGTATAAGTAAATAATTCAATAATTGTCACTCCACAACTGGTTAGCTGAGTAATATATAAATGTGGGTAAAAAAGTACATAGAAGAAAAATCCACAAGTGAAAAGATGGGTTTGAAACATGTCAATCCACACGTCACCAAGGAATTTTCAAAGTGATCCAATGGCACACCAAGTTGAATAGTGCACCTCCACCATATGAATTAAAGGCTTACCAGAGGCAAGCTATAGCAGGCCTGCGGCTATAACCCAGCCAGGGTCCTTGGTCCAAGGAAGTTACCAAAAAAGTGAGAAAAGGAGCTCACATAGTGTATAACCATAATACATTCCAGTTTAATAAAACAATAGTTGCACTTACATGGTATAAAACATCATAAGGTAAAAGAGAAAGCCAAACAAGCAAACACCCATCCACATACGACGGCAGTGCGATGGCGTCAGTGCATCCAACGCGTGTTTCGTCATACAATGACGTCGTCTTGGGAAACAACGTGCCCTGATTACATCCCTAGATGTCCCCCTGTGAGGAGATGCTGCTGATCGCTCTCCTCCCTCACACTCTGTCAGTGTGAGGTGAGGAGAGCCGATTACCGCCATCTTCTTGTTTACATGTGACTGGCTGTGATTGGACACAGCCGATCACATAGTTAAAGAGCCACAGATGCGGCTCTTTACAGAGATCGGGGTCTTACCGTGTCCCAGCAACACGGCACAGCCGCGATCGCCGCACTGTGGGTGTGCGAGAGCGGCTGTTCTGGGACGTCGTCAAATGACGGCGTCCCCGAACGAGAGCTGCACTGCCCCGCCATCATTTGACGGTGGGCGGGCAGCAAGCAGTTAATCCTTTCTTTAATTGGTATATAAATATATATATATATATATATATGTCTCCTCACGCATTACCAACTTATTAGCAGACATATCAGCCTGGATGTCACATCACTTTCTCAAACTCAACCTATCCAAAACTGAGCTCATGATATTTCCTCCCTCAGGTGCCACTTCCCCTGATCTCCCTGTCAAGATCAACGGCTCAACTATCAACCCATCTCCCCACGCCAAGGTCCTAGGTGTAATCCTGGACTCTGAACTAACCTTTCGACCCCACATTCTATCACTATCCAAAGCTTGCCGCCTCTGTCTTCGCAACATCTCCAAGATACGCCCCTTCCTAACCAAAGACACCACAAAGCTTCTAATCCACTCCCTGGTCATCTCCCGCCTTGACTACTGCAACTCCCTCCTCATTGGTTTACCTCTAAATAGGCTATCCCCACTTCAGTCCATCATGAACGCTGCGGCCAGGCTCATCCACCACACAAACCGCTCAGCGTCTGCTACACCCCTCTGCCAATCCCTCCATTGGCTGCCACTCAGTCACCGAATTAAATTCAAGATACTAACTATAACTTACAAAGCCATCCACAACCTGGCCCCTAGCTACATCTCTAACCTAGTCACAAAATACCAACCTAATCGTTCTCTTCGCTCCTCCCAAGACCTCCTGCTCTCAAACTCCCTTGTCACCTCATCCCATGCTCGCCTTCAGGACTTCTCCAGAGCCTCCCCCATCCTCTGGAATGCTCTTCCCCAATCCGTCCGGTTTTCTCCTACCTTATCCACTTTCAGACGATCCCTGAAAACTCATCTCTTCAGAGAAGCCTATCTGGCCCCCACCTAACAACTGTACATTTATCTTCTCAATCAGCACATCACCCACAGTTATTACCTCTTGTATCTCTTGACCTTCCCTCTTAGATTGTAAGCTCTAAGGAGCAGGGCCCTCTGATTCCTACTGTATCAAATTGTATTGTATTTGTACTGTCTACCCTCAAGTTGTAAAGCGCTACGTAAACTGTTGGCGCTATATAAATATTGTATAATATAATAATGTAATATATATATATATATATATAGTGCCTTGCAAAAGTATTTATCCCCTTGGCATTTTTTGTGTCTTGTTGCCGCACAACCTGGAATTAACATGGATTGTTTGAGGATTTGCATGATTTAATTTACAGAACATGCCCACAACTTTGAAGATGTTTTTTTTTTTTTTTTATTGTGAAGCAAACAACACAAAATAACAGAAAAAGTCAATGGGGTTGATTTAATAAAGGGAAATACACTTTGCACTACAAGTGCACTGCAAGTGCACTTGGAAGTGCAGTTGCTGAAGATCCGTAGGGGACATACAAGGAAAAAAAAAAATGGCATTTTTGCTTGAACATGATTGGATGATAAAATCAGCAGAGCTTCCCCTGATTTCAGAACTTTCCCTCAGATTTACAGCGAATGCACCTCCAAGTCCACTTGCAGTGTACTTGTAGTGCAGAGTGGATTTGTCTTTAGTAAATCAACCCCAATGTGCATAACTATTCACCCCCCTAAAATGAATACTTTGTAGGCCCACTTTTTGCGGCTATCACAGCTCCAGCTCGCTTTGGATAAGTCTCTATGAGCTTTCCACATCCTACCACTGGGATTTTTGCCCATTGCAACTGCTCCAGCTCCTTCAAGTTGGATGGTTTGCGCTTGTGAACAGCAATCTATAAGTCTGACCACAGATTTTTTATTGGATTGAGGTCTGGGCTTTGACTAGGCCATTCCAACACATTTACATGTTTCTGCTTAAACCACTCAAGTGTTGCTTTAGCAGTGTGTTTGGGGTCATTTTCCTGCTGGTAGGTGAACCTCCATCCTAGCCTCAAATCACACATAGAGTGGTACAGGTTTTGCTCAAGAATATCCCTGTATTTAACACCATCCATCTTTCGCTCAACTCTGACCAGTTTCCCAGTCCTAACTGCTGAAAAACATGGTATGGTGTTCTTTAGGTGATGTGATGTGTTGGGTTTGCACCAGACATAGCGTTTTCTTTGATGGCCAAAAAGTTCAATTATAGCCACTTCAACCCTGGAAGAATTTACCCCCTTCCTTACCAGAGCACTTTTTGCGATTCGGCACTGTGTAACTTTAACTGACAATGTGGCTCCCAAACAGAACTGACGTCCTTTTTTTCCCCACAAATAGAGCTTTCTTTTGGTGGTATTTGATCACCTCTGCGGTTTTTATTTTTTGCGCTATAAACAAAAAATAGCGACAATTTTGAAAAAACGCATTATTTTTTACTTTTTGCTATAATAAATATCCCCAAAAAATATTTAAAAAAACATTTTTTTCCTCAGTTTAGGCCGATGCGTATTCTTCTACATATTTTTGGTAAAAAAAAACCCGCAATAAGCGTTTCTTGATTAGTTTGCGCAAAAGTTATAGCGTCTACAAAATAGGGGAAAGTTTTATGGCATTTTTATTGATGATTTTTTTTTTTTACTAGTAATGGCGGTGATCAGTGATTTTTATCGTGACTGCGACATTATGGCGGACACATCAGACAATTTTAACACATTTTTGGGACCATTGGCATTAATACACCAATCAATGCTAAAAAATTGCATTGATTACTGTAAAAATGTCACTGGCAGTGAAGGGGTTAACCACTGTAGGGGTTACGCATGTCCTAGGGAGTGTTTCTAACTGTGGGGGGGGGGGCTGTGTGTGACACTACACTGATCACAGGGAGCAGAGATCAGTGATAGTGTCACTAGGCAGAACAAGGAGATGCTTGTTTACATTAGCATTTCCCCGTTCTTCCTCACCGTGAGATGATCGCGGGTATCCCCGCGAACATTGGGTCCACAGGACCAGCGGTCACGGAGCTCCTGGCCACCTCTTAAACCTCCATGAGCCACCTCTTAAAGGGCAACGTATAAGTACGTTAATCTGCCTGTACGTGCCCTTCTGCTGCAGTGTATCTGTGAGGCGGTCGGGAAGCGCTTAGTCTCATCAGACCAGAGCACCTTCCTCCATACATTTTGGGAGTCTCCCCCATGCCTTTTCGCAAACTCAAAACTTGCCATTTTGTTTTTTTGCTGAAAGTAATGGCTTTCTTCTGGCCACTCTGCCATAAAGCCCAACTCTATGGAGCGTACAGCTTATTGTTGTCAGCCTATGAAGAGATACTCCAGTCTCTGCTGTGGAACTCTGCAGCTCCTCCAGGGTTACCTTAGGTCTCTGTGCTTCCTGTCCGATTAATGCCATTCTTGCCGTTCCGTGAGTTTTGGTTTGCTGTTGTGCCATGTTCTTTCCATTTGGTTATGATAGATTTGATGGTGCTCCTAGGGATCATCAAAGATTTGGATATTTTTTTATAACCTGACCTTGACTTGTACTTCTCAACAACATTGTCCCTTACTTGTTTGGAGAGTTCCTTGGTCTCCATGGCAGTGTTTGGTTAGTGGTGCCTCTTGCCTAGGTGTTGCAGCCCCTGGGGCCTTTCAAAAAGGTGTGTAAAAGGTGTGTAAAAAGGTGTGTACCTGGGGCCTTTCAAAAAGGTGACACTTAGATTGCACACAAGTGGACATCATTTCACTAATTATGTGACTTCTGAAGGTAATTGGTTGCACCAGAGCTTTTTATGGGCTTCATAACAAAGGGAGTGAATACATACACACATGCCAATTATCAGTTTTTTATTTCTGAAAAATAGTTTTATGTATATATTTTTCTAATTTTACTTCACCAACTTGTGACTATTGTGTTCTGATCCATCACATATAATTCAGATTAAAAACCAACCCCCTTATGTACTTAGAAATTAAGAAAAGAAAGTTGAGCGTTTACGTTCAGCTTTTTATACAGTCATGCTTAAAAGTTTGCATACCCTAGCAGAAATTGTGAAATTTAGGCATTAATATTGAAAATATGATTGATCATGCCAAAAAAACTGTCTTTTATTTAAGGATAGCAATCACATGAAGCCATTTATTATTTATTATCATTTTTGGATCCTTTTTAACCACTGCAATGCCAGATACTTTCCGCTCTTCCTGCCCAGGACAATTTTTAGCTTTCAGTGCTGTCGCACTTTGAATGATAATTGCGCGGTCATGCAACACTGTTCCCACAAATAGAGCTTTCTTTGGTGGTATTTGATCACCTCTGCGGTTTTTAATTTTTGCGCTATAAATGAAAAAAGACAGACAATTAAAAAAAAACAACTGATGGGCACTGATAGGTGGCACTGATGGGCACTGATAGGCAGCACTGATGAGGAGCTACTGACAGGCATTACTGAGTGTTACTGATTGATACTTTGATGGGGCACTGACAAGCATTACTGATGGGGCACTGATTGGCACTTTTTTGGGTACTGATTGGCACTGTTGTGGGCACTGATCGGCACTGTTGTGGGCACTGACAGGCATTTATTATGGAGACAGGCTGGCAGGTGTTGGGCACTGATTTGCAGCTGATGAGCACCTTTTGATGGGGGCTGTGCTTATAATCAATGTGCTGATTATCAGCACAGACCCCCCTCTGACAGGGAGAGCCGCCGATCAGCTCTCCCTGTCAGCGTGAACCGAGGAAAGCAGTTTACTGGCACTTCCTGGTTCACACGATGATCAGTTGTGATTGGTCACAGCTGATCATGTGGTAAGAAGCCTCTGTCAGAGGCTCCATACCACGATCAGAGTTGCAGTGTGTCAGACTGACACACAGCACCTCCGATCGCCGTGCCCCCCGCGGGCGCACTCCGGCTGTGTTATCCTGATTACGTCATATGATGTCCGGTCAAGATATCACAACCACTTTGGCACCGTTATTCTGCTATATGGCGGGAGGCAAGTGGTTAAATCATAATGATAACAGAAATCACCCAAATGGCCCTGATCAAAAGTTTACACACCCTGGAATGTTTGGCATTGGTACAGACACAGAAGGTGGCACACACAGGATAAAATGACAATTAAAGGTGGCTTTTTAAAGCACAATGACACATACCTTGGAGGTGAGCCTGACGTGCAGAGGGAGACCTCTCGTACGGCTCTGGTTTCCGGGATCACTGGAGTGGGAACAGTGACCCTTGGAGCACAGTGGGGTATGAGGGCCTGCAGGGCTCATTTGGCTGAATATGTTGTCCGTTGGCAAAGACAGGAAGAGGCTTGATTGCTGTGGATGCAGGTATGCTGAGAGGCAGCAGGCAGATGCGCACAGGTGCAGGACAGTAGGCAGGTGCGCACAGGTGCAGAACAGCAGGCAGGAGCAGGGTCAGAAGAAGCCAGGTAACAACAGCGGATCAATCAGGAAGAAGCAGCAGGCAGAGAAGTTCAGGCAGGATCAGTAACAGGAGGTCAGGCAAATGCATAGACAGAGCAGGGTCAAGGCAAGCCAAAGGTCAGGACTGGAGACAGCAGCAAGGTCAGGAAGGCGGGTAAACACTGGATCAGATGCGGGTTCAGGATCGGGTTACAGGATGAGCTGCAGATCAAACAGCAAGGATGCATTCTGAAGAGGCCCCTTTTAAATATCACTGGGTGCCAAAGCAGGGTCACGGTGCGCTCGTGCGCGATCTCCGCGATCTGTGCATGTGCATTGGCGTAAGTCTGTTCACTTCTGGATGCCTGTGAGCTAGAACATGTCTCAATGGACCAGTGTGCCTGTGATCAGTTGCAGCGCTATTCGAGGCACGTCCATGACACCCAATTAGTGTCTGTGTATAAATAGTCAATGAGTTTGTTAGCTCTCACATGGATGCACTAATAAGGCTAGACTGCAGGCTAAATGAAACCACCAAGCTCCTCATTCAATCCCTTGTTATCTCTCACCTTGACTATTGCAACTCCCTTCTCATTGGCCTGCCTCTCCATAGGCTATCCCTTCTTCAGTCTATCATGAATGCTGCCGCCACACTTATCCACCCTTCCAACCGCTCAGTGTCTGCCAACCCTCTCCTCCAATCCCTACACTGGCTCCAAATCACCCAGCGAATTAAATTCAAAATACTAACCACAACATACAAAGCCATTCACAACTCTGCCCCGAGCTACATCACCAATCTTGTCTCCAAATATCACCCAAATCGTCCTCTCCGCTCTTCTCAAGAACTCCTACTCTCAAGCTCTCTTGTCTCCCCCTCCCATGCTCGTCTCCAGGATTTCTCCAGAGCCTCTCCCATCCTCTGGAACTCGCTACCTCCACCGGTCTGGCTATCCCCTACTCTTGCTACCTTCAGGCAATCCCTGAAAACTCATCTCTTCAGGAAAGCCTATCACGTCTCCAACTAATCTTCTACCACTTCCATCAGCTCATTCCCACAGTTACAACCTTTTGTACCACCTGCCCCACCCTATTAGATTGTAAGCTCTTCTGAGCAGGGCCTTCTTAATCCTCTTGTATTTTATTGTATTATAACTGTATTGTCTCATGTTTATATTGTAAAGCGCTGCATAAACTGTTGGCGCTATATAAATCTTGTATAATAATAATAATAGACACTGAGCCACGAGGAGGTAGAAAAGAACAGTCAAAAGACCCGCGTAACAAGGTAAAGAAACTGTACAAATAGTACTGACTAGCATATTCAATGCTTTGGATATCTTTTTATATCCTTTTCCATCTTTGTAAAGTTTCATTACTTTGTTACGCAGGTCTTTTGACTGTTCTTTTCTACTTCCTCATGGCTCAGTGTCTAGCCTGCTTAGTGCATCCATGTGAGAGCTAACAAACAAATAAAAAGCCACAAATGTGGGACATTAACCTTTAATTGTCATTTTAACATGGCATGTTGTGTGTCTGTACCAAGCCAAACATTCTAGGGTATGTAAACTTTTGATTAGGGCCATTTGGGTGATTTCTGTTATCATTATGATTTAAAAAGGATCCAAAAAACTATGTGATAATAAATGGCTTCATGTGATTGCTATCCTTAAATAAAAGACAGTTTTTTAGGCATAATTAGTCATATTTTTAATATTAATGCCAAATTTCACAATTTCTGCCAAGGTATGCAAACTTTTGAGCACAACTGTAGCTGTTATTGAAAACAAACAGAAAAAGAGTGTTCTAGAAGCAAATACAGTATATCAAAACATACATACGTTATTTTGTAGGATAAGATTCTCAGATTTAAGTTTAAAATAAGGAATTGCAAAAATGAGAGTAGCTGAGCTTAAAGTTGTTGCAAATCTCAGATATGAAAAATGAACAAAGCATAATTCCTATAGTGTGTATGTGTCTCAATCCAGAGCACTAATTGTCATTTTCCTCTGCAGCCTCATAAATCTGCTTATCAGCATGAGTCACTTCTGACAGGTTTTCCCGACACCAAGAGAAAAAAGGTGTCAGGGAAGAGAGCTCCAACACATAGCCTGTGATTGACATCCTCCGCACTGTTCCTGTGTGCTGTGTGAAGGGTTAGGGTCAGCTCCCAGCACTCCTCATTGAGCTCTGCAGAGTATAACTTCAGCTCCCTGTCCCCTGCTTTCTGGAAGCTCAGATAAGCTTTATAAATTCTGGACTTTGAATGGATGTAGAGAAGAGAAGACAAACGGGGACAACCTATGTAGGAAGATTTGTTTTGTCTCTATGTATCATCTGAGATCAGTTTACTGGGTATATGTAAGGGTTTAGACCCAGTTTAAATCATATGTGTATGTGTGTATGTGGGTGTGTAGGGGTGGGGGAGATGTAAGTGTCTGACCGCAATTACCACACACTAACCTACCCTCCCCCACCAAAAAAAAAAGGACAACAACAGATTAAACAAATAAAACATGCAACATATGTAGGCAATACTTTGAGAAATATTTAGTACGAAATAATATTTAGTATGCAAAAAGTACATACCAATCAAATGACAAAGTCTGAAGATAAGGGAAATAAATAACCAATTCACATTTTTCAGTAACTTACAGCAGTATTCAATGAACAGAGAGTATAGTGAAGTAAACACATATGCCCCGTACACACGGTCGGATTTTCCGACAGAAAATGTGTGATAGGACCTTGTTGTCGGAAATTCCGACCGTGTGTGGGCTCCATCACACATTTTCCATTGGATTTTCCAACACACAAAGTTTGAGAGCAGGCTATAAAATTTTCCGACAACAAAATCCGTTGTCGGAATTTCCGATTGTGTGTACACAAATCCGACCCACAAAGTGCCATGCATGCTCAGAATAAATAAATAGATGAAAACTATTGGCTACTGCCCCATTTATAGTCCCGACGTACGTGTTTTACGTCAGAATGATCATATTTTCCGACAACTTTGTGTGACCGTGTGTATGCAAGACAAGTTTGAGCCAACATCCGTCTGAAAAAATCCTAGGATTTTGTTGTCGGAATGTCCGATCAATGTCCGACTGTGTGTACGGGCCAATACAGTACATGCAAATACAATGCTGTGAAAAAGTATTTGCCCCCCTTCTGATTTTTTTTTTTTTGCATATTTGTCACACTTAAATGACTCAGAGCATAAAACAAATATTTTTATTACACAAAGATAAACCGAGTAAATACAAAATGCAGTTTTTAAATGATGGTTTAATTTATTAAGGCAAAAAAACTATCCAAACCTGCCTGACTTTCTGTGACTTTAATTGCCCCTAAACCTAATAACTGGTTGTGCAACAACTGCAATCAAGCATTTGCGATAACCGACAATGAGTCTTTCACATTGCTGTGGAGCAATTTTGGCCCACTCTTCTTTGCAGAATTGATTTAATTCAAAGCAAAGCAGCCCCAGACCATCACACTACTACCACCATGTCTGACTGTTGGTGTGATGTTCTTGTTATGAAATGCTGTATTAGTTTTATGCCAACTGTAGCTCATCAGTCTACAGAATATTTCCCTAAAAGTCTTGGGGATAATCAAGATGTTTTTTGATAAATGTGAAATGAGCCTTTGTTTTCTTTTTGGTCAGCAGTGGCTTTGGCCTTGGAACTTTCCCGCGGATGCCATTTTTGCCCAGTCTCTTTCTTATTGTTGAATCATGAACACTGATCTTACCTGAGGCAAATGAGGCCTGCAGTAATTTGGATGTTGTTCTGGGTTCTTTTATGACCTCCTGGATGAGTCGTTGTCATGCTCTTGGAGTCATTTTTGCAGGCCACTCCTGGGAAGGTTCACCACTGTTCCAAGTTATCTCTGTTTGTGAATAATGGCTCTCCCCATGGTTCACTGGAGTTCCAAAGTCTTAAAAATGGCTTTGAAACCCTTCCTAGACCAATATGATTCTAATCTGTTCTTGAATTTTTTTTAGATTGTGGCATGATGTGTGGCTTTTTGTGTTAGCGTGCTTCACTTTGTCAGACAGCTTTAATTGATGTGATTTCTTGAATCAACAGGTCTGGCAGTAATCAGGCCCAGGTGTGGCAAGTGAAATTTAACTCAGCTTTCCAAAAAATTGTGGTTAATCACAGTTCATTCATGATTCAGCATGAGAGGGGGCAATTACTTTTTCACAAAGGGCCAGGCAGGTTTGAACAGCTTTTTTTCCTTAATAAATGAAATAATTATTTAAAAACTGCATCTTGGATTTACTTGGGCTATCTTTGTGTAATATTAAAATTAGTTTGATGGTCTGAATCATTTAAGTGTGAGAAATATGCAAAAAAAATCAAAAAATCAGGAAGGGGCAAATACTTTTTCATAGCACTGTATATACAGAGAGAAAATTGGCATATTGTCCCAAAAGAAACATAAATGTCAACAGTCCTTTATAAAACATGGCTGTGGGCATGCTGTATAATAATTGATGTGAAATCACACTCAATCTAGCGTGGCAGACCTATGTGCATTTGCAGAAAAAAATGGTTTGCTTGGGTTTTTGGGGTAGTTTTTTTCCCATTTGGAGTAATTTCTTGCAAGTAATATGAAAAACCATCACAAAATAGATTTAGCAACATGTACCAAAAGGGAAAAGGCAGTTTTTAGAATTACTTTTTGGTATTTAATATGCAAATAATAATAAAGTGGGATTGCTGCCTGTCACAGACCTAGCCGGGACAGAGGCTGTTGGAGAGGACTGTATGCAAGCCTGTTGCCTTTTGATTATGGGCCCTGGATTTTCAATGGATTCATTCTGTTGGGACACATCCTGTGAGGAGATGCTGGTGTCATCAACCTGTGTTTATGTTAATTGAATGAGCTAATGACATTGTCCTCTATACAATGTAGGAGACGGGACGACAGCTATTGTGTTGATATAACTGTGTGAAACTCGGTGCCCACAAGTCTGGGCGAAAGGTCATGTCTCAGTCACCTAGGCTGTACAAAGGATTAGATAATTAGCTCATGTTAATTAGGTTACGTTTGTATTGTTAGAGTAATCTTCTCCTGTGTATATAAGACTGTATTCTGGTTCTGAATAAAGTGAGTTCTTGGTAGCAACAAGCAAGTGTCGCCTTGTTTGTGCTCAGAGAGGTTGGGATATCTGTATACAGACTGGGAGGAAGTGGTATATGACGGAAGCACTCAAGCGGAGTGTGGGACGTTCCGTGACATTGGTGGCAAGCAGCGGGAAAGCTTCCTGAAGTCTGGGACATCCAAACTTCCATCTGGATCCAAGGTCCAGATAGCAGGAGAGGAGAGGTACAGATACAAGCCGCCATGGATGAGGAATTCAGAAGGAGGTTGCGAGAGATGCAGATACAGCACAGAGGACCAGTATCGGAGCAGGTCCTGCTGGGATGGTGTGATTCTATTCGCTGCAAACTCTGGAAGGAAGCACTAGCCCGTGAGCAGCGACACCAGGGAAAAGTTCTCCCCTCCATCGAGGAAAGGTACTGGTCGCAGTACGGACTGCGGGTGCGGTTTTTGGGAGAAAAACCACACAAGAAGCAGACAGCTGAATTAAGCAGGCTGGTCTGGGCAGAGATAAAGCTGGATGAGAGCTACAGAGCCCTCCGGTGGCATGTATCACAAGCATGTCCCTGGATAGCGGATGACAGCCCAACGGAAGGCTTAAGCTACGGCGGCTTGGGACTGTTGTTTGTGAAGCTGACAGGGGACCCTAACTTTGGGAGTGATTTGGAGTGGCGGGTGGACGAAATCATGGATTTCAGAGAAGGGCTACTGAACATTTCGGAAGTGCACTGGGCACAGGAAGATTTGGAGTTTCTGGCCATTCAGGAATGGGAGCTAGAGATCGCCTACAGACGGCTGCTAGACATTGCTCAGTGCCAGGGCTGGGCTCCCTTTGCCTGGGACTATCAGGAAATACCAGCTGACAACCCTGAAATCCTGGCTGAAGAGTCGGCAATGTGGCAGAGCAATAGTGTGCTTTGCCAACCTGCCCCCACAGCTATGGAGGCGGAGGTCTTATGGCGGATGCAGCAAGTGCTGACTGACCTTGATGATCCTGTTTCTGCATGGGATGATCTTGGATGGAGGAATGTGCCTGTCCAGCAGCATGCCAGAGAATCTGCAGTGGAAAATCTGGAGATTGCCATCCCCAAAGCTGAAGTGCTGACAACAGGGCAGAGCTCTGCTAACCTCTGCCCAGCACTGATAACATCTTCTGGGTTCCATGGACAGGAGATGGTGAACCTCCATCCCCAGACACCAGTTGCAGAGACAGGGGATTTGATAGACTTTTCTGCTGAGGAAGAACCATCGGGTGAGCCCCCAGCAGAAGAGTTGGGATTAGGGCCAAACTTCATTGCGCTCTGCTCAGCACTGATGGCATCTTCTGAGTTCCACGGACAGGAGATGGTGAACCTCTATCCACAGACACCAGTTATAGAGGTAGGGGATTTAATAGACTTTTCTGCTAAGGAAGAACAACCTGATGAGCCTCCAGCAGAAGAGCTGCTATTGGGGCCAAACTTCACTGTGCTCTGCCCCACACCAACAGCAGTATCTGTGGAGTTACAGGGAACTTCCCCAGTTGAAGCACCGGCAACCGGGCAGAGTGCTACCAACCTCTGGCCAGCACTGGCAACAACTACAGAGTTCCAGGGAGGCGGGGCAGTCGGCCTCCCTCTCCAACAGTTAGCCGGAACAGATGGTGTGGGGTTTCCAGCAGAAGGGCTGGCAACAGGGCCGAGGACTGCTGGACTCTGCCCTCAACTAACAGAGGATGGATTTCCTGTGAAGGTGGATGGGACTTCAGTCTCCACCTGTATACCCCAGGGATGCTGGGCAGTGGGCCCCGATCCCCAACAGCATGACAGAGTGAGCCCAGACACCCTGTCTTCTCTCCAGCGGCAGAAAGGATTCCAGGGAGAAGAGCCAGTCCAGGCCTCTCCCCAGCGGCAGATATGTTCTCTGAGAGAGGCAGAGGTTGGCTGGGTGAGTAATACTCTGTTTGGAACAATTTGTTTGGGGTACTGTGTGGGTACAGGCAGTAGAGGACTGGAACTATGGACTAACTTCGGAGTCAAGCCATCTGGGGTCTCCTCCTGTGTTAGTCTCCTGCCGAAAGGGGAGAAATGTCACAGACCTAGCCGGGACAGAGGCTGTTGGAGAGGACTGTATGCAAGCCTGTTGCCTTTTGATTATGGGCCCTGGATTTTCAATGGATTCATTCTGTTGGGACACATCCTGTGAGGAGATGCTGGTGTCATCAACCTGTGTTTATGTTAATTGAATGAGCTAATGACATTGTCCTCTATACAATGTAGGAGACGGGACGACAGCTATTGTGTTGATATAACTGTGTGAAACTCGGTGCCCACAAGTCTGGGCGAAAGGTCATGTCTCAGTCACCTAGGCTGTATAAAGGATTAGATAATTAGCTCATGTTAATTAGGTTACGTTTGTATTGTTAGAGTAATCTTCTCCTGTGTATATAAGACTGTATTCTGGTTCTGAATAAAGTGAGTTCTTGGTAGCAACAAGCAAGTGTCGCCTTGTTTGTGCTCAGAGAGGTTGGGATATCTGTATACAGACTGGGAGGAAGTGGTATATGACGGAAGCACTCAAGCGGAGTGTGGGACGTTCCGTGACATTTTTTAGAATTACTTTTTGGGATTTAATATGCAAATAATAATAAAGTGGAATTGCTGTCTATGCCCCTATTTGGGAGATTACATTGTTAAATAGTTACATAGTTTTTTTTTAAACTATCTATGCTCCCTGCTGAAACACTGCTTGTAGAAGAGAATTCCACATCCTTACCGCTCTTATGCCCCATACACATGGTCGGATTTTCCGATAGAAAATGTCTGATCGGAGCGTGTTGTCGGAAATTCCGACCGTGTGTGGGCTCCATCGGACATTTTCCATTGGCTTTTCCGACACACAAAGTTTGAGAGCAGGCTATAAAATTTTCCGACAACAAAATCCGATTGCGTCAATTCTGACCGTGTGTGGCCAGTTCCGACGCACAAAGTGCTCAGAAGAAATTCCGAGACGGAACAGCTCGATCTGGTAAAATTAGCGTTCGCAATGGATACAACACTTTCGTCACGCTGCAATGTTAAAAATGGTTTAATACAGCGCACTCTCTTCTTCTTTATAATGTGAGAAGAATGAATGAGTTTTGCTGCTCATATTCACACAGACTTCTCACAAACTTATTTATTTATTATGTATTGGGATTCCCTCAATATATTTAGATTTGTCACATCTGCCCAAATTAGTTTTTGGTTGTTTGTAATTTTTTTGTTTTCTTCCAGGCTGGTTTTGTATTTTTTGGGGGTTTGTTTTGTTTTTCAAGGCTGTGTTTTTATTGTTGTTTTTGTTGTGTTTTACTCTATAATATTTTTGTCTGTTTTGTGTGTCAAGTTACCACAACACCATTATTATCTTGTATTATTTAATCTGTAGGAGATTGTTTGGTGTTGTGTCCCTTGTTAATTTCACATTGTATTTTTGAAATGTACCTGCCTCCTCACAAATAAACTGTCCTTTTTGAATGAAAACACACATAGGCGAGTATAATTGAACAAAAATTTCATTTATTAAGGGCTCACAACTAAACAAAGAGGGAGGCAACACTAGAGAAACAGCAGAAATGGGTGAAGCCTTGGACCCCCAGGGCACACATCAACTATTTTCAAGCAAAATTGGTGGCCTGAGGAGTCCATATATACGGGAGTGCAGTCTGGTCCAGAAGTCCCAGAGATCCGGAAAGCAGCAGATGACATCTGTGTCCCCAGGCTGTGGTCATACAAGAGACTGCATATTTTGTCAGACCAGACTGAACCCAGGGCCATCACTCTCTGGTCTTCCTTCCATGCTTCCTTCTACGCTGTGGCTCTGGTGGTGGAGTTGGGGCAGGAGGAGGAGGAGGGGCCAACTCACTCAGGTGGGTATTGGGTGTTAGTTCACCACTCACCCCCTTACTTAGGACTTTATAAAGAAGATCCTCACATAGTTAGCGTTGACCCTCCTGCATGCCCTGCAGTTTTGTGGCAGCCATGCAGGCAAAGGCCTCTTCAGGAGTGGGTAAGGCTCTGAGGGGCGCAGAAGCCTCCTGAATCAGCCTGAGCGCTGAATCCTGCATGTGAGTCACCTTCCTCATTCTTTTGTATGGAAGGCGGAGGGGAGGGACCTGCGATTCGGTCAGGCTTCGACTTGTCCCAGGCTTCTCCTGGCTGACACTTAGCTCCGCCTCCTCCTGGCTGCAACTTAGCCCCGCCTCCTCCTGGCTGCCACATTCCACAGCCTCCTCCTGGCTGAGGTCTTCCTGTGTATGAAAAAGGGACATAGTTTTAGTTTTTTATTCATCAATCACACACAATTTTCACCTCCTGACTGTTGCAAATTGAATGTTAACAAATATAACAGACTATCCTTCTGAGCCCAGCATTTTTCATTCTTGTCCCAATTTTTTGTGCCCACTACTGTCTATTGATATGTAAAACACTTTTTGCAATCAGCATTTAGTGATCAATAATGACATCTAGTAAAGATCATTTCTTTATTGACCAGAAATCTGTAGAAGAATGCTATACATGACTCCAGCTGGGCTCCTCCACTTCTTCCTGGCTGGAAGGCCCAGGTTGGACATCGGAAGCCTCAGCTGGGGTGGAAGGAAGAGTGGAAGGAAGAGTAGAGAGGGATTCCCTGACTTCAGTCTGGTCTGACAGAAATCGCAGTCTCTCATAGTACCACAGCCTGGGGACATAAATGTCATCTGCTCCAGCTCCGGATCTCTGGGAATCTGTGACCTTCTTCGCTCCCTAAGATAAGTGCTCCTCAGGCCACCAATTTTGGTTTTTAAATCGGGGATGGTTGCTGTGGGGACCACCGGCTTCACCAACTCCAGCAGTTTCTCCAGCGCTGTCTGCCTCTTTTGTTTATTATTGTAATGGGGATGTCTCACCTGCCACAGACAGGGCAGCTCCCTGTATTTGTCTATGAGCAGGGGGAGGAAATTGTGGTCAATGAAGCCATCCATTTTCTCTGCAAGACACAACACAAGACAAACCCTAATGTCAGGCCAAACTCTTCTAATCTTGTTACAATATAGGCTTCAATTTAGAAGCAGTATAGGCCCATGTTTAGCTCTTACCTTCATTCTCACATTCGGCACCTCCGATGCTCCTTCCTCCGCTCACAGATCGTAACGCGTGTTACGCTTTATACACACTGCGCATGCGTGTAACTCCGCCCGCCCCTGACGTTCTTTCTAGTCTATTCCCCGCCCCTTTTCGTTCGGCGCAGTGGGGGAAGAGCACAAGGCGGGGACACAGCAGGTGTGTGCTAATTATAGCAACGAGGAGGAGGAGGAGGAAAGCCCGGATACGGAAACGTCCCGATCCAGAAGGAGACGATTTAAGGCCTCAAATGTGTCCTTTGGGGAGATGTTGGAGATGGTCGACATCCTGAAGAGGGTCGACTATGACGGGAAGTATGGACCTTACCCCAACCCCAATGTCAGGAAGGCCAAGATCATGGCGAAAGTGGTCAAAAGTCTGCACCGGAATTTCGGGGTACGTCGATTGAAAGATCAGCTCAGGATTCGGTGGTCGGACCTGAAATTACGAGAACATGAGCAGTACAGAAAGATCTGGAGAGTGCTGCAAAAAAGTAAGTAGTTGTGCTGTGTTCCTATTCTTTTTGTCTTTATTACGTTCGTGCTGCTCCATGTGCTTTTCTTAAGTGTTGTACAGTTTAAAATGGCAACTTTCGTGTTCATGGGCACATTATTCGTTCGTATCAAACATTTTTCTTTCGGCCTATAAAACACCATTGTTTTGGCCATATGCATTTGCCCACATTTTTTAGGGCCTACTTGTATGAAAATAATTTGGTTGTGTAGATGGGTTTGTTACTAGAATGAAATGCAAACTCGATTCTGGGTAAGGAGAGGACACTCAGCAGCTGTTTTCACATCTGGATGCTGGAGCACTAGTGTGGGACACAAGAACATCATTTTTATTAGGGGGGCCACACAGGTGCTCCAGTGTATACTATAGGGGTGTCTCCATCTGTGAAGCTTGTACAAGACAGGTAAGTATTCAAGCTTGACAAAAAAAAAAATTCTACATTTTGGAACTCTACCAAACTAGACAGTTGTACCCCACTTCCAAGCAATGTTTCATATTTATAGTTCTGCCATCAAATATCTGTGTGCTAAGTATACCATTTTTGTTTTACATAGGGGAGAAAAGACTCGGAGGACACCCCTCATCCGAGGAGACCAGAGACCCCCACTTCAGGAAGAAGGTGAAATACCCCAAACACAAGAAAAGCAGGAGGAAGAAGACGTGGTGGAACTAGTCACCACAACAGATGAGTGTCTGTGACCACAGGCTCAGGTAAGAAATGGATGCCGACATATTTATAATACATGTTTTTTTTTTGGTTTGTCTCTTTTTAGGTGATCGTGATGTTGTGGATCCAGATCCTTTCACCTCGGAAAGTGCCCAGATCCTGATCGGGGAGATCATGGGGTGTAATGTTGCATTGGAAAACCTCAAGAAAAACATCAATGATGTTATTCAAAAAAATAAGAACATCACTGATGTTTTGGGGAGAGTTTAAAACCCCTCCAAATCCCTTTGTTTTTTTGTGAGCTACAATGTTAAAAATGTTTTAGCGATTTTTTGAAAAGCCAAATTTTGAAGATGCACACAGTGTGTCAATATGTGCTATCTGCCATCACGGGAGATCAATGGACGCGTTTTGGGGGTGCAACCCCTTCCTCAATAATAAAGTAGCTGAGAGGAAGGGGTTGCTCCCCCAAAACACATCCCTTGATCCCTCGTGATGGCAGCTAGCACATGTTGACATTCGTAAATTGGTGTGCATCTTCAAAATTTGGCTTTTCCAGGGGTGACTTCACCCCATCTGAACGCAATATCAAACACAGTTTCTAAATACTCATGTCTGATATTGCCTTCAAGTTATACCAAATGTGAACTTTGTAAGTTCAAGATTTGTGTCTTTCTTGTTGTTTTGAAACATGCCTGTTTTATCTTAAAGGGACATTTCTATTTTTGATAATGCTACCCCAAAAATTGTTATACAACAAACATGTTGGTTTGTTTTAAAAACCTTTTCTAAATGCACATGTGATTGTGCAGGTATTAAAAAGATTGTTAATCAAGAATGTGTGGATTATTGTCTCAACGCTACAACACTTTTGTGCTGATCTAATTGCTGCTTTCTGTGACAATGGGTGTTATTTCCTAAGGGCAAATCCACTTTGCACTACAAGTGCTGTTTCAGTGCATTTTCAAGTGCACTTGTGGTGCAAAGTGTCTGTGCCTTTAGTAAATAACATCCAACAGTGCTTTGTAAGGTTACTCAATCACGCCATTTTCTGGACTCACCACATTTCGGTCAGGGTCAGCTAAAACAAACACAAGCAGTAAATGTCACCAAAGATTTGCTTAATTTTTTTTATTTGATCAAGGTTTCATAAATTGTCTGGCATATTGATGGCCCCCCTACCCACAAAGAACTCAAGGTATCTTAGCCGGACATCACGGGCACTCATGGAGGGCAAGCCAGGACGGCCACTTTCAAGCGCCGTCAGGATTGTTTCATTTATAATTCCGGCCTCAGGCCCAACTGAGCCAGCATAATTGGCAGAATGTTGCCGTAAAAAGTTATGTAGAACACAGCACGCCAGGGTTATATGATTCAGTTTATACTCCGCCATATGGATGGGTGTAAGAAATAGGCGGAACCGGCTGGCCATGATTCCAAATGTGTTCTCCACCACTCTTCTGGCTCTGACCAGCCAGTAATTAAAAACCCTCTGGTCCGGGGTGAGGGTCCTCATCGGGAATGGCCGTATAAGGTGGTCCCCCAGCGCAAAGGCTTCATCCGCAACGAAGACGAATGGGAGTCCTTCCACATTGTCTTCTGGAGGTGGCAAGTCCAAGCTGCCATTCTGGAGATGCCTGTAAAACTCCGTCTGGGTGATGACTCCACCATCGGACATCTGGCCATTCTTCCCCACGTCCACATACAGGAACTCATAATTAGCCGACACCACCGCCAACATCACAATACTATTGAACTCTTTATAATTATAATAGTATGACCCTGAGTTGGGTGGTGGGACGATGTGGACGTGTTTCCCATCAATTGCCCCTCCGCAGTTAGGAAAGTCCCACCGCTGGGCAAAGTGGGAGGCCACAGTCTGCCATTCCTGTGGCGTGGAAGGAAACTGTGGAGGAAACAAAAAAAATTAGTCTTATTGCACATTAAAACATGGAAAACAGATTAGACATAAACATTCTTGGCCAACATCAAGATAACATTTATTAAGGGGAATTTTACAACACCAAAGTATAAGGTACACCTATCATATTCCCCCTCCTCCCCCCTCTCCTGGGCCATTTCTAACATTATAGGGGGGGGGAATCTTGGACAGGTAACCCTCTCCACTTCATTGAGAGATGAGTGCCTAAATAATGGGTATTACTTTGAACAGCCCCTCCTTAGTTACACTATTGGCAGCCCACTGGACAGGTAGGAAGTGTCATAATACAAAGATATAAATACACATTGTACACATTTGAGCACATTTGGACATTCTGCTATTACCTAGCAAGATAATAATAGAATACAAAAACTTGAAACAGTACCATTTGAAAGTATACAGGCAGGCCCTTGCACTATATGCTTTGGGGAATTCATCCATAAATCTGACCACAAAAGAAGTGGGTATAATGTGTATGGGTTTGGCAAAGTCAGCAGATAGATGATTGAGGATAGATAGAGAATTGGTATCAGCTGACTTAAAAAACATATAAATAATTGATGCGCTCTAATAGATGATCAATCAATGTGTACACACTGTGTTAAAAAGTGTGAAAATATACCATTATAAAATTGACTCAAAATAAATAAATAAGTAAATGAATAAATATCATGAAGTAAAAATCATAGTGCTAATGCATGCCAATCTGATGGGTATATACTACCAGTAAATTGCAATCATAAGATAAAAAGTTCAGCACAGATAAATTAGTCCGGAATAAACGTGCAATTGACCCAGCAGTCCATTCTTTACTAAAATTAATTCATTTACTGTGTTTGATCACTGTTCACAGTTACTTTCTTTTTTCACATCCCGCTTCAGCCAAAATAATGTAGGTGGTTTGATTCTCAACAAGGATGATTTTATCCTTGAGAAAGTCACGTGTCAGTGACGCAACACGTGGGAGGAGCCTAGGACGTTCACTGCTGTATGACACACTGAGCTGAACAGCAGTGTCTTTTTTCTGATAAGCTTCATCCACAGCGGCTGACTGCGATCTGCATACCTGCATGCCTTTACTAAACTGTGCAGTTTGCTTGTGTACTTTTCTTCCAGTTCATCACACAATGATCTATTTCTTTGCTTGCCTTTCATAAAATCACCCTTGTTGAGAACCAAACTACCTGCTTGACTGCTAGGTCAATTGCACGTTTATTCCGGACTTCCGGATTTATCTGTGCTGAACTTTTATCTTATGATTGCAATTTACTGGTAGTATATACCCATCAGATTGGCATTTATTTATTTTTAATATATTGCTACTGAGCACTGTGGGGGGGGGGGGGGTTCACATGCATTAGCACTATGATTTTTACTTCATAATATTTATTCATTTACTTATTTATTTATTTTGAGTCAATTTTATAATGGTATATTTTCACACTTTTTAACACAGTGTGTACACATTGATTGATCATCTATTAGAGTGCATCAATTATTTATATGTTTTTTATGCTTTGTGGGATTCTGATCATCTTTTATTGATAGCAGCTTAATTTATATTGATCAATTAGTTTTCATATTTATTTCTACTCACATATATCCATCTCAGCACTTGGTTTTTTACATAATATCAGCTGAATTAGCAGTTGGGGGGAGGGAGGGTTAAAAATGATTTGGGGACACCCCAACAAAAAAGCCTCTGGCACTCTGCCTAAATTTAAAGCACAAATCACATTTATAAACATTTTAGGGGGTGTTTGGGGTAAAGCACTACTATGGAGCTGATAAAATACATTGTTAAGTGACTACATGAGGTGAATATAGGGGCAGGAGACCATGCTGGGGAGGTAAGTGAAGGCAAATATGTATGAAGGAGCAAAATAATAATTACATAAAAATCCAGCATGCATGAGAACAAAGGGGACATTCACAGCATATTACAATCATGGCAATTAGGGAATGAGGAAAGAAATACGACATATTATCAAACATTATATACAATAAAATGTGATGTTAAAGGATAATTCTTACCTTCATATACTCCTTCTGCAGGACCTGGATGATGGCAGAACAGGTCTCTGGGATAATGATCCCCAGAGCCTGGGGGGAGATGCCTGTTGAGAACTTGAGGTCCTGCAGGCTTCTCCCCGTCGCCAAGTACCGCAGGGTGGCAACGAGCCTCTGCTCCGGAGTGATGGCTTGCCTCATGCAGGTATCCTGCCTGCTGATATAAGGGGTCAGCAAAGAAAACAAACTGTGAAATACGGGGTCCGTCATCTGGAGAAAGTTCCTGAAATCATCAGAATTATTCTCACGGATCTCACGGAGCAAAGGCATATGACAGAACTGGTCACGCTGAAGCAACCATCCATGAACTCCTCCCCACCCTGTTCATGGACTGGACTTGTGTCAAGGTATGGACCCCAACACCAAGCCCCCGCACAGCACGAACTCTACGAGGAGTACGTATACGCAACATGGCTAGAAAACGGTCGGCTGCTCAGAACGAAGTAACAGAACGCACGGAAGAACAGCAAGGCCTGTGAAGAGCGACCTGAAAAACAGCAACGAACGAACAAGAACACAATGACTAATGAAAGTCACGCGTAGCTTGCTTGCACGCACTGAAGAGCAGATACAAACCCACAAGCACAAACTGAACCGCAGAAAACAATCTGAAAGCCATGAGTCTGAAAAAGCGTGAATCGTCTCTAACCAAACTTTTACAAACACGAGATTAGCAAAAGGAGCCCAAAGGGTGCCGCGCTTGGTTCTGAACTGGCCTTTTCTAGTCTCGTCGTACGTGGTTGATGTCACCGCGTTCTTGGCGATCAGAAATTCCGACAACTTTGTGTGACCGTGTATACGCAAAACAAGTTTGAGCCAACATCCGTCGGAAAAAATCCTTTGTTGTCGGAATGTCCGATCAATGTCCGACCGTGTGTACGAGGCATAACAGTAAAGAACCCACTATGCAATTTATGGTTTAACTGCTTGTCTTCTAATGTTAGTGAATGGCCACGTGTCTTTTTAATTTTGCTTTCACAGAAAAGTTTTATCCCTATTGTGGGGTCACCACTATAATATTTGTACATTGAAATCATAAGATTCATCGTGCTTCATAAACATGTTTAATTTTAGATCCTGTGGCACCATCACTGGCTTTCTGTGCTTCTCTATGCAATGAAAGAAGGTCATAGCTGATGTATGGGTCCAGCAAGATGATGTACAGCTTCCACAAAATAAAAAATCACAACACCCTGCTATGAACTTCTTCATTTGCATAAGAAGTAAGATATCTAGATAACATGCTCAAATCTTTATGATTTAGATGCTTTTTCATTTGTCAAAAAAAGTATGAAGATAGCAATGTAAACAAATCAGGTGTGCAGGAGATTAGATATTTTTGAGATATGACTTATCTGGAATTATTTTTGGGAAAAATACAATTTTTAAAGAACCATAATTGTGCTACTATTGCTTGTCTCCTAAAGTTAGTTCTTCAAGTGGTACATATCACTAATTGTACATAATTTTTTTTGGCTTGCCAAAGCATACAAAAACAGCTAATCAAACTTTGGCAACCCTGTCCAGCCCATCCAACCCCCCCCCCCCCCCAAAAAAAAAAAGCCATTCTAAAAGCCCCTAGTAATTGCTAAGGTCAATGCACTCCTCTGAGGTTAGATTCAGGCAAAAGCCAATGCAACTGGATGTCTATCACATTGTTGTCCACTTGGAGATGACATGATCCAGTCAATGCTGCACTGGCAAGCTAAAGCCCAGCTTTAAAATTGCTGGGCAGCTACAATGTATGCATGTAGCTAGCACCCCACCTTCCTTTCAGCAAGCACTCTGTTTGATTCAAGAATTTCAAGCATGTATTAGTCACATACAATTGTAGTGTGTGCACTTCTCACACATAGGTCACCTCGAACATTATGTAGCATATACATTTTCAAACAAATGAGTATGCTGGCTAAAACAATTTCAGATCATTATTATTGACTTAATAGATGTCAGATCTTTAAAAGCTTCAGACATATTTTGAACAGTTGAATTGAATTAGGTGTTTCTATGCCAATCAGCTCTGTCCGATTAGCACCAGTCATCTAAATGTTCATAAATGCTGGGTAAACTTAATTTGCACATTATCAAGTCAATAGATGAGCATAATATGAAATGAGTCCTTTTCTATGTCGCTTTTTTTTTAGAATAACATAGTTAGCTTTTGGATGTAGTTAGGAAGGATTATAATTCCTGCCAGGTTTTCATTGCTGTCTGTGACCTCATTGAGAAGATTGTGGCTCATTTCCTGTTCTGGAGACAGGTGTCATAAATGTGCACTGTGTCTCTTACATGCCTTTGCATAAACATACCACATCTAAATGATTGTTTTCAAAGATACAACGTTTACCTTAGGAATGATTAGTATCAATGTTAAAACTTGTGTTCTCCCTAGAAAAAAATATGCAGCATATGCAAATATGTAAATTATTGATAGAGTTTAGACTTTGTTTATGTGTAAGCTAGCAGGTAAGTGTGCTGGGGATCTTTCCCTCTTTTTTTTTTTTTATGTTGTTGTTCCGTGAAGTGCTCTGCACATGAGCACCCTAATAATGCTAGGTATACAATAAGATCTGAGTAGCTGTCATTTAATTTGTTGCAGGAAAACATATTTAAATGCATACAATCTTGAAGCATGGTTTGGCTATGAAGGCATGAGGTTGTGCAGCTCTGGAGCTCCACTTACACTATAGCTACAGCTCAGCCTGTAGCCCATACACTGACAGTCTTGCCTATTCCTTCTCCACGTGTGGTGAGTGACACTGCTCCCCCTTCATCTCCCCACTCTACTGCTTCTCAAGACTAGGGGTGTGACATATCAGACTTTGTAGGGGACAGAGATTTAAAGCAACATATCTGGTCCCTGCCTACTAAGAAGGACCTGGAACGTTTTGCCAGCAGAGTGGAGAGAGTTTTTAGGCAAGACATAGAACAACTTAAAGTCGATGTAAACCCAATTCATGAAATTTGAGCTGGGTACATATATCTGTAGTGTTTTCTTATCTCTCTCTCCAAAGCACTGAGTCCTGTGTTTTTCTTCTGTCCTGTAGCTCTGTTATCAGCCTGATAACTTTTGACAAGTTCTCAGACACAGGAGATAAAAACAACCTGAAATTGTGACTTGGAGGTTGCTATAAATAGATTAGCAGAGGGCGCTTGATTCAGAGCAGAGCTCTGCACATTACTTCCTTCCTTTGCCAATGTGGAGTGAGAGTGTGTGCCTTTCCTCCAATCAGCGTCTTGGCTGTATGCCAATAATCCACTCCCAGTGCTGAACAGGAAGAGAAATTCTGAAACACGATGTGCACTTTCTAAAGGATATATAAAGATGAAGACAGCAGATATACATGTAACACTTATGTAGGGAGAGTTGTTTCATATCTGTGTATCATCTGAGACTGTTCACTTCACTGGGTATATGTGAGGGTTTACATCCACTTTAAGACTGATACTACATGGCTGGGAGGCAGGCTAGAGACTTTGGAGCAGAAATTTGAGGAGACTCTCCCTTACATTTCTGTTTTAAGAGAGTGCATGGCTCAGGATTAGAAAATTCAGGCCTTGCTCTTTCAACTGGATGACTTTAAAAATCGCAGCAGATCGGCTAATATACGCATCTGAGGCCTACCCGAAGCTACAGCACCCAAGGACATTGTCCCTACTTTATGTGACATATTTCATGACATCCTTGAGTGGCCTGCCTCTGCCCCAGTCAAGATTGACAGGGCACTGCATCCTCCCTCTGAAGATCCAGATAGCCCTAGAGATATAATATGCAAGCTTCTTCTTCCCCTGAGAAATCTGCTTCCTGCCTTCCCCTGAGAAATCTTCTGCAAGAGACTGACCTACCCTTATCACAGCTACCTGTTGACCTCCTTCTATCCTGACCTGGCTTGCTTTTGGCTCTTCATACTTCATCTTAGTTTCTAAATTCCTGGTAAAGTATGTTTGGAGCCAGTCTGGATATGGTGGTCATAGCAGTGGCATTCTCGTATGCCTTTGGGGATCCTGCATTTGATGCCCTTGTTCCATGTTTTATGATTCATGTTTTACACTGACCGGTTTATACTGCTAGTCTGCTACGCTCTCTGGATGTGACTTTATTTAGAACATTTGATACCCTTGTTTTATATTATGCTACTCCATGGGTGTGAGCGGAGCGCAAGCTCCTACATGACCTTTGTACTGTACTGTTTCCCATATAAGCCTCACCTATCGAGGTGTATGCCCCTTGGGGGCGCTAGGCTTCGGCCTGGCAGCGTCTTCCCCTCGGGAGAGGTTCCTAGACTGGGCCTACAGCTGATTCTAATACTGGACTTGTTCCTGCTTGTCCGTAAATGGTTTTTTTTTTGCCTAATGTTTAGTTTTTTTCTTGATCTGTTTATTTGTTTTCCCTTTTTTCAGGATTTTTTTCAACGATACCATCACACCAAGAATGCTGGTACTACCTTGCCACCTGTCTGTTGCAATTGTTTAACATGGCTACATTTAAGGTAATCTCTTAGAAATGTTTGGGGTCTTTGCTCTCCTCATAAACACAGTCAATTTTGTCTCGAGTTGAAATGCTTGGGGGCCCAGGTACTATTTTTTGCAGAAAACTCATTTTACTCATGACTCTACGCCCAAACTACCCACTCATCTTTTCACTCATTGGTATCTCAGTTCTTCACCTATTACTAAATTGCAGGGTATGGCTATAGCAAATCATAAATCTTGCCCTTGCCAGCCCCTCGAACACTACATAGATATGTTTTCATAAAAGGGACTATTGCAGACCAGAAATTCACATTTGCAATGCTGTACGCCCCGAAAGCTCACCAACTTACATTCTTAGATTCAGTGCTTGATCACTTTGCGACCTTCAAGGAGGGCATTTTAATACTGGGGGGAGATTTTAATGTCAACCCAGAACCTTTATTAGATACATCACATCACCGCCCTACTCATTCCTATGCTTTTCTAAAGCACTTCAGGAAGGCTATGCAGGCCCACCTTCTAATAGATAGCTGGAGGGTGTTATACGCCAACAATAAAGACTTTAGCTACTACTCAAAGGTCCATGACGTTTACACACAAATTGATCTGCTGTACGTAGATCATTGTGCTTTAGAATTACTGCAGACCTCTACGACTGAGCCCATTACTATTTCTGACCATGCCCCAATATCAGTCACACTTTTAATTCCACAAGTAGCAAAGAGGGAATGGTCCTGGTGACTGAATGAAAATTTCACTGACGATGTTACTGTGGTTGCCAAAGTAACTGATACTCTTACCCGTTATTTTGCTGAAAACACTTCTGAGGAATTAAGTGAAGGGGCGGTGTGAGAAGGTCACAAGGTGGTGGTGAGAGGTGAGCTTATTTCTTTGGGCACTAATCTTAAGAAAGAAAGGCAAGCTGATTTTAAAAGGGTATTGACTGCTCTGCAGCAGGCCGGATTTTGGCACAAGCATCACGGGGCTCCGGATGACCTACAAACACTCATGGATCTCAGGGACCTTTTTTCTCATCTGTTAGACAAACGGGTCCTCAGACAGCTAAGTTACTTAGCTAATAAATACTATGAACATGGCAGCAAGTGCGGTCAGATGTTGGCCAGGGCTCTTCGGAAACGTAGAGCCACAACTTACTTACACAAGCTATGGGCTCCTACAGGGGATCTTGCCACTTATACTTCCAAGATTGCTTTGTTGTTCTGTGACTATTATGCCAAACTGTATATTCTTGATGCCTCACTTTCTTCAGAAGAGCGGGCCTCTAGGTAGGTGTGCATTCACGACTACTTAGTTTCTGCGGGGCTGCCATCTTTGACAGAGGAGCAGCAATCAACCTTGGAGTCTCCTATCACCTCTATGAAGGTAGCAGCTATAGTTAAATCTTTGCCTAATGGGAAAAGCCCTGGTCCTGATGGTGCTGATATATATAAATAACAAGTAATAAAGGGATGAATTCTTACCTTTCATGTAGAAAATGCTGCTAAAGATTTATAGTATACTTCTAAATAGGGATGAGCCGAACACCCCCCGGTTCGGTTCGCACCAGAACCTGCGAACGGACCGAAAGTTCGCACGAACGTTAGAACCCCATTGACGTCTATGGGACTCGAACGTTCGAAATCAAAAGTGCTCATTTTAAAAACTAATTTGCATGGTATTGTCCTAAAAAGGGTTTGGGGACCCGGGTCCTACCCCAGGGGACATGTATCAATGCAAAAAAAAACGGCCGTTTTTTCGGGAGCAGTGATTTTAATGATGCTTAAAGTAAAAAAAAAAAAAAAGTGAAATATTCCTTTAAATATCGTACCTGAGGGGTGTCTATAGTATGCCTGTAAAGTGACGCGTGTTTCCCATGTTTAGAACAGTCCCTGCACCAAATGTAATTTTTAAAGGAAAAAATCTCATTTAAAACTGCTTGCGGGTTTAATGTAATGTCGGGTCCTGGCAATATGGATGAAAATCAGTGAGACAAACGGCATGGGTACCCCCCAGTCCATTACCAGGCCCTTTGGGTCTTGTATGGATATTAAGGGGAACCCCTCTGAACAGCAGTATACAGGCGGTGCAAACAAGACAGGGACTGTAGGTTTGTTGTTAAGTAGAATCTCTTTGTAATTTTGAACGGGTACATTTTTAACGTGTTTAGCTCCAGCCAAAAAATCTTTTTTAAGCTTTTTGGAAAACATAGGGAAGGGTTATCACCCCTGTGACATTTGTTTTGCTGTCTTTCCTCCTCTTCAGAAGATTTCACCTCACTTTTTGTCCCAATGGATTGGAAAGCATCAGTGGAAAGGAGAAATGTTTTTCCCATATTAACTCTTACAGGAGAGAATTTCCCTTCCTAGGGGTAGATTTCATCTCACTTCCTGTTGTCTCCTTCCGTTTGCAAGTAGGAGTCGTTTGTAAGTTAGTTGTTTGAAAGTAGGGTCCTGCCCTATATACTCAGCAGAAATTTGGGCCTTAGGTGTTGCTGTGGCCACAACACTGTAAGCCCTCACAGGGCCCTGCTGTGAAATATTAGATCAAGAATTGTAATTACATGCCCCTGTTGAACAGGAGCTGAAAAATTAGGCCTTAGGCACTGGTGCTGGTGCCACAATACTGCAACCCCTCACAGACACTCTAGTTGGAATGCAGGAACGAGCCCTGCTGCAAAGTATTGCATCAAAAATTGTAATTACATGCCCCTGTTAAACAAGGGCTGAAAAATTGGGCCTTAGGCACTGGTGCTGGTACCACAACACTGCAACCCCTCACAGACACTCTAGTTGGAACGCAGGAACGAGCCCTGCTGCAAAGTATTGCATCAAAAATTGTAATTACACGCCCCTGTTAAACAGGGGCAGAAAAAATGGGCCTTAGGCACTGGTGCTGGTGCCACAACACTGCAACCCCTCACAGACACTCTAGTTGGAACGCAGGAACGAGCCCTGCTGCAAAGTATTGCATCAAAAATTGTAATTACACGCCCCTGTTAAACAGGGGCAGAAAAAATGGGCCTTAGGCACTGGTGCTGGTGCCACAACACTGCAACCCCTCACAGACACTCTAGTTGGAACGCAGGAACGAGCCCTGCTCAAAGTATTGCATCAAAAATTGTAATTACACGCCCCTGTTAAACAGGGGCAGAAAAAATGGGCCTTAGGCACTGGTGCTGGTGCCACAACACTGCAACCCCTCACAGACACTCTAGTTGGAATGCAGGAACGAGCCCTGCTGCAAAGTATTGCATCAAAAATTGTAATTACACGCCCCTGTTAAACAGGGGCAGAAAAAATGGGCCTTAGGCACTGGTGCTGGTGCCACAACACTGCAACCCCTCACAGACACTCTAGTTGGAACGCAGGAACGAGCCCTGCTCAAAGTATTGCATCAAAAATTGTAATTACACGCCCCTGTTAAACAGGGGCAGAAAAAATGGGCCTTAGGCACTGGTGCTGGTGCCACAACACTGCAACCCCTCACAGACACTCTAGTTGGAATGCAGGAACGAGCCCTGCTGCAAAGTATTGCATCAAAAATTGTAATTACACGCCCCTGTTAAACAGGGGCAGAAAAAATGGGCCTTAGGCACTGGTGCTGGTGCCACAACACTGCAACCCCTCACAGACACTCTAGTTGGAATGCAGGAATGAGCCCTGCTGCAAAGTATTACATCAAAAATTGTAATTACACGCCCCTGTTAAACAGGGGCTGAAAAATTGTGCCTTAGGCACTGGTGGTGGCGCCCAGAACCAAAAATGTTCTTACAAGCTATCAGCGTGATGATTGAGGAGGAAGAGGATAATTACTCAGGGATAGTCACTCAGCATCAGCATAGGCAGTCTTTGAAGGGATCTGAGATTTCAAAAAAAATTATTCGGTTACATCAGCATCAGGTGCTTGGTAGCTGGTGGTGATCCAAGACTGATTCATTTTTATGAAGGTCAGTCGATTGACCGAGTCAGTGGACAGACGCACCCTGTGATCAGTTACCACGCCTCCAGCAGCACTGAATGTGCGTTCCGAAAGAACGCTGGATGCAGGACAGGCCAGTAGCTCAATTGCATACTGTGCAAGCTCTGGCCAGTGATCCATCCTCAAGACCCAGTAACCCAGAGGATTTTCGGTGGGAAAGGTGTCCAAGTCTGATCTTGCCCCTAGGTATTCCTGCACCATGTAAAACAGACACTGGCGATGGTTGCTGGAACCGATCATACCTTGGGGCTGCGGACCAAAAAATTGTCTGAACGCATCGGTCAGACAGCCACCTTCTCCACCGCTCCTTCTTTGACTGACCGAAGCCTCAGCAACACGTTGTCCAGAAACAGGAGTTTGTAACCTCCCAGTCTCTGGGAACGCGTTGCACAGACCTTTCTGCAAGGCCTCCCGAAGATGTTTCATCCTCTGCTCCCTCTGCGATGGCAAGATAAGGTCCGCAACCTTACCCTTGTAACGTGGATCAAGGAGGGTTGCCAGCCAGTATTGGTCCTTCTCCTTGATACCACGAATACGAGGATCCTTACGCAGGCTTTGCAGGATCAGGGAGGCCATGCAGCGTAGGTTTGCTGAGGCATTCGGTCCGGAGTCCTCTGGGTCACTAAGGACGACATGGTCTGCAGCCACCTCCTCCCAGCCACGTACAAGTCCATGTGTTTCTTGGGACTGATCCCTTAAAGACTGTTGCTGATGCTGAGTGCCAGGCTCCACCTCCATACTGACACAATCTTCCTCCTCCTCCTCCTCCTCCTCCTCGTCCTCTTCCTGTGTGATCGGCGGGCACGCAGGAACACTGTCTGGATAAAGGGGGCCTTGAGAGCTAAGGAAGTCCTCCTTTTCCTGCCTCTGTTCTGCCTCAAGTGCCCTGTCCATTATTCCACGCAGCGTGTGCTCCAACAGGTGGACAAGGGGGACAGTGTCACTGATGCATGCACTGTCACTGCTCACCATCCTCGTGGCCTCCTCAAATGGTGACAGGACAGTGCATGCATCCCTGATCATGGCCCACTGGCGTGGAGAAAAAAAAACAAGCTCCCCTGACCCTGTCCTGGTGCCATAGTCGCACAGGTACTCATTGATGGCCCTCTGCTGCGTGTGCAGCCGCTGCAGCATGGCCAACGTTGAGTTCCACCTGGTGGGCATGTCACAGATTAGGCGGTTCTTGGGCAGGTTAAACTCCTTTTGGAGGTCCGTCAGACGAGCACTGGCATTATATGACCGGCGGAAATGCACACAGACTTTCCTGGCCTGCCTCAGGACATCCTGAAAGCCCGGGTACCTGCCCAAGAACTGCTGCACCACCAAGTTAAGGACGTGAGCCAAACAGGGCACATGGGTCATTTGTCCCTGTCGGAGGGCAGAGAGGAGGTTGGTGCCATTGTCGCAAACCACCATTCCTGCCTTAAGTTGGCGTGGCGTCAACCACCTCTGAACCTGCCCCTGCAGAGCTGACAGAACCTCTGCCCCAGTGTGGCTCCTGTCCCCCAAGCACACCAGCTCAAGCACCGCATGGCATCTTTTGGCCTGCGTACTTGCGTAGCCCCTTGAACGACTACGGAGCACCGCTGGTTCCGAGGAAGAGGCCATGGAGGAAGAAGAAGAGGAGGGGGTGGAGGAGAGAGGTGTGTCACAATCATTAGCATTTTGGAGGCGTGGTGGCGGAACAACCTCCAACACTACTGCACCTTGTCCTGCATCCTTCCCAGCTGCCAGCAGAGTCACCCAATGCGCCGTGAAACTTAGGTAACGTCCCTGTCCATGCCTGCTGGACCATGAGTCAGCGGTAATATGCACCTTACCGCTGACCGCCCTGTCCAGCGAGGCATGGACATTGCCTTCCACATGCTGGTAGAGAGCCGGAATCGCCTTCCGTGAGAAAAAGTGGCGTTTGGGTACCTGCCACTGAGGAACCGCACATTCCACAAACTCACGGAAGGGGGCAGAGTCTACCAACTGAAAAGGCAGCAGTTGAAGTGCTAGCAATTTTGCCAAGCTAGCATTCAACCGCTGGGCATGTGGATGGCTGGGAGCAAACTTCTTTCGGCGGTGCAGCAGCTGGGGCAGGGAAATTTGCCTGGTACAATCTGATGTCGGTGTACCAAAATCAGATTGCCCACAAGTACTTGGCTGTGACACACCTAATTCTACACCTTCATTCCTCTCAGTGCAGGTCTCAGAGAGGACTGAAGGTCTAGTGGGGTTGGAAATCTCAGCTGATGAGGAGCAAGGAGAGGTCCTCTTTGTTCTTTGGTGTGGGTCTTTTAGATACGCTTGCCAACGAACTGCATGGCAGGTCAACATATGTCTGGTCAAGCATGTGGTACCCAAGCGGGAGATGTTTTGGCCACGCGAGATATGCTTGAGACATATGTTGCAAATAGCAGCGGTGCGATCTGATGCACTCATCTCAAAAAAGGCCCACACCAAAGAACTTTTTGAATAACGCGCAGAGACTGCAGCGCCCTGCACATGTGGAGCTTTGGGGTGTGATGCAGTCAATGTGCTGCCCTTAGGCTGGCCCCTGGAGGGCATCCTGCCTCGTTGGTGATGTGCCGCCTCCTCCTCCTCCTCCTCTCTCCTATCAGGCACCCACGTTGAGTCAGTGACCTCATCATCCCCTCCCTCCTCATCACTGGAGCAAACCTGGCAGTATGCTGCAGCAGGGGGAGCATGACTGCCAGATTGCTGTCCTTCTTGGGCACCCCCTCTGTCCGTGCTCATGTTACTGCCTTCATCGAGCTCAGTATCATCATCAGAGCCTTCCAAACGCTGGGCATCCTCCTGGAGCATGTACCCAACACTGTGGTCAAACAGTTGGAGGGACTCCTCAGGAGGACATGGTGGGGCTAGGGAAGGAGTCACTGATGACATTGAGCCGAGGGAAGAGGCCGCTGCTTTGCCAGACAAAGTACCCTGGACATGGGTGAGAGAGGATGAGGAGGATGAGGACGGCTTGGTCATCCACTCGACCAAGTCTTCCGCATGTTGCGGCTCAACATGGCCAGCTGCCGAAAAAAAGGCCAAGCGTGTCCCATGGCCACGTGCTGATGAGGATGCACCGTCTCCACGACCAGCACTAGACACAGAGCCTGCTTGCCCTCTCTTATTGGCTTGTGACTGTCTGCCTCTCCTTCTTGGCCTTCCAGACATACTAATGGCCTGTAGCTGCACTAAGCTGGGATATATATATATATATATATATATATATATATATATATATATGTACTGATACTGCAGCTAGCAAAATCAACTGCCTGCCTGTAGTATGAGAACACCACCAACCTTCTACAGGTAGCTTTAGCTGAACACTGTGAGGTGGACGCACCCCACTAAATTTTAGGTTTAGCTGAACACTGTGAGCAGGACGCACTGCACTAACTGTAAATAGTCTAGCTGCCTGACTGTGGTACTAATAGGATCAAAAGAACACCAGCAATTTTCTTCAGGTAGCTGTATTTACTGTAACAAGACAAGCCTGCCTGTCAGTAAGAGGATAACAGAAACGGATCTAGCTGAACACTGTGAGCAGGACGCACCCCACTAGCTTGTAGGTTTAGCTGAACACTGTGAGGTGGACGCACCCCACTAACTTGTAGGTTTAGCTGAACACTGTGAGCAGGACGCACCCCACTAACTTGTAGGTTTAGCAGAACACTGTGAGCAGGACGCACTGCACTAACTGTAAATAGTCTAGCTGCCTGACTGTGGTACTAATAGGATCAAAAGAACACCAGCAATTTTCTTCAGGTAGCTGTATTTACTGTAACAAGACAAGCCTGCCTGTCAGTAAGAAGATAACAGAAACGGATCTAGCTGAACACTGTGAGCAGGACGCACCCCACTAGCTTGTAGGTTTAGCTGAACACTGTGAGGTGGATGCACCCCACTAACTTGTAGGTTTAGCTGAACACTGTGAGCAGGACGCACCACACTAACTTGTAGGTTTAGCAGAATACTGTGAGCAGGACGCACTGCACTAACTGTAAATAGTCTAGCTGCCTGACTGTGGTACTAATAGGATCAAAAGAACACAAGCAATTTTCTTCAAGTAGCTGTATTTACTGTAACAAGACAAGCCTGCCTGTCAGTAAGAAGATAACAGAAACGGATCTAGCTGAACACTGTGAGCAGGACGCACCCCACTAACTTGTAGGTTTAGCAGAACACTGTGAGCAGGACGCTCTACACTAAATGTAAATAGTCTAGCTGCCTGACTGTGATACTAATAGGATCAAAAGAACACCAGTAATTTTCTTCAAAATACTGTAACAAGACAAGCCTGCCTGTCAGTAAGAAGATAACAGGAACGGATCTAGCTGAACACTGTGAGCAGGACGCACTGCACTAAATGTAAATAGTCTAGCTGCCTGACTGTGGTACTAATAGGATCAAAAGAACACCAGTAATTTTCTTCAAAATACTGTAACAAGACAAGCCTGCCTGTCAGTAAGAAGATAACAGGAACGGATCTAGCTGAACACTGTGAGCAGGACGCACTGCACTAAATGTAAATAGTCTAGAAGATAACAGGAACGGATCTAGCTAAACTGAATACAGTGTATATATATATATATATGCAACACCTGGGATGCATATATATAGACAATACACTTTAAGTGCAGCTAACTGACTGACTGTCCTGCCTAATCTAGCTAACTCAAATGAAATTACACTGTCTCTCTCTCTCTCTCTATTTCTCAGCACACCGGAACACACTGCACAGGGCCGCCGTGCAGGCGGCCTTATATAGTGTGGGGCGTGTACTAAATCCCCTGAGCCATAATTGGCCAAAGCCTCCTTGGCTTTGGCCAATTACGGCTCTCTGTTAAGGCGGCGCTGTGATTGGCCAAGCATGCGGGTCATAGTGCATGCTTGGCCAATCATCAGCAAGCAATGCACTGCGATGCCGCAGTGAATTATGGGCCGTGACGCGCCACACGAATTTGGCGCGAACGGCCCATATCGTTCGCAATTCGACGAACGATCGAACAGCCGATGTTCGAGTCGAACATGGGTTCGACTCGAACACGAAACTCATCCCTACTTCTAAATATAGGTCCACATTAATACTTTCTAGTTTTATTCAGTTTTCAGTAACATTCTATTATTGTGCAGCTGAAAGTTTTTACATAATAAAGTAGTCTGTTTGAAAACTAAGTTAAAATCACCCGTTTTCCCTCAGTAGTATATTAATCTACAGAAATAATTAACTTTTAAATCATTTTTCAATTCTAGATAAAATTTAATAATGACTACTTGGTCATAATAACATTTTTATGCATCATTAGCATAAAGTGTAATGTGGCTGCCATAGTTGTACAAGGTTATTATAACCCTTAATTGAGTAGGTACAGCATCTTTTTTTTCATTTCATATTAATACATAAGAAGGAATATAATATAGGCATGGACTGTGAATAGACTTCTATAGAATTTTTTTATATTTTTATAAGCAATAATTAATTGGAAGAAAAAAATGCAGATAAACAGGGATAAAAATCACAACAGTATCTAAAAACAAGTTTGTGTTTTGTACCAGTTAATTGTGGTTTTCAATTAAAGAAAACAGGTTATTCTTAGTTTTATTGAACTTGAACTTTATTAAGCTAGTAATGAAAGTCATTTGGAATACACTGTTTCATAACAAGAATAACTGAGTAGCTTCAACACACTTAAAGCGTATCTATAAAGTTAAAGGACCATGACTTTAATTGCTGCAACTGAGCTCTTCTCTATCAGGTAAAACTTTATTTCCATAGCTTATTAGAAGTGTGAAATTTCACATTCATCAAAGAATTATTTAAAATTAAGCATATTGTTTTCAGAGCAGATCAGGATCGCATAATAGTAGGGAGGTCTTAAATAGTAAAGGGGTCTTCTAAGGCACAGATAAAATCTGATCATTTTTGCAGCTGATCCTTCCAGAATGTATCTATCTTAACTTTCATGATTGTTGCTTAAATATCAAAGAATGAGAGATAAAAAACTATGTTCAGTATCCCTCCCTCAACGCACACAGAGAAAATATTGATAAAACAATAGTCAGCAGCTGCTATACTAAAATGAGATGCATCAAATATACGTCAAAGAAAAATTTCTAAAACATTAGCAGCGCTAGTGCAAAAATAGCAAATATTTAAAAATATCAAGGAAATTGCTTAAGAGTTCACTTAAACAAAGTATCAAATGGTGATCCACTCATTGATTCTTTGATATTTGTGTTTTTACTACCAACAGCAGCCATGGATGTGGTATTAAATAGGAAAAAGGGCGTTGCTACGCAGCTATCTACAGAGTCGGCTTATCCTCGTCTGTCCTTCCCAGGAACACTGTGGGAGTGGTGAGAGGTTGGAGGGGAATGCATGACTGACATAGTATTGATGTTACATGCCCTTATATTATGCAAACATTGTGAGTGTTTTTTTGTGAGATAATTTTAAATTAATAAATAATTGTTGTACTGGATTACGCTATGTTGATTTTTTTATCTATTGCTTGCAATGAGCAAAATACAGATGAAAAGTACAATGAACAGCGATTATCCCTTTGATTGATAAGCGTGTTAATTAGCAGGATCTGGTAAGTGGATTACCTACAGGGCTGTGGCACAAGTGGTGTGGTGATGGAGACTTGGGATCGCTGCTAATATTTTCTTCCATCGTATAGTTTATACTCACCTGCTTTTTCTTATTGGACTTTCACTGAGTGGATCACCATTTGATACTTTGTTTAAGTGGACTCTTAAGCAATTTCATTGATATTTTTAAATATTTGCTATTTTTGCACTAGCGCTGCTAATGTTTTAGAAATTTTTCTTTGACTTATATTTGATGCATCTCATTTTAGTATAGCAGCTGCTGACTATTGTTTTATCAATATTTTCTCTGTGTGCGCTGAGGATACTGAACATAGTCTTTTATCTTTCATTCTTTGATATTTGTGTTTTTATTACCGACAGCAGCCATGGATGCGGTTCAATTTATTAGTAACCGGTCAATCAATTTAGATTCTGTATTTACTACTGATATAACACCGGTAGATTATGTGGATCATAGTCAGTTATTATCAACACTGGGGTACACATTAGAAAAGCAAATACGTACCTGGTGGGATATATGCACCTTTGAGCAATATTTAAAAGATAATATCATTATGAGAAGCCTCAGGTGGGAGGTAACCCCACAGGATGGCTTAATTGATGAAGGATCTATGAGTGAATGGCTCAATTTCTTCAACGGTGTAGGCTTTAAACTACAACAGCTTGTATTAAAAAGGAAAAAGGGCATTGCTACTCAGCTATCTGCAGAGTCAGCTTATCCTCGTCTGTCATTCCCGGGAACACAGCGGGAGTGGTGAGAGGTTAGAGGGGAATGCATGACTGACATAGTATTGATGTTACATGCCCTTATATTATGCAAATATTGTGAGTGTTTTTTTGTGAGATAATTTTAAATTAATAAATAATTGTTGTACTGGATTACGCTATGTGGAATTTTTTTATCTATTGCTTGCAATGAGCAAAATAAAGTTGAAAAATCCAGTGAACAGTGATTATCCCTATCCCTATCCCGATCGTCTAGTTTATACTCACCTGCCTTTTCTTAATGGACTTTCACTGAGTGGATCACCATTTGATACTTTGTTTAAGTGGACTCTTAAGCAATTTAATTGATATTTTTAAATATTTGCTATTTTTGCACTAGCGCTGCTAATGTTTTAGAAATTTTTCTTTGACATATATTTGATGCATGATTGTTGCTTTACCTTAAAAGTATACAGTGTCAAACATGAAAAGTATGAGATACAGTCTCCGTAATGTGTTTATTTTTTTGTCTTTGATTTAGTTGATTTGGTTTATTTCTCTCCTGGTTACCCTAACATAGTTGCCAGTTTCCTTATCTCCTGAATGCACTTGTGCTTCCTGTTGCCTTCTTTTTATATACTGAAGCTCCACAACATGCTCAGTAAAAAAAGGAGGTTAAATACCTTATAATTGCAATTAGGTTTTATAACCTTTTATTATATACGTGACAAGATGTGAGTGATCAGGTTTATTTACAAGGGTTGGCACCCCATATCAACCATAAGAGAACAAACCTTCAAACAATATGCACATGATAGCAAAGACAAAGAGACATGAGGCTGGGGGATAAGTTTAAGAAAAGTGCTTTTGTAAAGATAATCTGTTATGTTAAGGCTAATGTTCAGCAGGCCACTGCTTATCTACTGCAATAAGTATTTGATTTGATGCATACTATTGCAGTATTGAGCCTGGATTGTCTTCAGGAAAGATTTACAGGATTTTGATTTTTTCTTTTTAATACATTTTTTTTTAGAGCTAGAGAAAATGGATACACATGGAAACCATTTCAGTTTCAACTGCAGAACTGATAAGTTTATAACTTTTGTAAGTTTGCAAAAATAAGTATACTGTCTATAAACAGTATCTACTCCCGTGCATCAGGTTCAAAATTGTAAAGTCAACAAATATAAAGTGCAATTTTCCTAAACAGTATTCTATTTCAACTTTCTCATTTTGTTCAGTCCAAATATAGCAGAAATAAACCCTCTCTAGCAGTAAAGGTAATGAATCATCACTGATGTTCTTTTTCTATTGTAAGAGATATGGTCAATACAGAGAGACACCAGATTTTTGAATTTTTAAAGTGTTACAAGCCATATGTGTAACAATTGGCCTTTTGAGGAATCTTACATCAAATGTACCTTATCCACTTTTAATATCCATTTGATCACAAGGACTTATTATACTTAGGACAGAACAGGGAGAGTTGGGCACACCCACCAAATGTGGGTAAAGGTGCCTGGGGTCATTCTGCATATCCAGCATAATGGAAAAGTTTTGGTGTCCTCCTGTCTACTTAGGTGCACTGGGACTCGATACCACTGAGCTAGGAGTCTAAAATTGACTCTCTAATACATGAATATTAATGGAAGAGGTGTGAATTAAAAGAAGCTTTTTGGATTGGTGTTCATCAGAGAACGTATGGAATAATTTCTGTTTCCAGTGGCCAAGTAGTCTAGGAGATTCACATGGGAAGCAATTAGAAGCATTTTTCCACAACAATGAAATGCCATGGTGGGATCCTATTGTGAGCAATAAGATTTTCCTTCTCAAGTTAGGAGTCTAAGTAACACAACGGTTATGGAAGGCTTTTGATGAAATTATAGTGTCAGAAACGTTTACTAGAATCTGGAGGTGTATATCCCCATTAATCTCTTACTTCTGAGAGGTGAATGACCTTGTTACTGCTTGTCACATGATGTTGTCTTATACCATGTGACAAGATTGGTTGTAGATCAAAATGAGTTTATAAGCCTGGAAGAAATTGGAGATTTTCCATAAGGGACATAAGAGAGGAGTTTTGTTGCCAGTTATGGCATGGCCTGACCAAGTCCAAAATTCTAAGTGTAGTAACTGTTGTAGGGACCAGATTCCGAGGGATTTGTGTGTCCAGAACAATATACTAGTTGTACAAGTTTTTGGCCTGCCAGAGATTCCGCAACATTTCCCATTGTTTTTCAATTCCAATAAGTTCGGATAAGTTCAATCTAAAGTTTTATTAAGTAGTAATGTTAAGTAATGTTTTATAACATCTGAGAAGCCCCCGACTCCATTAAAGTGGTTCTAAAGGCTGAAGGTTTTTTACCTTCATGCATTCTATACATGAAGGTAAAAAACCTTCTGTGTGCAGTGGGCTCCCCAAATCCGTACTCGATATCCCTCCGATTCAGAGATGTTCATGATAACCTCGGCTGTCCCGGGACTCTCCCTCCCTGTCAATCACAGCCAGTGAGCCAATAAGGAGAAAGTGGGGGATGGGGCCCAGCCACGGCTCTATGTGTCTTACGGATGCATAGAGCAGCGGATGGGAACAAGCATGCAGCAGAGTTGAATGGGCGGTGAGAGATCGCCATTAATTAACCTTTGATGTAAGCTGTTCATAGAGAGCCATGATTCTGGATAGTATTTAGAGCCCAAGCCAATGTGCATTAAAATCATGAGCATGAAGTACCAGTAAACAAAGCTGATTAATGAGATCAATAACTTTAAGCGCATAGGACAGTGTAACTAAAACATAAATGGATCACGCATAGGCAGTATGTAAACAGTTCATAAGTCCATAGAAAGGGATGATGAGGTGAAGGCGGCAGCTGTCCTCAGAGAAAGCCAACTCTGTATATGAAATAGAAAGGGAAAAAACAAAGAAAACGCCACCTAAGTGCTGTATTAAAAGCAGGGTTTAATGGCATGGTACATAAAATCACTCACAAGATGAAGTAAAAACATGAGCTCATCTGTAGTCTGATGGTCCAGGTAACTCCTAGTATGACACCCAAGCATGGTTGGGTTGGTTAAGGGTCCACAGCGTGTCCTGTGTCCACCAGGAAGACAACCGGAACCAGTGTGGAATGCAAGGAAGTGACGTCACAGACAAGGGGGAGACATCTGGAAGAGCTGTTACAGTCAGACAAGACAGGCAGGCAGGCTATGCACTCAGAGCATCAGCTCCTTCTACAAGCCTGGAGTGGCAGTGTTCTGGGGGAACTATTTATCTGAATGTCTCCGCTGTGGGACAACAGGTTCTAACGTGGACACCTGGTGTTACTGGTCACATAGAAACTGCATGAGATAATAATATATCATATATCAAGTGGATAAAAGAGAACAAAGGAGCATAACTTGGTGGCTTTTACATTGGATTATTACTTATCAAAACATTTATGGTGTAAAAAATGTCAAATATTAAATATGGAATACATTTAAAAAAAGGGGGACATGTTTTAAAAAACATTCTAAATGATGTTTAAAATAAGATAAGAAAATGCAGAAATGGATAGACCAAAAAAGGACCTAAGCAAGGGATCTGAGGAGCAAATATATAGACGTATATTTTATATATGCTGGACATGCATGTATCTGATATATCTTTGTTAATGGCTTCTATTGCATCAGAGGTATTCTTGAGTCGGAGGCAATGCCTAAGTCTAACAGACATAATAAGTATTTTAAGATATCAGCATGCCTGTTGTTAGGCACAGTATAGGACTCATCTGGGCAGATATTATATTGGTAACAGTGAAGAAAGGTATTGCTATATCTTCTGAGGAATAGATTATTTCTTTATAATTGTTTTAATGCAGGGAATATATGTCCTAAATCATGGGTGTCTTAAAACTGTGGCTAACAGCCTTCCATGTTTGCCTGCCACATAGTTTTTAGGACTTATCCTATGGAGTGTTCTTTAAGTGTGAGTTTCTAATTTTCACTTTTGGGAGAGTCTAAGGTCTGACAAATGTCTCTTAGCTAGAATTTTCTTGCAAAGGATCTAAGCATAGATAATTACATTTTTGAGGGTGGTACAGAGCTGTTGTCAAGCTTGACCTCAGGAAAAGATATAGGAATGTGGAGAATAGGACACTCTCGATGACAAGGAGATTTTAACAAACAGTACATGACTGGCTCTTGAAATGTGATTAATGCACCACAGCATCATTTCAGAAGAGGGAAGCACACTCTATAGGAAAAACAAAGCAGAGAAAAAGGCATTTCTAAGGGCAGTAATAAAACAATTAAATGACAAGGAAGAGTTTAAAACACTTACAAGATGGAAGCTCCAGCCGACCAGTATGGATGAGCCGAACACCCCTCTATTCGGTTCGCACCAGAACATGCGAACAGGCAAAAAATTATTGCGAACACCGTTAAAGTCTATGAGACTCAAACATGAATAATCAAAAGTGCTAATTTTAAAGGCTTATATGCAAGTTATTGTCATAAAAAGTGTTTGGGGACCTGGGTCCTGCTCCAGGGGACATGTATCAATGCAAAAAAAAGTTTTAAAAATGGCCATTTTTTCATGAGCAGTGATTTTAATAATGCTTAAAGTAAAACAATAAAAGTGTAATATTCCTTTAAATTTCGTACCTGGGGGGTGTCTATAGTATGCCTGTAAAGGGGCGCATGTTTCCCGTGTTTAGAACAGTCTGACAGCAAAATGACATTTCAAAGGAAAAAAGTCATTTAAAACTACTCGCGGCTATTAATGAATTGTCGGTCCGACAATAGAAATAAAAGTTAATTGATAAAAACGGCATGGGATTTCCGCACAGGGGAACCCTGAACCAAAATTAAAAAAAAAAATGGCATGGGGTCCCCCCTAAATGCCATACCAGGCCATTCAGTTCTTGTATGGATATTAAGGGGAACCCCATGCCAAAATTGAAAAACAAAATGGCGTGGGGTCCCCCAAAAATCCATACCAGACCCTTTTCCAAGCATGCAACCTGGCAGGCTGCAGGAAAAGAGGGGGGGCGAGAGAGCACCCCCCCTCCTGAACTGTACCAGGCCACATGCCCTCAACATTGGGAGGGTGCTTTGAGGTAGCCCCCAAAGCACCTTGTCCCCATGTTGATGAGGACAAGGGCCTCATCCCCACAACCCTTGGCCAGTGGTTATGGGGGTCTGCGGGCGGGGGGGCTTATCGGAATCTGGAAGCCCCCTTTAACAAGGGGACCCTCAGATCCCGCCCCCCTGTGCGAAATGGTAATGGGGTACAAAAGTACCCCTACCATTTCACAAAAAAAGTGTCAAAAATGTTAAAAATTACAAAAGACAGTTTTTGACAATTCCTTTATTTAAAGTCTTCTTCTTTCCATCTTCTTCGGGTCTTCTTCCTTCCTTCTTCCTTCGGTTTCTTCCTCCATCTTCTTCTTCCTCTGGTTCTTCCACCAATCCTCTGCTTCTTGCTCTAGTATTCTCGTCCGGCATCTTCCTCCGCGGCATCTGCTTCCCTGTTTCGTTCTTGGGCCGCTCCGCATCCATGGGAGGCTCCCGCTGTGTGACGCTTCTCTTCTTCTGACACTTCTTATATAAAGGAGGGCGGGGCCACCCGGTGGCTCCGCCCCCCTCTGACACACGGGGCCTTCCCTATGGCTTTCCCCTTGACCTCAGAGGGGGGCGGGGTCACCCGTTACATAACCGTTACGATCCATCTTGGATCAGAGACACAGTGTTTACCATCGCTGGTTGGCTGGAACTTCCACCTGCAGCTGTCTTTACCCCCAGGAGGCATTCCACTGGACGTTATGGATTCATTAGTATGCCCATTTTTCACTTCCATCTTATAAGTGTTTTTAACCCTTCCTTGTCATTAAAGTGTTTTATTATTGCACTTAGAAGTGCCTTCTTCTCTGCTTTGTCAAGAAAAGATATTCCTATTATTCCAGCTGCCTTTATCTACCATTTCACATTTTGTTTTTACTGAAGATGACACTTGCTTATGTGCTTTTCATTATTTTTGGTTAGAATTGTCCTGGATCATGACATGCTAAATTCTTAGATAGAAGTATTCTTTAACTGTTTCCGGACTGCCCACCATACATATACTGGGACAGGGTGGCCTGGATGCACAAAATCACAGACCTGTATGTTATTTTGTGCATGCGGTGTAGGGGGTGCATGTGTCCCACCAGAGCGCCACTCCCACTGTGATAGAACACAGTGAGAGACAATCAGCAGCTGTGATGGCTGCCGCGACCCGCCGATCATTCACAGGAAACACAGAGCAATGGTGTTCCTGTATAAACAAACCACACCGCTGATCTGTCAGTAAGGAACAGAGAGATCTTCTGTTTCAGCTAAGCTGAAACACGATCTCTGTTTTCCTTCAGTCTACCTTAGGACACACTTAACCCCTTGATCGCCCCCTTGCGTTAACCCCTTCCCTGCCTGTGTGATTTATACAGGCAAAAAGTGTCACTTAAGGTCAGATTTACCAGCCACAATGTCACAGTCCCGCTAAAAATCACTGATCACCGCCATTACTAGTAAAAAATTAAAAAAATATAAATAAATCTATCTCATAGTTTGTAGGCACTATAACTTTTGTGCAAACCAATCAATAAACGCTTATTGGTATTTTTTTTACCAAAAATTTATAGCAGAATACATATTGGCCTACTGATGAAGAAATTACATTTTTTAAATTTTTTTATTGGGAATGTTTTACAGCAGAAATGAAAAAATATTGTTTTTTAATTTAAAATTGATGCTCTTTTTTTGTTTATAGTGCAAAAAATGAAAACCACAGAGGTAATCAAATACCATCAAAAGAAATCTCTATTTTGGGGGGGGGGGAGTACACTTTTATTTGGGTACAGCATTGCATGACCGTGCAATTGTCAGTTAAAGCAACGCAGTGCCGTATTGCAAAAAAATGGCCTGGTCAGGAAGTGTGTAAAACCTTCTGAAGTGGTTAAATGGCACAAAATACCATTACAGAATACATACATGGTAATAAGACCATTGCTTCTCATAGCAAAGTGTATATTTCTTTAAATAAAGGCATCAGGGGTTGGCAAAAGACTAGAGTTTCACTTTAATTAGTTTAACTAAAACATGTTTTTAAAAATGACCAAAAGTATGTTTAGTTAAATATAGTATACTGTATTTATTACATAGAATGTTTTGGGCAAAAGTAAAATATGACTTGATTCACATTATGAAGGGGTTTTATGTCTTTACTCTATGTACTGTACACTGGGTCAAAAACAAATCTGTGCATGTCAGTTGGAAAGTGTGAGTAGATAACATTTCTGTCGCCCTTGCTGTGTTTTTTGCTGAACACTGCAGGCTCTGAAAAATGTTTACCAGACATGTGCATCTTTCACAAGAAGTTTAATGTTTGAAATCTTCATTTTTAAACAATCTGACAAATAAATATAGACATACAGTATTATTTATTTTTCGACAAAGGCAATAGGCTGAAAAAGTTCTAGAAAAGTAGCATAATTCTTCAAGTAGAGAAAAGAGGGAGCTACTTAATAAGCTAATATCAAATGTTAACACGGAGTTATGTGCAAAGGGAAAATCAGAGAAACATTGTTGGTCATCATATTAATGTCTTGTGCATCTAACATGGAGATAGGAGTCACTCTTCTACTAAATTTAAAGGGGTTTATCTTGGTTAGGAGGTAAATATCTGTCTCTACTTGGATTATGAACGGATTTAAAGTGTAACTACAGACAATTTTTTATTTTCCATTTTGGACAAGGGAGGGTTATAACCCATTAGGTTTTTTTTTACCATCTATGTCTCTCATACAGGATATTTCCTTTTGCTTCCTGTCTCATAGCCTAAACAGGAAGTGAGAGGAAATAACTCCAAAGTGAGGGAATCCTGGTGTGTCACCAAGGTCAGAACTAGTGTCTCTATTGGAAGAGTTCCCCTCTATTTGATAAATCAAAATAAATGCTGTACTACCACCTAAAAAAACCATAAATCATATAAACATAACTCATATGAAACTACCATATGAAAGAACAAGTGTCTACAATCCTATGATATACGGCTATATATCAAGCGTTATTGTATGTTATGCAGAAGAAATGGATAACATATAAATGGAATAAAAAAAAATTAAGATAAACATTTTTGTGTATGTAGCACTGGTAGATTTCTAATCTACCGCTTATATGTAAATTTAGTGGGTCATTTGTTCTGTACATAGTTTAGAATTAATCTATGGCTAAATTAGCCTCTGTTCCAGCATTGACTGTGTTGCATGCAGTTCCACACTGTTGCCTGTAAGTGTCATTGTCACTATGGGTCGGTGTTGGAAAGCAACAAGCTGAAGTATATTGAGTGCTCTTCTTTCCCAGAGGTAACTCGGCAGAGGTGGTCCAGTGTTATGCATGCTGGGAGAGGGTACTTAAGGGGCAGATGCCATTTTCTTTCTCTTTCACCTGCTGGCCCTCCTGGCCTAAAGGTATGTGACAGGAAGTTCTACTTCATGGCCCTCCACGCCAGATGGCTGAGATGCTGCAGCCGTGCAGGTAGGCCCAGAAGCCTGTCTGGGGCCTACTACTGTGGAGATGGTCCTGTGCTGTCTGTCCTGCGGGAAGAAGCCGGACAATTGAGAAGACCCAGGGGAGGACCCATCTTTGGAGAGGACCATGCAGAATGCTGGTGTCTCAAAAGGGGCCTGGTGACTCAATTGGAGGATGCATCTTAGTCTAACCTATCGCACAACTACTGCTGGGTCGGCTTAAAGGTTCTGGTACTGTGTTGCTGTTCATCTAAAACTACTACATCCTGTGGCAGAGGATCGTACAGTTATATTGCTCTTTTCAAATCTGTGGCAGAGACTTTTTGTTCGTGTTGCCCTCTGGCTGCTAGGTCAGTGAGAGGGACCTATCCGGGTGGGCAAAGATTTAATCTTGGACTGAAGGTATATTCATCCCCAAGATTCCAAATTCCTTGGTGTGCTAAAGAAAAGGTATTTGAACTTCCCTGCAACTCTTCTTCTACCTCTTTCCTGCTACTTCTTCAAGTTACTTCCTATTAAAGCATTGAAAAAGTACTAAGTGACTGGTGCCTACATTGTTGGATATGAAGCTCAACATGGACTCTAAGTTCTGGTATTGGTGAAACTACGGGTAAAGAGGTGACGGTAACAGCCCGATAAATATCAGCAGCTCCTTCGGGGGTTAGTGCTACATGTAAAGTGACAGTTCTTCTTAGAATAGTGTGAAATCCATAATAGAAAATAAAGTGCGTCCAGTGCTTTTGTGACCACTTCCTGTCACCACTGAGCACCCAGTGCTCTCAACATAATTGTATGTTATAATGCACCTGTGATCATATCCAGCGTGTAAACTCCTGATGGTACCCAGTGCTGAGCGTCCTTCAGTGTGGCCTTCCTATCACCAGGCTGCTCTTCTCCTTTTGGATGCATTTCCTGGAGGACAAGTGTGTTTGTCCCTTTAGGAGCTCTGTACCCATGGCAACAGTTATGCCCCGTACACTCAGTCGGATTTTCCGATGGAAAATGTCCGATCGGAACGTGTTTTCGGAAATTCCGACTGTGTGTGGGCTCCATCGGACATTTTCCATCGGATTTTCCGACACACAAAGTTGGAGAGCAGGAGATAAAATTTTCCGACAACAAAATCCGTTGTCGGAAACTCCGATCGTGTGTACACAAATCCGACGGACAAAGTGCCACGCATGCTCAGAATAAATAAAGAGATGAAAGCTATTGGCCACTGCCTCATTTATAGTCCCGACGTAGGTGTTTTACGTCACCGCGTTCAGAACGATCGCATTTTCCGACAACTTTGTGTGACCGTGTGTATGCAAGACAAGTTTGAGCCAACATCCGTTTGGAAAAAATCCTAGGATTTTGTTGTCGGAATGTCCGAACAAAGTCCGACCGTGTGTACGCCCTATTATTCTTGTACCATGTGCAAATTAAGAAGATGCTCCCAGTAGTGTAAAATCATCAATAACCAATTTATTCATATAAAAATATGCTTACATTAAAGTAAACATTTACCAGTACTTAATAAAACCATTACTCTCCCTGATATGATATCACTTCCCGTCCGTGACCCCTCAGGCTCCCACCTACACGTTATGTCATGCACCACATGACTTCATCGGGGAAAACTCATAGGATGTAGATGTCTTAAATAGTTTAGCAAAAGTTAATCATACAGCGACCATTTTGTTGGAGACTAATATATATTGATATAGTGTCAGCCATTTTGTTTAAGACTATCCATGGAGATGAATAAGCTGCCATTTTTTTTTTGAACCAGAGCAGAAGTAACTGGCATCAGGAGGAGAAGACTAGCATAGTTAATACAAACATATACTGTACACTCTGAAGGATTTAAAAAAAAAGATATAAATGATTATAAAAGATAAATGATAGATAATATATGGCTATATTGAATCCTATTATTACACTATCTGTATAAGATGCATATAGCTGTTCAATCTAATTGAGGAGTAATATAATTGTATGAAATCGCAGAAGGTATATAGGAGAGCAATGGTAAACATGGTAAATATAATATTGCATATAAAAGTGTTTGCCTATTAGATAAGCTGAATAGACTAAAAACCCATAAAAAATGAATTGAAGATAATAATAGACTGCATTTCTCCCCTATTACTGTTCTGGTGTCAAGCCAAAATTTGATGTTTCTGTCTTCCTTCCAATCTTCAGAAATATTTAGGGAACTTTCAGCCCCAAGTAGGCATATATTTCAGCTCTAGCTCCATATCTACTGTTGTGAGAACAGCATCTATCATTGTAAATCACAGCTGACCTTTCTCTTTTCGGTGGGTAGTCACACACACATCTACAAAGTTCTGGGATTCTTGGTATGTTGAAACTTTTTGTATCTTGCTGATTGATGGAGGTTCACTTACTCTCTGCATTTATTCAAGGTATCATAGACTCCCACATTGAAACATCTGTGCACAGTGTATGGCACATGATGACAGCTAAAAAGATACAAGACACCACAGAGCTTCTCTGGGAGAAAAAAGTGGACCAGTTTACCATGATACTGAAAATGCTGTTGGGCACCAAGCGAGCTACAAAGGGACCCTTTTCCAAGGTATTAAATAGTGGCAATATATTTTTAAGGCATGGGGTGAGTTTGGAATAGGGATGAGCCTGATGTTGGAGTCGAACATAAGTTCGACTCCAACATCGGGTGTTCACCCATGCGCCGAACAACGAACAATATGCAGCGTTCGTGGTAAATTCTAAAGCCGTGGAAAGCCGTTAAAGTCTATGGAACACTAACATAAAAAAACAAAAGTGCTAATTTTAAAGGCTTATATGCAAGTTATTGCCATAAAGTGTTTGGGGTCCTGCCCCAGGGGACATGTATCAATGTTTTTTCAGGAGCAGTGATTTTAATAATGCTTAAAGTGAAACAATAAAAATGAAATATTCCTTTAAATATCGTGCCTGGGGGGTGTCCTTAGTATGCCTGTAAAGTAGCGCATTTTTCCCATGTTAAGAACAATATCACAGTAAAATTACATTTCTAAAGGAAAAAATGTAATCCAAAACTGCTCATGGCTGTAATTTATTGTTGGATCCCGGGAATATAGATGAAAATCATTGAAAAAAATGGCATAGGTTCCCCCCGGTCCATTACCAGGCCCTTTGGGTCTGGTATGGATATTAAGGGGAACCCTGCATCCAAATGTAAAAGAAAATTGCATGGGGGTCCCCTAAAAATTTATACCAGGCCCTTCAGGTCTGGTATGGATATTAAAGGGAACCCTGCACCAAAATGTAAAAAAAAAATGGCGTAGGGGTCCCCCCAAAATTCATACCAGGCCCTTCAGGTCTGGTATGGATTTTAAAGGAACCCTGAGCCAAGATAAAAATGGCATAGAGGCCCCCCAAAATCCATACAAGACCCTTATCCGAGCACACAACCTGGCAGGCCGCAGGAAAAGGGGGGGATAAGAGAGCGCCCCCCCTCCTGAACCAAACCAGGCCACATGCCCTCAACATGGGGAGGATGCATTGGGGTCCTCCCAAAACACCTTGTCCCCATGTTTATGGGGACAAAGGCCTCATATCCACAACCCTTCCCTGGTGATTGTGGGGGTCTGTGGGCAGGGGGCCTATTGGAATCTGGAAGCCCCCTTTAACAAGGGTACCCCCAGATCCCTGCCCCCCCATGTGAATGGGTATCGGGTACATTGTACCCCTACCCATTCACCAAAAAAGTGTCAAAATGTTAAAAAAAAGACAGTAGACAATTTGGAATAAGTCCTTTATTAAAAAAAAAGTGTCTCGCGATGTCCATTTATCTTCGATCACAGCGTCCGACGACCAGATTAACAAAACAAAACTGAAAAAACTCTGCCTCCATGGGAGGCTCCCGCTGACTGAAGTCTTTTCACGATGACAGCTGTTATATAGCTGAGGGAGGGGCCCCCCGGTGACGTAAACGGGTGACCCTACCCCCTTATGACTTTACATGATGTCACGTAACGTCAGAGGGGGGCGATGTCACAATATCAAATGGCATGATGACAACTTATACTTGCAGTTATTTCAATTATGCCCTGTACACATGGTCGGATTTTCTAACGGAAAATGTGCGATCGGAGCGTGTTGTTGGAAATTCCGACCGTGTGTGGGCTCCATCGGACTTTTTCCATCGGATTTTCCGACACACAAAGTTTGAGAGCCAGCTATAAAATTTTCCGACAACAAAATCCGATTGCGTCTATTCCGGCCGTGTGTGGCCAATTCCGATGCACAAAGTGCCACACATGCTCAGAATAAATTCCGAGATGGAACAGCTCGGTCTGGTAAAATTAGCGTTCGGAATGGATATAGCACTTTCGTCAGGCTGCAATGTTTTAAATAGTTTAATGCAGCGCAATCTCTTCTTCTTTATAATGCTAGAAGAATGAAATAGTTTTGCTGCTGATATTCACACAGATTTCTCACAAACTTCTTTCTTTATTATTTATCGTGATTTCATCAATATAATATTTGTATTTGTCACATCTGATTCCAATTATTTTTTGGTTTTTATTTTTTTGGTTAGTATTTTTTTCAAGCCTGATCTTTTTTTTTTTAAACTCCAGAATATTTTTGTGTGTGTTTTGTGTGTCAAGTTACCACCAAAAAATCCTTTATTAAGGGCTCATAACCAAACAAAGAGGGAGGCAACGCTGGAGAAACAGCAGAAATTGGCGAAGCCTTTGGCCCCCAGGGCACACATCAATTATTTTACTGCAAAATTGGTGGCCTGAGGAGTCCATCTCTAAAGGAGTGCAGTCTGGTCTGGAATTCCAAGAGATCATGAATAGCAGCAGATGACATCTGTGTCCCCAGGCTGTGGTCATACAAGAGCCTGCATCTTTTGTCAGACCAGACTGAACCCAGGTCATCACTCTCTGGTCTTCCTTCCACGCTTCCTTCCATGCTGTGTCTGTGGTGGTGGAGTTGTGGCAGGAGGAAGAGGAGGAGGAGGATGGTCCATCTCACCCAGGTGGGTTTTGTGTGTGATTTCGCCCCTCACCCCCTTAGTTAGTGTTTTGTAAAGAAGGTCCTCACATGAGGCGTTGACCCTCCTGCATGCCCTGCAGTTTGGTGGCAGCCATGCAGGCAAAGGCATCTTCAGGAGTGGGGGTGGCTCTGAGGGACACAGAAGCCTCCTGAATCAGCCTGAGTGCTGAATCCTGCACGTTACTCCCCTTCCTGGGTCTTTTGTTTGGAAGACGGAGGGGAGGAACCTGCGATTCGGTCAGGCTCTTACTGGGTCCAGCTTTCTCCTGGCTGCCACTTAGCCCCTCCTCCTCCTGGCTGCCACTAACCCCCACCTCCTCCTGGCTGCCACATTCCACAGCCTCCTCCTGTGTGCCACATTCCAGAGCCTCATCCTGGCTGAGGTCTTCCTGTGTATGAAAAAGGGACATCATTTTAGTTTTTTCAATCACACATCAATCACACACAATTTTCACTTCATGACTGTTGTAATTGAATGTTAAGAAATATAACAGACTATCATTCTGAGCTCATCACTCTTGTCCCAATTATTTTTGCCCACTACTATCTATTGATATGTCAAACACTTTATTAATTCAGCAATTAGTGATCAATAATAACATCTAGTAAACATTTATTTATTGACCAGAAATCTGTAGAAGAATGCTATACCTGGCTCCAGCTGGGCTCCTCCACTTCTTCCTGGCTGGAAGTCCCAGGTTGGATATCGGAAGCCTCATCTGGGGTGGAAGATAGGGTGGAAGGAAGAGTGGAAGGAAGAGTGGAGAGGGATTCCCTGACATCAGTCTGGTCTGACAGAAATCGCAGTCTCTCATAGTACCACAGCCTGGGGACATAAACGTCATCTGCTGCAGCTCCTGATCTCTGGGAATCCATGACCTTCTTGCGCTCCCTAAGATAAGTGCTCCTCAGGCCACCAATTTTGGCTTTTAAATAGTGGATGGTTGCCGTGGGGACCACCGGCTTCACCAACTCCAGTAGTTTCTCCAGCGCTGCCTACCTCTTTTGTTTATTGTTGTATTGGGGGTGTTTGACCTGCCACAGACAGGGCAGCTCCCTGTACTTGTCTATGAACAGGGGGAGGAAGTTGTGGTCATTGAAGCCATCCATTTTATTTGCAAGACACAAGACAAACCCTAATGTCAGGCAAAACTCTCATAATCTTGTTACAATATAGGCCTCAATCTAGAAGCAGTATAGGCCCAAGTTTAGATCTAACCTTCGTTATCATGATCGGCGCCTCTGATACTCCTTCCTCCGCTCACAGATTGTACGTACTACACACGCGTGTTACGCTTTATATACACTGTGCATGCGTGAAACTCCGCCTGCCCCTGACGTTCTTTCTAGTCTATTTCCCGCCCCTTCTCATTCGGCGCAGTGGGGGAAGAGCACATGGTGGAGACACAACAGGTGCGTGCTAATTACAGCAACGAGGAGGAAAAGGAGGAAAGCCCAGAGCCAGAAACGTCCCGATCCAGGAAGAGACGATTTAGGGCCTCAAATATGTCCTTTGGGGAGATGTTGGAGATGGTTGACATCCTGAAGAGGGCCGATTATGACGAGAAGTATGGACCTTACCCCAACCCCAATGTCAGAAAGGCCAAGATCATGGCGAAAGTGGTCAAAAGTCTGCAGAAGAATTTCGGGGTACGACGTTCCAAGGATCAGCTCAGGAAGTGGTGGTTAGACCTCAAATTAAGGGAGCACGATCAGTACAGAAGGATCAGGAGAGTGCTGCAAAAAAGTAAATAGTTGTGCTGTGTTCCTATTCTTTATTTTGATTACGTTCGTGCTGCTCCATGTGTTTTTCTTTACTGTTGTACAGTTTAAAATGGCAACTTTCATGTTCATGGGCACATTGTTCGTTCATATGAAAAATTGTTAGTTCGGCATAAACACCATTGTTTTGGCCATATGCATTTGAATACATTTTTGCTAGCCTACTTCTCCTAAAATAATTTTGAAGACTAGATGGGTTTGTAACTAGAATGAAATGCAAACTAGATTCTGTGTAAGGAGATGACACGCTGTTTACACATCTGGATGCTGGAGCACTAGTGTGGGACACCAGAACACCCTTTTTATTAGGGGGCCCACACAGGTGCTCCAGTGTATACTATAGGGGTGACTCCATCTGTGAAGCTTGTACAAAACAGGTAAGTATTCAAGCTTGACAAAGTAAAAAAATATTTCTTCATCTTGGAACTCTGCCAAAACAGACAATTATACCCCACTTCCAAGCAATGTTTCATATTCCTATTTCTGTCCTAAAATATCTGTGTGCTAAGTATACCTATTTTATTTTACATAGGGGAGAAAAGACTCGGAGGACACCACTCATCCGAGGAGACAACAGACCCCCCACCTCAGGAAGAAGGTGAAATCCCCCAAAGCCAACAGGAGGAGGAGGAAGGAGACGTGGTGGAAATAGTCACCACATCAGGTGAGTGTCTGCGACCACAGGCTCAGTTAAGAGATGGATGCCAGCATATTTATAATACATGGTATGTTTTTGTTTCTATATTTTTAGGTGATCGTGATGTTGTGGATCCAGGTCATTTCACCAGTGAAAGTGCACAGATCCTGATCGGGGAGATCATGGGGTGTAATAGGCACTTGGAAAACATCCAGAAAAACATCAATGATGTTAAAAACAAAATGAAGAACATCACTGATGTTTTAGGGAGAGTTTAAAACACCTCCAAATCCCTTCCTTTTTTATGGTATTTTGAATGTAAAAATGTTTAATATCTTTTGCCATTTTATAGAAAAACCAAATTTTTAAGATACACACAGTATGTCAACATGTGCTATCTGCCATCATGGGAGATCAATGTAGGTGTTTTGGGGGTGCAACCCCTTCCTCAATAATAAAGTAGCTGAGAGGAAGGGGTTGCACCCCCAAAACATGTCCCTTGATCCCCCATGATGGCAGCTAGCACATGTTGACATTCGGCAATTTGTGTACATCTTCAAAATTTGGCTTTTCCAGGGGTGACTTCACCCCATCTGAACGCAATATCAAACAGAGTTTATAAATACTCATGTCTGATATTGCCTTCAATTTCTACAAAAGTTGAACTTTGTAAGTTCCAGATTTGTGTATTTCTTGTTTGTTTGAAACATACCTGTTTTACCTTAAATGGACATTTCAATTTTTATTAATGTGACCCAAAAAATTGTTATACAATAAACATGTTGGTTTGTTTTAAAAACCTTTTAGAAATGTACAAGTGATTGTGCTGGTATTAAAAAGATTGATACTCAAGAATGTATGGATTATTGTTTCAATGCTCCTAAAATTTTGTTGTGTTAAAATTGGTGTTTTCTGAGTCAATGGGGGTTATTTCCTAAGGGCAAATCCACTTTGCACTACAAGTGCAGTTTCAGTGCAGGCTCAAGTGCACTTGTAGTGCAAAGTGTCTTTGCCTTTAGTAAATAACACCCAACAGTGCTTTAGAATGTTACACAATCACGACATTTTCAGGACTCCCCACATTTCTGTCAGGGTCAGCTAAAAGAAACATAAGCAGTAAATGTCACCAAAGATTTTAGTAGTTAAAAAGATTTTTTTATTTTCAAAATGTATCAGACATTGTCTGGCATATTGATGGCCCCCCTACCCGCAAAGTAATCGAGGTATCTAAGACGGACCTCGTGGTCACTCAGGGGGGGCAAGCCAGGACGGCCAGCTTCAAACGCCATCAGGGTTGGTTCATTTACATGAATTCCGGCCTCAGGCCCAACAAAGGCAGCATAGTAGGCAGAATTTCTCCTTAAAAAGTTGTGGAGAACACAGCACGCCAGGATGATATGATTCAGCTTATACTCCGCCATGTGCATGGGTGTAAGAAATAGGCGGAACCAGCTGGCCATGATTCCAAACGTGTTCTCCACCACTCTTCTGGCTCTGGCCAACCGGTAATTAAAAACCCTCTGGTCTAGGGTGAGGATCCTCATAGGAAATGGCCGCATAAGATGGTCCTCCAGCGCAAACCCTTCATCCGCAACGAAGACGAATGGGAGTCCTTCCACATTGTCTTCTGGAGGTGGCAAGTCCAAGCTGCCTTTCTGGAGACGCCTGTAGAACTCTGTCTGGGCGATGACTCCACCATCCTACATCCGGCCATTCTTCCCCACATCCACATACAGGAACTCATAAGTAGCCAACACCACTGCCAACATCACAATACTATTGAACCCCTTGTAGTTGAAATAGTATGACCCCAAGTTGGGTGGTGGGACGATGTGGACGTGTTTCCCATCAATTTCCCCTCTGCAGTTAGGAAAGTCCCACCGCTGGGCAAAATGGGAGGCCACAGTCTGCCATTCCTGTGGATTTGAAGGAAACTGTGGAGTCAAACAAGAAAAAGAAATGAATCATTTTGCACATAAACATTGAAAGCAGATTAGACACAAACATTCTTGGCCAACATCAGTATAACATTTATTTTAGGGAGTATTTAAAGACAAAGATATAAGGTCCACCTATCAGATCCCCCCCCCCCCCCCATGGGCCATTTATAATATTTTATGGGGGGGATATGTTTTGGACAGGTAACGCTCTTCACTTCATTGAGAGATGAATGCCTAAATAATGTGTATTACTTTGGCCAGCCCCTCCTTACTTACACTATTGGCAGCCCACTGGATAGGTAAGAAGTGTCATAATACAAAGATATAAATACACACTGTACACATTTTAGCACATTTTAACATTCTGCTATTACCTATCAAGATAATAATAGGATACAAAAACTTTAAACAGTACCATTTGAAAGTATTCAGGCAGGCCCTTGCACTACATGCTTTGGGGAATTCATCCATAAATCTGACCACAAAAGAGGTGGGTATAGTGTGTATGGGTTTGGCAAAGTCAGCAGATAGAGGCTTGGTATCAGCTGAGTTAGCAGTTGTGGGGGGGGTTCCAAATGATTTTGGGACACCAAAAAAAAGCCTCTGGCACTCTGCATGAATTTAAAGCACAAATCACATTTTTACGCATTTTAGTACAATAAAAGGGGGGAGTTGGGACTTTAAATGAAGCACCAAAAAGGTGCCTCCATCCCTATATTAAATGCAAGAAAAAAGGGAATTTTGGGACTTTATATGAAGCAAATGAGTAGTGGAGGAAAATTGATATAAAATATTTATTCATATTGATATCACAACATACAATCATTTTCATTTCATGTATATACATCTGAGACGTGCAAAAACAAAGCAAATTTGTATAGCATAACAGCGCATGATCAAGATAATAGATGTATAGGTAAATACGCAAAGAGGAGATGGTATGAGCATGTGCCAAAGGCACCATGCCCGCCGCTGGTACATGCACCCACAAGAAGTCTGTGTTACTACAGAATAAGTATGTAAACATCATACAGTATAAGGATGGTAGGAGAATCAATAAAGAATGGTCCGTGTAGCTGTAGCATCGATAAGAGCTCTACGCGTTTCGTGGGTTTACCCACTCGTCAGGAGCAGATGCAGCAAGCAGTTCTAAAAAATATACATAAAAAGATATAAAAGACTATATTCCAAAAGAAAATTGTTTTTCAAAAGATGTTCTTCTACAGTATAGATGAATTAGCTAGAGGCACTCACCAACCCGGACCAGAGCAGCGCGGGATTGCCGGTACATGGTCGGCCGGGAACATGACCCCCACACGGGAGCTGAGGCGGCATAGTGCACGGATGCAACATCAGAAGGTGACAGGGGCGTGTAGGAAGTGAATAGAAATTCCATGTGGCAATGGTTGAATATATTTCATATAGCAGGAATATCTAGAAATAAAATATTGGATATGCGTACAGTTATAGAAACCTATTTAGGGTAAGAGTAATGATTTTAATAGAAATAGATCCAATATAACTCCACAGAAAAGAATAATATAGTAGGGATATTACCTGAAAATATGGGAGTATGTATTAAGTAATAAGTAGATGCATGGGACTATAATAATGTGGAATTACATATGGCAATAATTGAAATATATTTCATATAACAAAAATATCTGAGCAAATGAATGTATATATGTATATAATTATATCAATTTATTCTGAGTAAGAGTAATGATTTTATATGTAAGTAAGCCTAATGTAGTACCACAGAGAAAAAGTGATGTGGTAAAGGTGGTGTATGAATATAATAAAAAGTATAATATTAAATAATGAATAAGTGAATGGGACTATATAAGTGTGGGAAACTGAAATGGGTGATGGATATGAAAAAAATATAGGGTGAGCAAAATATGTGACTCAGACTGAGGCAGAAAAGAGAAAAGGGGAGAAAAGTGCAAAGCCAAAAAGGAAGGTCTTACCAATGTTGTATCTAGCCTTTGGCACATGCTCATACCATCTCCTCTTTGCGTATTTACCTATACATCTATTATCTTGATCATGCGCTGTTATGCTATACAAATTTGCTTTGTTTTTGCACGTCTCAGATGTATATACATGAAATGAAAATGATTGTATGTTGTGATATCAATATGAATAAATATTTTATATCAATTTTCCTCCACTACTCATTTGCTTCATATAAAGTCCCAAAATTCCCTTTTTTCTTGCATTTAATATAGGGATGGAGGCACCTTTTTGGTGCTTCATTTAAAGTCCCAACTCCCCCCTTTTATTGTATTCAGATACCGGGGATGGAAGCATTTGAGTATATGGGATTGGCAGTGTTCCCCTGCCATCCCTGTGTGAGGTTACCCTCATTTATAGGGGACCCTTTAATAAGGTTTATACATTTATACATTTATATATGGATATTGCCAATATCTGTTATACATTGTCCATGATTATCTATATTGCGAGCATTGCATAGAATAATGAATACTATTTACATGCAGCATTCCCTACGCAGGTTCCATATACCCACATTGATTGTTTTTACTCATAGCTTGAGGACATACACTCTCTCTACCCTCGGCCACTGGTGGTGTGTTGGTTGTTTGGCGCATGGATTCGGCTGGGGTCCTTCCTTCATCGCGGGAGCTGCGATGCGCCTAGTGGGCCCCTCCCTCTCCTCCCCTCATTGGCCCTGCGCTCTGGGGGAGTGGGCGGGTGCCCCTTCGCGCATCGGCGCCACGCCTGTCACGCTGGCTGTGTGACGGCGGGCACGTCGTGCGCATGACGTCATTCGTGACGTCATTGCGCCGACGTCCAGCAATGACATCGTGTGTGCTTACATGAGGGAGTCTCCGCGCCATTTACCGAGTGTTCACTCGGTTCAGGTGCGGCATCCTCTCCCCCATTGGCCCACTGGCGTGGCGTTGGCGGCATATCTGTACACCTCCCCTGCAGTGAGCTGATCCATTGACCAGTCTCCCTCTGGGGTCACGGCACACTAGTTATGTCATCCTCCTGGTGTTGCTAGATACAACATTGGTAAGACCTTCCTTTTTGGCTTTGCACTTTTCTCCCCTTTTCTCTTTTCTGCCTCAGTCTGAGTCACATATTTTGCTCACCCTATATTTTTTTCATATCCATCACCCATTTCAGTTTCCCACACTTATATAGTCCCATTCACTTATTCATTATTTAATATTATACTTTTTATTATATTCATACACCACCTTTACCACATCACTTTTTCTCTGTGGTACTACATTAGGCTTACTTACATATAAAATCATTACTCTTACTCAGAATAAATTGATATAATTATATACATATATACATTCATTTGCTCAGATATTTTTGTTATATGAAATATATTTCAATTATTGCCATATGTAATTCCACATTATTATAGTCCCATGCATCTACTTATTACTTAATACATACTCCCATATTTTCAGGTAATATCCCTACTATATTATTCTTTTCTGTGGAGTTATATTGGATCTATTTCTATTAAAATCATTACTCTTACCCTAAATAGGTTTCTATAACTGTACGCATATCCAATATTTTATTTCTAGATATTCCTGCTATATGAAATATATTCAACCATTGCCACATGGAATTTCTATTCACTTCCTACACGCCCCTGTCACCTTCTGATGTTGCATCCGTGCACTATGCCGCCTCAGCTCCCGTGTGGGGGTCATGTTCCCGGCCGACCATGTACCGGCAATCCCGCGCTGCTCTGGTCCGGGTTGGTGAGTGCCTCTAGCTAATTCATCTATACTGTAGAAGAACATCTTTTGAAAAACAATTTTCTTTTGGAATATAGTCTTTTATATCTTTTTATGTATATTTTTTAGAACTGCTTGCTGCATCTGCTCCTGACGAGTGGGTAAACCCACGAAACGCGTAGAGCTCTTATCGATGCTACAGCTACACGGACCATTCTTTATTGATTCTCCTACCATCCTTATACTGTATGATGTTTACATACTTATTCTGTAGTAACACAGACTTCTTGTGGGTGCATGTACCAGCGGCGGGCATGGTGCCTTTGGCACATGCTCATACCATCTCCTCTTTGCGTATTTACCTATACATCTATTATCTTGATCATGCGCTGTTATGCTATACAAATTTGCTTTGTTTTTGCACGTCTCAGATGTATATACATGAAATGAAAATGATTGTATGTTGTGATATCAATATGAATAAATATTTTATATATTTTACTCATTTGCTTCATATAAAGTCCCAAAATTCCCTTTTTTCTTGCATTTTACGCATTTTAGGGGGTATTTAGGGTAAAGCACTATTATGGAGCTAACAAAATACATTGTTAAGTGACTACACAAGGTTAATATAGGCCAGGAGAGCATGCTGGGGAGGTAAGTGAAGGCAAATATGTATGATGGACAAAAAAAATTACATAAAAATCCAGCATGCATGAGGACAAAGGGGACATTAACAGCTTATTACAATCATGGTAATTAGGGAATGAGGAAATACAATATATTATCAAACATTAAATACAATAAAATTTGATGTTAAAGGATAAAAATCTTACCTTAATATACTCCTTCTGCAGGACCTGGATGATGGCAGAACAGGTCTCCGGGATAATGATCCCCAGAGCCTGGGGGGGAGATGCCTGTCAAGAACTTGAGGTCCTGCAGGCTTCTCCCCGTCGCCGCAGGGTGGCGACTAGCCTCTGCTTTGGAGTGATGGCTTGCCTCATGCAGGTATCCTGCCTGCTGATATAAGGGGTCAGCAAAGCCAACAAATGGTAAAAAACAGGGTCCGTCATCCAGAGAAAGTTCCTGAAATTGTCAGGATTATTCTCACGGATCTCACGGAGCAAAGGCATGTGACAGAACTGGTCACGCTGGAGCAACCAATTCTTTGTCCATGAACTCCTCCCCCACCCACCCCAACACCAAGCCCCCGCACAGCACGAACTCTATGAGGCGTACGTACACGCAACATGGCTAGAAAATGGTCAGCTACTCAGAACGAAGTAACAGAACGCACTGAAGAACAGCAAGGCCTGTGAAGAGCGACCTGAAAATCAGTAACGAACGAACACAAACACAACAACAAGTCAATTGTACTCGCTGCATGCACTGAAGACCAGATACAAACCCACAAGCACAAACTGAACAGCAGAAAATGATCTGAAAACCACAAGTCTGAAAAAGCGCGAATAGTCTCTCACCAAAGAGTATGTGACCGCGTTCTTGGCGATCGGAAATTCCGACAACTTTGTGCGACCGTGTGTATGCAAAACAAGTTTGAGCCAACATCCTTCGGAAAAAATCCATGGATTTTGTTGTCGGAATGTCCGATCAATGTCCGATCGTGTGTACAGGGCATTAAGCTTTGACAAAAAAAAAAAAAACTGGAAGCTGAATGGTTGTAATGCAGACCTGCACCAGATTTTTCACTCTCCAGTTTTTGTAAATCAACGACACTAACATTTTATATGTTTAGTCTTATGGATTAGTTATTATGTTCATATATACTCTATTTAAATATCCCCACAGGCAAACCTGGTGAATTATTTTATATGATTTTCTTTTTTAATGCCTAAAATGTGTTGACTTTCTATTTACATACAGTATAGTAAAGTAGTGAGTTTACAGCTTGTATAACAGTGTAAATTTGCTGTCCCCTCAAAATAACTCAACACATAGCCATTAATGTCTAAACCACTAGCAACAAAAGTGAGTACACCCCTAAGTGAAAATGTCCAAATTGGACCCAAAGTGTCAATATTTTTCGAGAAAATTCTAAGTTCGAACTATGACTTTATTTTTCATGCTAACAATTCATCATTTTTTAATATACAGTAACTTCAAAATAACAAGCATATTAATAATAATAGCTTGCCATAATGTTTTTAATATTCCTCCCTATTGTTTCCCGTCTTCACTAGACACATGTGAATCCTGTTTATAAAAAGCCCTAGAAAATGATAATAGAACAATGAAGAAGGCTTGCAGCCCTTTAGAAAGGCTATGGTAATCTAATCAAATAATGGATTAAGCTCAAAATAAGGCTTAGAAAGGATTAGTTAGAGAAATTATCAGTGAAACTTTTTGTAGTATTTTGCAGAATAACCATTAGAAGTCAAGTTCATATTATCACTGCTCTCGCAGTAAATACAGCGGCTGAAGTAATTTCTTTTACAAGTAATGACCTTCAGTAGTCTTTGCAACCCTCTTCATCACAACCCCATAATAATGTTGTATTAAGTTTAATTATTATGTGGTTATACAATGTCTCACAAAAGTGAGTACATCCCTCACATTTTTGTAAATATTGTATTATATCTTATATCTGTGACAACACTGAAGAAATAACACTTTGATACAATGTAAAGTAGTGAGTGTACAGCTTGTATAACAGTGTAAATTTGCTCTCCCATCAAAATAACTCAACACACAGCCATTAATGTCAAACTGCTGGCAACAAAAGTGAGTACACCCCTAAGTGAAAATGTCCAAATTGGGCTCAAAGTGTCAATATTTTGTGTGGCCCCCATTATTTTCCAGCACTGCCTTAACCCTCTTGGGCATGGAATTCGCCAGAGCTTCACAGGATGCCACTGGAGTCCTCTTCCACTCCTCCATGACGACATCACAGAGCTGGTGAATTTTAGAGACCTTGCGCTCCTCCACCTTCCATTTGAGGATGCCCCACAGATGCTCAATAGGGTTTAGGCCTGGAGACATGCTTGGCCAGTCCAGCACCTTTGCCCTCAGCTTCTTTAGCAAGGCAGTGGTTGTCTTGGAGGTGTGTTTGGGGTCGGTATCATGTTGGAATACTGTCCTGTGGCCCAGTCACCAAAATGAGGGGATCATGCTCTGCTTCAGTATGTCACAGTCCATGTTGGCATTCATGGTTCCCTCATGCAGTCCCAGACCATGACACTCCCACCACCATGCTTGACTGTAGGCAAGACACACTTGTCTGTATTCATCACCTGGTTGCTGCCACAGACACTTGACATCATCTAAACCAAATAAGTTTATCTTGGTCTTATCAGACCACAGGACATGGATCCAGCAATCCATGTCCTTAGTCTGCTCGTCTTCAGCAAACTGTTTGCGGGCTTTCTTGTGCATCATCTTTAGAAGAGGCTTCCCTCTGGGATGACAGCTATGCAGACCAATTTGTTGCAGTGTGCGGTGTATGGTCTGAGCACAGACAGGCTGACCCCCCACCCCTTCAACCTCTGCAGCAATGCTGGCAGCACTCAAATATCTATTTCCCAAAGACAAACTCTGGAGTATGAGAGAGTGAGAACGATAACTCCAAATTTAACACACCTGCTCCCCATTCACACCTGAGACCTTGTAACACTAAGGAGTCACATGACCCCGGGGAGGGATAATGGCTAAATGGGCCCAATTTGGACATTTTCACTTAGGTGTGTACTCGCTTTTGTTGCCAGCTGTTTAGACATTAATGGCTGTGTGTTGAGTTATTTTGAGGGGACAGCTAATTTACACTGTTATACAAGCTGTACACTCACTATTTTACATTGTAGCAAAGTGTCATTTCTTCAGTGTTGTCACATGAAAATATATAATAAAATATTTACAAAAATGTGAGGGGTGTACTCACTTTTGTGAGATACTGTATGTGTTTAGCTGTATATTCTTTTTCCCAAAGTAGGCAAAACCTTTTACACATTTCTGTTTGCCAAAGCAGGCTGAGTTGGCCATCCAAGCACATTAAATCAAACACATAGCATTCTAGTGCTGTGTGACTACGTGCTTACACTCTTCCGATATGCACTGAAAGCGTAGATCTTCATAAAGGACAAATAAGTACAATCTGCTATTAACTCAGATATTTTAGACAATAGAATTTTATGGAAAAAATAAATAAAAAGAATATGTTACCTAGTATAGTGTCAGGGAAATCATCTGAACAGTCGTGCACAAACCCATAAAAAACCCATTATAATTCTTAAATTACAACTAGACGCACCGTAACTCTTGCGCGTGCCTGCACACATGCGCATTCGCATTAGTGTGAGCGAGCATGAATACTTGGCGTTCACTTGCCTAGTGAATCTAAAGCGAATCTAAAGACCAGAGGAATGCTGAATGGTCATCAACTTCTACTGTTTGTGACCTCATCCTGTACTACCCGACTTGTCTTGACCCTGCTTCTTCCTGATATCTCATTGCTGATTCTGGCTTGTGACCTGATCCTGCCTTCTGCTTGCTGTTTTGGTACCTTCAGAGTCAAAGCCTGGCCTGGCTTTGACTCTGTATTGGTTCCTCTGCTGCCCAGCTGATATTGACTCTTGCCTGCCTGATTACCTGAGATCCCGCAAGTGCCTACTTGCCAGGCTGCTTGCTGCTCATCAGTCTGCCCGCTGTTCAGCACCTGCTGCAAGGTTCTTCCAGCCAGGATCTCCTACAATTCAGTTAAATCCTGTAATCACCTCCAGGAGAAACAGAACAGGAGATGTAAGGGAAATCCCTCTTGTCAGCTCAGCCTCAACCATGTACGTGACAGATGGAGGCTCTTGAAGCTACCTGAGTGGTTCAAAGAGCTATTAGATTGTAAGCTCTTATGAGCAGGGCCCTCTTAATCCTCTTGTATTTTATTGTATTGTAACTGTATTGTCTCCTTTTAGATTGTAAAGCGCTGCATAAACTGTTGGCGCTATATAAGTCCTGTATAATAATAATAATAAATAATACTTAGCAGTTTAGACTATTGAGAGTGTGAGTCAGGAAAGACTTACCAGCAGACAGGATGGCTCTTATAGACAGTGTCCTGTGCATAGTCACAGTTTAATCCATGTTACTTTACATATACAAAGAAATTGTGCACAGGGTCGTGTACACGGGCATATCGGTTGCTCACGCACATGCATCTTTTGCTCACATTGGTGCCAAGTGGACTATTTACACTGAGCCTGTGCTTGAGTGTTGCCTTGTCTACATCTGCCTTGTTTCCATGCATACCTGTTACTTGTTACCTGTTACTCTGCATCTGACTACTGTTACCCACCCAGCTTGTCTTGACTACTCCTGAACTCTGCATGCATTGAACCCGTCTTGCCTCTGACCATGCTTCTGCCTGTTTCCGTTCCTGCTGCTCCACTGATCTGTTACTGACTCGGCCTGCATCCTGACATTGCTCCTGCCTATGCATCTGCACCTGAACTGTCTGCCTGTGTATGACCTGGTTCTTCTGAATCTGCTTCTGTCACCATCTGCTGGACTGCCTGCTGTGAGCCTCTGCCTATATTCCACTGGTGTCACTCATTGCCTGTCTTCCACCACCCTGTGCTTGTCTGCTTGATCCTAAGAGTCTACCCAGCCCTGCTGCTGGCAAGACCAATAGACACCCATGCCACTCTGTACTTCTGCACTGCCTGTCTGCTCTATCAGGGGCCCCAAATCAGAGGTGTAAGAGAGGCCCTCCTCATCATGTCAGGCTCTTCCACCAGGTACTTGACAGTGTGCATTGGAACCTGGATGTCACTGTTCCAATGGAGCATTTGCTCCCTGCCCTACTGTAAACTCTGGTCACCTGGCAAAATACAACAGGACTCTCATTTTTAACCATTTGCCGACCAGCCACTGATAGGCCGATATGTAGAAGAATACATATCGGCCTAAACTGAGGAAATAATTTTCTTTTTTTTAAAAAAAACTGGGGATATTTATTATAGCAAAAAAGTACAAAATATTGTGTTTTTTCCAAAATGGTCGCTCTTTTTTTGTTTATAGCTCAAAAAATAAAGTCCGCAGAGATGATCAAATACCACCAAAAGAAAGCTCTATTTGTGGGAAAAAAAGGACATCAATTTTGTTTGGGTACAGCGTCGCACAACCACACAATTGTCAGTTAAAGCGACACAGTGCCGTATCGCAAAAAGTGGCCTGGTCATTGAGCAGCCAAATCTTTCTGGGCTGAAGTGGTTAAGGTGGCACAAGTTATAATTTCCTTATTAGAGCTGTGATTTCTCAAAGGGGCATAACTTCACTAGCTACTGCATAAAGGGGCATAACTTCACTAGCTACTGCATAAAGACCTAAGTCAGTCTACAGGATGCAGCCCATTCTCTATTTGAGCATGGTCTTCCTCATGGGAGTGCTATACAGTCTGAAAGTACAGAAGTAGTATGTGGCCCTTTGGACCTATTTTCCAAATTCCATTATACAGAGGTAAAAATTTTTTTACATTATTTGCTCATCTCACTGGTTGCTTGATCTACAAGTTTAGGTCTTGCAGTGGAGGTAAATCTAATCAATAGCATTTTCTTGTCATTGTTTTGTCTCGAGAAAGATGGATCGAGCTGCATCGAAACATTGACAATCAATTGTTGTTAAAAGACAATAGTGAGGGAGCGCTAATAATAAAGTGATGTTACCACAATTGAACTACAAAAACATATATAATAAACTGATATACTGCGTGATTAATCACAAAGTGCACTGTGCTTAATAATAATGTAGAAATAATTTATTAATAATAAAAAAAGTCCTTTGTAAAGTCCATAAATTCTTCAGTGATAAGTTACCAATGTAACATGAAGTGTAACACCATCACCATATGACAGTAAATCCATAGAACACACCCGATGTGCTTAGTTGAGATTTAATACTCACCAGACCAATATGACCTCTTTAATTAAAAATAAGGTCTAACAGAGTTTTGTGGGTGTAATCTTTAGACTTGCTTGGATATCATTGGAGATAGGCATAAGACTTATAGTAGCAACCTCCTTTCCACCATGGTGACCCAATGGAAATAAGAGAAGATTGGGACCATAGCGTAACATTCTATTTAATATCGTTTTAAAACATAGAACAAAATACCTGCTTACATTAGCATGTGCCTTCTCCAGGCACTAAGGATAGCCCACATGTATCACTAAGAACAGGAACCATGCACCGCCAGGCTCATGCTCATGGGTTGGCGTTCGTTCCACTGCCGTGCAGTAGGGATGAACCGAACACCCCCCGGTTCGATTCGCAGCAGAACATGCGAACAGGCAAAAAATTCTTGTGAACACTGTTAAATTCTATGGGACTCGAACGTGAAAAATCTAAAGTGCTAATTTTAAAGGCTAATATACAAGTTAATTGTCATAAAAAGTGTTTGGGAACCCGGGTTCTGCCCCAGGGGACATGTATCAATGCAAAAAAAAGTTTTAAAAACTGCCTTTTTTTTCGGGAGCAGTGATTTTAATAATGCTTAAAGTGAAACAATAAAAGTGAAATATTCCTTTAAATATCGTGGCTGGGGGGTGACTATAGTATTCCTGTAAAGTGGCACATTTTTCCCATGTTTAGAACAGTCCCTGCACAAAATGACATTTCTAAAGGAATAAAAGTCATTTAAAACTGCTTGCGGCTGTAATGTAATGTTGCCCCCCCCCCCCCCCCAGCCCATTACCAGGCCCTTTGGTTCTGGTATGGATATTAAGGGGAACCCCCGACCCAAATTAAAAAAAAAAAAAAAAAAAAAGACGTGGGGCTCCCAGACCCTATATACTCTGAACAACAGCAGTATACCGGTGATCCCCAGGTTACAAACAAGATAGGGACTGTAGGTTTGTTCTTAAGTTGAATCTGTTTGTAATTTGGAACAGGTTCATTTTGTAACTGTAGCTTCAGCCAAAAAATCTATTTTTAAGCTTTTTGGATAACATATGGAAGGGTTATCATCACCCCTGTAACATTTGTTTTGCTGCCTGTGCCCCTGTTCAGAAGATTTCACCTCACTTTCTGTCCCAATGACAATTGGATTTAGAAAACTTTGGGTTATTAGGGAAACAAGGATTGGTGATAAAGCATCAGTGGTGACACCTTTTCCCCATATTAACTCTTACAGGAGAGATTTTCCCTTCCTACGGGTAGATTTCCTCTCACTCCCTGTTGTCTCCCTCCGTTTCTAAGTAGGAGTCGTTAGTAAGTAGGATGTTTGAAAATAGGGGACCGCCTGTATATACTATATGGCCTGCCCTATACACTCTGCGGAAAATTGAGCCTTAGGTGTTGGCGATACCAGAACACTGTAAGCCCTCACAGTTACTCTTGGTCGGCACTGTAACGGGCCCTGCTGTGAAATATTATATCAAGAATTGTAATTACGCGCTCCTGTTAAACAGGGGCATAAAAACTGGGCCTTAGGCGGTGGTGGTGGTGGTGGTGGTGGCACAACACTGTAAAGCCTCACAGATACTTTTGTTGAGCACAGGAACAGGCCCTGCTGTGAAATATTAGATCAAAAATTGTAATTACGTGCACCTGTTAAATAGGGGCATAAAAATTGGGCCTTAGGCGGCGGTGGTGATGATGGTGGTGGCACAACACTGTAAAGCCTCACAGATACTTTTGTTGAGTGCAGGAACAGGCCCTGCTGTGAAATATTAGATCAAAAATTGTAATTACGCACTCCTGTTAAACAGGGGCAGAAAAATTGGGCCTTAGGCGGTGGTGGTGGCACAACACTGTAAAGCCTCACAGATACTTTTGTTGAGTGCAGGAACAGGCCCTGCTGTGAAATATTAGATCAAAAATTTTAATTACGCGCCCCTGTTAAACAGGGGAAGAAAAATTGGGCCTTAGGCAGTGGTGGTAGTGCCCTGAACCGAAAATATTCCTAGAAGCTATCATCATGAAGATTGAGGAGGAATAGGATAGTTACTCAGCATTAGGGATGAGCCGAACACCCCCCGATTCGGCTCGCACCAGAACCTGCGAACGAGCGCAAAATTTGCGCGAACTTTAGAACCCCATTGAAGTCTATGGGACTTGAACGTTCAAAATCAAAAGTGCTAATTTTAAAAGCTAATTTGCATAGTATTGTCCTAAAAAGGGTTTGGGGACCCAGGTCCTGCCCCAGGAGACATGTATCAATGCAAAAAAAAGTTTGAAAAACGGCCGTCTGTTCGGGAGCAGTGATTTTAATGATACTGAAAGTGAAAAAAAAGTGAAACATTCCTTTAAATATCGTACCGGGGGGGGGGGGGGGTCTATAGTATGCCTGTAAAGTGGCTCATGTTTCCTGTGCTTAGAACAGTCCCTTCACAAAATGCCATTTTTAAAGGAAAAAAAGTCATTTAAAACTGCTTGCGGCTTTAATGTAATGTCGGGTCCCGGCAATATGGATGAAAATCAGTGAGACAAACGGCATAGGTACCCCCCCCCCCCCCCCAGTCCATTACCAGGCCCTTTGGGTCTTGTATGGATATTAAGGGGAACCCAGCACCCAAATTAAAAAAAGGAAAGGCGTGGGGCCCCCAGGCCCTATATACTCTGAACAGCAGTATACAGGCGGTGCAAACAAGACAGGAACTGTAGGTTTGTTGTTAAGTAGAATCTGCTTGTAATTTTGAACTGGTACATTTTTAAAGTGTAGCTCCGGCCAAAAAATCTATTTTAAGCTTTTTGGAAAACATAGGGAAGGGTTATCACCCCTGTGACATTTGTTTTGCTATCTGTGCACCTCTTCAGAAGATTTCACCTCACTTTCTGTCCCAATGACAAATGTTTTTTGACAATTTGGGGTTTTTATTGAAACAAGGATTGGTGATATGTGTATATCTGGTGTTGACTGCGCTACCATCTAAACCAATCTACATATACTTCAGTGATTTTCATTAACTATTAATATCACCACTCAAATTTATCATTCTAAAAAACATATATAAATGAAAATGTATAAACTCCAGTTTAAATACACTTGTGCTGATAAAAGCGTGGGTCCCTGAGTGGGTTCTCCACTGCTGTTGTGCTGTTGTAGTGCTCTATTTTCTCCTTAGTGCTTAACCACTTGCTGACCGCCTAAAGCAGATATACTGCGGCAGAATGGCACGGGCAGGCAAAGTAACGTATGGGTCCGATCGTACCCCCCCCGGTGCCCGAGGCGGTCGGCTTCTGTCACAGCGTGATCAGAGGTGAGGGGAAGGCCATCCATTTGTGGTCACCCCCTAACGATGGCTCCAAGCCAATGACATTCTTCCTCTGCTGCTGTAATGTAAACAGTGGCAGAGGAAGCGATGTCATCTCTCCTCGAGCTGGTCTTTTCGTTCCGGCACCGAGGAGAGAAGGCATCAAGTAAGTGCACCAAACACTACACGTACAGTAGAACACTCTAGGCACACATTTCACCCCCCGATCACCCCCCGATCACCCCCCTGTACCCCCTGTCACAGTGACACCAATAGCAGTTTTTTTTTTGCATTGGTGTCAGTTTGTGACAGTTATAAGTGGTAGGGCAGTTAGTGGTAGCCCCCTTTAGGTCTAGGATACCCCCCTAACCCCCTAATAAAGGTTAACCCCTTGATAACCCCCATCGCCAGTGTCACTAAGCGATTGTTTTTCTGATCGCTGTATTAGTGACACAGGTGACGCTAGTTAGGGAGGTAAGTATATAAGTTGTTTTATAGCGACAGGGACCCCCATATACTACCTAATAAAGGTTTTAACCCCCTGATTGCCCCCTAGTTAACTCTTTCACCAGTGATCACCGTATAACTGTTACGGGTGACGCTGGTTAGTTAGTTTGTTTATTATAGTTTCAGGGCACCCGGCGTTTATTACCTTATAAAGGTTTAACCCCCTAATCGCCCGGCGGTGAAATCAGTTAAGTTTTAGGGTCAGATAAGGTCTGCGTCACCCCAGGCAGCGTCAGGTTAGCGCCAGTACCGCTAACACCCACGCACGCAGCATACACCTCCCTTAGTGGTATAGTATCTGAACGGATCAATATCTGATCTGATCAAATCTATACTAGCATCCCTAGCAGTTTAGGGTTCCCAAAAACACAGTGTTAGCGGGATCAGCCCAGATACCTGCTAGCACCTGCATTTTGCCCCTCGGCCCAGCCCTGCCCAGCCCACCCAAGTGCAGTATTGATCGATCACTGTCACTTACAAAACACTAAACACACATAACTGCAGAGTCAGGCCTGATCCCTGTGATTGCTAACAGTTTTTGTTGGTAGCATTTTGATACGGTTGCTAACAGTCAGGAGCTTTTTTGCCTGTGAGTCTCACTAGTATACCACTACATTTAGAGGCCAAAATGGCAAATCGAAGGTACACTAGTGAAGAAGCCTACACGTTTCTGAGCATGACAGATAGTGAAGAGTAAGTCACTCATCTGTCAGATTCAGGCTCAGAATACGATCCTGTAGAGGACAGCGGCTCCATGACAGATAGCTCTGACGACGGAGTTGTGATCCCTGCCAAGGTCAGGCATACCAGACCTCGAACTTCTTCTTCTGTCCTTGATGTGCAAGAACCGCAGGTCCCTCATATGGAGCAGAGCAGTACTAGCGTCGCTATTTCTTCTGGTGAACTGGCAAGCACCAGCGGCCTAGTACACCCTGGTCGTAAATCCAGCACTGCAGTAACACTTGGTGACGTGGCGAGTCCCATAAGTGCAGTTCAAGCTGGCGAGGTGGCAAGCACAAGTAGTGTCCCGCTGCCACCAAGAAGACGAACACAGGCCCGTCGTGCCCATAGTGCCCTTCCTGCTGCATTCGCCAGTCAGAATTGGGAACACACCACTTCTGCAGCACCCGTACTTCCCCCATTCACTGGCCAACCCGGCATTCAGGTGGAAACAGTTGATTTTACGTCACTGGGTTTTTATTCGCTGTTTTTCACCGAAGATCTCTATAGATCTATTGTGGACCAAAGCAATTTGTACACTGGTCAACACATCGCCACTATTTCCCAGTCCTCCCTTGCCAGAGATTGGAAAATTACGGTTTCCAAATTTAAGATCTTTCTGGGCCTTTCCCTCCTCATGGGCATAACTAAAAAGAGTGAGTTGTGGTCATATTGGTCCACTGACCCAATTTACCATATGCCCGTGTTCTCTGCCTCCATGACCAGGGCACAATACGAGCAGATTTTGCGCTTTAAAGCACTTCAACAACAATGAACTCTGTCGTCCTCATGGAGACCCTGAATACGATCGGCTCTACAAGATTCGGCCCCTTGTAAACCACTTCAACCAATGTTTTGCAGACTTGTTTATTCCCCATCAAGTTGTCTGCGTTGATGAGTCCCTGATTAAGTTTTCTGGCCGCTTGTCATTCAAACAGTACCTTCCCAGCAAGCGTGCCAGATACGGGGTCAAGATGTATAAGCTCTGTGACAGGGCCACAGGCTATACATGTAGTTTTATGGTTTACAAGGGCAAAGATAGTCACATAGAGCTGACAAACTGCCCTGACTACATAGGAAGCGCTGGCAAGATTGTGTGGGACTTGGTGTCACCCTTATTCGGAAAGGGGTACCACTTGTACGTGGACAATTATTACACGAGCGTGCCACTTTTTAGTCACCTTTTTGATCAACAGATTGGAGCATGTGGCACTGTGCGATCTAATTGCCGGGGCTTTCCCCAGCGGCTTGTAGATTCCCGTCTTAAGCTGGGGGAGGGAGCCTGCTTCAAGTGTAATAACTTGCTTGCTATGAAGTGGAGGGATAATAAGAATGTTTTCATTCCTTACCTCCCTTCATGCAGACACGACGGTCCAAATTACTACGGCGACTGGTGTTGTGGAGAAACCCCTCTGTGTCCACGAATATAACCAAAATATGGGAGGGGTGGACCTCAACGACCAGTTGTTGGCACCGTACCTATTTGCCCATAAGGCCAGACGCTGGTACAAGAAAGTGTCTGTTTATTTATTTCAATTGGCTTTGCTGAATGCTCATGTGCTATACAGAGCTTCAGGATGGACTGGATCCTTCCTTAAATTCCAGGAAGAGATCGTCAGAGCCCTTCTGTTTCCATTCGGTGCTCCACCTCACCTTCCCCAACCAAATGCATGTAAGCCAGCTGCACGAGAGGCATTTTCCGTATGTCCGTCCAAGTACCCCTACCCAACGAGCCCCCCAAAGAAGATGTCGTGTCTGCAGCAAGCGCGGGTATAGGCGTGACACCCGGTGTTATTGTCCTTCCTGTCCTGACAATCCTGGTCTTTGCATTGGTGAATGTTTTGAACGCTACCATTCACTAGTTGAGTATTAGCGTAGGGTACAGCACTGCACAGACTAGGCACACTAACACAGGGTCTCCCAAGATGCCATCACATTTTGAAAGACACCCGAACCTAGTACCAGTTACAAAAATATATGAAATAAAAAAAACAAAAATAGTTGTCGTTTTATTGTTCTCTCTCTCTATTCTCTCTCTATTGTTCTGCTCTTTTACTGTATTCTATTCTGCAATTTTTATTGTTATTATGTTTTACCATGTTTGCTTTTCAGATATGCAATTTTTTCATACCTTACTGTTTACTGTGTTTTATTGTTAACCATTTTTTTTGTTTTCAGGTACGCCATTCAGCTGCAGAGCGGATTTATTAATCTTGACAGCAACAGCGTTTGCTCCCACGATACATAAAGCCGTACAGCGCTGTCGGAGGTGATTTCACCACCACAGTTACATACTTCAGCATATATGCTGAAGCGTTAGGGCAGCAGTGGGTGGAGGAGCGATTTGCTCCTACCTTTTGTGGGAGGATGCCCCCCATGCTTCGGCATATATATATTTTAGTCACAGGTTGCGTTAAATGTTTTATTTTTTACTATTTTTTTTTGTATTTGCTTTGCAGGTATGGTAAGTCTTACTGTTATACTGTAATGTTACTTTGTTTTATTGTTAACCATCATTTGCTTAGCAGGTACGCCATTCAGTTGCAGCGCATATTTATTCATCTTGACAGCAACAGCGTTTGCTCCCACGATACATAAAGCTATGACTCCAGCGCTGTCGGAGGTAATTTCACCACCACAGTTACATACTTCAGCATATATGCCGAAGCGTGGGGGCAGCAGTGGGTGGAGGAGCGATTTGCTCCTACCTTTTGCGGGAGGATGCCCCCATGCTTCGGCATATATATATTTTAGGCACAGGTTGCGTTAAATTTTTATTTTTTACTATTTTTTTTGTATTTGCTTTGCAGGTATGGTAAGTCTTATGCCCTGAACACACGGTCGGACATTGATCGGACATTCCGACGACAAAATCCATGGATTTTTTCCAACGGATGTTGGCTCAAACTTGTCTTGCATACACACGGTCACACAAAGTTGTCGAAAAATCCCATCATTCTGAACGCAGTGACGTAAAACACGTACGTCGGGACTATAAACGGGGCAGTAGCCAATAGCTTTTGTCTCTTAATTTATTCTGAGCATGCATGGCACTTTGTGCATCGGATTTGTGTACACACGATCAGAATTTCCAACAACGTATTTTGTTATCGGAAAATTTTATAGCAAGCTCTCAAACTTTGTGTGTCGGAAATTCCTATGGAAAATGTGTGATGGAGCCTACACATGGTCGGAATTTCCGACAACAAGGTCCTATCACACATTTTCCATTGGAGAATCCTATCATGTGTACAGGGTATTACTGTTATACTGTAATGTTACTTTGTCTTATTGTTAACCATCATTTGCTTAGCAGGTACACCATTCAGTTGCAGCGCAGATTTATTTATCTTGACAGCAACAACGTTTGCTCCCACGATACATAAAGCCGTGACTCCAGTGCTGTCGGAGGTGATTTCACCACCACATTTACATACTTCAGCATATATGCCGAAGCGTGGGGGCAGCAGAAGGCGGAGGAGCGATTTGCTCCTAACTTTTGCGGGAGGATGCCCATGTTTCGGCATATATATATATGGTGCATGTATGCCCATCATTAGAAGTGGGTGGATGAAGGGAGGTATTCTAATGGTGGGCATACCCACTGATCAATCTCTTTTTTTCATTCAGCCAACAGGCTGCATGAAAAAAAAGTTTACAATATATGCCCAACAAGAACCAGCAACGTACTGGTATGTTGCTGGACTTTGAGTGGTTATACCAGAATGATGCCTGAAGGTTTAGGTATCATCTTGGTATCATTCTTTTCAGCCAGCGGTCGGCTTTCATGTAAAAGCAATCCTAGTGGCTAATTAGCCACTAGACTGCTTTTACAAGCAGTGGGAGGGAATGCCCCCTCACCGTCTTCCATGTTTTTCTCTGGCTCTCCTGTCCCAACAGGGAACCTGAGAATGCAGCCGGTGATTCAGCCAGCTGACCATAGAGCTGATCAGAGACCAGAGTGGCTCCAAACATCTCTATGGCCTAAGAAACCAGAAGCTACGAGCATTTCATGACTTAGTGCCATTGGGAAATTGGGAAAGCATTTTATCACATTTATCATTTATCTTGGTGTGGTCAGATGCTTTGAGGGCAGAGGAGAGATCTAGGGTCTAATAGACCTCAATTTTTTCAATTTTTTCAAAAAGAGTACCTGTCACTACCTATTGTTATCATAGGGGATATTTACATTCCCTGAGATGACAATAAAAATGGTTAAAAAAAATGAAAGGAACAGTTTAAAAATAAGATAAAAAAGCAAAAATAAATTAAAAAAAAAAAAAAAAGCACCCCTGTCCCCCCCTGCTCTCGCGCAAAGGTGAACGCAAACGTCGGTCTGGCGTCAAATGTAAACTGCAATTGCACCATGCATATGAGGTATCACCACGAAGGTCAGATCAAGGGCAGTAATTTTAGCAGTAGACCTCCTCTGTAAATCTAAAGTGGTAACCTGTAAAGACTTTTAAAGGCTTTTAAAAATGTATTTAGTTTGTCGCCACTGCACGTTTGTGCGCAATTTTAAAGCATGTCATGTTTGGTATCCATGTACTCAGCCTAAGATCATCTTTTTATTTCATCAAACATTTGGGCAATATAGTGTGTTTTAGTGCATTAAAATTTTAAAAAGTGTGTTTTTTCCCAAAAAAATGCATTTGAAAAATCGCTGTGCAAATACTGTGTGAAAAAAAAAATGAAACACCCACCATTTTAATCTGTAGGGCATATATAATGCTGGGGGGTTCAAAGTAATTTTCTTGCAAAAAAAAAAAAATTTTTTCATGTAAACAAAAAGTGTCAGAAAGGGCTTTGTCTTCAAGTGGTTAGAAAAGTGGGTGATGTGTGACATAAGCTTCTAAATGTTGTGCATATAATGCCAGGACAGTTCAAAACCCCCCAAATGACCCCATTTTGGAAAGTAGACACCCCAAGCTATTTTCTAAGAGGCATGTCGAGTCCAAAAGAAAGCTCTATGTGTGGGAAGAAAAGGACGCAAATTTCGTTTGGGTACAGCATTGCATGACCGCGCAATTAGCAGTTAAAGCGACGCAGTGCCAAATTGTAAAAAGTGCTCTGGTCAGGAAGGGGGTAAATCCTTCCGGGGCTGAAGTGGTTAAAGAGGCTGCTGGGAATTCACACGTGACACCACAACATTATCTCCCGTCAGGCGAAAGCGAGGCTTGGATCACAAGCCAGAACACGAGCGGGGACAAGGCATGTTCCGCACGCCGGGGAACGAGATAGACGACCCTTACTATCCATTCAAACTGCTGGAAAGGCTTGGTGCCAGCATACGGGCACCGGCAACATGTGAGTTGCATAGCCTTTGTTTTTACTTGATCTTTAATAAATGGTTTTAGCATATTGCACTATGTATACTATTTGTTTTCTATAAGGACGGATTGACGTGCTAAACAGCATTGGTGACAGCTTAAAGCGGATTGGTTATCCCTTAATGAACCAAGGGCTTGTATGTATTTGTATCTGATAAGTGGCCAATTTATATGCGGTGGTGGTGTTGGCACTGAAGGTCACTTTAACCACTTGAGCCCAGGACCATTATGCTGCCTAAGGACCAGAGGTCTTTTTCCAATTTGGCACTGCGTCGCTTTAACTGCTAATTGCGCGGTCATGCAATGCTGTACCTAAACGAAATTTGCGTCCTTTTCTTCCCACAAATAGAGCTTTCTTTTGATGGTATTTGATCACCTCTGCAGTTTTTATTTTTTGCGCTATAAACGGAAAAAGACCGAAAATTTAGAAAAAAAATGATATTTTCTACTTTTTGTTATAAAAAAAAATCCAATAAACTAAATTTTAGTCATACATTTAGGCCAAAATGTATTCGGCCACATGTCTTTGGTAAAAAAAATGTCAATAAGCATATATTTATTGGTTTGCGCAAAAGTTATAGCGTCTACAAACTAGGGTACATTTTCTGTAATTTACACAGCTTTTAGTTTATGACTGCCTATGTCATTTCTTGAGGTGCTAAAATGGCAGGGCAGTACAAACCCCCCCCAAATGACCCCATTTTGGAAAGTAGACACCCCAAGGAAATTGCTGAGAGGAATGTTGAACCCATTGAATATTTATTTTTTTGTCCCAAGTGATTGAATAATGACAAAAAAAAAAAAATATTTACAAAAAGTTGTCACTAAATGATATATTGCTCACACAGGCCATGGGCCTATGTGGAATTGCACCCCAAAATACATTCAGCTGCTTCTCCTGAGTATGGGGATACCACATGTGTGGGACTTTTTGGGAGCTTAGCCGCGTACGGCGCCCCGAAAACCAAGCACCGCCTTCAGGATTTCTAAGGGTGTAAATTTTTGATTTCACTCTTCACTGCCTATCACAGTTTCAGAGGCCATGGAATGCCCAGGTGGCACAAAACCCCCCCAAATGACCCCATTTTGGAAAGTAAACACCCCAAGCTATTTGCTGAGAGGCATATTGAGTCCATGGAATATTTTATATTTTGACACAAGTTGCGGGAAAGTGACACTTTTTTTTTTTTTTTTTGCACAAAGTTGTCACTAAATGATATATTGCTCACACAGGGCATGGGCATATGTGGAATTGCACCCCAAAATACATTTAGCTGCTTCTCCTGAGTATGGGGATACCACATGTGTGGGACTTTTTGGGAGCCTAGCCGCGTACGGGGCCCTGAAAACCAAGCACCGCCTTCAGGATTTCCAAGGGTGTAAATTTTTGATTTCACTCTTCACTGCCTATCACAGTTTCGGAGGCCATGGAATGCCCAGGTGGCACAAACCCCCCCCAAATGACCCCATTTTGGAAAGTAGACACCCCAAGCTATTTACTGAGAGGCATGGTGAGTATTTTGCAGCTCTCATTTGTTTTTGAAAATGAAGAAAGACAAGAAAAAACTTTTTTTTTTTTCTTTTTTCAATTTTCAAAACTTTGTGACAAAAAGTGAGGTCTGCAAAATACTCACTATACCTCTCAGAAAATAGCTTTGGGTGTCTACTTTCCAAAATGGGGTCATTTGGGGGGGTTTTGTGCCACCTGGGCTTTCCATGGCCTCCGAAACTGTGATAGGCAGTGAAGAGTGAAATCAAAAATTTACGCCCTTAGAAAGCCTGAAGGCGGTGCTTGGTTTTCGGGGTCCCGTACGCGGCTAGGCTCCCAAAAAGTCTCACACATGTGGTATCCCCGTACTCAGGAGAAGCAGCAGAATGTATTTTGGGGTGTAATTTCACATATTCCCATGGCATGTCTGAGCAATATATCATTTAGTGACAACTTTGTGCAAAAAAAAAAAAAAAAAATTTGTCTCTTTCCCGCAACTTGTGTCGCAATATAAAATATTCCATGGACTCGACATGCCTCTCAGCAAATAGCTTGGGGTGTCTACTTTCCAAAATGGGGTCATTTGGGGGGGGTTTGAACTGTCCTGGCATTTTATGCACAACATTTAGAAGCTTATGTCACACATCACCAACTCTTCTAACCACTTGAAGACAAAGCCCTTTCTGACACTCATTGTTTACATGAAAAAGTTATTTTTTTTTGCAAAAAAATTACTTTGAACCCCCAAACATTATATATTTTTTTAAAGCAAATGCCCTACAGATTAAAATGGTGGGTGTTTCATTTTTTTTTTTCACACAGTATTTGCGCAGCGATTTTTCAAACGCATTTTTTGGGGAAAAAACACACTTTTTTACATTTTAATGCACTAAAACACACTATATTGCCCAAATGTTTGATGAAATAAAAAAGATGATCTTAGGCCGAGTACATGGATACCAAACATGACATGCTTTAAAATTGCGCACAAACGTGCAGTGGCAACAAAATAAATGCATTTTTAAAAGCCTTTAAAAGCCTTTACAGGTTACCACTTTAGATTTACAGAGGAGGTCTACTGCAAAAATTACTGCCCTCGATCTGACCTTCGCGGCGATACCTCACATGCATGGTGCAATTGCTGTTTACGTTTGACGACAGACCGCCGTTTGCATTCGCCTTAGCACGAGAGCAGGGGGCGACAGGGGTGCTTTTTTTTTTTTTTTTTTTCTTTATTATTTTTTTGCTTTTTTATCTTATTTTTAAACTGTTCCTTTCATTTTTTTTTTTTTAATAATTTTTATTGTTATCTCGGGGAATGCAAATATCCCCTATGATAGCAATAGGTAGTGACAGGTACTCTTTTTTGAAAAAATTGGGGTCTATTAGACCCTAGATCTCTCCTCTGCCCTCAAAGCATCTGATGACACCAAGATCGGTGTGATAAAATGCTTCCCCAATTTCCCAATGGCGCTATTTACATCCGGCGAAATCTAAGTCATAAAATGATCGTAGCTTCCGGTTTCTTAGGCCATAGAGATGTTTGGAGCCACTCTGGTCTCTGATCAGCTCTATGGTCAGCTGGCTGAATCACCGGCTGCATTCTCAGGTTCCCTGTTGAGACAGGAGAGCCAGAGAAAAACACGGAAGACGGTGGGGGGGGGCATTCCCTCCCACGGCTTGTAAAAGCAGTCTAGAGGCTAATTAGCCACTAGGATTGCTTTTACATGAAAGCTGACCGCTGGCTGAAAAGAATGATACCAAGATGATACCTAAACCTGCAGGCATCATTCTGGTATAACCATTCAAAGTCGTGAATGGTGTACCTGAAGACAAAAAAATGGTTAACAATAAAGCACAGTAAACGGTAAAGTATAAAAAATTGCATACCTGAAAAGCAAACATGATAAAACATAATAACAATAAAACATTGCAGAATAGAATACAGTAAAAAAGAGCAGAACAAGAGAGAGAGAACAATAAAACGACAACTATTTTTTTTTTATTTTATATATATATATTTTTTTTTTTACACTTTTTTTGTAACTGTAACTTTTATAACGGTAACCGGTTCCAGGTTCGGGTCTCTCAAAATGCGATGGCATCTTGGGAGACCCTGTGAAAGTGTGCCTAGTCTGTGCAATGCTGTACCCTACGCTAATACTCAACTAGTGTATGGTAGCGTTCAAAACATTCACCAATGCAAAGACCAGGATTGTCAGGACAGGAGGGACAATAATAGCGGGTGTCACGCCTATATCTGCGCTTGCTGCAGACACGACATCTTTTTTGGGGGTTCGTTGGGTAGGGGTACTCGGGAGGACATAAAGAAAATGCCTCTCATGCAGCCGACTGCATTTGGTTGGGGATGTGAAAGGGGGAAGTACGGGCGCTGCAGAAGCGGTGGGTTCCCAATTAGGATTGGCGAATGCAGCAGGAAGGGCACTATGGGCACGACGGGCCTGTGTTTGTCTTCTTGGTGGCAGCGGGACACTACTTGTGCTTGCCACCTCACCAGCTTGAACTGCACTTATAGGACTCGCCACGTCACCAAGTGTTACTGCAGTGCTGGTTTGACTACGACCGGGGTGTACTAGGCCGCTGGCGCTTGCCAGTTCAATAAAAAGCTACCAAAAAAACTGTTAGCGATCGCAGGGATCAGGCCTGACTCTGCGAACGCTGCAGTTATGTGTTTAGTGTTTTGTAAGTGACAGTGATCGATTGATACTGCACTTGGCTGGGCTGGGCCAGGCGGGGGGGCAAAATGCAGGTGCTAGCAGGTATCTGGGCTGATCCCGCTAACGCTGCGTTTTTGGGAACCCTAAACTGCTGGGGACGCTAGTGTAGATCTGATCAGATATTGATCCGTTCAGATACTATACCACTAAGGGAGGTGTACGGTGCGTGCGTGGGTGTTAGCGGTACTGGCGCTAATCTGACGCTGCTTGGGGCTGGTGCTTGCCAGTTCACCAAAATACTACCAAAAAAACTGTTAGCGATCGCAGGGATCAGGCCTGACTCTGCGAACGCTGCAGTTATGCATTTAGTGTTTTGTAAGTGTCAGTGATCGATCGATACTGCACTTGGGTGGGCTGGGCTGGGCTGGGCCGGGCGGAGGGGCAAAACGCAGGTGCTAGCAGGTATCTGGGCTGATCCCGCTAACACTGCGTTTTTGGGAACCCTAAACTGCTGGGGACCCTAGTATAGATCTGATCGGATCAGATATTGATCCGATCAGATACTATACCACTAAGGGAGCTGTACGGTGCGTGCGTGGGTGTTAGCGCTACTGGCGCTAACCTGACGCTGCCTGGGGCTGGTGCTTGCCAATTCACCAAAATGCTACCAAAAAAACTGTTAGTGATCGCAGGGATCAGGCCTGACTCTGCGAACGCTGCAGTTATGCGTTTAGTGTTTTGTAAGTGACAGTGATCGATCGATACTGCACTTGGGCTGGGCCGGGTGGAGGGGCAAAACGCAGGTGCTAGCAGGTATCTTGGCTGATCCCGCTAACACTGCGTTTTTGGGAACCCTAAACTGCTGGGGACGCTAGTATAGATCTGATCGGATCAGATATTGATCCGTACAGATACTATACCACTAAGGGAGGCGTATGCTGCGTGCGTGGGTGTTAGCGGTACTGGCGCTAATCTGACGCTGCCTGGGGCGACGCATATCACCGCCGGGCGATCAGGGGGCTAAACCTTTATTCGGTAATAAACAGCGGGTGCCCTGACACTATAAAAAATAAACAAACTAACCAGCGTCACCCGTAACAGTTAAACGGTGATCAGTGGTGAAAGGGTTAACTAGGGGGAAATCAAGGGGTTAAAACATTTATTATATGGGGGTCCCTGTCGCTATAAAACGCTGACGGCGAACCTAAATATTTACCTCACTAACTAGCGTCACCAGCGACACTAATACAGCGATCAGAAAAATGATCGCTTAGTGACACTGGTGACAGGGGGTGATCAAGGGGTTAAAACTTTATTAGGGGGGGTTAGGGGGCTATCCTAGACCTACAGGGGGGGTAATACTAACTGTCCCAACACTGTAACTGTCACAAACTGACACCAATGCAGTAATCAGAAAAAAAAAAAAAAAACTGCTGGTGTCAGTTTGTGACGGGGGGGGGGGTGATGGGGGGGGATCGGGGGGCGATCGGGGGGGGATCGGGGTGTTTTGTGTGCCTGGCATGTTCTACTGTGTGTGTGTAGTGTTGTGCACTCACTCACTTGTCTTCTCTCCTCGGGCCGGAACGGAAATTACCGAGCCGAGGAGAGATGACATCATTTCCTTTGCTGCTGTTTAGCATACAGCAGCAAAGGAATGTTCTCATTGGCCGGCGGCGATCGCGAGGGGGGGGCCACGAACGGATGGTCTCCCCCTCATCTCCGATCGCCGTGGGAGAAAAGACGACCGCCTCGGGCACCGGGGGGGTCCGATCGGACCCCCCACCCGCGGAAGGCAAATCACGTATATGTACGTGATTTTGCCTGTCCGTGCCACCTTGCCGACGTAAATCGGCGTGAGGCGGTCGTCAAGTGGTTGTTAAGCACTAAGGAGAAAATAGAGCACTACAACAGCACAACGACAGTGGAGAACCCACTCAGGGACCCACGCTTTTATCAGCACAAGTGTATTTAAACTGGACTTTATACATTTTCATTTATATATGTTTTTTAGAATGATAAATTTGAGTGGTGATATTAATAGTTAATGAAAATCACTGATGTATATGTAGATTGGTTTAGATGGTAGCGCAGTCAACACCAGATATACACATATTTACACATTTTTTCACAAGTTGAAGGAATAGTTTTTTTGACTGCAGCAACCAGGGGTCTCTTTCATTTTTTTAATTCACAATTTATGTTAATTTTTTGATTATTGAATTTCACATTGAAGCACATACAAATTGTGCGCCGGTGGCACACATATTACAAGGATTGGTGATAAAGCATCAGTGAAGAGGAGACAGAATTTTTCCCATATTAACTCTTACAGGAGAGAATTTCCCTTCCTAAGGGTAGATTTCATCTCACTTCCTGTTGTCTACTTCCATTTGCAAGTAGGAATCATTTGTAAGTTGGATGTTTATAAGTAGGGGCCTGCCCTGTATACGCTGCAGAAATTGGGGCCTTAGGTGTTGGTGTTGCCACAACACTGTAAGCCCTCACAGTTACTCTTGGTGGGTGCTGGAACGCCTTGCTGTGAACTCTTAGATCAAGAATTGTAATTACATGCCATTGTTGAACAGTGGTAGAAAAATTGGTGGTGGTGATGCTGGTGACACAACACTGTAAGTCCTCACAGTTACTCTTGGTGGGCACTGGAACGGGTCCTGCTGTGAAATATTATATCAAGAATTGTAATTACATGCACCTGTTGAACAGGGGCAGATAAATTGGGCCTTTGGTGGTGGTGGTGGTGTTGCCACAACACTGTAAGCCCTCACAGTTACTCTTGGTGGGCGCAGGAACAGGCTTTGCTGTGAAATATTAGATCAAGAATTGTAATTACATGCCCCTGTTAAACAGGGTCAGAAAAATTGGGCCTTTGGTGGTGGTGATGGTGGTGCTGGTGCGACAACACTGTAAGTCCTCACAGTTACTTTTGGTGGGTGCAGAAACGGGCCCTATTGTGAAATATTAGATCAAGAATTGTAAATACATGCACCTGTTGAACAGGGGCAGAAAAATTGGGCCTTTGGTGGTGGTGGTGTTGCCACAACACTGTAAGTCCTCAAAGTTACTCTTGGTGGGCACAGAACGGGCCCTGCTGTGAAACATTAGATCAAAAATTTTAATTATATGCACCTGTTGAACAGGGGCAGAAAAATTGGGCCTTTGGTGGTGGTGCTGGTGCCACAACACTGCAACCCCTCACAGATACTCTAGTTGGAGCGCAGGAACAAGCCCTGCTGCAAAATATTGCATCAAAAATTGTAATTGAACGCCCCTGTTAAACAGGGGCTGAAAAATTGGGCCTTAGGCGAGGTGCTGCTGCCACAACACTGCAACCCCTCACAAATACTCTAGTTGAGCGCAGCAACGAACCATCCTTGCAAAATATTGCATCAAAAATTGTAATTACACCCCCCTGTTAAACAGGGGCTGAAAAATTGGGCCTTAGCCACTGGTGGCAGTGCCCAGAACCAAAAATATTCCTATAAGCTATCAGCATGATCATTGAGGAGGAAGAGGATAGTCATTCAGCATAACAGGATAGTCACTCAGCATCAGCATAGGCAGTCTTGAAGGGATCTGACATTTAAAAAAAATCAATCGGTTACATCAGCATCAGGTGCTGGTGGCGATCCAAGACTGATTCATTTTTATGAAGGTAAGTCGATCGACCAAGTCGGTGGACAGGCGCACCCTGTGATCGGTTACAAAGCCTCCAGCAGCACTGAATGTGCGTTCCGAAAGAACGCTGGATGCAGGACAGGCCAGTAGCTCAAATGCATACTGTACAAGCTCTGCCCAGTGATCCATCCTCAAGACCCAGTAACCCAGAGGATTTTCAGTGGGAAAGGTGTCCAAGTCAGATCTTGCCCCTAGGTATTCCTGCACCATGTAAAACAGACGCTAGCGATGGTTGCTGAAGCTGATCATACCTTGGGGCTGCGGACTAAAAAATTGTCTGAATGCATCAGTCAGATGGCCACCTTCTCCACTGCTCCTTCTTTGACTGACCGAAGCCTCAGCAACACGTCCAGGAATAGGAGTTTGTAACCTTCCAGTCTCTGGGAATGCGTTGCAAATGCCTTTCTGCAAGGCCTCCCGAAGATGTTTTATCCTCTGCTCCCTCTGCGATGGCAAGATAAGGTCTGCAACCTTACCCTTGTAACGTGGATCAAGGAGGGTTGCCAGCCAGTATTGATCCCTCTCCTTGATACCACGAATACGAGGATCCTTCCGCAGGCTTTGCAGGATCATCAAGGCCATGCAGCGTAGGTTTGCTGAGGCATTCGGTCCGGAGTCCGCTGGGTCACTAAAGACAACATGATCCGCAGCCACCTCCTCCCAGCAACGTACAAGTCCATGGGTTTATTGGGACTGTAAATGATCCCTTAAAGACTGCTGCTGATGCTGAGTGCCAGGCTCCACCTCCATGCTGACACAATCCTCCTCCTCCTCTTCCTGTGTGATCAGCGGGCACGCAGAAACACTGTCTGGATAAAGGGGGCCTTGAGAGCTAAGGAAGTCCTCCTCTTCCTGCCTCTGTTCTGCCTCAAGTGCCCTGTCCATTATTCCTTGCAGGGTGTGCTGCAGGTGGACAAGGGGGACAGTGTCACTGATGCATGCACTGTCGCTGCTCACCATTCTTGTGGCCTCCTCAAATGGTGACAGGACAGTGCATGCATCCCTGACCATGGCCCACTGGCATGGGAAAAAAAACAAAGCTTCCCTGATGCTGTCCTGGCGCCATAGTCGCACAGGTACTCATTGATGGCCCTCTGCTGCGTGTGCAGCTGCTGCAGCATGGCCAACATTGAGTTTCACCTGGTGGGCATGTCACAGATTAGGCGGTTCTTGGGCAGGTTAAACTCCTTTTGGAGGTCCGTCAGACGAGCACTGGCATTATATGACCGGCGGAAATGCACACAGACTTTCCTGGCCTGCCTCAGGACATCCTGAAAGCCCGGGTACCTGCCCAAGAACTGCTGCACCACCAAGTTAAGGACGTGAGCCAAACAGGGCACATGGGTCATTTGTCCCTGTCGGAGGGCAGAGAGAAGGTTGGTGCCATTGTCGCAAACCACCATTCCTGCCTTAAGTTGGCGTGGCGTCAACCACCTCTGAACCTGCCCCTGCAGAGCTGACAGAACCTCTGCCCCAGTGTGTCTCCCAAGCACACCAGCTCAAGCACCACATGGCATCTTTTTGCTTGCATGCTTGTGTAGCCCCTTGAACGCCTACGGACCACCGCTGGTTCCGAAGACAAATCAGCACAGGAAGAGGGCATGGAGGAAGAAGAAGAGGAGGGGTGGAGGAGAGAGGAGTGGCAGAATCATCACTAGTAGAATTTTGGAGGCGTGGTAGCGGAACAACCTCCAACATTACTGCACCCTGTCCTGCATCCTTCCCAGCTGCCAGAAGAGTCACCCAGTGCGCGGTGAAAGATAGGTAACGTCCCTGTTCATGCCTGCTGGACCATGAGTCAGCGGTAATATGCACCTTACCACTGACCGCCCTGTCCAGCGAGGCCAAGACATTGCCTTCCACATGGCGGTAGAGAGCCAGAATCTCCTTCCATGAGAAAAAGTGGCGTTTGGGAATCTGCCACTGAGGAACCGCACATTCCACAAACTCACTAAAGGGGGCAGAGTCTACAAACTGAAAAGGCGGCAGTTGAAGTGCTAGCAATTTAGCCAAGCTAGCATTCAACCGCTGGGCATGTGGATGGCTGGGAGTGAACTTCTTTCGGCGGTGCAGCAGCTGGGGCAGGGAAATTTGCCTGGTACAATCTGAGGTTTGGTGTACCGATAGCAGATTACCCCTAAGTACTTGGCTGTGACACACCTAATTCTACAATGAAAAAACAGATGTTTCACTAGGCCTGCAGGAACACCACTCAGCGCCAGGTCACTATGCTGATCCCAAATGCAGATAAGTATAAAAATGCAAGTAAACATTCATAAGTGCATAAATACAAATAAAATCCACTTTGCAGCTATGCAGAGAGGAAAAAAACATCAAAACAGGAAAAAGCAGCCGTCTAAAACAGAATACATAAATATAAACACAGTGTTTCAAATGATCTACAAATAGACTAAATTGTCACACTAGACAGCGCTAATGTTGAGCAGTTATCAGCTAAACATGCGGCCAACAAAACATGCATAGGAAAATCCTGTAAAAGAAAGTCCCTTAGGAGAAAGTCCCTTGAAAAGAGAAGTGATGTAAAGTTCAGGGTGTAGCTCCAAAAAAAATTATTTTTTAATCAGGTGATCATGAAAACATTCCTCAGCGTGCACCTTCCACCGATCACTACGAATTCCACCCAGTGCGACCACTCTCCCCCTAGGGGGTTAAACTCACCAGAATTGGGAAGTAATAGAGCATTCAGAATACTAATCCATGTCAGCAATTTGTTGTTAACATCACTCATGAAGGATCACGGATGTTCGGGGCTCATAATAAGTAAAAAAAACAGATAGAGAAGCGCACATAGCGTAATACTGTTTATTGATTAAATTCCCTTCCACATATAAAAAACAACACCCCCCTTCAATAAATACACGTACATCAATTTTCTTATAAAACGAGCAATCAATCAAGCAGGTAGTGACAGTGTGTCTACTTCACCATGAGACGCCAGCGCCGCTACACAGGGCCCTCTGTCGAAGTCAGGATATGATGAAACGCGTCAGTGCGTGGCTTACGCGACGTGGGAAGTGACGTGTGCGCTCCACCTGAACCAACTGCATAACCAGGAAGTGGTCAACGTCTCCTGTGTAGCGGCGCTGGCGTCTCATGGTGAAGTAGACACACTGTCACTACACTAACTTCTAAATACTGCAGCTGCCTGCGGTATTAATAGGATCAGAAGAACACCACCAATTTTCTTCAGGTAGCTTTAGGTGTACACTGTGCAGAGGACGCACTACACTAACTTGTAAATACTACAGCTGCTTGCGGTACTAATAGGATCGGAAGAACACCACCAATTTTCTTCAGGTAGCTTTAGGTGCACACTGTGCAGAGGACGCACTACACTAACTTGGAAATACTGTAGCTGCCTGCTGTGCTAATAGGATCAGAAGAACACCACCAATTTTCTTCAGGTAGCTTTAGGTGCACACTGTGCAGAGGACGCACTACACTAACTTGGAAATACTGTAGCTGCCTGCGGTGCTAATAGGATCAGAAGAACACCACCAATTTTCTTCAGGTAGCTTTAGGTGCACACTGTGCAGAGGGCACACTACACTAACTGTAAATACTGTAGCTAATAGGACTAATAGGATCAGAAGAACACCAGCAATTTTCTTCAGGTAGCTGTAAATACTGTAAAAACACCTGTCTGCCTGTCAGTAGCTCAGTAGGAAGAGAATAACAGGAACGGATCTAGCTAAACTGAATACAGTGTATATGTAAAGCCACCCTGGCTTTGACAAATTACGGCTCTATGTACAGACGGCGCTGTGATTGGCAAGGCATACGGGTCATAGTGCATGCTTGGCCAGTCATCAGTCAGCAGAATTTGGCGCGAACGGCCCATATCGTTGGTAATTTGACGAATGGCCGAACACAAAGCTCATCCCTACTCAGCATAATGGGATAGTCACTCAGCTTATGTAGTCTTCAAGGGATCCCACATCCATAGAAAAATCAATTGGTTACATCAGCATCAGGTGCTTGGTAGCTGGTGATCCAAGACTGATTAATTTTTATGAATGTGAGCTGATCAACAGAGTCTGTGTACAGGCGCACTCTGTGATAGGTTACAAAGCCTCCAGCAGCACTGAATGTATGTTCAGAAAGAACGCTAGATGCAGGACAGGCCAGTAGCTCAATTGCATATTGAGTAAGCTCTGGTCAGTGGTCCATCCTCAAGACCCAGTAACAAAGTGGATGTTCTGGTGGAAAGGTCTCCAAGTCTGATCTTGCCCCTAGATATTCCTGCACCATTTAATTCAGACGCTGGCGATGGTTGCTGGAACAGATCACACCTGGGTGCTGAGGACTGAAGAATAGTCTGAAGGCATTGGTCAGCCGGCCACCTTCTCCACCGCTCTTTTCATGACTGAATGAAGCACCAGGAAATTGTAACCTCCCAGGCTCTGGAAACGCATTGCACAAACCTTTCTGCAAAGCCTCCTGAAGATGTTTCATCCTCTGCTCCCTCACATGATCCTCAACAACCTCCTCCCAGCCAAGTACAACTCCATGGGTTTCTGGGGAGTGCAAACAATTGAAGACTGCTGCTGATGCTGAGTGTTGTCCTCCACCTCCATGCTGACACAATCCTCCTTCTCCTCCTCTTCTTCCTGTGTGATCGGCGGGCCTACAGGAATACTAGTATCTGGATAAAGGGGGCCTTGAGAGGTAAGGAAGTCCTCCTCTTCCTCCCGCTGTTCTGCGTCATGTGCCCTGTCCATTATTCCATGAAGCGTGTGATTCAACAGGAAGAGAAGAGGGACAGTATCACTGATGCATGCACTGTCACTGCTCACCATCCTTGTGGCCTCCTCAAATGGTGACAGGACAGTGCATGCATCCTTGATCAGTAGCCACTGGCGTGGTGAAAAAAAGCCAAGCTTCCCTGTCCTAGTGCCATACTCACACAGGTACTCATTGATGTGTGTGCAGCCGCTGCAGTATTGCCAACGTTGAGTTCCACCTGGTGGGCATGTCACAAGTGAGGCGGTTCTTGGGCAGGTTGCATTTTCTTTGAATGTCAGCCAGCCAAGCACTGGCATTATATGACCGGCAGAAATTACCACAGACTTTCCTGGCCTGCCTCAGGGGATCCTATAAGCCATGGTACCTGCTCAAGAACCGCTGCACCACCACATTCAGGACGTGAGTCAAACAGGGAACATGGGTCAAGTGTCCCTGTCAGAGGGTGGAGAGGAGGTTGGTGCCATTGTCACATACAACCATTCCTGGCTGAAGCTGGCATGGCGTCATCCACCTCTGAGCCTGCCCATGCAAAGCTGCCCCAGTGTGGCTCCTGTCCCCTAAGCAGACCAACTCAAGCACCGCATGGCATCTTTTTGCTTGCGTAGCTCCTTGAACGCTTATAGAGCACTGCTGGTTCAGAGGAGAAATCTGCAGAGGAAGAGGCCATAGATGAAGAAGAAGAGTAGGGGTGGAGGAGAGAGCTGTGGTAGAATCACCACTACCAGCATTTTGGAGGCATGGTGGCGGAACAAGCTCCAACAATACTGAACCCTGTCCTGTATCCTTCCCAGCTGCCAGCAGAGTTACCCAGTGCGCCGTAAAAGAAGGGTAACATCCCTATCCATGCCTGCTGGACCATATGTCAGCAGTAATATGCACCTTACACCACGGCTGAGCTGCTGCTGCAGGACCTGGACACATGAAGTCTGAAGTCTGTTTCCTTCTGGTCAGAGCATGCTTGAGGACGTTTTTAACATCTACATGGAGAAAGTACTCTGGTGAGGTACCCCCAGGACTTCTTTTCCAGTTTGCCATTGGGATCTCCTCTCCATTGCCAGTGGGCAGTTTAAGCTTGCTTGACTCATACAGCATACGCTGTTTTGAGTCCCAAGCTTCCGGTAAGCCACCATTCATTTGGGTGGTGGTATCTGCACAAGTTTGGTTTTCGTACACTAAATTCCCGAGAAGGCTTCCAAAACCACATATCTTTCTTTGGTCTCCATCCTCTGTACCATTGCCGTTGGGCAGTAGAAGCCTGTTTTGACCTATGTAGCATATGCTATTTTTAGGTCTAAAATTTATGGTACGCCTTCATTACTTTGGGGATGGTTTGGTCACTAATTCAGCCCTATATCCACGTGGTGATTACAATGGTTTCACAGAATGATGGACTTTGATTTATTGAAAATGGACATTTGATATTTATTATTATTAGGATATTATATGTTGATATTCACGTTTGTCACTTCACTTTTGTATAATCTATAGCGCTGCACTTATTTTTATATTTATGGTTTACAGCAAAAATTCTATTTGCAGTGTTAGCTGCTTGCACATTTGAGTTAGCGCAAAGTTATTTTGTTTTCTCAGTAATATGCACCTTACTGCTGACCGCCCTGTCCAACGAGGCCAAGACATTGCCTTCCACATGCTGGTAGAGAGCCAGAATGGCCTTCCATGAAAAGAAATGGCATTTGGGAACCTGCCACTGAGGTACCGCACATTCCACAAATTCACAAAAGGGGTCAGAGTCTATCAGCTGAAAAGGCAGCAGTTGCAGTGCTAGCAATTTGGCCAAGCTAGCATTCAGACGCTGAGCATGTGGATGGCTGGGACTGAATTTCTTTTGATGGTTTAGCAACCGGGGTAGGGAAATTTGCCTGCTAAAATCCGATCTTGGTGTACCACTAGCAGATTGGCCGCAAGTGCTTGGGACACCTATTTCTATACCTTCATTCCTCTCAGTGCAGGTTCCTGAGAGGACTGGAGGTATAGTGGGGTTGGAGATCCCAGCTGATGAGGAGCAAGGAGAGGTCCGCCTTGTTCTTTGATGTGGGTATTTTAAGTCCTGTTGCCAACGGACTGCATGGGAGGTTGTCATATGTCTGGTCAAGCATGTGGTGCCCAAGCGGCTGCTGTTTTGGCCACGCTTGATACTCTTCAGACATGTCTTCAGCAATGGTGTGATCTGCTACACACATGTCAAAAAAGGCCCACACCAAAGAACTTTTGAAAATATGTGGGGAGTCAGCAGCGCTATGCACCTGCTTAGCTCTGCGGTGTGATGCAATAGGGTGGCTGCTCTTAAGCTGCCCCCTGGAAGGCATTCTGCCTCATTGGAGATGTGCCTCCTCCTCCTCCTCCCTTCTATCAGGCACCCAAGTAGAGTCAATGACCTCATCATCCCCTCCCTCCTCATCACTGGAGCAATCTTGGCAGTATACTGCAGCTCGGTGAACACAGCTGCCAGTTTCTTGACCTTCTTGGGCACCCCCTCTCTCTAGGCTCAAGTTACTCCCTTCCTCAACCTGGGTACTATCATCAGAGCCTTCAAACCTCTGCTCATCCTCCTGCAGCATGTACCCGACACTGTGGTCGAATAGTTTGGGGGACTCCTCCGTGCATGATGGTGGAGCTAGGGAAGGAGTGACTGTTGACATGGAGCCGATGGAATAGGCTGCTTTGGCAGCTGCATTGGCAGGCAAACTACTCTGGGCCTGGGTGACAGAGGATGAGGAGGATGAGGAGGGCTCTGTTATCCATTCCACCAACTCTTCTGCATGTTGTGGCTCAATAACACGGCCAGCTGCAGAAAAAAAGGACAAGCGTGCCCCACGGCCATGTGCTGAGGATGCACCGTGTCCATGACCAGCACTGTCGACTGTAGACACAGAGCCCGCTTGCCCTCTTTTAGTGGCCTGTGTGGCCTCTCCTTGGTGGCCTTCCGGACATGCTGTAAATTTTGTTTAGCAAAACCACACTATGCTGTATTGTGTACTATGTAAACCACCAGAAAAGTAGTAGCAAGTGCACTAGGGGTGCACAGTACTGTGTACGCCAACAGAAGTGTAATAACAACTATGGGTGCACTGTATGTATTGTGTACTGTGTACACCACCAGAAAAGTAGTAGTAACTGCACTAGGGGTACACGGTACAGTGTACACTAACAGAAGTTTAATAACAACTATGGTGCACTGTATGTATTGTGTACTGTGTACACCACCAGAAAAGTAGTAGCACTAGCAATTGCACTGTTGTACACCAACAGAAGTGTAATAACAACTATGGGTGTACTGTATTGTGTACACCACCAGAAAAGTAGTAGCAACTGCACTAGGGGTGCACGGTACTGTGTACACCAACAGAAGTGTAATAACAACTATGGGTGTACTGTATTGTGTACACCACCAGAAAAGTAGTAGCAACTGCACTAGGGGTGCACGGTACAGTGTACACTAACAGAAGTTTAATAACAACTATGGGTGCACTGTATGTATTGTGTACTGTGTACACTACCAGAAAGGTAGTAGCACTAGCAACTGCACTACATGTGCACGGTACTGTATACACCAACAGACGTGTAATAACAACTATGGGTGTACTGTATTGTGTACACCACTAGGAAAGTAGTAGCAACTGCACTAGGGGTGCACGGTACTGTGTACACCAACAGAAGTTTAATAACTATGGGTGCACTGTATGTATTGTGTACAGTGTACACCACCAGAAAAGTAGTAGCACTAGCAACTGCACTACGGGTGCACGGTACTGTGTACACCAACAGAAGTGTAACAACAACTATGGGTGTACTGTATGTATTGTGTACTGTGTACACCACCAGGAACGTAGTAGCAACTGCACTAGGGGTGCACAGTACTGTATACACCAACAGAAGTGTAATAACCACTATGGGTGCACTGTATGTATTGTGTACACCACCAGGAAAGTAGTAGCAACTACACTAGGGGTGCACGGTACTGTGTACACCAACAGAAGTTTAATAACAACTATGGGTGCACTGTATGTATTGTGTACTGTGTACACCACCAGAAAAGTAGTAATACTAGCATCTGCACTACGGGTGAATGGTACTGTGTACACCAACAGAACTGTAATAACAAATATGGGTGTACTGTATTGTGTACACCACCAGAAAAGTAGTAGCAACTGCACTATGTGTGCACAGTACTGTGTCTATATATATATATATATATATATATATATATATATACAGTATATATATCCACTGTATCCAGTTAGGTATATATACAGTCAGGTCCATAAATATTGGGACATCAACACAATTCTAATCTTTTTGGCTCCATACACCACCACAATGGATTTGAAATGAAACGAACAAGATGTGCTTTAACTGCAGACTTTCAGCTTTAATTAAAGGGTATTTACATCCAAATCAGGTGAATGGTGTAGGAATTACAACAGTTTGCATAGGTGCCTCCCACTTTTTTAAGGGACCAAAAGTAATGGGACAGATTAACAATCATCCATCAAACTTTCACTTTTTAATACTTGGTTGCAAATCCTTTGCAGTCAATTACAGCCTGAAGTCTGGAACGCATAGACTTCACCAGATGCTGTTTCATCCCTGGTGATGCTCTGCCAGGCCTCTACTGCAATTGTCTTCAGTTCCTGCTTGTTCTTGGGGCAGTTTCCCTTCAGTTTTGTCTTCAGTAATTGAAATGCATGCTCAATCGGATTCAGGTCAGGTGATTGACTTGGCCATTGCAAAAAATTCCACTTCTTTCCCTTAAAAAACTCTTTAGTTGCTTTTGCAGTATGCTTCGGGTCATTGTCCATCTGCACTGTGAAGCGCCGTCCAATGAGTTCTGAAACATTTTGCTGAATATGAGCAGATAATATTGGCCGAAACACTTCAGAATTAATCCTGCTGCTTTTGTCAGCAGTCACATCATCAATAAATACAAGAGAACCAGTTTCATTGGCAGTCATGCATGCCCATGCCATGACACTACCACCACCATGCTTCACTGATGAGGTGGTATGCTTTGGATCATGAGCAGTTCCTTTTCTTCTCCATACTCTTCTCTTCCCATCACTCTGGTACAAGTTGATCTTGGTCTCATCTGTCCATAGAATGTTGTTCCAGAACTGTGAAGGCTTTTTTAGATGTTGTTTGGCAAACTCTAATCTGACCTTCCTGTTTTTGAGGCTCACCAATGGTTTACCTTTGTATTCACTCTGGTGAAGTCTTCTCTTGATTGTTGACTTTGACACACATACACCTACCTTCTGGAGAGTGTTCTTGATCTGGCCAACTGTTGTGAAGAGTGTTTTCTTCACCAGGGAAAGAATTCTTCGGTCATCCACCACAGTTGTTTTCCGTGGTCTTCCGGGTCTTTTGGTGTTGCTGAGCTCACCGGTGCGCTCTTTCTTTTTAAGGATGTTCCAAACAGTTGATTTGGCCACATCTAATGTTTTTGCTATCTCTCTGATGGGTTTGTTTTGTTTTTATAGCCTAATGATGGTTTGCTTCACTGATAGTGACAGCTCTTTGGACCTAATATTGAAAGTTGACCGCAACAGATTCCAAATGCAAATAGCACACTTGAAATGAACTCTGGACCTTTTATCTGCTCCTTGTAAATAGGATAATGAGGGAATAACACACACCTGGCCATGGAACAGCTGAGCAGCCAATTGTCCCATTACTTTTGGTCCCTTAAAAAGTGGGAGGCACATATACAAACTGTTGTAATTCCTAAACCGTTCACCTGATTTGGATGCAAATACCCTCAAATTAAAGCCGAAAGTCTGCAAGTAAAACACATCTTGTTCGTTTCATTTCAAATCCATTGTATAGAGCCAAAAAGATTAGAATTGTGTCGATGTCCCAATATTTATGGACCTGACTGTGTATATATAATATATATATATATATATATATATATATATATATATATATATATATAGACGAGACTGTCTGTATATACACTGCAGCTAATTGAATAACCTGCCTACCTGAAGTATATTAGAAACAGTGCACCAGGAATGGACTGCAGTCAGATATAGCTAAACTGGATACAGTGGATATATATGTAGCAAACCATAAATTACCCCCGAAGGAGCTGCTAATAATTTTATTCGGGCTTACCGTTACCATCTTTACAGTGTTCGTTATAGGGGTACTTATCAATTGCTCAATTGAAACACTGGCTCCAACACTTAGTCCTTTTTCCAAGTTTTATTAAAGAAACAAAAATATGCAATAGAAAAGGTAGAGGGTGAAAGGGATTCAGGTACCTTGGATCTTGTGGATTGAGGTAATTTCTATATCCAGTGAATAGCACTTCCACAGGTGGATTCAACAACCACCGGATAGGTCTCTCTCACCAGCCGATGAGATGCTCGAACACGGTCTCTGCCACAGACCTTGCAATACTGAATGAACTGATTGCGATGCTTAGCACGGTCTCTGCCACAGACCTTACATTCTTGAATGAACTGATTGCTGTGCTTGATCTCAGATGCGTCTTCGACTGAGTTCCCAGGCTCTTCTCAAGATACCAGCCTTACGCTCGGTCCTCTCCTGAAGAGTCCTCCCCTGGTCACTGCAATCCCTTGCTTCTTCCCGCAGGCCAGATAGCAAAGAGACCATCCTACAGACCAGTAGGCCACTAAAACTCTGATCCTTCTTCTAGTAGCTAGGCCTTGGGTCTGCCAACCTCAAGGCAGAACTTTAAGCAACAGCAGGTTAGGAAGCCCCAACAACCCTTTCACACGGTGTCTGTCCCTTAAATACTCCTGCCCAGAATGCTCGGTGAATGAACCACTCCCACCAAATTGTTTCTGAGCAAAGAGTATTCAATATGTCCGACCAGACTGTATTTACAACATCCACCAATGGTGACATCACCACCCATGGTCAGATGGAAATCTGCACAGTCCAGCTAAACTGGTACAGAAACCATTAAATTTAGATAATAATAAGCTGAGCCAAACTGTAGCTTCAACTAACTTAAATGTCAAAAGAATAGCGTCTGCTCTTCAGGAGCAGGGCGCTACATACTCCAACAAGTAAAGAGGCGCCTCTGGGTGCAGACGTTTTTATAGATTTAAAATGCTTTAATAAGATATATAGAGATAAACTCACATTGTGGTGATAAAAACAAGCATGATAGTAAGAGTCATGGATGGTGCTCCCAGTCCTGTGCCTGTGAACAGTCTCTGTGGTGGATGTAGTGACAGCTCTTCCTGGTTGTAATGAGCCGGCTTCAGACAATGGAGGAGCGGCCTCAGAACGAGGCTTGAGACACACGAGACAGCTGGCTGCAGGGGGATGACGTCATCAGTAGTGGATGCGTTTCCTGGGCAAGCGCGCTTGGGTGGTAAGCAAGCCGCACCTCTTTCTCAACAGACTAATCTACTAGACATGCTAGAGAGTTAAGTAAGGATGGGGAGTGGGAGCGGGGCGGAGAATGGGGAGGGGATGGGGCGGGAGAGCAAAAGGAATATACAGAGCCCAATGCTGTTTAAAGTGATTAATGTCGTGAATAGAAAAGAAAAAATACAGGATAAAACCGGAGACAAAAAATAAGGAGGAGGGAGAAATGTAACCAAGGAATAGGGGAGAAAAGAAAAGGGGGAAGGAGAAGGGAAAAAAAAAAAAAAAAGGAGGCTGAAGTGGTGAAGATGACTTGGAGCAAAAAACGGAATGTGAAGGGGGAAAAAAAAGAAAAAGACTGAAGTGGTGAAGACGACTTGGAGCAAAAAAAAAAAAAAAGGGAGGAAGGGGAGTAGAGAGGGAGGGGGGAGAGGGGCAACTGACTGGTCTCTAAAAGCACAAAACAATAATCGGACATGTAAAATGCATCTTATTAATACAACATATTAGTCATAGAGCATATACAGTATATAAAAATGGTAAAACACTAAATGTTCAAGATAGATGTATATACACGCACAACATATGCGTGGATAGCACTGGGAGATAAAGCAAGGAATTAGAAGAGTCAACAATAAAAATATAAAAACATGACATACTACTGACTATGCCCTGCATAGTAGTAAAATTGGAAAAAATTAGAAAAAATTAAAAGAAATTGGAAGGAATTGCAAAATATATATATAAGATGTATAACAATATGAAGAAACATATACACGTATATGTACACGTGTAAATGCATATACGCACATATAGAATAAATGCACATATAGAAATATATATAGAAGATATCTGACGTTGTACGAAGTTGTATAAAAATGTCAATAGGACTATAAAAAGGGGAAACCAGTGTCTGCAATACTAAATGGGGCCACAGGTCTAGGGGATAATGAAGAATAATATAGTTATTTTAATTGTAAGCCTATATAGTTGTGAACTGTCTACATTATGGGCGGAAAGACGAAGGTACCGGAATTACAGTATTACAGTATTACAGTATGGTAGAGATTTCTATTCCTTCGTTCATACCCCCCAGGTGAGAGAACGTCTAACTGGTAGATCTCTACCAGCTGCAGAACGTTTCAAAAAACTATGCGCCCGTGAAACTTTCTGGATTTACTAGTTAGACGTTCTCTCACCTGGGGGTATGAACGAAGGAATAGAAATCTCTAGTATATTAGAAAAAGTACACCAGGAGCGGCCTGCAGTCAGATATAGCTACACTAGATACAGTGGATAAATATATATATATATATATATATATATATATATATATATATATATACAAGACTGTCTATATATATTAAATACACTGCAGCTAACTGAATAATCTGCCTGCCTGAAGTATATTAGAAACACTACACCAGGAACGGACTGCAGTCAGATATAGCTAAACTGGAAACAGGAGATATATATATATACACTGCAGCTAACTGAATAACCTGCTTGCCTGCTCAATCTAAATGACACTCTCTCTCCATCCATGCCAACAACGCACTACACTGGGCCGACGTGCAGGCAGCCTTATATAGTGTGGGGCATGGACTTAGTCCCCCTGAGCCATGATTGGCCAAAGGCACCCTGCCTTTGGCCAATTATGGCTCTCTTAGCTGAGGGCGCTGGGATTGGCCAAAGCATACAGGTCATGGTGCATGCTTTGGCCAATTATCATACAACAATGCACTGCGCTCCAGCAGTGCATTATGAGCCATTACGCCTCATTAAAATTTGGCCCATAATGTTCGGTTTTCGATGAACGGGTGAACAGCCAATGTTCAAATTAAACTCATGTTTGACCCGAGCAGAAAGCTCATCCCTACCATGCAGAGATTAAAACCGGAAGTTCAGAACCAGGAAGTGACGTGACCGGAAGGCGTCTCAATTGAATTTTGTGGCCTTGATTTATCTCCACTGCAAGACTGCCACTATACCTGTTTTGGATTTGTATGGCTATTTCTTTGTGGGTAAGCACATGGGCTTTTACCTCACATACCTTCTAGAGTGCAATGGATACCCTTGGGACTGCTATGGGTTAATGCCTATTTATGAAGAAGCCGGAATGCTCATTATTCCTATAATATATTGGGATTGTTGCTTACTATATATTCTACCGGTCTATGATCAAAATAAATCTGGTCACACACTTTTTAAACTGATGTGCACAGTGAGTGAATGTTTGCCGAACATTCATCCATACGTAGTATACACTCATAAACCCATGCTATGTACAGTACCTCCTTTTTATACAGCTCCTGTACTGGAGCAGATTGTGATCTAAGATAGAAATTATATAAATGCAGCACTCAGTCAAACTATTAAAGCAAAGTGAAGAAAAAAAATATAAATGGATGGATAAAAAATTATATATACAAAAATACCCTTAGTTTATACATTTAACCACATGATTATACTGTATATGAAACATCAAACTAATATAAAAAGTCCAAACAAATGTGTAAAAGTCTCAAATAAAGTGAATTATGCAAGAAAAAGTGCCATAATGTCCCATGTGCTTTACAACTACTGCACTTTCCACTTTAAGCTTTCATTCACCGTGTGCAACCTCCACCTTCACAAGCCACTTAGCAGATATATAGACCCACTGCTGTTTAGGGTCAAAACATGCTTGGGATCACAGGAAGGTTCCTCCACTCCTCCACTTCGCTTATTTACTGGAGTTTTGTGTATTACCAAGCACTGATTGTTTTTATTAGTTGTAAGTGCAATTTCAAAACTTTTAGTATAGCGGTTTAGTAGGATTTCACACGATTTTATTTATTATTTATTTATTATTAATGTATTTATTATTATTATTATTATTATTATTACTATTTATTATTATCTAGTTTGTGATTTTTTTTTGGTATTTACTTGAATGCATTGATTGGAAAGTGGAGGTGTATTGCGGTGTCCCCTCTGGAGAAGTATAACTAACATCAGATTACAGGTAATGCATGAAGCTGATTGGACGTAGGTAAGGAGAGCTCCATCCAGCCATCGGCCTTACAGCTCCAGTTATGCCTGCCAAGGCACCTAAACCCCGCTCCACGCTTGGAAAAAGATCCGGGAAGGGATCGGTAACTCCCCCGGCCGCCGCCAGCTCCATCCAGCGCTACCTAGCCGCTGAAAGATCCAGCCCCAGAACACGAGGCGGACATGCCAGAGCCTCGAGACTGATTATTTCTCCCTCCTCACATGCCGCCTCCATCAGAGAGAGCTCTCCTGCCTCCTCCTACTGCTCGGATCTCATGGACAATCCTGGATCCCCTGCTGGCTCAGAAATGACAACATTGGTGAGAGGACTTAAAAAAGAACTTGCAGGGATGTTCCACAGCTTGGAAAAATCTATTAAGTAGGAAATTACTGCAGTGAGAGCAGACATATCACACATTCTGTTCAGAGTAGAGGAGACAGAGCAGCGACAGGACACACATGCAACAGCCATAAAAGAATTGCAGGAGACTGTTACTCAGCTATTGCTCACTGTGCCTCTCTGTGTAAACTCGAAGATCTTGAGAATCGTAATCGCAGAAATAACCTTCGTGTCAGGGGGTTACCAGAAGCAACCAGAGATAATGATCTTGAACCATCGATCCGCTGTATTTTGAATACAATACTGGGTAACCCTGTCACTGACCCACTGCGATTTGATCGTGTGCACCGCGCTCTGCAGCCCTGTAATGTTACAGCAGACCAGCCTAGAGATTTTATCTGACGCTTGCACTATTTTGAAGATAAAAAGGCCATCATGACTAAAATGCGGAACACTTTGATGGGGCAGTCATTAACATCTTCCCAGACCTCTACAAGGAGACCTTGGATCGCCGCAGAGCCCTAACACCGCTCCTAGAACATTTGCGCACTGATGGGATCACATACAGATGGGGCTTCCCTGCATGTTTAATCGCCACTAAAAATGGCCGCTCCTACACTCTCCGGTTTCCCGAGGAGCTTTCAACTTTTTTGCAGAACCTCAACCTACCACCAATGGAACTCCCAGGCTGGCAGGACCCCATTCCTACATTTTCAGTCCCTCTGGATCCCCAGTGGCGGAAAACTCCTTCAAAGAAAAGGCGCACTTCAATCCCAAGATCCGCACAAAAAGACGGCTTAATTATCCATACCCTCTTCTCAAATATGGATGCCCATTATTTCAGTGTCTGATACGACACAGTCAGGCCTCTGAGATACTTTTTCAACCTCACCTGACTTTGCTTAGATGACGCAGACCTGACACCGTATTGGGTATTTTTTTTTTTACACACACACACACACTCTTATGGCAGAGCCGATGCAGTGAAAGAGAGGTATGGTAGCACTTTATTAATGGCAGAACTGGTCAGAGGGAGATATTTCCCATAATGCTAATGATAATGCTAATGCGCTTGGGGTGATTAGGGTGTGCCCAGGCACACCTGGCACACCCCCTGCGCACGCCTATGCTCACAAGTATGTTAGCGTGAACATGTTCTCTGTATAGGTTTATTTTCTTCTCCCTCTCTCCTCCAAACTACCTCTATTCATTACTCCCCTTTTCTTCCCCCTCCTTGTTGGCATGCATGGATGTATAAGCTAAAGGGTCATGCTCCGCTGTCATAATGGCCACACTAACAATTACCTCATACAATGTCAGGGGTCTGAATGTCACCGCAAAACGGCACCAAGTAGTTTGCGAACTAAAGAAATCCGCATGTTCTATTTCCTTTCTTCGAGAAACGCATTTAACCCACTCAACACCCATCAAATTGACCTCGCCCCACTTTCAACAGTGGTACTATAGCCTCTCTGACACCAACAAAGCCAAGGGCTTTGCCATTGGGTTCAGCGGGAGTGTATCCTTTCGTCTCTCAGACATGGTAGCAGATGATCATGGCCGCTTTCTCTTCCTTAAGGGCTTTCTAGGCAACACCCAATGCACCCTAGCAAATGTTTATTTTCCGAATCATAACCAACCTACCTTCTTCTCCCAAACTCTCACTAAATTATCGCATTTTGCCAAAGGAATGATTATCCTCGCAGGTAACATAAACAGGCCACTTGACCCCACGCTAGACACTTCCCAAGGTCGCTCCAATATCTCATTTAAATGTCTGGCATTTGTCAAAAAGAGGCTCCTAGACCTTCAATTACTAGACGTCTGGCGCCTACTCAACCCTAAAGAAAATAATTTTTTACATTTTTCTAAAACGCATCAATCCTTCTCTAGAATAGACAATATATTTTTGGATCACTTTCATCTCCCTCTCCTGCAATCCACTCATATAGGCACTGCGACTATATCAGACCATGCACCTGTATCAATGCGCTTGACCATACCCACCTTAACACATCGCACTAATAACTGGAAACTCAATGACTCTCTTCTTTCTAACTAAACTGAGGTTTCCATGTTGTCCTCCCAGACTTCTCCTTCAATTGTATGGGAAGCTCATAAAGCCACCATGGGAGGTCAACTTATTGAGCTTGGAGTGAGGAAAAAAAGGGAGCATGGTCAGCAGATTGAGCAGGTTTTGCAACAAATAACTAACCTCAACAAACAACACAAACTTACTCTTCATATCACATACCTCGAAGCCCTCACACTTAAACGCGAGAAACTAAAGAACCTCCTTGATCTAGACACTAAAAGGAAATTCCAGTGCTTATCACAGAAACTTTATGAATGGGGAAATAAACCAAGCAAACAACTCACTAGATCCCTTAAAGCTAAACAGTCTCAATCATTTATCCCTAAAATTAAACTCCCAACAGGAGAGCTTGCACACGCAACCCCACACATTGCCAAAGCTTTGAGAAAATTCTATGCAGATCTTTACAATGTTTCAAATGGTTTATCCTCTCTATGTCAAAAAGAGAAATGTAGTCGCAGGCTCTCTTACCTGAAAGGAGTTAATCTACCTAAATTATCATTCAGTGACATTTTACTCCCTCGTCTCACAGCTTACGCCAATTCAATCTCCCATTCCTCAGGTTTACGTCCAGAATCCCTCTCAGCCCACATTACTGTTATTCCCAAACCTGGCAAGGACCCCAATTTCTCTATTAAATACAGATGTTAAATTATATGCCAAAGTAATGGCAAATCGCCTACTCCCCCTATTACCCAGATGGATCTCAGCAGATCAAACTGGTTTCAAACTGGTTTTATACCCAATAGAGAAGTGAAGGATAACTCCCTACAGACAATTTTTCTAATCCAATATGTACGGAGATGCGCCCAACCGACCCTACTCCTCTCCACCGATCCTGAAAAAGCATTCGATAGGGTGGATTGGGACTATCTCAAGATGACCCTACGTCACTTTGGATTAGGCCCTAAAATGTATCATCATATTTCCTCCCTCTATTCCAATCCCACTGCACAAATTTGCATAAATGGTACGCTGAGTGATCCCTTTACCATACATAATGGTACCAGGCAGGGATGCCCCCTATCCTCCCTCCTCTTTGCCATTACCTTAGAACCCTTCCTGGCCACAATTAGACATAATGTTAATATACATGGCATACACGTAGGTAATAGAACTCACAAATATGCAGCTTATGCTGATGACATTTTATTCTTTATCCAGCAACCACGTATCTCACTACGAAACTTAATGTCAGCATTCTCTACCTTTCAAATGATATCCAACTTCAAAAAAAACTCTCCAAAAAAAATGTATGTTGTTTTCTTCCCCACAAATAGACCTTTCTTTTGGTAGTATTTGATTACTTCTGCGGGTTTTATTTTTTGCTCTATAAACGAAAAATACAGGCAATTTTGAAAAAAAAAAATTTTTTTTACTTTCTGCTATAAAACATACCCAATAAAAATGTAAAAAATGTCTTCACCAGTTTAGGCCAATATGTATTTTGCTACATATTGTTGGTTAAAACAATCTCAATAAGCATATATTGATTGGTTTTCACAAAAGTTATAGCGTCTATGAAATATAGGCTATATTTTTGGAATTGTTAATTATTTTTTTTACTAGAAATGGTGGCAATCAGCAGCTTATAGCGGGACTGCAATGTTGCGGCGGACAAATCAAACACCTAACTGACACTTTTGACACTTTTTGGGGACCAGTGACACTAATACAGTGATCTATGCACTGTCATTGTACTAATGACACTGGCAGGGAAGGGGTTAACATCAGGGGCGATTGAAGGGTCAAATGTGTTCCTAGGGTGTGCTACCTAACTGTGTAGGAGGTGCTTGTACTGTGGGAAGTCAGAGATCCAAGTTTCTGTTTAGCAGAAACACAAGATCACTGCCATCTCTTGTCACAGAACGGAGATCTGCCTGTGCCTTAAATGATCAGTGGGTCTGGTGCGGACATTGCTTCCACCGGAGCCGCTGTTTGGCCCAGACCCGGAAGTGCAGAATGGTGCGGTCCGCATCAGGTTAATTTGCTAGTGCATTTGGCACAGACCCGGAAGTGTAGAATCACGTACCAGTACTTGACTCTGCACAGAGCGCCTACCCTGCTGCAGTAAATGTGCGTGGGGCGGTCAGCATCAGGTTAATCTGCCAGTGCATCTAACACGCCCCCCTCAAAATTGACAATGCTGACATCTCAAGGCTTAGATTCTGCATTGTATGTTAATGAAGGAATTGTTCAGAGTAACTTGCAGTCTGCTCAAGGGTTTGCTCCAAAAAAATCAAAAAGGTAAGACATATATTTGTTAAAATATTATTTTTGGGTATGCTGCATGAGTGAGCACACATAACAAACACATAGTGGGGTTTTCTCAATTAGATCACAAACCTGGCACTACACATTACATGGAACCTTTCTATTTTCCAGCCGTGTAATTTCATGATCCTCTATCTCAGCTATTTCAAATACACTCCTACACCCAAAATTTGAAAACTAAACAGGCCAAACTGCTCTGTTGCTTAAATACACATTTTAACTTTTGATCAAAAGTCAAAGGAAAAGAAAGAAATTCTTCCAAAGCATATGACATTCACACCTGACCAGTTTGCATTTAAATTGATTCAGATAATATATTGTACAAACCTCATGCAGTGTAGAAATACTTTTCATTCTGATATTCATTTTGTACATCTGGATTCCCTACAGGCTGAACACCTATAGCTGTCAGTTCCCCTGTCTTCCGAATTACCTGCCCTATGATGCAAAAATGCAGAACAGTGTGTCCCGTGGTTCCAGAACTGATCTTTCTCCCTGAGCTATGTGCAGACTTCTCACACACAGTGACAAATTAGGTAAACAATATTTATTCTATTGAACTCTGTATCAAATGTTTTTTTTTTTAATGCTACATATTTCAGTAGAGCATTTCTGCAAATAATATTCAGTCTTACATACAGTAAATATTCCCTGTGGCAATAGTAATTGATCTGCTTTGTAACACATGACATCACCTGGAAATAGATGGCAGTCAGCCAGTCACAGTCCCATTTGCAGTTAAATGAAAAGTCTCCAATAAACTTCTACCCTTCACATCCTCCACTGTTTTAGTGCTGCTGTCATTGGAATGCTAGCTATTGTGTTCTACATGAGTTCATAAAAGAATATGTCTTTAGGTTATATCTTCCATTTTGAACCCTTGTGATCTTGAGTACTGCTCGGTATTGTGCTGCTTTGAGATATAACAGTTTTTTTAAATGGTTATTAATTGCTGCACTACTAGAGATATTTGCTTGATAAAATAATAGTAATTATAGTGTAGTGATTCAAAAACTGTCTGTGCAATCCTTTTTATTTTTATCTAGTTTCCTTATTTTGCTCCAATAGTGTTATTATTCATGCTGCTCTGTGATAAACTTTTTTCCTGTCTGCAATATTTACAAACTGTTTTCAAAGCATTTTAATTCACTGTGAAAGTAGAAAGTAGAAGTAAAGTGTCACATGGGTGAAAATACGGAAAGTATAGTGAAAGTAATTTTCCCGTACTGTCTAAAAGAGCATAACATATAACAATAAAATGTTAATGACTTAATATTGGGACCATTTCCAAATGGTTGCTTAGATGTACTGTGACTTTATAAATGAAATGTCTTTTTTTTCATACTCTATAATTATTTGAAAGACATACAAATCATTTTTGTAAATATATTTTATTATTAATTTACTTTGCCTGTAAACTGATGACCTGTGGGGGCTTTTAAAGCTGTGCCTATGGAAAATATAGGGTACCAGTGTTTGTTGCCATTTCACAGACTCACACAATTTTAAGGTTTGACATGTTGGGTATCTATTTACGTGCCACAATCTTTTACCTTTTGTTTTACCAAACAAATGGGAAATACATTGCATTTGTGTGCCCTAAAATTACTTTAGTTAATTTCTTAATGAAATGTTTTGTTTTCTAAACCTTTGCGCTAACATTGTGTAACATAAAAAATTGGAACTATCTAAGGCATCTGCTTTCAGAGAATATATAATGTGTGTTACGTAATCTTCAGGGCTAAAATGATTTTTTTTAAACATGTGTGCAATAAACACAAACTGCTCTGGTAGCGAAAAGGCTAAGCTGCCTTAATTTTCAGAGCATGCTCCTGCATCATTTGAAGGTAAACAGCAAGAACAGTGTGTATCTAAATGATCTCAAATTATTTAACCACTTGTCTACAGGGCACTTTCACCCCTTTCCTGCCCAGGTCAATTATCAGCTTATAGTGCTCTCACACTTTGAATGACAATTACTCAGTCATGCAACACTGTACCCATATGAAATTTGCGTCCTTTTTTTTTTTTACACAAATAGAGCTTTCTTTTGGTGGTATTTAATCACTAGTGGATTTTGGCCAAAATTTATACTGCTACATATCTTTGGTAAAAATAACCCTAATCAGTGTATATTAGTTGGTCTTTGTGAAAGTTAAAGAGTCTACAAGCTATGGTGCCAATCACTGAAAATTGACCACACCTAAAGTACTGAAGGCCTATCTCATTTATTGAGATACTCCTCCTAAGTATGGCAATACCACATATGTGAGACTTTTACGTAGCCTAGCCACATACAGAAGCCCAACATTGGAGTAGCACCTTCAGGCGTTCTACGAGCATAAATTACACATCTCATTTCTCAAACACCTATTACACTTTTGAAGGCCCTGGAGCACCAGGACAATGGATTTGCCCACAAAATGACCCCATTTGGAAAACAAACACCCCATTGTATAATCTATGAGGCATAATGAGTCTTTTGAACATGTCATTTTTCCAGAAGTTTTTGGAAAATGTGTAAAAAAAATAAAAACGCATTTTTCTTACACGAAAGTTGTCCATTTATAAGATATCTCTAACACATAGCATGTACATAGCAAAAAATGACACCTCAAAATACATTCTGCCCCTCCACCTGAGTATGGCAATACCACATATCTGAGACTTTTACAGCTCGGCCATATACAGAGGCCAAACATTCAAGTAGCACCATCAGGTGTTCTAGGAGCATAAATTGCACATATAATTTCCTGACAACCTATCAAACTTTTGAAGGCCCTGGAGCACCAGGACAATGGAAATGCCCACAAAATTACCCTATTTAGGAAAGCAAACACCCAATGTATAATCTATGAGGCATAATGAGTCTTTTGAACATGTCATTTTTTCCACAAGTTTTTGGAAAATGTGAAAATGAAAACACATTTTTTACACAAAGTTGTCCATTTATACATTATTTCTAATAAATAGTATGTACATAGCAAACATTTCACCCCAAAATAGATGCCACATGTTTAAAACTTTTACACAGCCTGGCCACATACAGAGGCCCAACATTCAAATAGCACCTTCAGGCATTCTAGGAGCATAAATTACACATTATTTCCTGACAACCTATCATTTTTGAAGTCCCTTCATATTTCTAACACATAGCATGTACATAGCAAGAATTACACTCCAAAATTCATTCTATTTAGGAAAGAGTAAAAAAAAAACTATTACCTGTGGTTTTAGTAGTGTCCACAGAGGAGAGAATTGGTCCAGGCAGCAGGCATCTGGTAGTCATACGCAAGTACAACATGACAGGAATGGGTATTTAAGGCACCCTCCCCAAGCCCCTTCTTGCTCCAAAGAAGCTTGTGCTCAATGGCGTGCAAACCATGTCAGTGTGACATCATCACCTTGGTCAGAGAGCTGCTTATACAGACACGCATGCTGATATTATAGCCGTTGGATATGAATCTACACTAGCTGGGAAACAACTAACTGTTTATTTGGCTGGACTATCTGCAATAATACCAGACTAACAGACACAGTGGAATCAAAGGTGCCATCTCACCAACAGCGAGTAAAGATCTTACCTTTCAAGGTTCGGCAATGATGGTTTTCTTATACCTCCTCCTGTGTTCATTGGACCTACTGATACCTGACACCTGATCTGCCCCTACATTCCCCTGATCCAAGAGACAGTTGAGCCTTTCTTGGGAGGATTTCCTTGTTTACAGGGGGTGGCCTGTACATTAGGGGTGCCAGGGCGCCGCCCACTCTCTCCAGGCCACCCCCTGGATAGATTTATGCATAGCATGCGCCGCGCCACCCCCTATTCATGTATCCGGCCCCATTCAGGGTGCATGGATTACAGCGGAAGGTTTTTTTTTTAAGCACCTGATTAGAGCCACCAGAGGCACTAATAGGCTTCAAAACAGGATGGGATCGGGTCACAGAGGATGAGTCCGGAGCTCACCCAGGTGTGTTGCAACAGCAAATAAATATTTGCTGTTGCAACACTGATCCTCCTCCTGGCTAATCAGAAAGCGGGTCTGATACCCATCGCCTGATTAGCTGAAAGGACAGGCGATCCTATTGGATGCCTAGGAGGAGGGGAGGAGATGCACAGTGGAAGCGAGAAGGAGAAGAGCCGCTGGCTGATGGCTGGGTGCCCGATCCCCGCCGCAGCTCCTTGGATGCCTGCCGCCTAGATGGGGTAAGTGCTGGTGGACCAACCGGCAGACAGCGGAGGGTGGAGGGAGGGGGATTTTGAGTTGCCAAACAAAAAACCACCAGAAAAACAAAATATACCGCACTGTCAAAAAAGTGAAAAAGCGGGCAGCACAGCAGTGTAAAATGTGACAATAAAAAGGGAAAAAATTGTGCAGCGCTATAAACAAACTAATGTCAAGAATGAAAATTATCGACAATATTGAAAATAAGAGTGGTCAAAAAATCAAACATGTGAGAATATTGAAAAATATAGTGACATATAATCAATATAAAATATAAGTAAAAATAATGAAAAATACAATAGTATAAATTCAGTAGTGTGACAATCACTGAGATCTTGAGCAAGCATCAGAGTGAATAGTGAGTAGCATAGAGAATCCACCACCAGAAATACCAGTCTTTTACTGGAAAGATTGGACTTATACAGGTTTACACCTGATAAGCCAATCAAGCTTAGGAGGTAACCAGGAAGGCACCAATTCAATACATAGGATGCAGCCTCCAGGTGGGCGTTCCAAAGTGATGGGTTCAGCGAGATGAATGCAGATTACTTGCAGAAGCAGGTCAGCCAAATCATGAGAATAAAGAGGAAAAAATGGGGCACATAGTGTGATTCCATAATGGATATTTATTAAGTATAAGAACATAAGATTACACTTACATTTCCCAATGATAAAACAAGCGCTTAAGAGAGAGAAAATAACTGTGGACCAGCTTGGAAACCCGACACGTTTTGCCTAAACAGGCATCATCTGGGGTGCTGGTCACCCACAATCACTGTCTATATATAGATAAATAAAGCCCCCTAATGAGCAACAGCTCTGGTGTTCATATGCAGCTAATCTGTGTTTACTTCTGGTTTCGGGCAAGATGGCGCCGCCGCGTGCGTCTCAAGCCTCGTTCTGGAAACTGGAAGTATAACTAGGCTGCTATCCAGACCATTTCTGGGTATTGAGGCAAGATGGCACGGCCGCCTGTGTTCTAAGCCTCATTATGACAAGCCGGAACAGGAAGTAACCAAATGTAATAACAAACAGTGCAATAGAAGGCACAAGGATGTTGGTAACAATACTAGGGGCATATTTAAGAGATAAACGAATAGATATAACAGAAAATGGGCATTAATGTTATGTCTGACATGAGTTCTAAAAACAAAAGAGCAAGAAAAAAAATTAATATATTGTTAAATATAAAAACGGTGGCAGCCATCTTAAAGGTGACCAAATGGTATCTCTGGGACATGAAGAGAGATACTATAAACAATATGCAAGATGAAAAAAAAAAAAATATTAAAACATAATTGTAAATATCAGAGCTGGTACTCACAATGGTTGCCAATATACTGATATTACAAAGGTAAGCATATAAAATAGTACATATAAGCAAAGGTACATACGTTTATACAAATGTAAGTGATTGTGTAACAGGATAAAAATTATTGGAAATAAAAATACATAAGAATAATAAAAATACATAGAAAAGTAAAAATACCGGTGAGAGAGATGATAGTGTACACCTAGGATATACGAACCGTACACAAGTATGTTAGCCTTGGTTAATAAAAGCGTTAATGTCCCACTCTAGACCATAGGGGAGTAAGTTTGGGGCTGGTATATCCAGTATGTTTCCAAACAGGAAACTCCCCTAGTTTTAGTGCCTCCCTCTCTATGGGGGAGTATATTTGTCAATTATGACAAATTGGGAACCTCTGGGGTCTCGACCATGATGTTTTCTATAGTGCCTGGGTAGATTATGTTTGGTATCACCACCCTTAATCCTTGCGATGTGTTCTCCTACCCTTACGGAAAATGCATGAATAGTAAGTTCCACGCATTGTTTTCCTGCAAGGGCAGGTAATCATATATACAACGTGTGTAGTAGCACAGGTGCAAAATGATGTGATGGAATAAACTCTATTGGTAACATTAGATTTAAATTCTAAACTTTTACATCTCCCACAGGCGTTATGTTGGCAGACCACACATTTTTTGCAAGGAAAATACCCGACCATATTATGAAAAAAGGAAGGACGTACAGGGGGATTGATGGTATTAGGAGCAATTTTGGCTCGAAGTGAGGGTGCACCTTTAAAGATAACTTTAGGTCGTTCAAGAAGCAACGTCTCCAAAATATGGTCATGTCTAAGAATGCCCCAATGACGATTAATGATATTTATGATTTCTTTATGCTGAACAGAGAATGTAGTAAGCATAGAATACTTATATGAATCATCTAATTCCTGTGGAGGTTTGGGTGTAAGGAGGGAGTATCTATTTATTGTTAAATAGATTATGAACGTATCATCACATAGTGGTCATGCGGATACGGAGTAGGTCATACGTGCCACGTCTAATATCAATTAGTTTGGGAAAACAAGAGAGTGTGGGCAGACACCAAGACTTTATAGGCACAATAAGGATAATAGATCATTAAAAATATTATTTTTATTTCAAAAATATTGTGTTAAAAAAGGGGGAGGGAAGACAAGACAATAAAAGGTAGGTATAGCATACACAGTTAACAGATTATGCACTCCATACACAATAAGTAGGTTGGTATAGAAAGGACAACGGAACTACAGAACCAACAAGAGAAAGACAAAACTTATTGATCTATATAGTTACAATACATATCGTTGAACCAAACGTAATGTGATGGTGGCAATCAGATTCTGTATAAGCTCATAAGCTCGACATGTTACGCGCTTTATGCGCTTCTTCAGGAGCACAGAGTAAGGAAACTGTAATGAATGATATAGTGTTGTCAGAATTTCCAAAACATTTTTATATGTATATATATATATAAATCACATATGAGACAAAAAGTAATAAATGGAGGCTGTTTAAAAGAAACATCAGGGGAGCATCATTCCCGCAATAGTCAGGCAGAGAAAAGGCAATGTGGGGACGAATGTAACATGGTACAAATCTATAATAAGAAGATAGGGAGGGTAGGGAAATATGATATAGACTAGATAATGGGTATGATAGGGGGGGGGGAAGGGGAGGAGGGGGGGGGGGGAGGGGGGGGGGGAGGGAAGGGAGAGAGGGGAAGGGAAAAAAGGAGGCAGGGGAAAGGGGGGGGGGAGGGAACAGGGGGAAGGGGTAGGGGGAAGGGAAAGGGGGAGAAGGAATGACAGTGGGGTGGGGGAGGGACAAAAAGGGGAGGGGAAGGGATGGAGAGGGGGGGAAAATGGGAGGGAAAGGGAAAACTAGGGGTGATATGGAAAAAGAAAGAAGAAACAGAGGGGGAGGGGAGGGAAAGGAAGAAGAAAGGACGTATAAGGGGGGGGGAGAAACAGAGGGGGGGGTTTTGGGGGGGGCGGCGGTTTTGTCGATTATCAGATAGTATGTAAATAATATGTATTGTAATTCCCAGTATATCATATTAATTAGAGGTAGTCGATATATTAGGAGATATCTTATTTAGGTAGAAATGCACTTACCCTAGTCAATGTAGTGACTGTACTTTAAATAAGGGGGGAGATAAAAAGCAAAACCGCAGCAGTCTCCTTAGTAGATATTGGTAATTCCCAGCATTTTATTGGATAGAACGGGGGGAGAGAAAAAATGCTGTCGATCAAATAACAGCCTTGTAAATTTCATCAAGGTGTGTAGACGCTATAGTTCCATAAGAGGCTATGCGATACAACCCCCAATTTTGCTGAATCTGTTAGATAGGTAAAGAGTTATAATATGAGACAGAGCCTGGGCTAAATTGAATTAGAAGGAAATGTTGGAAGTATAGGCTTAACTAGTCATAGAGCCTGTAAATCCCGAAGAACAGGAGTTGGTGGTGGAACGTCAGACAACCATCTCACCACAGGTATTGATTTGTAAAGAGAGTACAGGGAGAGACGCCATTCAGGCGTCTCTTGTACACCCGCCCCGCCTGTAGTCACCAATCCGCGTAGCCGACGTGACGTCATTCAGGCCGGCCGCTAGCGCGTACTGCGCATGTCCCAATCCCCGGCGCACAGAAACCAGCTGACAAGGCGTCGGGGAGAGAGACGGCAGTCGCGTCCAGGTATCCGAGCAACCAGACGGACCTGCTGCGCAGACTCCTCAACCCCTAGGCGGACCAAGCATCCAACCGTGCAGGGAGGGAAGGAGAAAGAGGCGGTGATGTCCCAGCATCCCAACCAATTAGGGATACAGGGAGGACCACCGCCAGGAACTCGTCCCTCAATGCCGGCCAATAGATGTCCGTCCACAGTGGGGGAAGGGGAGAGAGGTGGAAAGTGCAGCCATGGCCACGTCAAGGTGGCAGTCAAGGAATACCTACCGCGCCATCATCTACAGACATGAGTCATAGCAGATGTGGCGCTGGGCGGCCGCACATTGCCCCTGGTGGCCCCACTAGAGTAGTGCAGAAGGAGGATAAGCCCATAATGATCAAACAGCCTCCATATAATAAATCTGAATGTGAGATAAAGATATAGATAGACATAAGAAATTTTGTATACACATAGATATGGGTATAAAGAAGCCGGCGACAAAGGATCATAACAACAATTGAGTAAAGGAGAAAAAAAAAAAAAAAATATCAATAACAATATCAAGGTATGGAAAATGAAAATGCATTAAATTTAAGTTGGTACTTATAGAGGGTGTACAAATTGATGAACATTGGTACTTATAGAGAGTGTACAAGTTGATAAACATTATCCAGGTATGCATACAGGGACATGTACAGAATTCTGGGTCAGCCAAGGCCAGTGGATGGGGTTCTATGGTAATCTAATTTCAGTTAATAGGTAGAGGCAGCATTGGCAGAATACCATGCTACGTAAGGGTTCTAGAAACCATCACTGGGTCATGAAAACTAACAACTATACGACCACCGACGAGGACACCGAATCAGATTCCTCGTTTAGATCAACATCTTCTGCCCCGAGACACAACCAACCAAACTCCCGAAACCATACTACAGCACAAAAAAGAGATTATGGTGGGGACTAGGGATGAGCTTCGAGTTCGAGTCGAACTCATGTTCGACTCGAACATTGGCTGTTCGCAAGTTCACCGAACAGCGAACAATTTGGGGTGTTCGCGGCAAATTCGAATGCCGCGGAACACCCTTTAAAAGTCTATGGGAGAAATCAAAAGTGCTAATTTTAAAGGCTAATATGCAAGTTATTGTCATAAAAAGTGTTTGGGGACCCGGGTCCTGCCCCAGGGGACATGGATCAATGCAAAAAAAAGTTTTAAAAACGGCCGTTTTTTCAGGAGCAGTGATTTTAATAATGCTTAAAGTCAATCAATAAAAGTGTAATATCCCTTTAAATTTCGTACCTGGGGGGTGTCTATAGTGTGTCTGTAAAGGGGCGCATGTTTCCTGTGTTTAGAACAGTCTGACAGCAAAATGACATTTTGAAGGAAAAAACTCATTTAAAACTACCCGCGGCTATTGCATTGCCGACAATACACATAGAAGTTCATTGATAAAAACGGCATGGGAATTCCCCAAAGGGGAACCCCGAACCAAAATTAAAAAAAAAAAATGACGTGGGAGTCCCCCTAAATTCCATACCAGGCCCTTCAGGTCTGGTATGGATATTAAGGGGAACCCCGGCCAAAATTTAAAAAAAAAAATGACGTGGGGTTCCCCCTAAATTCCATACCAGACCCTTCAGGTCTGGTATGGATTTTAAGGGGAACCCCGCGCCAAAAAAAAAAAAAAAACGGCGTGGGGTCCCCCCAAAAATCCATACCAGACCCTTATCCGAGCACGCAACCTGGCAGGCCGCAGGAAAAGAGGGGGGATGAGAGTGCGGCCCCCCCCTCCCTCCTGAACCGTACCAGGCCACATGCCCTCAACATTGGGAGGGTGCTTTGGGGTAGCCCCCCAAAACACCTTGTCCCCATGTTGATGAGGACAAGGGCCTCATCCCCACAACCCTGGCCGGTGGTTGTGGGGGTCTGCGGGCGGGGGGCTTATCGGAATCTGGAAGCCCCCTTTAACAAGGTGACCCCCAGATCCCGGCCCCCCCCCCTGTGTGAAATGGTAAGGGGGTACATAAGTACCCCTACCATTTCACGAAAAAAGTGTCAAAAATGTTAAAAATGACAAGAGACAGTTTTTGACAATTCCTTTATTTAAATGCTTCTTCTTTCTTCTATCTTCCTTCATCTTCTGGTTCTTCTGGTTCTTCTGGCTCTTCTGGTTCTTCCTCCGGCGTTCTCGACCAGCATCTCCTCCGCGGCGTCTTCTATCATCTTCTCCTCGGGCCGCTCCGCACCCATGGCATAGGGGGGAGGCTCCCGCTCTTCTCTTCTTCTTTTCTTCTCTTCTGTTCTTCTTCATTTTCTTCTCCGGGCCGCTCCGCAATCCATGCTGGCATGGAGGGAGGCTCCCGCTGTGTGACGGCGCTCCTCGTCTGACAGTTCTTAAATAACGGGGGGCGGGGCCACCCGGTGACCCCGCCCCCCTCTGACGCACGGTGACTTGACGGGACTTCCCTGTGGCATTCCCCGTGACGTCACAGGGAAGTCCCGTCAAGTCACCGTGCGTCAGAGGGGGCGGGGTTCACCAGGTGGCCCCGCCCACCCGGTTATTTAAGAACTGTCAGACGAGGAGCGCCGTCACACAGCGGGAGCCTCCCTCCATGCCAGCATGGATTGCGGAGCGGCCCGGAGAAGAAAATGAAGAAGAACAGAAGAGAAGAAAAGAAGAAGAGAAGAGCGGGAGCCTCCCCCCTATGCCATGGGTGCGGAGCGGCCCGAGGAGAAGAAGATAGAAGACGCCGCGGAGGAGATGCTGGACGAGAACGCCGGAGGAAGAACCAGAAGAGCCAGAAGAACCAGAAGAACCAGAAGATGAAGGAAGATAGAAGAAAGAAGAAGCATTTAAATAAAGGGATTGTCAAAAACTGTCTCTTGTCATTTTTAACATTTTTGACACTTTTTTCGTGAAATGGTAGGGGTACTTATGTACCCCCTTACCATTTCACACAGGGGGGGGCCGGGATCTGGGGGTCACCTTGTTAAAGGGGGCTTCCAGATTCCGATAAGCCCCCCGCCCGCAGACCCCCACAACCACCGGCCAGGGTTGTGGGGATGAGGCCCTTGTCCTCATCAACATGGGGACAAGGTGTTTTGGGGGGCTACCCCAAAGCACCCTCCCAATGTTGAGGGCATGTGGCCTGGTACGGTTCAGGAGGGAGGGGGGGCCGCACTCTCGTCCCCCCCTCTTTTCCTGCGGCCTGCCAGGTTGCGTGCTCGGATAAGGGTCTGGTATGGATTTTTGGGGGGACCCCACGCCGTTTTTTTTTTTTTTTTGGCGCGGGGTTCCCCTTAAAATCCATACCAGACCTGAAGGGTCTGGTATGGAATTTAGGGGGAACCCCACGTCATTTTTTTTTTTAAATTTTGGCCGGGGTTCCCCTTAATATCCATACCAGACCTGAAGGGCCTGGTATGGAATTTAGGAGGACTCCCACGTCATATTTTTTTTTAAATTTTGGTTCGGGGTTCCCCTTTGGGGAATTCCCATGCCGTTTTTATCAATGAACTTCTATGTGTATTGTCGGCAATGCAATAGCCGCGGGTAGTTTTAAATGAGTTTTTTCCTTCAAAATGTCATTTTGCTGTCAGACTGTTCTAAACACAGGAAACATGCGCCCCTTTACAGGCATACTATAGACACCCCCCAGGTACGAAATTTAAAGGGATATTACACTTTTATTGTTTGACTTTAAGCATTATTAAAATCACTGCTCCTGAAAAAACGGCCGTTTTTAAAACTTTTTTTTGCATTGATCCATGTCCCCTGGGGCAGGACCCAGGTCCCCAAACACTTTTTATGACAATAACTTGCATATAAGCCTATAAAATTAGCACTTTTGATTATTCATGTTCGTGTCCCATAGACTTTAACGGTGTTCGCATGTTCGAACAAACTTTTTTCCTGTTCGCATGTTCTGGTGCGAACCGAACAGGGGGGTGTTCGGCTCATCCCTAGTGGAGACCCATACACACCCTCTTCTAAACGCCCTCCAAAGGCAGATACTAGATTTTCAGCACATCCACAAACAAAAGGACACATGTCACATTCTAATGGGAAACCACCTTCACAACCAAAATATTTAGGAGCAACTGCCTTACAAGCAATACAGATACTGAACAATCAACCACAAACACCTAACTCGACACAATCAAACACTTTAGGTTCCACGGATGTGGGCCTCAACCCCCCCCCCCCCAGCACCCCTTTACCGTTGACACAACGAGCACTCAACACTAGACAAAGCACATTAGATGCACACATCCAAACCCCACAGGCACAGACAAATTTTCAAATATCCACGAATATGACAACGCCGACATGACTCCAGGCTTGGAAGTCATCAACTTAACACCCTATCACTTTGACAAAGAGATACTTGAGGTCCTTAAACTCGGACTAAGCTTCTGTCCTTCAACTAATATTGACAAATATGAGACAATAAAAGATGTTTATCTTTTTTCACGTAATTTAACATACAAATTTCTCTTTGATAAAGATGTAGTACAATCTAAACAAGATAAGGCGATATCAGAACAAGTAAAACATTTCTCCATGGAGGATTTTCGAGTTCTCCAAGATCTTATACTTCTACTGGAGGAAAATGAACCTTCTAACCCCTCACAAGAAACAAGGACATCCACTCCACATACATCCAACATTAAAAAATTCAAACCCAAATCACAGCGGTTCCCAGAATTAACTACTAATCCACATATTTGGGCTTTCCTTACCGGAACCATCAAAGATATTAAAGAGATTACCATGTCAGTAATCCCAGGAAATCTTTCCTACTCACAAAGACAAGCCATCCAAGTTTTAAAAAATCAACCAGATCTAGAAATAAAATCGGCGGACAAAGGAGGGAATATTGTCCTGATGACTGAAACATACTATGAAACTATGGTGACTAAAATTCTAGCGAACAAACACTGCTATCGCCCTCTACCTGAGACGCAGATTCTAGCATTCAAGCAAGAATACCTAGAGACCATTGGCAAGGCCTTCCAAAAGGGCTTAATTGATCAAGACACCTATAATTACCTCAATGTCAAGAAACCAAAAGAGGCTACGTTTTACGCCCTACCGAAAATACATAAGCACCCTACATTGCCCCCAGGCCGACCAATCGTCTCCGGTATTGGCTCTCTTTCTGAACATGCGAGCCGGTTTATAGACTTTGTTCTAATGCCACATGTACTAAGCCTTCCGTCCTATACACGTGATACACTGGATTTGCTGAAACAAATAGAGGGTTTGCCTGTCCCTCCCGATGCCCTCCTCGTGACACTGGATGTGGAGTCATTGTACTCCAGCATCCCGCACGAGCAGGGCATCGGGATGGTACGCACCTTTCTAAGAGAACAAGACCACTATAGCTGGGATTTCTGTGAATTCATACTTGAATTACTTCAATTTGTACTAACTCAAAACTACTTTTGCTTCCAAGATTCCCACTTCCTCCAGGTGCAGGGCGTGGCCATGGGCACATGCTGTGCGCCAGCCTACGCCAACCTGTACCTGGGGGGGTGGGAACGCAACATCTTCTCTAATGAGGACTTGACTATATACACCGACCAGATTCTCATATGGCGGAGGTATATAGACGATATTTTCCTAGTATGGACGGGAACCCGCAAGCTTCTGGATGATTTCATCCAGATGATCAATTACAATTCAATGAATCTCAAATTTACTATTTCAACTCACGTAAACCAAATAACATTCCTAGACCTAACCATTTTCAAAGACCAAGATAATTGCTTAGCGACCACCCTGTTCAGAAAAGAAACGGCAGGAAATACCCTATTACATGCGGGCAGTGCTCACCCCAGATCACTTATTAAAAGTATACCTTATGCACAATATCTCAGGTTACGCCGCAACTGTACACATTTATTGGAATTCAAAACTCAAGCCCGGGCACTTCGCCATAGACTATTAGCAAGAGGCTATAAGAAAACCATACTACGCAGTGCATACAACAAAGCCATCCGCCAGTCAAGGAATTCTCTCCTTTTTAAACAGAAAAATGTCCCGACCAGTGCTCCAGTTAGATTCATTACTAAATTCTCTCAACAACATCATAAACTTAGGGACATTTTGAATAAACATTGGCCGATCCTCCAGGAGGACCCTATTTTAAACAAATATATCAGCCCTTCTCCTCAAATCACATTTAAACGAACAAGGTCTCTAGGCGACCAACTGACTTCAAGTCATTATTCTGCTGTACCCAAATCTAAACAATCTAAATCAGGAATGGCCCAATGTGGCAAATGTTCTTTCTGCCCATGGATTAAAGAAGGAAATTCCTTTACACTACCAAATGGAGAAAAATTTACACCCAAATTCTATGCAGACTGTGATACAAAAGGAGTGGTATACTTAATGTTGTGTCAATGCGGCGCTTTCTATGTAGGGAAGACTATTAGACATTTACGCTGCAGAATTAGGGATCATGTCTATTATTCTAGTGAAGGGAAAATGGTGACAGCAGTCAGCAGGCACCTTGATCTCTATCATAAATTTAATACCTCCCTTGTTTCATTTATTGCACTAACAGTCATTCCACCGGACCCTAGGGGGGGGTGAATGGGATAAAATAGTATGCCAACAAGAAACGCTATGGATTGAGCGCTTGGGGGCTACCCTCCCCCCTGGGATCAATGAGGCCCAGTCATACAAACCATTCCTTTAAAATTAAATATATTCAACTTAAGCATATCGAAAATGTATATGTTTACCAAGCTGCCTCTACCTATTAACTGAAATTAGATTACCATAGAACCCCATCCACTGGCCTTGGCTGACCCAGAATTCTGTACATGTCCCTGTATGCATACCTGGATAATGTTTATCAACTTGTACACTCTCTATAAGTACCAATGTTCATCAATTTGTACACCCTCTATAAGTACCAACTTAAATTTAATGCATTTTCATTTTCCATACCTTGATATTGTTATTGATATTTTTTTTTTTTTTCTCCTTTACTCAATTGTTGTTATGATCCTTTGTCGCCGGCTTCTTTATACCCATATCTATGTGTATACAAAATTTCTTATGTCTATCTATATCTTTATCTCACATTCAGATTTATTATATGGAGGCTGTTTGATCATTATGGGCTTATCCTCCTTCTGCACTACTCTAGTGGGGCCACCAGGGGCAATGTGCGGCCGCCCAGCGCCACATCTGCTATGACTCATGTCTGTAGATGATGGCGCGGTAGGTATTCCTTGACTGCCACCTTGACGTGGCCATGGCTGCACTTTCCACCTCTCTCCCCTTCCCCCACTGTGGACGGACATCTATTGGCCGGCATTGAGGGACGAGTTCCTGGCGGTGGTCCTCCCTGTATCCCTAATTGGTTGGGATGCTGGGACATCACCGCCTCTTTCTCCTACCCTCCCTGCACGGTTGGATGCTTGGTCCGCCTAGGGGTTGAGGAGTCTGCGCAGCAGGTCCGTCTGGTTGCTCGGATACCTGGACGCGACTGCCGTCTCTCTCCCCGACGCCTTGTCAGCTGGTTTCTGTGCGCCGGGGATTGGGACATGCGCAGTACGCGCTAGCGGCCGGCCTGAATGACGTCACGTCGGCTACGCGGATTGGTGACTACAGGCGGGGCGGGTGTACAAGAGACGCCTGAATGGCGTCTCTCCCTGTACTCTCTTTACAAATCAATACCTGTGGTGAGATGGTTGTCTGACGTTCCACCACCAACTCCTGTTCTTCAGGATTTACAGGCTCTATGACTAGTTAAGCCTATACTTCCAACATTTCCTTCTAATTCAATTTAGCCCAGGCTCTGTCTCATATTATAACTCTTTACCTATCTAACAGATTCAGCAAAATTGGGGGTTGTATCGCATAGCCTCTTATGGAACTATAGCGTCTACACACCTTGATGAAATTTACAAGGCTGTTATTTGATCGACAGCATTTTTTCTCTCCCCCCGTTCTATCCAATAAAATGCTGGGAATTACCAATATCTACTAAGGAGACTGCTGCGGTTTTGCTTTTTATCTCCCCCCTTATTTAAAGTACAGTCACTACATTGACTAGGGTAAGTGCATTTCTACCTAAATAAGATATCTCCTAATATATCGACTACCTCTAATTAATATGATATACTGGGAATTACAATACATATTATTTACATACTATCTGATAATCGACAAAACCGCCGCCCCCCCCAAAACCCCCCCCCTCTGTTTCTCCCCCCCCTTATACGTCCTTTCTTCTTCCTTTGCCTCCCCCCCCCTCCCTCCCCCTCTGTTTCTTCTTTCTTTTTCCATATCACCCCTAGTTTTGCCTTTCCCTCCCATTTTCCCCCCCTCTCCATCCCTTCCCCTCCCCTTTTTGTCCCTCCCGTTTGGTTCAACGATATGTATTGTAACTATATAGATCAATAAGTTGTGTCTTTCTCTTGTTGGTTCTGTAGTTCCGTTGTCCTTTCTATACCAACCTACTTATTGTGTATGGAGTGCATAATCTGTTAACTGTGTATGCTATACCTACCTTTTATTGTCTTGTCTTCCCTCCCCCTTTTTTAACACAATATTTTTGAAATAAAAATAATATTTTTAATGATCTATTATCCTTATTGTGCCTATAAAGTCTTGATCTATTTATTGTTGCCACCTGTTGTATTTCAGAATTGAGTGATAACTCATTGTATCCCTTTTCGATAAACCTCTGTTTGAGAGTAGATGCTTGAACTAGATAAGTGTCAACATCAGTACAATTTCTAAGCTGCCTAAGGAATTGGCTGCGAGGGACAGATTTGAGCTATGATCCATGATGACAGCTGTCCATGGGGATAAAGCTGTTTCAATCCGTGCTCTTAAAATAAGTCTGAAACTTAAATTGTCCTGAACAGATTTCAATCTCAAGATCTAGAAAGTGTATCTTTGTAGAATTGAACTCGTATGACAATGAGATACCCCGATCATTATCATTGAGAGCCGTAATGAAATCTTGAAGAGATTCAGGAGTGCCTTTCCATTGGAGGAGGATGTCGTCTATATATCTGGCCCACAGAACAAGAGAGGGTCTGTGTTCAGAATAGACAACATCCTCCTCCCATTTGGCCATAAAAAGATTAGCGAGGCTAGGGGCAAATTTAGCCCTCATCGCAACACCTTTTTGTTGCAGGAAAAACCTTTGGTCGAACCAGAAGTAATTGTGTGTTTTAGCAAATTCTAATAGTTCAACCACATATTCCTTCTGTTGATCAGTGAGGGAATCCTCACGTTGTAGGAAATGTGTGACAGCCTCTATACCTCTGGCATGAGGAATACAAGTATATAAGGACGCCACATCAGCAGTGGCCATTAACAGATCTTCCTGTATTTCAATTCTCCAAAAGTCTATGAGTGTCCATAGTGTCCTTCAGATACGAAGGAGTACTTTTCACAATAAGCTGGAGATAGAAATCCACATAACGATCGATTCGAGAAGTAACAGACTCAATCCCACTTATGATTGGGCGTCCAGGTGGGTGGGAAGAATCCTTATGGATCTTTGGCAAGTGATACATAATCGGAATCCTAGGTGCAATCAGTACAAGATAAGCTCTCTCTTTATGATTTAGAATATGTGAGTTAACCCTTTAAAATCAATTGATCCAGTTCTTTTTTAAATACTGAAGTTGGATTGTTAGGTAATTCCTTATAAGTGTCGTGATCATTAAGTATCCGGTACATCTCATTAACATAATGAAGTTGGTCTTGTACAACAATACCCCCCCTTTATCCGCGGGGCGGACCACCAAATCTTTTCTCTTGCAGAGTGATTTAAAACCCTCCATAGAAAAGGACTGATTGAATGTTTTTTTAGGGGGAGTTTAGCTAAGTCCTTCAGAACTAAATCCCTAAAAATAGAAACAGCAGGAGCCGTTAGTACGGGTGGGTTGAATAAAGACGGGTTTGCCAACTCTGAGTGAACTGTACCTGAATAGCAGCTCTTTCAAAATGTTGTACAGAATATGAAGAATTAGAAGCTATATATCTTTGGATACTGATCTTCCTTACGAATTTATGCATATCAATAAAGGTGTGAAATTTGTCCAGTTTTTTCTGGGGAGCAAATTTCAGGCCTTTATCGAGAATGGACAATTCTGGTAAAGTTAATTCTTTGGAGCTGAGATTGAAAACACCCCTACCTATCATGTCCTTCTTATTTTTCCTCTTCTGGATTCTCCTGCCCACTCTGGAGCCTCTCTTGGCTCCGAAGGCCTTCTTTGTGTTAATGAATCTCAGTGAAAATCCTGCTTAGCATAGGAAGCGTGGTCACTATGACTTTAACCATAGGGGAATTGATCATAGTCATTTCTCCTAAAAGATTAGTCTCCTCCATTGCATGCATCATAAAAAGGAGTAAACCTGTTGTGAACAGGGACCAAAGGATGTTCGTAATAATGGGGATCTATGTCATGAGGTGCTGGATAATCTTCAGCCCTCCCCGGGGAGTTATCATAACCGTATCCTCTCTTTTTACAGTAATGGGATACTCTATGATCCCGTTGGTTACCCCTAGAACGACCTCTTCCTCCCCTCTTGTGTAAGATGGAGAGGGGGTATGATAACTTGAAAGTCTACCTCTCTGAAGGGGTGGATTCCCCCTATGATCATATGAGTTACCTTTCGGAGTAGGAGGGGGTCTTGATTGTGTGTAATGGGGACGGTTGGTACCACCAATATTATTAGCAGGCTGTGTGTGATTTACATCATTAGTAGTTGAGGGTGCAGGGATGGTAGTGGGAGCCAGGGTTTTCTGCCATCCAAAAACCATTCCCAAATTATAATCACCTGCATCATGAGAATATTGTTTATGTTTTTTATTCCTTTGATCTCTATCTTCCTTTTCCAGGAAAGATTGGAGATTAGCGGAAAGGGAAATATATTCAGCAGTATTTTAGAAAGTAGAGAGTTTATCTCTCAAATCCTTAATCTCTCTATCTAAAACCTGAAGTCTGAGAGTTTTCCTAGAGTTAAGAAATCCCAAGCATTTGATATCAGCTTCATTAAAATATTGATACCAAGATTCGAGATCGGAGTCACCCCTGGGGAATAGACATCCCATCTTAAACTTCGAGGGATCTCTGATATGTATTGTTCTAGGAAGGCAATGTCCCACTGAAGATGTAACTCAGAGGTCACGCCCTCAGTATTTACGGTGCATGCTGCCCTATACTCGAATACATCTACCAGTAAAGAGGGTACGTATACACCGGTAAGTGAAATGACACAAATGAGGACTGCAGCAGTACAAAATCAAACAACCGAATAATATGAACAAGGAAAACAAAATATACCGCGCTGTCAAAAAACGTGAAAAATCAGCCAGCACAGCAGTGTAAAATGTGACAATAAAAAGGGAAAAAATTGTGCAGCGCTATAAACAAACTAATGTCAAGAATGAAAATTATCGACAATATTGAAAATAAGAGTGGTCAAAAAATCAAACATGTGAGAATATTGAAAAATATAGTGACATATAATCAATATAAAATATAAGTAAAAATAATGAAAAATACAATAGTATAAATTCAGTAGAAATTAGTGTCCATATGTGATGATGAGGGACCACATGAGGTCATAATGAGGTCGGATGCCCAGTCCCCGCCGCTGCTCCAGGGATGACCGCTGCCTAGATGGGGTAAGTTCCAGTGGACCAACCATCAGACAGCGGAGGGTGGAGAAAGGGGGATTTTGAGTTGCCAAACAAAAAACCACCAGCAGCCACTGATTGTTTGTATCGTCTACCTGAGTGCAGTTCTAGCCTTTTCATTGCACAATTATATCGCTGATCCTGCAGCAGTGATCTATCCAGGCTTACACTTTGTGACACTCACCTTGAATTATAGGCACTTCCTGTCCTTGGGGGTGACCATTCATTGACAGATTAATGAACAGGAACCTATACACGGTTTTCAGCAGTGATTACCTAATTGCAATCTTCATTGTGCAATCTGTGCTTTACATCGTTCAGCTTCATTGAAGATCAATTCCTTTTTTCCCCCATATCCTGGTGGCGTGAATAAAAGCCATGCATGATATAGATGTGCTGCTAGCAGCTTCATGTATCCACATTGACAACATTGTCTTTTTTATCTTTTGCACTGGTGGTAGTGTGATATTTTTATCTTAATATTACTTTTTGCTACATTGTTTTCAATAAAGTATTTATTTTTCCTTTAACCCTGGTGTCTCTGTAGAAGAGCCCTTGCACACTGGGGCGGTTTGCAGGCGCTATTGCGCTAATAATAGCGCCTGCAAACCGCCCCGAAAGTGCCGCGGCTTTCATTCCAGTGTGCAAGCCCTGAGGGCTTGCACACTGGAGCGATGCGCTGGCAGGACGGTAAAAAAAGTCCTGCTAGCAGCATCTTCGGAGCGGTGAAGGAGCTTACCGCTCCTGCCCATTGAAATCAATGGGACGGCGCGGCTATACCGCCGGCAATGCGCCTCTGCAGAGGCGCTTTGCGGTGGTATTTAACCCTTTAACCCTTTCTCGGACGCTAGCGGGGGGTAAAACCGCCCCGCTAGCGGCCGCATACCGACGGTAAAACGCCGCTAATAATAGCAGCGTTTTACCGCCGACGCCGCCCCCCGCCCCAATGTGCAAGGGCTCGAAGGGTGAGGATCTGCCATCCTCAACTCCTTTCAGGAATGTGCTTAGTGACAACAATCGTAATTATCCAGGCAGCAGGCAGGAGGCAGGAATATTGTCTATAGTCAGCACAAGGATATTGTCAGCACAGCCAAAGCATTTGTCCATAGGAATTGTCCAGGCAGAGACAGCCAACACAGCCATAATATTGGTCCTGGTACACTGTTACCTGGAGACACTCATTATTGTGCCACTCTCCAGCCTTTCATAACCATACTGCCTCTTGCTACAGCTAATTATTTCTATAGTCCAGGTAGCAGGCAGTGGTGTGGTCAGTTCATGCGGCAAGCAGAGGCATGATGGCAGTAAGTCAGCATCAGGCTGAATCAGGTAAACCTGGGCACAGGGGCAGAGGCTTCTCCCACCCAAATCACATAGTCGATAAAACAGGCCAGGGTCCTTTCACGTGCAAGCAGTCCAAGCAGTAGGCAGAATAGTTTAGTTTATAAAACAGGCCAGGGTCAGTTCACGTGGAAGGCAGTGGCATGGTTATTTGAGGAAGCATGGAAAATGGTAAGCACAGATGATGAAAATGGGGAAATGGTTAAAAATATGGACTAATATTTTAGGGATGTGTGATAACGTTGGGAGATACAGGTCATTGGCTTGAAGAAGGAACCAATCAGCAGTTTCGAAACGCATCCCATTTTGATGACCTAGTACCGGTTTGTGGTCCACGCTGGTTGCTGTCCCCTCCCACTGATGTCACTTCTAGTATTTGCATTCCACGCTGATCCTGACTTTGCGATTGCTCCACCAGTGCCTTCAGAGCTGTGACTTCCATCCGCTGGTCCCCCAGGGACTTTCTGCTGCTGTATAGTGACACCCCTGGGAATTTGTGATACATACTGGGACCATCCTGATGCTGGATCACCTTCCTCATTTACACATGATGCTCTCCCTTCATCCTTTATCTTGTAAGTGTTTTTAATCCCTTTGTGATAATAAAAGTTTTAATTCTGCACTTAGAGGAACCTTCTTTCTGTTTATTTTTGTCACTAGAGATTGCTCCCCTCTTCGAGTGTTGCCCTAAGTGTTTGAAGATCCCTCATCATTTGAATATCTCCACTCAACATTGACATTTATCTACTTGGTCCTGTTACTCAGAGCGCCCTTATACACACTCTTTATCTGCAGTTTTTTTGTTCACTATGGATTATGGCAAGCCCTTCCTGTTCTTTCTGGAGGGTCCGCAGGCCAGAGTTTTTGTGAGGTATAGGTGTTTGAAAAGGGGCAGGCTGGTGTAATAGTTATCCAGGCATATGTTATAACCTTTGTTCAGCAGTGGGTATGCCAGGTTCCATACAATTTTTCCAGTTGTGCCCATGTAGGCCGGGCACTCAGGGGGCTGGAGCTGGGAATCTTTTCCTTCATATATGCGGAACGCATACAGATATCCTGTGACTCTCCCGCAAAGCTTAAAAAATGTTACTCCGTATCTGGCCCTTTTGCTGGGAATATATTGTTTTATTCCTAGCTGGCCTGAAAAGGGTACCAGGGACTCATCTACACATATATGTTGATCAGTGACATAGAGTTCTTCAAATCTTTGGCCAAATTTTACATAATTTATCATAATTTGGATTATTTTGGGGAGGGCACTGGTGTTGTCGCTGAAGTAGAGGAAGTGCATAATCATCTCACATTGGGACCTGGACTTTACAGCAGAAAAAATGGGCATGTGGTATATGGGGTTAGTGGACCAGCAGGCATGTCCTTCGTTTTTTTTGTAATCCCCATGTTTATAGTGAGGCCCATAAACAATTTGAACTCCTCTAGAGTCAAATCTCTCCACTCAAACGGACGGGCATATGATGATAGGGGGTTGTTGGCAATATGCTATTGGGCATATAGATTGGTCTGTTCCATGATAAATTGCATCAAAGTGTCAGGCAAAATAGATAAAAACAATCAATTTGTGTGAAATTTTGGGTATTGGCCTGCACACCTGGCTGTGCGGTGAAAGGGGGAATACTTGCTGATCCCAAGTCAGAAGGCAGCCATGTTGGGTTGGCAAGACCATCTGGGAGGTATGTAGCGGCCCTGGCTCTTGGGGGATGTGACACTGCAGTGCTTGTAGTTGGGGGATTTGAAGTTCCTGTGCTGATACTTGGGCGTGATGTGGCAGCGCTGGTATGGGCCTGGGCATTTGTTCTTGAGGTCTATTGCTGACGGCTGCCTGCTTTGTAGAGCGCTGTGCCCCATCAGGAGGGACCCATTCTTTCTCTGATTCATTTGCTGATCCACTACTATCGATCGGTTAAAAATCTGAATCGGAATTGGCATTGGAATCTGATGAGAACTACCTGCTGCTCTAATCAGTCATGGAGAGGATCTGGAACACCTCCTCACTGCTATAAACTTTTTTGGACATTTTGCTGATGGGCTGTGCGATGGGTGGCAGGTGACAGTCACTGATGGGCTGTGCAATGAGTGGCAGGTGATGGTCACTGATGGGCTGTGCGACCAGTGGCAGGTGATGGTCACTGATGGGCTGTGCGACCGGTGGCAGGTGAAGGTCACTGATGGGCTGTGTGATGGATGACAAATGGGTGGAAAGTGACGTTCACTGATAGTTGACAGGTGATGGTCACTGATGGGTGACAGGTGACTGTTACTTTTTACGGGTGACAGGTAATAGGCGACAGTCACTGATGGCAGTCTCTGATGATGGCTGGTGCACTTTATAGACTGATAAGTTACAGATGAGAATCAAGGATGGGTCACTGATGACGCTCACTGACGAGTGACTGATGAGTGACAGGCGATGGTCACTGCTGGGTGACAGGTGCACCACTGACGGTCACTGATGGCAGTCTCTGGTGGTGACAGGTGGACTTTATGGGCACTGATGGGTGACAGGTGCACTTTTATAAGCACTGATAGGTACTGATGTGGTGACTGTTAGGTGACAGGTCTAATGGGGGGTAGGGGCGATGTGAAAGGTTCTCTTTATTGTGTAGTGTTTGTGCAGAACACTACAGCACACAGATCGGTAACTCACTGGTCCCTGGCTCTTCTCTGCTCACACTGGAAACAGTGTGAGAGGAGGGAAGAGTCGGTAACAGCTAGTTACTGGTCTGTGTTTCCATTTTGTCATCGGCTGTGAATGGATCACAGCCAATCACATGAAAAATGGCTGGCAGCCATTGGCTGTTTACCATACTCGGTGTGGGGTAGTGTACCTGGGAACACGCCGCCACGACAGTGCAGAGCTGTGCGCACCCGATCGGCGCATGCCCTGTTTGAATGAGCTAACGTCATATGATGTCCGCCAAGAACGAGAGTCGCACCGCCCCTCCGTCATTTGATGATGAGCGGGTGGCAACTAATTCATTTACATTCAACATACCCCCTATTCCCATAGATAAAATAAAATTTAGGCCTACACCAGGTAGCTGTATTATTTATGAATACATTTATGATGCTGCTGGCCAATTTCACTCCGCTGTATCCTATGTTGTATTTTAAGTTTCCTAGTAAAGCCCCAGTCTGTGCTCTTTGTCACTAGTAAATTTGGGCCTATCCTTGCTATTTAAAATAGATCTCCTGGTAGCCAGTTTTACACTGCTATATCATGTGTAGCTGATTAGATTTTCTAGAAATTGTCAAGCACTGTGGTAGGATCAGCAAAACCTGCGACAGCCACAAAGAACTACTGGTACATTTTTACATGCCAGTCAAAGCTGGGCCATTACTATTCAATGAAAAAGTGCGTGCCATTGCCAAGAACTAAATGAAAAAGAGCACTTTTTCAAACTGAGATGAATCATATTGGGGTGCAGTTGCTGCATGTAAGGCAAGCTAATAATAAAACACTAAATCAATTTTGCAGCTAAATATGCAATTCCACTGTATGCTGAGATTGAAAAGACTTTCACCACACTGTAGTATTTTTATTTTTTTGCATTGTACATGTCCCTCATGAAAGTGCCCAGCCTTCAAAATAGCCAGAACTTCACAACAGGATTTGCCTTCCCCCACACACTTTATCAGGTTTCACTGTACATTTTCGGTTCACACTTGTGCAATGCGGGGAACCCTGCAAATCCACTGTGGTTCCCGCATTGCACCCGACTCGCACAACAGTTCACAATGCCATATGCAAACTGCCGGGAGTGTCAATACATTGTTAATGACACCCCCATTTCAGCTTACATATCGTACTGCGAACTGACAGTTCAGACATGAATCGGATCGCATAGGTGTTAACAACTATGCGATCCGATTCTGGTGCGGACCAAAAAAAGGGTCCTGTGTGAGTTTGGTCCAAATACGATGCAATATTATCCATACTATCTGTATGGCTGAAATCGCATCACACGGACATCACATGTGATTTGCACTGCAGTGCGGGGCGAATCACATGCAATCTTGCAGAGCGCGCTGGTGTGATCCGACACTCAAATGCCGCGTACACACGGTCGGACTTTTCGTCTACAAAAGTCCAACGGACGCCGACGGACTAAAGCTGGCTGGTAATCCGATCGTGTGTGGGCTTCTCCGGACTTTCAGCAGACTTTTTCAGCCTCAAATCCGACGGACTTTAGATTTGAAACATGCTTCAAATCTTTACGTCGTAACTACGACGGACCCCGAAATCCGCTCGTCTGTGTGCTAGTCCGACGGACAAAAACCCATGCTAGGGCAGCTATTGGCTACTGGCTATGAACTTCCTTATTTTAGTCCGGTGTACGTCATCACGTACGAATCCGTCGGACTTTTGTGTGGTCGTGTGTAGGCAAGTCCGTTCGTTAGAAAGTCTGCTGCAAGTCCGCCGAAAGTCCGCCGGAAGTCTGTCGGACAGGCTGTCGGACTTTTGTAGACGAAAAGTCCGACCGTGTGTACGCGGCAAAACAGTGTTTGAAATTCATTGTAATTCAAACATTTTAACACAAACCACCATTCACTGTAAGTGATTTGTGCAATAACTCAATGTTTTCCTATATAGAGAAAGTGAAAAGAAAATATTGCAGGAATAAATCAAAATCTTGTGCTATAGGAATCTTGTTCAGCTATAGCTAAGCCAATTACATTCATTTAATTTTAACCAGGAAAAAAATGACATCACTTGTAAAAAACAATCTTTTAAAAAAAAAACTGGAAGTACGTTCAAAAACATTAAATAAAAAAAAGAGTTTATGATTTAATAATATATATCATCATACATTCAAGAAAAGGTTATCAGGCCATCCATCTTTTCTGTAGAACAGCAGATTTCCTTCATCTCAGATGGATTTTCCCTTTAACCTTAAGAAATTCTCCAAGGATATTAGGGAAATGTTCATTTTTATTATTCTCTGATTATTATTCATTTTCATATTCAGCTTTGGAATACAAATATGATGTGCTAATACAAGGAAATAAAATGAAAGTATAATGTTTGAATTATAATTGCGATCTTACTCTAGAGATTGTGTTTAAGAAATATTTTGAAGTTGTATAACTAAGGGTTTTAAGGGAAACTAGTAATGAAATTTTATTTTAAAGACTACAAGTTCCTGAAATGTCATCCCCCTGCTTCACAACTCAGTAAGTCCCTGGGTCTGATGAGAAAATCATGTTAAATCCTATAGGCATTTATGCTGAAAGGGTTCTTGATCTATTTTGCAGTAACAGCAGCTGATGCAAATCATTATATTAAAATGATTTTGTTTTCTGAGGTTGTAAAGGAATTTCTTGATAAAATAAAAGAGGAGATAGCCGTACACTGTGTCTCTTGTACTGCCATGGACCCCTTTTGGATTATTATTATTATTATTATACAGGATTTATATAGCGCCAGCAGTTTGCACAGCGCTTTACAACATGAGGGCAGACAGTACACTTACAATACAAATCAATACAAGAGGGATCAGAGGGCCCTGCCCATTAGAGCTTACAATCTAGAAGGGATGGTCAGTTGGAACTAAAGGTAGTAACTGTGGGGGGGGGGGGGGGCTTATGGAGAAAATGAAAATACAGTTGTTAGGTGTGGGTAGGGTAGGCTTTTCTGAAGAGAAGGGTTTTCAGGGATCATCTAAAAGCTCATAGCGTAGGAGATAAGCAGACAGATTGGAATGAAGCATTCCATAGGATTGGAGAGGCTTTGGAAAAGTCCTGGAGGCGAGCATGGGAGGAGGTGATGAGGGAGCTAGAGAGCAGAAGGTCTTGAGAGGAACGAAGAGAATGAGTAGGTTGGTATTTAGAGACTAGGCTAGTGTTGTAGCTGGGGGCTAAATTGTGGATGGCTTTGCATTTGCGAAGTTACAGGATCCAGTAGGCAGGTGGTAAGGTGGACATTAACAAGTAGTTTAACAACCTCTTCTATAGTGGTGGGGTTGAAAGAGGGAAGTAATGATTGTACCTGTGGGCATGAAGTGTAAAGTGTGGAAGGTATCTGAACAGTAGAGATCTCCTCACAAATTGTATCAATCTTCTGTTTGAAGTGATTGGCGATCTCCTGGGCAGTGAGTGAGTTGGTGGGTGGAGGTAGTGGAGGACAAAGTAGAGAGTTGAAGGTAGAGAAAGGTTGACTGGGACACGATGATAAGTTGCTAATGAGAGTGATAAAATAAGTCTGCTTGGCAGTGAAGAGGCTGGAATTGTATTTTTGGAGGGCAGATTTATATTGGTTGAAATCTTTCTGAGACTTAGTCTTACGCCACAGGCGCTCATGAGCAAGACTATATTTTTTCAGACTTCTTGTATCATCAGTTTGCCAAGGTTGAAGAGGTCGGACCTGATTCTGTATGTAGTGAGGGGGGGCAGTGAGTCCAGTGAGGCTAGAAGTGAAGCATTGTAGACAGAAGTGGCTAGGTTGGTGCAGGATAGGGGTGAGATTTTGTCGTAGAGGTTGTCGGTAGCAGAGTAGAGAAGAGAAGGGTTGAGATGGCGTAGGTTTCTGCGGGTAACTTATAGGCGGTTGGAGGGAGAGGAGGTGGAGGAGAGTGAAACTAATAAGGTAGTGATGAGAGAGAGGGAATGGATAGTTAGAGAGGTTGCATTGAGTGCAAAGGTGAGAGAAAATGAGGTCAAGGGTATTGCCTTCAGATTGAGTAGGAGCATGTATCCACTGCTTCAGGTCAAAGGAAGAGGTTAGGCTGAGAAGTTTGGAAGTGGCAGGAGTGTTAGTATTAATAGGGATGTTGAAGTCACCCAGAATGATTGTGGGGATTTCAGAAAAAAGAAAGTAGTTTAGCCAGGCAGAGAAGTTATCAAGAAAGGTTGATACTGGTCCAGGGGACCTATAGATCACAGCTATCCTTAGAGAAATTGGAGTGAAAAGACAAATGCAGTGTGCTTCGAAAGAGGAGAGTGACAGAGAGAGAGAGGTGATTGAAGTACCTGAAAGGTGCTATGTGGGGCTAAAAGGATTCCGACACCTCCTCCCGTACGTCCACTGGATCTGGGGGAGTGAGTCCAGGGAAGATCACCATGGGATAGGGCAGCAGAAGACGCAGTGTCGGATTCATGAAGCCAGGTTTCAGTAATAATGAGTAGATTTAATGAGCTAGCGATAAGGAGGTCATGGAGAGAGGTGAGTTTGTTGCAGATAGGGAATTCCAAAGGGCACAAGAGAAAGGGAGTCTTGTCTTGGGAATAATAGAAATGGGGACTAAATTGTGTTGATTGTGACTGCTGCCAGAGGGTGCATGGTGATGGGTGCATGGGGTACATTTAAATGATGGAGGCCCGGGGTTTAGGGATATATCTCCAGAGGTTAGGAGAAGCAAGAGGATGAAGGAGGTAATATGGGAGTGGGATTTATATGAAGGGACATGCCCCAGGGTCCTGGAGATTTTTGTGTGTGTGTGGATTTAGAATTAGCAGGAGTTGGTGGGTGCAGTAATAAGGCGAGGACAGAAGAAGGGTGATATATATATATATATGCTGGGGGGGAGAGCAGGGGTGAAGGAGAGATAGTTTAAGGATAGAGGACAGAGCTGTCAAAAGGAGTGGTAGAGTGCATGTTACAAGGAGAAAGAGCTGAAAGGGTAAACAAGGTCACATGATGTCTGTGTGGTGTTTTTCAAATAATTTTCTTGTGTTTATTTGCTTTGTGCATTCACTGGAATGCAGAGTCAGAAGTGCTCCCATTTATAGAAATAGCCACACTTTGAGAAAAAGCCCCAGTTGCAAATGTACCCCCTGCAAATGCTTCCCCCAAAATATGCTTATATTTATACTGATAGGGATGGGGGATGGGTGCATTTCAATTATCAATCAGGAGGTAATAAAGATTGGTTGGTTAACAGGGCAAAATTCTTACTTCAGAAATAGACTAGCAAGAGGACACTAAAGTTAACGGGCCATCATTTTTGGTAAGACAAGGGATATAATAAAGCACTGTAATGTGGACAGGTCTACAGACAGTTAAAGCGGGGGTCCACCTATCTATCGGTTTTTTTTTTTTTTTTTGAGTTCATTCATAAACTTTTCTTCTCAGCATTACATACTCACATATTGTGTGTAATATGTCCGCCTGTGTCAGATTTCGTCAGAAAGAATAACTTATATTATTCACTGCAGGCAGTTTCCATCTTCATTGTGGGCATTTGAAGCCCACAAGCATTTATTTCCTGAATGTGGTGAATGCTGTGCTCCCAGCATTCACCGCTCGTTCCCGCACATGCTCAGTGGCATCCTGGGAAGCCTGAGACTGGCTCCCAGGAGTCTGGGAGAGGCTAGAAACACACCTACTCCCACGGGAGGAGAACCAGGAAGTGCAAAGAAGAATAGAAAAATAAAAGGTAATTACGGCGATTTAAATTTTTTTAAATGGCATGTCAGCATCTAGGCAAGGAAGAGAATACATACAGATATTGTTCAAAATTTGGGTGGAACTCCGCTTTAAGCAAAAATAACATACCAGCATTATTAAACAGACATAGTGACAGCAGTGTTTCAGTTTTTTAGTGGAGATCTTCACATGTCTTCATGTATTGATATCAAGGCATAACCTATTAAAGTTTAACACAAAACAAGTGTGCAGAATGTATTTATAACAAGGAATTACCAATTTAAAGTGATATGAATGCCTGGCTTTTGTTTTTTTAAATAACAAACATGTTATACTTTCCTGCTCTGTGCAGGTCTTGCGCCCATGCTTCTGGTCCCTCCCTCCTGCAGGGTGCCCCCACAGCAAGCAGCTTGCTGTGGGGACACCCAAGCAGGTGCACTCCTGAGCCTTGGCTCCGTGTGTCCATTCACACACAGAGCCGTGGCACAGCCCTGCCCCCTGGAAACAAGACAGTCACCTGGCTGTACCCTCTATGAATCAGGAACAATGTTTCCACCTTGAACTTCTCCTTGCTGAAAATTGTCTCAGGTGCGCAAGGTCCAAAACCGACGTCCGCAAGCTGTTCCTCTTCATGACAATAAAAAGGGGCGAGTACCTGCCCTGAAATCTCTCGCATTCAGAGACTGGCATGGCAGCACTTTGCAACACCAGTGACTTCCGTAAAGCATATGCTTCCTTTATCTCAGAGTGAGGTAAAATCCATTGAAGTGAAACTAATGTAGCGATGGCCCTGCGGGGTTGCTACACGTTACAGCATCCACACATTTCACCCTGCTCCCAGACCTCCATTAGACACACTTCTCAGTCAATGAACAGTCTTTTGCTTGTTTTTTGTTGTTTTTATTAGGGGATTGAACTTGGCTGGGGAAAAAGGGACATGGGATGCCCATAGGATAAATTGACAGACTTTTACCTCAGAACACTTCTTCCAGCTCACTTCCTCCAGCACACTACTTCACTGTCCAATGTTAGCAATCCTGTCACACCATCAGAACATTACTAGGCCTCACTCTGAATAAGTCCCAGTGTCTTTACTTGATGGCCGGGGCCTGCGGTACCCCTTTGTGGTAGCAACTAATATACTTGAGAAGAATAAATGTACTTGATGGACTACTCATCCCAGCAAGTCTGACTTGCAAATTCTGCCCTCCCTCATGGCTGCATGGATTTGTCACAAACTCCCACAGTCTCTCCCTCTGGTTCTACATCCAGCTTCCCTGGCATGCCTCTTCCAGAGCTTTCCACTGTGCTTTGCACTCACTGACAACTGCCCTGGGTCCTTCCTGAATGACTTTACTCTAGACGTGCATTCCGACTGTCTCCTCCAGCTCCTGTTCCAGGACACCTCTTCATGACCATGTAAGGAGAGGCTCCCTATCAACCTCCCAAGCTCCCCACCTGAGGTACACCCCACCCTAAAGGGGGTTCTCTCAGACACAACAGTCTAACACTCCATCATCCAGTTCACCCAGCCAACAACTCCTTCCCCAGCAGGCTGACCATGGGTATATGTAGGAGGCCTGCCCCCTGCCAATCCTAGTTGGGGATTGGTCAGAACTCCTCACCTGTACCCCTTTTCACTCCAGATCTCTTCCCTGACCCCTTTCCAGAACATTCTCCCTGGAAACAGAGCAGGCGCCCATAAGCTGAAGTATATGTCAGTCACCTACTGCTACACCAAACCACTCCCCTGCCCCCCGATCAAAACAAACAGGCATAGCTCACAGCATAGGCCTGCTTAAATTTACCTGTGCTGGCAGCTTACACAAAAACCTATACTAGCACCTACCTAGCTAAGGTAGAGGGTGCTACACTAAGATCAGGATGACTTCTGATGGACCATGCATGTCCCAAAAGACAATTTTTTTTTATTGTATTTTTTTTTACAAAGAAAAGATTACAGAACGATTGAGTACAGGAATGAAATCAAAGGTTTAAAACACAAAAAGATGTCCACAAAAGCAGTAGTGTACTGCACATATTAATATAAAGAATGTACATCAACTTATAAGCATAACAAAACATATACAGAGGTCATACATGTAAGGCAAAGCTGATTAAGGGTATATAAGTATGGTCAAAAAACTCCAGAGTGTATCCATTTACTATACACCTGGGAGGGATGGGAGGGAGGCGAGTCTCTGCAAATAGGATCAGAGAATGGAGCATGAAGAGTTCAGCACTCGATGGACGAAAGTTGTGTCCCATATTCCGAACTGTCCCAAGGCTCCCAGATTTTGTCAAATTGGGGTATAGTATCATGCACAATGGCCGTCATATATTCCATTCTGCTAGTCTCTGCAATAAGCTGAAGAAGTCTAGACCATGGTGGGGGAGTATTGGATAACCAGCATAAAGGAATCAGTCTCTTAGCAGCAAGGAGGATGTAAGAAATTAACCTATTGCTTTTTTTAGTAATACCTGAAAAAGGAAGGCCCAGTAAGTAATGTAGCGGGTCAAGCGGTAGAGACACCTCCATCACTTTCTGTTTTAGCGACCTCACTTCATGCCAAAAGGGCTGTATCAGAGCACATTGCCAAAAGATATGAAATATAGACCCCACAGCCTGCCCACATCGCCAGCAGTTAGCTGAGCTTGAAGGGTCATACTTATGAATGATTTCTGGGGTCTTATACCAGTGCATTAGGATCTTAAGGGATGTCTCCCTCTGTAGGACACATTTGAAAGACTTGAAAGTGGAAGACCAGATCCTATCCCACATCTTCTCATATACAAATGTGTGTCCTCAGTGAGGGGGGTTGACTCCTGGAGGATGTGGTAGATGGAAGAGACCAAATGTAATTGGTAAGGGCCCTTTGCACATATATATTCAAAGAGGGTGGGTTTTTCAAGAGTCAGAAACGAAGCCTGAGAGTGAAAGAAGTGCCTAATTTGCAGATAAAAATGAAACTGATGTAGAGGTATGTCAAACTTTTCATGGAGGAAACCAAAATTATGAAACCTATGAGAGATTGGGTGAACCAAGTTTCGGAGCTGAAATAAGGAATTATTCATCCAAGAGAGAATACGTCCCAAGGATAAACTATCAGGTATATATGGATTAAATAACACATTCATAAGAGGAGAACACGGAGAAGAAAGAGAGAAGTTTTTAAGGCATATACGCTATATGGTTACTGTGAAAGTCATTGGTGCCGTACATTGATGTCTAAAAATAGGGTCTATATAGGCTAATTGAGACCAGATTAGGGAGCATGGATGAACCAGATATAACACCCCCTTCTCAATGTCAGCCCAGTGACTAAAAGCCTGTAAGCTGGACCAGGAGGCAATGGCCCTTAGGTGCAAGGCGTAATAATATTTAGCAATATCTGGTGCCCCCTTGATTTCAAAGCAAGAACAACTGAACCTGCAATGCGGTGTGCCTTACCGTTCCAAATAAATGTCTGAAAACTTCTCTGGATGGTCTTAAAAAGGGAGTCCACCTACAAAAAAAATATTAAAAGCCAGCAGCTACAAAAACTGCAGCTGATGACTTTTAATAAACGGACACTTACCTGTCCTGGAGTCCAGCGATGTCGGCAGCCGAAGCCGATCAATTGCTCAGCTCATGGCTGCTGCCGCCGCCATTCTCGGTGCGGGAATCAGAAAGTGCAGCATTGCGGCTTCACTTCCCGGTTCCCTATTGCACATGCGCGAGTCGCGCTGCGCGTCTTAACTGGTCCCCGCTATCTCCTGGGACCTGTGTGTTTCCCAGGAGAGAGCGGGGGGGTGCGGGAGGGGGCGTGACTCCCACGGGAGTCTATTCCCAGAAGTGGGTGCAGATACCTGTATTAGACAGGTATCTGCATCCCCCCTGAAAGGTGCCAAATGTGACACCAGAGGGGGGGAGGGTTCAGAAAAGTGGAGGTTCCATTTTTGTGTGAACCTCCGCTTTAAGTTGCGAAAGGGGAATGGCAACCGGTAAGGTTTCAAAGTAGTATAAGAGCCTAGGCAGGATGGACATTTTCAGTTCATTAATCCTGCCAAGGAGGGAGATGGGATACCTAGTCCATCTTTGTAGAGATTTATTGATATCTGCAATCAAGGGAGGGTAATTTACCGAGTAAAGGGAGGAGTAGGTGGGAGTAATATGAACTCCCAGGTATTTAAGAGAGGTGGAGCACCACCTATAGGGATAAGATTCCTTGAGTTGACATAGGAGAGACAGTGGTATGTGTAAAGGGAGGGCTTCGGTTTTTGTAGTGTTTACCTTATAACCAGAAAAGGCATCGAATGAGGACAGAAGGTTGTGTAGTGAGGGTAGGGACAAGAGCAGATTTGTGATAGTTAGCAGAATGTCATCCGCAAACAACGATAGCTTATACTCCCTTTGTCGCATCACCACCCCACGTATATCTGGATGGATAAGAATGAACTCGGCAAGAGGTTCCAAACACAGGATAAAAAGTAGTGGGGATAGGGGACATCCCTGCCGATGGCCATTAGTCATGGGAAGGCTAGGCAACAAACAGGATGACATCTGAACTTGAGTTGTGACTTGTGAGTATAGAGCCTCCAAAACTTTGAAAAAAGGGCCTCTTAAACCATACGCTCGCAGGGTGGAGAACATATAAGGCCAGCTCAACCTGTCAAAGGCCTTTTGTGCATCTAGGCTCAGAATAAGAGCCTGGCGGGTGGATCTATTCAGTAAATCGATCAAATTTATGGTACGGCGAGTGTTATCCCCGGCATGTTTATTTGAAACAAAACCCACTTGATCCCTGTTAATCAATTTGGGAATATGTTTGGAGAGTCTAGACGCTAGAATTTTTGTGAATATTTTGTAATCTGAGTTTAGGAGAGCTATAGGTCTATAGTTATCTGGGACGGAAGGATCTTTACCCGGTTTATGGATAACTGAGATATAAGAATGTGAAAACTGAGGATGTGAGGATTGTCCTTTGAGCAGAGTGCTGTATAAAGTTAGCATGTGGGGAGATAGGATATCCAGGAAGGTCTTATAATAGAAGTAGGGCAATCCATCTGGGCCTGGTGATTTATGAAGTGAGAGATCCTTACTGTAATTGTATTTTGAAGTTCTTCTGCAGTTATAGCTGTGTTTAGATCGGTCAGGTCGGAGGAGGACAACTTTGGAAGTTTAAGAGTAGAAAAGAATTTGTCAAACTTCGCTTGGGTAAAGTAAGGCAGTTATACAACTAGCGGTAGAAGCTGCCAAAAAGACATCTCCATGGGGCAATGGGTTCTAGACCCATCAGCCCGAAGAAGATAATCAGGAAAAGAGTTAAAGGGATGTGGATGCAGTTTATTGACCAGCATCCTGTGTGGCTTATTAGAGAATTCATAACATTTTTGTTTTGCCCAGAGTAGGGATTTGTCCGCCTTACCAAGGTGCAAGGATTTTATCTGTTCCCTGAGGGAGGTGACCCTACGCAATTTCACCACTGTGGGTTCGCGCAACAGCCAGTGCTCTGCTTTCTGCAGGGCATCCGTCAAGGACTGTAAAAGTCTGTTTCTGTCTTTGTTTATGCGGGAGCCCTCCGTGATACAGGCACCACGGAAGACCACCTTGTGCACCTCCCACAGTGTGGAAAAATCTGAGACAGACCCCAAATTGAATTGAAAAAAACTCCTTTAGGTCTGTAGCCAATTTTGTGCGTGAGATCTCGGATTGTAAAAGATGGTCATTAAGGCGCCAGTGACATGTCCTGGTGGGAGTCTGAGATAACATAACATCCAATACAATATTGCCTGACCAAGTGATGGGGAATATGTCAGAATCTACAATGCAAGATATGAGTGGGGCGGAAATAAGAAAATGATCCAGGCGAGAGTAGATTTTGTGGGCCATGGAGTAGAAAGTATATTGTTGAGCCATGGGGTGTTTAATCCTCTAGGAGTCAAAAAGTTGGTGGGATCTAATGCATTTGTGAAAAGAGGTGGCTTGAGAGGTGATCCTCCGTGAGGGGACGTCTCTAACTATGGCTTGTCTGTCCCTAGTGGGGGACATGATCAGGTTGAAGTCTCCTCCAACAATCATAAAGGGTTGAGAATGATATTGAGGTGAGTCGAAAACCTTGTTGAGGAAATCTACCTGTGCAGTATTGGGAGCATATAAATCAACTAGGGTGAAAGAAGAGGTCATGTAACCACACTCCAGGATAAGATACGTTCCATGGGGATCGGCATGTTCTTTTTGGACCCTAATGGGGCAAGATTTTTTAATTAAAATTGCCACCCCAGCTTTGCCCGTGGAATCCGAGGCCAAGTAGGAGGTGGGAAAAAATCTGGAAGCAAATTTCAACGTACCTCCTGCTCGAAAGTGTGTCTCCTGGAGCATGACCACATCCGCACCCGAGGATCTGAACTCCTTCAGAGCCATCCAACGCTTCCAAATGGAGCCCAGACACTTTACATTATACGACATGGATTCTCAACGCCATGAGAACAAATCATCAGTGGCAGCTAACATTGGCATGTAGACCCTATGGAGAAACATAACATAAAAGGCATGATAACTGTTAGATGAATAATTATGAATATAGCAAAAGGAACTAGCGTTATGGTATCTGTGAAAGAACATATATACCTCACGGGAAGAAACCCATATCAATAGAGATAAAACAAAGTCTTGCGACCTCAACCTACAAAGCTGACATATAAGCATGGACATGTTGGGAAAATAAGAAAACAAAAACAAAAATAAAAACAGAAACATCCAGAAGAAAATAAAGAAAACCAAGGTTTGAAAGCCTGGGATCCATTGGCATCCCAGGAGGCCTCACACTGTGGCAAAGGCCATGTGGAGGCACATGGGGGTCTCCAGCAAGGGGGGTCCAAAGAAGAGAGAGAAGGAACCGCCTGCTCTCCTTATGAACTTGGCAATCACGGTAACAGTCTGGCAAAAGTTAGCTCATCAGAAAACAGTCATTAAAGAGCAACAAAACAATAACAGTAACTTTACCTTTAATACTCCATGGGTATGTTAAAGGAGAGCCCCAAAAACAAATTTTCAGGGAAAACTCATACTACCTGAAGCCCAGCACACAGCACTGTGCACCCTGTAAACTACAAGGGGGAAAAGACAAAAGTGAGCCAAAAGATCCGGCCAGGAGGATCAAGGAGGTTGTTTGGAGAAACGGGAATGTTGAGGTGTGGAGGCTTGCTTCCTTGATTGGCCCCTTACAGGGGTCCACACGTGGCTGGGAGTAGTGGGAAATGGACGGGCCTATCCAGGAGGAGGAAGCAAATCTTCTTCAGGCAATGGGGGAGATTTAAACTATTCACAAAGGCTTCGCCTTCCAGAAGATCCCGAAGGCTGTATTGGACCCCATCTCTGGACACGATGAGACGAAAGGGGAATCCCCAGTAATACTGGACCCGGTGATGTTGCAGGTGTGCTGTTATTGGTCGCAGGTTTTTCCATTTGGTAATGTGAAGGGGGAGAGGTCACTAAATATCTGTAGCTTAGCCCCCTGGTACATGATCTGGTATTTATTGCATGTAGCCAGTGTCAGGGCTTCCTTGCTATCAAAAAGTGAAATCTCACAATTACATCTCTGGGCCTAGCTCCAGCTGGGGGTTTCGAACCCAGAAAATGATGAGCCCTGTCCAGGCGCAATACAGGCCACATCCACCACCGAGGGAGCTAAGGTGTTAAAGAGCCCCAGGAGGTAGGGGCGTAAGGCCGAGTCACCCACCTTTACAGGGATACCATGGAAATGTAGATTGTGTCTTCTTTCCCTGTTCTCTAAGTCCTCCTGCTGTAGCTGTAGCTGGGAGAGTGTTTAAGACTGGAGTTCTCATCTTCTATAGCCTGTACATAATTCACCATTTCGTCAAATGAATGCTCTAGCGTATCCGTGCGTTCCCCAATTTGGGTGATTTCGCCCCTCAGATCTGCAGAAATTTTGCTCACAGCAGCCGAGATGGATTGGGTGATTTGCTGAAGCAGAAACTGCAGTTTAGCATCCAATTTGGCATCTAGGACGTCTGGGGTTAGAACTGCTAGTGTAGGAGAGGGCATGAGGCCCGGAGCCTGTATTGCAGCCTGTATTGCAAGAGGAGGGGAATTCCCGGCTTCCTCTGTCCCCAGCGAGGGATCCATCATTGCGAACGGATCGGCGGGGGAACTCGAGGCCAAGGATTGCTGCCCAGTAATATGTATCGGTCCATGTCGGATCCCTGACGCGGCCCAAATAAAGGATTATAGCAGTGCCGTTGCTGGCCAATCTTTCCCATGGGGTGCCCGAAGAGAAGTGCGTGTGGTCAGGCTTACCCCCAATGCTTTTGCTCTCTAATTGCACTGAGCAGAGGTCATGGAGAGCGGACAAGCCCAAAGCTCACTCAGAAGACGTCCGCCATGGTCGAGAGCCGCCCATGCGCCCCCAAAAGACCATTTTAATGTCCCATAGTCCAAGGCCCAAACTCAGTAACTTCTTGGATACCCGAGTTCAAGCTTTTAGCAAACTTCTAAGGAAATCTGGTCTCCGCACCATCTCTTCCTAGAATCCTGACCTGGTCTGTACAAACATGCGACCCTTGCATGCTCCAAACTTTGTTCTCTAGACTGCCCTATCAGGCGTTGGTCCTGAGTCAGGACCCCAACTTGCCAACCATGGTCCAGGTTACGGTGCTATCCAGCTTGCCAAAAGATGAAGCTTCTTCAAAAGAAATGCTATATTACACCTGTTATAGGTGAGTTCAGCAAGCCCCGGGCCCCAGCCATAGCAATCACTTACCGTAACTAACGAGAGCATAACCCACGCCACTGTGCGGATGATGTCAATTAGAGCCTCACTATGGAAACCGACACCAGCTCCGGCTCCTGAACTACAGAGTTTCTGAAAACGCTCTTGAATACTGCATCTATATTCTCCATCCACATTTAAAATTCTTTTCAACACGGCCACAAGAGCCCAGGCTGACTTTTGGTCTATTCACTGCATCTTCCAAGGAAAAGCGACATGCTTGCTCAGAAGAGAAGTATATCTCACGACCTTGCTCCATTCATCCAAAATGATGTCCCCTAGTTCCGTTAGAATGGGGAGAATAGAACACTCTCTAAAGCTATGTCTCCACCATTGTGACCCCAAAGTCGCACGATTTAGAGTGTGACTTTGAAATGAGACCCTGATACAATTCTGAGTGCAGCCCTGAACCTACTTTACAGTCTCTGGATCAAAGCTGCATCAAAAGTCGCACCAAAGTAGAGCAGCAACCTTTTCAGAGTTGCTGCAACTTTAAGTTGCATGAAATGCAACGGTGCTATTGAAATCAATGGGCTAAGACTTGTCTTGTGACCCTATGTGTCCAAAGTCGCATGGCAAGGAAAATGGTGCCCGAGGTGTTTACAGAACTTTCTCTTGCTTTGCAGGAGACTCTACAGGTTTTATTCACGTAAATGCACCCAACATTGTCTTAGCCAAAAGGCGTTACAAGGGTAAAGAGACTCATCTCCCTCTGCCTCACTGTCTGAGGTCTTCATAGATGGATGGCTTGGTTGTTGGAAAGTTCCAGTTCTTCCTGGTCATCCTAGTGGGAGAAATGCCTCAATGGCTGTTGAACTTTGCGTGTGGCTTGTATCCACTCTTCAAGGGATTCCTGCACCACGTGCCTCACCATAGATTCAATTTGCTGGAAATCACCATCCCTTTTTCAAACCACTTGTGCTTAGCATAGCTCCCACAGAGACTTGTTCTCTGGGACCGGAGTCCCACATCCCCAGCAGGCTCCCTTCTTGGAGCGGATGACATAGCAGTGGATGCGTAAAGGAGGATTCATAGCTACTACTATGAAGGCTGGACCTTGACGGTGACCTATGCCAAATACATCTGGAAGAGGAATGTTGTGACCTAATGAGGTCTTTATCATCTTGTGCCGTGTATTATCAATCTGACCTTGAAGGATTCAAAAAAAGCAAAATAGGATAGAAAGGAAATGGTTATGTAGCGCTGACAACTTTTGTTTCTAGTCATATGTACAGTACCTGACCGCAAGATTGTGTTTCCAGCGCGATACCATCGCGCTGGTTCTCGGTGACAGGGTACTGTGCATGTCGCGCTGGCTCACTCATCGGAAGAGGAAAACTTTGTTTTCCTTCCGCGATGAGTGACAGGCAGTGCTGACAGCTGTCTGGTATGAATCCTGAGGCGGGAACACCGTGCCAAATTTTACATGAAAAAACCGGCGTGGGTCCCCCCCCAGGATCATACCAGGCCCTTAGGTCTGGCATGGATTGTAAGGGGAACCCCCTACGCCGAAAAATCAGCGTGGGGGTCCCCCCCAAATCCATACCAGACCCTTATCCGAGCATGCAGCCCGGCCGGCCAGGAAAGGGGGTGGGGACGAGCGAGCGCCCCCCCCTCCTGAGCCGTACCAGGCCGCATGCCCTCAACATGGGGGGTGGGTGCCTTGGGGGAGGGGGGTGCCCTGCGGGGCCCCCCCCCACCCCAAAGCACCTTGTCCCCATGTTGATGAGGACAAGGGCCTCTTCCCGACAACCCTGGCCGTTGGTTGTCGGGGTCTGCGGGCGGGGGGCTTATCGAAGCCGGGAGCCCCTTTAATAAGGGGGCCCCCAGATCCCGGCCCCCCACCCTGTGTGAATGAGTATGGGGTACATGGTACCCCTACCCATTCACCTAGGGAAAAGTGTGAATATAAAAAAAACACAGTACACAGGTTTTAAGAGTAATTTATTAGTCAGCTCCGGGGTCTTCTTCCGACTTCAGGGGGGTCTCCTTCCGACTTCTCCCGGTGTTCGGCCTCTTCTCCCGTGCCCCGCCGCTATCTTCTTCCAGCTCTATTGCCAGCGAGGGGCCCGGTCTGCTGCTGCTGTCTCGTCGCCGCTGTCTCGCCGCCGCTGTCGTGTTGCCGCTGTCGTGTTGCCGCTGTCGTGTCGCCGCCGTCTCGCCGCTTCTTCTCTTCTTCTCTTCTTCCCCGATGTTGACACGACGCTCTCTCCGGCTCGAATGCTGTGTGCGAGCTGCGGAGCCATTTATATAGGCGGTGACCCCGCCCCCTTACGACATCATGGTCCCAGCATGCGCAGGGACTCTGGGGCCACGCCCCCTTATGACGCCAGAGTCCCTGCGCATGCTGGGACCATGACGTCGTAAGGGGGCGGGGTCACCGCCTATATTAATGGCTCCGCAGCTCGCACACAGCATTCGAGGCGGAGAGAGCGTCCTGTCAACATCGGGGAAGAAGAGAAGAAGAGAAGAAGCGGCGAGACAGCGGCGACGAGACAGCGGCAGCAGACCGGGACCCTCGCTAGCAATAGAGCTGGAAGAAGATAGCGGCGGGGCCTGGGAGAAGAGGCCGAACACCGGGAGAAGAGGCCGACACCGGGAGAAGTCGGAAGGAGACACCCCGAAGTTGGAAGAAGATCCCGGAGCTGACTAATAAATTACTCTTAAAACCTGTGTACTGTGTTTTTTTTATATTGACACTTTTCCCTAGGTGAATGGGTAGGGGTACCATGTACCCCAAACTCATTCACACAGGGTGGGGGGCCGGGATCTGGGGGCCCCCTTATTAAAGGGGGCTCCCGGATTCCGATAAGCCCCCCGCCCGCAGACCCTGACAACCAACGGCCAGGGTTGTCGGGAAGAGGCCCTTGTCCTCATCAACATGGGGACAAGGTGCTTTGGGGTGGGGGGGCCCCCACAGGGCGCTCGCTCATCCCCACCCCCTTTCCTGGCCGGCTGGGCTGCATGCTCGGATAAGGGTCCGGTATGGATTGGGGGGGACCCCCACGCCAATTTTTCGGCGTAGGGGGTTCCCCTTACAATCCATGCCAGACCTAAGGCCCTGGTATGCCCCTGGGGGGGGACCCTCGCCGTTTTTTTCATTTAAAATTTGGCGCAGTGTTTCCGCCTCAGGATTCATACCAGACAGCTGTCAGCACTGCCTGTCACTCATCACGGAAGGAAAACAAAGTTTTCCTTTCCTGATGAGTGAGCCATCTCGGCGCTGGCTCCTGTGACGGGGCTCGCAGGTGTCAAATCTCGCCGAGAAATTTGAGCCAAACAAGTTTTAAGAGGTGCCCAGCCTTTGGACCCCATCACGCTCCAGTTAAGAACTCATCAAGACGGAAGCATATTGAAGTACCCCGATTTGATTCGGAAAACTTCAAAGGGCCCCAGTGAAGGAGTTAACTGGGTGCCCTGTAACAGCCGTCAACTCCAACAAAACCCAGACTCGCCAAGTTCCGAGGATAAGAGAGAAGACGAAGTTGGGCAAACGCCCATGGAAACGAGGTATCAAAATACATAAGCAGAGTAAGCCAACCACTCCTTGTGGATTACCTCCCAAGTTAGTAGGACCCTCCCCGATCATCCCAATCCAGGTGGAAGGAATCTATGCCAAAGCCCTTCTGGATACTGGAGCCCAGGTGACTCTATTATACAAAGATTTCTATGTGAAGCATCTCAAACATCTGCCCCTGCAAAAGTTGGAGGAATTAGAGATAAGGGGCCTGGGTATCCAGAAGTTCCCTTATGAGGGGTATATCCCTATCAAACTCACCTTTGACCTGAGGGTGGCTGGAAAGGCGGAGACTGGCACCCTGGCAGTAGGGATGAGCCGAACACCCCCCTGTTCGGTTTGCACCAGAACATGCGAACGGGAAAAAAGTTTGTTCAAACACGTGAACACCGTTAAAGTCTATGGGACATGAACATGAATAATCAAAAGTGCTAATTTTAAAGGCTTATATGCAAGTTATTGTCATAAAAAGTGTTTGGGGACCTGGGTCCTGCCCCAGGGGACATGAATCAATGCAAAAAAAAGTTTTAAAAACGGACGTTTTTTCAGGAGCAGTGATTTTAATAATGCTTAAAGTCAAACAATAAAAGTGTAATATCCCTTTAAATTTCGTACCTGGGGGGTGTCTATAGTATGCCTGTAAAGGGGCGCATGTTTCCCGTATTTAGAACAGTCTGACAGCAAAATGACATTTCGAAGGAAAAAACCCATTTAAAACTACTCGCGACTATTGCCGCCTCTTTTCCTGCGGCCTGCCAGGTTGCGTGCTCAGATAAGGGTCTGGTATGGATTTTTGGGGGGACCCCACGCCGTTTTTTTTTTTTGGCGCGGGGTTCCACTTAATTTAGGGGGAACCCCACGTCATTTTTTTTTTAAATTTCTGCCGAGGTTCCCCTTAATATCCATACCAGACCTGAAGGGCCTTGCATGGAATTTAGGGGGACTCCCACATCATTTTTTTTTTTAAATTTTGGTTCGGGGTTCCCCTGTGGGGAATTCCCATGCCGTTTTTATCAATGAACTTCTATGTGTATTGTCGGCAATGCAATAGCCGCAAGTAGGTTTAAATGGGTTTTTTCCTTCGAAATGTCATTTTGCTGTCAGACTGTTCTAAACACGGGAAACATGCGCCCCTTTACAGGCATACTATAGACACCCCCCAGGTATGAAATTTAAAGGGATATTACACTTTTATTGTTTGACTTTAAGCATTATTAAAATCACTGCTCCTGAAAAAACGTCAGTTTTTAAAACTTTTTTTGCATTGATCCATGTCCCCTGGGGCAGGACCTGGGTCCCCAAACACTTTTTATGACAATAACTTGCATATAAGCCTTTAAAATTAGCACTTTTGATTTCTCCCATAGACTTTTAAAGGGTGTTCCGCGGCATTCGAATTTGCCGCGAACACCCCAAATTGTTCGCTGTTCGGCGAACTTGCGAACAGCCAATGTTCGAGTTGAACATGAGTTCGACTCGAACTTGAAGCTCATCCCTACTTGGCAGTAGTGTGTCCTCGGCCCCCCGGGGCTCATAGAAGTTCCCTTATCATCGGAACGAATACTGATCTGTTCAGAAGACTCCTGACACTGCTTGTACAGAAGGAAAGTGCCCCGGCAATGAAGGTACACCCCATGCTAACCCAAGTGTACAAGGATATAGTACACAAACAGAAGGCCCCACCAGAAGGGATGGGAAAAGTGTGGCGTTTAGACCGAAGTGAAGAACTGCTACAACAGGGTGAGTGATATGCATGAGGGCCTATGTCAAGTTGAGTTGGAGACAACCCGGTCCTTTCATTGTCTTGGAAACAGACATTCGAGAAGAATGTGTGGGTCTGGAGATAATCCCAAAAGTGTTATCAACTAAGGTGCTTAAGAGAAGCAGAGGGAGAGTCTCAGTCAGTGTTCAGAACACGACAGCTTTGCCTATGAAGATACCAGCAAGGATGCTGCTCGGGCAGGCAAATCAAGCGACCCCGGTCTCAACATGTGATGTCAAAAGAGGACCCGAAGGGGAGATTCCCATAGAAGACTTCTACCCAAAGAACACCTCCCTTACGCCTGTTTGGATGGAAAGGGCCAAAACCCAGCTTATGAGATGGAGAGAGGATTTTTCAAGGAGTGAGTTTGATGTGGGGTATGCCAAGAGTGCAGAGCACAAGATCTGACTGGAGGAAGACAAACCTTTTCGAGAAAGGGTCAGGAGGATCCCATTGGGAGATCTTGAGGACCTCAGAGAACAACTGGCTAAAAAAGGACTGGGATTATCAGGGAGTCCAGGAGTCCATACGCCTCCCCGATAGTGGTGGTGAGAAAAAAAAAATGGGTCGTTACGGCTGTGTAACGACTATAGGACCTTGAACCGACGGACCATTCCTGATCAATACACTACCCCTCGTATAGAAGATGCCTTACAGAGCCTGTCAGGGGTGAAGTGGTTCAGTGTATTAGATTTGAAGAGTGGTTATTATCAGATCCCCATGAGTCCTGAGGATAGGGAAAAAACTGCTTCCATCACCCCCGTGGGGTTCTATGAATTTAACCGGATGCCACGAGGTCTGTCTGGGGCCCCAGCAACTTTTCAGTGGCTCTTGGAAAAGACAGTAGGCGATATGAACTTGATTGAGGTCCTAGTATACTTAGACGATATCATAGTATTTGGCCAAACTCTTGAAGAGCATGAAGAGCAACTGGAAAAGGTCCTGAAGAGATTACATGATGAGGGCTTGAAACTTTCAATGGAGAAATGTCAGTTCTATCAATCTTCGGTGAACTATCTGGGGCACATTGTGTCTGAAGAAGGGATAGCAACTGCCCCTGAGAAATTGGAGGCTGTCACCTCTTGGCCCAAGCCCACAAATGTGACTGAGCTCAGGTCATTTCTGGGATTCTGCTCCTACTATCAGAGGTTTGTGGAGGGGTTTGCGAAGATAGCCCACCCACTCACGGAACTATTGAAGAATCAAGAAGAGGCTGATGTAAATTCAGAGAAACCTACGAGGCGGAAAAGAAGGGTCCAGAAAGAAGAAGGAGTCTATTCAGGATCAGTGGACTCCGCAATGTGAGGAGACATTCAGACAATTGAAGTGGAGCCTTACCACTGCTCCAGTGTTAGCCTATGCAGATCCTACCAAACCCTATGAACTGCATGTGGATGCCAGCTGAGATGGGCTCGGCGGAGTACTCTACCAAGATCATAATGGACAATTAAGGCCCATTGCTTATGTGAGCCGGAGTCTATCCCCTGCTGAGAAGAACTACCCCACTCATAAACTTGAGTTTCTGGCCATGAAGTGTGTCGTAGTAGACAAGTTGAGAGATTACCTGTATGGTGCAGAATTTGTAGTCAATACAGATAACAACCCCCTCACATACTTGCTTACCACCGCAAAATTGGATGCTACAGGCCATAGGTGGTTGACTGCTCTTTCAACATTCTCCTTCAGCTTGAAATGCAGACCAGGAGTGGGCATCAGAGATGCAGATGCGCTGTCAAGAAGACCCCACAGTCCCCTGAGCTCCCAAGAGGATTGGACTCAGCTTGCCCCCGAAAGGGTAAGAGCCCTTTGTGAAGGAGCAGAAAGGCAGGAGAAAGGTGGAGCCAGAGCTGAAGAAATTGGAGTGGCTACAGCAGGGTGCCCAGGTATTACTGTAATGTCTCTCAGATTGCAGCAGAAGGTCTACCTAAGTTATCGAGAAAAGACCTTAGGAGAGACCACCTGGAAGATCCACTCTGCAGTAGACATGTGCATTCATTTTCGTCTGAATGCATTTTCGTCCGAATTTCAGATATTTTCGTTATCATTTTAACAAATGATAACGAAAGTGCAGAATCCGAAAAACGAAAGATCCGACATAAACAAATGCTTTATTTTCATTTTAGTTGCTACAACAGTTCGATATAGATAGGAGATTCGACATGATGATGACAATAACAATCTGTGTCCATGTGGTTGAATGTGCCTAACCTTAACTCTATTAGTCCAAGATTATTCTACATAGAGAGAAAAGATTTGACATAGAGAGAAAAGATTTGACGTAGGGGAGAATAGATTCGACGTAGAGAGAAAAGATTCGACATAGAGAGAAAAGATTTGACGTATGGGAGAAAAGATTCGACGTAGGGGAGAAAAGATAAAAAATAATGATGATGATGAATGTTATTGGCTGATTGTAACCAAAGAGGAGGAGCAGTAAAATAGCTAGAACTAAGTACACACGTACTTTGGCTTATGGTGTCTGTTGAAAGTTCTAAGAAGATTCGACGGAGCAGGTAAACTATACGGTGTCGTACAGTTTAGCTGCTCCATCGAATCTTCTTTGAACATTCGACAGACACCATAAGCCTTCAATGACAGATTCGACCTTCATTTGGATTTTCGGACGAATGCAATTTTTTACGAAAAATAAAATAAATAAAAACGAATTTTGGGAGTAGCTAAATAAATTTATTTTTTGGACGAAAACGAAATTCTGAAACAAAATATTTCAGTGTAGATTTCAGAGTAGTGTCTACTCTACAGCTTGGTACTGGAAGCTTTGGAGAATCAGCACCCCGATTTACTTCTGAAAAGTACTCAGAGGGAAGCTCTGTTGTTACATAAAGAGTGGAGTCGGTTGCAGTTGCAACAAGGGGTGGTCTACCGAAGGGGCCCCTCTGAAGATCTGGAGGAGAAGTGGCAACTTTTTCTGCCAGAGAAACACAGGGAGAAAGTGTTAATCGCCCTGCATGATTGTCATGGTCATCTGGGGTCAGAAAGAACTCTTCAACTGATAAGGGATAGATTCTATTGTCCTTACATGAGGAAAGAAGTGGAGAGTTACTGTAACTCCTGCCATAGGTGTATCCAGAGAAAGACTTTGCCACAACGAGCCAAGGTCCCATGGATTTTGTTTGCATAGATTTCCTGTGTTTAGAATCCGACTTGAGTGGGCAAGGAAATATCTTGGTAGTCACAGACCATTTTACCAGATATGCTCAAGCCTTTTCCATGAAAGATCAGAAAGCAGTCACAGTGGCAAAGACCCTAGTGGAGAAGTTTTTCGTCCATTATGGCTTACCACAGAGGATTCACTCAGGTCAGGGAAGGGACTTTGAGAATACGCTAATCAGGAGGTTGTTGGATCTATTGGGAATTCAGAAGTCTAGAACTACACCTTATCATCCGCAAGGAGATCCTCAGCCGGAGAGGTTTAATAGAACCCTTCTTAATATGTTAGGGACACTGACCCCCAAGCAAAAGCCCAATTGGAGTAAGCATATCACTGCTTTAGTACATGCGTATAACAGCACCAGGAGTGACATCACAGGATATTCACCTTATTGGTTGATGTTTGGGCTAGAGGTTAGATTACCAGTGGATCTGGCTTTTGGAACTTCCCTGGACCACACCTCAGAGACCTCTCATTGAGGATATACAAATAGGCTGAGGAAGAGTCTGAAGATTGCTTATGAGAAGGCTCGGACTATGTCAAACAAAAGAGGGAGTAGAAATAAGAGAAACTTTGATCTCAAAGTAAGGGTTCAAGATCTACAACCTGGTGACCAAGTTCTATTAAGAAATTTGGGTATTCCTGGGAAACACAAGCTGGCAAATCGCTGGAGGTCACAGCCATACATTGTATGTAAACAGCTCCCAGGGCTCCCAGTATTTAAAATTAGACCAGAAGGAAGTGCTGGACCCATTAAGACTTGGCATCGGAATCACCTTTTGCCCCTCACTGATGCAGTCAGGATAATCCCCGAGGAGGAGTTATCATCTACATCAAATGTTGTACGTCGGCCTGTAACTAGGTCTCAGTCTGGGTCTTTAACGACTGAAGATAGTGAGGAGAGAGACATGGACATCAGCTGGTTGTGGTCATCTGATACACCCAAAGCTGAAAGGAGTGTTTCATTCCCAACAACCAGAGAGGATAGTGAGGACCTTAGGCCAGAAGCTCCAGAGTTTGTACCATTGTCTGAAAGTGCTGAAGAGTGTTCGTCTCCCACTGAATTGGAAGAAACAATGTCTGTAATAGAAGAAAACAGTGTTCACCCAGAAATAGAGGACACACCAAAGGTACAAAGAGGAAAGAGGAGCATTCGCCCACCCAAAAGACTAACATATGATACACTGGGCGAGTGTTCTGAAGGATCAAAGGTTACCAGTAAAAGGAATGTCGATGAGCCTAGTTCTTCCTCTGTCAATCTGGTAATGGAGAGCCCTATTTCACCCCTTGACACACCTGTATCTGACACCAAGGTGACAGTTGTGGGTACAAAGAATAGTTTCCCAACACCTGAGAATTGGTGGGAGGCTCCTCTGTCGGTCCTGTGCACTCGTCTAGAGGCCAAAATGTGTAGCAGGAACAAGGTCTTGCATATCTTTGGGGACCAAAGATCTAAAGCAGGGGGAGTATGTAGCACTGACAACTTTTGATTCTAGTCATATGTATTGTGGTAAAGGTAATAAGTTGATATAGCGCCATCTAGTGGCTAATTATAAGACTGCAATACATTTATTTTTATCATTTTGAGAAGTGACATGGAAGTGATTGATTGTTTACTTCTGGACATTAACTATGACCTACCCACAATGCTCAAGGATCAGAGGACAACTGAAATGCATTGTGGGGAGGATATAAAAGGGCTGGGAGCGGCCATCTTAGGTCTCTTGTTCCTGGGAAATCCCAACATCAACAGAGCTAACCGCTGATTACATTTCTCCACTGAAAAGATGCCACCGCAGCCCACAGTGTGCATGCACTGAGCCCCTGGGCAGGAGTAACCCAGGGATGCCAGGCCCGGAAGAGAAAGCAGCGGTATGGAACACCAATGCGCTCCAGCTGTCATAGACTGGAATACACTAGAGCCAAGGAAGAAAACAGACAAACAGAAAACACACAAACTGCTGCCATGGAATATGTAATATAAAAGTATACATCACCAGACGCAGCATTAACACAGTTCTGCAATTCATTCCATGATCAAACTGGACCAGGTAGGTGATCACGCCATACTTGGGGCAGATAGGGCCATCCTCTAGTAGCTAGGCTATCTGACCAATACGCCGCTTGCTTGCCAATGGCCAGACGTCAGCTCTTCCAGCACCTATTCCGTCTGCCCACTCTATACCTCGCTAGTAGCTAAGGCTTATCGGAGTATCGCGGCCTGTCTTCCCAGTAGTCACCATTGGCCAGTCCTGATCACGGAGAGGAAAAAACTTCAGGTAGTCGAATAACCAAACAGGACCTTAGGAAGAGGACAAAAAAGGAACATGTGGACTCTGGCTCAGAGCAAAGATTCATGGGAATGGGGTCCTATAGGGGATGAGTGGAGGCGGGGTTAACCCATACGTATGCTGCCATGGAGTCTGTCAAAGAAATGTTTTTGAAATATACCTTTTTTACCATAGTTCTTTATTGTATATTTTATTATACAAGGTTTTAAAAAAACTGATATATTTTTTACTGTCAAAGAAACGGGCAGCCAGGTCTAAAAAAGAGTTTTAAATGAACAGGAAACATTGAACAGATGAGAGGCAATACCTGTATTATAAATAGGCACTGGATGGTAAAATTTAAAAATATTTTTTTGTTACTGGATATTATCTGGGAACCCAAAAAATGTATATATCCTTGAATGCTGGTATAGTGATGTAATTAAAACCATACCATAGCCAGACCTACAGTATATGAATGCTTAAAAATTTTTTTTTTTAAAATAAACATTTGTATCAAAATCCTTAATTACTACATAGTAATTAATATAGTAAAATAGTATTTACAAACAAGGATAAATACTATTACTAAATAATATTACTGTCTCAATTATTTATTGATCAACTGAAAGATATCGAAAAATGTAATTAGAATATTTTATTAATCTATATCTTTATGTATAGCAAGCACATGGCATGGAAATGCTTTTCAATTAATTACCTTTAGAGAATACACTGTATAATGTAGGGATAAAGAGTGATAGTCATACAAATAGATAAAATAGAAAAAAAATTCACCAGATGTTCATTTTTCGCACAGGTTTGCAGGTATCACTATAGTAAAACACAAAAGCATAGGGGTTGCAATCAATCAAATAATCAGAGTAAATAAGGAGTTCAAATAGAACTGAGTCTGTGCTTATCAAGCTGCTCTTCACAAATTATACAGAGTCACTACCTAAATAGATGGAATGGAGGAAAGAATCCTCCTCCAGAAGCTGACAGGGGCAATTTACTCTCTCTCTCCTCGTTATATTTTCTGCAAAGCAAGCACTTATGAGCCACGGCTGGTGCAGAATCCAGAATCAATCCCCCAGTGTGCACCCAGTGGTCCCACCAACCAATACACTGTGTCCCCTTCCCCAGGAAGAAAACAGCACAGAAGAGTGGAAGTGACCTGAAACTGGTCCTCTACCATGTTGGAACAGGGCAAAGTGCCCTAAATAGATAATAATAATGAACTGCATACAAAGTAAGGGGGAATAAAAGGGGGGGGGCAAAGGTAATATTTGTCCCCCAGAGACTTGGTCATGACGACAAAAAGGGATCTGCTTTCTAGGTGCAAGTGCATTATAATTTCCAAATTAGGGCAGCAGGATCAGCTTCCCCACCCACTCAGCAATGACTTACTCATGTTTGACTGGGGGCATTATATATCTGTAAAGCTGCTAGTTAAAGAGAAATGTGCCTAATAGTATTGCATAACAATTATAGTGTATATACAGTGTTTAGTCCAATATGTATGCTTAAAAGGGTGATCATTTTCCCATTTTCAATTACATATATACAGTGGGGACGGAAAGTATTCAGACCCCCTTACATTTTTCACTCTTTGTTATATTGCAGCCATTTGCTAAAATCATTTAAGTTCATTTTTTTTCCTCATTAATGTACACACAGCACCCCATATTGACAGAAAAACACAGAATTGTTGACACTATTGCAGATTTATTAAAAAAGAAAAACTGAAATATCACATGGTCCCAAGTATTCAGACCCTTTGCTGTGACACTCATATATTTAACGCAGGTGCTGTCCATTTCTTCTGATCATCCTTGAGATGGTTCTACACCTTCATTTGAGTCCAGCTGTGTTTGATTATACTGAGTGGACTTGATTAGGAAAGCCACACACCTGTCTAAAAAAGACCTTACAGCTCACAGTGCATGTCAGAGCAAATGAGAATCATGAGGTTAAAAGGAACTGCCTGAGAGCTCAGAGACAGAATTGTGGCAAGGCACAGATCTGGCCAAGGTTACAAAAAAATGTCTGCTGCACTTAAGGTTCCTAAGAGCACAGTGGCCTCCATAATCCTTAAAAGGAAGACATTTGGGACGACCAGAACGCTTCATAGAGCTGGCCGTCTGGCCAAACTGAGCTATCGGGGGAGAAGAGCCTTGGTGAGAGAGGTAAAGAAGAACCCAAAGATCACTGTGGCTGAGCTCCAGAGATGCAGTCGGGAGATGGGAGAAAGTTGTAGAAAGTCAATCATAACTGCAGCCCTCCACCAGTTGGGGCTTAATTGCAGAGTAGCCCGACGGAAGCCTCTCCTCAGTGCAAGACACATGAAAGCCCGCATGGAGTTTGCTAAAAAACACCTGAAGAACTCCAAGATGTGAGAAATAAGATTCTCTGGTCTGATGAGACCAAGATAGAACTTTTTGGCCTTAAAGTGGAGTTCCACCCACTTTTACAACTCTTCAGCATCCCTCACTAAACTGTGCACTGTAAACGAATTGGATATTTTTTTATTTTTTTTCTCAGCACCTACTGTATATCTGCTGTATTCATTTTTCACTTCCTCCTCCCTGGCCATGGCCCATCGCATCATTTCCTGTTTGCAATGCCTTCTGGGAAGGGGCGGCAACTTCCTCTGACACTGCCGTTGCTATCGAAATCTGACCTGAACCCTATTACACTGCTTGTGCTGCACTGAGCATGTGCGAGATCTGCAAGGATGAGGTCCAGGAAGAAATACAGTCTGGCTTCAGATGCCCACACTTAAGATGACCACGGCCTGCTGTAAGTTTGTAAAATAACAAACTACTGCTATAAACTAACAAAACAGACCTTAGTTTACAGACTAACTTTACTAGAATACATTAAGCTTGTGTATTATAGGGGTATTTTTATTTAAAAAGTATAATTTCGGCCGGAACATCACTTTAATTCTTAGCGGTATGTGTGGAGAAAACCAGGCACTGCTGATCACCTGTCCAGTTCAGTCCCAACAGTAAAGCATGGTGGTGGAGATGAATGTGGCCAAGTACAGGGATATCCTGAATGAAAACCTTCTCCAGAGTGCTCAGGACCTCAGACTGGGCTGAAGGTTTACCTTCCAACAAGACAATGACCCTAAGCACACAGCTAAAATAACAAAGGAGTGGCTTCACAACAACTCTGTGACTGTTCTTGAATGGCCCAGCCAGAGCCCTGACTTAAACCCAATTGAGCATCTCTGGAGAGACCTAAAAATGGCTGTCCACCAACGTTTACCATCCAACCTGACAGAACTGGAGAGGATCTGCAAGGAGGAATGGCAGAGGATCCCCAAATCCAGGTGTGAAAAACTTGTTGCATCTTTCCCAAAAAAAGACTCTTGGCTGTATTAGATCAAAAGGGTGCTTCTACTAAATACTGAGCAAAGGGTCTGAATACTTAGGACCATGTGATATTTCAGTTTTTCTTTTTTAATAAATCTGCAAAGATGTCAACAATGCTGTGTTTTTCTGTCAATATGGGGTGCTGTGTGTTCATTAATGAGGAAAAAAAATAACTTAAATGATTTTAGCAAATGGCTGCAATATAACAAAGAGTGAAAAAATGCAATATAACAAAGAGAAAAATGTAAGGGGGTCTGAATACTTTATTTTTTGCGATATAAACGGAAAAAGACCGAAAATTTTGAAAAAAAATGATATTTTCTACTTTTTGTTATAAAAAAAATCCAATAAACTCAATTTTAGTCATACATTTAGGCCAAAATGTATTTGGCCACATGTCTTTGGTAAAAAAAAATGTCAATAAGCATATATTTATTGGTTTGCGCAAAAGTTATAGCGTCTACAAACTAGGGTACATTTTCTGGAATTTACACAGCTTTTAGTTCATGACTGCCTATGTCATTTCTTGAGGTGCTAAAATGGCAGGGCAGTACAAACCCCCCCCAAATGACCCCATTTTGGAAAGTAGACACCCCAAGGAAATTGCTGAGAGGCATGTTGAGCCCATTGAATATTTTTTTTTTTTTTTATCCCAAGTGATTGAATAATGACAAAAAAAAAAAAAATTACAAAAAGTTGTCACTAAATGATATATTGCTCACACAGGCCATGGGCATATGTGGAATTGCACCCAAAAATACATTCGGCTGCTTCTCCTGAGTACGGGGATACCACATGTGTATGACTTCTTGGGAGCCTAGCCGCGTACGGGGCCCCGAAAACCAAGCACTGCCTTCAGGATTTCTAAGGGCATACATTTTTGATTTCACTCCTCACTACCTGTGAGTATTTTGCAGCTCTCATTTGTTTTTGAAAATGAAGAAAGTCCAGAAAAAAATTTTTTTTTTTTTTTCTTTTTTCAATTTTCAAAACTTTGTGACAAAAAGTGAGGTCTGCAAAATACTCACTATACCTCTCAGCAAATAGCTTGGGGTGTCTACTTTCAAAAATGGGGTCATTTGGGGGGGTTTTGTGCCACCTGGGCATTCCATGGCCTCCGAAACTGTGATAGGCAGTGAAGAGTGAAATAAAAAATTTACGCCCTTAGAAAGCCTGAAGGCGGTGCTTGGTTTTCGGGGTCCTGTGCGCGGCTAGGCTCCCAAAAAGTCCTACACATGTGGTATCCCCATACTCAGGAGAAACAACAGAATGTATTTTGGGGTGTAATTTCACATATTCCCATGGCATGTTTGAGCAATATATCATTTAGTGACAAAAAAAAAAAAAAATTGTCTCTTTCCTGCAACTTGTGTCACAATATAAAATATTCCATGGACTCGACATGCCTCTCAGCAAATAGGTTGGGGTGTCTACTTTCCAAAATGGGGTCATTTGGGGGGGTTTGAACTGTCTTGGCATTTTATGCACAACATTTAGAAGCTTATGTCACACATCACCCAATCTTCTAACCACTTGAAGACAAAGCCCTTTCTGACACTTTTTGATTACATGAAAAAAATTTTTTTTTTGGCAAGAAAATTACTTTGAACCCCCAAACATTATATATTTTTTTAAAGCAAATGCCCTACAGATTAAAATGGTGGGTGTTTCATTTTTTTTTTTTCACACAGTATTTGCGCAGCGATTTTTCAAACGCATTTTTTGTGGAAAAAACACACTTTTTTAAATTTTAATGCACTAAAACACACTATATTGCCCAAATGTTTGATGGAATAAAAAAGATGATCTTAGGCCGAGTACATGGATACCAAACATGACATGCTTTAAAATTGCGCACAAACGTGCAGTGGCAACAAAATTAATACATTTTTAAAAGCCTTTAAAAGCCCTTACAGGTTACCACTTTAGATTTACAGAGGAGGTCTACTGCTAAAATTACTGCCCTCGATCTGACCTTCGTGGTGATACCTCACATGCATGGTGCAATTGCTGTTTACATTTGACGCCTGACCGACGCTTGCGTTCACCTTAGCGCGAGAGCAGGGGGGACAGGGGTGCTTTTTTTTTTTTTTTTTCTTTATTATTTTTTTGCTTTTTTATCTTATTTTTAAACTGTTCCTTTCATTTTTTTTTTTTTAATCATTTTTATTATTATCTCAGGGAATGTAAATATCCCCTATGATAGCAATAGGTAGTGACAGGTACTCTTTTTTGAAAAAATTGGGGTCTATTAGACCCTAGATTTCTCCTCTGCCCTCAAAGCATCTGACCACACCAAGATCGGTGTGATAAAATGCTTTCCCAATTTCCCAATGGGGCTGTTTACATCCGGTGAAATCTAAGTCATAAAATGCTCGTAGCTTCCGGTTTCTTAGACCATAGAGATGTTTGGAGCCACTCTGGTCTCTGATCAGCTCTATGGTCAGCTGGCTGAATCACCGGCTGCATTCTCAGGTTCCCTTTTGAGACAGGAGAGCCAGAGAAAAACACGGAAGATGGTGGGGGGGCATTCCCTCCCACTGCTTGTAAAAGCAGTCTAGAGGCTAATTAGCCGCTAGGATTGCTTTTACATGAAAGCCGACCGCTGGCTGAAAAGAATGATACCAAGATGATACCTAAACCCGCAGGCATCATTCTGGTATAACCACTCAAAGTCGTGAATGGCGTACCTGAAGACAAAAAAATGGTTAACAATAAAGCACAGTAAACGATAAAGTATAAAAAATTGCATACCTGAAAAGCAAACATGATAAAACATAATAACAATAAAACATTGCAGAATAGAATACAGTAAAAAAGAGCAGAACAATAGAGAGAATAGAGAGAGAGAGAACAATAAAACGACAACTATTTTTTTTATTTTATATTTTTGTTTGTGTTTTTTTTAACTTTTTTTTGTAACTGTAACTTTTATAACGGTAACTGGTTCCAGGTTCGGGTCTCTGAAAATGCGATGGCATCTTGGGAGACCCTGTGAAAGTGCGCCTAGTCTGTGCAATGCTGTACCCTACGCTAATACTCAACTAGTGAATGGTAGCGTTCAAAACATTCGCCAATGCAAAGACCAGGATTGTCAGGACAGGAGGGACAATAATAGCGAGTGTCACGCCTATATCCGCGCTTGCTGCAGACACGACATCTTTTTTGGGGTGGTTCGTTGGGTAGGGGTACTCGGGAGGACATAAAAATGCCTCTCATGCAGCCGACTGCATTTGGTTGGGAATGTGAATTGGGGAAGTACGGGTGCTGCAGAAGCAGGGGGTTCCCAATTAGGATTGGCGAATGCAGCAGGAAGGGCATTATGGGCACGACGGGCCTGTGTTTGTCTTCTTGGTGGCAGCGGGACACTACTTGTGCTTGCCACCTCACCAGCTTGAACTGCACTTATGGGACTCGCCACGTCACCAAGTGTTACTGCAGTGCTGGTTTGACTACGACCGGGGTGTACTTGCCAGTTCACCAAAACGCTACCAAAAAAACTGTTAGCAATCGCAGGGATCAGGCCTGACTCTGCGAAGGCTGCAATTATGCGTTTAGTGTTTTGTAAGTGACAGTGATCGATCGATACTGCACTTGGGTGGGCTGGGCCGGGCCAGGCGGAGGGGCAAAATGCAGGTGCTAGCAGGTATCTGGGCTGATCCCGCTAACACTGCGTTTTTGGGAACCCTAAACTGCTGGGGACGCTAACATAGATCTGATCGGATCAGATATTGATCCGATCAGATACTATACCACTAAGGGAGGTGTACGGTGCGTGCGTGGGTGTTAGCGATACTGGCACTAACCTGACGCTGCTTGGGGCTGGTGCTTGCCAGTTCACCAAAACGCTACCAAAAAAACTGTTAGCGATCGCAGGGATCAGACCTGACTCTGCGAACGCTGCAGTTGTGCGTTTAGTGTTTTGTAAGTGACAGTGATCGATCAATACTGCACTTGGGTGGGCTGGGTTGGGCCGGGCAGAGGGGCAAAACGCAGGTGTTAGCAGGTATCTGGGCTGATCCCGCTAACACTGCGTTTTTGGGAACCCTAAACTGCTGGGGACGCTAGTATAGATCTGATCGGATCAGATATTGATGCGTTCGGATACTATACCACTAAGGGAGGTGTACGGTGCGTGCGTGGGTGTTAGCAATACTGGCGCTAATCTGACGCTGCCTGGAGCGACGCATATCACCGCCGGGTGATCAGGGGGCTAAACCTTTATTCGGTAATAAACGGCGGGTGCCCTGACACTATAAAAAATAAACGAACTAACCAGCGTCACCCGTAACGGTTATACGGTGATCAGTGGTGAAAGGGTTAACTAGGGGGCAAGCAAGGGGTTAAAACATTTATTAGATAGTATATGGGGGTCCCTGACGCTATAAAGCGCTGACGGCGAACCTAAATATTTACATCCCTAACTAGCGTCACCAGTGACACTAATACAGCGATCAGAAAAATGATCGCTTAGCGACACTGGTGACGGGGGTGATCAAGGGGTTAAAACTTTATTGGGGGGGGGTAGGGGGGTACCCTAGACCTAAAGGGGGTAACGGTTATACGGTGATCAGTGGTGAAAGGGTTAACTAGGGGGAAAGCAAGGGGTTAAAACATTTATTAGATAGTATATGGGGGTCCCTGACGCTATAAAGCGCTGACGGCGAACCTAAATATTTACGTCCCTAACTAGCGTCACCAGTGACACTAATACAGCGATCAGAAAAATGATCGCTTAGCGACACTGGTGACGGGGGGTGATCAAGGGGTTAAAACTTTATTGGGGGGGTTAGGGGGGTACCCTAGACCTAAAGGGGGCTAACACTAACTGCCCTACCACTTCTAACTGTCACAAACTGACACCATGCAGTAATCAGGAAAAAAAAAAAAAAAAACCTGCTTGGTGTCAGTGTGACAGGGAGGGGTGATTGGGGGGGATCGGGGGGCGATCGGGGAGGGGATCGGGGGTGTAATGTATGCCTGGCATGTTCTACTGTGTTGTGTTTTACACTTACTCACATGTCTTCTCTCCTCGGCGCCGGAACGGAAACTGCCGAGCCGAGGAGAGATGACATCACATCCTCTGCCTCTGTGTACAGGGGATGTTGCTCATTGGCTGGGAGTGATCGCGAGGGGGGGCCACGATCGGATGGCCTCCCCCTCACCTCTCAACGCTCCCAGAAAATGCCGACCGCCGCTGGCACCGGGGGGGGGTCTGATCGGACCCCCCACACGCGGGAAGGCAATCACGTACCAGGTACGTGATTTTGCCTGCCCGTGCCATTCTGCTCACGTATATAGGCGTGAGGTGGTCGGCAAGTGGTTAAAAGATGCTGAGCCAACTGTCATTCCAGGCTTCTGGGTGGATCCTGACCATTTGTTCAGTATCTTTTCAGAGCCTCGATTGGCTCTGTGATGGGTTCAGCCCACTGTCGGCTGAAAATGGATCACAGAAGTGCAGAATGAACTACACTCCTGTAATCCATAGTGTAGATATAACCAAAATAGCTTTGGCTATACTTCTCCTTTAAGTATACAACAACTTTAATAAAACATTAAACAGAATGTTTGGGATTTAGAATATTTCCAGTTGTCAGTCTGGAGCTGGATTATTTGGCAATCCATGAGCAGTGATTGTAGTTACCACTTTTATGTACCCCTTTGGGTATCAATCAGAGTCAGTTTGCTCAAGGGGACAGTCTAGCCACTAATTAGTACATAAATATATATATATTATCCAGTTAGTAAGTGCCAATTCTTCTATAATGCTTTGGGGTGGATTTACTAAATTGGAGAATGCCAGTGCAAAACCCGGTTCAGCTGTGCATAGTAGCCAATCAGCTTCTAACTTCAGCTTGTTTAATTAAGCTTTGACAAACACAAATGGAAACTGATTGGTTTTTATGAAGAGCTGCAGCACATTTTGAACTCTACGGGTTTTGTAAATCAACCCTTTTATGTAATTGGGTGCAGTTTCTAAAAAAAAATAGGGTATAGCAGTGTATCCCCAGTTTGTCTGGAGGCCAACTGGTAAATCTTTTTTAAGGCAGTTCTTACTATAGCCACTATCTCTGAACCTGTTCCTAAGTGCTTTAACTTGAAGTTCAAAATTGTGGTCATTAAAGTCTATGTAAACTCTCACCTTGTAAAACAACCCATTCAGTTTAAAAAAGAAATGAAAGGCAAAACATTTTTGTAAAAAAAAAAACATTATGAATACCTTTGTTCCCTTTTTTTTATAAGTGATCACATTCTCTCACTGAGCTTCCCAGTGAATGGCTGTGCAGTGGGGGCATGTCAAGAGAAGACTGATAATTGGGGGAAAAGCAGGCTGAGTTCCCACCATAGCTAGAGAACTGACCACAGTGTGTACTGCTGCTTAGTGCGGTCACTTTTTAATAGGAAAGCAGAGGGACTGGCAGGAACACCAGGGATTCCTCACAAAGGAAGCAACACAAAGACAACAGGATACTTTTTTTTTCATACAAGTACATGGTACAGCAGGCACATATCAGGAATATGAAGTGTTGGGGTAACAAATACTTTAATACTATTTCTTTGAATTTTGAAATATTGACTATAATGAATGTTGTATATAAGTGGAGTAGGGAAGGCACTGGGAGCATGCCATATTGTATTACCAGCAGACAGTTTCTAGTATAGGCTGGCAGCCATTGAGCCATCTTGGGTAACACAAATCATTATATCCATGAATGAGATTTTTGGTTTGTCATATTTCATAGAAAAAAATAAAATTGAGGGCATTCTTTCCAAGGATATATACAAATGCTTTCAATTCATCTATTGAGCCTGTGCATATAGCAAAACATATCATCTATATTCTTGTGCCTTTGACACAGGTATACTGTAATTCTCCCATCAGAAAAGACCATACACTCTTACCACCAGGTACAGATGTTTTATAGTGGGACATAACACATTACCACTGCCGTGCCATGTACATGGAGGTAATGGGATCTCTCCCCAACAAAATTAGTCAAAATGCACTTAGGGAGATTCAAGATAAAGTTACCATATGCTCAGCTTGTTTGACCACTTTATTCTAATAAAGGAAAAACCAGGACCTTAATATGAGGTATACTAGAATATAGTGCCTTGACATCTATTGCTACAAGCAAAGAACTTGGGTTTATTGTGACTCCATTATGGATCTTTAAAAACGCTATAGTATTCTTGACATAGGATACTAGGCTGACCATGAATGTCCTCATATAGTCCTCTACCAATTTACCTGATTTTCTGAGAGACTACTTATAATGGTTCGTCTGCAGGTTGAGGCATTGGGATTTTTCATCATCTTGTGCAAAGAGAAGAAAGTCTGGATTCTTATGTATTTTACAATGGGAAATTCCAATGTGTCCCTATCTAAGATCACCTCTCTAAAGGCAAACTACTACTGAAATTCACATATTTTATTAGAAGAGATTGTTTGCTACCAGTCTTTGTTTTTAATGTGTTGTTGCACATCTGGTCTAAATGACAATATTGTCTCCATTATCTGAGAGATTGATTTCTGAGTAATATTAAAATTGTTCTGTAAATTATTTAGTGCTCTATACTCAGAATTATGCTTCCATTAAACTATAATGCATACCTGTTTTTAGTTGAACTTAGTCTATTTCCCTCACCACATGCTTAAGAAAAGCCCTTATATGAGGATTTGTCTGTAATCCTGAGAAATTGCTTGATTTTGTTTCAGTCAGCTTCTGTTGAAGAGCATGACTGAAAAGTCTCCCAGCCAATGGCTGAGAGTGCTGCCTGGAGTGTTCTGGCAGGGGGGTCATCCCCTGTCAGAACACAATAGAACAGCAAGGGAGATCGCTGTACTAACATTGAATTGTTAGTACTACAGTGGCTCCGGCGTGAGCTGTCTGTTTTTTTTGTTCAGCCCGCTGCGTTGAAGGAAAAAAACTACCAGTGTGTACTAGGCTTAAGAGATATAGAAATTTAAGCCTAGGCAGAAGACCTAAAGTTCCAAGGAAAGGTCATAAGATGACAAATTGATTATATCTAATTATTTGACCCTTGCAAAATTCTATCGCAAATTGATTGAGACATTGGCGTTGATTTACTAAAACTGGAAAGTGCTAAATCTGGTGCAGCTCTACATAGACACCAATCAGCTTCCAGGTTTTTGTGTCAAAAATTAATTGAACAAGGTGAAGTTAGAAGCTGATTGGCTACCATGTACACCTGCATCAGATTTTGCACTCTGCAGTTTTAGTAAATCAACCCCACTGAATGCACATAGGTGTAGTGTTGGCTGAGATACTAGGTGTGAGTGATAAAGAGAAATGTGATTGTTAAGCAACTGAAGTGTTTTGTTTGAAAGATGTGTTTTGCTAGCTGAAAGTTGTTTGCATAACCAAATTACTGCATATGAGCCCTTCTAACCTTGTTAAAGTACTTGTAGGATCCATGCTGGCTGTTCCATAATTTGTAAGCTCTCTGCTGAGTCTTTCAAAATGTGTTGGATTTACAGAATTCCTAGAAATATCACTAACTACAGGACTTCTAGAATTCCCAGTAGCAATGCAAGGTTTGTCCTGTGACCAGAAGGGTATTTAAGTACCATCCTTTAAAGTGGCTTGTGCTGTGTCTTGTCCTCAGATATCTCAAAGCACTGTAATACCTGTCAGTTGCCATACCAGACTGACCTGATTACTCTCTTGCTTACTGCCCACCAAGACTGCTGCCTAGACCTGACTACTATCTTACATACTGCCTGCTTGGACCTCTGCTATCTCACCTGCTGCCTGCCAATACCATTGTATTGAACCACTTACCACTTTCGGAAAAATCTCTGTACTGTAGCCCTTTTTTAAAATAAAATTGCAGCACTACCACAAATCAAAACCTCAATATAGACAAAACTGTGAAATATATAATGTGATAAGCAACCACTAGTAAGTGATAGCACCCCCTATTGGGGTGCATACCTATAATATGACCAAGTGACAACTAATGCTCAAAATTACATAATATACACACAATATATCATATATGTGTCAAAACTATTGCAAAAATGATCCCAATACACCACTCCACTTAAAACTTCAAGAGTGCATATCTTCTCTTTATAAATTGATGCATATAAATAAATAACTGTCCATAACTGTGCAAACAAATAATATGGTGCAGACACCCTTGTGACTCCTCTACCAATAATTCTAGAAGCTCACCTCCAACCACAGACCAAAGTGGATATAAGTTACTCAAAATAACACAGAAGGAACCATTACCATGCAACGTGCATAAAACCCCCACATTTATTTATAAAAACTATCTTAAAACACTCACATATTGTTGTGCACAATGTGCTCTTAGATGTAAAAGCAGACAAAAGAAAACTAGCCCCTTAAGGAGCATGAGACCTTAGTCTCACTCTCAATGTTTGCTGACATCCGACCACACGATGATGTCACTGGCTCCGCACCAAAAACGCATGTGTGTTTTGACACATATATGATATAAATTGTATATAGGAGGTGACACCATCCTTGTATATTATGTGTGTATTATGTAATTTTGAGCATTAGTTGTCACATGGCCATATTATAGGTATACACTCCAATAGGGTGCTATTATTGTGGTGCTTATCACATTATATATTTCACACTTTTGTCCAGTGGTGGCTGGTGGTATATTTTTTGGGGGGAGGGCAGCAGCAAACAATGCACCCACAGCCACCCCTCAGTTGGGTCAAATGCAGCACCACCCCCAATAGGTGATCAATTGGTCACCAGCCCCGCATTTACCCCATGTAGGTCACGGGCAGCGCTTCCTCTGGACAGCAGGTGCAGCGGCGGCCTCCCCTGTGCCTCCTACTCCTTGACATCACGGCGGCTTCCGCTGTCTGTCTCCTCCTTCCTTCTCCCTCCTCCTCCTAGGCAGCCAATAGGATCGCTTCTCCTCTTGACCAATTGGGTGGCGGGTCTCAGGACTCGCTTCCTGATTAGCCAGGAGGAGAATCAGGATGATATTGGTGAATATTAATTTGCTATCATCACACAACTGGGTGACAAGGATGGGCCGCCACTGGTTTTGTTTATTTTGAGGTTTTGATTTGTGGTAGTGCTGCAATTTTATTTTGATATATTTTTTAGTTTCAGGTGTGGGGGGACACATATCATTGCTGGCAGCTAACTACAGGGTGATCATTTAATAGTATTGAGATGATTGCGTGGTAGTTTCTTTTTAACACTGTAGCCCTTTTGTTCCATCAAACCCTTGGTGGGGTGATCCTGGGAACCACAGCCTGTTGCCAGTTTGAACATTTATTCTTTTGTTCCAAATATTCCAGCAAGTCCTTATGTTTTTATTGTTGTTAGGTTGATCAATAAGATAAGGATTTTTGGCATGAAGTGCTTAACTCCAAGTATCAACATTAAAGAGTTCTTGCTTATAATATCCAATTTAAATCTCCGTCATGTTACTAGTACATTTATTGAGATTAACTTCCTACATGTTGTTAAACTCTAGGGTGATGTTTCTAATATTAGGAAAAATTAGGATTCTCATCCTCCAGGGATAATGTATCTCTCAAAGCATTTCATATGTCAGAATGTATTTGGTTTGCACCAAAGGAGTTTTCTGAGTCTAAATGTAAAGCTTCACGCGCAGAATATTCGTAACATTGGTTGGAGCATGTTTGATGTAACTGCACCCTTAGGCCTTCCCATGCTACTTCAGAATTTTGTGTTCATTGAAAAAAAAAAAACTCATTGTGTACCAGGCTTTATTCCCTTGAGTTGGTAAGTGTTAGCGTGAATTATTCTGTTCAGCAGGCTTTTTACAACAATGAAAACAGAGAAAGACACGTAAAAAGGAGCCTAAAGCACTACTTGCTGACTGGATAGTATTCATTTGCAATATTTCATTCCTGCATGACAAAAAATATATATACTATATGGCCAAAAGTTTTTGGACACCTGACTATCAGACACCAATTCAAATCACTGTGTTTGGGTGCTGCTAGTGAAAGGTGCCGAACAGCATACAAAGATGTTTTAGACAACTTGGGCCTTTTCTGATGCAGCATCACTGTGCACCTAAGCATAGGCTCAAAAAGACATGGTTTGATCAGTTTGGTGTGTAGATGCTTAATTGTGCTGCACAGAGTCCTGAGACTTGCCTCTACTGAGCCAGGTTTTCTCATTCAACATCAGTTCCTGACCACACAAATGCTCTTTTGGCTGAATAGGTACACATTTTCTAAGATATACTGTACTTCAGAATCTTGAAGAAAGTCTTTTCACAAGAGATGAAGCTGTTATAGCCATAAAGATAGAGCAACTTTATATTAATGCCCATGGTTTTGGAATGGGATGGCTAACAAACTTATATAGGTGCAATGGTCAGGAATCTAGAAACATTTGGCTGTATGTTGTTTATTTTTAAAATTTGTATTTTTTTTAATCCTTACCATAATAAATAAAGAAAATAAATGCAAAACCACTATATATTATTTTTCATAAATACATTATAAATATCTGGTTTTGAAAGGAAAATGGTATATGACCATAAGATCTCTAAATTAGTGAGATGTGCTGTTTATAACAGAGATGCTGCAGGGCTATAAGATTTCTAAATTGGTGAAAGGTGTTATTTATATCAGAGTCTAGGGAACTAAAATCGTATTATGATTTTCTCTAATAACACAATTTATTTTCATTATTTAGCTAATAGAATGAATACTGTGTGTATTTCAACTGCCCATGAGTATTCCACATGCTTCTTAATATCCATTACAATTGTCTCAGAGCTAATTAAGGACCACAAAATCCTGTGTGCTTGGATGCATACTAGAACAATTTATATCTAAAATTGTTGTAGTGCTTTAATTTTAAGGAACAAGCATATTCCTACAGTACAGAATACATTGAGTGTCAGTCCCAAGCAAAAAAAAAAGTTATTATTCAATCTGTGGCCTGATTAATGGTTTCCTCCCCTGTAGAGTTAGGTGGATGATGCAGCAGCATAACAAGAGCACATATTTAATGCAACTAGAATAAAATATAAACATACACACACACATACTGGCACTTTCACAAAAATAAATACAAATTAAACAAGGAAAAAGTCTTTTGCATGAATTTGGTTTCACTATACAAAGTAAACCGCACCAATAGTTTACTAGAAGGGCCAAATTACGGTAGCTATATTACCTATATTAAGAGAAATATATGGGCTGATTATTATAAATAATGTATTGAATATTGTTTGGCTGCCATGCTAATCCTGTGACTTAAGTATTTTTTTGAGTAAGGCTTGTTCACACTGTGCTGTCTGGCGTCTTTCTGCCCAGGATAATATGTACCCTGTTCATGCCAAAATGCTGGTGTGATGTTCAGTGTGTTGCAGTGCAGAAAATTGCGGGCATACATTTTCTTTGCAGCCTGGTGGATCGTTGTGCCAGTAATAGTACTGCAGCACAATGCACCATGCTGCTGTGTAGAGACATGAATGAAGTGTCACTATAGTGACACTCTAAATAAATATTTAAAAAGAAGAAAAAAGTACACAGCTTGATGCACTGAAACTCACATCGCTCCACCCCCTGTTGGACCTTGACAGCTGTTCGTGTGCTGCATTTTTCTGTGTGGGCTAGTGTGAACAAGCACTTGCTGATTTGCAACAAAATCAAGAGTTCTGATTTTGAATGCATGACTCAGACAGTACTGAAGCCAGACAGTCAGAAAACAATTATTTTAGAGAGGATTTCAATGCCAGCCTGAATATTTCTTTCAGCACATGCTTAAAAATAAGTTTTAGATTGTGTTCAAGCATAACAGTCATGATAAAAGTATTATGGCTGCCACTGCTGGCTTTTTTCTGAAAATGCAAATTGCCTGGCTGTGCCTGGCTTCAATATTTTCAGTCAAAAACTTGGAACATTCATGCTGTCAGTGGGTATCAGAATTCCTTATTTCTATACTCGCTCCAGATCAGTGACTCAGAAAGTATTAATATGACTTTGAAATAGTTTTTTCAAGTGCCAGGAGGGGTGGCATGCCTGAATGTATCTTTTAGACAATATTATTAGACAATATTTATACAATATTATTATTATTATTATACAGGATTTATATAGCGCCAACAGTTTGCACAGCGCTTCACAACATTAGGGCAGACAGTACAATTACTGTACTTTAGAGCTTACAATCTAGGAGGGAGGGTCAAGTTATACAAAAGGGTAATAGCTGTGGGGGATGAGCTAATGGAGAAAATTGTGCAGTTGTTAGATGGAGGCAGGATAGGCTTCTCTGAAGAGGACATTTTCAGGGATCGCCTAAAAGTGGATAAATTTGGAGACAGTCTGACAGATTGGGGTAGAGAAATCTTTGTGGTTTCATTGGTTAGAAAGGGACGTAGTTTAGAGATGTTACAGAGGCTGAGGCAGCAAGCTTTGGAAAGTGATTGGATGTGGGGCCGAAAGGAGAGTTCAGAGGCCAGGATAATACCTAGCAGGCTGACATGTGGGGATGGGTGGATGGTTGTGCCATTGTTCTTGACAGAGAAGTCAGGGGAAGTAGCACGTGGTTGAGGAAATATTATAAGCTCGGTTTTGGGCAAGTTGAGTTTGAGGAAGTGGAGTGACATCTATATAGATATGTCTGTTAGTAAGTTTGTGATGCGTGAGGAAACTAATGGAGTGAGTTGAGGGGTGGAGAGATAGATTTGGGTGTCAGCGTAGAAATGATATTGAAAGCCGTGAGAGGCTATCAGCTGACCCAGGGAAGAGGTGTATATTGAAAATAAAAGAGGTCCAAGGACAGAACCTTGGGGGACCCCCGACGGAGAAGGGAGGAGCAGTCTAGGAAGTAGAATTGTAAGTGACACTGAAGGTGCATTGGGATGGGTAGGATGAGAGCCACTGAAGAGCACAGTCACGGAGACCGAGGGAGTAAAGTTTTTTGAGGAGGAGGGGGTGGTCAACCATGTCAAAGGCAGCTGAAAGGTCCAAAAGTAGGAGTACAGAATAGTGTCCATTGGTTTTTGCAATTAGTAGGTCATTTGTGAGTTTTAAAAGAGTACTTTCTGTGGAGTAAGGAGGGCAAAATCCAGATTGTAGGGGATCAAGAAGGTTATTCTTAATAAGGTGATCACTCAGTTGGTTGTAAACTGAGAGTTCAAGGAGTTTAGAGGAAAAGGGGAGCAAGGAGATAGGCGTAGGTTAAGATTGGTAGGATCCAAGTACGGCTTTTTAGGTATGGGGGTGACCAATGCATGTTTTAGTGCATTGGGGAAAATGCCAGAGGTGAGGGAGAGACTGAAGATGTGGGTTAGAGAGTATAGGATAGAGTCAGAGGGCGACCATAGTATTTGAGAGAGAATAGGGTCCAGAGGACAGGTGGTTAGGTGGGTGTTAGAAAGGAGTTTAGCAACTTCATCTGTAGTAGCAGATTTGAATAAAGGGAGTGTCAATTGTACCTGTTGACATGGGGTCTTAACTGGAAGAGATACCTGTAGAGTGGAGATTTCATCACGGATTGTATCAATCGTGTTTTTGAAGTGATTAACAATCTCCTGGGCAGTGAGTGAGTTGGTGGGTGGAGGCGGTGGAAGACAAAGTAGAGAGTTGAAGGTAGAGAAGCGTTTACGGGGACTGGATGAGAAGGTGTTAATAAGAGTTGTAAAATAGGTCTGCTTGGCAGTGTGGAGGAAAGAATAGTATTTTTGGAGGGCAGATTTGTATGGCTTGAAGTCTTTGAGAGATTTAGTCTTGTGCCACAGATGCTTAAGAGTGCGACTACGTTTCTTGAGAATTCTAGTGTCATCTGTTTGCCAGGGTTGTAGGGGTTGAGGCCTGATTCTGCGCATAGTGAGGGAAGCAAGCTTGTCCAGGGTGGAGGACAGGTATTTATTGTAGATGGAAGTGACTTGGTTGGGGCAGGACAGGGGAGAGATTTTTTCATAGAGGTGGTCAGTAGCAGAATAGAGGAGAGAAGAGTTGAAGTTGCGAAAGTTTCTACGGGTGATGGTTAGGCGATTAGAGGGAAAGGTGGTGGAAGGCAGGGAGAGAGAGAAACTAATAAGGTGGATAGTGCCTAGGTAGGAGAATACAAGGTCAAGGGTGTTGCCATTAGAGTGAGTAGAAGCCTGTACCCATTGCTTCAGGTCAAATGAAGATGTTAGACTAAGAAGTTTAGAAGTAGCAGGAGTGTTTGTATTAGCAGGGATGTTGAAATCACTGAGAGGGATTGTGGGAATTTCCGAAGAGAGAAAGTAAGGTAGCCAGGCAGAAAACATATCAAGGAAAGCCGATAATGGTCCAGGGTGCTGGTAGATCACAGCAATTCTTAGGGAAGTTGGAGATAATAGACGTATACAGTGAGCTTCAAATGATGAGAGGGAAAGAGAGGGAGGAGAGTGAATAACCTGGAAGGTGCTCTGGGAGGATAGGAGGAATCCCACTCCACCCCCCATTAGGCCTAGGAGAGTGAGTCCAGAGAAGGCCACTCTCGGAGCGGGAAGCAGGAGAAGGGGTGTCAGATTCGTGGAGACTGATTTCTTAGACAGCAAGTAGATTGAAGTAATTAGTGACAAAGAGGTGATGAACAGCGGTGCGTTGGTTGCAGACAGAGCGGGCGTTCCAGAGGGCACAGGAGAAGGGGAGGCTGGCGTTAGGAAGAAGAGGAATGGAGACTAAATTGCGTAGATTGTGACTACTGCTAGAGGGTGTGGGGTGTTGGTGATGGGTGTGTTGGGTACAGTTAAATAAGAGAGGCCCAGAGTTTGGGGAAATATCTCCAGTGGTTAGAAGAAGTAGAAAAGTAAGGGAGGTAATATGAGAATACGATTTGTATGAGGGGACATGCTTCAGTATCTGGGGGGGGGTTGTTAGCAAGTGGGCTTAGAGTTAGAAAGGTAATAAGTGCAGTAATAGGGGGAGGGGAGAAGTGAGGGTGATATGTACAGATTGCGGGGTGGAGAAGAGGGGTAAAGATAAGAGAGTTTGAGGAGAGAGGCTGCAATTGTGAAAAGGAGGAGAGGTAAAGAGGGCATGTTTCAGAGAGGAAGGTGAGATGATTTGGAAATGAGGTCAGCTGCAGTCTGCTGTGGTTTGCTTTGTTCAAATCGCTGAAGTGCAAGAGCGGAAGTGCCACTTATTTAAAGAATCCCACTTCTTTGGAAGAACCCCCTTGCATGTGCAGCCTCCTGCATGTGTTTCCCCATAAAGAAGGTTTTTATGCTGTGTTGGATGTTAATTGAATCTGGCTATTAATCAATCAGGAGCTAATATTAGGCACACAGCTAGCAGAGCAAAACTTTTCACACCACAATCAAACTGCAAGATGACCAAAAGGCCAAAATTGTAAAGATAAGGGAACCCATAATTTAGGTAAGACTTAATAGCTAAATAAACATCAAAATAATGTGAGCATGGCTAGAGATGGAGTTGAAACAGTTGTGACAAATGCAGATTTACCAAATATGCATTTGAGCAGTCAGTCAATGTTCAGTTTAAGGTAGATGGGAGTATAAACGCAGATTTACCAAATATGCTTTTGAGCAGTCAGTCAATGTTCAGTTTAAGGTAGATGGGAGTATAAATATAATATAAAGTTAAATCGACTGCTTTGCCTTAAACATTGGTGTGTGCAGCCTATTGCATTAGGGTGTGCACCTTAGAGCACAAATACACATGCATGTATATCAGCAGAGCAGTTGACAGTGTCAGTATAGCAGAGATTGGTGTCAGTAGGGCAGTGGATGTGTCAGTTTTTTTATTTTATTTTTTATTATTTTTTTTAGAAAAATGTACAATATTATATTTTTTTATTGTTTTACAATTATTTTTTATTAGGAGCCCCATTGGGGGGCTTTGGTGAAATGTTAAGGGTCTAAACAGACCCCTGATGTCTCACTTTTGAGACAGAGAAAGGGAATGAGGACGTAGATTCCCCGGTCCCTTTCTCTGCAGCCTCAGCTGCACTGGACAGTGAATGAATAGGAAGTGCTCTGTTCTGAGTGGTTTCCTGTTCATTCACCAACTGAAGCATAGTAAACATAGTTTCTATGCTTCAGTTAAGAATAAACAAAAGGGAAATATGTACAGATCACCTACTGTGTTCATTCAGGAAAGGAAGGGGCCAGTAAATGAAATATTTACTGGCCTCTTTCCCTGCTCTCCATCCTGAAACAAACTGCAGCAGCTGGCAGGAGAGAAGGGAAGCTGGCATCACTCCGGGGGCGGGGAGTCAAGGGGTGTCATAAAGCAGGGGGAATCAGCACCACAAAGGGTGATTATGGTGTGCCCAGATACATACGTCACACCCTGTGCGCACGCCTATGGCCTGTAACAGTACAGGAAATCTTTCTGCAGCCTAGCAAAGGCTGTAGGACTTTGCTGAACCTAGTGCAAGGTCCTATAATACTCCTGGACAAAGTCTTCTTTTAATTCCTTACCCAGCACACACACACACACACTTTTCTGAATGGTTTCATTCAAAGTTTTAATGTCCTGTTGTGCTACCTCTTTGCATAGCAAATATACAGTATATACCTTATATATATTTTTTGTGAAAGTTGTGCATTTCTTTCAAACTGAACTCCAAGCAAATGGCTAAATACTAAAATGAAGTTCATTTAACGTGGCTGTTTTACTTATCAAAGGTTTTTCTTTCTGTCCATCCACTGCAGACATTTACATATGCCTGTCTGACAACACAGCCAACCTAGAGAACTGACTTTTCTTTTCCGTGGTTAAGGGATACATTGGTGTCCTCTACTATTCCTAAATTTTGGCAGAAGATTGATAAAGTCATTTCTCTTTTCTCTCCTCCTATCAGCATGTTCCTGTGTCTTGAAATTTGCATCCACCTGTCTCCCAGTGCTGTCCTTCCCTTTCTGAATGCTGTTGCACTGAGGTTTGCAAGTGACTGAAAGCTAGTCAATTTCAGGTACTTCCAACAGTTGCATTTATAAAAAAATAGGAATTATTAATAAATATACTGTAGTTTTGCATACATTTAAGTATTTTGAACTAATCTATCTAGAATTCAGTTTTAAGATTTAATATGACAGTTTAGCACTGTAATTTTCAGTAATGCTTCTTCTTTTTTTTTGATTAAGAGTACATTTCTCAGGAAAGCTTTCAAGAGAGACTGATGGTGAGTGACGGGAGACATTCTTCTTGTCTCCGACAGTCAGTGAAACCATAGTCTGGAGCAGAATAGTGTAATGTTCTAAGCAAAGGACAAGCAACTAATATACAATTATCTTGCAAAAGCAGTTGGCAATTCGTTATGCCCATTTGGAGAGGGGAAAAAAAAAATGAAAAAATATATTCACTTTATAATCTAGCCTTAAATGGCTCAGAATGTTTGCAGCACATAATAGGAACCCAGCAAATGACTAAAAAACTGAAAATTTATTATCAAATACTTACCGTAATTTTCCTTCACTGATAGACTCCATGGCAGCCTACATGCGGTTAACCCCGCCTTCTCTCCAATGCTATAGGACCCCATACCCATAAATTTGAACTCAGCGCTAGGTACTGCGTTCCGTAACTAGCAAACTCTTTGACCAAATGGGTGGGAACTCCATCTGCCATGGAGTCCATCAGGAAAGGAAAATTACGGTAAGTATTTAATAATACATTTTCTGACAGGCTCCATACGTGTGGAAAATAACTAGCCAGACCACAAGGGGTGGGTTATGCTGACCAAAAAAGCTTTAATTTGCCCCATCAACTGACAGGATTCTTAAACCAAAGTTCACAGAAGAAGCAGACTCTATGCAATAATGTGACATTAGTAAAGGTATTAATGGAGGCCACTTTGCAGATGACATCTGGAGCCACATGTCGGGCTGCCGCCCACGAAGCCGCCATACCCCTGGTGGAATGTGCCGTCACCATCTCTGGAGGAGCCAAGCCCTTAGCTCTATAAGCCTGTTGAATGGATCGGACGATCCAGGCCACAATCGTTCTGGTTGAAGCCTGCTTCCCTCTGTTAATGCCGGAATACAGAATGAATAGGTATTTGAAGCATCTAAAGGAGGAAGTAGCTTGCAGGTATTCCTTCAATATTTCACCTATATCCAGAGGATGAACTTCGGTGGAATCCAGAGACCTGAATGTAGGTAGGACAATCTCTTGGTTCTCATGGAACACTGAAGTGACCTTTGGATTTGAGCCGAGCATAGGGATAAGCACCACCCGCTCCGGTAAAAAAGGTCAGGATTGGTTCTTCATGACCTCAGAAACCCTTTTGGCTGAAGTGATAATGACCAAGAAGGCGACTTTTGCACAAAGGTCTTTGATAGAAAGTGGGGTAGACCCCGTGACACACTGAGTCCAGACAATGAATCGAGAACAAGGGGAAGGTCCCATTTAGGGAATCTTGGTTTTCTTTGAAGTCTTGACGCCCCACAGAAGAACTGCCGGATTAGCATGTGAACAGCCCATGATGTTCGGGAGAAGGCCGATAAGGCTGAGACTTGGACTGTAAGAGAGCTGATGGACAGAGACAGATCTAGGCCAGATTGAAGGAAGCTGAGGATATCCTGGATCTCTGGATCTCTAACTGATCTGCCCATAGAGAATGAAAAAGCAACAAACTTGACCCATATTCTCTTATATACTTTATTCGTGCTCGCCCTTCTTGAGCTCATGTAAGTGGAGATCACTCTTGAAGCACACCTGAGAGATTCCAGCATCTCCCTCTCAAGAACCAGACCATCAGTCTCAGTAATGCCAGACAAGGGTGCAGGACTGCCCCCTGAGATAGAAGGTCTGGCCTGAGCGGGAGAGGCACCGGATCCTGGAAGGTGAGTTGGGTCAGGAGGGGAAACCATGGCCTGTTCAGCCAGTAAGGCGCAATCACCACCACCTCTATTGCTTCTGCTTGGAGTCTCTGTAAGAACTTGAGGATGATCGGGAGCGGGGGAAGGCGTATGGTCTGTAGAAGTTCCACTGATCTGTCAGGGAATCTATTCCGAAGGCCTGGCTGCAAAGGACTCGAGTATAGTGCTTCTTGAGCTTGAAATTGCAGGGGGACACAAATAGATCCACTTCAGGATCGACACCCAGGAACAGGATCCACTCAAACGTCTGCCCATGAAAAGACCGCTCATCGTTGTCCAGCTGTGTACAGGACAGGAAGTCCACCTGGACATTCTGGGCTCTGGGGATAAAGACTGCCGAAATATTGGCCAGATTCTTATGGGCCCAAGACACGATGGATTCGACTTCTTGGAGCAGGGTGGGGCTTGGGTCTTGCCCCCTCACATAAGAGACTGCTGTGATGTTGTCCATCCTTAGAACCCCCCTTTCATGAGGCCACCCAAAGTTCCAGGACATTTGAGCCCAGATTGTGAAGACGAGCATCCCACTCACCTTGTGCAAGTTCTGGCCTGCAAAGGGCTCCTCATCCAGCACTGCTGGCATTGGTCGTGACCATAACCCATGATACGGGGGCGATGGAGTGGCAAGTGAGTAGATTCACCACCAAAAAAGGCTGTTCCTCATCACTGATGTCATGCAAATGGACTGATTGATGTCTCTCGAATTCCACTGCTGAAGGAACCCCATCTGAAAGTGGTGTAACCTCCACAGAGATCACTTGACCAAGGAGGTCATAGAGACCATTGTGCCGATAATTCTGTAAGGCCCTCAGGTGTGAGGAGTTCAGAATTCATGAAATCCTTTACTGAATGACTGGGATCTTTTCCACAGGAAGAGAGATGGTGTATTCCACTGTGTTGAACAGGGCCCCCAAGTATATCAGGCACTGGGCTGGTACTAGACGGCTTTTCTCCAGGTTTAGGAGCCACCCGAAGTCTACCAATGTGGAGATAACCTGCTGCTTGTAGATCGACAATTGCTTCTTGTCCTGGGTCACCAACAGGAGGTCGTTGAGGTAATGGCACAAGCGAATTCCTCTTGTCCTGATGAGGGCCACTACGGCCAGTAGGACTTTCGAAAAGACGAGGGGTGAGGTTGTCAACCCAAAAGGGAGACGGGTAAACTGCAGATGTTCTTGCCCCACCTGGAACCGAAGGTATTTGTGGAATTCCTCTGCCACAGGCACATGGAAGTAAGCATCCTTTAAGTCGATTGAAATTAGCCAGATATATATATATGGGTCTCCATTTTGAACTTTTCGTACTTTATGAATTTGTTTAGGTAGGTTAGATCTATCACTGGGCGGCATGAACCATTTTTCTTCTAAAGGGCCGTACACACGATCGGACTTTTTGACAACAAACATGCAAATTAGCTGTTTTGGAGCAACATTTTTAGTTTCCATCGGACTTTTGTTGGCTGTGCGAACGGACAAACTTTGCAGCAACAAAAGTCCGATGGAGCAAAGTCCGATCGTGTGTACACAAAGCCATCGGACTTTTGTACAAACTACAGTACGCAGCCGCAAGAATGTTTCCCGACGGCAGGGTACTGTACATCTCGCGCTAGCTGCAATAGGAAAAACACATTTTCCTACTGCGGCGGGCGCGAGAGGGAATTCCCCTCTGGGGAACACCAAGCCCTTCGGTCTGGTATGGATTCTTAAGGGGAAGCCCCTACGCCGAAAAAACGGCGTGGGGGTCCCCCCAAAATCCATACCAGACCCTTATCCAAGCACGCAGCCTGGCCGGTCAGGAAAGAGGGTGGGGATGAGCGAGCACCCCCCCCTCCTGAGCTGTACCAGGCCGCATGCCCTCAACATGGGGGGTGGGTGCTTTGGGGGAAGGGGTGCCCTGCGGGTCCCCCACCCCAAAGCACCTTGTCCCCATGTTGATGAGGACAAGGGCCTCTTCCCGACAACCCTGGCTGTACTCATTCACCGGATCGGCGACCCAAGGCTGTAACCACAAGGCCCACTTAGCCATGACTGAAGACAGCAAAGTCTGGGCCAGCAGGCGGATAAGATTGATAGAAGCCTCCCCCAGGAAGACCACTGCCAACTTCAGTTCCTGAACTGCTTAGCCTCTGGCTAACTCTTCTGAAACTCCTCTGTGTATGGAGTCCACGTTCTCTGTCCAGGATTCCATAGCCTTGGACATAGCCACTAGAGCCAGGGTAGGTTTTTTTCAGCCATACCAGCTAGCCCATAGACTCTCTTGAGGTCCTGATCTATTCTTCTTTCAAGTCCATCCTTGAAGGATACCACGTCTTCCAAGGGAAGAGTGATGTGTTTTGCCAGCGCTGCGTCCACAAGGGGAGCATTTTCCAAATGTTTCACTTCCTCTGCCTTGAAGGGATATAGTCTGGAAGTTTTGCGTGACATAGAGGCTTTCTTGTCTATTTTTCTCCACTCCTCGTCAATGATATCCTTCAACTCTGAAAGAAGCGGAAAATTAGAACGATCTTTCCCCAAGTGTTTAAAGAACTGCCTTTGTTTAGCCGGCGGAGTAGAAGGGTCTTCTCACTTCAGGGCTTCTTTGACCACTTTGACTAGTGGGGAAACAAGGGCAAAATCGAACCCCCCGGCAAAATCGTCTTCTTCTAATTCACTGTCTGAAGATCCGAGAGAAGCACCGTAGGGCTGGGATGGGCCCAAATCCTCCTGGGCCTCGTCAGCCAGGGAGCCAGATGGTGGACTCTTTTAGGGACTGCTGTACCACACACTTAACAAGAGACTCCATCTGTTGGTTTTCTGTCTCTTTTTCTCCAACCGCCTGGGCAAAACATGGGTCACACAGTGATTTGCCCTCCGGAACTTGTGTTCCACATACCCAGCAGGCTCTGTGATCAGATCTGCTATCATGGTGGTGAGTGCGGTGACTGGGGGAGGAATGGGAACATCTCCTTTGGTTGGAGGAGGAATGGAAGCATCTCCTCTGGTTGGAGGAGGAATGGGAACATCTTCTCTGCTGTTTAGTCCTGGACGGAGAATCACATTGGGACCTGGATGATGAGTGATGTTGTGGCCTGGCAAGGTCTCTGTCATCCTGGACCATGATTTGATGGTCTGACCAGGAAGGGCTGAAGAAAGACAAAAGGAACAACAAAAGGGGGAGGCGAGATCTGACGTTACACGCATCTTAGGTTAAAAAGTATGTCAGCCCCTCCCCCTCATCTGCACATACCTTGTGCGTGAGGGCTGGCCGCATGAATGCGGTGACTAGGGATGAGCTTCGAGTTCAACCATTCGTCGAATTGTGAACAATATGGGCCGTTCGCTCCAAATTCGAGTGGAGCGTCATGGCCCATAATTCACTGCAGCATCGCTGATGATTGGCCAAGCATTCACTATGACCAGTGCATGCTTGACCAATCATGCACTATAGCCAATCACAGCGCCGTCTGTACAGAGAGCTGTAATTGGCCAAAGGCAGGGTGGCTTTGGCCAATTATGGCTCAGGGGGTTTAGTACACGCTCCATACTATATAAGGCCGCCTGCATGTCGGCCCTGTGTAGTGTGTTCCGGCGTTGAGAGAGGGATAGAGACAGTGCCATTTGGCTTAAGTTAGAGTAGGCAGGCGAGTCAGTTAGCTGCACTTACAGTGTATTGTGTGTGTGTGTGTATATATATATATATATATATATATATATATATATATATATATATATATATGCATCCTAGGTGTTGTGTGTGTGTGTGTGTGTGTGTGTATGTGTATGTGTATATATATATATATATATATATATATATATATATATATATATATATATATATATATATATATATATATATATATATGCTGTATAGACTGTATTCAGTCTAGCTAGATCCGTTCCTGTTATTCTCTTCTTACTGACAGGCAGGCGTTTTTGCAGTATTTACAGCTACCTGAAGAAAATTACTGGTGTTCTTCTGATCCTATTAGTCCTATTAGCTACAGTATTTACAGTTATGCCCTGTACACACGGTCAGATTTTCAGACGGAAAATGTGTGATAGGACCTTGTTGTCCGAAATTCCGACCGTGTGTGGGCTCCATCACACATTTTTCATTGGAATTTCCGACACACAAAGTTTGAGAGCAGGCTATAAAATTTTCCAACAACAAAATCCGGAAATTCCGATCGTGCGTACACAAATCCGACACACAAAGTGCCACGCATGCTCAGAATAAATTAAGAGACGTAAGCTATTGGCTACTGCCCTATTTATAGTCCCGACGTACGTGTTTTACGTCACCGTGTTTAGAACGATCGGATTTTCCGACAACTTTCTGTGACCGTGTGTATGCAAGACAAGTTTGAGCCAACATCCGTCGGAAAAAAATCCATGGATTTTGATGTCGGAATGTCCGATCAATGTCCGACCGTGTGTACAGGGCCTTAGTGTAGTGCGTCCTCTGCACAGTGTGCACCTAAAGCTACCAGAAGAAAATTGGTGGTGTTCTTCTGATCTTATTAGTACTGCAGGCAGCTGCAGTATTTACAAATTATGCCCTGTACACACGGTCGGACTTTCCGACAGAATATGTGCGATCGGAGCTTGTTTTCGGAAATTCCGACCGCGTGTGGGCTCCATCCGACTTTTTCCATTGGAATTTCCGACACACAAGTTTGAGAGCAGGCTATAAAATTCTCTGACAACAAAATCCATTTGCGTAAATTCCAACCGTGTGTGGACAATTCCGACGCACAAAGTGCCACGCATGTTCAGAATAAATTAAGAGAGGAAAGCTATTGGCTACTGCCCCATTTATAGTCCCGACGTACGTGTTTTACGTCACCACGTTCAGAATGATCGGATTTTCCAACAACTTTGTGCGACCGTGTGTATGTAAAACAAGTTTGAGCCAACATCCGTCAGAAAAAATCAGTGGATTTTGTTGTCAGAATGTCCGATCAATGTCCGATCGTGTGTACAGGACATTAGTGTAGTGCGTCCTCTGCACAGTGTGCACCTAAAGCTACCTGAAGAAAATTGGTGGTGTTCTTCTAATCCTATTAGTACCACAGGCAGCTGCAGTATTTACAAGTTAGTGTACTGCTTCCTCTGCACAGTGTGCACCTAAAGCTACCTGAAGAAAATTGGTGGTGTTCTTCTGATCCTATTAGTACCGCAGGCAGCTGCAGTATTTACAAGTTAGTGTACTGCGTCCTCTGCACAGTGTGCACCTAAAGCTACCTGAAGAAAACTGGTGGTGTTCTTCTGATCCTATTAGTATCACAGGCAGCTGCAGTATTTACAGTTAGTGTACTGCGTCCTCTGCACAGTGTGCACTTAAAGCTACCTGAAGACAATTGCTGATGTTCTGATCCTATTAATACCACAGGCAGGCAGCTACAGTATTTTCAGTTAGTGTACTGTGTCCTCTGCACAGTTTGCACCTAAAGCTACCTGAATATAATTGGTGGTGTTCTTCTGATCCTATTAGTACCACAGGCAGGCAGCTGCAGTACTTACAGTTAGTGTACTGCATCCTCTGCACAGTGTGCACCTAAAGCTACCTGAAGACAATTGCTGTTGTTCTGATCCTATTACTACCACAGGCAGGCAGCTGCAGCATTTACAGTTAGTGTACTGGGTCCTCTGCACAGTGTGCACCGAAAGCTACCTGAAGACAATTGCTGGTGTTTTTCCATACTAATAATACTACAGGCAAGCAGTTGATTCTGCTAGCTGCAGTATAAGTATATATATATACATCCCAGCTTTGTGCAGCTACATCTCACTGCAGGCCATTAGTATGTCTGGAAGGCCAACAAGGAGAGACAGACAGTCACAAGCCAACAAAAGAGGGCAAGCAGGCTCCGTGTCTAGAAGCAACTTTTCTGGTCGTGGAGACAATGCATCCTCATCAGCACGTGGCCATGGGACACGCTTGTCCTTTTTTTCGGCAGCTGGCCGTGTTGAGCCGCAACATGTGGAAGACTTGGTAGAGTGGATGACCAAGCCATCCTCATCCTCCTCATCCTCTCTCACCCAGGCTCAGGGTACTTTGTCTGGCAAAGCAGCTGCCAATGTGGCCTCTTTCCTCGGCTCAATGGCATCAGTCACTCCTTCCCTAGCCCCACCATGTCCTCCTGAGGGGTCCCCTGAACTGTTTGACCACAGTGTTGGGTACATGCTCTAGGAGGATGCCCAGCGTTTTGAAGGCTCCGATGATGGTACCCTGCTAGAGGAAAGCAGTAACGTGAGCCCAGAGAGAGGGGGTGCCCAAGGAGGACAGGAATCTGGCAGTCATGTTCCTCCAGCTGCAGCATACTGCCAGCTTTGCTCCAGTGATGAGGAGGGAGGGGATGATGAGGTCACTGACTCCACGTGGGTGCCTGATAGGAGAGAGGAGGAGGAGGAGGCACATCTCCACTGAGGCAGGATGCCCTCCAGGGGCCAGCTTAGGGACTGCATCACACCGCAGAGCTCCGCATGTGCAGGGCGCTGCTGTCTCTGTGCGTTATTCCAAAAGTTCTTTGGTGTGGGCCTTTTTTGAGACGAGTGCATCAGATCGCACCGCTGCTATTTGCAACATATGTCTCAAGCGTATATCGCGTGGCCAAAACATCACCCACTTGGGCACCACATGCTTGACTAGACATATGTCGACCTGCCATGCAGTTCGTTGACAAGCGTACCTAAAAGACCCACACCAAAGAACAATGTGGATCTCTCCTTGCTCCTCATCAGCTGGGATCTCCAACCCCACTATACCTTCAGTCCTCTCTGAAACCTGCACTGAGAGGAATGAAGGTGTAGAATTAGGTGTGTCACAGCCAAGTACTTGGGAGAAATCTGCTATCGCTACACCAATGTCAGATTTTACCAGGCAAATTCCCTGCCCCAGTTGCTGCACCGCCGAAATAAGTTCGCTCCCAGCCATCTACATGCCCAGCTGTTGAATGCTAGCTTGGCTAAATTGCTTGCACTCCAACTGCTTCCTTTTCAGTTGGTAGACTCTGCCCCCTTCCGTGAGTTTGTGGAATGTGTGGTTCCTCAGTGGCAGGTTCCCAAAACGCCACTGTTTCTCGCGGAAGGCGATCCCGGCTCTCTACCGGCATGTGGAAGGCAATGTCTTGGCCTCGCTGGACAGGGCGATCAGTGGTAAGGTGCATATTACCGCTGACTCACGGTCCAGCAGGCATGGACAGGGACGTTACCTATCTTTCACCGTGCACTGGGTGACTCTTCTGGCAGCTGGGAAAGATGCAGGACAGGGTGCGGTAGTGTTGGAGGTTGTTCCGCCACCACGCCTCCAAAATTCTACTAGTGGTGATTCTGCCACACCTCTCTCCTCCACCCCCTCCTCTTCTTCTTCCTCCATGGCCTCTTCCTGTGCTGATTTGTCCTCTGAACCAGCGGTGCTCCATAGGCGTTCAAGGGGCTACGCAAGTATGCAGGCAAAAAGATGCCATGCGGTGCTTGAGCTGGTTTGCTTGGGGGACAGGAGCCACACTGGTGCAGAGATTCTGTCAGCTCTGCAGGAGCAGGTTCAGAGGTGGTTGACGCCACGCCAGCTTAAGGCAGAAATGGTTGTTTGCGACAATGGCACCAACCTCCTCTCTGCCCTCTGACAGGGACAACTGACCCATGTGCCCTGTTTGGCTCACATCCTTAACTTGGTGGTGCAGCAGTTCTTGGGCAGGTACCCGGGCTTACAGGATGTCCTGAGGCAGGCCAGGAAAGTCTGTGTGCATTTCCGCAGGTCATTTAATGCCAGTGCTCGCCTGACTGACCTCCAAAAGGAATTTAACCTGCCCAAGAACCACCTAATCTGTGACATGCCCACCAGGTGGAACTCAACATTGGCCATGCTGCATTGGCTGCACACACAGCAGAGGGCCATCAATGAGTACCTATGTGACTATGGCACCAGGACAGGGTCAGGGAGCTTGTTTTTTTTCCCCACGCCAGTGGGCTATGATCAGGGATGCATGCACTGTCCTGTCACCATTTGAGGAGGCCACTAGGATGGTGAGCAGTGACAGTGCATGCATCAGTGACACTGTCCCTCTTGTCTACCTGTTGGAGCACACGCTGCGTGGAATAAAGGACAGGGCGCTTGAGGCAGACCAGAGGGAGGAAGAGGAGGACTTCCTTACCTCTCAAGGCCCCCTTTATACAAACAGTCTTCCTGCGTGCCCGCCGATCACACAAGAAGAGGGTGAGGAAGAGGAGGATTGTGTCAGCATGGAGGTGGAGCTTGACACTCAGCATCAGCAGCAGTCTTCAAGGGATCATTTGCAGTCCGAAGAAACCCATGGACTTCTACGTGGCTGGGAGGAGGTGGCTGTGGATCATGTCGTCCTAAGTGACCCAGAGGACTCTGGACCCGAATGCCTCAGCAAACCTATGCGGCATGGCCTCCCTGATCCTGCAAAGCCTGTGGAAGGATCCTCGTATTCGTGGTATCAAGGGAAGGGATGATTACTTGGTGGCAACCCTCCTTGATACACGTTACAAGGGTAAGGTTGCGGACCTTATCTTGGCGTCGCAGAGGGAGCAGAGGATGAAACATCTTCGGGAGGCCTTGCAGAAAGGTTTGTGCAACACGTTTCCAGAGCCTGGGAGGTTACAATTTCCTGGTCCTCCTGGACAACATTTTGCTAAGGCTTTGGTCAGTCACAGAAGAAGCGGTGGAGAAGGTGGCCGTCTGACCGATGCCTTCAGATAATTTTTTAGTCTGCAGCCCCAAGGTCTGATCGGTTCCAGCAACCATCGCCAGCATCTGATTCACATGGTGCAGGACTACCTAGGGGCAAGATCAGACTTGGACACCTTTCCCAACAAAAATCCTCTGGGTTACTGGGTCTTGAGGATGGATCACTGGCCAGAGCTTGCACATTATGCAATTGAGCCACTGGCCTGTCCTGCATCCAGCGTTCTTTCGGAACGCACATTCAGTGCTGCTGGAGGCTTTGTAACCATTCACAGGGTGCGCCTGTCCACCGAATCAGTCGATCGGCTGACCTTCATAAAAATGAATCCGTCTTGGATCACCAGCTACCAAGCACCTGATGCTGATGTAACCAATTGATTTTTTTTTTTTTAATGTGAGATCCCTTCAAGACTGCCTATGCTGATGCTGAGTGACTATCCTGTTATGCTGAGTAACAATCCTCTTCCTCCTCAATTTTCATGCTGATAGCTTGTAAGAACATTTTTTATGTTCTTACTAGAACCATGTGCTGTGGTCTGATGAGACCAAGATATACTTATTCGGTTCAGATGGTGTCAAGCATGTGTGGCGGCAATCAGGAGAGGAGTACAAAGACAAATGTGTCTTGCCTACAGTCAAGCATGGTGGTTGGAGTGTCATGGTATGAGGCTGCATGAGTGCTGCTGGCGCTGGGGAGCTACAGTTCATTGAACCATGAATGCATGAACCATGAATGCCAACATGTACTGTGACATACTGAAGCAGAGCATGATCCCCTCCTTTCTGAGACTGGGCCGCAGGGCAGTATTCCAACATGATACCCCAAACACACCTCCAAGATGACCACTGCCTTGTTAAAGAAGCTGAGGGTAAAGGTGATGGACTGGCCAAGCATGTCTCCAGGCTTAAACCCTATTGAGCATCTGTGGGACATCCTCAAATGGAAGGTGGAGGAGCGCAAGGTCACTAACATCCACCAGCTCAGTGATGTATTCATGGAGGAGTGGAAGAGGACTCCAGTGGTAACCTGTGAAGATCTGGTGAACTCCATGTCCAAGAGGGTTAAGGCAGTGCTGGAAAATAATGGTAGCCACACAAAATATTGACACTTTGGGTCCAATTTGAACATTTTCACTTAGGGGTGTACTCACTTTTGTTGCCAGCAGTTTAGACATTAATGGCTGTGTTGATATTTTTTGAGGGGACATCAAATGTACACTGTTATACAAGCTGTACACTCACTACTTTACATTGTAGCAAAGTATAATTTGTTCAGTGTTGTCACATGAAAAGATATAATAAAATATTATCAAAAATGTACTCACTTTTGTGAGATACTGTGTGTATATATATATATATATAATGACAAGTTGGGGGTTTTGTAGCTCATTGGTAGTGCAAAACAGTGAGTTTACTCCACGTTAAAAGTACATTTCAGGGCTTTTCTGTCCACCTTTATTTAAAAATTCACACATAAATATCTTTCCACACAGGTGGTTCTAACCATTGATACAAACAAAACATGGGATTCAGCCCCAGTTCTTTATCGGCCCTGCAGCTCGGTCCTCCTGACCATTAAACACACAGTCAAGTCCCAGTACTCGTGCACAAAATGTTGTACCTCTGCCAGCTTGGCTTCTTATCCTGCAGCTCTCAGCTGCTACATTCTTCACTGGCTCGGGTCTTTGTCTGTCCTGACATGGACAGTATGGTGCAGACATGCACCGCTCACTGCTCTCTTCAAACCCTGACCCCCTCGGGTGGGGCCCTGACTACTAATCCTGGCTCTAATATGAAGGCAGCATACACCTGCATCATTAATGTGCTTGTATCCTCCAAAACCTGGCCCAGACTGCCATTTTAGACCATGGCATAAACCCTTTCAAATATATAAAAAGCATTAGAAATATCAGATTCAGATAAAAATGTCAAGTTCATATGCAAAATCAGTTCTTTATTACATATTCACATAGTTTTAGTAACCAGTGTCAAGAATGAATCAGTGTTTTTATTGTTTAATTGTAAGTTTTTTTGTTCATTCACAGCAGATCAAAAGGTGACTTTTGATTTGCATAATATGCAAAGGTAATGCAACCTTGCAAGTAAAAAAAATTAAGATAAACTATGTTCCTTTTTAACCTTATAGCAATCCTTAGTTAACTCTAATCAGCCTTAATTGTCTCATCCTCTACTTTTCTCCTTAGCTATTATTTTGTTACTGATTCATTTAGTTTCAAATGTTGTCATCAACATTTAAATGTTTTTGCTATTCATGTACTTTTTTCTTAATTTTTTTCTTCAAAAAAACGACCAATTGAAAAAAAGCCTGTATTTCATTTGTAAATTGCTTTGCTGTGCTTTGTAATATAAACAACATTTTAGTGCCATTAACCACTTAAGCCCCGGACCATTTGGCTGGCCAAAGACCAGAGCACTTTTTGCGATTCAGCACTGCGTCGCTTTAACTGACAATTGCGCGGTCGTGTGACGTGGCTCCCAAACAAAATTGACGTCCTTTTTCCCTACAAATAGAGCTTTCTTTAGGTGATATTTGATCACCTCTACGTTTTTTTATTTTTTGCGCTATAAACAAAAAAAGAGTGACAATTTTGAAAAAAATATACATCTTAAAAGTCCATAAAACTGGACTCGAGGAGTCGACCCGAGACAGGTCACATAGCGAGAATCAATGAATCAGGTACAGCAATCCAGGCAAAGCACTCCACAGACAGCAGCTCCACGACTCGTCCCAGTCAGTGAAATGATATAAAAGCGTTTGTATGGAAAGATATAACACAATTATCTAATGCTCTCTGTATATCACATTTATTCAAATACAAGTAGAAATCCGGTGTCATTTATCCCTCCACCACAAACAGATGGCCTCTCACCTCAAGGACTCGACCTGAGACAGATCCGAGTGCCGGCAAACAAACGTGTATGGTATCAAATGAGATGGCCGCGGGTGACGTCAGGCGTGACACCTGACCCCCGTACACGTACGGGGGTCAGGTGTCACGCCTGACGTCACCCGTGGCCATCTCGTTTGATACCATACACGTTTGTTTGCCGGCACTCGGATCTGTCTCAGGTCGAGTCCTTGAGGTGAGAGGCCATTCGTTTGTGGTGGAGGGATAACTGACACCGGATTTGAGATCTTTTTCCTATGTGTGTCTCCTGCACTTTATTTGATTTTAACTGTATCCACATGTAGACCAACTAGGATTGTTCTGTTTACAGTTTTATGGACTTTTAAGAATTGCGCAGCACTTTTATATGTATATGTCTATTTGAGGTTTTTGTTTTGAATTAGCCTTGAGTGTCTGCCAGCAGTTCATCTTATTTTGTGTCCTTTCGGGTCAGTGCTGGATATCCTTTCCATTTTTAAATTTTGAAAAAAACATTATTTTTTACTTTTTGTTATAGTAAATATCCCCAAAAAATATATAAAAAAAAAATATTTTTTTTTTTCTCAGTTTAGGCCGATAAGTATTCTTCTACATATTTTTGGTGAAAAAAATCACAATAAGCATATATTGATTGGTTTGCGCAAAAGTTATAGCGTCTATAAAATAGGGGATAGATGTATGGCTTTTTTATTTTTCATTTTTTTTTGTTAGTAATGGTGGCGATCTGCAATTTTTATCGGAACTGCGACATTATGACGGACACGTCGGACACTTTTGACACTATTTTGGGACCATTGTCAGTTATACAGCGATTAGTGCTATAAAAATGCACTGATTACTGTGCAAATGACACTGGCAGTGAAGGGGTTAACCACTGGGGGTGGGGAAGGGGTTAAGTGTATCCTAGGGAGTGGTTCTAACTGTCTGGGGGATGGGCTAGCAGTGACACGACACTGATCGCTGCTCCCAATGTGAGGGAGCAAACGATCAGTGTCCTGTCACTAGGCAGAACGGGAAGATGCTGTGTTTACACTGGCATCTCCCCGTTCTTCAGCTCCATGACACGATCGCGGTCACCAGGTGGACATCAAGTCTGCGTGTCCCGCGGGCATGGTCACGGCGCTCACGGGAGGCGTGCGCACGGTGGGAAATTCAAAGTAACCTACAGGTACGTTACTTTGCCCAGCTGTGCCAAGCAGTTGGCAAGCAGTTAAATATAGGGGAAATAATAGAGTAAAATGTGCACTTTATTTTAAAAAGGAACATTCGTTGTTTTAAAACTAATACTGGAGGAACTGGAAAAAATTAATTTTTTGTATTGTCTATAGATTGCATAGAAAATTAAACATTTTTTCCTTGTCAAAAGAAGTTTATTGAGTATACAATGTTATAAAGATACATAAAGTAAGTTTACAAGGATCTATAAAGTAAGCTCATTGTTTTACAGTAGGGTTTATATAGGTAAATATCATGAAATTTCAAATATTAAACATTGGGTTCACGTAAACCTAAATTAAAGATATATATCATTTCCTTAGTTACTTTTGTAGGTATTTAAATGATTTATACCTACTATACATATTGTTTACAAGTAGAGTGTATATAGGTCAAATAAATTCTGATAATGAGCTTTAATCGTAAGGTGGAGAAAAGGAAAGAGAAAGAAGAAAAAGGGTTAAAAGGTAGAGGTATGGTCCACAAGGTTGTCCCGCTCGTCAGTTTATTATTCTTTTTAGTTCTCTTTGAAGCCTTAGAATGGGTGTCTCTGTAAGTCATTTAATCTGTTACCATGGCAACAGGACAGAGTCATTGAAGTTTGACAGGAACTGTTGTTTTATCCAAGGATGCCAAAGTTTTTCAAATTTTGGAATTTGATTTTGATCGATGGCTACCATCTTAGCATGGGACATTGTATTATTCATTCTGTGAATTGTTTCTGCTAGTACCAATGTAGGAGATTTCCATGCCTTGGCCACTGTTTGTTTTGCAGCCGTTATTAGTTGGATCATAAGTTTGAATTGAGAGAGTGTTAACCATTCCGGTTTTAGATTAAGTAAAGTTAAATATGGATCTGGTTGTATTATTTTTTTAAATATTTTAGATGCAATCACGAAGACTTCCTTCCAGAAGGTTTGGATTACTGGGCACGTCCACCATATGTGTAAATATGTGCCTATTTCTGAGCATCCTCGAAAACAAAGAGCTGAGGTATTAGGTGAATATTTTGCCACTCTAGCGGGTACAAGGTACCAGCGAGTTAGGACTTTATAATTTGTCTCCAGTGCTAAGATGTTGGGTGAAGATGACTTAGATGTGAGCCATATGTTAGACCAGTCCGTGTCTTCTAAAGTTCGTCCCAGGTCCTCCTCCCACCTCTGAACGTAAGAGGGTCTATTAAGATTTGCTACTCCATATAATTGATTATAAAGTGATGAAATTGTACCTTTAGCAAATGGATCTTTTGTACAGATTGATTCAAAAATGGATAATTGGGATAATGGTGTATCCCCCTTTAGGAATGGTGTATAGAAATTTTTGATTTGGAGATATCTAAATATCTCAGAGTTTGGTAGATCATATTTTTCTCTAAGGGATGGGAATGAAAGGAATGATTTAGATGCTATGAAGTCATTTAGTGTCTGAATGCCTGATGTTGTCCAAGCTTTAAAAGAGTTTGGGTAGATCCATGCCAGATAAAAGGCCGGATTTCTGATAAAAGAGAGGAGAGGATTGTGTGGAGATTGTAACTGATATTTGGTTTTTAGTTTATCCCAGAGAGATAAGAAGTGTTTAGTTATGGGATTATGAATTTTAAAGCGGTCTTTAGGATCAAGCCATAATAAATTTGATATTAATAGAGGGTCATTTTCTGAAGCCTCTATAAATACCCATAATGGGATTTCCTGTTTTGCATGGTATTTGGACAGACTGGCCAAATGTGCTGCTCTGTAGTAGTTAGTAAAATTAGGGTATCCCAGGCCTCCTTTATTTTTGGGAAGATGTAGTGTGTGTATAGGTATACGTGGTTTAGAAGAGCCCCATATAAACGAAGTTGCTCTTTTTTGTACTATTCTCAAAAAATAGGAAGGAATTGGAATAGGGAGGACTCTGAATAGATAAAGCAATTTGGGTAGAATAGTCATTTTGATTGCATTAATCTTCCCTATCCAGGATAAAGGAAGTTGCGACCATTGTTGTATTAGATTTGTGATCTGTCTTAATACAGGAGGATAATTGGTTGAGAATAAGTCAGAATGAGATGCTGTTAAATGAATTCCAAGATATGGGATTGATTTTTCTGCCCATGTGAATGGGAGTGCAGCCCTAGCCGGGATCAATTCCATGTTTGTGAGTGAAATATTAAGCACTAGGCATTTCTTAGGATTAATCATAAGGCCGGATAGGGCTGCAAATCCATCAAGAGCTGGTATTAAGTTAGGACCAGAGACCTGTGGTGATGATAGAAAAAGTAATATATCGTCTGCAAATATACATAATTTGTGTGTAATACCTCCTACTTCAATGCCAGTTATAGTTTGGTTTGTTCTGATGTATTGGGCCATGGGTTCGAGTATAAGGGCAAATAATAAGGGAGATAATGGGCAACCCTGTCGGGTATTTCGATATTAAAGGCTTCAGATTTGTATCCAGCATATTTTATATAGGCTTTGGGTTTATTATATAATGCTTTGATCCATGTTAAAAAGTGGGGTCCAAAACCCCATTTTTGTAATGAATATTGCATATATTGCCAGGATACTGTGTCAAATGCCCTCTTAATATCGAGAGATAAAAAACATAAAGGGATTTTCCATTTTTTAGCAATATGTGCCAATAACACTGCCCTGCGTATATTATCGCCTGCCTGTCTATTTGGCATGAAGCCTACTTGATCTCTATGTATTAATTTTCCTATAATGCTATTGAGGCGTTTTGCTATTATTTTTGCTAATAATTTAATATCGAGGTTTAACAGAGAGATAGGCCGATAATTCACACAGGAAGTATCATCAGAAAGGGGTTTTGGGATCATACAAACAATTGCCATTAGTGTTTCTTGCCGAAAAGAATGTCCATCTAGAAGTTTGTTAAAAGTTTCAGTGAGAATGGGAGAGAGTATTTCTGAGAATGTTTTTTAGTATAAAGCCGAGTAGCCGTCTGGGCCTGGTCTTTTGTTAAGCTTTAGGTTTTTTATGGCGTTAGCAACTTCATCTATAGTTATAGGCTCATCCAAACTGCTTTTTTGATTCTGAGATAACTCAGGTAAGGTTATTTTTGAGAAGAAGGATTCAGCCTCTGTAGGATTAAATTCATTGTTTGTCTTGTATAAAGTTGCGAGATGTGAGTGAAATTTATGGACTATTTTAACTGGATTACAAGTGTAAACATTTTTTGATAATTTCAAACGTATTGGTTTGAAAGATTTGTTAGTTGAATTTAATGCCCGAGCCAAATATGTACCTGGTTTGTTTGTATTCATGTAGAAATTGTGTTTGGAGCGTTTGAGGGATTTATCAACTGACTCAGTGAGAAATAGATCGTATTCCAATCTAGATTTTTCCAGGTGAGATTTTGTACTCTGAGATGGATTATCTTGAAATGATATGTAGGCTGCATTAAAATTGAGTTCTAGTTTTTTTGCTAGATTTTTGCGTTCCCGTTTAAATAGTGCCATTTGTCTTTGTATTGTACCACGCAAGACAGGCTTATGAGCTTCCCACAGTGTTATTGGGGAGATGTCTGTTGTATTATTAATTGATATGTATTCCTTTAAAGCTTGTTCAATGGCCATCTGATGTAGTGGGTGTTTGAGCATTATGTCCGGTAAGTACCACGTTGGGTCATGCGCTTTTGGTATGGCTGAGGCTATAGTAGTGTATACTGCATTATGGTCAGACCACGGAATCGGAATTATATCTGATGCAATAATTTCTGGTATCATTCCTATTGTTAGAAAAATATGATCTATTCTGGTGAAGGTTTGATGAGGGTGCGAGAAATAAGTGAATTTCTTTTTCATTGGGTTACTTTCTCTCCATGAATCTACCAGATTGTATTTGGAAAGAAGTTGAGAAAAAGGTAATCTAGAGGTTATTTTGGATGGTGTAAAAGGTGATTTATCTAGAAATGGGAGGAGGACCTGGTTCGAATCCCCGCACATTATCACTGTTCCTATTTTGTGTGTATTAATCTCTTGTAATATATGTGAGAGGAATGGTGTAGGTTGTTTGTTAGGAGCGTAGTAGAAAATCACCGTGATTGCTGTATCCATTATATAACCCATGAGTATCAGGTATCTACCTTCTGGGTCTTTAATTTCTGATGATAAGGTGAATGGTGTGGATCGGTGAAATGCAATTAGAGTTCCCCTTTGCTTGGTACAGGCAGAAGCCGTGTAAATTTGTTGATAAAAAGGAGAAATATATTTTGGAGTAGAATCTTTGGTGAAGTGTGTTTCTTGGAGGCATACTATGTGAGCCTTCTTGTTATGGAAAGTACGGAAGGCTTTGGTCCTTTTTTGAGGGACATTTATTCCCTGAACATTCAGGGAAAGTATATTCAGTGGTGCCATGGCAATAGATCAAATAGTTTTGACTTACTTTTTGTTCTGCAGAGCTGACTGCGCAGATCAACCTGTGTGGACTGAAGAGATGAATAGATAGAAAAGAAACCAGTGAATTTTGGAGTAAAGAGTAAACAAAAAACATACGAGATTAGATGATACATTGTATAAATTATTTTTTGCAAGTAATCACAATTTACCCGTGAAAGAGAAGTGCTATGTCAAAAGACATCAAAATGATGTTTCATTAATTGGAGTGCAGAATATAGTTTTTGTTGAAATTATTTATTCCAGGGTGGTTGTATACGGTTAGTCTTGCCCTAGGCTAAATAATTCAGTTAGAAAGGTACTGTTAATAACTTTGGTATTGATGAAGATAGTTTGAATTATTTTGGGATTTTAACCCTTTTAGAGTAAACAATTACATATTTTATTAATATGTAACTGTTTAGATATGTTAACTCATAAAATTGAGGTTGTATTGCTTCAGATTAGAATAAACAAAAACATAGTTCTAGGAACTAGTTAGGTAATAATATATTTGTTTTAAGAAAAGAAAGAAAAAGCTTCCATTACTTCTGGATTATTGAACATATTTGTCCTAAAAAGTCATAAATCTATTGTTATTACCTGATAATATATAACTGAACAAGAATTTCCTTATTTCACTTATATATTCAAAGGCTATATGAATCAGAAGTAATAAGAAATATAACTGGAATGTAACATGATCCCACACAGTGTGTGACTATCAGAATGCAGTTACATTCAGTTATAAATACAGGTTTTTTATAGAGAACCATCTCTTAGTATAATAAATGAAGAGATATCAGGAATTAGGATGTCAGTCCATTGAATTCTTGGTCCATGGATGATGTGGCATAATGGCCTCTTTTGTGAGAATGATGATTCCCATTTTGTTCTGAAATTTTCTGGGTGCTGCCTGAAGGTGAAGATGATGCCATTCTTCTGCGTGTGGGAGTGTTGCTGCTTGTGGGTTCTGTCAGATTTAATTTTAAAAGGGTTTGTTGTAGTTCATCTGCTGATCTGCTTCTGTAAATTGTACCTTGGTAGTTAAATCTGACTGAAAAGGGGAAGCCCCATTGATACATAATGTTGTGGCGTTGCAGTTCCATTAGTTGGGGTTTCATGGATCGTCTTTTAGTAATAGTAAATTGGGATAGGTCAGCAAAAATTTGATAATTGTGTCCTTGAAAATTACGTTCCTTTTTTTCTCTTGCAGCAATTAGTATTTGTTCTTTCGTTCTGTAATAATGAAATTTTGTGATTATATCACGTGGGGGTCCATCTTTCTTTTTGGCTGTGAGGGCTCTGTGTACTCTGTCCAGTTCTAAACGTTCAATAGGGATATCTGGCTTTAGTTCTTGTAATAGAGCAGTAATAGTAGATTGCAGGTCTGTCACAGTTTCAGGTATTCCCCTTATGCGCAAGTTTGAACGTCTGGCTCTATTTTCGTAATCTTCGAGCTTAGTTTGAAGTATTAAATTCTCTTTTTTTAATTGTTCCAATTCTGTTATATTTTCTTGGGTTGTAATTTCAATTTCATCCATTTTTATTTATAAGGCTGCGGTGCGATTTCCCAGCTCTCTTATTTCTTTGGTTAGGCTTTTTGTTATTTGGTCTGAGGTTTGTTTTAAAGCCTTATGAAGCATCTTTTCAAATTGTAATAATATTACTGGGGATACTGAGGAGGCTTGTGGAGAAGTTTGTGAGAGGATTTGTTCTGTATCTGACTCAAATGGAGAGTCTTGCTGTGACATTTTCTGTCTGTGAGAGCGCCCTGATGCTGTATCTTGTGAGGTGACTGGAGCTGCTTCAGCTGCAGTGAGTGCCTGTGAGCTCTTTGTGAGGTGATTTTTATTTCTGCCACGGTTTCCTCCCAGTACCATATTTCCTGCCCAAACTTTCACAGTTTGTTCCCTGGGGCAAAAAGGTTCAAATGGATACCTTTTGAGCCTGCAGGCTCCGCTTTGTCCTTCTCTTCTCTCCTCAGCGGTGTGGAGCTCTAACAATGCATGTCTGCTCAGCTAGGCTCCGCCTCCTGCCCCCCTAAACATTTTTTTCAAGACAATATTTACAAGAGAAAGCCTTATTTGTACTGAAAAAAAAAAGAAAAACAATGTATGTATTAATTTGTTATCTTAAAGAGGATCTTCAGCCTGTTTGCAAAAAAACACATACTGTAGCTGTTGATTTTTTAATTAAAGAACACAAAAGTTGCTCTGCTCTGGTCCACAAGAAGTATAGAAATGTGAGAACTAAACTGGTTATACAGTGTTCAGTTATGTGTATTTACTTATATAAGTAGATCATTTGAGGTATTCATAATGTAATGTATAAATAACGACATTATTTCTTATTTTTCCTGAAAGCTTAAATGTTGCTGCCTATGTTTTGTTGGGGAGATCCCCCTAAGCTTCTAAAGGGGACATACCTTTTTAAACATGTTGTCACTAGAATAGTTGTCCCCATTAGAAAATGTCCTCTCTATTTAAGTTCTTGTGACATCCTTAAAGTGGTTGTAAACCTCATACATGAAATATGAACAAAGCATATCCCTCTATACTGTGTACTGGTCTCATTTAAGAACACAAAGTGTTATTTCTGTCTGCTGCTTCATTCCCCTGACATCTGAATGAGTCACTTTTGACACATTTCCTTCCCTCCAATTAGCCCTCAAAGCTCTCCTCACTGAGCTCTTCATAATGTAAATTCAGCTCTCAACCCCTTTTTCTGACAGCTCAGACAAGCTTAATATATTCTGGACCTTGAACAGATGTAGAGAAGAGAAGACTGCAGATAAACAGGTATAATTATGTAGGAGGATTTGTTTCATCTGTTTATCACCTGAGGCCACTCACTTCACCAGATATATGAAAGGGTTTACAACCACTTTAACCCTGAGCTCACATCTATGCAGATGCAGGTGATGTGTTTTCTGGCAATGCACTTGGTGTTTTTAATCCCACATTTTTTATGCGTTTTTGCATGCAGCTTTTATGCGTTTTGCATTTTTTTTTCTCTTTAACAAACCATGAACAGCTGGTTGTTAAGGAGCAAGCCGGGAAGCCAGACCTCATGTCCTTAATAACCGATGAGTCATCAGCTGTCAGTGGGGTTCTCCGCTGGCAACTGAATTGGTGGCAAAAAAAACGGCATGGGGTCCCCCCAAAATCCATACCAGACCTTTATCCAAGCATACAGCTGGCAGGTCAGGAAAGGGAGGGGAAGAGCGAGCGCCCATAAGGGCTGTCAGATGGTGGAGCAGGCAGACGGCGGGAGCCTTCGGCGTGAGTGGAGCTTTTTTTTTTTCCTTCTTTTTTTCAGGTCGACAGTGGTGACGGGCATCGTAATTGACAAAGGATCTACACTGGGGGGACATTTTTTTTTACTTGTTAATAAAGGACTTGTCAAAAACTCATGTTGTGTCTTTACTCACTTTTTATTTCAATAGTTTTTATTGAGTTTTGTCAAGAAAGACAAACAAGAGGCATTGATTGTCATACATTATGATATGTTGACAAGGATCATCTAGTGTATTTACATGACAGGTTAGGAAAAAAAAAATCTAGCATAAATGAATGAACCATAAACAGCGGAAATACTACTAAGTTCTGTCGACAAATATGATGATTGGTATTGTCCTTGCTCCTGGACACCACATTGGGGACAAACTGTGCCCTAGGGGAGTGGACAACACCATCTACTGTAGTTCTCCTTTAACCAATTTTTATTTCATACATTACATAACACAACAGTGTTGTGATATTTCCAGTCTTTCTAAGATGTTTCTAAGCAGGGAGTAGTTCAGATGGGGCTATAATACATTTGAGTATACCAATCTATTCAGAGCGTTCACTGTTTATTTGCACGCTGCATGTGGCCTTCAGATGTTGCAAACATATGTTCATATGGGCTGTGGATGTGCATTAAGTTGATCGCTCCACTCAAGGGTATGTGGTCTGGGGATCTCCAGTGGTGGACTAAGGCAAGTTTAGCAGCTAGGAGGATATGTACTATTGTGTAAAGGAGGTTATGAGGATAGTCATCAATTCCAATATTGAGGAGTGCTAGCTCTGGTGATGGAGGAAGTAAGGTGTTAGTGACATCAGATATTAGCTGTAAGTTAGCCTTCCAGAATGTTGCAATCTTTTTGAATGCCCATAGTAGGTGGAATAGCTTTCCTGGCATTCCACAATCTCTCCAGCACAGGGGTGATGTGGAAGGTTCAAAGGTGTGGATTTGTGATGGGGTGATGTACCATCTTAGGTTGTATTTGAACATGAGATCCCACAAATTGGAAGATTTTGTAAGTCGAAGACAGGATGAAATGGCTGCTTCCCATTGTAGGTTACTAAAAGTGATTCTTATGTCTTTCTCCCATTTGATCATGGGGGGCAAATTTTGAAGGTTACTTTGTCTTGTAGGAGGTTATAGAAGAGAGTGATCCCTTTGGTAGTCTGGGCGTTGGATGTAAGGTATGTGTATACTTTTTTGTGCACAGATTAGTGGAGGAGGGGGTTGCGTATTAGGCAATGGGTTATTTGGATGTATTTGAAGTATTCTTTGTTGGATAGGGAGAAGGATTTTTGTAGTAAAGGAAACAGGGTAAGGAGATCATCTGTGCAGAGATCAGATATTAGCAATATGCCTTTTTCTTCCCATGTCTTCAGGGATAGGTAAGGGATTATCAGTGAAAGAGTGGTTATTGGTAAAGAGATTTTGCTGGGATTGGACCTTGTCGGGGTGTTTGATATAAAATATTCAAATGCTTTTTTGGTGGCAAGAATTGTAGGGGAGAGGATTGTGTTTTTCTGTTTAAGATTGGGGTGCTCAGGAGCCAATTTTTCAAGCAGTGCCCCGAAACCTGTATGGATTCGATATTACTCCATAGACAGGATGGGTTGAGATTAAACCACAATTTTAGTTGCGCTAGAATGGAGGCTATGTATTAGTCTTTGAAGTATATATATCCTATTCCGCCTATCAATCTATGTTTAATCAGAAGGAACACTATATGATTTTACAAAAAAAGATTGTTTATTAAATATTACAGAAGTGAAAAAAGTGTACATAAATGAAAACAAGAGAATTAGGAGCTCTCATTTATATAACCCCAGATATAAATATATATATTCCCTATACTGCCAAGTCAAACAAGCTCAACGTTTTGCTTTCACTTCTTCAGGACCTATTTCCATTGACTGCAAGCAAAGGGATTCTGCATGGGAAAAAGAACAGTATCAAAAACTTCATCAGAAGGATGACAGATGCAGATAAATCACATATGATAAAATAAATCCCATAGATAGTATGGAGACAGAGTACATGGGGTACCAAACTGAGCCCTCTCATAAGCGGCATGCCATGTGCTACCCAGGCATGACCAGATCAGCGAGGCATTCACTAGATCAAAACCGACCAGAAAATACCTCTAATGTCCCAATCTAAGAAGGACAAAAATGTGATGAAAAGAAAAATATAATATATAATATATAACAAGTCCCCATATAAAGATACGGGGTAAAATATATTAACTACTTGCCGACTGCTGCACGCAGATATACATCAGCACAATGGCAGCGGTGGGCAAATGGGAGTATCTGTACGTCCTCTTTAAGGGCCAGGGATAGCAGGCGCCCGCGCACCACCACATACAGCGTGACCGTGCACGCGGGACCGGCGAACGTCTCACAGAGTCTCAGAATGGGGAAGTGCCTATATAAACAAGGCATTTCCCCGTTCTGGCTTTTGTCATGACAGAGATCACCACTCCATGTCATCAGGAGTGGTGATCGCTGTCATGTGATTTAAAGCCCATCCCCCACAGTTAGAATCACTCCCTAGGACACACTTAACCCCTTCATCGCCCCCTAATGGTTAACCCCTTCACTGCCAGTGTCATTTACACAGTAATCAGTGCATTTTTATAGCACTGATCGCTGTATAAATGACAATGGTCCCAAAATAGTGTCAAAAGTGTTCGACGTGTCCGTCATAATGTCGCAGTCCCGATAAAAATCGCAGATCGCCACCATTACTAATAAAAAAAATAAAATAAAAAATGCCATAAATCTATCCCCTATTTTGTAGATGCTATAACTTTTGCGCAAACCAGTGGTGGCCCCTCCATAGGGGGCGCCCGGGCGCCACCCCCCTGTAGTCAAAAAAAAAATGAAAAAAAACTTTTTTTTTAAAATGGCCCTTTAAGAAAAAAAAAAAATCCTTTAACCTTTAACATTGTGGCGCCGGACGCAGTGCACTATGGGAAGCGCCACGTCAATGCAATCACGAGATTGCAGACATGGTGCTTCATTTGCGGGCATTTAACCCGCCTTGGGGCGCAATACAGAACGCTGAGTAGCTTCCGCCCATAAAATCACTGTGATTCTATGGGCACGAGCATTGTTGTTGACGATCTCGAGGTCACTTCCGGGTTTTCTGAAACTGACGAAAGCCGGAAGTTACGTCGGCAGCTCCGTTCTTCGGCCGGAGTGGAGCTGCACTGCAGTAAGGTGAGGGAGAGTGCGCCTGCATTCTCTAAATAACTGTTACAAAATTCCGATTTCCGATACAGATCATAATGAAAAATGTGATAAATCATCTCCCCGTGCCCCCCTGACAAAGTGGAAATGGCTTAGTGACTGCCTGCATAAATTATTTTAGCAAAGCATTTAATTGACAGAAATGCGTATGAAACAAAAGTGGATGCACCAATGCCTCTCATTAATGTTCAGTAACACTAACATGGGGTTTAATACTTTATTCCATATTGTGTCAGTTTGTTCCATTTTAAGACATTTGAAAATGTCTTAAAATAGAACAGACTGACACAATATGGATAAAGTATTAAACCACATGTTAGTGTTACTGAACATTAATGAGAGGCTTTGGTGCATCCACTTTTGTTTCACACACATTTCTGTCAATTAAATCCAACGTAAATTCTCACCATAACATTGCAACTGATAACAACTGATTTCAAAAATATCTCATTGAAGAACAGTGATTCTGGGATATAATAATCTACGTCATCACATTTACATATCTTATATTACAGTAATTTTTAAAACTTCAACTTTTCACTGTTTTTTTTTTTTTTTTTTTGACCGCCACACGCCGATGTATCCCTGGTTTGGGGACAGATATCATTTTTATGGCAGCAGCTAGCTGCCATAACCCCGGTATCCCCGTGTTCAGCCGGTGGTCGGCTACAAGATAAAAGCAATCTCTGCGGTGGATTTGCCGCAAGATCACTTTTATCGGTGGCGGGAGAGGGCCCCCTCTCCCGCCGCAATCCGGTGCCCTCCGCCGCTTACCGGAGCTGTCGGCAGTGGTGGAGGCGATCGCACGTGTCCTTGCTAGGTATAGAGACGAGTGAGGAAGAAGATGGCCCCCACCCATCTCCATACCATAGCTGGACGGAAGCGACGTCAAAACGTCGCTTCTGCCCATACTTTTTATGTCATTTTTTCAAAATGACAAAAACTTATTTATTTATTTATTTTTTTTGCATTTAAGTCCAAATATGAGATGTGAGGACTTTTTGACCCCAGATCTCATATTCAAGAAGACCTGTCATGCTTTTTTCTATTACAAGGGATGTTTACATTCCTTGTAATAGGAATAAAGTGACACATTTTTTTTTTTTTTAAACAGTGTAAAAATAAAAAATAAAAGGTAAAATAAATAAGAAAAAAAAAAATTTTTAAACACGCCCCGTTCCACCAAGCTCGCGTGCAGAAACAAACGCATACATGAGTAGTGCCTGCATAGGAAAACGGTATTCAAACCACACGTGAGGTATTGCAGCAATCAGTAGAGTGAGAGCAATAATTCTAGCCCTAGACCTCCTCTGTAATGTAAAACATGCAACCGGTTGAATTTTTTAAATGTTGCCTATAGAGATTTTTAATGATAAAAGTTTGTCGCCATTCCACGAGCGGGCACAATTTTGAAGCATGACATGTTGGGTATCAATTTACTCGGCATAACATTATCTTTCACAACATAAAAAAAATGGGCTAACTTTACTGTTGTCTTATTTTTTAATTCAAAAAAGTGTATTTAAAAAAAAAAAAAGTGCGCTTGTAATACCGCTGCACAAATACGGTGTGACAGAAAGCATTGTAACGACCGCCATTTTATTCTCTGGGGTGTTAGAAAAAAATGTATAATGTTTGGGGGTTCTAAGTAATTTTATATAAAAAAAAAAAAAAAAACTGGTTTTAAATACTCATGAAGAGTCCGCAGCAGAATCGGATCGCATGGGTGTTCACACCATGCGATCCGATTCCTGTCCGACTTTGCAGATCGCACTGCGATATGCAAACTGATTTGGGGGTGTCATTAACTTTAACTGACACTCCCAGCAGTTCGCATAGGGCAGTGTGAACTGCCGCCAGGAGACATGCGATGCGGGAACCCATAGTAGATTCGCAGGGTTCCCACATCGCAGCAGTGTCCTTAAAGAAAATCTGTACCTGATGATATACAGAGCTTTTCCTTGTCAAAAGAAGTTTATTGAGTATACAATGTTATAAACATACATAAAGTAAGTTTACAAGGATCTATAAAGTAAGCTCATTGTTTTACAGTAGGGTTTATATAGGTAAATATCATGAAATTTCAAATATTAAACATTGGGTTCACGTAAACCTAAATTAAAGATATATATATATATAATTTCCTTAGTTACTTATGTAGGTATTTAAATGATTAATACCTATTATACATATTGTTTACAAGTAGAGTGTATATAGGTCAAATAAATTCTGATAATGAGCTTTAATCGTAAGGTGGAGAAAAGGAAAGAGAAAGAAGAAAAAGGGTTAAAAGGTAGAGGTATGGTCCACAAGGTTGTCCCGCTCGTCAGTTTATTATTCTTTTTAGTTCTCTTTGAAGCCTTAGAATGGGTGTCTCTGTAAGTCATTTAATCTGTTACCATGGCAACAGGACAGAGTCATTGAAGTTTGACAGGAACTGTTGTTTTATCCAAGGATGCCAAAGTTTTTCAAATTTTGGAATTTGATTTTGATCGATGGCTACCATCTTAGCATGGGACATTGTATTATTCATTCTGTGAATTGTTTCTGCTAGTACCAATGTAGGAGATTTCCATGCCTTGGCCACTGTTTGTTTTGCAGCCGTTATTAGTTGGATCATAAGTTTGAATTGAGAGAGTGTTAACCATTCCGGTTTTAGATTAAGTAAAGTTAAATATGGATCTGGTTGTATTATTTTTTTAAATATTTTAGATGCAATCACGAAGACTTCCTTCCAGAAGGTTTGGATTACTGGGCACATCCACCATATGTGTAAATATGTGCCTATTTCTGAGCATCCTCGAAAACAAAGAGCTGAGGTATTAGGTGAATATTTTGCCACTCTAGCGGGTACAAGGTACCAGCGAGTTAGGACTTTATAATTTGTCTCCAGTGCTAAGATGTTGGGTGAAGATGACTTAGATGTGAGCCATATGTTAGACCAGTCCGTGTCTTCTAAAGTTCGTCCCAGGTCCTCCTCCCACCTCTGAACGTAAGAGGGTCTATTAAGATTTGCTACTCCATATAATTGATTATAAAGTGATGAAATTGTACCTTTAGCAAATGGATCTTTTGTACAGATTGATTCAAAAATGGATAATTGGGATAATGGTGTATCCCCCTTTAGGAATGGTGTATAGAAATTTTTGATTTGGAGATATCTAAATATCTCAGAGTTTGGTAGATCATATTTTTCTCTAAGGGATGGGAATGAAAGGAATGATTTAGATGCTATGAAGTCATTTAGTGTCTGAATGCCTGATGTTGTCCAAGCTTTAAAAGAGTTTGGGTAGATCCATGCCAGATAAAAGGCCGGATTTCTGATAAAAGAGAGGAGAGGATTGTGTGGAGATTGTAACTGATATTTGGTTTTTAGTTTATCCCAGAGAGATAAGAAGTGTTTAGTTATGGGATTATGAATTTTAAAGCGGTCTTTAGGATCAAGCCATAATAAATTTGATATTAATAGAGGGTCATTTTCTGAAGCCTCTATAAATACCCATAATGGGGTTTCCTGTTTTGCATGGTATTTGGACAGACTGGCCAAATGTGCTGCTCTGTAGTAGTTAGTAAAATTAGGGTATCCCAGGCCTCCTTTATTTTTGGGAAGATGTAGTGTGTGTATAGGTATACGTGGTTTAGAAGAGCCCCATATAAACGAAGTTGCTCTTTTTTGTACTATTCTCAAAAAATAGGAAGGAATTGGAATAGGGAGGACTCTGAATAGATAAAGCAATTTGGGTAGAATAGTCATTTTGATTGCATTAATCTTCCCTATCCAGGATAAAGGAAGTTGCGACCATTGTTGTATTAGATTTGTGATCTGTCTTAATACAGGAGGATAATTGGTTGAGAATAAGTCAGAATGAGATGCTGTTAAATGAATTCCAAGATATGGGATTGATTTTTCTGCCCATGTGAATGGGAGTGCAGCCCTAGCCGGGATCAATTCCATGTTTGTGAGTGAAATATTAAGCACTAGGCATTTCTTAGGATTAATCATAAGGCCGGATAGGGCTGCAAATCCATCAAGAGCTGGTATTAAGTTAGGACCAGAGACCTGTGGTGATGATAGAAAAAGTAATATATCGTCTGCAAATATACATAATTTGTGTGTAATACCTCCTACTTCAATGCCAGTTATAGTTTGGTTTGTTCTGATTAGGGATGAGCCGAACACCCCCCGGTTCGGTTCGCACCAGAACCCGCGAACGGACCGAAAGTTCGCACGAACGTTAGAACCCCATTGACGTCTATGGGACTCGAACGTTCGAAATCAAAAGTGCTCATTTTAAAGGCTAATTTGCATGGTATTGTCCTAAAAAGGGTTTGGGGACCCGGGTCCTACCCCAGGGGACATGTATCAATGCAAAAAAAACTTTTAAAAACGGCCGTTTTTTCGGGAGCAGTGATTTTAATGATGCTTAAAGTAAAAAAAAAAAAGTGAAATATTCCTTTAAATATCGTACCTGGGGGGTGTCTATAGTATGCCTGTAAAGTGACGCGTGTTTCCCATGTTTAGAACAGTCCCTGCACCAAATGTCATTTTTAAAGGAAAAAATCTCATTTAAAACTGCTTGCGGGTTTAATGTCATGTCGGGTCATGGCAATATGGATGAAAATCAGTGAGACAAACGGCATGGGTACCCCCCAGTCCATTACCAGTCCCTTTGGGTCTTGTATGGATATTAAGGGGAACCCCGCACCCAAATTAAAATAAGGAAAGGTGTGGGGCCACCAGGCCCTATATACTCTGAACAGCAGTATACAGGCGGTGCAAACAAGACAGGGACTGTAGGTTTGTTGTTAAGTAGAATCTGTTTGTAATTTTGAACATTTTTAACGTGTTTAGCTCCAGCCAAAAAATCTTTTCTAAGCTTTTTGGAAAACATAGGGAAGGGTTATCACCCCTGTGACATTTGTTTTGCTGTCTTTCCTCCTCTTCAGAAGATTTCACCTCACTTTTTTGTCCCAATGAAAAATGTTTTTTGAAAATTTGGGTTTTTTTGTGGAACAAGGATTGGAAAGCATCAGTGGAAAGGAGAACTTGTTTTCCCATATTAACTCTTACAGGAGAGAATTTCCCTTCCTAGGGGTAGATTTCATCTCACTTCCTGTTGTCTCCTTCCGTTTACAAGTAGGAGTCGTTTGTAAGTTAGATGTTTGAAAGTAGGGTCCTGCCCTATATACTCAGCAGAAATTTGGGCCTTAGGTGTTGCTGTGGCCACAACACTGTAAGCCCTCACAGGGCCCTGCTGTGAAATATTAGATCAAGAATTGTAATTACATGCCCCTGTTGAACAGGAGCTGAAAAATTAGGCCTTAGGCACTGGTGCTGGTGCCACAACACTGCAACCCCTCACAGACACTCTAGTTGGAACGCAGGAACGAGCCCTGCTGCAAATTATTGCTTCAAAAATTGTAATTACACGCCCCTGTTAGACAGGGGCAGAAAAATTGGGCCTTAGGCACTGGTGCTGGTGCCACAACACTGCAACCCCTCACAGACACTCTAGTTGGAACGCAGGAACGAGCCCTGCTGCAAAGTATTGCATCAAAAATTGTAATTACACGCCCCTGTTAGACGGGGCAGAAAAATTGGGCCCTAGGCACTGGTGCTGGTGCCACAACACTGCAACCCCTCACAGACACTCTAGTTGGAATGCAGGAACGAGCCCTGCTGCAAAGTATTACATCAAAAATTGTAATTACACGCCCCTGTTAAACAGGGGCTGAAAAATTGTGCCTTAGGCACTGGTGGTGGCGCCCAGAACCAAAAATGTTCTTACAAGCTATCAGCGTGATGATTGAGGAGGAAGAGGATAATTACTCAGGGATAGTCACTCAGCATCAGCATAGGCAGTCTTTGAAGGGATCTGAGATTTCAAAAAAAATTATTCGGTTACATCAGCATCAGGTGCTTGGTAGCTGGTGGTGATCCAAGACTCATTCATTTTTATGAAGGTCAGCCGATCGACCGAGTCGGTGGACAGACGCACCCTGTGATCGGTTACCACGCCTCCAGCAGCACTGAATGTGCGTTCCGAAAGAACGCTGGATGCAGGACAGGCCAGTAGCTCAATTGCATACTGTGCAAGCTCTGGCCAGTGATCCATCCTCAAGACCCAGTAACCCAGAGGATTTTCGGTGGGAAAGGTGTCCAAGTCTGATCTTGCCCCTAGGTATTCCTGCACCATGTAAAACAGACGCTGGCGATGGTTGCTGGAACCGATCATACCTTGGGGCTGCGGACCAAAAAGCTGTCTGAACGCATCGGTCAGACAGCCACCTTCTCCACCGCTCCTTCTTTGACTGACCGAAGCCTCAGCAACACGTTGTCCAGAAACAGGAGTTTGTAACCTCCCAGTCTCTGGGAACGCGTTGCACAGACCTTTCTGCAAGGCCTCCCGAAGATGTTTCATCCTCTGCTCCCTCTGCGATGGCAAGATAAGGTCCGCAACCTTACCCTTGTAACGTGGATCAAGGAGGGTTGCCAGCCAGTATTGGTCCTTCTCCTTGATACCACGAATACGAGGATCCTTACGCAGGCTTTGCAGGATCAGGGAGGCCATGCAGCGTAGGTTTGCTGAGGCATTCGGTCCGGAGTCCTCTGGGTCACTAAGAACGACATGGTCCGCAGCCACCTCCTCCCAGCCACGTACAAGTCCATGTGTTTCTTGGGACTGATCCCTTAAAGACTGCTGCTGATGCTGAGTGCCAGGCTCCACCTCCATACTGACACAATCTTCCTCCTCCTCCTCTTCCTCCTCGTCCTCTTCCTGTGTGATCGGCGGGCATGCAGGAACACTGTCTGGATAAAGGGGGCCTTGAGAGCTAAGGAAGTCCTCCTCTTCCTGCCTCTGTTCTGCCTCAAGTGCCCTGTCCATTATTCCACGCAGCGTGTGCTCCAACAGGTGGACAAGGGGGACAGTGTCACTGATGCATGCACTGTCACTGCTCACCATCCTCGTGGCCTCCTCGAATGGTGACAGGACAGTGCATGCATCCCTGATCATGGCCCACTGGCGTGGGGAAAAAAAACCAAGCTCCCCTGACCCTGTCCTGGTGCCATAGTCGCACAGGTACTCATTGATGGCCCTCTGCTGCGTGTGCAGCCGCTGCAGCATGGCCAACGTTGAGTTCCACCTGGTGGGCATGTCACAGATTAGGCGGTTCTTGGGCAGGTTAAACTCCTTTTGGAGGTCCGTCAGCCGAGCACTGGCATTATATGACCGGCGGAAATGCACACAGACTTTCCTGGCCTGCCTCAGGACATCCTGTAAGCCCGGGTACCTGCCCAAGAACCGCTGCACCACCAAGTTAAGGACGTGAGCCAAACAGGGCACATGGGTCATTTGTCCCTGTCGGAGGGCAGAGAGGAGGTTGGTGCCATTGTCGCAAACCACCATTCCTGCCTTAAGTTGGCGTGGCGTCAACCACCTCTGAACCTGCCCCTGCAGAGCTGACAGAACCTCTGCCCCAGTGTGGCTCCTGTCCCCCAAGCACACCAGCTCAAGCACCGCATGGCATCTTTTGGCCTGCGTACTTGCGTAGCCCCTTGAACGCCTACGGAGCACCGCTGGTTCCGAGGAAGAGGCCATGGAGGAAGAAGAAGAGGAGGGGGTGGAGGAGAGAGGTGTGTCACAATCAGCATTTTGGAGGCGTGGTGGCGGAACAACCTCCAACACTACTGCACCTTGTCCTGCATCCTTCCCAGCTGCCAGCAGAGTCACCCAATGCGCCGTGAAACTTAGGTAACGTCCCTGTCCATGCCTGCTGGACCATGAGTCAGCGGTAATATGCACCTTACCGCTGACCGCCCTGTCCAGCGAGGCATGGACATTGCCTTCCACATGCCGGTAGAGAGCCGGAATCGCCTTCCGTGAGAAAAAGTGGCGTTTGGGTACCTGCCACTGAGGAACCGCACATTCCACAAACTCACGGAAGGGGGCAGAGTCTACCAACTGAAAAGGCAGCAGTTGAAGTGCTAGCAATTTTGCCAAGCTAGCATTCAACCGCTGGGCATGTGGATGGCTGGGAGCAAACTTCTTTCGGCGGTGCAGCAGCTGGGGCAGGGAAATTTGCCTGGTACAATCTGACGTCGGTGTACCAAAAGCAGATTGCCCACAAGTACTTGGTTGTGACACACCTAATTCTACACCTTCATTCCTCTCACTGCAGGTCTCAGAGAGGACTGAAGGTCTAGTGGGGTTGGAAATCTCAGCTGATGAGGAGCAAGGAGAGATCCTCTTTGTTCTTTGGTGTGGGTCTTTTAGATACGCTTGCCAACGAACTGCATGGCAGGTCAACATATGTCTGGTCAAGCATGTGGTACCCAAGCGGGAGATATTTTGGCCACGCGAGATACGCTTGAGACATATGTTGCAAATAGCAGTGGTGCGATCTGATGCACTCGTCTCAAAAAAGGCCCACACCAAAGAACTTTTTGAATAACGCGCAGAGACTGCAGCGCCCTGCACATGTGGAGCTTTGGGGTGTGATGCAGTCAATGTGCTGCCCTTAGGCTGGCCCCTGGAGGGCATCCTGCCTCGTTGGTGATGTGCTGCCGCCTCCTCCTCCTCCTCCTCCTCCTCCTCCTCTCTCCTATCAGGCACCCACGTTGAGTCAGTGACCTCATCATCCCCTCCCTCCTCATCACTGGAGCAAACCTGGCAGTATGCTGCAGCAGGGGGAGCATGACTGCCAGATTGCTGTCCTTCTTGGGCACCCCCTCTGTCCGCGCTCATGTTACTGCCTTCATCGAGCTCAGTATCGTCATCAGAGCCTTCCAAACGCTGGGCATCCTCCTGGAGCATGTACCCAACACTGTGGTCAAACAGTTCGAGGGAATCCTCATGAGGACATGGTGGAGCTAGGGAAGGAGTCACTGATGACATTGAGCTGAGGGAAGAGGCCGCTGCTTTGCCAGACAAAGCACCCTGGGCATGGGTGAGAGAGGATGAGGAGGATGAGGACGGCTTGGTCATCCACTCGACCAAGTCTTCCGCATGTTGCGGCTCAACATGGCCAGCTGCCGAAAAAAAGGCCAAGCGTGTCCCATGGCCACGTGCTGATGAGGATGCACCGTCTCCACGACCAGCACTAGACACAGAGCCTGCTTGCCCTCTCTTATTGGCTTGTGACTGTCTGCCTCTCCTTCTTGGCCTTCCAGACATACTAATGGCCTGTAGCTGCACTAAGCTGGGATAGAACACCTGTAATTTTCTTCAAGTAGCTTTATATACTGTAACCAGACAAGCCTGCCTGTCAGTAGGAAGATAACAGGAACGGATCTAGCTGAACACTGTGAGCAGGACGCACTGTACTAAATGTAAATAGTCTAGCTGCCTGACCGTGGTACTAATAGGATCAAATAGAACACCTGTAATTTTCTTCAGGTAGCTTTATATACTGTAACCAGACAAGCCTGCCTGTCAGTAGGAAGATAACAGGAACGGATCTAGCTGTACACTGTGAGCAGGACGCACTGTACTAAATGTAAATAGTCTAGCTGCCTGACCGTGGTACTAATAGGATCAAATAGAACACCTGTAATTTTCTTCAGGTAGCTTTATATACTGTAACCAGACAAGCCTGCCTGTCAGTAGGAAGATAACAGGAACGGATCTAGCTGTACACTGTGAGCAGGACGCACTGTACTAAATGTAAATAGTCTAGCTGCCTGACCGTGGTACTAATAGGATCAAATAGAACACCTGTAATTTTCTTCAGGTAGCTTTATATACTGTAACCAGACAAGCCTGCCTGTCAGTAGGAAGATAACAGGAACGGATCTAGCTGTACACTGTGAGCAGGACGCACTGTACTAAATGTAAATAGTCTAGCTGCCTGACCTTGGTACTAATAGGATCAAATAGAACACCTGTAATTTTCTTCAGGTAGCTTTATATACTGTAACCAGACAAGCCTGCCTGTCAGTAGGAAGATAACAGGAACGGATCTAGCTGAACACTGTGAGCAGGACGCACTGTACTAAATGTAAATAGTCTAGCTGCCTGACCGTGGTACTAATAGGATCAAATAGAACACCTGTAATTTTCTTCAGGTAGCTTTATATACTGTAACCAGACAAGCCTGCCGGTCAGTAGGAATTTAACAGGAACGGATCTAGCTGAACACTGTGAGCAGGACGCACTGCACTAAATGTAAATAGCAGGAACGGATCTAGCTGAACACTGTGAGCAGGACGCACTGCACTAAATGTAAATAGTCTAGAAGATAACAGGAACGGATCTAGCTGAACACTGTGAGCAGGACGCACTGCACTAAATGTAAATAGTCTAGAAGATAACAGGAACGGATCTAGCTGAACACTGTGAGCAGGACGCACTGCACTAAATGTAAATAGCAGGAACGGCTCTAGCTGAACACTGTGCGCAGGACGCACTGCACTAAATGTAAATAGCAGGAACGGATCTAGCTGAACACTGTGAGCAGGACGCACTGCACTAAATGTAAATAGCAGGAACGGATCTAGCTGAACACTGTGAGCAGGACGCACTGCACTAAATGTAAATAGTCTAGAAGATAACAGGAACGGATCTAGCTGAACACTGTGAGCAGGACGCACTGCACTAAATGTAAATAGTCTAGAAGATAACAGGAACGGATCTAGCTGAACACTGTGAGCAGGACGCACTGCACTAAATGTAAATAGCAGGAACGGCTCTAGCTGAACACTGTGCGCAGGACGCACTGCACTAAATGTAAATAGCAGGAACGGATCTAGCTGAACACTGTGAGCAGGACGCACTGCACTAAATGTAAATAGCAGGAACGGATCTAGCTGAACACTGTGAGCAGGACGCACTGCACTAAATGTAAATAGCAGGAACGGATCTAGCTGAACACTGTGAGCAGGACGCACTGCACTAAATGTAAATAGCAGGAACGGATCTAGCTGAACACTGTGAGCAGGACGCACTGCACTAAATGTAAATTGCAGGAACGGATCTAGCTGAACACTGTGAGCAGGACGCACTGCACTAAATGTAAATAGTCTAGAAGATAACAGGAACGGATCTAGCTGAACACTGTGAGCAGGACGCACTGCACTAAATGTAAATAGCAGGAACGGATCTAGCTGAACACTGTGAGCAGGACGCACTGCATTAAATGTAAATAGTCTAGATAGAAGATAACAGGAACGGATCTAGCTAAACTGAATACAGTGTATATATATATATGCAACACCTGGGATGCATATATATACACAATACACTGTAAGTGCAGCTAACTGACTGACTGTTCTGCCTAATCTATCTAACTCAAATCAAATGACACTGTCTCTCTCTCTCTCTATCTCTCAGCACACCGGAACACACACTACACAGGGCCGCCGTGCAGGCGGCCTTATATAGTGTGGGGTGTGTACTAAATCCCCTGAGCCATAATTGGCCAAAGCCACCCTGGCTTTGGCCAATTACAGCTCTCTCTACTGACAGCGCTGTGATTGGCCAAGCATGCGGGTCATAGTGCATGCTTGGCCAATCATCAGCCAGCAATGCACTGCGATGCCGCAGTGAATTATGGGCCGTGACGCGCCACACGAATTTAGCGCGAACGGCCCATAACGTTCGCAATTCGGCGAACGATCGAACAGCCGATGTTCGAGTCGAACATGGGTTCGACTCGAACACGAAGCTCATCCCTAGTTCTGATGTATTGGGCCATGGGTTCGAGTATAAGGGCAAATAATAAGGGAGATAATGGGCAACCCTGTCGGGTATTTCGATATTAAAGGCTTCAGATTTGTATCCAGCATATTTTATATAGGCTTTGGGTTTATTATATAATGCTTTGATCCATGTTAAAAAGTGGGGTCCAAAACCCCATTTTTGTAATGAATATTGCATATATTGCCAGGATACTGTGTCAAATGCCCTCTTAATATCGAGAGATAAAAAACATAAAGGGATTTTCCATTTTTTAGCAATATGTGCCAATAACACTGCCCTGCGTATATTATCGCCTGCCTGTCTATTTGGCATGAAGCCTACTTGATCTCTATGTATTAATTTTCCTATAATGCTATTGAGGCGTTTTGCTATTATTTTTGCTAATAATTTAATATCGAGGTTTAACAGAGAGATAGGCCGATAATTCACACAGGAAGTATCATCAGAAAGGGGTTTTGGGATCATACAAACAATTGCCATTAGTGTTTCTTGCCGAAAAGAATGTCCATCTAGAAGTTTGTTAAAAGTTTCAGTGAGAATGGGAGAGAGTATTTCTGAGAATGTTTTTTAGTATAAAGCCGAGTAGCCGTCTGGGCCTGGTCTTTTGTTAAGCTTTAGGTTTTTTATGGCGTTAGCAACTTCATCTATAGTTATAGGCTCATCCAAACTGCTTTTTTGATTCTGAGATAACTCAGGTAAGGTTATTTTTGAGAAGAAGGATTCAGCCTCTGTAGGATTAAATTCATTGTTTGTCTTGTATAAAGTTGCGAGATGTGAGTGAAATTTATGGACTATTTTAACTGGATTACAAGTGTAAACATTTTTTTGATAATTTCAAACGTATTGGTTTGAAAGATTTGTTAGTTGAATTTAATGCCCGAGCCAAATATGTACCTGGTTTGTTTGTATTCATGTAGAAATTGTGTTTGGAGCGTTTGAGGGATTTATCAACTGACTCAGTGAGAAATAGATCGTATTCCAATCTAGATTTTTCCAGGTGAGATTTTGTACTCTGAGATGGATTATCTTGAAATGATATGTAGGCTGCATTAAAATTGAGTTCTAGTTTTTTTGCTAGATTTTTGCGTTCCCGTTTAAATAGTGCCATTTGTCTTTGTATTGTACCACGCAAGACAGGCTTATGAGCTTCCCACAGTGTTATTGGGGAGATGTCTGTTGTATTATTAATTGATATGTATTCCTTTAAAGCTTGTTCAATGGCCATCTGATGTAGTGGGTGTTTGAGCATTATGTCCGGTAAGTACCACGTTGGGTCATGCGCTTTTGGTATGGCTGAGGCTATAGTAGTGTATACTGCATTATGGTCAGACCACGGAATCGGAATTATATCTGATGCAATAATTTCTGGTATCATTCCTATTGTTAGAAAAATATGATCTATTCTGGTGAAGGTTTGATGAGGGTGCGAGAAATAAGTGAATTTCTTTTTCATTGGGTTACTTTCTCTCCATGAATCTACCAGATTGTATTTGGAAAGAAGTTGAGAAAAAGGTAATCTAGAGGTTATTTTGGATGGTGTAAAAGGTGATTTATCTAGAAATGGGAGGAGGACCTGGTTCGAATCCCCGCACATTATCACTGTTCCTATTTTGTGTGTATTAATCTCTTGTAATATATGTGAGAGGAATGGTGTAGGTTGTTTGTTAGGAGCGTAGTAGAAAATCACCGTGATTGCTGTATCCATTATATAACCCATGAGTATCAGGTATCTACCTTCTGGGTCTTTAATTTCTGATGATAAGGTGAATGGTGTGGATCGGTGAAATGCAATTAGAGTTCCCCTTTGCTTGGTACAGGCAGAAGCCGTGTAAATTTGTTGATAAAAAAGAGAAATATATTTTGGAGTAGAATCTTTGGTGAAGTGTGTTTCTTGGAGGCATACTATGTGAGCCTTCTTGTTATGGAAAGTACGGAAGGCTTTGGTCCTTTTTTGAGGGACATTTATTCCCTGAACATTCAGGGAAAGTATATTCAGTGGTGCCATGGCAATAGATCAAATAGTTTTGACTTACTTTTTGTTCTGCAGAGCTGACTGCGCAGATCAACCTGTGTGGACTGAAGAGATGAATAGATAGAAAAGAAACCAGTGAATTTTGGAGTAAAGAGTAAACAAAAAACATACGAGATTAGATGATACATTGTATAAATTATTTTTTGCAAGTAATCACAATTTACCCGTGAAAGAGAAGTGCTATGTCAAAAGACATCAAAATGATGTTTCATTAATTGGAGTGCAGAATATAGTTTTTGTTGAAATTATTTATTCCAGGGTGGTTGTATACGGTTAGTCTTGCCCTAGGCTAAATAATTCAGTTAGAAAGGTACTGTTAATAACTTTGGTATTGATGAAGATAGTTTGAATTATTTTGGGATTTTAACCCTTTTAGAGTAAACAATTACATATTTTATTAATATGTAACTGTTTAGATATGTTAACTCATAAAATTGAGGTTGTATTGCTTCAGATTAGAATAAACAAAAACATAGTTCTAGGAACTAGTTAGGTAATAATATATTTGTTTTAAGAAAAGAAAGAAAAAGCTTCCATTACTTCTGGATTATTGAACATATTTGTCCTAAAAAGTAATAAATCTATTGTTATTACCTGATAATATATAACTGAACAAGAATTTCCTTATTTCACTTATATATTCAAAGGCTATATGAATCAGAAGTAATAAGAAATATAACTGGAATGTAACATGATCCCACACAGTGTGTGACTATCAGAATGCAGTTACATTCAGTTATAAATACAGGTTTTTTATAGAGAACCATCTCTTAGTATAATAAATGAAGAGATATCAGGAATTAGGATGTCAGTCCATTGAATTCTTGGTCCATGGATGATGTGGCATAATGGCCTCTTTTGTGAGAATGATGATTCCCATTTTGTTCTGAAATTTTCTGGGTGCTGCCTGAAGGTGAAGATGATGCCATTCTTCTGCGTGTGGGAGTGTTGCTGCTTGTGGGTTCTGTCAGATTTAATTTTAAAAGGGTTTGTTGTAGTTCATCTGCTGATCTGCTTCTGTAAATTGTACCTTGGTAGTTAAATCTGACTGAAAAGGGGAAGCCCCATTGATACATAATGTTGTGGCGTTGCAGTTCCATTAGTTGGGGTTTCATGGATCATCTTTTAGTAATAGTAAATTGGGATAGGTCAGCAAAAATTTGATAATTGTGTCCTTGAAAATTACGTTCCTTTTTTTCTCTTGCAGCAATTAGTATTTGTTCTTTCGTTCTGTAATAATGAAATTTTGTGATTATATCACGTGGGGGTCCATCTTTCTTTTTGGCTGTGAGGGCTCTGTGTACTCTGTCCAGTTCTAAACGTTCAATAGGGATATCTGGCTTTAGTTCTTGTAATAGAGCAGTAATAGTAGATTGCAGGTCTGTCACAGTTTCAGGTATTCCCCTTATGCGCAAGTTTGAACGTCTGGCTCTATTTTCGTAATCTTCGAGCTTAGTTTGAAGTATTAAATTCTCTTTTTTTAATTGTTCCAATTCTGTTATATTTTCTTGGGTTGTAATTTCAATTTCATCCATTTTTATTTCTAAGGCTGCGGTGCGATTTCCCAGCTCTCTTATTTCTTTGGTTAGGCTTTTTGTTATTTGGTCTGAGGTTTGTTTTAAAGCCTTATGAAGCATCTTTTCAAATTGTAATAATATTACTGGGGATACTGAGGAGGCTTGTGGAGAAGTTTGTGAGAGGATTTGTTCTGTATCTGACTCAAATGGAGAGTCTTGCTGTGACATTTTCTGTCTGTGAGAGCGCCCTGATGCTGTATCTTGTGAGGTGACTGGAGCTGCTTCAGCTGCAGTGAGTGCCTGTGAGCTCTTTGTGAGGTGATTTTTATTTCTGCCACGGTTTCCTCCCAGTACCATATTTCCTGCCCAAACTTTCACAGTTTGTTCCCTGGGGCAAAAAGGTTCAAATGGATACCTTTTGAGCCTGCAGGCTCCGCTTTGTCCTTCTCTTCTCTCCTCAGCGGTGTGGAGCTCTAACAATGCATGTCTGCTCAGCTAGGCTCCGCCTCCTGCCCCCCTAAACATTTTTTTCAAGACAATATTTACAAGAGAAAGCCTTATTTGTACTGAAAAAAAAAAGAAAAACAATGTATGTATTAATTTGTTATCTTAAAGAGGATCTTCAGCCTGTTTGCAAAAAAACACATACTGTAGCTGTTGATTTTTTAATTAAAGAACACAAAAGTTGCTCTGCTCTGGTCCACAAGAAGTATAGAAATGTGAGAACTAAACTGGTTATACAGTGTTCAGTTATGTGTATTTACTTATATAAGTAGATCATTTGAGGTATTCATAATGTAATGTATAAATAACGACATTATTTCTTATTTTTCCTGAAAGCTTAAATGTTGCTGCCTATGTTTTGTTGGGGAGATCCCCCTAAGCTTCTAAAGGGGACATACCTTTTTAAACATGTTGTCACTAGAATAGTTGTCCCCATTAGAAAATGTCCTCTCTATTTAAGTTCTTGTGACATCCTTAAAGTGGTTGTAAACCTCATACATGAAATATGAACAAAGCATATCCCTCTATACTGTGTACTGGTCTCATTTAAGAACACAAAGTGTTATTTCTGTCTGCTGCTTCATTCCCCTGACATCTGAATGAGTCACTTTTGACACATTTCCTTCCCTCCAATTAGCCCTCAAAGCTCTCCTCACTGAGCTCTTCATAATGTAAATTCAGCTCTCAACCCCTTTTTCTGACAGCTCAGACAAGCTTAATATATTCTGGACCTTGAACAGATGTAGAGAAGAGAAGACTGCAGATAAACAGGTATAATTATGTAGGAGGATTTGTTTCATCTGTTTATCACCTGAGGCCACTCACTTCACCAGATATATGAAAGGGTTTACAACCACTTTAACCCTGAGCTCACATCTATGCAGATGCAGGTGATGTGTTTTCTGGCAATGCACTTGGTGTTTTTAATCCCACATTTTTTATGCGTTTTTGCATGCAGCTTTTATGCGTTTTGCATTTTTTTTTCTCTTTAACAAACCATGAACAGCTGGTTGTTAAGGAGCAAGCCGGGAAGCCAGACCTCATGTCCTTAATAACCGATGAGTCATCAGCTGTCAGTGGGGTTCTCCGCTGGCAACTGAATTGGTGGCAAAAAAAACGGCATGGGGTCCCCCCAAAATCCATACCAGACCTTTATCCAAGCATACAGCTGGCAGGTCAGGAAAGGGAGGGGAAGAGCGAGCGCCCATAAGGGCTGTCAGATGGTGGAGCAGGCAGACGGCGGGAGCCTTCGGCGTGAGTGGAGCTTTTTTTTTTCCTTCTTTTTTTCAGGTCGACAGTGGTGACGAGCATCGTAATTGACAAAGGATCTACACTGGGGGGACATTTTTTTTTACTTGTTAATAAAGGACTTGTCAAAAACTCATGTTGTGTCTTTACTCACTTTTTATTTCAATAGTTTTTATTGAGTTTTGTCAAGAAAGACAAACAAGAGGCATTGATTGTCATACATTATGATATGTTGACAAGGATCATCTAGTGTATTTACATGACAGGTTAGGAAAAAAAAAATCTAGCATAAATGAATGAACCATAAACAGCGGAAATACTACTAAGTTCTGTCGACAAATATGATGATTGGTATTGTCCTTGCTCCTGGACACCACATTGGGGACAAACTGTGCCCTAGGGGAGTGGACAACACCATCTACTGTAGTTCTCCTTTAACCAATTTTTATTTCATACATTACATAACACAACAGTGTTGTGATATTTCCAGTCTTTCTAAGATGTTTCTAAGCAGGGAGTAGTTCAGATGGGGCTATAATACATTTGAGTATACCAATCTATTCAGAGCGTTCACTGTTTATTTGCACGCTGCATGTGGCCTTCAGATGTTGCAAACATATGTTCATATGGGCTGTGGATGTGCATTAAGTTGATCGCTCCACTCAAGGGTATGTGGTCTGGGGATCTCCAGTGGTGGACTAAGGCAAGTTTAGCAGCTAGGAGGATATGTACTATTGTGTAAAGGAGGTTATGAGGATAGTCATCAATTCCAATATTGAGGAGTGCTAGCTCTGGTGATGGAGGAAGTAAGGTGTTAGTGACATCAGATATTAGCTGTAAGTTAGCCTTCCAGAATGTTGCAATCTTTTTGAATACCCATAGTAGGTGGAATAGCTTTCCTGGCATTCCACAATCTCTCCAGCACAGGGGTGATGTGGAAGGTTCAAAGGTGTGGATTTGTGATGGGGTGATGTACCATCTTAGGTTGTATTTGAACATGAGATCCCACAAATTGGAAGATTTTGTAAGTCGAAGACAGGCTGAAATGGCTGCTTCCCATTGTAGGTTACTAAAAGTGATTCTTATGTCTTTCTCCCATTTGATCATGGGGGGCAAATTTTGAAGGTTACTTTGTCTTGTAGGAGGTTATAGAAGAGAGTGATCCCTTTGGTAGTCTGGGCGTTGGATGTAAGGTATGTGTATACTTTTTTGTGCACAGATTAGTGGAGGAGGGGGTTGCGTATTAGGCAATGGGTTATTTGGATGTATTTGAAGTATTCTTTGTTGGATAGGGAGAAGGATTTTTGTAGTAAAGGAAACAGGGTAAGGAGATCATCTGTGCAGAGATCAGATATTAGCAATATGCCTTTTTCTTCCCATGTCTTCAGGGATAGGTAAGGGATTATCAGTGAAAGAGTGGTTATTGGTAAAGAGATTTTGCTGGGATTGGACCTTGTCGGGGTGTTTGATATAAAATATTCAAATGCTTTTTTGGTGGCAAGAATTGTAGGGGAGAGGATTGTGTTTTTCTGTTTAAGATTGGGGTGCTCAGGAGCCAATTTTTCAAGCAGTGCCCCGAAACCTGTATGGATTCGATATTACTCCATAGACAGGATGGGTTGAGATTAAACCACAATTTTAGTTGCGCTAGAATGGAGGCTATGTATTAGTCTTTGAAGTATATATATCCTATTCCGCCTATCAATCTATGTTTAATCAGAAGGAACACTATATGATTTTACAAAAAAAGATTGTTTATTAAATATTACAGAAGTGAAAAAAGTGTACATAAATGAAAACAAGAGAATTAGGAGCTCTCATTTATATAACCCCAGATATAAATATATATATTCCCTATACTGCCAAGTCAAACAAGCTCAACGTTTTGCTTTCACTTCTTCAGGACCTATTTCCATTGACTGCAAGCAAAGGGATTCTGCATGGGAAAAAGAACAGTATCAAAAACTTCATCAGAAGGATGACAGATGCAGATAAATCACATATGATAAAATAAATCCCATAGATAGTATGGAGACAGAGTACATGGGGTACCAAACTGAGCCCTCTCATAAGCGGCATGCCATGTGCTACCCAGGCATGACCAGATCAGCGAGGCATTCACTAGATCAAAACCGACCAGAAAATACCTCTAATGTCCCAATCTAAGAAGGACAAAAATGTGATGAAAAGAAAAATATAATATATAATATATAACAAGTCCCCATATAAAGATACGGGGTAAAATATATTAACTACTTGCCGACTGCTGCACGCAGATATACATCAGCACAATGGCAGCGGTGGGCAAATGGGAGTATCTGTACGTCCTCTTTAAGGGCCAGGGATAGCAGGCGCCCGCGCACCACCACATACAGCGTGACCGTGCACGCGGGACCGGCGAACGTCTCACAGAGTCTCAGAATGGGGAAGTGCCTATATAAACAAGGCATTTCCCCGTTCTGGCTTTTGTCATGACAGAGATCACCACTCCATGTCATCAGGAGTGGTGATCGCTGTCATGTGATTTAAAGCCCATCCCCCACAGTTAGAATCACTCCCTAGGACACACTTAACCCCTTTATCGCCCCCTAATGGTTAACCCCTTCACTGCCAGTGTCATTTACACAGTAATCAGTGCATTTTTATAGCACTGATCGCTGTATAAATGACAATGGTCCCAAAATAGTGTCAAAAGTGTTCGACGTGTCCGTCATAATGTCGCAGTCCCGATAAAAATCGCAGATCGCCACCATTACTAATAAAAAAAATAAAATAAAAAATGCCATAAATCTATCCCCTATTTTGTAGATGCTATAACTTTTGCGCAAACCAGTGGTGGCCCCTCCATAGGGGGCGCCCGGGCGCCACCCCCCTGTAGTCAAAAAAAAAATGAAAAAAAACTTTTTTTTTAAAATGGCCCTTTAAGAAAAAAAAAAAATCCTTTAACCTTTAACATTGTGGCGCCGGACGCAGTGCACTATGGGAAGCGCCACGTCAATGCAATCACGAGATTGCAGACATGGTGCTTCATTTGCGGGCATTTAACCCGCCTTGGGGCGCAATACAGAACGCTGAGTAGCTTCCGCCCATAAAATCATTGTGATTCTATGGGCACGAGCATTGTTGTTGACGATCTCGAGGTCACTTCCGGGTTTTCTGAAACTGACGAAAGCCGGAAGTTACGTCGGCAGCTCCGTTCTTCGGCCGGAGTGGAGCTGCACTGCAGTAAGGTGAGGGAGAGTGCGCCTGCATTCTCTAAATAACTGTTACAAAATTCCGATTTCCGATACAGATCATAATGAAAAATGTGATAAATCATCTCCCCGTGCCCCCCTGACAAAGTGGAAATGGCTTAGTGACTGCCTGCATAAATTATTTTAGCAAAGCATTTAATTGACAGAAATGCGTATGAAACAAAAGTGGATGCACCAATGCCTCTCATTAATGTTCAGTAACACTAACATGGGGTTTAATACTTTATTCCATATTGTGTCAGTTTGTTCCATTTTAAGACATTTGAAAATGTCTTAAAATAGAACAGACTGACACAATATGGATAAAGTATTAAACCACATGTTAGTGTTACTGAACATTAATGAGAGGCTTTGGTGCATCCACTTTTGTTTCACACACATTTCTGTCAATTAAATCCAACGTAAATTCTCACCATAACATTGCAACTGATAACAACTGATTTCAAAAATATCTCATTGAAGAACAGTGATTCTGGGATATAATAATCTACGTCATCACATTTACATATCTTATATTACAGTAATTTTTAAAACTTCAACTTTTCACTGTTTTTTTTTTTTTTTTTTGACCGCCACACGCCGATGTATCCCTGGTTTGGGGACAGATATCATTTTTATGGCATCAGCTAGCTGCCATAACCCCGGTATCCCCGTGTTCAGCCGGTGGTCGGCTACAAGATAAAAGCAATCTCTGCGGTGGATTTGCCGCAAGATCACTTTTATCGGTGGCGGGAGAGGGCCCCCTCTCCCGCCGCAATCCGGTGCCCTCCGCCGCTTACCGGAGCTGTCGGCAGTGGTGGAGGCGATCGCACGTGTCCTTGCTAGGTATAGAGACGAGTGAGGAAGAAGATGGCCCCCACCCATCTCCATACCATAGCTGGACGGAAGCGACGTCAAAACGTCGCTTCTGCCCATACTTTTTAAAGGCACATTTTTTTTATGTCATTTTTTCAAAATGACAAAAACTTATTTATTTATTTATTTTTTTTGCATTTAAGTCCAAATATGAGATGTGAGGACTTTTTGACCCCAGATCTCATATTCAAGAAGACCTGTCATGCTTTTTTCTATTACAAGGGATGTTTACATTCCTTGTAATAGGAATAAAGTGACACATTTTTTTTTTTTTTTAAACAGTGTAAAAATAAAAAATAAAAGGTAAAATAAATAAGAAAAAAAAAATTTTTAAACACGCCCCGTTCCACCAAGCTCGCGTGCAGAAACAAACGCATACATGAGTAGTGCCTGCATAGGAAAACGGTATTCAAACCACACGTGAGGTATTGCAGCAATCAGTAGAGTGAGAGCAATAATTCTAGCCCTAGACCTCCTCTGTAATGTAAAACATGCAACCGGTTGAATTTTTTAAATGTTGCCTATAGAGATTTTTAATGATAAAAGTTTGTCGCCATTCCACGAGCGGGCACAATTTTGAAGCATGACATGTTGGGTATCAATTTACTCGGCATAACATTATCTTTCACAACATAAAAAAAATGGGCTAACTTTACTGTTGTCTTATTTTTTAATTCAAAAAAGTGTATTTAAAAAAAAAAAAAAGTGCGCTTGTAATACCGCTGCACAAATACGGTGTGACAGAAAGCATTGTAACGACCGCCATTTTATTCTCTAGGGTGTTAGAAAAAAAATGTATAATGTTTGGGGGTTCTAAGTAATTTTATATAAAAAAAAAAAAAAACTGGTTTTAAATACTCATGAAGAGTCCGCAGCAGAATCGGATCGCATGGGTGTTCACACCATGCGATCCGATTCCTGTCCGACTTTGCAGATCGCACTGCGATATGCAAACTGATTTGGGGGTGTCATTAACTTTAACTGACACTCCCAGCAGTTCGCATAGGGCAGTGTGAACTGCCGCCAGGAGACATGCGATGCGGGAACCCATAGTAGATTCGCAGGGTTCCCACATCGCAGCAGTGTCCTTAAAGAAAATCTGTACCTGATGATATACAGAGCTTTTCCTTGTCAAAAGAAGTTTATTGAGTATACAATGTTATAAACATACATAAAGTAAGTTTACAAGGATCTATAAAGTAAGCTCATTGTTTTACAGTAGGGTTTATATAGGTAAATATCATGAAATTTCAAATATTAAACATTGGGTTCACGTAAACCTAAATTAAAGATATATATATATAATTTCCTTAGTTACTTATGTAGGTATTTAAATGATTAATACCTATTATACATATTGTTTACAAGTAGAGTGTATATAGGTCAAATAAATTCTGATAATGAGCTTTAATCGTAAGGTGGAGAAAAGGAAAGAGAAAGAAGAAAAAGAGTTAAAAGGTAGAGGTATGGTCCACAAGGTTGTCCCGCTCGTCAGTTTATTATTCTTTTTAGTTCTCTTTGAAGCCTTAGAATGGGTGTCTCTGTAAGTCATTTAATCTGTTACCATGGCAACAGGACAGAGTCATTGAAGTTTGACAGGAACTGTTGTTTTATCCAAGGATGCCAAAGTTTTTCAAATTTTGGAATTTGATTTTGATCGATGGCTACCATCTTAGCATGGGACATTGTATTATTCATTCTGTGAATTGTTTCTGCTAGTACCAATGTAGGAGATTTCCATGCCTTGGCCACTGTTTGTTTTGCAGCCGTTATTAGTTGGATCATAAGTTTGAATTGAGAGAGTGTTAACCATTCCGGTTTTAGATTAAGTAAAGTTAAATATGGATCTGGTTGTATTATTTTTTTAAATATTTTAGATGCAATCACGAAGACTTCCTTCCAGAAGGTTTGGATTACTGGGCACGTCCACCATATGTGTAAATATGTGCCTATTTCTGAGCATCCTCGAAAACAAAGAGCTGAGGTATTAGGTGAATATTTTGCCACTCTAGCGGGTACAAGGTACCAGCGAGTTAGGACTTTATAATTTGTCTCCAGTGCTAAGATGTTGGGTGAAGATGACTTAGATGTGAGCCATATGTTAGACCAGTCCGTGTCTTCTAAAGTTCGTCCCAGGTCCTCCTCCCACCTCTGAACGTAAGAGGGTCTATTAAGATTTGCTACTCCATATAATTGATTATAAAGTGATGAAATTGTACCTTTAGCAAATGGATCTTTTGTACAGATTGATTCAAAAATGGATAATTGGGATAATGGTGTATCCCCCTTTAGGAATGGTGTATAGAAATTTTTGATTTGGAGATATCTAAATATCTCAGAGTTTGGTAGATCATATTTTTCTCTAAGGGATGGGAATGAAAGGAATGATTTAGATGCTATGAAGTCATTTAGTGTCTGAATGCCTGATGTTGTCCAAGCTTTAAAAGAGTTTGGGTAGATCCATGCCAGATAAAAGGCCGGATTTCTGATAAAAGAGAGGAGAGGATTGTGTGGAGATTGTAACTGATATTTGGTTTTTAGTTTATCCCAGAGAGATAAGAAGTGTTTAGTTATGGGATTATGAATTTTAAAGCGGTCTTTAGGATCAAGCCATAATAAATTTGATATTAATAGAGGGTCATTTTCTGAAGCCTCTATAAATACCCATAATGGGATTTCCTGTTTTGCATGGTATTTGGACAGACTGGCCAAATGTGCTGCTCTGTAGTAGTTAGTAAAATTAGGGTATCCCAGGCCTCCTTTATTTTTGGGAAGATGTAGTGTGTGTATAGGTATACGTGGTTTAGAAGAGCCCCATATAAACGAAGTTGCTCTTTTTTGTACTATTCTCAAAAAATAGGAAGGAATTGGAATAGGGAGGACTCTGAATAGATAAAGCAATTTGGGTAGAATAGTCATTTTGATTGCATTAATCTTCCCTATCCAGGATAAAGGAAGTTGCGACCATTGTTGTATTAGATTTGTGATCTGTCTTAATACAGGAGGATAATTGGTTGAGAATAAGTCAGAATGAGATGCTGTTAAATGAATTCCAAGATATGGGATTGATTTTTCTGCCCATGTGAATGGGAGTGCAGCCCTAGCCGGGATCAATTCCATGTTTGTGAGTGAAATATTAAGCACTAGGCATTTCTTAGGATTAATCATAAGGCCGGATAGGGCTGCAAATCCATCAAGAGCTGGTATTAAGTTAGGACCAGAGACCTGTGGTGATGATAGAAAAAGTAATATATCGTCTGCAAATATACATAATTTGTGTGTAATACCTCCTACTTCAATGCCAGTTATAGTTTGGTTTGTTCTGATGTATTGGGCCATGGGTTCGAGTATAAGGGCAAATAATAAGGGAGATAATGGGCAACCCTGTCGGGTATTTCGATATTAAAGGCTTCAGATTTGTATCCAGCATATTTTATATAGGCTTTGGGTTTATTATATAATGCTTTGATCCATGTTAAAAAGTGGGGTCCAAAACCCCATTTTTGTAATGAATATTGCATATATTGCCAGGATACTGTGTCAAATGCCCTCTTAATATCGAGAGATAAAAAACATAAAGGGATTTTCCATTTTTTAGCAATATGTGCCAATAACACTGCCCTGCGTATATTATCGCCTGCCTGTCTATTTGGCATGAAGCCTACTTGATCTCTATGTATTAATTTTCCTATAATGCTATTGAGGCGTTTTGCTATTATTTTTGCTAATAATTTAATATCGAGGTTTAACAGAGAGATAGGCCGATAATTCACACAGGAAGTATCATCAGAAAGGGGTTTTGGGATCATACAAACAATTGCCATTAGTGTTTCTTGCCGAAAAGAATGTCCATCTAGAAGTTTGTTAAAAGTTTCAGTGAGAATGGGAGAGAGTATTTCTGAGAATGTTTTTTAGTATAAAGCCGAGTAGCCGTCTGGGCCTGGTCTTTTGTTAAGCTTTAGGTTTTTTATGGCGTTAGCAACTTCATCTATAGTTATAGGCTCATCCAAACTGCTTTTTTGATTCTGAGATAACTCAGGTAAGGTTATTTTTGAGAAGAAGGATTCAGCCTCTGTAGGATTAAATTCATTGTTTGTCTTGTATAAAGTTGCGAGATGTGAGTGAAATTTATGGACTATTTTAACTGGATTACAAGTGTAAACATTTTTTGATAATTTCAAACGTATTGGTTTGAAAGATTTGTTAGTTGAATTTAATGCCCGAGCCAAATATGTACCTGGTTTGTTTGTATTCATGTAGAAATTGTGTTTGGAGTGTTTGAGGGATTTATCAACTGACTCAGTGAGAAATAGATCGTATTCCAATCTAGATTTTTCCAGGTGAGATTTTGTACTCTGAGATGGATTATCTTGAAATGATATGTAGGCTGCATTAAAATTGAGTTCTAGTTTTTTTGCTAGATTTTTGCGTTCCCGTTTAAATAGTGCCATTTGTCTTTGTATTGTACCACGCAAGACAGGCTTATGAGCTTCCCACAGTGTTATTGGGGAGATGTCTGTTGTATTATTAATTGATATGTATTCCTTTAAAGCTTGTTCAATGGCCATCTGATGTAGTGGGTGTTTGAGCATTATGTCCGGTAAGTACCACGTTGGGTCATGCGCTTTTGGTATGGCTGAGGCTATAGTAGTGTATACTGCATTATGGTCAGACCACGGAATCGGAATTATATCTGATGCAATAATTTCTGGTATCATTCCTATTGTTAGAAAAATATGATCTATTCTGGTGAAGGTTTGATGAGGGTGCGAGAAATAAGTGAATTTCTTTTTCATTGGGTTACTTTCTCTCCATGAATCTACCAGATTGTATTTGGAAAGAAGTTGAGAAAAAGGTAATCTAGAGGTTATTTTGGATGGTGTAAAAGGTGATTTATCTAGAAATGGGAGGAGGACCTGGTTCGAATCCCCGCACATTATCACTGTTCCTATTTTGTGTGTATTAATCTCTTGTAATATATGTGAGAGGAATGGTGTAGGTTGTTTGTTAGGAGCGTAGTAGAAAATCACCGTGATTGCTGTATCCATTATATAACCCATGAGTATCAGGTATCTACCTTCTGGGTCTTTAATTTCTGATGATAAGGTGAATGGTGTGGATCGGTGAAATGCAATTAGAGTTCCCCTTTGCTTGGTACAGGCAGAAGCCGTGTAAATTTGTTGATAAAAAGGAGAAATATATTTTGGAGTAGAATCTTTGGTGAAGTGTGTTTCTTGGAGGCATACTATGTGAGCCTTCTTGTTATGGAAAGTACGGAAGGCTTTGGTCCTTTTTTGAGGGACATTTATTCCCTGAACATTCAGGGAAAGTATATTCAGTGGTGCCATGGCAATAGATCAAATAGTTTTGACTTACTTTTTGTTCTGCAGAGCTGACTGCACAGATCAACCTGTGTGGACTGAAGAGATGAATAGATAGAAAAGAAACCAGTGAATTTTGGAGTAAAGAGTAAACAAAAAACATACGAGATTAGATGATACATTGTATAAATTATTTTTTGCAAGTAATCACAATTTACCCGTGAAAGAGAAGTGCTATGTCAAAAGACATCAAAATGATGTTTCATTAATTGGAGTGCAGAATATAGTTTTTGTTGAAATTATTTATTCCAGGGTGGTTGTATACGGTTAGTCTTGCCCTAGGCTAAATAATTCAGTTAGAAAGGTACTGTTAATAACTTTGGTATTGATGAAGATAGTTTGAATTATTTTGGGATTTTAACCCTTTTAGAGTAAACAATTACATATTTTATTAATATGTAACTGTTTAGATATGTTAACTCATAAAATTGAGGTTGTATTGCTTCAGATTAGAATAAACAAAAACATAGTTCTAGGAACTAGTTAGGTAATAATATATTTGTTTTAAGAAAAGAAAGAAAAAGCTTCCATTACTTCTGGATTATTGAACATATTTGTCCTAAAAAGTCATAAATCTATTGTTATTACCTGATAATATATAACTGAACAAGAATTTCCTTATTTCACTTATATATTCAAAGGCTATATGAATCAGAAGTAATAAGAAATATAACTGGAATGTAACATGATCCCACACAGTGTGTGACTATCAGAATGCAGTTACATTCAGTTATAAATACAGGTTTTTTATAGAGAACCATCTCTTAGTATAATAAATGAAGAGATATCAGGAATTAGGATGTCAGTCCATTGAATTCTTGGTCCATGGATGATGTGGCATAATGGCCTCTTTTGTGAGAATGATGATTCCCATTTTGTTCTGAAATTTTCTGGGTGCTGCCTGAAGGTGAAGATGATGCCATTCTTCTGCGTGTGGGAGTGTTGCTGCTTGTGGGTTCTGTCAGATTTAATTTTAAAAGGGTTTGTTGTAGTTCATCTGCTGATCTGCTTCTGTAAATTGTACCTTGGTAGTTAAATCTGACTGAAAAGGGGAAGCCCCATTGATACATAATGTTGTGGCGTTGCAGTTCCATTAGTTGGGGTTTCATGGATCGTCTTTTAGTAATAGTAAATTGGGATAGGTCAGCAAAAATTTGATAATTGTGTCCTTGAAAATTACGTTCCTTTTTTTCTCTTGCAGCAATTAGTATTTGTTCTTTCGTTCTGTAATAATGAAATTTTGTGATTATATCACGTGGGGGTCCATCTTTCTTTTTGGCTGTGAGGGCTCTGTGTACTCTGTCCAGTTCTAAACGTTCAATAGGGATATCTGGCTTTAGTTCTTGTAATAGAGCAGTAATAGTAGATTGCAGGTCTGTCACAGTTTCAGGTATTCCCCTTATGCGCAAGTTTGAACGTCTGGCTCTATTTTCGTAATCTTCGAGCTTAGTTTGAAGTATTAAATTCTCTTTTTTTAATTGTTCCAATTCTGTTATATTTTCTTGGGTTGTAATTTCAATTTCATCCATTTTTATTTCTAAGGCTGCGGTGCGATTTCCCAGCTCTCTTATTTCTTTGGTTAGGCTTTTGGTTATTTGGTCTGAGGTTTGTTTTAAAGCCTTATGAAGCATCTTTTCAAATTGTAATAATATTACTGGGGATACTGAGGAGGCTTGTGGAGAAGTTTGTGAGAGGATTTGTTCTGTATCTGACTCAAATGGAGAGTCTTGCTGTGACATTTTCTGTCTGTGAGAGCGCCCTGATGCTGTATCTTGTGAGGTGACTGGAGCTGCTTCAGCTGCAGTGAGTGCCTGTGAGCTCTTTGTGAGGTGATTTTTATTTCTGCCACGGTTTCCTCCCAGTACCATATTTCCTGCCCAAACTTTCACAGTTTGTTCCCTGGGGCAAAAAGGTTCAAATGGATACCTTTTGAGCCTGCAGGCTCCGCTTTGTCCTTCTCTTCTCTCCTCAGCGGTGTGGAGCTCTAACAATGCATGTCTGCTCAGCTAGGCTCCGCCTCCTGCCCCCCTAAACATTTTTTTCAAGACAATATTTACAAGAGAAAGCCTTATTTGTACTGAAAAAAAAAAGAAAAACAATGTATGTATTAATTTGTTATCTTAAAGAGGATCTTCAGCCTGTTTGCAAAAAAACACATACTGTAGCTGTTGATTTTTTAATTAAAGAACACAAAAGTTGCTCTGCTCTGGTCCACAAGAAGTATAGAAATGTGAGAACTAAACTGGTTATACAGTGTTCAGTTATGTGTATTTACTTATATAAGTAGATCATTTGAGGTATTCATAATGTAATGTATAAATAACGACATTATTTCTTATTTTTCCTGAAAGCTTAAATGTTGCTGCCTATGTTTTGTTGGGGAGATCCCCCTAAGCTTCTAAAGGGGACATACCTTTTTAAACATGTTGTCACTAGAATAGTTGTCCCCATTAGAAAATGTCCTCTCTATTTAAGTTCTTGTGACATCCTTAAAGTGGTTGTAAACCTCATACATGAAATATGAACAAAGCATATCCCTCTATACTGTGTACTGGTCTCATTTAAGAACACAAAGTGTTATTTCTGTCTGCTGCTTCATTCCCCTGACATCTGAATGAGTCACTTTTGACACATTTCCTTCCCTCCAATTAGCCCTCAAAGCTCTCCTCACTGAGCTCTTCATAATGTAAATTCAGCTCTCAACCCCTTTTTCTGACAGCTCAGACAAGCTTAATATATTCTGGACCTTGAACAGATGTAGAGAAGAGAAGACTGCAGATAAACAGGTATAATTATGTAGGAGGATTTGTTTCATCTGTTTATCACCTGAGGCCACTCACTTCACCAGATATATGAAAGGGTTTACAACCACTTTAACCCTGAGCTCACATCTATGCAGATGCAGGTGATGTGTTTTCTGGCAATGCACTTGGTGTTTTTAATCCCACATTTTTTATGCGTTTTTGCATGCAGCTTTTATGCGTTTTGCATTTTTTTTTCTCTTTAACAAACCATGAACAGCTGGTTGTTAAGGAGCAAGCCGGGAAGCCAGACCTCATGTCCTTAATAACCGATGAGTCATCAGCTGTCAGTGGGGTTCTCCGCTGGCAACTGAATTGGTGGCAAAAAAAACGGCATGGGGTCCCCCCAAAATCCATACCAGACCTTTATCCAAGCATACAGCTGGCAGGTCAGGAAAGGGAGGGGAAGAGCGAGCGCCCATAAGGGCTGTCAGATGGTGGAGCAGGCAGACGGCGGGAGCCTTCGGCGTGAGTGGAGCTTTTTTTTTTTCCTTCTTTTTTTCAGGTCGACAGTGGTGACGGGCATCGTAATTGACAAAGGATCTACACTGGGGGGACATTTTTTTTTACTTGTTAATAAAGGACTTGTCAAAAACTCATGTTGTGTCTTTACTCACTTTTTATTTCAATAGTTTTTATTGAGTTTTGTCAAGAAAGACAAACAAGAGGCATTGATTGTCATACATTATGATATGTTGACAAGGATCATCTAGTGTATTTACATGACAGGTTAGGAAAAAAAAAATCTAGCATAAATGAATGAACCATAAACAGCGGAAATACTACTAAGTTCTGTCGACAAATATGATGATTGGTATTGTCCTTGCTCCTGGACACCACATTGGGGACAAACTGTGCCCTAGGGGAGTGGACAACACCATCTACTGTAGTTCTCCTTTAACCAATTTTTATTTCATACATTACATAACACAACAGTGTTGTGATATTTCCAGTCTTTCTAAGATGTTTCTAAGCAGGGAGTAGTTCAGATGGGGCTATAATACATTTGAGTATACCAATCTATTCAGAGCGTTCACTGTTTATTTGCACGCTGCATGTGGCCTTCAGATGTTGCAAACATATGTTCATATGGGCTGTGGATGTGCATTAAGTTGATCGCTCCACTCAAGGGTATGTGGTCTGGGGATCTCCAGTGGTGGACTAAGGCAAGTTTAGCAGCTAGGAGGATATGTACTATTGTGTAAAGGAGGTTATGAGGATAGTCATCAATTCCAATATTGAGGAGTGCTAGCTCTGGTGATGGAGGAAGTAAGGTGTTAGTGACATCAGATATTAGCTGTAAGTTAGCCTTCCAGAATGTTGCAATCTTTTTGAATGCCCATAGTAGGTGGAATAGCTTTCCTGGCATTCCACAATCTCTCCAGCACAGGGGTGATGTGGAAGGTTCAAAGGTGTGGATTTGTGATGGGGTGATGTACCATCTTAGGTTGTATTTGAACATGAGATCCCACAAATTGGAAGATTTTGTAAGTCGAAGACAGGATGAAATGGCTGCTTCCCATTGTAGGTTACTAAAAGTGATTCTTATGTCTTTCTCCCATTTGATCATGGGGGGCAAATTTTGAAGGTTACTTTGTCTTGTAGGAGGTTATAGAAGAGAGTGATCCCTTTGGTAGTCTGGGCGTTGGATGTAAGGTATGTGTATACTTTTTTGTGCACAGATTAGTGGAGGAGGGGGTTGCGTATTAGGCAATGGGTTATTTGGATGTATTTGAAGTATTCTTTGTTGGATAGGGAGAAGGATTTTTGTAGTAAAGGAAACAGGGTAAGGAGATCATCTGTGCAGAGATCAGATATTAGCAATATGCCTTTTTCTTCCCATGTCTTCAGGGATAGGTAAGGGATTATCAGTGAAAGAGTGGTTATTGGTAAAGAGATTTTGCTGGGATTGGACCTTGTCGGGGTGTTTGATATAAAATATTCAAATGCTTTTTTGGTGGCAAGAATTGTAGGGGAGAGGATTGTGTTTTTCTGTTTAAGATTGGGGTGCTCAGGAGCCAATTTTTCAAGCAGTGCCCCGAAACCTGTATGGATTCGATATTACTCCATAGACAGGATGGGTTGAGATTAAACCACAATTTTAGTTGCGCTAGAATGGAGGCTATGTATTAGTCTTTGAAGTATATATATCCTATTCCGCCTATCAATCTATGTTTAATCAGAAGGAACACTATATGATTTTACAAAAAAAGATTGTTTATTAAATATTACAGAAGTGAAAAAAGTGTACATAAATGAAAACAAGAGAATTAGGAGCTCTCATTTATATAACCCCAGATATAAATATATATATTCCCTATACTGCCAAGTCAAACAAGCTCAACGTTTTGCTTTCACTTCTTCAGGACCTATTTCCATTGACTGCAAGCAAAGGGATTCTGCATGGGAAAAAGAACAGTATCAAAAACTTCATCAGAAGGATGACAGATGCAGATAAATCACATATGATAAAATAAATCCCATAGATAGTATGGAGACAGAGTACATGGGGTACCAAACTGAGCCCTCTCATAAGCGGCATGCCATGTGCTACCCAGGCATGACCAGATCAGCGAGGCATTCACTAGATCAAAACCGACCAGAAAATACCTCTAATGTCCCAATCTAAGAAGGACAAAAATGTGATGAAAAGAAAAATATAATATATAATATATAACAAGTCCCCATATAAAGATACGGGGTAAAATATATTAACTACTTGCCGACTGCTGCACGCAGATATACATCAGCACAATGGCAGCGGTGGGCAAATGGGAGTATCTGTACGTCCTCTTTAAGGGCCAGGGATAGCAGGCGCCCGCGCACACCACATACAGCGTGACCGTGCACGCGGGACCGGCGAACGTCTCACAGAGTCTCAGAATGGGGAAGTGCCTATATAAACAAGGCATTTCCCCGTTCTGGCTTTTGTCATGACAGAGATCACCACTCCATGTCATCAGGAGTGGTGATCGCTGTCATGTGATTTAAAGCCCATCCCCCACAGTTAGAATCACTCCCTAGGACACACTTAACCCCTTCATCGCCCCCTAATGGTTAACCCCTTCACTGCCAGTGTCATTTACACAGTAATCAGTGCATTTTTATAGCACTGATCGCTGTATAAATGACAATGGTCCCAAAATAGTGTCAAAAGTGTTCGACGTGTCCGTCATAATGTTGCAGTCCCGATAAAAATCGCAGATCGCCACCATTACTAATAAAAAAAATAAAATAAAAAATGCCATAAATCTATCCCCTATTTTGTAGATGCTATAACTTTTGCGCAAACCAGTGGTGGCCCCTCCATAGGGGGCGCCCGGGCGCCACCCCCCTGTAGTCAAAAAAAAAAATGAAAAAAAACTTTTTTTTTAAAATGGCCCTTTAAGAAAAAAAAAAAATCCTTTAACCTTTAACATTGTGGCGCCGGACGCAGTGCACTATGGGAAGCGCCACGTCAATGCAATCACGAGATTGCAGACATGGTGCTTCATTTGCGGGCATTTAACCCGCCTTGGGGCGCAATACAGAACGCTGAGTAGCTTCCGCCCATAAAATCACTGTGATTCTATGGGCACGAGCATTGTTGTTGACGATCTCGAGGTCACTTCCGGGTTTTCTGAAACTGACGAAAGCCGGAAGTTACGTCGGCAGCTCCGTTCTTCGGCCGGAGTGGAGCTGCACTGCAGTAAGGTGAGGGAGAGTGCGCCTGCATTCTCTAAATAACTGTTACAAAATTCCGATTTCCGATACAGATCATAATGAAAAATGTGATAAATCATCTCCCCGTGCCCCCCTGACAAAGTGGAAATGGCTTAGTGACTGCCTGCATAAATTATTTTAGCAAAGCATTTAATTGACAGAAATGCGTATGAAACAAAAGTGGATGCACCAATGCCTCTCATTAATGTTCAGTAACACTAACATGGGGTTTAATACTTTATTCCATATTGTGTCAGTTTGTTCCATTTTAAGACATTTGAAAATGTCTTAAAATAGAACAGACTGACACAATATGGATAAAGTATTAAACCACATGTTAGTGTTACTGAACATTAATGAGAGGCTTTGGTGCATCCACTTTTGTTTCACACACATTTCTGTCAATTAAATCCAACGTAAATTCTCACCATAACATTGCAACTGATAACAACTGATTTCAAAAATATCTCATTGAAGAACAGTGATTCTGGGATATAATAATCTACGTCATCACATTTACATATCTTATATTACAGTATTTTTAAAACTTCAACTTTTCACTGTTTTTTTTTTTTTTTTTTTTTGACCGCCACACGCCGATGTATCCCTGGTTTGGGGACAGATATCATTTTTATGGCAGCAGCTAGCTGCCATAACCCCGGTATCCCCGTGTTCAGCCGGTGGTCGGCTACAAGATAAAAGCAATCTCTGCGGTGGATTTGCCGCAAGATCACTTTTATCGGTGGCGGGAGAGGGCCCCCTCTCCCGCCGCAATCCGGTGCCCTCCGCCGCTTACCGGAGCTGTCGGCAGTGGTGGAGGCGATCGCACGTGTCCTTGCTAGGTATAGAGACGAGTGAGGAAGAAGATGGCCCCCACCCATCTCCATACCATAGCTGGACGGAAGCGACGTCAAAACGTCGCTTCTGCCCATACTTTTTAAAGGCACATTTTTTTATGTCATTTTTTCAAAATGACAAAAACTTATTTATTTATTTATTTTTTTTGCATTTAAGTCCAAATATGAGATGTGAGGACTTTTTGACCCCAGATCTCATATTCAAGAAGACCTGTCATGCTTTTTTCTATTACAAGGGATGTTTACATTCCTTGTAATAGGAATAAAGTGACACATTTTTTTTTTTTTTTAAACAGTGTAAAAATAAAAAATAAAAGGTAAAATAAATAAGAAAAAAAAAAATTTTTAAACACGCCCCGTTCCACCAAGCTCGCGTGCAGAAACAAACGCATACATGAGTAGTGCCTGCATAGGAAAACGGTATTCAAACCACACGTGAGGTATTGCAGCAATCAGTAGAGTGAGAGCAATAATTCTAGCCCTAGACCTCCTCTGTAATGTAAAACATGCAACCGGTTGAATTTTTTAAATGTTGCCTATAGAGATTTTTAATGATAAAAGTTTGTCGCCATTCCACGAGCGGGCACAATTTTGAAGCATGACATGTTGGGTATCAATTTACTCGGCATAACATTATCTTTCACAACATAAAAAAAATGGGCTAACTTTACTGTTGTCTTATTTTTTAATTCAAAAAAGTGTATTTAAAAAAAAAAAAAAGTGCGCTTGTAATACCGCTGCACAAATACGGTGTGACAGAAAGCATTGTAACGACCGCCATTTTATTCTCTAGGGTGTTAGAAAAAAAATGTATAATGTTTGGGGGTTCTAAGTAATTTTATATAAAAAAAAAAAAAAAACTGGTTTTAAATACTCATGAAGAGTCCGCAGCAGAATCGGATCGCATGGGTGTTCACACCATGCGATCCGATTCCTGTCCGACTTTGCAGATCGCACTGCGATATGCAAACTGATTTGGGGGTGTCATTAACTTTAACTGACACTCCCAGCAGTTCGCATAGGGCAGTGTGAACTGCCGCCAGGAGACATGCGATGCGGGAACCCATAGTAGATTCGCAGGGTTCCCACATCGCAGCAGTGTCCTTAAAGAAAATCTGTACCTGATGATATACAGAGCTTTTCCTTGTCAAAAGAAGTTTATTGAGTATACAATGTTATAAACATACATAAAGTAAGTTTACAAGGATCTATAAAGTAAGCTCATTGTTTTACAGTAGGGTTTATATAGGTAAATATCATGAAATTTCAAATATTAAACATTGGGTTCACGTAAACCTAAATTAAAGATATATATATATAATTTCCTTAGTTACTTATGTAGGTATTTAAATGATTAATACCTATTATACATATTGTTTACAAGTAGAGTGTATATAGGTCAAATAAATTCTGATAATGAGCTTTAATCGTAAGGTGGAGAAAAGGAAAGAGAATAAAGAAAAAGGGTTAAAAGGTAGAGGTATGGTCCACAAGGTTGTCCCGCTCGTCAGTTTATTATTCTTTTTAGTTCTCTTTGAAGCCTTAGAATGGGTGTCTCTGTAAGTCATTTAATCTGTTACCATGGCAACAGGACAGAGTCATTGAAGTTTGACAGGAACTGTTGTTTTATCCAAGGATGCCAAAGTTTTTCAAATTTTGGAATTTGATTTTGATCGATGGCTACCATCTTAGCATGGGACATTGTATTATTCATTCTGTGAATTGTTTCTGCTAGTACCAATGTAGGAGATTTCCATGCCTTGGCCACTGTTTGTTTTGCAGCCGTTATTAGTTGGATCATAAGTTTGAATTGAGAGAGTGTTAACCATTCCGGTTTTAGATTAAGTAAAGTTAAATATGGATCTGGTTGTATTATTTTTTTAAATATTTTAGATGCAATCACGAAGACTTCCTTCCAGAAGGTTTGGATTACTGGGCACGTCCACCATATGTGTAAATATGTGCCTATTTCTGAGCATCCTCGAAAACAAAGAGCTGAGGTATTAGGTGAATATTTTGCCACTCTAGCGGGTACAAGGTACCAGCGAGTTAGGACTTTATAATTTGTCTCCAGTGCTAAGATGTTGGGTGAAGATGACTTAGATGTGAGCCATATGTTAGACCAGTCCGTGTCTTCTAAAGTTCGTCCCAGGTCCTCCTCCCACCTCTGAACGTAAGAGGGTCTATTAAGATTTGCTACTCCATATAATTGATTATAAAGTGATGAAATTGTACCTTTAGCAAATGGATCTTTTGTACAGATTGATTCAAAAATGGATAATTGGGATAATGGTGTATCCCCCTTTAGGAATGGTGTATAGAAATTTTTGATTTGGAGATATCTAAATATCTCAGAGTTTGGTAGATCATATTTTTCTCTAAGGGATGGGAATGAAAGGAATGATTTAGATGCTATGAAGTCATTTAGTGTCTGAATGCCTGATGTTGTCCAAGCTTTAAAAGAGTTTGGGTAGATCCATGCCAGATAAAAGGCCGGATTTCTGATAAAAGAGAGGAGAGGATTGTGTGGAGATTGTAACTGATATTTGGTTTTTAGTTTATCCCAGAGAGATAAGAAGTGTTTAGTTATGGGATTATGAATTTTAAAGCGGTCTTTAGGATCAAGCCATAATAAATTTGATATTAATAGAGGGTCATTTTCTGAAGCCTCTATAAATACCCATAATGGGATTTCCTGTTTTGCATGGTATTTGGACAGACTGGCCAAATGTGCTGCTCTGTAGTAGTTAGTAAAATTAGGGTATCCCAGGCCTCCTTTATTTTTGGGAAGATGTAGTGTGTGTATAGGTATACGTGGTTTAGAAGAGCCCCATATAAACGAAGTTGCTCTTTTTTGTACTATTCTCAAAAAATAGGAAGGAATTGGAATAGGGAGGACTCTGAATAGATAAAGCAATTTGGGTAGAATAGTCATTTTGATTGCATTAATCTTCCCTATCCAGGATAAAGGAAGTTGCGACCATTGTTGTATTAGATTTGTGATCTGTCTTAATACAGGAGGATAATTGGTTGAGAATAAGTCAGAATGAGATGCTGTTAAATGAATTCCAAGATATGGGATTGATTTTTCTGCCCATGTGAATGGGAGTGCAGCCCTAGCCGGGATCAATTCCATGTTTGTGAGTGAAATATTAAGCACTAGGCATTTCTTAGGATTAATCATAAGGCCGGATAGGGCTGCAAATCCATCAAGAGCTGGTATTAAGTTAGGACCAGAGACCTGTGGTGATGATAGAAAAAGTAATATATCGTCTGCAAATATACATAATTTGTGTGTAATACCTCCTACTTCAATGCCAGTTATAGTTTGGTTTGTTCTGATGTATTGGGCCATGGGTTCGAGTATAAGGGCAAATAATAAGGGAGATAATGGGCAACCCTGTCGGGTATTTCGATATTAAAGGCTTCAGATTTGTATCCAGCATATTTTATATAGGCTTTGGGTTTATTATATAATGCTTTGATCCATGTTAAAAAGTGGGGTCCAAAACCCCATTTTTGTAATGAATATTGCATATATTGCCAGGATACTGTGTCAAATGCCCTCTTAATATCGAGAGATAAAAAACATAAAGGGATTTTCCATTTTTTAGCAATATGTGCCAATAACACTGCCCTGCGTATATTATCGCCTGCCTGTCTATTTGGCATGAAGCCTACTTGATCTCTATGTATTAATTTTCCTATAATGCTATTGAGGCGTTTTGCTATTATTTTTGCTAATAATTTAATATCGAGGTTTAACAGAGAGATAGGCCGATAATTCACACAGGAAGTATCATCAGAAAGGGGTTTTGGGATCATACAAACAATTGCCATTAGTGTTTCTTGCCGAAAAGAATGTCCATCTAGAAGTTTGTTAAAAGTTTCAGTGAGAATGGGAGAGAGTATTTCTGAGAATGTTTTTTAGTATAAAGCCGAGTAGCCGTCTGGGCCTGGTCTTTTGTTAAGCTTTAGGTTTTTTATGGCGTTAGCAACTTCATCTATAGTTATAGGCTCATCCAAACTGCTTTTTTGATTCTGAGATAACTCAGGTAAGGTTATTTTTGAGAAGAAGGATTCAGCCTCTGTAGGATTAAATTCATTGTTTGTCTTGTATAAAGTTGCGAGATGTGAGTGAAATTTATGGACTATTTTAACTGGATTACAAGTGTAAACATTTTTTGATAATTTCAAACGTATTGGTTTGAAAGATTTGTTAGTTGAATTTAATGCCCGAGCCAAATATGTACCTGGTTTGTTTGTATTCATGTAGAAATTGTGTTTGGAGCGTTTGAGGGATTTATCAACTGACTCAGTGAGAAATAGATCGTATTCCAATCTAGATTTTTCCAGGTGAGATTTTGTACTCTGAGATGGATTATCTTGAAATGATATGTAGGCTGCATTAAAATTGAGTTCTAGTTTTTTTGCTAGATTTTTGCGTTCCCGTTTAAATAGTGCCATTTGTCTTTGTATTGTACCACGCAAGACAGGCTTATGAGCTTCCCACAGTGTTATTGGGGAGATGTCTGTTGTATTATTAATTGATATGTATTCCTTTAAAGCTTGTTCAATGGCCATCTGATGTAGTGGGTGTTTGAGCATTATGTCCGGTAAGTACCACGTTGGGTCATGCGCTTTTGGTATGGCTGAGGCTATAGTAGTGTATACTGCATTATGGTCAGACCACGGAATCGGAATTATATCTGATGCAATAATTTCTGGTATCATTCCTATTGTTAGAAAAATATGATCTATTCTGGTGAAGGTTTGATGAGGGTGCGAGAAATAAGTGAATTTCTTTTTCATTGGGTTACTTTCTCTCCATGAATCTACCAGATTGTATTTGGAAAGAAGTTGAGAAAAAGGTAATCTAGAGGTTATTTTGGATGGTGTAAAAGGTGATTTATCTAGAAATGGGAGGAGGACCTGGTTCGAATCCCCGCACATTATCACTGTTCCTATTTTGTGTGTATTAATCTCTTGTAATATATGTGAGAGGAATGGTGTAGGTTGTTTGTTAGGAGCGTAGTAGAAAATCACCGTGATTGCTGTATCCATTATATAACCCATGAGTATCAGGTATCTACCTTCTGGGTCTTTAATTTCTGATGATAAGGTGAATGGTGTGGATCGGTGAAATGCAATTAGAGTTCCCCTTTGCTTGGTACAGGCAGAAGCCGTGTAAATTTGTTGATAAAAAGGAGAAATATATTTTGGAGTAGAATCTTTGGTGAAGTGTGTTTCTTGGAGGCATACTATGTGAGCCTTCTTGTTATGGAAAGTACGGAAGGCTTTGGTCCTTTTTTGAGGGACATTTATTCCCTGAACATTCAGGGAAAGTATATTCAGTGGTGCCATGGCAATAGATCAAATAGTTTTGACTTACTTTTTGTTCTGCAGAGCTGACTGCGCAGATCAACCTGTGTGGACTGAAGAGATGAATAGATAGAAAAGAAACCAGTGAATTTTGGAGTAAAGAGTAAACAAAAAACATACGAGATTAGATGATACATTGTATAAATTATTTTTTGCAAGTAATCACAATTTACCCGTGAAAGAGAAGTGCTATGTCAAAAGACATCAAAATGATGTTTCATTAATTGGAGTGCAGAATATAGTTTTTGTTGAAATTATTTATTCCAGGGTGGTTGTATACGGTTAGTCTTGCCCTAGGCTAAATAATTCAGTTAGAAAGGTACTGTTAATAACTTTGGTATTGATGAAGATAGTTTGAATTATTTTGGGATTTTAACCCTTTTAGAGTAAACAATTACATATTTTATTAATATGTAACTGTTTAGATATGTTAACTCATAAAATTGAGGTTGTATTGCTTCAGATTAGAATAAACAAAAACATAGTTCTAGGAACTAGTTAGGTAATAATATATTTGTTTTACGAAAAGAAAGAAAAAGCTTCCATTACTTCTGGATTATTGAACATATTTGTCCTAAAAAGTCATAAATCTATTGTTATTACCTGATAATATATAACTGAACAAGAATTTCCTTATTTCACTTATATATTCAAAGGCTATATGAATCAGAAGTAATAAGAAATATAACTGGAATGTAACATGATCCCACACAGTGTGTGACTATCAGAATGCAGTTACATTCAGTTATAAATACAGGTTTTTTATAGAGAACCATCTCTTAGTATAATAAATGAAGAGATATCAGGAATTAGGATGTCAGTCCATTGAATTCTTGGTCCATGGATGATGTGGCATAATGGCCTCTTTTGTGAGAATGATGATTCCCATTTTGTTCTGAAATTTTCTGGGTGCTGCCTGAAGGTGAAGATGATGCCATTCTTCTGCGTGTGGGAGTGTTGCTGCTTGTGGGTTCTGTCAGATTTAATTTTAAAAGGGTTTGTTGTAGTTCATCTGCTGATCTGCTTCTGTAAATTGTACCTTGGTAGTTAAATCTGACTGAAAAGGGGAAGCCCCATTGATACATAATGTTGTGGCGTTGCAGTTCCATTAGTTGGGGTTTCATGGATCGTCTTTTAGTAATAGTAAATTGGGATAGGTCAGCAAAAATTTGATAATTGTGTCCTTGAAAATTACGTTCCTTTTTTTCTCTTGCAGCAATTAGTATTTGTTCTTTCGTTCTGTAATAATGAAATTTTGTGATTATATCACGTGGGGGTCCATCTTTCTTTTTGGCTGTGAGGGCTCTGTGTACTCTGTCCAGTTCTAAACGTTCAATAGGGATATCTGGCTTTAGTTCTTGTAATAGAGCAGTAATAGTAGATTGCAGGTCTGTCACAGTTTCAGGTATTCCCCTTATGCGCAAGTTTGAACGTCTGGCTCTATTTTCGTAATCTTCGAGCTTAGTTTGAAGTATTAAATTCTCTTCTTTTAATTGTTCCAATTCTGTTATATTTTCTTGGGTTGTAATTTCAATTTCATCCATTTTTATTTCTAAGGCTGCGGTGCGGTTTCCCAGCTCTCTTATTTCTTTGGTTAGGCTTTTTGTTATTTGGTCTGAGGTTTGTTTTAAAGCCTTATGAAGCATCTTTTCAAATTGTAATAATAATACTGGGGATACTGAGGAGGCTTGTGGAGAAGTTTGTGAGAGGATTTGTTCTGTATCTGACTCAAATGGAGAGTCTTGCTGTGACATTTTCTGCCTGTGAGAGCGCCCTGATGTTGTATCTTGTGAGGTGACTGGAGCTGCTTCAGCTGCAGTGAGTGCCTGTGAGCTCTTTGTGAGGTGATTTTTATTTCTGCCACGGTTTCCTCCCAGTACCATATTTCCTGCCCAAACTTTCACAGTTTGTTCCCTGGGGCAAAAAGGTTCAAGTGGATACCTTTTGAGCCTGCAGGCTCCGCTTTGTCCTTCTCTTCTCTCCTCAGCGGTGTGGAGCTCTAACAATGCATGTGTGCTCCGCTAGGCTCCGCCTCCTGCCTCGATATACAGAGCTTTTCATGCTGAAAAGTACTAGTTGCCACTTGCCAGGCTGTCTCTGGCCGTAGAACTGACCTAGAGCAAGCAGGGGTGTAATCTGGTGTACTTAACACTTGAGGCAGACTATGTTTATTTTAATTATTACTACTGAAAATAATTTTGACTACCCTGTTTCCCCGAAAATAAGACCTAGCGTGATTGTCAGTGATGGCTGCAATATAAGCCCTACCCCCCAAATAAGCCCTACCCTGTTTCCCCAAAAATAAGCCCTACCCTGAAAATAAGACCTACAAGGACTTTAACTAGGGCTTATTTAGGGTGTAGGGCTTATATTGCAGCCATCACTGACAATCACGCTAGGTCTTATTTTTGGGGAAACAGGGTAACAGAGGAAGGTGGTGCCTCTTATATAGTCAAACTATTTCAGTAGTAATAATTAAATAAATGAATGCTAATAATGTCCAAAAAAGAAATGGAGACAGAGGCTATATTTTTCTCTGAACATCAAAAGGGCGAACTTCAGATGCAAAAGGCTGGACTGATATTTTCAACCCACAAATGTATATATGATGTACAGAGCCCTGTGTATAATGTAGAGCCTGGTATATGATGTACAGAGCCCTGTGTATAATGTAGAGCCTGGTATATGATGTGCAGAGCCCTGTGTATAATGTAGAGCCTGGTATATGATGTACAGAGTCCTGTGTATAATATACAGCCTGGCATATGATGTACAGAGCACTGTGTATAATGTAAAGCCTGGTATATGATGTGCAGAGTCCGGTGTATAATGTAGAGCCTGGTATATGATGTACAGAGTCTTGTGTATAATGTAGAGCCTGGTATATGATGTACAGAGCCCTGTGTATAATGTAGAGCCTGCTTTATGATGTACAGAGTCCTCTGTATAATATACAGCCTGGCATATGATGTACAGAGCACTGTGTATAATGTAGAGCCTGGTATATGATGTGCAGAGTCTGGTGTATAATGTAGAGCCTGGTATATGATGTGAAGAGTCCGGTGTATAATGTAGAGCCTGGTATATGATGTACAGAGCCCTGTGTATAATTTACAGCCTGGTATATGATGTATAGAGCCCTGTGTATAATGTACAGCCTGGTATATGATGTGCAGAGTCCTGTGTATAATGTACAGCCTGGTATATGATGTGCAGAATACTAGACATGTGCACACTGAAATATTTTGTTTCGGAATTTTGTTTTCGTCCGAAAAATAAATTTATTTAGTTACTCCCGAAATTCGTTTTTATTTATTTAATTTTTCGTTAAAAATTGCATTCGTCCGAAAATCCAAATGAAGGTCGAATCTGTCATTGAAGGCTTATGGTGTCTGTCGAATGTTCAAAGAAGATTTCACGGAGCAGCTGAACTGTACAACGCCGTATAGTTTACCTGCTCCGTCTAATCTTCTTAGAACTTTCAACAGACACCATAAGCCAAAGTACGTGTGTACTTAGTTCTAGCTATTTTACTGCTCCTCCTCTTTGGTTACAATCAGCCAATAACATTCATCATCATCATTATTTTTATTTATCTTTTCTCCCCTACGTCAAATCTTTCTCCTCTACGTCTAATCTTTTCTCCCCTACGTCTAATCTTTTCTCCCCTACGTCGAATCTTTTTTCCCCTACGTCGAATCTTTTCTCCCCTACGTCGAATGTTTCTCCCCTACGTCGAATCTTTTCTCTCTGTGTCGAATCTTTTCTCTCTATGTAGAATAATCTTGGACTAATAGAGTTAAGGTTAGGCACATTCGACCACAGGTTTGATGGACACAGATTGTTATTGTCATCATCATGTGGAATCTCCTATCTATATTGAACTGTTGTAGCAACTAAAATGAAAATAAAGCATTTGTTTATGTCGGATCTTTCGTTTTTCGGATTCTGCACCTTCGTTATCGTTTGTTAAAACGATAACGAAAATACCTGAAATTCGGATGAAAATGCATTCGGACGAAAATGAATGCACATGTCTACAGAATACCTCTTTCACATCAGAAGCTCCCCATGACATAAGAGCCCCTCCTTTCACACCAGACACCCCCTATCACATCAGGATCCCCCTTTCACATTAGAAGCCCCCTCATCACATCCAAGAGCCACCCCTCCCCCCTGTATGTCAGAAGCCCCCATCATATCAGAGTTGCTGCAGACCGGGTAAAATCTTGTAGTGGGTCAGATGTGGTTCTCATGCCATAGTTTGGAGACCCCTAGTCTATACTGTCTTTCAAGTGTGCAATCTAAAGGGAAATACCCCAAAATAACAACTGATAGCTATTGTTTTTCCAAGATAAACTTAAAATTTCTGGCTGTGTTTTTCACATGGCAATATTGAATAAAAATGCATCCAGAACAGCTGGAAAAATTTGGTGATCAGATTGAACCTACATAATGTACCCTGTACACTTGTCCTCTGAAGTCTATTGCCACAGTATAAAAGCCAGATCAGGAACTCAGCACAGGGATGGGGGGAACCCCTTATAATGGGCACAGCAGCCAGCAGCTGTACAGACCCGGGAACTCAGCACAGGGATAGTGTGAACCCCTCATTATGGGCACAGTGAGGCTGCAATTGATGGGCACAGTGAGGCTGCATTTGATGAAATAGACACTTGCATTTGGCAGCACCATACCTATCTCTCTTTTAAACTTACCCATATTTTCATTTGACTCGTAGGTATTGATCATTGTAGAATTTGTTTTGAAAATGAGTGAAAATTCGGTTCCACCTTTGAAACTATTTCCCTTCACAAGGCGTTCAAATGAGGAAAAAAAGAGGATAAAGGAGCTTTAATCACATCAACCCAAATTGCAAATTCAGCAGAGGTCAAGTGATCATGGTCGAGTTTACACTCTAAGCTTTTCCACCACTTCTTATAATAAATGGAGTTGGCTAGCTGGATGTGATGTGACTCATGCCTATTATTGTTTTCCCTGTTTGCTATTCCAAAGTCATGGCACTGACACGCTGTGGATATCAACAGGGGTTAACGACTTAAAGCATCTCACTGAAAACTACCCAAAGTCATCTTGACAATGTTATTAGGCTCGAGTTTTTTAGGAAGCGTAGCATTGGTGAACAGCTAGATGCAGGCTACAGAATTGCCATTAGAAAACACAATGAAGAGGTCACAAAAAATAGACACATCCTATCTGGAATAATAGACTGTGTGAAATTTTGTGGTGCATTTGAGCTGGCTTTGCGTGGCCATGATGAGAGTGAGAGCTCCGATAATCCTGGGATATTCTGTGGCTTGGTCGATTTTGTTGCTTCTCTTGATGGAGTTTTGAAAGATCACCTTGAGAATGCCACTGTTTTTAAGGGAACTTCAAAAACTGTGCAGAACGAGCTGTTGAACTGTATGTTGTCTGTAGTGAAGGAGCACATTATTCAAGAAGCACAGAGCAGCAATTTCATTTCAATCCAGGCTGACGAGACCACTGATATTGCCACACAGTGCCAACTTGTGCTTGTACTGCGCTACATTGATGCCAAAAACAACGTACAGGAGAGGTTTTTTGAGTTTATCCCTCTACATTCTGCTAATGAAGATTCCATTGTTACAGCACTACAAGAGTGTCTTGCTGTCATCCTTCCAGGGGATCAGAAACATAAACTTATCTCCCAAGCATATGATGGAGCCAGCGTGATGAGGGGTGCCACTTCAGAGGTTCAAAAGAAGATTCAGCATATGTACCTAAATGCCCATTATATCCACTGCTATGCACATCAGCTCAATCTGATAATGCAACAGGCCACTTCTCAAATACCCAAAGTGAGGCTTTTTTTTGCTAACCTTGGAGGATTTGTCAGCTTTTTTGCGAGATCACCCAAGCGCACAGATGTACTTGATAAAGTAGTTGCCCATAGACTACCAACATCAAGCAGTGTCAGATGGAACTTCCACAGCCGTGCCGTCAATACAGTATTTGAGCACAGAGAGGGCCTCATCCACTGTTTTGAAACCATGCGAGACTCAGGTGGCTTTGACCCTGTTACCATGAGAGAGGCAGCAGGCTTTACCATGCTGCTGAAGGATCAGGATTTTAAATATTTTCTTACACTTTTCCACAACATCATGCTACATGTGGACCTCCTCTATGCCAAACTCCAGAAGAAGGACATAGATTCAGTCCACATTAAGGGGAGCATCCAGCAGTTCCAGCGGGACATGCAGAAGATCAGGTAGCAGCTGTATTCCTCCTTTTCCATGTGTTGTTGTTATTATTATTATTATTTTTTTTTATTATTATTATTGCTCATACATTTTGCAGAGATTCTATGCCATCCCTGGTTGACCAAAGCAGTCAAGGTGGTTCTCAACCGAAAAGACGGGGCTCGCTGAATGCAGGAGAACATAAACGCATTGCAACCGAGGTGAGTTTTAATTTGTTGCAATATTTGTATTTTTGATAGCTCACTTATAGATATGAAGATTGGAAAGAAAAATATTTTTCTTACAATATTCATATAAAAATGATGTGATCTAAAAGGATTTGTTATTCCCTCTAGTGGATAACATTAGTATTACAGCCTTCATCTGTGTTAGCTGCCTGAACATCAGAAATGCATGAGACTTGACATATTTACTAAGATTGTCTTGTCCGTGTGTATGGAGTTCTGAGAAATTATGGATTCAAAACCACTGAAACTGATCTCCCTTTATAACCTAACCACTTGCCGACCGCCTAACGACGATATACATAGGCAGAATGGCACGGGCAGGCAAAATCACATACCTGTACGTGATTGCCTTCCCGCGGGCGGGGGGTCCGATCGGATCCCCCCGGTGCCCGAGGAGGTCGGCTTTGGTCTGGCAGCGATTCAGAGATGAGGGGGAGGCCATCCATTTGTGGCCCCCCCCTCGTGATCGCTCCCAGCCAATCGGAATCTTCCCCTGCCTCTGTGTAGTACACAGAGGCAGAGGATATGATGTCATCTCTCCTCGGCTCGGCAGTTTCCTTTCCGGTGCCGAGGAGAGAAGACTGTATTGTGAGTGCACAACACACACACATACAGTAGAACATGCCAGGCACATTTTACACCCCCCTTTACCCCCCGATCCCCCCCGATCACCCCCCGATCACCTCCCCCCCCCCCCCCGTCACACTGACACCAAGCAGTTTTTTTTTTTTTTCTGATTACTGCATGGTTTCAGTTTGTGACAGTTAGTGTGTTAGGGCAGTTAGTGTTAGCCCCCTTTAGGTCTATGGTACCCCCCTAACCCCCCTAATAAAGTTTTAACCCCTTGATCACCCTCCATTGCCAGTGTCGCTAAGCAATCATTTTTTGATCGCTGTATTAGTGTCACTGGTGACGCTAGTTAGGGAGGTAAATATTTAGGTTCGCCGTCAGTGTTTTATAGCGTCAGGAACCCCCATATACTATCTAGTAAAAGTTTTAACCCCTTGATTGCCCCCTAGTTAACCCTTTCACCAATGATCACTGTATAACCGTTACGGGTGACGCTGGTTAGTTCATTTATTTTTTATAGTGTCAGGGCACCCGCCGTTTATTACTGAATAAAGGTTTAGCCCCCTAAACGCCCGGCGGTGATATGCGTCGCCCCAGGCAGCGTCAGATTAGCGCCAGTACCGCTAACACCCACACACGCAGCATACGCCTCCCTTAGTGGTATAGTATCTGAACGGATCAACATCTGATCTGATCAGGTCTATATTAGCGTCCCCAGCAGTTTAGGGTTCCCAAAAAGCAGTGTTAGCGGGATCAGCCCAGATACCTGCTAGCACCTGCGTTTTGCCCTTCCACCCGGCCCAGCCCAGCCCACCCAAGTGCAGTATCGATCGATCGATCACTGTCACTTACAAAACACTAAACGCATAACTGCAGCATTCGCAGAGTCAGGCCTGATCCCTGCGATCGCTAACAGTTTTTTTGGTAGCGCTTTGGTGAACTGGCAAGCACCGGCCCCAGGCAGCGTCAGGTTAGTGCCAGTACCGCTAACACCCACGCACGCACCGTACACCTCCCTTAGTGGTATAGTATCTGAACGGATCAATAAATGCAGTGTTAGCGGGATCAGCCCAGATACCTGCTAGCACCTGCTTTTTGCCCCTTCGCCCGGCCCAGCCCAGCCCACAAAGTGCAGTATCGATCGATCACTGTCACTTACAAAACACTAAACGCATAACTGCAGCGTTCGCAGAGTCAGGCCCGATCCCTGCGATCGCTAACAGATTTTTTGGTAGCGTTTTGGTGAACTGGCAAGCACCAGCGGCCTAGTACACACCGGTCGTAGTCAAACCAGCACTGCAGTAACACTTGGTGACATGGCAGTTCAAGCTGGTGAGGTGACATGCACAAGTAGTGTCCCGCTGCCACCAAGAAGAAGACAAACAGGCCCGTCGTGCCCATAGTGCCCTTCCTGCTGCATTCGCCAATCCTAATTGGGAACCCACCACTTCTGCAGCGCCCGTACTTCCCCCATTCACATCCCCAACCAAATGCAGTTGGCTGCATGAGAGGCATTTTCTTTGTGTCCTCCCGAGTACCCCTACCCAACGAACCCCTCCAAAAAAGATGTCGTGTCTGCAGCAAGCAAAAAAAAGTGTAAAAAAAAACAAAAACAAAAAAATATATAAACTTAAAAAAAATAGTTGTCGTTTTATTGTTCTCTCTCTCTCTCTCTATTCTCTCTCTATTGCTCTGCTCTTTTTTACTGTATTCTATTCTGCAATGTTTTATTGTTGTTATGTTTTATCATGTTTGCTTTTCAGGTATGCAATTTTTTATACTTTACCGTTTACTGTGCTTTATTGTTAACCATTTTTTTGTCTTCAGGTACGCCATTCACGACTTTGAATGGTTATACCAGAATGATGCCTGCAGGTTTAGGTATCATCTTGGTATCATTCTTTTGAGCCAGTAGTCGGCTTTCATGTAAAAGCAATCCTAGTGGCTAATTAGCCACTAGACTGCTTTTACAAGCAGTGGGAGGGAATGCCCCCCCCCACCGTCTTCCGTGTTTTTCTCTGGCTCTCCTGTCTCAACAGGGAACCTGAGAATGCAGCCGGTGATTCAGCCAGCTGACCATAGAGCTGATCAGAGACCAGAGTGGCTCCAAACATCTCTATGGCCTAAGAAACTGGAAGCTACGAGCATTTTATGACTTAGATTTCGCCGGATGTAAACAGTGCCATTGGGAAATTGGGAAAGCATCTGTGGTCTGTGGTCAGATGCTTTGAGGGCAGAGGAGAGATCTAGAGTCTAATAGACCCCAATTTTTTCAAAAAAGAGTACCTGTCACTACCTATTGCTATCATAGGGGATATTTACATTCCCTGAGATAACAATAAAAATGATTTAAAAAAAATGAAAGGAACAGTTTAAAAATAAGATAAAAAAGCAAAAAAATAATAAAGAAAAAAAAAATTAAAAAAAAGCACCCCTGTCCCCCCTGCTCTTGCGCAAAGGCGAACGCATGCGTCGGTCTGGTGTCAAATGTAAACAGCAATTGCACCATGCATGTGAGGTATCACCGCGAAGGTCAGATCAAGTGCAGTAATTTTAGCAGTAGACCTCCTCTGTAAATCTAAAGTGGTAACCTGTAAAGGCTTTTAAAGGCTTTTAAAAATGTATCTATTTTGTTGCCACTGCAATTTTAAAGCATGTCATGTTTGGTATCCATGTACTCATCCTAAGATCATCTTTTTTATTTCATCAAACATTTGGGCAATATAGAGTGTTTTAGTGCATTAAAATTTTAAAAGGTGTGTTTTTTCCCCAAAAAATGCGTTTGAAAAATCGCTGTGCAAATACTGTGTGAAAAAAAAATGAAACACCCACCATTTTAATCTGTAGGGCATTTGCTTTAAAAAATATATAATGTTTGGGGGTTCAAAGTAATTTTCTTGCAAAAAATAAAAAGGTTTTCATGTAAACAAAAAGTGTCAGAAAAGGCTTTGTCTTCAAGTGGTTAGAAGAGTGGGTGATGTGTGACATAAGCTTCTGTTGTGCATAAAATGCCAGGACAGTTCAAAACCCCCCCAAATGACCCCATTTTGGAAAGTAGACACCCCAAGCTATTTGCTGAGAGGCATGTCGAGTCCATGGAATATTTTATATTGTGACACAAGTTGCGGGAAAGAGACAAATTTATTTTTTTTTTTTTGCACAAAGTTGTCACTAAATGATATATTGCTCAAACATGCCATGGGAATATGTGAAATTACACCCCAAAATAAATTCTGTTGCTTCTCCTGAGTATGGGGATACCACATGTGTGAGACTTTTTGGGAGCCTAGCTGCGTACGGGACTCCGAAAAAAAAGCACCGCCTCTTCACTGCCTATCACAGTTTCAGAGGCCATGGAATGCCCAGGTGGCACAAGCCCCTCCAAATGACCCGATTTTGGAAAGTAGACACCCCAAGCTATTTGCTGAGAGGTATAGTGAGTATTTTGCAGACCTCACTTTTTGTCACAAAGTTTTGAAAATTGAAAATTGTCTTTCTTCATTTTCAAAAACAAATGAGAGCAGCAAAATACTCACCATGCCTCTCAGCAAATAGCTTGGGGTGTCTACTTTCCAAAATGGGGTCATTTGGGGGGGGTTTGTGCCACCTGGGCATTCCATGGCCTCCGAAACTGTGATAGGCAGTGAAGAGTGAAATCAAAAATTTACACCCTTAGAAATCCTGAAGGCGGTGATTGGTTTTCGGGGCCCCGTACGCGGCTAGGCTCCCAAAAAGTCCCACACATGTGGTATCCCCATACTCAGGAGAAGCAGCTAAATGTATTTTGGGGTGCAATTCCACATATGCCCGTGGCCTGTGTGAGAAATATATCATTTAGTGACAACTTTGTGCAAAAAAAAATTTTAAAAAATTTGTCACTTTCCCGCAACTTGTGTCAAAATATAAAATATTCCATGGACTCAACATGCCTCAAAGCAAATAGCTTGGGGTGTCTACTTTCCAAAATGGGGTCATTTGGGGGGGTTTGTGCCACCTGGGCATTTTATGGCGTTCAAAACTGTGATGGGTAGTGAGGAGTAAAATCAAAAATTTACACCCTTAGAAATCCTGAAGGCAATGATTGGTTTTCGGGGCCCCCGTACGCTGCTAGGCTCCCAAAAAGTCCCACACATGTGGTATCCCCATACTCAGGAGAAGCAGCTGAATATATTTTGGGGTGCAATTCCACATATGCCCATGGCTTGTGTGAGCAATATATCATATAGTGACAACTTTTTGTAATTTTTTTTTTGTCATTATTCAATCACTTGGGACAAAAAAAATTAATATTCAATGGGCTCAACATGCCTCTCAGCAATTTCCTTGGGGTGTCTACTTTCCAAAATGGGGTCATTTGGGGGGGGGGGGTTTGTACCGCCCTGCCATTTTAGCACCTCAAGAAATGACATAGGCAGTCATTAACTAAAAGCTGTGTAAATTCCAGAAAATGTACCCTAGTTTGTAGACGCTATAACTTTTGCACAAACCAATAAATATATGCTTATTGACAATTTTTTTTACCAAAGACATGTGGCCGAATACATTTTGGCCTACATGTATGACTAAAATTGAGTTTATTGGATTTTTTTTATAACAAAAAGTAGAAATTATCATTTTTTTTCAAAATTTTCGGTCTTTTTCTGTTTATAGCGCAAAAAATAAAAACCGCAGAGGTGATCAAATACCATCAAAAGAAAGCTCTATTTGTGGGAAGAAAAGGACGCAAATTTTGTTTGGGTACAGCATTGCATGACCATGCAATTAGCAATTAAAGTGACGCAGTGCCAAATTGTAAAAAGTGCTCTGGTCAGGAAGGGGGTAAATCCTGCCGGGGCTGAAGTGGTTAAAAGTGAATATTTTAAAATGGCCAGTTTTAATGTTATGAAGGGAGATCAGTTTCAGTGTTTTTGAATCCATAATTTCTCAGAACTCCATACACATGGACAAGACTTTCTTAGTAAATATGTATAAGTTTCATGCATTTCTGATGCTCAGGGAGCTAACACAGATGACATTGACATTTTGTCATCACTACCTAATTTTTGTTTTTATGCATCACTCTATAGGTCTGTGATACCATACTATTACACACCATGCAACATTTCTCCTTCACAAAACACCTTGTTAGTGCCACCTTGCTTCAAGCAGACAGGTTTGAACAGTACGCAAAGGAGTTTCCGGAGGATGCACTGAGTGAGACTTTGAAGGCCTATCCAATGCTCAATAAGAATAAGTTAAAGACAGAGCTTGGTCTCATCTACCACAAAGAAGAGTTCAAAAAGTGCAATGGTGCTGTGGACCTATTCCAGCTGTTTGTGGAGAACAATCTTGCTCATGTATTTAGAGAGACTGTCATTCTGCTAAAGATCCTTATCACCACACCCATGACCACAGCAAAAGCTGAGAGGTGCTTCTCATCCTTAAAAAGGATTAAGACTTTTCTGAGAAATAGCATGACCCAGGAAAGGCTGAATGCATTGGCCATGCTGTCAATGGAAAAGAGAGTGGTGACAGAGATGAGTCACTTCAACCAGAAGGTCATAGAGAAATTTGCAAGCCAGAAAGAAAGGAGAGCAAAATTTATTTTCAAATAGTTCTACTGGCACTAATGTGAATGTGGCGTGCATTTGTATTCAGTCACCTTTTCAGAGTTTTTTGTTGTTGTTTGTTGTACAATAAAGTTTGTTTGCTGCTGTAGAAAAAATCACTGATTCGTGGTACATTTATTGCATTCTTTAACAGTTGACTTAAACATTAACATTTTCAATATTTTATCTAGATGTATAATCTGTCCTGTGATGCTGGACTGTATACTTTGTCCTGTGATCTGAGCTGTATACTCCTGACACTATGGGTGGAAGCAAGTGGAATACAGGGGACGGAGTGGGTGGATTATATAAGGGGTGTGGTTTATGAGAAGTAGGAGGGGTCAAAAATTATGGGCGGGGTCTGGCGCCCCCCCATCCAAAGACTTCACCAGCCGCCACTGGCGCAAACCAATCAATATACGCTTATTGCGATTTTTTTTACCAAAAATATGTAGAAGAATACTTATCGGCCTAAACTGAGAAAAAAAATAGTTTTTTTTATATATATTTTTGGGGGATATTTATTATAGCTAAAAAGTAAAAAAAATGTATTTTTTTCAAAATTGTCGCTCTCTTTTGGTTTATGGCGCAAAAAATAAAAATCGCAGAGGTGATCAAATACCACCAAAAGAAAGCTCTATTTATGGGAAAAAAAGGACGTCAATTTTGTTTGGGAGCCACATTGCCAGTTAAAGCGACACAGTGCCGAATCGCAAAAAGTGCTCTGGTCATGAAGGGGGTAAAATCTTCCGGGGCTGAAGCAGTTAATAATCACTGCATCTTAGCAAGGTACTCACAGGACCAGCAGATTCACAACAACACTACATCAAGGTGACTATTCTTTTTCCACAGCATCTAGGGCCGCCCTCCTATTGATTCCTACCATGTAATATAGATATATGGATTACGCATAAATATTCTTTATACAATGTCATATTTTATGACATGACAATATCAATCCAAAATTCATAAATAAAGATGGTTTCAATACCTATACACAATGGTTCAGGATGAATGATAAAATGGACTGTGTAAAAGCTTCCAAATAACCAGCAAGGGATCAACCCGAACCTACATAAACCAAAGGGTGTTGTAGTCACCATTAATTAATATTCAGCTTATGGCAGATAGCGTTAAGAGCAAACCACGTTATAATTGATCTTACCAGTTAACTGACATACATTAATTCCCAATGATTAATATTATGCCGCATACAGACAATCGGAATTTTGGTCGGAAAAAGCTATGATGGTTTTTCCGACGGGATTCTGCTTAAACTTGTCTTGCGTACACACGGTCACATCAAATTCCGAACGTCAAGAAAGCAGTGACGTACAACACGTACGACGGGACTAGAAAAAGGAAGTTCAATAGCCAGTGCAGCACCCTTTGGGCTCCTTCTGCTAATCTCGTGTTAGTAGAAGTTTGGCGAGAGATGATTTGCAGTTTCCAGACTGATGCTTTTTCAGATCGTTTTACTGCTCTGCTGTTCAGTTTGTGCTTGTGGGTTTGTATCTGTTTTTCAGTGCGTGTAGTCAGTTCGTATCTGTATTTCAGTGCGTTCTTGTTCGCTCGTTACTGATTTTCAGCTTGCTCTTCACAGGCCTTGCTGTTCTTCAGTGCGTTCTGTTTAGTTCATTCTGTCCAGCTGACCGTTTTGAAGCCATGTCCAGCATGACCAATTCTCTCATATGCCTTTGCTGGGGGAGATCCTGGAGAATAACCCTGATGATTTTGGGAATGTTCTCCGGATGACTGACCCCATTTTTCACCGTTTGTTGGCTTTGCTCACCCCTTATTTTATGAAGCAGGACATCTGCATGCGGCAAGCCATCACTCCTGAGCAGAGGCTATTCACCACGTTGCGGTACTTGGCGGCAGGGAGAAGTCTACAGGACCTCAAGTTCTCTACAGGCATCTCCCCCCAGGCTCTGGGGATCATTATTCCAGAGACCTGTTCTGCCATCATTCAGGTCCTGCAGAAGGACTATATTAGGGTAAGTGTTCTCCTTTAACATCACATAATATGTATTTAATGTTTGCTAATGTATTGTATTTCTTTCATCATTCCATAATTACCCTGATTGTAATATGCTGTGAATGTCCTCTTTGTCCTCATGCATGCTGTAATCTTTTAATGCTCCTTTTTTGTCCTTCATGCATATTTGCCTTCACTAACCTCCCCAGTATGCTATCCTGGGCCCATATACACCTAGCCTAGTCACTTAACAATGTATTTTGTCAGCTCCATTGTAGTGCTTTACCATAAACACCCCCTAAAATGTGTCCAAATGTTATTGTTGTCCTTAAATTCAGGCAGAGTGCCAGAGGCTTTTTGTTGGCTCCCAAACTCATTTAGAACCCCCCCTAAAATTTTTACAATGGGCCATCAGAGGGGGTGAGGAATCTGATAAGTGGACCTTATATTTTTGTCTTTAAATACTCCTTAAAATAAATGTTATACTGATGTTGGCCAAGAATGTTTGTGTCTAATCTGCTTGCAATGTTTATGTGCAAAATTACTTAAGTTTTGTTTTTGGTTTGACTGCAGTTTCCTTCAACGCCACAGGAATGGCAGACTGTGGCCTCCCAGTGTGCTCATCGTTGGGACTTTCCCAACTGTGGAGGGGCAATCGATGGGAAACACATCCACATCATCCCACCACCCCATTCGGGGTCATACTATTTTAACTATAAGGGGTTTCAAAGTATTGTGTTGATGGCAGTGGTGTCGGTGACATATGAGTTTCTCTATGTGGACGTGGGGAAGAACAGCTGGATGTTGGATGGTGGTGTCTTTGCTCAGACCGAGTTCTACGGACGTCTCCAGAGTGGTGGCTTGAGATTGCCACCTGCAGAAGAGAATGTCGGAGGACTCCCATTTGTTTTTATCGCTGATGAAGCATTTGGTCTGGGTGATCACATGATGAGACCATTCCCCCAGAGGACCCTCACCCCAGAGAAGAGGGTTTTTAATGACTGGCTGGCCAGAGTCAGAAGAGTTGTGGAGAATACCTTTGGGATAATGGCCCACCAGTTCCGCTTATTTCTAACAGCAATTAACATGGCGGAGTACAAACTTAACTACATTGTTTTATCTTGCTGCATACTGCACAACTTTTTAAAGCGAAATGCACCTGGTTATGTTGCCACAGTTGGGCCTGAGGCTGGATTTCATGAGACTCCAATGACTGCCCTGGAAGCTGGCCATCCTGGCTTGCCCCCCCAAAGCACCCGTGAAGTGCGTGAAAAATATGTGGAATATTTTATGGGTAGGGGGGCCATTGCTATGCCAGCTAATTTTTAAATATTTTAAAAATAAAAAAAAATTGATATGATAAAATCTTGATTTGGATTTACTGCTTGTGTTTCTTTTATCTGTCTCCTAGGTTCTCCTAGTGCACTTGTAGTGCCAAGTGGTTTTAACATTATTTAAATAACACCCATTGTCACTGTAAACACCAACTTAATACAAAGAGTGTTATTGAAAAAAGAAGCCACACATTATTGAGTAGAAAGCCTTTTACTCCATGCACATCCACATGTGAGTTCTAAAACATTTTATGGTAAAAAAAAACACGTCTTTTTTTTAAAGTTTTACCTTGAAATTTTTGAAAAAGTACAGAAACAGGCATGTTTCCAAACATAACATACACAACCCTGGAACTTACAAAGTTCAACATTGCAAAAATGAAGGCAGTATCAGACATTATAATGTGAAAAATGTCTTGCTCTTGTCTTCATTAGATGGGGTAAAGTCACCCCTGTAAAAGCCAAATTTAGAAGATGCACACAAATTGTGAGTCAAAATGGTGATTTCCTTTCTGATCCCATACCTAATATCAACATGTGCTATCTCCCATCATGGGGGATCAATGGACATGTTTTGGGGGTGCAACCACTTCCTCTCACCTACTAGAGTTGGGAGGAAGGGGCTGCACCCACAAAACACGTACACCGAAATCCCCTGATGGCAGATAGCACATGTTGACACACTGTGTGCATCTTCCAAATTTGGCTTTTAAACTGTATTAAAACTTTAGATAAATTTTATAAAAAAAAAAAAAAAAGGTGTAATCTTTTTTGGATCTAGATTCTCCCTAGTACATCAATCATGTTCTTCAGTCTATGTTCAATCTCCTTGGTTTTTTCGTTGATAATGTCTAAATCCCGACTACACCACATTATGTCCTGGATAAGCCGTTGTGCACTGTCACTGGTGAAATAAGTAGATTGTTCTTCCACAACCTGCACATCACCTAAAAAAAAATACACACCATGTTCTATAAATATGCAGGCATACATCTATTAGCTGAATCTGTGGTGTCAGACACTGACCTGTTGTGGTGACAATTTCAATTACTTCTTCCACCTCTCCTTCCTCCACATCCTCAGATTGTGGTGTCCTCTGTTCCCCTTTCAGAGGTGGGGGGTTCCTGTTGTCCTCCGACTTCCCGAGTCTTTTCTCCCCTATGAGAATGAAACAAAAGGTATACTTAGCACACAGATATTTGTGGCCAGAAATATGAATGTGAAACATTGCTTGGAAGTGGGGTAAAATTGTCTGTTGGGCAGAGTTCCAAGTTGAAGACATGATATATTCCCTTAACCAAGCTGGAATTATTTCCTTTTTTGGATAAGTTTCACACATATAGACACCCCAAGTATCCACTGGAGTACCTGTGTGGGACAACTTAAAAAGTTTGTTCTTGTGTCCCACACTAGTGCTCCTGAGTCCAGATGTGTAAACAGCTGCTGAGTGTCCTCTCCTTACATTGCACCGAATCAAGTTTGCAATTCATTCTAGTTACAAGCACATCTAGACAACAATGTCCTAAACTTCTTTTAATACAAATTAGCATGACCAAATATAGTTAACCCTGTATCTGCCCAAAACCTCGTATTTAGTTGGCAAATGAATGATGTTTCTTACGACCGATTACTGTGCCCACGAACATGAAAGTAGCCATTTTAAACTGTACAACAGTAAAGAAAAGCACATGGGACAGCATGCAAGTAATAATAATAATAGGAACACATGAAAACGACTTACTTTTTAGAAGCACTTTCTTGATCCTTCTGTACTGATCCTGTTCCCTCAATTTGAGGTCTGACCAGCGTTTCCTCAATTGCTCCTTGGATTGTTGTACCCCAAAATTCCGGCGCAGACTCTTCACAACTTTAGTCATGATCTTGGCCTTTCTCACATTTGGGTTTAGGTACGGTCTATACTTTCCATCATAGATGGCCCTCTTTAATATGTCCACCATCTCCACCAAAGGACATATTGGAGGCCTTAAATATCCTGGATTGGGAGGTTTGTAGCTCCAGGCTTTCCTCCTCCTCGTTACCGCTATTATGCACCTGCTGTGTCTCCGCCATGTCATCTCCCACTGCGCCGAAAGAGAAGGGGTGGGGAATATTCTAGAAAGAATGTCAGGGGCGGGCGATGCGGGTGGAATTTCACGCATGCACAGTGTATATAAAACTAACACGCGTGTGTCGTTCGTACAATCTGTGAGTGGAAGAAGCGTCGAATATTATAACGAAGGTAACATTTTAACTTGGAACATCAGTGGCCTATACTCATTCTAGATTGAGGCTTATATTGGGATAAGATTAGTAGAGTTTAGCCTGATATTAGTGTTTTTGTCTTGTGTTTTGTCTTTCAGCAAATATGAAACAATTCAAAGACCATGAATTCATGGGCCATTTCATCGACAAATAAAGGGTTATGCAAAATTTGTGGGAGGTTAAAAACCCCTTATATCGCTATAAACCAGCTAGGAAGGCATAGGAAGGAGCTTAATAAGGTCCAGGCTTCCATGAAATCAGGAGCAGCAGCAGAGGATGTATATGTACCCAGTCTGTGGTACTACAACAGGATGTGGTTTCTGTAAGACCAGATTGAAGGCAGGGAATCACTTCTGACACTTCCATCCAACAACAAATTAATGATTTAACAAAAAGTGTTTGACATATCAATAGACAGTAGGGGCCAAAAATGAGTGTGACAAGAATAAAAAATGCTGGGGTCAGAATGATAGTCTTTTCTATTTATTAACATTCAATCTGCAACAGTCATGAGCTGCAAATTGTGTGTGATTGATGAACCAAAAAATAAAACTATGTCCCATTTTCATACACAGGAAGACCTCAGCCAGGATGAGGCTCTGTAATGTGGTAGACAGGAGGAGGTGGAGGTAAGTGTCAGCCAGGAGGTGGCGGGGCCCTGTAGCCTCACCCAATCCCAGGTGCCTCCCCTCTGCTTTACAACAAAAAGGGCCAGGAAGGGGAGTAACATTGAGGAGGCAGCACTGGGCCTTATTAAGGATGCTAATGTGGCGTTGAAATACCCCCCTGACACTGAAGAGGCCTATGGCTGCTATGTAGCTGCTAAATTGCAGCAAATGGAGGAGAGCCAACGTCTCAGGTGTGAAAAATTTCAGAAGGAGTCGAGTGGCCAAATAAGTGATAACATGCACTTATGTGTGCTCGCCCATCCCCCTCCTCCTCCTCCTCCTGCCACAAGTTCACCTCCAGAGCCACAGCCTCCAAGGAAGGCTGCAGGGAAGGCTGCAGGGAAGACAAGAAAGTGATGGCCTGGGTTCAGTCTGGTCTGACAGAAGTCGCAGGCTGTTGTAGTACCACAGCCTGGGGACATATATGTCATCTGCTGCTGTTCATAATCTCTCGTCCTGGACCAGACTGTGCTCCCCATTATATGGACTTCTCAAGCTACCAATTTAATTTTCCAAATATTTGATGTGTGCCCTGGGGTGGAAAGGCTTTGCAAATTCCAGCAATTTTTCCAGCATTGCCTTCCTCTTTATTTTGTGTTTAGCCAGAATAGATGGAGATTTTTTTTATCTGGAAATACTTGCCTATGTTTTTTTCTTCAAATAGGACAGTTTGTGAGTAGGCAGGTACATTTCAAAAATACAATGTCAAATTAATAAGGGACATTGCTCCTTGAGCTTTAAAAATACAAGATAATAATGTTGGTGTATAAACTTGACACAAAAAAAAAGAAAATTATGGAGATGACTAGAAAATAATTTCAAAATATTCCAAAAAAAAGGAGTTCTTGATTACAAAAAATAAAATGACAATAAAAAATAATTCCAAACATTATTATGGAGATCTGGCTTTAAAAACAAAAAAGATTATTCATGCGATCATGAGAAATAATAAAGAAAGAAGTTTGTGAGAACTCTGTGTGAATATGAGCAGAAAAACAACTTCATTCTTCTAGCATTATAAAGAAGAAAAGAATGCGCTGCATTAAACTATTTAAAAGATTTCAGCGTGACGAATGTTCCATCTCCATTATGAATGGTAGTTTTACCAGACCAAGCGCTTCCGTCTCGTACTTGAATCTGAGCATGTGTGAGTTTTTGCATGCAGAATTGCATACATACAAATGCATTTTTGGATAGGAACTTTTTGTGACAGAAAAATTGAGAACCTGCTCTCAATCTTTTGCTGGCGGGAATTCCGCCAGCAAAAGCCCGATGGAACATACACACGGTCGCATTTTCCGACCAAAAGCTCTCATCGGTCTTTTGCTGGCCGAATTTCCTATTGTGTGTACGCGGCATGAGCGGGTACTAGATCAAATCCGTGCTAATTGTGGCTGCAAAAGTAGATCTAGGGAGCAAAGTAACATAAATTACTTCATAACCTAAACAACAATTTAGATGAAAGGGACAGAGAAAGTCACAGTGTGTAGACTAATCTGTTCAACAGAGGTCTTGGATGAACATGCTACCCTAGAGAGCCCTTACAACTGATCATTAAATACAGCCAACAATCAGCACCACCTCCCAGCCCAGATGAGCTGACTATAATCAGCTGTGAGGGCTGTACCAATGCACCCGAGCATGCAGGGCGTGCGCAAGTGTAATGGTGGGGAATCCCCAATAGATGTTTGACTTGGCAGTATAGCGAATATATATTTTTATACCTGGGGTTATATAATTGAGAGCTCCTAATTCTCTTGTTCTTATTTGTGTACACTTTTATCAATTTTGTAATATTTAATAAACAATCTTTTTTTGTAAAATGATATAGTGTTCCTTCTGGTACCATGTAAAGTCTGCTCAAATGTCCAAAACAATTTTCTAACAGTTTATAATGGATGTGGTACCACCTTAGCTAGCTATCTCTTCTAAACCAATGTTTAATCGGGTGAATTTGGGGTATCCTGGGTCTTTTTTTGTGCCATACTAATTCACCCAGTTTAGACTGAAGTGAGGTAAAGAATGATTATGGAATTGGGATAGGTAGGGTTCTAAATAGATATAGAAGCTGTGGTAAGTGTAACATTTTAAATTCTGCAAGTTTGCCGACCATGAAATTGTAAGTTTGGTGACATTTTCTAGGTCCTTATGCAGATTGTTCAGGAAGTGGATACAGTTCGCTCTATATAAGGATGATACAGATGTGGTTAATTGAACTCAATGGCGACCCTAGGGGGGGGCCAGAGGGGGCCCTACCCCCCCAACATTATGCTGTGCCCCACCATGTGCCCCCCCCCCCAAAAAAAAAAACAAAAAAAAATTTTTTTTTTTTACAAAAAATCAATGTCTAAGAGGGAGAGAGTCCCCAGTCAGCTCCTGCGGGTGATTCCTCCCCCCTCCCCTGCTCGCTGACACTGCATAATGCGAGCGTTCACACAACCACGGCCGCCTGATCTGCTCCTTCACCTGCATCCTCATTGGAAGGGAGAAGAGCGAGTTGCAGGAAGGACTCCACCAGGACTTTCAGTTACTGAAAAAACAGACTGATTTCTCCCGTCCTTAGGACAGGAGGACCAGCCTGTAAATTCCAAGAGATGCCAGACCAGAGCTGTCAATAGCAGGGGCAGGACAGCAAGAGGAGGCTGGGGAACCCCACAGTGGCAGAACACCAGGGCCCGGAGGCAAGACAACCTTTGCAACCCTGATAGTTCTCCCACTGCTTTGGATCCTTATATTTTCTTGATATGCTGGTGACATATATCTCTTGTTTTCTGCCACCCTGGGGGACCCCAATACAGTAGGAAGGGAGCTCACTGCAGAACATGTGAAAGGGCCCGTTGTGGGGTCGTAGTAAAGGGCCCCAGGATATATATATATATATATATATATATATATATATATATATATGCATTTTATAGTTGCCCCCCTACTTTTGTCCCTGTCCCCCCATGTGCCCCCCCTAAATTTGAAAGCTGGAGACGCCACTGATTGAACTCCTAGGTAAGAGATTGAGTCTTTTGCCCATATATATGGGTAATTGTTAATTGAGTATTTTGCAGAGATCCCTAGTGGTAAGATGTAAGATTTAAATGCATTTACTTTATAATAAGATATTGAACTGAATTTATCCAGTGTTAGTTGCACTGAAGCCAGGGAATGGGCAGAATGTAGTCATCATAAGGATCACATTTCCGCAAACAAGTTTGATTTGTGCTCTGCTTGGCCTATTTTGATGTAACGTGGGCAATCCGTGCTACCCCCAGTGGATACTAATAAAAAAAACAATATATAAAATATATATGTAAATATAAAAATATAAAAATGCAGTAGGTGTTAGTATTAAAGTGACGGTGATGCAATCTAAAAGAACTGGAATATTCAGCTTGGAAGTATGTGTAATGTGAAAAATAGATGCGCAACCCAAACAAAAGAAAAAAAAGATGGAAAGATCAAATGTGTGCAAAATAGGAACACAAATTGGTGCAATGTATGTCCCATTAGAACAAATCAACCAACTAAGAACATATACCAGTAAACTAAAAATAAAAGGAATTATCTGGATTAAACCTATGTTAAGATATGTGTTAAGATAAAGATGAAATAAAAAATGTACTAGTAAAAACACGGAAAAAAGTCCACAGAGTGTTCTATAGTCCAGCATAAGGATCAGTAAAAAGAAGGTAGGTGGAAAACCCCCAATTAGTCCTTTCCAGAATGTAGTCCCACAATATAGCCAGCAGATGATAAGGAATGCCAGGTGGCTGCTTACCAGAACCATAGGACCTCTGTTACGGAGGTCTAATGGGCACAGACAGGAGGAAACACTCAGGCGAGGGCGGTAGATTCAAACTTCCGTCCGGCTCCTCTCCTCCAACGGTGAAACCTGGCTCCGCTATGCTCCATGGGACCCACGTTGGCGAGTAGGAATGGGGGCTTTCAAAATATGTATCATAGGAACAAAGAAGAGGGCTTCATAGTGCAGTCCATTTAAATTAGGGATTTATTAAAATACTGACATGCACAAAACAGGCAGACACTTCAAAGCGAAAGGACAACACAGCCATGACTCACGCCAGCTGGCTGGTGCGCGGTGACGTCAAATTCTCTAGCTCCACCCAACGATGCGTTTCTCCGTACAAGGCATCTACGGGGAAGGAGGCTAGCTTTTTACTGATTCTTATACTGGTCTATAGAACTCTATGGACTTTTTCCATGTTTTTACTAGTACATTTTTTATTTCATCTTTATCTTAACACATATCTAAACATAGGTTTAATCCAGACAATTCCTTTTATTATTAGTTTGCTGGTATATTTTCTTAGTTGGTTGATTTGTTCTGACGGGCCTATTTTGACACCAGAGATATCTGGGTGACTTCTAATATGTTCAGCTAATGGTTCCATAATCAGATTGAAGATGAGAGGGGATAAGGGGCATCCTTGTCTCGTGCCATTAGATATATAGAAGGATTTAGATAGCATCGCAGAGCAGTATACTTGGGCAGAGGGGCAGAAATATGGGGCCTGATAGCAGAGAGAATATGACTATGAAATCTGAATTTATGTAATGTCAAATTTAGGTATTGCCAATGGACTATATCGAATGCCTTCTCATCCAGGGAGAGAAGCAGAGAAGGCATTCCTTGTCTCTCAGTATGATAAATGATGTTGATCAGGCTGCGTGTGGCATCAGATATCTGGTGACCTTTAGTAAATCCGGACTGGTCAGGATGGATAAGTGTTGGTAGTATGTCAGCTAGTCTATTAGCTACTACTTTAGCATATAGTTTAGTGTCATGGTTGATTAGAGAGATGGGTCGGAAGTTTTGAGGAATGGATCTTTCCCTGGCTTCGGTATTGTAATGATCAGTGCTTTTAGCATTTCTTATGGGAATGAAGCTGAGGAAGCAGCTGTGTTAAACACAGCAGTGATGTGTTCTAGTAGAATGGATTTAAGTTTTTGATAATATTCCCCTACAAAGCCATCTGGACGTTGTCCACTTCAGAGTTGGAAAATGTGGCATTAAGGTCTTTCAGTTTGTCTGGGGAGAGGTGTGAAAGGTGGATTGAGTCTAAGAAGTTCTGGATAGAAGCAATGTCAGGGTGCGTCATTGTGTTATCATTTTTTAAATTGTAGAGGGTGCTATAATAGTTGCTAAACTCGTCTGCTATGGCTTGAGGATCTTGTATCTTGTATTTAGTTGTGGAGTGGTAGAGAAATGGTATAGAAGTTTTAGTGTAGTGTCCTTGGACATAGCGGGCAAGAAGTTTCCCCGATTTGTTACCGTTAACATAAAAGTGCATTTTAAGATGCTTTTGTTGCTGATCGAAATTCTCTAAAAGTAGGGACCTTAGTTGAAGACGAAGTTTGATTAGTTTAGATTTAAGGTCAACAGATGGCAAGGATTTGTCGAGAAAGTCAATGGTCTAAATCTCAGCAAGAATGGAGTCAAGGCGCTGCTTCCTTAGCTTGTTTTCTCAGGCCCCCATCTGAATGAAGAGGCCCTGCATAAAAACTTTATGCGCAGCCCAGAGTGTGGCGAGGTCTTCCACTGAGTTCTTATTAGTTACAATTTTTTTTTCAAGGAGTCCACAAATTGGGTTGATTGTAGGATGTGAGTGTTTAGGTGCCATAGGTAGGTCGAAGTCGATGTTTTACAGTCCTCTATGGTCATGCATGTTGGGGAATGGTCAGACCATGTTCTGGGGAGGATAGATGATGATGACACTTTTTGGAGGGTCCGTTGATCTGTGAGAAAGATGTCTATCCTTGAGGAGTTGTGGCATGGGCAAAATTTGTTTAGTCTTGTTCTTCCACATGTTGGCATCGCTATACTTCGATGAGCTGGAACGAAGATAGAGGGCAGTTTAAAGCACCACTACCCCTTGTAGTGGTTGAAAAGGAGTCCAAGAGGGGGGTCAGGAGTGGAGTTAAAGTCGCCGCACCATATGATTGCTCCTTGATGAATTGTAGTCACCTTTTTGTGAAGCTTATGGAAAAAGCAAAGCTGATGGACATTTGGAGCATAAACAGATATTATGGTATATGGAGCATTTCTTATGGTGCAGAGCAGAATAATATAGCGACCCTCAGGGTCTGATATGCACACTTGTAGTTGGAAGGGTAGAGAGTTGTTAATAGTGATGATTTTTTCTTCACCGGAGCAGAGGCTTTGAAGAAGTGGAAAAAGTTTTTGTTGGTGCATGTAGGAGAGCTAGAGTCCTGGAAGTGAGTTTCCTACATGCACAGTATATCGCATTGGTTTTGCATGGCTGATTTCCATAGGGATGCTCTTTTGGCTGGGTTATTGAGACCCTCGGCGTTAAGTGAGAGGAGCTTGATGGTCATAGTGTAATGGTGCCTTGTTCCTTGCGAAGTAGCAGTGGGTATAGGAGTTAAGCGACTGTTTGCTCATTTAGTATTGGAAGCCGATTGGTTGTAAGTAGACACGGAGTGCTGTGAAGCAATCAAAAAAATAAGAAAGGAGAAATAGTCTGAAAGAAGATACTGGGTATAGACAACCAGGTGGTGAGAACTTAATAGTTGCAATAGGAACAGAAAAGGTAAAACTGAACAATGTAAGGTTCTAGGTCTTAGATCTCTTCCCATACAAATGGGACAACATGTACCAAGGAAGAGTAGTAATGGGGTATAGAGTTCAAGGCCAATTTCGGCCATTCACCAGAGAATTCTACATTTGGAGGGGCTTTCCCGTGACTGTTTATGGCTGCAGTCACATTTTAGTGCTGCGTTGAGAAGGTGGTGCAGCAGGGTGCTCCAGTTCACCGCTGTGTTCCATAGGAGCGACACTAGTGTTGGCAGGAATGATGTTCCAGTCAGATAGGAGGTGTAGTCCTTCCTGGAGAGAGGAAACACTATGCATGGAACCCTTGTGTGTTATTAGTAGTTTGGCCAGGGCAGACCACTGGTATTGGATGGGGTGATTGCGTAGGGCTTTTGTGATTGTATTGAGCTGTCTGTGCCGCTGCAGAGTGTGTTGGGAGAGGTCAGAGAACAGTTGTAAAGAGGTATAAGGATCTGGAAGGGTGCTCTGCCGGCTGGTACATGAATGCCATGAGCTTCCGCAGGCAGTGTTCCTCCTTCCTTTTCAGCAACATGCCAGCGGTGAGGGGGAACAAGTGCAAGCGTGCTTTTAGGGAGCTGTGTGGGTCTTGGGGAGGCAGAGAGATGCTGAGGTAATTGTCTGGTGAGCGGAGCCTGCGTATCATGCGTACATCTTGTCTGCGTGCCGGCCACACCCCCTTTTACTCACTTTTTTTACGCTTTTTTGGTGAATGGGTACTATGTAACCCATACTCATTCACATGGGAGAGGCTGGGATCTGGGAACCCCCTTGTTAAAGGAGACTTCCAGATTTCGAATAAGTCCCCCCGCCCACAGACCCCCACAAACACCGGCCAGGGTTGTGGGGAAGAGTCCCTTGTCCCTATCAACAGGGGAACAAGATGTTTTAGGGTGGCAGAGCCCCCTTACCCCAAAGTACCCTTCCCATGTTGAGGGCATGTGGCCTGGTATGGTTCAGGAGGGGTGGGGCTCACTTGTACCCTCCCTTTCCTGACCTGCTGGGCTGCATGCTCAGATAAGGGTCTGGATTTAGGGGGGACCCCACGCCATTTTTTTTATTAATGTCTTTATTGCCGGCAATTCTTGTTTTTTCCCTGTTGACAGCTGATGACTCATCGGTTGTTAAGGATGCGGTGGCTGTCTTCCTGGCCCAATCTTTAACAACCAGATATACACAGTTTGTTATGTGGGGAAAAAAAATGCAAAACGCAAAACTCATGTAAAATCAAATCAAAAAACGCAACCCTTGCATATTTGGTGCAGGTCCATTGAAGTCTATTACTCACAAAACACAATATGCTGTGGGAAAAAAGTCCCTGACCCTTTCCAAAAACACACCAGCTGAAAAACGCATAGGTATGAACGTGTATCATAGGAAACCATGTTAAATGGACTGTAATACATTTCTGCAAACTGCAAAATGCACTAAAAAAACCTAGGATAAAACTTTGAATTTGCCATCACTTTCTGTCTTCTTGACAGTGGTCTTTAGGACGAATAAAAAAGGTGAATCTACCTAGATGGGACTCAGACAGTAATATACTGAGAAAGAGATAAGGACTAAAGCGCCACACCAACATCCAAAACATATTTATCCCAACAAAAAGTTCATTTAGAGTCTGTATACATAGTCAATGTGCTCAAACATGTTCCTGTTAGGCAAGCAAAGGTATCGGTTGACAGCAGTTAATGGTTGGAACCATCAGCTACTGACAAGCGTGTCCAAAGTTTGCCTGTTTAATTACTGTGAATCATACTGTATATCCTAGGTCCACTATTTAAGATTTAAAAATAATTTTCAGGTCCCAATAAAGGAGATGTGTCTCTTATCCCTTTAGTTTTGGAGAGCCTCCAGCCTCTTTCAAAACATTTTCACATTACCACCATTTTCACAACACTGCATGAAAATAACTTAATAGCTTTAAACGACCAGTGCTATTTACCTACTATAACAAGTAGGGTTGCACCAATATCAATACTAGTATCGGTATCAGTGCCAATACCGAGCATTTGCACAAGTACTTGTATGATCACCCCCAGCTGTCCCCCTTTGTGCTCCCTGTGTCCTCCTCCGGGTCCCTCTGCGTCCTCCCTGGCTCTCTGTGTCCTCCTCCGGGCCCCGATCAGTTTTAACCTCCGGGTCCCCCTCTGTGTCATTCTCTGGGTCCCCTGCATCCTTTCCAGCTCTCCGTCTCCTCCTCTGGTCCCCCCATGTCTTCCTCCAGTCCCCCCATGTCCTCCTTTAGTCCCCCATGCCCTCCCACTGTCCCCCCCGTCCTCCCCTGGATCCCCCTGCATCCTTCCTGTCTCTCTGGCTCCTCCTCCGGTTCCCCCATGTCCTTCTTCCATCCCCCCTGTTCTCCTCTGGGTCCCCCTGTGTCCTCCCCGGCTCCTCCACCAGTCTCCCCCTGCCCCAGATCTTTCAGGATGAAGAGCGGAGGAAGGAGCCGGTAAATCTGTCATTTACTGGTTCCTTCCTTTTCCAAACTAACAGAGTCAGTGATCACTGCCTCTGTCCATTCATCATAACTGAAACATTGTAACCTGTGTTTACGATGCTTCAGTTTATGAACGGAGAGGAGCCTCTCTCTCCTGTTTATTCATTTTCAGTGCAGCTGAGGCTGCAGAGAAAGGGACTGGGGAATCTGTGTCCTCTGTCCCTTTCCCTGTCTCAAAGGGGAGATATCAGGAGTCCCACCCAAAAACTCCCCACCCCCCCAGAAAAAAAAGCATTGTAAAAAAAATAACTGAAAAATCGAAAATTGTAAAAAAAAAATAAACAAATTGTAAAAAATAAAATTGCAACTAAAAAATAAAATAAAACAACTACTGACACATGTGCCACTGTCACATGACATAAAAAAAGTATTGGAAATCTGTATCGGGAAGTAATTGAAAAAAGGTAACGGTACTTGTACTCAGTCTTAAAAAAAGTGGTATTGGTGCAACCCTAATAACATGAAAGCAAAAGGTTTGACTATACATATATTTTAAGTAGTTGTGATTACTTATGTTTGCATATTATTTAACAGTCCATAAAATTTAGCAGGCAAATACCCTGTATATGTTTACAGTATATTTTAGAAAAACACTATTTTATGTTTTACGATATATGGTATACAGTATTTCTGCAATAGCTGCAGCCTCTAAATGAATCTCAAGAGAAGCAATACCTTCTAGCTCACTAAAAGAAAAGAAAAGCATTGAAGTGATAAATGAATTTAGTATCTTATGCCAAATGGAATATTTGCCAATAGGTTACATTTTGCAGCTACAAAAAAAGATGTATTATATCAGAAATAATAATGTTTCCCAATTTGCATAATTGCTGGGAAGGTGCAGAATTAGCAGAATCCATTCCATACAGAATCTAGACATTTCATGGTCATTGTATACTCTACAGTTTTGATTTTGCTAAGTATATGCATTATTTCCCCACCAATATTGACAGATAAAGAATACATTTTCAAAGATTTAGTAACACTTTACAATTTCAATCTGTTTTACCTGCACATTGGGCAAACATAAAAGTGAAGTAAAGAAAAAGAACACATTTAAAAGATAAAAATATTTTTTTAACCTGTCAGATAGTGGATAAATAAAAAAACTGGCAAAAAAACGTAGGAAATTAATTTATGGATATAATAAATACCATGAACATATTTAAAACAAGCTTTTTTTGCTTTATAAATAATAATTAGAAATCCTATACATATGATATGAAAGTAACCTGACTGACCAGATCTGTCGAAGATATTCTGTGTATGGGGGTTCCCCAGGACAATAAGGCCCTCTGCACTCTTTTTACATCTTCATACAAGTTACTTAAATGGTTGTAAAAGCTGTGCTTTGATGTTAACGTTGAATTCCAAGCAGGGATATATTAAAAACATATTGATTAATGTAGCTCTGTATTAATAAATACATAATTAAATTTGTAAGAACTTGAATTTGGATTAGTGTCAGCTTCCTTGCCATCTACTGTACAGTCTATACAACAGATCCCATAGAGGGAGAAAGAGGAGCCGCACCCCCCCCCCCAAAAAAAATTGAGCACTAATCTGCACCCTTAAAAATCCCCTTCCTCCCAGTACAAATCCCCCCATCCCCCCTCCTAGCACAAATACTTTTCCCTCCTCCCAGCACAAATCCCCAAAAATCATCCATCCTAGACCAACCCCCCCAAATTTCCCCTGCTAGAACAAATCTTACCTCCATTATTCCCCAAATCCCCCTCCCAGCACAACCCCCCCAAAATTTCCCCTCCTAGAACAAATCTTAACCCATCACCCCCCTAAATTGCCCCTTTAGCATAAATCCCCTCCCCCCAATACCCCCGAGCACAAATCCCCCCTTCCCCTAATGCAGGACAAACCCCCCTTCCAAATCACCACTCTTTGCCTTTTTCCTGCTATAAAAAAATCATACCCCTGTCACCCCAAAAATGTCCCCTCCCAGCACAAATCTTCCATAAATTTACCCTCCTAGAACAAATCTTACCCCTGTCTCCCCCCAAATTCCCCCTCCCAGCACAAAGCCACATTTTTCCTCTTCCAGTACAAATTTCCCCCCATCCCACAACCTAGCACTAACCCTCTTGTTCTTGCACTGGAAGAACGCTAGATGTCAAAGCTGAGTGGTGATGTCGGAGGTGGGTGGGCCTGCCCTGCATCCATCCCATTGACTGACGTTTTACAGCTGCCACCTCTGACATCACCACTCAGCTTTTACAGCTGGTGTTCTCCACCCCCATGCATGCAGCCGCTTTCGCTGTCAGTTTTGACAATGGTGTTCTGTTTTAAGTTCAGTTCTACTAGCACCTTTTTTCCTTTTTAGAGTTGAGGAGGAGCCTAGAGAAGCTGACTTCTAACCCTTTTGACAGGCAGCTTGCTAGCAGAAATGCTACTGCGCTGCTGCAACGCTATAGGATCGCTGCTCTGGGACATGCTGGCTATCAGATCAGGAATTTAGAGTGTTTGCTTACCCATCCTCTACCCACATTCTTTGCTGGGAACAGATGGGGGTGAGTAAACAAACTATGGAAAGTCTGACAGTCCCAATCTGGGGTGCTGCAGCAGCTGTAGTGAGGAGCTAGAGAGGGGAGAGAGCACAGCCCGCTCTGCTCTGCTCAGGTTAGATATGCCAAGGAGAGTAAAACCAAAGGGCACACATTTCTAATGAATTATACACAGCACTTTATTATATTATAAAAAGAGTACGTACTCACAAAACGAAAGGTAGTAACAGCATTGTGTGTCAACCAAAGAGCAGAATCATCTAAAATGCGATTGAACCCTTCTGATTCAAGCTGATGTCATGACAACAGCTAATGCATTTTGGGGGACATGCCCCCTTCTTCAGAGCAAAAAACTGTATTCACCAAGGATTCAGTAAACCTTGCTCTCGATTTTAAACTTTGGTGAACACGAACATAGTCGTGGATCCTATGGAAGTCTATGGGACTATCTTGTGGGACATTTTTAGGGCTAATAGGCAAACTACTGTTGAAATAGGGAATAGTAGCTGGGTAAAACAATGGGGCATATATACCAAAAAAGAAATCAAAAGCAAAATTTCAAACAGTAGGGAAAGTGTCTTTTCATGCTTTCATGCAGCTTTAAAGGCAACATTGTAAATGCACAAAGTCTTCAAAGAAAATGCTTGTCAGCCTTAAAGCTTTAGGCCTAGTTCACACCTATGCATTTTAAGTGCTTTTTTCATATTGCAGATTTACACTGCAGTCCATTTAACATACACTATTACATAGTAGGTGAGGCTGAAAAAAGACACAAGTCCATCAAGTCCAACCTATGTGTGTGATTATATGTCAGTATTGCATTGTATATCCCTGTATGTTGTGGTCGTTCAGGTGCTTTTCTAATAGTTTTTTGAAACTATTGATGCCCCCCGCTGAGACCACCACCTGTGGAAGGAATTCCACATCCTTGCCACTCTTACAGTAAAGAACCCTCTACGTAGTCTAAGGTAAACCTCTTTTTCTTCTAATTTTAATGAGTGGCCAATGAGTGGCCATGTGTCTTGTTAAACTCCCTTCTGCGAAAAAGTTTTATCCATATTGTGGGGTCACCAGTATGGTATTTGTAATTTGAAGTCATATCCCCTCTCAAGCGTCTCTTCTCCAGAGAGAATAAGTTCAGTGCTCACAACCTTTCTTCATAACTAATGTCCTTCAGACCCTTTATTAGCTTTGTTGCCCATCTTTGTACTCGCTTCATTTCCAGTACATCCTTCCTGAGGACTGGTGCCCAGAACTGGACAGCATACTCCAGGTGGGGCCAGACCAGAGTCTTGTAGAGTGGGGGAATTATCACTTTATCCCTGGAGTTAATCCTTTTTTTAATGCATGGCAATATTCTGTTTGCTTTGTTATGCCGCGTACACACATGCAGACTTTTCGACGGACTAGGTCCGACAGTCTTTCCGACGGACTTTGCAGCGTAGGTCCGCCAGACTTTCAAACAAACGGACTTGGACACACATGATCACACCAAAGCCCAACGGATTCATACGTGATGACGTACGACTGGACTAAAAAAAGGAAGTTGATAGCCAGTAGCCAATAGCTGCCCTAGCATCAGTTTTAGTCCGTCGGACTAGCATACAGACAAGCGGATTTTTCGACCGGACTCAAGTCCTTCAGAAAGATTTGAAATATGTTTTATTTCTAGGTCCGTTGGACTTTTAGGAAAAAAGTCCGCTGGAGCCCACACACGATCAAATTGTCCGACGGAGTCCGGTCCGCCGGACCAAGTCTGCCAGAAAGTCCACTCGTGTGTACGCAGCATTAGCAGCAGCTTGGCATTGCATACCATTGCTGAGCCTATCATCTACTAGGACCTCCAGGTCCTTTTCCATCCTAGATTCCCCCCAGAGGTTTAGATTGCATTAATATTTTTGCCACCCAAATGCATTATTTTACATTTTTCTACATAAAACCTCATTTACCATTTAGTTGCCCACCCCATTAATTTGTTCAGATCTTCTTGAAAGGTTTCCACATCCCGCAGAGAAGTTATTGCCCTGCTTAGCTTAGTATCATCCACAGATACAGAGATTGAATTGTTTATCCCATCCTCCAGGTCATTTATGAACAAATTAAATAGGATTCGTCCCAGCATGGGAACCCTGGGGGACTCCACTACCCACCTCTGCCTATACTAAATATTTCCCATTTATCACCACCCTCTGAACTCGCCCTTGTAACCAGTTTTCAACTAAATTTACTCACCCTATGGTCCATGTCAACAGACCTTATTTTGTACCGTAAACGTTTATGGGGAACTGTGTCAAATGCTTTTGCAAAATCCAGATACATCACATCTACGGGCCTTCCTTTATCTAGATGGCAACTCACCTCCTCATAGAAGGTTAATAGATTGGTTTGGCAAGAATGATTCTTCATGAATCCATGCTGATTACTGCTAATGATACTGTTTTCATTACTAAACTCTTGTACAGTATATAGTTCCTTATCATTCCCTGCAAGAGCTTGCATACTATTGATGTTAGGATAACTGGTCTGTAATTCCCAGGGATGTATTTTGGGCCCTTTTTAAATATTGGTGCTAAATTGGCTTTTCTCCAATCCGCTGGTACCATTCCAGTCAGTAGACTGTCAGTAAAAATGAAGAACAATGGTCTGAGTTCCCTAAGTACCCTTGGGTGCAAGCCATCCGGTCCCGGTGATTTAGTAATTTTAAGTTTACCTAGTCTAATTCTAATTCTGTCCTCTGTTAGCAATGAGGGTGCTTCCTGTGATGTGTCATGAGTAGGAATGAGCCAAACAACCCCCCCTGGTTCGGTTCGCACCAGAACCTGCGATTGGACCGAAAGTTAGAGCAAACTTTAGAACCCTGTTAAAGTCTATGGGACTCGAATGTTCAAAATCAAAAGTGCTCATTTTAAAGGCTAATATGCAAGTTATTGTCCTTAAAAGGGTTTGGGGACCCGGTCCTGCCCCGGGGGACATGTATCAATGCAAACAAAAGTTTTAAAAACTGACTTTTTTTGGGAGCAGTGATTTTAATGATGCTTAAAGTGAAAAAAAGTGAAATATTTCTTTAAATATCGTACCTGTGGGGTGTCTATAGTATGCCTGTGAAGTGGCGCGTGTTTCCCATGTTTAGAACAGTCCCTGCACAAAATGACATTTCTAAAGGAAAAAAGTCATTTAAAACTGCTTGCGGCTTTAATGTAATGTCGGGTCCTGGCAATATGGATGAAAATCATTGAGAAAAATGGCATGGGTACCCCCCCAGCCCATTACCAGCCCCTTTGGGTCTTGTATGGATATTAAGGGGAACCCAGCACCCAAATTTAAAAAAAAGGAAAGGCGTGTGGCCCCCAGGCCCTATATACTCTGAACAGCAGTAAAATGATCCCTTGAAGACCGCTGCTGATGCTGAGTGCTAGGCTCCACCTCCATGGTGACACAATCCTCCTCCTCCTCATCCTCTTTCTGTGTGATTGGTGGGCATGCAGGGACACTGTCTTGATAAAGGGGGCCTTGAGAGGTAAGGAAGTCCTCCTCTTCCTCCCTCTGTTCTGCCTCAAGTGCCCTGTCCAATATTCCACGCAGCGTGTGCTCCAACAGGTGGACAAGATGGACAGTGTCACTGATGCATGCACTGTCACTGCTCACCATCCTCGTGGCCTCCTCATATGGTGCCAGAAAATTGCATGCATCCCTGATCATGGCCTACTGGCGTGGGAAAAAAACAAGCTCCCCTGACCCTGTCCTGGTGCCATAGTCGCACAGGAACTCATTGATGGCCCTCTGCTGCATGTGCAGCCGCTGCAGCATGGCCAACGTTGAGTTCCACCTGGTGGGCATGTCACAGATTAGGCAGTTCTTGGGCAGGTTAAATCCCTTTTGGAGATCAGCCAGCCGAGCACTGGCATTATATGACTGGTGGAAATGCACACAGACTTTCCTGGCCTGCTTCAGGACATCGTGTAAGCCAGGGTACCTGCCCAAGAACCGCTGCACCACCAAGTTCCTGTCGGAGGGCAAAGAGGAGGTTGGTGCCATTGTCGCAAACCACCATTCCTGGCTTAGGCTGGCATAGCGTCAACCCCCTCTGAGCCTGCCGCTTCAGAGCTGACAGAATCTCTGCCTCAGTGTGGCTCCTGTCCCCCAAGCACACCAGCTCAAGCACCGCATGGCATCTTTTTGCCTGTGTACTTGCGTAGCCCCTTGAACGCCAACGGAGCACCGCTGGTTCCGAGGACAAAGCACAGGAAGAGGCCATGGAGGATGAAGAAGAGGACGGGGTGGAGGAGAGAGGTGTGTCAGAATCACCAGTAGTAGCATTTTGGAGGCGTGGTGGCGGAACAACCTCCAACACTACTGCACGTTGTCCTGCATCCTTCCCAGTTGCCAGCAGAGTTACCCAATGCGCCGTGAAAGATAGGTAACGTCCCTGTCCATGCCTGCTGGACCATGAGTCGGTGGTAATATGCACCTTACCGCTAACTGCCCTGTCCAGCGAGGCCAAGACATTGCCTTCCACATGCCGGCAGAGAGCCGGAATCGCCTCCTGTGCGAGAAAGTGGCATTTGGGAACTTGCCACTGAGGAACCGCACATTCCACAAACTCACGGAAGGGGGCAGACGCTACCAACTGAAAAGACGGCAGTTGAAGTGCAAGCAATTTAGCCAAGCTGGCATTCAACAGCTGGGCATGTGGATGGCTGGGAGTGAACTTCTTTCGGTGGTGCAGCATCTGGGGCAGGGAAATTTTGCCTGGTACAATCTGATGTCAGTGTAGCGATAGCAGATTGCCCGCAAGTACTTGGCTGTGACATACTTAATTCTACACCTTCATTCCTCTCAGTGCAGGTTTCAGAGAGGACTGAAGGTATAGTGGGGTTGGAGATCCCAGCTGATGAGGAGCAAGGAGAGGTCCGCTTTGTTCTTTGGTGTGGGTCTTTTAGGTACGCTTGCCAATGAACTGCATGGCAGGTCGACATATGCCTGGTTAAGCATGTGGTGCCCAAGCGGGTGATGTTTTGGCCACGCGAGATACGCTTGAGACATATGTTGCAAATAGCAGCGGTGCGATCTGATGCACTCGTCTCAAAAAAGGCCCACACCAAAGAATTTTTGGAATAACGCGCAGAGACAGCAGCGCCCTGCACATTGCGGAGCTCTGTGGTGTGATGCAGACGGTGTGCTGCTCTTAAGCTGGCCCCTGGAGGGCATCCTGCCTCGTTGGAGTTGTGCCTCCTCCTCCTCTCCCCTATCAGGCACCCACGTGGAGTCAGTGACTTCCTCATCATCCCCTCCCTCCTCATCACTGGAGCAAACCTGGCAGTATGCTGCAGGTGGGGGAACATGACTGCCAGATTGCTGTCCTTCTTGGGCACCCCCTCTCTCTGGGCTCACATTACTGCCTTCCTCTAGCTGGGTACCATAATCAGGGCCTTCAAAATGCTGGGCATCCTCCTGGAGCATGTACCCAACAATGTGGTTAAACGGTTTGGGGGACTCATCAGGAGGACATGGTGGGGCTAGGGAAGGAGTGACTGATGCCATTGAGCCGAGGGAAGAGGCCGCGTTGGCAGCTGCTTTGCCAGACAAAGTACCCTGAGCCTGGTTGAGAGAGGATGAGGAGGATGAGGACAGCTTGGTTATCCACTCTACCAAGTCTGCTGCATGTTGCGGCTCAACATGGCCAGCTGCCAAAAAAAGGACAAGCGTGTCCCACAGCCACGTGCTGATGAGGATGCACTGTGTCCACGATCAGCACTGTTGCCTCTAGACACAGAGCCTGCTTGCCCTCTTTTATTGGCTTGTGACTGTCTGCCTCTCCTTGTTGGCCTTCCAGACATACTAATGGCCTGCAATGAGATGTAGCTACACAAAGCTGGGATGTATATATATACTGATTATACTGCAGCTACCAGAATCAACTGCCTGCCTGTAGTATTATTAGTATGAGAACACCAGCAATTGTCTTCAGGTAGCTTTCAGTGAACACTGTGCAGAGGACACAGTACACTAACTGTAAATACTGCAGCTGCCTGCCTGTGATATAAATAGGATCAGAAGAACACCAGCAATTGTCTTCAGGTAGCTTTAGGTGCACACTGTGCAAAGGACACAGTACACTTTCTGTAAATATTGCAGCTGCCTGCCTGTGGTTAGGGATGAGCTTCGAGTTCGAGTCGAACTCATGTTCGACTCGAACATTGGCTGTTCGCAAGTTCGCCGAACAGCGAACAATTTGGGGTGTTCGCGACAAATTCGAATGCCGCAGAACACCCTTTAAAAGTCTATGGGAGAAATCAAAAGTGCTAATTTTAAAGGCTTATATGCAAGTTATTGTCATAAAAAGTGTTTGGGGACCCGGGTTCTGCCCCAGGGGACATGGATCAATGCAAAAAAAAGTTTTAAAAACGGACGTTTTTTCAGGAGCAGTGATTTTAATAATGCTTAAAGTCAAACAATAAAAGTGTAATATCCCTTTAAATTTCATAGCTGGTGGGTGTCTATAGTATGCCTGTAAAGGGGCGCATGTTTCCTGTGTTTAGAACAGTCTTACAGCAAAATGACATTTCGAAGGAAAAATTCCATTTAAAACTACCCGCGGCTATTGCATTGCCGACAATACACATAGAAGTTAATTGATAAAAACGGCATGGGAATTCAACACAGGGAAACCCCGAACCAAAATTTAAAAAAAAAATGACGTGGGAGTCCCCCTAAATTCCATACCAGGCCCTTCAGGTCTGGTATGGATATTAAGAGGAACCCCGGCCAAAATTAAAAAAAAAAATGACGTGGGGTTCCCCCTAAATTCCATACCAGACCCTTCAGGTCTGGTATGGATTTTAAGGGGAACCCCGCGCCAAAAAAAACAAAAAAAAAACAGCGTGGGGTCTCCCCAAAAATCCATACCAGACCCTTATCCGAGCACACAACCTGGCAGGCCGCAGGAAAAGAGGGGGGACGAGAGTGCATCCCCCCCCCTCCTGAACCGTACCAGGCCACATGCCCTCAACATTGGAGTAGCCCCCCAAAACACCTTGTCCCCATGTTGATGAGGACAAGGGCCTCATCCCCGCAACCCTGGCCAGTGGTTGTGGGGGTCTGCGGGCGGGGGGCTTATCGGAATCTGGAAGCCCCCTTTAACAAGGGAACCCCCAGATCCCAGCCCCCCGTGTGAAATGGTAAGGGGGTACTTACCCCTACCATTTCACTAAAAAACTGTCAAAAATTTTAAAAATGACAAGAGACAGTTTTTGACAATTCCTTTATTTAAATGCTTCTTCTTTCCTCTATCTTCCTTCATCTTCTTCTGGTTATTCTGGCTCTTCTGGTTCTTCCTCCGGCGTTCTCGTCCAGCATCTCCTCCACGGCGTCTTCTATCTTCTTCTCCTCAGGCCGCTCCGCACCCATGGCATGGGGGGAGGCTCCCGCTCTTCTCTTCATCTTCTTCTTCATCTTCTTCTCTTCTTCCTTCTTCTCTTTTTTTCTTCTGGTTCTTCTGGCTCTTCTGGTTCTTCCTCTGGCGTTCTCGTCCAGCATCTCCTCCGCGGCATCTTCTATCTTCTTCTCCTCGGGCCGCTCCGCACCCATGGCATGGGAACCCCACGTCATTTTTTTTTTAAATTTTGGCCGGGGTTCCCCTTAATATCCATACCAGACCTGAAGGGCCTGCCATGGAATTTAGGGGGACTCCCACATTATTTTTTTTTTTTTAATTTTGGTTCGGGGTTTCTCTGTGTTGAATTCCCATGCCGTTTTTATCAATGAACTTCTATGTGTATTGTCGGCAATGCAATAGCCGCGGGTAGTTTTAAATGGAATTTTTCCTTCGAAATGTCATTTTGCTGTCAGACTGTTCTAAACACGGAAAACATGCGCCCCTTTACAGGCATACTATAGACACCCCCCAGGTACGAAATTTAAAGGGATATTACACTTTTATTGTTTGACTTTAAGCATTATTAAAATCACTGCTCCTGAAAAAACGTCCATTTTTAAAACTTTTTTTTGCATTGATCCATGTCTCCTGGGGCAGGACCCGGGTCCCCAAACACTTTTTATGACAATAACTTGCATATAAGACTTTAAAATTAGCACTTTTGATTATTCATGTTCGTGTCCCATAGACTTTAACGGTGTTCGCGTGTTCGAGCAAACTTTTTTCCTGTTCGCATGTTCTGGTGCGAACCGAACAGGGGGGGTGTTTGGCTCATCCCTACCTGTGGTATTAATAGGATCAGAAGAACACCAGCAATTGTCTTCAGGTAGCTTTCGGTGCACACTGTGCAGAGGACACAGTACACTAACTGTAAATACTGCAGCTGCCCGCCTGTGGTATTAATAGGATCAGAACACCAGCAATTGTCTTCAGGTAGCTTTAGGTGCACACTGTGCAAAGGACACAGTACACTAACTGTAAATACTGCAGCTGCCTGCCTGTAGTACTAATAGGATCAGAAGAACACCAGCAATTGTCTTCAGGTAGCTTTAGGTGCACCCTGTGTAGAGGACACAGTACACTAACTGTAAACACTACAGCTGCCTTCCTGTAGTACTAATAGGATCAGAAGAACACCAGCAATTGTCTTCAGGTAGCTTTAGGTGCACCCTGTGCAGAGGACACAGTACACTAACTGTAAATACTGCAGCTGCCTGCCTGTGGTATTATTAGGATCAGAAGAACACCAGCAATTGTCTTCAGGTAGCTTTAGGTGCACACTGTGCAAAGGACACAGTACACTAACTGTAAATACTGTAAAAACACCTGCCTGCCTGTCAGTATATTAAGAAGAGAATAACAGGAACGGATCTAGCTAAACTGAATACAGTATATATATATATATATATATACACAACACCTAGGATGCATATATATACACAATACACTGTAAGTGCAGCTAACTGACTCACCTGCCTACTCTATTTAACTTAAATCAAATGACACTGTCTCTCTGTCTATTTTTCTCCACCGCTGCAACACACTACACGCAGGCAGCTTTATATAGTGTGGGGCATGTACTAAACCCCCTTAGCCATAATTGGCCAAAGCCACCCTGGCTTTGGCCAATTATGGTTCTCTGTACAGCCGGCGCTGTGATTGGCCAAGCATGTGGTTCATAGTGCATGGTTGGCCAATCATCAGCCAGCAATGCACTGCGATGCCGCAGTGAATTATGTGCCGTGACGCACCACTCAAATTTGGCGCGAATGGCCCATAACATTCGCAATTCGACAAACAACCGAACAGGCGATGTTCGAGTCAAACATGGGTTCGACTCAAACTCAAAGCTCATCCCTAGTCTTGAGGATAAACACTGCAGTTTTGGTTACTGAAGCCCCCTGATTCCCTCGTGAAGACTGATGAGAATAATACATTCAATACCTTTGCCATCTCCCCACCCTTTGTAACCAGATGTCCTTCCTCATTCTTTATGGGGCCAATATGGTCTGTCCTCCATTTTTTACTGTTTACATACTTAAATAATTTCTTGGGATTTTTTTTGCTCTCCTCCGCTATGTGTCTTTCGTGTGCTACCTTAGTTGCCCTAATTGCACCCTTACATTTGTTGTTGCATTCTTTATAATGTTTGAATGCTGATGATGATCCCTCAACCTTGTATGTTATGAAGGCCTTCTCTTTTGCTTTTATATGCATTTTTACATTGGCGTTAAGCCATCCAGGACTTTTGCTCGCTCTTTTAAATTTATTACCCAATGGGATGCACTGGCTGATGACTTTATTTAATATGCTCCTAAAGTGAACCCATCTCTGCTCCGTGTTCTTTGTTCCTAAGATTTTATCCCAATTTATATCTTCTAGCAAGGTTTGTAGTTTAAAGAATTTGGTTCTTTTTAAATTCAGTGTCTTTGTATTTCCCTTATGTTTCCTATTTGTGTGATTTATACTGAAGCCAATTGACTTGTGATCGCTGTTTCCTAAATTTCCCCGTATCTCCACATCCGTGATCAGGTCTGTATGGTTGGTAATCAGTAGGTCCAGTAACTCTTTTTTTCTATATGGTGCGTCTACCATCTAACTCATGAAATTGTCCGGCAAGACATTTAGGAGCTGGCGAGCCTTGGACGAATGGCTCCCTCCGCACCATTCTATGTCTGGATAATTAAAATCCTCCATTATGATAACACTTCCCATCCTTGCTGCTAATCCTAATTGTGATAAGAGGTCTGCCTCCCTCTCCTCCCTCAGGTTAGGGGTTAGGGAGTATAGCATACTCTCAGTATTATTTTCCCCTTAGCTTCATCCCTTTGGAGGTCTACCCATAAGGATTCCACCTCCTCCCTAGCTCCCTTAGTGATGTCATCTCTCACATTCCCTTGTACATTATTCTTGATATACAGGAATACCCCTCCCCCTTTTTTACCCTTTCTATCCCTTGAATGGTTGCCAGCCAATCATGAGAGCTGTTGAACCAAGTCTCTGAAATTCCTATGGAACACATTCTGTAGTACAAATCTGCAAAATGCTAAACAAGGCCTTACAATGTATTAAAAAAACAGTAGGCACTCAATGACAGTGTACATTTGGAGTGCATATTTGACTGTGGAATTGATTTTTTCTTTTACAAGCCTTTTTTCAAGTAGCGTTGGCAGTGGCTTTTTCATAAAATGGCAAGTCCCAGAAGGCTGTCGGACATGCTCAGTGTGACTTGCACCCAGCTGTAAAGATGCAAGCTGTGCCCAAATGCTGGCCCCGGGGAGAGGAGAGGGAGAGAAGCAATGGCTTAGATGAGCACAATGCTGAATTCTGGGACAAGTGAGCGTGTGTTTATTAAAAGTCAACAGCTACATTTTTTTGTAGCTGCTGACATTTAATAAACACAAAAACAACTGGAGCTCCACTTTAATCACTTGCCGACCATTTCCTATAGATATACAGTGGCAATGTGGCTCCATCCCGCAAATTGTCGTACCTGTACGGCGGCTCCTTTAAGAGGGGGGACTTGATGCGCGTGGCCAGCGGGCGCGATTGCCACCGGCCACCCACGATCACAGGCACGAGAGTCAAAACAGGGATTTGTGTGTGTAAACACACAAATCATCATTCTGACAGGAAAGAAGAGACAGATCTGCTGTTCGTAATAATTTCGAACAGCGATATGTCTCCTCCCCCAGTCAGTCCCATCCCCCTACAGTTAGAAACACTCCCTAGGGAACACATTTAACCCCTTGATCATCCTCTAGTGTTAACCCCTGTAACTGCTGTATAAATGTCAATGGTCCAAAAAAGTGTCAAAAGTGTCTGATCTGTCCACCGCAATGTCGCAGTTCCGCTAAAAGTCGCAGATCACCATCATTACTGGTAAAAAATTTAAAAATGCCATAAAAGGGCCATAAATCTATCCCCTATTTTGTAGAAGCTATAACTTTTTCGCAAACCAATTAATATACGCTTATTGCAACATTTTTTACCACAAATATGTAGAAGAATATATATTGGCTTAAACTGATAAAGAAATTTGTTTTTTTTTAAAAATTGGGGGATATTTATCATAGCAAAAAGTAAAAAATATAGTTTTTTTTTCAAAATTGTCAGTCTTTTTTTGTTTATAGCGCAAAAAATAAAAGCCACAGAGGTGATCAAATACCACCAAAAGAAAGCTCTATTTGTGGGAAAAAAAGGACGTCAATTTTGTTTGGGTACAGCGTCGCACAACTGCGCAATTGCTAGTTAAAACGACACAGTGCTGTATCGTAAAAAATGGCCTGGTCATTAAGGCGGTAAATTCTTCCGAGCCTGAAGTGGTTAAACCCTGGTGTCATGACATCAGATGTTAAAAGTCTAGTTGATGATCTTGGACTGCAGTGGTGGAACACTGGTCTTTAAAACGGATCTTTAGTAATTTTTTCAACTTTCCATCTATTACATCTTCTGCCCTTGTTTTAAAATAGTAAAACATATTTTTTTTTCTGCCATTAAATACCTTATACAGCCCTCTTCCTGTTTCCTGTCTGGTAAAAAGCCTAGGCTTATGACATTATGCACAGCTCCCTCTCTCACTGTTGTGAGAGTTTGCCAGGAAGGGGGGGTAAGTTATAAGAGGGCCAATGAAAGCTGCAGGGCTGCAGAGCTGGAGGTGTGCCTCTGTATGTCTGTGTAAATCCAGGAAGTGAACAGGCAGCAGCTTCAGCTGCCCACAGTTAAAATGGCTGCAGCCAGACTCAGTGGAGGGAGATTTCTGCAGCATATTTGGCAAGTACAGAATCACAGTATATATAAAATAATATGCAAAGTGGTTGGAGGGAAGCTTCACAATGGCAAAGATGTTTTTATTACAAATTATGTGAGCAGACTGCAGTTCCTCTTTAACTTTTACCCACTTCCTGCCCAGGCCATTTTTACATTTTCAGCACTGTCACACTTTGACTAAGAATTGCTCAGTCATGCACCCAAATGCAATTTTTATCATCTTTTGAGACAGATCGAGCTTTCTTTTGGTAGTATTTAATCAGCGCTGTTTTTATTTATTTTTTATTGTTTTGTTATATAAATGAAAAAAAAAGGCAAAATTTAGGAAAAAAACAAACTAACATTTTTATTAGTTTCTGTTTAACAATTTTGCAAATAAACAATCTTTCTTCATAAAGTTATGCCAAACTGTATTCTGCTACATAACCCGAATCAGTGTATGTTATTTAGTCTGTGTGAAAGTTATACAGTCTACAAACTATGGTGTGTGTATATATATATATATATATATATATATATATATATATATATATATATATATATATATATATATATATATATATATATATATATATATATATATATATGTGTGAAAATTGATAAATCTTGATGTACTGGCTGTCTTATTTCTTGAGGCCCTAAAATGCCAGGACAGTACAAATACCCCCAAATGACCCCTTTTTGCAAAGTAGACAGTAAGAGGCTTGGTGAGCTTTTTTACATTTTAATTTTTTGGTCACAATTTTTCAGAAAATTAAGAATTTAAACAAAAATGTTTTTTTCACACAGTTGTAATTTTAACAAGTTATTTCTCACACACAGCATTGGCATACTTAGAGTTACACCCCAAAACACATTCTGCTGTGCCTCCGGAGTATAGGGATACCACATATGTGAGACTTTTTCACTGTCTAGATGCATAGAGGGGCCCAAAATCCAAGGATCACCTTTGGGCTTTCAAGAAGCATAAATTAGTAGTAAATTATGCATCTAATTTCCTGACTACTGATCACAGGATCCGAGGACAGTGGAAACACCCACACAATGACCCTATTTTGGAAAGCAACCACTCCGAGATATTTTTTAAGAAGCATACTGAGTCTTTTATAAATGTCATTTTTGCCACAAGTTTTGGGAAAATGTAGGAAAGGGAATGTTGCCAATAAATAGGATATTTCTTACACACATAATAGGCATATTTAGAATTACACCTCAAAACTAGGGATGAGCTTCGAGTTCGAGTCGAACTCATGTTCGACTCGAACATTGGCTGTTCGCAAGTTCACCGAACAGCGAACAATTTGGGGTGTTCGCGGCAAATTCGAATGCCGCGGAACACCCTTTAAAAGTCTACGGGAGAAATCAAAAGTGCTAATTTTAAAGGCTAATATGCAAGTTATTGTCATAAAAAGTGTTTGGGGACCTGGGTCCTGCCCCAGGGGACATGGATCAATGCAAAAAAAAGTTTTAAAAACGGCCGTTTTTTCAGGAGCAGTGATTTTAATAATGCTTAAAGTCAATCAATAAAAGTGTAATATCCCTTTAAATTTCGTACCTGGGGGGTGTCTATAGTGTGCCTGTAAAGGGGCGCATGTTTCCTGTGTTTAGAACAGTCTGACAGCAAAATGACATTTTGAAGGAAAAAACTCATTTAAAACTACTCGCGGCTATTGCATTGCCGACAATACACATAGAAGTTCATTGATAAAAACGGCATGGGAATTCCCCAAAGGGGAACCCCGAACCAAAATTAAAAAAAAAAAATGACGTGGGAGTCCCCCTAAATTCCATACCAGGCCCTTCAGGTCTGGTATGGATATTAAGGGGAACCCCGGCCAAAATTTAAAAAAAAAAATGACGTGGGGTTCCCCCTAAATTCCATACCAGACCCTTCAGGTCTGGTATGGATTTTAAGGGGAACCCCGTGCCAAAAAAAAAAAAAAAAACGGCGTGGGGTCCCCCCAAAAATCCATACCAGACCCTTATCCGAGCACGCAACCTGGCAGGCCGCAGGAAAAGAGGGGGGGACGAGAGTGCGGCCCCCCCTCCCTCCTGAACCGTACCAGGCCACATGCCCTCAACATTGGGAGGGTGCTTTGGGGTAGCCCCCCAAAACACCTTGTCCCCATGTTGATGAGGACAAGGGCCTCATCCCCACAACCCTGGCCGGTGGTTGTGGGGATCTGCGGGCGGAGGGCTTATCGGAATCTGGAAGCCCCCTTTAACAAGGTGACCCCCAGATCCCGGCCCCCCCCCTGTGTGAAATGGTAAGGGGGTACCCCTACCATTTCACGAAAAAAGTGTCAAAAATGTTAAAAATGACAAGAGACAGTTTTTGACAATTCCTTTATTTAAATGCTTCTTCTTTCTTCTATCTTCCTTCATCTTCTGGTTCTTCTGGTTCTTCTGGCTCTTCTGGTTCTTCCTCCGGCGTTCTCGTCCAGCATCTCCTCCGCGGCGTCTTCTGTCTTCTTCTCCTCGGGCCGCTCCGCACCCATGGCATGGGGGGGAGGCTCCCGCTCTTCTCTTCTTCTTTTCTTCTCTTCTTCTCTTCTTCTTTTCTTCTTTTCTTCTTTTCTTCTCCGGGCCACTCCGCAATCCATGTTGGCATGGAGGGAGGCTCCAGCTGTGTGTCGGCGCTCCTCGTCTGACAGTTCTTAAATAACGGGGGGGCGGGGCCACCCGGTGACCCCGCCCCCCTCTGACGCACGGTGACTTGACGGGACTTCCCTGTGATGTCACGGGGAATGCCACAGGGAAGTCCCGTCAAGTCACCGTGCGTCAGAGGGGGGCGGGGTCACCGGGTGGCCCCGCCCCCCCGTTATTTAAGAACTGTCAGACGAGGAGCGCCGTCACACAGCGGGAGCCTCCCTCCATGCCAGCATGGATTGCGGAGCGGCCCGGAGAAGAAAATGAAGAAGAGAAGAAGAGAAGAAAAGAAGAAGAGAAGAGCGGGAGCCTCCCCCCCATGCCATGGGTGCGGAGCGGCCCGAGGAGAAGAAGACAGAAGACGCCGCGGAGGAGATGCTGGACGAGAACGCCGGAGGAAGAACCAGAAGAGCCAGAAGAACCAGAAGATGAAGGAAGATAGAAGAAAGAAGAAGCATTTAAATAAAGGAATTGTCAAAAACTGTCTCTTGTCATTTTTAACATTTTTGACACTTTCTTCGTGAAATGGTAGGGGTACTTATGTACCCCCTTACCATTTCACACAGGGGGGGGGCCGGGATCTGGGGGTCACCTTGTTAAAGGGGGCTTCCAGATTCCGATAAGCCCCCCGCCCGCAGACCCCCACAACCACCGGCCAGGGTTGTGGGGATGAGGCCCTTGTCCTCATCAACATGGGGACAAGGTGTTTTGAGGGGCTACCCCAAAGCACCCTCCCAATGTTGAGGGCATGTGGCCTGGTACGGTTCAGGAGGGAGGGGGGCCGCACTCTCGTCCCCCCCTCTTTTCCTGCGGCCTGCCAGGTTGCGTGCTCGGATAAGGGTCTGGTATGGATTTTTGGGGGGACCCCACGCCGTTTTTTTTTTTTTTTTGGCGCGGGGTTCCCCTTAAAATCCATACCAGACCTGAAGGGTCTGGTATGGAATTTAGGGGGAACCCCACGTCATTTTTTTTTTTAAATTTTGGCCGGGGTTCCCCTTAATATCCATACCAGACCTGAAGGGCCTGGTATGGAATTTAGGAGGACTCCCACGTCATTTTTTTTTTTTAATTTGGTTCGGGGTTCCCCTTTGGGGAATTCCCATGCCGTTTTTATCAATGAACTTCTATGTGTATTGTCGGCAATGCAATAGCCGCGAGTAGTTTTAAATGAGTTTTTTCCTTCAAAATGTCATTTTGCTGTCAGACTGTTCTAAACACAGGAAACATGCGCCCCTTTACAGGCATACTATAGACACCCCCCAGGTACGAAATTTAAAGGGATATTACACTTTTATTGTTTGACTTTAAGCATTATTAAAATCACTGCTCCTGAAAAAACGGCCGTTTTTAAAACTTTTTTTTGCATTGATCCATGTCCCCTGGGGCGGGACCCAGGTCCCCAAACACTTTTTATGACAATAACTTTCATATAAGCCTTTAAAATTAGCACTTTTGATTATTCATGTTCGTGTCCCATAGACTTTAACGGTGTTCGCATGTTCGAACGAACTTTTTTCCTGTTCGCATGTTCTGGTGCGAACCGAACAGGGGGGTGTTCGGCTCATCCCTACTTAAAACATATTTGTACTTTTTCACAGCCAACCACACAGAGGGGCCCAAAATCCAAGGCGCACATTCAGGCTTTTTAGGGGCATATATTATGCATCTACTTTTCTGACTACCTGACTGGCCTTCCTGACTTTGGGGGCCCTTAAGCACCAAGACAGTGGAAACACCCAAAAATTACCAGATTTTGGAAAGCAAACATTGCAAGGTATTTTCTAAGAGGCGTGGTGAGTCTTTTGAGGACTCCATTTTTTGACACAAGATTTTGGAAAATGCTGAATGAAAATTAAATTTTTTTTTCTGCACAAAGTTGTCAATTTAATAAGATATTTTTCACATACAGCATAGAAATACTTAGAATTCCAACAAACTATAAAAGGCAAAGAAGGAATCCTACATTATTTGTTAGTGAACCATAAAGGTAAACTAACCCACCGATTCGCCCTTAAGGCGATATATCTCCCAGAAAAAATGCAGCCTAAGACATAAAAGGGGGGAGGGTTAAGAGGTAACCCTAAGAAACAATCAAGGGAGATCAACCACGGTATATGTATTAATTAATAGAAGCTTTATTGGTGAAGTACAAAATTATTGACAGTATTTCAGTCCAGGCGGAACAACCCTACCCTGGTTGAATAATGTTCATGTAATTTGCAAAAAATGCATGAATCGCTAATAAAATCACATTGTAATAAGACAATATTGTCACAAATTAAAAAGTGCTAATACATGGGCCCTACTATATCAAGACTAATACCAAAGACCAGGAGGAAAAATAGACTTGAAGAAAATATGAGTTTCCCAAGGGTGACACCCAAGGTAATTGAAGCAAAGGTTCTCGGTAGTTATCCAGTATGTGTCATTCAATATGCATTCGTTGAAGATGATTAACATCCAATTGGTTGATTCGGTCAGGTTTGAAGCTGGATCAAGGGGAACAATGTAAGCACCCAAAAGTAAAATTTCCGTTTGTGTTGTGTCAATACCAATAGTATAGGTGTTTATCAAAATGTATTCAGTCTCATTAAGATGACAATTAAACTGATATCACTACAGCGGAGGAATCATCAATGACAAAATATGTAGCACTTGGCTCATCTGTTGGCTCCAAAGTAAGAATCGTGTCCACGATAAACAAAGTCTTAAACCTGCTGCATACATCAAAACAGAATGTAATTGAACAATGTTAGCCCATGTATGGGCATCTTACCCCGATCGTATCACAGCTATGAGTCTCTGTATGTCAAGAATGGATTTCCAGATTCAATCTGCTGAGATGTCCTTTGGATCAGTTGATGATTCTGGGCTTTTGTATTAGTTCGGTTAGTGTCCGCAATTGTAGCCGGTACTATCATAAGATGATAGTACCTAAAACTGCTGGTTTTTAGGGAGAGGATTCAATTATCCCAGGCATAGTGCAGGACACATGCAGAGATAGTGTCTATGGAGTACGGCTTGGATTTTCCAAATAGCCTCCAGGTGGATATCAAGTGAATGTCAAAGGAGCCGTTTAGTCAGTCCAAACCTCCAGCTTGAATAGTAGGCAATTCTGCCTTATCGCTTGGACTTCGGGGTCATCGAGATATGTGGGGGCATGTTAGCGCTACCCTCCGTCTACGCGTACACTGGGACGTGTACTTCATCTGGACATTGTATGTGAAAAATTAGAATCTTTTTATAGAGCCTTAAACTCAATCACCTGTACATCACGTGCAAGAAAAAAGAGGTTGCCATCTTGTGGTGCCTTTTAAGAATTACAATGAATAAAACATTCAATAGGAACTGATTAGCTAGGTGTAGCCATATAAATAATAAATCTCTATGAACAGGTTTTAACCATCGTTACTTTTAACATTCAGTCAATCAAGGGTCTAGGAAAAACCTCTTATATTTAATTATTATTTTCAGTGGAGGAGAAAGAGAGAAAGATCTTTATGTCACGGATTTGCTTATCCTATAACATTTTGGAGTGTATATAGTAATACATACTATGACAGTATCAGGGTTCCAAAAAGATTTTCAGGCTCAACTCGTTATTCAAGCCTAGGGGCTGGAGAGTTTTGAGCCTGAATATCCAGTACTTTTCTTTTTTGAGGAGTACTGTATTGTAGTCACCTCTACGAGCAGAGAGATCAAGGGAAAAAAAATCCTTTTACCTTGAGTCCCTTTGTATTGCTTTGATGGACCTGTAAAAAGTGTTGGGCTATGGGGGTCTCTTCTTTTAACCTAATACTTTTCAGATGTTCTAGAAAGTGTACCCTTAACTGTCGTTTAGTTTTTCTTGCATATAATTTCTTGCATGGACATTCTAGTAGGTATAAAACTCTAGTAGTCGCACAGTTGATAAAAGACTCGATCTTATATTCCTGTTTGAATTCGGAGTCTCTGAAGGTTTTGAGCGATCAACAAACTTACAGGTACTGCAGTGACCACATGGGAACATACCACTAATTCTGGGCAGGTCTGTTAACCAATTATTGCTTATGGGGCTTATGTATTCAGATTTGACAAGGGAATCATTCAGATTTTCAGCTCTCTTGGCCACCATAGAGGGCTTGTCACCCACTATGGCTTTCAACTCTTTAGAGCGGGTCAGTATATGCCAGTGTTCGGAAAGAATAGATTTTACTTGTTGCCATTGTATGCCAAAGGTTGTAATGAAATGTACCGGACCATCTGTGTCCATCTTTGAATGGATTTTAGGTACTAGTAGGTCTTCACTTACTTTTTGTCCCGCTATCTTTTTAGCTCTCCTAAGGGTTCTATGTGAGTACCCACATTCCCTAAATCTCTGGTACAGCAATTCAGATTCTCGTTGATAGTCCTCACCTGAGGAGCAGCTCCTTCGAATCCGGAGGAACTGTCCCACTGGGATGCCGCGTTTGAGTGACTCTGGGTGGTAACTATCAGCCTGTAGGAGGGTATTTGCTGTGGTATCCTTGCGGTAGGTCCTGGTGGCAAGCCTGCCATCCTCAACCCTAATGGAGAGGTCCAAAAATGAAATCTCTAAGCAGTCAACAACATAGGTCAACCGTATATTATGAGTATTTAAATTCAATTCCTCCATAAACTGGACCAACTCAAAATGGGTGCCGGTCCAGACCAATAGCACATCGTCGATGTACCTGAGCCAGGTAAGTACATGGCCCAGGTACATCCGTGAAGCAAAAACAACTTCCTCCTACCACCACCCTAAATGGAGGCAGGCATACGCAGATGCCCATGGGGCTCCCATGGATGTACCTCTTAGCTGCTGATAGTAATGGCCAGTGAATTGGAAGAAGTTATTCTTCAGGGCCGTCTCTAAGAGTTTGTTAATAAATTAATTTTGTATTGCCATATGTGGAAACCATTTTTCAAGAAAGTGGTATACTGCAAGAATCCCCAAGTCATGGGGGGGTCAAGGTATATAGTGCTTCTACATCTACCCCTACAAGGAGAACACCACTCGGGAAGATCAGATTGGAGATTTTATTAAGCACATCACTTGTATCTCGAACATACGATGGTAGGGATACCACAAGGTCTTTAATGAGGCAGTCGATGTATTTGCCAATTCTTTCAAGGGGTCCCCTGATTGCAGAAACAATCGGTCTTCCCGGCGGGTTCTCCCTGTTTTTATGAATTTTAGGGATGATGTAGAATGTAGGTAGATTGAAATCCTCCACTTTCGAGTATTCAAGCTCTTTCTTGCTTATGAGATCTGCTTCATAGGCAAATCGTAATTTATCATTGATTAGCGCAACCAAGCGTTCAAAGGGGGAACCATCCAGTTTTTGATAGGTAGAGCTATCAGCCAGTAAGCGGCGTACCTCTCTCTCATACCCATCAGTAGAGAGGATTACCACATTGCCCCCTTTGTCGCTTGGCTTGATAACTATATTATCAGCACTGGTAAGTTCTTTAAGTGCCTTGCGCTCATCTATAGATAAATTGTCCTGATAGTTAATTTGCCAGTCCAATTTTTCCAGGTCCTCCTGGACTAAATCCAGGAAGATACCGAGGTGTTTGTTTTTCTTAAACTGGGACATACCAGTGGACCTAATTTTCAAATTAGATTTCCTTCTCCAATGGGAATTTTAAGATACTGTTTTGTCATCACTGGAGGACGCAGCTCCCTCCTCCAGCAGTGACACTAGTTGGTCAATGGCATTAGTTTCAGCAGTACTAATTTCAGATGTCAGATCATGTGTTGTAGATTTACCTGAGTAGAGGGATTTATTGTAGACACGTCTCAGAAATAAATTTAGATCTTTAAATGCTTCAAAATGATCCATTCTAGCTGTGGGTGAAAAAGATAACCCTTTACTGAGCAGATCAACGTGGCATGTCTCTAATTTAAACTCAGAGAGGTTAATGACCTTAAGGTCCTCTTTTTTTTTTTTTTCTTAAATAATCTTTATTAACAATTCTTGATTTACATACACCATTTTAAAACATCTACAAGTTCATGTGGGCGTACTCCACTATTGAGGCGGCCATAAGTCCCCCCTCCGCTCCTCCCTACATCCATTACATCTACTTAACCCATCCACAAGCTAAGCTTCATACGGTATATTAAGGTGCCATGTAGTTATTTTCTCCCTAACCCCCCCTCCCTTCCCTTACTCTCCAGCCCCCCTAAGCCAAATCCTTCCTTTTATTCCTGACACCCTACGCTTATTAACCACGGGTTCCACATCTTTTCAAACTTCTTAAGATTCCCTCTTCTAAGGTCCTCTTTAGTAATGTATTTTGACACTGAGTTATCTAGCTTCATTGTCCCTGATTCTTGGTTGTAGTTCTTTGTATCTGCTGGCTGTTGCCTTGTGTTTTGGATTTCCCTTTGCCATCGTTCCTTCCTCTTCCTATTGTTCTTGGTTTGTCTATTTTGAGAATACCCCTGGGTGGAGGAGGATTCTCCAGCCCCAGGAGTTCCTCTTCTAAAAAAGTCACTGTATGTGGTGTCTCATCTTCACTGCCCGATGATTGTGCACCAGTATCTGTACCTGAATGTGAGGTATGTCTACGTCTACGAGAGCGACTTCTATTGCCCCTAGTTGTCAAGTCAAAAATATTGCCTCTAGCCCAGTCGTCAAGGTCACACTGGAACTTATTATGTTTTGTGGTTTTTAAATTTTTTTGCATTTTGTCTATTTCTTTTTTTTAGAATTTCATTAAATTTATAAAATTCTATATTGTCCTTAAATGGTTCTAGTTTAGCACTACTTTCTCTAATCTGTTCCTGCAGATTTCCTTGCTCTCTTTATTCCTCCACAATTAACTTCATGACTTCCAGACCATGGGAAATGCATTGTTTTTTTCCATTTATCCAAGAATCTTTCAGTATGGAGATGGGCCGCTGGCACAACCCTTTCTCTAAGACCTTAAGGAATTATACCTTTAGTTATATATGATTCTAATGAAAGAATATCCCGTTTGCGATTTAGTGATTTTATTATTAATTTTTATGTTGTTTAAATAGGGGTCTAATTTTGTCTTGTGTCGGGGGCCCTGCTCCAGTTGATTCAAGGTCAAACGTAGCCTTTATTTCTTCATCAAATTCCTCCCCTGGTATAAAGGCCACGCCCTTGCCAAAAACTGAATGTCACAGCAACATTAACATATATGACAAAGCATAAATATCAGTCCTATGAATTTTTTGCAAGTACAATTATGAACAGCTTCACCAAGAAATTGCTTCCATAATGGGATCCCTAGATTATAAGTGACCCATAGGGGGTCAGATAATATTGGAACAAACTATAAAAGGCAAAGAAGGAATCCTACATTATTGGTTAGTGAACCATAAAGGTAAACCAACCCACCGATTCGCCCTTAAGGTGGTATATCCCCCAGAAAGCGTGCAGCCTAAGACATAAAAGGGGGGGGGGTTAAGAGGAGACCCTAAGAAACAATCAAGGGAGATCAGCCACGGTATATGAATTAATTAATAGAAGCTTTATTGGTGAAGTACAAAATTATTGACAGTATTTACTTAGAATTACAACCCAAAACACATTCTGCTACCTCTCCTTAGTTCGGCGATACCGTGTGTGAGACTTCTTCAGTGTTTGAACTGATTATGTATTAGTCCAAATCTTGTGTTTCTTGCGAATCTTGTGTAGTACACTGTACTGTAATGATCACCTCTATATGAGTGATCAGGAAATATAGCTTGGTGTGGTGTCACCTATAGCAGTCCCTGTTCCTATAAGCCAAGCAAGCCTAGCCTTTTGGTACATAGTTGAGCTACAGGAATTCCATGTTCACTAGCCAGGAAGTACAGAAGGCAAATGAAGGGCAGAGCAAAATAGATCCTGTGATTCCAGGAGTGCAGTTGTCTGCAGGGTATGGCTAGGACTGGTGTCTTGATGGAACATAATTAGTCGGATGTGCAGATGGGTCAGTTCAGGCACAGACAGAGACATAGTCATCATAAGGGCAAAGGATCGGTCCAGGCAACAGGCAGAAACTTCAATAAAGTCAATACACAGGTAAATCAGCAACACTTATATTAGCTATGCTGGTCTGGAAACACTGTGGCTGGTGTGATGGTGATTGGAGAACTGTGGCTGGCTGCACATTTGCGTTCACACACACATGAGCCATGGTTTTACTACCCCTCAACCACAATCCCTTTTAGCTGCAAAGGAAGAGGCTTGGGGTGTACACCTGCCATGGCTGCTATGCTTTGCTTTTCAACTGGGGAAGGAATTATATCCCCTGTGTGCCCTCTAATTGTGACCTGTTCATGTGAATAGGGTTGGGTATCTGGGGGGTTAAGGCAGATGGTGAGGAGGTGATACAATGCCTTCTCACTGATTGTCAAATGCTCTCTGAGTGATTCAAACATCAGAAAGCATTGCACATGTAAATAAGTCCCTATGATGACACAATGACTGCTGTGGGGACATTGTAAGTGGTGTGGCGGTAATCAGGAACACTGTAACCGGGGTGGCGGTTATTAACCACTTCGGTAGGGATGAGCTTCGAGTTCGAGTCGAACTCATGTTCGACTCGAACATTGGCTGTTCGCCCGTTTGCCAAACAGCGAACAATTTGGGGTGTTCGCGGCAAATTCGAAAGCCACGGAACACCCTTTAACAGTCTATAGGAGAAATCAAAAGTGCTAATTTTAAAGGCTTATATGCAAGTTTTTGTCATAAAAAGTGTTTGGGGACCTGGGTCCTGCCCCAGGGGACAAGGATCAATGCAAAAAAAAGTTTTAAAAATGGACGTTTTTTCGGGAGCAGTGATTTTAATAATGCTTAAAGTGAAACAATAAAAGTGTAATATTCCTTTAAATTTCGTACCTGGGGGGTGTCTATAGTATGCCTGTAAGGGGGCGCATGTTTCCCGTGTTTAGAACAGTCTGACAGTACACAATACACATAAAAGTTCATTGATAAAAATGGCATGGGAATTCCCCACAGGGGAACCCCGAACCAAAATTTAAAAAAAAATGACGTGGGGGGTCCCCCTAAATTCCATACCAGGCCCTTCAGGTCTGGTATGGATATTAAGGGGAACCCCGGCCAAAATTTTTTAAAAAAATGGCATGGGGTCCCCCTCAAAATCTATACCAGACCCTTCAGGTCTGGTATGGATTTTAAGGGGAGCCCCGCGCCAAAATTGAAAAAAAAATGGCATGGGGTCCCCCCAAAAATCCATACCAGACCCTTATCCGAGCACGCAACCTGGCAGGCTGCAGGAAAAAAGGGGGGGACGAAAGAGCGCCCCCCCTCCTGAACCATACCAGGCCACATGCCCTCAACATTGGGAGGGTGCTTTGGGCTAGCCCCCCAAAACACCTTGTCCCCATGTTGACGGGGACAAGGGCCTCATCCCCACAACCCTTGCCCGGTGGTTGTGGGGGTCTGCGGGTGGGGGGCTTATCGGAATCTGGAAGCCCCCTTTAACAAGGGGACCCCCAGATCCCGGCCCTCCCCCCTGTGTGAAATGGGAAGGGGGTACAAAAGTACCCCTACCATTTCACAAAAAAACTGTCAAAAATGTTAAAAATGGCAAGAGACAGTTTTTGACAATTCTTTTATTTAAATGCTTCTTCTGTCTTCTTTCTTCTATATCTTCTATCTTCTATCTCCCTTCGGTTTCTTCCTCTATCTTCTTCTGGGAAGATGGGAGCCTTCTGGGAGGCTTCCGCTGTGTGACGCTTCTCCTCTTCTGATGGTTCTTAAATAACGGGGGTGCGCGGCCACCCGTGACCCCGCCCCCCTCTGATGCACGGGGACTTGACGGGGACTTCCCTGTGGCATTCCCCGTGACATCAGAGGGGGCGGCGTCACCTTTTACGTAGCCCTGACCCCTCCTCACAGGGAATGCCACAGGGAAGTCCCGTCAAGTCCCCGTGCATCAGAGGGGGCGGGGTCACCGGGAGGCTCCGCCCCCCCATTATTTAAGAACCGTCAGAAGAGGAGAAGCGCCACACAGCGGGAGCCTCCCTCCATGCCATCATGGATGCGGAGCGGCCCGAGGAGAAGAAGGGAAGAAGACGCCGCGGATGAAGATGCAGGACGAGAACACCAGCGGAAGAACCAGAAGAAGAAGAAGATGGAGGAAGAAACTGAAGGAAGATAGAAGATAGAAGAAGCATTTAAATAAAGGAATTGTCAAAAACTGTCTGTCATTTTTAACATTTTTTTAGTTTTTTGTGAAATGGTAGGGGTACTTTTGTACCCCCTTACCATTTCACACAGGGGGGAGGGCCAGGATCTGGGGGTCCCCTTGTTAAAGGGGGCTTCCAGATTCCGATAAGCCCCCCGCCCGCAGACCCCCACAATCACCGGGCAAGGGTTGTGGGGATGAGGCTACTCCAAAGCACCCTCCTAATGTTGAGGGCATGTGGCCTGGTACGGTTCAGGAGGGGGGATGCTCTCTCGTCCCCCCTCTTTTCCTGCGGCCTGCCAGGTTGCGTGATCGGATAAGGGTCTGGTATGGATTTTTGGGGGGACCCCATGCCATTTTTAAAAAAAATTTTGGCCGGGGTTCCCCTTAATATCCATACCAGACCTGAAGGGCCTGGTATGGAATTTAGGGGGACCCCCACGTTGTTTTTTTTTTAATTTTGGTTCAGGGTTCCCCTGTGGGGAATTCCCATGCTGTTTTTATCAATGAACTTTTATGTGTATTGTGTACTGTCAGACTGTTCTAAACACGGGAAACATGCACCCCCTTACAGGCATACTATAGACACCCCCAGGTACGAAATTTAAAGGAATATTACACTTTTATTGTTCCACTTTAAGCATTATTAAAATCACTGCTCCCGAAAAAACGGACGTTTTTTAAACTTTTTTTTGCATTGATCCTTGTCCCCTGGGGCAGGACCCAGGTCCCCAAACACTTTTTATGACAAAAACTTGCATATAAGCCTTTAAAATTAGCACTTTTGATTTCTCCCATAGACTGGTAAAGGGTGTTCATTTCAATTCACTAATAGCCGCGAGTAGTTTTAAATGACTTTTTTTCCTTTGAAATGTCATTTTGCTGTCAGACTGTTCTAAACACGGGAAACATGCGCCCCTTTACAGTCATACTATAGATACAAAATTTAACCACTTGACATCCGGCCAGAGCCGAATGATGGCTACAGCGCGGATGTCAATTCCCGGGAGGCTGTCTTATGACGGCCTCCCCTTTCCTCGCTCCCCGTGTGCACTCACGAGTGCGCATCGGGGAAATTCTGTGTTGGCCATGTCCCTCGGACACAGCCAATCACAGATCACTGTAAATGGCCATTTACGGCACGATCGTGATGGCCAATGAGCGATGATCTCAAATGTAAACAACTGAGATCATCTCTCATTGCCGGTTCTCTCTCCTCACACAGAGACAGCGTGTGAGGAGAGAGAGAATCTGTCAGCGATCTGTGAGTTTTCAAAAACCTTTTTACAGTGCCAATCAGTACAGTGCCCCATCAGTGCAGTGCTCCATCAGTACAGTGCCCACCTGTGCCAATCGGTGCTCACCTGTCTGCCATCGGTGATCAGTGTCCATTTGCACATCTTCACAATCAGTGCCCACTTGTTCCACCTCATCGGTGCCCACCTGTGCCACCTCATCAGTGCCCACCTGTGCCAATCAGTGCCCATCTGTGCTGCCTCAGTGCACATCTGTGCAATCAATCAGTGCACATCTGTGCCACCTCATCAGTGCCCATCTGTGCCACCTCATCAGTGCCCATCTGTGTCATTCCATCTGTGCCGCCCCATCTGTGCTGCTTCATCTGTGCCCAGCTGTGCCACCTCATCTATGCCACCTCATCAGTGCACATCTGTGCCATCTCAGTGCACATCTGTTCTGCCTCAGTGCCCACCTGTGCCACCTCATCAGTGCCCACCTGTGCCACCTCATCAGTGCCCACCTGTGCCACCTCATCAGTGAGCACCTGTGCCACCTCATCAGTGCCCACCTGTGCCAATCAGTGCCCATTTGTTCTGCCTCATCAGTGCACATCTGTTCCACCTCAGTGCACATCTGTGCCACCTCATTAGTGCCCACCTGTGCCAATCAGTGCTCACCTGTGCCAATCAGTGCCCATCTGTGCCACCTCATCAGTGCCCATCTGTGCCACCTCATCAGTGCACATCTGTTCCATCTCATCAGTGCACATCTGTTCCACCTCATCAGTGCACATCTCTTCTGCCTCATCAGTGCCCACCTGTGCCACCTCATCAGTGCCCACCTGTGCCGCCTCATCAGTGCACATCTGTTCCACCTCATCAGTGCACATCTGTTCCACCTCATCAGTGCCCCTCTGTGCCACCTCAGTGCCCATCTGTGCTCATCAGTGCCACCTCATCAGTGCCCATCAGTGAAGGCTTAGCACACACCTGTGTAGTCGCATCACCACCAGCAACCATGTCCAAAAGATGCTTTTCCGCCGAGGAGGCATTCCAAATACTTTCCCAGGCAGACGAGAGCAATGGGGAGCTCTCTTTTTCAGATTCCCTTTCAGACTCCGATTCTGAGTCGGACATAAATTATGAGCCAGTCCTCAGTAGTGGAACACTGAGTGACTCAGAGGAGGAAGATATTCGGCCTCCCAAACGAAGGCGTTCTGGTGAGGAGGCAGTGCCATCCACCAGCACAGCAGTGCCATCCACCAGCACAGCAGTACCATCCACCAGCACCGCAGTACCTCGGCAAGAAAGGCCAAGGACCCATGCCAGCCTTCCCTATGCCCTGCAGAACCCCTTGTGGCTTCCTCCTAATTCAGAAGAAGCCAACATTCCCCCTTTCACTGCCCAGCCAAGAGTCCAGGTGGACACGGAGAATTTTTCCCCAATAGATTTTTTTAATTTAATTTTTACCGAAGACATGCTATCAACTATTGCGGCCCATTGCAACCTTTATGCACAGCAATTTATTTTAAATAATCCAACATCCTACTATGCCCGTCCCTACGAATGGAGAGACCTAATGGTGGAGGAGTTGAAGGTTTTTTTAGAAAATAATAAAAGTGTAGCGCTATAATTCACATCTACAAACGTGTGTATCACAATACGTTTGTGCGTATAAAAATAATGATTGCTACCAAAACATGTATGACCATGATATGGATAATAACAAATAATTAAACCGTGTTAATCACACAAAAAAGATTAAAATGAGCAGTAATAAAGCTTGGTGATCAGATGTGCCAGTGATAAGAAACCAGTGCTGGTTCTATAAAACAGACATCAAACAGAATAAAATCATAAAATGTAACTGTCCATATTGTGTAGAAAAAATAGTGAAGAGAACATCAGCATAGTTCTATGGGGGTGATGGGTGGCCAGATGGTAGAAAAAACTCCCAAATTCACAGATGGATGATTGCACCAGATCTGACGAGTAGGTAGAAAGAAGATCACAAGTGTGTATAGATTGTACATCAGTGCCGGGGCCAACACCAGATGTAGAGGAGGTTTACCGGAACTAGTTGACCTGTAATGGCGTATGCCAGACAAGTCAAAAAGGCTTAGTAACCACTGGTTCTGAAAGATGTGTCTTGTCAGATGTCATCAACACAAGGTGGGGGAAGGGGGTATCAGCACGGCTTCCTCGCCCATGGATAATCCAGCTTAAGCCAAACGTATAATACATATACCATGCAAGGAGCAAAAAAAACTCACATAGCGTAATAACGTTTTTAAAACCCCTAATTTATTAAAATAGTAAAAAACAGACTCACATTTTGGAAGAACAAAAAAAGCTCAGATATCATATAGCAGCGATCGTTAGGTGTCCACCTGACATGTTTCAGCTAAAGAACCTTCATCTGGGGTATGGACCACCCTCACCTCACCGCTCTATAAACAAGAAATGACCCCCACTGGGAGTGTCTACACACCGGAAGTGCAAATAATGAAAAACACTTCCGGTTTCTGGGGTCATAGGATGTCTGGTTTATTAACTGTAATGAAAACAAATATTAAGCCAGAAACAAATATATTCCATAATTTAAGTATATATAGGATTGGAAGTGGGAAATATTTATTGGAAAATCATAAGCTGGGCCCTGGATCAGTCTGTCCGACCGGAGATGACCAGAGCGCTAGCCAAGCCTCATTCTCAGTGTTAGGAGGCACTTCCTGTGTATGTACAGCTATACGAGGTTATAGCCAAGCCTCGTTTTCAGTGCTAGTAGGCACTTCCTGTGTGTGTACAGCTATAATCATCATATCCGGACGTGACGTCATATCCGGACGTAACGCCGTGACGTCATTCCGCTCGGCATGGCGGCACCAATGCCAGCCAGCCTGCTCCCCAAGCCTCACTATCAAGTAGACTGTACTTCCTTTCACATGGAAAAGAAAAAACACTGCTGCGCTCCACAGGGTGGAACCAAGCCTCAATCTGAGGCATGCCACAACCTCCAGAGTGTCAGAAGGGAGGAAATATAGATCAATGCACTAGACAGGGGTACTTATATTGAAATTTAAAATTGGGAATATATAGATAACTAATGTGTAAGGTTGATGTCCATAATTACATATCTTGTAAAGGGTGATAAAAGGCATCTGTATGACGTTTATTGGTATTCAGTGTTGGAATCAAAAAACGGCATATTGCAAGGACACTACCAATGGGGGGCATCAATTGTATACATATACAAAATTATATAAAAAATTATATAAAAATATATAAGAAACCACCCCAAACTATACACCATATATTGAAAGGACTTATATGATAAAAATATATAGCAATGATCTTTGTTATTGAAGATCATATTTACGCTCAAGCTTGATTAATAAAAGAGTTGATATCCCACTCCACGTTAACACCCTGCGGAAAGTGGGACCCCAACTCATATATCCAATATGTCTCTAACCGCGAGACACCTCTAAGAATCGATCCACCCCGCCAGGGCGGCACATACCTATCAATAATGAGAAATTGGGTACCCACAGGATTTCGATCATGGACTTCCCTGTAGTGTCTAGGGACAGTGTGTTTAGTGCTGCCTGCTTTAATAAGATTGATGTGTTCCGAAACCCGTGTGGTAAAAGATCTAATGGTCCGGCCGACTTATTGCTTACCACAAGGACAAGTTAGGAGGTAAACTATTCCCGTGGTAGCACATGTACAGAACTGTTTAATCCTATAAGTACGGCCGGTTACGGTAGAGGAAAAACTATGGCTGGCCTTTCTGCCACAGATATTAAATTTACAGACCAAGCACTTTTTATACGGATAGAATCCAATCAGATTATGAAAGAAAGATGGTCTCTCTGGTGGGTTGATGACATTAGGTGCTAACCTGTTCCGGAGAGATGGAACACCTTTAAACACCACCTTCAGGGTCTTGGGTAACAATGGTCCCAAGATTTTATCTGTTTTTAAAACATCCCAATGATTTTGAAAGATTTTCTTGACATGCTTATGCTGCATGGAGAAAGACGTCAGAAAAGACCATTTGAATTCATCATTTATTTGTCGGGGTCTGTCTTCTAATAGTAACTGGAGGTCTGTTGTACAAGCATTTTCAATTTCATTATCTAGGTCTGCAGAGTTATAACCCTTCTCCAGAAACCTGTCTTTCAAAATTGTGGCCTGAAGCCTGAAAGTATCTAAGTCAGTACAGTTCCTACGTAACCGTAAAAACTGACTTTTGGGAACAGATCTGATGCAGGAACTGTGATGGCAACTATCAGTCGATATATATCCGTTCCTGTCGGTGGATTTAAAATAAGTGCTTAATATAAATGTATGTTCACTTCTCTCAATAACGAGATCCAAAAAATGGATTGAGGTGGTACTAGTCTCAAAGGATAAGGTAATACCCCTGTCATTGTTATTCAGAGTTGTAAAGAAATCAACCAAACCATCATGGCTACCTGTCCACAGGAGAAGGATGTCGTCTATGTACCGGGCCCACAGCAGAAGGTGTGGGTTCCCCATGGCATAGACGACATCCTCCTCCCACTTGGCCATGAACAGGTTGGCCAGGCTGGGAGCAAACTTTGCTCCCATGGCCGCCCCTTTATGTTGACGATAGAATTTACCATCGAACCAGAAATAATTGTGTTGTGTTGCAAACTCAATTAAATCAACGATGAAGTCTATCTGGGGTGAAGCAAAGGAGGCATCCCTATTTAGAAAGCAATGTACCGCATCCACACCTTCACGGTGTGGAATGCAGGTATAAAGGGACGCAACGTCCGCAGTGGCCATGATGAGGTCCCCAGAATGGGAAACATTCGATAAAAATTTGATTATATCCTTAGTGTCTTTTAAATAAGACGGCATCTTGAGTACGGATGGCTGGAGGAAAAAATCAATGTATTTCCCAATTTTAGAAGTGACCGAGTTGATACCACTAATTATGGGTCGACCTGGCGGATGGAGAGGGTCCTTGTGGACTTTGGGCAGATAATATATCACAGGGATACGTGGGGCAAGGGGAACCAAGAAAGATCTCTCTTTTTTATTCAGAATATAAGAATCAAAACCTTTAGCTACTAAGTTCTTCAATTCTTTTTTATACTCATGTGTAGGATTTTTTGGTAATTCTATATAGGTGTCTCGAGCTTCTAAAATGCGATGCATTTCATCCATGTAGTCAGTTTTATTCAACAGGACAATCCCACCGCCTTTGTCGGCGGGGCAAATGACCAAATTCTTATTGTCACATAACTTCTTTAGACCCACTGAGGGTAGAGGATTGTAAAATTTACGTTTAAGTGGGATAGCTGCCAGATCCCTCAGCACTAATTCCTTGAACAAATTAATGGTAGGTGGAAGTTGTGTAGGGGGACTGAAGAGAGAGGGGTTAGATAGGCCCGAAAGGACTGTGCCAGAAGTTGCCACCCTGGCCACATTCCTGGTGGGATTTGAAATGATGTACCTTTTGGACGTTAATTTTTCTAATGTACTTTTTGAATGTCAATAAACGTATCAAACTTGTTAAGTTTGTACGGGGGGGCGAATTTGAGACCTTTATTTAAAACAATTTTCTCTTCTTTAGTGAGAACCGTATCACTCAAGTTAAATACCCCCTGACATGTTAGGTTCGTTTGCGTTTTTCTTCTCTGGGCCCTCCTCCCTCCTCTGGACCCTCTCTTGTTTCCGGACCTCTTTTTTTGTTTTGGGGGGCCTCGCGAAAATCCCGAGGAGTCTGTGAATCAGAGTAAGGTCGCGTACGTGGAGAAGGATCATACCCTGCATTGGGGAAAGGATAAACATTCTCATTGTGATGATCACGTAGAGGAGAATACCTATTATATGTGGAAACCGGGGGGTGTCTATAATAAGATGAATTCGGATGATAAGAATGGGGAGGAGGTTCACGATGGCGAACCGGGGAGCCCCGATAATAGGAATTCTCCCTTTCATAATGATGATAATCATCATAATTGCGATAATCACTTCTATTACCGCCTCTCCCTCTCCCTCTGGAAGGATGACCTCTTCCCCCTTGTTGATGTTTAGGGGTATGTATACTAGGCCTCACATTTAATATGGGACTCAAACAGATACCTCATGATAATGAGGTTCCTTCATTTCAATGACAATACCCAGTGCCCTCCCCAAAATGACCCAAATTATGACAGGCTTTTAAAAATTCGGCCACTTCTAAATTATTTTTCTGAAGTATTCCCCCAGCTGTTTACCCCGTACCAAAACATATGTGTGGATGAGTTCCTTGTTAAATTTAGTGGCAGGCTTAGAATAACACAATTTATTCCCAGTAAAAGGGTCCGCTATGGGGTGAAGGTATACAAATTATGTGACCGAGCCACAGGGTACATGTATGCCTTCAAAGTGTACGAAGGGAAGGACACCCAGCTGCAACCCCCTAATTGCCCAGACTACTTGGGATCAAGCGGGAAAATTGTTTGGGACCTCATATACCCCCTACTGGAAAAAGGCTACAATTTATACGTAGACAACTTCTACACGTCTCTGCCCCTGTTCCACAACCTTCACCGGAAGAAGACGCCAGCATGTGGCACCATAAAAAAGAACCGGAAGGGCTTTCTTCAAAGTCTTGTCAATAAGAAATTGAGAAAAGGAGAAACAGCAAGTCTACGAAACGAGATTTTGGCAGTGAAGTGGAGGGACAAAAGAGATGTCTACATGTTGTCTTCAATCCACAATGATACCTTTGTGGAAATCCCCAGAATGAATGGCCCTATACAAAAACCTAAATGCATCTATGATTATAATTTGTTTATGGGGGAGTCGACTTCAATGACCAAATGCTGGAACCATACCTTGCCACAAGACGGACATACCATTGTTATAAAAAAGTCGCAATTTATTTTTTTCAATTGGCCATATACAATTCATATGTAATTTATCGTAACTCCACCCAAAACCCCAAACGCTTCCATGGCTACCAGGAGGAAGTTTTCACTGCCCTCATATTCCCGAACGGCCCACCAGAAAATATCCGATCAGATGTTCTAAGTTGACTCTCCGAATGCCACTTTCCTGATAAAATCTCTCCCAAACCAACAGGCCAACGACGGCAAAAAAAATGTAAAGTGTGTACTAGAGCAGGATTCAGAAGAGACACATCTTTTTATTTTGCACAATGTCCTTCCGAACCAGGCCTTTGCATAGGTGAATGTTTTCGCCGTTACCATACTTCAGTAAATTATTAGTGAAGTATGGTAAACGTAAGCCTCAGTTCCTGCAATTTACCCTCACACCCCTTATGCCACTGCCTGCTCTGTAACTGACCCTGGCTTGTTATTCGACCATGCTTCTGTCTGCCGATTCTGTACATACCTCTGCCTGATCTGGAACTGACCCTGGACTGTTATTCGACCATGCTTCTGCCTAACAATTCTGTACATACCTCTGCCTGATCTGGAACTGACCTTGGACTGTTTGACCATGTTTTTTTGCCTGCCTCATGGACTGATCTTGTACCCTGCTACTGGACTAGTGGGATTCAACACAGGGGTCTCACATATGTGAGGGGCTCTAGAATTGTTTTTCTGGATGAAGAAAACTATTTTTTTTTTGTTTTCTCAATCCTAGATTAGGGTCTGGAGACTCGGAGGCTTCAAAGAGATTTGGGTGGGAGAAGCCTCTACCCCGTCCCCATTCTGTCCTGAATGAGGCCCTACTTCTGCCTGTAGGACTTACTGCCGTCATGCCTCTGCCTGTCGCACTGGCCACACCACATGGACCTGCCTACTACCAGGACCAATATTTTTGGTACTGCTGACAATATCTCTACCTGCACTGACCCTGGACTTTATATGGACAGTAACCTTGCCTGGTGCCTGGACAATTGTGTTCACCATTGCTGAGAAAGTCCCTGCCTGCTGCCTGGACCAGTGCTATCCTCCTGTGTACAACTGCGCTACTATAACCGCAGGTAATCTTTTGTTTACACTTTGCTCAGCATAATGTATTTTGAGGTGTAATTCTTGGTATGTTCCTTGCATGTTGGATCTCTGTCCTGGTGCTCCAGGGCCTTCAAAAATGTAATAGGTGGTTGAGAAACGTGATGTGTAATTTATGCTCCTAGAACACCTGATGGTGCTCCCTGCATGTTGGGCTTCTGTATGTGGCCAGGCAGTGAAAAAGTCACACACATGTGGTATCGTAATACTCAGGAGGAGTAGCAGAATGTATTTTGGGGTGTCATTTTTGCTGTCTAAATGCTATGTGTTGGAAATATCTTATAAACGGACAACTTTGTGTAAAAAAAATGCGGTTTCATTTTTTTTCCACATTTTCCAAAAACTTCTGGAAAAAAATGAACCTTTTAAAAGACTCATTATGCCTCATAGCTTATACGTAGGGGTGTTGGCTTTCCAAAATGTGGTCATTTTGTGGGTGTTTCCATTGTCCTGGTGCTCCAGGGCCTTCAAAAGTGTAATAGGTTGTTGAGAAACGTGATGTGTAATTTATGCTCCTAGAACACCTGATGGTGCTCCCTGCGTGTTGGGCTTCTGTATGTGGCCAGGCAGTGAAAAAGTCACACACATGTGGTATCGTAATACTCAGGAGGATAGCAGAATGTATTTTGGGGTGTCATTTTTGCTGTCTAAATGCTATGTGTTGGAAATATCTTATAAACGGACAACTTTGTCTAAAAAAAATGCGGTTTCTTATATATATATATATATATATATATTATAATAATATATATATATTTTTTTTAACATTTTTTTTTGCATTGATCCATGTCCCCTGGGGCGGGACCCAGGTCCCCAAACACTTTTTATGACAATAACTTGCATATAAGCCTTTAAAATTAGCACTTTTGATTATTCATGTTCGTGTCCCATAGACTTTAACGGTGTTCGCGTGTTCGAACAAATTTTTTGCCTGTTCGCAAGTTCTGGTGTGAACCGAACAGGGGGGTGTTCGGCTCATCCCTACACTTCAGCAATGGAAGATTTTATTAACCACTTTATACAATGGATGATTTTTCCTCTTAAGTGGGATTTTAAAGGGTGGAAGTCTCAAAAAAGTATAACAAAAAGTATAACAAATTATCAAAATTTAATTGTAAAAAAAAAAAAAAAAAAGGGGGAAGGAGAAAATTAATAAAACGCTAATAGTGACATACAAAAAGGATGATGGCTCGTTTCTAACACAATCCCCATCCGATTGCAAATTATAGTTGGCTCACCTCTATCCAATTCCCACTGATTCTATAGGAAAAGGGGGGTATTTACATCGGGGGGTTCCCACTCAGACCCCCCCGAAGTAAAACCCTCTAGAAAGGGTCTAAAGGACGTGGTATCGTTGAGGCCTGGTGCCCTAGTGGCCTGAATGCGAAAAATCCACTTTTGTTCTTTTTGCAGAAGGAGTTTGTTCCAATCCCCCCCACGTAACCCTGGATGGACGTGGTCAAGAATCAGAAAAGACAGCTTGGGGACGTGACGCCCTCTGTGTCTGGTCCTGATCTGCTGGCGGTCCTGGTTGTGTGGCGGCGTCGCTGATATTCGGATCTGGGCCCTGGTGACTTACCGTTCTCCCCTTCCCCCTTGTCTGGGGTGGATGCCATACAGTATTGACCCTGCAATAGCATGGTTAGGATACATTTTTTGTAATTACATCACAATCTGATTATGTAAATAGTTGTATATATGCATGATTTTCTGACATCAACATGTTTTTCATTGTGTGTCTTTTTGTCTCTTTTTTTGTAACAATGTTTCGCAGACAGATATACACCTTACCTCTAGCCCCTGAAGAAGAGGTCGCAATCCTTATATAAAGCCTCGAAACACATTGGGCCTGCACTGTCAATTGGCTCCTTGCTGATATAGCCTTTGTGGGGTTTTGTGTAGCTCTGTTGACCTGTCATGTATATCCTGGTTGTATTTTTCATCATTTGTTAATTCTGGCATCCATTGTTGCTTTTATCCATAGTTTCCATTCTAGCACGTTTTTCTTTTAAATTTTTGATACAATAAAATTTTGATAATTTTTTATACTTTTTGTTATACTTTTTTGAGACTTCCACCCTTTAAAATCCCACTTAAGAGGAAAAATCATCCATTGTATATGTATAAAGGGATGCGGGTTGGTTGTCTCATTCCATAAAGCTCTTGTCACCACCAGTTTCTTATTAACCACTTAAGGACCGCCTAACGCCGATTTACGTCGGCAAGGCGGCACGGGCAGGCAAAATCACGTACATGTACGTGATTTGCCTCTCGCGGGTGGGGGGTCCGATCGGACCCCCCCCGGTGCCCGAAGCGGTCCCGTTCTGTTCCCCGGCGATCCGAGATGAGGGGGAGGCCATCCGTTCGTGGCCCCCCCCTCGCGATCGCCGCCGGCCAATGGGAACACTCCTTTGCTGCTGTATGCTAAACAGCAGCAAAGGAAATGATGTCATCTCCCCTCGGCTCGGTATTCCGTTCCAGCGCCGAGGGGAGAAGACATCAATGTGAGTGCACAACACACACACACACAGTAGAACATGCCAGGCATACAAAACACCCCGATCCCCCCCCCGATCGCCCCCCGATCCCCCCCCAATCACCCCCCCCCCCCTGTCACAAACTGACACCAGCAGGTTTTTTTTTTTTTTTTTTTTTTTTTCTGATTACTGCATAGTGTCAGTTTGTGACAGTTACAGTGTTGGGACAGTGAGTATTACCCCCCTTTAGGTCTAGGGTACCCCCCTAACCCCCCCTAATAAAGTTTTAACCCCTTGATCACCCCCTGTCACCAGTGTTGCTAAGCGATCATTTTTCTGATCGCTGTATTAGTGTCGCTGGTGACGCTAGTTAGTGAGGTAAATATTGAGGTTCGCCGTCAGCGTTTTATAGTGACAGGGACCCCCATATACTACCTAATAAATGTTTTAACCCCTTGATTGCCCCCTAGTTAACCCTTTCACCACTGATCACCGTATAACCGTTACGGGTGACGCAGGTTAGTTCGTTTATTTTTTATAGTGTCAGGGCACCCGCCGTTTATTACCTAATAAAGGTTTAGCCCCCTGATCGCCCGGCGGTGATATGCGTCGCCCCAGGCAGCGTCAGATTAGCGCCAGTACCGCTAACACCCACGCACGCAGCATGCGCCTCCCTTAGTGGTATAGTATCTGATCGGATCAATATCTGATCTGATCAGATCTATACTAGCGTCCCCAGCAGTTTAGGGTTCCCAAAAACACAGTGTTAGCGGGATCAGCCCAGATACCCGCTAGCACCTGCGTTTTGCCCCTCCGCCCAGCCCACCCAAGTGCAGTATCGATCGATCACTGTCACTTACAAAACACTAAACGCATAACTGCAGCGTTCACAGAGTCAGGCCTGATCCCTGCGATCGCTAACAGTTTTTTTGGTAGCATTTTGGTGAACTGGCAAGCAAGCACCAGGCAGCGTCAGGTTAGCGCCAGTACCGCTAACACCCACGCACGCACCGTACACCTCCCTTAGTGGTATAGTATCTGATCGGATCAATATCTGATCCGATCAGATCTATACTAGCGTCCCCAGCAGTTTAGGGTTCCCAAAAACGCAGTGTTAGCGGGATCAGCCCAGATACCTGCTAGCACCTGCGTTGTGCCCCTCCGCCCGGCCCAGCCCAGCCCACCCAAGTGCAGTATCGATCGATCACTGACACTTACAAGGCACTAAACGCATAACTGCAGCGTTCGCAGAGTCAGGCCTGATCCCTGCGATCGCTAACAGTTTTTTTGGTAGCATTTTGGTGAACTAGCAAGCACCGGCCCCAGGCAGCGTCAGGTTAGCGTCAGTACCACTAACACCCACGCACGCAGCATACGCCTCCTTTAGTGGTATAGTATCTGAACGGATCAATATCTGATCCGATCAGATCAGATCTATACTAGCGTCCCCAGCAGTTTAGGGTTCCCAAAAACGCAGTGTTAGCGGGATCAACCCAGATACCTGCTAGCACCTGCGTTTTGCCCCTCCGCCCGGCCCAGTCCAGCCCACCCAAGTGCAGTATCGATCGATCACTGTCACTTACAAAACACTAAACGCATAACTGCAGCGTTCGCAGAGTCAGGCCTGATCCCTGCGATCGCTAACAGTTTTTTTGGAAGCTTTTTATTGAACTGGCAAGCACCAGCGGCCTAGTACACCCCGGTCGTAGTCAAACCAGCACTGCAGTAACACTTGGTGACGTGGCGAGTCCCATAAGTGCAGTTCAAGCTGGTGAGGTGACAAGCACAAGTAGTGTCCCGCTGCCACCAAAAAGACAAACACAGGCCCGTCGTGCCCATAGTGCCCTTCCTGCTGCATTCGCCAATCCTAATTGGGAACCCACCACTTCTGCAGCGCCCGTACTTCCCCCATTCACATCCCCCAACGAAATGCAGTCGGCTGCATGAGAGGCATTTTCTTTATGTCCTCCCGAGTACCCCTACCCAACGAACCCCCCCCAAAAAGATGTTGTGTCTGCAGCAAACGCGGATATAGGCGTGACACCCGCTATTATTGTCCCTTCTGTCCTGACAATCCTGGTCTTTGCATTGGTGAATGTTTTGAACGCTACCATACACTAGTTGAGTATTAGCGTAGGGTACAGCATTGCACAGACTAGGCACACTTTCACAGGGTCTCCCAAGATGCCATCGCATTTTGAGAGACCCGAACCTGGAACCGGTTACAGTTATAAAAGTTAGTTACAAAAAAAGTGTAAAAAAAAAAAAAAAATATATATAAAATAAAAAAAAATAGTTGTCGTTTTATTGTTCTCTCTCTCTATTCTCTCTCTCTATTGTTCTGCTCTTTTTTTACTGTATTCTATTCTGCAGTGTTTTATTGTTATTGTTATTGTTATTGTTATTATGTTTTATCATGTTTGTTTTTCAGGTATGTAATTATTTATACTTTATTGTTTACTGTGCTTTATTGTTAACCATTTTTTTGTCTTCAGGTACGCCATTCACAACTTTGAGTGGTTATACCAGAATGATGCCTGCAGGTTTAGGTATCATCTTGGTATCATTCTTTTCAGCCAGCGGTCGGCTTTCATGTAAAAGCAATCCTAGTGGCTAATTAGCCTCTAGACTGCCTTTACAACCCGTGGGAGGGAATGCCCCCCCCCCCCCCCCCACCGTCTTCCGTGTTTTTCTCTGGCTCTCCTGTCTCAACAGGGAACCTGAGAATGCAGCCGGTGATTCAGCCAGCTGACCATAGAGCTGATCAGAGACAAGAGTGGCTCCAAACATCTCTATGGCCTAAGAAACCGGAAGCTACGAGCATTTTATGACTTAGATTTCGCTGGATGTAAATAGCGCCATTGGGAAATTGGGGAAGCATTTTATCACACCGATCTTGGTGTGGTCAGATGCTTTAAGGGCAGAGGAGAGATCTAGGGTCTAATAGACCCCAATTTTTTCAAAAAAGAGTACCTGTCACTACCTATTGCTATCATAGGGGATATTTACATTCCCCGAGATAACAATAAAAAATGATTAAAAAAAAAAAAAAATGAAAGGAACAGTTTAAAAATAAGATAAAAAAGCAAAAAAATAATAAAGAAAAAAAAAAAAAAAAAAAAAAGCACCCCTGTCGCCCCCTGCTCTTGCGCTAAGGCAAACGCAAGCGGCGGTCTGTCGTCAAACGTAAACAGCAATTGCACCATGCATGTGAGGTATCGCCGCGAAGGTCAGATCGAGGGCAGTAATTTTTGCAGTAGACCTCCTCTGTAGATCTAAAGTGGTAACCTGTAAAGGCTTTTAAAGGCTTTTAAAAATGTATTTATTTTGTTGCCACTGCACGTTTGTGCGCAATTGTAAAGCATGTCATGTTTGGTATCCATGTACTCGGCCTAAGATCATCTTTTTTATTTCATCAAACATTTGGGCAATATAGTGTGTTTTAGTGCATTAAAATTTAAAAAAGTGTGTTTTTTCCCCAAAAAATGCGTTTGAAAAATCGCTGCGCAAATACTGTGTGAAAAAAAAAAATGAAACACCCACCATTTTAATCTGTAGGGCATTTGCTTTAAAAAAATATATAATGTTTGGGGGTTCAAAGTAATTTTCTTGCAAAAAAAAAAAAACTTTTTCATGTAAAAAATAAGTGTCAGAAAGGGCTTTGTCTTCAAGTGGTTAGAAGAGTGAGTGATGTGTGACATAAGCTTCTAAATGTTGTGCATAAAATGCCAGGACAGTTCAAAACCCCCCCAAATGACCCCATTTTGGAAAGTAGACACCCCAAGCTATTTGCTGAGAGGCATGTCGAGTCCATGGAATATTTTATATTGCGACACAAGTTGCGGGAAAGAGACACATTTTTTTTTTTTTTTTGCACAAAGTTGTCACTAAATGATATATTGCTCAAACATGCCATGGGAATATGTGAAATTACACCCCAAAATACATTCTGCTGCTTCTCCTGAGTACGGGGATACCATATGTGTGAGACTTTTTGGGAGCCTAGCCGTGTACGGGACCCCGAAAACCAAGCACCGCCTTCAGGCTTTCTAAGGGGCGTGAATTTTTGATTTCACTCTTCACTGCCTATCACAGTTTCGGAGGCCATGGAATGCCCAGGTGGCACAAAACCCCCCCAAATGACCCCATTTTGGAAAGTAGACACCCCAAGCTATTTGCTGAGAGGTATAGTGAGTATTTTGCAGACCTCACTTTTTGTCACAAAGTTTTGAAATTTGAAAAAAGAAAAAAAAAAAAAGTTTTTTCTTGTCTTTCTTCATTTTCAAAAACAAATGAGAGCTGCAAAATACTCACCATGCCTCTCAGCAAATAGCTTGGGGTGTCTACTTTCCAAAATGGGGTCATTTGGGGGGGGTTTGTGCCACCTGGGCATTCCATGGCCTCCGAAACGGTGTTAGGCAGTGAAGAGTAAAATCAAAAATTCACGCCCTTAAAAACGCTGAAGGCGGTGATTGGTTTTCGGGGCCCCGTACGCGGCTAGGCTCCCAAAAAGTCCCACACATGTGGTATCCCCATACTCAGGAGAAGCAGCTAAATGTATTTTGGGGTGCAATTCCACATAGGCCCATGGCCTGTGTGAGCAATATATCATTTAGTGACAACTTTGTGCAAAAAAAAAAAAAAAAAAGTGTCACTTTCCCGCAACTTGTGTCAAAATATAAAATATTCCATGGACTCAATATGCCTCTCAGCAAATAGCTTGGGGTGTCTACTTTCCAAAATGGGGTCATTTGGGGGGGGGGGTTGTGCCACCTGGGCATTCCATGGCCTCCGAAACTGTGATAGGCAGTGAAGAGTGAAATCAAAAAGTTACACCCTTAGAAATCCTGAAGGCGGTGATTGGTTTTCGGGGTCCCATACGCGGCTAGGCTCCCAAAAAGTCCCACACATGTGGTATCCCCGTACTCAGGAGAAGTAGCTGAATATATTTTGGGGTGCAATTCCACATAGGCCCATGGCCTGTGTGAGCAATATATCATTTAGTGACAACTTTTTGTAAATATTTTTTTTTTTTTTTTTTTTTGTCATTATTCAATCACTTGGGACAAAAAAAATAAATATTCAATGGGTTCAACATGCCTATCAGCAATTTCCTTGGGGTGTCTACTTTCCAAAATGGGGTCATTTGGGGGGGTTTTGTACTGCCCTGCCATTTTAGCACCTCAAGAAATGACATAGGCAGTCATAAACTAAAAGCTGTGTAAATTCCAGAAAATGTACCCTAGTTTGTAGACGCTATAACTTTTGCGCAAACCAATAAATATACGCTTATTGACATTTTTTTTACCAAAGACATGTGGCCGAATACATTTTGGCCTAAATGTATGACTAAAATTGAGTTTATTGGATTTTTTTTATAACAAAAAGTAGAAAATATCATTTTTTTTCAAAATTTTCGGTCTTTTTCCGTTTATAGCGCAAAAAATAAAAACTGCAGAAGTGATCAAATACCATCAAAAGAAAGCTCTATTTGTGGGAAGAAAAGGACGCAAATTTCGTTTGGGTACAGCATTGCATAACCGCGCAATTAGCAGTTAAAGCGACGCAGTGCCAAATTGGAAAAAGACCTCTGGTCCTTAGGCAGCATAATGGTCCGGGGCTCAAGTGGTTAACCACTTTAAGAATATGACTGGTGTGGCAGTAATCAGGGACACTGTGACTGGTGCATTGGTGATTAGGGGCACTGTGAGTGGGTGGTGGTGATTAGAGATACTAACTGGTAAGAGTATGTAAAAAAATTGTATATATATCTATATATATAGATATATAGATTTTTATTATACTGTGATTGCTTGTTACAATGATGATCACTAGAAAAGCACTTTTAACTGCCATAAATGACTTTCATTCATGACTCATTAGGGTTGCTTTACCAAAACTGGAGAGTGCAAAATCTGGTGCAGCTAAGCATAGAAACCAATCAGCTTCCAGGTTTTTTATGTCAAAGCTTAATTAAACAAGCTGAAGCTAGACGCTGATCGGCTACTGTACACAGCTGCTCCAAATTTTACACAAGTTTTAGTAAATCAACCCCATTGTTTACTATTGTGATTGCTGTGATTGGCTACAGCTATTACATGGTACAGGGCTGCGGTGATTGGCCCTATACCATGTGTTCATTTTGCTCAATCACAGAGATTACAATAGTAAGTAATGTTGTCATGACTAAAAGTCATTCATGACAGTTGTTTACTTGTGATTATGTGATTGTTATGATGGTTACAGCAATCACATGGTGCCTGGGCCAATCATACTGGCCCAGTATTGTGATTAGTTATTTGCTGTGTCTGGTGGACACAACAGTAACAGATCGCGTGGCTGTGCATCCCAGTGACATCCTCCGATGACTGGAGAGCACTTGCCGGCTGTATATATACATTGGCAATGCGGGAAGTGGTTAATGACCACAGAGTTTACGTGATAGCAAATTAAGCTAAGGTAAAATTATTCTTATTTTTTTTAATCTGGAATAGATAGGACTGAGTAGAGTGGGAGGCTTTGGATGTTCGTTTTTTTACTGCAGATGGGATTTAATCTACATTGGTGGTGCCCATACCATTCAGATCTACTCCTGTAGTTGATCCCCACATAACCTGCATATGACATGTTTTATACCACAGATTTACTATTGAGATAGGCCTGAATATATATGACACAGTCTATGAGCTGGCTTGAACTGAGACTGCCTTTATTGTTGTCGCTATTTGTCAGTGCAATGTTTATGACTTTGATATCTACATTCTGCTTGATGATCTACAAGTTGCTTCTTATGTGCTCTGCCTTTGAATACTAACCAGCTGCCTTTTTTATCCCATGATTTTGGAAATCCTACTGTGATCTGTTTATTATCAAAGTTACAGCTTTCATATCTCTGCAACCAATCCAACAGATATATGTAATGGACAATAATATGAAGCTGTGAGATAATATCAATAAACAATGACAACATGTATAGTTATGAGATACCAGCTTATTTAACTGAATCCACGGATGGATGGACTTTTCTGCTTTTCCTGCTTGTTTACTACTTGCTTTAACCACTTAAGCCCCGGACCATTTGGCTGCCTAAAGACCGGAGGACTTTTTACAATTTGGCACTGTGCTGCTTTAACTGGCAATTATGCGGTAATGCAATGCTGTTCCCAAACGAAATTCGCATCCTTTTGTTCACACAAATAGAGCTTTCTTTTGATGGTATTTGATTGCCTCTGCAATTTTTATTTTTTGCCATATCAACGGAAAAAGACTGACAATTTTGAAAAAAATGTTATTTTCTACTTTTTGTTATAGGAAAAATCCAATAAACTCAATTTTAGTCATACATTTAGGCCAAAATGTATTCAGCCACATGTCTTTCATAAAAAAATGTCTTTCATAAAAAAATGTCAATAAGTGTATATTTATTGATTTGTGCAAAAGTTATAGCGTCTACAAACTGGGGTACATTTTCTGGAATTTACACAGCTTTTAGTTTATGACTAATTTCTTGAGGTTCTAAAATGGCAGGGCAGAACAACCCCCCCCCCCCAAATGACCCCATTTTGGAAAGTAGACACCCCAAGGAAATTGCTGAGAGGCATGTTGAGCTCATTGAATATTTAATTTTTTTTGTCCCAAGTGATTGAATAAGGACAACATTTTTTTTTTTTTATAAAAAGTTGTCACTAAATGATATACTGCTCACACATGCCATGGTTGGAATTGCACCCCCAAAATACATTTTGCTGCTTCTCCTGAGTATGGGAATACCACATGTGTAGGACTTTTTGGGAGCCTAGCCGCGTATGGGGCCCCGAAAACCAAGCACCACCTTCAGGATTTCTAAGGGTGTAAATTTTTGATTTCACTCCTCACTACCTATCACAGTTTTGAAGGCTATAGAAATGCCAAGGTGGCACAACCCCCGCCCATGACCCTATTTTGGAAAGTAGACACCCCAAGCTATTTGCTGAGAGGCATGTTGAGTCCATGGAATATTTTATCTTTTGCCACAAGTTGCAGGAAAATTACAAACTTTTTTTTTTGCACAAAGTTGTCACTTAATGATATATTACTCAAACATGCCATGGGCATATGTGGAATTGCACCCCTAAATACATTCTGCTGCTTCTCCTAAGTATGGAGATACCACATGTGTGGGACCTTTTGGGAGCCTAGCCGCGTACGGGGCCCCGAAAACCAACCGCCTTCAGGATTTCTAAGGGCGTAAATTTTTGATTTCACTCTTCACTACCTATCACAGTTTAGAAGGCCATAAAATGCCAAGATGGCACAAACCCCCCCAAATGACCCCATTTTGGAAAGTAGACACCCCAAGCTATTTGCAGAGAGGCATGTTGAGTCCATGGAATATTTTATATTTGGCCACAAGTTGCGGGAAAATGATAAACTTTTTTTTTTGCACAAAGTTGTCACTAATGATATATTGCTCAAACCTGCCATGGGCATATGTGGAATTACACCCCAAAATACATTCTACTGCTTCTCCTGGGTACGGGGATACCACATGTGTGGGACTTTTCGGGAGCCTAGCCACGTATGGGGCCCCGAAAACCAATCACCGACTTCAGGATTTCTAAGGGCGTAAATTTTGGATTTCACTCCTCACTACCTATCACAGTTCCGAAGACCATAAAATGCCAAGATAGCACAAACCCCCCCAAATGACCCCATTTTGGAAAGTAGACACCCCAAGCTATTTGCTGAGAGGCATGGTTAGTATTTTGCAGCTCTCAATTGTTTTTGAAAATGAAAAAAGAAAATAAGCTTGGGGTGTCTACTTTCCAAAATGGGGTCATTTGGGGGGGGGGGTTGTGCCATCTGGCCATTCCATGGCCTACGAAACTAGGCAGTGAGGAGTGAAATAAAAAATGTACACCCTTAGAAAGCCCGAAGGCGTTGCTTGGTTTTCGGGGTCCCGTACACGGCTAGGCTCCCAAAAAGTGTCACACGTGTGGTATCCCCGTACTCAGGATAAGCAACAGAATGTATTTTGGGGTTCTAATTTCACATATGCCCATGGCATGTTTGAGCATAATAACATTTAATGACAACTTTGTGCAAAAAAAAAATTGTCTTTTTCCCGCAACTTGTGTCAAAATATAAAATATTCCATGGACTCGACATGCCTCTCAGCAAATAGCTTGGGGTGTCTACTTTGGGGGGGTTTGAACTGTCCTGGCATTTTATGCACAACATTTAGAAGCTTATGTCACCCACTCTTCTAACCACAAAGCCCTTTCTGACACTTTTTGTTTACATGAAAAAATTATTTTTTTTTGCAAGAAAATTACTTTGAACCCCTAAACATTATATATTTTTTTAAAGCAAAGGCCCTACAGATTAAAATGGTGGGTGTTTCATTTTTCTTTCACACAGTATTTGCGCAGCGATTTTTCAAACGCAATTTAAAAAAAAAAAAAAACTTTTTAACATTTTAATGCACTAAAACACACTATATTTCCCAAATGTTTGATGAAATAAAAAAGATGATCTATGGCTGAGTACATGGATACCAAACATGGCATGCTTTAAAATCGTGCACAAACGTGCAGCTGCGACAGAATACATACATTTTTAAAAGCCTTTAAAAGCCTTTACAGGTTACCACTTTAGATTTACAGAAGAGGTCTACTGCTAAAATTATTGCCCTTAATCTGACCTTCACGGTGATGCCTCACATGCATGGTGCAATTGCAGTTTACATATGACGCCAGACCAATGCTTGCCTTTGTGTGAGAGCAGGGGGGGTCAGGGGTGTTTTTTTTTTTAATTATTTATTTTGCTTTTTTATTTATTTTTAAACTGTTCCTTTCATTTTTTTAATCATTTTTATTGTTATCTCAGGGAATGTAAATATCCCCATGATAGCAATAGGTAGTGACAGGTACCCTTTTTTGAAAAAATTTGGGGTCTATTAGACCCTAGGTCTCTCCTCTGCCCTCAAAGCATCTGACCATACCAAGATCAGTGTGATAAAATGCTTTCCCAATTTCCCAATGGCGTTGTTTACATCTGGTAAAATCTAAGTCATGAAATGCTCGTAGATTCCGGTTTCTTAGGCCATAGAGATGATTGGAGCCATTCTGGTCTCTGATCGGCTCTATGGTCAGCTGGCAGAACCACCGGCTGCATTCTCAGGTTTCCTGTTAGGACAGGAGAGCCAGAGAAAACCATGGAAGATGGTGGGGGGGACATTCCCTCCCACTGCTTGTAAAAGCAGTCTAGAGGATAATTAGCTGCTAGGATTGCTTTTACATGAAAGCCGACCACTGGCTGAAAAGAATGATATCAATATGATACCTAAACCCGCAGACATCATTCTGGCATAACCACTCAAAGTCCAGCAACATACCAGTACGTTGCTGGTCCTTGTTGGGCATATATTGTAATCTTTTTTTTTTTCATGCAGCCTGTGGGCTGAACAAAAATAAGAGATTGATCGGTGGGTATGCCCACCATGAGAATACCTCCCTTCATCCACCCACTTCTAATGATGGGCATACATGCACCATTTTGTTTTTAACTGTGGTGGTGAAATCACCTCCTACAGCGCTGGAGTCATGGCTTTATGTATCATGGGAGCAAACGCTGTTGCTGTCAAGGTAAATAAATCAGTACTGCAGCTGAATGGCCTAAAAAATATAGGCTGAAGCATTGGGGCATCTGCCCTAAAAGTTAGGAGCAAATCTCCCCTTCACCCCTGCTGCCCCCATGTTTCAGCATATATGCTCTTTTTTTTAACTGTGGTGGTGAAATCACCTCCTACGGCGCTGGAGTCACGGCTTTATGTATCATGGGAGCAAACGCCATTGCTGTCAGATAAATAAATCCGCGCTGCAGCTGAATAGCGTACCTGAAAACAAAAAAATAGTTAACAATAAAACGCATTAAACAGTAAAGTATACAAAAATTACATACCTGAAAAGCAAACACGATAAAACATAATAACAATAAAACATTGCAGAATAAAATACAGTAAAAAAAGAGCAGAGCAACAGAGAGAGAATAGAGAGAAAGAGAACAATAAAACAACAACTATTTTTGTTTTTTTTATTTTTTTTTGTGTTTTTATTTACACTTTTATTTGTAACTAACTGTAATGGTTCGGTTCCAGGTTTGTGTCTCTCAAAATGCGATGGCATCTTGGGAGACCCTGTGAAAGTGTGTCCTAGTCTGTGCAGTGCTGTACTCTATGCTAATACTCCACTAGTGTATTGTAGCGTTCAAAACATTCACCAATGCGAAGACCAGGATTGTCAGGACAGGAGGGACAATAATAGCGGGTATCACGCCTATATCCATGCTTGCTACAGACACGACATCTTCTTTGGGGGGCTCGTTGGGTAGGGGTACTCAGGAGGACATACGGAAAATGCCTCTTATGCTGCATTTGGATTAAGAAGGTGAGGTGGAGCACAGTCTGGAAACAGAAGGGCTCTGACGATCTATTCCTGGAATTTAAGGAAGGATCCAGTCTGTCCTGAAGCTCTGTATAGCACATGAGCATTCAGCCAATCCAATTGAAATAAGTATACAGACACTTTTTTGTATCAGCGTCTGGCCTTACAGGCAACTAGGTACGGTGCCAATAACTGGTCGTTGAGGTCCACCGCTCCCATATTTTGGTTATATTCATGGACACAGAGGGGTTTCTCCACAACACCAGTCACTGTAGGAATTTGGACCCTCATGTCTGCATGAAGGGAGGACAGAACGAAAACATTCTTATTATCGCTTCACAGCGAGCAAGTTATTACACTTCAAGCAGGCTCTCTCCCCCAGCCTAAGACAGGAATCAAGCCGATGGGGAAAGCCCCGGTGATTAGATCGCACGGTGCCACATGCGCCAATCTGATGATCAAACAAGTGACTAAAAAGTGGCACACTCATGTAATTATTGTCCACATACAAATGGTACCCCTTTCAGAATAAGGGTAACACCAAGTCCCACACAATCTTGCCAGCGCTCCCTATGTAATCTGGGCAGTTTGGCGGCTCTACGTGACTATCTCTTCCCTCGTAAACCATAAAACTATATGTATATGTATAGACCCCGTATCTGGCACGCTTGCTGGGAAGATACTGTTTGAAAGACAAGCGGCCAGAAAACTTAATTAGGGACTCATCAACACAGACAACTTAATGGGGAGTAAACAAGGCTGCAAAATGTTAATTGAAGTGGTTTAAGAGGGGCCGATTATATCCAGGGTCTCCACGAGGACGACAGAGTTTATTGTTGTTGAAATGCATGAACCTCAAGATCTGCTCGTATCGTGCCCTGGTCATGGAGGCAGAGAACACGGGCATATGGTAAACTGGGTCAGTGGACCAATATGACAAAAACATAATCATTTTAACTATGCCCATGTCGAGGGATAGGCCCAGAAAGGTCTTAAATTCAGAAACCGTAATTGGTTTTCAATCTCTGGCGAGGGAAGACTAGCGGTGATGCACTGTCCAGCATACAAATTACTTGGGCCACAATAGATCTATAGAGATCTTCCGTGAAAAACAGTGGATAAAAATCAAATTACGTAAAATCAACTGTTTCCACCTGAATTCTGGGTTGGAATGGGGGACGTACGGTGCTGCAAAAGTTGTGGGCTCCCAATTAGGATTGGCAAATTCTGCAGGAAGGACACTATGGGCACGACGGGCCTGTCTCTGTCTTCTTGGTGGCAGTGGGACACTACTTGTGCTTGCCACCTCGCCAGCTTGAACTGCACTTATGGAACTCGCCACATCACCACGTGATACTGCAGTGCTGGATGTACGACCAGGGTGTACTAGGCCGCTGGTTCTTGCCAGTTCACCAGAAGGATGAGCGGCAGTTTTACTGTATTGGGGGGCGTTCGGGGGGTATCTGAAAACCAGTCAGTATCTGGTGTGACCACCATTTGCCTCAAATCTCCTTCGCATAGAGTTGATCAGGTTGTTGATCGTGGCCTGTGGAATGTTGGTCCATTCCTCTTCAATGGCTGTGCAAAGTTGCTGGATATTGGCAGGAACTGGAACACGCTGTCGTATACGCCAATCTAGAGCATCCCAAACATGCTCAATGGGTGACATGTCCGGTGAGTATGCTGGCCATGCAAGAACTGGGTTGTTTTCAGCTTCCAGGAATTGTGTACAGATCCTTGCAACATGCGGCCATGCATTATAATGTTGCAGCATGAGGTGATAGTCATGGATGAATGGCACAATAATGGGACTCAGGATCTCATCATGGTACCTTTGTGCATTCAAAATGCCATCAATAAAATGCACCTGTGTTTGCTGTCCATAGCACATGTCTGTCCATACCATAAACCCACTGCCACCATGGGCCACTCGATCCACAACGTTGACATCAGCAAACCACTCACCCACACAACGCCATGAACGCTGTCTGCCATCTGCTCTGTACAGTGAAAACCTGGATTAATCCGTGAAGAGAACACCTCTCCAATGTGCCAGACGCCATCTAATGTGAGAATTTGCCCACTCAAGTCTGTTATGGCGACGAACTACAGTCAGGTCGACACCCTGATGAGGAAGATGAGCATGCAGATTAGCTTCCCTGAGATGGTTTCTGACAGTTTGCGCAGAAATTCTTTGGTTATACAAATCAATTGTTGCAGCAGCTGTCCGAGTGGCTGGTCTCAGAGAATCTTGCAGGTGAAGATGCCGGATGTGGAGGTCCTGGGCTGGTGTGGTTACACGTGGTCTGCGGCTGTGAGACCGGTTGAATGTGCTGCCAAATTCTCTGAAACGCCTTTGGAGATGGCTTATGGTAGAGAAATGAATATTCAATTCAAGGACAACAGGTCTGGTGGACATTCCTGCAGTCAGCGTGTCAATTGCACACTCCCTCAAAACTTGCGTCATCTGTGGCATTGTGCTGTGTGATAAAACTGCACATTTTAGAGTGGCCTTCTATTTTGACCAGCCTAAGGCACACCTGTGCAATAATCATGCTGTCTAATCAGCATCTTGATATGCCACACCTGTGAGGTGGATGGATTATCTCGGCAAAGGAGAAGTGCTTACTAACACATTTAGATTTGTGAACAATATTTGAGAGAAATAGGCCTTTTGTGTACATAGAAAAAGTCATAGATCTTTAAGCTCAGCTCACGATAAATAGGGGCAAACACAAAAGTGTTGCGTTTATAATTTTGCTCAGTGTATATTATATATATATAATATATACAAGGGGCTCGGATGTTCATTGCCTAAGATGACAATATTACACCCTGACCTACCTCGATCTACCATTGGTTGTACAGATATCTTTTTATGCTCCTTCAATTTATGTATTCCCTATGAATTGTCTTTTAAACATGAATGGTGTTTTGTATGAATTTTTTTATTTTTAATATGAATTTTGAAATAAAAGGATACATATTATTTTAATTAGTGAGTAGATATTCCCTAATCCTCATTAATAAATGTTCTTTTAGTGATTGTCTATCCCATCAATTATTGTGTAGTGCATTAAGTTAGAGGATTGCCCCACATTTGGAGACTGAGCACAAATGTTACAGGTTTATTATACACGTTTGTCATGTATCATGTGTCATGCTTTCTTGATGTAACCCATGCCTTCCTACCCTACATTCCTGTCTCTGAAATATTCATACTTGGTGACTATAGCATCCCTGTTAATATTAAAATCCCTTCCACCTCTCTGTCTAACCTAATTTTTTAACCTAACACAATAGACACAAACTGCTACAAAATCTATGACCTCATATTCTCTCTCCTCTGCATTTTGCAAGCAAGCACTCCAACATGTCTTGCCCTCTCTCTGATCACAACCTTATTATTTTCAGACTCACCCTGTCCTCAACTCTCATCCATTTCAGCTCTTTCTGCTTTATTTTGCTATTGAATACCTCTACAACAAAATCTCATCTCTGCCTTGCCCTAACCTGGCCACTTCTGTCTACAACAGCTCACTCTCCACCTCCTTGGACACACTTTCTTCATTAATAGGGATGGGCCGAACACCACCCTGTTCGGTTCGCATCCAGAACATGCGAACAGGCACAAAATTTGTTCGAACACACTAACACCGTTAAAGTGGGACACGAACATGAAAAATCTAAATTTTTATAATTATAATTTTATAATTTTAAAGGTTAATATGCAAGTTATTGTCATAAAAAGTGTTTCGGGATCTGGGTCTTGCCCCAGGGGACATGTTTCAATGCAAAAAAAAAGTTTTTAAAATGTCTGTTCTTTCAGGAGCAGTGATTTTAATAATGCTTAAAGTGAAACAATAAAAGTTTCATACCTGAGGGGTGTCTATAGTATGTCTGTAAAGTAGCGCATGTTTTCCATGTTTATAACAGTCCAAGAGCAAAATGAAATTTCTAAAGGAAAAAAAAGTAATTTAAAAGTGCTAGCGCTAGTGCCAGCTATTAATGAATTGTCAGTCCCGACAATACACATCAAAGTCATTGCAAGTCAATGAAAAATAAAAAAAAAAATGCGTGGGGGTCCCCCAAAATACCATTACCAGGCCCTTCAGGTCTGGTATGGATATTAAGGGGAACTCCGTGCCAAAATGAAAAAATAAATGGCATGGGGTTCCCCCCAAAAATCCATACCAGACCCTTATCTGAGCACGCAACCTGGCAGGCCACAGGAAAAGAGGGGGGGAGAGAGAGCGCCCCCCATTCTGAACCCTACCAGGCCACATGCCCTCAACATGGGGAGGATGTCCCCATGTTGATGGGGACAAGGGCCTCATCCCCACAACCCTTGCCCGGTGGTTGTGGGGGTCTGTGGGCGGGGGCCTTATCAGAATATGGAACCCTACCATTTCACAAAAAGAAAGTGTCAAAATGTTAAAAAAAACCACAGGAGACGGCTTGGGACGAGTCCTTTATTAAAAATAAAAAATAAAAAAGAGATTCCAGCGATGTAATCCAATAAATCCAATAAATTCTCTCTGCTTGGGAGAAAGACCTGAGAAAACCATGTGTCTGCACAGAAGCACTGCTAGGAAAAGGCTGGGAATGAAATAAGGCGATTTGAGGAATAATGGTTCAGCTGGGTGTTTTTGGAGACTACACTTTTACCACAGGCGATTTGAAGGGTAATGGCTTTATCGGATACACCCTGGAGGGTATCCATCATTACAGGCTTCCCTTGATCCTCTGTAATGGGGGATCACAGGCTTCTGGTAAGAAGTAACTCTCTACACATCGGGGGTGGATTTTGCACAATTTCTCCATTTAATATCAAAGATCTCACATTCATGGATGGACTTTTTATTAGTTTTTATAATTTTTCATTATTTATTCACGGTATATTGTTTATTTTAGCTATATTGGATATTTTGTATTTATATGTCATTTATTCAGCTAATTGGTTCAGTTGAACATCACTATTAGGGATGAGCTTCATGTTCGAGTTGAACTCATGTTCGACTCAAACATCGGCTGTTCGATCGTTCGTCGAATTGCGAACGATATGGGTCGTTCGCGCCAAATTCGTGTGGCGCGTCACGGCCCATAATTCACTGCGGCATTGCAGTACATTGCTGGCTGATGATTGGCCAAGCATTCACTATGACCCGCATGCTTGGCCAATCACAGTGCCGCCTGAACAGAGAGCCGTAATTGGCCAAAGCCAAGGAGGCTTTGGCCAATTATGGCTCAGGGGATTTAGTACACGCCCCACACTATATAAGGCCGCCTGCACGGCGGCCCTGTGTAGTGTGTGTTCCGGCGTTCATTGAGAGAGAGAGAGAGACAGACAGTGACATTTGATTTGAGTTAGATAGATTAGGCAGAACAGTCAGTCAGTTAGCTGCACTTACAGTGTATTGTGTATATATATGCATCCCAGGTGTTGCATATATATATATATACACTGTATTCAGTTTAGCTAGATCCGTTCTTGTTATCTTTCTACTGACAGGCAGGCTTGTCTTGTTGCAGTATTTACAGCTACCTGAAGAAAATTACTGGTGTTCCTTTGATCCTATTAGTACCACAGTCAGGCAGCTAGACTATTTACAGTTAGTGCAGTGCGTCCTGCTCACAGTGTTCAGCTAGATCCGTTCCTGTTATCTTCTTACTGACAGGCAGGCTTGTCTTGCTACAGTATATACAGCTACCTGAAGAAAATTACTGGTGTTCTTCTGATCCTATTAGTACCACAGTCAGGCAGCTAGACTATTTACAGTTAGTGCAGTGCGTCCTGCTCACAGTGTTCAGCTAAACCTACAAGTTAGTGTGGTGCGTCCACCTCACAGTGTTCAGCTAGATCCGTTCCTGTTATCTTCTTACTGACAGGCAGGCTTGTCTTGTTACAGTATATACAGCTACCTGAAGAAAATTACTGGTGTTTTTTTGATCCTATTAGTACCACAGTCAGGCAGCTAGACTATTTACAGTTAGTGCAGTGCGTCCTGCTCACAGTGTTCAGCTAAACCTACAAGTTAGTGGGGTGCGTCCTGCTCACAGTGTTCAGCTAAACCTACAAGTTAGTGTGGTGCGTCCACCTCACAGTGTTCAGCTAAACCTACAAGTTAGTGCAGTGCGTCCTGCTCACAGTGTTCAGCTAGATCCGTTCCTGTTATCTTCTTACTGACAGGCAGGCTTGTCTTGTTACAGTATATACAGCTACCTGAAGAAAATTACTGGTGTTCTTTTGATCCTATTAGTACCACAGTCAGGCAGCTAGACTATTTACAGTTAGTGCAGTGCGTCCTGCTCACAGTGTTCAGCTAAACCTACAAGTTAGTGTGGTGCGTCCACCTCACAGTGTTCAGCTAGATCCGTTCCTGTTATCTTCTTACTGACAGGCAGGCTTGTCTTGTTACAGTATATACAGCTACCTGAAGAAAATTACTGGTGTTCTTTTGATCCTATTAGTACCACAGTCAGGCAGCTAGACTATTTACAGTTAGTGCAGTGCGTCCTGCTCACAGTGTTCAACTAAACCTACAAGTTAGTGGGGTGCGTCCTGCTCACAGTGTTCAGCTAAATAAACAAGTTAGTGTGGTGCGTCCACCTCACAGTGTTCAGCTAAACCTACAAGTTAGTGCAGTGCGTCCTGCTCACAGTGTTCAGCTAGATCCGTTCCTGTTATCTTCCTACTGACAGGCAGGCTTGTCTTGTTACAGTATATACAGCTACCTAAAGAAAATTACTGGTGTTCTTTTGATCCTATTAGTACCACAGTCAGGCAGCTAGACTATTTACAGTTAGTGCAGTGCGTCCTGCTAACAGTGTTCAGCTAAACCTACAAAAGTTAGTGGGGTGCGTCCTGCTCAGTGTTCAGCTAAACCTTCAAGTTAGTGTGGTGCGTCCTGCTCACAGTGTTCAGCTAGATCCGTTCCTGTTATCTTCTTACTGACAGGCAGGCTTGTCTTGTTACAGTATATACAGCTACCTGAAGAAAATTACTGGTGTTCTTTTGATCCTATTAGTACCACAGTCAGGCAGCTAGACTATTTACAGTTAGTGCAGTGCGTCCTGCTCACAGTGTTCAGCTAAACCTACAAGTTAGTGTGGTGTGTCCACCTCACAGTGTTCAGCTAGATCCGTTCCTGTTATCTTCTTACTGACAGGCAGGCTTGTCTTGTTACAGTATATACAGCTACCTGAAGAAAATTACTGGTGTTCTTTTGATCCTATTAGTACCACAGTCAGGCAGCTAGACTATTTACAGTTAGTGCAGTGCGTCCTGCTCACAGTGTTCAGCTAAACCTACAAGTTAGTGGGGTGCGTCCTGCTAACAGTGTTCAGCTAAACCTACAAAAGTTAGTGGGGTGCGTCCACCTCACAGTGTTCAGCTAAACCTACAAGTTAGTGCAGTGCGTCCTGCTCACAGTGTTCAGCTAGATCCGTTCCTGTTATCTTCTTACTGACAGGCAGGCTTGTCTTGTTACAGTATATACAGCTACCTGAAGAAAATTACTGGTGTTCTTTTGATCCTATTAGTACCACAGTCAGGCAGCTAGACTATTTACAGTTAGTGCAGTGCGTCCTGCTAACAGTGTTCAGCTAAACCTACAAAAGTTAGTGGGGTGCGTCCTGCTCAGTGTTCAGCTAAACCTTCAAGTTAGTGGGGTGCGTCCTGCTCACAGTGTTCAGCTAAACCTACAAGTTAGTGTGGTGCATCCACCTCACAGTGTTCAGCTAAACCTACAAGTTAGTGCAGTGCGTCCTGCTCACAATGTTCAGCTAGATCCGTTCCTGTTATCTTCTTACTGACAGGCAGGCTTGTCTTGTTACAGTATATACAGCTACCTGAAGAAAATTACTGGTGTTCGTTTGATCCTATTAGTACCACAGTCAGGCAGCTAGACTATTTACAGTTAGTGCAGTGCATCCTGCTCACAGTGTTCAGCTAAACCTACAAGTTAGTGGGGTGCGTCCTGCTCACAGTGTTCAGCTAAACCTACAAGTTAGTGTGGTGCATCCACCTCACAGTGTTCCGCTAGATCCGTTCCTGTTATCTTCTTACTGACAGGCAGGCTTGTCTTGTTATAGTATATACAGCTACCTGAAGAAAATTACTGGTGTTCTTTTGATCCTATTAGTACCACAGTCAGGCAGCTAGACTATTTACAGTTAGTGCAGTGCGTCCTGCTCACAGTGTTCAGCTAAACCTACAAAAGTTAGTGGGGTGCTTCCTGCTCAGTGTTCAGCTAAACCTTCAAGTTAGTGTGGGCGGCACAGTGGTGCAGTGGATAGCACTCTCGCCTAGCAGTAAGAAGGGTCGCTGGTTTGAATCCCGACCACGACACTACCTGCCTGGAGTTTGCATGTTCTCCCTGTGTCTGCGTGGGTTTCCTCCGGGTACTCCGGTTTCCTACCACACTCCAAAGACATGCTGGTAGGTTAATTGGATCCTGTCTAAATTGGCCCTAGTATAGGTATGAATGTGAGTTAGGGACCTTAGATTGTAAGCTCCTTGAGGGTATAGGGACTGATGTGAATGTATAATATATATATGTAAAGCGCTGCGTAAATTGACGGCGCTATATAAGTACCTAAAATAAATAAATAATAAATAAATAGTGCGGTGCGTCCTGCTCACAGTGTTCAGCTAAACCTACAAGTTAGTGTGGTGTGTCCACCTCACAGTGTTCAGCTAAACCTACAAGTTAGTACAGTGCGTCCTGCTCACAGTGTTCAGCTAGATCCATTCCTGTTATCTTCTTACTGACAGGCAGGCTTGTCTTGTTACAGTATATACAGCTACCTGAAGAAAATTACTGGTGTTCTTTTGATCCTATTAGTACCACAGTCAGGCAGCTAGACTATTTACAGTTAGTGCAGTGCATCCTGCTCACAGTGTTCAGCTAAACCTACAAGTTAGTGGGGTGCGTCCTGCTCACAGTGTTCAGCTAAACCTACAAGTTAGTGCGGAGCATCCACCTCACAGTGTTCAGCTAGATCCGTTCCTGTTATCTTCTTACTGACAGGCAGGCTTGTCTTGTTACAGTATATACAGCTACCTGAAGAAAATTACTGGTGTTCTTTTGATCCTATTAGTACCACAGTCAGGCAGCTAGACTATTTACAGTTAGTGCAGTGCGTCCTGCTCACAGTGTTCAGCTAAACCTACAAGTTAGTGGGGTGCGTCCTGCTCACAGTGTTCAGCTAAACCTACAAGTTAGTGCAGTGCGTCCTGCTCACAGTGTTCAGCTAGATTCGTTCCTGTTATCTTCCTACTGACAGGCAGGCTTGTCTTGTTACAGTATATACAGCTACCTGAAGAAAATTACTGGTGTTCTTTTGATCCTATTAGTACCACAGTCAGGCAGCTAGACTATTTACAGTTAGTGCAGTGCGTCCTGCTCACAGTGTTCAGCTAAACTTACAAGTTAGTGGGGTGCGTCCTGCTCACAGTGTTCAGCTAGATCCGTTCCTGTTATCTTCTTACTGACAGGCAGGCTTGTCTTGTTACAGTATATACAGCTACCTGAAGAAAATTACTGGTGTTCTTTTGATCCTATTAGTACCACAGTCAGGCAGCTAGACTATTTACAGTTAGTGCAGTGCGTCCTGCTCACAGTGTTCAGCTAAACCTACAAGTTAGTGGGGTGCGTCCTGCTCACAGTGTTCAGCTAAACCTACAAGTTAGTGTGGTGCGTCCACCTCACAGTGTTCAGCTAAACCTACAAGTTAGTGCAGTGCGTCCTGCTCACAGTGTTCAGCTAGATCCGTTCCTGTTATCTTCCTACTGACAGGCAGGCTTGTCTTGTTACAGTATATACAGCTACCTGAAGAAAATTACTGGTGTTCTTTTGATCCTATTAGTACCACAGTCAGGCAGCTAGACTATTTACAGTTAGTGCAGTGTGTCCTGCTAACAGTGTTCAGCTAAACCTACAAAAGTTAGTGAGGTGCGTCCTGCTCAGTGTTCAGCTAAACCTTCAAGTTAGTGTGGTGCGTCCTGCTCACAGTGTTCAGCTAGATCCATTCCTGTTATCTTCTTACTGACAGGCAGGCTTGTCTTGTTACAGTATATACAGCTACCTGAAGAAAATTACTGGTGTTCTTTTGATCCTATTAGTACCACAGTCAGGCAGCTAGACTATTTACAGTTAGTGCAGTGCGTCCTGCTAACAGTGTTCAGCTAAACCTACAAGTTAGTGGGGTGCGTCCTGCTCACAGTGTTCAGCTAAACCTACAAGTTAGTGTGGTGCGTCCACCTCACAGTGTTCAGCTAAACCTACAAGTTAGTGCAGTGCGTCCTGCTCACAGTGTTGAGCTAGATCCGTTCCTGTTATCTTCCTACTGACAGGCAGGCTTGTCTTGTTACAGTATATACAGCTACCTGAAGAAAATTACTGGTGTTCTTTTGATCCTATTAGTACCACAGTCAGGCAGCTAGACTATTTACAGTTAGTGCAGTGTGTCCTGCTAACAGTGTTCAGCTAAACCTACAAAAGTTAGTGAGGTGCGTCCTGCTCAGTGTTCAGCTAAACCTTCAAGTTAGTGTGGTGCGTCCTGCTCACAGTGTTCAGCTAGATCCATTCCTGTTATCTTCTTACTGACAGGCAGGCTTGTCTTGTTACAGTATATACAGCTACCTGAAGAAAATTACTGGTGTTCTTTTGATCCTATTAGTACCACAGTCAGGCAGCTAGACTATTTACAGTTAGTGCAGTGCGTCCTGCTAACAGTGTTCAGCTAAACCTACAAAAGTTAGTGGGGTGCGTCCTGCTCAGTGTTCAGCTAAACCTTCAAGTTAGTGGGGTGCGTCCTGCTCACAGTGTTCAGCTAAACCTACAAGTTAGTGTGGTGTGTCCACCTCACAGTGTTCAGCTAAACCTACAAGTTAGTGCAGTGCGTCCTGCTCACAATGTTCAGCTAGATCCGTTCCTGTTATCTTCTTACTGACAGGCAGGCTTGTCTTGTTACAGTATATACAGCTACCTGAAGAAAATTACTGGTGTTCGTTTGATCCTATTAGTACCACAGTCAGGCAGCTAGACTATTTACAGTTAGTGCAGTGCATCCTGCTCACAGTGTTCAGCTAAACCTACAAGTTAGTGGGGTGCGTCCTGCTCACAGTGTTCAGCTAAACCTACAAGTTAGTGTGGTGCATCCACCTCACAGTGTTCCGCTAGATCCGTTCCTGTTATCTTCTTACTGACAGGCAGGCTTGTCTTGTTATAGTATATACAGCTACCTGAAGAAAATTACTGGTGTTCTTTTGATCCTATTAGTACCACAGTCAGGCAGCTAGACTATTTACAGTTAGTGCAGTGCGTCCTGCTCACAGTGTTCAGCTAAACCTACAAAAGTTAGTGGGGTGCTTCCTGCTCAGTGTTCAGCTAAACCTTCAAGTTAGTGTGGGCGGCACAGTGGTGCAGTGGATAGCACTCTCGCCTAGCAGTAAGAAGGGTCGCTGGTTTGAATCCCGACCACGACACTACCTGCCTGGAGTTTGCATGTTCTCCCTGTGTCTGCGTGGGTTTCCTCCGGGTACTCCGGTTTCCTACCACACTCCAAAGACATGCTGGTAGGTTAATTGGATCCTGTCTAAATTGGCCCTAGTATAGGTATGAATGTGAGTTAGGGACCTTAGATTGTAAGCTCCTTGAGGGTATAGGGACTGATGTGAATGTATAATATATATATGTAAAGCGCTGCGTAAATTGACGGCGCTATATAAGTACCTAAAATAAATAAATAATAAATAAATAGTGCGGTGCGTCCTGCTCACAGTGTTCAGCTAAACCTACAAGTTAGTGTGGTGCGTCCACCTCACAGTGTTCAGCTAAACCTACAAGTTAGTGCAGTGCGTCCTGCTCACAGTGTTCAGCTAGATCCGTTCCTGTTATCTTCTTACTGACAGGCAGGCTTGTCTTGTTACAGTATATACAGCTACCTGAAGAAAATTACTGGTGTTCTTTTGATCCTATTAGTACCACAGTCAGGCAGCTAGACTATTTACAGTTAGTGCAGTGCATCCTGCTCACAGTGTTCAGCTAAACCTACAAGTTAGTGGGGTGCGTCCTGCTCACAGTGTTCAGCTAAACCTACAAGTTAGTGTGGAGCATCCACCTCACAGTGTTCAGCTAGATCCGTTCCTGTTATCTTCTTACTGACAGGCAGGCTTGTCTTGTTACAGTATATACAGCTACCTGAAGAAAATTACTGGTGTTCTTTTGATCCTATTAGTACCACAGTCAGGCAGCTAGACTATTTACAGTTAGTGCAGTGCGTCCTGCTCACAGTGTTCAGCTAAACCTACAAGTTAGTGGGGTGCGTCCTGCTCACAGTGTTCAGCTAAACCTACAAGTTAGTGCAGTGCGTCCTGCTCACAGTGTTCAGCTAGATCCGTTCCTGTTATCTTCCTACTGACAGGCAGGCTTGTCTTGTTACAGTATATACAGCTACCTGAAGAAAATTACTGGTGTTCTTTTGATCCTATTAGTACCACAGTCAGGCAGCTAGACTATTTACAGTTAGTGCAGTGCGTCCTGCTCACAGTGTTCAGCTAAACTTACAAGTTAATGGAGTGCGTCCTGCTCACAGTGTTCAGCTAGATCCGTTCCTGTTATCTTCTTACTGACAGGAAGGCTTGTCTTGTTACAGTATATACAGCTACCTGAAAATAATTAATGGTGTTCTTTTGATCCTATTAGTACCACAGTCAGGCAGCTAGACTATTTACAGTTAGTGCAGTGCGTCCTGCTCACAGTGTTCAGCTAAACCTACAAGTTAGTGGGGTGCGTCCTGCTCACAGTGTTCAGCTAAACCTACAAGTTAGTGTGGTGCATCCACCTCACAGTGTTCAGCTAGATCCGTTCCTGTTATCTTCTTACTGACAGGCAGGCTTGTCTTGTTACAGTATATACAGCTACCTGAAGAAAATTACTGGTGTTCTTTTGATCCTATTAGTACCACAGTCAGGCAGCTAGACTATTTACAGTTAGTGCAGTGCGTCCTGCTCACAGTGTTCAGCTAAACCTACAAGTTAATGGGGTGCGTCCTGCTCACAGTGTTCAGCTAAACCTACAAGTTAGTGCAGTGCGTCCTGCTCACAGTGTTCAGCTAGATTCGTTCCTGTTATCTTCCTACTGACAGGCAGGCTTGTCTTGTTACAGTATATACAGCTACCTGAAGAAAATTACTGGTGTTCTTTTGATCCTATTAGTACCACAGTCAGGCAGCTAGACTATTTACAGTTAGTGCAGTGCGTCCTGCTCACAGTGTTCAGCTAAACTTACAAGTTAGTGGGGTGCGTCCTGCTCACAGTGTTCAGCTAGATCCGTTCCTGTTATCTTCTTACTGACAGGAAGGCTTGTCTTGTTACAGTATATACAGCTACCTGAAAAAAATTAATGGTGTTCTTTTGATCCTATTAGTACCACAGTCAGGCAGCTAGACTATTTACAGTTAGTGCAGTGCGTCCTGCTCACAGTGTTCAGCTAAACCTACAAGTTAGTGGGGTGCGTCCTGCTCACAGTGTTCAGCTAAACCTACAAGTTAGTGGGGTGCGTCCTGCTCACAGTGTTCAGCTAAACCTACAAGTTAGTGTGGTGCGTCCACCTCACAGTGTTCAGCTAAACCTACAACTTAGTGTGGTGCGTCCACCTCACAGTGTTCAGCTAAACCTACAAGTTAGTGGGGTGCGTCCTACTCACAGTGTTCAGCTAAACCTACAAGTTAGTGGGGTGCGTCCACCTCACATTGTTCAGCTAAAGCTACCTGTAGAAGGTTGGTGGTGTTCTCATACTACAGGCAGGCAGTTGATTTTGCTAGCTGCAGTATCAGTACATATATATATATATATATATATATATATATATATATATATATCCCAGCTTAGTGCAGCTACAGGCCATTAGTATGTCTGGAAGGTCAAGAAGGAGAGGCAGACAGTCACAAGCCAATAAGAGAGGGCAAGCAAGCTCTGTGTCTAGTGCTGGTCATGGAGACGGTGCATCCTCATCAGCATGTGGCCGTGGGACACGCTTGGGCTTTTTTTCGGCAGCTGGCCGTGTTGAGCCACAACATGCAGAAGACTTGGTCGAGTGGATGACCAAGCCGTCCTCATCCTCCTCATCCTCTCTCACCCATGCCCAGGGTACTTTGTCTGGCAAAGCAGCGGCCTCTTCCCTCGGCTCAATGTCATCAGTGACTCCTTCCCTAGCCCCACCATGTCCTCCTGAGGAGTCCCTCGAACTGTTTGACCACAGTGTTGGGCACATGCTCCAGGAGGATGCCCAGCGTTTGGAAGGCTCTGATGATGATACTGAGCTCGATGAAGGCAGTAACATGAGCGCAGACAGAGGGGGTGCCCAAGAAGGACAGCAATCTGGCAGTCATGCTCCCCCTGCTGCAGCATACTGCCAGGTTTGCTCCAGTGATGAGGAGGGAGGGGATGATGAGGTCACTGACTCAACGTGGGTGCCTGATAGGAGAGAGGAGGAGGAGGCGGCACATCACCAACGAGACAGGATGCCCTCCAGGGGCCAGCCTAAGGGCAGCACATTGACTGCATCACACCCCAAAGCTCCACATGTGCAGGGCGCTGCAGTCTCTGCGCATTATTCAAAAAGTTCTTTGGTGTGGGCCTTTTTTGAGACGAGTGCATCAGATCGCACCGCTGCTATTTGCAACATATGTCTCAAGCGTATCTCACGTGGCCAAAACATCTCCCGCTTGGGTACCACATGCTTGACCAGACATATGTTGACCTGCCATGCAGTTCGTTGGCAAGCGTATCTAAAAGACCCACACCAAAGAACAAAGAGGACCTCTCCTTGCTCCTCATCAGCTGAGATCTCCAACCCCACTATACCTTCAGTCCTCTCTGAGACCTGCACTGAGAGGAATGAAGGTGTAGAATTAGGTGTGTCACAGCCAAGTACTTGTGGGCAATCTGCTTTTGGTACACCGACGTCAGATTGTACCAGGCAAATTTCCCTGCCCCAGCTGCTGCACCGCCGAAAGAAGTTTGCTCCCAGCCATCCACATGCGCAGCGGTTGAATGCTAGCTTGGCAAAATTGCTAGCACTTCAACTGCTGCCTTTTCAGTTGGTAGACTCTGCCCCCTTCCGTGAGTTTGTGGAATGTGCGGTTCCTCAGTGGCAGGTACCTAAACGCCACTTTTTCTCACGGAAGGCGATTCCGGCTCTCTACCGGCATGTGGAAGGCAATGTCCATGCCTCGCTGGACAGGGCGGTCAGCGGTAAGGTGCATATTAGCGCTGACTCATGGTCCAGCAGGCATGGACAGGGACGTTACTTAAGTTTCACGGCGCATTGGGTGACTCTGCTGGCAGTTGGGAAGGATGCAGGACAAGGTGCAGTAGTGTTGAAGGTTGTTCCGCCACCACGCCTCCAAAATGCTAATGATTGTGACACACCTCTCTCCTCCACCCCCTCCTCTTCTTCTTCCTCCATGGCCTCTTCCTGTGCTTTGTCCTCGGAACCAGCGGTGCTCAGTAGCCGTTCAAGGGGCTACGCAAGTACGCAGGCCAAAAAATGCCATGCGGTGCTTGAGCTGGTGTGCTTGGGGGACAGGAGCCACACTGGGGCAGAGGTTCTGTCAGCTCTGCAGGGGCAGGTTCAGAGGTGGTTGACGCCACGCCAACTTAAGGCAGGAATGGTGGTTTGCGACAATGGCACCAACCTCCTCTCTGCCCTCCGACAGGGACAAATGACCCATGTGCCCTGTTTGGCTCACGTCCTTAACTTGGTGGGGCAGCGGTTCTTGGGCAGGTACCCGGGCTTACAGGATGTCCTGAGGCAGGCCAGGAAAGTCTGTGTGCATTTCCACCGGTCATATAATGCCAGTGCTCGGCTGACGGACCTCCAAAAGGAGTTTAACCTGCCCAAGAACCGCCTAATCTGTGACATGCCCACCAGGTGGAACTCAACGTTGGCCATGCTGCAGCGGCTGCACACGCAGCAGAGGGCCATCAATGAGTACCTGTGCGACTATGGCACCAGGACAGGGTCAGGGGAGCTTGTTTTTTTTTCCCCACGCCAGTGGGCCATGATCAGGGATGCATGCACTGTCCTGTCACCATTTGAGGAGGCCACGAGGATGGTGAGCAGTGACAGTGCATGCATCAGTGACACTGTCCCCCTTGTCCACCTGTTGGAGCACACGCTGCGTGGAATAATGGACAGGGCACTTGAGGCAGAACAGAGGCAGGAAGAGGAGGACTTCCTTAGCTCTCAAGGCCCCCTGTCACGGGCATGGCCAGAGCGGAGGCTGTTGGAGAGGACTGTGTGCAAGCCTGTTGCCCACCGATTATGGGCCCTAGCATTTGAGGTGAATGAGAAATCCAGTCTGAACTGTATTAATCGGACTCAGTCATGTATATATTGTATGGGGACTCCTTACTGTATATTTGTGTCCCTGAAGAGGGAGGGGGGATTCCTCCAGCAGCCCCCTGCTGATAAGACTGATTCATTCTGCTGGGACACATCCTGTGAGGAGATGCTGGTGTTATCAACATGTGTTTATGTTAATTGAGAGAGCTGATCAAATTAGCCACCAGCCCTGGCTAATAGACGAATGGTCTAGGCTGAGGAGGGGGGAGATTGTTGTTTGTATTGTTAATTGTATTAATGTGTGAAGCTCGGTGCCCACAAGACTGTCATCTGGTCTGGGTACATTTTGTAGTAAATTAGGTCATGTTAATTAGGTTAGCTTTGAGTCATCCCTGCTGTATAAAGGTCTGTGAGATCTCAAAATAAAGGTAGTTCTGATGTACTCCAAGACTGGTGTTGTCTAGTTCTTGGGGTTCCTATGGCCAGATCCATTAGACTCGTGTTCCAGAACTTAGGAAGCGGTATATGACGGAAGCACTCAAGCGAAGTGTGGGGCGTTCCGTGACATTGGTGGCAAGCAGCGGGAAAGCTTCCTGAAGTCTGGGACATCCAAACTTCCATCTGGATCCAAGGTCCAGATAGCAGAAGAGGAGAGGTACAGATACCAGCCGCCATGGATGAGGAATTCAGAAGGAGGTTGCGAGAGATGCAGATACAGCACAGAGGACCAGTATCGGAGCAGGTCCTGCTGGGATGGTGTGATTCTATTCGCTGCAAACTCTGGAAGGAAGCGCTAGCCCGTGAGCAGCGACACCAGGGAAAAGTTCTCCCCTCCATTGAGGAAAGGTACTGGTCGCAGTACGGACTGCGGGTGCGGTTTTTGGGAGAAAAACCACACAAGAAGCAGACAGCTGAATTAAGCAGGCTGGTCTGGGCAGAGATAAAGCTGGATGAGAGCTACAGAGCCCTCCGGTGGCATGTATCCCAAGCATGTCCCTGGATAGCGGATGACAGCCCAACGGAAGGCTTAAGCTACGGCGGCTTGGGACTGTTGTTTGTGAAGCTGACAGGGGACCCTAACTTTGGGAGTGATTTGGAGCGGCGGGTGGACGAAATCATGGATTTCAGAGAAGGGCTACTGAACATTTCGGAAGTGCACTGGGCACAGGAAGATTTGGAGTTTCTGGCCGTTCAGGAATGGGAGCTAGAGATCGCCTACAGACGGCTGCTAGACATTGCTCAGTGCCAGGGCTGGGCTCCCTTTGCCTGGGACTATCAGGAAATACCAGCTGACAACCCTGAAATCCTGGCTGAAGAGTCGGCAATGTGGCAGAGCGATAGTGTGCTTTGCCAACCTGCCCCCACAGCTATGGAGGCGGAGGTCTTATGGCGGATGCAGCAAGTGCTGACTGACCTTGATGATCCTGTTTCTGCATGGGATGATCTTGGATGGAGGAATGTGCCTGTCCAGCAGCATGCCAGAGAATCTGCAGTGGAAAATCTGGAGATTGCCATCCCCAAAACTGAAGTGCTGACAACAGGGCAGAGCTCTGCTAACCTCTGCCCAGCACTGATAACATCTTCTGGGTTCCATGGACAGGAGATGTTGAACCTCCATCCCCAGACACCAGTTGCAGAGACAGGGGATTTGATAGACTTTTCTGCTGAGGAAGAACCATCGGGTGAGCCCCCAGCAGAAGAGTTGGGATTAGGGCCAAACTTCATTGCGCTCTGCTCAGCACTGATGGCATCTTCTGAGTTCCACGGACAGGAGATGGTGAACCTCTATCCACAGACACCAGTTATAGAGGTAGAGGATTTAATAGACTTTTCTGCTGAGGAAGAACAACCTGATGAGCCTCCAGCAGAAGAGCTGCTATCAGGGCCAAAGTTCACTGTGTTCTGCCCAGCACCAACAGTGGCTTCAGCCTTCCTGAGAGAAGAGGTAGTCAGCCTTTCTCCCACAACACTGACAGGGACATGTGATTTTCTGCCAGCAGCATCTATGGAGTTAAAACAAACTTCTCCAGCTGAAGATCTGGTAACTGAACAGAGGGTCCAAGACCTCTGTCCCACACTTTTACCAATTCCAGAGACTGGGGATTTAATAGACGTTTCTGTAGAGGAGGAACCACCTGGCAAACCCCCAGCAGAAGTGCTGGCAACCGGACAGAGGGTCCAAGACCTCTGCCCCACACCTGCAGCAATTGTGGAGGCCCAAGGTGAGGAGGTGGCAGTCTATCGCGAGCTGCAGATCAGGATCCAAGGAGAGAATGCAGTCATCGTCTCACAACTGCAGCTTGATCTGGTGTCGGTTGATGGGGCTTCAGTCCCCACCTGTATACCCCAGGGATGCCGGGCAGTCGGCCCAGATCCCCAACAGCAGGATGGAGTGAGCCCAGTCCCCCTGTCTTCTCTCCAGCGGCAGAAAGGATTCCAGGGAGAAGGGCCAGTCCGGGCCTCTCCCCAGCGGCAGATATGTTCTCTGAGAGAGGCAGAGGATGGCTGGGTGAGTAATGCACTGTTTGGGATGATTTGTTTGGGGTACTGTGTGGGTACAGGCAGTAGAGGACTGGAGCTGTGGACTAACTTCGGAGTCAACCCGTCTGGGGTCTCCTCCTGTGTTAGTCTCCTGCCGAAAGGGGAGAAATGTCACGGGCATGGCCAGAGCGGAGGCTGTTGGAGAGGACTGTGTGCAAGCCTGTTGCCCACCGATTATGGGCCCTAGCATTTGAGGTGAATGAGAAATCCAGTCTGAACTGTATTAATCGGACTCAGTCATGTATATATTGTATGGGGACTCCTTACTGTATATTTGTGTCCCTGAAGAGGGAGGGGGGATTCCTCCAGCAGCCCCCTGCTGATAAGACTGATTCATTCTGCTGGGACACATCCTGTGAGGAGATGCTGGTGTTATCAACATGTGTTTATGTTAATTGAGAGAGCTGATCAAATTAGCCACCAGCCCTGGCTAATAGACGAATGGTCTAGGCTGAGGAGGGGGGAGATTGTTGTTTGTATTGTTAATTGTATTAATGTGTGAAGCTCGGTGCCCACAAGACTGTCATCTGGTCTGGGTACATTTTGTAGTAAATTAGGTCATGTTAATTAGGTTAGCTTTGAGTCATCCCTGCTGTATAAAGGTCTGTGAGATCTCAAAATAAAGGTAGTTCTGATGTACTCCAAGACTGGTGTTGTCTAGTTCTTGGGGTTCCTATGGCCAGATCCATTGGACTCGTGTTCCAGAACTTAGGAAGCGGTATATGACAGAAGCACTCAAGCGAAGTGTGGGGCGTTCCGTGACACCCCCTTTATCCAGACAGTGTTTCTGCATGCCCGCCGATCACACAGGAAGAGGACGAGGAGGAGGAGGAGGAGGAGGAAGATTGTGTCAGTATTTAGGTGGAGCCTGGCACTCAGCATCAGCAGCAGTCTTTAAGGGATCAGTCCCAAGAAACACATGGACTTGTACGTGGCTGGGAGGAGGTGGCTGCGGACCATGTCGTCCTTAGTGACCCAGAGGACTCCGGACCGAATGCCTCAGCAAACCTACGCTGCATGGCCTCCCTGATCCTACAAAGCCTGCGTAAGGATCCTCGTATTGTGGTATCAAGGAGAAGGACCAATACTGGCTGGCAACCCTCCTTGATCCACGTTACAAGGGTAAGGTTGCGGACCTTATCTTGCCATCGCAGAGGGAGCAGAGGATGAAACATCTTCGGGAGGCCTTGCAGAAAGGTCTGTGCAACGCGTTCCCAGAGACTGGAAGGTTACAAACTCCTGTTTCTGGACAACGTGTTGCTGAGGCTTCGGTCAGTCAAAGAAGGAGCGGTGGAGAAGGTGGCCATCTGACCGATGCGTTCAGACAATTTTTTGGTCCGCAGCCCCAAGGTATGATCGGTTCCAGCAACCATCGCCAGCGTCTGTTTTACATGGTGCAGGAATACCTAGGGGCAAGATCAGACTTGGACACCTTTCCCACCAAAAATCCTCTGGGTTACTGGGTCTTGAGGATGGATCACTGGCCAGAGCTTGCACAGTATGCAATTGAGCTACTGGCCTGTCCTGCATCCAGCGTTCTTTCAGAATGCACATTCAGTGCTGCTGGAGGCTTTGTAACCGATCACAGGGTGCGTCTGTCCACCGACTCGGTCGATCGACTGACCTTCATAAAAATGAATCAGTCTTGGATCACCACCAGCTACCAAGCACCTGATGCTGATGTAACCGAATAATTTTTTTTTTTAATCTCAGATCCCTTCAAAGACTGCCTATGCTGATGCTGAGTGACTATCCCTGAGTAATTATCCTCTTCCTCCTCAATCATCACGCTGATAGCTTGAAAGAACATTTTTGGTTCTGGGCGCCCCCACCAATGCCTAAGGCACAATTTTTCAGCCCCTGTTTAACAGGGGCGTGTGATTACAATTTTTGATGCAATACTTTGCAGCAGGGCTCGTTCCTGCGTTCCAACTAGAGTGTCTGTGAGGGGTTGCAGTGTTGTGGCACCAGCACCAGTGCCTAAGGCCCAATTTTTCTGCCCCTGTTTAACAGGGGCGTGTAATTACAATTTTTGATGCAATACTTTGCAGCAGGGCTCGTTCCTGCGTTCCAACTAGAGTGTCTGTGAGGGGTTGCAGTGTTGTAGCACCAGCACCAGTGCCTAAGGCCCAATTTTTCTGCCCCTGTTTAACAGGGGCGTGTAATTACAATTTTTGATGCAATACTTTGCAGCAGGGCTCGTTCCTGCATTCCAACTAGAGTGTCTGTGAGGGGTTGCAGTGTTGTAGCACCAGCACCAGTGCCTAAGGCCCAATTTTTCTGCCCCTGTTTAACAGGGGTGTGTAATTACAATTTTTGATGCAATACTTTGCAGCAGGGCTCGTTCCTGCGTTCCAACTAGAGTGTCTGTGAGGGGTTGCAGTGTTGTGGCACCAGCACCACCACCACCACCAAAGGCCCAATTTTTCTGCCCCTGTTCAACAGGGGCATGTAATTACAATTCTTGATCTAATATTTCACAGCAGGGCCCATTTCTGCACCCACCAAGAGCGAGTGAGGACTTACAGTGTTGTGGCACCAGCTCCACCACCACCACCACCACCAAAGGCCCAGTTTTTCTGCCCCTGTTCAACAGGGGCATGTAATTACAATTCTTGATCTAATATTTCACAGCAGGGCCCTGTGAGGGCTTACGTTGTTGTGGCTACAACAACACCTAAGGGCCAAATTTATGCTGAGTATATAGGGCAGGCCCCTACTTTCAAACATCTAACTTACAAACGACTCCTACTTGCAAACGGAAGGAGACAACAGGAAGTGAGATGAAATCTACCCCTAGGAAGGGAAATTCTCTCCTGTAAGAGTTAATATGGGAAAAACATTTCTCCTTTCCACTGATGCTTTCCAATCCTTGTTCCACAAAAAAACCCAAATTTTCAAAAAACATTTGTCATTGGGACAAAAAGTGAGGTGAAATCTTCTAAAGAGGAGGAAAGACAGCAAAACAAATGTCACAGGGGTGATAACCCTTCCCTATGTTTTCCAAAAAGCTTAAAAAAGATTTTTTGGCTGGAGCTAAACACGTTAAAAATGTACCCGTTCAAAATGACAAACAGATTCTACTTAACAACAAACCTACAGTCCCTGTCTTGTTTGCACCGCCTGTATACTGCTGTTCAGAGTATATAGAGCCTTGTGGCCCCACACCTTTCCTTATTTTAATTTTGGTGCGGGGTTCCCCTTAATATCCATACAAGACCCAAAGGGCCTGGTAATGGACTGGGGGGTACCCATGCCGTTTGTCTCATTGATTTTCATCCATATTGCCAGGACCCGACATTACATTAAACCCGCATGCAGTTTTAAATGAGATTTTTTCCTTTAAAAATGACATTTGGTGCAGGGACTGTTCTAAACACGGGAAACACGCGCCACTTTACAGGCATACTATAGACACCCCCCAGGTATGATATTTAAAGGAATATTTCACTTTTTTTTTTTACTTTAACCATCATTAAAATCACTGCTCCCGAAAAAACGGACGTTTTTAAAAGTTTTTTTTGCATTGATACATGTCCCCTGGGGTAGGACCCGGGTCCCCAAATCCTTTTTAGGACAATACCATGCAAATTAGCCTTTAAAATGAGCACTTTTGATTTCGAACGTTCGAGTCCCATAGACGTCAATGGGGTTCTAACGTTCGTGCAAATTTTCGGTCCGTTCGCAGGTTCTGGTGCGAACCGAACCAGGGGGTGTTCGGCTCATCCCTAATCACTATCTGTTAAGTCTTGTTTTCCATGTGTAACGGTGCATATGACATTCAAGACTCCTGTCCACAATACACATGGTTGCACACAAATGGTTAGTTGATCACCCTGTAATTAGTGGGTTGGTGTGTCAGTTTGCACTTATTTAAAATTTTGATTTTATAGGTTTAGCGTGATTCTAGTTTTTTCCAATAAATCAATGCTCCTACTCCAGCGATGTAATCCAATTCTCGATCTCCAGCGATGGATGATCTCCAGCGAGGAACACGCACAGGATCCTGCCTCCACCAGAGGCACCCAGCCAATGACGCGGCGCCAGCTTGACAGCTCTTATGTAGCTGAGGGTGGGGTGACTCCGCCCCCCTCTGATGCAATGGGAATCCTGCGTTGCATCAGAGGGGGGCGGGGTCACCCATACACGTCACTGGGAAACCCTGGCGTTTCGCCTTGTCAGAGGGGGATGGGGTCACGAGACGGGTGGCCCCACCCTCAGCTACATAAGAACTGTCAAGCTGGTGCCATGTCATTGGCAGGTGCCTCCGGTGGAGGCAGGATCCTGTGCGTGTTCCTCGCTGGAGTCGCTGAAGTTCATCCATTGCTGGAGATTGAGAATTGGATTACATCGCTAGAGTAGGAGCATGGATTTATTGGATTACATTGCTGGAATCTTTTTTTTTTAATTTTTAATAAAGGACTTGTCCCAAGCCATCTCCTGTGGTTTTTTAACATTTTGACACTTTCTTTTTGTGAAATGGTATGGGTACAATGTACCCCTTACCAATTCACATAGGGGGGGGCGGGATCTGGGTTTCCCCTTTGTTAAAGGGGGCTTCCAGATTCCGATAAACCCCCCGCCCGCAGACCCCACAACCACCGGGCAAGGGTTATGCCCTTGTCCCCATCAACATGGGGACATCCTCCCCATGTTGAGGGCATGTGGCCTGGTACAGTTCAGGAGGTGGGGCGCTCTCTCATCCCCCCCTTTTCCTGTGGCCTGCTAGGTTGCGTGCTCGGATAAGGGTCTGGTGTGGATTTTTGGGGAAACCCCACGCCATTTTTTTTTAAATCTTGGCAAGGAGTTCCCCTTAAAATCCATACCAGACCTTAAGGGTCTGGTATGGATTTTTGTGGGGGAACCCCACGCCATTTTTTTTTTAAATTTTGGCACGGAGTTCCCCTTAATATCCATACCAGACCTGAAGGGCCTGCATGCATTTTTTTGTATTTTTCAATTACTTTCAATGACTTTTATGTGTATTGTCGGGACTGACAATTCATTAATAGCCGGAACTAGCGCTAGAACTTTTACATTTTTTTTTTTCCAAATTGTTCGCTGTTCGGCGAACGGGCGAACAGCCAATGTTCGAGTCGAACTCATGTTTGACTCAAACAGATAGCCCATCCCTATTCCCTAACTACACAGATAACACCAGAAGTCTCAAAAGAAATAGCCGTGCTCTTTAGCGAGTGGGGCTAAAAACTAGGTCCCTGCAAGACTTTATCCTGTAAAAACATTCTGCCTAAAATATCATTTCTGCCCCCTAGATGCCAAACATACCTATTTCCTCGCTCTCATTAACTTATATTAATGCCCTCTCATCCAATCCAATTGTAAATCATTTACTACCTTCAAATTGACACAAAAAAAATAATAATTTCAAATATGTATTTGAAACTCAACTCAAAAAAGTTTTTTTTTTTTTTTTTTTGCTCATAACCTCCACGTCTCAAATATTTTTTTTTTCAGCAACTGTGAACTTACTCCCTCTTAGAGGGTCCCTAAGTTCACTCCCCATGGTCCTACTGTACGTAATCTCACTTTAACTTTCTACTGCTTCACTAACAACAACTTTGTTGATTACTTACAGTCTAGCTTTCACCCACAACACTTCACAGAAACTATAATACAGAAAGTTTGCGCATCAAAAAATATAAGAGAAAGCTGCAAACACCTTTGTGTTTAAAATAATCTGGGTAAGTATAAATGTGTAGGTGTTGTGGGAAATGTGTATATACAAAAAGTGTATTGTCTCGTGAAAAAATATATGCACCTAAATAGTGATAATTCACTCAAAATCAAACCCTACGCATTACAACATAAAGTTTGTTCCAAAGTGCATCTGTGCAACCCGTAAACTTAGTGATCGTCCAATATTAAATGACTGGCAAGTCCTTGTAGAAATTCAAAAATTCATCAATGAAAGAAATGCAGATCACCACCAGAAACCCTTTAGGGTATGCACTTACCTCTCGGATGGGCCCTTCTGAATGGGCCAATAAAGCCCTTAAACCAGTGGTTCTCAACTCCAGTCCTCGGGACCCACCAACAGGCCAGATTTTAAGTATTACCTTGGGGAGTTGCAGACTAGAATACAGCAATCACTGAGCAGCAAGTGATATCACCTGTGATGTATTTCAGCTATCTTGCAAACCTGGCCTGTTGGTGGGCCCTGAGGACTGGAGTTGAGAACCACTGCCTTAAACAGTAGGCTAATGCCACGTACACACGATCGGAAATTCGGCCAGAAAGACCAATGACAGCTTTTGGTCGCAAAATGCGACTGTGTGTATGCACAATCAGACTTTTACTGGCCGAATTTCCGCCAGCAAAAGATTGAGAGCATGTTCTCAATTTTTCAGACGGAAAACGTTTCTATTGGAAATTCCGTTCGTGTGTGTGCAATTCCGACGCATAAAAAAACATGCATGCTCAGAATCAAGTACGAAATGGAGCCGCTCAGTCTGGTAAAATGACCATTCGTAATGGAGATGGCACATTCGTCACACTGCAAATTTTTAAATCTTTCAATGCAGCGCATTCTCTTCTTCTTTATAATGCTAGAAGAATGAAATTGTTTTGCTGCTGATATTCACACATAGTTCTCACAAACGTATTTCTTTATCTTTTTTGTTTTTAAAGCCAGATCTCCATAATAATGTTTTTTTTTATAGTCGTTTTTTTTCTTTTTAATCAAGATCTCCTGTTGTATTTTTTTATTATTATTTTATAGTCATCTCCATATTTTTTTTTTTTCATATGTCACATTTCCACAACACCATTATTATCTTGTATTTGTAAACCTCAAGGAGGTTGCTTGGTGTTGGTGTCCTTTGTTAATCTGACATTGTATTTTTGAAATGTACCTGCCTACTCTCTAAAAATCTGTCCTATTTGAAGAAAAACACATCGGCAAGTATTTTCATATAAAAAAAATCTCCATTTTATTTGGCACATAATAACAAAATAAAGAGGAAAGGCAACACTGGAGAAACAGCTGGAATTTGCGAAGCCTTTGGCCCCCAGGGCAGACATCAACTCTGTGGATAAAAAAATTGGTAGCTTGAGAAGTCCATATAGAAGGGAGCACAACCTGGTCCAGGACTCCCAGAGATCAGGAACAGCAGCAGATGGCATGTATGTCCCCAGGCTGTGGTACTACAACAGGCTGCGTCTTCTGTTAGACCAGACTGAACCCAGGCCATCACTTTTTTGTCTTCCGTGCAACCTTCCCTCCACGCTTTCCTGCAGCCTTCCCTGTAGCCTTCCCTGCAGCCTTTCCTGCAGGCTGTGGCTCTGGAGGTGGTCTTGTGGCAGGAGGAGGTGGAGGATGGGTGAGCGTACATAAGTGGACATCATCTGTCATTTGGCCACTCAACCCCTTATGGATGGCCTGTTTTCTCACATTTGCGGTGTGGGCCCGCCTTCATTTGCTACAAATTTCAGGCTATATAGATGCCATAGGCCTCTACAGCATTGAGGGGGGCTTTCAGGGCGGCGTCATTAGTCTTCTTAATGAGGCCTAGAGCTGCCTCCTCCACATTCCTCCCCTTCCTGGGCCTTTTTGTTGTAAGGCAGAGGGGAGGCACGTGGAATTAGGTGAGGCTACTGGGCCCCGCCACCTCCTGGCTGACACTTACCCCTGCCTCCTCCTGGCGGACACTTACCCCCGCCTCCTCCTGTGTGCCACATTCCAGAGCCTTGTCCTGGCTGAGGTCTTCCTGCATATGAAAAAGGGACATAGTTTTAGTTTTTGGTTCATCAATCACACACAATTTTCACCTCATGACTGTTGCATATGTTAATAAATAGAAAAGACTATCATTCTGAGCCCAACATTTTTCATTTTTGTCCCAATCATTTTTTGCCCCTCCTGTCTATTGATATGTAAAACACTTTTTGTTAAATCATTCATTTTTTAGCAATAATAACATCTAGTTAACCACAATCATTTTCCCACAAAAAATATGTTTAAAAATACTATGCTTGGCTCCATCTGGACTCCTCAATTTCTTCCAGGATGGAAGGCCCAGGTTGGTGCTCGGAAGCCTCAGCTGGGGTTGAGGGAAGGGTGGATGGAAGGGGGTCGAAGAGTCAAAAGTGATTCCATGGCTTCAATCTGGTCTTGTAGAAACCGCATCTTGTTGTAGTACCACAGACTGGGTACATACACGTCTTCTGCTGCTGCTCCTGACCTCATGGACTTATGGACCTTCTGAAGCTCCTTCCTATGCGTGCTTCTCAAGCTACCAATTTTCTTATCCACAAACTCGATGTCTGCGCTGGGGACCCAAGTCTTCACAAATTCCAGCAGTTTCTCCAGCGATGCCTTCCTTGCTGGTTTGTTGCGATATAAGGGGTTTTTCACCTCCCACAAATTGTGCATATACCTGTATCTGTCTATGAATTCGCAGAGGAAGTCTGGGTCTTTAAATTGTTTCATTTTTGCTGCAAGACCAAACAAAAGACAAAAACACTAATATCAGGCTAAACTGTCCTAATCTTATCCCAATATAGGCCTCAATCTAGAGTCAGTATAGGCCACTCATGTCACAAGTTAAAATGTTACCTTCGTTATTACGTTCATCGCTTCTGTTCCTCCTTCCTCCGCACATAGAATGTAGGTACGACACATGTGTGTTAGCTTTATAGACACTGCGCATGGGTGAAACTCCGCCCGCGTCGCCTGCCCCTGACATTCTTTCTCGAATATTCCCCACCCCGTCACTTTCGTTGCAGTGGGAGAGGACCATGGCGGAGACACAGCAGGTGCATAATAGCAGTAACGATGAGGAGGAAAACCCAGAGCCAGAAACGTCCCGATCCAGTAGGAGATTTAAGGCCACAAATATGTCCTTTGTAGAGATGGTGGACATATTGAAGAGGGCCGACTATGATGGGAAGTATAGACCGTACACCAACCCCAATGAGAGAAAGGCCAAGATTGTGACTAGGGATGGGCGAACGGTTTGGCCCAAGCATTCTTTCGTTGTTCGAACGTCCGTTTAACAGCCGAACAAACAGGTCGTTCGACCGTTTGTTCGCCCCCCCCGAACCGACCACAAGGCATTGCGGCACTGAACAGTGCATTGCAAGCCGTGATTGGCTGAAGCAGTGAAAGCTTCAGCCAATCAGGACACAGAGCACAGTCAGAGTCATGATTGGACACTGTCATCATGACATTATCCAATCGTGGCTTATTCCCGCCCAACAGTATAAAAGTATTCTTTCAATGGCAGCTATTTTCAGTATGATTTTGGCGTGGAGAGAGATAGAACAGGGCTCTGTTCAGTGCTATTGGTTGTAGTGTCAGTCTAGGAATAGTGTGAGATTAGTGAGGAGGACCATCATTCAGCTTTTCATAGTGTGCAGCTAGAGTAGGGACAGCTCAGATAATTTCAGTGTAGTGTAGTGAGACCGTGTCAGTAATCTTGACATTAGTATATAGCTAGAGTAGGGACAGTTCAGATAGCTTCAGCGTAGTGACGGTTGAACACTGTCTGATTGCATTACTGCCAGTTTAACGCCATATCATATTGCGCGCGTTACTGCCAGTTTACCGCCATATAGTTTTGCGTACGTTACTGCCAGTTTAATGCTATATAGTTTTGTGTGCGTTACTGCCAGTTTAACGCCATATAGTTTGCGTTCATTACTGCCTGTTTAACGCCATATAGTTTTGCGTGTGTTACTGCCAGTGTAACGCCATATAATTTTGCGTGCATTGCTGCCAGTTTAACGCTTTACATAGTTTTGCATGTGTTACTGCCAGTTTAACGCCATTTACTTCTGTGTGCATTACTGCCAGTTTAACGCCATATAGTTCTGTGCGTCACTGTAGGTTTGGCGCATTATGTTGCAGTATATTATATTGTATCCATGGAGTGTGTCTGTGTAGTGTGAGTACTCAAATTAAAGGACACCAAACACCTCTTTACATTGATTAAAGTGCATCTACATACAGATTTACTGCATGTATGCGTTCCTTGATCATCCGATCGAGGGCGAATACTGCTGTGCAAAATGTAAGCACATTGTTTCCCTGGAAGCCCAGGTTCTGAGTCTGGGGAAGCAACTGTCAGCACTGAGAAGTCCCTCCATACTAAAGGAGAGCCAGGAACGTACACGGCAGGTGCCGGCAGGGGCCAGCACAGAGGCGGGTGGAGGCAAAGAGGTGCAGGCACTAGCAAAGAGTTGATGGGTGACAGTCAGGAAGGGTAGAGGGGGAAGTGCCAGGAATGCCGATCCAGGACTGGAGCATCCCAATAAGTACGCTCCATTGAGTGACATTGGTGAAACCAGTCAGGGACCAGCACTGCTGGAGCTGAGGGACTCTCCTAGCTGCCGGGGGAAGAACTCCTCCAGTGAGAGTGGGGGGCAGCAAAGGGAAAGGAAAGACAGATTCTGGTGATAGGGGACTCAATTCTTAGAAGGACAGAGAGGGCAATCTGTAACCAAGACCTGAAGCGCCGAACAGTATGTTGTCTACCGGGCGCTCGGGTTCGGCACATCACAGATCTTGTGGACAGATTACTGGGAGGGGCTGGGGAAGACCCGGCTGTCATGGTGCACGTTGGCACCAATGACAAAGTCAGAGGCAGATGGAGTGTCCTAAAGAACGATTTTAGGGACTTAGGAGCTAAATTGAGGAAAAGGACCTCCAAGGTAGTATTCTCAGGAATACTACCGGTACAATGAGCCACACCAGAAAGGCAGAGGGAGATTAGGGAAGTAAACAAGTGGCTGAAGAGCTGGTGTAGTAAGGAGGGGTTTGGGTTCCTGGAGGACTGGGCTGACTTCTCAGTCGGTAACCGGTACTATAGAAAGGACGGACTGCACCTAAATGAGGTGGGTGCAGATCTGCTGGGAATGAAGATGGCCAAAAAGTTAGAGGGTTTTTTAAACTAGGCGATGGGGGGGAGGGTCCAGAGGCAGAGAGAGCCAGTGCAGAAGATATTCCAGAGGGTAGTATTGGGGGCATTAGTGGTAGGTTAACCAAAGCACAAAAACACAAGGTGAGTATAGTAGCTAAGTCCTAGTTGCAATCTCGAAACACCCAATACGAGGACAATATGCGACTGGTCTAAACTATGTGGCATGTTCACCAATGCCAGGAGCATGGCGGACAAGATGGATGAACTAGCGATACTGTTGTACGAGGAGGATTTGGATTTTGTGGGAATTTCAGAGACCTGGTTCAACAGCTCTCATGATTGGCTGGCAAACAATCAAGGGTATACCCTATACCGCAAGGATAGAGAGGGTAAAAAAGGGGGAGGGGTGTGCCTATATATCAAGAATAATGTACAAGTGAATGTGAGAGATGACATCACTGAGGGAGCTAGGGAAGAGGTGGAATCCTTATGGGTAGAGCTCCAAAGGGATAAAGCTAAGGGGAAAATAATACTGGGAGTATGCTATAGGCCCCCTAACCTGAGGGAGGAAGTGGAGACAGATCTCCTATCACAATTTGGATTAGCATCAAGGATGGGAAGTGTTATCATAATGGGGGATTTTAATTATCCAGACATAGACTGGGAGTATGCTATAGGCCCCCTAACCTGAGGGAGGAAGTGGAGACAGATCTCCTATCGCAATTTGGATTAGTAGCAAGGATGGGAAGTGTTATCATAATGGGGGATTTTAATTATCCAGACATAGACTGGGCGGAGGGAACTGCGCATTCATTTAAGGCTCGCCAGTTCCTTAATGTCTTGCAGGACAATTTTATGGGTCAGATGGTAGACGCACCAACTAGAAATAAAACATTACTGGATCTACTGATTACCAACAATACAGACCTGATCACGGATGTGGAAATACGGGGCAATTTAGGTAACAGCGATCACAGGTCAATTGGTTTCAGTATAAATCACACAAATAGGAAACATAAAGGGAATACAAAGACACTGAATTTCAAAAGAGCCAACTTCCCTAAACTACAAACCTTGCTAAAAGGCATAAATTGGGATAAAATATTAGGAACAAAGAATACGAAGGAAAGATGGGTTTGCTTTAAGAGCATATTAAATAAGGGCATTAGCCAATGTATCCCATTGGGTAATAAATTTAAAAGAGCGAACAAAAGTCCTGGATGGCTTAACTCCAATGTAAAAATGCATATAAAAGCAAAAGAGAAGGCCTTCAAAAAATACGAGGTTGAGGGATCATCCTCAACATTCAGACTTTATAAAGAATGCAACAAGAAATGTAAGGGTCCAATTAGCACAGCTAAGATTGAACATGAAAGACACATAGCAGAGGAGAGCAAAAAAAATCTTTAAGTATGTAAACAGTAAAAAAGGGAGGACAGACCATATTGGCCCCATAAAGAATGAGGAAGGACATCTGGTTACAAACGATGGGGAGATGGCAAAGGTATTGAATTTATTCTTCTCCTCAGTCTTCACAAGTGAATCGGGGGGCTTCAGTAACCAAAACTGCAGTGTTTATCCTCATGAGACAACACAGGAAGCACCTCCATGGTTAACAGAGGACAGAATTAAAATTAGACTTGAGAAACTTAACATTAATAAATCACCGGGACCAGATGGCTTGCATCCGAGGGTACTTAGGGAACTCAGTCAAGTGATTGCCAGACCATTGTTCCTAATTTTTACAGATAGTCTACTGACTGGAATGGTACCAGCTGATTGGAGAAAAGCCAATGTAGCACCAATATTTAAAAAGGGCCCAAAATACATTCCTGGGAATTACAGACCAGTTAGCCTAACATCAATAGTATGTAAACTCTTGGAGGGGATGATAAGGGACTATATACAAGCTTTTAGTAATAAGAACGGTATCATTAGCAGTAATCAGCATGGATTCATGAAGAATCGTTCTTGCCAAACCAATCTATTAACCTTCTATGAGAAGGGGAGTTGCCATCTAGATAAAGGAAGGCCCGTAGACGTGGTGTATCTGGATTTTGCAAAAGCATTTGACACAGTTCCCCATAAACGTTTACTGTACAAAATAAGGTCCATTGGCATGGACCATAGGGTGAGTACATGGATTGAAAACTGGCTACAAGGGCGAGTTCAGAGGGTGGTGATAAATGGGGAGTACTCAGAATGGTCAGGGGTGGGTAGTGGGGTTCCCCAGGGTTCTGTGCTGGGACCAATCCTATTTAATTTGTTCATAAACAACCTGGAGGATGGGATAAACAGTTCAATCTCTGTATTTGCAGACGATACTAAGCTAAGCAGAGCAATAACTTCTCCGCAGGATGTGGAAACCTTGCAAAAAGATCTGAACAAATTAATGGGGTGGGCAACTACACGGCAAATGAGGTTCAATGTAGAAAAATGTAAAATAATGCATTTGGGTGGCAAAAATATGAATGCAATCTATACACTGGGGGGAGAACCTCCTGGGGGAATCTAGAATGGAAAAGGACCTGGGGGTCCTAGTAGATGATAGGCTCAGCAATGGCATGCAATGCCAAGCTGCTGCTAACAAAGCAAACAGAATATTGGCATGCATTAAAAAGGGGATCAACTCCAGAGATAAAACGATAATTCTCCCACTCTACAAGACTCTGGTCCGGCCGCACCTGGAGTATGCTGTCCAGTTCCGGGCACCAGTCTTCAGGAAGAATGTACTGGAAATGGAGCGAGTACAAAGAAGGGCAACAAAGCTAATAAAGGGTCTGGAGGATCCACAGGCGGTGGTCTCAGCGAGGAGCATTGCCAGCTTCAAGAAACTATTAGATAAGCACCTGAATGACCGCAACATACAGGGATATATAATGTAATACTGACACATAATCACACACATAGGTTGGACTTGATGGACTTGTGTCTTTTTTCAACCTCACCTACCATGTAACTATGTAACTATGTAACTATGTAACTATGTATTTCAACTTCTCCTTTACATTTGCTTATAAGCATCACCCCCTCCCTCCCAATAATGTCTGGAAGAACAACAAGGAGAGGTAGATGTTCCCTTGGCACTGTAAGGGGGCCAGCAACAAATGTGTCCATAGGCAAAGGTGGACGTGGTGGTCAGTCCTCAGGCAGGGCATCATTTCCTCTGTTTAGTGAGTTTGCCCATGCTATCCAGCCACAGCATGCAGAGGAGGTGGTGGATTCGCCTACTAAACCTTCTTCATCCTCCTAATCCTCTGTCACACAAGCAGAGACAAGTGTGCAGTCCCCTGCAGTTGCCAGAGTGGATAAACCTGCCTCCTTGACCACATCTATTCCTGCCATAGCCCTAACATCAGCCATTGAGGAGTCAGCTGAGTTATTTGACCACAGCGTCAGCCACTTGCTCCTTGATGATGCCCAGCCATTACTGGATTCAGATGCTGCTTCTGAGGTTAAGGATGACAGGAACATGAGCCTAGAGAGAGGGAGGAACACTGGTAGACAAATTGGCATTCATGATCCCCAAGCCGCAGCATATTGCCAAGTTGTCTCCAGTGGTAACGATGAAGATGGAGGAGATGGAGATGATGATGATGATGAGGTCACTGATGCGATTTGGGTGCCAGATAGAGCAGAGGAGGAAACTGAAAGTGAGGCGGCACAACCCCAAGGAGGTCGGCATCAAGAAAGAGTAGAGAGAAGCCACCCTATTCCATCACATTCTGCAGCTGTTATCTACCAGCCCACCCCCCACAGCTCAGCTGTCTGGGCCTTTTTCAGCACATCTGCAGCAGATCGCGCTGTTGCTATCTGCAAACTGTGTCACAGGCACATCAAACGTGGCAAAAACACCAACCATTTGGGTACCACATGCCTAACAAGGTATTTAACGTCCTGCCACTCAGCCCATTGGCAAGAGCACCTAAAAGCCACACAAAAGTTGCACAAATCTGTCCCTCCTCCTCCTTACCCACTTCAGTCTGCCCCTGTAATACTGAGTCATTACCTTTCAGCAGCCTCCACTGACAGGGATGATGGTATGGCACAGAGTGTCCAAGGTCCTAGCAGCTCATCTACCAGCAGCACACCACCAGCTTTAGACTGTAGCCGGCAAATTTCTCTGCCCCATCTTCTGCAGCGGAAAAAAAATACAGTCTTTGCCACCCACATGCCCAGCGCCTAAATGCAAGCTTGTCAAAGCTGTTGACTCTCCAACTTCTGCCTTTCAGCCTGGTGGATTCTGCCCCCTTCCGTGAATTCGCACAATGTGCTGTACCACAATGGCATGTTCCCAGTCGATACTACTTTTCACGTAAGGCCGTTCCATCTCTCTACCATCATGTTTAAGGGAATGTTCTGGCATTGTTGGGCAAGGCAGTCAGCCGTAAAATCCACCTTACTGCTGACAATTGGTCCAGCAAGCATTGGCAGGGACGATATATTTCATTCAAAGCACACTGGGTAACGCTGCTTGCAACTCAAAAGAATGCAGGACAGGGCTCAGTGCTGCAGCTTGTTGTGCCCCCATGTCTCCATACAGCTGGTGGTGATGATGCCAGACCTGTGAGCTCTACCCCTCCTCCTCATTCCCCATGTCTCCATACAGCTGGTGGTGATGATGCCAGACCTGTGAGCTCTACCCCTCCTCCTCATTCACCACCTCCATGCCCTCCTTTGCAGAATTGTCCTATGAACATCAGGTACCCCCTAAGCGTTCAAAGGGATTTTCCCAGAGTCAGGCTAAAAGGTGTCATGCAGGGCTTCAGCTGGTGTGTTTAGGGGACAGGAACCAAACCGGAGCAGAGATTCTTGCAGCTCTGCAAGGACAGGCCCAGAGGTGGTTCACACCATGTCAGCTGGAGCCAGGAATGGTGGTGTCCGATAATGGCTCAAACCTCCTGTCCGCCCTTAGACAGGGAAAGTTGACACATGTGCCATGCCTGGCACGTGTTCTCAATTTGGTGGTGTAGTGTTTCCTAAGTACGTACCCAGGGTTGCAAGATGTATTAAAGCAGGCCAGAAGAGTCTGTAGCCATTTCAGGCGGTCATACACAGCCAGTGCTCGGTTGGCTGAAATTCAGCGGGAAGTCCACCTGCCCGTAAACTGCCTGATTTGTGACATGCCCACCAGGTGGAACTCAACTTTGGGAATGCTGCAGCAGCTATACGTGCAGCAGAGGGCCGTCAATGAGTACTTGTGTCAGTACTGCACAACGACAGGCTCAGGCCACCTCTGCTTTTTTTTCCCCACGCCAATGGCTGATCATTAAGGATGCATGCACTGTTTTGTCACCATTTGAGGAGGCCACAAGTATGGTGAGAAGTGACAGTGCATGCATCAGTGACACAATCCCTGTTGTGTTCCTGCTGGAGCAGACTTTGCATGGCATTATGGACAGAGCACTGGAGGCAGAGCAGCAGGAGGATGAGGAGGAGGATTTGTATGATTTGTTTTTTAAATAAATACCTTTGCTGGAACATACTGCACCATGAAGCCCCCTTGTATTCCTCCTTACATGAGAATACCCAGATCCTGGCTTTTATGAGAGTGTCCCAGAGAGTGAAGTTTTGTCCTTGTTGATTCCTGGATAAACAGGTGGATTCCTCTCTGCTTTCAATCACTGTGAGGTCACCTGCCAGCAGGCTAATGCACAAGCGCTTCTGATCTCTATCATTTGAGATCCAATGGATCTGGTAAGCAGTTTGTATTTGCATTTTATGCTCCGTATTCTAGATTATTTGATTGAATATGTGTCCTGCTTTTCGAGATTAAGTGAAGAACTTTTGCATCTCCTAAATTTGGAAGGATCATTTTAGGATATTCTGTTCTTGATAAATTCACTTTTGGTTTTATTCATCTATTTTTTATATCACATGGACTATTTGTTTTTTTTGATACATCACTCAATTTTTCATATTATCACTTTTTAGAGAATTTGTTCACAGCAATATTTATTATTAGGTGCATATCATTGCAATTTTTTACAGCAAGGCAAATTCTTGCTTTCATCAAGACTATCTCTATAGGTTTACGGTGGGAAGGCGCCACTGACACCCAAAGACCAATTTTAACGCACCCGTTACTTCTATCCAAAGTCAAAGTGACACCAGAATGTAACCAAAAAATCTCTAATCTTGTTCCCAGTGCACTACATTGTGGCCTCATCATACACACTGGCTCCCAGCTGTTGCTGAGCAAAATAAAGGCAGCTTGCAGGAAAAATGGTATTTTTTTGGCTTTATAAATTCAATTATTGCTGCAGCAGATTCTAGACATGTCAAATCTGACACTTTACAGTTAGACTAAGGGGACCCCCCTGGCACTATATTGGAATGAATTTTTCATTTTTAGGATTTCACTTTAAAAGTCAAAAAATCACTGCTCATTTAAAAATGACGGTTTTCACAAACTTTTTTTTTATTGATCCATGTCCCCCAGGGCGGGACACGGACCCCTATAACCATTGTATGCCTAATTACTTGCATTTAAGCCTTCTAAATGGGCACTTTTGATACTAAATGTTCGGTCCCATTGACTTTAATGGGGTTCGGTTTTCGGGTCTGAACGTTCGCGGTGTTCGGAAGTTCTGGTCCAAACCGAACAGGGGTCCGTTCAACCCATCCCTAATCATGACTAAAGTTGTGAAGAGTCTGCACTGGAATTTTGGGGTACGATGATCCAAAGAGCAATTGAGGAAACGCTGGTCAGACCTGAAACTGAGGGAGCAGGATCAGTACAGAAAGATCAAGAAAGTGCTTCTAAAAAGTAAATAGTTGTCATGTATTCCTATTATTATTATCCCTTGCATGCTGCGCCATGTGCTTTTCTTTACTGTTGGACAGTTTAAAATGGCTACTTTCATGTTTGTGGGCACAGTAATCGGTCGTAGTAAACATTGTTCGTTTGCCAAATAAATACAATGTTTTTGCCAGATACAGGGTTAACAACATCTGGTCATGATAATTTGTATTCAAAGAAGTTTAGGACATTGTTGTCTAGATATGTTTCAAACTAGAATGAATTGCAAACTTGATTCAGTGTAATGTAAGGAGAGGACACTTAGCAGCTGTTTACATATCTGGACTCAGGAGCACTAGTGTGGGACAAAAGAACAAACTTTTTAGGGTGTCCCACACAGGTTCTCCAGTGGATACTTGGGGTGTCTACATGTGTGAAACTTGTCCAAAAAAGGTAAGTATTCCAGCTTTGGTAAGGTAAAAAATCATGTCTTCAGCTTTGAACTCTGCCAAAACAGGCAATTGTACCCCACTTCCAAGCAAGGTTTCATATTCCTATTTCTGGCCTCAAATATCGGTGTGCTAAGTGTACCTTTTGTTTCATTCTCATACGGGAGCAAAGACTCAGAAAAAATGAGGACACCAGGGACCTCCACCTTCTGAAGAAGGGGAACAGAGGTCACAACTTGAGGATGTGGAGGAAGGAGAGGTGGTTGAAATTAACACCACAACATGTCAGTGTCTGACACCACAGATTCAGGTAATAGATGTATGCCTGCATATTTTTAATACATGGTGTGTATTTTTATTTCAGGTGATGTTCAGGTTGTGGTACCAAAATCGAGTCATTTCACCAGTGACAGTGCACAATGGCTTATCCAGGAAATCATGTTTTGTAGTCGTAATTTGAACCTTATCAAAGAAAAAACCAAGGAGATTGAACAAAGACTGAAGAACATGATTGATGTACTAGGGAGAATCTAAATCCTAAAAAGATTCCTGGATTTTTTTTTTCTAAAAAATGTATCTAAAGTTTTAATACAGTTTAAAAGCCAAATTTGGAAGATGCACACAGTGTGTCAACATGTGCTATCTGCCATCAGGGGATTACAATGTATGCATTTTGTGGGTGTAACCCCTTCCTCCCAAAACTCTAGTAGGTGAGAGGAAGTGGTTGCACCCCCAAAACACATCCATTGATCCCCCATGATGGGATAGGCACATGTTGACATTAGATATGGGATCAGAATGGAAATCCCCATTTTGACTCACAATTTGTGTGCATCTTCTAAATTTGGCTTTTACAGGGGTGACTTTACCCCATCTGATGAAGGCAAGATCAAGACCTTTTTCACACTATAAAATGTCTGATATTGCCTTCTTTTTTGCAATGTTGAACTTTGTAAGTTCCAGTGTTGTGTATGTTATATTTGGAAACATGCCTGTTTCTGTATTTTTTAAAAAAATTTCAAGGTAAAACTTTGAAAAAAAAAATGTGTATTTTTTACCGCCAAATGTTTTTAAAATGCACATGTGAATGTGCACGGAGAAAAAGGTTTTATACTCAACAATGTGTGGCTTCTTCTTTCAATGATCAATACCAGTTTTTATGTTAAGACATATATTAAATTCTTCTTGGCACAAACAGACTGGTCCCCTTTTCCTGCATCTCAGATGTCATATACAAAATCGAATGGGTACGCTTACCGGAAAGGATGGACCCCATAATTACAGGGGGTCAGACATGCCTGGATGAATATCTGATGGGCAGCTGCCTTAGATCTCGTCTGCGGTGGTCGGTCAAACAGTATATCTGAAGTGAAGCTGTAACCTGGGAACTCATCACATGTATCTTCACTGTGCAAATCCTGCATCCTCTGGTGTCAGATCTGACCATTCCCATTACTGACTGACCACTGGTCTGTAACTGACATCACATCACAGGAAGTGATGTCAGTTACAGACCGGAAGTGATGTCAGTTACAGACAGGAAGTGATGTCGGTTACAGACAGGAAGTAATCTGGAATAAAGACAAGATGTTCCATGTGTCAGGAAAGAGAAGACATCACTGAAAGTAACAGCAGAGGAGCTGCCTTGGGTGATTTCCTACCATCTGGTGTCTGCTTGCCATCCCATGGAGCCAGGGTTTAGGACAATACAGGTCTTCCCTGATCCTCTGTGATGGGGGATCATGGTATTCCAGTAAGGGTGCATTCTCGTTGATTTGTGGTGGTGGATCTCACTTACTATTGGAAAACAGGAACCGATTCACCGATTTATGCTAATTTGTTGGACTTTAATTTTTATTTTCACTGGTGCTCACTACACTATATTGTTCATTGATCACTGATCATTTGTCATTACTATTTATTGACCACTGGACATTTTTTATTGTTGTTATCGATTTATGCTATTTTGTTGGACTTTATTTTTTATTTTCACTGGTGCTCACTACACTATATTGTCCATTGATTACTGATTGTTTGCTGATTTATGTTTATCGATCACTGGACATTCTTCATGGTTCACGCCGTATATTAATTCACCAATTTAACTTATCACCTGTATGTTATTATTATCAATGCAAATTAATGATTGGTCAGAGCCCCCCACATGAGCTGCCTGCCACTCATGTCTCAAGTTCAACCTCCCTTCCAGAACAACTCCACGGAAAGCAGGAGAGGATCTCTGAGCCACAGTGCAGGTGATCACACCCCCACCACACCAACACTCCCACTCCCAGATCAAAACATACAGGCCTGAAATAGAAACACATGCCTGGCTAAATTTGCCTGTTACTGGATTCTGTCATTAAAACACTTCTAGATCACCTACCTTTAGGTAGTGACCGCTACATTCACCCCCCACTTAAACTGTCACCAGTGGGGAATACATTTGAAATACCTCCTTAAATAGGGATAAAGGGCATCCCATAACAATTTAGTTGGAAAGGGGAATGGGTAAAAGGAACAAACTTGGATGGGGATAACATAGTACTGTAATGGAAATGAGTAAGTTCTGTATATAATTGTATTCTATTTTGTATTTATTGAACACTGCCCTTACTGTGCACACGGCACAAATAATGTTTTCAGTACACGTTTACATTCTTTCGAGTCCTGATTAGAATTAGCCTGCCTTGTTACCATAAATGTACAATTGTAATATTAATGTGATACCTAGGTAATCATGTGTATAAAAACCTTCAATTGCATCATAATAAAGGAGAACAGTTATTTGGAAAGATGCTAATTTGGAACCACTAATCAATATGAGGATAGCAGTTACCTATCATCAAAATGTCCGAGTCACGTGGCGAGCCAGCCAGGAGGGGCTTTACAGGTGACCCTGAGAATCCGAAATGAGGAGCTTGAGACGATCCGGGAATTTCTGATAATCAGCTGGCTGAGGTAAGCCTTTTGCTTACATTTGAGTTATCAGACTTCCTTGATCGGTAAGGCATTTTTGGGACAAAGGGTACCTATTTTACTCCCCTTAATCGAACTGTATTGATTGGTGGCTATATGTTATGTTGTTACTGTCTACTGTCCATCGGAGTGTTATAGATAAGAAAGGGAAGAATAGCGCTGTTCACAGGTATATGTAGTACATCTGCTAGATAAAGTAGTTTAGAGGCAAGAGTGTATAGACACATGTAGAGAAGACTGGCCAGTCATTATGGGCATTAAATTAAGTAAGAGAATGAAGGGTAAGAGACCCTAAAAAATGCCCAGCGCAAGAGGAGCGCTATATACAGTGGGGACGGAAAGTATTCAGACCCTTTAAATTTTTCACTCTTTGTTATATTGCAGCCATTTGCTAAAATCATTTAAGTTCATTTTTTTCCTCATTAATGTACACACAGCACCCCATATTGACAGAAAAACACAGAATTGTTGACATTTTTGTAGATTTATTAAAAAAGAAAAACTGAAATATCACATGGTCCTAAGTATTCAGACCCTTTGCTGTGACACTCATATATTTAACTCAGGTGCTGTCCATTTCTTCTGATCAACCTTGAGATGGTTCTACACCTTCATTTGAGTCCAGCTGTGTTTGATTATACTGATTGGACTTGATTAGGAAAGCCACACACCTGTCTATATAAGACCTTACAGCTCACAGTGCATGTCAGAGCAAATGACAATCATGAGGTCAAAGGAACTGCCTGAAGAGCTCAGACAGAATTGTGGCAAGGCACAGATCTGGCCAAGGTTACAAAAAAATTTCTGCTGCACTTAAGGTTCCTAAGAGCACAGTGGCCTCCATAATCCTTAAATGGAAGACATTTGGGATGACCAGAACTCTTCCTAGAGCTGGCTATCTGGCCAAACTGAGCTATCAGGGGAGAAGAGCCTTGGTGAGAGAGATAAAGAAGAACCCAAAGATCACTGTGGCTGAACTCCAGAGATGCAGTCGGGAGATGGGAGAAAGTTGTAGAAAGTCAACCATCACTGCAGCCCTCCACCAGCCGGGGCTTTATGGCAAAGTGGCCTGACGGAAGCCTCTCCTCAGTGCAAGACACATGAAATCCCGCATGGAGTTTTCTAAAAAACACCTGAAGGACTCCAAGATGGTGAGAAATAAGATTCTCTGGACTCCAAGATGGTGAGAAATAAGATTCTCTGGACTGATGAGACCAAGATAGAACTTTTTGGCCTTAATTCTAAGCGGTATGTGTGGAGAAAACCAGGCACTGCTCATCACCTGTCCAATACAGTCCCAGCAATGAAGCATGGTGGTGGCAGCATCATGCTGTGGGGGTGTTTTTCAGCTGCAGGGATAGGATGACTGGTTGCAATGGAGGGAAAGGTGAATGCAGCCAAATACAAGGATATCTGGGACAAAAACCTTCTCCAGAGTGCTCAGGACCTCAGACTGGCCTGAAGATTTACCTTCCGACATGACAATGACCCTTAACACACAGCTAAAATAACCAAGGAGTGGCTTCACAACAACTCTGTGACTGTTCTTGAATGGCCCAGCCAGAGCGCTGACTTAAACCCAATTGAGCATCTCTGGAGAGACCTAAAAATGACTGTCCACCAACGTTTACCATCTAACCTGACAGAACTGGAGAGGATCTGCAAGGAGGAATGGCAGAGGATCCCGAAATCCAGGTGTGAAAAACTTGTTGCATGTTTCCCAAAAAGACTCGTGGCTGTATTAGTTCAAAAGGGTGCTTCTACTAAATACTGAGCAAAGGGTCTGAATACTTACAGTAGGTGACCGCGATATTGTGTCAATCTCGCCGCACTTCTCGGCGAGATTTGACACCTACGAGCCCCGTCGCAGGAGCCAGCGCCGAGATGGCTCACTCATCGGGAAAGGAAAACGTTGTTTTCCTCCCGCGATGAGTGACAGGCAGCGCTGACAGCTGTCTAGTATGAATCCTGAGGCGGGAACACCGCGCCAAATTTTAAATGAAAAAACCGGCGTGGGTTCCCCCCCTCGGAGGCATACCAGGCCCTTAGGTCTGGCATGGATTGTAAGGGGAACCCCCTATGCCGAAAAATCGGCGTGGGGGTCCCCCCCAAATCCATACCAGACCCTTATCCGAGCACGCAGCCCGGCCGGCCAGGAAAGGGGGTGGGGACGAGCGAGCGCCCCCCCCTCCTGAGCCGTACCAGGCCGCATGCCCTCAACATGGGGGGGTGGGTGCCTTGGGGGAGGGGGGCGCCCTGCGGCCCCCCCACCCCAAAGCACCTTGTCCCCATGTTGATGAGGACAAGGGCCTCTTCCCGACAACCCTGGCCGTTGGTTGTCGGGGTCTGCGGGCGGGGGGCTTATCGGAATCTGGGAGCCCCCCCTTAATAAGGGGGCCCCCAGATCCCGGCCCCCCACCCTGTGTGAATGAGTTTGGGGTACATGGTACCCCTACCCATTCACCTAGGCAAAAGTGTCAATAAAAAAAAAACACACTACACAGGTTTTAAGAGTCATTTATTAGTCAGCTCCGGGGTCTTCTTCCGACTTCTCCCGGTGTTCGGCCTCTTCTCCCGGGCCCCGCCGCTATCTTCTTCCAGCTCTATTGCCAGCGAGGGGCCCGGTCTGCTGCCGCTGTCTCTTCGCTTCTTCTCTTCTTTTCTTCTTCCCCGATGTTGACACGACGCTCTCTCCGGCTCGAATGCTGTGTGCGAGCTGCGGAGCCATTTATATAGGCGGTAACCCCGCCCCCTTACGACGTCATGGTCCCAGCATGCGCAGGGACTCTGGGGCCACGCCCCCTTATGACGCCAGAGTCCCTGCGCATGCTGGGACCATGACGTCGTAAGGGGGCGGGGTTACCGCCTATATAAATGGCTCCGCAGCTCGCACACAGCATTCGAGCCGGAGAGAGCGTCGTGTCAACATCGGGGAAGAAGAAAAGAAGAGAAGAAGTGGAGAGACAGCGGCAGCAGACCGGGCCCCTCGCTGGCAATAGAGCTGGAAGAAGATAGCGGCGGGGCCTGGGAGAAGAGGCCGAACACCGGGAGAAGTCGGAAGGAGACCCCCCGAAGTCGGAAGAAGACCCCGGAGCTGACTAATAAATGACTCTTAAAACCTGTGTAGTGTGTTTTTTTTATATTGACACTTTTGCCTAGGTGAATGGGTAGGGGTACCATGTACCCCAAACTCATTCACACAGGGTGGGGGGCCGGGATCTGGGGGCCCCCTTATTAAGGGGGGGCTCCCAGATTCCGATAAGCCCCCCGCCCGCAGACCCCGACAACCAACGGCCAGGGTTGTCGGGAAGAGGCCCTTGTCCTCATCAACATGGGGACAAGGTGCTTTGGGGTGGGGGGGCCGCAGGGCGCCCCCCTCCCCCAAGGCACCCACCCCCCCATGTTGAGGGCATGCGGCCTGGTACGGCTCAGGAGGGGGGGGCGCTCGCTCGTCCCCACCCCCTTTCCTGGCCGGCCGGGCTGCGTGCTCGGATAAGGGTCTGGTATGAATTTGGGGGGGACCCCCACGCCGATTTTTCGGCATAGGGGGTTCCCCTTACAATCCATGCCAGACCTAAGGGCCTGGTATGCCTCCGAGGGGGGAACCCACGCCGGTTTTTTCATTTAAAATTTGGCGCGGTGTTCCCGCCTCAGGATTCATACTAGACAGCTGTCAGCGCTGCCTGTCACTCATCGCGGGAGGAAAACAACGTTTTCCTTTCCCGATGAGCGAGCCAGCGCGACATTCACAGTACCCTGTCGCCGAGAACCAGCGCGATGGTATCGCGCTGGAAACACAATCTCGCGGTCAGGTACTGTAGGATGTGATATTTCAGTTTTTTTTCTTTTTTAATAAATCTGCAAATCTGCAAAAATGTGTTGTGTTTGCAAAATTTAAGGGGGTCTGAATACTTTCCATCCCCACTGTGTGAACCGAAGGTGCGGTTCCACCTATACTGAGCCTTTAGATTAATGGTTAAAGTGGACAGTGATCCACAATGGGCAACTGGGTTACCAAGGTCCACATGGACTAAGAATCTTGTAGAGTAAACAGCTAGAGAAACAGCTATCTATGTGAGCAGGATGGATGAAGGGTGACAATTAACACTAGACAGAAAGGAACATTTTCATGTTAAGTTGTGGGATGAATTTGGGGTCAGGCACTACAACTAGTAAAGTCAAGAAACAGAGTAGTAAGAGTTAAAAGAAAGTGGAAGAGTGATATGCATGTGTTGTGTACAAATGGGAAAAAAGTAAGCGATTTAAGAGAGCTATATTCGTGTATTTGTGTGAATGCTGGAACCTTTAGTTCTATCCCTTGTGTGTGTCATGTACGCAGATGCAACCCCCTCCTTTGTGCTCTCATGAAGAATGTGGCTGGGATGAGAGGCCAGTGATAAGCTGGAAGGACTCCATGCCAATTCCAGTTTTTTAGACGAAACATTTATAACAAAATGTGCCGGGTTAATGAATCTAATGATAAACAATATGATCACAATTATTTTTTGAATCTGTTTTCCAAATATGGTAAAATGAAGGTTACATTTAACCGTGTATTTACATAAATTGAATATCTTTTGATAGTGGAAACAGTGCATTTAAAAAAGGAAATTAAGTAAAATGAAGTAATAATGAGTATTAATTTCTAATATGAGTTCAACAGTTTTATTAATAATATAGATATATTGAAACTGGTTTAGACAACCTTTTGGTTGGAAATGAAATCCAGGTTAATGGGGAAATTTGTAATTAGTGGGATTAGTTTAGATAAAGATAATAATTTTGTAAATTTACATATAATAACAATAAGACCTTATTGAGAGAAAAAAGATTAAGATGAGGTTGTTATTTGGAATACAGCTGCCATAATATTTAACAAAGCCAAGATGGATGGGATACATAAGAAGTTTTTCTACAAAAATTAAATTTTAAGGTTTTTGATAATAACTTGATGGCCGGTCCATGATGTGAGAGTTATAATAAATAAAATTTAAATATAACAGACCCATCATATCAAGTCCACACACCCTGTTAGGATAGATGCCACCTGCAGCCAGTTGTTTTTTAGTTTTTGATGCTTTCTGGTCCATCATACAGATTCTTGGTCCTTTTGTTTTTATTTATTTTTATTTTTGAAATCCAAAGCAGAATGTGTGGATTGTGAAATGATGTGCCTATTTTACTTGTAAGTGCAGTGGTATAAGCAGAAGAATATTTTGGATTTATGGACATCTCTGCATGACTGCAGGGTATTGTTATCGTTTATTATAATATTGCCAGCAAAAACTTGTCTTTTTGAAACATGAAACTGGAGTTCTTACACAGACAGCATGATAGAAAACAAGCCATTGTAATATATTTATGCAAGCTGAACCCAGTAATGAAGGGTTCATCCCGATATATCAGAGCTGTAGCTTTATGCAAAGGTGCTATTAGACAAAGTTACAGACATTATTTTGGTCAAATATTTAATTTTTAATGGTCCGACATTCTGCGAAGCAAATATACAGCTAACTAAATGTTTTTCTAATGAAAGGTTTAAAATATGAGTTTGTTTATGTACAAATCTAACAATGCAAAATGCGTACATTTGAATCCAGCCACCTTATTGCCTCTATTGGAGGAGGCTGGAGACAAAGGAAGCCACATGTGTTAAATTGATGGTGTAGGAACCAGCTGCTGTGAGCCCAGTGCAGGACACGCTCCCTGAAGACCCATATATTTAATTTTTTAGAGTTATTCCCGGTTTTATATTGAGTATGCAGTTTATCACCCAGAAGGATACTCTGTATTCAAAGTCATTGGATCCTTTTTCCCCAGCTCAAGAAGCAGAGCTCCATGTTTTAGCAAAGCCTGTGAGCTATAAAAAGAGTGTATATTTATATAGATAGTCGAGATATCGAGAGCTTTTGGTTCCATTTGAAGGGCCAGAAGTTTGTTTTTACTTCGGCAGGTAAACCAACCAAGCATGCTGCGTTAATTTGGCTGTTTTCAGCCTTCCGGGTTCTTGCTGAGGTAGCCATATAAACTTTAAAACTCACACATGGAAGCAGACCAGGTGACTAAGGATGCTGCATTACAGCCCCAGACACTTGATGGGTCTGTGCAACTTACAGATTCCACCCTAGTTCTGGCCAAGTATAGCTGGGATTAATAATTCAGCTTTAAGGACCCCGGAACGAGAAGAACAAGTGGTCCACAAGGGGCAACTTCTTATGAGACAGGACTTTGGAAAAGGTGATCATTTATGTCTGCCAGTCACTCTTTTCCCTCCAGCTTGACACATGGACCATGTTATCAGTCACAAGCAGTTATGGCTGCCTTAGTAAATGAGCGTGGGATAGAGCCAGGGTTCTCCACAGTTGTTTTTATAACACACCACTTCTTGTTTTACCTGTTACCAAAGGTGTTACCAAAAGCTGAACATCCCTCCCAGAGATTACAAAAAGATATATCCAGATGCCCAAGTCAGGATCTTACGAGTATGCATTTTGTCTGTATGGACATGTTTTCTGGATGTCCAGTGGCAAATTCTACTGCAAAGGCCACAGTAAAAAGTGTTATCAGAAGTAGTTTGTAAGAACAGAGTGCAGAATCTACAGAGAGTAACAGAGGAAATCATTTTTATAGGAGAGCCCTTACTAGAAGTTTTGCGGTTTTATTTTTACACTCCCTACTCTCTACAATGTAGTGGACAAAGTAAAGTAAGAAACTAGAAAACTTTTGCCTGAATATTTTCTTATATTTTATCAAGCCCCTAAGGGGGATGTTGGACTCTCTCCCTATGGGATTTGGTTTGGGAGTGTGTTACTCACTTGCTTATTAGGGATGAGCTTCGAGTTCGAGTCGAACAGCGAACAATTTGGGGTGTTCGCGGCAAATTCAAAATCCGCGCAACACCCTTTAAAAGTCTATGGGAGAAATCAAAAGTGCAAATTTTAAAGGCTTATATGCATGGTATTGTCATAAAAAGTGTCCTGCCCCTGGGGACATGGATCAATGCAAAAAAAAATTTTAAAAACGGCCGTTTTTTCGGGAGCAGTGATTTTAATAATGCTTAAAGTGAAACAATAAAAATTTAATATTCCTTTAAATTTCGTACCTGGGGATGTCTATAGTATGCCTGTAAAGGGGCGCATGTTTCCTGTGTTTAGAACAGTCTGACAGCAAAATGATAGATAAAAGGGGATTTTGCGAGCCACAATGGTATATTGCCTCAAATGTGGAAACCTAGCTGCCCGCACAGAACAATGGAAGTAAAAAAGTATATAGGGCGCACAGGACTAACGTAGTCCAGATAATGTCTCTATTAAAAGTCGGCAGTCCACAATAAAAAGGAAAATGTTGGTAAGGATGATAAGGATGAAGGGATGGTATTCTTCAGCAAAAAGGGCTGCAGCTTTAAAAGACTGAAGCAGGGTCTATAATGACATAAAAAAACAAACAAAGGTGCCTCTAAGTGCAGAAGATAATTAATTTTAATGCCCCAACTGGGTTAAAAACACTTACAAAATAGGAGTTGTAAACAGGCACATCGTGGGTATGGCTGCATTGGAAGGGGTCACGGTCGGAGGAAGCCTTCAGAGGGAAAGGATGTGGTCACTGACAGCAGCGGTGTGGAACGCAGGGAGCTGCTGTGAAGCCGGCGTCGTCAGCGTGTGGAGACAGCGAACCCGGAAGTGATGTCATCCGCTGAGCGGCTCTGTAACCAGCCTGAACCGCAAACAAACAGCCAGAGAGGGGATGTGATGTCATCAATAAGGGACGCGTTTCGGAACCGTCAATCGTTCCTTTTTCAACCTATGATTACACTAATGACTGGGGAGGATATATATACACACACACTGGCAGTGGATTGGCCAGGGGGCGGGGACAACAAAATTTGATAACAATGAGTCCATTAAATGCATATAGATATAAACAAAGACCTGCAACAGCATGCTTAAAAACGGAGCAATAAAAGAGAAGAAAAAAAAAAAAAGAAGAAAAATAAATGAAGAATTGGAGCAATAAAAGTATAAAAGCGGATCTGTATGATAGTGGGACTATCTAATGTCTAGAAATGACAAGTCATGAAACTAGTATGCACATACCAAAATAGAGCAAGCAAGATAATGTCAGTGTGAAGATTTAACACGGAGAGGGACATGCATGACATTAGTAATATCAAAGTATTATCATGTGAAAGTGTATAAATTATGACATCAAAACACCCTTAAATTAAAAGAGGGATGTTTAAAAAATAGAGAAATAAAAATAATGATAATAATGGAGGATCTTAAAAAGAGGGAGCCTAGATAAGTATCTATGAAAAAGGAATGTTATGTCAAAGTATGGCACTCACTTCAAAATCCTCGTTTAACCCTCCAGGGGCTAGATAAACCTCTCTGTTCACTGTTTCGTAAATTAGAGAGGTTAGTCATCTCCGCCAACCAGCAGTGGTGGGATGAATTTTTTCTTCTCAAATATTTGTCTGCTCATATTACTCCTAGAGGCCTTAGAATTTTAAAAACATGTTCCTTCTTAGACCCAGAGTCACAAAGAGAATGGTCCTTCATATCCGAATTTTGCACTGATAAATGGATCAAAATTATCTCCGCACAGAGACATATCAAATATGAACAATGTTTTCATCAAATAAAAACAGTATTTTCCCAAATTGCAGACCTTACCACTCATTTACCATCTTCATGGCTGTCTATCCTGACCAAACAGACCCATAAGAAGGAAGACATTTTGATTAGACACAAAGTGGGGAAATTTAGCAGAGATCTAAAAGACTATAGTAGTAATAACATTTTCTCCTGGAAACGTAAATCCGTCCACGATCTTCCATCCCTCATGGACATCAATCCGTTTGCCCCTATTGTCCCTCGTAAAATAATCCCTTCTAAAAAAACATCCATTCCCAATATAGCAGTTACTTCCGGACCAAGTATACAGGATAAAGAAATTAATATCACTGCTCTAGCACCCACGTTGCCATCCCTTACCGACAGCTCGGGTCTTGCCCAGTCTACACAAACGATGCAGGCCACTCTTATTCATACTGCACCCAATACCTCTGATGCTCTTCCTTGCTCAACCACCATTACAGATAGTCACCAAAATACTACTGTAAATAACATATGTGTCCCACCTAGAGTATCCCCTGTTTCTTCTGTGACTTTTGGTTCCAACTCCTCACTTATGACACCTCTTGCCACTACTCCATCCTCAGAGCCAGCTGCGGTCCCTTTTTTAGTGTTCGACCCCCCTCGGACAAAACCACAAAAAAGAAAGCACGCAGCAGAGGATGTCGAGGTAGAGGCAACAAGTTTCACTTCAGACCCCAGCAAAAAGAGAGTACTGTTAAAATCTTCAACCTCTCCAACCATGTCTTAACCGAAGACGAAATCTCCTTACTCAGTCGAGGCCTAAATTTTGCTCCATCTGCTGCACCAAATCCTTTTCTTCTGTTCAAAGATTTGAACAAATTTGTTCGCCTCCTTACCTTAAAGAGATTCTTTAATATTCAATCTAATAAATATCGCTTACACACCAATATATCTGATGTGTCTCAGAACACTACTGAGATCCATACCGACAGTGATTCTCTTTCCATCTTAGAAGATTTATACAATCATCCCCTCACTTTATCCTCTCCTCCACCAGATCACGAGAATGACTTTGTGCTATACACACAACATTTGATAACTTCTCCACCTATTCAAAACACCACCTTCAAACCTTCCTCGGTCTTTTACCCAACTCAGTCTAAAGGCTCATGCATTGATGCTTTTTATCGCATCGTTCATGCAGAAATACAGGAACTGTGTAATAACAATAAGAATAAAAATAAAAAATCCATCTCCAACCTTACCCATCATGAACAAAGAGCCCTTGACACACTTACTAACAATTTAGATCTGGTTATTAAGAGTGCTGACAAAGGGGGAGGTATAGTGATACAAAATAGAGCCGACTATGTCTCTGAAGCCACCCGACTACTATCTGATACCAATACATATATCAGACTCAACAAAGACCCTTTACCCTTATTCACCATCGAAGCTTCTTCTCTTGTTAAAAGAGCACTGAATGAAAACATCATTACACAACAAGAGGCCTCCTTTCTAGTCAAAGAAGTACATTTCACTCCTTATTTTTACCACCTGCCCAAGGTGCACAAAGACCTCAAAACACCACCTGGGCGACCGATTGTGGCGTCTATGGACAGTATTAGCAGCGGATTCTCACTATACATAGACCAATTCCTCCAGCCATTGGCCCAATCCCTCCAGTCTCACATAAGAGATGGTGTCCATCTGCTGGAAACTTTAACCACGTACTTTTGGGAAAATAACTACCACTGGGCCTCCCCTAGATGTCCAATCTTTATATACATCCATACCTCATGAAGTGGGCCTCAATGCCCTACAGTTCTTTCTTTGTCAAGACCCCATGCTAAATCCAAGGCAGGCTTCCTTTATTGTTGAGGCCACTTCTTTCTGTCTTACACATAACTATTTTAAGTTTGAGGACAACTTTTTTCTGCAGCTACAGGGGACAGCTATGGGGGCGCATTTTGCGCCCTCATATGCGAACCTCACCATGGGGCACTGGGAGCACCAATATATATGGAACAACAACCCGTTCTTTTCCCATATTGTTTTTTATGGCCGCTATATAGATGACGTGATCATCATTTGGGATGGCAGTGTATCAGTATTCTCGGACTTTGTAACATATTGCAACACCAACAACATGGGCCTTACTTTTACCTCTGTCATTGATCAAAATAAATTAGCCTTCTTGGACCTTGAACTTTTTTGGATAGGTAAGGAGATACATGCCAAAAACTTTACCAAGCCAACAGCTGGAAATTCTTTCCTCCATTATAATAGCTGTCATCACCCCCTATGGCTAAACAATGTACCTAAGAGTCAGTTCTGTAGGCTAAAAAAGAACTGTACTTTGAAGAGTGATTATGAGACTGAAGGTATAATTTTGAAAGAAAAATTTCTTGAAAAGGGTTTCCCTGTTGATCTTGTAGACACAGCTTATCAACAATATAAGAGCACATCGCCTATTGAGAATCCTCATCCACGTCCCAATACCCAGAGAAGTAATTTACGATTCCTTACTCAATTTCATACCCGACATAAACAAATGGAAAATATCGTTAAAAAACATTGGCCTCTACTATTACAAGACGAACATCTACTTTCTACTCTGCCTAATAGACCTCAATTTGCCTATAGAAAGGCACCCAACATTAAAAGTAAGGTAGCGACTAGTAAACTTAGGGCTAGACCTCTGCCTCCGGGCCACCATATGCCCACGTTTCTAGCAATTTCTGGGATGTATCAGTGCCGTAAGCCCCTCTGCAAGACCTGTCGGTTTGTGATACATGGCCAGAAAGACTTTCACGTTAAAGGCAAAACATACCCAATAAAGGGCTTCTACACAAGTTCATCTGACCATGTCATATACTGCCTCACATGTCCCTGTGGTCTATTTTATGTAGGGCGCACAATCCGGCCACTACGCAAACGGTTTGGTGAACACCGTCGGTTCATCGAAGGTGGACTAGATAATCATAGTGTCCCTAGACACTATCTCCACGTCCATGATAAGTCCACTAGTGGCCTCAGAGTATGGGTTATTGAGGCAATGCCAAAAGATCTCCCCCCAGCTGAACGCTACCGAGGACTATGCCATAGAGAAATGTATTGGATATTTTTATTAAATGTTCTAGCCCCTGGAGGGTTAAACGAGGATTTTGAAGTGAGTGCCATACTTTGACATAACATTCCTTTTTCATAGATACTTATCTAGGCTCCCTCTTTTTAAGATCCTCCATTATTATCATTATTTTTATTTCTCTATTTTTTAAACATCCCTCTTTTAATTTAAGGGTGTTTTGATGTCATAATTTATACACTTTCACATGATAATACTTTGATATTACTAATGTCATGCATGTCCCTCTCCGTGTTAAATCTTCACACTGACATTATCTTGCTTGCTCTATTTTGGTATGTGCATGCTAGTTTCATGACTTGTCATTTCTAGACATTAGATAGTCCCACTATCATACAGATCCGCTTTTATACTTTTATTGCTCCAATTTTTCTTCTCTTTTATTGCTCCGTTTTTAAGCATGCTGTTGCAGGTCTTTGTTTATATCTATATGCATTTAATGGACTCATTGTTATCAAATTTTGTTGTCCCTGCCCCCTGGCCAATCCACTGCCAGTGTGTGTGTATATATATCCTCCCCAGTCATTAGTGTAATCATAGGTTGAAAAAGGAACGATTGACGGTTCCGAAACGCGTCCCTTATTGATGACATCACATCCCCTCTCTGGCTGTTTGTTTGCGGTTCAGGCTGGTTACAGAGCCACTCAGCGGATGACATCACTTCCAGGTTCGCCGTCTCCACACGCTGACGACGCCGGCTTCACAGCAGCTCCCTGCGTTCCACACCGCTGCTGTCAGTGACCACATCCTTTCCCTCTGAAGGCTTCCTCCGACCGTGACCCCTTCCAATGTAGCCATACCCACGATGTGCCTGTTTACAACTCCTATTTTGTAAGTGTTTTTAACCCAGTTGGGGCATTAAAATTAATTATCTTCTGCACTTAGAGGCGCCTTTGTTTGTTTTTTATGCCCGCACAGAACATATGCCGTTTCATATGCCGTGCAATACAATGTATAAAAAAGATACACTGTGCTTAGGTGAAAATATCAATCTGGAGATTATTAATGCATATGAGGTATACTGAAAATACCGCGTAAGCGGCTTATCCAGCCACAGCAAGGCACAAAGGATATTAAAAAAAACAAGTGATTTTAAGGTGCAATGTGTAAATAATATACTAGATGTATACCATTAGAATGAGAGTAGCGATGACTAAACTACTAACTGTATAATGAATGAAAATATATATATAACTAGAAAAGGTACAATTTCTGGGGAAATTGTGAAAGTGTTCTTGCCTCTACAACTGGAGTGGGCGGAGTAACTGGGTGGGGTGGAGTGGCTTGAGTAACTGTGAAAAGTGTTAAAAAGCTTAATATTTTAAAAAGTATAAATAGTAGTAAAAAAGTTCCATCATTCGCTGAAAGAGCTGAACATTTTTTTCAAAAGTAATTTTTTTTTTCAAAAATTAATTTTTTTTAATCAAAAATGATTTTTTTTTCTTCAAAAATGATTTTTTTTTTCAAAAGTAATTTTTTTTTTCAAAGGTAATTTTTTTTTTCAAAAATGAATTTTTTTATTTCAAAAATATTTTTTTTTTCGAAATTATTATTTTTTTTAAAGTAATTTTTTTTTCAAAAATAATTTTTTTTTTTCAAAAATATTTTTTTTTTCAAATATATATTTTTTTCAAAAATAATTTTTTTTTTAAAAGAAATTTTTTTTTCAAAAATATTTTTTTTTTTTTTCAAAAATGATTTTTTTTTTCAAAAATATTTTTTTTTTCAAAAATATTTTTTTTTTTTCAAAAATGATTTTTTTTTTTCAAAAATTATTTTTTTACTTTTTTCAAAATTTTTTTTTTTTTTTCAAAAATATTTTTTTTTTTACATGGGGCGGTCATAATGTTTTCGCTGATCATGGGGTGGTCATAATGTTTTGGCTGATCATGGGGTTGTCAGCTTTTGTCACTTCCCACTCTAGTTTTGAACATTTCGCCATTCATTCCTATGGGACCAATTTTGCCGCAAAAACGTCATTTCGTGGACCATTCGGCAAAACATTCCACAAAGTAATAACACACCAATCGGGAACAATCCGCTCGTTTCGGTATATTATTTGTCTCTGTAGTGTGAAAACTGTGGGAGGGGTCTACAAGCATTATCAAGTCTAGCAGATGAAGTCACATGCATTTGGGGTGTCTCAGCATCTTGTGTTTACAACCACTGTTTCCTAGCAACGCTCATGCCCTGTTTATGCTTCCCAAATACTGCTTCATCAAAACTGCCCCATCAGAATTACCCCATCAAAACTGCCCCATCATAATTGCCCCATCAAAACTGCCCCATCAGAATTGCCCTATCAAAACTGCCCCATCATATTCCTCTATTATAAATCAGTACATGGTGTGTCTGTCCCCTCCCCCGGGCTCTGTAATCAGCTGAGATGCTCCAGCCACCTTCCCCCCTGTGTATAACAGAAGCTTTGGTAACCATGGCAACAAAACAAACACTAACAGTACACTCTGATTAATGGCTAAAATTTCCTGAAATTACCTCTAAACAAATGGCCGTATTTTAAAAACTATACATCCTACAGCGAAGATCTTTATATTGTGAGAATCACAAGACCCAGACCTAGATTTTGATGTATAGTATGTCTCTGAAATATTAAAAATGAAGGCACAGTCGCAGTTTAGAAATTGCCCTTCAAATTTGGAGGGGGCTAGAGTGTAGTTTCAATGAATGTCAATGGACGGCGTGAGTTACAAACAAATGGTCATATTGTGAAAACTATCAGGACTATGGCTTAGCCGTGGACATGTTTAGTGGCAGCAGGGATAGCTGAACGTTTTGATATAAGATTTGTGTAGGTGGGCTTGAAAATGAGGGAGTGGCAGCAGTTTAGAAATCATGTTCTGATTTTTCAGCTTTTGTCATCTCCCACTCTAGTTTCCCCATTCATTCCTATGGGACCAATTTCGCCGCAAAAACGACGATATTTCGTGAACCACTCGGCGAAACGTTCCACAAAGTAATAGCACACCATTCGGGAACAATCCGCACGTTTCGGTATATTACTTGTCTATGTAGTGTAAAAACTGTGGGAGGAGTTAGGGTGGTAAATTTGGCTATAATAATAAGAATAATATATATGTGAGATAACAGTAAGTGGTCTTGCTATGCAAGAACACTTAACTAGAAAAGGTACAATTTCTGGGGAAATTGTGAAAAGTGTTCTTGCCTCTACATCTGGAGTGAGCGGAGTAACTGGGGGGAGTGCCTGGAGTAACTGTTGTGTGGTTGGAGTAACTGTGGAAAGGTTGAACTGGGCAGATGGGCAGAGTAACTGTGTGGAGTGTTTGTAGTGAGTAAAGATAGTAAACATTACACTAACCAATTGATTGATCAAATTTAAAAAGTGCACAAGTGCTAATGATGTAGAAGGTAGAAATATCGGTAAATGACTTTGTCGGACACAGACTTAAGGGTTACCAGGATTTATTCCGCCCCAGCCAAAGCATAGCACCTGACGGACTCGCGTCCCAAAATCAAGTGTGTCAAAAACAGTTTACACAGTGTACATATAATTTCAATATATTGCATCACAAGCGAACTGGCGGTATATTTCCGTTATACATTAACATTAACATTTTGAACAGTCAACTTTTTGAACTTTTTGGATACAAGGCAATTCATTAAAGCATATACTTTAAACCCTTACAAATTTTCAGTTTCTCTGCAGTTTTGCTCCTTGCTGTTTCTTTGTCTTACTAATCAGCAAGCAGGCTATAGCACAGGAAGGAGAGGGTGAGTGTGATGAGGACAGTGTGATAGGGCGAGCTGACGTGCTGCATCTACCGTCTGTAGGACGGGTGATCGTTTTAGCCAGCCGGCTTCTTATGCTTATTTGAATCTGCTACACTGTAAGTGTTATTTTAATTCTTTTAATAAACCTCAAAACCAGGATTACGCTATGTTGTTTCCCTCTCTTTTCCCGGGGTACCCCTAAATGAGAACAACCCCCCAGCTAGGAGTCTTTTATTAATCTCCATGATAAGAGTGATTTCCTGTGACTTGGTGGACTAGTGGTATCATCACCCTTTGGCTGTATGAAGTGGCATGTCGTTTCCTAGAAGCCCATCCAATGAAAGGCCCTGACCGGGTTAAGGTCGCAAGCCCCCTTGTGCTTGCCGTTTGGTAAGCGCGCATTTTATTTTCAGCTACCACCGTGGTGCGGTGGAGGAATTTTTTCTATTTTACATTTCCTGCTTTAAAAAAATGGGGTCTGAGCCTATGTATTTTCACAACATTTATTTGGACTTTATTCACTGTGTTAGGACTGTCCAGTGAACACTTATTGATTTAGGTTTCAAGAACTGTGTTAGTTATTTAATTTGGGTTCTAACCAATTAGTCCTATTCAACACTGGTACTAGTATTTACTCCTATTTACAGCGCTGCTATATTTGTTATATTGTTGTATTAGTGTGTGTTTCTCACATAGAGTGGCTGCTTTTGTTATTATGTAGTTTTTTAAATTTTTTTTCACTAAGTTATTTTCATCACTATTTTGGTTATCCCCTATTTGGTCATTCACAATATTTCACGAACAGGTACCCTTTTTGGGTGCACTACAGCGCGGTATTCCTCTTACTATATGATGAGGACAGATGTCTGTGATGGATGGGGGGGAGTAAGTGAGTTCAGTGTCTAACAAGTACACCGAACATGAAATATAGAGAATGATGTTTAGCTAATTGTAAATGGTCCCACATAACTATGGCCACGTAAACTGACCCTCATTGCCACTTTATCTGTTTGATGACCACTGTCTCACAACCACTGTTTCCTGGCAACACTCATGCCCTGTTTATGCAGGCTCTAAGCGTGTTCACAACCACTGCTCAAAACACAATACACAGGATAATGGTAGCTGTAATAACTGTGCAGTACTCCTGACTGGAGACACTGCTGCACCCTGGAGATGTAAATGTGATCCAACAGTGTGTTTTTTTCTGTGGTGGCTGCCCAGACCAGTTGAGTATATCCTCTTGAGTGAAGAAGGTCAGATATTGGCTTCTTTTCTCTGCACAGAAAATCTTCATTGAAATCTCCACAGAGTATTATAGGTTGGCAATCCATTATTTCCAAAGATTCCAAGAGGCCCAGCAGGTTAGTAAGGAATTGGCCAATACTGTAATCCGGTGGCCTGTAAACGACAGCGATCAAAGCTTGTACAGGGGACTCCAGTTTGACAACCAAGAACTCCAAGTCAGTCACATTGTGATGATACTGCTTTTCATAGGCCTTGAAATGGTTTCTGACATACAAGGCGACACCTCCGCCACTTTTACTTGCAATGTCAGGAAGGTTTGTGTACGAGAGGTGTCTGTTGCGTTTGAACAGGTTGTAGCCCTCCAGCTGGAGACTTTCAGCAACAGAAGAGCCTGAGAGATGAGTTTCAGTGAAACATTAAACATCTCCAAGTGTCAACTCATGGTGAGATTTGATATCTTCAATGTGAGCTGGTAATCCTTCCATGTTGTGATGGATAATTGTTAATGTTTGCTGTTTGTCTGTTGTCTGTAGAAACTTTAAGAGGGGCATAACACTTTCCAGTGATGCATTCTTCATTGAATCCAGGGAAGCTGTGATTTCAGGATCAGCAAAGATCTTCTTCTCATCAAAGTCGGTTATGTACAGTCCTTGTAGTGTAGTCGTTCTACTCAGAGCAACATAGGCCATTCCCGGTTGGAAGACCCGTTTCAATGAGACCACTGCCGACTGTATCGACATCCCCTGACACTTATGAATCGTACATCCAAAAGCCAACTTCAGGGGGAACTGCCTGCGAACAACTCCTTTCTGTCTCAGGTTTTCCTCTACCCTTTCTATGTACACCAAGTTGTCAGCATCACAAGACGACTTGTTACGGTATCTCTGTCCTGCATTTGGATTGTCCAGCACAAGCCCAAGCTTGTTTACCGTAGTAGCACCATTCTCAGTCTGGATGATTATTCTTGCAATCTTGCCAAATGTCCCGTTAACAAGCCCGTCTTCTACATCAATGTTTCTTGTGATCATGATACGGGCACCTTCAGCTGCTTGCAGTGTGTCAATCAGATTGTCTTTGTGTCCTTTGAAAGGTTGGTGTTGCCTCAGCATCACTCCTGTCTTAGGGTCTTTTCTGTAATCGTCGGCATCTATGTTGGTGACGTTTGAATGGAGAACAGACACAGTTGCAGCATTATGTTTGTGAACCTCTTTGTTGGTGGCAAATATGTGTAGCACATCATTAGGGCAGTGGGTGGGATCTGTAAAAGCCTGAGCAAGCAGAGCTTTGTCATCATTGCTTAAGGTGCCATTCTTCTGCTTGACTCTGATTCTATTCAAAAGCTCAGCAAATGAAATGTCTTCCTTCTGTCGCATGATCTCTGTCAGCGTGATCATCTGAAAGTTGTCTTTCCAGACGTCATTGGTATTTTCCTCAAACACGCAGAGTGGCTTACTTTTTCCCAGCGGGGGGACCTGGTAAAAGTCTCCTACTGCTAGTACTGACATACCACCAAAAGGTTTCTTACTGCCTTTGATTTGCTGTAATCTCCAGTTGATGTAGGTAAACAGGGGCTTTGAAATCATTGACACCTCGTCAATAACAATGATCTCCGCATTTGACAGCTGTGCCCTCACTTCATCTATTAGATTTCCAAGTCCTTGGTAGGGTGGCTTCAAGCTTCTTGGCAACTTCAGCAGAGAATGCAATGTGTTGCCTGAAATGTTGAAAGCTGCTGTTCCTGTAAATGCAGTTAGTAAAACGCTGGGCATGGATATGTCTGCTTCCTCACGTAGTCTGGTAAGTTTACAGAGTATCTTTGTCGCCTCAGCATAGATGCACTTTATCAGGTGTGATTTGCCTGTCCCTGCACCACCAGTGACAAAGTAATAGAATGGGTCAGGATTTAGGCCACGCACACGGTTAGTGCACCAGTCACAAACTGAGTAGAATGTCTGAGCTTGTGTCCGGTTAAGGTTTCTGTACATTTTCCGAAGGAAATCAGGGCACATTTGTGGGGCTTTCACAGTAAGCGCAATTCCACCTGTTTGTTTGTGACGTGTATACTCCGGAACATCATCTTGTTCATTCTCATGAAGTGGCTCCCCTTCTTTGCGTTCCTCTACACATTCCAACCTATCCAACTCAGCTTCTGGGGCAAAGGTGTTCCAAGCATCTTCAACAGGTCCGTTTTTTACAAAGTCATCCAAGACTTGTTCCACAATTTTGTTGTGTTGTTCGAACTTCTTTTGGTTGCTGGTAACAATTGCAGACACTGCTTGGATTGCTTCTTCTCCTGGTAAGCTCACACAGGCGCCTTTGTAAAAATCCTGGTGTGTTGGGAACCTTACAGTTTTCAGTGATGACTCTGAACGGTGGGGGAGGTACAGTTTAAGCAGTCTGCCGTAGTAGTTCTCAGGGTCCTTCTTCTCTGAGAAGCGTGCGTACCTGATGATTGCAGGCTTCCCTCTCGTTCATTTTTGAATCATTCCCATTTCATTCAATAGGCTGACACGCTTGCTGTCTTCCTTTTGCTTGCCATCTTCCTTCTGCTTGCCATAGACAACCCTGTAATGGGATGCAAAGTCTGCCAGACACATGGACTCGAACTCTGGTGTTTCAGGTCTGGCTCTGTATTTGTCGACAAAACTCGTCATCCACACATTAAGAGAATCGGCTGGTTTGTTCTGCAATGCTGACTCATTTTCAGTGCGTTGTCACCAGTTGGCAGAAAAACAACCTCACGTGAGCAAGACTTCATTTTCAGGCTGCACGTACGGGCCACAGACTCCTGGGCGCTGACCTCTCTGTGTTTTGAATAAGCCTGAAGAACCTCTTTCATTTCTTCTCGTTCTGTCGCTGTTTCTGGGCTCATTTCTTTGACTATTGTTTTGAGATAGTCACTCAGCTCCCGTTCTGGCTTGGATATGTAGGACAACATGTACATGATGCAACCATACTCATCAAGAATGTACTGGATGTCCATGTTGGCGTTCCAGGCCGTCAGCAAATGTGGATTATAGTTGTTCACCCAGCAGTCCTTGACATCACGCTTCATTAGAATCACGCTTGAGGAGGTCAATGCCTGAATGTAGGAGTTGTACTGATTCAAAGTCATATCACACTGTGCCAGTAGCTGTGACATGTCTTCAAGCTGCACTTTTGGGTTATTAAGCAAATCCCAGACTGGTTTCAGTTTGTTTTTGGCTGCTTGTGGTTTCATTGCACAATCTCCTTGTTCTTCTGGCATCGGGTAAGTTATCCTCGTTTTTCTAATAGGTGGCTTTGGAAATCCAAATCTGCATACTCTGTTACCTTTCTTGCATGATTTTGAATGAGATCTGCTGTGCATTTGAAGTTCTGTTACAAATCTGTGAAGTAAGGCCTGTTTGGCTTCATCAGGCAGCTGGCATGAGATGTTATGATCTATAAAAGGCACACACCTTGTCATCACTGTCTTGTCCAAATATAGGAGCTCCTGCTACCCAACAGAGACAATGTATATGAGGGCTCCCTCTCGCCTGAAATTCAACCCGGTAAAAGTAATCGATAACTTCACCAATTGGCTGTGCAGGACCCAACAGCAGCTCTCACATCAGAGCATCAACCCGTTTGTCAAACATGCGCATGGTGGTCACTGGGTTGCCTCGAAGAATGTCACACTTTTCAGCCCAGTCTAGCCCCGCAAAATCCACCTTTTGACCTTGTTGTGCCTTTATTGCCGTTATTACCTCTGGCCATCTGAATTCTGCAGCAGAGAAGGTAAGAAAAAATGTTGGCTTACCCAATTGTCTGACCATGGCTAGCAAATTCTTCAGATTTTTATCCCAGTAAGCTGGACTCCCTCTCAGTGGTTGCATGAACCTTGTGGCATCTCGGTTTCGCACCAACCTCTCAACCTCACACTTGTCCTGTAGCAGCTTGTTGGATATTTTCCGTCCATCCCTGGTATTGGGTTTTCCTTTCCTTAACTGGATGGACATGCTGCTTTTGGCCATGTGTGTTTCTGTGACAAACTGCGCAAAGAAGAGGTAGCTTGTGTCTCTTGCAAAACGAGTATCAACACAAAAAAGCCTTGCATTGAAATACATGCTCGGGAACAGTTTGACTTGTCTTGCCTGGTCCAATGTATTCTGTCCAGTAGGGAACTGAACAGGGAAAGCCATTGCCTCAAGCCTAGGAACTTTAAAGAAGCTGACAGGTGTGTTTCCTTGTGCAGGTGCAATGCTGAATATTCCATCACCGTGTGTCAGTGCTTCCTCTCCAAGGTCAGATGGCTGCAAACAACTGTCTAGGCCAATTCCAGGTCTTAGTGTATCCTTCTCATCCTCTGCATTGGGAGGTTGTTGGTCATGGCCTTCCTGTTGCTCAGAAGCAGCCGGTAAACATGCAGACTGTACCTCTGATGGATCACAATTTTCGATGCGTTCAAGTATCTCCATCATTTCAGTTTCGTCACAACTGTCGAGATCCATCCCATCATCATTATCATCATCATCAGCGATTGTCTCATCCACTCTAATTGAAATGTCACTGTAGTCAGGGTGTGTGTCAATCAGTTTTGACAGACCTGCTACTACATTTCCCATGTTGACATAATGAAACAGCTGGTGGCCTTTGTAAGTCAGACGTCTTTTCAGCTTGACTCTGTGTAACTGGGATTTGCTGTGCGATCTTGGTAGAGTATTGACCGTGGTTTCCACCTCGGATGGCACACACACTACAGCGTCATGTATAGCTGCCTGTCGACCTTTGGGAAGTGTGATGATCTTGGCAAATGGCAGTATTTTGGCCAAAAGTTGTCTTTCCAGCACATTCAAATCGCAGAGCTCTGGGGGAATGGGCGCCAGCTCCATGTTGTTAGCTACAGCGATGGATGATTTGTGTCCTGCTTTTAAATGTAAATCACAGTTGTGACAAATCCATTCTTTGGTCCTTTCATCTGGTACGGTGCATTGTTCAGGTCCTTGACATAGATTGTTGCACACATGGACATATTTCCCTGTCAAACAGGCAGCAACAATGTGTAGATTCTTCTTGTAATTGCTGTGAATGCAATGTTTCACTTGGTTAGGGAAAAGGGTGCGATGACACATCGTGCACACAAATGTTGGCCCAGCTTTAATGCATTCATGGAAAGTGGATATAGCTGTCTGAATTAGGCTGTTGTCCACTGGTTGACTGCATTCCTGCATGACACGAGTCCATCGTCTGTATTTCATTCTTATTTTGAAGGCACATTGCATCTTATGGGTTATGCGAAAATCTGCTTGAGTTTGACGCTTCATTTTCATGTAACTCATGCAATGTTGCAAGTGACGTTTTCTGAAAGCAGGATCATTATGATATTTTCTGGTGATGTATTGCTTCTGCTTCAACTTGAAATCGACATTTGTGGCATATTTTCTGGTGATGTATTGCTTCTTCTTCAAGTTGTAATCTGCATTTGTCGCATATTTTCTGGTGGTGTACTGCTTCTGTTTCAAGTTGAAATCTGCATTTGTCGCATATTTTCTGGTGATGTATTGCTTCTGCTTCAAGTTGAAATTGGCATCTGTTGCATATTTGCGAATGATATATTGCTTCTGCTTCAACTTAAAATCAGCATCTGCTCTGTATCGGCTGGTGATGTATGTCCTTTTCTTATTGGTGACAGACATCTTTGTAGCCTTGAAATCACGCCTTCTTTCATTTCTGTGTCTTGTCTTCAGTTTTTGTCGTCTCTGTGCATTTAATTTGGACAATGCCTTACTGTCCTTCCATATGCCCTGTGAGGATTTCACATCAACTGACCGTGGAGAATGCTTGCTGGCTGGGAATCCAGTGTGTGTTACATCTTTGGTCATCTGTGTCACTTTGTTCTCCACATGCTTTGCATTATGTGGTTTGTCAGATTGCACCAGTGGGGACAGCAAACCATCTGACAGACGTCTTGCACGATGAAATGAGACTGGCATGAAGTCATACTGCAGTCCATCAATAGGGCCTCTGGTGTCTGTAAGGAGCAATTCATACAACTTATAAATCCTTGCCCCCATATCACTCAAATGTGTAAAAGTGATCATAACAGCTTTTCCTTTTCCAGTGGCAGGAAGTCCATCCTTATTTCGACTATGAGAATCAAACAGTCCATATCTCCCAGACTTGTCTCTGAACAATGCAATGCAATATGGCACTACTATAAAAAATGCATGTGTAACATCTGCATAGAGGCACTGAAGTCTTGTGGAGAGGTCAACAAACCAACCTTGGTTGTCACCGTCTAACGTGTCTCTCATACATCCCGATAACACTGGAGATTTAACAACGTTATACTCATATTTGTCAGTGTTGACTCTGAGGGGCACTTCTTCCATTGTCAAGTGTTGATGCTGATAGACATTTCTTTGTTTTAGCTGTTTTATTGTTGAGCCATACAAGCTGTTGCCCTTCTTCAGTATTTGATCAAGATCACCCTTTCTCACATCATCAAGCTCACTGTGGTATGCCAAAAATGTCAGAGCCATGCATGTACACTGTTTGTTCCTTAACCTTCCATAGCCATGATGACCCTGATGAAATGATGCCTGCACAGAAATCTCACTTGGTACACATGGTTCTTGCATGCCATGGTTTTCAGAAGTGCCCATCACACTGTCACTGTGCTCTTGAACTTGACACTGAGTTGAACATGAAAATGACACCACAGGTTCACTATGTACCTCCTGGGCACATTCACTGTCACAAACCTCCATATCCACTATGCTGCTGTGGGGCTCCGGATCCAGTTTAGTCCAGCGTATCTTTGCAGCTTTAGATCTCTTTCCTCTAGATGGCATGATGATATTTGTGGAAGGAGCTATAATTCTCCTCAGAGCTTTGTTCGAAGAGCTATAATTCCCCTCAGAGTTGTGTTGGAGGAGGAGCTATAATTCGCCTCAGAGCTGTGTGGGAGGAGCTATAACTCCCCTCTGAGCTGTGTGGGAGGAGCAATAATGCTATAATTCCCCTCAGAGCTGTGTGGGAGGAGATACAATTCCCCTTAGTGTTGTGTGGGAGGAGCTATAATTCCCCTTAGAGCTGTGTGGGAGAAGCTATATTTCCCCTCAGAGCTGTGTGGGAGAAGCTACATTTCCCATCAGAGTTGTGTGGGAGAAGCTATAATTCCCCTCAGAGCTGTTTAAAAGGAGCTATAATTCCCCTCACAGCGGTGTGGAAGAAACTATAATTCCTCTCAGAGTTGTGTGGGAGGAGCTCTAATTCTCCTCAGCTGTGTGGGAGGAGCTATAATGCTAAGCTGTAATTCTCCTCAGAGCTGTGTAGGAGGAGCTATAATTCCCCTCACAGCGGTGTGGGAGAAACTATAATTCCCCTCAGAGTTGTGTGGGAGGAGCTATAATGCTAAGCTATAATGCTATAATTCCCCTTTGAGCTGTGTGGGAGGAGCTATAATTCCCCTCAAAGCTGTATTGGAGGAGCTATAACTTCCCTCCAAGCTGTGTGGGAGGAGCTATAATGCTATAATTGTCCTTAGAGCTGTGTGAGAGGAGCTATAATTCCCCTCAGAGCTTTGTGATTTTTTTTTTCCAAAAATGATTTTGTTTTTTTGTTTTTTCAAAAATGATTTTGTTTTTTTGTTTTTTCAAAAATGATTTTTTTAAATGATTTTTTTTTTCAAAAATGAAATTTTTTTTTTCAAAAATGAATTTTGTTTTTTTCAAAAATGATTTTTTTTTTAATTTTTTTTTTTTTCAAAAGTAATTTTTTTTTCAAAAATATATTTTTTTTTCAAAAATATTTTTTTTTCAAAAATATTTTTTTTTTCAAAAATTAATCTTTATTTTTTTCAAAAATATGGGGCGGTCATAATGTTTTGGCTGATCATGGGGTGGTCATAATGTTTTGGCTGATCATGGGGTTGTCAGCTTTTGTCACCTCCCACTCTAGTTTTGAACATTTCGCCATTCATTCCTATGGGACCAATTTTGCCGCAAAAACGACGATATTTCGTGGACCATTCGGCGAAACGTTCCACAAAGTAATAGCACACCAATCGGGAAAAATCCGCACGTTTCGGTATATTACTTGTCTCTGTAGTGTGGAAAATGTGGGAGGAGTCTACAAGCATTATCAAGTCTAGCAGATGAAGTCACATGCATTTGGGGTGTCTCAGCATCTTGTGTTTACAACCACTGTTTCCTAGCAACATTTCCTTTTGAACATTTTGCCATTCATTCCTATGGGACCAATTTCGCCGCAAAAACGACGATATTTCGTGGACCATTCGGCGAAACGTTCCACAAAGTGATAGCACACCAATCGGGAACAATCCGCACGTTTCGGTATATTACTTGTCTCTGTAGTGTAAAAACTGTGGGAGGAGTCTACAAGCATTATCAAGTCTAGCAGATGAAGTCACATGCATTTGGGGTGTCTCAGCATCTTGTGTTTACAACCACTGTTTCCTAGCAACATTTCCTTTTGAACATTTTGCCATTCATTCCTATGGGACCAATTTCGCCGCAAAAACAACGATATTTCGTGGACCATTCGGCGAAACGTTCCACAAAGTGATAGCACACCAATCGGGAACAATCCGCACGTTTCGGTATATTACTTGTCTATGTAGTGTAAAAACTGTGGGAGGAGTTAGGGTGGTAAATTTGGCTATAATAATAAGAACTAGAAAAGGTACAATTTCTGGGGAAATTGTGAAAGTGTTCTTGCCTCTACAACTGGAGTGGGCGGAGTAACTGGGTGGGGTGGAGTGGCTTGAGTAACTGAAAAGTGTTAAAAAGCTTAATATTTTAAAAAGTATAAATAGTAGTAAAAAAGTTCCATCATTCGCTGAAAGAGCTGAACATTTTTTTCAAAAGTAATTTTTTTTTTCAAAAATGAATTTTTTTTAATCAAAAATGATTTTTTTTTCTTCAAAAATGATTTTTTTTTTCAAAAGTAATTTTTTTTTTCAAAGGTAATTTTTTTTTTCAAAAATGAATTTTTTTATTTCAAAAATAATTTTTTTTTCGAAATTATTATTTTTTTTAAAGTAATTTTTTTTTCAAAAATAATTTTTTTTTTCAAAAATATTTTTTTTTTCAAATATATTTTTTTTTCAAAAATAATTTTTTTTTTAAAAGTAATTTTTTTTTCAAAAATATTTTTTTTTTTTCAAAAATAATTTTTTTTTTTTCAAAAATATTTTTTTTTTCAAAAATATTTTTTTTTTTTTCAAAAATGATTTTTTTTTTTCAAAAATTATTTTTTTACTTTTTTCAAAAATTATTTTTTTTTTTCAAAAATATTTTTTTTTTTACATGGGGCGGTCATAATGTTTTGGCTGATCATGGGGTGGTCATAATGTTTTGGCTGATCATGGGGTTGTCAGCTTTTGTCACTTCCCACTCTAGTTTTGAACATTTCGCCATTCATTCCTATGGGACCAATTTCGCCGCAAAAACGTCATTTCGTGGACCATTCGGCAAAACATTCCACAAAGTAATAACACACCAATCGGGAACAATCCGCTCGTTTCGGTATATTATTTGTCTCTGTAGTGTGAAAACTGTGGGAGGAGTCTACAAGCATTATCAAGTCTAGCAGATGAAGTCACATGCATTTGGAGTGTCTCAGCATCTTGTGTTTACAACCACTGTTTCCTAGCAACGCTCATGCCCTGTTTATGCTTCTCAAATACTGCTTCATCAAAACTGCCCCATCAGAATTACCCCATCAAAACTGCCCCATCATATTCCTCTATTATAAATCAGTGCATGGTGTGTCTGTCCCCCCCCGGGCTCTGTAATCAGCTGAGATGCTCCAGCCACCTTCCCCCCTGTGTATAACAGAAGCTTTGGTAACCATGGCAACAAAACAAACACTAACAGTACACTCTGATTAATGGCTAAAATTTCCTGAAATGACCTCTAAACAAATGGCCGTATTTTAAAAACTATACATCCTACAGCGAAGATCTTTATATTGTGAGAATCACAAGACCCAGACCTAGATTTTGATGTATAGTATGTCTCTGAAATATTAAAAATGAAGGCACAGTCGCAGTTTAGAAATTGCCCTTCAAATTTGGAGGGGGCTAGAGTGTAGTTTCAATGAATGTCAATGGACGGCGTGAGTTGCAAACAAATGGTCATATTGTGAAAACTATCAGGACTATGGCTTAGCCGTGGACATGTTTAGTGGCAGCAGGGATAGCTGAACGTTTTGATATAAGATTTGTGTAGGTGGGCTTGAAAATGAGGGAGTGGCGGCAGTTTAGAAATCATGTTCTGATTTTCCAGCTTTTGTCATCTCCCACTCTAGTTTCCCCATTCATTCCTATGGGACCAATTTCGCCGCAAAAACGACGATATTTCGTGAACCATTCGGCGAAATGTTCCACAAAGTAATAGCACACCATTCGGGAACAATCCGCACGTTTCGGTATATTACTTGTCTATGTAGTGTAAAAACTGTGGGAGGAGTTAGGGTGGTAAATTTGGCTATAATAATAAGAACTAGAAAAGGTACAATTTCTGGGGAAATTGTGAAAAGTGTTCTTGCCTCTACAACTGGAGTGGGCGGAGTAACTGGGTGGAGTGGCTTGAGTAACTGTTGTGTGTTTGGAGTGGCTGGAGTAACTGTGAAAAGTGTTAAAAAGCTTAATATTTTAAAAAGTATAAATAGTAGTAAAAAAGTTGAAGTCTCATCATTAGCTGAAAGAGCTAAACATTTTTTTCAAAAATTATGATTGTTTTTTCAAAAATTATGATTTTTTTTTTCAAAAATGATTTTTTTTTTCAAAAATAATTTTTTTTTTTCAAAAAATTTTTTTTTTTTTCAAAAATAATTTTTTTTTCAAAAATGATTTTATTTTTATTTTTTTCAAAAATTATTTTTTTTTTTTCAAAATTATTATTTTTTTTTCAAAAATTATTATTTTTTTTCAAAAATATATATTTTTTTTTTACATGGGGCGGTCATAATGTTTTGGCTGATCATGGGGTGGTCATAATGTTTTGGCTGATCATGGGGTTGTCAGCTTTTGTCACCTCCCACTCTAGTTTTGAACATTTCGCCATTCATTCCTATGGGACCAATTTCGCCGCAAAAACGACATTTCGTGGACCATTCGGCGAAACGTTCCACAAAGTAATAGCACACCAATCGGGAACAATCCGCTCGTTTCGGTATATTACTTGTCTCTGTAGTGTAAAAACTGTGGGAGGAGTCTACAAGCATTATCAAGTCTAGCAGATGAAGTCACATGCATTTGGAGTGTCTCAGCATCTTGTGTTTACAACCACTGTTTCCTAGCAACGCTCATGCCCTGTTTATGCTTCCCAAATACTGCTTCATCAAAACTGCCCCATCAGAATTACCCCATCAAAACTGCCCCATCATATTCCTCTATTATAAATCAGTACATGGTGTGTCTGTCCCCTCCCCCAGGCTCTGTAATCAGAGCTGAGATGCTCCAGCCACCTTCCCCCCTGTGTATAACAGAAGCTTTGGTAACCATGGCAACAAAACAAACACTAACAGTACACTCTGATTAATGGCTAAAATTTCCTGAAATGACCTCTAAACAAATGGCCGTATTTTAAAAACTATACATCCTACAGCGAAGATCTTTATATTGTGAGAATCACAAGACCCAGACCTAGATTTTGATGTATAGTATGTCTGTGAAATATTAAAAATGAAGGCACAGTCGCAGTTTAGAAATTGCCCTTCAAATTTGGAGGGGGCTAGAGTGTAGTTTCAATGAATGTCAATGGACGGCGTGAGTTACAAACAAATGGTCATATTGTAAAAACTATCAGGACTATGGCTTAGCCGTGGACATGTTTAGTGGCAGCAGGGATAGCTGAACGTTTTGATATAAGATTTGTGTAGGTGGGCTTGAAAATGAGGGAGTGGCGGCAGTTTAGAAATCATGTTCTGATTTTTCAGCTTTTGTCATCTCCCACTCTAGTTTCCCCATTCATTCCTATGGGACCAATTTCGCCGCAAAAATGACGATATTTTGTGAACCATTCGGCGAAACGTTCCACAAAGTAATAGCACACCATTCGGGAACAATCCGCACGTTTCAGTATATTACTTGTCTATGTAGTGTAAAAACTGTGGGAGGAGTTAGGGTGGTAAATTTGGCTATAATAATAAGAACTAGAAAAGGTACAATTTCTGGGGAAATTGTGAAAGTGTTCTTGCCTCTACAACTGGAGTGGGCGGAGTAACTGGGTGGGGTGGAGTGGCTTGAGTAACTGAAAAGTGTTAAAAAGCTTAATATTTTAAAAAGTATAAATAGTAGTAAAAAAGTTCCATCATTCGCTGAAAGAGCTGAACATTTTTTTCAAAAGTAATTTTTTTTTTCAAAAATGAATTTTTTTTAATCAAAAATGATTTTTTTTTCTTCAAAAATGATTTTTTTTTTTCAAAAGTAATTTTTTTTTTCAAAGGTAATTTTTTTTTTCAAAAATGAATTTTTTTATTTCAAAAATAATTTTTTTTTCGAAATTATTATTTTTTTTAAAGAAATTTTTTTTTCAAAAATAATTTTTTTTTTTCAAAAATATTTTTTTTTTCAAATATTTTTTTTTCAAAAATAATTTTTTTTTTAAAAGAAATTTTTTTTTCAAAAATATTTTTTTTTTCAAAAATATTTTTTTTTTTTTTCAAAAATGATTTTTTTTTTTCAAAAATTATTTTTTTACTTTTTTCAAAAAATTTTTTTTTTTTCAAAAATATTTTTTTTTTACATGGGGCGGTCATAATGTTTTGGCTGATCATGGGGTGGTCATAATGTTTTGGCTGATCATGGGGTTGTCAGCTTTTGTCACTTCCCACTCTAGTTTTGAACATTTCGCCATTCATTCCTATGGGACCAATTTCGCCGCAAAAACGTCATTTCGTGGACCATTCGGCAAAACGTTCCACAAAGTAATAACACACCAATCGGGAACAATCCGCACGTTTGGGTATATTACTTGTCTCTGTAGTGTGAAAACTGTGGGAGGAGTCTACAAGCATTATCAAGTCTAGCAGATGAAGTCACATGCATTTGGAGTGTCTCAGCATCTTGTGTTTACAACCACTGTTTCCTAGCAACGCTCATGCCCTGTTTATGCTTCCCAAATACTGCTTCATCAAAACTGCCCCATCAGAATTACCCCATCAAAACTGCCCCATCATATTCCTCTATTATAAATCAGTACATGGTGTGTCTGTCCCCTCCCCCGGGCTCTGTAATCAGCTGAGATGCTCCAGCCACCTTCCCCCCCTGTGTATAACAGAAGCTTTGGTAACCATGGCAACAAAACAAACACTAACAGTACACTCTGATTAATGGCTAAAATTTCCTGAAATGACCTCTAAACAAATGGCCGTATTTTAAAAACTATACATCCTACAGCGAAGATCTTTATATTGTGAGAATCACAAGACCCAGACCTAGATTTTGATGTATAGTATGTCTGTGAAATATTAAAAATGAAGGCACAGTCGCAGTTTAGAAATTGCCCTTCAAATTTGGAGGGGGCTAGAGTGTAGTTTCAATGAATGTCAATGGACGGCGTGAGTTACAAACAAATGGTCATATTGTAAAAACTATCAGGACTATGGCTTAGCCGTGGACATGTTTAGTGGCAGCAGGGATAGCTGAACGTTTTGATATAAGATTTGTGTAGGTGGGCTTGAAAATGAGGGAGTGGCGGCAGTTTAGAAATCATGTTCTGATTTTTCAGCTTTTGTCATCTCCCACTCTAGTTTCCCCATTCATTCCTATGGGACCAATTTCGCCGCAAAAATGACGATATTTTGTGAACCATTCGGCGAAACGTTCCACAAAGTAATAGCACACCATTCGGGAACAATCCGCACGTTTCAGTATATTACTTGTCTATGTAGTGTAAAAACTGTGGGAGGAGTTAGGGTGGTAAATTTGGCTATAATAATAAGAACTAGAAAAGGTACAATTTCTGGGGAAATTGTGAAAGTGTTCTTGCCTCTACAACTGGAGTGGGCGGAGTAACTGGGTGGGGTGGAGTGGCTTGAGTAACTGAAAAGTGTTAAAAAGCTTAATATTTTAAAAAGTATAAATAGTAGTAAAAAAGTTCCATCATTCGCTGAAAGAGCTGAACATTTTTTTCAAAAGTAATTTTTTTTTTCAAAAATGAATTTTTTTTAATCAAAAATGATTTTTTTTTCTTCAAAAATGATTTTTTTTTTTCAAAAGTAATTTTTTTTTTCAAAGGTAATTTTTTTTTTCAAAAATGAATTTTTTTATTTCAAAAATAATTTTTTTTTCGAAATTATTATTTTTTTTAAAGAAATTTTTTTTTCAAAAATAATTTTTTTTTTTCAAAAATATTTTTTTTTTCAAATATTTTTTTTTCAAAAATAATTTTTTTTTTAAAAGAAATTTTTTTTTCAAAAATATTTTTTTTTTCAAAAATATTTTTTTTTTTTTTCAAAAATGATTTTTTTTTTTCAAAAATTATTTTTTTACTTTTTTCAAAAAATTTTTTTTTTTTCAAAAATATTTTTTTTTTACATGGGGCGGTCATAATGTTTTGGCTGATCATGGGGTGGTCATAATGTTTTGGCTGATCATGGGGTTGTCAGCTTTTGTCACTTCCCACTCTAGTTTTGAACATTTCGCCATTCATTCCTATGGGACCAATTTCGCCGCAAAAACGTCATTTCGTGGACCATTCGGCAAAACGTTCCACAAAGTAATAACACACCAATCGGGAACAATCCGCACGTTTGGGTATATTACTTGTCTCTGTAGTGTGAAAACTGTGGGAGGAGTCTACAAGCATTATCAAGTCTAGCAGATGAAGTCACATGCATTTGGAGTGTCTCAGCATCTTGTGTTTACAACCACTGTTTCCTAGCAACGCTCATGCCCTGTTTATGCTTCCCAAATACTGCTTCATCAAAACTGCCCCATCAGAATTACCCCATCAAAACTGCCCCATCATATTCCTCTATTATAAATCAGTACATGGTGTGTCTGTCCCCTCCCCCGGGCTCTGTAATCAGCTGAGATGCTCCAGCCACCTTCCCCCCCTGTGTATAACAGAAGCTTTGGTAACCATGGCAACAAAACAAACACTAACAGTACACTCTGATTAATGGCTAAAATTTCCTGAAATGACCTCTAAACAAATGGCCGTATTTTAAAAACTATACATCCTACAGCGAAGATCTTTATATTGTGAGAATCACAAGACCCAGACCTAGATTTTGATGTATAGTATGTCTCTGAAATATTAAAAATGAAGGCACAGTCGCAGTTTAGAAATTGCCCTTCAAATTTGGAGGGGGCTAGAGTGTAGTTTCAATGAATGTCAATGGAGGGCGTGAGTTGCAAACAAATGGTCATATTGTGAAAACTATCAGGACTATGGCTTAGCCGTGGACATGTTTAGTGGCAGCAGGGATAGCTGAACGTTTTGATATAAGATTTGTGTAGGTGGGCTTGAAAATGAGGGAGTGGCGGCAGTTTAGAAATCATGTTCTGATTTTCCAGCTTTTGTCATCTCCCACTCTAGTTTCCCCATTCATTCCTATGGGACCAATTTCGCCGCAAAAACGACAATATTTCGTGAACCATTCGGGAAACGTTCCACAAAGTAATAGCACACCATTCGGGAACAATCCGCACGTTTCGGTATATTACTTGTCTATGTAGTGTAAAAACTGTGGGAGGAGTTAGGGTGGTAAATTTGGCTATAATAATAAGAACTAGAAAAGGTACAATTTCTGGGGAAATTGTGAAAGTGTTCTTGCCTCTACAACTGGAGTGGGCGGAGTAACTGGGTGGGGTGGAGTGGCTTGAGTAACTGTGAAAAGTGTTATATTATTATATATATTATTATATATATTTTAAAAAGTATAAATAGTAGTAAAAAAGTTCCATCATTCGCTGAAAGAGCTGAACATTTTTTTCAAAAGTAATTTTTTTTTCAAAAATGAATTTTTTTTAATCAAAAATGATTTTTTTTTCTTCAAAAATGATTTTTTTTTTCAAAAGTAATTTTTTTTTCAAAGGTAATTTTTTTTTCAAAAATGAATTTTTTTATTTCAAAAATAATTTTTTTTTCGAAATTATTATTTTTTTTAAAGTAATTTTTTTTTCAAAAATAATTTTTTTTTTCAAAAATATTTTTTTTTTTCAAATATATTTTTTTTTCAAAAATAATTTTTTTTTTAAAAGAAATTTTTTTTTCAAAAATATTTTTTTTTTTCAAAAATAATTTTTTTTTTTTCAAAAATATTTTTTTTTCAAAAATAATTTTTTTTTTTTCAAAAATGATTTTTTTTTTTTCAAAAATTATTTTTTTACTTTTTTCAAAAAAAATTTTTTTTTTCAAAAATATATTTTTTTTTACATGGGGCGGTCATAATGTTTTGGCTGATCATGGGGTGGTCATAATGTTTTGGCTGATCATGGGGTTGTCAGCTTTTGTCACTTCCCACTCTAGTTTTGAACATTTCGCCATTCATTCCTATGGGACCAATTTCGCCGCAAAAACGTCATTTCGTGGACCATTCGGCAAAACATTCCACAAAGTAATAACACACCAATCGGGAACAATCCGCTCGTTTCGGTATATTATTTGTCTCTGTAGTGTGAAAACTGTGGAAGGAGTCTACAAGCATTATCAAGTCTAGCAGATGAAGTCACATGCATTTGGAGTGTCTCAGCATCTTGTGTTTACAACCACTGTTTCCTAGCAACGCTCATGCCCTGTTTATGCTTCCCAAATACTGCTTCATCAAAACTGCCCCATCAGAATTACCCCATCAAAACTGCCCCATCATATTCCTCTATTATAAATCAGTACATGGTGTGTCTGTCCCCTCCCCCGGGCTCTGTAATCAGCTGAGATGCTCCAGCCACCTTCCCCCCTGTGTATAACAGAAGCTTTGGTAACCATGGCAACAAAACAAACACTAACAGTACACTCTGATTAATGGCTAAAATTTCCTGAAATGACCTCTAAACAAATGGCCGTATTTTAAAAACTATACATCCTACAGCGAAGATCTTTATATTGTGAGAATCACAAGACCCAGACCTAGATTTTGATGTATAGTATGTCTCTGAAATATTAAAAATGAAGGCACAGTCGCAGTTTAGAAATTGCCCTTCAAATTTGGAGGGGGCTAGAGTGTAGTTTCAATGAATGTCAATGGACGGCGTGAGTTGCAAACAAATGGTCATATTGTGAAAACTATCAGGACTATGGCTTAGCCGTGGACATGTTTAGTGGCAGCAGGGATAGCTGAACGTTTTGATATAAGATTTGTGTAGGTGGGCTTGAAAATGAGGGAGTGGCGGCAGTTTAGAAATCATGTTCTGATTTTCCAGCTTTTGTCATCTCCCACTCTAGTTTCCCCATTCATTCCTATGGGACCAATTTCGCCGCAAAAACGACAATATTTCGTGAACCATTCGGCGAAACGTTCCACAAAGTAATAGCACACCATTCGGGAACAATCCGCACGTTTCGGTATATTACTTGTCTATGTAGTGTAAAAACTGTGGGAGGAGTTAGGGTGGTAAATTTGGCTATAATATTAAGAATAATATATATGTGAGATAACAGTAAGTGGTCTTGCTATGCAAGAACACTTAATAATATATATGTGAGATAACAGTAAGTGGTCTTGCTATGCAAGAACACTTAATGATAAATATATATATAAAAATATATATATAATGAATGAAAAATTATTTATATAATCTGAAATTTACCGTGTAAAAAAATATATAAATATATCGCAGCGATAAGTACAAAAATACAACAAAGTGCCAAGTGCCACACAATGAGTGTGAATATCAAATCCAAGATGTGATACGTGGTTATTAAAGTCCAATTTATGAAAGAAATGCACATAAAGTCCATAAAAACAGTTCATAAAAAATCCAACGTGCATGCAATAATCTTAGTGCTTAGTGCTCAGAATTCCATGCTCAAGTCGCACCTCAGAGCGTGCGACTCAGCTGTGAGACTGAGTCTAAACACACTTATGAGCCATCCCATGGCTCAGTGATGGAATCCAGATACACAGTTTTCAGCAGCAACTCCACAGTTAGGAGTAAAGGAAAAGAAAAACTGGATAGTGTGATATCGTTTATAAATGTTTATTAGAATAAAAGCTCCCCACATTAGGGTACTCACATTTGCAAGGTGTGTGAGTGCACCAATCTGATAACAGTCTCCAAAGTTTGCCTCAAAGTTTGCCTGTCAGGAGGGATAAGCTGTGCATCGCATCTCAGTGGAGTGAAAGGCTCCATGCTCCATCCTGGCCCCTCCCTTACGTGTGTTCGACACAGGGTCACGTGTCTTTATCAGGGGGATGTGATTGGATGGACACTCTGCAGCCTAAATATAGTCATTGCGGCCATTTTGCCGTGGATTTGCAGACACTCTAGTGCCAGGCTCCATGTGTTCTTGCTCAGTGTATTGAACAACGCTGCAGAAAGCAACAAGCATCTGCAAAACTAGGATTTATAGCTGTGTATATGGGGAACGAGTTAATAAAATCCAACTCATAGCCCAAAGGAAATATCCACATATATAGAAATATATAAACAGCCAATGTGATGTTTGTACAGGGCGGAGACCGATGTTCAGCACATATTATCCCAAACATACAAAATATACCAGTGCTACTGTATGACCTATAGCAAGGCAATTGAACAGTAAATATCCACAATCAAATCTCATGTGTAATGGATGGCTTCTAAGCATATCCCTAATACCATGTTGATTATATGTAGTGTCACTTAATAATAGTGTGTACTATGGATATATTAAAAATCAACATCCTAATGTGGTAGCAACAATCTGTTACAAAATGGGAACATCCCCAAGTGCAAAGACCTATATGGACCCCCAAAATACATTAGAGATGAATATGACATAAAATTGAAGATAACATCAGATCCAAAATAGAGATTAAAATACGTATAAAACGCATGTATACATGCGTGTGTATTGGTAAGCACACATATATATCAAATTCTATAGAGGCACTAAATTTCATAGAGATACCACTACAAGCTGTGTCCTACAAGCATTTGAATAAAATTTAAAATATATATAAAACGCATGTATACCTGCGTGTAAATAGGTACACACACATATATATATGAAAATCTATAGAGGCACTAAATTTCAAAGAGATACCACTACAAGCTGTGTCCTACAAGTATTTGAATAAAATTTGAATAAAATATAAAATATATATAAAACGCATGTATACGTGTGTGTATATAGGTACGCACACATATATATAAAATTCTATAGAGGCACTAAATTTCATAGAGATACCACTACAAGCTGTGTCCTACAAGCATTTGAAATAAAATTTAAAATATATATATGTATGAAATGCAATGTTATTTTATAATAAAAATAAAATGTTGAAAAGATTTTTTTAATTAAAAAATATATATAATATCAAAGCTGTAAACTAGAATACCGTGATAGGAGCTTATGTATATATGTGTACTCTTTGATCTGTTTGATCTCATTGCAGAAAAAAAAGAGAACGGAATTTGTGGGTTTTTTTACAGTTAAATAAACGCAGGGTCAATCGTTGCTTAAAATACATTAGTAATTGCTTAAAAAACATTTTCAATCAAAATCTTTGTTCAATCCCCCAGGTGCTAGTGAACCCAATTGGTGTATCCACCAAGATTCATGCTTGCTGATGTCCCTAACATAATTGGAGCCCCTCCAATGGCGTTTAGGTGCCTCAATGCCCCAAAAGCGCATACCAGCTGTACTTTGGTTATGCACATCCCTAAAGTGTACAGATAGGTGATACCTATCAAAGCCTTTTCGGATGTTTCTAACGTGTTCCTCCATCTGATCTTTTAGGGCTCTGATGGTACGGCCAACATAGAGAAAATCGCAGGGACACTTAATTACATAGACGACCCCTACAGTGTCGTACTAGATAAAATCCTTAATAGTGTGGAGTTGATTGGTACAAAGATTACAAAATTCTCTCACTCTCCTGATATTGCTTAGAACTCTAATGCAGCTGTAGCACCTCCCACACCCATGAAAACCTTTTATATCCCAAAACATTTTGGGTTTGGGGGGGGAGGTTCCACCACATTATGCACCCTCTTATATATAATCCTGGGCGTGTCTGACAGATGGTCTTTGAGATGAATGTCTTGTTTCAACACATTCCAATATTTCTTTATAATTTTTTCCACATTGCAGTTCTGTAGATTGTAGTCGAGCACTATACTTGTGCCCATATCCTCATTACTTCTTTTATTGTTGGTACCCTCTGTTAGTAAACTATTCCTGTTCAAATCCCTAACTTTAATTCTTTCTTTCTCCAGAAAAGTGTCTCGATACCCCTTATCCTTGAACATCCCACTCAGCATTCTCATGTATTGCCCACAAGGAATATTATTTAGCCATGGTTTAAAATGACAACTTATGGTGGGGATATATGAGTTGCGATCAGTTGCCTTAAAGAATGATTTGGTTACAAAACCTCTTACAGTGTTGCTGATCTCCAAATCCAGAAAGTGCACGCTATCCCTACTGACATCCCAGGTCAGGGAAATATTGCGATTGTTATCATTCATAGATCGCAGAATTTCCATCAGAGATTCCATATCGCCCTTCCAGATGATCAAAACGTCATCTATGAACCTCTTGTATAACATGATGTTTTCATATCCCTCACCTAGGGACCCTTCGGTTTCCCATTTGGCCATATACAAATTTACCACGCTAGGGGCAAATTTAGCGCCCATAGCCATGCCTCTTGCTTGTAAATAGAACGAGTTATTGTACCAGAAAAAATTGTGTTGCAGGCAAAACTCCAAACATTTTAGGATAAAGTTGCGCATATTATCCTCCATAGTACCTTCACCATTTTCCAGGGCCCATCTTACGGCGTCCATGGCTCCCTCATGATCGATAATGGTGTAAAGGGAAGCCACATCACCTGTGGCCATAATCACATCCATACCCCCTACACATTCTTTAATAATTGTAAGGTTTGTTTGGTGTCTTTGAGGTAAGCCTGCGTATTCTTCACCAAAGGCTGTAGGTGGAGATCTATGTATTCACCCAGTCTTGATGTTAGTGACTCAATCCCGCTTATGATGGGTCTTCCAGGGGGATTTTTACTGTCCTTGTGTATCTTCGGTAAATAATAAATTACCGGGACTCTACTGGCTGTAGGAATCAAATATTTGGCCTCCTGTTTGCTGAGAAGCTTATGATCAACTCCATATTGTATGATACTCTCCAATTTCTTCCTGAAACTCCTGGATGGATCGGAATTCAATAATTGATATGTATCCACATCACTGAGTATCCTATTAATTTCCTCTTTATATTGTTCCACTGACAGTATCACTATACTGCCCCTTTATCCGCTGGGCGGATCACTATGTCACTTCTTTTGTCCAATGATTCGATACCCCTCTTAAGGTCCTTATGTTCATATACCTTCTTGACAGGTAGTTGTTCTAATTCAGTGGTGACCAATCTTTTGAATAAGTCCACATATTTGTTGTTAGCTATATGGGGATTGAACACAGAATTGTTCTTTAGACCAGTGGTGTTGTTTTCCATGGCTAATCTTTTAATAGGATTAAGGGCATAGTATTTTTTGACATTTAATTTTCTAATAAACTTCTGTACCCCTATATATGTCTCAAATTTGTTTAAACCTATTTTAGGCGCAAACTTAATACCCTTATCCAGGGTCAGAATTTCCTCCCTGGAAAGTTGCTTACCACTTATATTAAAGATACCCTCTCCTAGTTTTTGCTTCTTTTTTGTATCCGTCATCCGGCTCTTGTTCCTCTTTTTCTGAATTTCTTATTCCGTGGGTGGGTTCCCCCCATATTTTCCCTAAAAAAGGTTCACCTTGATAAGATTCTTCATCATCTTGCAATGGTTGATAATTGTTATGGACAGGCACCCCGTAATAATCTTGAGGTGGTCCATCATCTCTAGCTCTTCTGGGTTTGGGTGTATAAGTGCCATTATCCCGCGAGTCCTCTCTTGTGTGGGGAGCATACCCCTGTTGCCGATAATCTTTTAGGGCTCTGATGGTACGGCCAACATAGAGAAAATCGCAGGGACACTTAATCACATAGACGACCCCTACAGTGTCGTACGAGATAAAATCCTTAATAGTGTGGAGTTGATTGGTACAAGGATTACAAAATTCTCTCACTCTCCTGATATTGCTCAGGACTCTAATGCAGCTGTAGCACCTCCCACACCCATGAAAACCTTTTATATCCCAAAACATTTTGGGTTTGGGGGGGAGGTTCCACCACATTATGCACCCTCTTATATATAATCCTGGGCGTGTCTGGTAGATGGTCTTTGAGATGAATGTCTTGTTTCAACACATTCCAATATTTCTTTATAATTTTTTCCACATTGCAGTTCTGTAGATTGTAGTCGAGCACTAAAATTGTGCCTATATCCTCATTACTTCTTTTATTGTTGGTACCCTCTGTTAGTAAACTATTCCTGTTCAAATCCCTAACTTTAATTCTTTCTTTCTCCAGAAAAGTGTCTCGATACACCTTATCCTTGAACATCCCACTCAGCATTCTCATGTATTGCCCACAAGGAATATTATTTAGCCATGGTTTAAAATGACAACTTATGGTGGGGATATATGAGTTGCGATCAGTTGCCTTAAAGAATGATTTGGTTACAAAACCTCTTACAGTGTTGCTAATCTCCAAATCCAGAAAGTGCACGCTATCCCTACTGACATCCCAGGTCAGGGAAATATTGCGATTGTTATCATTCATAGATCGCAGAATTTCCATCAGAGATTCCATATCGCCCTTCCAGATGATCAAAACGTCATCTATGAACCTCTTGTATAACATGATGTTTTCATATCCCTCACCTAGGGACCCTTCGGCTTCCCATTTGGCCATATACAAATTTGCCACGCTAGGGACAAATTTAGCGCCCATAGCCATGCCTCTTGCTTGTAAATAGAACGAGTTATTGTACCAGAAAAAATTGTGTTGCAGGCAAAACTCCAAACATTTTAGGATAAAGTTGCGCATATTATCCTCCATAGTACCTTCACCATTTTCCAGGGTCCATCTTACGGCGTCCATGGCTCCCTCATGATCGATAATGGTGTAAAGGGAAGCCACATCACCTGTGGCCATAATCACATCCATACCCCCTACACATTCTTTAACAATTGTAAGGTTTGTTTGGTGTCTTTGAGGTAAGCCTGCGTATTCTTCACCAAAGGCTGTAGGTGGAGATCTATGTATTCGCCCAGTCTTGATGTTAGTGACTCAATCCCGCTTATGATGGGTCTTCCAGGGGGATCTTTACTGTCCTTGTGTATCTTCGGTAAATAATAAATTACCGGGACTCTACTGGCTGTAGGGATCAAATATTTGGCCTCCTGTTTGCTGAGAAGCTTATGATCAACTCCATATTGTATGATACTCTCCAATTTCTTCCTGAAACTCCTGGATGGATCGGAATTCAATAATTGATATGTATCCACATCACTGAGTATCCTATTAATTTCCTCTTTATATTGTTCCACTGACAGTATCATTATACTGCCCCTTTATCCGCTGGGCGGATCACTATGTCACTTCTTTTGTCCAATGATTCGATACCCCTCTTAAGGTCCTTATATTCATATACCTTCTTGACAGGTAGTTGTTCTAATTCAGTGGTGACCAATCTTTTGAATAAGTCCACATATTTGTTGTTAGCTATATGGGGATTGAACACAGAATTGTTCTTTAGACCAGTGGTGTTGTTTTCCATGGCTAATCTTTCAATAGGATTAAGGGCATAGTATTTTTTGACATTTAATTTTCTAATAAACTACCCCTATATATGTCTCAAATTTGTTTAAACCTCTTTTAGGCGCAAACTTAATACCCTTATCCAGGGTCAGAATTTCCTCCCTGGAAAGTTGCTTACCACTTATATTAAAGATACCCTCTCCTAGTTTTTGCTTCTTCTTTTTTGTATCCTTCATCCGGCTCTTGTTCCTCTTTTTCTGAATTTCTTATTCCGTGGGTGGGTTCCCCCCATATTTTCCCTAAAAAAGGTTCACCTTGATAAGATTCTTCATCATCTTGCAATGGTTGATAATTGTTATGGACAGGCACCCCGTAATAATCTTGAGGTGGTCCATCATCTCTAGCTCTTCTGGGTTTGGGTGTGTAAGTGCCATTATCCCGCGAGTCCTCTCTTGTGTGGGGAGCATACCCTTGTTGCCGATAATCTACCTGTTAGGGACCCCTGTATGGTTGATGCGCGCCCCCCCCCCTGTATGGTGTTTCATATTTTGGCGACCTTGTTGTGGGCCACCATATGGGTTTTGATCGTAATGCTGCTTACCCCTATAATGGAGATTGTTGTAGTGGTAACCTCTCCCATGCTGGTTACCTCTCTGGTAGTCCCCATTTCCATTACCCCTATTGAACGTTGTTCCGGGGTTCCAGTTTCCGTAATTGGATGGTGGATCATATTGTGAAGACCGATTACTATTTCCATATGCCCCACGATGATCATGATCAACATGGGGACAAGGTGTTTTGGGGGGCTCTCTCGTCCCCCCTCTTTTCCTGCGACCTGCCAGGTTGCATGCTTGGATAAGAGTCTGGTATGGATTTTTGGGGGGACCCCACGCCATTTTTTTTTTTTAATTTTGGCGTGGGGTTCCCCTTAAAATCCATACCAGACCTGAAGGGCCTGGTATGGAATTTAGGGGGACCCTCCACGTCATTTTTTTTTTAAATTTTGGCTCTGGGGTTCCCCTGTGGGGAATTCCCATGCCATTTTTATCAATGAACTTTTATGTGTATTGTCGGACCGGCAATTCATTAATAGCCGTGAGTAGTTTTAAATGACTTTTTTTCCTTTGAAATGTCATTTTGCTGTCAGACTGTTCTAAACACGGGAAAAATGCACCCCTTTACAGGCATACTATTGACACCCCCCAGGTACGAAATTTAAAGGAACATTACACTTTTATTGTTTCACTTTAAGCATTATTAAAAGCACTGCTCTCGAAAAAACTGCCGTTTTTAAAACTTTTTTTTGCATTTATCCATGTACCCTGGGGCAGGACCCAGATCCCCAAACACTTTTTATGACAATAACTTGCATATAAGCCTTTAAAATTAGCACTTTTGATTATTCATGTTCGTGTCCCATAGACTTTAACGGTGTTCGTGTGTTCGAACAAATTTTTTGCCTGTTCGCAAGTTCTGGTGCGAACCAAACCGGGGGGGGGGTGTTCAGCTCATCCCTATTGCTTATATTTTGTCTCAGTAGCTGAAGTCCTCCATTCGGATCTCACAAAGAACGTTGCTGATCTTTTAAGGTTTTTTGACAAACTAATTTATGTGTTTTCTCCCCAATTCCAGATCCTAAAAGTTTGGAAGGATCTAAAACTAAAGCCAGGTGACCTGTGTATTGTTAGGAGACATATATATGTAAGGAAATGTTTGGAGACTCAATACAGCATGTATTTCATGTACAGTTTTACAAAACTTGAAGGAAAAGTCACCTGGATCCACACCAGACGCTGCAAAAATGACTAAATTAAAGAAATCTCTGTGTTTGATTTGTTTCCCTCGCAGTCTATGGTACTTTTTGATTGAATTACTTTAATTGTAAGGGATGTATATATTTGAAAAGTCATTTAGCCATGTTGAAGCTATATTTGTCTTTTGTACGTCTTCCATTTTATGTAGAATTGTCTGTGTTTACATATGCTGATAAGTCAGCATGCCAACAATTCAGCTAGAAGGCCATTCTGGCCACAGGAGTGTACATCCAGTACTCTGTAAATATGTCTTATCAATCATTTGTTTTTCACAAAGATAAGTCATTTTGTAATGAAAAAGCTGCTCATCTATTATTTTCTCCACAATGGAGTTTTTACCTCTTTGGCCAGGACTACCTCCACCTAAGCGTGTGGAGGTTCCAGGTTAAAGGTGATAGCAGATATGGTTAGTGATCAAAATATTGATCAAAAGAGGGGAGACTGTAATGGAAATGTGTAGGTTCTGTATATATTTGTATTCTATTTTGTATGTATTGCACACTGCCCTCACTGTGCACACGGCACTAATAATGTTTTTAGTACATGTTTACATTCTTTCGAGTCCTGATTAGAATTAGCCTGCCTATGTAACGCCCCTTGTTACCATAAACGTACAATTGTAATATTAATGTGATACCTACAAAATCATGTGTATAAAAACCTTAAATTGCGTCATAATAAAGCAGAACGGTTATTTGGAAAGATGCTGAGTGTCTGTTTCCTACTGCAGTAGTTACTATTAATTTGGAACCACTAATCAATATGAGGATAGGAGTTGCCTATCATCAAAATGTCCAAGTCAGTACAATTTTACAAAGTGACACAAACATTTGTACACATTATACTTACTGACTGCAGAGCCCTGCAACTATCAGGTACATACAAGCAGAACCAGAACACTGCTCCCTAGGGAGGAATACTCTGCTTACCGCAGGTCTTCATCTGTTTCCATCAATGAGGACAGACAGCCATCACATCCCAGAGTTTCCTAAGAGAAGACACAAATCAATCACAAACTAACTAACAGGCTAACTGAAAATGACACTTCACCAGACAGAGGGGGTTATCATCCCCTAGTTGGTGACAGAGTGATAATAAATCAAAGTGGCATGGGTTCCCTTTCAGGATTGTCACTCCCTCAAAAGGAGTCTAAGAGACGTCCTGCAGGATGCAACCTGAACAGACACGCCAGTGATAAGACACATAAATGCCCGTAAGCCAATATACTTTCTGTTTGGCTCCTAAACAGAAGTCCCTCTTTTTTTTAGAAATTGAAGCAAAGGGAATGAACAGGAACAGCACACCCTAGTGTCCATGACTTGTCCTTGTCATGCACCCTGAGTGGCGATCCTGTAAAACAGTCATTGGGAAAACCCACCCTAACCCAGCTGCCCTCTTGCAGTCAAACATGGGTAAACTTTAACACATCTGTGTCTACCTCACCAGTAGTCCTTTTTACAGATAGTAGCATGGATCCGGTAATCTCTTGCGACTGTCCCCTTCACCTCTTACAGAAATTGAATAGCTCCGGGTATGCTGTCCAGCCTTAGAGACCAGAACTTTGTCTCAAGATATGGCCCTCCCGAGCCTCCATTCTCTGCAAATGTCCTGAAACCTGACCCATACTTCACTATCAGGTGTTCGCTGAGGTTTTGGAACATGAAGATAGTCCCAGACCAAATCACTCTCCCACTGCTCCTGGGAGTTTTCCACTATTTCCATGACATGATCTGGAACATACGGGTAGTCTAAGCCCAACTCCTGAGCAACTCTCCTTTGCACATCTCTTTGAAACCGAGAGAACCTTGGCAAGTCCTTGGGCCTTCCCCGCCCAGGCAGAACACAAGAGTCGGTGGCCCGTTGTTGATAGGTAGATGCTCTGGTAGAAAGAGCATTTGTTGACTTAGCAGAAAGTTTAATGGAAGGTACTGAGGGTTGCAGAAAGTTTGGTGAACCCTCCGGGGCTCCAGTGGAAGCTCCGGGAGAGGTGGAACTTTCCATTCTTCCTCTTCACTGGAGTCAGCCTCTTCTGGGGATGACCATTCAAACAAATTTTCTAGAGATCCATATTTCTCCAGCACTTGCGGTGACCCCCAGTCCACAGCCCGGCCTTTGCTCACCCTGCCCAGCTCACCCGAGAGATCTCCCTCCTGTGACTGCGGCTCCTTCCAGACAGGCACAGAGACTGTCTACTGCCACTAGCAGTCCCTAGGTTCCTGGCCAGGCCACAGACTTCCCCAATAGTTTCTACCTGGTCCTCCGGTATCTCTGATTCAGCCAAATCGAATGAGAGCTCCTCCACTGCTGCTTCAAGCGACACACAACCCTCTTTGGCCCTTTGCCCGACTTGAACTTGCAGCAGACAAAGCCCGTTTGTAAGACTGGTGGAGTAGTATCTGACTTCCTGCTGCACCAGTCCCAGACGAGTTAGTTGAGCACCACAATGCCCACACCATGTGCAAGCACTGACACCGACCGTAGGCTTCCGACATCCAGGACACAGCATACAAAGTCTTTCCGCTCCTCCAATAACTCCCAACGCCAGTCCTCCGGTGAGCTTCAACCAAATACCGGTGTCAATTAGGACCCGATCCTGCATCTCACATGGCCACTACGTGGCGGATGCATTCCTCCACTTTGTGTATTGGGCGTTGCAGGCTGAAATTGGTTAAAACTTTTCCTCTGGGGCCTGACTTCCCCCCCAACTTGTTGGCTCGGTGTGCGAGGAACTGTAGCACTACATTTTCCCTCTGCTCCCCAGCGACACCTGGTGGCAGGCATTGTAAAATTGCAGGCTAACTGGCAGCAGTCACTAATTTCACAGTAAAAATGTCCCAACTGTAAGGGACCCACTTCTCCAGATTCTTACTGTGATAGCAGGATATAAAAGTTAAAGCAAAACAGTGGATATTGTCCGCACTGTACCCACGCCAGACACATCTGTAATTCCAAGGCACGATACCGCTGTGGTTGCCACGCATGACAGCACAATAATCACAGTCACTGAATTGCAGGATTTGTTACTTTTGTAAGAACAAGTTTGGTTTTGGTTATCATGGGCAACAACCTGTAACAAATCATTTTCAAAGCAAACACACAGTCCCTTTCTCTTGGTGCATTCTAGCGATCAACTGTTGCTAGGGGCGATGGCCAGCAGGCTAGCTGTGAAAGCAGATCTCGGTGGGACCTCCATGTAGCGCACTACATTTTCCCTCTGCTCCCCAGCGATTCTACTTCTTTGAACGTTACACTGACCTTCTCTTTCTATCAAAGTCCCGTGTTCCTCAGTCACAGGAATCTGATAAGCGGGTTCACTTCCACCCCTTTACTTCTACTTCCTTCACATGATCCTCGTTATAATCAAGCACTATGTTCCCCGACCACAGAAACCTGATGCACTCCACAGGGATGAAGATCCTCCACTTTAGCTCCTTCCCCTGTGGCTCCTCCATCCCTCCTCCACACACACGGCACATCCCCCGCATGGGGATGCCCGGTATGGCCCCTCAGCTAGCCATGCTGCCTGTCTTGTGCTTCAAAGAGAACCCCAGTGGAAGCATGTGACCCAAACTTATATAGGAGGCCTGCCCTCTGCTAATGCAAATTAATGATTGGTCAGAGCCCCCCACATGAGCTACCTGCCACTCAGGTCTCAAGTCCAACCTCCCTTCCAGAACAACTCCACTGAAAGCAGGAGAGGATCTCTGAGCCACAGTGCAGGTGATCACACCCCCCACCACACCAACACTCCCACTCTTAGATCAAAACATACAGGCCTGAAATAGAAACACATGCCTGGCTAAATTTGCCTGATATTGGATTCTGTCACTAAAACACTTCTAGATCACCTACCTTTAGGTAGTGACCGCTACATGCATGAAGGACAAAAAATAAAATTTTAAAAATTCCAGCATGCATGAGGACAAAGGGGACATTCACAGCATATTACAATCACGGTAATTCGGGAATTATGAAAGAAATACAATACATTAGCAAACATTAAATGCATAGAATGTGATGTTAAAGGAGAAATCTTACCTTAATATAGTCCTTCTGCAGGACCTGAATGATGGCAGAACAGGTCTCTGGAATAATGATCCCCAGAGCCTGGGGGGAGATACCTGTCGAGAACTTGAGGTCCTGCAGGCTTCTCCCAGTCGCCAAGTACCGCAATGTGGTGACTAGGCTCTGCTCTGGAGTGATGGCTTGCCGCATGCAGGTGTCCTGCCTGCTGATATAAGGGGACAGCAAAGACAACAAACAGTGAAAAATGGGGTCTGTCTTCCGGAGAAAATTCCTGAAATCATCAGGGCTATTCTCCTGGATCTCCCTCAACAAAAGCATATGAGAGAATTGGTCATGTTGGAGCAACCAATTCTTGGTCCATGAACTTCTCCTCGCCCTGTTCATGGGCTGGGCTTGGGTCAAAGCTAGAAGCCCAACACCAAGCCCCCGCACAGCACGAACTCTACGACGAGCATGTACCCGCAACATGGCTTCAAAACAGTCGGCTGGTCAGAACGAACTAAACAGACTGCACTGAAGAACAGCAAGGCCTGTGAAGAGCGAGCTGAAAATCAGTAGTGAGTGGACAAGAACGCACTGAAAAACAGATATGAACTGACTACACGCACTGAAAACCAGATACAAACACCACAAGCACAAACTGAACAGCAGTAAAACGATCTGAAAAAGCACGAGTCTGAAAAGCGCAAATCATCTCTCACCAAACTTCTACTAACACAAGATAAACACAAGATTAGCAGAAGGAGCCCAAAGGGTGGCGCACTGGGTATTGAACTTCCTTTTTCTAGTCCCATCCTACGTTTTGAACGTCACTGCATTCTTGACGGTTGGAATTTGGTGTGACCGTGTGTATGCAAGACAGCTTGAGTGAAATCCCCACGGAATTCCATCGAAAAAACCATCAGAGCTTTTTCCGACCAAAATTCCAATTGTCTGTACGCAGCATTTCGGTTTCTGCTAATTGTTGCAGATGGACATATTCCTGATCTCAATTGAAATTCTTTATTGAAATTCAATAGAATTTTGTATATACGCATTGAGTGCAACACCAACATATTTTCACTTACACCACAGAAACTTCCCTCCTTAAACTTACTAACAAATTAATAACTGCTAAAACAAATGTTCATTGCTCAAACTATTATGCCCCGTAAACACGGTCGGATTTCCCGATGGAAAATGTACGATTGGAGCGTGTTGTTGGAAATTCCGACCGTGTGTGGACTCCATCGGACATTTTCCATCGGATTTTCCGACACACAAAGTTTGAGAGCAGGCTATAAAATTTTCCGACAACAAAATCCGATCGCGTCAATTCCGACCGTGTGTGGCCTGTTCCGACGCACAAAGTGCCACGCATGCTCAGAAGAAATTCCGAGACGGAACAGCTCGGTCTGGTAAACTTAGCGTTCACAATGGATACAGCACTTTCGTCACGGTGCAATGTAAAAAATGGTTTAATACAGCGCACTCTCTTCTTCTTTATAATGTGAGAAGAATTAAGTAGTTTTGCTGCTCATATTCACACACACTTCTCACAAACTTCTTTCTTTATTATTTATCAGGATTCCCTTAATATATTTAGATTTGTCACATCTGACAAAAATATTTTTGTGTTTTTTTTTTTTTTAAGGCAGATTTATTTTTTATTTTAGGTTTGTATTTTTTCAAAGGCTGATCTTTGTTTTATTTTATTTTTAGTTTTACTCCAGAATATTTTTGTGTGTGTTTTGTGTGTCAAGTTACCACAACACCATTATTATCTTGTATTATTTAATCTCAAGGAAATTGTTTGGTGTTGGTGTCTCTTGTTAATTTCACATTGTATTTTTTAAATGTACCTGAATACTCACCAACAAACTGTCCTTTTTGAAGGAAAACACACATAGGCAAGTATAATTGAAACCAAAAATCCTTTATTAAGGGATCAGAACCAAACAAAGAGGGAGGCAACGCTGGATAAACAGGAGAAATTAGCGAAGCCTTGGACCCCCAGGACAGACATCAATTCTTGAACATCAAAATTGGTGGCCTGAGGAGTCCATATGTAAGGGAGTGCAGTCTGGTCCAGAAGTCCCAGAGATCCGGAAAGTAGCAGATGACATCTGTGTCCCCAGGCTGTGGTACCACAAGAGGCTGCATCTTTTGGCCGACCAGACTGAAGCCAGGGCCATCACTTTCTGGTCTTCCTTCCATGCTTCCTTCCTGGCTGTGGCTCTGCTGTTGGAGATGTGGCAGGAGGAGGAGTAGGACCTGGAGGAGGAGGAGGACTAGTAGGACCTGGAGGAGAAGGAGGAGGAGGAGGAGGAGGACCTGGAGGAGGAGGAGGACCATGTGTGAGGTCACAAATGTGGGTCTCAGATGTTATTTGGGCCCTCAACCCCTTATTGAGAGCCTCCAAAATTAATGACTCACACATGAGTTGTTGGCCCTCCTCCATCCACTGCATTTTACAGGCAATTATGCCAGCAAAGTCCTCCTCCACGGTGTGTGGTGCTCCCAGGGCCTCTGTAGCCTTCCAAAAGAGGCCTATGGCAGCCTCCTCTAGGGTACTCCTCCTCCTGCCACTTTCTCTTTACAGGTGTAGGGGAGGAACCTGCATATCAGGCAGCCTGCTCGGCCCGGCCACCTCCTGGCTGAGACTTTCCTGTGTATGAAAAAGGGACATGGTTGTAATGTTTTGCAACATCAATCACAATCATAAATTAGTACTCCAAACTAACATCTAGTTAACATAATTGATTGGACAACCTGAAATATTTAGAGGAATGCTATACCTGGCTCAATCTGGGCTCCTCCACGTTGCCTGGAAGGCCCAGGTTGGGCGTCATAAGCCTCAGCTGGGGGGGAAGGAAGCATGGAAGGAAGACTGGAGAGTGATGACCTGGGTTCAGTCTGACCTGCCAGAAAATGCAGCCTGTCATAGTACCACATCCTGGGGACATAGATGTCATCTGCTGCTCCGGATCTCTGCGAATCCTGGACTTTCTGGCTCTCCCTTAGATATGTGCTCCTCAGGCCACCAATTAGGATCTTCAAATATGTGATGTCTGCCGTGGGGATCACCTGCTTCACAATTTTCAACAATTGATCCAGCGCTGCCTTCCTCTTTGTTTGGTTCTTATAATGTGGGTGGTTGATCTCCCACAGACAAGGCAGCTCCCTGAACATGTCAATGAATATTGCCATGAAGTCTGTATCATTCAAGAAATCCATTTTAACTGCAAGACACAACACAAGACAAACCCTAATGTCAGGCAAAACTCTCCTAATCTTGTTACAGTATAGGCCTCAATCTAGAAGCAGTATAGGCCCAAGTTTGTCTCTTACCCTCGTTATTACGATCGGCGCCTCCAATGCTCCTTCCTCCGCTCACAGGTCGTACGTAATGCGCACACGTGTTACGCTTTATACACACTGCACATGCGTGTAACTCCGCCGCCCCTGACGTTCTTTCGAGTCTATTCCCCGCCCCTTTTCGTTCTGCGCAGTGGGGGAAGAGCACATGGCGAATACACAACAGGTGCGTGCTAATTACAAGAATGAGGAGGAGGAAAGCCCGGATCCGAAGGAGATTTAAGGCATCAAATATGTCCTTTGGGGAGATGTTGGAGATGGTGAACATCCTGAAGAAGGCCGACTATGATGAAAAGTATGGACCTTACCCCAACCCCAATGTCAGAAAGGCCAAGATCATGGCGAAAGTGGTCAAAAGTCTGCACCGGAATTTCGGGGTACGACGACCGAAAGATCAGCTCAGGAAGCGGTGGTCGGACCTCAAATTACGAGAACATGAGCAGTACAGAAAGATCCAGAGAGTGCTGTAAAAAAGTAAGTAGTTGTGCTGTGTTCCTATTCTTTATGTTTATTAAGTTCGTGCTTCTCCATGTGCTTTTCTTAAAAGTGTACATTTTAAAATGGCAACTTTAATGTTCATGGGCACATTATTCATTCGCAGCAAACATTTTTCTTTCGGCCTATAAAACACCATTGTTTTGGCCATATGCATTTGGCCACATTTTTTACGCCCTACTTGTATGAAACTAATTTGGTTGTGTAGATGGGTTTGTTACTAGAATGAAATGCAAACTAGATTCTGTGTAAGGAGAGGACACTGAGCAGCGGTTTTCACATCTGGACACTGGAGCACTAGTGTGGGACACAAGAACACCATTTTTATTAGGGGGCCACACAGGTGCTCCAGTGTATACTATAAGGGGGGTCTCCATCTGTGAAGCTTGTACCAAACAGGTAAAGTATTGCAGCTTGACAAAGGACACTGAAAATGCTACATTTTGGAACTCTGCCAAAATAGACAATTGTACCCCACTTCCAAGCAATGTTTCATATTTATAGTCATGCCATCAAATATCTGTGTGCTAAGTATACCATTTTTGTTTTACATAGGGGAGAAAAGACTCGGAGGACACCCCTCATCCGAGGAGACCAGAGCCCCCCCACCTCTGGAAGAAGGGGAAATCCCCCCAACCCAAGAAGAGCAGGAGGAGGAAGACGTGGTGGAACTAGTCACCACAACAGGTGAGTGTCTGCGACCACAGGCTCAGGTAAGAGATGGATGCCGGCATATTTTTTATACCTGTTTTTGTTTGTTTTCTCTCTTTTTAGATGATCGTGATGTTGTGGATTCTGATCCTTTCACATCAAAAAGTGCCCAGATCCTAAGCGGGGAGATCATGTAATTTAGAATTGGAAAACGATGATGATGATGATGTTATTCAAAAAAATAAAAACATCATTGATGTTTTGGGGAGAGTTTAAAACCCCTCCAAATCCCTTTGTTTTTTGTGTGCTACAATGTTCTAAATGTTTTAGTGATTTTTCGAAAAGCTAAATTTGGAGGATGCACACAGTGTGTCAACATGCGCTATCTGCCATCACGGGAGTTCAATGGATGCGTTTTGGGGGTGCAACCCCTTCCTCAATAATAAAGTAGCTGAGAGGAAGGGGTTTCTCCCCCAAAACACGTCCCTTGATCCACCGTGATGGCAGCTAGCACATGTTGACATTCGTAAATTGGTGTGCATCTTCCAAATTTGGCTTTTCCTGGGGTGACTTCACCCCATCTGAACGCAATATCAAACACAGTTCCTAAATATTCATGTCTGATATTGCCTTCAAGTTCTACCTAATGTGAACTTTGTAAGTTCAAGATTTGTGTCTTTCTTGTTTGTTTTACACATGCCTGTTTTCTCTTAAATGGACATTTCTATTTTTGAAAATGCCACCCCAAAGATTGTTATACAACAAACATGTTGGTTTGTTTTAAAAACCTTTTCTAAATGCACATGTGATTGTGCTTGTATTAAAATGATTGTTAATCAAGAATGTGTGGATTATTGTCTCAACGCTACAACACTTTTGTGGTGATGTAATTGCAGCTTTCAGGGAAAATGGGGGTTATTTCCTAAGGGCAAATCCTCTTTGCACTACAAGTGCAGTTTCAAGTGCAATTGTAGTGCAAAGTGTCTTTGCCTTTAGTAAATAACACCCAACAGTGCTTTGTATAAGGTTACACAATCACGCCATTTGCAGAACTCCCCACATTTCTGTCAGGGTCAGCTAAAACAAACACAAGCAGTAAATGTCACCAAAGATTTAGTTTTTTTTGGATTTTATTTGATCAAGGCTTCACAAATGGTCTGGCATATTGATGGCCCCCCTACCCGCAAAGAACTCAAGGTATCGTAACCGGACATCACGGGCACTCAGGGAGGGCAAGCCAGGACGGCCACTTTCAAGCATCGTCAGGGTTGTTTCATGTATAATTCCAGCCTCAGGCCCAACTGAGCCAGCATAGTTGGCAGAATGTTGGCGTAAAAAGTTATGTAGAACACAGCATGCCAGGATTATATGATTAAGTTTATACTCTGCCATATGGATGGGTGTCAGAAATAGGCGGAACCGGCTGGTCATGATTCCAAACGTGTTCTCCACCACTCTTCTGGCTCTGGCCAGCTGGTAATTAAAAACCCTCTGTTCCGGGGTGAGGTCCTCATCGGGAATGGCCGCATAAGATGGTCCCCCAGCGCAAAGGCTTCATCCGCAACAAAGACAAATGGGAGTCCTTCCACATTCTCTTCTGGAGGTGGCAAGTCCAAGCTGCCATTCTGGAGACGCATGTAAAACTCCGTCTAGGCGATGACTCCACCATCGGACATCCGTCCATTCTTCCCCACGTCCACATACAAGAAGTCGTAATTAGCCGACACAACCGCCAACATCACACTACTATTGAACCCCTTGTAATTAAAATAGTACGACCCCAAGTTGGGTGGTGGGACAATGTGGATGTGTTTCCCATCAATTGCCCCTCAGCAGTTAGGAAAGTCCCACCGCTGGGCAAAGTGGGAGGCCACAGTCTGCCATTCCTGTGGCGTGGAAGGAAACTGTTGAGGAAAACAAAAAAACATTATTATTTTGGCACATAAACATGGAAAGCAAATTAGACACAAACATTCTTGGCCAACATCCAGATAAAACATTTATTAAGGGGAATTTTACAACACCAAAGTATAAGGTTCACCTATCATATCCCCCCCCCCCCCCCCCCATGGGCCATTTCTAACATTATAGGGGGGGATCTTGGACAGGTAACCCTCTTCACTTCATTGAGAGATGAATGCCTAAATACAGGGTATTACTTTGAACAGCCCCTCCTTAGTTACACTATTGACAGCCCACTGGACATGTAAGAAGTGTCATAATACAAAGATATAAATACACATTGTACACATTTGAGCACATTTGGACATTCTGCTCTTACCTATCAAGATAATAGGATACAAAAACTTTAAACAGTACCATTTGAAAGTATACAGTCAGGCCCTTGCACTACATGCTTTGGGGAATTCATCCATAAATGTCACCACTAAAGAGATGGGTATAGTGTGTATGGGTTTGGCCAAGTCAGCAGATAGAGGATTGAGGATAGATAGATAACTGGTATCAGCTGACTTAGCAGTTGGGGGGAGGGAGGGTTAATAAAAATGATTTGGGGACACTACAAAAAAATGCCTATGGCACTTTGCCTAAATGTAAAGCACAAATCACATTTCTAAACATTTTAGGGGTGTTTTGGGTAAAGCACTACTATGGAGCTGATAAAATACATTGTTAAGTGACTACATGAGGTGAATATAGGGGCAGGAGAGCATGCTGGGGAGGTAACTGAAGGCAAATATATGAAGGACTAAAAAAATAATTACATAAAAATCCAGCATGCATGAGGGCAAAGGGGACATTCACAGCATATTCCAATCATGGTAATTAGGGAATGAGGAAAGAAATACAATATATTAGCAAACATTAAATACAATCAAATGTGATATTAAAGGAGAAATCTTACCTTCATATACTCCTTCTGCAAGACCTGGATAATGGCAGAACAAGTCTCTAGGATAATGATCCCCAGAGCCTGGAGGGAGATGCCTGTCGAGAACTTCAAGTCCTGCAGGCTTCTCCCTGTCACCAAGTACCGCAGGGTAGCGACGAGCCTCTGCTCCAGAGTGATGGCTTGCCTCATGCAGGTATCCTGCCTGCTGATATAGGGGGTCAGCGAAGCCAACAAACGGTAAAATACGGGGTCCGTCATCCTGAGAAAGTTCCTGAAATCATCAGGATTATTCTCACGGATCTCATTGAGCAAAGGCATATGAGAGAACTGGTCACGCTGAAGCAACCAATTCTTGGTCCATGAACTCCTCCCCACCCTGTTCATGGACTGGACTTGTGTCAAGGTCAGGACCCCAACACCAAGCCCCCACACAGCACGAACTCTACGAGGAGTACGTATACGCAACATGACTAGAAAACGGTCGGCTGCTCAGAACGAAGTAACAGAATGCACTGAAAAACAGCAAGGCCTGTGAAGAGCGACCTGAAAAACAGTAACGAACGAACAAGAACACAATGACTAAGTCACGCAGAACTTGCTTGCACGCACTGAAGAGCATATACAAACCCACAAGCACAAACTGAACCGCAGAAAACGATCTGAAAGCCACGAGTCTGAAAAAGCGCGAATCGTCTCTCACCAAACTTTTACTAACACGAGATTAGCAAAAGGAGCCCAAAGGGTGCCGCGCTTGGTTCTGAACTGGCCTTTTCTAGTCTCGTCGTACGTGGTGTACGTGACCGCATGGTTGGCGATCGGAAATTCCGACAACTTTGTGCGACCGTGTGTACGCAAAACAAGTTTGAGCCAACATCCGTCGGATGTCTGTCAAAATCCTAGGATTTTGTTGTCGGAATGTCCGATCAATGTCCGAGTGTGTACGGGGCATTAGACTTTCTTGACACAGTTTATCATCTGCGACTCCTCCGTTTGTCTCCAAAACTCAACTCTTTCCTGGATATCTTCCTACCTATCTAAGCAATCATTCATTGTCACCTACAAATCTACTTCCTCCTCTCCTTTTTTCTGTAGGAATCCCAAATGCTTTGTCCTTGGACCTCAATCCTCTTTCTACACCTCCTCCTCAGCCGATAACATTGCATGACTTCCAATACCAGCTCTATGCTGACGACATGCAAATCTCTCCACCACTCAACTCACCCCTTTAGTCTCTCTAAACATTATTTACTAACTGACATATCAGCATGGATATCACACCTAAAACTCACCCTTTTGAAAACAGCTCATAACATTTCCTCCCACTATGCCTACTCCCCCAACTTTTGCATTAAGATTAGGGATGAACTTAACATAATTTGGGTTATTTGGGCATTCGTTCGAATGCTGGACCTTTAGCTTGTTTGAAGGGAGTTAAACTTCATGATTAGTAGTTGTACAGTATTTCTACCAGGCATAACTGAAGCAATATCTACTATGTAATCAGTTCTAGCTATTTTTAAAAAATGTACAATTTATGTAAAATTAACATAGCAGTGACCATGCTAATTTTAACTTATTTTTATTTTAGAAATAGCCAGAGAGGCAAATTACAAAAGTGCATAAGAACTGTTATCCCCTCTATTTTCTTTACAAAAAACAATCTGTACAGGTCATTAGTGCATTTGTCAATTATTATCCAGCCTTCTTGTTTTACAGTAAATTCTGCCCTGTTTATTTTGTAACAACAGATCAAAAAAATAAAGCTGCAATAAATGAGATTTCTTTCCACTGCTCTCTTTTTATTTTACATGAGTGTAAGTAATATCAGATCAGCTATGATAAGTAATGCAGCTATGGCTATGTCTTAATTAGTGTTTAATATACTAGAGTGTGATAAGAAACCCAGCATTGAGATAAGGGAGGAAATTGAAAATCTTTTTGCAAAATCAACATTAAGCATTCTACTTGTCTCCTGCAGTCAGCAAGACTATACCACAGAGCAAAGCAGTGCAATGTTCTAACCAATCGTAGATTATGGAAACCTCCAGGGAAAGGTAACTCAATTTCTCCCAATTTGCTGACCTGTCAGAATGTATCTAATCTGTGACTCATATCAGATACTGTATAAACAACCCACATACACGTGTCTCTGTATTCATTAATACATCATTACGTTTATTTTTTAATACAAGCAGTGTTCGTACCTGGATTTGATCTGATGCCATCCTTTTGCATTTCCTGTACAGCAGGCCATCAACCTGAGGACATTTAGTAGGAGACAAAAAAGTACTGTAAGGGAAGTCCCTGGATTGAAGGTGCATATTACAGCAAAAGCCACTTTTATTATTTTATAGGCTATTCATTTTTCTCATTATCATTGACATTTTCTCTTTTATCTTGTTATTTTTGGCTCAAGTTTACTTTAAATACCAAAGAAACATTGCTGAGCAAGATTTGGCAAATATTAAATGTTCTGTCCACCAGATGTCTTACTGATGTTTTATACTGGTTATTTGTACCTGTGTTGTTAAATTTACATGCAAAATGTGTAATTTACTTAAGACGATCATATGGTGTGTGCAGGCTCCATCTAGTGTTCCTTTTTGGTATTGCTGCAGCTCTGTTTATCTGTTTATTTGTATGTGTAGTTGAGGAAGTTGTCAGCAAGCAGGGAATTATGGGTAGACAGGAAGTCAACCATCCACTATTCTTTTCAGCACATTGCAAGAAGCAAGTCATGTATTTCTCTATCGTCATCACCACCTAGAGAACTTAAAAATTTCACCTGGCTTGTTCAAATAAAACTGAGATCAAAGAAATATGGTATCTACAGTTATTAGGATGAGAAGGTTTAGCTTTCTGCTCCTTGAGACAGAACAGTGACATTTTTAAGCTGACCTCTGAAGGGAAGATAAGCCGAATTGGGAATTCTGTACAGCCCAGGGCTACGCAGTATCCATACAGTCAGAAGCCTTAAAGATACAGGCCTGTGGCAGGCGAAGCAAGCAACCAGGCTACACAGAGACGTGCTCTGTCAAGCAGCAACGACACTAGAACGGTCTCTATACAGCAAGACAGCTTCTTCCCCGCAGCCATGTCTCACAGTGGGACATCTTCTTACAAAACACGTTCACGAGCAAGCTCATCTAAGTCATCTGTCACAAATGAAGCAGCTATCGCCCGTTCAAAAGCTGAAGCAGCAAGAGCCAGGGCCGCATTCGCAGACCAAGAGTTGCAGATGAAAAAAGAAAAGGCCCGCCTTGATGCAGAAAAGGTGAGACAGGAACAAGAGAGAGAAAAGGAAAGAATACGCCTGGAAGAAGAGCTAGCCCAGCAGAAAGCATCTCTGAAATTGCAGAAAGCTATCTTAGAAGCTAACATGGAGAAGCTGGCAGTAGAAAGAGACGCTGCCGCCGCCATTGCAGAAGCAGAAGCTTTAGAAGCAGCCGTCTACGATGAGCCAAGACTAGGCAGCAGCATACCGGGTCTAGAAGAGGACCAACAAGATTCTTCAACGCACGTCAGATTACGTCTACCAGCACTGGGACCCAAGCAGCATCCCATAAAAAGAAATCAAACATAACGTCAGTGAGTCACATCGAATAAAGCAGCAACAAGAAGACCCAGGAACCCACTGCTACAAGCAAGAAAAATCTGACAGAGTTCCAGACTTTCCAGGTCCAACCAAACCATCTACTCCACAAGGTACCCAGCCTTCATACAAGCATCAAACACCAGTCTTCACTCCAAAGGTGTATGCAACGTACAGGTACGAACTGCCAACCTTAAGCAAGTTTGAACCCAGCTCGCCTAAAGAAGAGACTTTTACCAGGTATGCTTTTACACCGCACCAGAATACACCAGCAGCCTACCCCAATGCCAATCAGGCTACTGTAGACTTTGCCAAGTTCCTGGCCAAAAGAGAGTTAGTTACCCAAGGACTTGTCAAATTTAGTGATCGCCCTCAAAACTACAGGACATGGCGATCCACTTTCCAGAGTGTCATTCAAGGTCTAGATCTATCCTGCAGGGAACAGATAGAACTCCTCATAAAGTGGCTTGGCAATGATTCTGCTGAACATGCCAAAACGATCAGAGACATTAACATAAACCACCCTGATATAGGCCTTACAAACATCTGGAACAGACTGGATAAATGTTATGGCTCACCAGAGGCTATAGAGAGTACACTGTTTAAAAGAATAGAAAACTTCCCAAAAATACCTAGCAGGGGTTACCAAAGACTCAGAGAATTCAGTGAACTGTGTATGGAGTTACAAGTTGCTAAAGCAGGAGACTTACCTGGCCTTTCTTATCTTGACTCTGCTAGAGGTATTAACTCCTTAGCACAAAAACTTCCTATGAGTTACACGAAAGATGGATTACTCATGGCTATAACTACAAACCAAAACACAATGTGCCTTTTCCACCCTTTAGTGAGTTTGTGGACTTTGTAGACAGACAAGCAGGAATGAAAGATGACCCCAGCTTAATTTTCCAGTGTCTTATACCACCTCTTCTGGCCCTAAACAACTCAGAGCTCCAGTAGCAGTGCACAAAACTAACATTTCTTCCCACTGATTTGCAGAGTCTCAGCCAGAGGATCAAGACAGCTACCCTGCTAAGTTCTGCCCTCTACATAAGATGCCACATCCCCTTCTGGAATGCAGAGCCTTTAGGACAAAGACCATCAAGGATTGCAAAGCTTTCCTCAAAGAGAACAACATCTGTTACAAGTGCTGCTCTTCATCCACACATTTCGCCAAGGATTGTAAGGTCAGTGTCAAATGTACAGAATGTGGCAGCACAGAGCACAACACAGCTCTACACCCAAGGCCTACTCCAGGAACTTTTCCACCTGTTCATAGGGACAAGGAGCAAGGCGGGGAGACCAAAGACTCTAGTACAGACGCCATAGCAATCACTTCACAGTGTACTGAAGTTTGCAAAGGAAGTACAGGTGGCAGGTCCTGCTCTAAAATATGTCTTGTGAGAGTTTACCCAAAAGGACACAGAGACAAAGCAGTCAAGCTCTACATCATCTTGGATGATCAGAGTAACAAGTCACTAGCTAGATCTATGTTTTTTGACATTCTAAACCTTAAAGGCCCCAGCAGCTCTTACTTCCTTAGGACTTGTGCAGGTACAGTGGAAACGGCGGGGAGAAAAGCTGACGGCCTACAAAATGAATCTATGGATGGTAAGACATGCCTACCCTTACTGACCATAATAGGGTGCAACCAGATGCCAGACAACAGATCAGAGATTCCCACACCAGACGCAGCAGCTCACCAGACTCACTTGAATCACATAGCACATCTCATACCAGAACTAGATGATCAGGCTCAGATAATCTTACTCCTAGGAAGGGATATCTTGCAAGTCCACAAAGTAAGAAAACTGATCAATGGTTCTAAAAATGCCCCATATGCCCAAAAACTGGATCTTGGGTGGGTCATTATAGGTGATGTTTGCCTGGGAGGTGCACACAAACCCACATCTGTTAATAACCTGCTCACTAGTACCCTCGAGAATGGTCGTCCTTCTCTTTACCAACCCTGTCAAAATCACATCCTCATAAAGGAGCTACCACACAACAACCCTGTACCTCTTCCCTTTCTAAGTCCCCTCTGTGACAGCAATACCTATGGCGAAGACCAAAGCGACTTAGGAAGCACAGTGTTCCAGAGAACAAAGGAAGATAACCAGGTAGCAATGTCCATTGAGGATAGGCTCTTCTTAGAAGTTATAGAAAGGAGTATGGAGAAAGACGGGACTAATAGCTGGGTTGCACCTCCTCCCTTTAGACCACAAAGACGACTTTTGCCTAACAATAGAGAACTAGCATATAAGCGTCTCACTTCCCTAAGACACAATCTTCAAAGGAAACCAGAGATGAAAGAACATTTCTTTTCCTTCATGGAGAAAATATTCCAGAATGGTGATGCTGAGATAGCCCCAAACCTCAAAGACTCAGAGGAATGCTGGTACTTACCTATATTTGGGGTCTATCACCCTAAGAAGCCAGGACAGATTAGAGTGGTGTTCAATTCCAGCGCCAAACATGAGGGTGTCTCTCTAAACGATGTCCTTCTCTCTGGCCCTGACCTTAACAACAGACTGTTAGTACTTCTTCGCTTTTGCAAGGATTCAGTCGCATTCATGGCAAACATGCAGCAAATGTTCTATTGCTTTCTTGTTAAAGAAGAACACTGTAACTTTCTGGGGTTTCTCTGGTTCAGGGACAACAACCCCTCTGGAGACATCAAAGAATACCGCATGAGGGTGCACATATTTGGCAACAGTCCTTCCCCTGCAGTTGCTATATATGGCCTCAGACATTCTGCTAGAGTGGGAGAGTTAGAGTATGGGTCAGATGTCAGACAGTTTGTTGACAAGGATTTCTATGTAGATGATTGCTTGAAATCACTACCCACCAATGAAGTCGCAATCAGTCTGCACAAAAGAACTCAGACAATGCTTGTGTGTTCCAAATTAAGACTCCACAAGATTGCTTCCAACAGTAGAGAAGTTTTAGAAGCCTTTCCTGTCCAAGATCGTTCTAACAAGTTAAAGGACTTAGATCTAGGCACAGACTCACTTCCCATGCAACGTAGCCTTGGTTTGCTTTGGGACTTAAGATCTGACACGTTTACTTTCCAAGTAAACACAGAAGAAAAACCCTTTACCCGTAGAGGTGTCCTGTCTACCATAAACAGCCTGTATGATCCCTTAGGCTTTAGAGCACCTGTCACCATCCAGGGTAAAGCACTACTGAGAGACTTAACCTGTGAGTCGCTAGATTGGGACCACCCTCTCTCCACCGACAGGAAGAACTTATGGCTAGAGTGGAAGGACTCACTAACAGCTCTATCCAACCTTAAAATTCCATGACCATATGCTCCTCTGTCATCTGCTGATATTCAGATGCAAAGACTTCGTGTGTTTTTGGATGCTTCTGTTAAAGTAATTGCTGCTGTAGCTTATCTGAAAACCATAGACACTAAAGGACAATGCCACATAGGATTTGTAATGGGGAAAGCAGAACTTGCACCACTTCTCAAACACACCATACACAGGCTGGAAAAACAAAACTGCACATGGATCTTCAACCCACCTCACTCTTCTCACATGGGAGGTGTTTGGGAGAGGATGATAGGCATAGCCCGCAGAATTCTTGATTCTATCTTCCTACAAGTAGGAACTGCAAGGCTTACTCACAAATGTTTAGTGACATTTATGGCAGAGGTTACAGCTATCATTAACACCAGACCTTTGACCTACATTTCAAGTGACTCTGAGGATCCAGTGGTTCTCACACCTGCCATGTTACTCGCGCAAAAGACTAGTATTGCCGGTGCTCCAGCTGGAGAGTTTTGTGAGAAGGATCTTTACAAACATCAATGGAGACAAGTGCAAACCCTTGCCAATACCTTCTGGAAGCGGTGGAAGGAACAATATATATCTACTCTACAAGTAAGGAGAAAGTGGCACACTGAAAAGCCTAATCTTAAACCTGGTGATGTTTTGCTCATGAAAGATTGCCAGACACTAAGGAATATTTGGCCTTTAGGTTTGATCACCAAAGTACTGCCAAACAAGGATAATTGTGTCCGTAAGGTCGAGGTCAAGATCTTTCAACAGAATGAGGTTAAAGTATTCTTGAGACCAGTGACCAAACTTATTCTGTTGCTTCCTATGGAGGACTCTGTTAGTGACATTACTTGATGCCAGGCGGGGAGTGTTCTGTCCAGATGTCTTGCTGATGTTTTATACTGGTTATTTGTACCTGTGTTGTTAAACTTACATGCAAAATGTGTAATTTACTTAAGACAATCATATGTGGTGTGCAGGCTCCATCTAGCGTTCCTTTTTGGTATTGCTGCAGCTCTGTTTATCTGTTTATTTGAATGTGTAGTTGAGGAAGTTGTAAGCAAGCAGGGAATTCTGGGTATACAGGAAGTCAACCATCCACCATTCTTTTCAAAACATTGCAAGAAGCAAGTCATGTATTTCTCTATCTATCGCCGTCACCCCTTAGAGAACTTAAAAATTTCACCTGGCTGTTCTAATAAAACTGAGATCAAAGAAATATGGTATCTACAGTTTTTAGGATGAGAAGGTTTAGCTTTCTGCTCCTTGAGACAGAACATTCAAAACCTGCTGAAGGTGTAGCGCAACCATTTGGAACAGATGAGATGCTTAGAATGGGATAGTAGTTTTAGCTCCATATACTATTTTATGATACTGATTCTATTTTTTGTACTTTGTGTCAGGAACCATGAATCAGACAGAGACAGAAAATGCAGTAAAAATCACACCTTTTAATAAAATGGTAAAAATGGTACAAATAGTAAATGTAGTCAAAACATAGCTGGGGTTTGGTAGCCAAAGTGGGTAGTCAGAACAAGGCAGTAAATCAGGAAGCCAGAGATCAGCGTAGTCGGAAGGCAGCAGACAGGATCAGGAACCAGAAGGGACGTCAGCCAGGCAAGTCTTCAATAGGTACACAGCAGTCTCCAGATATGTTTGACCAAAGCGAAGGCACAGAAGGAATGAACCAGGCAGTTTAAATAGCCAGAAGGGGCTGACTGTAGGCTGGACTGACGAGCAGGAAATGAACACCAGGTGACCAACTGTACATCGATGAGTGCTGTCAATTAACTGACTGCTGGGCAACCTGAGCACTAAGAAGGGAGGGCTGAGAGCCCAGCCCTGACAGTACCCCCTCCTCAATGACCCCTCCCCCTCAGAGGACCACCAGGTTTGAGGGGAATGTCTATGGAAAGTATGGAGGAGGACAGGGGCATGTACATCCGAGGATGAGACCCAAGAGCGTTCCTCCAGACCTTACCCTTTCCAATGAACCAGGTACTGTATGCTCCCATGGAACCTACGGGAGTCAATGATCGATTGTATCTCATACTCTTCGTGGTTCTCCACCCGAACTGGGTGAGGACATGGTACTGAGGTGGTGAAGCGGTTGCACACCAAAGGTTTTAATAAGGAGACAAGGAATACATTTGAAATACGCTTGTTAGAAGGAAGGTTTGATGCGTAAGCCACTGGGTTGACCCTATAGAGAATACGGAAAGGCCCAATAAACCGTGGTGCCAGTTTCAATGAGGGAACACGGAGTCGGAGGTTATGAGATGACAGCCAGATCCTCTCCTCAACCTGGTAGGAAGGCACAGGTAGGCGTCTGCGGTCAGCATGGAGTCTGTACCTATCACTGGCGTGTCGCAGGGCTTTTTGGACCTGCACCCAAGTGGAATTAAGATCAGGCCTGACCAGTTGTTATGGTGGTCAGAAATATAGCAACGTAGAAACTGTTCCAAGGCTTGGTTGGCTCATTCTGCGGCCCCATTGGACTGCGGGTGATATGCAAGGGAGAAGGAAAACTGAACAGCCAACTGTGCACAAAAGGCTCGCCAAAACCTGGAGACAAACTGGCTACCCCTGGGTAGCCCATGTAAAAATCTCTTGAGCAAAAATGGATGCCAGTTTGGATGTGGGCAATTTCTTTAGTGGAATGCAATGTGACATTTTCGAGAACCGGTCAACCACCATAAGAATAATTCTGCTGCCCTGGGAGTTGGGTAACTCCCACCATAAGAATAATTCTGCTGCCCTGGGAGTTGGGTAACTCCACAATAAAATCCATAGACTGGTGGGTCCAAGGCCTCTTTCCATTGGGTATGGGTTGTAGGAGGCCCACTGGAAGGCGTTGTGGTGTCTTACTCTGAGCACACACAAAACAAGCGGCTACGAAGGCGGTCACATCAGTGTGGAGACTAGGCCACCTGAATTTTGGAGAAAGAGCCCAAATGAGTTGATTCTTTCCTGGGTGGCCATCTGCCTTGGGAGAATGTTTAGTCTGAAACAAAGCAGTGGTCACCAGGTTTCTCGGGAGGAGAATGGATCTGAGCAGCAAGAATTCTGTCACCCAACGGTGAAGTGAGACTAGTATGAACAGCGGCCAGAAAACGATCAGGAGGTATCACAGGAGCAGGAACTGACTCCATCTTGGAAGTGGAGGAAAACTGTTGCGACAATGCATCAGCCCTTACATTCTTAGTACTGGGTAAGAATGAGACTGCGTAATTGAAGCTTCACAGAAAAAGAGCCCATCGCGCCGTTCTGGGAGATAAGCGCTTTGCCTCAGACAAGAATGTGAGATTCTTAAGGTCAGTCAAAATGAGGACCGGCACAGTGGTACCCTTGGGGAGATGCCTCTATTATTTAAGAGCTAAAATGATAGATAACAATTCTCTGTCAACAATTTCATAATTGCATTCTACAGGAGATCATTTCTTAGAAAAGTAGCCACAAGGATGCATAGCGCTCTCAGAGGTAGGAAGTTGAGTCAGAAGGGCGCCTACTCCAGTCTCAGATGCATCAACCTCAAGAATGAAGGGTAATGTAGGATCAGGATGTGCTATCACAGAAGCTGAAACAAAGGCAGCCTTGAGAGACTCAAAGGCTTAAATGGAATCTGGAGACCAATTCTGTGGGCTACCGTCCTTTCTGGTCATATCAGTCGGGTTTAACCAGAGAAGAGACATTATGGACACATTTCTGATAATAATTGGCGAAGCCAAGAAAACGTTGTAGCGGACATAGACCTATGAGTCGAGGCCACTGTAGAACTGCAGATAGTTTCTCTGAGTCCATCGAAAAACCGGCAGTAGAAATGACATAACCCAGAATTTTAACCTGTTTATTATGGAACTTGCATTTTTCCAACTTACAATACAGGTTATTATTTCACAGCCTCTGTAGCACACGAGAGACATCTGTGTGGTGACTCTCTAGGGATTTGGAATATATGAGAATATCATTGGGATAAACCACCACACATTGATGCAACATATCTCAGAGGACATTGTTGATGAACTCAAAAACTGCAGAAGTGTTGCAAAGACCAAATGGCATTACGAGGTATTCGTAATGTTCTGTCCTGGTATTAAACACAGTCTTCCATTCGTCACCCTCCATGATCCTCACGAGATTGTATGCCCCTCTCAGATCGAGCTGCGTTAAAACCATTGCTCCCTTGAGGCAGTCAAATAACTCCGTAATGAACGGAATCGTTCTTAATCATGATGCGATTAAGACACCTATAATCGATACAAGGTCTCAGTTCACCACTCTTCTATTTCACAAAGAAGAAGCCAGCACCAGCAGGAGATGAGGATTTGCAGATGAATCCTTGAGAAAGTGCATCAGCAACATAGTCCACCGTGGCTTAAACCCGGCCATGAGGGGGCTTGGCACCAGGTTGAAGGTCAATTGAGCAATCATACGACTAGTGTGGAGGCAAACTACCAGCTTGACCTTTGTCAAAGACATCGCCAAATTCGTGGTACTCCTCTGGCAAGGATGAGAGTGAAGAGGTGCACAAGACCACTTTCTGAAAACAATTTTTACTGCATTGTGGCGACCAGGAAAGAACCTCAGCATGTTACCAATCGAACAAGGGGTTTATGCCTCTGTAGCCAAAGGTTAACCAATGACCGCTGGGTAATGAGGTGAGGAAATGACTTGGAATTGGATTATCTCATGGTGAAGAGCCCCTACGGGCAGGATGTAGGAGTCTCCCATCATTAGCCTCAATGGCAAGTGGAGTGGCACGAAGCTGCAGCGGAATCGAGTGCTTAGACACAAAGGCGCTATCAATGAACAGGCCTGCAGCTCCAGAGTCAATTAGAGCCTGTGTCTTGATGGATGACTCAGACCAAGAAAGGGTGACGGAAACTAGAGGCTTTTCATTCAGGATAACTGGGGACATAACAATGCCACCTAAGGTCTGTCCCCCAAAAGGACCTCAGATGCAAGCGTTTCCCGGACAGGTAGGGCAAGACTTCAAAAAGTGACCTGCCTGGCCACAATAAAGGTCCAATCTCTCCCTCCTCCTAAATGCCCTCTCCTCCACAGTGAGACGTGTGAAGCCCAATTGCATGGGTTCAACTCACTGGCGGACTCTGTGCCAGGAAGCATGGGAGGTAAGGGAAGGCAAGGGTGGGACTGCAAAGCTCAGAGCCAAACACACAGGAGGCTTCTGCATGCAGTCCTTAAAGGAAGGTCTCTCTCAGAGCCTGGAGTCATTGAGAATGGCAAATGTGAGCAGCTTCTTCAGATCTGTAGGTATGTCTCGGGCTACTATCTCATCTTTGATGTTATCCGAGAGATCATGAGTAAAAGCAGCCACGAGGGCCTCATTGTTCCAAGCGACCTCTGCTGCCAGAGTACGGAATTCAATGGCATAATCGGTAATAGTTGTCATACTCTGTTTGATGGACATGAGTCTCTTGCAGCAGAAGTGGAGTGTGTGCGGGAACATTAAATACCCTTTTAAAGGAATTCACAAACTCAGGGTAACTCAAGACAATGGGTTTTTGCATCTTCCATAGAGGGTTTGCCCAGGCCAAGGCTCTATCAGAAAGCAAAGAAATAATAAAGCCTACTTTGCTTCTGTCCATGGGGAACGCCTGCGCCAGCACCTCACAGTATATCCCAACCTGGTTGAGAAACCCTCTGCATTGAACTGCATCACCCCCAAATTGCTGGGGAAGCTGAGCGGAACCAGACAACTCTTACAGATGTAATATATTCGAGGCGGGTGCCTGCACAGAAAATGGAGCAGCAGCAGGGATGGCCTGCAACACAGGTTGTACGAGAACAGCCACGATGTGAGGAGAATCCAGGTTAGCAGTGCGAATCAGGAGCATCTGTAACACTATGGTAAACTGATCCATGCGGTGGTCCTGTTCATTCAAACTGGAAAAAATATTCCCGCTAGGTGGATTGCCTGCATCTTCTGGATTCATGGCCTTCGCCTACTGTCAGGAACTAGGAATCAGACCGGGACAGAAAATGCAGTAAAAATCACACCTTTTAATAAAATGGTAAAAATGGTACAAATAGTAAACGTAGTCAAAACATAGCCGGTGTTCGGTAGCCAAAGCAGGTATTCAGAACCAGGCAGTAAATCAGGAAGTCAGACATCAGCGTAGTCAGAGGCAGCAGACAGGATCAGGAACCAGAAGGGATGTAAGCCAGTCAAGTCTTCAACAAGAACACAGCAGAGAGTCTCCAGATATGTTTGACTAAAGCAAAGGCATGGAAGGAATGAACATGGCAGTTTAAATAGCCAGAAGGGGCTGGCTGTAGGCTTGACTTACGGGCAGAAAATGATCACCAGGTGAGCCACTGTGGAACGATGAGTACTGGCAATTAACCGACAGCTGAGCAACCTGAGCACTGAGAAGGGAAGGCTGAGAGCCCAGCCCTGACACTTTGAAAAGAGACTGCTTAACCACTTAACAACTGCGCCATAGCCCAATGACGGCTACATTGTGGCTCGATAACTCTAGGAGGGCATATCACGGATCACGGTAAATGGCCGCTGACGGAGCGATCACTTGTAAACAAATCATATCCGGTTTCTCTCTCCCCTCTATGTACCGATCAGTACAGTGTGAGCAGAGAGGGGAGAGATCGGGTGCAGCAGCGCTGTGGGCTGGATCTGCAGCTGCAGCCTCATCCAGCCATCCATCCATCCATACATGCTCAGCCATCCCTCTGTCATACTCATCCAGCCAGCCATCCATGCTCAGCCATTCCTTTGTCATACTCATCCAGCCATCCATCCATGCTCAGCCATCCCTCTGTCATACTCATCCAGCCATCCATCCATGCTCAGCCATCCCTCTGTCATACTCATCCAGCCATCCATACTCAGCAATACTCATCCATCCATCCATGCTCAGCCATTCATACTCAGCAATACTCATCCATCCATGCTCAGCCATCCATACTCAGCAATACTCATTCATCCATCCATCCATCCATCCATGCTCAGCCACTCATACTCAGCAATACTCATCCATCCACACTGACCCATACTCAGCCATACCCAGGCATACTCAGTCATACCCAGCCATACCCAGCCATACCCAGCCATACTCAGCCACACTCAGCCGTACCCAGCTGTACCCAGTCGTAATCAGCCGTACCCAGTCGTACCCAGCCATACTCAGCCGTATTTACCCGTACCCAGCCATACTCAGCCGTGTCCAGCCATAGTCAGCCATACCCAGCCATACTCAGCCGTACCCATCTGTACTCAGCCATCCCATCCGTACGCAGCCATACTCAACCATACTCATTGTCGTAGAAAGATGGCTGTAAGCTATGCACACAGCCATATCTCCTGTACTAATAAGCACTCATTTCCGTCTTAATGATATAACGTACCTTTTGATCGTATGTCTCCCCTCTGGTTCCCCATTCCCCAGTAAACAGACATCAGCACCTTCTTACATTCTAAGCTCAGCATGACTGCCTTTTCTCAGCCAGCCAGCCCTTTTATTTACACATCAACAGGAAGTCCCAAAACTTGAGGGTTGTGCCTCCAACAGCTAAACGCCTCCTACAAAGTTTGTGACCTCACAGGAAATGGACAACACAGGATGTAAGCACAGGACATTGCCAAATAAGGACATGATACAATATACAATACTACAGTTCCTTGTGGATGGGTGATTATGTGCAAGTGTACACTCATGGCACCCCAAATATGTTGATCAGGCATATAGGGGTGACAAGAGCGCACATCCACAAAACCAATAATGTGTTTGCAGGGTGAACAAATCCCCCCCAGATGATCGTTCTGTGCATTGCACAGGAGCCCTTCACTGGAAGACATGTCCTCACACACACGCAAACACCTCTCTCCAAACAACAGGAAGTTTTCCACTACCTAACAGGTCTCAACCAGCGTCAATCTGCCCCAGTCAGCTCTTTAGAGCAGGCTGTAAGAGAACGAACACTGAGAGACTTAAGACAATACATTAAAATACATCTTCATAAAATTTTCCACAATATCATTCATGCTCAGTCATCCCATCCATACTCACCCAACCACAATTATGTCTCAACCATTCTCAGCCATCCCAATCCATGGCTCATCCATCCCCATTCATGCTCATCCATGCCACATCAGTTTTCAATCATGCAGTGTATATCAGTATCAGTGTAATAGGTAGTCAAATTAGATTTGAAATGTATGCCCCTAGAACACTTGACGGTGCTCCCTGCATGTTGGGCCTCTGTATGTGGCCTGGCTGTGGAAAAGTATCATACATGTGGTATCGCCGTACTCAGGAGGAGTAGGAGAATCTATTTCGGGGTGTAATTTTTGGTATATACATGCTAAGTGTTAGAAATATTATATAAATTGACAATAAAAATTACATGTTCAAAAGACACATTATGCCTCATAGATTATACATTGGGGTGTTTTCTTTCCAAAATGGGCTCATTTTGGGGGCGTTTCCATTGTCCTGGTGTTCCAGGGCCTTCAAAAGTGTAAGCGATAGTCAAGAAATTATGTGTAATTTATGCTCCTAGAATGCCTGATGGTGATCCCTCAATGTTGGGCCTCTGTATGTGGCCACGCTGTGTAAAAGTCACACATGTGGTATCGCCATATTCAGGAGGAGTAGCAGAATGTGTTTTGGGGTGTAATTTGTGGTATGCATATGCTGTGTGTGAGAAATAACCTGCTAATATGACAATTTTGTAAAAAAAAAGAAAACAAAATCTTGATTTTGCAAAGAATTGTGGAAAAAATTACAACTTCAAAAAACTCACCATGCCCCTTACTAAATACCTTGGAATGTATACTTTGCAAAAAGGGGTCATTTGGGGGGTATTTGTACTTTCCTGGCTTGTTAGGGTCTCAAGAAATGAGATAGGCCATCAGTACTTCAGGTGTGATCAATCTTCAGAGATTGGCACCTGTTGGAATGAGCAAGAACTGTTTGTGCCTGTTCTCCATCGTATAGGCTTAATTAACCACTTGCCTACAGGGCACGTTCACCCCCTTTCTGCCCAGACCAATTTTCAGCTTTCAGCACTCTCACACTTTGAATGATAATTACTCAGTCATGCAACACTGTACCCAAATGAAATTTGTGTCCTTTTTTCATACAAATAGAGCTTTCTTTTGGTGGTATTTAATTACTAGTGGGTTTTTTATTTTCTGTGCTATAAATAAAAAAAGACTGAAAATTTGGTGAAAAAAAAGGAAAATTTATTGTCAAATACTTACCGTAATTTTCCCTTCCTGATGGACTCCATGGCAGCCTACGTGTGGGGTTAACCCCGCCTCCTCTCCAATGCTATAGGACCCCATTCCCATAAATGAGTACTCATCACTAGCTACTGCGTTCCGTAACTAGCCTACTCGTTGACCAATGGGTGGGAACTCCGTCTGCCATGGAGTCCATCAGGAAAGGAAAATTACGGTAAGTATTTGACAATAAATTTTCCTTTTTCCTGACAGACTCCATGGCAGCCTACGTGTGGGAAATAACTGGCCAACCACACGGGTGGGTATGCTGAACAAACATAAATTTTAATTTGTCCTATCGGTTGATAGGATTTGTAACCCAAAGTTTACAGAGGATAGTGAGGCAGGCTCTATACAATAATGCAACATGAAGGTATTAATAGAAGCCCATGAAGCTGCCCTGCAGATGGTATCTGGAGCCACGTGTCGAGCTGCTGCCCATGAGGCTGCCATTCCCCTGGTGGAATGGGCTGTCACCGCCTTTGGAGGAGCCAAGCCCTTAGCCCTGTATGCTTGTTGTATGGTCTGTACGATCCAGGACGCGATAGTCCTGGTTGAGGCTTTCTTCCCTATTTTGCTGCCTGAATGAAGCACGAAGAGGTGACTAGAACGTCTAAAGGGAGAAGTAACTTTGAGATATTCTTTAATAGCTTCGCCTATATCTAGAGGGTGATTTTCAGTGGACCCTGGGGTCCTAAATGTAGGTAAAACGATCTCTTGATTGACGTGGAATACCGAAGACACTTTCGGGTTGGAACCCAGCATAGGGATGAGGACTACCCGGTCCGGGAAAAACGTTAGGAAGGGTTCTTCATGACCAAGTGATGCAATCTCAGAGACCCTTTTGGCTGAGGTAATGGCTACTAAGAAGGCCACCTTTGCTGAAAAGACCTTGATAGAGAGCGGGGAGGGCCCCGTAGTACTGAGTCCAGAGATCGAGTCGAGGACTAATGGAAGGTCCCATTTGGGGAACCTAGGCTTTCTTTGGGGCTTGAGCCTCGATGCACCTTGAAAAAATTGTCTAACCAAAGGATGAACTGCCCACGACGTGCCGGAGAAGGCCGAAAGTGCCGAAACTTGGACCTTCAGAGAGCTGACAGATAGATGTAAATCTAGGCCCGTTTGGAGGAAACTGAGAACGTCCTGGACTTTTGGATGTCTAAAAGACCTGCCCTGGGGAGAGCAGAACTCCACGAATTTGGACCAAATTCTTCCATAGACTTTATTTGTACTAGATCTTCTCGAGCTCATGAGAGTGGATATTACTTCTGAGGCACAACCTAGGGATTCCAGCCTCTCCCTCTCAAGAACCAGACCATCAGTCTCAGCACTGCAGGACAAGGGTGCAGGACTGACCCTTGAGAAAGAAGGTCCGGTCTGAGAGGGAGAGGCACTGGGTCCCGACAACTGAGCTGGACCAGGAGAGGGAACCAAGGCCTGTTCGGCCAGTAGGGAGCTATTGTCACCACCTCCAATGGCTCTGCTCGGAGCCTCTGCAGGAATCTCAGCATGACTGGCAGTGGCGGAAAGGCGTATGCACGCTTGAACCTCCATTGATCCGTCAGGGCATCTGTCCTGATGGCTTGACTGCAGAGACCCCTGGTGTAGAATTTCTTCAGCTTGCAATTGCAGGGGGAAGCAAACAGATCCACCTCTGGATCGGTCTTGAGCGACAAGATCCTTCTGAACGTCTCTATGTGAAGAGACCATTCGTTGTTGTCCAACTCGGTCCGTGATAGGAAGTCCGCTTGAGTGTTTTGGACCCCTGGGACAAAGACTGCCGAAATGTTGGAAAGGTTTTTCTGCGCCCATGATAGGATGGGCTCGACTTCCCGCAGGAGAGTGGGACTCCGAGTGCCCCCTTGCCTCTTCACATACGACACCGCTGTGGTGTTGTCCATCCTTAACAGTACTGACTCCCCTATGAGGAAATGAGAGAAGGACTGAAGGGCACACCAGGCCGCTCGAAGTTCCAGGATGTTCGAACCTGGGTTGGGAGGACATGCACCCCACTTGCCCTGAGCCAGATTCGACCCGCAGAGGGCTCCCCAACCGGTACCGCTGGCATCGGTCGTGACCGTCACCCAAGAGATGGGAGCGATAGAATGGCAGGTCAGAAGGTTCTTGCGCTGAAGCCACCAGAAGAGGCTGTTCCTCATTGTAGAAGTTATGCGGATGACCTAATTCTTGTCTCCAGACTTCCATTGTCGAAGGAGACCTGCCTGGAAGGGTCGCAGTCTCCATAAGGCCCATTTTACCATGGGAGTCGTGGAAACCATCGTGCCGACGACTTTCAGGCACTGAGAGGCTTTCATTTGCCGGACATGTAGGGCCCGAGAGACTCTGTCTCAAACCGTAGGAATTTTCTGTAACGGAAGGGAGATAGTGTTTGCTACTGTATCGAACTGAGCTCCCAGATATATTAGATGCTGAGTTGGGGTCAGTTGACTCTTTTCTAAGTTTAGGAGCCACCCGAAGTTGGACAGCGTGGAAATCACTTGTTCCCGATGGACCAGCAACTGCTCCCTGTTCTGAGATAGCACCAGCAGGTCGTCGAGGTAGTGGTAAAGACGTACCCCTCTTGATCTTATGAGTGCCACCGTAGCCAGAAGGACCTTCGAAAAAACTCGGGGGGATGTCGTCAGGCCGAAGGGGAGACAGATAAATTGTAGATGATCCGACCCTATTTGGAAACGGAGGTATTTGTGTAAATCTTTCTCCACTGGGACGTGGAAGTACGCATCCTTCAGGTCGATCGATAACATCCAGTCGCCTGGCTGTATAGCTTTCTGAATGGTCATCAAGGTTTCCATTTTGAACCTTCCGTTCTCTATGAATTTGTTGAGATATGTGAGGTCTATGACTGGGCGCCAAGAGCCCCCCTTTTTCTGCACTAGGAAGAGAGGGGAGTATATCCCTGGAACCATTCATCCTGTGGGACATGTACCACTGCTCCTTGAGTTTTCAGGAGGTCCACATAGGACAGCAAAATTTGTTTCTGATCCTCTGCCCGAGGGAGAAGAGTGGAGACGAACCTTGGGTGAGGAGTACTGGAAAAGGCCCATCTGCGGCCTGACAAGACCGTCCTTATGACCCAGAAGTCTGAGATTGAGGCCACCCAGACGTGCCGGAAGAGGAGCAGACGAGCCCCCACCCGGCCCGCCTGGGCGGGCGTAATCTCAAAAAGATTTAGCCTGATCACGAGCACTGGACGTTTGATTTTTAACAGGTTTGCGAAAGGATGTCTGCCCTCTGCTCCAATTCTTCCTAAAGTCCCGGCCAGGCTTGTAGGAGCGTGCTTCCCTGGAGCACTCCGGGCTTCGTCTTCTGAACTGGGGCTTCTTTCGACCCAGCATGCACCTGTCCTGGGGGAGAAAACCCGATTTACCACCTGTGGCTCGCGTAATGGCATCGTCAAGCTTATTGCCAAACAGTGAGGACCCCTCAAACGGAATTTTACACCATGCTTGCTTAGAACCTGGGTCAGCAAGCCAGGGACGCAACCAGAGGGCTCTCTTGGCCGTAACTGAGGACAGCATAATACGAGCCAGAAGGCGGATCAAGTCAATGGACGCCTCCCCCAGGAAGACCGCTGCAAGCTTCAGCTCTGCGGCTGCTGAACTTCCGGCCAGCTCTTCTGATACGCCCTTAAGGAAGGACTCCACGTTCTCCGTCCAGGCCTCCATGGCCTTGGACATGGCCGCTAGTGCCAGGGCTGGTTTACAGGCCATACCAGCGAGCCCATAGATTCTTTTTAGATCTAGATCTATCTTCCTCTCGAGCCCATCTTTGAAAGATACTGCGTCTTCTAGAGGAAGAGTCACATGTTTGGCCAGATGCATAAGAGCTGCGTCCACAAGGGGAGTATTCTCCAAACTCTTTACTTCTTCCGACTTGAAGGGGTACAATCTGGAGGTTTTATTAGACATGGAAGACTTTTTCTCTGTTTTACTCCATTCTTCCTCAATGATTTCCTTTAGCTCCGGAAGGAGCGGAAAGTTTGCGCGTTCTTTCCCCAGGTGCTTGAAGAATTTTTTCTGCTTGGCTGGGGGGGAGTGGAAGGGTCTTCCCACTTCAAGGCTTCCTTGATCGCTTTGATTAAAGGGTAAACCATCGCGAAATCGAACCCTCCAATGACCTCCTCATTAATAGACTCGTCCTCTGAGGAGTCAGGAGAGGCAACATAGGGCTGAGAAGTACTCGGATCATCACGGGCCTCTTCAGCCGGCGGGCCAGACACGGTGGTAGACTGACACAATGTGCGAGGTGCCTCCCTCTCCATTAGGGATTGCTGCACCACTCGTTTCACAAGAGACTCTAAACGCTGGTTTTCTGTCTCTTTTTCCCTAACTGCACGGGCAAAACAACGGTCACATAAGGACTTGCCCTCCGGGACTCGTGTCCTACATCCCCAGCAGGCTCTGTGGTTTGAGCGGCTGTCATGGCGGTGGGAGCGGTGTCTTGAGGAGGAACGAGAGCGTCTCCCCTGGTGAGATCCGGACTGGGAGTCTCGTCTGGATGAAGATGATTTATATTGTGGCTTGGCAAGGTCATTGGCATTCTGGACCACATTTAGTGGGTCCGACCTAGAAGGGCTGGAGAAAAAAGAATAGGGGAAGGGGAGAGAAGAAAAGCAGAACATGGTATCAGCACGACAACATTTGTGCATAAATCTCATCCCCTCCCCTTACGAGCACATACCTTGTGCGTGAGGGCTGGCCACTTAAAGGCGGTGAATTGTCCATAACCTAGGACGCGAATGTCACTTTAAATAGTCTGCAGGGATAATGGTCTAAGAAAACCTAGGCACCCAACATGAGAAGGTTTTTAGGAAAAAACTCTGCTTTTAAAAATGCACAAAAAGCATGTATCAACACATATTCAAGGCAAAAAGAAACAACTTCCTGCCGCATATATATATATATATATATATATATATATATATATATATATATATATATATATATATATATATATATATATAATGATATTTATGAAAGAATACTTTCCATTATTTTCTACAAAAATTTATTTATTTATTTATATATATATATATATATATTTTTTTTAAGAATATTATTTCCACAAAAAAAAAAAATCAATCATTAGTCTATTCATATATAAATATATACTCTTTTTTTTTTTTTTTTTTTATAAGACAAGCAGAGGTTTCAGCCACTCACCTGGAGACCAGCAGGGATCCGCTCCTCCTTTCCCTACCAAGGGAGATCCCAACACAGCAGCACAGGAGGGCGGAATTTAAATTCCCCGCTCGTGACGTCATTATCTCCTACTGCGCACGCGCAATGGGAGACCACCGTACGGCGCCTGCGCGGACGACGAACGAACCGCCGTACTGCGCATGCGCATGCGCAAGCCAAGCCTCGCTCTCAAGGTGGCTACAGCGCAGGTGCCAGCGGTGGAGATTGCCGCAACCCGGAAGTGCCGTGGCGGGCTGGAACGCACGCGAACCAGCCGCCATGAGGGGGACAGGACACACTGGACCACCAGGGAAACACAGACTACACATAAAAACACTGCCATGGAGTATGAAATACAGCCACAGACCTTGCCAGCCATTGATGAAAACTGTCCACCGGGCATACAGAGGCGACCACCCATCCACCAAGGGGAAACATTCAAGCCTCTTTAAGCTACTCGCCCGCCCATGGCTGGGCTCTTTGAGCTGCACCACATAAGTATGCCAATCCTGGATCCATTCAATCCTGATGCAAACAGCATGTGTAGGTCCATAGAGGAGGACAAAAAAGGAACGCAGTAGCTAGTGGTGAGTACTCATTTATGTGAATGGGGTCCTATAGCATTGGAGAGGAGGCGGGGTTAACCCCACACGTAGGCTGCCATGGAGTCTGTCAGGAAATGCCTTTTTCTTTGTTTCTGTCATAAAATTTTGCAAATTAGTAATATTTCTTCATAAATTTTGGCCAAAATTTATACGGCTACATATCTTTGGTAAAAATAACCCTAATTAGTGTATATTATTTGGTCTTTGTGAAAGTTATAGAATCTACAAGCTATGGTGCCAATCATTGAAAATTGATCACACCTGTTCAGACCTGATGTACTAAAGACCTATCTCATTTCTTGAGACACTAACAAGCCAGGAAAGTACAAATACCCACAAAATGACCCATTTTGGAAAGCAGACATCCCAACGTATAATCCATGAGGCATAATGAGTCTTTTAAACTGTTCATTTTTTTCCAGAAGTTTTTGGAAAATGTGGAAAAAAAATGAAAACACATTTTTTTCCCACAAAGTTGTCCATTTTTAAGATATTTCCAACACATAACATGTACATAGCAAAAATGACACCCCAAAATACATTCTGCTACTCCTCCTGAGTATGGCGATACCACATGTGTGAGACTTTTACACAGCCTGGCCACATACAGAGGCCCACCAGTGAAGAAGCACCATCAGGCATTCTACAAGCATAAATTACACATCTCATTTCTCAACCACCTATTACAATTTTGAAGGCCCTGGAGCACCAGAACAATGGAAACACCCACAAAATGACCCAATTTTGGAAAGCAGACACCCCAATGTATATTCTATGAGGCATAATGAGCCTTTTCAGCGGTTCATTTTTTTCCAGAAGTTTTTGGAAAATGTGGAAATAAAATGAAAACGCATTTTTTTCCCACAAAGTTGTCCATTTTTAAGATATTTCCAACACATAGCATGTACATAGCAAAAATGACACCCCAAAATACATTCTGCTACTCCTCCTGAGTATGGTGATACACATGTGTGAGACTTTTACACAGCCTGACCACATACAGAGGCCCACCATTGAAGTAGCACCTTCAGACTTTCTACAAGCATAAATTACACATCTAATTTCCTGACAACCTATTATTTTTGAAGACCTTATATTTCTAACACATAGCATTTACATACCAAAAATGACACTCCAAAATAAATTATATTGAGGAAAGGGTAAAAAAAAGTATTACCTCTGGTTTTAGTAGTGTCCCCAGAGGAGAGAATTGGTCCAGGCAGCAGGCAGCAGGCAGCAGGCAGGAATGTGCTTAGCAACAATAGTAATTATCCAGGCAGCAATATTGTCTATAGTCAGCACAAGGATATCATCAGCACAGCCAAAGCATTTGTCCATAGAAATTGTCCAGGCAGAGACAGCCAGCACAGCCATAATATTGGTCCTGGTACACCGTTACCTGCCTGCACTCATTATTGTACCTCTCTCCAGCCCTTCATAAACATACTGCCTCTTGCTACAGCTAATTATTTCCATAGTCCAGGTAGCAGGCAGAGGTGTGGTCAGTTTATGCTGCAGGCAAAGGCATGGCGGTAGTAAGTCAGCAGCAGGCTGAGGAACGCAATCAGGTAAGACCTGTGTACGGGGGCACAGGGTAGAGGCTTCGACCCACCCAAATCTCTATGAAGCCTCCAGACTCCAGACCCTAATCCGGAAATTACGAAACTCGGAGACAACAAAAAAAAATAGTTTTCTCCATCCGGAAAAACATTTCTGGAGCTCCACACATGTGAGACCCCTGTGTACTACAGTTGCAGGGCAACGGATCAGTCCAAGCGGTAGGCAAAAGCATTGTCCATAAAACAGGCCAGAGTCAGTTCACGTGCAAGCAGTCCAAGCAGTAGGCAGAAGCATAGTTGATAAAACAGACCAGGGTCAGTTCACATGGAAGCAGTCCAAATGGTTGGCAGAGCCATAGTCAAAAAACGGGCCAGGGTCAGTTCATGTGGAAGGCAGTGACATGGCTATTTGAGGAAGCATAGGAAATGGTGAGCACAGATGATGAAAATGGGGAAATGGTTAAGAATATGGGTTAATATTTTAGGGATGTGTGATATAGTCTGAAGCAGTTACCAATGCAATAGCCGGGTTTGGAGGGACACTGGGGACAATGGTAGCTGGTATCTCTTCTAAATCCTTTTTTGCTGAATACTTGACATCTTTTTTGGCGTCTTTGGCCTACTTCAGATGGTGGAATGTTGTCCGGGAAGTGGCGTTCATGAAGTCGGCTAACAGCATCAGAGCAAAGGTTTTCTGGGGGGATATTTGATGGTAGATGATGGACGTGACAACTTCTTCTATGAATTTTAGGAAGTGGGCAGGGCTGTGGACTTGGTGTGAATTATGTAGCCATTATAAATGGCCAAATGAATTAAATAGAGTGCTACTTTCTTGTACCAGAAACGGGACCTCCTTATTGATAAATAGGGCTGAAACATTTGGTCGCTGAAATACACCTCCCCATGTACAGATTGTAATCTTGTACACATGTTGGCTTTACAATGGTACCTTGTCTTCTCTGAACTTCAACTGTAGTGTCATCATGGAGGGTGGACATCATGTACACACTCCTGGTATCCTTCCACCTCAAGGCCAGCACTTCATTGTATCTCAAAGTTGCTCTTTCTCCCCTTTGCAATTTCTTATTCACTATGGCTTGTGGGAAGCCCTTCCTATTCTTTCTGGAGGTTCCACAGGTCAGGGTTTCTGCAGGGTATAGGTGTTTGAAAAGGGTCAGGCTGGTGTAGAAGTTATCCAGGTATATGTGGTAACCTTTCTTCAGCAGTGGGTATGCCAGGTGCCATACAATTTTACCAGTTGTGCCCACTCAGGTGGCTGGAGCTGGGAATCTCTTCCTTCGTATATGCGGAACGCATACAGATATCCCGTGACTCTCGCGCAAAGCTTATAAAATTTCACTCCATATTTGGCCCTTTTTCTAGGAATATATCGTTTTATTCCTAGCCGGCCTGAAAAGGGTACCAGGGACTCATCTACACATATATGCTTATCGGGGACATAGAGTTCTGCAAGTCGTTGGGAAAAGAAATTAATGAGTGGGCAAATTTTATATAATTTATCGTAATTTGGATGATTGCAGGGAGGGCACTGGGTGTTGTCACTGAAATGAAGAAAGCACATTATCATCTCGTATCAGGACCTGGACATTACGGAAGAATAAATGGGCATGTGGTGGATGGGGTTGGTGGACCAATAGGCATGTCCTTTATTTTTTTTAAGCCCCATGTTTATGGTGAGGCCCATAAACACTTTGAACTTCTCCAGAGTCAAATCCTTCCACTCAAATGGATGGGCGTATGATGATTGGGGGTTGTTGGCAATATGCTGCTGGGCATATAAATTGGTCTGGTCCACGATAAGTTGCAGCAAAGTGTTGGGCAAAAATAAATAAAAACAATCAATTTCAGAAAAATTTTGGGTATTGGCCTGCACACTTGGCTGTGCAGTGAAAGGGGCAATTCTTGCTGATCCTGAGTTGGAAGGCAGCCATGTTGGATTGGCAAGACCACCTTTAAGATGTGTAGCGGCCCTGGCTCTTGGAGGATGTGGCACTCCAGTGCTGTTAGTTGGGGGATTTGAAGTTCCTGTGCTGGCATTTGGGCTTGATGCTGAGGCAGTGCTGGTACTGGGCCTGGGCATTTCTTGTGGCCTTTTGCTGATGGCCGTGCTGGTAGTGGGCCTTTGGTTTTGGCATCTATCGCTGGCAGCAGCGCTGGTACTAGGCCTGGGAATTTGATCCTGGGGTATATTGCTGATGGCTGCCTGGTTTCCAGAGCGTCGTGCTCTTTTAGGAGGGATCCATTCTTCCTCTGATTCATTTGCCGATCCACTACTATTGATCGGTTCAAATGCTGAATTTGATTCACAATCGGAATTGGCATTTTAATCTGATGAGAACTCCCCGCTGCTCTCATCAGTCATGGAGAGGATCTGGAATGCCTCCTCACCTGTATAGAATCTTTTGGACATTTTTTCTGATGGGCTGTGCGACGGGTGACAAATGATGGTCACTGATGGGGGATGGGTGACAGGTGACGGTCACTGATGGGTGACAGGTGATGGGTGACGGTCACTGGTGGGTGACAGGTGATGGTTGATGGTCACTGGTGGGTGACAGGTGACGTGTGACAGTCACTGGTGGGTGACAGGTGACGTGTGACGGTCACTGGTGGGTGACAGGTGGTGACGGGTGACGGTCACTGGTGGGTGACAGGTGACGTGTGACGGTCACTGGTGGGTGACAGGTGACGTGTGACGGTCACTGGTGGGTGACAGGTGACGTGTGACGGTCACTGGTGGGTGACAGGTGATGTGTGATAGTCACTGATGGCAGTCTCTGATGGTGACTGGTGCACTTTATGGGACTGATGAGGGTGACGGATGGGTCACTGATGACGGTCACTGATAGCGGTCACTGGTGATGGTCACTGATGGGTGACAGGTGCACCGCTGATGGCAGTCTCTGACGATGACAAGTGCACTTTGTGGGCACTGATGGGTGACAGGTGCACTTTTATAAGGAATGATGTGGTGACTGTTGGGTGACAGCTGTATTGGGAGGGGCGGCGATGTGACAGGTTCTCTTTTTTGTGGTGTTGGCGCAGTACACTACAATACACACATAGATCAGTAATTCACTGCTCCCGGCTCTTCTCTCCTCACACTGGAAACTGTGTGAGAGGAGAGAAGAGACAGTAACGGCTAGTAACTGATCTATGTTTACATTTAGTGATCGGCTGTGAATGGATCACAGCCGATTACGTGGTAAACAGCCATTGGCTGTTTACCCTTGTCGGTGACGAGCAGTGTTCCTGGGAACATGCCGCCACCGACATGACCACGCTGCGCACTCCCAATCGCGTGTGTGCGCAGTCTAAAGCAGGGAATACCCATTTGTGATTGGCCGTGACGTATGTCCAGTGGCTGTTCACCCCTGTCAGTGATGCGCTGTGTCTCGGGGACACGCCGCCACCGACAGTGCAGGCCCTGTGTGCATGGGCCGCCATCATATGACATCAGTCCACAACAAGAGCCGCACTGCTCCGCCATCATATGACGGTGGGCGGGCGGCAACAGGTTAAGGACACTTAAGAAGTATTACAAGATGGCGATTATATCCTGAACACACCCAAGCGTTGTTTTTCTTTCTTATAAATATATATGGTAATATTCTAAGATTGTAAGGTGACGCAGACAATCAAGTTAAGTCCAATGAGCTGCCAGCATACACCTAGAGACATATGACTCCTGTAACTTCCTCTTTTTACTACTATTAAAGGCTGAGCCCATAGTCACCGGGTGTGACTCCTCACTTGAATCTATGCATGTAAGGATCTCACCCTTATGCATCAATACTTATAATAAAGCTTCTTCCTTGCTACGGACCGGGAGTTTTGATTGATCTAAAGTGACCAGGAGATTTTCCTGACATTGTGGGGGCTCGTCTGGAATCTGAACATCAGGTGCCATTGTCCATGGACCTCCGGTTGGTTGGCGAGTAATCTGAAAATATTCACCCATGAAAGACTCCCCAGTCGGATTGAGCATAAACAGGGGCCAATCGAGACTGGATATTTGGTCCGAGGTCCAGATCCATAACCCGCAGATCTTGTCCTCCTGCTCTGAGTAAGCTAAGAACCTTCTCTTTGGTTTATGATTCTAGGGGAAATCGTGTTATCTTGTGGTCTTTGTATTGTGGTGATTTTCCTTTGTATGATATTGATAGTGATAGTTAAGCTTGTTTTTCTTTGTGTTCTTTTTAGTTTAATAACATTAATTGAGAGAGAGTATGGATACCGCTGACCCCAGTAGGATTCTGTAGAGGGAATCTCTGGAGTGCTGAAGATAGGGCTATCTGGACCGGGGACAAGGTAACTAGAACTGAGTCCTCTGCCTAGGTAGAAAAAGACAGTTTTGTCACAAGAGAAGAGATATTATGAGTCAGCGCTATATTGGAATTATATGGACATCTAAGTGCACTTTCTCTTTTGTGTGTGCCTGTGTGTGTATGTGAGTGATTTCTGATCAGTTGACTAATAATACTGTTTCTGCTTTAGCCAACTGTACTTTCTGTGGTGAAAAAAGTGGAGGTATACATTGGTTCTTTATATTTCCTATTGTTTGGGTAATTTTGATTTTTTGTTTGTTACTGTACAGATTCCGGCAAGGTCTGAAAATAGTATTGCCAGTTTTATATTTTAAGCTTAGGTCTGAAATTAAAGAAACAGAGACATGGGTAACAGTATCTGTTGCATCCCAGCAACTCCCTTAGAGGGAGACAAAAAGTTTATGCATAAAAAGGGCCCAGCAACTATTAAATACTGTACTAAGTGGGAAAAGAAGTTTGTATTTAATAACAAGCTTAATGTTAAAGAGTGTGAGGAACTAATTGAAAAAATTAGCAAGTTGGGACCTAAAGAAAAAAAAAAAGGTATGGCTTGGGTGCCGCTCAGAACTGATTAGAACAGGCTAATTCATGCTCAGGGAGTGTCTAAGAGGAAGTTGCAAGAGTGCCTCCCCCTCTTAGACAAGGAAGATGAGAACACCATATTTGTCCAAAGGCCCCCCTCAAGTCCCTCTGCAGCCGCCCCCATATGTAGCCCCAAAAGTGGTCCCTCCTACTTCAAATACATCCACCCCCCTTAGACGGGACACTCCCCCTGAACAAAACAAAGCTCCCCTTCCACTTGTCTCACCAGTCCAAGTTGAAACCCCAAGGAGAGTGGGTGGATGGGGATCTCTCACTGACCTGTCGGTCCAAAGTCTAGAGCCGAGCGCTCATGGTCTTACTAGGAGCCCATCCTTAGATCTGACTAAGATGAGTAGATCTTTACAGGATACCCTAGCTGAAGGACTCAAAATGCTAGAGGAAAGATTTCTGGACAGAGAAGATACAGATAGACATCCACCCTGCAGATATGGAGATGGTAGATTTATGGCACCAATGATAGAAATCCCCAACCCTAGGGCTGGACAGCCTATACCAGGTGGAGTTGGTGACTATTCCGCCACTATGACGGTTTATCGGCCGTGGCCTGAAAGTGATATACAAAAGGCCATGGAACATATAAAACACCAAAACTTAGGCCAGGAGAATTTGCGGAAAATATCAGAAATTTGAGAGACAGTGTTGCAAGAACGCTGCCACCCTGTGTACAAGTTGTAGTGGCAGCAGCAGAGGCAATCAAAGCCTCTGCTTCCATAGTATTATACCACCCTCTCACTCTCAAGGTACCACATGCAGTATCTGTGATCCTATTACAGCAAAAAATCTCCCATCTCAGCCCAGCCAGACATTTGTCCTGTATGACTGTACTATTGACACAACCACACTTAACAACTGAGAGGTGCACCACCCTCAATCCCTCCACATTACTGCTAATCCCAATTGATGGTGAACTGCATTATTGCACTGCAGCAATAACAGAGAAGGTGCTACCTAGAAAAGACCTGAGTGACGTACCATTAGCCAACCCTGATATCATGCTTTATGTGGATGGCTCTAGCAAAAAGAACCCTGATGGCACTTGTGCAACAGGGTATGCTGTAGTCTCAGACTCAACCATACTTGAGGCCAAACCTTTACCGAGACACTATTCAGCACAGGCTACAGAGCTTGTTGCCGTAACAAGAGCATGCATACTCTACAAAGGTAAGGCAGTGACGATCTACACAGACAGTCATGCTTTATCCACAGTACATGTATTTGCACAGCAATGGAAGAACAGGGGAATGGTGACCTCTAGTGGAAAACCTATCACACATATGTGCCAAGCACATACAAATAAAACAGACACAGTCTCAAAAGGGAATAGGAGAGCAGATGAGGCAGCCAAACAAGCAGCCATCGCACAACTTACAATAATAGAGAGTACAGAAACGAATCAAGTTATACTAGATTACACTGTACTGAAGGAAATGCAACAAGTCGCCCCACTAACAGAAATCACAACATAGAAAAACAAACATTGTACACTCATTAATGGAATTTACATGTCACCTGACAATAAACCAGTGCTACCTAAGTCACTATACAGGTATGCTGCAGTATTGACACATGGAGTAACCCATGTGTCAAGCGGAGGGATGGTTGCTATGTTAAATAAAGTTTGTACAACATATGGATTCACAAACTACTCAAAAAAAAATGTTGTTTACAATGTATGATATGTGCCAAGAACAACCCACAAGGAAGGATAAGACCCCAGGAAGGTCAATTTCCAACGCCACAATATTCTTTCCGGCACATATGTATGGATTTTATAGAGCTAGATAAATGTGAGATGAAAAAGCATTGCCTTGTAATCATAGATGCACTAACAAAGTGGGTAGAAATATTCCCCACAGGGAATGCGGATGCACATGCAGTAGCAAAAGCACTGTTAAAGTGGTTGTAAATCCTTATAACACATTTTTTGTTACTAGTAAGCCTATAATAAGGCTTACCTGTAGCTACCCTGGATATCTCCTAAACCCGAACGGATTAGGTGATATCCCCTGTATTTGCATGTGCCGATGTCATCAGCACATGTGCACTGAAGCAAACTGAAGCATTAGCTGTTCTCAGCATGCACTTAACACCTAATAAGGAAGAATTGAGTAATTTTGAAATGATGCACGGTAGGCCATATAAAATACCCTTATTTCCAGATATATCATCAGGGGAAGAAGCAGAACACAGTTTGGCAGAATATATGATTAAATTGTTGAAACAGAAACAAATTAATAATGTTTGTTCATTTCCAGAAGGACCAGTACAGACAGGTGAGAAAGGCAGGATGCCTTTCGCCAATCATGGCTCAGGGGGACTAAGTTCACACCCCACATTATATAAGGCCACTTGCACGTCGGCCTCGTGTAGTGTGTTGTTGGCATGGATGGAGAGGGAGTCTCATTTAGATTGAGCAAGCAGTCAGGTGGGCAGATTATTCATTTAGATATATATATATATATATATATATATATATATATATATATATATATATATATATATATATATATATATATATGTATATATATATATATATATATATATATATATATATATATATATATATATATATATATATATATATATATATATACAGATAGTCTTGTATATATATCCACTTAGCTAGATCTCACTGCAGGACGTTCCTGGTGTACTGTTTCTAATATACTTCTGGCAGGCAGGTGATTCAGTTAGCTGTAGTGTATTTAATGTATATATACAGATAGTCTCATATATATATATATATATATATATATATATATATATATATATATCCACTGTATCCAGTTTAGCTATATCTGACTGCAGGCCATCCCTGGTGTACTGTTTCTAATATACTTCAGGCGGTGTACACAGTATACAGTGCTGTGCACCCATAGTGCAGTTGCTCATACTTTTCTGGTGGTCAATAGGGATGAGCGAACGGTTTGGCCTGAGCATTAGTTCAGGCCAAACTTTCGTTGTTCGGACGTTTGGCTAACAGCCGAACAAACGTGTCGTTCGACCATTTGTTCGGCCCCCGAACCGACCACAATGCATTGTGGCGTTGAACAGTGCATTGCAAGCCCTGATTGGCTGAAGCAGTGAAAGCTTCAGCTAATCAGGGCACAGAGCACTGTCAGAGTCATGATTGGACATTGTCATCATGACTTTATCCAATCATGGCTCATTCCCGCCTCACAGTATAAAAGTATTCTTTTAATGGCAGCCATTTTCAGTGTTATTTTGGTGTGGAGAGAGATAGAGCAGGGCTCTGTTCAGTGCTATTAGTTAGTGTGCTATACTGTGCTATTTTGCTTCAATTGTCAGTGTAGAATATTAGTTTAGTGTCAGTCTAGGCACAGTGTGAGTGTAGAGAGGACGACCATCGTTCAGCTTTTCATAGTGTGCAGCTAGAGTAGGGATAGCTCAGATAGTTTCAGTGTAGTGTAGTGAGAACGTGTCAGTAATCTTGACATTAGTATATAGCTAGATAGCTAGAATAGGGACAGTTCAGATAGCTTCAGTGCAGTGACGGTTGCGTTACTGCCAGTTTAACGCCCTATTGTATTGCGTGCATTACTGCCAGTTTAACGCCATACAGTTTTGTGTGTGTTACTGCCAGTTTAACGCAATATAGTTTTGCATGCTTTACTGCCAGTTTAACGCCATATAGTTTTGTGTAAGTTACTGCCAGTTTAACGCCATATCGTATTGCGTGCATTACTGCCAGTTTAACGCCATATAGTTTTTCGTGCGTTACTGCCAGTTTAACGCCATATCGTTTTGCGTGTGTTACTGCCTGTTCAACGCCCATATAGTTTTTGCTTGCGTTACTGCCAGTTTAACGCCATATCGTTTTGCATGCGTTACTCCCAGTTTAACGCCATATAGTTCCGTGTGCATTACTACAAGTTTAACGCCATATAGTTTTGTGCGTTACTGCCAGTTTAACGCCACTTACTTCTGTGTGCGTTACTGCCAGTTTAACTTCATATAGTTCTGTGCATCACTGTATGTTTGGCGCATTGTATTGCAGTATATTATATTGTATCCGTGGAGTGTGTCTGTGTAGTGTGAGTACTCAAATTAAAGGGCACCAAAACCTCTTTACATTGATTAAAGTGCATCTACGTACAGATTTCAACTTCTCCTTTACATTTGCTTATAAGCACCACCTCCTCCCTCCCAATAATGTCTGGGGGAACAACAAGGAGAGGCAGACGTTCCCTTGGCACTGTAAGGGGGCCAGCAACAAATGTGTCCACAGGCAAAGGTGGAAGTGGTGGTCAGTCCTCAGGCAGGGCATCATTTCCTCTGTTTAGTGAGTTTGCCCGTGCTATCCAGCCACAGCATGCAGAGGAGGTGGTGGACTGGCCTACTAAACCTTCCTCATCCTCTGTCACACAAGCAGAGACAAGTGTGCAGTCCCCTGCAGTTGCCAGAGTGGATAAACCTGCCTCCTTGTCCACATCTATTCCTGCCATAGCCCTAACATCAGCCATTGAGGAGTCAGCTGAGTTATTTGACCACAGTGTCAGCCACTTGCTCCTTGATGATGCCCAGCCATTACTGGATTCAGATGCTGGTTCTGAGGTTGAGGATGACAGGAACATGAGCCTAGAGAGAGGGAGGAACACTGGTAGACAAATTGGCATTCATGTTCCCCAAGCTGCAGCGTATTGCCAAGTTGTCTCCAGTGGTAATAATGAAGATGGAGGAGATGGAGATGATGATGATGAGGTCACTGATGCGACTTGGGTGCCAGATAGAGCAGAGGAGGAAACTGAAGGTGAGGTGGCACAACCCCAAGGAGGTCGACATCAAGAAAGAGTAGAGAGCAGCCACCCTATTCCATCACATTCTGTAGCTGTTATCTCCTGGCCCACTCCCCACAGCTCAGCTGTCTGGGCCTTTTTCAGCACATCTGCAGCAGATCGCACTGTTGCTATCTGCAAACTGTGTCACAGCCACATCAAACGTGGCAAAAACACCTACCATTTGGGTACCACATGCCTAACAAGGCATTTAACGTCCAACCACTCAGCCCGTTGGCAAGAGCACCTAAAAGCCACAAAAAAGGGGCACAAATCTGTCCCTCCTCCTCCTTACCCACTTAAGTCTGCCCCTGCGATACTGAGTCATTACCTTTCAGCAGCCTCCACTGACAGGGATGATGGTATAGCACAGAGTGTCCAAGGTCCTAGCAACTCATCTACCAGCAGCACACCACCAGCTGTAGACTGCAGCCGGCAAATTTCTCTGCCCCATCTTCTGCGGTGGAAAAAAAATACAGTCCCTGCCACCCACATGCCCAGCGCCTGAATGCAAGCTTGTCAAAGCTGTTGACTCTCCAACTTCTGCCTTTCAGCCTGGTGGATTCTGCCCCCTCCGTGAATTTGCACAATGTGCTGTACCACAATGGCATGTTCCCAGTCGATACTACTACGTATGGCCGTACCATCACGTAGAAGGGAATGTTCTGGCATCGTTGGGCAAGGCAGTCAGCCATAAAATCCATCTTAATGCTGACACGTGGTCCAGCAAGCATGGGCAGGGACGATATATTTCATTCACAGCACACTGGGTAACGCTGCTTGCAACTCGAAAGAATGCAGGACAGGGCTCAGTGCTGCAGCTTGCTGTGCCCCCACGTCTCCATACAGCTGGTGGTGATGATGCCAGACCTGTGAACTCTACCCCTTCCTCCCCCTCCTCCTCCTCTGCCACCTCCATGCCCTCCTCTGCAGAATTGTCCTATGAACATCAGGTACCCCCTAAGCGTTCAAAGGGATTTTCCCAGAGTCAGGCTAAAAGGTGCAATGCAGTGCTTCAGCTGGTGTGTTTAGGGGACAGGAACCACACTGGAGCAGAGATTCTTGCAGCTCTTCAAGGACAGGCCCAGAGGTGGTTCACACCACGCCAGCTGGAGCCAGGAATAGTGGTGTCCAATAATGGCTCAAACCTCCTGTCCGCCCTTAGACAGGGAAAGTTGACACATGTGCCATGCCTGGCACATGTCCTCAATTTGGTGGTACAGCGTTTTCTAAGTACTTACCCAGGGTTGCAAGATGTACTAAAGCAGGCCAAAAGAGTCTGTAGCCATTTCAGGTGGTCATACACAGCCAGTACTCGGTTGGCTGAAATTCAGCGGGAAATCCACCTGCCCGTAAACCGCCTGATTTGTGACATGCCCACCAGGTGGAACTCAACTTTGGGAATGCTGCAGCAGCTATACATGCAGCAGAGGGCCGTCAACGAGTACTTGTGTCAGTACGGCACAACGACAGGCTCAGGCCGCCTTGGCTTTTTTTCCCCACGCCAATGGCTGATCATTAAGGATGCATGCACTGTATTGTCACCATTTGAGGAGGCCGCAAGGATGGTGAGCAGTGACAGTGCATGCATCAGTGACACAATACCTGTTGTGTTCCTACTGGAGCAGACTCTGTGTGGCATTATGGACAGGGTACTGGAGGAAGAGCAGCAGGAGGAAGAGGAGGACTTCCTTTCCTCTCAAGGCCCACTTTATGCAGACACCATCTTTCCTATGTCACAGAACACACAGGAGGAGAGAGGGGAGGAGGATGAGGAGGAGGATTCTAACACTTTCATAGGCTTTGAAGAGGAGGAAGACATGTGTCAATCTGTAAGCGATTTCTTTCTGTCATGGTTATGCAATAGTTTGTTGATTAGCCTACCTTTCTCCATGTGTTCATCTCTAGAGACCAGCTGCCCCTCACCTGACTGCTTTTGTAATCTCTCCTCTAAGCATGGCCCCACCCCAGGCCCTATCAGGGAACCCTATATTAACCTGTGCACTGCAAGCCAGCAGTGCTGATCAACCATTGTGTGTTAGCCTACGTGTGTACTTGCTGTGTTTCCTACGTCTGATTCCTGTTACCGACTTTGGCCTGTTCTTAACTATTTCTGTCTGCTCGTGACCCTGACCTTTGGCGTGTCCCTGACCATCCCTGTTTGCCTGTGACCCTGAACCTTGGCGTGTACTCTGTTATCCTTATCTGCGACCTTAGCTTGTCCCTTACTTCCTTGTTGTTCCAGCCTGCTGCCTCCTTTCTCTTCTCCTGTAGTCTACTGTGAGCGTGAGCTGTGAGACCCTGGGGGCCACGACCTGGAGCCAGACTGCAGCGCAGTCCATCCTTACCATTAAAGGCTCTGGTGAACACCTGCTGGCTCTTAGACTCTGCGCCCTGGGGAATCTATGCTCTAGCTCCCAGTGGGATTTGTGTCAGTGATCCAGTAGACCTGCTTCCTGAACCTCCCAGGGGTCTATCCACAGCAGTCAGTCCTAGGGTCCACTACCTAGCAGTGCACTTCTGACTCCTAGAGTGCATCTGTCACCTAGCCTCAAGGTGTCCTGACACTTTCCAACCCCAGGACCCTTGGGAGTAGTACGTGGCTGGGAGAAGGAAGTTTCACATGTTGTCATCCTGAGTGACCCCGAGGAGTCTGCTTCTCAAGCCTCTGCAAATTTGAGGCGCATGGGCAACCTCATGCTTCAAAGCCTGTGAAAGGACCCAAGAATACATGGCATAAAGGAAAAGGATGATTACTGGTTGGCAACCCTCCTTGACCACCGTTATAAGCGGAAGGTTTCTGAACTCATCCCGTCCACACAGAGAGTGCAGGGGATAAAATCTCTTGAGGACACATTAAAGAGGACGTTTGAACATTTTTCCTGACTCTGGTAGGTTACAGTGTGGGGGAAAATGTTATTTTGAGTCTTCCGTTGGTCAAGAAAGGAGTGTTGGAGAAGGCATCTGCCTAAGTGAGGCATTTCGGAATTTTTTTAGTCCTCGCCGCCCAGGGCTGTCAGCTTCCACATCCCCTTGGCAGTGTCTGCATCACATGGTGGACGATTACCTCTGGGCCAAAACAGAGATGGAGAGCTTTCCAGCTGACGATCCACTGGCTTACTGGGTCATGAGAATAGACCACTGGCCAGAACTTTCCCAGTATGCTATTGAGTTGTTGGACTGCCCTGCATCCAGTGTGCTTTCAGAATGGGCATTCAATGCTGCAGGAGGTTTTGTTACTGATCATAGAACGCGTCTGTCCACAGGCTCTGTGGACCGTTTGACTTTTATAAAAATGAATCAGTCCTGGATTGCCAGCTATGAAGCCCCTGATGCCGATGTCACTGATTAAGTCTTTTTTGGGATGTGCAGGACTTCGAGGCTGACTAACTTTGAGGGTGTTTAATCATTTCATCTGGAAGAATGTTTTGGGTATAGGTTTCATGGGCAGAATTAACACCCAAAGATAATTTTTTCTGCACATGTCTGACAGGTGCATATCATTGTAATTTTTTTTTTTTTTTGTTGAAACATTTTATTGGGTTTTCACAGATTACAAATCACAATACAGTGGTAGACCAATACAGCAGGGAGTAATCTACAGTCAACATATAGATTCATATGAAGAATAAACTAAACGGAATCAAGTAAAGGATAAATTCAGACAGAATTTCAGAGGCCTACAATACTAATGTGTTGATGAGTACATTCCATGCTAAAAAGTAAAGGAGAAACAACAAGAACATATCCTCTGTTTTACATGGAATTGTCTGATCGAATGCAGTGAGCGGATCATGAGTGGGGTTAAGTGTGATATAAGATATTCGTAATGTATATGATCTTGACTGACGGTAGTAGAGTTACCCAGAACCCTGGGCACCCCAATAGGGTGCTAACTGTGCCCAGAGTGGGTATATTAATTTGCCTATAAGTAGGGCATGTCGGTAATGTGCCTCATGTAAGGCGTTAGTCTTCACAATGTCAAAAAAGGTGATGGAGAAAAGGGAGTAGTCAATTGGCAGGGCTTTATATAAGACATGAAAGAGGGGATGGGAGGACAGGAAGATGGAGGGATAGGACAATATGTATATTTAATGGTTCGTGTGGGGATGAGCTAACCGGCCAGTGTCAGCTCCAGTGGTATTGGATTGGAGGATGGTCTGCGTGTGTGTTATGTGCGTTTGTTTAAAATGGGTCCAACATGTCCATGTATCTTTATATTTGGATGGTGAATCGGAGGTTTGATGTATGAGATTTTCTATGTTAGCTATCCTGTCCACTCTCTGGATCCACTCTGGGATCGAGGGAGGGGACGTGCTTCTCCAGTGCACGGGGATGCATAGGTTTGCTGCGTTAATGAGATGAAGAGTAAGTGACTTCTTGTATATACGTTGGGGAATCGAGGTATGGTGGAGTAAGTATTGTGCCGGAGTATAGTCTGGGGTGTAAGTGGTGATCTGAGTAATTAAACTGTGAACGGCAGCCCAGTAGGATTGAATGAGAGGGCATTCCCACCAGATGTGGATAAGGGAACCTCTGGCAGCGTTACATCTCCAGCAATTGGGGGATACAGTGGGTAGAAATTTGTTGATTTTGTTGGGAGTCTTGTACCATCTTGAGTAGATTTTGAACCTGCACTCCTGTGTTGCTACGTTGCCGGAACCTTTGTGTATGTGAGAGTGCGCATTTTTCCAGTCGTCAGTGGTTAGGGTTGTATGCAGGTCATTTTCCCATTGTTTTACCAGTGTATCTGTTTCAATGTGTTGATGTGAGGAGAAAAGTGCGTGAATGGTCGAAATGAGGTGTCTTTGGGGTTCGGTGTTGGAGCATAAAAGTTCGAAGGGTGTGAGTTCCCTGTGTATGTTGTCTTTGTGTCGGAGATTCTGTAAATAATGGCGGATCTGCAGATACTTGTAGAAGGGGATGTGATATTCTGGAAATTTGTTTGTCAGAGCTGGGTGCGATAGTACAGTTCCTTGATGGAAAAGTTGCCGGGCTAGGAGCCTTGGTCTGTAAGGTTCTCCGGCTGGGTGGAGTAAGGAGACACCCGGCGAAAATTCCGGGTTGTCTTCAATAGGTGTTAGTGGTCCCGATATCTTAAGGATTTTGCACGATTTTGTAAAGTTTAATAGGGTGGAATTGATTAGGGGATTCAGAGTGGTTGTTTTCGGGATCATTTTTGGGTTGATCCAGGGGAGGAGTTTTAACGGGATCTCGGTAAAGGCATTTTCTATATTTACCCACTCTTTTTCTTTGCCGTGTACATGCCAGTCTACAATTCTGACTAGATGGCAGACCTGGTAATAAGTTTGTATGTCTGGGACCTGCAATCCTCCCTGTAGTTTGGGAGTTGTCAGTCTGTGCCAGTTCAATCGAGACTGTTTGGATAGCCAAATGAATTTTCTACAAATTCTTTTGTACTTGGCAAAGAAGGAGTGTGGGAGCAGTATAGGGATGGTTTGAAGAAGATAAAGTAGCCTAGGTAGAACGTTCATTTTCAAAATAGCTATTCTTCCAAACCATGAAAATGGTCCAGCTTGCCATTTTTGAAGATCATTTTCGATGGTTTGTAGGATTGGTAAAAAGTTTAGCTTGAACAGTTCTGAGAGTTTGGTGGGGATGTTAATGCCAAGGTACTTTATGGCTTGCGTTTCCCATCCAAAAGGAAAATTATGTTTGCATTGTGTGACTGTTTCTTGGGAAAGTGATACATTAAGTGCCTTGGATTTGGAGAAGTTGATTTGTAAATTCGATAAGAATTTAAAAAGAGCAAAGTCTTGGAGCAGGTTCGGGATGGTAGTGGTCGGTTCTGTGAGGAATAGTAGGACATCGTCCGCGTAAGCGGCTACTTTGTATTGTGTTTGGTTAATTTGAATGCCTTTGATGTCTGAGTTTTCCCTAAGTCTGCGTAACATGGGTTCCATTGTTAGTATGAAGATCAAGGGGGATAAGGGGCATCCCGTTGGACACGGAGAAGGCGCTCGACAGTCCACCGTTCACTCGGACTTTAGCTGTGGGGGAAGAGTAGAGAATTAAAATCATGTTGACAAGTCTCGGCGGGAGGCCTATGGTTTGTAGGGTGGTTTCCATAAAGTCCCATGCCAACCTGTCAAACGCCTTCTCCGCGTCCAAGGATAGGAAGAAGCCTTTAGTATTTGTGGAGGTCAACCAATGGTGTATGTTTAGGGCTTTGGTAGTATTGTCTTTAGCTTCCCTACCGGGGACAAAACCAACTTGGTCTGTGGAAATTAAAGATGGGATCATGGGTAGGAGGCGATTGGCTATGGCTTTGGCGTACAGTTTAACGTCTACATTAAGTAGAGAAATAGGGCGGTAATTAGAGACCAATTTGTCATCCTTCCCATGTTTGGGGATTAGGGTGATATGGGCTTCCAATACATCTTTGGAGGCCGTAGTGGCAGGGGATAGGTTATTAAAGGCTTGGACAAGGTGAGGTAATAGTAGATCAGGAAAGGATTTGTAGTAACCGACCGTCAGCCCATCCGGTCCGGGGCTTTTGCCCGGTTTCATCTGTTTTAGTGCTAAGGTGATCTCTTCTGTCATTAAGGGGACGTCTAAGGATATTGAGTCTTCGGTCCGGATGGGTGAGGGTGCGTATTGGGAAAGGAAGTTGTGTATTGCCTCTTTCCTGTCGGTCAGGGTGGGAGACGATTGGGGGGTACGGATATTGTATAGGTTTGTGTAATAGCTCACAAATTGCTCCGCTATGTCTTCAGATTTTACCAGAGTTTTACCCGAGGGGTCTACAATGGAGTGTATAGTGTGGGCTGCCTTTTTTGCCTGTATTGCTCTAGCCAACATCTTCCCGGATTTATTGCCAAACTCGTAAAAGCATTTTTGTGTGAGCATATATTTCCGTTTGACGGTTTTGTGCAATTCTTCTAAGAGTTCGGTTCGTAGTTGAGTCAGTTCAGTCAGTGCTTCTAGGGCTAGAGATGCCTTATGTTTCCATTCTAGAACAGAAATGCGTGTAGTTAGTTCCTCAATTCTTGCTTTTCGAAGTCTGTTTCTACGTGAGGCCTGTGATAAAAATGTGCCTCTTATAACACATTTGTGTGCGGCCCAAACTATGTCTGGAGCAGAGTCGCCCTGACAGTTGTCCGAGAAATAGTTACGTAGGTGTTCGGAAACCTTTTGTGAGATTTCGGTGTCTGTGAGTAGGGAGTTGTCCAAACGCCAAATGTGAACGCGGGTAGTTTTGTTAGGAATGTGTAGGGTCATGGAAACCGGGTTATGATCTGCAAGTATCATCGGGTCAATTGAGGACTTGTGAAGTATTGAAAGTTCGTTTTGGGAGATGAAGAAGTAATCTATTCTGGAATATTTGGAGTGTGGCGGGGAGAAAAAGGTAAAGTCTTTACATGTGGGATGGAGTGTGCACCAGGCATCGTGTAGTAGTAATTCCCTGAATTGTGTTTTTATTGCGCGTAAAGCCCTATAAGTAGAGGAAGATGTACCATTGGATGTATCCATGGAGGGATCGAGTGGGACATTAAAGTCGCCGCCTATTATAAGGCTGCCAGTGCTAAAAGTCGTGAGGAGCTGTAGTGCATTACGGAAGAACGGTACTTGTCGTGAGTTTGGAGCGTACAGGTTGGCAATGGTGAAGGTCTTGTTATGTATAGAACCCTTGAGGAATCTCCCCAAAGGGTCTCGGTGTACATCAGTAACTATAAAAGGGCACTTTTTCGAAATAAGGATGCAGACTCCTTTAGATTTGGCTTCATTATTGGTCGCGTGGTAAACAGTGTTGGATTTTTGTAAGTGGGTGAGAAGAAGAGACCGTTTTTCGGGTGTATTTAGGCCCCGTATATTCATAGAGTGCAATGTGAGTGGAGAGTAAGGAGGGGTCAGCACTGTGGTGGGGTCACTGGGGTCCATGACCTCCGTCGGGGTTAGGGGGGGTATAGTCGTAGGGACAGAGTGTTGGGGAGGCGCGTTATTCAAAGTAGCAGCAGAAGCTTAAGTCGTGTTGAACGCAACACAGGGGAGAGACCGATGAGGCGGCAGAAGTATCAACACAATCTGCCGTCTCTTTATTCGACTATATTCGTCTGGTACAGAGCAATGAGGGTTCCCAATCCGTTGAGTCCGGATTGTTGAACCTCACTGCGACTGTGTGGGGGTTGGCAGAGACCTGGCACAAGTGAGTTATCGGGGTAGTTAGGTATGGAGTCAGTTGTAGCCTGCCATCCTATGACCATAGTTAATTGAGCGTGGTGGTGTGTGATATAGGTTAGTAGCTCGGTGTAGAGAATGCTGATCTAGTAGATTGGTACGGTAAGATCGAGGCGGGGGTTTGCAAGAGATAGGCGTCTGCATGTATGTATTGCCACCTAGCAAGTAATTATAAGGACCATGGCCGCTAAAATGGGAGTTATACCGATGTAAGTACAGGGGACTTAAATTCTGTTTTCAAGTTCGGCATCTTATATAGATAGTCATATATTACAGGGCCTTCCTCTATGATCCCAAGAGATTGCAGGTGTAGAGTCAGAGTGTGTAGCTATAAAGGAATACCTGCCAGGATGCATAGTGAGGTAGGGGTCTATCAGATCCGGCTTATTGTATTCGTTGTCACATATCTAGTAGTGATGTAGGCTTTATATTAAAACTACCTAAACATTGTAGTAGATACTGAGGTATTAACTTACTCAAAAAATACAAAGCAACGGAATTCTAAAACAGCAACATTAAAGGTAAATGTAAGACACAGAGAGAGTGGCGTACAGGAGGCGCATAGATCAGCTTTACAGTGTTCTGCAGAGTATTCGGTGGAGTCACAGAGGGGGGGCAATGGGATGCATAGTGAAGTACCTGCGTGGTGCGGGAAATCAAGTCCTACATACTTCCCCGAGGTGCAGGTAGACTCGGATTTCGGGCGAAGCCAGGTGTGTTAGTAGACGGTGGTATAAGGAAGGGGTCTATTACCCACCTGGAGTGATTGTTGGTGGTAGAGATCAAAGCGTGATGTTGTGTGACTGTGCTCCTGAGATGAGGTATGTGCTCTGGGTCCTGCGCAGGAGGGCGTGTAGTATGCATTCGCATAATTCCATTGTCGAGCATCAGGATGATGTCGAGCTGTGGGGATGCTGGTCATGGCTCGTCAATTCGAGAGATCAGGAGTCCGGGGTTGAGAGGTGGTCACAGACTTGCGGGAGTCCCGTGACAAGCCAGGTTAAGGCGCCGATGTTGTCCGGTGAGTAGTAGATCCTGTTCCGTGATGAGGACGAGCTGTCATCTGTCCTCTGTGTCCGTCGTGTCGTTGATGATGACAGTGTGAGGTGCCGGAAGCTGGTGTGTTGCTAGGGAGGTCACTCACGGTTTCCGGGTGGCCAGCGCTGTGCATTCTGGTAGTTGTAGTATGTATGGTTCGTTTCAGGCCTCTGTGGTTAGAATGGGGAGGCTATGTGGCATCATCTTAGGAGCACGGAGGTTGGGATTCCACGTGCAGATACCTGACATGGATCCCTTGTGAAGGCAAGGAGTCTGGTACGCGGTGGTAGTAAAATATAAAAGAAAGTACAAACCGGAGAGTCTAAATATAACTGCAATAAAAATGACGTTGAGAAGAGCTGTGTCTGGGTCAGTAACTGCCTTGACCTACCAGGCATAGGGACAGGTACTGGGGCCCAGATGTCCACAACCGACTGAGATGGGTATCAGCGTCCCCTCCTGGCTCTCCTGGAGGTGGGAGAGTGGGGGCTTTGATTGCGTCGGTTAGTACGGTGTGCACCATGAGGCGGGGTGGTAGAGGGGGATCTTCTTCTCCGTTGGTCTGTGTTGGAGGCCTCCATAGGTTCTTCAGGCGGGTGATCTCTGCGGATTGCGGAGCGTCGAAAATCTGCATACCAGTTGGGCACCTCTGCTCTCAGTATGTGCAGAGTATCACAGAAGATGGGGAGGTCTTCAGGCACTTTAAGGTATGCTGTTCGGCCGTGTGAGGTGGCAGCCAGGCAGAAAGGAAATTTCCATTTGTATGTGATGCTGTTTGCGCGTAGAGTGTCCAGCAGGGGTTTCAAATCACGGCGATGTTGGAGGGTTATGCTTGATAGGTCTTGATAAATTTGAACAGTTTTCCCTTCATGTACGATCTGTGGAACGCCTCTGGCCTGCTTAAGTATCTCTTCTTTGAGTTTAAAGTCTGTCAGACAGCAGATGATGTCCCGTGGTGGATCGGTGTCTTTCCCCTTTGGCCTCAGTGCTCTATGGATCCTCTCTAGTTCAATAGGCGTCTGCAGTGGTCTGCGTAAAAGGCAGTTGAACAGGCTGATTGTAGAGTGGGTGATCTGTTCGCCTTCAATTGATTCTGGCACTCCTCTGACCCGCAAGTTGTGGCGTCTGCCACGGTTGTCAAGATCCTCGAGGTGTCTCTGCATTTCTCTCATTTGCAGCATATGTGTATCAACATGCCTCGTTGTCTTGCGTAGTTACAGGTCTTGGCGGTCCGCCATTTGTTCCGCCGCCTGTACTCTATCGGAAAGGGCGCGTATGTCGATGCGCAGTTCTGAGATTGCTGCCGATAGAGTATCTTTAATGTCTGCGGTAGGGATGAGCCGAACACCCCCCTGTTCGGTTCGCACCAGAACATGCGAACAGGAAAAAAGTTCGTTCGAACACACGAACACCGTTAAAGTCTATGGGACACGAACATGAATAAACAAAAGTGCTAATTTTAAAGGCTTATATGCAAGTTATTGTCATAAAAAGTGTTTGGGGACCTGGGTCCTGCCCCAGGGGACATGGATCAATGCAAAAAAAAGTTTTAAAAACGTCCGTTTTTTCAGGAGCAGTGATTTTAATAATGCTTAAAGTCAAACAATAAAAGTGTAATATCCCTTTAAATTTCGTACCTGGGGGGTGTCTATAGTATGCCTGTAAAGGGGCGCATGTTTCCTGTGTTTAGAACAGTCTGACAGCAAAATGACATTTTGAAGGAAAAAACTTATTTAAAACTACCCGCGGCTATTGCATTGCCGACAATACACATAGAAGTTCATTGATAAAAACGGCATGGGAATTCCCCAAAGGGGAACCCCGAACCAAAATTAAAAAAAAAAAATGACGTGGGAGTCCTCCTAAATTCCATACCAGGCCCTTCAGGTCTGGTATGGATATTAAGGGGAACCCCGGCCAAAATTTAAAAAAAAAATGACGTGGGGTTCCCCCTAAATTCCATACCAGACCCTTCAGGTCTGGTATGGATTTTAAGGGGAACCCCGCGCCAAAAAAAAAAAAAAAAACGGCGTGGGGTCCCCCCAAAAATCCATACCAGACCCTTATCCGAGCACGCAACCTGGCAGGCCGCAGGAAAAGAGGGGGGGACGAGAGTGCGGCCCCCCCTCCCTCCTGAACCATACCAGGCCACATGCCCTCAACATTGGGAGGGTGCTTTGGGGTAGCCCCCAAAACACCTTGTCCCCATGTTGATGAGGACAAGGGCCTCATCCCCACAACCCTGGCCGGGGGTTGTGGGGGTCTGCGGGCGGGGGGCTTATCGGAATCTGGAAGCCCCCTTTAACAAGGTGACCCCCAGATCCCGGCCCCCCCCTGTGTGAAATGGTAAGGGGGTACATAAGTACCCCTACCATTTCACGAAAAAAGTATCAAAAATGTTAAAAATGACAAGAGACAGTTTTTGACAATTCCTTTATTTAAATGCTTCTTCTTTCTTCTATCTTCCTTCATCTTCTGGTTCTTCTGGTTCTTCTGGCTCTTCTGGTTCTTCCTCCGGCGTTCTCGTCCAGCATCTCCTCCGCGGCGTCTTCTATCTTCTTCTCCTCGGGCCGCTCCGCACCCATGGCATGGGGGGGAGGCTCCCGCTCTTCTCTTCTTCTTTTCTTCTCTTCTTCTCTTCTTCATTTTCTTCTCCAGGCCGCTCCGCAATCCATGCTGGCATGGAGGGAGGCTCCCGCTGTGTGACGGCGCTCCTCGTTTGACAGTTCTTAAATAACGGAGGGGGCGGGGCCACCCGGTGACCCCGCCCCACTCTGACGCACGGTGACTTGACGGGACTTCCCTGTGACGTCACGGGGAATGCCACAGGGAAGTCCCGTCATGTCCCGTGCATCAGAGGGGGGCGGGGTCACCGGGTGGCCCCGCCCCCCGTTATTTAAGAACTGTCAGACGAGGAGCGCCGTCACACAGCGGGAGCCTCCCTCCATGCCAGCATGGATTGCGGAGCGGCCCGGAGAAGAAAATGAAGAAGAGAAGAAGAGAAGAAAAGAAGAAGAGAAGAGCGGGAGCCTCCCCCCCATGCCATGGGTGCGGAGCGGCCCGAGGAGAAGAAGATAGAAGACGCCGCGGAGGAGATGCTGGACGAGAACGCCGGAGGAAGAACCAGAAGAGCCAGAAGAACCAGAAGATGAAGGAAGATAGAAGAAAGAAGAAGCATTTAAATAAAGGAATTGTCAAAAACTGTCTCTTGTCATTTTTAACATTTTTGACACTTTTTTCGTGAAATGGTAGGGGTATAAGTACCCCCTTACCATTTCACACAGGGGGGGGGGCCGGGATCTGGGGGTCACCTTGTTAAAGGGGGCTTCCAGATTCCGATAAGCCCCCCGCCCGCAGACCCCCACAACCACCGGCCAGGGTTGTGGGGATGAGGCCCTTGTCCTCATCAACATGGGGACAAGGTGTTTTGGGGGGCTACCCCAAAGCACCCTCCCAATGTTGAGGGCATGTGGCCTGGTACGGTTCAGGAGGGAGGGGGGGCCGCACTCTCGTCCCCCCCTCTTTTCCTGCGGCCTGCCAGGTTGCGTGCTCGGATAAGGGTCTGGTATGGATTTTTGGGGGGACCCCACGCCGTTTTTTTTTTTTTTTTGGCGCGGGGTTCCCCTTAAAATCCATACCAGACCTGAAGGGTCTGGTATGGAATTTAGGGGGAACCCCACGTCATTTTTTTTTTTAAATTTTGGCCGGGGTTCCCCTTAATATCCATATCAGACCTGAAGGGCCTGGTATGGAATTTAGGGGGACTCCCACGTCATTTTTTTTTTTTTTAATTTTGGTTCGGGGTTCCCCTTTGGGGAATTCCCATGCCGTTTTTATCAATGAACTTCTATGTGTATTGTCGGCAATGCAATAGCCGCGGGTAGTTTTAAATGAGTTTTTTCCTTCGAAATGTCATTTTGCTGTCAGATTGTTCTAAACACAGGAAACATGCGCCCCTTTACAGGCATACTATAGACACCCCCCAGGTACGAAATTTAAAGGGATATTACACTTTTATTGATTGACTTTAAGCATTATTAAAGTCACTGCTCCTGAAAAAACGGCCGTTTTTAAAACTTTTTTTTGCATTGATCCATGTCCCCTGGGGCAGGACCCAGGTCCCCAAACACTTTTTATGACAATAACTTGCATATTAGCCTTTAAAATTAGCACTTTTGATTTCTCCCATAGACTTTTAAAGGGTGTTCCGCGGCATTCGAATTTGCCGCGAACACCCCAAATTGTTCGCTGTTCGGCAAACTTGCGAACAGCCAATGTTCGAGTCGAACATGAGTTCGACTCGAACTCGAAGCTCATCCCTAGTCTGCGGCTATCATCCGTAGGTCTTGTATGTTCAGTTGAGGTAAGGGTCGTTCTTCCGCTGTGTTTTCGGTCGTCTGGCTAGACGGTAGGGTGCGGGGTATATGATCCAGTTGTGAGGAGATTGTGGCCTCTGAGGTACTGTGGCGGAGAGCCGCCATATTGCCCCGTCCAGTCCGGAACATTTCAGGGATATTATTGTGGCCTGAGGAGCCCGATTGTTCTCTGGGAGAGCGTGATCGGGATGTTGAAGCGTTCCGGGAGGCTGTCCCCATGTTTTGGCCGAGCAAGGGTTGCTTGGATCACCGTTAGGCAGATGGTAAGTCGTCGGATAGCAGGAGCTACTGGATTAGGCAGCCATCTTCATGCCAGATCAGGCCACGCCCCCCCATTGTAATTTTTTACAGCAAGGCAAATTCTTGCTTACATCAAGAGTACCTCTATAGGGTTACGGTGGGAAGGCACCATCGACACCCAAAGACCAATTTTTCTGCACCTGTTTGACAAGTGCATATCATTGCAATTTTTTACAGCAAGGCAAATTCTTGCTTACATCAAGAGTACCTCTATAGGGTGTACGGTGGGAAGGCACTACCGACACCCAAAGACCGCATTTTCTGCATCTGTTTGACAGGTGCATATCATTGCAATTTTTTATATCAAGGCAAATTCTTGCTTTGATCAAGATTATCTCTATAGGGTTACGGTGGGAAGGTGCCACCGACACCCAAAGACCAATTTTAATGCACCCGTTACTTCTATCCAAAGTCAAAGTGACACCAGAATGTATCCAAAAGATCTCTAATCTTGTTCCCAGTGCACTACATTGTGGCCTCATCATACATACTGGCTCTCCAGTTGTTGCTGAGCAAAATAAAGGCAGCTTGCAGGAAAAATGTCATTTTTTTGGCTTTATAAATTCAATTACTGCTGTAGCAGATTCTAGACATGGTACAGATCTGCCACTTTACAGTTAGACTAAGGGGACCCACCTGACACTATATTGGGAGGAATTTTTCTTTTTTAGGCTTTCATTTTAAAAATAAAAAAATCACTGCTCATTTAAAAATAAAGTTTTTCACAAACTTTTTTTTTATTGATCCGAGTCCCCCAGGGCAGGCCCCGGACCCCTATAACCATTGTATGCCTATTTACTTGCATTTAGGCCTTCAAAATGGGCACTTTTACTTTTGATATTTGACGTCGGGTCCCAGTGACTTTAATTGGGTATGTTGTTCGGGTCCGAACGTTCGCGGTGTTCGGATGTTCTGGTCTGAACCGAATGGGGGTCCGTTCGGCCCATTCCTAGTGGTCAATACAGTACACCCATAGTTGTTATTATACTTCTGTTGGTGTACACAGTACCGTGCACTCCTAGTGCAGTTGCTACTACTTTCCTGGTGGTGTACACAATACATACAGTCCACCCATAGTTGTTATTACACTTCTGTTGGTGTACACAGTACCGTGCACCCCTAGTGCAGTTGCTACTATTTTCCTGGTGGTGTACACAATACATACAGTGCACCCATAGTTGTTATTAACCACTTCAATACAGGGCACTTAGACACCTTCCTGCCCAGACCAATTTTCAGCTTTCAGTGCTGTCGCAGTTTGAATGACAATTGCGCGGTCATCCAACACTGTACCCAAACTAAATTTTTATAATTTTGTTCCCACAAATAGAGCTTTCTTTTGGTGGTATTTGATCACCTCTGCGGTTTTTATTTTTTGCGAAACAGATAAAAAAAGACTGAAAATTCTGAAAAAAATAAAAGTTTTGCTTTTGTTTTTGTTTAAAAATTTTGTAAATAAGTAAGTTTTCTCCTTCACTGATGGGCACTGATAAGGCGGCACTGACGGGCACTGATAAGGCGGCAGTGATGAGGTGGCACCAATGAGCGGGCACTGACGGGCACTGATATGCGGCACTGATGGGCACTGATAGGCAGCACTGATGGGTGGCACTGATATGCAGCACTGATGGGCATTGATAGGTGGCATTGATGGGCACTTATGGGTGGCACTGGGTGGCACTGGTGGGCACTGATGGGCACTGTTAGGCAACACCTATGGGCACTGAAAGGCTGCACAGATGGGTTCTTATGGGTGACACTGATGGGCACTGATAGGCGGCACTGCTGGGCACTGATACGTGGCACTGATGGGTACTGATGGGCACTGATACGTGGCACTGATGGGCACTGATACACGGCACTGATGGGCATCCCTGGTGGCACTGGCAGTGGTAGGCATGGGAGTGGGCACTGATTGGCAGCTGCCTGGGCATTGATTGGCAGCTGCCTTTGCACAGATCAGTATTTCCCTGGGGGTCTAGGGGGCATACCTGGTGGTCCAGTGTGGCTGGTTTCCCTGGTGGTCCTGGGCGGCTTCCCTGGTGGTCCTGGGCGGCTTCCCTGGTGGTCCTGGGTAGGATCCGAGGGGGGGCTGTGCTGATAAACAATCAGCACAGACCCCCCCTGTCAGCAGAGCAGCCGATCGGCTCTCCTCTACTCGCGTCTGTCAGACGCGAGTGAGGAAAAGCCGATCACTGGCTCTTCCTATTTACATCGTGATCAGCCGTGATTGGACACGGCTGATCACGTGGTAAAGAGTCTCCGTCAGAGACTCTTTACCTAGATCGGTGTTGCGGGGTGTCAGACTGACCCCCACCACAACAATGATCGCCGCGATGCACACCCCCGGGGGCGTGCAGCGGCTCAATATCCTGAGGACGTCATATGATGTCCAGTCAGGATATTGAAACCACTTTGCCGACCTCATTCTGCTATATGGCGGGCGGCAAGTGGTTAAACTTCTGTTGGTGTACTCAGTACCATGCACCCATAGTGCAGTTGCTAGTGCTACTACTTTTCTGGTGGTGTACACAATACACAATACATATAGTACACCCATAGTTGTTTTTACACTTCTGTGGTGTACACATTACCGTGCACCCCTAGTGCAGTTGCTACTACTTTCCTGGTGGTGTACACTGTACACAATACAGTGTAGTGTTTTTTGCAAAACAAAATTTACAGCATGTCCAGAAGGCCACCAAGGAGAGGCAGATGCTCACAGGCCACTAAAAGAGGGCAAGCAGACTCTGTGTCTACAGTCGACAGTGGATACATGGACACGGTATATCCTCATCACATGGCCATGGGGCACGCTTGTCCTTTTTTCCTGCAGCTGGTCGTGTTATTGAGCCACAACATGCAGAAGAGTTGGCGGAATAGGTAACAAAGCCGTCCTCATCCTCCTCATCCTCTGTCACCCAGGCTCAGTAGTTTGCCTGCCAATGCAGCTGCCAAAGCGGCCTATTCCATCGGCTCCATGTCAACAGTCACTCCTTCCCTAGCCCCACCATCATGCACGGAGGAGTCCCCCAAACTATTCAACCACAGTGTCTGGTACATGCTGCAGGAGGATGTGCAGTGATTTGAAGGCTCAGATGATGGTACCCTTGTTGAGGAAGGAAGTAACGTCAGCCTAGAGAGAGGGGGTGCCCAAGAAGGTCAAGAAACTGGCAGTCATGTTCCCCGAGCTGCAGCATACTGCCAAGTTTGCTCCAGTGATGAAGAGGGAGGGGATGATGAGGTCACTGACTCAACTTGGGTGCCTGATAGAAGAGAGGAGGAGTAGGTACATCTCCAATGAGGTAGGATGCCTTCCAGGGAGCAGCTTAAGTGCAGCCACCCTATTGCATCACACTGCAGAGCTAAGCAAGTGCAGGGCACTGCTGACTCCCCACATATTTTGAAAAGTTCTTTGGTGTGGGCCTTTTTTGACATGTGTGCAGCAGATTGCACCATTGCTGTTTGCAACATATGTCTGAAGCGTATGAAGCATGGCCAAAAGAACAACCGCTTGAGCACCACATGCTTGACCAGACATATGACGACCCACCCATGCAGTCCGTTGGCAACAGCACTTAAAAGACCCACATCAAAGAACAAGGCGAAGCTCTCCTTGCGTCTCATCAGCTGGGTTCTACAGCACCACTATACCGCCAGTCCTCTCAGAAACCTGCACTGAGAGGAATTAAGGTATAGCAATAGGTGTCCTAAGTACTTGCAACCACTCTGCTATCAGTACACCTCCATCTGATTTTAGCAGGCAAATTTCCTACCCCAGTTGCTTAAGCATCAAAAGAAATTCAGTCCCAGCCATTCACATGCTCAGCGTCTGAATGCTAGCTTGGCCAAATTGCTAGCACTGCAACTGCTGCCTTTTCAGCTGGTAGACTCTGCCCCCTTTCATGAATTTGTGGAATGTGCGGTACCTCAGTGGCAGGTTCCCAAACGCTATTTCTTTTCACAGAAGGCCATTCCAGCTCTCTACCAGCATGTGGAAGGCAATGTCTTGGCCTCGCTGGACAGGGCGGTCAGCAGTAATGTGTATATTACTGCTGGCTCATGGTCCAGCAGGCATGGACAGGGATGTTACCTTTCTTTCACGCCGCACTGGGTAGCTCTGCTGGCAGCTGGGAAGGATGCAGGACAGGGTTCAGTATTGTTGGAGCTTGTTCCGCCACCACGCTTCCAAAATGCTAGTGGTGATTCTGTCACAGCTCTCTCCTCCACCCCCTCCTCTTCTTCTTCCTCTATGGCCTCTTCCTCTGCAGATTTCTCCTCATAACCAGCGGTGCTCCGTAGGTGTTCAAGGGGCTACGCAGGCACTCAGGCAAAAAGATGCCATGAGGTGCTTGAGTTGGTCTGCTTAGGGGACAGGAGCCACACTGGGGCAGAGATTCTGTCAGCTCTGCAGGGGCAGGCTCAGAGGTGGTTGATGCCACGCCAGCTTCAGCCAGGAATGGTTGTATGCAACAATGGCACCAACCTCCTCTCCACCCTCTGACAGGGACACTTGACCCATGTTCCCTGTTTGGCTCACGTCCTGAATTTGGTGGTGCATCGGTTCTTAAGCAGATACCTGGGATTACAGGATCGCCTGAGGCAGGCCAGGAAAGTCTGTGGTCATTTCCACCGGTCAAATAATGCCAGTGCTCAGCTTGCTGACATTCAAAGGGAATGCAACCTGTCCAAGAACCGCCTCATTTGTAACATGCCCACCAGGTTTGCAACGTTGGCAATGCTGCAGCAGCTGCACACGCAGCAGAGGGCCATCAATGAGTAACTGTATGAGTATGGCACCAGGACAGGGTCAGGGGAGCTTGGCTTTTTTTCACCACGCCAGTGGCTACTGATCAAGGATGCATGCACTGTCCTGTCACCATTTGAGGAGGCCACGAGGATGGTGAGCAGTGACAGTGCATGCATAAGTGATATTGTCCCTCTTGTCTTCCTGTTGGAGCACATGCTTCGTGAAATAATGGACAGGGCACTTGAGGCAGAACAGCGGGAGGAAGAGGAGGACTTCCTTACCTCTCAAGGCCCCCTTTACCCAGATACTAGTATTCCTGCAGGCTCGCCGATCACACAGGAAGAAGAAGAGGAGGAGGAGGATTGTGTCACCATGGAGGTGGAGGATAACACTCAGCATCAGCAGCAGTCTTCAAGGGATTGTTTGCAGTCCCCAGAAACCCATGAAGTTGTACGTGGCTGGGAGGAGGTGGTTGAGGATCATTTGATCCTTAGTGACCCAGAGGACTCAGGATTGAATGGCTCTGCAAACTTACACTGCATGGACTCCCTGATCCTGCAAAGCCTGCGAAAGGACCCTAGGATTCATGGTATCAAGGAGAGGGATCATTACTGGCTGGCAACCCTTCTTGATCTTCGTTACAAGGGTAAGGTTGCAGAACTTATCCAGCCTTCACAGAGGGAGCAGAGGATGAAACATCTTTGGGAGGCCTTGCAGAAAGGTTTGTGCAATGTGTTTCCAGAGCCTGGGAGATTACAATTTCCTGGTGATGGACGACGTGTTGCTGAGGCTTCGTTCAGTCACAGAAAGAGCGGTGGAGAAGGTGGCCGGCTGACCAATGCCGTCAGGCAATTCTTCAGTCCTCAGCGCCCAGGTCTGATCGGTTCCAGCAACCATCGCCAGCGTCTGAATTCCATGGTGCAGTAATATCTAGGGGCAAGATAAGACTTGGAGACATTTCTAGCAAAACATCCACTGGATTACTGGGTCTTGAGGATGGACCACTGGCCAGAGCTTGCTCAATATGCAATTGAGCTACTGGCCTGTCCTACATCCAACGTTCTTTCTGAACGCACATTCAGTGCTGCTGGAGGCGTTGTAACCAATCACAGAGTGCGCCTGTCCACAGACTCTTTTGATCGGCTCACATTCATAAAAATGAATCCCTTGAAGACTGCATATGCTGAGTGACTATCCTATTCCTCCTCAATTTTCATGATGATAGCTTCTAAGAATATTTTCAGTTCAGGGCACCACTACCACTACCTAAGGCCCAATTTATCTGCCCCTGTTTAACAGGGGCATGTAATTACAATTTTTGATCAAATATTTAACAGCAGGGCTCGTTTCTGCGCTCAACAAGAGTATCTGTGAGGGGTTGCAGTGTTGTGGCACCACCACCACCACTGCCTAAGGCCCAATTTTTCTGCTCCTGTTTAACAGGGGCGTGTAATTACAATTTTTGATCAAATATTTAACAGCAGGGCTCATTCCTGCACTCAACAAAAGTATCTGTGAGGCTTTACAGTGTTGTGCCACCACCACCACCATCACCACCGCCTAAGGCCCAATTTTTCAGCCCCTGTTTAACAGGGGCACGTAATTACAATTTTTGATCTAACATTTCACAGCAGGGACTGTTCCTGAGCTCAACAAAAGTATTTGTTAGGCTTTACAGTGTTGTGCCACCACCACTGCCTAAGGCCCAGTTTTTCTGCTCCTGTTTAACAGGGGCACACAATTACAATTTTTGATCTAATATTTCACAACAGGGACTGTTCCTGTGCTCAACAAAAGTATTTGTGAGGCTTTACAGTGTTGTGCCACCACTACCACCGTCTAAGGCCCAATTTTTCTGCCCCTGTTTAACAGGGGAACGTAATTACAATTTTTGATCTAATATTTCACAGCAGGGACTGTTCCTGCACCCACCAAGAGTAACTATGAGGGCTTACAGTGTTCTGGTAAAATAAATATAAATATATGTGGCGCTACCTGTTCTAAAAATCAAATAGATACGAAAATTGGTCTGCAATATAAGTAATATAAAGAAGACCTCACAAGGGTTCAAGGGTCAAATAAGTAAAAGTAACAATCCAAATGTGCACAAAAGTATAAGATATGAAAGGTGACCTAACTCGTCAAACCACAAAGTATGTGTGACCCAATATTCAGCGTGATGTATGAGCTCCTGGTGGGAAAATAATTAAATGTGAATTGTGGACTCCTTAGTCATCAAAGCAAACAAAATTAGCATGTTGTGTGAACTCCTAATATAAATACGATGTGATGCACAAACTGTGTTCACTAGGTGTGCAATAATTGGATCAATGACAATATCTTTAGAAAGGTGCACAAAATATTGTGAAGGAAACCCACTATTCAAAGTGCATACTGCATCTACAACAATAATGAACCATCAAGATAAACAATAATAAGTGAGTTCTATTAGTAACATGCACCTAAAAGATAAAATGATGAAATGCAAAATAAACAATATTCAGGTGTAGACTAATAATCACCACACAAAAAATGACAGTAAAAATAACATAAAGTGCAAGTGCAATAAATAAATGTGAAACCAAATATAAATGAGCTGATGAGCTAAGGCAAAGTAAAGTGTCCAAAAAAACACGCAAGGTGCAGTTCAAACAAATGGTAGCATGTGATTCCTAATATCAGCCCGGTATGAGTCCTCTGAAGGTGATGAACAAAGTGCCAGTGCAGTAACCAGAGCTATGTGACGGTCAGTGTCCGCTGGTGTACTTATCAATCCAATTGGGTTACAGAATGCGCTGATTGTTTCCCCCAGCCTCTCACCTGTAGTTGCGGCCCCTAATGGGCTGAATCTAACGTGTACCCACAGATGGTGGGACAGTAAAACAGGGAGGAGCTTCCGGTCTTGGTCACAGCCTCCAGGGACACAGCATACACTGATTCCAGCACATCGATCTCCTGCAGTCAGTGAATAGCCTCGATGGCCTCAAATGCCCTCAGGTGGATAGCGGAAAGAGAGAGGATGGCTCCATAGTGTAGTAGTTGAAGAAATTTTATTTCTAAAAATTATAGCAACTTACATAAAAGTAACCTGCGTTCCACAGTGTAAAAGGAAGCTTCCGGGTTCGGCCGTACCCGGAAGCAGCGGCACCTGACTCCTCCCTGACACGTTGCATCATACCACACGTGACTTTATCAAAGGGTAGAGTCAGGTGTCAGAGAGAGGCATAAATAGTAAAGGACACTGCCTACGCAGCGGCGATACACAGCGGCGTATCATTAGGCCAATTGAATCTGCATGGTAAACAGTCCAAATCATATCATAAGAACATACAATAATAGCAAATAACAAAGTTTTTCTGCAATTTCAATACAAAGACCTATATAAAAATTCTTCATGAAGTAAAAATAAAAATTAAAAACATATATTAAAAACTACATATTTAATATTAAGCCTAACTCACATCTAGTGGTGAATGGACGCAAATATCATCTAAAAAATATCAAAGAAAGGACGAAATCACAGACGCCATCTAGTGGTGATAAAAAAAAAAAGTAATCCCGATTCTCATAAAGAAGTTTATACTGGCAAATAGACCACATAATAAACTATATATATATATATATATATATATATATATATATATATATATATATATATATATATATATATATAGTGCTACACAGCGACAATGTATAACAACTGACAAAATAGACCACATAATAGACTGTCTATATAGTGCTACACAGCGACAATGCATAACAACACAAAATTCAGCCTCACTCTTAACCCCTAGTGGGAAATAATCATAACTCTTAAAAATAATGGACAGCCCAGATAAAATATAACCAAGGGAAGACAAATAAATAAAAAATGGACAAAGACATAGACTAATAAACACCCCAGATAAAGTATAACCAAGGGAAGACAAATAAACAAAAAATGGATAAAAACATAGACTAAAAGGTGAAGATAGAGAAACTGATCAACTCCATGACTGAACTATCCAATAAAAACAAAATGCCTCGTGAAAGGGTAACAAACAAGGCGAAGGTGACCACAATTAGAAAACAAATTGCCATTCTAGCTTAAAAATTGGAAATAAAACAATTAAGATCGAATTCTATGTTATGTCCTAGTGGCGATAAAGTGCGTAATTCGTAAATCCATCTCGACTCGGCTTGACTAATCTTAATGATTTTGTTATCTCCCCTTCAATGCGGTTATAAAATCATCTATTGGATAACTCTGTCGTGTTACAGTTGAAATAAAACTCAGTTTTTTCTTTTTATTTTCTTTCATGTGTCAACGTGCGTAGCAGTTTTTGCATGGGTAGTAACCCTTTCCCTCGAAAAACGAAAACTTATTTTTACTAGGGGGATCCACAACATTTTTAGCTAACCGGTGCCTCAAAGTGGGGGCTCTTCTGTACACAAATTTCGGTCTCTCTGGGAGGATAGTACTCAAATGTCAATCTGTCCTAATGATGTCCCAATGTTTTTTAAAAATTCTCTCAATTTGTTTATATTGAACACTAAAATCCATAATAATAGGTATTAATTAATAGTTATCTTGTTGAGCTGAATTTTTTTATACTATCTTGTATTAATATATCTCTATCAAGTGATGCAACATCATGTATTTTCTCTTTATTTCAATAGTTTTTATTGAGTTTTTATAGAGAAGGGTACAAACAGATAAAAATGTGATACACTCTGTACAGTACATCTTTTGTGACAAGATCACACATAGTATACCATGCCAAATAAAGTAACATAAACTTGAACTGTGGAGGTAACAACAATACTTATCTTACAGTTGAAGTACTGCCACCTATCCCGGGCACCCCATCTGGGAACAAACTGTGTCCAGGTTAGAGTGGAAGCACAGTCAACTATGATCAGTGTCACATCGATATTGAAGTATCTTGAGGTGGTACAAGATCAAGACTGGAAACAGGGTAGTTAGATACATTGATTGGTACACAATCCACATACTGGTGTAATCTGTAATGGGAGGCATCATTTTTCCTGTACAGAGGGTCAATGACTTATAATTTGATATGATTAGGCAAGGTAAGCTTGCCAAGATGATAAAGGAAAGGGGAATGAAAAGGGGGGAAGGGGGTTAGGGATAGGGCGAGCCAGTCACCATAACAGAAGGACTTTCAAATTTTGACTGTGCAGCTAGGGTTTGATAATCAGGGTTCCCATTTATCTCTAAATACTGTGAGACTGAGGTTTGTGATTGCCAGTAATTTCTCCATCTTGCATTGGCGGTTGAGGGTGAGAATGGCATCACTAGGATTAGGTGGATCAATAGTATTCCACTTCCTTGTAATAGTTATTTTTGCTGCTAATAAAAATTGTATGATCACTACTCGGAACTTGGGAAGAAATTTGTGAATGTTCAGGTGCAAGATGGCTAGTTCCGGATGAGGTGCAATGTGTCGGCTACAAATATCAGACATTATGGAAAAAATCTTGTTCCAGAATGACCGTAGTGATATACAAGACCATAATATATGGTATAGAGTGCCAGATTCTCCACATTTCCTCCAGCACAATGCCGATTGGGATGGGTAGAATTTGGAAAGTTTGTACGGGGTAATGTACCAAGAATGTATAACCTTTTGGTAATGTTCCCAGTGGTTAATGCACTTGGATGAGGTATAAGTGGTAGATAAAGCTTTCACCCAATAGGTGTCTATGAAGGTTTTTCCCAAAGCCTCTTCCCATTTTAGCATAGTAGTGGTCTTTGAGAAGGGATCTTGGGTGTTGTAGAGATTATAAAACAGAGAAATACCTCTTAGAGGGGATGTTGGTTCAAGGAAGAAGGTATACATGGAGACTGGAATTTCTAAGTGTAGAGGTAGAGGATGTTTATGGAGGAAGGAGCGTACTTGTAAATAGGTAAATTGTGCAGGCGGCAGAGGTCAAAGCGGGTAGATAGGGTTTCATATGTGTGGAGAGATGCATCCTGGTATAGGTCTCTCAAGAGAAGAAGGCCTTTATTTTTCCATAATTTAAGGTCAATGCAGGGTATAAAGTGTTGGAGTACTGACAGTGGGGTAGGGATTTTTAAAAGTGATCCCTTGGGTGAAGATAAAAGGGGAATTTCTGACCATAATTTGATGGAGATTTGTACAGTTGGGATATTAGAGATGGGTGGTGGAGCTCCCATTCTACTAGCGATAAGAGTTGATTGGTAATTTTTATGTGGAAGCGCGTTGGATTCCATAAATGCCCGCGTTTTATGTTTGGGGGGTTCCACCAGTATCTAAGTTAATCTAATACGCATGCTTTATAATATGCCATAATATTGGGTACTCCCATTCCACCATTCCTTCTATGCCTTAACATAATATTGAGGGAGCATCTTGGGGGTTTGTGGTTCCAAATAAATTGAGTGAAGAGCTTTTGGTTGGTGGACAGGAAGGTTTGTGGTAAGGGGATTATTAAGGTGCGAAAGAGATAAAGGAGTTTTGGTAAGAGCAGCATTTTTAAGGTCGCTATTCTACCAGCCGTTGAAAGTTCCTGAGTCCTCAGAAGGGCTAGTTGTTGAGGCAGTGATTCCAAGAAGGGCTTAAAGTTATGTTCATATAGCTGTGAGGTGTGTGCAGTTAGTTGAATTCCTAAGAATCTCAAAAAGTGGGGGGACCACTCAAAGGGGGACCTATTAGTTAGGTAAATTTTCATGGAGGGTGGAACATTAAAACCTAAAATTTGGGACTTTGTGGCATTTAATTTATAGTAGGATACGGCACTAAATTCTTCCAGCAATTTCTGTGTCTCGTGTGGTGATGTTTTGGGGTTAGAGAGCATGAGCAGGACATCATTCACAAATAGGCTAATTTTATGTTCAGTATCACCAATAGTGATGCCTGTAATGTTGGGATGAGATCGGAAACTTTCCGCCAAGGGTTCCATAAGGAGCATAAAAATAATGGGCGAAAGGGGACATCATTGTCCAGTTCCGTTAGTTATTCATATCGGTTTGGAGGTAAGTCCTGAGGTGAGTACAGTGGCCGATGGAGTGGAATAAAGGGATAGAATGGCTGTCTGTATCCATCCCGTAATCCCGAAATTATCAAGCACTGTCTTGAGATATCCCCAGTGGATCCTGTCAAACGCCTTCTCCGCATCCAAGGAGAGGAGCAGAGAAGGCGTCCGAGAGGGACCAGCATGGGAGATTAAATTGAGACGTCTAGTCCCATCAGGGGCCTGGTGACCCAGAACGAAGCCCACCTGGTCAGGATGGATAAGAAATGGTAAGATTTTTTGTAATCTGATTGCTACAAGTTTGGCAAATATTTTAACATCAGCGTTTAGAAGAGATACAGGCCTGTAATTTGCAGGGGAGGTGGGGTCTTTGTTGGGTTTAGGGATAGTTACGATCACGGCTCTTAACATTTCTGGTGGGAAAGTATCAGAGGAGGAGGCAAGGTCGAATACGGATTGTAGATAAGGAGCAGTTTCAGAGGAAAGATATTTATAGTATTCATTCGAAAAGCCATCGTCACCTGGGGATTTGTGATTGGGTAATTTTGTGATAAGTGAGCAAATCTCTTGGGTAGTAAAAGGTTGGAAGATGGACTGGAGATGATCGCCATCAAGGTTAGGTAGTTTGATTTTGTTTAAAAAGTTACTAATGAATACAGGAGAGGGTTGGGGAGTAGAGTCATCATTACGGAGGTCATATAGGGACTGGTAATAATCCGCAAAGGCATTGGCTATATCCTTTGGGTTAGATAAACTATTCTTAGATTGAGGGTGAACAATAGAAATAATTTTTTGTTTAGTCTTTTTTGCTTTTACTTTTTTGGCCAGCCAGGATCCTGCTTTGTTATGGAGGCCGTAGTAATTGGATTTAAGGTATTTGAGATGGGTTTCATATTTGTAAAGGAGCAGGGACCTTAGCTTTTGCCTGTCTTGCAAGATATCTTGTGTGAGACAGGGATTTGGGTTCATCTTATTCTCACGTTCTTTTAAGATTATAGAATTCAGCACGTCTTCGATCTGCCTCCCTCTCTGTTTTTTGACAAATGAAGCCATTTTAATCAGTACCCCCCTCATATAGACCTTATAAGTATTCCACAGTGTAAATCTATTGATATCAGGAGTGTCATTATACCTAAAAAAGTCATGGTGTTCTTGTACGATCTGTTGGTACAATTCCTTGTCCTCCAATAGGGAGGTGTTTAGTCTCCACATTGGAGGAGGGGAGTTGCGAAATGTGTCATCAAACTCTAGTGTGATCGGAGCGTGATCGGACCAAGAGATCGTACCAATGTCTGCTCGCAGAACATTTTGTAGAGACCTTTTATCAGTAAAGAAAAAGTCAATGCAGGAGTAGGAAGAGTGAGCTGCAGACAAAAAAGTAAAATCCTTCTTCGATCCATGGAAGCAACGCCAGGTATCATACAGCTCGTATTTATGAAGTAAGGGGACAATTGAGTGGCCAGGTCTTCTAGCGAGGGTGGTGGAGTCCATGGTGGGGTTCAGGATAGTATTAAAGTCTCCGCCAATAATAAGGATACCCTGCGTCACTTCCATAGCCTTGGTGAATAGAGGAGTGAGGAATTTTCTCTGTTGAACGCTCGGAGCATATAGGTTAACTAGAGTAAACACTACTTGATTAAGCTCCCAAAAGAGGATGATGTACCGACCTTGGGTATCCTGGATAGTGCGTATATGACGAAATGCCACAGAGTCCTTGACAGCAATAAAGACTCCAAAAGCCTTTTTTGGGCCGTTGGCCATGTACAAATGAGGGAAATGATGAAAGGACACTCGAGGGCACTTGTGGGCAGCGAAATGGGTTTCCTGAGCAAAGATTATGTCAGCTTTGAGAGAGTATGCTTCTTTCATTAGCGCTGCACGTTTAAAGGGGCTGTTGAGGCCCTTAGAGTTCAGTGACATGAATTTTAGAGGCATAGTGAAGAATGTGTACTTACTAGGGTATCGTTGCAGAAAAAAACATTCTAGAGAGAAGAGTCAGGGAAAGAGTACCTGGTATGTGGAGATTTTGGCCACCGAGGATTGACAATTTGTATAGAGTCAGTTGGTGGGTTGATTGGAGGGTCTTTTGTTGTGATGAGCAGCAGGGGAAACAAATGCAATAGTCCAGATTGAGTTCTGGTAGACATAGCGGTGTAGAAGGTGACTGGCTGGATGGTAGAAACTAGAGAAAGAGGGGTCAAACAAAGGAGAAACAAATACAACATACATAAGAAACGCCTGTCAAAACGCAGGCACAATGGGCAGCCAGAGGTGCTGCGGTGTCGTGAGGGGGGGAAATCATACTGCCAGTGCTATGCACTGACCCAACGAACCACAAAATGAAAGAAGAGTAAACTAGGTGATTTATCTCCCAGCCTCACGCTAATACAAAGGTCATGCTGGCGGGGAGAGGTCTAAACAGAAGATTCAAATCAGGGCCATTCTGTTTGTGGTTGTTCCAAGATAGGCAAGGCAGGGGGTTGCGCATCTGCAGGGAGTAGTTGCCACTGTTTGAAGAGCTGGATGCCTTTATCCACACTGTATATGGGGTAGGTTTTTTCTGTTCCAGGTGACCAGAAGCTTTGTAGGGAAGCCCCATTGACAAATTATACTGTTATTGCGGAGGATTTTAGTGAGCGGGGCAAGCTTCTTTCTGTTCAACACTGTCTGTTGCGATATGTCCTCATATAGGGATATTCCATTGAATTCCTCTGGCACTGCAGGGCTCCGTTTGGCTGCCGCCATGACACGTTCTTTGACGTGGTAGTAGTGGATACGTGCTAGGGTGTCTCTGGGTGCAGTGTCAGGTAGAAATTTAGGTTTAGGTATACAGTGGGCTCTGTCCATGCAAAGCTCAATATCGCTCAGAGATGGAATGATGGCCTTCATGAGGCGTTGCACATAATTTGTTAAATCGTTTCGCGAAATGGATTCGGGTATTCCCCTAAATTTGATGTTGTTGAGCCGTGAGCGATCTTCGAGGTCCGCCATCTTATATTGGAGGCGTTCCATCTCAGATTCTTGATCTGCATAGGCATCAACGAGGTCATTATGTGCAGAGTACAGATCTGCCATTTTAGTTTCTAAGTGTCGGATTTTGTGTTTGGACAGTCTCATTTAAGGGTGCAAACATGTTTGAAAAGTCATTCAACAGAGTGCTTCTGAGGGAGAGAAGCATGTTTTTCATGGTATTCTCAGAGATGGATTGTTCTGTGGCTGGGAACATTTCAATTGACATTCCTGGGTGCATGTTCTGAAGAGATACCTGAGGGGGAATGCTCTGGAGTGCAGGGGAGAACGCATCTTCCTCCGTGTGCTATTTAGTTTTCACTGGGATGCGAGTGGAGGGAGTAGATGGGGGAGAGCGTTCTTCCAGCTCCTCAGGCTGGGTGGAAATATGCCTCCCTGCGGCTTGATGGCTGTGTTGGGATCGGGCCGTTCCTGTGGAGCTAGGGCCGGCGCCATTTTGCCCACCTCCCTGAGGTACCGCAGGATAGAAATCTGTGAGGCGCTGCGGCTGCCTATTCATCTTCCGCCGCTTAGTCATCGCTCCTGCGGATGACAGGCGCTTTGGTGAGCATGTGTGGAGCCGGAGGAGACCTCACCCCGTTGTTGCTGAATGTCGCTCAGAGCGTGAGGCTGCCGGAGCTCTGAGTTATGCGGCCATCTTCTACGCTGGCCGGACACGCCCCCCCATGTATTTTCTCTTTAAACTTGGCCTGGTACCCCTTTTTAACAAATCTCTCTCCAATAATGTTTGCTTGTTCAAGGAACCCTTCTTTGGTGGTGCAGTTCTGCCTTAATCTAACCATCTGCCCCTTGGGTATGTTGTCCAACCATAAAGAATGATGACAACTATCAAGGGGCAGGTAACTATTCCTGTCCACGGTTTTGAAATAAGTTTGAGTCATCAATTTATTTCCTTCTTTTCTTATTCCTAGATCAAGAAAGTTAATTTTCTCATCATTTATTTCCCAAGTAAATTTTATGTTTTTATTATTAGTGTTCAAGTTGAAGCAGAAATCAATAAGACTTTCTCTGTTACCACTCCAAATAACGATAATATCGTCTATGTACCATTTAAATAGTATCAAATGATATGGCATATTATTATAAAGTGCTTCCTCTTCCCATTCTGCCATATATAAATTGGCAACGCTAGGGGCATATTTCGCTCCCATTGCGATTCCAAGGATTTGTTTGTAATACTTGTTATTATGCCAAAAATAATTTGAATCTAGACTGTATCTCAGTCGAGAAGGAATCTCCTCTGTTTACATTTTAAATCGCTCAAACTTCTGAGGGCCCATTTAGTCGCTTGTATAGCCTCATCATGATTGATAATCGTATACAGGGATGCGACGTCAGCTGTTGCCAAGTATATAGGTTCACCCGTCAGAGTGATATCATTTAAGAGTTGAATGCAATGTTTTTGTCTTTTGTGCTTGTCTTTTTTACCACAGGTTGCAAAAACCAATCAGTATATTGCCCAATTCGTGCCCCTACCGAGTTGATCCCATTAACTATGGGCCTCCCCGGAGGTTTCAGCTTATCCTTGTGGATCTTGGGTAACGTATATATTATCGGTACCCTGCATGTTTTAGGCTGTAGATATAGAGTTTCTTTTTTATTTAGTAAGCCTTTATCAGATCCTTTTTGTATGACTTTAGCCAGTTCTTTCTTGTATCTCACCGTGGGATTGCTTGGTAATATCTGATAGGTATCAGTATCGTTCAATTGACGATTTAGTTCTTCATTGTAGTCAACTTTAGATTGAATAACGATTGCCCCTCCTTTGTCAGCCTGTCTTAGTACTATATCTTTCCTTGCTTCTAATTTCTTAATCCCATTCTTTATAATTCCTGGATCAAGCACTCTCTTGATTTTTAAGTCTTGTAGATCGTTCAAAATCGTTTTCTTAAATACATCAATATGTCCAGCCGTTCCTGTTGGAGGGTTGAAAAGAGATTTGTTCCGGAGGTCACTAAATAAAATGCCGTTATTATCTGGTGAGGCTCTTCCTCTTCCTTCCCCTGGATTGCTGAGCATATATTTTTTAATATTAAGACTTCTAATGAGTTTGTTGATGTCAACATATGTATAGAATTTATTAAGATTCTTCTTTGGGGCAAATTTTAGACCTTTGTCCAATACTTTTATTTATTCTTGTGTAAGTGTCACCCCACTGATATTAATAATTCCTTCTCCTATCGCTCCCTTTTTCTTTTGTTTTTTGATCCTGCTCGGCATCCTCTTCTCGTTTTTCATTTTTTCCATTCCTCCTTTCTGGGGATCTTCTCGGGGTGTTCCTTAGGTGTTCCCCCCTGTCCTGATCTCTCTGTCCTTCTCGATTTATCTCTTCCGTTCTTTTCATTCTGCTGTCCGGACTGGGGTCTGGAGTACATCTGTCGTATCTCCGAGGACGATCTTCTCGATAGTGGCGTCTTGGAGAGTCTCGATGGCGTTGTTCTAAAAAACGATCTGGTGTTCTTTCCCATTCATATCTGCCTTGTTGACATCTGGGTTACCCGGGTGATCTTGCCCCATCATCATATCTATGTAGCTGTTCAAATCTATTTTGTACTGGGACAGCATATTGATTGTTCCACCAGGGAGAACGTGGGTGGGGGGATTTTTTTATCACAGAGGGACTGTTGGTAAGGTCTCGGTTAATAATTGTTATTTTGTTCATTGTTCTTCCAAAACATTTTTTTGCAGTTGTTCCCTTTCCACCTTTGTTTCTGATTCGGGGTATTGTGTGCATTATAGTTCCCCTGTGTTCTATTTATGGGCAATGTTCCTTCAATTTTCTTTCATTCACATTGTCATTCATCCTGACTTCTTTTACAGGAGAACCCTGATTGGAATTGATGACCGTCTCTTCAATCTTATTCTGCCATTTGAAGACAAGGTCATCTTCAAATTCTTTGATATCTCTCTGGTATTTTTTTCTCTTTCGCGCAGCGGTTTCTTTATCCTTTTGTTCCATATCTCGATTCTGGTAATTCTTTTGCTGGTTCAAGGGTAGCCTTTATTACTTCAATGGTTTTATCCAATAATCAAATCTTCTTCTGCTTTCTTTTTTTAGGAAGTCAAGCAATTCTAGACCTTTATCGTTGAAGAAGTGAAACCATTCATCAGTCGATTCCTTATCTACTAGGCCATCATTGATGGGTACATCCCACCGCAGTCTTCTGGGTACCAATTTATCTTTAATATATTTTTCATGTGTGGCCATATCCCACCAGGCATTAATTTTTTTCTCTATTAAGTGACCTATCTTTCTAAAACCATTTTCAATGTCCCCTCGATGGTTGGTTTTCTGTTTAGTAAAAATCTTATCAAGGTCAAAAGTCCTATTATCTAAAAATTGGAATACTTCCATAGTATGCAGCACTAGTAGAAGTGAGACAACAGCAAAAACAGGTAACAAGCAATAACTAGTGCGCAAAACCCAGCTAATATAAAAACACCAAGAAGCCGCCAACATAAAAAGTACTCACATAACCCAACGGAAAAATAAATATAAATATATGTGGCACTACCTGTTCTAAAAATCAAATAGATAAGAAAATTGGTCTGCAATATAAGTAATATAAAGAAGATTAATGGTCAGAGAAGGTTAGGGGATTATCACGGTGCCAAGCAATAATTGAAATCCATAAAATAAAATGACAAAAATTTTTATTCACAAATAATTAAAAAAGAGATGTATATACATACATATCAAGGGTGTGAAAAATACAAACAGTCAGGGAAATAAAAAGCCAACTAAGCAGTGGTATCACATGGGCCCGCCTACGGCGTGATGGCAGGTTACGTGAACAGGTATATGAAATCCTACATGTTTCGCCATAGAAGGTTTCCTCAGGGACAGTTGATAATACCTGTATTCATATCTTGAATTTCTATGACAAAAAGTAATGACAGTCAAATAATAAGATGGCAGCGGTTACAATTACAAGAAAAAATAAATTAAATACACAAAATGTTGTGTGGCTGTCTGACATGGCCATAGATCCTCCCACATGCTAATTACCGGTGCAGGGACCCACCCAACCAACACCCTCAGCACCCAATACCACCCCACAGGCGCACCTAAAACCCTGGACATCAGATGAAAAAATTACCTGCCGACGGGTGCGTCGAGGGACTGACGTGGGGGACCCTGGAGTGAATACAAGGACTACAGACACAATAGGAGGCTGCAGGGGGCAAAAGGAGGACCTGGAGGGATAAATTCAATGTAAAAAATATATATACGATTTTGGCAGATCACCAAAAAAGAAGTTCTGGGTGTACACACCGATAATCTATAGGGCTAACATAGCCTCAGGAAGTACTTACTATTTGTGCAATGAAGGGAAGAAAAAGGAAAAGACAGGGCACCCTGTTTACTAGCTTGAATTTTGCAGAAATGACAGATGAAAAATCACTGAAACAATAAAAATAAAAACAATGGAAAGACATTTCAAAACACACTAGTGCTAGGCTGTATTGCACAAAGCAATCAAAGAAGGGGGTTACAAAGTGTCTGATTAAAGCAGAAGTATATGCCCAAAAATCAATCAACTCACCAGTGATTCCGGTGATATTATGTACATAGTACACAGCCAGCAAAGTGCCAATTAGTAAGGACAGTTTGGTTTCAAACAAACACTCTGCGGAATGAACAAGGAGTTCATGTAGTTAAGAATTAGCAGCAGACCTACAGGAATCACATAATTGCAAAGTAGTGGACATACCTTGGATAGTATGGCAGAGACATGGGTGCCCTGGAAATGCCAGCGAGGGAATGGCCGGAATCGCCGGTCTCCTATGCCCCCCACACACGGCTGATGTCACCATGACGTGTGAGCGGACAGAGATCGCCACTGCGCATGCGCCCGGAGTCAACCTTGAAATGAAATTAATTGTCATTGATCCAATTATTGCACACCTAGTGAACACAGTTTGTGCATCACATCGTATTTATATTAGGAGTTCACACAACATGCTAATTTTGTTTGCTTTGATGACTAAGGAGTCCACAATTCACATTTAATTATTTTCCCACCAGGAGCTCATACATCATGCTGAACATTGGGTCACACATACTTTGTGGTTGACGAGTTAGGTCACCTTTCATATCTTATACTTTTGTGCACATTTGGATTGTTACTGTTACTTATTTGACCCTTCCACATGTCATTGTGAGGTCTTCTTTATATTACTTATATTGCAGACCAATTTTCTTATCTATTTGATTTTTAGAACAGGTAGCGCCACATATATTTATATATATTTTTCCGTTGGGTTATGTGAGTACTTTTTATGTTGGCGGCTTCCTGGTGTTTTTATATTAGCTGGGTTTTGCGCACTAGTTATTGCTTGTTACCTGTTTTTGCTGTTGTCTCACTTCTACTAGTGCTGCATACTATGGAAGTATTCCAATTTTTAGATAAAAGGACTTTTGACCTTGATGAGATTTTTACTAAACAGGAAACCAACCATCGAGGGGACATTGAAAATGGTTTTAGAAAGATAGGTCACTTCATGGAGAAAAAAAATAATGCCTGGTGGGATATGGCCACACATGAAAAATATATTAAAGATAAATTGGTACCCAGAAGACTGCGGTGGGATGTACCCATCAATGATGGCCTAGTAGATAAGGAATCGACTGATGAATGGTTTCACTTCTTCAACGATAAAGGTCTAGAATTGTTTGACTTCCTCATAAAAAGAAAGCAGAAGAAGATTAGATTATTGGATAAAACCATTGAAGAAATAAAGGCTACCCTTGAACCATCAAAAGAATTACCAGAATTTATTGCGCTAAACTAAACAACTAAATCGAGATATGGAACAAAAGGATAAAGAAACCACTGCGCGAAAGAGAAAAAAATACCAGAAAGATATCAAAGACTTTGAAGATGACCTTGTCTTCAAATGGCAGAATAAGATTGAAGAGACGGTCATCAATTCCAATCAGAGTTCTCCTGTAAAAGAAGTCAAGATGAATGACAATGTGAATGAAAGAAAAATTGAAGGAACATTGCACATAAATAGGATACAGGGGAACTATAATGCACACAATACCCCGAATCAGAAACAAAGGTGGAAAGGGAACAACTGGAAAAAAACATTTTGGAAGAACAAGGGACAAAATAACAATTATTATTGGAGACCTTACCAACAGTCCCCCCGTGATAAAAAAAATCCCCCACCTACGTGGAGGGAACATGAGGGTTATGGGGAAAGAAACAATCATTATTCAGAGAGAATAAGAAGAGACGAAAGAGATGATAGATATTTCCAGTATGAAAATAGAAGAGGTGGTTCCCCTGGTGGAACAATCAATATGCTGTTCCAGTACAATATAGATTTGAACAAGATCACCCGGGTACCCCAGATATCAACAAGGCAGATATGAACGGGAAAGAACACAAGATCGTTTTTTAGAACAACGCCATTGAGACTCTCCGAGACGCCACTATCGAGAAGATCGTCCTCGGAGATACAACAGACGTACTCCAGACCCCAGTTCAGACAGCAGAATGAAAAGAAGGGAAGAGATAAATCAAGAAGGACAGAGAGATCAGGACAGGGGGAATGCCAAAGGAACACCCCGAGAAGATCCCCGAAAGGAGGAATGGGAAAAACGAGAAGAGGATGCAGAGCAGGAATCAAAAAACAAAAGAAAAAGGGAGCGATAGGAGAAGGAATTACTAATATCAGTGGGGTGACACTTACACAAGAAGAAATAAAAGTATTGGACAAAGGTCTAAAATTCGTCCCAAAGAAGAATCTTAATAAATTCAATACCTATGTTGACATCAACAAACTCATTAGAAGTCTTAATATTAAAAAATATATGCTCAGCAATCCAGGGGAAGGAAGAGGAAGAGCCTTACCAGATAATAACGGCATTTTATTTAGTGACCTCCGGAACAAATCTCTTTTCAACCCTCCAACAGGAACGGATAGACATATTGATGTATTTAAGAAAATGATTTTGAACGATCTACAAGACTTAAAAATCAAGAGAGTGCTTGATCCAGGAATTATAAAAAATGGGATTAAAAAATTAGAAGCAAGGAAAGATATAGTAATAAGACAGGCTGACAAAGGAGGGGCAATCGTTATTCAATCTAAAGTTGACTACAATGAAGAACTAAATCGTCAATTGAACGATACTGGTACCTATCAGATATTACCAAGCAATCCCACGGTGAGATACAAGAAAGAACTGGCTAAAGTCATACAAAAAGGTTCTGATAAAGGCTTACTAAATAAAAAAGAAACTATATATCTACAGCCTAAAACATGCAGGGTACCGATAATATATACGTTACTCAAGATCCACAAGGATAAGCTGAAACCTCCGGGGAGGACCATAGTTAATGGGATAAACTCGGTAGGGGCACGAATTGGGCAATATATTGATTGATTTTTGCAACCTGTGGTAAAAAAGACAAGATCGTATCTGAGAGATACGAAACATCTCATTCAACTCTTAAATGATATCACTCTGACGGATGAACCTATATACTTGGCAACAGCTGACGTTGCATCCCTGTATACGATTATCAATCATGATGAGGCTATACAAGCGACTAAATGGGCCCTCAGAAGTTTGAGCGATTTAAAATGTAAACAGAGGAGATTCCTTCTCGACTGTTTGAGATACAGTCTAGATTCTAATTATTTTTGGCATAATAACAAGTATTACAAACAAATCTGTGGAATTGCAATGGGAGCGAAATATGCGCCTACTGTTGCCAATTTGTATATGGCAGAATGGGAAGAGGAAGCACTTTATAATAATATGCCATATCAGTTGATACTATTTAAACGGTACATAGATGATATTATCGTTATTTGGAGTGGTAACAGAGAAAGTCTTATTGATTTCTGCTTCAACTTGAACACTAATAATAAAAACATAAAATTTACTTGGGAAATAAATTATGAGAAAATTAACTTCCTTGATCTAGAAATAAGAAAAGAAGGAAATAAATTGATGGCTCAAATTTATTTCAAAACCGTGGACAGGAATAGTTACCTGCCCCTTGATAGTTGTCATCATTCTTTATGGTTAGACAACATACCCAAGGGGCAGATGGTTAGATTAAGGCGGAACTGCACCACCAAAGAAGGGTTCCTTGAACAAGCAAAAATGATTGGAGAGAGATTTGTTAAAAAGGGGTACCAGGCTGAGTTTATTAAAGAGAAAATACATGATGTTGCATCACTTGATAGAGATATATTAATACAATATAGTATAAAAAATTCAGCTCAACAAGATAACATACCTATTATTATGGAGTTTAGTGTTCAATATAAACAAATTGAGAGAATTTTTAAAAAACATTGGGACATCATTAGGACAGATCGACATTTGAGTACTATCCTCCCAGAGAGACCAAAATTTGTGTACAGAAGAGCCCCCACTTTGAGGGACCGGTTAGCTAAAAATGTTGTGGATCCCCCTAGTAAAAATACGTTTTTGTTTTTCGAGGGAAAGGGTTACTACCCATGCAAAACCTGCTACGCATGTCGACACACGAAAGAAAATAAAAAGAAAAAACTGAGTTTTATTTCAACTGTAACACGACAGAGTTATCCAATAGATGATTTTATATCATGCCGTAGTGAAGGAGTTGTCTATTTATTGGAATGCCCCTGCCAATTACAATATATTGGTAGGACTAAGAGAGCATTGTGGAAAAGGCTGAGGGAACATGTGCAAAACATTAAAAAAAAGTTTCGATAAGCATAGCCTATCCAGACACTTTGCGCAATACCATAATAGTGACCCTTCGTCATTAAAAGTGTGTGGAATAGAAAAATATAAACCGCATTGAAGGGGAGATAACAAAATCATTAAGATTAGTCAAGCCGAGTCGAGATGGATTTACGAATTACGCACTTTATCGCCACTAGGTCATAACATAGAATTCGATCTTAATTGTTTTATTTCCAATTTTTAAACTAGAATGGCAATTTGTTTTCTTATTGTGGTCACCTTCGCCTTGTTTGTTACTCTTTCACGAGGAATTTTGTTTTAATTGGATAGTTCAGTCATGGAGTTGATCAGTTTCTCTATCTTCACCTTTTAGTCTATGTTTTTATCCATTTTTTGTTTATTTGTCTTGCCTTGGTTATACTTTATCTGGGGCGTTTATTAGTCTATGTCTTTGTCCATTTTTTATTTACCGGTATTTGTCTTCCCTTGGCTATATTTTATCTGGGGTGTCCATTATTTTTAAGAGTTATGATTATTTCCCACTAGGAGTTAAGAGTGAGGCTGAATTTTGTGTTGTTATGCATTGTCGCTGTGTAGCACTATATAGACAGTCTATTATGTGGTCTATTTTGCCAGTTGTTATACATTGTCGCTGTGTAGCACTATATATATAGTTTATTATGTGGTCTATTTGACAGTATAGACTTCTTTATGAGAATCGGGATTATTTTCTCTTTTATCACCACTAGATGGCGTCTGTGATTTCGTCCTTTCTTTGATATTTTTTAGACGATATTTGCATCCATTCACCACTAGATGGAACATGTGAGTTAGGCTTAGTATTAAATATGTCGTTTTTATTATATGTTTTTAATTTTTATTTTTACTTCATGAAGAATTTTTATATAGGTCTTTTTACTGAAATTGCATAAACACTTTGTTATTGGCTATTATTGTATGTTCTTGTGATATGATTTGGACTGTTTACCATGCAGATTCAATTGGCCTAATGATACGCCGCTGTGTATCGCCGCTGCATAGACAGCGTCCTTTACTATTTATGCCTCTCTCTGACACCTGACTCTACCCTTTGGTAAAGTCACGTGTGGTGTGACGCAATGCATCAGGGAGGAGTCAGGTGCCGCTGCTTCTGGGTACGGCTGAACCCGGAAGCTACCTTTTACACTGTGGAGTGCAGGTTACTTTTATGTAAGTTGCTATAATTTTTAGAAACAAAATTTCTTTAACTACTACACTATGGAGCCATCCTCTCTCTTTCCTCTATCCACCTGAGGGCATTTGAGGCCATCGAGGCTATTCACTGACTGCAGGAGATCGATGTGCTGGAATCAGTGTATGCTGTGTCCCTGGAGGCTGTGACCAAGACCGGAAGCTCGTCCCCATTTTACTGTCCCACCATCTGTGGGTACACGTTAGATTCAGCCCATTGGGGGCTGCAACTACAGGTGAGAGGCTGGGGAAACGATCAGCGCACTCCGGAACCCAATTGGATTGATAAGCACACCAGCGGACACTGACCGTCACATAGCTCTGGTTACTGCACTGGCACTTTGTTCAACACCTTCAGAGGACTCATATCGAGCTGATATTAGGAGTCACACGCTACCATTTGTTTGAACTGCACCTTGCATTTTTTTTGGACACTTTTCTTTGCCTTAGCTCATCAGCTCATTTATATTTGGTTTCACGTTTATTTATTGCACTTGCACTTTATGTTATTTTTACTGTCATTTTTTGTGTGGTGATTATTAGTCTACACCTGAATATTGTTTATTTTGCATTTCATCATTTTATTTATTTATTTTTTTTTTCAAATAGTTTTTACTTTGATTTTCAACATACAATAAAGTGTAGTACTGTACATAGTCATATTTTGTGACATTCACAGAGGCAACAAAACTTTGGTACAAACTTAAGTCTAGATAAGGGATCATTTCCAAAGTATTTACCCGTATGGGGTGGTTGGATAAACAAGTTATACCAGATCATGACAATCTAATAGTTGACTATCATTGGTGGATACCTGGATGGATCTGTTTAGAAAATCCCTGTGAATATTAAATTATTCTATAACAATAATACACAGCAGAGAACATAACCAGGGGGGTGGGGGGTGAGAGGGGGGGTGGGGGGCACCTAATCGAGAAGTAAGACTGTTGGTAAGTTACATTATACGCATGTCCAGATGTTTTTACCACATTGTCCTTGAGATAGCTGGTGATAGTAATTTGAATAGAATTCTGCTAGTGCTCTTGGAGTAGCAAGTATAGCGGCCAGTGCCGTGTTCAAGTTGGTGCAAAAGGACCTTTTTCAGGAGGAGATTTACTCCTTTTTCAAGAGGAGATTTACTTCTTTGGTATCGGTTAATAGGAGTCATAGTAAGAGAAGGAGGATAGGCTGAAGTTTGCTATTTCCTCCTGGGAGAGAGATGAGAGCATGAAGGTGTGCCATTTGGAGTGGAAGCGTTCTGAGGAGTTTTTCTGTTTGAAATCCGTATTTAGGCGGTCTTTGATTAGTAAATGCATAAGCTCTCGTTTGACTTGGGTGATATTGGGGCACAAGGGTGAAATCAAATTTTTTAAGATGTTTCTTCTTGCGATTAAGAGGCAAATCAGGGACCACTCTTTGTGTGAAGTGGTATCTTTCGCTGTGTGTCTTGTATTGGTGTTGATGGTTTGGGACCAGGGCAGGAGTTTTGGGTCCCAGTGGCCGAAGATAAGAAGTAACGGATCCTTGGGTAGTTTGAGTCACTTCAAATATGTAGGTAAGAACCTGATCCCAGAATGTAGAGATGTAGGAACAGTCCCAGAAGCGATGAGTCAAGGTTGGTTTCTGAAAGTTACATAGTAGACAGAGGGCTTTGCTCTTGTCTGTTTTTGACATTAGGAAAGGCATATATGCTCTGTGGGCTATTTTCAGTTGCGTTTCTCTCCATATTACGTTAGGTGTTATCTTTTGTATTGAGACCTTGCAGGATTTTTTCCACTAGGTTTGGATCAGGGAAGTCTTTGTTCCAGTTTTTAATTGATGATGATGAGAGAGGTAGAGATGATTTGTTGAGGAGAGGTTTGTAAATGTCTGAGATTTTGTATGAGTTGTTCGAGATCATCTGGTCTGTGACGTTGGTTTGGAACCTTTTGTTGACTTGTTTGCATGCCTCCTTTAGAAAACTGATGCATTGACCATAGAAGAAGGTATGTGTCGTAGGTAGAGAGAAGGTTTCCGCAATGTTGGCAAAGGGTAATGGCTGTCCCGTCTGTATGTTGCAGAGGGAGGAGAATTTCGTTAGGCCTTTCCGTTCCCAAATTTTGAAAGGTTTGTGTTCTAAGCCCAGTGGGAAGACCGGATTTCCTTGAATCGGGAGGTGTATCGATACAAAGGGGGATATCTTGAGTAGTTTCCTTGCTTCTCTCCATGTCACCGCTGTATCCCTTAAAAGGAGGTTATGTTGATAAAGAGGGGGGACTGACTTCCATCTGCAGTGGAGGAGGGCTACTAGTGAGTAAGGGTGGGCCATGTCAGATTCCAAAGAAAAATTTGAGTAGCGAGAGGACTGCGTTATCCAGTCTAGGCTAGTTCTAAGCAAGCATGCTATGTTATAGATTCTAATATGAGGGAGACTGATGCCCCCTTCGCGCCTGGGAAGATATAGTTTTTTGAGAGCTATACGTGGTCGTTTGTTTTGCCATAGGAATTTAGATATGGTAGAATTGAGTGAAGTCACATCTTTATGATGGAGAAGTAGTGGGATAGTTTGCATTGGATATAGTAGTCTTGCAAAACTGACCATTTTTATTAAATGACATCTTCCCAAGAGCGAGAGGGGTAGATCCATCCAGGCATTTAGTTCCTGAGTTATTTTTGACAGTAGAGGAGGGTAATTAAGGTGATATATTGAAGAGGGGAGTTTGCCTATTTTTATTCCCAGGTAGGTGATATGAGATTTTGCGACAGGGAAAATTGATTGCTGGGTCCATTTTGGTGTAGAGTGAGTGCCAATGGGAAGAATTTCGCTTTTGCTGTAGTTAATACGGGACCAGAGCACGAGCGAAATTCATCAAATACATTCTTTATGGTTAACATATCTGAAGAGGGGTTGGCCGAAAATATGAGGACGTCATCTGCAAATAGGGAGGTACGTAGGTCATGTGTGCCTATTTTTATGCCATGTAGGGGGGCTATTAATGTTAGATATCTGGAGAGCGGTTCTAGGTCGATATTGAAGAGGAGCGGGGATAGGGGGCAACCTTGGCGTGTACCCTTGTGAAGGCGAAGTTCTTCTGATAGAAGACCTGCTACCACTAATCTTGCTGTCGGGGCTGTGTACATGGCGGTGATAAGATGGTGGAAGGGACCAGTGAAGCCCATCGCTGCCATTGTCAAGGATATCCAGTCGAAACTGACGTTATCAAAGGCTTTTTCCACGTCTAACGTGATAATGGCATGATCAGTATCTGGGTGTTGAAGTGCATGTTCTAGGGCCAGCATGACTTTGCGGATGTTGAGGGTGGCAGTTCTTCCTTTTACGAAGCCTGATTGAGCAGAGTGAATTAGAGAGGGCATAATATCTGCTAGCCTAGTGGCTACGATTTTAGAAAGAATTTTCACATCTAGATTGAGAAGTGATATGGGCCTGTATGAGCCCGGTTCCTGGGGGTCTTTACCTTTTTTAGACAACAGTTTTATAATGGCCTGGTTCCCCGACTGTAAGTATGCACCCCCTGACTAAATACCCTGGTACACTTGGAGAAGAGTGGGTTCTAGGAGGGGTTGTAGGGTCTTGTAAAATTCACTGGTGAAACCGTCTGGACCTGGGGCCTTGGATAGGGTCAGGTTGCGGATGGTTGTAGAAAGTTCAGGGAGGGTTATAGGTGCATTAAGGGTTTCTAGTTGTGATGGAGAGATTTTGGGCATGGTTATTTTTTCTAGAAAAGCGCATGCTTTTTGTGTATCTATGGGATCTGAGGCGTAAAGTGTAGAGTAGAATTTTTGCATGACTTTGTTAATTGATTGTGGAGTGGCATGGAGGGTACCTGTACTGTCACGAAGTGATGTGATGTGGGTGGGGTGGAATGGACCTTTGCAGAGTCTGGATAAGAGTTTACCTGCTTTGTTCCCAAACTTATGGAATGTGGCATCTAGATAGGCCTTTTTGGTTTTTTCAAGGGTGTTTACCCAAGTGTCAAATTCTCTTTTTGCTGCCTGCCATTCAGTGCGTACAGCTGGGGAGTCTTTAATGTACAATTCTCGTTGTGCCTTGTGTAGGCATGAGCTGGCCTCTTTGTATTTAGTTAGGGTGTTGTGTTTAAAGGAAGTTGTATAGGAGATGATACGACCCCTTAGGAATGCTTTACCGGCATCCCAAAATAGGTTGGGATCGTGTATGTGAGGGGCGTTGTTTGAGGAGTATTTAGTCCATGCATCGGAAATGTATTGTTGAAAGTCAGTGTTATTATGCAGGTAGGAGGGGAACCGCCAGATATTGGGGTGTGGGGGTAGGTCTAGGTTGTCGAGTGTCACCTCTATAGGGGCATGGTCGGAGATGGTTATGTCGTGAATAGTGGTATTCTGGAGGAAAGGGAGTAGGTTGTCAGAGCCGAAGAGATAGTCTATCCTTGTGAATATTTTGTGTGGGTTGAAATAAAATGTGAATTCCCTGTCTGTGGGGTGGGAGAGGCACCATAAATCCTGAAGGTGAATAGATTCCATGGTGCTTGCAAAGAGAGAAGGGGCGGGGGGTTGGTACCCAGTTTTGGACCTTTTGGAGAGGACCTGTCGTCTGTCTGATGGAGAGTATCATTAAAATCCCCTCCGATCAGATGGGGGAGATGCGTGTTTTCCAGTAGCCAACTGGATAGTTCAGTGTAAAATTGTCTGCCTGGGTTGTTGGGAGCATAGACGTTTATTATTACTAGCTCTTTGGAGCCTATTTTGACATGTGCCGTGACCAGACGGCCCTGACTGTCAGTTTTAGCCGATAAAACTGAGCAAGGGAGGTTTTTGTGTATGAGTAGGAGAAATTTGCGTCCTGCTGCTTCTGAGCCTAAAACAGTGCCTACCCAAAGCTTCTTCATGCGATGAAAGTCTGGGGCTTATAAATGTGATTCCTGAAGTAATGCTACATCGGTTTTGAGCCGTTTGAGATGCCTAAGAATTTTCATTCTCTTTTGGGGGGATCTGAGGCCCTTTACATTCCAGGAGACTATTTTCATATTGGGGGGGCTGGAGAGAGATATGTGCCGATAAGTTCGATTTATCATTGTGTAGGTGGTGTGGTAAAGTACCAGCTATGTCAGGAAGCATGATGTTGTTATATTGGAGTTGAGGTAGGTTAGAGGTGCAAGTGGGTTGGTATGAGCCCTGAAAAAGAGGAGAAAGGGAGGGGGGGTATATCCTAGAGGGGGAACAACATAAAGGAAAGCATCACAAATAAACACAGAAACTTCGCTTTTTTCCGCATGGAGTCACTGTGTAGGTCAACTCCCAGAACAGGACAGTTGTGGTACGTCCCCAGAGAGCCCATGGGAGAGTGACAGGTGTTTATGTAGGCACTTGGGGGTCATAGTTCTGGGGGGGGGGGAGGATGCAGTCAGCCGTACACAGTGAGGCCAGGAGCAGATAAAAGAACAAATTCAGAGAGGTAACTGCTAAGATGTAACTTAGAAAATTGAAAACAACTAAATATAATAGCATTATACTTTACGTGTTGCTGTACGAAAGAAGGTAAAAATTAAAACCTGAGAAGGGACAGAGAGATCTACTGTCCAAAAATTAGGTGGCCAGAGAGGTATGTTGCAAGTCTCTGTTCAGCGAGGAGTGAAGCGATGCTGGTCTGAGGCCGAAGATCTGAAGCGCTTGGGAGAGTCTTTGCGCGGGCTCCGTTGATCCAGGGATCGATTGATTGGAGTGCCTTTGGACGGGGTGTGCTGTTGAGTGTTGGAGAGCAAAGACCGCAAATAGGCGTCTGCTTCTGAGGATTCCTGGAAGGATAGCTGGTCACCGCTGGGTGTCCTGAGGCGTAGAGTAGTCGGGAAGGCTAAAGTGAATTTGATCTGTTGTTTAAAGAGTTCTGAGCATATCTGTTGGAAGGCCTTGCATTTCTTTGAGACCTCGATGGAGTAGTCGGCAAAAATCAGAACCTTCACGCCATCAATTTGGAGCGAGCAGGTTTGTCTGAATTTTCGGAGGATAAGAGCCTTGTCAGAGTAGTTCAGGTATTTAGCAATGATGGGTCGAGGGTTCTTGCGTTCTTCGCTATAGGACCCAATCCTGTGGGCGCGTTCCACCGTGCAAGAGCCTGTTAGGCCTAGCGCCTCAGGGATGCGTTGGGAGCAGAAATCTGTTAAAGCAGATGCTTGGAGAGATTCGGGTATCCCCACGAATCGCAGGTTGCTCCTTCTGGACCTGTTTTCCAAATCGTCGAGTTTTTGGAGTATATATTGATTTGTCTTGTCTTGTGCTTGTTCTGTGGCTTGGGCTTGGTACATCTCTTCTTCCATACTTGATAGGCAATGTTCTAGCTCATTTAGCCTAGTGTTGTGTTCTCCTAGCTGGGCCTTTATTTGTTTCATCCCCTTTTCCCCATGCAGAAATAATGGGGGACAGGAGGGCTGCCACTGCCTGTGCTATGCGCTTCGTTTTATGGTCCCTGGCATGCTGTGGAGAGGGGGCTGACATGGAGAAGGCCTGAGAGAGGGACGCTTGAGGAGAGGAGGCTTGTGAGTGTGTGTGAGCGGGGGATGCTTGAAGGGATGTGTGTGGAGCTGTGCTGCCACTTACTTCCATCTCCGCCATCTGCGCGCCTGTGTGTGCGTCCGTGTAGGCCAAAGCTGGGGCCTCGATTTGCGGCTGTGCCTGCGGCACCGTCTGGGCCGTGTTGGTGCGGGAGCCGAGGACCTCTACGAATCGGTCCATATAGTGGGTGCTAGTGCCCAAGGTGGCCGAGGGTGGTTTTAGGCTTCTGGGCTGGCTTTGCAGGCAGGTTTTGAGTCCTTAGTGCGGGAGCTGTGAAGAGAGACAGCTACTCCATGCGGCGCCGGAACCGGAAGTATCATTTTATTTTAAAGGTGCATGTTACTAATAGAACTCACTTATTATCGTTTATCTTGATGGTTCATTATTGTTGTAGATGCAGTATGCACTTTGAATAGTGGGTTTTCTTCACCATATTTTGTGCACCTTTCTAAAGATATTGTCATTGATCCAATTATTGCACACCTAGTGAACACATTTTGTGCATCACATCGTATTTATATTAGGAGTTCACACAACATGCTAATTTTGTTTGCTTTGATGACTAAGGAGTCCACAATTCACATTTAATAATTTTCCCACCAGGAGCTCATACATCACGCTGAATATTGGGTCACACATACTTTGTGGTTTGATGAGTTAGGTCACCTTTCATATCTTATACTTTTGTGCACATTTGGCTTGTTACTGTTACTTATCTGACCCTTGCATGTGTCATTGTGAGGTCTTCTTTATATTACTTATATTGCAGACCAATTTTCTTATCTATTTGATTTTTAGAACAGGTAGCGCCACATATATTTAAAATTTATTTTTCCGTTGGGTTATGTGAGTACTTTTTATGTTGGCGGCTTCCTGGTGTTTTTATATTAGCTGGGTTTTGCGCACTAGTTATTGCGTGTTACCTGTTTTTACAGTGTTCTGGTACCACCAACACCTAAGGCCCAATTTTCCACAGAGTGTACAGGGCAGGCCGTATAGTATATACAGGCGGTCCCCTATTTTCAAACATCCAACTTACAAATGACTCCTACTTACAAACGGAGGGAGACCACAGGAAGTGAGAGGAAATCTACCCCTAGGAAGGGAAATTCTCTCCTGTAAGAGTTAATATGGGAAAAAGGTGTCTCCCCACTGATGCTTTATCACCAATCCTTGTTTCCCTAATAACCCAAAATTTTCAAAATCCAATTGTCATTGGGACAGAAAGTGAGGTAAAATCTTCTCAACAGGGGCACAGACAGCAAAAAAAATGTTACAGGGGTGATGATAACCCTTCCCTATGTTATCCAAAAAGCCTAAAAATAGATTTTTTGGCTGGAGCTACACTTACAAAATGTACCAGTTCCAAATTACAAACAGATTCAACTTAAGAACAAACCTACAGTCCCTATCTTGTTTGTAACCCGGGGACCACCTGTATACTGCTGCTGTTCAGAGTATATACGGCCTGGGGGCCCCACGCCTTTTTTAAAAAATTTGGGCGCAGGGTTCCCCTTAATATCCATACCAGACCCAAAGGGCCTGGTAATGGGCTGGGGGGGGGGGGGGGGGGCAACATTACATTACAGCCGCAAGCAGTTTTAAATGACTTTTATTCCTTTAGAAATGTCATTTTGTGAAGAGACTGTTCTAAACACAGGAAAAATGTGCCACTTTACAAGCATACTATAGACAACCCCCCCCCCCAGGCATGATATTTAAAGGAATATTTCACTTTAATTGTTTCACTTTAAGCATTATTAAAATCACTGCTCCAGAAAAAACGGATGTTTTTAAAACTTTTTTTTGCATCGATTCATGTCCCCTGGGGCAGGACCCGGGTCCCCAAACACTTTTTATGACAATAACTTGCATATTAGCCTTTAAAAGTAGCACTTTTAATTTTTCACATTCGAGTCCCATAGACTTTAACGGGATTTGCTTGTTCGCACAAATTTTTGGTCTGTTCGCATGTTCTGCCGCAAACCGAACCGGGGGTGTTCGGCTCATCCCTATTGGAAGCCTGTGCTATACTTTCATTCATATAATAATACAGCTCCAGGTGGAATTGTAACATGGGCAATCAAGGGCCTTAATGCATTATCGAATGAACTGGCCAAGAACTCTGGAATAAATGACCCATTTTCATCCTGGCTGGAAGGATGGTTCGGAAAATGGACCGGATTGATCACATTAGCACTGATCTCCATCGCCATAGTGTTGGCTGTACAGGTAACCTGTGGATGCTGTTCCATCCCTTGCATTCGTGGACTATCACAAAAACTGATTGAGATGGCAATGACAAGAGCTATGTATCAGACAGTCCCTGCCTCAGATGATACATGATGATGTTGGAGCTGAAACTGCAATTGATGATGACCAGGCTAAAAGTGTGTCCAACACAGGCACTGTGTTTGAAAACCACTGCAGATGAAGAACAGACACAAAGAGGAGGGAAATGTTGGAATTCTTGTGCCTGTTCTCCATCTTATAGGCTTAATTAAGGACACTTAAGAAGTATTGTAAGATGGGGATTATATCCTGTACACATCCAAGCGTTGTTTTTTTCTCTTATAACTATATATGGTAATATTCTAAGATTGTAAGGTTTGCTGATGCAGACAATGAAGTTAAGTCCAATAAGCTGCCAGCATACACCTAGAGACTTATGGCTCCTGTAACTTCCTCTTTTTACTACCATTAAAGGCTGAGCCCGTGGTCACGGGGTATGACTCCTCGCTTCAATCTATGCATGTAAGGATCTCACCCATATGTATCGATACTTATGAATAAAGCTTCTTCCTTGCTACAGACCAGGTGTCTTGATTAATCTAAGGTGACCAGGAGATTTTCCTGACAGCACCATAGCTCTAACTTTCACAAAGACCAAATAATATACACCAATTTGGGTTATTTTTACCAAAGATATGTAGCAGTATAAATTTTGGCCAAAATTTATGAAGAAAAATGACTAATTTGCAAAATTTGATAACAGAAACTAAGAAAAAATCATTTTTTTTAAAGAATTTTCAGTCTTTTTTCTTTTATAGTGCAAAACATAAAAACCCCAGTGGTGATTAAATACCAACAAAAGAAAGCTCTATTTGTGTGAAAAAAAGGATAAAAATTAAAACTAAAAGTAATTGTCATTCAAAATGTGAGAGCACTGAAAGCTGAAAATTGGTGTGGTTAGGAAGGGGGTTTAAGTGCCCAGTGTGTAAGTGGTTAATTTATACATCAAACGACTAAACCTCAATTTCAAAGCCCATCTTCCTACTACAGTAACTATTTGCTCTCCTTATTTGATTTGTAATGCAAAAATTGTCATGAATGTTACATAGTAGTGAGAGTTTCACCACCTCTAGCAGTCTCTTTGACACCTGGTAAGATATGTTTTTCTGGAGGGTTTTTTTTTTTGCAAATTTAGTTGGTGTTGATTTTGACTTTTTTTACCAGTCAAGTATGTGTCAAATTACCACATACATTGCAAGTAGACTAACTTTAATCCTTTGTTTAGAAATGAGTGAATGTTTGATACAATACCATTTTATTGCAACTATTGAGGATGCGAAGCTTAGCAGTATCATTCATGTACAGTGAAGACAACAATTCACACTGGGATTCTGTCAGAAAAAAAATGAAGACTGATGTCATTACAGTAGCTTTAATTGGCTATAGTGGATAGACAGCTAGCAAAGATCAAATTCAACAACATCCTTACATGCCTGTCATTATTCATGCTCATGCTGCTCATGCTTTTCCATGCTGCTTTGCTAGTTTTAACTTTTCTGTGGGTACCTGCACTTGAAAAGTTAATGATTAGTTCTGTCAAAATAATAAAAAAGATAACATTCATTGCTACTAACTAACTAAAATAAAGTTATAAAACAGACAAAATCAACTTTTGAATTTAGAAGGTTTAATATACCAAGTGAAACTTTTAAAGGCCATTGAATAATTTATTAAAATACTACAGAAGTGTGATAATAGTGAAACAGTGAAACAATGCTTCTCAGAAGGGATGAGGTTTCAGTTTGGATTGAGCTAGAGTTTGTCCTAAGCTCTGCATATTCACCATTCAGGGAAATGCAATCTATTAAGTTTATTAGGTACTGTGCCCAAACCAGTGTTTATTGCATTTCATGAAATGTGAACTGTTGTCAGGTGGCATACTATGGCCAGTCATGGAGGTTTGTAAATGTGCCAGCACCCTCTCTATAAAAGTCAGCTCTTCCATCAGCCTTTTGTCAGTGTGTGTTGGAGTTAGTTGAAATAGGGACAGCTGGAGGGGCAGGAGGCGGAGCCTAGCAGAGCAGACATGCATTGTTAGAGCTCCACACCGCTGAGGAGAGAAGAGAAGGACAAAGTGGAGCCTGCAGGCTCAAAAGGTATCCATTTGAACCTTTTTGCCCCAGGGAACAAACTGTGAAAGTTTGGGCAGGAAATATGGTACTGGGAGGAAACCGTGGCAGAAATAAAAATCACCTCACAAAGAGCTCACAGGCACTCACTGCAGCTGAAGCAGCTCCAGTCACCTCACAAGATACAGCATCAGGCGCTCTCACAGACAGAAAATGTCACAGCAAGACTCTCCATTTGAGTCAGATACAGAACAAATCCTCTCACAAACTTCTCCACAAGCCTCCTCAGTATCCCCAGTATTATTATTACAATTTGAAAAGATGCTTCATAAGGCTTTAAAACAAACCTCAGACCAAATAACAAAAAGCCTAACCAAAGAAATAAGAGAGCTGAGAAACCGCACCGCAGCCTTAGAAATAAAAATGGATGAAATTGAAATTACAACCCAAGAAAATATAACAGAATTGGAACAATTAAAAAAAGAGAATTTAATACTTCAAACTAAGCTCGAAAATTACGAAAATAGAGCCAGACGTTCAAACTTGCGCATAAGGGGAATACCTGAAACTGTGACAGACCTGCAATCTACTATTACTGCTCTATTACAAGAACTAAAGCCAGATATCCCTATTGAACGTTTAGAACTGGACAGAGTACACAGAGCCCTCACAGCCAAAAAGAAAGATGGACCCCTACGTGATATAATCACAAAATTTCATTATTACAGAACGAAAGAACAAATACTAATTGCTGCAAGAGAAAAAAAGGAACTTAATTTTCAAGGACACAATTATCAAATTTTTGCTGACCTATCCCAACTTACTATTACTAAAAGACGATCCATGAAACCCCAACTAATGGAACTGCAACGCCACAACATTATGTATCAATGGGGCTTCCCCTTTTTAGTCAGATTTAACTACCAAGGTACAATTTACAGAAACAGATCAGCAGATGAACTACAACAAACCCTTTTAAAATTAAATCTGACAGAACCCACAAGCAGCAACACTCCCACACGCAGAAGAATGGCGTCATCTTCACCTTCAGGCAGCACCCAGAAAATTTCAGAACAAAATGGGAATCATCATTCTCATAAAAGAGGCCGTTATGCCACATCATCCATGGACCAAGAAGATTCAATGGACTGACATCCTAATTCCTGATATCTCTTCATTTATTATACTAAGAGATGGTTCTCTATAAAAAACCTATATTTATAACTGAATGTAACTGCATTCTGATAGTCACACACTGTGTGGGATCATGTTACATTCCAGTTATATTTCTTATTACTTCTGATTCATATAGCCTTAGAATATATAAGTGAAATAAGGAAATTCTTGTTCAGTTATATATTATCAGGTAATAACAATAGATTTATTACTTTTTAGGACAAATATGTTCAATAATCCAGAAGTAATGGAAGCTTTTTCTTTCTTTTCTTAAAACAAATATATTATTACCTAACTAGTCCCTAGAATTCTAGAATTCTGTTTTTGTTTATTCTAATCTGAAGCAATACAACCTCAATTTTATGAGTTAACATATCTAAACAGTTACATATGAATAAAATATGTAATTGTTTACTCTAAAAGGGTTAAAATCCCAAAATAATTCAAACTATCTTCATCAATACCAAAGTTATTAACAGTACCTTTCTAACTGAATTATTTAGCCTAGGGCAAGACTAACCATATACAACCACCCTGGAATAAATAATTCAACAAAAACTATATTCTGCACTCCAATTAATGAAACATCATTTTGATGTCTTTTGACATAGCACTTCTCTCCTGTAAGCGGAAGATCCGTGTACCCCCATTAGCCCTCCTCATTCTCCCAACCATATTATGTGGGAGTGTGACGAAGGCACTTATTCCCCTGAGAGAGATATTTATTCTCTTTCACGGGTAAATTGTGATTACTTGCAAAAAATAATTTATACAATGTATCATCTAATCTCATATGTTTTTTGTTTACTCTTTACTCCAGAATTCACTGGTTTCTTTTCTATCTATTCATCTCTTCAGTCCCCACAGGTTGATCTGCGCAGTCAGCTCTGCATAACAAAAAGTAAGTCAAAACTATTTGATCTATTGCCATGGCACCACTGAATATACTTTCCCTGAATGTTCAGGGAATAAATGTCCCTCAAAAAAGGACCAAAGCCTTCCGTACTTTCCATAACAAGAAGGCTCACATAGTATGCCTCCAAGAAACACACTTCACCAAAGATTCTACTCCAAAATATATTTCTCCTTTTTATCAACAAATTTACACGGCTTCTGCCTGTACCAAGCAAAAGGGAACTCTAATTGCATTTCACCGATCCACACCATTCACCTTATCATCAGAAATTAAAGACCCAGAAGGTAGATACCTGATACTCATGGGTTATATAATGGATACAGCAATCACGGTGATTTCCTACTACGCTCCTAACAAACAACCTACACCATTCCTCTCACATATATTACAAGAGATTAATACACACAAAATAGGAACAGTGATAATGTGCGGGGATTCGAACCAGGTCCTCCTCCCATTTCTAGATAAATCACCTTTTACACCATCCAAAATAACCTCTAGATTACCTTTTTCTCAACTTCTTTCCAAATACAATCTGGTAGATTTGTGGAGAGAAAGTAACCCAATGAAAAAGAAATTCACTTATTTCTCGCACCCTCATCAAACCTTCACCAGAATAGATCATATTTTTCTAACAATAGGAATGATACCAGAAATTATTGCATCAGATATAATTCCGATTCCGTGGTCTGACCATAATGCAGTATACACTACTATAGCCTCAGCCATACCAAAAGCGCATGACCCAACGTGGTACTTACCGGACATAATGCTCAAACACCCACTACATCAGATGGCCATTGAACAAGCTTTAAAGGAATACATATCAATTAATAATACAACAGACATCTCCCCAATAACACTGTGGGAAGCTCATAAGCCTGTCTTGCGTGGTACAATACAAAGACAAATGGCACTATTTAAACGGGAATGCAAAAATCTAGCAAAAAAACTAGAACTCAATTTTAATGCAGCCTACATATCATTTCAAGATAATCCATCTCAGAGTACAAAATCTCATCTGGAAAAATCTAGATTGGAATACGATCTATTTCTCACTGAGTCAGTTGATAAATCCCTCAAACGCTCCAAACACAATTTCTACATGAATACAAACAAACCAGGTACATATTTGGCTCGGGCATTAAATTCAACTAACAAATCTTTCAAACCAATACGTTTGAAATTATCAAAAAATGTTTACACTTGTAATCCAGTTAAAATAGTCCATAAATTTCACTCACATCTCGCAACTTTATACAAGACAAACAATGAATTTAATCCTACAGAGGCTGAATCCTTCTTCTCAAAAATAACCTTACCTGAGTTATCTCAGAATCAAAAAAGCAGTTTGGATGAGCCTATAACTATAGATGAAGTTGCTAACGCCATAAAAGACCTAAAACTTAACAAAAGACCAGGCCCAGATGGCTACTCGGCTTTATACTACAAAACATTCTCAGAAATACTCTCTCCCATTCTCACTGAAACTTTTAACAAACTTCTAGATGGACATTCTTTTCGGCAAGAAACACTAATGGCAATTGTTTGTATGATCCCAAAACCCCTTCTGATGATACTTCCTGTGTGAATTATCGGCCTATCTCTCTGTTAAACCTCGATATTAAATTATTAGCAAAAATAATAGCAAAACGCCTCAATAGCATTATAGGAAAATTAATACATAGAGATCAAGTAGGCTTCATGCCAAATAGACAGGCAGGCGATAATATACGCAGGGCAGTGTTATTGGCACATATTGCTAAAAAACGGAAAATCTCTTTATGTTTTCTATCTCTCGATATTAAGAGGGCATTTGACACAGTATCCTGGCAATATATGCAATATTCATTACAAAAATGGGGTTTTGGACCCCACTTTTTAACATGGATCAAAGCATTATATAATAAACCCAAAGCCTATATAAAATATGCTGGATACAAATCTGAAGCCTTTAATATCGAAAGAGGTACCCGACAGGGTTGCCCATTATCTCCCTTATTATTTGCCCTTATACTCGAACCCATGGCCCAATACATCAGAACAAACCAAACTATAACTGGCATTGAAGTAGGAGGTATTACACACAAATTATGTATATTTGCAGACGATATATTACTTTTTCTATCATCACCACAGGTCTCTGGTCCTAACTTAATACCAGCTCTTGATGGATTTGCAGCCCTATCCGGCCTTATGATTAATCCTAAGAAATGCCTAGTGCTTAATATTTCACTCACAAACATGGAATTGATCCCGGCTAGGGCAGCACTCCCATTCACATGGGCAGAAAAATCAATCCCATATCTTGGAATTCATTTAACAGCATCTCATTCTGACTTATTCTCAACCAATTATCCTCCTGTATTAAGACAGATCACAAATCTAATAAAACAATGGTCGCAACTTCCTTTATCCTGGATAGGGAAGATTAATGCAATCAAAATGACTATTCTACCCAAATTGCTTTATCTATTCAGAGTCCTCCCTATTCCAATTCCTTCCTATTTTTTGAGAATAGTACAAAAAAGAGCAACTTTGTTTATATGGGGCTCTTCTAAACCACGTATACCTATACACACACTACATCTTCCCAAAAATAAAGGAGGCCTGGGATACCCTAATTTTACTAACTACTACAGAGCAGCACATTTGGCCAGTCTGACCAAATACCATGCAAAACAGGAAATCCCATTATGGGTATTTATAGAGGCTTCAGAAAATGACCCTCTATTAATATCAAATTTATTATGGCTTGATCCTAAAGACCGCTTTAAAATTCATAATCCCATAACTAAACACTTCTTATCTCTCTGGGATAAACTAAAAACCAAATATCAGTTACAATCTCCACACAATCCTCTCCTTTCTTTTATCAGAAATCCGGCCTTTTATCCGGCATGGATCTACCCAAATTCTTTTAAAGCTTGGACAACATCAGGCATTCAGACACTAAATGACTTCATAGTATCTAAATCATTCCTTTCATTCCCATCGCTTAGAGAAAAATATGATCTACCAAACTCTGAGATATTTAGATATCTCCAAATCAAAAATTTCTATACACCATTCCTAAAGGGGGATACACCATTATCCCAATTATCCATTTTTGAATCAATCTGTACAAAAGATCCATTTGCTAAAGGTACAATTTCATCACTTTATAATCAATTATATGGAGTAGCAAATCTTAATAGACCCTCTTACGTTCAGAGGTGGGAGGAGGACCTGGGACAAACTTTAGAAGACACGGACTGGTCTAATATATGGCTCACATCTAAGTCATCTTCACCCAACATCTTAGCACTGGAGACAAATTATAAAGTCCTAACTCGCTGGTACCTTGTACCCGCTAGAGTGGCAAAATATTCACCTAATACCTCAACTCTTTGTTTTCGAGGATGCCCAGAAATAGGCACATATTTACACATATGGTGGACGTGCCCAGTAATCCAAACCTTCTGGAAGGAAGTCTTCGTGATTGCATCTAAAATATTTTAAAAAATAATACAACCAGATCCATATTTAACTTTACTTAATCTAAAACCGGAATGGTTAACACTCTCTCAATTCAAACTTATGATCCAACTAATGACGGCTGCAAAACAAACAGTGGCCAAGGCATGGAAATCTCCTACATTGGTACTAGCAGAAACAATTCACAGAATGAATAATACAATGTCCCATGCCAAGATGGTAGCCATCGATCAAAATCAAATTCCAAAATTTGAAAAACTTTGGCATCCTTGGATAAAACAGTTCCTGTCAAATTTCAATGACTCTGTCCTGTTGCCATGGTAACAGATTAAATGACTTACAGAGACACCCATTCTAAGGCTTCAAAGAGAACTAAAAAGAATAATAAACTGACGAGTGGGACAACCTTGTGGACCATACCTCTACCTTTCAACCCTTTTTCTTCTTTCTCTTTCCTTTTCTCCACCTTACGATTAAAGCTCATTATCAGAATTTATTTGACCTATATACACTCTACTTGTAAACAATATGTATAGTAGGTATAAATCATTTAAATACCTGCAAAAGTAACTAAGGAAATGATATATATCTTTAATTTAGGTTTACGTGAACCCAATGTTTAATATTTGAAATTTCATGATATTTACCTATATAAACCCTACTGTAAAACAATGAGCTTACTTTATAGATCCTTGTAAACTTACTTTATGTATCTTTATAACATTGTATACTCAATAAACTTCTTTTGACAAGGAAATAGGGACAGCTGACAGTCAGAGTGATTTCAGAGAAAAATTATTGCTGAACAGTGCTGCATACAGAGCTATACAGTGCTATGTACAGTGCTGTATAAGGATACCGCTACATTACAGTGAATTGCAGTGTTGTGAACTGCCCCCCATATTCACAGTGGTGTGGACTGCTGCATTACTTTAAATTGCATTATGGTGTGTTATAGAGATTTGCATGACAGAAAAGTTTCTCTTCAGTTTCATTCATTAAAGAAACCATTTTGTTTCATCATAAACGTTATGTTAGAATTATTCATTTTCGGAATGTTTTTATTATTTCAGGAAAGAATATATTATTTCAGGATATTACTTTCGCATTCTGAGTCATACCTGCTAGTCCAACCCACAAAGAGAAATAGAATGAGCTGTTAGGACAATATCGTTGCATGCATCCAAAAATAACAAAGGGAACAAAATTAATTTCGGATTAATTTGTTATCTTATGATTTGGAGATTCTGATGAATCCACCTCCTTACAACCAAAACAGAATAAGTAGGAATCATCTTACTTCAATTTTATACCTTACTGTATTTATCGCAATATGTTTCCATTTCATATGTAGTGCATTTTTTATAATAATGAAAAATGTTAATGCAAAAAGAATCAGCTGATTATCCAAGAGTCAAAGACTACTGTGCCGCTCTCATCCAAATAAAATACATATTCATTCGTTATTTTATTAAGTTTAATTCATTTCCTCATTCCCAACTGACTTTGCTGGACTGCGCACATACAAATTAAACAAATGGACCATCATGTTCAACTCCAATACAAAAACAATCTTATTAGAATATTCACACACTAGAATAAAAATGAATGGATTTGAATCAAACATTAACAAAAGACCCAAACTATTACATCATGTCATCCAAATGAAAGGAATGAATACAAATAAAACCATTATTTTCAATTTATTTTATTTTGGATTTGTTTTAATATTTTTTATTAGATTTAAAGTATAACTAAAGAGGAAGAACAGCGAAAAGGCACAATTGCTAATTAGAGCATCAAATGGACAGTATTTCCGCTTTGCAGGATACAAAATAACACTTTCACTAAATTAAAAACAAAGAATAATAACCAGTAGAACAGTTTCATGGGGGGGGGGAGGTATCTGGGGAATAAGCCCCCTGCTTGCAGACCCCCACAACCACAGCCCAGGGTTGTGGGTGAAGAGGCCCTTGTCCCCATCAACATGGATGCCCCCTTCCCCAAAGCATCCCCCCAGGTTGAGGGCTTGTGGCCTGGTATGGTTCAGAAGGGGCACTCGCTCATCCTCCCTATGGATTTTGGGGGGACTCCATGCTTTTTTTTGTCATGGGGTTCCCCTTAAAATCCATACCAGATCTAAAGGGCCTGGTATAAATTGGGGAGGACCCCACGCCAACTTCTTTTTAAGCATTTATCTATTACCATAATGTTTTTTTTTTCATTCAGCTGTCAGTGGGGAAGCCCCTTGATAGCTGATGACTCATCCGTTGTTAAGGATGCCACGACTGGCTTCCCGGCCCGCCCCTTAACAACCAGATATTCACTGTGCCCTGATTGAGAAAAGCCTTGCCCAATCGGGGCTTAAAATACACTGTGCAGCTTGCAGTGAATTGTGGGGCACTCTGCAAAAATCCCACCAAGCACCCCGCAAAGTCGGGTATTTGTCGAATGGGCCAACAGGCAACCGAACTTTTGCTCGGGTCAAACTGTTTGCCTAACTCTAGTGTTAAGTACCAGCTGGTCACTATCTTCTGTGCCATTTCCTAATGTTTAACACATTGGGAGATAGTACAGTATATGTAAATCAGAATGCTTTAAGCCGATACGAGGGTGTGTATGTCTGTTGGAGATCTGCTTCCCATTTCTGAGGAGGGATTTTCTTAGTAAAGAATGATTTTTGTTGGAGCATGTTATAAAATAAGGATGAACCCCACTGTAAATTAGAGCGAGAAGTAAAATAGTTTCAGGCATGTAAGATAATTGAGATGGATGGAAGAGGGTGTTTAGATAAAAACCGTAAGATTTGAATATAAAAGTAATGCTCAGTTTTAGATACACCATAGGGTTGATTTACTAAAACTCAACCTCTGCAATATCTTCAAAATTGCTAATCAGAGCATTAAATGGACAGTATTTCCACCTTGCAGGGCGTAGGTAAAGGATACAATATAATACTTTCTCTAGATTAAAAACAAAAAATAATAACCAGTAGAACAGTTTCATGGGGGGGCAGGATCAGATAAGCCCCCTGCTTGCAGACCCCCACAACCACAGCCCAGGGTTGTGGGAAAGAGGCCCTTGTCCCCATCAACATGGATACAAGGTGCTTTGGGATGCCCCCTGCCCCATAGCACCCCCCATAGGGTTTATTTACTAAAACTCAACCTCCACAACATCTTCAAAATAAGCCCCTTTCTAACTCATGAAACCACAAAGCTCCTAATTCACTCCCTGGTTATCTCTCGCCTTGACTACTGCAACTTCCTCCTCATTGGCTTACCTTTAAATAGGCTATCCCATATTCAGTCCATCAGGACTCATTCACTTACCCCTCTCTGCCAATTCCTCTATTGCCTGCCACTCACTCAACTAAATAAATTCAAAATACTAACAGTAACTTACAAAGCCATCCACAACTTGGCCCCGAGCTACATCACTAACCTAGTCTCAAAATACCAACCAAATTGTTCTCTTCATTCCTCCCAAGACCTCCTGTTCTTTATCTCCCTCATCACCTCCTCCCATGCTCACCTCCAGGACTTCTCCTGAGCCTCTCCCATCGTTTGGAATTCCCTACTCCATTCTGTCCAACTATCTCCAACTTTATCCACTTTTTGGTGATCCCTGAAAACTTTTCTCTTCAGAAAAGCCTATCCTGCCTCCGCCTAACAAGTGTACTTTCATTTTCTTCATCAGTTCATCCCCCACAGTTATTAAACTTTTGTATCACTTGACCTTCCCTTTTAGATTGTAAACTTTAATGTGCTGGGCCCTCTAATTCCTCCTGTATTGAACTGTAGTGTAACTGTACTGTTTTCCCTAATGTTATAAAGCACTGCACAAGCTGTTGGAGCTATATAAATCCTGTATAATAATAATAAAACCAAAGAGTGCAACATCTGGTGCAGCTCTGCATAGAAACCAATCACCTTCCAGTTTATTTTTGTCAAAGTTTAACGGAACAAGCTGAAGTTAGAGGCTAATTGGCTGCCATGCACTCCTGCACCAGATTTTTCACTTTCCAGTCTTAGTAAATCAAGCCCCATATTCCTCCTCTAGTACTTCCTTAGTCTTGGGGATGGTGCTTACCAAAAGTTCATCTGTCCACAGCAGACCAAGTTTTAATAGACAAGTATGGAATACGTTATTCCAGTGGTTCAACGTATTTAAATATTCTGAGTTTAGGAACCCTGTGGCACTTGTTGAATCAATGTTCTCCGTGCTAGTAAGGAGGAACATATCATTAAGGGTAGAGTAGAGGGTCTAGATTTACTAGTTCCCACAAGTCAGTCAAAAGTAGTAAACGGAGATGTAGAGTTTGCACTAGGGTAGATTCTATGTTCACCCATAAGGTTTCAGATTGGAAGTGAAATCAAGGGTTGAGTTGAGCTACCTGAGTGGCCACATTGTAATCCCTAAAATCTGCCAAGCCTACACCTCTGACCTTTCTGTGGCAAATAAGGTGTTTGTAGGAGCATCTCGCCCTTTTACATTGTCAGACACATTTTTTAAGTAGGGAATTTATTGAGGACAAACATATGGACTTGATAGGAATAGGGAGTGTGCGGAAAATATATGAAATTCTGGGTAGTATCATCATTTTGCAGGAGGCTAGTCTACCCACCCAGGATAAATCATAATAGAGGAGACAAGTCTATTCTTTACGCTAGAGATGTGGTAGAAGAGGTCAGTACTATACTTAAGTACAGTATGCCCTCTGCTGCCCAAGAATATGGTAGCTGTGTCATTAAATGCCGACGGGTAGTTTGATGGACTCACTGATCCGAAACTAGGGATTTGTAAAAATTTACCTTGTAGTAAGACTAAATTGGTTTAGAATTTATTCTTAAAGGACTCATATAGAAGACTGAAGGAGTAGAACTGAGAAGATGGATTTGAATCTAACTCCAGTATGGCAGACCGTATTGTACCTTGAAAGCCAAATTTTGCGAGGACAGCCGAGATATACAACCAGTTGACTCTGTCAAACTCATCCATCAATTGAGCAGAGAAGACATAGGACTCTGCTCCACAAGTGCAAAATGTTAAGGATATGTCTAGTAGAGTCAGAAGCCTGTCTCCCTTTTGTGAAACCTATATGATCAAGTTTGACTAAGGTAGGGCTGATATTCAGCAAATGTCTAGCTAGCAGTTTGGCATAAATCTTTACATCAGATATCAACAAACAAATAAGGCAAAATTTGACTGGAGTATTTGGGTCTTTGCGAGGATTAGGGAGGGTAACAATATGTGCTTTCAGTATTTCTGAGGGAAAAACGCATTGGAATCGGCTTTCTGAAATAAAGTTTTGAAGTACTTGTTTGTAAACCTGTCTGGACTTAGAGATTTACCATTTGGTAATGAATCGATGATTTTGTTAACTTCGGAGGCAGAGAAGGGGACATTTAATCATTGAGCTGTGCAAAATATTACAGCGCACACATGCAAAAAATATATTTACCTCCAGCAGGGCTAGTTTAAAACACCTAGACAATTTTAAAAAATATTATCAAAAAATATGGGGATTTGGTCACACCATATTTCTATATGGTGCTAAGCCCACTTACTGCGTCAAAGTACCCCATGATTAGTGGGTCCTACACTATCCATGAGAGCAATACACTCTTCTATATGGGAGAACTTTGAGGTCTCTACCCATGACACAAGTGGACACTAATGAGAGGTACTTAATGAAATAATTGTGTCATGGGTGGAGACCTCAAAGTTCTCCCATATAGAAGAGTGTATTGCTCTCATGGTTCAGAGAAGCAGGATCTCCCAATCCATGGATAGTGTAGGACCCACTAATCATGGGGTACTTTGACGCAGTAAGTGGGCTTAGCACCATATAGCAATATGGTGTGACCAAATCCCCCATATTTTTTAATAATTTTTTTTTAAATTGTCTAGGTGTTTTAAACTAGCCCTGCTGGAGGTAAATGTCTTTTTTGCATGTGTGCGCTGTAATATTTTGCTCTGCTGTATGGTCTTATGGCTGCACCAGCTTTAATGCATCATTTAGGGTGTGCCCCCCAAATATCTTGTTTGTCTACTGTATGGATTCTGACCAAATCCTTTTGGGTGAGAAGCACCCCACTCTTTCATTAACTACCTCTCATTAGTGTCCACTTGTGTCATGGGTGGAGACCTCAAAGTTCTCCCATATAGAAGAGTATATTGCTCTCATGGTTCAGAGAAGCAGGATCTCCCAATCCATGGATAGTGTAGGACCCACTAATCATGGGGTACTTTGACGCAGTAAGTGGGCTTAGCACCATATAGCAATATGGTGTGACCAAATCCCCCATATTTTTTGATAATTTTTTTTAAATTGTCTAGGTGTTTTAAACTAACTCTGCTGGAGGTAAATGTCTTTTTTGCATGTGTGCGCTGTAATATTTTGCTCTGCTGTATGGTCTTATGGCTGCACCAACTTTAATGCATCATTTAGGGTGTGCCCCCCAAATATCTTGTTTATTGTATGGATTCTGACCAAATCCTTTTGCGTGAGGAGCACCCCACTCTTTCAATAAGTACCTCTCATTAGTGTCCACTTGTGTCATTGGTGCAGACCTCAAAGTTCTCCCATATAGAAGAGTGTATTGCTCTCATGGTTCAAAGAAGCAGGATCTCCAAATCCATGGATAGTGTAGGACCCACTAATCATGGGGTACTTTGACGCAGTAAGTGGGCTTAGCACCATATAGCAATATGGTGTGACCAAATCCCCATATTTTTTGATAATATTTTTTTAAATTGTCTAGGTGTTTTAAACTAGTCCTGCTGGAGGTAAATGTCTTTTTTGCATGTGTGCGCTGTAATATTTTGCTCTGCTGTATGGTCTTATGGCTGCACCAGCTTTAATGCATCTTTTAGGGTGTGCCCCCCAAATATCTTGTTAATCATTGAGCTGTGACTCAGAGAGAAGGGAGAGTAGGTAGAGGTTCAAAAGGCAGAGGATCTTCATGTGCAACCAGAAGGGGGCATCTAGGTTCTGCATTTGCAGACCACAGTGGTGGTCAGGCTGCACTATTGAGAGGTAGGACATGTCTGCATTTGCTTTCAGAAGTAAAATACAGTCAGAGAATGAGGAGAAGGTGGTGGAGTAGATAACCAAGCCTTCATCATCAGCATTATCATCATCATCCTCCTCCTTCCCCTAGGTGCAGAGCAGCACACTGCTACAAATGCACCCTTTTTTTCTTCCTATTCTACAGCTAATCTCATAATCATTTTAAAGTCTGACACAGAAAAGTGAGCTGAATTATTATAGTGAAAATAAGGAGGAGTTTGGGACTATAATTGAAGCAATTGAATTGTGAAGGTACAAATCAATATGAATTGTTTTATTGATTTCATGGACATAAAAACAATTGAAGAATTTCATTTCATTTATATACATAAAGCATGTACAAGGCATGAACATCAAGTAGAGCTTAATGCATTTCGTGGATATGTCCACTCACACACCATCATTATTTGCCATATGGAGATTGGCATAATCTGCACTCCCCCACACAGTCCGGTGTCACATCCTTATATATTGCCACCTCATCTCCCATGATGAAGCTATGTCTCAGCTCACCTGATTCCAATTACCACATGCCGCATTCGCTGTCTCAGTTGGTAAGTGTGATTGGCTAACCACCTTTATACAACAAGCACGCACCTTCCTTGATATTCTCCCTCTCTATTTTAGAGTGTGGTTTATTATATTCATATATTTCATAGGTATCCCTGTCGCATCTGCTCCTGATGAGTGGCCATATCCACAAAACGCGTCAAGCTCTACTTGATACCACTGCTACATCACACATGGAATGTTATTTATCTACTACCTATCATGCTTGGTGATGTTGCTATTATACCATTCAGTGGATGCACATATCATGTGGGCACAGATGCCAGTATCGAGCATGTTGCCGGTGGTTCTTGTATGCCATGCTACTGTATATATTTACATTAATTACCATGTATTTGCTATGATCATCTGTTGTTATGTATGTACTCTTTTATGTACCATGTTCATGCCTTGTACACGCTTTATGTATATAAATTAAATTATTCTTCCATTGTTTTTATGTCCATGATATCAATAAAACAATTCATATTGATTTATACCTCCACTATCCAATTGCTCCATTTGAAGTTCCAACTCCCCTTTATTTTCAAATTGAACCAGGGATGGAGGCACTCCAAGTCCCAAATCCCTGCTTCTTTTCTGAATTATTATAGCAAACTATTAGTAACTTGCTGCAGGAGGATGTGCAGGAAATAATTTTACCAGATATTGCGGAAGAGAGTATCCCAAGCATTAATAAAGGGGACAACAGACAGGGAGAAGCAATTGTCAGTGATGTTTCTACTACTGATGCCTACTGCCAAGTGGGTTTGAACTATGAGGATGGTGCAGATGATGAGATGGCAGTCCCTACCTGGGTGCCAGAGAAGAGGAAATGGATGGAAAGGCACAACCTCAGCAAGGCAGGATGTCATACAGGGGGAACTTGCAGAGGAATGAAGGGGCAGCTATCATAGTCCACCAAATGGCACTGTTTCACTGGCGCAGCTCACTTGTATCCCAAGGTCTGCTCCACAGAGTTTAGCACTCCGGGCCTTGTTTTTCACATCTGCTGCAGATAGCACCATAGTAGTTTGCAGCCTCTCCCTGCAGTGTAAATATACCAGTCATTTGGATACCACATGCATCAGGAGACATATGACTGTTCACCAAAAAGGTTAGTGAGAGCAGCACATGAATAATACTGGTCACCAGCAGAAGACCCTCACTCCTTTTCTTTCTTGCTCCTACCTTTCCACCTTTCTCCCCTCACACCTTCTTCCGAATTGCTGCAACATCTGCAGTCTCAAGCAATAGGTATAGAAATCTTAAAAGGGTTTGGGGATTACCCTATGGCACATCAAGAGGAAAAGCAGGTAAGTTAGTTGAGGATGCCATTTTTCTCAGTGACGACTAGGACTTTGTGGTGCATAGATTCATTTTTGTTGCACTGCCTGCGCCTGGACCCCAGTATTCCATCTTTTAAAGAAAGGAATCATTAAGGCTTGGCCACCCTTTTGGATCCATGTTACAAGGGGAAAATGTCAAAGTAATGTTTAAACAATAAAACAATGGACCCCCTAATGGTGGACTTTTAAGGCACTTGGAGAAAATATTACAAAATATTAACACCAATGTAATTTATTAAATTTCAACATTAAAAACAGTGGTAAGATAACAAATACTATACAGAATGCATAACAGACATTTTTACATGTAGTTACACAGTTTCAGAAGTATTCTTGCACCCGATGCGTTTCGGAGTAAATATACCTCCTTCCTCAGGGGTGGGTGTAAGTTATATACCCTTTTTTAGAATAAAAATGTCTCTAAGACAAAATAGAAATATATGTCAACATTCAAATGTTTTTACACTTACATTGTGGTGTGTTACTGACTTGGCATTCCATATAATTGAAAATTAAAAACAACAGCAGGGACACAGTCTGTCAACCATAGAATTTCTTGGTTCCAAGAGGAAGCAATGGTTTTCAATTGTTAGAAATTTGTTTGGCATCCGTATTGGGAAAAAAATTGAGATGAAAAAATTCATTCAAAAATATCTTTGGTGAGGGAGGGAGGTTAGATCCTCCCTTGGCCTTCCAACAAAAAGAGGAAGGGAGGCCAGTAGGGGGCGTAAGGATATAGTATTTCTGAGAATACACTGAGGCCGAAAGGCAAATCCTGCAAAAAAAGACATAATAGAAAAAAAATGTGTCATATTTTCTGGAAATTACAAACACTATTTTTATTTATTTTATTATAGTTTTAATTTTAATAGAGGTAGTTTATTTGTGTGCAAACGATAAATCATACCTGAGAGTTATTAAGCGGCCTGGCTACTGATGTTGCTAGTGTATAGGGAGTAACTATAAAAGCAACAAATGAAAAGTCACCTGTTTAGTTAATTGGTACTTTTTGAATTTTTAAATATTATATATATTATTATTATTATTATTATTCAGGATTTATATAGCGCCAACAGTTTACGCAGCCCTTTACAATATAAAAGGGAGACAATACAGTTATAATACAATACAATACAATAGGATTAAGAGGGCCCTGCTCAGAAGAGCTTACAATCTAATAGGGTGGGGCAGGTGGTACAAAAGGTTGTAACTGTGGGGAATGAGCTGGTGGAAGTGGTAGGAGATTAGTTGGAGACGTGATAGGCTTTCCTGAAGAGATGAGTTTTCAGGGATTGCCTGAAGGTAGCAAGAGTAGGGGATAGCCGGATAGATGGAGGTAGTGAGTTCCAGAGGATGGGAGAGGCTCTGGAGAAATCCTGGAGACGAGCATGGGAGGAGGAGATGAGAGAGCTTGAAAGCAGGAGGTCTTGAGAAGAGCGGAGAGGTCGATTTGGGTGATATTTGGAGACAAGATTAGTGATGTAGCTTGGGGCAGAGTTGTGAATGGCTTTGTATGTTGTGGTTAGAATTTTGAATTTAATTCGCTGGGTGATTGGGAGCCAGTGTAGGGATTGAAGTAGAGGGTTGGCAGACACTGAGCAGTTGGTAAGGTGGATAAGTCTGGCAGCAGCATTCATGATAGACTGAAGAGGGGATAGCCTATGGAGAGGTAAGCCAATGAGAAGGGAGTTGCAATAGTCAAGGCGAGAGATAACAAGGGAGTGAATGAGGAGCTTGGTGGTTTCATTTGTTAAAAAAGGGCGAATTTTAGAGATGTTACGGAGGTGAATTCTACAAACTTTTGACAGCGATTGGATTTGAGGCTGAAATGACAAGTCAGAGTCTAGGATTACACCTAGTACCCTGGCGTGAGGGGAGGGACTGATGGTTGCATTGTTGATTTTGATGGAAAAGTCATGGAGGGGGGCAGGGGCGGGGGGGAATATCAATAGCTCAGTTTTAGAGAGATTTAGTTTAAGGAAGTGGTGCGACATCCATGCTGATATGTCAGTTAGTAAGTTAGTAATGCGAGAGGAGACTGAAGGAGTGAGGTGAGGAGTAGACAGATAGATTTGGGTGTCATCAGCGTATAAGTGGTATTGGAAGCCGTGGGCAGTTATTAAGTGACCAAGGGAGGAGGTGTAGATAGAGAAGAGAAGAGGTCCAAGAACCGAGCCTTGGGGGACCCCCACAGAAAAGGGCAATGGAGAGGAGGAGACAAAGTTGTAGGTGACACTGAAGGAGTGCTGTGATAAATAGCCAGAGAACCAGGATAGAGCAGAATCTCGGAGGCCAAGGGAATGTAGTTTATTGAGAAGGAGCGGGTGGTCAACAGTATCAAAGGCCGCAGGGAGGTCAAGTAGTAGGAGTATGGAGTACTGGCTGTTGGTTTTAGCAGTTAGTAAATCATTAGTGAGTTTTAGTAAGGTAGTTTCTGTGGAGTGCTGCGAGCGAAAGCCAGACTGTAAGGGGTCAAGAAGGTTATTTTCATTGAGGTAGGAGCTAAGACGGTTGTAGACTAAGCGTTCTAGAAGTTTAGAGGTGAATGGGAGTAATGAGATGGGTCTTAAGTTGTTCAGGTCGGTAGGGTCCAGTGAGGGCTTTTTAAGAATGGGAGTGATCAGCGCATGTTTTAGAGGGGAGGGGAAAATGCCACTAGAGAGGGAGAGATTGAAGATGTGGGTGAGGGAGCATAGGATAGAAGAAGAGGGTGACCGTAGTAGTTGTGAGGGAACAGGATCCAAGGGACAATTGGTTAGGTGGGCATCCGAGAAAATTTTTGTAACCTCTTCCGTAGTAGCTAATTCAAAAGAGGAGAGTGTTGAATGTGCTGCTAGGCAAGGTATGATGGGTGGGGAAGACGTACGCACAGTGGAGATGTCCTCACAAATTGCATCGATCTTGTCTTTGAAGGGATTGGCAATCTCTTGGGCAGTGAGTGAGTTAGTGGGTAGAGGGGGTGGTGGACGAAGCAGAGAGTTAAAGGTTGAGAAGAGCCGACGGGGACTGGATGACAAGGAATTAATAAGAGAGACAAAGTAGGCTTGTTTGGCAGCATGGAGGCATGAATTGTATTTTAGAAGGGCAGATTTATATAGGGTGAAGTCTTGCAGGCATTTGGTTTTACGCCACAGTCGTTCAAGAGCACGGCAATGTCTCTTGAGATTTCTAGTGTTGTCAGTTTGCCAGGGTTGTAACGGTCGGGGCCTGATTCTGCGTGTGGTTAGAGGAGCAAGTGCATCTAGTGAAGATGAGAGTGAACTGTTGTAGACAGAAGTGGCCAGGTCAGGACAGGACAGGGGAGAGATTATGTCATATAGGTGGTCAGTAGCAGAACAGAGAAGAGAAGGGTTAAAGTGGCGAAGGTTTCTACAAGTAATTGTTTGCTGCTTGGAGGGATGGGTGGTTGGAGGCAAGGATACAGTGAAAGTAATGAGGTTGTGATCAGATAGAGGAAAGGGGGTGTTGGTGAGGTTGCCAGGGTTGCAGAGATGGGAGAATACAAGGTCAAGGGTATTACCATTGGAGTGAGTGGAAGTATGTGTCCATTGGGTTAGGTCAAAAGATGAGGTTAAGTCGAGAAGTTTAGCTGTAGTTGGGCTGTTAACATTGACAGGAATGTTAAAGTCACCAAGAATAATGGTGGGTATTTCAGAGGAGAGAAAGTAGGGTAGCCAGGCAGCAAAGTCATCAAGAAAGCGCAATACCGGTCCTGGAGGCCTATAAATTGCTGCAATCCTCTGAGAAATGGGAGAAAACAGACCAATACAGTGCATCTCGAAAGAAGAGAGGGATAGAGAGGGAGGGACAGGAAGGACTTGGAAGGTGCTTTGTGGGGACAGAAGGAAGCCAACTCCACCTCCTTTCTGTCTGTTGGGTCTGGAGGAGTGAGTCCAATGGAGACCACCATGGGAGAGGGCAGCAGGAGAAGCTGAGTCAAAATTTTGAAGCCAGGTTTCTGTTATGGCAAGTATGTTCAAGCCATGAGAGATGAAGAGGTCATGTGCAGATGTTAGCTTGTTACAGATGGAGCGTTCCAAAGGGCACATGAGATTGGTGGGCTGCTTTGAGGAAGCAGGGGGATAGAAATTAAACTGAGTGGAGTGTGGTGGTTGCCAGAGGGGGAGGGGTATTGGATATGTGGCTTGCATTTGGAAAATGGCGGACCAGGATTAGGAGAAATGTCACCTGAGACTAGGAGAAGGAGGAGGGTGAGGAAGGCAAGGTGGGAGTGGGATGTGCATGAGCGCACGTGTCTAGTGGCCCTGGTGTTTATGTCAGCATGTGGGTGCAGCAACTGCAGGAGATGATGGGTGCCATAGTAGAGAGAGGGTAGGAGTGAGGGTGATATGTGCATGCTGCAGGGAAGAGAGGAGGGGTAGAGTAAAGATAATTTGAGGATAGAAGACAGCATTGTGAGAAGGAAGAGAATAAGGAGCATGTTAGTGGATAGAGAGTGGGAAACTAACCTAATATAAAATAAATGTCAAAGCTGGTTTGCTTGTCATCTTGCAGAGTGGAGCAGAGTTCTTGTTGTTCATGCAGCTTTAGTTATCCTGCTTTCGTTAAACTGCGTCGGTGAAACTGCGCATCACTCGTGACAGAGCCACTCAGGAAAGAGCCATGATGTCTGCACCACCCCATAAGCTGCCATAAATTTATAGAGAGACTAAGCTGGGATGCATTTCTCAGTTGGTCATTATTGGGTCTGATGTGAGACACCTGAATATGGGGAGGAGATGGCCAGGGCCAGACCAGACCAGCTACAGACACAGGCTAGGGTCGTAGCGCTAATTACCTCTCTTGATCACTCAAGCCACATGGAGTTGAGAATCAATCACCAGTAATATTGCTATTGCAGTGTGTTTGTTATAGAGCTAGCAGTGAATATAGAAGTTTAAAGATATAGCAGCAGGAGACAATTACCAAAAATATTAACAGCAGACTCAGCAAAGTCAGTTCAGTAGGGATGTACAGTTGGATAGGAGATAGGAGACAATTACCTGTAAAAGAGCAGAGAAGACATGATCAGAATTGATAACTGTGTCGGTGAAACTGCGCATCACTCGTGACAGAGCCACTCAGGACAGAGCCATGATGTCTGCGCCACCCCATAAGCTGCCATAAATTTATAGAGAGACTAAGCTGGGATGCATTTCTCAGTTGGTCATTATTGGGTCTGATGTGAAACACCTGAATATGGGGAGGAGATGGCCAGGGCCAGACCAGACCAGCTACAGACACAGGCTAGGGTCGTAACACTAATTACCTCTCTTGATCACTCAAGCCACATGGAGTTGAGAATCAATCACCACTAATATTGCTATTGCAGTGTGTTTGTTATAGAGCTAGCAGTAAATATGGAAGTTTAAAGATATGGCAGCAGGAGACAATTACCAAAAATATTAACAGCAGACTCAGCAAAGTCAGTTCAGTAGGGATGTACAGTTGGATAGGAGATAGGAGACAATTACCAAAAATATTAACAGCAGACTCAGCAAAGTCAGTTCAGTAGGGATGTACAGTTGGATAGGAGATAGGAGACAATTACCAAAAATATTAACAGCAGACTCAGCAAAGTCAGTTCAGTAGGGATGTACAGTTGGATAGGAGATAGGAGACAATTACCTGTAAAAGAGCAGAGAAGACATGATCAGAATTGATAACTGCGTCGGTGAAACTGCGCATCACTTGTGACAGAGCCACTCAGGACAGAGCCATGATGTCTGCGCCTTGCCCCCGTCTGCGCCACCCCATAAGCTGCCATAAATTTATAGAGAGACTAAGCTGGGATGCATTTCTCAGTTGGTCATTATTGGGTCAGATAGGCATCACAGATGCACTAACATGTTTATTGTTTCGTTGTAACCTTTAGAAACAGGGTAGATTTGTTTATTATAATTTGTTACCAATTACTGGGAAATGAAAAAGCACTGAGCCATAGTAGATTGCTCTTAATTATACCCTCAATTACTTTAGTTTACCAAAATAGGATAACAGCATTCTTTTAATTTTAGATAGCATTTTAGTATGACATTAAGGTAGCACATAAATGGAGTGGTAACAATCAAAGAACAAAGGAGATGTCTTACCTGAATGTTTTAAAGATAAGCAAACTTCTAACAGCACAGACCAGTGTCATACAGCCGAGTGTGATAGACATCCGGCGTGCTGACATGCTATCCGTATAAAAACCCTCTTCCTACCAATCAGCTGTTGCTGCTAATTGCAACAGCTGATAGTGTGGGAGGGAGAGGAGACAGGATTTTGCCATGTATGGCCCCCCGGGCTAAGTGCATGCCGCCTCGTCCATGACGCGCATGTGTGAGCCCGCACGCACGTCAGAGCGAGGCCGTCCACTTCTCCCGCTGACACAGCAAGCTTCCCCAGCGGACTGCGCATGTCCGCTGGGGTCGCAATGTGGGGAACAGTCACAAGCTGTGTAGTGACTGTGCCCGCACAGTAAGCTGCCACGTGTTACATAGCCCGGGCGGCTTTGTGTGCCGGGCGATGCTCAGATTCAGAATCATACTTGGTAAGCGTAAATTATATTCCATGTATAGATGTGATGCACTTGATTATAATGCAAAACCTATTGGAAACAAGAAGGATTGGTGACAGATGTTATTTAAAATGACAGGGTTGCATAGAGTTTCAATAGTTAGATGGAAGTACTTATTGAATGACATAGACATGTTGCACATTGTGTTCAGTCATACATAATGACATACATTTTTGGCAGGATCAACATGAATGGAACACATTTGAACATGGTGTAGGGCAAAAAGAACAGACATCTACTTAGTATAGTGGGTGATACTGGTTATTGGAGACACAGTTACATTTAAATAGAAAATGTAGTCGCATCAAGTGATATAAATTATGGCAGGATCAAGTAGTGTATATGGTATCAAATGGTATTTTAGTATTTTGGCAGGATCAAATGTAGAAATACATCAACAATTTAGATGATAATGCTTATTGAACAACATAGGAATATTGCACATTATGTTTACTGACATACATTTTTGGCAGGATCGACATGAGTGAATACATTTTTGGCAGGATCTACGTGAGCAAAACACATTTAGACATGGTATAGAGCAAAGGAGTAGAAATCTGCTTAGTATAGTGATTGATATAAGTTATTAAAGACACGATTAGAAAGAGTTTGGTCACATCGAGTAATATATATTTTATATTTTAGCAGGATTAAGTGGTACACATCACATCAAGTGGTATTTTGGCAGGATCAGTACAAACATTTCTTGTTAAAATATACTGTGCGTGTTTCTATGTTGGCAAATTTTTTATTGTTCCCTTCCTCCCGAGGAGAAACCTTTGAGGAAGGGTTTAAACCAGATTGTTTCGTTTAAACCGGGGGGCTGGGTAGCTTTTAATCTATGAATCCACCGTGATTCCATTTGCAATAGGATTTTGTTCCAGTCCCCTCCTCTGGGACTTGGGTGTATACGGTCCAAAATTAGGAACTTTATTTTTGGAAATTTTCCATCATGAACTAATGTAGTATGTTGACCAAGAGGAAGGTCAGGGTCGCAAGTTTGCATACTCATCACATGTCTATATGCCCTTCTCCAGAATTCTAATTTCGTTTTGCCAACATAGAAACATGCACAGTCGCATAGAAGCAAATAAATCACTCCTGAGGTTTTACATTTAGAAAAAAAATCTTGAAAGAAAATGGGTAGCTCGTGAACCTGTTAATGGGAATTACCAATTAAGATGTTATATAATAACATACATTGGCAGTTCAAAGAAAGTGAGCAATGGTGAAAATCTGTAGATGTACTTACTACGTCAGGACGGTCGAACATTTGTCTCTTTCCTCCTGATGTAGTAAGTACATCTACAGATTTTCACCATTGCTCACTTTCTTTGAACTGCCAATGTATGTTATTATATAACATCTTAATTGGTATTTCCCATTAACAGGTTCACGAGTTACCCATTTTCTTTCAAGATTTTTTTCCCCACACTACTTTCATATCTGTGGCACATGAAGCACTTCCCCATTAATAAGGTATCATTTCACTTTTTTCCCATTTGATTTATTGTTCATTGTAGTACACATTTACCTATTGTCCATCCTTCACTCTCACTTTTCTCACTTGATTCCCCTGTCCATCACTCCCCATTTTCACTACACTTTCCATTTCTGCCTGCACTGATTCTTATTCACTTTATTCTTTTTTTTTTATTCATCCCTTCACCTACTAGCACCCCATCACTTACCACATCTTTTTACTTATTCTTTTCCTTTCTCCACTTTCCCTCATTGTCACTTTTATGCCTTGTTTTCTTATTCACCGTCTCTCTTTCACCTTGTTTTTCAGCTCACTTATCTTCATCATTCCTTCTTCCTTGTATTTCCTTCTGTCACTTTACTTTTTCTTATGCACTCCTTTCCTCATCATGTCCTTCCCCCTTTTTCTACCTGTCTCTCCACTCACATTATCACTTCTTTCACTATCACATGTTTGTTTTGCCTTTTCACATTCTGTTGTTCCACATCTTTTCTCACCCCTTTCTCATGTCATTTTTCACTGTCATCTTCATCTCACCTTCCCCTTTTTTCAGTTTTACACTTTTCAAATCAACTCCTCTTTTTATTCAATTTTTTATCCATCTTTATTCATCCATTCATTTTTTTCCCTTTTCATGTCTTCACTTTTTAATGGTTCACATATTTCAATATATTTCCCATATGTCTATTATTCTCATTGATAAGATTTGATAAATTATCTCGGTGGAGTTGTCCGACCATACCATATAATTTATTAAATGAATATTTTCATATTCAATAACCTAACAGTAATATTACATAATAATCCTTATATATATATACTCCTTATATTTATACTCTGGAATTCTGCTGCAGGTGTGGGCCCCTCCATGATTGGTGGGCCCCAGGAGCATTATAGCGTGACTCCTTGTAAGTCGCACTGAGTGGGGTCCTGTCCTATCTCGGGGCACTTTCTGGTCTACCAACATGTGGGATTATCTAACAGTTTTCATGGGAATTTCGGCTGGGAGGTCCCCTCCATATGCACATAGGTAAACATATGAGATGGCTATTGTTTGCGTTTATATGATCATTTGTGCATTTTTTCATTTGATATGCTAAATGCAGTTTCTTTGCAACAAACTTATCCTCTGAAGAAGACCCTAATGAAATGGGTTTAAACGCGTCAGATTTTGTCTTTTATTAGACATGTTTGCTATGTAATGCCATGCATATATCTTTATGTTGTAATATTTGCACTTCTTGGGTATACCCCCTTGCTGAGCTCATATTTTAACCCCATGGTAAATTTTCTATGTTAATAAATTTTTATCAACAAAACACTCCCTTTGAATTCCTTGTTATTTATCTATACTGCTGCTAAAAAAAAACCTTTTGGGAGACCTTTCCCATGTTATATTATCAGGGGTGTGCAGCAACTTCATCTCTCTGTATATGTATCTTTCCCATGTTGTCCAATATGTTTTTTTTTCCTAGCATCATTGCTTCCTTTTAGTAACTATAATGAAGCATTTGCCTGAAACACCTCAATCAGAAAAATAATGCATTATGGCCACTAGATGAAGCTGACAATCATAAGAAATAAACACATTTGACACATTACAGGCATTATTCAAAATGGCTTTGTGAATGCCAACACATTTGCACAGCAATTTTTTTTATAAATAAACCTCAAACTCCTTGCCATGTACAGAGATCTGCATCCAATTCGCAATGGTGTGAACCCAGCCTAAAGGATAAGTTCACCTTTAGGTTCATGTTACACTCAAATTCAGGGTGTAACATGTAACTTACTTCTATACACCCACCTCCCACCACCAGCTTTCCCTACTCTATGACAGTGGACAGAGGATCTTCCACTGCCCACTGTCATGATTCGAAAACAGCTTGGCTTTGTGGGCCTTCACCCACACAGCTGCATAATTCATTCCCAGTTTTCTGTGAATGAATCAACTATGAGGGTGCTAGTGAGTGCTCTCGTAGTTCATTGATTCTTCCTGCAGTTCAGTAACTCTCTGCCTATATAAAAGGTATGGGCAGACAGCTGACTGAGAGTCTGCAGGTTCCTGGCATCTGCTGATAGTGGTTGCAATACTTTAAAGGGTGCAGTGTAAAAAATGATAAATGCAAATTTTTATACCTGTAAAAAACATGTGCATTTATTATTTTTGAGGGGTTCAGCATGTGGTGGACCGAGTTGATAAAATACTGGGAGGGGCTGGGCATCACCCAGCTGTCTTGGTCCGTGTTGGAACCAATGACAGAATACATGGAATGTGGAGTTCCTTAACCACTTCAATACAGAACACTTATACACCCTTCCTGCCCAGACCAATTTTCAGCTTTCAATGCTCTCGCACTTTAAATGGCAATTACTCAGTCATGCAACACTGTACCCAAACAAAATTTTTATCATCTTTTGGTGGTATTTAATCACCACTGGGTTTTTTATTTTTTGCGACATAAGTGAAAAAAGAGCGAAAATCACTTTTGTTTAGTTTCTATGATAACATTTTGCAAATAAGTACATTTTGTTCATAAATTTGTGCCAAAATTTATACTGCTACATATCTTTGGTAAAAATAGCCCAAATAAGTGTATATTATTTGGTCTTTGTGAAAGTTATAGAGTCTACAAGCTATGGTGCAAATTATTGAAAATTGATTACACCTGATGTACTGATGGTGTATCTCATTTCTTGAGGTCCTGAAATGTCAGGAAAGTACAAATACCCCCCAAATGACCCCTTTTTGGAAAGTAGATATTCCAAGGTATTTAGTAAAAGACATGGTGAGTTTTTTGAAGTTGTCATTTTTTTTCACAATTCTTGGGAAAATGAAGAAATTATTATTATTTATTTTTTTACACAAAATTGTCATAATAACAAGTTATTTTTCACACACAGCATATTTCCAATTACACCCCAAAACACATTCTGCATCTCCTCCGGAGTATGGCGATACCACAGGTTTTAGACTTTTTCACAGCCTGGCCACATAGAGATGTCCAACATGCAGGGAGCATAAATTACACACAAAATTTCCTAACAACCCATTACACATTTGAAGGCCCTGGAGCACCAGGACAATTGAATTACCCACAAAATGACCCAATTTTGGAAAGCAAACACCCCAACATTTAATCTATGAGGCATAATGAGTCTTTTGAACGGTTCATTTTTTTACACAAGTCTTTGGAAAACATGGAACGAAAATGAAAACGTATTTTTTTTATACAAAGTTGTCAATGTATAAGATATTTCTAACACACAGCATGTACATATAAAAAATTACACCCCAAAATACATTGTGCTACTTGACCTGAGTATGGTGATACCATATGTGTGAGACTTTTACACAGCCTGTCCACATACAGAGGTCCAACATTGAAGTAGTACCTTCAGGCGTTCTAGGAACATAAATTGCACATCTAATTTAATTCCTTCCTATCACACTGTTGAGGTTCCTAGAGCACCAGGACAGAGGAATTACCCACAAAATGGCTCACAAAATTTTGGAAAGTAAATACCCCAAGGTATGTTCTATGAGGCATGGGCTGCAGATAGGTACTTGGTTACTCTGATGGGCTGTATATAGGTACTCTGGTGGGCTGGTGACAGGTACTCGGGTACTCATATGGGCTGGTGACAGGTACTCGGGTACTCAGCTGGGTTGTGACTAGGGATGAGCCGAAACCCCCCCGGTTTGGTTTGCACCAGAACTTGCAAACAGGCAAAAAATTTGTGTGAACACGCGAGCACCGTCAAAGTCTATGGGACACAAACATGAAAAATCAAAAGTGCTCATTTTAAAGGCTTATATGCAAATTACTGCCATAAAAAGTGTTTGGGGACCCGGCTCAGTTCTGCTCTATGATGCCTTTTCCCAAAGATGGAGAAGATTTTACTGATAAATAAAATGAAGGTTGGTAACAGGACCCAGACACAACCTATGAAAGCCAAAGTGAACAGGAATTGTATAAATACCAGCGCAACCGAAAACTGTTCCTGGAAAGTATATGAAACTGATAGTAACCAAGTCTATATGCAAAACTACAAAGATCATATGGTTGTTCATAGGGATGAGCTTCGAGTTCGAGTCAAACTCATGTTCGACTTGAACATTGGCTGTTCGCAAGTTTGCCGAACAGCGAACAATTTGGGGTGTTCGCGGCAAATTCGAATGCCGCGGAACACCCTTTAAAAGTCTATGGGAGAAATCAAAAGTGCTAATTTTAAAGGCTTATATGCAAGTTATTGTCATAAAAAGTGTTTGGGGACCTGGGTCCTGCCCCAGGGGACATGGATCAATGCAAAAAAAACTTTTAAAAACGGCCGTTTTTTCAGGAGCAGTGACTTTAATAATGCTTAAAGTCAAACAACAAAAGTGTAATATCCCTTTAAATTTCGTAGCTGGGGGGGGCTATAGTATGCCTGTAAAGGGACGCATGTTTCCCGTGTTTAGAACAATCTGACAGCAAAATGACATTTCAAAGGAAAAAAGCCATTTAAAACTACTTGCGGCTATTAATGAATTGCCGGTCCGACAATACACATAGAAGTTCATTGATAAAAACGGCATGGGAATTCCCCATAGGGGAACCCCGAACCAAAATTAAAAAAAAAAACAGCGTGGGGTCCCCCCCAAAAATCCATACCAGACCCTTATCCGAGCACGCAACCTGGCAGGCCGCAGGAAAAGAGGGGGGGACGAGAAAGCGCCCCCCCTCCTGAACCGTACCAGACCACATGCCCTCAACATTGGGAGGGTGCTTTGGGGTAGCCCCCCAAAACACCTTGTCCCCATGTTGATGAGGACAAGGGCCTCATCCCCACAACCCTGGCCGGTGGTTGTGGGGGTCTGCGGGCGGGGGGCTTATCGGAATCTGGAAGCCCCTTTAACAAGGGGACCCCCAGATCCTGGCCCCGCCCTGTGTGAAATGGTAAGAGGGTACAAAAGTACCCTTACCATTTCACTAAAAAACTGTCAAAAATGTTAAAAATGACAAGAGACAGTTTTTGACAATTCCTTTATTTAACCACTTGAGCCCCGGACCATTATGCTGTCTAAGGACCAGAGGTCTTTTGGCACTGCGTCGCTTTAACTGCTAATTGCGCGGTCATGCAATGCTGTACCTAAACAAAATTTGCGTCCTTTTCTTCCCACAAATAGAGCTTTCTTTTGATGGTATTTGATCACCTCTGCAGTTTTTATTTTTTGCGCTATAAACGGAAAAAGACCGAAAATTTTGAAAAAAAATGATATTTTCTACTTTTTGTTATAAAAAAAATCCAATAAACTAAATTTTAGTCATACATTTAGGCCAAAATGTATTCGGCCACATGTCTTTGGTAAAAAAAATGTCAATAAGCATATATTTATTGGTTTGCGCAAAAGTTATAGCGTCTACAAACTAGGGTACATTTTCTGTAATTTACACAGCTTTTAGTTTATGACTGCCTATGTCATTTCTTGAGGTGCTAAAATGGCAGGGCAGTACAAACCCCCCCCCAAATGACCCCATTTTGGAAAGTAGACACCCCAAGGAAATTGCTGAGAGGCATGTTGAACCCATTGAATATTTATTTTTTTTGTCCCAAGTGATTGAATAATGACAAAAAAAAAAAAAAAAAAATATTTACAAAAAGTTGTCACTAAATGATATATTGCTCACACAGGCCATGGGCCTATGTGGAATTGCACCCCAAAATACATTCAGCTGCTTCTCCTGAGTATGGGGATACCACATGTGTGGGACTTTTTGGGAGCTTAGCCGCGTACGGGGCCCCGAAAACCAAGCACCGCCTTCAGGATTTCTAAGGGTGTAAATTTTTGATTTCACTCTTCACTGCCTATCACAGTTTCAGAGGCCATGGAATGCCCAGGTGGCACAAACCCCCCCCAAATGACCCCATTTTGGAAAGTAGACACCCCAAGCTATTTGCTGAGAGGCATATTGAGTCCATGGAATATTTTATATTTTGACACAAGTTGCGGGAAAGTGACACTTTTTTTTTTTTTTTTTTGCACAAAGTTGTCACTAAATGATATATTGCTCACACAGGGCATGGGCATATGTGGAATTGCACCCCAAAATACATTTAGCTGCTTCTCCTGAGTATGGGGATACCACATGTGTGGGACTTTTTGGGAGCCTAGCCGCGTACGGGGCCCCGAAAACCAAGCACCGCCTTCAGGATTTCCAAGGGTGAAAATTTTTGATTTCACTCTTCACTGCCTATCACAGTTTCGGAGGCCATGGAATGCCCAGGTGGCACAAACCCCCCCCAAATGACCCCATTTTGGAAAGTAGACACCCCAAGCTATTTGCTGAGAGGCATGGTGAGTATTTTGCAGCTCTCATTTGTTTTTGAAAATGAAGAAAGACAAGAAAAAACTTTTTTTTTTTTCTTTTTTCAATTTTCAAAACTTTGTGACAAAAAGTGAGGTCTGCAAAATACTCACTATACCTCTCAGCAAATAGCTTGGGGTGTCTACTTTCCAAAATGGGGTCATTTGGGGGGGTTTTTTGCCACCTGGGCTTTCCATGGCCTCCGAAACTGTGATAGGCAGTGAAGAGTGAAAACAAAAATTTACGCCCTTAGAAAGCCTGAAGGCGGTGCTTGGTTTTCGGGGTCCCGTACGCGGCTAGGCTCCCAAAAAGTCTCACACATGTGGTATCCCCGTACTCAGGAGAAGCAGCAGAATGTATTTTGGGGTGTAATTTCACATATTCCCATGGCATGTTTGAGCAATATATCATTTAGTGACAACTTTGTGCAAAAAAAAAAAAAAAATTTGTCTCTTTCCCGCAACTTGTGTCGCAATATAAAATATTCCATGGACTCGACATGCCTCTCAGCAAATAGCTTGGGGTGTCTACTTTCCAAAATGGGGTCATTTGGGGGGGTTTTGAACTGTCCTGGCATTTTATGCACAACATTTAGAAGCTTATGTCACACATCACCAACTCTTCTAACCACTTGAAGACAAAGCCCTTTCTGACACTCATTGTTTACATGAAAAAGTTATTTTTTTTTTGCAAAAAAATTACTTTGAACCCCCAAACATTATATATATTTTTTAAAGCAAATGCCCTACAGATTAAAATGGTGGGTGTTTCATTTTTTTTTTTCACACAGTATTTGCGCAGCGATTTTTCAAACGCATTTTTTGGGGAAAAAACACACTTTTTTAAATTTTAATGCACTAAAACACACTATATTGCCCAAATGTTTGATGAAATAAAAAAGATGATCTTAGGCCGAGTACATGGATACCAAACATGACATGCTTTAAAATTGCGCACAAACGTGCAGTGGCAACAAAATAAATGCATTTTTAAAAGCCTTTAAAAGCCTTTACAGGTTACCACTTTAGATTTACATAGGAGGTCTACTGCATAAATTACTGCCCTCGATCTGACCTTCGCGGCGATACCTCACATGCATGGTGCAATTGCTGTTTACGTTTGACGACAGACCGCCGTTTGCGTTCGCCTTAGTGCGAGAGCAGGGGGCGACAGGGGTGCTTTTTTTTTTTTTTTTTCTTTATTATTTTTTTGCTTTTTTATCTTATTTTTAAACTGTTCCTTTCATTTTTTTTTTTTTTTAATCATTTTTATTGTTATCTCGGGGAATGCAAATATCCCCTATGATAGCAATAGGTAGTGACAGGTACTCTTTTTTGAAAAAATTGGGGTCTATTAGACCCTAGATCTCTCCTCTGCCCTCAAAGCATCTGATGAAACCAAGATCGGTGTGATAAAATGCTTCCCCAATTTCCCAATGGCGCTATTTACATCCGGCGAAATCTAAGTCATAAAATGATCGTAGCTTCCGGTTTCTTAGGCCATAGAGATGTTTGGAGCCACTCTGGTCTCTGATCAGCTCTATGGTCAGCTGGCTGAATCACCGGCTGCATTCTCAGGTTCCCTGTTGAGACAGGAGAGCCAGAGAAAAACACGGAAGACGGTGTGGGGGGGGGCATTCCCTCCCACGGCTTGTAAAAGCAGTCTAGAGGCTAATTAGCCACTAGGATTGCTTTTACATGAAAGCCGACCGCTGGCTGAAAATAATGATACCAAGATGATACCTAAACCTGCAGGCATCATTCTGGTATAACCATTCAAAGTCGTGAATGGCGTACCTGAAGACAAAAAAATGGTTAACAATGGTTAACAATAAAGCACAGTAAACAGTAAAGTATAAATAATTACATACCTGAAAAACAAACATGATAAAACATAATAACAATAACAATAACAATAAAACATTGCAGAATAGAATACAGTAAAAAAAGAGCAGAACAATAGAGAGAGAGAATAGAGAGAGAGAACAATAAAACGACAACTATTTTTTTTTATTTTATATATATATATTTTTTTTTTAAACTTTTTTTGTAACTAACTTTTATAACTGTAACTGGTTCCAGGTTCGGGTCTCTCAAAATGCGATGGCATCTTGGGAGACCCTGTGAAAGTGTGCCTAGTCTGTGGAATGCTGTACCCTATGCTAATACTCAACTAGTGCATGGTAGCGTTCAAAACATTCACCAATGCAAAGACCAGGATTGTCAGGACAGGAGGGACAATAATAGCGGGTGTCACGCCTATATCCGCGCTTGCTGCAGACACGACATCTTTTTGGGGGGGTTTGTTGGGTAGGGGTACTCGGGAGGACATAAAAATGCCTCTCATGCAGCCGACTGCATTTGGTTGGGGATGTGAATGGGGGAAGTACGGGCGCTGCAGAAGCGGTGTGTTCCCAATTAGGATTGGCAAATGCAGCAGGAAGGGCACTATGGGCATGACGGGCCTGTGTTTGTCTTTTTGGTGGCAGCGGGACACTACTTGTGCTTGCCACCTCACCAGCTTGAACTGCACTTATGGGACTCGCCACGTCACCAAGTGTTACTGCAGCGCTAGTTTGACTACGACCGGGGTGTACTAGGCCGCTGGTGCTTGCCAGTTCAATAAAAAGCTTCCAAAAAAACTGTTAGCGATCGCAGGGATCAGGCCTGACTCTGCAAACGCTGCAGTTATGCGTTTAGTGTTTTGTAAGTGACAGTGATCGATCGATGCTGCACTTGGGTGGGCTGGGCCGGGCGGAGGGGCAAAACGCAGGTGCTAGCAGGTATCTGGGCTGATCCCGCTAACACTGCGTTTTTGGGAACCCTAAACTGCTGGGGACGCTAGTATAGATCTGATCGGATCAGATATTGATCCGTTCAGATACTATACCACTAAAGGAGGCGTATGCTGCGTGCGTGGGTGTTAGTGGTACTGGCGCTAACCTGACGCTGCCTGGGGCCGGTGCTTGCTAGTTCACCAAAATGCTACCAAAAAAACTGTTAGCGATCGCAGGGATCAGGCCTGACTCTGCGAACGCTGCAGTTATGCGTTTAGTGCCTTGTAAGTGACAGTGATCGATCGATACTGCACTTGGGTGGACTGGGCTGGGCTGGGCTGGGCGGAGGGGCACAACGCAGGTGCTAGCAGGTATCTGGGCTGATCCCGCTAACACTGCGTTTTTGGGAACCCTAAACTGCTGGGGACGCTAGTATAGATCTGATCGGACCAGATATTGATCCGTTCAGATACTATACCACTAAGGGAGGTGTATGGTACGTGCGTGGGTGTCAGTGGTACTGGCACTAATCTGGCGCAGCCTGGGGCTGGTGCTTGCCAGCTCACCAAAATGCTACCAAAAAAACTGTTAGCGATCGCAGGGATCAGGCCTGACTCTGCGAACGCTGCAGTTATGCGTTTAGTGTTTTGTAAGTGACAGTGATCGATCGATACTGCACTTGGGTGGGCCGGGCGGAGGGACAAAACGCAGGTGCTAGCAGGTATCTGGGCTGATCCCACTAACACTGTGTTTTTGGGAACCCTAAACTGCTGGGGACGCTAGTATAGATCTGATCGGATCAGATATTGATCCGTTCTGATACTATACCACTAAGGGAGGCGTATGCTGCGTGCGTGGGTGTTAGCGGTACTGGCGCTAATCTGACGCTGCCTGGGGCGACGCATATCACCGCCGGGCGACCGGGGGGCTAAACCTTTATTCGGTAATAAACGGCGGGTGCCCTGACACTATAAAAAATAAACAAACTAACCAGCGTCACCCGTAACAGTTATACGGTGATCAGTGGTGAAAGGGTTAACTAGGGGGCAATCAAGGGGTTAAAACATTTATTAGATAGTATATGGGGGTCCCTGTCGCTATAAAACGCTGACGGCGAACCTAAATATTTACCTCACTAACTAGTATCACCAGCGACACTAATACAGCGATCAGAAAAATGATCGCTTAGTGACACTGGTGACAGGGGGTGATCAAGGGGTTAAAACTTTATTAGGGGGGGTTAAGGGGGTATCCTAGACCTACAGGGGGGTAATACTAACTGTCCCAACACTGTAACTGTCACAAACTGACACCAATGCAGTAATCAGAAAAAAAAAAAAAAAAAACTGCTGGTGTCAGTTTGTGACAGGGGGGGGGTGATTGGGGGGGGATCGGGGGGGGGGATCGGGGTGTTTAGTGTGCCTGGCATGTTCTACTGTGTGTGTGTGTGTTGTGCACTCACTCACTTGTCTTCTCTCCTCGGGCCGGAACGGAAATTACCGAGCCGAGGAGAGATGACATCATTTCCTTTGCTGCTGTTTAGCATACAGCAGCAAAGGAATGTTCTCATTGGCCGGCGGCGATCGCGAGGGGGGGGCCACGAACGGATGGCCTCCCCCTCATCTCCGATCGCCGTGGGAGAAAAGACGACCGCCTCGGGCACCGGGGGGGTCCGATCGGACCCCCCACCCGAGGAAGGCAAATCACGTACATGTACGTGATTTTGCCTGTCCGTGCCACCTTGCCGACGTAAATTGGCGTGAGGCGGTCGTCAAGTGGTTAAATGCTTCTTCTTTCTTCTATCTTCCTTTTACTTTTATGTGTATTGTTGGACCGGCAATGCAATAGCCGCGAATAGTTTTAAATGTCTTTTTTCCTTTGAAATGTCATTTTGCTGTCAGACTGTTCTAAACACGGGAAACATGCGTGCCTTTACAGGCATACTATAGACTCCCCCCAGGTATGAAATTTAAAGGGATATTACACTTTTATTGTTTGACTTTAAGCATTATTAAAATCACTGCTCCTGAAAAAACGGCCGTTTTTAAACGTTTTTTTTGCATTGATCCATATCCTCTGGGGCAGGTCCCGGGTCCCCAAACACTTTTTATGACAATGACTTGCATATAAGCCTTTAAAATTAGCACTTTTGATTATTCATGTTCGTGTTCCATAGACTTTGACGGTGTTCGCGTGTTCAAACAAACTTTTTTCCTGTTCGCATGTTCTAGTGCGAACCGAACAGGGGGGTGTTCGGCTCATCCCTAGTTGTTCACAATAGATAAGCACAGATAAGCTGAGGTCTGAAAATGGAGATATAAACGATACACTTCACAAATCTCAGTTCTTTTACCTCTCTTTATTTCCTAATCGCACCACATTCCTCTGCAGCATACAATAGCCTGCTTTTAATATGCTAATTCTGCATTACTGATATGTTTTTAGCCTTCGTGTATTTGGCATCTAATTTCCACAGGCTCATTCCTGTGCCACACAAACTGCCCTGTGGCTTCACCTTTTATAGAAGCTCCCTAAACAAATACTTGTAGTCGGCTGGGGTACTCTGATGGGCTGGTGATAGGTACTCTGGTACTCAGATGGGCTGGTGACAGGCTCTTTGATGAGCTGGTGACAGCTACTTTGATGGGTGGTGACAGGTCCTCTTTATTAGGGGGGGAATCAGTGTGTTTGGTGTCTACTGTAAGCAATCTCCTCCTCACACACGATCGGTGTGTGATTAGGAGAACCCGGTAACAGCTCATTACCATGGTTTGTTGACATTATGTGACTGGGTGTGATTGGACACAGCCGGTCACATGGTAAAGAGCCAATTTTATTGGCTCTTTACTGCCATCAGGGCTGGGCTGTGTCAGGGTGACAAGCTTCATCCCCGACTGCTGCTCTGCACCCCCCTAGGGGCACACAAGGACAGTGCATTTGGCTGGCTGTGATTGGACACAGCTGGTCAAGTGGTAAAGAGAATATTTCTATTGGCTCTTTACACTGATCTGGGATGGGCTGTGTCCCGAGGGAAACACTTCATCCTCGATCGCCACATTGTGGGCCCCCTGCGGACATCATATGACAATGGCCTGGTATGGAAGTGGTTAAGAATCTTTTTAAAGAATTAGGCTGCAAGTTGAAGGGAATGACCTCCGAGGTGATATTCTCTGAAATATTGCCTGTGCCATACAAAACACAGGAGAGGCAGAAGAGATGCGATAATGGAATGCATGGCTAAATATCTGGCATAAGAAGGAAGGATTTGGGTTTCTAGAGCACTGGGTTGACTTTTCTTTGGGGTACAACCTATATGCTAAAGATGGTTTGCACCTGGGGGAGTGGTTTATGGGAAGGCTGGAGGAGTATTTAAACTAGGATTGAGGGGGGGGGGTGAACTAGAATTCAACCAGGCAGACAGGTCAGTTATGGGTCAGACATTAATGGGGGATGGAATGGGTATAGATAGGCGAGGGTTATGACAAGTGACAAGAAGGTTTCCATGTTAGAAACAATCATTGGAAATTATAGTGCTATTTGTACTACTAAAAAAGATATTCAAAATACAAGAGAAAAATGTGATAATGCATTAAAGTGTTTAGTCACCAATGCCAGAAGTCTGCTAAGCAAAATAGGAGAGTTGGAAACTTTGGTGCATGAAGAGAATTATGATTTAATTGATATTGCTGAATCTTGGCTTCATTCTTCACATGACTGGGCTATTAATATTCCTGGCTATGCTCTCTTTGGGAGAGACAGGGTAAAAATGAAAGGTGGAGGTGTCTTTCTCTATGTGAGAAGTGATCTCAATGCTAGTGTGAAAGAGGACCTAGTTGATGGGGAGTGTGATGAGGCTGAATCATTATGGGTGGAACTGCATATACAGTGAGGGTAAAAAGTATTTGGTTCCCTTCTGATTTTGTACATTTGCCCACTGACAAAGAAATGATCAGTCTATAATCTCAATAGTGGGTTTATTTTATCAGTGAGAGACAGAATAACAACAAATAAATCCAGAAAAACGCATTTCAAAAAAGTTATAAATTCATTTGTATTTTAAGGAATGAAATAAGTATTTGACCCCTTCGCAAAACATGACTTAGTACTTAGTGGCAAAACCCTTGTTGGCAATCACAGAGGTCAGACGTTTCTTGTGGTTGGCCACCAGGCTTGCACACATCACAGGTGGGATTTTGTCCCACTCCTCTTTGCAGATCCTCTCCAAGTCATTAAGGTTTCAAGGCTGAAGTTTGGTAACTCGAACCTTCAAATCCCTCCACATATTTTCTATGGGATTAAGGTCTGGAGACTGGCTAGGCCACTCCAGGACCTTAATGAGCCACTCTTTTGTTGCCTTGGCTGTGTGTTTTGGGTCATTGTCATGCTGGAATACACATCCACAACCCGTTTTCAATGCCCTGACTGAGGGAAGAAGGTTCTCACCCAAGATTTGACGGTACATGGCCCTGTCCATTGTCCCTTTGATTCGTTGAAGTTGTCCTGTCCCCTAAGCAGAAAAACACCCCCAAAGCATAATGTTTCCACCTCCATGTTTGACGGTGGGTATGGTGTTCTTGGGATCATAGGCAGCTTTCCTCCTCCAAACACGGTGAGTTGAGTTGATGCCAAAGAGCTTGATTTTGGTCCCATTTGACCACACCACTTTCACCCAGTTCTCCTCTGAATCATTCAGATGTTCATTAGCAAACTTCAGATGGGCCTGTACATGTGCTTTCTTGAGCAGGGGGACCTTGCGGGAGCTGCAGGATTTCAGTCCTTCACGGTGTAGTGTGTTACCAATTGTTTTCTTGGTGACTATGGTCCCAGCTGCCTTGAAATCACTGACAAGATTCTCCCGTGTAGTTCTGGGCTGATTCCTCATCGTTCTCATGATAATTGAAGTGCCACAAGGTAAGATCTTGCATGGATCCCCAGACCCAGGGAGATTGACAGTTATTTTGTGTTCCTTCCATTTGCAAATAATCACACCAACTGTTGTCACCCTCTCACCAAGCTGCTTGGGGATGGTCATGTAGCCCATTCTAGCCTTCTGTAGGTCTACAATCTTGTCCCTGACATCCCTGGACAGCTCTTTGGTCTTGGCCATGGTGGAAAGATTGAGTGATTGCTTCTGTGGACAGGTGTCTTTTATACAGGTAACAAGCTGAGAATAGGAGAACTCCCTTTAAGAGAGTGCTCCTAATCTCAGCTCCTTACCTGTATAGAAAACACCTGGGAGCCAGATTGATAGGGGATCAAATACTTATTTCACTCATTACAAAGCAAATGAATATATAACTTTTTTTAAATGCGTTTTTCTGGATATTTTTGTTGTTATTCTTTCTCGCTGTTAAATTAAACCTACCATTAAAATTATAGAATGATCATTTCTTTGTCAGTGGACAAACGTACAAAATCAGCAGGGGATCAAATACTTTTTTCCCTCACTGTAGACGTGCTTAGTTCAAAGTCAATCATTGGAGTTTGTTATGGGCCACCCAGTGTTAGTGAGGAGGTGGAGACTCCATGCACAGATGGAAAGGGCTGCAAGGGCTTGGATAGTAATAATAATGGGGAGTTTCACTACCTAGAAATTGACTGGAGTAATGGAACTGCTGGAACAGTTAAAGGGAAAAAAATTATAGTATAGTTCATAGAGGCCCTGACTAGGAATGATGCTCTGTTTGACCTGGTAATCTCAAACCATGAAGAGCTTATTACTAATGTTCATATAAAAGAACATCTGGGTAGCAGTCACCATAACATGATTTCATTTATTGTTAGCTGTAAGAAACAAGCACATACTGGAAAGATACACATACACAAACACATAACTTTAAGAGAGCAAATTTTCCAAGGATGAAGGCTGCTCCTCAGGACTTATGCCCTGTATACACGGTCAGATTTTCCGATGGAAAATGTGCAATCGGAGCTTGTTATCGGAAATTCCGACCATGTGTGGGCTCCATCTGACTTTTTCCATCGGATTTTCCGACACACAAAGTTTGAGAGCAGGCTATAAAATTTTTCCGACAACAAAATCTGATTGCGTCAATTCCGACCGTGTGTGGACAATTCCGACGCACAAAGTGCCACACATGCTCAGAATAAATTCCGAGATGGAACTGCTCGGTGTGGTAAAATTAGCATTCGGAATGGATATAGCACTTTCGTCACGCTGCAATGTTTTAAAATGTGTAATGCAGTGCACTCTCTTCTTCTTTATAATGCTAGAAGAATGAAGTTGTTTTGCTGCTCATATTCACACAGACTTTTCACAAACTTCTTTCTTTATTATTTATCATGATTTCATCAATATAATATTTTTTATTTGTCATATCTACCGAAAAAATAATATTTTTTGGATGTTTTTATATTAAATATTTTTGGGGGGATTTTTGTAAAGTCTGATCTTGTGTTTTATTTTTCATTTTTTTTTTTTACTCCAGAATAGTTTTGGTGGGTTTTGTGTCAAGTTACCACAACACCATTATTATCTTGTATTATTTATTCTCAAGGAGGTTGCTTGGTGTTGGTGTCTCTTGTTAATTTCACATTGTATTTTTGAAATGTACCTGCCTCCTCACAAACAAACTGTCCTTTTTGAAGGAAAACACACATAGGCGAGTATAATAAATCAAGCCAAAAATTTATTAAGGGGTCCTAACCAAAGAAAGAGGCAGGCAACGCTGGAGAAACAGCAGAAATTGGCAAAGCCTTTGGTCCTATGGGCACACATCAATTATTTTACTGCAAACTTGGTGGCCTGAGGAGTCCATATATAAGGGAGTACAATCTGGTCCAGAAGTCCAAGAGATCATGAACAGCTGCAGATGACATACATGTCCCCAGGCTGTGGTCATACAAGAGCCTGCATCTTTTGTCAGACCAGACTGAGCCCAGGCCTTCACTCTCTTGTCTTCCTTCCATGCTTCCTTCCACGCTGTGTCTGTGGTGGTGGAGTTGTGACAGGAAGAGGAGGAGGAGGAGGATGGTCCAACTCACTCAGGTGGGTATTGGGTGTGATTTCACCCCTCAACCCCCTTATAAATGATTTCCTCACACATGAGGCATTGTTCCTCCTGCATGTCCTGCAGTTTTGTGTCAGCCATGGAGGCAAAGGCGTCTTCACGAGTGGGGGTGGTTCTGAGGGACACAGAAGCCTCCTGAATCAGCCTGAGTGCTGAATCCTCCACGTTACTCCCCTTCCTGGGTCTTTTGTTTGGAAGGCGGAGGGGAGGAACCTGCGATTCTGCGAGGCTCCTACTGTGCACGGCCTTCTCCTGGCTGCCACTTACCCCCGCCTCCTCCTGGCTGCCACTAACCCCCACCTCCTCCTGTGTGCCACATTCCACTGCCTCCTCCTGTGTGCCACATTCCACAGCCTCCTCCTGGCTGAGGTCTTCCTGTATATGAAAAAGGGACATAGTTTTAGTTTTTTCTTCAGCAATCACACACAATTTTCATCTCATGACTGTTGCAAATTGAATGTTAACAAATATAACAGATTATCATTCTGAGCCCAGCATTTTTCATTCTTGTCCCAATTATTTTTGCCCACTACTGTCTATTGATATGCAAAACACTTTATTAAATCAGCAATTAGTGATCAATAATAACATCTAGTAAACATCATTTATTTATTGACCAGAAATTTGTAGAAGAATGCTATACCTGACTCAAGCTGGGCTCCTCCACTTCTTCCTGGCTGGAAGTCCCAGGTTGGACATCGGAAGCCTCAGCTGGGGTGGAAGATAGGGTGGAAGGAAGAGTGGAAGGAAGAGTGGAGAGGGATTCCCTGACTTCAGTCTGGTCTGACAGAAATCGCAGTCTCTCATAGTACCAGAGCCTGGTGACATAAACGTGATCTGCTGCAGCTCCGGATCTCTGGGAATCCTGGACCTTCTTGCGCTCCCTAAGATAAGTGCTCCTCAGGCCACCAATTTTGGCTTTTAAATAGGGGATGGTTGCTGTGGGGACCACTGGCTTCACCAACTCCAGCAGTTTCTCCAGGGCTGCCTGCCTCTTTTGTTTATGATTATAATGCGGATGTTTGACCTGCCATAGACAGGGCAGCTCCCTGTACTTGTCTATGAACAGGGGGAGGAAGTTGTGGTCATTGAAGCCATCCATTTTATCTGCAATACACAAGACAAACCCTAATGTCAGGCTAAAGTCTCTTAATCTTGTTCCAAAATAGGCCTCAATCTATAAACAGTATAGGCCCAAGTTTAAATGTTACCTTCGTTATCACGATCGGCGCTTCCGATACTCCTTCCTCCGCTCACAGATCATACATACTACGCACGCGTGTTACCCTTTATATACACTGCGCATGCGTGAAACTCCGCCCACCCCTGACGTTCTTTCTAGTCTATTCCCCGCCCCTTCTCGTTCGGCGCAGTGGGGAAGAGCACATGGCGGAGATACCACAGGTGCGTGCTAATTACAGCAACGAGGAGGAGGAGCAAGGCCCGGAGCCAGAAACGTCCCGATCCCGGAGGAGACGATTTAAGGCCTCAAATATGGCCTTTGTAGAGATGGTGGAGATGGTCGACATATTGAAGAGGGCCGACTATGACGGGAAGTATGGACCTTACCCCAACCCCAATGTCAGAAAGGCCAAGATCATGGCGAAAGTTGTGAAGAGTCTGCACCGTAATTTTGGGGTACGGTGATCCAAGGATCAACTGAGGAAGTGGTGGTCGGACCTCAAATTAAGGGAGCACAATCAGTATAGAAGGATCAGGAGAGTGCTGCAAAAAAGTAAGTAGTTGTCCTGTGTTCCTATTCGTTATTTTTATAACGTTCGTCCTGCTCCATGTGCTTTTTTTACTGTTGTACAGTTTAAAATGGCAACTTTCAAGTTCATGGACACATTATTCGTTCGTAGGAAACATTGTTCGTTCAGCCAATAAAACACCATGTTTTGTCCAGATGCATTTCAATACATTTTTTCTGGCCTACTTTACTTTACACATCTGGACGCTGGAGCACTAGTGTTGGACACAAGAACACCCTTTTTATTAGGGGGTCCCACACAGGTATATACTCCAGTGTATACTATAGGGGTGTCTCCATTTGTGAAGCCTGTACAAAACAGGTAAGTATTAAAGCTTGACAAAGAACCAATATTTCTTCATCTTGGAACTCTGCCAAAATAGACAATTGTACCCCACTTCCAAGCAATGTTTCATATTCCTATTTCTGCCATCAAATATCTGTGTGCTAAGTATACCTTTTTTTTGTTTACATAGGGGAGAAAAGACTTGGAGGACACCACTCATCAGAGGAGACAATAGACCCCCCACCTCATGAAGAAGGGGAAATCCCACAAAGCCAAGCAGAGGAGGAGGAGGGAGACGTGGTGGAAAATGTCACCACAACAGGTGAGTGTCTGCGACCCCAGCTTCAGGTAAGAGATGGATGCCTGCATATTTATAATACATGGTGTGTTTTTTTTTTTTTTTTATATTTTCAGGTGATCGTGATGTTGTGGATGATGGTCATTTCACCAGTGAAAGTGCTCAGATCCAGATCGGGGAGATCATGGGGTGTAATAGGGACTTGGAAAACATCAAGCAAAATATCAATGAAGTTCAAAACAAAATGAAGAACATCATTGATGTTTTAGGGAGTTTAAAACCCCTTGAAATTGCTTACTTCTTTCTGCTTTATTTTTCAGAACATTTTTTGCACATTTTTTGACATATTCTAGAAAAGACAAATTTTTAAGATGCACACAGTGTGTCAACATGTGCTATCTGCCCTCATGGGACATCAATGTACACGTTTTGGGGGTGCAACCCCTTCCTCAATAATAAAGTAGCTGAGAGGAAGGGGTTGTACCCACAAAACACGTCCATTGATCCCCCATGATGGCAGCTAGCACATGTTGACATTAGGCAATTTGTGTGCATCTTCAAAATTTGGCTTTTCCGGGGGTGACTTCACCCCATCTGAATGCAATATCAAACACAGTTTATAAATACTCATGTCTGATATTGCCTTCAATTTCTACAAAAGTTGAACTTTGTAAGTTCCAGATTTGTGTATTTCTTGTTGATTTTAAACATGCCTGTTTTACCTTAAAAGGACATTTCTACTTTTAATGTCACCTACAAAAAATGTTTTACAACAAACATGTTGGTTTGTTTTAAAAACCTTTTATAAATACACATGTGATTGTGCTTTGATTAAAAAGATTGAGAATCAACAATGTGTGGCTTCTTCTTTCAATGCATTTTTGAGTTGTAAAGTTGGTGTTTTCAGTGACAATGGGGGTTATTTACTAAAGGCAAATCCACTTTGCACTACAAGTGCAGTTTCAGTGCAGTCTCAAGTGCACTTGTAGTGTCTTTGCCTTTAGTAAATAACACCCAACAGTGCTTTTTAATTTTACACAATTACGCCATTTTCAGGACTCCCCAAAATTCAGTCAGGGTCAGCTAAAAAAAGACAAGAAGTAAATCTAAGCAAATATTTGTTCAGTTTAACAAATTTTTTTATTTAAAAAATGTCTCAGACATTGTCTGGCATATCGATGGCCCCAATACCCGCAAAGAACTCCATGTATCTTAGATGGACCTTGCGGGCACTCTGGGGGGGGCAAGCCAGGACGGCCAGCTTCAAGCGCCATCAGGGTTGGTTTATTTCGATTAATTCTGGCTTCAGGCACAACTGAGCCAGCATAGTTCACAGAATTTCCCCTTAAAAAGTTGCAAGCCAGGATGATGTGATTGAGTATATATTCCACCATGTGTATCGGTGTAAGAAATAGGCGGAACCGGCTGGCCATTATTCCAAACGTGTTCTCCACCACTCTTCTGGCTCTGGCCAGCCAGTAACTAAAAACCCTCTGGTCCGGGGTGAGGGTCCTCATAGGGAATGGCCGCATAAGATGGTCCCCCAGGGCAAACGCTTCATCCGCAACAAAGACGAATGGGAGTTCTTCCGCATTGTCTTCTGGAGGTGGCAAGTCCAAGCTGCCATTCTGGAGACGCCTGTAGAACTCTGTGTGGGTGATGACTCCACCATCTGACATCTGGCCATTCTTCCCCACGTCCACATGCAGGAACTTGTAAGTAGCAAACACCACCGCAAACATCACAATACTATTGAACTCCTTTTAGTTGTAATAGTATGACCCCGAGTTGGGTGGTGGGACGGATGATGTGGATGTGTTTCCCATCAATTATCCCTCTGCAGTTAGGAAAGTCCCATCGCTGGGCAAAGTGGGAGGCCACAGTCTGCCATTCTTGTGGGTTGGAGGGAAACTGTGGAGTCAAACAAGAAAAAAAAATCATTTTGCAAATAAACATGGAAAGCAGTTTAGACACAAACATTCTTGGCCAACATCAATATAACATTTATTTTAGGGAGTATTTAAAGACAAAGATATAAGGTCCACCTATCAGATCCCCCCCCCTCTCATGGGCCATTTTAGAAATTTTATGGGGGGGAGATGTTTTGGACAGGTAACCTCTCCACTTCATTGAGTGCTGAATGCATAAATATTGTATATTACCTTGGCCAGCCCCTCCTTACTTACACTATTGGCAGCCCACTAAACAGGTAAGAAGTGTCATAATACAAAGATATAAATACACACTGTACACATTTTAGCACATTTTTACATTCTGCTATTACCTATAAAGATAATAATAGGATACAAAAACTTTGAACATTACCATTTGAAAGTATTCAGGCAGGCCCTTGCACTACATGCTTTGGGGAATTCATCCATAAATATGACCCCAAAAGAGGTGGGTATAGTGTGTATGGGTTTGGCAGAGTCAGCAGATAGAAGATTGAGGATAGATGGAGGATTGCTATCAGCTGAGTTAGCAGTTGGGGGGGGGGAGGAGGGTTCCAAATGATTTTGGGACCGCAAAAAAAAAGCCTCTGGCACTCTGCCTGAATTTAAAGCACAAATCACAATTTTCCACATTTTTGGAGGTGTTTAGGGTAAAGCATTACAATGGAGCTGACAAAATACATTGTTAAGTGACTACACGAGGTGAATATAGGCCCAGGAGAGCATGCTGGGGAGGTAAGTGAAGGCAAATATATATGAAGGACAAAAAAAATAACATAAAAATCCAGCATGCATGAGGACAAAGGGGACATTCACAGCATATTACAATCATGGTAATTAGGGAATGAGGAAAGAAATACAATACATTAGCAAACATTCTATACAATAAAATGTGATGTTAAAGGATAAAAATCTTACCTTCATATACTCCTTCTGCAGGACCTGGATGATGGCAGAACAGGTCTCTGGGATAATGATCCCCAGAGCCTGGGGGGAGATGCCTGTGGAGAACTTAAGGTCCTGCAGGCTTCTCCCCGTCGCCAAGTACCGCAGGGTGGCAACTAGCCTCTGCTCCAGAGTGATGGCTTGCCTCATGCAGGTATCCTGCTTGCTAATATAAGGGGTCAGCAAAGCCAACAAATGGTGAAATACGGGGTCCGTCATCCGGAGAAAGTTCCTGAAATCATCAGGATTATTCTCACGGAGCAAAGGCATGTGACAGAACCGGTCATGGAGCAACCAATTCTTGGTCCATGAACTCCTCCTCACCCTGTTCATGGACTGGGCTTGTGTCAAAGTAAGAACCCCAACACCAAGGCCCCACACAGCACGAACTCTACGATGAGTTTGTACATGCAACATGGCTAGAAAGCGGTCGGCTGGTCAGAACAAAGTAACAGAACGCACTGAAGAACAGCAAGGCCTGTGAAGAGCGACCTGAAAATCAGTAATGAACGAACAAGAACACAATGACAAAGTCAATGGTAACTCGCTGCACGCACTGAAGACTAGATACAAACCCACAAGCACAAACTGAACACCAGAAAAACTAACTGAAAACCACGAGTCTGAAAAAGCGCGAATCGTCTCTCACCAAACTTTTACTAACACGAGATTAGCAAAAGGAGCCCAAAGGGTGCCGCACTTGGTACTGAACTGCCCTTTTATAGTCTTGTCGTACATGGTGTACGTCACCGCGTTCTTGGTGTTCGGAAATTCCGAAAACTTTGTGCGACCGTGTGTATGCAAAACAAGTTTGAGCCAACATCCATCGGAAAAAATACATGGATTTTGTTGTCGGAATGTCCGATCAATGTCCCAGTGTGTACGGGGCATTAGACTGGGAGGGAATATTGACATCGATAAACACAGAACAGAAATAGGAATTCTTCAAAGCGACTGTATGTGAACACACTGCAAAGTATATTCCCATGGACAACAAGTTTAAAAGGCTAAAAATAAAACTTGCTAACTGCCAAAGTTAAAAAAGCTATAAATTATAAGAAAAGAGGTGTTTAAAAATATAAAAATCAAGGCACATTATTGGCATTGTAACGACACCCAGAGTATGAAAGGGGTTAAAGCCGTTTAAGACATTCCATTTCCGAACACAAAGGCAGCTACCGAACACTTCAATCAGCTGGACAAGAAACCCATACAAATAATTCTCCCTCCAAGTACGAGATGAGGCTCTGTATTGAGGGTCAAACAGGAATGAATTTTTATTGAAAGGCATACAAGTCTTATATACAGAAAAAAGAGGAGGTGTGTACCTCCTGCTCATTTTACTCTCAAAATGCACCTGTGACCAGAAACCTAATTAACATGAGCTCATTAACTAATCCTTTAGACAGACTAGGTGACTCACAGACATGACCTTTAGGACAGACTTCACGTCTCCTAGCTCACCGACTATACAATACACACATATCATACATCTCAAAACAGAACTCCTTCATACAATTGCAGGCTTAATTAGCACAATAAATGAAAGACTCTTAGAAGCTGTGACAAGTCATATAGACTAATTTACATTATAGCAGACAACAGACAGGTGGCTGGAGTTGATGACATCAGCATCTCCTCACAGTATGTGTCCCAACAGTATGAATCAGTCACTATTTCTAATATGGCATATCCAGGGTCCCCAGAGTCTGTGTGTCTTGGGGGACATGGACCTAAATCTAAAGTAACGCCACCTCAAGGGTCCCCAGGCATACATCTCATAAAGAACACTGTTCCCCCAAATGCCTGGGCCCATAATCGGTAGGCAAGAGGCTAGCATTCAGTCCCCTCCAAAAGCCTCTGTCACGGTTAGGTCTGTCACAGTCATTTAAATGTTACTAAGAATATATCAGAATATGTAAAAAGGAAATAAAGGGCACAAAAATCCAAAACGAATGACAGATTGCAAAAGAAAGTAGAACAAAGCCCACAAAATTCTTCAAATGTATTAATAGTAAAAAGGTTAAGTCTGAGCATGTAGGCCTTTTACAAAATAATTTGGAGTGGGTGACTGGGGACAAAGAGAAGGCGAATGTATTAAATACCTTCTTTAGCTCTGTGTATACAAATGAGCATGGGGCAGCTCATGTTCATAATGGGAATGATATTGGTACAGCCCCAAATGAATCACTCAAAACTGATATGGTCCAGAAATATTTAGACACAATAAAGGTGAATAAACCCCCATGGGCCAGTATTCATACACCCACAGATCCTAAAAGAATTGAGCTCTGTCATTTCAACGCCATTGTTTCAAACTTTTAGAGTCTCTTTACCACCTCAATACAGGGCACTTTCACCCCCTTCCTGCCCAAGCCATTTTTCAGCTTTCAGCGCTGTCACACTTTGAATGACAATTGTGCGGTCATGCAACACTGTACCCATGTGAAATTTGTATCATTTGCTTCACACAAATAGAGATTTCTTTTGGTGGTATTTAATCACTGCTGGGTTTTTTGTTTTTTACTACAACAAAAAAGACTAAAAACGTTTTTCTTAGTTTCTGTCAGTAAATTTTCTAAATGATTACATTTTTCTCCTTCACTGATGTGCACTGATGAGGCTGCACTGATGAGGTGGCACTTATGGGCATTGATAAGGTGGCACTTATGGACACTGATGAGGGGCACGTATGGGCACTGATTAGGTGGCACTGATGAGCAGGCACTAATATGCCGCACTTATGGGCACTGATAGGTGGCATTGATGAGCACTGATAGGTGGCACTGATGGGTGGCACTGGTGGGCACTGTTAGGTAGCACTGATGGGCACTGATAGGCAGCAAGGATAGGTGACACTAATAGGCACTGATGGGAGGCACTGATGGGCTCTGATGGGCATTAATGGGTAGCACTGATAGGAACTGAAAGCCAGCACTGACTGGCATCACTAATGGGCAATGATTGCTGGCAGTTGTGGGCACTAATTGCTGTCACTGGTGGCATTTCATTGTAATCAGGGCACTGATGATCAGTGCCCTGATTACTTCTCTTGCTGTTCCCTGTGATGAGATGCCACTGATCGGCTGTCCTGTCCATACACTATGTCAGTGTAAGGCGATGAGAGCCGATTACCGGCACTTCAGAATTTACATGTGACTTGCTGTGATTGGACACAGCCGATCACATGTTTAAAGTGCCACAACATGGCTCAGCCACAATCACCTGCAGGCACGTGGGAGCGGCCGTTCGGGTGTGCCGTCATATGGAATCCACCCAGAACGAGAGCCGCACCGTCCCTCCATCATTTGACGGTGGACAGGCGGCAACTGGTTAATGACTGGCATAGTAACCACTGGATTTGTGTAGGGCCAATGTGGTGGCCATATTTTAAAAGAGATCAAAGTCTTTACCAAGTAACTATAGACCTGTTAGTTTAACTTCTATAGTCGGGAAGATACTGGAGAGCTTAATAACATAGATGAGTTCTTTCTGGAAAATAATATTTTAAGCAACAGGCAGCGTGGATTCATGAAAGACAGAAGTTGTCAAACAAATCTGATTTCTTTTCATGAGGAGGTGAGCAAAACCTTAGACAAAGGAGTGGCTGTGGATTAGGATATTTAGATTTTGCCAAAGAGTTTGACACAGTTCCACACACATGGGTAATGTGTAAGGTAAAGTCTACAGACCTGGAAAAATCAGTTTGTAAATGGATAGAAAACTGGCTAAAAGACTGTATTTGGAGAGTAGTGGTTAATGATTCATACTCTGAATGGTCTAAGGTTATTAGTGGTGTACCCCAAGGTTCAGTGTTGAGACCCTTACTTTTTAATACATTATAAATGATATAGGGTCTGTGATTAAAAGTACCATTTCAGTGTTTGCAGATGACACCAAGCTATTCAGTGGAATAAAGTCCTTATAAAATGTCTCCAATTTACAAGCTGACCTCAATGCTGTTGTTGATAAATGTAAAGTTATCCACTATGGGGCTAGAAACATGCACATATGTTTTATGCTAGAAGGAGAACAACTTGGGGAGTCTATGGTGGAGAAGGATCTGGGTGTTCTGGTAGATCATAGGCTTAATAATTGCATGCGGAGCCAAGTTGCTATTTCCAAAGTGAGCAAAGTAAAGAAGATGCATGAGACTGGGTGGACTGCAGAGAAAGAGATATTGGGGAACTGGAGAAAGTGCAGAGAAAGGCACCCACACAAATAAGAGAAAAAAATGGAAAATTACCGCGCTGTAACAAGATGGCCAAAGCAATTTTGGCCAAAACACCAAGCAAAAAATTGATTAACTTCTATCACCTAAAAATAAAGTTGCTGCTATAAGTGAGATACACACCTGTTCAAATGGAAAATAATAAATAACAGCACTCAATAAACTGAAAAAATAGCAATATTAATAAATGAATATCAATAATATATGTGACATAACTGTTAGTAATAAACAATAATGATAAACTGTTCCATAAACCCCATTCACGTGAATTTAAATGTGAACAAACAGCTGAGTATATGAGCAAAAAAAATTCATCTAAGTGTAAGAGAAATAAAAGTCCAAAGGTGTACAATGTATTCTTCTTATTGTTAAAGGGTAGATGGCTAGTTCATTCCTCCACCGCACCACTGTGTTATCACCAGTAAAATAATGTGCTTACCACAAGGCAAGCTAGACAAGCCTGTAACCTTAACCCGGTCAGGGCCTTTAACCAATGCGGATGCCTGGATGGCGATAGTCTGCTACACCATCTGGAAGAGTCAGCTACTGTAAAAGACCTCCATGCGCACCTCCAGAGCACCGGAACACGTTTACCATTCAGGGGTTCCCCAAAAGGAAAGAAGTAACAACATAGCGTAATCCTGATATAGGTATTTTATTAAAAAATTAAGGAAGCGCACTTACATTTAAAATGAAGACAAACAGCATAAATCGTATAAGCCGGCTGGCTACAGCGAACACCCGTCCTACAGACGGAACACACGGGACGTCAGCACGTCAGCTCCTCCCGACGCGCGTTTTGTCATACGATGACGTCGTCTGGGGCACGTCTTATGCTGTTTGTCTTCATTTTAAATGTAAGTGCGTTTCCTTAATTTTTTAATAAAATACCTATATCAGGATTACACTATGTTGTTACTTCTTTCCTTTTGGGGAACCCCTGAATGGTAAACGTGTTCCAGTGCTCTGGAGGTGCGCATGGAGGTCTTTTACAGTAGCTGACTCTTCCAGATGGTGTAGCGGACTATCGCCATCCAGGCATCCGCATTGGTTAAAGGCCCTGACCGGGTTAAGGTTACAGGCTTGTCTAGCTTGCCTTGTGGTAAGCACATTATTTTACTGGTGATAACACAGTGGTGCGGTGGAGGAATGAACTAGCCATCTACCCTTTAACATTAAGAAGAATACATTGTACACCTTTGGACTTTTATTTCTCTTACACTTAGATGAATTTTTTTTGCTCATATACTCAGCTGTTTGTTCACATTTAAATTCACGTGAATGGGGTTTATGGAACAGTTTATCATTATTGTTTATTACTAATAGTTATGTCACATATCATATTGATATTCATTTATTAATATTGCTATTTTTTCAGTTTATTGAGCGCTGTTATTTATTATTTTACACTAATAAGAGGCCTAAAAGAGCTCAGCTATGAGGAAGATTAGCTGAACTGAATTTATGCTCTCTTGAGAAGAGGAGATTAAGGAGGCATATGATCAACATGTATAAATACATAAGTAATCCATGTAGTAAACTTGGTGTGGAGGTATTCATAAGGTCATCACAAAAGACAAGGGGGCACTCCTTACGTCTGGAGGAAAAGAAACGTAATCTTCAAATACAGAACACCTTCTTCACAGTAAGAGCTGTGAAAATGTCTCCCTCAAGAGATGGTTCTGGCCAGCTCATTAGATTGTTTTCAAAAAGGCCTGGGTTCTATCCTAGATATAAATATTAGTATCCAGTTATATTATGTGTAAGTAAATAAATGAAAAACTTTTAATCAATATTTCAAGGGAGGAAGAGCTGAAGAATGATGTATTGGATATTTCCACTGTATGTTTTTTTGAACAGTGCCTTGAAAAAGTATTCACACCCCTCAAATTTTCCACATTTTGTCATGTTACAACTAAAAACGTAAATGTATTTTATTGGGATTTTATGTGATAGACCAACACAAAGTGGCACATAATTGTAAAGTGGAAGGAAAATAATAAATGTTTTTCAACATTTTTTACAAATAAATATGCGAAAAGTGTGGCATGCATTTGTATTCAGCCCCCTGAGTCAATACTTTGTAGAACCACCTTTCGCTGCAATTACAGCTGCAAGCCTTTTTGGGTATGTCTCTACCAGCTTTGCACATCTAGAAAGTGACATTTTTGCCCATTCTTCTTTGCAAAATAGCTCAAGCCCTGTCAGATTGGATGGAGAGTGTCTGTGAACAACAATTTTCAAGTCTTGCCACAGGTTCTCAATTGGATTTAGGTCTGGACTTTGACTGGTCATTCTAACAGATAAATATAATTTGATCTAAACCATTCCATTGCATCTCTGGCTGCATGTTTAGGGTCGTTGTCCTTCTGGAAGGTGAACCTCTACCCCATCCTCAAGTCTTTTGCAGACTCTGGTTTTCTTCTAAGATTGACCTGTATTTGGCTCCATCCATCTTTCCCATCAACTCTATTTGTAAGCTCTAACGAGCAGGGCCCTCTAATCCCTCCTGTATTGATTTGTATTGTAAGTGTACTGTCTGCACTCTTGTTGTAAAGCGCTGCGCAAACTGTTGGCGCTATATAAATCCTGTATAATAATAATAATAATAATAACTCTAACCAGCTTCCTTGCCCCTGCTGAAGCAAAGCATCCCCACAACATGATGCTGACACCACCATGGTTCACAGTGGGGATGGTGTGTTCAGGGTGATGTGAATTGTTAGTTTTCCGCCACACATAGCATTTTGCTTTTAGGCCAAAAAGTTCAATTTTGGTCTTATCTGACCAGAGCACCTTCTTCCACATGTTTGCTGTATCCCCCACATGGTTTCTCACAAACTGCGAACAGGATTACTTATGGCTTTATTTCAACAATGTCTTTCTTCTTGCTACTCTTACATAAAGGCCAAATTTGTGGAGTGCATGACTAAAAGTCGCCCTGTGTACAGATTCTCCCACCTGAGCTGTGGATCTCTACATACATACATCAGTATAGTATGTACTTTCCATCCATGGTTTCCAGAGCTTATTGAATGAATCACGAGTGGATTTAATATGGGAGTACGTTTTTTCCAGTAAACATTGAATATTTATTAGATCTAATACTTCAGAGGGGCTGGGTGCTAGGTTTTTAGTCCAATGCCTGGTTTTTACTGTTTTTGCTGCCACCAAGATGTGAACAACAATTCTTAAGCTATGGCAGAAGTCCTCTATACCGAGGTGAATATATTCCTACAGCGAGTTTGATCACCATATCTGGTAGGAGGCCAACTTTTACCTTATGAGACATCATATCTTCAAATATATGTGATTGTTTTCAAGCGAAACATATCAGATATCTTGCAATGCTCAGTGATTGAAAGCAAAAGAGACATATGCAGGAAATTGCCTGAATGAGATTCCACATATTCTGCATCTATTCACCATATGAAGTTTGTGTGTTAAAAATAAGAGTCACAAAAGGCACTTATTATTTATAATAAGTTTATTGAATGTTTATTTTACACTTTTTTAGCACTGTTTTTATATTGTTGTTTATGCATCAGTCACTTTTTTTTTTTTTTTCAAAAAGATTTTATTTGATTTTCAAAGAATACAGTTAATAATGCAGTCTTGTGTACAGTCTTGTTTTGTAGCATAAACAGAAGCAAATAATAGTAGGACTACTTGGTTACAAACTTGGTGTTTACAATAAGAGAGGATTTCCAGTGTATGTACCCATGTAGGTTACTGCGTGGCATGTTTACCAGATCATAACAATGCAATATATGGTAACAAGTAGTGGAAACCTGGATGGATCTGTTAGTAACCCTGAATACATTGCATTTTAGAACCTGAAAAAAAACACAAAGAATATAATACTAAGAGAAAAATTAACGAAAACAGGGGGGGGGGGGGAGGGTAGATGGAGGGGGGGAGGGGGAAGGGGGGGGGAGCCCTATATAGATTGAGAGAATTGATATAGTATGATGTAATGTCGTACAAATATTGTCCAGCATTAGTAATTATTTCTATTTGAAGTATATAATTATTTATAATTATTTATGTAGACCCACTGACGTTGACGTTGGCACTGGCGTTAGGTTGGGTGATGTCAGAGATTGGAGTGTGATTCCGATTATAGTCTTGAGCTGGCATCGGGAGGACGGAGTCGAAGTAGGAAAAGGAAGATGAGCTGATGTTTGATATTTCTTCTTTTGAAAGAGATGCATGCATAAAGGTTTGCCATTTGGAGTAGAAGTGATCTGAGGATTTTTTTTGTTTGAAGTCCGTGTTTAGGCGGTCTTTGAGTAAAAGTTGCATGAGGTCCCGTTTGACTTGAGTGATATTGGGGCTTACAGGTGTAATCCAGTTTTTTAAGATGGTTCTTCTTGCAGTTAATAGGCAAGTCAAGGACCAACCTTTGTGTGATGTGGTGTCCTTCAGTTTCTTTGTAGAGCCGACCCTGGTGACGGCCGTTTTGGACCATGGTAGTAGGATTGGGTCCCAGTAGCCGAAGATAAGAAGCAGAGGATCCTTGGGTAGTTTAATTAGAGTCACTTTAAATATGTAGGATATAACTTGGTCCCAGAAAGTGGATATGTAGGAGCAGTGCCAGAAACGGTGAGCTAAGGATGGTTTCTGGTGTTTACAGAGGGGGCAGATGGCTTTGTTCTTGTCCGTTTTAGAAGATAAGAAAGGCATATGTGCCCTGTGGGCTATTTTCAATTGTGTTTCTCTCCATATTTCGTTTGGTGTTATCTTTTGGACTGCGTTAAGCCCTTGTAAGATTTTTTCTACTAGGTTTGGATCAGGGAAGTCTTTATTCCAGTTTTTAATTGATGATGACGAGAGAGGTAGAGAGGATTTGTTGAGGAGTGGTTTGTATATGTCCGAGATTTTGTATGTGTTACTCATTATCATTTGATCCGTGACATTTGATTGGAACCTTTTGTCGTCTTGATTGCACGCCTCCCTTAAGAAACTGATACATTGCCTATAGTAGAAGTTGTGAGTGGAGGGTAGAGAGAAGGTTTTCGCGATGTTGGCGAAGGGTAGTGGTTGGCCCGTCTGGGTGTTGCAGAGATGAGAGAATTTAGTTAGGCCTTTCTGTTCCCATGTTTTGAATGATTTGTGCTCTAGACTCGGTGGAAATGCCGGATTTCCTTGAATCGGGAGGTGTATTGACAGAAAAGGGGATACCTTTAGTATTTTCCGTGATTCTCTCCACGCTACTGCTGTGTCCCTTAATAGGAGATTATGTTGGTGGGGAGAGGGGACTGATTTCCATCTGCAGTGTAAGAGGGCTACAAGTGAGTAGGGATGGGCCATGTGGGATTCCAAAGAGAAGTTTGAGTATCGAGAGGACTGGGTTATCCAGTCTAGACTTGTTCTTAACAAACATGCAAGGTTATACATTCTGACATGCGGGAGACTGATGCCCCCTTCGCGCCTGGGAAGATAGAGTTTTTTTAAAGCTATACGTGGTCGTTTGTTCTGCCATAAGAATTTAGATATAGCGTTATTTAGTGAGGTCACATCTTTATGATGGAGAAGTAGTGGGATGGTTTGCATGGGGTAGAGTAGTCTTGCAAAACTGACCATTTTTATTAAATGACATCTTCCCAGAAGCGAAAGGGGTAGATCCATCCAGGTATTTAATTCCTGAGTTATTTTTGACACCAAAGGAGGGTAATTGAGGTGATATAGCGAAGAAGGGAGTTTTCCTATTTTTATTCCTAAGTATGTAATGTGGGATTTAGCAACGGGGAAAATTGAATGTTGGGTCCATTTAGGTGCGGCGTGGGAACCAATGGGAAGAATTTCGCTTTTGGTGTAATTAATACGGAGGCCCGAGCACAAGCGAAATTCATCGAATACATTTTTTATGGTTAGCATATCAGATGAGGGGTTGGCTGAAAATATAAGGACGTCATCTGCAAAAAGTGAGGTACGTAGGTCGTGTGGGCCTATCTTTAAGCCATGTAGGGGGGCTACTGATGTTAGATATCTGGAAAGTGGTTCTAATGCTATATTGAAGAGGAGTGGCGATAGGGGGCATCCCTGGCGTGTGCCCTTATGGAGGCGAAATTCTTCTGATAGGAGGCCTGCCGCCACTAACCTTGCTGTCGGAGCTGTGTACATGGCGGTAATAAGGTGGTGGAAGGGGCCAGAGAATCCTATTGCCTTCATTGTCATGGATAACCAGTCGAAACTGACGTTATCAAAAGCTTTTTCCGCGTCTAGCGTGATAATGGCATGATCCGTGTTTGGGTGATGTATTGCGTGTTCTAGGGCCAGCATAACTTTGCGGATGTTAAGGGTGGCTGTACGTCCTTTAATAAAACCTGACTGGGCGGGGTGAATTAGGGAAGGCATGATGTCTGCTAGTCTGGTGGCGACAATTTTTGAGAGGATTTTAACATCTAGGTTGAGAAGTGATATGGGCCTGTACGATCCTGGTTCTTGAGGGTCTTTACCCTTTTTTGCCAGTAGTTTTATGATGGCTTGGTTCCCCGAATGAAGGTATGAACCCCCTGACCATATATGTTGATATACTTGGAGGAGAGTAGGTTCTAATAGGGGTTGTAGGGTCTTGTAGAATTCGCTGGTGAGGCCATCCGGGCCTGGGGCTTTAGACAGGGTTAAGTTGCGGATAGTTGCCGATATTTCGGGGAGAGTGATAGGTGCGTTTAGGGTTTCTAGTTGTGTTGGGGAAATTTTGGGAAGGGTTATTTTTTCTAGAAAAGCGCGTGCTGTTTGTGGATCTATCGGGTCTGAGGCATAAAGAGTGGAGTAGAATTGTTGCATGACTTTGTTAATTGGGAGTGGAGTGGCGTGGAGGGTACCCGCTTTATCACGTAGGGATGTGATATGTGTTGGGCGGTATGGACCTTTGCAAAGTCTGGATAGGAGTTTTCCTGCTTTATTCCCAAATTTATGGAAAGAAGCATCTAAATAGGCCTTCTTGGTGTTTTCTAGATTGTTTACCCAAATGTCAAATTCCCTTTTTGCTATCTGCCATTCAGAGCGTGTTGTTGGGGAGTCTTTGGTGTACATATCTCGTTGTGCCCGGTGTAAACGAGAACTGGCCTCTTTGTATTTAGTTAGGGTGTTGTGTTTGAATGAGGTTGCATAGGAAATGATACGGCCCCTCAGGAAAGCTTTACCAGCGTCCCAAAATAGGTTGGGGTCATGTATGTGTGGGGCGTTGTTTGAGGAGTATTCAGCCCAAGCGTCGGAGATGTAGTTTTGGAAGTCAGTGTTGTTGTGTAGATAAGGTGGGAACCGCCATATATTGGGGTGTGGAGGTAGGTCTAGATTGTTAAGTGTCACTTCTATAGGGGCATGATCTGAAATGGTTATGTCGTTGATGGTGGAGTTTTGGAGGTAGGGTAGAAGGTTGTCAGAGCCGAAGGTGTAGTCTATTCTGGTGAATGTTTTGTGTGGGTTAGAGTAGAAAGTGAATTCCCTGTCTGCCGGGTGGGAGAGGCACCATAGATCCTGGAATTGGATGGATTCCATGGTGCTAGCCAGGAGGGAAGGGGGTAGTGGGTTAGTGTCCTTTTTTGGTCTTTTTTGTGAGGACCTGTCATCCATCTGATGGAGGGTGTCATTGAAATCTCCTCCGATTAGATGAGGGAGATGTGTGTTTTCTAGAAGCCAACTGGATAGTTCAGTGTAAAATTGTCTGCTTGGATTATTAGGGGCATAAACATTTGTTATAGCTAGTTCTTTGGAGCCTACTTTTATGTGTACCGTGAGTAGACGGCCCTGGTCGTCGTTTTTTGCGGACAAGACTGTGTACGGGAGGTTCTTGTGTATGAGTAAGAGAACGCCAGCTTTGCGTCCTTTTGCCTCTGAGCCTAGAACAGTGCCAACCCAGAGTTTCTTCATGCGATGAAAGTCTGAGGCCGGTAAATGTGATTCCTGAAGAAGTGCTATATCGGCTTTGAGCCGCTTGAGATGCCTGAGGATTTTCATTCTCTTTTGGGGGGATCTGAGACCCTTTACATTCCAGGAGAGTATTTTCATATTAGGGGTGTTGAAAAGGGATGTGTGTTATTAAGTGTGTTTTAATATTGTGTGGAAGGTGTGATCGTACGTCAGCTGTGTCTGGAAGTCTGAGGTTGTTATGTAGGAGGTGTATAAGTACGAGAAAGGATTTGATTTGGCTAGGGCCGTGTGAGAGAGGGGGGGGGGATTTAACCTGTAAGAGAAGCAACATAGTGAAAAATATCACCAGTAAAACATACGAACATGGAAACTTCGCTTTTTTCCGCATGGAGTCACTGTGTAGGTCAGCTCCCATCTCAGGACGGTGATTATATAGCCCCAGAGAGCCCTTGGCCGTGAGACAAGTGTTCATGTGGGCATCAAGGGGTCACATATGAGGGGGGGGGGGGGAGTGTAGTTGTCCGCACACAGTGAGGCCATGAGGATGTAAAAAAAAGAAAAACATTGCCCTTTACGAAAAGGAATAACTTGCTAGGAAGGGACCTGTAAGAAAGAGATTACAATGGAAAGGCAAACATTTGTATATGAGAAATATTGTACATTACGTGTAGTTGAGGTACAGATGGTACATGGAACCTGAGGGAGGACAGAGAGAACTTTACTGTCCAAAATTTTGGGACCGATGGGGGTGAGTGTCGGGTTTTAGTTCAGCGGTGCGTAAAGCGGTGTTGGTCCGGAATCGAGGGTCTAAATCGCTTGGGGGAGTCTTTACGCGGGCTTCGTTGATCCAGGGAGCGATTGATTGAAGTACCTTTCGACGGGGTGTGTTGTTGAATGTTGGGGAATAAAGACCGCATGTATGCTTCTGCTTCTGAGGGTTCCTGGAAGGAGAGCTGGTCCCCGTTAGGTGTCTTGAGGCGTAGGGTAGCCGGGAAGGCTAGGGTGAACTTGATCTGTTGCTTAAAGAGTTCAGAGCATATTTGTTGAAAGGCCTTGCGTTTCTTTGAAACTTCGATGGAGTAGTCGGCAAAAATCAGGACTCTCACTCTGTCAATTTGTAGCGAGCGAGATTGTCTAAATTTTTGAAGAATGAGAGCCTTGTCGGAATAATTTAGATATTTGGCTATGATGGGCCGAGGATTCTTGCGTTCTTCATTATACGACCCCATCCTGTGAGAGCGTTCCACTGTGCAGGGGCCTGTTAGGCCTAGCGCCTCGGGTATGCGTTGGGAGCAAAAGTCCATTAGGGCAGATGCTTGGAGGGATTCTGGAATCCCCACGAATCGCAGGTTGCTCCTTCTGGATCTATTTTCCAAATTGTCGAGTTTTAGGAGTATATATTGGTTTGTTTTGTCTTGTGCTTGTTCTGTGGCTTGAGCTTGGTATATCTCTTCCTCCATGCTTGATTGGCGGTGTTCTAGCTCGTTTAGCCTTGTGTTGTGTTCTCCTAGCTGGGCCTTTATTTGTTTCATCCCCGCATTTACAGCCTTTTCTACTGAAGCAGATATCATGGGGGACAGAAGTGCTGCCACTGCCTGTGCTATGCGCTCGGTTTTGTGGTCCCCGGCGGGCTGTAGGGAGGTAGCTGGCATGGAGAAGGCCTGAGGAGAGGGTGCTTGAGGAGAGGGAGCCTGGGAGTGTGGCTGGGTAGGGGGTGCCTGAGGGGATGTGTGTGGAGCTGTGCTTCCACTTACTTCCATCTCCGCTGTGTGTTGTTGCTGCAGCTGCTGGTGCGCGCCTGTGTAGGTGTCCGTGTAGGCCGAAGCCGGGGCCTCGATTTGTGGCTGGGCCGGCGGCGTCAGGGCCGTGTTTGAGCGGGAGCCGCGGACCTCCACGAAACGGTCCATAGAGCGGATGCAAGTGTCCGAGGTGGCCGATGGAGGTTTCTGGCTTCTGGGCCGGATTTTTAGGCTGGTTTAGGTGTCCTCAGAGCGGGAGCTGTGGAAGCGTGCAGCTACTCCATGCGGCGCCGGAACCGGAAGTATCAGTCACTTTTTCATTAATTTGAAGCACATGTGCATCAAGTATCAAGTTATCTTGTGCACAATGATCACTTTATAAATAAAAACGAATAACAATAGTGGGACTGCTGAAGCATTCCCACTAATCATATATTGTCACATTTTATATGGTTTAACACAGGAAATTGCGCTCCATATATATGAACACATTTTTTTTTTTACTTTATTCCTGGTCTTAAGTAGCAAGTGTTTCATCATTTAGACCAGCGCAAAGATTTCACATTTAAACACTGTAATATAGCAAGGGCAGGGTTGGGTTTAGTCTCTGAAAGAATAGAGAACATTTTCCTCCAAAAGCTAGTGAGAATCTTGCATGACCTAAAAATGTGAATGAGATTGCCCACTTGGCCACATTCCCTCCAGCAGAGAAGGTATTTGGATTTCAAAAATTTTAATAATTGGTATGGAATGATATACCAGCGGGTGAGTAACTTTTGGGATTGTTCCCAGTGGGCTACACAATGTGACATAGAGTGCATCGAATGGCTGACGTCCAATGGCTCTCAGAGAAGGACATGAAGAGGTCTTCTTCCTACTTTACTATGAGGACTTGTTTTAGAGAAAGTCATGTTACCCTATTTTTTTAATCCACCCGAAACACTCCGGCGTTCAATACAAACTGTTCCCAAAGACTTTTAGGTGTGTGATGCTTCCTTGGGTGCAGCCCTCCACAGATTGGAAAATCACGCACAAAACACACACAAGAGGGTGCAAGCTCCTCATGCATTACCACAAAACAATTTATTATAATAACACCAAAGCCAAATGAATACTTAAAAACATGTAAAAACAACAGACCTGTAACATAGATGCTATAGCCATGGACAAAATGTCCCCCTGTAAAACCATCCAGTTGGAAATCTGATGCGTTTCGGGAGATTCACACTTGTTTTTTGCAGTTTACTGAGGAATACCCTATTTTTTTTGATTCATTAAAAAAATGTAAATTTTTTGTGCCTTTAACTGTTTGTATTCCATATTTCTGGTTCCAATGAGCGTGAGCATCAGAGGGAATTATTACTATCTGTAAAGCCAGGCAGGAGGTTCTTTTATTGAAGTTTCAATGGTTTATGGTATTTTTCTAATAAAGAAATTGCTGCTTTTATATAAAATTATTTAATAGATCCTTGAGCACCACATAAAGTCCCTTTGCCTGAATACACTTTTTGGCGACTATTACCTTAGGACGAGGTGCTTTGAATCCACCCACCTACTTCATTAAAATGATTACAACCAAATGTAAGTCAGTATTCATTCATTCAAATATTGTGCCTATGGGGGGGCGTGGTCTGGAGCCTTCCAAGATGGATGCGTAGTTCAAGAGCTCCCGCTCCTCGAGGTCCTGCTACATAAGCTTAAGAGCCTAACAACCGCCGAGACATAGTGAGAACCTCCCGCAGTGTCTCCGCTACACGTTCCCGATCCCCGCAGGGACAAGAATCTCAGCTGAGTGGCAACATTCCCGAAATCTTCCGGTCGCGGCCTAGGAGTAAGATGCAAGCCTCCTACTCGCTCCCCTCAAGTGAGCCCCGCTCCCTGAACACCAGCCCACAACGCATCGGAGCTCGGAGCCCGCACGGAGAAGAAGCAGGGATGAGGCATTCCCCTGCTGTAAGTCTGGCAGACCTCCGCAGTGTCACAGCTGACATTAAAAACACACTCATGGCGGCAATAACGGACATGAGGTCAGACATCCAAGCAATAGCCTTGCGGGTGGAAGAAGTGGAGATCACGCAAGCCCGCCAAGATACTTCCCTGTGCCAAGTACAGCAGCTGACTGAATCCCACGCCGTCCACCTCAGGGAGATCAATCGCCACATGGAGGACCTGGACAATCCTGGTCAACGCCGAAACCTTAGGGTAAGAGGAATCCCGGAAACGATCGATCCCACTCAGCTCTCCCTAACGGTCACCAACATACTTGACAATCTCCTGGAGAGGCCCTTAGATACACCGATCGCCTTTGAGCGGATCCACAGGGCATTGCGCCAGAGGGGAAGGGAAACAGACCCCTAGAGATGCGGTCTGTTTCCTCATGGACTTCGCCCTAAAGGAGGAAATCCTACAAACGGCAAGGAGCCGTAATCAACTTTCCTTCCAGGGTGCGACGATAAAGATCTACCTTCTCTTCCTGCTCTTACCTACTCTTTTCCTGATACTCGCTCTCAGGATAACAATTATATAGTGCTATTCATACTAATCAAGTCATGTTACTAACTCTTTCTCCTACCACAGGGAACCATAGCAGTTACTCCTCTTGTGGCTCAGCCACGAACACGGGACCAGAGATCCAAGAGAGCCACGCTCAGGTAAGACTGCCATAAAGCCCAAGATCATCCACACGCTCCTCCTCTCTACTGGAACAGATGGATGCCCCCCCCTTAAAAAAAAAATCAAATCACACCTCAACCATACCTAACTGGTCGTAAAAGACCACTTTAAGGCTTTACCCTCTCAATCAGGGCTGAGCGTGGCTCCCCTTGGAAAGTAGAATACTTCCAATGTCTCATAAGGGTATAGTTATGGTTTCAATCAACATGCATACTGTTTGTACTGTTACCACTGTTGATGTTGATGTTCTCATTACAATGTTAGTTTCCAACCCGAAGTCATGTCAATTTTAACCTGTTCGTTTTAAGACTTAAGGTTTAAGTTAAGTTATATGATGGTACTACCTTCACCCTCAAGCCACAAATCTCCTCTATGACACCACTCTCGCCCATATCTCCAGACAAATCAGAATCTCATACACATATACGTGTAATCCTGTAGAATTAGAACCCTCTCTTACCAGACAAGTGTCCCAAATCGGATCTGCCCTACCACACCTAATAATGCTTATCTCACCATGGCAATATATTCCTAAAGGGCTGCCAAAGGGACCAGGTGGGGTGCTTTCCCCCCGCCTGATCTCTGACAGCCCTCAACATGAATGCCCCACATAACCCTACAGACCTCCAAGGAACATAGAGCTCACCCTCTTGTTGAACGTCACCTACTACCCCCACCAACAGTGGACTCTGGTAGATACCGCCGACTCGAACTGGAACACCCCTTGTTCTTGGGTGGGACTGCTGGTCAGACCCCACATCCGGTATACCCTCATGACCCTCCCTCCTTAGCTTCTTCTACACTTCAGTACACCGTAGTTTACTACCCCTCCCTACCTCAGACCCACCCTTCCTCCCTTACCCATACACTAAGCCCCACTACTCCTCGTCCCCCCCCCAACCTCTCGCACCTACATTTAACATGACATCACTAAAACCTCACAACTCTAACCTCTCCCTTAAACTAGTATCCCTAAACACCAAAGGCCTGAACACCACAGAGAAACGTTCCCAACTACTAGCTAATATGAAAAGCATGAAAGGGGATGTGATTTTCCTACAGGAGACTCATTTTTGTGCCAAGAAAATCCAAACTTCAACAAATTGATTATACCGCCGCGGCTACCACTCTACTTCCCCGATCTCAAAGCCCAAAGGAGCCTCAATACTCCTTTCTAAAAATGTTCCTATCCATGTATCAGACTCCCTCATTGACGACCAGGGCAGATATGTCTTTCTGAAAGGCACCTTTAAAGACAAACCTATTACGCTAGCAAACATATACAGTCCCAACAAAGCACAGGTCCCGTTCTTTCTTGCCCTCATACTAACGCTAGCAAACTTTCAAGAAGGGATATTGATCCTTGGTGGGGACTTTAATGTTCCGCTGGACCCTCTATTAGACTTCTCATCTGGCTATTCCCACTTGCCCTACAAAGCTCTCAAACAAATCAGAAAATGCTTCCAAGAACTACTGTTACACGACACCTGGCATACTCTACATCCGATTGATAAAGATTTCACCTTTTTCTCCAGCCCCCACAACAAGTACTCACGTCTTGACTATTTCTTTCTTACGCAACAAGACCTCCCCACTCTGACAGCAGCCACCATAGAATCGATGACACTATCAGATCACCACCCTATCTCACTGACACTTACTTTCCCAGACAAACTCCACCACACATACATATGGAGATTGGACCCTACTATCTTAACAGACAATAAAAAAGAACAAAAGATATGCAAATGTTTAATCGACTACTTTGCCGACAACGATACCCCAGATACCTCTAGACTGACACAATGGGAGGCACACAAATGTGCCCTAACGGCTGCACTCAAAAAAGAAAAGAAAATCAAACTGACGACACTTTACACCAAACTTAGAAAATTAGAGACATTGCATAAGCACAATTTAGCTGCAAAAACTCACCTAGAACTAACTGAAACACGTTCTCGAATAAAAGAGGAACTAGACCAAAATTTAAGGAAAAAATTCACCCTATCCCAGAAACTCTTTTACGAGTTTGGAAACAAATGTGGCCGCCTCTTAGCACAGGCATTGGGTAAGAAAAAAGCCAACACGACGGTTCACCACTTGCATTCCCGCACGGGAAAGACACTTACAAATAACATAGAAATAGCAGAAGAATTTGAAAAATACTATGCCTCCCTATATGATCTCAACGCATCTAACCCCTCTACAACTTCGCTCCCCGAACGCACTAGCGCAATAAATTTGTTCCTAGCCAAATATGCTCCAGACAAGATCCCCATAGATGTTACTGCATCTGGAATCCCCGATTACTGTAACAGAATGGAAACAAGCGATAAAACAATTGAAACCAGGCAAGAGTCCAGGCCCTGATGGCCTTAGCGCGGTATACTACAAAACGTTCTCTGACGCACTCCAAACGCCCTTTTTAAATGCCTTCAACTCCCTCTCTCCCTCAAACCCTCTAACAAGAGAGATGTTAGAAGCACACATTGTAGTCATCCCTAAAGACAACAAAGATGCACCAGTAATTACAGACCGATATCACTATTAAATGCGGATATTAAGATATTTTCCAAGATACTAGCAAACAGACTCTTATTGCTACTCCCCACTATCATTTCCCAAGATCAAGTAGGATTTATCCCTGGCCGTGAAGCCAGGGATAATACCATTAAAGCAATTAACCTGCACCATCTGATGACACACACAAAACAAAAAGGCTTTTTCCTATCCTTAGATGCGGAGAAGGCATTTGACAGAGTAGCATGGGACTACATGGGAGTGGTCTTACATGCAATAGGCCAGGGTCCACACATATCTGGCCTAATCCTCTCACTCTACGCAAGCCCATCGGCTAAAGTCCGGGTAAACAACACTCTGTCGAATGCCTTCCCCATCCGTAACAGAATGAGACAGGGCTGCCCCTTATCCCCCATCCTCTTCGTGCTCACGATTGAACCATTCCTACGTAAACTAAGATTCAACCCCGATATACAGGGATTCCGAACACCCAAAAAGGAATATAAATATGCCACCTTTGCAGACAACATATTGCTGTTTCTAACGAACCTGGTAACCACTCTGCCAATGCTGTTATCAGAATTCAAACAATTCCAATCACTCTCCAATCTAAAAATACATTTTTCAAAGTCTTTTGCCCTGAACATATCCTTGCCCCCTTCTCTAGTAGCCCAATGCAAAGAAAGCTTCCCATTCCAGTGGAAACGTGATTCAATTACCTACCTAGGTATACAGCTCCCAACCAAGCTCTCTGACTTATATACTCCGAACCACCTCCCCCTCCTAAATAGACTGACCTCTGATCTCAAATCCTGGATCAAACCACTATTCTCCTGGTTTGGCAGAGCGGCAATACTAAAAATGAATGCTTTACCGAGAATGCTTTACATACGACAGTTCCTATACAACCACCACCTGCCTTTTTCAAAACATATCAAAGTATTTGTTCCAGATTCCTTTGGGGGAACGCAAATCCAGAATAAGTCACTCACTACTTACCCGACCAAAACGACTGGGAGGTATAGGCCTCCCTGACCTCCTAAATTATCACACAGCTGCCCACCTCACAAGAATAGTGGACTGGAATGTACACTCCCTTCAAAAAGATTGGGTTTCCCTGTTAGCATCTTTCACCAACCTGCGACTGGACTCTCTCCCATGGGTCTCCCCACGACACATCCCTCAGATGATAAAATGCCACCCCTTAATCGGACCTACCCTAGAATGCTTTCGCAAGACGTGCCACAAAACCTCCATATCATCTATTCCTGGACCGCTCACTCCGGTAAAACTAAACCTGGACTTCCCGTTAGGAATGCATAACCATTTCCTAACAGACAATTGGCCACATGAGCAAATGAGGGCATACCATTTTTTTCACCAGAATGAACTCCTGCCCGTCTCCCAGCTAACAACACAATTGGAAAAACCACCTATTTCCCCTTGGACCCACCTATTGCTGGTCCAGTTTCTAAAATCCCTCAATAAAGACCTGCAATGCTCAAGATGGCTCACACCCTTTGAAAAACTATGTATCCAGAAGACGCCACAGTCCCACCTGATCTCTGTCACACATGATTTAATTTTCACTGACATATTAGCCCACGAGAGCCCTGCCTGTAAACTCTGGGAGAAAGACCTAGACATCTCCATCTCGAGTGAGAACTGGGAACAGATTTTTCTAAACATTCATAAAGGGTCAACAAATGTTACCACTCAGGAAAACTGATTCAAAATCCAGTCCAGATGGTATCGTACCCCTTCCCTTCTACACAAATTCAACCCCGCTATACCAGATATTTGTTGGAGATGCCACCATGAGAAAGGCTCTCTACTCCACATCTGGTGGTCCTGTACCTCCCTAAAAAACTTTCTGGAAAGAAGTCTGCTGTATCACCTCCCAGGTTACTTCTTATGCCCTAGAATTCTCCCCAGCTCAATTCCTCCTCCACCATTCACCCATACCACACAACTCATACCACAAATCACTAGCAATGCATATGATTAATGCAGCAAAACAGTGTATTCCCTTATTTTGGAACTCAACCCGAACACCCGCGCTCACAGAATGGCTCCTCAGAATCCGCAAAGTGGCTGAAATGGAAAGACTTATCCACATAGCATGGGACACTCCCACGAAAGCATAAAATGGGCCTGTTGGTTGCACTACCAGACAACACCAGAATACATTAACATGATGGCTACACCCACTCCAACAACAACCTGAATTGTGATGGGCCTCAGCCACTGCATTCTATAACCCACTTTTGACTCTCTCCTTTCCTCTTTTGAACATTCCCCCCCCCCCCGAGATAGCCACTTACCTATACATACTTATCTTTTTATTTTTTTTTTTACTGAAGCCCCCCCACCAAACATAATTAGTCACGGGAAGCCAGAGACGTTCCCCCTCCCATCCTCCCTTTCCCTCCTCCAATAACCCATATCCACCCCCCCTTCCCCACCCCCCCTCATTATCACCCTACCCTATGCCTCCCAAATCCCCGACCTACATATTCCCACACTAATACCATTTATTTAATATACGCATATCTAAACCACCCTCTTCATTTACAAGGTCCTGGACCAATAAATAACTCTCTCCACCTTACCCCTGATCACCTTCCCAACCACATGCAAGTATGCTACATAAATACTTCACATCTGTCTGACCTCCTTCCCTTGACACAGACCCTAATAACCAAGCCCCTATAACACTGTCTTCAGTCCTTTCCCATAACTTCTGCTTTCTGCTTCCTTCAACGTGCCAGCACTAACAGGAAGGGACCTGACCACAAAACTCTTTCCACACACGTTACAACTTAGTAGTATAGGATGTTTTATACTGTGGTAGTCTTTGACCTTGTAATCCCCAAATGTATACCTACCTGCTGTTCAAGATTCTTGTCATTGCATTTTATATTTCAATAAAAGAAATTATTTGGGAAAAAAAAAATATATTGTGCCTATGCTATATGGGCTACTACACCAGGTCAGTTCTACAGTGACTATAAGTAACCACAAAATAAATATAGACAAACAGAATGTATGTGTTTTAAATCTAAATTAAAACTGCAAAAGGCAATTATCATAATAGTTCAACTTCTTTACAAAGAACAGTTCAATTTCTATACAAAAAGCAGATAGAGTGGCAAAAATAGAAACAGAAAATTACACATCATGTACAAGTTGTTTCTATGTTTGAGGATTGCTATATTCACAAATAAATATTCAGCAGTAGCTTTCCTTTTTGACAGATCACAAGACTTTTTTGCTGTTGACATAGAATCAATTATTTTTACTGTTCTGAATGATAAATGCTTTTTTGCTAAGGAGTGGTTGAAAAATGCTTTGCATTTGAAGTCTTACATCTTAAAGATATAAAATGTATCCTGCGTGTGCTGTATATTAAAACAGTGACATGTAATAATCACAATTTTATGTTTGCAAGAGGATTCATTTATTTTTGGGACAGACAACATTTCAAATATTAAGAACATTTGAATATTAAGGCTCCATGCACACTGGACATTAAAATAACATTACAAAAGCGCCTGTAGCTTTGCAGTGAGTCTTTCCATGTTTTTAATGTTTTTGTAAAAGCGTTTATTAGCGTTTTTCCGCTTTAGCGTTTTTTACAGACAGTTCCTATACAACCACCACCTGCCTTTTTCAAAACATATCGAAGTATTTGTTCCAGATTCCTTTGGGGGAACGCAAATCCAGAATAAGTCACTCACTACTTATCCGACCAAAACGACTGGGAGGTATAGGCCTCCCTGACCTCCTAAATTATCACACAGCTGCCCACCTCACAAGAATAGTGGACTGGAATGTACACTCCCTTCAAAAATATTGGGTTTCCCTGGAAGCATCTTTCACCAACCTGTGACTGGACTCTCTCCCATGGGTCTCCCCACAACACATGCCTCAGACGATAAAATGCCACCCCTTAATCGGACCTACCCTAGAATGCTTTTGCAAGACGTGCCACAAAACCTCCATATCATCTATTCCTGGACCGCTCAATCTGGTAAAACTAAACCCGGACTTCCCGTTAGGAATGCATAACCATTTCCTAACAGACAATTGGCCACACGAGCATATGAGGGCATACCAGTTTTTCACCAGAATGAAAATACTAAGAACATTTGAATATTAAGGCTCCATGCACACTGCACGTTAAAATAACATTACAAAAGTGCCAGTAGCTTTGCAGTGAGTTTTTCCATGTTTTTAATGTTTTTGTAAAAGCGTTTATTAGCGTTTTTCCTCTTTAGCGTTTTTTTTTTTTAGTGGATCAAAAATGTTAAAAAACACTGGTGAGCCACATTTTTTTGGGTGTTTATCAACGTTTATCAGCATTTATGAGCATTTGGCAGCTTTTGTGGTCAGAAAAATGACTCCTGAACGCAATTTTTTTGCGTTCAGAAAACAGCCCATAAACTCCACTGCTGATAAACATCCAAAAACGTCCATGTGTGCATGGACACATAGGATAACATAGAGGGGAGGTTATGGGATGTTAAAAAAACACCCAAACTCCCAAAAACGGCAGCTTCAGTGTGCATGGAGCCTAAATTTGGTGAATAGATACAAAAAAAAAAATTGCAATTCTGAACTCTTTTCTAAATTTCACAATTCAGTTATATTTTACTCACTTGTGATTATATTATTGTAATGTTTTACACTGTTATACTTTTTGATTCTGTACCCTTGTTTTGTGTTCCCTATTTTTTTTTCATAAAGCTGATTATGCAAAATATAGTAAGGGGTCATTCACACCAATCACGTTACAGTAATGCATGGTAAACATGCATGGTATTACAACTTGAAGTAACACACATTATATACATATACTGCCTCAAAGAACACCATGGTGTTATGTGTGCTGCGCTGTGGGAAAAAAGGAGATCTATTGTTTGATGCATTGAGGTGGTTTGCAGCCTATTGATTTTGAATGAGCTGAGTAAAGCAGCACACAGCAAAGCTAAAAAATGTGCATGTTGTAATGCTTGGGATATGAATGGGCCTATAATGTTTACTGCAAAGATTTGCATGGAAAAAATTGGGTTATTACGTGGAAAATCTCTGCTGAATTACCAATAATTTCAAAGAATTAGCAGAGGCTTATTTTGTTCAGGAAAATAACATTCTAACTGAATTCCTAACTGCATTGCCCAGTTCCCTTTGTAAACTTATTGAAATGTACAAAATGTATTGGTTATATGATGTATGATGTAAGCAAACTATATATTTCCTAAAAGCAGAAGACTTACAGAATAAAAGTGTAGTACTACACATTTGGATCATCACACAATATTTCTGCGACTCTATACTTTCTGTAAAATAAATAAATAAATAAATAAATAAATATATATATATATATATATATATATATATATATATATATATATATATATATATATATATATATTGGTGCACACAAAATAAAAGATGAGGCTGTGTCAATAAATGCCAAACATATCAATGAACAAAATCATCTGCAGTTTCAAAATTGTAAATAGTTGATGCACAGACCACCATCACGGCTTATAAGGCAGGCATCATAAACTTATTGTCTATAATGATTCTTTTATTATTATACAAGATTTATATAGAGCCGACAGTTTATGCAGTGCTTTACAGCAAGGGCAGAGAGTAGAAGTACAATACAGTTTAATACAGTAGGAATAACCTGCTTGTTAGAGCTTACAATCAGGGCCGAAACTAGGGGAGGCAGGGGGGAACGTTCCCCGGGAACGGCATTGAGGGGGGCGTCACAACTGGTACCTATCCTCCTGCATCTGCTTCTCCACCTCTACCTCCCACTAGAAGACAGCCGACCCCTCCGCTTCTTTAATCCCCCCACAGTGCTCACCTCCTCTCCCTGGATAGCTGTACAGTAAGCGGACGGCTGAATAAAGACATGATCCTCAGCACTGAGAACCTCATCATACGAACCGGAAAGACAGAAAGCCACAGACTGTTATAACATAACCTTTCTTGGCACTCGTTCTCCTGCTCTTTCCTTCCCCCGCTCTCCATCTAGATTCTCCACGGCAGCAGACAGGATGGAGAGTGGGGGGAAGGAAAGAGCAGGACTATGAGTGCCCAGAAAGGTTATGTGGCTTTCTGTCTTTCTGGTTCATATGATGAGCTTCTCAGTGCTGAGGATCATGTCTTTATTCAGCCGTTTGCTTACTGCACAGCTATCCAGGGAGAGGAGGTGAGCACTGCGGGGGGACCAGAGAAGCAGAGGAGTCTGCTGTGGGGTCCAGTGAGGGCTTTTTAAGTATGTGGTCCAGGGGGTAGGTGGTTTGGTGGGCGTTAAAAAACCTCTTTAATAGTAGCAGGGTTGAGTGAGGGAAGTATTGATTGTACCTGTGGACATGGGGTGTTAAATGGGGTAGGTATCCATGCATTGGAGATCTCCTCACAAATTGTATCAATCTTATTTTTGAAGTGATTGGAGATCTCCTGGGTAGTAAAAACAAGGGGGATTGGAGCACTAGGCACTCTATGACTGGAGCGAGAACACCTCTGATTGGGGATACAGCGTATATGTCACAATAGATGATGGATGAATAAACCCAGATTAGGGGTTAGAGAGGAAGTCCATGTATAATAAATGATCCGTACATCCTGGGTGGTAACAGTAATCCTTATGCACACACTTGAGAGGCAGCCTGCTTGAGAGCAGAAATAACTCTGTGGATACTGGGAGACAAGGAGAGAGGAGCAGCGCCAATCTAAGTGTGGCAATGTCACAAAAGGTTTTATTTAAAAGTAATGCACTCACTAGACAATGATGAGTATAAGCACATCTGTAACCATCAGCCAGGTAGTGCAGAGATCCAGGGCTGTAGCTGGGATACGCGGTGTCAACACACCCAGCGCCCCCCACTGGTTTCCGGTGTCTCGGGCTTGATGTAGGATGCACAGGAGGAAGCTGTCAGCAGGAAGTCTCAGTGTAAAAAAGGCTGGATCTTTGCATGTTTTCAGGTGTGATGATACTGCACCTTCCGGCTGCCACCCTGGATCTCTGCACTACCTGGCTGATGGTTACAGATGTGCCTATACTCATCATTGTCTAGTGAGTGCATTACTCTTAAATACAACCTGTTGCGACATTGCTACATTTAGATTGGCGCTGCCCCTCTCTCCTTCTTTCCCCGATCTCCTGGGCAGTAAGTGAATTAGTGGGTGGAGTCAGTGGAGGGCGAAGAAGAGAGTTGAAGGAAGAGAAGAGTTGATGGGGACTGGGTGAGAAGGTGTTATTGAGAGTGATAAAACACTATAGGTAGGGATGAACTTCGAGTTCGAGTCGAACTCATGTTCGACTCGAACATTGGCTGTTCGCAAGTTCGCCGAACAGCAAACAATTTGGGGTGTTCGCGGCAAATTCGAATGCCGCGGAACACCCTTTAAAAGTCTATGGGAGAAATCAAAAGGGCTAATTTTAAAGGCTAATATGCAATTTATTGTCATAAAAAGTGTTTGGGGACCCAGGTCCTGCCCCAGGGGACATGGATCAATGCAAAAAAAAGTTTTAAAAACGGCCGTTTTTTCAGGAGCAGTGATTTTAATAATGCTTAAAGTCAAACAATAAAAGTGTACTATCCCTTTAAATTTCGTACCTGGGGGGTGTCTAGAGTATGCCTGTAAAGGGGCGCATGTTTCCTGTGTTTAGAACAGTCTGACAGCAAAATGACATTTTGAAGGAAAAAACTCATTTAAAACTACCCGCGGCTATTGCATTGCCGACAATACACATAGAAGTTCATTGATAAAAACGGCATGGGATTTCCCCAAAGGGGAACCCCGAACCACAATTAAAAAAAAAAATGACGTGGGAGTCCCCCTAAATTCCATACCAGGCCCTTCAGGTCTGGTATGGATATTAAGGGGAACCCCGGCCAAAATTTAAAAAAAAAAATGACGTGGGGTTCCCCCTAAATTCCATACCAGACCCTTCAGGTCTGGTATGGATTTTAAGGGGAACCCCGCGCAAAAAAAAAAAAAAAACGGCGTGGGGTCCCCCCAAAAATCCATACCAGACCCTTATCCGAGCACGCAACCTGGCAGGCCTCAGGAAAAGAGGGGGGGACGAGAGTGCGGCCCCCCCCCTCCTGAACCGTACCAGGCCACATGCCCTCAACATTGGGAGGGTGCTTTGGGGTAGCCCCCCAAAACACCTTGTCCCCATGTTGATGAGGACAAGGGCCTCATCCCCACAACCCTGGCCGGTGGTTGTGGGGGTCTGCGGGCGGGGGGCTTATCGGAATTTGGAAGCCCCCTTTAACAAGGGGACCCCCAGATCCCGCCCCCCCCCGTGTGAAATGGTAAGGGGGTACAAAAGTACCCCTACCATTTCACTAAAAAACTGTCAAAAATGTTAAAAATGACAAGAGACAGTTTTTGACAATTCCTTTATTTAAATACTTCTTCTTTCTTCTATCTTCCTTCATCTTCTGGTTCTTCTGGCTCTTCTGGTTCTTCCTCCGGCGTTCTCGTCCAGCATCTCCTCCGCGGCGTCTTCTATCTTCTTCTCCTCGGGCTGCTCCGCACCCATGGCATGGGGGGAGGCTCCCGCTCTTCTTCTTCATCTTCTTCTCTTCTTCTTTTCTTCTCTTCTTCATTTTCTTCTCCGGGCCGCTCCTCACACATGCTAGCATGGCGGGAGGCTCCCGCTGTGTGACGGCGCTCCTCGTCTGACAGTTCTTAAATAACGGGGGCGGGGCCACCCGGTGACCCCGCCCCCCTCTGACGCACAGTGACTTGACGGGACTTCCCTGTGACGTCACGGGGAATGCCACAGGGAAGTCCCGTCATGTCCCGTGCGTCAGAGGGGGCGGGGTCACCGGGTGGCCCCGCCCCCCGTTATTTAAGAACTGTCAGACGAGGAGCGCCGTCACACAGCGGGAGCCTCTCTTCATGCCAGCATGGATGCGGAGCGGCCCGGAGAAGAAAATGAAGAAGAGAAGAAGAGAAAAAGAGAAGAAGATGAAGAAGAAGAGAAGAGCGGGAGCCTCCCCCCATGCCATGGGCGCGGAGCGGCCCGAGGAGAAGAAGATAGAAGACGCCGCGGAGGAGATGCTGGACGAGAACGCCGGAGGAAGAACCAGAAGTGCCAGAAGAACCAGAAGAACCAGAAGATGAAGGAAGATAGAAGAAAGAAGAAGTATTTAAATAAAGGAATTGTCAAAAACTGTCTCTTGTCATTTTTAACATTTTTGACAGTTTTTTAGTGAAATGGTAGGGGTACTTTTGTACCCCCTTACCATTTCACACAGGGGGGGGCCGGGATCTGGGGGTCCCCTTGTTAAAGGGGGCTTCCAGATTCCGATAAGCCCCCCGCCCGCAGACCCCCACAACCACCGGCCAGGGTTGTGGGGATGAGGCCCTTGTCCTCATCAACATGGGGACAAGGTGTTTTGGGGGGCTACCCCAAAGCACCCTCCCAATGTTGAGGGCATGTGGCCTGGTACGGTTCAGGAGGGGGGGGGCGCACTCTCGTCCCCCCTCTTTTCCTGCGGCCTGCCAGGTTGCGTGCTCGGATAAGGGTCTGGTATGGAATTTAGGGGGAACCCCACGTCATTTTTTTTTTTTAATTTTGGCCGGGGTTCCCCTTAATATCCATACCAGACCTGAAGGGCCTGGTATGGAATTTAGGGGGACTCCCACGTCATTTTTTTTTTTTTAATTTTGGTTCGGGGTTCCCCTTTGGGGAATTCCCATGCCGTTTTTATCAATGAACTTCTATGTGTATTGTCGGCAATGCAATAGCCGCGGGTAGTTTTAAATGAGTTTTTTCCTTCAAAATGTCATTTTGCTGTCAGACTGTTCTAAACACAGGAAACATGCGCCCCTTTACAGGCATACTATAGACACCCCCAAGGTATGAAATTTAAAGGGATAGTACACTTTTATTGTTTGACTTTAAGCATTATTAAAATCACTGCTCCTGAAAAAACGGCCGTTTTTAAAACTTTTTTTTGCATTGATCCATGTCCCCTGGGGCAGGACCCGGGTCCCCAAACACTTTTTATGACAATAACTTGCATATTAGCCTTTAAAATTAGCACTTTTGATTATTCATGTTCGTGTCCCATAGACTTTAACGGTGTTCGCCTGTTCGAACGAACTTTTTTCCTGTTCGCATGTTCTGGTGCGAACCGAACAGGGGGGTGTTCGGCTCATCCCTAACTATAGGTCTGCTTGGCAGTGAGGATGCAGGAATAGTATTTTTGGAGGGCAGATTTATGATGGTTGACGTCTTCTTTGAGACTTATGCCCTGTACACACGGTCGAATTTTCCAACGGAAAATGTGCGATCGGAGCTTGTTCTCAGAAATTCCGACCGTATGTGGGGTCCATTGGACTTTTTCCATCGGAATTTCCGACACACAAAGTTTGAGAGCAGGCTATAAAATTTTCTGACAACAAAATCCGTTCGTGTAAATTCCGACTGTGTGTGGACAATTCCGACGCACAAAGTGCCACGCATGCTCAGAATAAATTCCGAGATGGAACTGCTCGGTCTGTTAAAATTAGCGTTCGTAATGGATATAGCACTTTCATCATGCTGCAATGTTTTAAATTGTTTAATGCAGCGCACTCTCTTCTTCTTTATAATGCTACAGTACCTGACCGCGAGAGTGTGTTTGGTTCTCGGCAACAGGGTACTGTGCATGTCTCACTTGCTCGCTCATCGGGAAAGAAAAACTTTTTTTTTCTTTCGCGATGAGCGACAGGCAGTGCTGACAGCTGTCTTGTATGAATCATGAGGGGGAACGCCACGCCAAATTTTAAATAAAAAAATGGCATGGATCCCCCCCCAGGGGCACACTAGGCCCTTAGGTCCAGTTTGGATTTTAAGGGGAATCCCCTACGCCAAAAAATCGGCGTGGGGTCCCCCCCAAAATCCATACCAGACCCTTATCCGAGCACGCAGCCCGGTCAGTCAGGAAAGGGGGTGGGGATGAGCGAGCACCCCCCCTCCTGAACCGTACCAGGCCGCATGCCCTCAATGGGGGTGGGCGCTTTGGGGCAGGGGGGGCCCTGCGGGCCCCCCACTCCAAAGCACCTTGTCCCCATGTTGATGAGGACAAGGGCCTCTTCCTGACAACCCTGGCCGTTGGTTGTTGGGGTCTGTGGGCGGGGGGCTTATCAGAATCCGGTAGCCCCCTTTAATAAGGGGGCCCCCAGATCCCGGCCCCCCACCCTATGTGAATGAGTATGGGGTACATCATAATGTAAAGTAATTTATTAGGCAGCTCCGGGGGTCTTCTTCCAACTTCGGGTCTTCTTCCGACTTTTGGGGTCTTCTTCCGACTTCTCTGCTCTCTCCGGCCTCTTCTCCCGGTGTCCGGTTCTTCTGCCGGGCTCCTCTGCTATCTTCTGCTCTTTTGCCGCTCTTTTGCTAGCGGTGGCCCGGTCTTCGCTAGGGATGAGCCGAACACCCCCCTGTTCGGTTCGCACCAGAACATGCGAACAGGAAAAAAGTTTGTTCGAACACGCGAACACCGTTAAAGTCTATGGGACACGAACATGAATAATCAAAAGTGCTAATTTTAAAGGCTAATATGCAAGTTATTGTCATAAAAAGTGTTTGGGGACCTGGGTCCTGCCCCAGGGGACATGGATCAATGCAAAAAAAAGTTTTAAAAACGGCCGTTTTTTCAGGAGCAGTGATTTTAATAATGCTTAAAGTCAAACAATAAAAGTGTAATATCCCTTTAAATTTCGTACCTGGGGGGTGTCTATAGTATGCCTGTAAAGGGGCGCATGTTTCCTGTGTTTAGAACAGTCTGACAGCAAAATGACATTTTGAAGGAAAAAACTCATTTAAAACTACCGGCGGCTATTGCATTGCCGACAATACACATAGAAGTTCATTGATAAAAACAGCATGGGAATTCCCCAAAGGGGAACCCCGAACCAAAATAAAAAAAAAAAATGACGTGGGAGTCCCCCTAAATTCCATACCAGGCCCTTCAGGTCTGGTATGGATATTAAGGGGAACCCCGGCCAAAAAAAAAAAAAAATGACGTGGGGTTCCCCCTAAATTCCATACCAGACCTGAAGGGTCTGGTATGGATTTTAAGGGGAACCCCACGCCAAAAAAAAAAAAAAAAAAAACGGCGTGGGGTCCCCCCAAAAATCCATACCAGACCCTTATCCGAGCACGCAACCTGGCAGGCCGCAGGAAAAGAGGGGGGGACGAGAGTGCGCCCCCCCCTCCTGAACCGTACCAGGCCACATGCCCTCAACATTGGGAGGGTGCTTTGGGGTAGCCCCCAAAACACCTTGTCCCCATGTTGATGAGGACAAGGGCCTCATCCCCACAACCCTGGCCGGTGGTTGTGGGGGTCTGCGGGCGGGGGGCTTATTGGAATCTGGAAGCCCCCTTTAACAAGGGGACCCCCAGATCCCACCCCCCCCTGTGTGAAATGGTAAGGGGGTACAAAAGTACCCCTACCATTTCACTAAAAAACTGTCAAAAATGTTAAAAATGACAAGAGACAGTTTTTGACAATTCCTTTATTTAAATACTTCTTCTTTCTTCTATCTTCCTTCATCTTCTGGTTCTTCTGGTTCTTCTGGCTCTTCTGGTTCTTCCTCCGGCGTTCTCCTCCAGCATCTCCTCCGCGGCGTCTTCTATCTTCTTCTCCTCGGGCCGCTCCGCACCCATGGCATGGGGGGGAGGCTCCCGCTCTTCTCTTCATCTTCTTCATCTTCTTCTCTTCTTCTTTTCTTCTCTTCTTCATTTTCTTCTCCGGGCCGCTCCGCACCCATGCTGGCATGGAGGGAGGCTCCCGCTGTGTGACGGTGCTCCTCGTCTGACAGTTCTTAAATAACGGGGGACGGGGCCACCCGGTGACCCCGCCCCCCTCTGACGCACGGGACATGACGGGACTTCCCTGTGGCATTCCCCGTGACGTCACAGGGAAGTCCCGTCAAGTCACCGTGCGTCAGAGGGGGGCGGGGTCACCGTCACACAGCGGGAGCCTCCCTCCATGCCAGCATGGGTGCGGAGCGGCCCGGAGAAGAAAATGAAGAAGAGAAGAAGAGAAGAAAAGAAGAAGAGAAGAAGATGAAGAAGATGAAGAGAAGAGCGGGAGCCTCCCCCCCATGCCATGGGTGCGGAGCGGCCCGAGGAGAAGAAGATAGAAGACGCCGCAGAGGAGATGCTGGAGGAGAACGCCGGAGGAAGAACCAGAAGAGCCAGAAGAACCAGAAGAACCAGAAGATGAAGGAAGATAGAAGAAAGAAGAAGTATTTAAATAAAGGAATTGTCAAAAACTGTCTCTTGTCATTTTTAACATTTTTGACAGTTTTTTAGTGAAATGGTAGGGGTACTTTTGTACCCCCTTACCATTTCACACAGGGGGGGCCGGGATCTGGGGGTCCCCTTGTTAAAGGGGGCTTCCAGATTCCGATAAGCCCCCCGCCCGCAGACCCCCACAACCACCGGCCAGGGTTGTGGGGATGAGGCCCTTGTCCTCATCAACATGGGGACAAGGTGTTTTGGGGGGCTACCTCAAAGCACCCTCCCAATGTTGAGGGCATGTGGCCTGGTACGGTTCAGGAGGGGGGGGGCCGCACTCTCGTCCCCCCCTCTTTTCCTGCGGCCTGCCAGGTTACGTGCTCGGATAAGGGTCTGGTATGGATTTTTGGGGGGACCCCACGCCGTTTTTTTTTTTTTTTTTTTTTTTGGCGCGGGGTTCCCCTTAAAATCCATACCAGACCTGAAGGGTCTGGTATGGAATTTAGGGGGAACCCCACGTCATTTTTTTTTTTTTTTTTTGGCCAGGGTTCCCCTTAATATCCATACCAGACCTGAAGGGCTTGGTATGGAATTTAGGGGGACTCCCACGTCATTTCTTTCTTTTAATTTTGGTTCGGGGTTCCCCTTTGGGGAATTCCCATGCCGTTTTTATCAATGAACTTCTATGTGTATTGTCGGCAATGCAATAGCCGCGGGTAGTTTTAAATGAGTTTTTTCCTTCAAAATGTCATTTTGCTGTCAGACTATTCTAAACACAGGAAACATGTGCCCCTTTACAGGCATACTATAGACACCCCCCAGGTACAAAATTTAAAGGGATATTACACTTTTATTGTTTGACTTTAAGCATTATTAAAATCACTGCTCCTGAAAAAACGGCCGTTTTTAAAACTTTTTTTTGCATTGATCCATGTCCCCTGGGGCAGGACCTGGGTCCCCAAACACTTTTTATGACAATAACTTGCATATTAGCCTTTAAAATTAGCACTTTTGATTTCTCCCATAGACTTTTAAAGGGTGTTCTGCAGCATTTGAATTTGCCGCGAACACCCCAAATTGTTCGATGTTCGGCGAACTTGCGAACAGCCAATGTTCGAGTCGAACATAAGTTCGACTCGAACTCGAAGCTCATCCCTAGTCTTCGCCATCTTGTTCCTCCTTCTCTTCTTCCGTTTTTGACACGACGGTGTCTCCCGCTGTTATGCTGTGTGAGCGGTGCACGATAATTTATATAGGCATGGGGCGTGGTCACCGGGTGCTGTCACCCAGTGACCCCACCCCTTATGATGTCACAGTCCCAGGGCATGATGGGACTGTGACAGAAGAGAAGAAAGAACAAGATGGCGAAGACCGGGCCACTGCTAGCAAGAGAGTGGCAGAAGAGCAGAAGATAGTGGAGGAGCCCTGCAGAAGACACCAGGAGAAGAGGCCGGAGAGAGCAGAGAAGTTGGAAGAAGACCCCCGAAGTCGGAAGGAGACCCCGAAGTTAGAAGAAGACCCTCGGAGCTGCCTAATAAATTACTTTAAAAAACCTGTGTAGTGTGTTTTTTTATTGACATTTTTCCCTGGGTGCATGGGTAGGGGTACAATGTACATCTGGGGGATTCTGATAAGCCCCCTGCCCGCAGACCCCAACAACCAATGGCCAGGGTTATTGGGAAGAGGCCCTTGTCCTCATCAACATGGGGATAAGGTGCTTTGGGGTGGGGGGGCCACAGGGTGCCCCCCAGCCCCAAAGCGCCCACCCCCCATGTTGAGGACATGCGGCCTGGTACGGTTCAGGAGGGTGGGGGCGCTCGCTCATCCCCACCCCCTTTCCTGACCGGCCGGGCTGCGTGCTCGGATAAGGGTCTGGTATGGATTTTGGGGGGACCCCACGCCAATTTTTCGGCGTAGGGGATTCCCCTTAAAATCCATATCGGACGTAAGGGCCTGGTATGCGCCGGGGGGGAACCCACACCGTTTTTTTATTTTAAATTTGGCGCGGCGTTCCTCCTCATGATTCATACCAGACAGCTGTCAGCACTGCCCGTCGCTCATTGCGAAAGGAAAAAAAGTTTTCCTTTCCCGATGAGCGAGCCAGCTCGGCGCTGGCTCCCGCAACGGGGCTCGCAGGTGTCAAATCTCGCCGATAACAGTGACGAGATTGACACAATATCGCGGTCACCTACTGTAGAAGAATGAAGTTGTTTTGCTGCTCATATTCACACAGACTTCTCACAAACTTCTTTCTTTATTATTTATCGTGATTTCATGAATATAGTATTTTTATTTGTCATCTCCCGAAAATAATTTTTTTTTTATGTTTTTAGATTTTGTTATTTTTTTTTAGTTTTTGAAATCCTGATCTCGTGTTATTTTTTGCATTTTTTTTTTTTTTTGTAACTCCAGAATAGTTTTGGGTGTGTTTTGTGTGTCAAGTTACCACAACACCATTGTTTTCTTGTATTATTTAATCTCAAGGAGGTTACATAGTTACATAGTTAGTCAGGTTTAGGGATGAGCCGAACACCCCCCTGTTCGGTTCGCACCAGAACATGCGAACAGGAAAAAAGTTCGTTCGAACACGCGAACACCGTTAAAGTCTATGGGACACGAACATGAATAATCAAAAGTGCTAATTTTAAAGGCTAATATGCAAGTTATTGTCATAAAAAGTGTTTGGGGACCTGGGTCCTGCCCCAGGGAACATGGATCAATGCAAAAAAAAGTTTTAAAAACGGCCGTTTTTTCAGGAGCAGTGATTTTAATAATGCTTAAAGTCAAACAATAAAAGTGTAATATCCCTTTAAATTTCGTACCTGGGGGGTGTCTATAGTATGCCTCTAAAGGGGCGCATGTTTCCTGTGTTTAGAACAGTCTGACAGCAAAATGACATTTTGAAGGAAAAAACTCATTTAAAACTACCCGCGGCTATTGCATTGCCGACAATACACATAGAAGTTCATTGATAAAAACGGCATGGGAATTCCCCAAAGGGGAACCCCGAACCAAAATAAAAAAAAAAAATGACGTGGGAGTCCCCCTAAATTCCATACCAGGCCCTTCAGGTCTGGTATGGATATTAAGGGGAACCCCGGCCAAAAAAAAAAAAAAAAAATGACGTGGGGTTCCCCCTAAATTCCATACCAGACCCTTCAGGTCTGGTATGGATTTTAAGGGGAACCCCGCGCCAAAAAAAAAAAAAAAACGGCATGGGACTGTTCTAAACACAGGAAACATGCGCCCCTTTACAGGCATACTATAGACACCCCCCAGGTACGAAATTTAAAGGGATATTACACTTTTATTGTTTGACTTTAAGCATTATTAAAATCACTGCTCCTGAAAAAACGTCCGTTTTTAAAACTTTTTTTTGCATTGATCCATGTCCCCTGGGGTAGGACCTGGGTCCCCAAACACTTTTTATGACAATAACTTGCATATTAGCCTTTAAAATTAGCACTTTTGATTTCTCCCATAGACTTTTAAAGGGTGTTCCGCGGCATTCAAATTTGCCGCAAACACCCCAAATTGTTCGCTGTTCGGCGAACTTGCGAACAGCCAATGTTCGAGTCGAACATGAGTTTGACTCGAACTCGAAGCTCAGGTTGAAAAAAGACACAAGTCCATCCAGTTCAACCTTACAAACAATAAATAAATAAAATTTAAAAATATCGTACAATCCAATATACCCAATTTTATACCCTCAGTTGATCCAGAGGAAGGCAAAAAACCCCAGCAGAGCATGCTCAAATTTGTTACAGCAGCGGAAAAAATTCCTTCCTGATCTCCCAAGAGACAATCGGATTTTCCCTGGATCAACTTTACCTATAAATGTTAGTACCCAGTTATATTATGTACATTTAGGAAAGTATCCAGGCCTTTCTTAAAGCAATCTCCTGAGCTGGCCAGAACCATCTCTGGCGGGAGTCTATTCCACATTTTCACAGCTCTTACTGTGAAGAAACCTTTGCGTATTTGGAGATGAAATCTCTTTTCCTCTAGATGTAAAGAGGTTGCTTGGTGTTGGTGTCTCTTGTTAATTTCACATTGTATTTTTGAAATGTACCTGCCTACTCACAAACAAACTGTCCTTTTTGAAGGAAAACACACATAGGTGAGTATTATAAAAAAAAAGTATTAAGGGGTCATAACCAAAGAAGAGGGAGGCAACGCTGGAGAAACAGAAGAAATTGGCGAAGCCTTTGGCCCCCAGGGCAGACATCAACTATTTTACTGCAAAATTGGTGGCCTGAGGAGTCCATATATATAAGGAAGTACAATCTGGTCCAGAAGTCCAAGAGATCATGAACAGCAGCAGATAACATGTATGTCCCCAGGCTGTGGTCATACAAGAGCCTGCATCTTTTGTCAGACCAGACTGAACCCAGGTCATCACTTTCTTGTCTTCCTTACATGCTTCCTTCCAGGCTGTGTCTGTGGTGGTGGAAGTGTGGCAGGAGGAGGAGGAGGATGATGCAACTCACACAGGTGTGTATTGGGTGTGATTTCGCCCCTCATTCCCTTACTTAATGTTTTATAAAAGATGTCCTCACACATGAGGCGTTGGCCCTCCTGCATGTCCTGCAGTTTGGTGGCAGCCATGCAGGCAAAGGCCTCTTCACGAGTGGGGTTGGCTCTGAAGAACGCAGAAGCCTCCTGAATCAGCCTGAGTGCTGACTCCTCCACGTTACGCCCCTTCCTGGGTCTTTTGTTTGGAAGGCGGAGGGGAGGGACCTGCGATTCTGTGAGGCTCCTACTGGGCCCTGCCACCTCCTGGCTGACACATACCCCCCGCCTCCTCCTGGCTGCCACTTACCCAGGACACCTCCTGGCTGCCACTAACCCCCGACTCCTCCTGTGTGCCACATTCCACTGCCTCCTCCTGGCTGAGGTCTTTCTGTGTATGAAAAAGGGACATAGTTTTAGTTTTTTTCATCAATCACACACAATTTTCATCTCATGACTGTTGCAAATTGTTCATAAATAGAAAAGACTATCATTCTGAGCCCAGCATTTTTCATTATCGTCCCAATTTTTTTGCCCACTACTGTCTAGTGATATGTAAAACACTTTATTAAATCAGTTAGTGATCAATAATAACATCTAGGAAACATCATTTATTTATTGACCAGAAATCTGTAGAACAATGCTATACCTAGCTCCAGATGGGCTCCTCCACTTCTTCCTGGTTGGAAGTCCCAGGTTGGACGTCGGAAGCCTCAGCTGGGGTGGAAGATAGGGTGGAAGGAAAAGTGGAAGGAAGGGTTGAGAGGAATTCCCTGACTTCAGTCTGGTCTGTCAGAAATCGCAGTCTCTCATAGTACCAGAGCCTGGTGACATAAATGTCATCTGCTGCAGCTCCGGATCTCTGGGAATCCTGGACCTTCTTGCGCTCCCTAAGATAAGTGCTCCTCAGGCCACCAATTTTGGCTTTTAAATAGGGGATGGTTGCTGTGGGGACCACCAGCTTCACCAACTCCAGCAGTTTCTCCAGGGCTGCCTGCCTCTTTTGTTTATGATTATAATGTGGATGTTTCACCTGTAACAGACAGGGCAGCTCCCTGTATTTGTCTATGAACAGGGGGAGGAAGTTGTGGTCATTGAAGCCATCCATTTTATCTGCAATACACAAGACAAACCCTAATGTCAGGCTAAAGTCTCCTAATCTTGTCCCAATATAGGCCTCAATCTATAAGCAGTATAGGCCCAAGTTTAAATGTTTAAATGTTACCTTCGTTATCATGATTGGCACTTCCGATGCTCCTTCCTCTGCTCACAGATCATACGTACGATGCACGCATGTTACCCTTTATATACACTGCGCATGCGTGAAACTGCGCCTGCCCCTGATGTTCTTTCTAGTCTATTCCCCGCCCTTTCTCGTTTCTACGCAGTGGGGAAGAGCACATGGCGGAGACACAACAGGTGCGTGCTAATAGCAGCAACGAGGAGGAGGAGGAAAGGCCGGAGCTAGAAATGTCACAATCCCGGAGGAGAAGATTTAAGGCATCAAATATGTCCTTTGTGGAGATGGTGGAGATGGTGGACATATTGAAGAGGGCCGACTATGATGGGAAGTATGGAGCTTACCCCAACCCAAATGTCAGAAAGGCCAAGATCATGGCGAAAGTTGTGAAGAGTCTGCACAGGAATTTTGGGGTATGGCGATCCAAGGATCAGCTGAGGAAGCGGTGGTCGGACCTCAAATTAAGGGAGCACGATCAGTATAGAAGGATCAGGACAGTGCTGCAAAAAAGTAAGTAGTTGTCCTGTGTTCCTATTCTTTATTTTTCTTACGTTTGTGCTGCTCCATGTTCTTTTCTTTACTGTTGTACAGTTTAAAATGGCAACCTTCATGTTCATGGACACATTATTCGTTCGTAGGAAACATTGTTCGTTTGGCCAAAAAACACCATGTTTTGTCCAGATGCATTTCAATAATTTTTTTCTGGCCTACTTCTCTTAAAATAAGTTTGTTGTCTAGATGGGTTTGTAACTAGAATGAAATGCAAAATAGATTCTGTGTAAGGAGAGGACACTTAGCAGCTGTTTACACATCTGGACGCTGGAGCACTAGTGTGGGACACAAGAACACACTTTTTATTAGGGGGCCCACACAGGTGCTCCAGTGGATACTATAGGGGTGTCTCCATCTGTGAAGCTTGTGCAAAACAGGTAAGTATTCAAGCTTGACAAATATTTCTTCATCTTGGAACTCTGCCAAAACAGACAATTATACCCCACTTCCAAGCAATGTTTCATATTCCTATTTCTGTCATCAAATATCTGTGTGCTAAGTATACCTATTTTTGTTCACATAGGGGAGAAAAGACTCGGAGGACACCACTCATCAGAGGAGACCATGGACCCCGCACCTCAGGAAGAAGGGGAAATCCCCAAAACCCAACCAGAGGAGGAGGAGGGAGACGTTATCGAAATTGTCACCACAACAGGTGAGTGTCTGCGACCACAGCCTCAGGTAAGAGATGGATGCCTGCATATTTATAATACATGGTGTGTTTTTCTTTTTTTTTTAGGTGATCGAAGAGGAATGTCATTTCACAAGTGAAAGTGCACAGATCCTCATCAGGGAGATAACGGGTGTAATAGGGATTTTAAAAAACATCAAGCAAAACATCAATGATGTTCAAAACAAAATGAAGAACATCGCTGATGTTTTAGCGAGAATTTAAAACACCCAGAAATCCCTAACTTATTGCAGCTTTATTATTGTTATTTTTATGAATAATTTTTGACATATTATAGAAAAGCCAAATTTTGAAGATGCACACAGTGTGTCAACATGTGCTATCTGCCGTCACGGGAGATCAATGTACGCGTTTTGTGGGTGCAACCCCTTCCTCAATAATAAAGTAGCTGAGAGGAAGGGGTTGCACCCACAAAACACGTCCCTTGATGCCCCATGATGGCAGCTAGCACATGTTGACATTAGGCAATTTGTGTACATCTTCAAAATTTGGCTTTTCCAAATTCTGCTGAACGCATTATCAAACACAGTTTGTAAATACTCATGTCTGATATTGCCTTCATTTTCTTGAAAAGTTGAACTTTGTAAGTTCCAGAGTTGTGTATTTTTTATGGTTTTAAACATGCCTGTTTTACCTTAAAAGGCAATTTCTTTTTTTTTTTTTTTTTTTTTTTTTTAATTCAATACTTTTTATTGTTTTCATTTTTAACAAACAATCGAGCTCATTCACATATACAATTAAAAACAAATATCCAACAATCATTAACCTTTATCATTTGTATGTACGTTACCAATATTTTTTTGTAACAATTACCCCCTTCCCACCCCCCACCCTTCCCGTTGGAGCGTATATGGAGTGTACCTGATATATGTTATACCTTAGATACGACAGTTGTTCAAGGCTATTTTGCTTTTCTTTCCTTTCTTCCTTCCCCTTATATTTCCCTCAACTTAGCTAAACCTTCCTCTGACTCTTATACGAAATTCATAGAGCACTTGCCATCCTTTGAGGCCAAGGCTTCCATATCTTAACAAACTTGCTGTAATTACCCTTTCTAATAAAAGTTGTATTTTCCTTTCATACTAATGCATCTATAATCCTAACCCATTCTTCCGGGGTTGGGGGTGCAGTTGACTGCCAGGATTGTGCTATTAATTTCCTGGCTTGATACAGGCACCTCGCCATAGCAATAATTATATTATCATTCCCTAGATTTTCTTTAATGTGGCCCAGAACACATACTTTAGCCTCCAGCACTAGTTTAATCTTAAACCTAGTTTTAATGATTTTTAAAATCTCTGACCAGTATCTGACCAATTTTGGACATCTCCACATCATATGTATAAGGTCCCCAATCCCCCGACATCTGGGACACTTGTCCTCCAGTCTATGGCCAAACATAAATAGTTTCTTTGGAGTATAGTAAGCTCTGTGAAGCAGTAATGCCGCGTACACACGGTCGGACTTTTCGTCTACAAAAGTCCGACAGCCTGTCCGACAGACTTCCGACGTACCTTCGGCGGACTTGCGGCAGACTTTGTTACGAACGGACTTGCGCACACACGACCACACAAAAGTACGACAGCCTAGTACGCGGTGACGTACACCAAGTCCGACGAGACTATAAAACGGAAGTTCAATAGCCCGTACGACACCCTTTGGGCTCCTTCTGCTAATCTCGTGTTTATCTCGTGTTAGTAGAAGTTTGGTGAGAGACGATTCGCGCTTGTGAGACTCGTATTTTTCAGTTCGTTTTAACTGTTGTTCAGTCTGTGCTTGTGAGGTTTGTATCTGCTTTTCAGTGCGTTTGGTCAGTTGGCATTGAGAAATCTTTGTTTTATTGGCCGCTCGTTCCTGATTTTCAGGTCGTTCTTCACAGGCCTTGCTGTTCTTCAGTGCGTTCTGTTTAGTGCGTTCTGACCAGCCGACCGTTTTGAAGCCATGTTACCTGTACGTACTCGTCGTAGAGCTCGTGCATTGTATGTGCTTGGTGCTGTAGTTTATTCTTCAGCCCAAGACCAGTCCATGAACAGGGCGAGGAGGAGTTCATGGACCAAGAATTGGTTGCTTCAGCGTGACCAGTTCTGTCACATGCCTTTGCTCCGTGAGATCCGTGAGAATAATCCTGAGGATTTCAGGAACTTTCTCCGGATGACGGACCCCGTTTTTGACCGTTTGTTGGCTTTGCTGACCCCCTATATCAGCAGGCAGGATACCTGCATGAGGCAAGCCATCACTCCGGAGCAGAGGCTGGTCGCTACCTTGCGGTATTTGGCCACAGGGAGAAGCCTGCAGGACCTTAAGTTCTCGACAGGCATCTCCCCCCAGGCTCTGGGGATCATTATCCCAGAGACCTGTTCTGCCATCATACAGGTCCTGCAGAAGGACTATATTAAGGTAAGATATTTTTCTTTTATTAGCATCACATGTTCTTTTATGTAATCTTTGATAATATAATGTATTTCTTGCTTCAAACACTACTTACCATCATTGCAATATAGTGTGAATGTCCCCTTTTTATCCTCACACATGCTGGATTTTTTTCCTGTTATTTTTTGTCATGCATGTATATTTTCCTTCAATAACCTTCCCAGCATGAAGTGATGGGAACATATCCACCTAGTCTACTCATTTGGAATGTATTTTGTTTGAGTGTATTTAGTTTGCTGCTAATGAGCAATTATCTAGATTTCACAACCCCCCCCCCCACCTAAACTCACTCCAAATAGTTTGCTGCTAATGAGCAATTATCTAGATTTCACAACCCCCCCCCCCCACCTAAACTCACTCCAAATAGTTTGCTGCTAATGAGCAATTATCTAGATTTCACAACCCCCCCCCCCCCTAAACTCACTCCAAATAGTTTGCTGCTAATGAGCAATTATCTAGATTTCACAACCCCCCCCCCCCCACCTAAACTCACTCCAAATAGTTTGCTTGCTAATGAGCAATTATCTAGATTTCACAACCCCCCCCCCCCCACCTAAACTCACTCCAAATAGTTTGCTGCTAATGAGCAATTATCTAGATTTCACAACCCCCCCCCCCCCACCTAAACTCACTCCAAATAGTTTGCTGCCCCCCCATCCCCCCACCCTCGTTAAAATTTGCTGGAATGTTCTGTGGTGTTGATTTGTCTAAAGCAAATATATGTGGCACTTTGCAAAATGCATGTGCACTCTACAAGTGCATTTGTTCCAGTGCTTTATTAAATGAGCAGAAGCTCTGCTGATTTCCATCATCAAATCATATGCAAGCCTCAAAGTGTTTTCATTAATTGCCCTTGCATGTGATTGTGTACTCCTTGCAACATGAATGCCTTTTTACATTACCTCATTTACTGTAAGCTGGTTAGCAACTGCACCTGCAGAGTGCGACAACTGCAGTCTTGTAGCCTTTTTAGTCCCTAAATTCCTGCGTGTCCTAAAAGTAATTTTTTTTAGGGATTTCACAACCCCCTAAAATGTAATCAATGTTCCATCAGAGGGGGTGAGCAATCTGATAAGTGTGCCTTTCCATATTAGTTATTCCAGAAGAATTAAATTATTGAATGTTATACTGATGCTGGGGAATAATGTTTTTAATTGTCTAATTTTCTTGCAATGTTAGCTTACAAATTAATTGATTTTGGTTTTCTTTTTTGATTTCCCAGTTTCCTTCAACGCCACAGGAATGGCAGACTGTGGCATCCCATTTTGCCAGCCGTTGGGACTTTCCCAATTGTGGAGGGGCTATAGATGGGAAACATGTCCACATTGTGCCACCACCCCATTCGGGGTCATATTATTTTAATTATAAGGGGTTCCACAGTATTGTTTTAATGGCGGTGGTGTCGGCACACTATGATTTTTTATATGTGGACGTGGGGAAGAATGGCCGGATGTCGGATGGAGGAGTATTTGCCCAGACGGAGTTCTGCCAGCGTCTCCAGAGTGGTGGCCTGGGATTGCCACCTGATGAGGATAACGTGGAAGGACTCCCCTTTGTCTTCATTGCCGATGAAGCCTTCGCTCTCAGCAAGCACCTCATGAGGCCATTCCCCCAAAGAACACTCACCCCGGAGAGGAGGGTTTTTAATTACCGGCTGGCCAGAGCTAGAAGAGTGGTTGAGAATGCGTTTGGAATTCTGGCCAGCCGGTTCCGCCTGTTTCAAACAGCCATTAATTTGGCGGAATACAAACTTAATTTTATCATTTTATCGTGCTGCATTCTGCACAACTTTTTAAATAAGCATGCTCCAAATTATATAGGCACAGTTGGGCCTGAGGCCGGACAAATAGAAGCCAACCTTACAGGCCTGGATACTGTCCGTACTGGCTTGGCCCCCCAAAGTGCCCGTCAAGTTAGACAGCAATATGTTAATTATTTTATGGGTAGGGGGGCCATTGCAATGGGCCAGGATATATAATTTTTGCCAATAAAAAAATTATTGATGAAATCTTGCATTATATTTATTGCTTGCCTTTCTTTTGGGCTGTCTCCTAGGTTATGGTCGAGCAGTTGTAGTGCCAACTGTATTGTAATTTTAAATGTCTAAATAAGCTCCATTGCCACTGTAAACAACTTTTTACAATTATAACTAAAATGATACTGAGCCTTGAAATAACAAACCACACATTTATTTAATTCCTATAAGGAGATGTTTTTATTAATGGTTGTTATGCATTCAGTTCTGCATTTAGTATAAAATGTTCATTGACAAAAATAGAATGATATCTTAATAATGTAGCAAAATATAATTATATCTAAATATTTATACCTAAATCCACAAAAAATTATTTTTGGCTTTTTGATTTTCACAAACAGGCTTTTTTTTTGGTTTTGGGAAAATCAAGTTTTGTTTTGTGTTTTTTTTTTTTTTTGTTTTTTTAAAGCAATTTTTGTGTTTATGTTTTTATTTTTTTAGCAAGTTATTTTTGTTTTTATTATTTTTTTTGAATAAAGTTTGTCTATTTTTGTTTTTTTGGTTTTTTAAAATCAAGTGTTTTTTAATTTTTTTTTTTTTTTTTAATCATGTTTTTTATTTTTTTTGGTTTTTTAAAATCAATTTTTTTTTTTTTTTTGTTTTTTTAAAATCAAGTTTTTTCTTTTTTTTTGTTTTTTTAAAATCAAGTTTTTTCTTTTTTTTGTTTTTTTAAAATCAAGTTTTTTCTTTTTTTTTTTTTTTTAAAATCAAGTTTTTTCTTTTTTTTGTTTTTTTAAAATCAAGTTTTTTCTTTTTTTTTTTTTTTTTAAAATCAAGTTTTTTCTTTTTTTTGGTTTTTAAAATCAAGTTTTTAATTTTTTTGGGTTTTTTAAAATCAAGTTTTTAATTTTTTTGGGTTTTTTAAAATCTATTTTTTTATTTTTTTTGGTTTTTTTAAATCAATTTTTTTTTTTTTATTTTTTGTGTTTTTTTGAAAATCAATTTTTAATTTTTGTGGATTTGTGAGGTATTTACAAGAAACAGCCCTCCTTTTTTACATTAGCTTAAACAGCCATTTATGTTCTGGCCAAAACAAAAAAGAGAAGGCCCAGAATGGGGTCAGCAAAACAGGAAATGAAGGACATGATTGATGTTTTGGGGTTTAAAAAAGGGCATTTAGATTCGACCCAAAACATCAATCATGTCCTTCATTTCCTGCTGCATACGATCCAGCCGATTCCGCATTTGATCGATCTCCCCATTCCAGGCCATGATTTGAGCAATTAGCCGTTGGGCACTGTCTGGGGTAAAATAGTCAGTTGGACCTAAAGTGGAATGAAAAAAAAAATATGTTTAGAAATATGCACACATAAGTTTACCTTACCATAAAGCTGGTGTCTCAGACACTGACCTGGTGGGGTGCCCATGTCGCAAAGTTCATTAACATCCTCGGGGGTGGCGCTGTTGCTTGACTCCAGCACAACCAGATCACCTAAAATAGAGTAGAAAAATTACATAAAATAAAAGGCAGCCATGCATAGATTACCGTAAGCTGGTGTGTCAGACACTGACCTGGTGGGGTGCCCATGTCGCCCACCTCTCCTTCCTCAACATCCTCAATGGGACTTGGGCTTATTTCCCAATCATGTTTTGCTTTGGGTTGGCTGAGTGATTTTTCCCCTATGTGAAACAAAAAATTATTTTAATCTAATTAGCACACAGATATTTTAGTACATAGTAATTTTCCAACATTTGTAATGAAGTGGTTTGTGTAGAGTTCCTATTTTACCTCAATATTTAAAATTAGAAAGACATATCGGATAGATAGATATCAATATCTCAAAATATAGTTACTAATCTTTTGATCTCTCTCTATATCTGGAACAAAATCTCAAACTATCTAACTAAATGTAAAGCCAAAAAATTAAGATAACTTCAAATCTTCCAAAAGAATGTTTTAAATTTCTATCTCTCTCTCTCTCTCTCTCTCTCTCTCTCTCTCTCTCTCTCTCTCTCTCTCTCTCTCTCTCTCTCTCTCTCTCTCTCTCTCTCTCTCTCTCTCTCTCTCTCTCTCTCTCTCTCTCTCTCGTTTATATATATTTATATATATATATATAGTTAGATATATATATATATATAGTTAGATATATATATATATATATGTATGTGTATATATATATATATGTATATATGTATGTGTATATATATATGTGTGTGTATATATATATATATATGTGTATATATATATATGTGTATATATGTGTGTATATATATATATATATATATATATATATATATATGTGTGTGTGTATATATATATATGTGTGTATATATATATATATATATATATATATATATATATATATATATATATATATATATATATATATATATATATACACATGTATATATATGTGTATATGTATATATAGATATATATCTATAGATATGTAACTAACGAGGTTTCTTAAAAGATCGTTTAAACGATGAAAACAAAAATCGGATAGGAAGGAAAAGCACATGGAGCAATATACAAGGTAATAAACACAAGATAAAAACACGACAAGTACTTACTTTTTTTAAGAACTTTCCGGATACGTCGGTATTGATCCGGCTCCCTGAGTTTCAGGTCAGACCATCTTTTTCGCAGTTGGTCTTTGGAGCGCTGGACCCCAAAAGATGCTGCAAAGTATTTAGTGTATAAAGAGGGGCCTTGCGCACGTGTCGTACGTACGTTCTGTGCGTCGAATTAGGGGGCGGAGAACATGAGTTAATTTCGAACGTCAGGGGCGGGCGACGCAGGCGGAGTTTCACACATGCGTAGTGTATAAAGAGGGGCCTTGCGCACGTGTCGTACGTACGTTCTGTGCGTCGAATTAGGGGGCGGAGAACATGAGTTAATTTCGAACGTCAGGGGCGGGCGACGCAGGCGGAGTTTCACACATGCGTAGTGTATAAAGAGGGGCCTTGCGCACGTGTCGTACGTACGTTCTGTGCGTCGAATTAGGGGGCGGAGAACATGAGTTAATTTCGAACGTCAGGGGCGGGCGACGCAGGCGGAGTTTCACACATGCGTAGTGTATAAAGAGGGGCCTTGCGCACGTGTCGTACGTACGTTCTGTGCGTCGAATTAGGGGGCGGAGAACATGAGTTAATTTCGAACGTCAGGGGCGGGCGACGCAGGCGGAGTTTCACACATGCGTAGTGTATAAAGAGGGGCCTTGCGCACGTGTCGTACGTACGTTCTGTGGTAGGTGATAGTGGACCTGGACGTTACAAAACGAAGGTAATTTTAGATATATTCTTTTTTTTTTTTTTTTTTTTGGTTTTTATGGTCATGACTTTGTAGCAAGCGGCCTATATGGCTTGATAGATTGATGAGGCCTACATAGGGAGAAGATGATGAGGGGTTAGCCGAAACCTATAATAAAAGTGTTTTTTGTCTTGTGACTTCATCTTTTCCAGATATAATGAATCCCCTATTTAAGGATCCAGAGTTCCTTACATCTTTTATTTCCAAATATCGAGAGATGAGGAATTTGTGGGAGGTGAAACACCCTCAGTATTATGCTAAGCATGTGAGGAAGTCAACGCTGGAGAGACTTCTGGCCTTTGTCCAGGCGACCATCCCCATCCCGGAAGCAACAATGGAGACATTGCTCAAGAAAATTGGGGGCTTGAGGAACATGTATAAGAGGGAGCATAAGAAGATCCAGGAATCAAGGAGATCAGGAGCATCAGCAGATGATGTTTATGTACCCAGGCTGTGGTACTACAATCAACTCCGTTTTCTGGATGACCAGAATGAAGCCAGGCCATCACTTTCAACCCTTCCCTCCACCCTTCCCTCCACCCTTCCCTCCACCCCAGCAGAGGCTGATGAGGAGCAAGCTGGGTCTTCCATCCTGGATGAACCAGATATGACCATCTGGAGTCAGGTAAATTATTTTAACAAATATTTACTGTACTAATATTAATGATGTTAACTGGATGTTATAATTGTCTAAAATAATTTGGCACTCAAAATTGGGTATACATATCAATTGACAGTAGTGGCTAAATATGTTTGGCACCTGCTTGAAATAATTATGGTGTCTGATTAGACTCTTTTATTAAAGAGAAGTATTCACATTGAATTTGCTATTCATGAGAAGCAAACTGTGTGTCATTGATGAACCCAAAAAAATATACTCAAACTATTGTCCTTTTTTTATACACAGGATGAGTCCATCCAGGAGGAATGGGGGGAAAGTGGCAGGCAGGAGGAGACCAGGCCCATGGACAGCCTGGAGGAGGCCGGATTCACCATCATCCTGGAGGAGGCTGGGCCCAGTGTCAGGCAGGAGGTGGCTGCTCCCAGTGAGGTGGCTGCTCCCAGTGAGGTGGCTGGGCCAAGTGAGGTGGCTGGGCCAAGTGAGGTGGCTGGGCCCAGTAGGAGCCTGACCGAATCCCAAGTGCCTCCCCTCCACCTTCCCAAAAAAAGGGCCAGGAAGGGGATGGTCACACAGGACGCATCCCTGCGCCTCATGCAAGAGGCCACCCGTTTTTTAAGGAGCCCCCCTGAAGCGGAAGAATCCTATGGCTGCTACTTAGCCAGCAGGCTTCTTCAGATGAATAGGGAGCAGCGCCTCATTTGTGAGCGCCTATTTGGGGAAACAATCCATAAGGGGCTGCAGGGCACGCTAACACAAAACACCCAACTACATGAGGCAGCCCCCCCTCCTCCTCCTCCTCCTCCTCCTCCTCCTCCTCCTCCTCCTCCTGCCACAACTGAAACACCAGAGCCACAGCCTCAAAAGAAGGCTACAGGGAAGGCTGCAGGGCAGCGTGGAGGAAAGGCTGCAGGGAAGAGAAGAAAATGATGACCTGGGTTCAGTCTGGTCTGACAGAAGACGCAGGCTGTTGTAGGACCACAGTCTGGGGACATCTAGATCATCTGCTGGTGCTGTTGATCTCTGGGATTCTTGGACCAGATTGTGCTCCCTCTTATATGGACTCCTCAAGATCCCAATTTTCTGGTACACCGACTTTTTCCAGCGTTGACTTCCTCTTTATTTTATTTTGACCATGAATAAATGGATATTTTTTGAGTTTAGCAAAAGACTTTATGTGTTTTCTTTGAAATCATTGATTTTACACACAATGTTAAATTAACAAGGGACAACAATCTCATTGAGTGTGAAAAAAAACACACCAAAAATACATTACTAATGTTAATAATGTTCAAGTGGTAAGTCTTGAAAATCCAAAAAATTACGTAACCAAAAACGGTGCTTTGGGTTAACTTTATCTAAAAACTAAAAAATAAACACTATAAAAAAAAAAAAAAAAAAATAATGGGTTCTTTGTGTTAACTTTACAAACCTAAAAAAAAAAAAAAAAAAAAAAAAAAAAAAAATAAAAAGGGGAAAAAGTATTATTAGTATGGAAACATTGTTTTAAAAAGGCATACTATATCATTCATGAGATCAAAGAGAAAAAGAATCCAGAAATCAGTTTGGGAGAACTCTGATTATGAACAGCAAAACACCTTCGTTCTTTAGAGCCTTCGTAAAGAAGAAATAAAATGCGCTGCATTGAACGATCACAGATTTTGCAGCGTGATGAATGTGCTACCTACAATACGAACACTAGTTTTACTAGACCGAGTGCTTCCGTTTAGTTTTTGCTTATGAGCATGCGTCGTTTTTTTGTCCGTCGGACTAGCATACAGACGAGCGGACTTCGGGGTCCGTCGTACTTACGACGTAAAGATTTGAAGCATGCTTCAAATCTAAAGTCCGTCGGATTTGAGGCTAAAAAAGTCCGTTGAAAGTCCGGAGAAGCCCACACACGATCGGATTACCAGCCACCTTTAGTCCGTCAGCGTCCGTTGGACTTTTGTAGACGAAAAGTCCGACCGTGTGTACGCGGCATAAGAGATGTGAAGCTTGTTGCGAAGGAGAGACTGACACCAGTGGGCCAAATTCCAGAATCCTTTTCCACTGATCCTCAGCTATTCCCCCACATCAGCCTCCCATCTTTCCTTGGTTCCAGAGGACGTTTCTAGCGTGTTAATTCTATCTATTATTTGCCCATATGTCACCGATATTAGACCTTTGGTGATATCTGCCCTAACTATTTTATCGAGAAGCGGTATCTTGCTCCATTCCAATGGGCAGTCCCTGAACTGATTGTCCAAGGCATGCCTGATCTGTAAATACCTATAGAATGTTTTGTTTGGGATTCCATACTCTTGTCTCAACTCAGCAAAGGATTTTAAAATGTTACCGTCATACAGTTGAATCAACCTATGTATTCCATGGCTTTCCCATATCTTATTTTTTCCAATAGTTAATAGTTCCTGCAAATGCTTATTATGCCAGATGGGTGAAAATTCGGTAACTCCCCTGTACCCCATAGTTCTCTTGACTGTCTGCCAAACTTTAGTAACTAATTTGTGTGTTGGCAGCTCACTTTGTAGTGAGCCTGCCTCTAATGCTTCCACCAGTGATTTATGTGGGTTGCCCTGTAACATAATTTTATCACTGGCATTCGCCCCTCCCGGGGTACCACAACCCCCTATTTGCTGCAGTTGAGCAGCCAGATAGTAACTATGTGGGTGAGGGACCGCCATTCCCCCTTCTCTAGTGGGTCGCTGCAACGTTTCTGATCCTGGCCTGCCCTTTCTTACATATTAGCTCCCTAAAAAGGGTGTGTACTCTTAAAAACCATTTCCTCCCAATCCAGACTGGGGAATTATGAAGTATATACAGTAACTGTGGCATCCATAGCATTTTGACCAAGTTGACTCATCCCGCCACAGACAGAGGAAGTCGACACCAGATCTCGCTTTTGCTTTTAAATTTTGTTAGAAGTGGGACTAAATTATCCCCAATGTATTGGTTAGGATCATTTGACAAAACTATACCAATATATTTCATCTTATCTGTTACTTTTAGCCGGAATATTCCCCTTTGGGGTGGTACTAGTGAATGGGTCAATCGGCAAAAGCATTGACTTCTCCCAGTTAATTGCCAGGCCCGAAAACCTCCCGAACCCCACCACCAAATGCATCACTTTTTCTAGTGAGGGCCCCATGTCTCCCAGTAAAAATAAAACATCATCAGCGTATAATGCTATCTTTTCTTCCCCGCATTTTCTCTTAAATCCCTGCAGTCCGGTCAATGATCTCACCGCTTCTGCAAATGGCTCCATTGCCAAGACGAATATCAGGGGTGACAGTGGACATCCCTGCCTCATCCCTCTCTAGAGAGGAAGCCTTTCTGAGTATTCATTATTGATTTTTAATCTGGCACTTGGGTGATTATATAATGTTTTCAGCCATCCAATAAATGAGGGGCCAAAACCAAATCTCTCCAGTACCCACCAGAGGTACCCCCATTCTAGGCTGTCAAATGCCTTGGCTGTGTCCAAGGACAAAACAGCCCTAGAGCCCATGTTTTCTGCTGGGGCCTGGAGGTTCATGTATGCCCTTCTGATGTTTACACTGGGAGACCTGTTGGGGATAAAACCTGACTGGTCCGGGTGTACAAGTTTTGAAATACATTTATTCTCCCTAGTTGCCAATACTCTTGCCAAAATTTTGATGTCAGAGCATAGCAATGATATTGGTCTGTAAGAGGATGCGTCAAGTTGGTCTTTCCCTTCTTTCTGTATTAATACTATGTTGGTTTCTGACATCGAAGAGGGCAATCTACCCCTTATAGCTGCCCAATTCAGTGTTTTTAGAAGCTCTGGGAGTAGCACCTCCCCATAATATTTATAGGTTTCTAAGGGCAACCCATTTGGGCCCAGGGATTTCTGATTGGACATATCCGCCACTGCTTGCTTCAGTTCCTCCAGGGCTATAGGAGATTCCGACCCGTTCCTTTCATTTGCCGAGAGAGTCGGCAGTTCAAGACCCTCTAGGAACCTATCCATCTCTCCCTATTCTGAGCCCCATTGTGACTTATATAACTCTCTGTAAAATTCAGAAAATGTCTCCATAATCACGAGAGGATCAGACGAGATTTCACCACTTGGAGTCCTAATCAGTGAAATTGTTGAAGAAAAAGAATTAGTCTTAGCCAGGAGTGCTAACATACGACCCACTTTTTCCCCTTCTACAAAGCACTTTTGCCTCAGAAAGAGTCTCCTATTTTAAGTTTTCCTAATTATTTCCATTTTATACTCCTGCTGCTTCTTAGAACATATCTCCTGCTTCTCTGGGCTTGGATTTATCACATATTGTCTCTCTGACTCGATCGCCTCTTTTCTAATGTGCTCTTCCCATTCCCTTGATTTCTTCTTTGCCTTTGTTACTTGTTGGATTAAGAGCCCCCTAAGGAAAGCTTTTAAGGAATCCCAAACCACCCCCTCCTACGCTGATCCTGTATTATGTTCTACAAACTCCTTTAATCTTGCAGTTATTTCTTCTGTGTTCCCTATTATCTCCATCCATATTGGATTTATTGTCCACATTCTCTGGGTATGTCTGTCGTGCACATTTACCGTTGAAGTCAGGGGTAAATGATCTGATATCCCTCTTGGCCGGTACTCTATTTTATTTATTAGGCGTTGTGCTTTGCTATTACCTATGGCCATATCTATGCGAGAGAGTGTACAGTGTGACCCCAAAAAGCAAGAATATTGCTGGTTGTTTGGATTACGGGATCTCCAAAAGTCACACCATCCAATCTCCTCAAGAAACTGGACTAACCATCCTTCTGACGCCCTTTCCGTCCAAGCCCCTGGTGGAAACCTATCCAGACTGTAGTTGAGCACCACATTAAAGTCCCCCACAACTATAACCAGGGTATCAGCTTTGTCCTCCACAAACTCTAACAATCGGTACAAAATCTCCATCTTAAATGGGGGAGGAATATACAAGTTTGCTATCACAAATGGTTTACCCTCTATTAGATCATGCAAAAAGATGTAACAACCTAATGTATCTATTCTAACATCCCTGCAGGAAAATAACACCTCTCTCTTTACCAATATGCTTACTCCCCTAGAATAGGAGGAGTAAACTGAATGAAATTGTGCATGAAATTTCTTATTCCGAATTAGTAATTTGGAGTCATTGGTAAAATGTGTTTCCTGCAGGCATATCAGTTCGACACTATAGGACTCCAGTTCCAAAAATGCAGTAGCTTTTTTGATGGGGTCACCCATACCCCTGATGTTCCATGAGCCTATTCCTAAGGTTCTAGATGGCATCTAAAAGAAAAAAAAACACAAAAAAAACCACAGCACAAAAAAAAAAAAAAGAGAAAATAAGCCCGAGAAAAAAAAAACCCCAAGAGAAAAAAGAACTGAAAGGGGAAGTGACCTGGAGGCAGCAACAGTAAATAACAGTAAATAAAACAAACCCTTTTGCCAAACCTTGCCTATCAAGTGTCCCTGTCCTTCTACCAGACAGCGTGTCATTTGTTTTGGTTCAATTGTGTCCCCCAAAACTACAATCAGTGATAATATTATAGAAAAAAGGGAGAGCAAAAAAGAAAACCCTTGTTTTCTATTCCCTGTCCTCCTACTCTTTTTAGAATTTCTTTTCTCTTCTTTAATGTGAGTAACTTAAACATGTGTGCTCTATTTTTTTCTGTCTCCCCACCCCTTGCTCCTGTGCAATGTGACACTTTTCTGCCCTTCCCCAACTACTCGCTTTTACCTCCTTACCACTCCATCTTGCTGTTCCTTGAACCTCAATTACTCCCTGACCCTTAAGTAACCCCCCCACCCTCCCCAAAAGGCAATTTCTACTTATTTTAATGTGACCCAAAAAATTGTTATACAACAAACATGTTGGTTTGTTCAAAAAACCTTTTAGAAATGCACATGTGATTGTGCTTTTATTAAAAAGATTGATAATCAACAATGTGTGGCTTCTTCTTTCAATGCTCAAAAGCATTTTTTGGAGTAAAGTTGGTGTTTTCAGTGACAATGGGGGTTATTTTCTAAAGGCAAATCCACTTTGCACTACAAGTGCAGTTTCAGTCCAGTCTCAAGTGCACTTGTAGTGCAAAGTGGATTTTCCTTTAGTAAATAACACCCAACAGTGCTTTCTAATTTTACACAATCACGCCATTTTCAGGACTCCACAAATTTAGGGCATGGTGTTGAAAATGATTATTATTTTTGTCAGTAATGCATTACATACATTCACAAAAAAAACAAGGTGTGTGTGTAGCAGACCCACAACATAATAATTAATAGTTAGCCGAAGAAGAGATTGTCACCTCATGTGTCAACAAAATTTTGTTCGCACCGTTGAAGAAAAAGGCCACAAAATTAGACCATCAATAAAAGATAACACAAAAGGATACACTAAAAGAAAGCCAAGCAGAAAATCAAAGCAAATATTTGTTCAGTTTAAAATATATTTTTATTTAAAAAATGTCTCAGACATTGTCTGGCATATCGATGGCCCCCTACCCGCAAAGTATTCCATGTATCTTATACGGACCTCGCGGGCACTCTGGGGGGGAAAGCCAGGATGTCCAGCTTCAAGCACCGTCAGGGTTGGTTCATTAATATTAATTCCGGCCTCAGGCCCAACTGTCCAAGAATTTATCCTTAAAAAGTTGTGGAGAACACAGCAAGACAGGATGATGTGATTGAGTTTATATTCCGCCATGTGTATGGGTGTAAGAAATAGGTGGAACCGGCTGGCCATTATTCCAAACTTGTTCTCCACCGCTCTTCTGGTTCTGGCCAGCTAGTAATTAAAAACCCTCTGGTCCAGGGTGAGGGTCCTCATAGGGAATGGCCGCATAAGATGGTCCCCCAGCGCAAACACTTCATCCGCAACGAAGATGAATGGGAGTCCTTCCGCATTGTCTTCTGGAAGAATGGGAGTGGGAGTCCTTCCGCATTGTCTTCTGGAAGCCCAAGCTGCCATTCTGGAGATGCCTGTAGAACTTCGTCTGGGTGATGACTCCACCATCTGACATCCGGTCATTTTTCCCCATGTCCACATACAGGAACTCGTAAGTAGCCGACACCACCGCCAATATCACAATATTATTGAACCCCTTGTAGTTGTACGAGTTGGGTGGTGGGACTATGTAGACGTGTTTCCCATCAATTGCCCCTCTGCAGTTAGGAAAGTCCCACCGCTGGGCAAAGTGGGAGGCCACAGTCTGCCATTCCTGTGGGTTGGAAGGAAACTGTGGAGTCAAGCAAGAAACAAAAATGAATCATTTTGCACATAAACATTGAAAGCAGATTAGACACAAACATTCTTGGCCAACATCAGTATAACATTTATTTTAGGGAGTATTTCAAGACAAATGTATAAGGTCCACCAATCAGATTTCCCCCCCCCCCCCATGGGCGATTTTATAAATTTTAGGGGGGGATGTTTTGGACAGGTATCCCTCTCCACTTCAATGAGGGATGAATGCCTAAATAATGTGTATTACTTTGGCCAGCCCCTCCTTACTTACACTATTGGCAGCCCACTGGACAGGTAAGAAGTGTCATAATACAAAGATATAAATACACACTGTACACATTTTAGCACATTTTTACATTCTGCTATTACCTATCAAGATAATAATAGGATACAAAAACTTTAAACAGTACCATTTGAAAGTATTCAGGCAGGCCCTTGCACTACATGCTTTGGGGAATTCATCCATAAATCTGATCACAAAAGAGGTAGGTATAGTGTGTATGGGTTTGGCAAAGTCAGCAGATAGAGGATTGGTATCAGCTATCAGTGATATTACAATCATGGTAATTAGGAAATAAGGAAAGAAATATATTACATTATCGAACATTAAATACAATAAAATGTGATGTTAAAGGATAAAAATCTTACCTTCATATACTCCTTTTGCAGGACCTGGATGATGGCAGAACAGGTCTCTGGGATAATGATCCCCAGAGCCTGGGGGGAGATGCCTGTCGAAAACCACAGGGTGGCGATTAGCCTCTGCTCCGGAGTGATGGCTTGCCGCATGCAGGTATCCTGCCTGCTCATATAAGGGGTCATCAAAGCCAACAAATGGTGAAAAATTGGGTCCGTCATCCGGAGAAAGTTCCTGAAATCATCAAGATTATTCTCACGGATCTCACGGAGCAAAGGCATGTGACAGAATTTTTCACGCTGGAGCAACCAATTCTTGATCCATGAACTCCTCCTCGCCCTGTTCATGGACTGGGCTTGTGTCAAAGTAAGAACTCCAACACCAAGCCCCCGCACAGCACGAACTCTACAATGAGTATGTACACGCAACATGGCTAGAAAATGATCGGCTGGTCAGAACGAAGTAACAGAACACACTGAAATACAGCAAGGCCTGACCTGAAAATCAGTAACGAATGGACAAGAACACAATGACAAATCAATGGGAACTCACTGCACGCACTGAAGACCAGATACAAATCCACAAGCACAAACTTAACACCAGAAATACGATCTGAAAACCACAAGTCTGAAAAAGCACGAATCGTCTCTCACCAAACTTTTACTAACACGAGATTAGCAAAAGGAGCCCAAATGGTGCCGCGCTTGATATTGAACTGCCCTTTTATAGTCTCGTCGAACGGGGTGTATGTCACCGTGTTCTTCCGACAACTTTGTGCGACCGTGTGTATGAAAAACAAGTTTGAGCCAATATCCGTTGGAAAAAATCCATGGATTTTGTTGTCAGAATGTCCGATCAATGTCCGACCGTGTGTACAGGGCAATAGGCTTACGCCACAGGTGCTCAAGAGAGCGGCTACATTTTTTGAGACTTATGGTGACATCTATTTGCCAAGGGTGAAAGGGGACAGGTGATTGTGTCTGTATTGAGGGGGTTGAGCTTGTTTAGGGAGGATGACAATGAGCTGTTGTAGACAGAAGTGGCTAGGTTGGGGAAGGACAGGGGTGAGATTTTTTCATAGAGGTAGCAGAGTAGAGAATAGAAGGGTTGAGGTGGCGAAGGTTTATATGGGTAATTGTTAGGTGGTTGGAAGAAGAGGAGGTGAGAGACAGGGATTGAGGTTGAAAGGAATGCATAGATAGGAGAATGCAAGGTCAAGGGGTATGCCATCGGAGTGATTTTAAAATTCTTCTTCTGGCTCAGGCATGTGTAAGGATACATAACATACTGTATGTCAGGTAATATGTAAGCATTTAAATACATGCATGCATTAAAATTAACCACAGGTGTATATGTATGTTTGTACATATGTGTGTGGACTTTCAAACTTGTACAGAATTATATATTATTTTTTAATTAATATTTAATATCTTTGCAGATTTTTTTTAACTTTAGGTTTGAGCTGTTTTAGTCTTACTGATGCGCTCCTTATGTGACAGCATAAAGGTAGATATGGGTGCTCTTTATAGAAACATTAGAAGTCTATTAGACTCTTGATGCCTATGACTCATGCAGAATGATTCTGAGCCTGAGCCACCCACCTTGGTCTCCTTGTACGCGATCCTTTCCCAGTGTTTAGGCAGTGTATACAAATGTATTCCTGGTCAGTCATCAACTTGTCAGCATTTACATGCTTATCATTGTTTAAATGCTTACCTGGCCAAAATGCTAGTGCTGCAGTTAATGCCATTCTGATTATGTCTATGAATTCCCATTTTTCCTAGGACACAGTGCTGAAATTACAGATTTGCAACATCTCTTCTTGGTATGATATGGTCTTGTGATGGCACTATAAAAATTACAAAAGGTATGTTTGAAAATCACTGTATGTGACATATTTCACAGGTCTTTGTCCAGTCCACAAGCTAGAATAAGCTGTTTATTGTGAACAAAACTTGTGCGCATAAAAATAATAAATATTTCTTGGAAATGTACTTTAAAGTGCTTGTAAAGGTTTTTTTTTTTTTTAAATAACAAACATGTCATACTTACCTGCTCTGTGCAAGTGTTTTGCACAGAGTGGCCCCAATCCTCATTTTCTGGGGTCCCCTGTTAGCGGTCCTGGCTCCTCCTCTTCATCAGGTATCCCACGGAGAGCTGCTTTCCATGGGGGCACTCGTGTGGGCTCACTCCCGAGGCCTGCTGCTGCTTCCATTGACACAGACAGCGGGATTCAGGCCTTCCCCCTGGCTCCCGTGTCACTGGATTTGATTGACAGTCAATCTTTCCAATGAGGATCCGAGACAGCGGCTGGAGCTGCTGGGCTTTTGCTCGTTGCTGGAACGATCGGGTTCAGGGGGTTCAGGTAAGAAAAAGGGGGGTTCTAGGGGGCAGCCGTAGCACAGAAGGTTTTTCACCTTAATGCATAGAATGCATTAAAGTGATTGTAAAGGTTTATGTTTTTTTTTTTTAAATAACAAACAAGTCATACTTGACTCCCCCATGCAGTTAGTTTTGCACAGAGTGGCCCCGAACACTGACTTCTGGGGTCCCTCGGCGGCTCTCGCGGCACCTCCTCTTATCAGATAACCCCCTAGGAGAAGCACTCTCCCAGGGGGTTGCCTTGCGGGCGCGTTTCCGATTCCAGCATTTGCATCCATAGACACGAATGCTGGACTCGGCCCCACCCCTTGGGTCATTGGATTTGATTGACAGCAGCGGGAGCCAATGGCTGCTATCAATCTATCCAATCAAGAGCCAAGCACCCCGGGCAAAGGAAGAGCATGTCTCCGCCAGGCAAAATTGCAGGGCTCAGGTAAGTAAAATGGGGAGCTGGAGGGCCGGTGGCTGCCAGGTGTTTATTCACCTTAATGCATATGATGCATTAAGGTGAAAAAAACATGAGGGTTTACAACCCCTTTAACCACTTCAGCCCCAGACCATTTGGCTGGCCAAAGACCAGAGGACTTTTTACAATTTGGCACTGTGCTGCTTTAACTGGTAATTGCGCGGTCATGCAATGTTGTACCCAAACGAAATTTGCATCCTTTCTTCCCACAAATAGAGCTTTCTTTTGATGGTATTTGATTGCCTCTGCGATTTTTATTTTTTGCAATATAAACGGAAAAAGTGCTATGTGAGTGGATGCGCTGCTCCCATCTGTGCTCTCTATATTGCCTGTGTATGTGCTATCTCAATAGCCTAATTTGGTTCACCATCCACCTAACTGGTTATATCTCATTTATACAATAATCATATGTTTGTATAATTCATCACATGTGAACAACAACTTAATCCAAATACTTTAAATCATATAAAAAGTCCAGTGACATATGTCACATCATGATAGACTCTTCTTCATATGTGTTGCGAATCATCCGTTATAATTGCCGTGGGCGGCGTGCTCTTGTGTGTGGTATCAGATTAAAAGTGACTTAGTGCTTCACCACCACCTGTGAGATTTGCCACTCACCAGATTAATCTTTAAAACTGCACCTTTGGTTCATTAACAGGGATAACCACTCCACTCAAAGGAAACTTTTCTCCAATATCTATACCAGGTCCTCAATGTTCCTCATGCAAACGGATAAAAAACCATCATCGCGCAATAACGTTTAAAACCTTTATTCCATACATAAAAAACACTTTGCACTCACATTTCCAAGTGCCATTAGGCCGGCACCGAGCTTTTCCCGCAGTTAAGGACGGGTGGGCACTGCAGCCCGGTTCGTCTAGTGTGTGCTAGATGGTCTCCGTTGCCGCTTACGTTTCCCCCTGTTTGCGTTCGCGTCCTCTCCAAACCCCGTTCGTTCCCGGTCACGTGGGTACGATAATCTCCCAGCAGCCTCTACGCGTTTCGCAATCAAATTTGCGTCATCAGGAAGCTGCTGTGTGATTGGTTCTCATTCTATTTATATTGTGTGCGGGCGGAAATTGTTTTACCGCCATCTTGGATGTGGGAATTCCCTTAGTTCCGTTCTATTGGGGCTTTCTTTCTCTTAGCGCCATTTTGCTTATGGGCAATTCGCCCATTCCGTGATTGTTCATTGCACCCGCTGTTTCCCCCTCTACCATTGTTAATGCTCATTCCAATTTACCTATTATTATATTAGTTGTATATGAATGGTTATAAACTAACCCGTCCGTATCTGCTGGAGAGGCTCTCACATGTTAAAAAATACATAGATACATGGCCTTTGTTGGCCTTTATATGCTTTAACTAAAAAAACTTTTTATGCACATTGTTATTCCATATTTGATTACCGCTAGATCTGTAATATGGAACAGCAAATCCTTACCCTTTCTAAAATAATTTTTTACATAGCAACTATCCAGAAAATGAAATTAAATTAAAAAATAAAAAATAAAAATAAAAATAAAAAATAAATAAATAAAATGAAATAAAGAAAAAAAGAAAAAAGGAATTAAAAAGAAAAAGAAAGAAAAAATAAAATAAAAATAAAAATAAATAAAAAATAAAAATAAAAAATAAAATGTAAAATAAAGAAAAATTACATAAAATTGAAAAAATATAAAAAATATAATAAAAATAAAAATAAAAATAAAAATAAAAATAAAATTAAAATTAAAATTAAAATAAAATTAAAATAAAAATAAAAATAAAATTAAAAAGATAAATAAAATAAAAATAAAAATAAAAATAAAAATAAAAATAAAAAATGAATAAAAATAAAAATAAATATGAAAATAAATGTAAAATAAAAATGAAAAAAATAAATAAAAATAAAAATAAAATTGCTAAAAATATGAAAATCTGATATAAAATGTAAATTGATTTTAGTAATTTTCCAAAAAACAGTTGATGTCAAGTTCCACGTTCAACCCCTGTGGCCTCATCGTGTCCATTTTGAATATCCAGTGGGTTTCGTTCTTTGAAACCTCCCTTCTCATGTTGGTATTCCTCCAATTGCGTTCTATTCTGTCTATCCCATAAAATTTTAAATGTTGGGGGTTTCTGCCATGTATGTCCCTAAAGTGTTTTGATACACTATGGTGTTTAAATCCTTTTTTGATATTTCTGACATGTTCGCCTATTCTAATTGACAAAGCTCTAGTTGTTCTGCCTACGTACTGTAGTCCACAACTGCACTCCAGTACGTAGGTGACATGTGTACTACTACAGGTTATCAACTTTTCTATTTTATATGTCTGCTTGTTGGTATTTGACCTAAAGTCTGTTATTTTTCTGTCTTTCTTATTGGTGGATCTACAGGCTTTGCACTTTCCGCATCTATAAAATCCCTTCTGATTAAAAAAATTTGACAAACTTTTGGGAGGGTCTGGCACATTTTTGACTATTTTGTCCCTGATCCTTCTTGCTTTTCTATATATAAATGTTGGTTTTCGGGGTAGTACTTTGCTCAGTTGTGGGTCGCTACTAATGATGGGCCAGTTGTTCTTTATAATATCTTCTAATTCCTTATATTGAGTATTAAAACCCGTGATAAATGGTATATTGTCATCCTGGTTATTTTTCTTTGTTTTGTTACTGAGAATTGCTTCCCTATCAATGTTAGCCACTTTTTCACGTGTATTCTCCAGTATACTCCTTTTATAACCTTTTTCTATGAACCTGTCTATCAGGATATTCGTCTGTCGGAAATAGTCCTCCATTTGGTCACAATTCCGTCTAATCCTGATAAACTGGCTCTTTGGAATGGATATTTTCCACTGGGGGTGGTGACAGCTCCCCATTGGTATGTACCCGTTCCGGTCCGTTTCTTTGAAGTGTGTTCTGGTCCCAAGTGTGTTTTTATTTTTATATATTTCTAAGTCCAAAAAATTAATTGTTTGTTGATGTACTGTAGCAGTGAATTTTATGTCATATTGGTTGCCACCAATATGCTGAATGAACTGTTCCAACTCTTCGTGGCTTCCCTTCCATATTATCAGGATATCGTCTATGTAGCGTTTGTATAGCAGCAAATGTGGCCAGCATCTTCCGTAAATTTCTTCCTCCTCCCATTTACTCAGGAAGATGTCGGCCACACTCGGTGCATACTTGTTTCCCATGCCTACCCCTTTAATTTGTCTATAGTATTTATGGTCGTGCCAGAAAAAATTATTCCCCATGGCCATTCTTAATCCCTCCAAAATAAACCTCCTTTGTTTTAATTTTAGGTCCGATAGGTTTTTCATTCCCCATGCTACTGCTGCCAGGGCATCGGTTTGTTTAATGTTGGTGTACAACGACTCCACATCTAGTGTTACCAATAGTGTGGAGTTGTCTACCTTTAGGTTTTTTAAATTGTTAATAACATCTTTACTGTCTTTAAGAAATGACTTCCCTTCTCCTGCTATAGGTTGGAGGAATACATCTAGGTACTCTCCTAACCTAGAATGTATTGACTCAATGCCACTGATTATGGGTCTCCCTGGTGGCTTGGTTTTACTTTTGTGAATTTTGGGGACTTGGTATATCACTGGTATTCTTGGGGCCTCTGTCAATAAGTATCTTCCTTCTTTTTTGTTCAGGATTTTATCCGCTATACCCTTGTCTAGGTACTCTTTTAATTTCTTTTTTAACTCTCTGTTTGGATTCTTTTTTAGGGGTTGGTAGGTACTTGGATCCTTGACTAATCTTTCCAACTCTTTATAATAGTCTTCTTTTGTTAGGATCACTACACCCCCCCCCTTATCGGCCGGTCGTATTACTATGTTTTTCCTTTTTTCTAGTTTTCTTAATCCCTGCCATATTCTATCCTTACTACTTTTTGTTGGTTTAATGTTTCTTATCTCCTTTTCCACTAGCCTTTTGAACACCTCTATGTGTTGGTTAGTGGTAGACCTGGGGTTGAACGTGGATTTATTCCTCAACTTGCTATGTTTATATACCGTATCGGTATGTTGGTGTTGTGATTCTTCTTTTTCCAAAAAATATTTCTTTAAAGCACTTTTAATTTAATTTTTTCTCTGAAAAATTTTTTGGATGCAGCAGCTATAAATATCACTTACACCATTTTTGATAGGATAGTTTTTGCGCCAGTGACACATATATTTTCACAAATAAACGGAAAAAGACCAAAAATTAAAAAAAAAAAAATGATATTTTCTACTTTTTGTTATAAGGAAAAAACAAAAAAACCAAAATGTATTCAGCCACATGTCTTTGGAAAAAAAATGTCAATAAGCATATATTTATTGGTTTGAGCAAAAGTTATAGCGTCTACAAACTAGGGTACATTTTCTGGAATTTACGCAGCTTTTAGTTTATGACTGCCTATCTCATTTCTTGAGGTGCTAAAATGGCAGGGCAGTACAACCCCCCCCCCCCCCCAAATGACCCCATTTTGGAAAGTAGACACCCTAAGGAAATTGCTAAGAGGCATGTTGAGCCCATTGAATATTTAAATTTTTTGTCCCAAGTGATTGAATAATGACAAAAAGAAAAAAAATTACAAAAAGTTGTCACTAAATGATATATTGCTCACACATGCCACGGTTATATGTGGAATTGCACCCCAAAATACATTTTGCTGCTTCTCCTGAGTACGGGGATACCACATGTGTGGGACTTTTTGGGAGTCTAGCTGCATACAGGGCCCCAAAAACCAATCACCACCTTCAGGATTTCTAAGGGCGTAGATTTTTGATTTCACTCCTCACTACCTATCACAGTTTTGAAGGCCATAAAATGCAAAGATGGCACAAAACCCCCACAATGACCCCATTTTGGAAAGTAGACACCCCAAGCTATTTGCTGAGAGGCATGTTGAGTCCATGGACTATTTTATATTTTGCCACAAGTTGCAGGAAAATGACAAACTTTTTTTTTTCGCACAAAGTTGTCACTAAATGATATATTGCTCACACATGCCACGGTTATATGTGGAATTGCACTCCAAAATACATTCTGCTGCTTCTCCTGAGTATGGGGATACCACATGTGTGGGACTTTTTGGGAGCCTAGCCGCGTACAGGGCCCTGAAAACCAAGCACCACCTTTAGGATTTCTAAGGGCGTAAATTTTTTATTTCACTCCTCACTACCTATCACAGTTTCGAAGGCCATAAAATGCCAAGATAGCACAAACCCCCCCCCAAATGACCCCATTTTGGAAAGTAGACTTTCCAAGCTATTTGCGGAGAGGCATGGTGAGTATTTTGCAGCTCTCATTTGTTTTTGAAAATGAAGAAAGTAAAAACAAAAAGCGAAATCTGCAAAATACTCACCATACCTCTCAGCAAATAGCTTGTGGTGTCTACTTTCCAAAATGGGGTCATTTGGGGGGGGGTTTGTGCCATCTGGGCATTCTATGGCCTCTGAAACTGTGATAGGCAGTGAGGAGTAAAATCTAAAATTTACACCCTTATGCCCTGTACACACGATCGGACATTGATCGGACATTCCAACAATAAAATCCATGGATTTTTTCCGACAGATGTTGGCTCAAACTTGTTTTGCATACACACGGTTGCACAAAGTTGTCAGAATTTCCGATCGCCAAGAATGCGGTCACGTACACCACATACGACGAGACTATAAAAGGGCAGTTCAGAACCAAGCGCGGCACCCTTTGGGCTCCTTTTGCTAATCTCATGTTAGTAAAAGTTTAGTGAGAGACGATTCGTGCTTTTTCAGACTCGTGGTTTTCAGATCGTTTTCTGCTGTTCAGTTTGTGCTTGTGGGTTTGTATCTGTTCTTCAGTGCGTGCAGCCAGTACAATTGACTTGTCATTGTGTTCGTTCGTTACTGATTTTCAGGTCGCTCTTCACAGGCCTTGCTGTTCTTCAGTGTGTTCTGTTACTTCATTCTGAGCAGCCGACCGTTTTCTAGCCATGTTGCGTATACGTACTCCTCGTAGAGTTCGTGCTGTGTGGGGGCTTGGTGTTGGGGTCCTGACCTTGACACAAGTCCAGTCCATGAACAGGGTGGGGAGGAGTTCATGGACCAAGAATTGGTTGCTCCAGCGTGACCAATTCTGTCACATGCCTTTGGTCCGTGAGATCCGTGAGAATAATTCTGATGATTTCAGGAACTTTCTCAGGATGACGGACCCCGTATTTCACCGTTTGTTGGCTTTGCTGACCCCCTATATCAGCAGGCAGGAAACCTACATGAGGCAAGCCATCACTCCGGAGCAGAGGCTAGTCACCCCCGTGCTGTACTTGGCGATGGGGAGAAGCCTGCAGGACCTCAAGTTCTCGACAGGCATCTCCCCCCAGGCTCTGGGGATCATTATCCCGGAGACCTGTTCTGCCATCATCCAGGTCCTGCAGAAGGAGTAAGATTTTTATCCTTTAACATCACATTTTATTGTATAGAATGTTTGTTAATATATTGTATTTCATGATTGTAATATGCTGTGAATGTCCCATTTGTCTTTATGCATGCTGGATTTTTGTGTAATTTTTTTTGTCCTTCATACATATTTGCCTTCACTAACCTCCCCAGCATGCTCTCCTGGCCCTATATTCACCTTGTGTAGTCACTTAACAATGTATTTTGTCAGCTCCATAGTAGTGCTTTACCCTAAACACCCCCTAAAATGTGTAAAATTGTGATGTGTGCTTTAAATTCAGACAGAGTGCCAGAGGCTTTTTTTGGTCTCCCAAAATCTTTTTGAACCCTCCCTCCTCCCAACTGCTAAATCAGCTGATACCAATCCTCTATCTGCTGACTTTGCCAAACCCATACACACTATACCCACTTCTTTAGTGGTCAGATTTATGGATGAATTCCCCAAAGCATGTAGTGCAAGGGCCTGCCAGAATACTTTCAAATGGTACTGTTTAAAGTTTTTGTATCATATTATTATCTTAATAGGTAATAGCAGAATGTAAAAATGTGCTCAAATGTGTACAGTGTGTATTTATATCTTTGTATTATGACACTTCTTACCTGTCCAGTGGGCTGCCAATAGTGTAAAGTAAGAAGGGGCTGGCCAAAGTAATACACATTATTTATGCATTCATCTCTAAATGAAGTGGAGAGGGTTACCTGTCCAAAACATCCCCCCCTAAAATGTATAAAATGGCCCATGGGGGGGGGGGGGGATCTGATAGGTGGACCTTATACCTTTGTCTTTAAATACTCCCTAAAATAAATGTTATACTGATGTTGGCCAAGAATGTTTGTGCCTAATCTGCTTTCCATGTTTATGTGCAAAATGATTAATTTATTATTCTGGTTTGACTCCACAGTTTCCTTCCATGCCACAGGAATGGCAGACTGTGGCCTCCCACTTTGCCCAGCGGTGGGACTTTCCTAACTGTGGAGGGGCAATTGATGGGAAACACATCCACATCATCCCACCACCCAACTCGGGGTCATACTATTACAACTACAAGGGGTTCAATAGTATTGTGATGTTGGCGGTGGTGTTGGCTACTTATGAGTTCCTGTATGTGGACGTGGGGAAGAATGGCCAGATGTCAGATGGTGGAGTCATCGCCTAGGCATCTCCAGAATGGCAGCTTGGACTTGCCACCTCCAGAAGACAATGTGGAAGGACTCCCATTCATCTTCGTTGCGGATGAAGTGTTTGTGCTGGGGGACCATCTTATGCGGCCATTCCCTTATGAGGACCCTCACCCCGGACCAGAGTGTTTTTAATTACCAGCTGGCCAGAGCCAGAAGAGTGGTGGAGAACACGTTTGGAATCATGGCCAGCTGGTTCCGCCTATTTCTTACACACACACATACACATGGCAGAGTATAAACTGAATCATATCATCCTGGCTTGCTATGTTCTACAATCTTTTTAAGGCGAAATTCTGCCAATTATGCTGCCTCAGTAGGGCCTAAGGCTGGAATTCATGTAAATGAACCAACCCTGATGGCGCTTGAGGCTGGCCGTCCTGGCTTGCCCCCCCTGAGTGCCCACGGGGTCCGTCTAAGATACCTTGAATACTTTGTGGGTAGGGGGGCCATCGATATGCCAGACAATGTCTGAGCCTTTTTTTAAATAAAAAAATTAGTTACCTACTAAAAAATTTGCTGACATTTATTACTGCTTGTGTTTCTTTTAGCTGACCCTGACTGAAATGTGTGTAATCCTGAAAATGGCATGATTGTGTAACATTAGAAAACACTGTTGGGTGTTATTTACTAAAGGCAAATACACTTTGCACTACAAGTACACTTGAGCCTGCACTGAAACTGCACTTGTAGTGCAAAGTGGATTTGCCCTTAGGAAATAACCCCCATTGTCACAGAAAACACCAATTTTACCACAACAAAAGTTTTGGAGCATTGAAAGAAGAATCCACACATTGTTGATTATCAAGCTTTTTAATACAAGCACAATCACATGTGCATTTATAAAAGGTTTTTTTTTTGTGAAAAATGTTTATTGAGTTTTACATCATACAGTAGTATACAACAAAGTATAAGACAGTTATAAATAAATTCTTATACCGAGATAAGGGTAGAGGGGAAGGTAAAAAGGGGGGGGTCAAAAATTCACATTTACCATCTTATCAACACTATTGAGCAAAACATTGCTCGAGATAAGGAAACCTAACACCTTAGCACCTTCAGGAGTGGAGGCAGCATCTGGATATACCTGGCTAGAGATGAGATACATTGGTCTGGGTATAATAGCTAAACTGACTGGTCTTACCGAAAAATAATGAAAGGGAAATGGTGGATGTTAAGGAGCAATATGGGCTTGTGGGCATCCTACGGCGGCTTGAAGGTGGAGGGGTCTGAGGTGGGAGGTATTTTGAGGTTGCCAAGGGAATTGGTGAGATCTCTCCTTAGGTACCAATCCGTGAACCGGAATGGGTGCATTATATCTATCATTGTTTGTTGAGTGAATGTAGCTTCCATGTATCTTCTCCATCTCTTAAAAAAACGTGAGATAGAACGAAAATTAAGGGTGATGGTATCTAGTTTCTCCAGATAGAAGAGTGAGGCCAAGGCTTTTTTTAAACGCTGATAAAGTGGGTGGTGTTGCTGAGATCCAAAGAGACATAATAGTTCTGCGAGGAACTAGGAGGCACAGGTGAGCCCATTGTGGAATATTTTGTGAGACCATCGTTGACGATGGGGGTGATGGAGGTATACTGAACAGGCAGAAGAGACAGTCCTTAGTCAACTGTGTTTTGTGGATTTTGTTGATGTAGGCTATCACATCATTCCAGTAAGTAGCGATCTTAGTGCAGTCCCAGAGACGGTGGAGCAAGGTGGGGCGAGGTAAGGCACACCAGGGACACTGCGCTTGAGTTGGGTCCGCTTTGTTAAAGCGAAATGGGAAATAGGCCCTGTGAATAATTTTGAATTGCATCTCCCTCCATGTTTCGGATGTGGTAAGATTGCGGATAAGTCTGTAGCCCTCAAGGATCTTTTCTGGTAGGTCATCGTTTCCCAGTAGGTGAGACCATTTTTGAAAAGGTTTGAGATAATACTTTTATGATTGTATTGGATTGTATGGTATTGTATGAGACAGGAATAGATATTGGAGATAGAATAATTATTGCTTTTAAGAAGAGTGTCCATACAGAATGTTTCAAGTGGATCAGAAATAGGACCATAACAAGACTTAAGATAATCGATGCGTTGATGATAAAAAAAAACGTGATTTGGTGGTAGTGAGAATTCCCGCATCAGGGTATAAAATGGTTTAAATTCGCCAGGCTTGTTATGATAAATGGATGTGACATTGGTAAGGCCCCTGAGTTTCCATTGGCCAAAAGCTTTATGCATAGTAGATGGAAGGAACATAGGGTTGCCTTGGCGGGAGATACTCGATGGCAGTCTGAGTAACTTTCTTACTTCTCTCCAGGCAATGACCGTATCCTTGATAAGTACACTCGTTTTGAGGTGGGGGGGCAGAGCACTGGGATTGGAATGAAGGATGGCTGAAAGGTCATAAGGGTACGCCATAGCGTCCTCCAGGGCGTAGTTGGAATATTTAGATCCTCCAGTTAACTAATCTAGGCCCTGTCTAAGTAAACATGCTAGGTTATAGAAATGCAAATTGGGTAGTCCCGCCCCGCCCTCGCTCTTCCGGAGACATAATTTTTGCAGCGCTATGCGTGGTTTTTGCAGGACCATATGAAAGCAGTTAGGGCTTTCTGGATTTTTTGAATATCAGAGTGTCTCAGTAGGAGAGGTATGGTCTGCATTGGATAAAGCAGGCGTGCAAAAGACACCATTTTGAAAAGGTGACACCTCCCAAAAAGAGAGAGAGGAAGGGCCCCCCAAGCCTCCAGCTCCTTTACAATTTTGGTTATTAGTGGGGGGTAGTTAAGTAAATATAAAGAAGATTGTTCACGTCCTATCTGAATACCCAAGTATGTAATATGTTGATTGGCCATGGCTAGCAGAGATAGATGTCTCCATTTAGTGCAGAGGTGTGGGTGTAGTGCTAAGACCTCACTTTTGTCAAAATTAATTCGGAATCCCGAGCAGAGTCGGAAGTCTGTAAAAAGTTATTTGAGTCTGTCAAAGTCTGATATGGGATCGGTAGAGAATAGGAGTATGTCATCCGCAAACAGTGCTGAGCGGAGAGTGTGGTCGCCTAGAGTGATGCCACTAATCCCAATATCCGAGTTTAGTATTCTAGATAGGGGTTCGATCGCTAAGTTGAACAACAACGGGGACAGGGGGCACCCCTGTCTCATTCCCTTTGTTAGGGGGATCATGTCAGAAAACAAAGTCAGGGGTGACAAGACGCGCGGTTGGGGAGGCATACATTTGCAGCAAAAATTGCATAATTTGACCCGAAAATCCAAATTGTTCCATCACCCTAAAAAGCCAGGAGAAACTGATATTGTCAAAGGCTTTTTCCGCGTCGAGGGACATAATGGCAATGTCTTGGTCAGGGTGGGTTTTAGCATATTCTAAAGCCATTAAAACCTTGCGAATGTTTAGGGTAGCTGATCGCCCCGAAACAAAGCCAGATTGGGCTGGGTGCAATAGAGATGGAAGTAGGAGAGCTAGACGCGACGCAATTATTTTAGACAGGATTTTTACATCGACGTTAATCAGAGAAATCGGTCGGTAAGATCCTGGTAATAGGGGATCTTTCCCTTTCTTGGAGATTAGTTTGATGTGGGCCTGCGTTCCTGTGGGAAGATAGGGCTCTCCGTCCCACATGGCTGCGTATATATGTTTTAGGGTATCGGGAATAAAGTCGCTGGTCAATTTGAAAAACTCTGCAGTGTATCCGTCGGGTCCTGGGGCTTTGGCCGAGGCCAGGGATTTAATCGTGAGTCGGATGTCATCTACAGTGATAGGGGCATTGAGTGCCTCTAATTGTGTATTGTGGAGTTTGGGCAGACGTATTTTGGCCAGCAGAGCGTCAGCAGTAGACTGGTCAGTCTGGTCAGCTTTATATAAATTAGTGTAATACTCTGCAAGTAGTTTACTAATCTCGGCAGGCGAGGTAACCAGAGAGCCTGCCGCATCTCTGAGGGTAGAGATGCGAGTAGGATGTCTAGGTCCTGAGCACAGTTTGGCCAGCAGCCTGCTCGCCTTGTTACCGAATCTGTGAAAATGTAGCATAGAGTAGGACGTTTTAGCCGCTTCATGTTGTTCTGCCCAAAGGTCAAAAGTACGTTTAGCCTGTCTCCATTCTTGTATGTTCTCTAAGGTACGGTTTAGCGTTAGCCGCTCATGAGCCAAGCGTAGAGCTTCGCTTGACTGACTGTATTGTTGTCTGGTCCGTTTTTTAAACTGGGCGGTATAGGAGATTATTTTACCCCGCAAAAAAACTTTACCGGCTTCCCAAAAGAGGTTTGGGTCAGTGATGTGAGCTCCGTTGGTGGAGATGTAGTCCTCCCAGTCACCATATAGTGTATGTCGGAAATCTTCACTATCCGCCAAGTAGGAGGGGAAGCGCCAGGTAGGGGAGGGGGATGAACGGGTAGCTTGCATTACGTGTACAGCAATAGGGCTGTGGTCCGAAATTCTGGTGTCTTGTATGTATAATTTCAACTTATCTAAGCAACAGTAGATTATAAACATTAGTAAGGCAGAGTATCGGTTAAGGAAAAGCAGAACGAACAATACGGACTTCTCTTTTTTCCACGTGAGGTTCATCTACCTAACATAGCATAGCTCCCGCCGGACACTAGCTCCTCACGCAGGGGCGATATGTGAGCTACGAGGGGTGGGGGGAGGAAGGGGATGAGGGGAAAAGGGAAAAGAGGGGGGAGGGGAGGGAGATGGGTAGAGGATAACAAGGAAGGGTAGTCAGAGGGGGGAGTTTCCAGGAGGGAGCCATTCAAGTTTAAACATTTAAACAGTATGGTAGGCTTAGGATAGGGAAGGCCCATCTCCAGTGTCTAAGGTACACAGGTGCTGTGGCTGCGATTATTACTAGTGATCCTGTAGTGGATCTTCAACCAGATAATAGGTGAGCACCCTGGCTACTGGGGTGGGAAACCATAAAGCATAAAATTTAAAACTTTAAGCAACAGGCTGATACAAGTATTACGTCATAAAGTTCAGTCATGACGATTTGGAGGAACATTGAAAGTACCTATAACACAAAGGTGAAAAGAGAGATAAGAGGGGGTAATACTACCCGTCTGTGGAAGCACAGGGGATGAGGGTGGTGCTTTGGAGTCCTTCAGCGATTCCCAGAGCGGTCCTCTTGATTCGTGAAGTGGCAGTGTTTGTATGGAGGTTTGGTCGGGCTTCGGGGATGTTTAGAAGGTGCAGTTGAGTAGGATGGAGATGGTGATGGTGAGCCCTCTGCAGCGGTGCTGTGTTCCATTTCGGTGCTTCTAGTGGTTAAGTAACTTTCCACCTCATCAGGTGTGTTGAAGGTGAGGTGTTCTCCTTTTGGATGTGGAGGACAGCTGGATAGGCTAAGGAGAATCGAATTTGGTTGTGATGAAGAGTGGAGCAGATTGACGAAAATGCTTTACGTTGTTTCATTACCTCCATGGAGTAATCCGCAAAGAGCAGCAATTTTGCGCCATCCACAACTAGTGAACGCGAGTGACGAAATGTTTGCATTATAGCATTCTTGTCGGCGTAGTTCAGGTATTTCACTATGACATGGCGAGGTTTGGCGCGGGTTTCTGAGTACTGACCCATGCGGTGTGCACGTTCAATAGTGCAGGGTATGCAGAGGCCCAGTTGCTCTGGGATGGTTTTTGCGCATATATTTGTGAGCTGAGAGGCTGGGATCGATTCTGGTAAGCTGATTATGCGCAAGTTGTTTCTTCTTGAGCGATTTTCCAGATTGTCGAGCTTGTCCCATATGTCCCTGTTTGTGGCATTGATGCGTGCAAGTGCCGCAGATGAAGCTGTACATTCATCTTCAAGCGATGATATCCTCTCCTCCACATGGGTGATACGCTGAGCCTGAGCCTGGATTTCTATATGAAGCTGCTCCAGCCCTCTGTGTACAGCTGCATCCACAGTGGCCCTCAGTGAGGGTCCCAGCAGCATTACCACAGCCTGCGCAATGCCTGCGGGGGATGTAGGATCCGTCCCTGTCAGCTCAGAAGCAGGGGGAGGCTGTGGCTGCATCTGAAGCGGCTCTGCTGTGCCTGGGGCGGCCGCCATCTTGGCCGTGTCGACCGTTGTCTCTCCCGCTGGGGGTACCATGGAGGACACCACCCGCGCATATGATCGCTCCACAAAGAGATCCATCTGTGCCTACAAGGGAGCAGGGATAGAGGGGGGTCCCCCCGAAGCGGTAGCAGGTTTATATGCCTGTTAAGTGAGGAGCGGTGCGGGAGCTGAGGCTATTCACCTCCTCCTCATGTGGCGCCGGAACCGGAAGTTCATAAAAGGTTTTTAAAACAAACCAACATGTTTGTGGTATAACAATTTTTTGGGTCACATTAATAAAAGTAGAAATGTCCTTTTAAGGTAAAACAGACATGTTTAAAACCAACAAGAAATACACAAATCTGGAACTTACAAAGTTCAACTTTTGTAGAAATTGAAGGCAATATCAGACATGAGTATTTATAAACTGTGTTTGATATTGCGTTCAGATGGGGTGAAGTCACCCCTGGAAAAGCCAAATTTTGAAGATGCACACAAATTGCCGAATGTCAACATGTGCTAGCTGTCATCACGGGGGATCAAGGGATGTGTTTTGTGGGTGCAACCCCTTCCTCTCAGCTACTTTATTATTGAGGAAAGGGTTGCACCCGCAAAACACGTCCATTGATCTCCCGTGATGGCAGATAGTACATGTTGACACACTGTGTGCATCTTCAAAATTTGGCTTTTCGAGAATATGTCAAAAAAGGTGCAAAAAATTTTTCGATCCAAAAAACAAGAAAAAAGTCTGGTATTTGGAGGTGTTTTAAACTCTCCCTAAAACATCAATGATGTTCTTCATTTTGTTTTGAACATCGTTGATGTTTTTCTGGATGTTTTCCAAGTCCCTATTACATCCCATGATCTCCCCGATCAGAATCTGGGCACTCTCACTGGTGAAATGACCTGGATCCACAACATCATGATCACCTAAAAATATAGAAAAAAAATACACCATGTATTATAAATCTGCTGGCATCCATCTCTTACCTGAGCCTGTGGTGGCAGACACTCACTTGATGTGGTGACTATTTCAATTACGTCTCCTTCCTCTTCCTGTTAGCTTTGTTGGATTTCCCCTTCCTCATGAGGTGGGGGGGTTTCGTGGTCTCCTTGGATGAGTGGTGTCCTCCGAGTCTTTTATCCCCTATGTCAAAAAAAATAGGTATACTTAACACACAAATTTTTGATGGCCGAAATAGGAATATGAAACATTGCTTGGAAGTGGGGTACAATTGTCTGTTTTGGAAGGGTTGCAAGATGAAGAAATATTTTTTTCCTTTGTCAAGCTTGAATACTTACCTGTTTTGTACAAGCTTCTCAGATGGAGACACCCCTATAGTATACACTGGAGCACCTGTGTGGACCCCCTAATAAAAAGGGTGTTCTTGTGTCCCACACTAGTACTCCAGCGTCCAGATGTGTAAACAGCTGCTGAGTGTCCTCTCCTTACACAGAATCTAGTTTGCATTTCATTCTAGTTACCAACCCATCTACACACCCAAATTATTTTAAGAGAAGTAGGCTAGCAAAAATGTATTCAAATGCCTATGGCCAAAACATGGTGTTTTCTATGCCGAACGAACAATGTTTCCAATGAACGAACAATGTGCCCATGAACATGAAAGTTGCCATTTTAAAAGCACATGGAGCAGCACAAACGTAATAAAAATAAAGATGAGTAACACAGGAAAACTACTTACTTTTTTGCAGCACTCTCCTGATCCTTCTATACTGATCGTGCTCCCTTAATTTGAGGTCTGACCACCGCTTCCTCAGTTGATCTTTCGATCGTCGTACCCCGAAATTCCGGTGCAGACTCTTGACCATTTTCGTCATGATCTTGGCCTTTCTGACATTTGGGTTGGGGTAAGGTCCATACTTCCCGTCATAGTCGGCCCTCTTCAGGATGTCGACCATCTCCAACATCTCCCAAAAGGACATATTTGAGGCCTTAAATAGTCTCCTCCGGGATCGTGACATTTCTGGCTCCGGGCTTTCCTCCTGCTCCTCCTCGTTGCTGTAATTAGTATGCACCTGCTCTGTCTCCGCCATATGCTCTTCCCCCACTGCGCCAAACGAGAAGGGGTGGGGAATAGACTAGAAAGAACATCAGGGGCGGGTGGAGTTTCACGCATACGCAGTATATGTAAAGCATAACACGCATGCGTACTACGTACGATCTGTGAGCGGAGGAAGGAGTATCGGAGGCGCCACTCTTGATAACGAAGCTAAGATTTCAAATTGGGACTATACTGCTTCTAGATTGAGGCCTGTATTTGGACAAGTTTAGAAGACTTTAGGATGACATTAGGGTTTGTCTTGTGTTGTGTCTTGCAGAGAAAATGGATCTAGTCAATGATCATGACTTTATGCCAATCTTCATAGATATGTTCAGGGAGCTGCCCTGTCTATGTCAGGTAAACCACCCTGAATATAAGGACCAAACAAAGAGGAAGGCAGCGCTGGATAATTTGCTGCAATTTGTGAAGCCGGTGGTCCCCACGGCAGATATCACCTATTTGAAGATCCTAATTGGTGGCATGAGAAGCACTTATCTAAGGGAGCGCAAGAAGGTCCAGGATTCCCAGAGATCAGGAGCTGCAGATGACATTTATGTTCCCAGGCTGTGGTACTGTGACAGACTGCATTTTCTGGCAGGTCAGACAGAACCCAGGCCAGCACTCTCCACTCTTCCTTCCACGCTTCCTTCCCCCCCAGCTGAGGTTTCTGATGCCCAACCTGGGCCTTCCAGGTAGCAACATGTTGAGGAGCCCAGCTTGAGCCAGGTATAGCATTCTTCAAAATATTTCTGGTTGTCCAATCAATGATGTTAAATAGATGTTAGTTTGGAGTACTAATTTCTGATTGTGATTGATGATCCAAAAACTAAAATGATGTCCCTTTTTCATACACAGGGAAGTCTCAGCCAGGAGGTGGCCAGGCCAAGCAGGCTGGCCGATACCCAGGTCCCTCCCCTCCGCCTTCAAAGAAAAAGTGACAGGAAGAGAAGTAACCTGGAGGAGGCAGCAATAGGCCTATTTTGGAAGGCTACTGAGGCCCTCAGAACACCCCATAGTGTGGAAGAGGATTTTGCTGAGCTAACTGCATGCAAAATGATGCAAATGGAGGAGGGCCAACGCCTCTTATGTGAGTTTGTAATTTTAGAAGCTCCAAATAAGGGGTTGAGGGGCCAACGCACATGTGAAAGCCACATTTGTCAGCTCACCCATGGTCCTCCTCCTCCTCCTCCAGGTCCTCCTCCTCCTCCTGCCATAACTCCACCACCAGAGCCACAGCCGGGAAGGAAGCATGTAAGGAAGACCAGAGAGTGATGACCTGGGTTCAGTCTGGTCTGGCCAAAGATGCAGGCTCTTGTATGACCACAGCCTGGGGACATACATGTCATCTGCAGCTGTTCGTGATTCTCTTGGACTTCTGGACCAGACTGCACTCCCTTATATATGGACTCCTCAGGCCACCAATTTTGCAGTAAAATAATTGATGTGTGCCCTGGGGGTCAAAGGCTTCACCAATTTCTGATGTTTATCCAGTGTTGCCTTCCTCCTTGTTTGGTTCTGAGCCCTTAATAAAGGAATTTTTGTTTCAATTATACTCGCCTATGTGTGTTTTCATTCAAAAAGGACAGTTTGTTTGTGAGGAGGCAGGTACATTTCAAAAATACAATGTGAAATTAACAAGAGACACCAACACCAAGCAACCCCCCTGAGATTAAATAATATAAGATAATAATGGTGTTGTGGTAACTTGACACACAAAACACACCCAAAAATATTCGGGAGTAAAAACAAAAAAAAAAAAAATCAGGCTTGAAAAAAATACAAACCAAAAGAAATAAAATATATATCTTTTTTGTCGGATGTGACAAATCAAAATATATTGATGAAATCATGCTAAATAATAAAGAAAGAAGTTTGTGATAACTCTGTGTGAATATGAGCAGCAAAACTACTCCATTCTTCTCGCATTATAAAGAAAAACAGAGTGCGCTGCATTAAACTATTTAAAATATTGCAGCCTGACAAAAGTGCTATATCCATTCCGAACGCTAAGTTTACCAAACCGAGCAGTTCCGTCTCGGAATTTCTTCAGAGCATGCGTGGCACTTTGTGCGTCGGAATTGTCCACACACGTCGGAATTGACACGTTTGGATTTTGTTGTCGAAAAATTTTATAGCCTGCTCTCAAACTTTGTGTGTCGGAAAATCCGATGAAAAAAGTCAGATGGAGCCCACACACGGTCGGAATTTCCGACAACAAGCTCTGATCGCACATTTTCCGTTGGAAAATCCGACCGTGTGTACAGGGCATTAGAAAGCCAGAAGGCGGTGATTGGTTTTCGGGGTCCCGTACGCGGCTAGGCTCCCAAAAAGTCTCACACATGTGGTATTCCCGTACTCAGGAGAAGCAACAGAATGTATTTTGGGGTGTAATTTCACATATGCCCATGGCATGTTTGAGCAATATATCATTTAGTGACAACTTTCCGCAACTTGTGTCAAAATATAAAATATTCCATGGACTCGACATGACTCTCAGAAAATAGCTTGGTATGTCTACTTTCCAAAATGGGGTAATTTGGGGGGGGGGGGGTTTAAACTGTCCTGGCATTTTATGCAGGACATTTAGAAGCTTATGTCACACATCACCCACTCTTCTAACCACTTGAAATCAAAGCCCTTTCTGACACTTTTTTTTTTACATGAAAACATTTTTTTTTTTGCAAGAAAATTACTTTGAACCCCCAAACATTATATATTTTTTTAAAGCAAAGGACCTACAGATTAAAATGGTGGGTGTTTAATTTTTTTTTCACACAGTATTTGCGCAGCAAATTTTCAAACGCTTTTTTTTTGGAAAAAACTATTTTTTTTAATTTTAATGCACTAAAACACACTATATTGCCCAAATGTTTGATGTAATAAAAAAGATGATCTTAGGCCAAGTACATAGATACCAAACACGACATGCTTTAAAATTGCCCACAAACGTGCAGCGGCGACAAACTACATACATTTTTAAAAGCTTTTAAATGCCTTTACAGGTTACCACTTTAGATTTATGGAGGAGGTCTACTGCTAAAATGACTGCCCTCGATCTGACCTTCATGGTGATACCTACATGCATGGTGCAATTGCTGTTTACATATGACGCCAGACCGACACTTGCATTTGCCTTTGCGTGAGAGCAGAGGGGGGACAGGGTTTTTTTTTTTAATTATTTATTTTGCTTTTTTATTTTATTTTTAAACTGTTCCTTTCAGTTATTTTTTCATCATTTTTATTGTTATCTCAGGGAATGTAAATATCCCCTATGATAGCATGTTCTGGTCTCTGATCAGCTCTATGGTCAGCTGGTGGAACCACCAGCTGCATTCTCAGGTTCCCTGTTGGGACAGGAGAGCCAGAGAAAACCATGGAAGATGGTGCGGGGGGACATTCCCTCCCACTGCTTGTAAAAGCAGTCTAGAGGCTAATTATCCACTAGGATTGCTTGTGAAAGCCGACCGCTGGCTGAAAAGTGATACCAAGATGATACCTAAACCCACAGGCATCATTCTGGTATAACCACTCAAAGTCCAGCAACATACAAGTACGTTGCTGGTCCTTGTTGGGCATATATTGTAATCTTTTTTTTTTTTATGCAGCCTGTGGGCTGAACAAAAAAAAGAGAATGATCGGTGGGTATGCCCACCATTAGAATACCTCCCTTCATCCACCCACTTCTAATGATGGGCATTCATGCACCGTTTATATATGCCTCGGCATATATGGTCCTTTTTTTAACTGTGGTAGTGAAATCACCTCCTACAGTGCTGGAGTCACGGCTTTATGTATCATGGGAGCAAACGCTGTTGCTGTCAAGATAAATAAATCTGTGCTGCAACTGAATGGTGTACCTGCTAAGTAAATGATGATTAACAATAAAACAAAGTAACATTACAGTATAACAGTAAGACTTACCAAACCTGCAAAGCAAATACAAAAAAAACAGTAAAAAATAAAACATTTTTTAACGCAACCTGTGCCTAAAATATATATATGTCGAAGCATGGGGGCATCCACCCGCAAAAGTTAGGAGCAAATCACTCCTCCGCCCCTGCTGCCCCCATGCTTCGGCATATATGCTGAAGTATGTAACTGTGGTGGTGAAATCACCTCCGACAGCGCTGGAGTCAAGGCTTTATGTATCGTGGGAGCAAACGCTGTTGCTGTCAAGATAAATAAATCCGTGCTGCAGCTGAATGGCGTACCTGAAAACAAAAAAACGGTTAACAAGAAAACACAGTAAACAGTAAAGTATAAAAAAATTACATACCTGAAAAGCAAACAGGATAAAACATGATAACAATAAAACATTGCAGAATAGAATACAGTAAAAAAAGATCAGAACAATAGAGAGAATATATAGAGAGAGAACAATAAAACGACAAATATTTTTGTTTTTTTATTTTATTTTATTTTTTACCTTTTTTTTATTTTTTTCACTTTTTTTGTAACTAACTTTTGTAACTGTAACCGGTTCCAGGTTCGGGTCTCTCAAAATGCGATGGCATCTTGGGAGACCCTGTGAAAGTGTGCCTAGTCTGTGCAATGCTGTATCCTACACTAAAACTCAACTAGTGTATGGTAGCATTCAAAACATTCACCAATGCAAAGATCAGGATTGTCAGGACAGGAGGGACAATAATAGCAAGTGTCATGCCTATATCCGCACTTTCTGCAGACACGTTATTTTCTTTGGGGGGTTTGTTGGGTAGGGGTACTCGGGAGGACATAAGTAAAATGCCTCTTATGCAGCCAGCTTACTGCATTTGGTTGGGGATGGTGAGGTGGAAACAGAAGGGCTCTGACGATCTCTTCCTAGAATTAAAGGAAGGATCCAGTCCGTCCTGAAGCTCTGTATAGCACATGAGCGTTCAGCAAAGCCAATTGAAATAAATAAACAGACACTTTTTTATACCAGCGTCTGGCCTTACGGGCAAATTGGTATGGCGCCAACTGGTCGTTGAGATCCACCCCTCACATATTTTGGTTATATTCATGGACACAGAGGGGTTTCTCCACAATACCAGTCGCTGAAGTAATTTGGACCTTCGTGTCTGCATGAAGGGAGGTAAGAACGAAAACATTCTTATTATCCCCCCACTTTATAGCGAGCAAGTTATTACACTTCAAGCAGGCTCTCACCCCCAGCCTAAGACAGGAATCTACAAGCCACTGGGGAAGGCCCTGGCCATTAGATCGCACGGTGCTACATGCTCTAATCTGATGATCAAAAAGGTGACTAAAAAGTGGCACGCTCGTGTAATAATTGTCCACATATAAGTGGTACTTCTTTCCAAATAAGGATGGCACCAAGTCCCACACAATCTTGCCAGCGCTTCCTATGTAGTCAGGGCAGTTTGTAGGCTCTACGTGGCTATCTCTTCTCTCGTAAACCATAAAACTACATGTATAGCCTGTGGCCCTGTCACAGAGCTTATAAATCTGGACCCCGTATCTGGCACGCTTGCTGGGAAGGTACTGATTGAATGACAAGTGGCCAGAAAACATAATCAGGGACTCATCAACGCAGACAACTTGATGGAGAGTAAACAAGTCTGCAAAACGTTGGTTGAAGTGGTTTACGAGGGGCCGAAGTTTGTAGAGCCGATCGTATCCAGGGTCTCCACAAGGACGACAGAGTTCATTGTTGTTGAAGTGCATGAACCGCAAATTCTGCTCTGGCATGGAAGCAGAGAACATGGGCATATGGTACATTGGGTCAGTGGACCAATATGATCGCAACATACTCATTTTACCTATGCCCATGTTGAGGGATAGGCCCAGAAAGGTCTTAAATTCGGAGACCGTAATTGGTCTCCAATCTCTGGCAAGGGAGGACTGGGGAATAGTGGCGATGTGTTGACCAGGATACAAATAGCCTTGGTCCACAATAGATCTATAGAGATCTACGGTGAAAAACAGCGAATAGAAATCAAGTTACGTAAAATTAACTTTCCACCTGAATGACGGGTTGGCCAGTGAATGGGGGAAGTACGGGTGCTGCACAAGTGGTGGGTTCCCAATTAGGTTTGGCGAATTCTGCAGGAAGGGCACTATGGGCACGATGGGCCTGTCTTTGTCTTCTTGGTGGCAGCGGGACGCTACTTGTGCTTGCCACCTCACTAGCTTGAACTGCTTTGGTCCACAATAGATCTATAGAGGTCTTCGGTGGAAAACAGCGAATAGAAATTGAGTGGCGGAAAATCAACTGTTTCCACCTGAATGCCGGGTTGGCCAGTGAATGGGGGAAGTACGGGTGCTGCAGAAGTGGTGGGTTCCCAATTAGGATTGGCAAATTCTGCAGGAAGGACACTATGGGCACAACAGGCCTGTCTTTGTCTACTTGGTGGCAGTGGGACACTACTTGTGCTTGCCACCCCACCAGCTTGAACTGCACTTATAGGACTCGCCACGTCACCACGTTTTACTGCAGTGCTGGATGTATGACCAGGGTGTACTAGGCTGCTGGTGCTTGCCAGTTCACCAGAAGGAATAGCAGCGCTAGTACTTCTGTGCTCCATACGAGAGCCCTGCGGTTCTTGCACCTCAACAGCAGAAGAAGATGGGGTCTGGTACGCCTGACCTTGGCAGGGACCACAACTCCGTCGTCAGAGCTATCTGTCATGGAGCCGCTACAGGTTCGTATTCTGAGCCTGAATCTGACAGATGAGTGACTTCCTCTTCACTATCTGTCATGCTCAGGAACGTGTAAGCCTCTTCACTAGTGTACCTTCGATTTGCCATTTTGGGCTCTAAATTTAGTGGTACACTAGTGAGACTCACAGGTAAAAAAGCTCCTAGACTGTTAGCGACTGTATCAAAACACTACCAAAAAAACTTTTAGTGATCGCAGGGATCAGGCCTGACTCTGCGAACGCTGCAGTTATGTGTTTAGTGTTTTGTAAATGACAGTGATCAATTGATACTGAACTTGGGTGGGCTGGGGTGGGCGGAGGGGCAAAATGCAGGTGCTAGCAGGTATCCGGGCTGACCCCGCTAACACTGCATTTTTGGGAACCCTAAACTGCCGGGGACGCTAGTATAGATCTAATCGGATCAGATATTGATTCGTTCAGATACTATACCACTAAGGGAGGTGTATGCTGCGTGCGTGGGTGTCAGCGGTACTGGCACTAACCTGACGCTGCCTGGGGCAACGCAGACCCTATCTGACCCTAAATCTTAACTTATATCACCGCCGGGGGTTAAACCTTTATTAGGTAATAAACAGCGGGTGCCCTGAAACTATAAAAAACAAACTAACTAACCAGCATCACCCGTAACAGTTATACGGTGATCACTGGTGAAAGGGTTAACTAGGAGGCAATCAGGGGGTTAAAACCTGATGGCGAACCTAAATACTTACCTCCCTAACTAGCGTCACCTGTGACACTAATCCAACGATCAGAAAAACGATTGCTTAGTGACACTGGCGACAGGAGGTGATCACGGGGTTAAACCTTTATTAGGTGGGGTTGGGGGGGGTACCCTAGACCTAAAGGGGCCCAACACTAACTGCCCTACCACTTATAACTGTCACAAATAACACCAATGCAATAATCAGAAAAAAAAAAACTGCTATTGTTGTCACTGTGACAGGGGGCTGAAATGTGTGCCTAGAGTGTTCTACTGTAAGTGTAGTGTTTGGTGCACTTACTTGATGCCTTCTCTCCTCAGAAGCCTGAACGAAAAGGCTTCACGAGGAGAGATGACATCACTTTCTCTGCCACTGTTTACATTACAGAGGCAGAGGAAGCATTTAATTTGTCAGGAGCGATCACGAGGGGGTGGCCACGAATAGATGGCCTCCCCCTCAGCACGTATCGCTGGGGGGGGGTCCAATCAAACCCGCGGGCAGGCAGGGACGTACAGGTAAGCCCTTATGCCTGCCCATGCCATTCTGCCGACGTACATCGTTGTGTGGTGGTCGGCAAGTGGTTAAGGTGAAAATCCTTGAGGGTTTACAACTCCTTTAATATATTTTTCATATACTAAGACATATTTTGTATGCAGAACTTGCAGGGGTTGTACAATGTCCAATAATCAGATTTGCCATAGAAGTCAGAATTCAAACAGAGGTGATAGCATGATTGACACATTAAATGATCATGCTATTCATCTAACAGCACCATTTTCCTTTTATTTACTATTTAAAATAAAATCCCATATGTGGTAACATTACAAAGCAGTTCAAAGACAAACGAAAAAAGAAAAGCTTGAGAAATAAGAGACCAAACGGATGCCTTGTACATGACTTTTCACCCAGCCTAATCCCTTGGCTCCTTGTTAATACATGTGCATAGTCAGGAGCATATATTCCTGAAGAATTGCACTTATAAAAGAAGTTAAATTTAGATTCTTTCAGTTCAGCAACAAACCATAAACTTTAACATTTGAAAGAAGTCATTGCTGTATTATGACTGGCTCAAGACTGTCATGAACAACAATAAGAAGTGCAAAGCTTGACAGCCTGGAATGTATTCTGGATGTGTTGCTTGATCCATGTTTCAAGGAAAATTGAAGCCACAGGTTGAGGACATAGATCAGTAGAGCTCCCATGAATATACATTATCTATTGTCATTCAGTCACTCATTCAATTGGAAGGGGAATGTGTAATTCAGACTTCAGTGTGTTCTGTTCAACTCAAACATCATTTATACTGTTTGTATTAAAAGTCATGCACTGTGTACACATCTAAACACATATATATCCCCCAACTTTGCACTCTAATGCACTCCAACCCAAACCTACTTAACCACTTCAGCCCCAGAAGAATTTACCCCCTTCCTGACCAGAGCACTTTTTGCAATTCAGCACTGCGTCGCTTTAGCTGACAATTGCGCGGTCGTGCAACGTTGTACCCAAACAAAGTGTAGGCCAATATATATTTTTCTATATATTTTTGGTAAAAAAAAAAAATTGCAATAAGCGTATATTGATTGGTTTGCGCAAAAGTTATAGCGTCTACAAAATACAGGATATATTTATAGCATTTTTATTTTTTTATTTCTTTTTACTAGTAATGGCAGCGATCTGTGATTTTTATCGTGACTGCAACATTATGGCAATTTTGACACATTTTTGGAACCATTGGCATTAATACAGCGATCAGTGCGATTAAAAATGCATTGATTACTGTAAAAATGTCACTGGCAGTGAAGGGGTTAACACTGGGGGGGCAGTGAAGGGGTTAACTGTGTTCCCTGGGAGGTGATTCTAACTGAAGGGGGAGGGACTAACTACAGGAAGTGACAGATCGTGGTTCCTAGTTAATAAGAACACACGATCTGTCACTCCTGTCAGAACAGAACAAGGAAGTGTGTGTTTACACACACTCATTCCTGTTCTGTGTCTCCAGCTCACGATCGCATGTACCTGCTATCCCGACCCCAAGAAGTCGACGTATAGTTACGTGGTTTTGCGCAGAGGAGCCAACCTGCCACAGTAAAACTGCGGCGGCTGGTCCGGAAGCGGTTAAAGCGGTACTAAACCCAAAACCAAAAATGTAATATATCGAAGCTTACCAATTTTAGATTCTTTTTTTAGGCTTTTTTGGTATTTGTGGCCTTTTGTATTACAGTCCCCCTATTCTGGAAGGATCAACACAGGGGGCACCTTTGGACAGAAGTGTTGTCACTCTGGGGTAGGGGAGTGTTAGATGTGCTAGCAGATTTAAATACACTAACAAAACTCCAACTAATACTTTATAATCAATTGCTGAAGGTTTTTTATTCCTTTTTTTCCTTTTGTGATAAAGGTTTTACATAAATACAGTAAATAAAATCTGCCCATTGTAAGCACCCCTGCTAGTGCTAAATGGTTTGTCTCATCTCTGTAATTAATGCATTCTACTTTCTTTTGAAAAGCAACAGACTTACTGGCTCGATCACCAGGTGAAAATGGAAGAAATAAGCCTAATAAAGAAAATGAATGAAAGACAGGAAAAGCTCAATAGCAACAACTGCCTAATGGAACAGGGACTGAAAAGGCAGTTAAATTTAAATTTATTTAACACCTTGCCGACCTGCTCACGCCGATATACATCGGCAGAATGGCACATACAGGCATATTACCGTACCTGTACATTGCCCTTTAAGACGCGGCATCGTGGGCGCGCACGCTCGCCACGAGCTCCGTGAGTGTGATCGCGGGTCCCACGGACTCGATGTCCGCAGGGATACCCATGATCGTCTCACAGAGAGGAAGAACAAGGAAATTCTGATGTAAACAAGCATTTCCCCATTCTGTGATCGGGAGCGGTGATCAGTGTTGTGTCACATATAGCCCATCCCCCCCACAGTTAGAACACATCCCTAGGATACACCCCTGCAGTGCCCCCTACTGGTTAACCCCTTTACTGCCAGTCACATTTACACAGTAATCAGTACATTTTTAATCGTACTGATCACTGTATAAATGTGAATGGTCCCAAAATAGCGCCAAAAGTGTCCAATCTGTCCACCATAATTTTGGCAATCATGATAAAAATCGCAGATTGCCACCATTACTTGTAAAAAATAAAAGTATTAATAAAAATGCCATAAAACTATCTCCTATTTTGTAGAAGCTATAACTTTTGCACAAACCAATCAATAAACGCTTATTACGATTTTTTTTTTACCAAAAATATGTAGAAGAATACATATTGGACTAAACTGAGGAAAAAAAATGTTTTTTATATACTTTTTGGGGATAGTTAATATAGTAAAAAGTAAAAAATAATGTTTTTTTTTCAAAATTGTCGCTCTTTTTTGTTTATAAAATAAAAACCGCAGAGGTGATCAAATACCACCAAAAGAAAGCTCTATTTGTGGGGAAAAAAAGGATGTCAATTTTGTTTGGGAGCCACATCGCACGACCGCACAATTGTCAGTTAAAGTGACACAGTGCCAAATCGCAAAAAACGCTCTGGTCTTTGGCCAGCCAAATGGTCCGGGGCTGAAGTGGTTAATTGGTTACTTACCTGTCAACAAAAAACTTTATTTAAAACTTCTGGAAGCTTCTGAGAAGGTCAGGTGACTAGAGGAACCTAAGAGAAGAAAGAAGAAATTTAACGGTCCTCAGAATAACGGCAGCAGTTCAAGAAGATGCATCGTCTGTGTTGGTCGCCTCATCATGGAAAATTTACTGCGTCAGATGTTTGAACGGGCCTCTTTTCCTGACAGGGATTCCTGGATGTGTCTCTGCCTTTCAACTGTGACTCCTCTAGTTTCTTTTTTCCCCTCCTTCTCCTTTCCCTCTCTCTCCTCCACAGCAATCGGCAATTCCTCCTTCTTGTCCGGGCCCATCCGGTTTGTCAATTCCTCCTATGGCCCCTTCTCCGGTTCATCCTCCTAATGTTTCATGGGCTTCTAAAGTGATTGACGGTGACTCAGCTCCACCTTTGATGACGTCGTCCGTGAATCATCCCGTTTCAGTGTCTGTCCTGGAGCCTCCGTTGGAAATCGGCACATGCGCAGTGGCCACTGGCACCGAGCGATCTACACAAATGAAGCCGGTCTGCCGGATTAAATCCCAGGGACCTCATCCTAATAAAAAAAGCAAAGGTAAATTGAAAGATCCTTTGAATCAGATTTCCTCTTTATTCCCTGTTGTACCTGAACAAAGGGATGAAAGTATTAATCCCCCTAATCCTGCTCCTTTTGCTGAATCTTTCTTCTCTGATGTTTTTCCTTCTTCTACTCTATTGTCTAATTTACATGGTGACACCTTATATCCCTGTTTGCCTTCTCAAGCTATTAATCCTTCATTACATGGAACAGCTTTGCCACAAAATATAGATTTATCATTTTGTGATAACGTATGTAACATTTACTTTCCTACAGCTCCCCCTTCTGGTTCCGTGCCTATTGGACAGAATATCTCAGGTGACTTACAAGGGTCTTCCAGGCCTGTGGTTACAGCACCATCTGTGTCACCTGTGGCACCTAGTGGTGAGTCTGGTCAATTGAATGCTTTGTTAATGTGGATGTCCTCTTTTGCTTCTTTAGCTGATAATATGTCTTCCTGCTGGTTTGCTTGCAAGGTCTTTGCCTAATACTGATTATGGGCCACTTGCGCATGCTCCACCGGTTGAAGATGTTCATGTTTTACCAATATCGCATCCGACACAACTTACGGTTCCTGAAAGTTGTTTAAAAGAAGCCATTGCCTGTCAGATTTCTCCGCTTGGTTCCCATTTGATGCCTGCTATAAAAAATAAGATTTGGAAAGGCGATTATATTGATCTCCTTTCTCTTTTGCCGTTTAAAGAAAATCTCTTGGATAAAAAAGATGCTGAAAAACTTTGATAAGAAAAAAATCTGCTCCATGCACATTTAAAAACTGGCTATTTTTTCTAACGTGTTGGGTGAACGACATCCGGAATTATGCAGTAGTTTATTCCAGCATCTTGAAATAATTCTTGAAGCATATAAGAACTTCCCAGGGTTATCATGTTTTTTTTTTTTTTTTTTTTCCACAAAAATTCTTATTAAACAATTTTTTAACAAATAATACATAGGACAGCTTTGTAGAGATATCTGCGAAGCAAGACAGGGTTTAAACAAAAAATAATATACATCAGTACACTAATAATAACAGAACCCTTGATCATATATCCTATATGAAATTCCTCTTAAGTGCCTGACATATACAGTCATATATTCTGCTAGAGGACGTGACTACATATCCATTACTGGAATTGTTATCTCTCTTATCTGTAGCCTCGTCAGAGTAACCCAGGAGACTGATTCTACCCGATTACCTAAATTTAGGATCAGATTATTCCATATGCTATGTGGATAACGGAGAAGTGGGCAGACCCCCAAGTCCGCCCCCACCCCATACCCCCCCATCTGTTGCCATGGTTAGGAAGGGGAGAGAAAAGAAAGGACAATGAAGAGAGAAAGAAAGAGAAAGACAAAAAAAAAAAAAGAAGAGGGGATGAATATGAGAGCCTGTTAGGAGAGGGGGTGGAAAACCACCGGCTACCCTCTCCACTCGCCACCAAATGCACCACCCGAGACCTCCAATGCAGAACGCTTTAGGAATATAGTAAAAGGTGTAGCAAGAGTAAAGGGTTGTGACTTAAGTGTTGTCCTGTATCAGTTCCTGGTATTGCTGAGAAGTTTGAAAATCAAACCAGTTAGCCCAGGTAGCTGGAAAGCTGGAAACTCTGTCTTCAGTGATGTGTATCAGCTCCTCCATCGTTGCTATATGGTTAATGCGTGATGCCCATTCTTTCATTGAAGGGGGAGACTTTGACCGCCAATGAACCGGCAGGCAAAGTCTGGCAGCATTAATCATATGCATGGCCAATGACTTGTTATATCTTTTGGGTGATATTTTGGAAGGAGGTACTGTGCCGGTGAGAACTCCAATGGAAGAGAGGAAATCGCAGTCGTAATATCGTGCACCTTTCACCAGTAGGGCCAGATCCTTGAGCATTTCCACCATATATGGAGAAAAGTGCCCAGCTCTTGCTCACATCTCCAGCAGCGATCTGACACTGTCGGCATGAATTTGTGAAGTAGATCCGGAGTCTTATACCATCTCGTTTTAATTTTATAGCCTGCGTGTGAACATTCAAGGAGCCTTTATGAATGTACAGGTGGACACGATCCCAGCTGGTATCCTCAATCATCATGCCCGGCTCAGTCTCCCAGAACACATGCTCTGAGCGCAACAAAGAATATGGTTCCTTGAACATGGAAGCGTAGAGCACTGAGATTACATGGCTCTGGGGAGACAAGCTAGAACAGAGCGACTCGAAGATAGTGGGGGGCTTTGTGAAGCTTCCTCTGTTCGCCGCATTGTCCAAGTAGTGTTTTAGTTGTATGTAGGCCCAGAAGGGGAAAGATTTAGTATTGGACAGAGCGGCGAGTTCTCCCTGCCTGAGGAACCTACCCCTTGAATAGAAGTGTTTGGCCTGCATTTCTGGGTATGGCCACTCTGCCGACAAAAACGCCTTGGACATTCCCGGGGGAAAAGTATTACCTTTAATAGGTGTGATCGCACACTCTTTGGCTGATATTGCATGCGTTTTGCAGGCCCTATCAAACGCCTGAAGTGTTGCCCCAATGAGCGGATATGTTTGTAGGAGAGGTGTTCTGTGTTCTTTGGAAAACCAGGGGATTAGGTGTAGCTCCTGTGCTGAGATCAATTGCTCGAGCAGCACCCAGCCCTTACATCTTGCATGTAGTCTCCAATCAACCACCCTAGCTAGGTGAACAGCCCAGTAATACCTCTGGAGATCCGGCAGACCTATCCCACCCCCAGATTTCGGTAGAACCAGTTTTGCCCACCAAATTTGAGCTGCTTTGGCTCCCCAAAGGAAGGCCCTGTACATCCTCCTGTAGGACGCAAAAAAAGAAGTTGGTAGATGGATCGGTATGGTCTGCATTTTATATAGTATCCGGGGGAGAACCGTCATCTTAAGTATTGAGGTCCTACTAAACCAAGAGACAGTGGGTGTCTCCCATTTGCGGAGGTCTTGTTGTATATTTTTGAGCTCTGACAGGAAATTTTTTCATATAGGTCTTTCAGTCTACACGAAAGCTGGATACCCAAGTAGGTGATAGCATCCTTTTTCCAGTGGAAAGGGAAGTTCGCTTGGCAGAGTTGTACTAAGGGGGTAAGGAAATGTTAAGTGCAAAGGACTTTGAGTAGTTAATTTTCAGATTTGATATAGTTTTGAACTGTTCTAGAACCGGCATCAGATTGGGCAGAGACGTGAGTGGGGATGAAAGGAAGAGCAAAATATCATCCGCAAAGGCGGCAATTTTGTATACCTGTTGGTGGACTTCAATTCCTTTTATGTTTGGATTTGCTCAAATACAACGCAACAGGGGTTCCAGAGTAAGGATGTACAGCAAGGGGGAAAGAGGACACCCCTGCCTGGTTCCATTGTGGATGGAGAAGGCGTTCGACAGATGGCCAATAACCTGCACCCTGGCCGTGGGATTGGTATACAACCAACAGGCCCTCATACACCAAGGCCCTCACACACCTTCCCAGGCCTAGAGCTTCCAGGACAGCATCCATGTAATCCCAGGCCACACGGTCGAACGCCTTCTCTGCATCCATTGCCAGGAAGAATCCCTCTCTTTAGGTTGAGGTGAGCCAGTGGTGCAAATTTAGAGCTTTAATGGTATTGTCCCTGGCCTCTCTGCCAGAAACAAATCCAACCTGATCCAAACCCACCCAAGCCAGCACATGGTAAGACAATCTGGATGCCAGGATCTTGGAGAACAGTTTGACGTCCACATTCAAAAGGGAGATAGGTCTGTAGTTTGCTACGTTTGTGGGATACTTATTCTCCTTAGGTAACACAGAGATATTGCCAAGGGGCATTGGCAAGTGCATTAAAGGCCTTAAGAAAACCTGGCATCAGAAGGTCTGAAAAGCTTTTGTAATATTGTGCCGAAAAAACATCTGGTCCCAGGCATTTGCCGGGTTTCATGGTCTTTAGGGCCTCAATCTATTCCTCTGAAGATAGCGGCGCTTCCAGAGCCTGCCAATCAGAGGTAGAGAGTGCACGAGGGCTATGTTTGCTAAGAAAATCTTGCATTAAATCCCATCATGCGTCCCCAGCCAGTGCTATTCTCATGTGAGTTCAGGTCATATAATTTACTATAAAAGGTGTGGAAATGCCTGGCAATGTCCTCATTTTTCGAATGAATCCCCCCTTGGGTGTCAACTACTCGGTTAACTGTGGTGGCAAGAGTTCTGTTCTGCATAAACCTCAATAAAAGCCTGCCGGGTATATTGCTCTGTTCATAGAACAATTTTTGTGATAGCAGCATCCGCCGTTTCCTTGCCCTTTTGAGTAATTCTTCTAGTAGGAGCACTTGTGTTTCAACTAGTTCTGTCGCTACTTTAAGACCCAGTGAACATTTGTGTTGCGCTTCCAGCAGAGTTATTTTGTTAGATAGCTCTCGAATTAAGGTTTGATGTTCCTTCTTTTTCCTTGCTGCAATGGCCAATAAATGACTTCTTATGACACACTTATGCGCCTCCCACTGGATCATGGGTGACACATCCGGAGTGTCGTTTTGGCGAAAGTAGTCACTAATGGTCTGTTTGATGGCCTCCAAGTCCCCAGGATCTGCAAGAAGGGAGGTGTCCAGTCTCCAGATCTTGGTTGATGTTTCCCTCTGTGGAAAACGTAAAGTCAGTGTGATCGGATGATGATCTGAATGTAACATGTTTTCTATTGTTGCATCATTCTGCCTGATGTATGAAAAGGTAATCCAACCTTGAATAATGATTATGCTAAAACGAGAAAAACGTGTAATCTCTCCCCCTTGAGTTCAAGATGCACCAGGTATTGTGGAGTGTGAGAGAGGCCAGAGCAAGTTTCACTTGCCGTAATGTGGAGAATGGCAGGGAGGAGGTGCCTGTGGAGGTGTCAAGAAGTGGGTCTAGAGCCATGTTAAAGTCCCCCCCTAGAATAAGTAAGCCTGACTGGAACGTTGTGAGTTGCAGGAGGGTTTCTTTCAAAAAGGTCACCTGTTTGGAGTTGGGACAGTAGATATTAGCTAGCGTTACTGGTCTGTCTTTCCAGATCCCCTTGAGAAGCAGGAATCTGCCCTCCGGATCTAGCATCTGGCCCATGAGGCGAAAGGCGAACGACTTTGAAAGTGCTATTGAGACTCCCTTCATTTTGGAGTCAGCACAGGTTGCATGGTAAACCTCTGCAAAGCGACTATTGGATAGTCGGGGAATGGAACTGATTTAAAATGGTTTTCCTGGAGAAAAACCACTTGGGCTCTCAGGCGGTGTGCCTCATTAAGGACACTGCATTGTTTCTCGGGGATGTTAAGACCTTTAGCATTTAACGAATAGACCTTGAGGGGCACAGGAGCTGATGAGTGCATCACAGAAGGCATTTTCACTAAAAGGGAGTATACCCCGGTGACACCCTCAGAGAGCGAGCGGAGAGGGCCCGTGTGGAAAAGAAAAAGAGAGGAAGAGGAAAAAACAAACAAAAAAAAAAGGGGGAGCAGAAAAAGAAGGGGTAGATTCTGCTCCTAACCTATTTGGCCGCGTATAAGAGCCAAAGTAACCTAAGGTAGGGGGGGGTATAAGACCCCCTTGTATCAACTACCCCAAATAAGGGGCTTGTGTGAAATAAACCGGAGGTAATTACAGGCCTGCTGAACTACCTAAAATAGAGCGTATGAAGCGCTGGGTTGATGACAATCTAGGCCGGCAAGTGTCAAAGGGGAGACCTGCCTCTTTGAGGTAGGGAAGAAACATAACACCAAAACCAAATTTTGCATTCTACCATCCAGAACTCCAATATGTGAGCTTAACCAGCCCAGAAAAACCTCAGAATGTGAAGGGCGGGTTGAACCTGGGGAGACCCACCCAAAAAAAAAAAAAGAAATGAGTGAAGCTCTCCTCGGGGGACCCCCACCTGCAGAGTTGACCGACATCAGGGATGTAAACTTATATGTAGCAACATATATTAGCATAAAGTAACATAAATGTGTAAGTAACAAGGCTGTTATACAGAAACAGACACATGATCAACCTTTTGTGTGCTACATTGGTCAGCAAAGACTTCTACCCCCAGGCACACCAATCCGGTGGTTACCCAGGAATAGGAGGCTCCGGCACCCAACCACTTCTCTCAGCAAGCTAATCATCTGAGGACCGTTTCCTTAGCACCACCCCCAAACATCACATACATCTCCTAGTGAGAGGATGGACTGTGGTCCCTTCCCGCATGCCAAGCATTGCCAAACTCTATCACAAAAAAATCCGAGCACCGAGTATTAGCATAAAACAAGAAAAAAATAAAAATAAAAAAAGGTATATAACTGTGGTGAGCTGACCCATATACATTTCCCCAGTAACACTTATAGTATATTTATGGACCATCATACCCTGTCTGTCTGGGTTCTCAGTTTGAGGAGGTGGGAGGGGTGTAGAGGACAAAAAAAAAAAAGGGGGGGGGGAGGGAGGGGAGAAGGAGGGATCCTGGTACTGCTACTGACTTGTCATTCGGTAGGTGCCCCGCAAGCTAGTAGGTAACTCAAACTCCATTGTAGATGCCCAGAGAGGAACAGGTTGTAGAGAGGGTGTGTTATGTGCAGGAATGCAAATACAAGCAGAATCTTACCCATCCCCTGCTATGTTCAGGGTACCAGTGAAACGATCCTTACAATAGTCAGGGTAATATCTTAAGTGGAGAATAAAAACTTGATATGGGTAAGCTCATACAACCTCTTCTTCAGGCTTTAATGATCAGTCTTTCGATGCACAGATGACTGCGAGACTCGTGGGCTCTCATCAGTTTCCATGTCTCCGCGGTGCCTTGGTGGAGAGTTCGCCGAAAGCCTGCGGTGTCTATGCCTGCTTCTTTGTGCCCTTGGGGTGTCATCAGGGTGGGTGGGAATCCACAGTTCTGGTTGCAAGAATGCGCTATACCACTCCGGGACACGCACCACTGGGATACCGAGTGCATCACAGAAGGGATGGAAGTCCAGCGGTGTTCTCAATTGTGCCATGCAGCTGCCAATGTTTGCTTGAAGGCAGAAAGGGAATTTCCATCGATAGGGGATATGTCTTTCCTGCAGTACCTGGAAAAGAGGGCGCAGATCTCTTCTGTGTTGGAGAGTAATGGCGCATATGTCCTAGAACAGTTGGATGTGCGCTCCCTCATATTCTAAATGGTTATGATTGCATGCCAAGCGCAATATCTCTTCCTTCTGAGTGAAATTGACCAAACAGCACACAGCATCCCTAGGTGGGTCAGTGTCCCTGCCCCTAGGTCTCAGGGCTCTATGGCATCTCTCCATTTTGACAGGGGCATCGGGAGGCCTGCCTAACAGGGTGTTAAAAATGGCTCACACTGCAGCCTGTAACTGGGGCTCCTCCACTGATTCAAGTATCCCCCTGATCCGCAGGTTGCGCCTGTGACCCCTGTTATCCAAGTCCTCCATATGCCTATGCATGTCCATCAGATGCTGGGGTATGCACAGTAGAGGTTTGCTGTATTTGTTTAATTGCAGCGCTGCGTGTCATGGTGACATGCTCCACGTGCTCCATCCTAGTGGCCACAGCTCTAATTTCAGTTTTTATGTCTGACATGGCTGCAGCTAGGGTATTCTTAATATCAAGGGTCACCATCTGGAGATCGGCCATGCACAGGAGGGGAGAGTGATGAGGATTACTCACGCTTGCTGCTGAAGGGGTGTCCATGGCGGCGTTGTTCCCTGCACTCTGATCCACGGCTTGAGATGCGGCCTGTGAGTCTGGGAGCTGAGTGCGGAACATTGCTGGAATGTTCCTGCTCAGCTGTGTGAACTGGTCCGGCTGAGACCAGGAGGATGAGTGGCTTCTCCCTGTCATCTATGCGCTTTGTAAGAGAGGCTTTCTTGCTGCCGAAAGGGCAAACAGAAGCTCTGGATGGCGGAGCTCTCTGTCTAAGCGTCCATCTTGCTCTGGTGCCAGGCCACGCCCCCTATCATGGTTCTTTCACGATGAGTCGTTCAGACAAAAACTTGCTGTACATAAAAACTTGAAATTGGGAACAAAAGACGTAGGTTTGTGGTTGAACCTTCTCGTACCACGGAAGCCTATTTTACCTATGCAAACTTCTCAACCTGCCCATTTTAAGAAGGGATTCTGCTTTGGTTTTAATGAAGGGCAATGTAAGTGGCCAAATTCATGTCGCTATAGGCATGAATGTGCTACTTGTTCTGGAGCACACCCAGCCTCCCATTGTTTCAAAAAATTGCACGCGGACACAGGTTCTCTTTCTAAGGATATTTTTCATGCTGGGAGTAACATCAGTGAAATTAGCCGCAATGTTACCTTTTCTCCTCATTTGGCCGAACTTTCGAATAACGGACATGCTAATTGATGGTTTTCCTTCTGGCTTTCGGCTTCCAATATTTTCTGGCTCTGGCTGTTTTTGCTATGACAACCTTACTTCTGTTAACTGTTTTCCTAATGTTGTTTCTGAAAAAATTGCGAAAGAGGTGTCTGAAGGGAGGGTAGTGAGCCCCTTTTTTATTTCCCCCCTTTGTTAATTTCCGGTTATCTCCTTTGGGATTGGTACTTAAGAAGGAGCCTAATAGTTTCTTATACACCACTTGTCTTTTCCTGCTGGAGCTTCACTTATTGATGAAATTGACTCTCTTTTGAGTTCTGTTACTTATGCATCTTTTGATGAAGCAGTTTTTAAGATACGCCTTTTGGGTAAATCTGCCTTTATGGCCAAAGCCGATATTAAGTCGGCTTTCCGTTTGTTGCCAATACACCTGGAGGCCTTTAATTCTTTGGGTTTTTGTCATAATGGTTTTTATTATTATGACAAATGCCTACCAATTGTCTGTTCTTTATCGTGTACATATTTTGAATAATTTTCCTTGTTTTTAGAATGGGTTGTTGCTTTTTTAACCGGTTCTGTAAATATATTACATTATCTCAACGATTTTTATTTTTCGGTCCAGCTAATTCTGCAGAATGTCTTTATTCATTCACAGAATTTCATTTGACTTGTCAACGTTTTGGTGTTCCTTTGGCCCTTGAAAAATCAGTTTGGCCAACAACTTGCATTGAGTTCCTGGGAGTTACTCTTGATACCGACAGGATGGAATACCGGTTACCACTGGCCAAGTTGGACCATTTGCGATTTATGGTTTCTGATTTCCAAGCCTAAAGTGACGGTTCACACGTTATAATCTTTACTGGGTTTACTTGCCTTTGTTACTCATGTTATTTCTATTGGTCTTGTTTTTTTTTTCAAAAAGATTATACAAAGCACTTTCTTTAATTTCTGATTTGTCAGTTTGGAATGAATTCTTGACCTCATTCAATGGTCATTCCTTTTGGCAAACTCCTTTCCAGGATGCTTCGTTCATTTCTTTGTTCACGGATGCCGCTGGAAATTTGGGCTATGGTGCCTTTTATGAGGGCCATTGGTCAGCTGCATCTTGGCCACATTGTTGGTTTTCCATGGGTTATACAATTTCCATAGTTCTCCTTGAGCTATTTCTGATATTAATAGAACTATAACAACTAGAAAAATGGACTTTCAAGGCACACAGGTATATAAGCTAAAAAAGGAAAAATGGTTTTATTTAATTATAATCTACACAAATAGAAACAAATACTGTGAGTAGTACAGTTCAAAAAGAGAAAGTATTTTTATTCAATATTTCCTGCCCTGCGTGCAACCAAGACACCACTTATTGTAATGTACAACTGTAATAAAACATTCAGAATTAAATATGGAAGGAATTCCCAAGCCGATGTTACGATTGTCAATGTAAGATGACGAGTTGTGGGTCAGATTGCAGGTCTGGGTAGGTATTTTCTTAATAGCTCGACATGTTGCGCATCCGGAGAATGCTTCCTCAGGAGCTAAGGAAAGTTCTGCTGGATGTACATAAAATGCATCAATAAATATAATGTGTATAAAATATAAACACGAAACATACTTCAAGGTAGGATGTGAAACATTAAATGAGGTATAACGTACGCTCCGACCAAGTATGACGGACGCATGGAAACCCCACAAAGGAACTGGTCACCCGGGGCAAACGGTAAAGCCAGGTAACTGGGGAACCTATTATATAGTATATATACATATATTAAAGTATCAGTTCATAAAGCCTAGCATAAAATAGATTATTTATTCCCCCAAATCCCAAAAGGAGAGTACCAAGGGTAAATATTAATAATATACAGGGAAAACAATAAAGTTTCTACCACAGTTATTAAATTAGAATTAATAGATATAGGGAGGAAGAAAGTCCGTACCTTCCTCTATGAGGAAGACCATCATCAATGGAATTATAATGATTTCATTTTGAGACTACTACTGTAAGTTTTATTCTAACCCACAATTGGTTTGAATTTATGGACTCCCACTACCTCCAGGTGCAGGGCGTGGCCATGGGCACTTGTTGTGCCCCTGGTTATGCCAATCTGTACCTGGGGGGGGTGGGAACACCATCTGTTTTCCCATGAGCCCCTGGCAGAATTTACTGTCCATATCCTCTGTTGGAAACGATACATGGATGACGTTTTCATCATTTGGACGGATACTCGCAAATCTCTTGACAAGTTAATTCAAATTTTACACACTAATCAATTCAACTTAAAATGTACCTATAATTGCGATATCAGAACAACCAATTTTTTAGACCTTGTCATTTATAAGGATGCAAACAACACTCTAGCAACAAACCTCTTTTGCAAAACGACAGCTGGAAACACATTACTACACGCTGCTAGTGCACATCCCCCAGCACTTAACCGAAGTATACCATATGCACAATACATTAGACTTTGCCGCAACTGCACACATACATTAGATTTTCAACATCAAGCTAACCTTTTAAAATCACGCCTACTGGCGTGAGGATATAGTCGATCCTTGTTGCGCCAGGCCTACAACAAAGCTATACGTAAATCACACAATGATCTATTATACAAAACCAGAATCCGTTCCAAAGAACCCACTGTTAAATTAATCACTAACTTCTCATCCCATCATGAGGATATTACGAAAATTATGGGCACGCATTGGCACCTCCTACAGGAAGACCCAGTATTAAGAAAATATATTAGTACGTATCCGGAAATTGTATTTAGACGTACCAATTCCCTTAGAGAGACTTGTATCCAGTCACTACACAGCCCAAAATTCACCTGTACCCAAGTTACCACTGGACACATCACGTTGTGGTAACTGCACATTCTGCCCATGAGTATTACCTGGACACCAAGTCTCACTTCCCAATGGTGAGGTCTATTATCCCAAATTTTCTGCCACATGCATGATATACCTTATGACATGTAAATGCGGAGCCTTTTATGTGGGGAAGATGGCCAGACAGCTGAGACAGAGGATTAATGACCATCTATATTACTCGGGGAACAGCAAAATGCTTACTCCCATTAGCCGACACCTCAATCTTTACCATCGTTTCGATACTTCCTCTGTCTCTTTTGCTGTTCTGGCCATCGTCCCTAAAAATCCTAGAGGGGATGAGTGGGATAAATTTATTTTACAAAAAGAGACTCTATGGATAGAGAGCCTGAACGCTACTCGAGCGCCAGGGCTCAATGAGACTCAGTCTTATAAACCTTTTCTCTAAAATCCCCCTCTATCAGACACGCCCTACTCTGCAAAATGGGACCCCTACTACTATATATATTCTAAACATTTTAAAATCTGGTTTAGCTTTATTTAGAAAAATACTGACAATTTTACAGTTTCTAACCCCTCATCATTGCTTGTCCCATGTAATTGTATTAACAACTCATGTGTTTCACTAAACTTATACTATAGTTAAAACCAGCTATGTGATAAAAACCAACCTGCAGTCACTTCTTCACGTTAACACATAATAAAAAAACAATCATGTTTAGGGTTATCTACTTTACAAAGACGCTTGTTTGACTCATTTAGTTATATATATGGATACTAAAGTTTATGGAGTATTATGTAATTTTTATAAGTATTTTTATTCTGTACTTGTTATATTGCTTACTTCAACCTGTGAATTTAGCAATTTGTTTTATTTATTTGCTCCTTCCTTGTTAATGTTCCCATGGTCCTTTCCCCTGGTTCTGGTCGTTTGGTTGGCCTTATGGTCCTTGGCGGTAAACTCGATCGCACATCGCCGCACATCCGGTCCTCTCCTCTGACCAGGTGTGCGGCGATTGGCGGGGACCCGGAGTGCCCTCGGGCTCCCTCCTAGTCCCCGCCTCTGCTGATGTTGCATTGGCCGAGCGCCGCTGTACCCCCGACGTTATCTGGCACATGCGCAGTAGCCAGCGGGTTCCCTCAAGTCCCCGCCTCCACTGCCGTCGCATTGGCCGAGTACTGTTGTGTCGGCGGCATCACTCGGCACATGCGCAGCAACCAGCGGTCGGACCGAGATGCGCCGTGCCCATTCGGGCTCGTCGCATTTCCGGTGGGGACATTTATTTAACACATACAGCTCTGCCTTATGGTCAGCAGATGCTGTTTTACCATAGGGAGCTGCACCATACTTTATAGCCCTTCCATAACAAACTTGAGGTAAGCTACTACCACCTAAGCTTGTCACCTTTTTGACCTTTTTAAATTGGGAGCCTTGGCTATATATGGTGCCCCCACACGACTTGTATATATTGCTGTTTTTTAATACAAATAAGTGATTATCCAGCTTACCAGCTGAGATACCACACTTATATGTTTTTCATCATGCCTGACTATGACATAGTAAGCTGTGTGTACTTTTTTATATTTTACATTTTGACTCTGTTTGTATCTACTAGTATATTAGATTTTCTTCCTCCCTATATCTATTCATTCTAATTTAATAACTGTGGTAGAAACTTTATTGTTTTCCCTGTACATTATTAATATTTACCCTTGGTACTCTCCTTTTGGGATTTAGGGGAATAAATAATGCTAGGCTTTATGAACTGATACTTTAATATATGTATATGTATATATATATATATATATATATATATACACACTATATAATAGGTTCCCCAGTTACCTGGCTTTACCATTTGCCCCCGAGTGACCAGTTCCTTTGTGGGGTTTCCATGCGACCTTTATACTTGGTTGGAGCATATGTTATACCTCATTTAATGTTTTGCATCCTACCTTGAAGTATGTTTCGTTTATATATGTTTATATTTTATACACATTATATTTATTGATGCATTTTATGTACATCCAGCAGAACTTTCCTTAGCTCCTGAAGAAGCGTTCTCCAAACGCGCAACATGTCGAGCTATTAAGAAAATACCTACCCGGACCTGCAATCTGACCCACAACTCGTCATCTTACATTCACAATCGTAACATCGGCTTGGGAATGTTTCCCATTTAATTCTGAATGTTTTTTACAGTTATACATTATAACAAGTTGTGCCTTGGTTGCACGTAGGGCAGGAAATATTGAATATATATTTTCTCTTTGTGAACTGTATTACTCACAGTATTTGTTTCTATTTGTGTAGATTATAATTAAATAAAACCATTTTTACTTTTTATAGTTAATATACCTGTGTGCCTTGAAAGTCCATTTTTCTAGTTGTTATAGTTCTATTAATTCAATATTGGGATGTTGGCATACTACTATTGATGTACCTAAAGTGTCACCCTGTCTTTAGGTACACATTTATTTGGAATTCCTCAAACTATTTCTGATATTGGTTTCTTTGGAACCTTGAGGAACTCACCTCCGCAATTCACGTTTATTATTTAATTCCGATAACAAAGGTGTTGCATATGAGATTAATTGTTTGTCATCCAATTCCTTGCCTGTTTTAGCGGTTTTACGTCGTATTGTTTTTAAATGTTTAGAACTTAATTTGTGGATTAAGGTAAAATTTTTCTCGGGTTATACTAATGTTATTGCTAATTCTCTGTCCCGTTTTCTGCTATATCGATTTCGCAAATTGGCCCCCGGAAGCGGATTACCTTGGTTTACCTTGCCCGGAACACTTGTGGTCCGTAGTTTGCAATCCGTGAATGCTGCAGTTGCCAATTCTCTAGCACCTTCCACATGGGCGAATTACAGCGCTGCGTGGTCCTTGTGGTGTGTTTTTCTGAGTATTCTGGGTATTCCTTCAAATTGTTTCTCTGAAAGCTTGGTTCTTTGATTTTTGGACGATTTAATGCAACGCTCTTATTCCCTCTCCCATCTTAAAAAATTAGCCAGGATTTCATTATTTTCCAAATTATGAGGTTTTACTCCCTGTTCCTCTTTTTTTTTGGTTAAACAGGCCCTTAAAAGGCAAGCATTGTTTCCACAGTGATACTCGAGTTCAGGTAACTTTACATCTTTTGCAACATTTGATGTTGGCCTCTTCTTTGTTTGTTATTCTCCTGAAGAAGCATTACTCTTTAAGGTTTCTTTTAGTTTATTCCTTTTTGGGGCCTTCTGCATTTCAGAAATACTGCCTAAATCTTCATCCTCATTAGATATTTTGTTGTTTTCTGACGTTTTGTTGGGTTCTGATTTTATCAGCAAGACTGATCAATTATGGAAGGAAAGGTGGATTGTAATACAACATTCTCCTGGTTCATCTGTCTGTGCTTTTTCCTGGTTGTCTAAATATTTAATGTCATGACCCCTTGGTTCAAAACAATTGTTGCTTTACAGCTCTGGTATTCCTCTTGCTCAACGCCAATTTTCAGCTGTGCTTAAAGCGGAGCTCTGCCGAAATTTTTTTTTTTTAAGGTCAGCAGCTACAAATATTGCAGCTGCTGACTTTTAAAACATGGATACTTACCTGTCCAGGTTGCCCGTGATGTCGGTACCTGAGGCCGGACCATCCCTCGGTCCTCGGGTGCTGCCGCCACCATCTTTCGGTAAGGGAAGCAGGAAGTGAAGGTTTGCGGCTTCACTTCTCGGTTCCCTACTGCGCATGCACGAGTCACGCAGCGCAATACGGATGGTCCCTGCTGTCTCTGGGACCCGTGTGTTTCCCAGCAGACAGCGGGGGGGAACGGTAAGTGGCATAAATACCCACAGATTCTGCGGATATCTATGCCGGACATGGGTGCAAATACCTATATTATACAGGTATCTGCACCCCCTCCCCCCTGAAAGGTGCCAATTGTGACATCGGAGGGGGGGAGGGTTCCGATGAGCGGAAGTTCCACTTTTGGGTGGAACTCCGCTTTAAGAAATGTCTTACTCATTTGGGTTTAGGCCATTTACATGTTACTAATCACTCTTTTCGAATTGGCACAGTGACTGAGGCGGCCAAGCTGGGTTTCTCAGAGCCTGATATAAAACAATTGGGAGGTTGGAAATCCGATTTTTTTTGATCTAACATTTTATGTTTTTTCTGATTTTAGGTTCTCCACGGGTTATATGGCTTATTGGACATTCGTTCATTTACTGGGCTAACGTTCGGGCCTCTAACAAAATTTATGGACCTAATTTGAATTTGGACAGTGCCTCTTTTTCTCTTAATTGGCACGGCTGCCGAAGCATGTCATGGTTTGATTTATGTTCTATGTTAACTGCTTTACTTTCTTCATGGTTACATCCTGATGTTGTAATTATTCACTTGGGGGGTAATGATTTAGGGGTACATAAGACATTAGACTTGGTTTTTCAAATTTAAATTGACTTCATGCATTTACATTCTATCCTGCCTACCTCAGTTCTGATTTTTTCTGAGATCGTTCCATGATTAAAGTGGTTGCTTGATCTGGATCCTTATGTATCTTGAAAAGATCAGAAAAAGGGTAAACAGGATTATAGATAAATTTATGTCTTCTGTTCAAGGGTTTTCCTACCAATATGTGGATTTAGAAGGAGGTTTGTATGGTTCTTACTGCCCTGATATGGTCCATATTTCTGACATTGGGCTTGATATTCTGAACTTGGATTTACAATGTTGTGTAGAGTTGGCCGTGGTCTGGGTGGGGTGCCAGGCTATGTAAGTTTAGCCTGCCATTTGGGGATAGTTGGTGTTAAATATAGTTTAAGCTTTAATGGCTGAGCTATTGAAATGTAAAAGATATTGTAAGTTAGTAGTGTAATTTTAGTAATATGGTTATAAATAAACTATTATTTGTAAATCGTATTTATTATGCCGTGGACATTTTTATCCATGTGTACAGTTTGATTGTATTTATTTATTAAAGTTTAACATGAGTTTTTAGCCTCTGGTCCCATGAAAGGCAGGAAAAGCTCAATAGCGACCCCTGCCTATGGGAAAAGGGACTGAAACAAAAAGGCAGTTACATTTAAATTAATTTAATTGGTTACTTACCTGTTAACAAAAAAACTTTATTTAAAACTTCTGGAAGCTTCTGAGAAGGTCCGGTGACTAGAGGAAGAAAGGAGAAATTTGGCACTGATATGCAGCACTGATGTGCATTGATAGGCGGCACTGATGGGCACTCATGGGTGGCACTGGGTGGCACTGGTGGGCACTGATAGGCAACACTGATGGGCACTGAAAGGCTGAAAAGATGGTTTCTTATGGGTGGCACTGATAGGCAGCACTGATTGGCGGCACTGCTGAGCACTGATAGGCGCACTGCTGGGCACTGATATGCAGCACTGATAGGCATCCCTGGTGGCACTGACAGTGGTAGGCATTGTGAGTGGGCACTGATTGGCAGCTGCCTGGGCACTGATTGGCAGCTGCCTGGGCACAGATTAGTATTTCCCTGGGGGTCTAAGGGGCATACCTGGTGGTCCAGTGTGGATGGCCATCCTGGTGGTCCTGGGTGGGATCCGAGGGGGGGCTGTGCTGATAAACAATCAGCACAGACCCCCCCCGTCAGGAGAGCAGCCGAACGGCTCTCCTCTACTCGAGTCTGTCAGACGCGAGTGAGGAAAAGTGGATCACCGGCTCTTCCTATTTACATCATGATCAGCTGTGATTGGACACGGCTGATCTCATGGTAAAGAGTCTCCATCAGAGACTCTTTACCTAGATCGGAGTTGCGGTGTGTCAGACTTGTCGCACTTTTTTTGTTTATAGCGCAAAAAATAAAAACCGTAGAGGCAATCAAATACCACCAAAAGAAAGCTCTATTTGTGGGAAATAAAGGGCGTCAATTTTGTTTGGGTGCAATGTCGCACGACCACGCAATTGTCAGTTAAAGAATCAACAATAAGAAAAGGAGCCAATGTTTGAGCTTTCCCGGGGATCACTGTCACATCCCATGTAAGGAAGAAAACCAAAAAAGGAGGGTGTGCCCCAGAGGGATAATATGGACAGTGTATCACCGGGAAACCAAGTGGCTGGTGCAGAGAATCAGATATACAATTTTGTTAAAATGAATAACAACGATTTTTATTGGTTACAAAGTGTACAAAACAGTCTATAATATAAAAGCAAAACAAAAAGAGGTAGAAAAGACAGTAATCAAACATAATCAAACTGCTAAGGTGCTGTCATGCAACAACCCAGGAAAGTCAAGAATTTCTTCGCTGGGGTGAAGGTACGGCAACACCTGATACTCTACATGTTTCGGAATATAGAAAGGCTCAATTCCTTCTATACTGTATATTTCCTTCTTCTGGAGTTTCAAAGTAGCAGTTTAGATAAATTTCTAGGGAAAAGAAAAACAGGGATATATATGTATATGTGGGTATGTATCACAGAGTATAAGTATGATTAGCACCAGCATGGAGTATAAAACAATTGTGTCACCAAGTATAAGAGAATGTTAAACTTTAAGCAAAGCATAAGGATAAAAACAAAATCTCGGTCTGAACAGGCATGAACATTTTGGTGTACTCACTAGAAAACTTGTCTCTTCAGCATAAAAGTTGCACACACAGGCATCAAGAGATGGACTCCCACCTCCTGCAGTCCAGAGGATTGAGGTTGATTGAGTGGAAAGCCAGCAGTAAGTGTAGCTGTATGGTTGGAACCCAGAAGAGGAAAGGAAAAATCTGGGGTGCTTCACACATTCCAGACTTGGCGTGGATCCCCACAGAGGCGGCCGGCCAGGGCTCACAAGAGCCACTAATGTTAGGCGGTCCAAGCACACATCTATGAAATTGGAATTGAAAAGAGGAAATCAGAGGTATATTTTGCTATTTACAAGCAATGAGTATGTAGAGCAAAATGCAGGGCGCTTGGCTCTCCAAGTTCATGCCTTGGGGTGTAGGGGTATGTAGAAGGAATAATCAATGTGTATAGTAAATGAGGTTGTAATTACATACCTAATTTCTGGTGTTTCTCAGCATAGGCATACACTAACAGGGAAAGCAAGATCCTCTTGGCTGTGTAGCAGGGGAAAGTGTGTGTATGAGTGGTAATAAGTACCCTGTGTGGGACAGGGTGTGGAGTTAACGGGCCAATCATTAACTTCAAAGGCGAGGTAAGCTCAAATGCAAATGACACTGCTGATTAGTAGGTAAGCAAAAGCGTACCACACCAGGTGATCATCAGCTGTCTGTGTGAGTGATGTGTGGGCCGCCCACTGCGATTCCTCAGCCTAAGCAGCGGCGGACGCCAGCGCATCAAAAGGCGCGGTGACATCATCCGCTGACAAAGGCCGCCGACACAGAAAGACAGCAGGCTGGCGGGGTAAGGGTGGAAAACTACCATATGCGCAGGCGCTAGACCGATCGTCGTGCGCATGCGCATCAGCACTGCTAAGAGAATGCCTCCGTCTCTCTGAGAAAAAAGAGAGAGACAGAGGCCTTTCCTTGTCGGGGAGCACCGACAAGCCATCCCTGCGGGGACCCGGGCCCAAGTCGGGATCGTGGGTTCAATAATTGTGTATAGTTAGCGTAATTACTTTGACGAAAATTCAGTTGATCTCTCATGGATTAGCTGGACATGGGAGTTCCATCTTTACATTGTAATGCATCCCTGGAAATAAAGCATATACATATATAAGTACAAATTCTTGGTATTCAAGTACAAATGTATATTGAAGACAGACAAGTAAGATGATAGTTAAAGTGAATACATTTGTTTAATGTTCCTCCCTTTGGTAGGGTGGACCTTTGACTGTGTCCAAAATTGACATTTATTTAAACCCAAAGTTCAGACTGGTAGGGAGCATGATGGTGAAGAGTGTGATAAGAATGGGTTAGAGTGACAAGCAGGGAATCATAGGTGTGCGCAGCCTATTGCATTAGGGTGTGCACCCCAAAGCTCAAACACACTGCCTTACTCTGCAGCCTCAGCTGTACAGGGCAGTGAATGAATCAGAAGTGCTCTGTGCTGAGGGACTTCCTGTTCAGTCACAAACTGAAGCATAGTAAACAGTTTACTATGCTTCTGTTATGAATGGGCACAGTGACTGAGTATGTTTACTGTATTCCTTTAAAAAAAAAAGGAAGAGGCTGGTAAATGATATATTTACCAGCCCCTTCCTTGGTCTCCATCCTGAAACATCCCCCACAGCACCCGGGAGGAGAGTAGGGAAGCCAGCAGCACTGCGGGGTGGGGTAACCCAGGCAGTAGGCTGTATGGGTACCGTACATAGGGATTAGGGTGTGCCCAGGGACACCTGGCACACCCCCTGCGCATGCCTATGCAGGGAATTGTTGTAAAACATTAACCAAAGGGTATCGGCCAGATACCACACACTAGTAAAACCGATAAAAACAGAGGTTAATGAGTATATATGGAGGATGAGGGATAGTGAGACTAGATCGCCTGGTAAGAGGAAAAAATAGAACCAGGTGACTTAATGTGGTAAGTATTTATCCTATAGTTCTTTGTCATAGCCTCCTGTGGAGAAACCAGGAAGAAAGGGTTTTAAATTAAAAGCTTTGTTTAAGCCTGGTGGCATTGTCGCATCAAGGTTGGATATCCAGCGGAGTTCCCGCTGTAGGAGAATCTTATTAAGGTCTCCCCCCGAAAACTCAGATGCAGGCGATCCAGAATTAGTACCGAAATTTTGAGGCATATACCTCCATGAACTTGGGTCACATGCCTGCCCAGGGGGAGGTCAGGATCAGCAGCTTGCATCGCTCTAAGGTGGCGATAGATGCGTTGCCATAATTTTTGTAGTGTTTTCCCCACATAAAAACAACCGCAATGGCATGTTAGCATGTATACCACTCCTGTTTGGCAATTTGCGAAATGTTTTGGAACAAAACGCTTCCCATTTGGTAGGAGTATATTCTTATGTATGTCCATGTACTTGCAGTAGGCACATGACCCACATTGGAACGTGCCTACTGCTTTACAGGGATCCCCTCTTTCCTGTCCTGTAAACTCACTTTTGACTAGTAAGTCTCCCACAGAGGTGGAACGTCTGTATGTGATTGGAGGTCTAGGGGGCACTAACGGACCTATAGTTGGGTCTAAAGTCAATAAATGCCAGTATTTCTGGCAGATCTGTCTGATTTTATTATGATCATTTGTATATGTTGTAATTATTCTAGTTGGGGCATCAGTAATGGATTTTTGTTTGGGAATTAGTAGTTGGCGTCTGTCTTTTTGGTTGGCACGTCTGAATGCTCTTTTCAGGCATTTATGGCTATATCCGCGCTGTAGTAATCGACACTTTAATTTATTGGCCTCGTGTTTGAAATCTAATTGATTTGAGCAGTTTCATTTGATTCTCAGATATTCCCCGTAGGGAATTGAGTTAATTAAGGGTTTGGGGTGAAAGCTGGAGGAGTGGAGTACTGTGTTTCCAGCGGTAGGTTTCCTAAATAATTTGGAAGATAATACATTGGATTCATCAATTGAAATTTCAACATCCAAAAACGTGATGGTGTTCTTGTCTGAGGTCATGGTGAATTTGAGATTAAAAAGGTTTTCGTTTAATGCTTGTAGGCACTCGTTCAGTAGAGACTGGGTGCCGTCCCATACGATGAAGATGTCATCTATGTACCTGTGCCACACAAGGACGTGGCACAGGTACATAGAGAGATCCTCATCGTTAAATATGTTTTTTTTCCATTCCCCCAGGTACAGATCAGCAAGTGCCCCCCTGGCTACGCCCTGCACCTGGAGGAAGAGTCTTTTCCTGGAGGAAAAGATGTTGTGGTTGAGTATAAACTCCAATGAATCAGATATAAATTCATTAAAAGATGTCTCATGTTGGCTGGTCTGCAACAGCACCCTTCGAATACACGCCAACCCTTTACTGTGGGGAATAGAGCTGTAGAGAGCCTCTACATCTATGGTTACAAGGGTACATTGACTTGGGATATGGATATCCTGCAGTATTTGAAGAAGGTGGATTGTGTCTTGGATGTAAGAAGGGATGGTCACGACAAATGATCTGATGTGTCCATCTATGAGTCTCGATAAAGTTTCTGTCAATGAACCATTTCCTGATAGAATCGGTCTCCCTGGGGGGTCTTTTAGATTTTTATGTAATTTGGGGAGTGCATAGAAGGTTGGCACCCGGGGATATGGGGTTCGAATGAACTCCGTTTGTTTGGAAATGGTGTTGTTATGGAAAGCCTCATCTACAAACGTGTAGAATTTCTTATTGAAGGCCTCTACAATATCGGTGCCGACTGGGCGATACCAGTCCCTGTTTCTAAGAATTTTAAGACACATTTTTTTATAGAGATCATTGTCCATTGGGACAATGTTGCCCCCTTTATCACTTGGTTTGATGGTGATGTTATAATTGGTGGAAAGATTGGATAAAGCTGTTCTTTCATTTTTGGTCAAATTGGGAGTATGGAGGGGTGTGGATTTGAGCGATTTTATCTCCTGAGATGTCATCTTCAAAAAGGTCACTACCCCGGGGTTAGAGCTAGGAGCTGGATAGATAGAGGAGGCTTTCTTCAGAGACAATTTTTTTATTGTACTAGGTGTGTCCCCATTTCCTTCTAGGAGGGTCTCCAAGTCTAAGGTGTCTATTAGGTCAGGGGTCTCACTTTCTTGTAACAGTGATTTAAGGTTATCAAGAGCTTGTCGCTCCCTGAAGGTGCGACAGCCTTCATAGTCATATTTGTTTTTGTCAAACATACTTTTTAATAATAATTTATGTGTGTACAAGTGTAGTTCCTTTATGACTGTGAATTTATCTAATTTATTATTGGGGCAGAAAGTGAGGCCTTTTGAAAGCACTCGTATTTCTTCCAGGGTGGGAGTGTGTGAGGATAAGTTCACTACATCCAATGACGGTAGTGCAATTCCTGTGGTCATGGGTTTGGAGGTGCTTGGGGGTTCCCCTGGTTTTTTGGGAAAAATATTGATGGAACCCTCACGGGAAGTGTTGATGGAGAATTTTCAACTAACGGTGGTATACTGGAATCATTAGCTGATGGTGGCGGGTTTGTCACCGAGCTTTGGTCACCTGCACGGGGAGTCCGTGACTGTTTTTTAACAAATGTTTTTTTCATGTCATTGCCTATGGGGTGATCCCTTCTTGGTGTCTTTTTGGTTTCCTATTCCATCCAGGCTGTCTATATGAGGAGTGGGAATTGGATGATGTGGAGGAGGAATCGGACGTGTCTGTATTTTTGGGATAGGGTCGCAGATTTCGTTTAGTCCTATTATTCCCTGATTGTTGGGCCCATTTATAAGCCCTCCCTTCCTCAAACGCTTGTTTATCTCTGAGAAATTTGCCCTCTTCCTTCAAGAGAATGTTTTTGTTGAAAAGTTCAATATGGATTTTTAATTTTTCATTGAGTTTCGGAAAGGAGGGGTGGGTCTTTAGGGGTTTGATTTTTGAATATATCTGGTCTATATTTAAATCTATCTCCGTCATATGTTTTTGATATTCCTCCATTAATAATTTCATCATTCCCATTGAACATATTTTTAAATTATGCTCCCAGGCAGTTTTAAACGTAGCACTTATGTTATCAAATGATGGAAAAATTTGGACTCGTAGTCCTAACGGATTTATGTCATCTTTGATGTAATCCTTAAAGCTTTGGACATGCCAATAGGTCAGCGATTTCTTCTCCAGCCATTTGGTACGGTACCCATAATCCCTATGTACGGTACCCATACAGCCTACTGCCTGGGTTACCCCACCCCGCAGTGCTGCTGGCTTCCCTAATCTCCTCCCAGGTGCTGTGGGGGATGTTTCAGGATGGAGACCAGGGAAGGGGCTGGTAAATATATCATTTACAAGCCTCTTCCTTTTTTTTTAAAGGAATACAGTAAACATACTCAGTCACTGTGCCCATTCATAACAGAAGCATAGTAAACTGTTTACTATGCTTCAGTTTGTGACTAAACAGGAAGTCCCTCAGCACAGAGCACTTCTGATTCATTCACTGCCCTGTACAGCTGAGGCTGCAGAGTAAGGCACGTGTGTTTGAGCTTTGGGGTGCACACCCTAATGCAATAGGCTGCGCACACCTATGATTCCCTGCTTGTCACTCTAACCCATTCTTATCACACTCTTCACCATCATGCTCCCTACCAGTCTGAACTTTGGGTTTAAATAAATGTCAATTTTGGACACAGTCAAAGGTCCACCCTACCAAAGGGAGGAACATTAAACAAATGTATTCACTTTAACTATCATCTTACTTGTCTGTTTTCAATTTACATTTGTACTTGAATAACAAGAATTTGTACTTATATATGTATATGCTTTATTTCCAGGGATGCATTACAATGTAAAGATGGAACTCCCATGTCCAGCTAATCCATGAGAGATCAATTGAATTTTCTTCAAAGTAATTACGCTAACTATACACAATTATTGAACCCACAATCCCGACTTGGGCCCGGGTCCCCGCTGGGATGGCTCGTCGGTGCTCCCCGACACGGAAAGGCCTCTGTCTCTCTCTTTTTTCTCAGGGAGACGGAGGCATTCTCTTAGCAGTGCTGATGCGCATGCGCACGATGATCGGTCTCACACCTGCGCATATGGTAGTTTTCCACCCTTACCCCGCCAGCCTGCTGTCTTTCCGTGTCGGCGGCCTTTGTCAGCGGATGATGTCACCGCGCCTTTTGACGCGCTGGCGTCCGCCGCTGCTTAGGCTGAGGAATCGCAGTGGGCGGCCCACACATCACTCACACGGACAGCTGATGATCACCTGGTGTGGTACACTTTTGCTTACCTACTAATCAGCAGTGTCATTTGCATTTGAGCTTACCCCGCCTTTGAAGTTAATGATTGGCCCGTTAACTCCACACCCTGTCCCACACAGGGTACTTATTACCACTCATACACACACTTTCCCCTGCTACACAGCCAAGAGGATCTTGCTTTCCCTGTTAGTGTATGCCTATGCTGAGAAACACCAGAAATTAGGTATGTAATTACAACCTCATTTACTATACACATTGATTATTCCTTCTACATACCCCTACACCCCAAGGCATGAACTTGGAGAGCCAAGCGCCCTGCATTTTGCTCTACATACTCATTGCTTGTAAATAGCAAAATATACCTCTGATTTCCTCTTTTCAATTCCAATTTCATAGATGTGTGCTTGGACCGCCTAACATTAGTGGCTCTTGTGAGCCCTGGCCGGCCGCCTCTGTGGGGATCCACGCCAAGTCTGGAATGTGTGAAGCACCCCAGATTTTTCCTTTCCTCTCCTGGGTTCCAACCATACAGCTACATTTACTGCTGGCTTTCCACTCAATCAACCTCAATCCTCTGGACTGAAGGAGGTGGGAGTCCATCTCTTGATGCCTGTGTGTGCAACTTTTATGCTGAAGAGACAAGTTTTCTAGTGAGTACACCAAAATGTTCATGCCTGTTCAGACCGAGATTTTGTTTTTATCCTTATGCTTTGCTTAAAGTTTAACATTCTCTTATACTTGGTGACACAATTGTTTTATGCTCCATGCTGGTGCTAATCATACTTATACTCTGTGATACATACCCACATATACATATATATCCCTGGTTTTTCTTTTCCCTAGAAATTTATCTAAACTGCTACTTTGAAACTCCTAAGAAGGAAATATACAGTATAGAAGGAATTGAGCCTTTCTATATTCCGAAACATGTAGAGTATCACGTGTTGCCGTACCTTCACCCCAGCGAAGAAATTCTTGAATTTCCTGGGTTGTTGCATGACAGCACCTTAGCAGTTTCATTATGTTTGATTACTGTCTTTTCTACCTCTTTTTGTTTTGCTTTTATATTATAGAATATTTTGTACACTTTGTAACCAATAAAAATCGTTGTTATTAATTTTAACAAAATTGTATATCTGATTCTCTGCACCAGCCACTTGGTTTCCCGGTGATACACTGTCCATATTATCCCAATTGTTAGTTAAAGCGACACTGTGCCGAATCACGAAAAATTGCCCGGTCATTCAGCAGCCACATCTTCCGGGGCTGAAGTGGATAAAACATACATATCCTAAACTTTACTTTAAGCAAGATGGTGAAATCCATGTACTTTGTTATTTGTGTGGTGGATTTTCTAAATGGGAACTTTCCTAATCCTTTGAAAGGTAGAATATCATGATAAAATCTCCTGATTTAAAACTTAATTTTAGTTAAAAGTTTAGTTATCTACAAAATTGCTAATAATTAAAGATATGATTCTTTAAAACATTTAGTTTTTAAAAGCTGTTATTTTAGTTGTCAAGGTTCTTGCATCTGCATCAGAAAACTCCTTGCTAGTTGAAGGCTGCAGCTAATGACTGGTGTGTCCATGAATAGCTGTCTGACACACCCACCTGCGGAGTCATTACTACAGCTCTGCAATCAGCAACGCGCACGAGTGTTACTGATGGCAAAGCTGTAGTAGTGAAGAGGTAGAGGGAGTGTTGGGATGCCTTTCAAAAACTGTTGCTTTCACACACAGCACATCAGTCCTTAGCTGCAATTTATACTGAGGATGGAGGAGCTTTTACAACTCAAATAACAGTGATCAATAACTACTGCATTTATAGGCGCATAACACTCACTTTTTTTATCCTGAAAATCAGGGGCAAATAGTGCATGCGTGTTATATGCCAATACTTCTATTTTAGCTGCCTCGGAGGGGACAGAGAGAAGGGGTGGGATGAGCACCATAAGATTACAAACAGTGAGAATCTCCTGTTTAGTTGGCGGCCTCTGTAATAGGAAGTCCCATCTCCTGGGCGGCTATTGGACCACTGTTCTGTCTATCATAGGAGATTCTCATGTAATCTGTCGACGCTTGTCCCACCTCCTTCCCTGTGGGAGGCTGCAGATGGGCATCGATCAGGCTGCATTGATGGCAACGGTGAGGCTGCTGCATTGATGGCAACGGTGAGGCTGCTGCATTGATGGCAACGGTGAGGCTGCTGCATTGATGGCAACGGTGAGGCTGTAGATGGGCACTGACCCTTTTTTTTGCGTTAAAGTTCCCTATTTAAAATTTCAGTTTTTAAGTTTTTTTTTTTTCCTGACTTCCCTCTTAAAATGAATGTGCGTGTTATACGCCGATAAATATGGTAACTGAAGCTAAATAAGCTTTGTTGATATAGAAATGTTTAGATGGCTGGAGAAGCTTTTAAACTAAGATCTAGGGGGATAGGGAAACAGCAAAGAATATGCCATATGGAGAGCAAGTTTCTACAGGGGAGAAAAGTTTAGAGGGGGTGGAATTTGTGAGGGGAATGGGACTCAAATTAAAAAAAATTGCATTACCTAAGTCCAATACAAAAAGAGTATCAGCATTAAGATAAAGCTAAAAAATTAGTAATCATAGAATAATAATAATAATTATGGGCATCACAGGAGCCAAGTGGATAGAACTACAGCCTTGTAGCACTAGGGTTGTTGGTTCAAATCCCAACCACTGCGCTACCTGCATGGAGTTTGCATGTTCTCCCTGTGCTTGCATGGGTTTCCTCTGGGTTCCATGGTTTCCTCCCACACTCCAGAGACATGCTGATAGCTTAATTGGCTCCTGTCTAAATTATCCCTAGTATGTGTATGTATATGTATGAATGTGAATTAGGAATCTTACATTGTAAGCTCTTTGAGGGCAGGAACTGATATAGATATAGATATATATACTATAGAGCCTTGAAAAAGTATGCATACCCCTTGAAATTGTCCACATTTTGTCATGTTACAACCAAAAATGTAAATGTATTTTAATGTGATTTTATGTGATAGACTAACACAAAGTGACACATAAAATCCAGACACTGTATTGAATGTTCTGTCCCACCGTATACACTTTGGAGCTTTTAAGCTCCAGGTCTCCATCCGGGACTACAGAATCTGGAGAAAACAGAAAACGCAGCTTTCTTCACTCAGATTTGATAGCCTGGAACTTTGCATTAACTTTGCTTATGAATAAAAAAACCTGCTCTGAGAACAAAATATGGGATAAGCCATTGCAGAAATCCTTTAAAAAATTCTAGCTATCTGGATTTTGGTGTTTTATTATAACTGTGACCTAGAACAAGTTTACTGTTAAGAAAAGCAAGAGCAAAGTCAGAACTCTCAATTTGGTGACTTAGAAAGTGCTGAAGCCACTGTATCAGCGTTATAGCCAGGGAATTAGGATTTTCAGAATCGCTCAAAAATGGCTGTCTCCATACTGTACTTTATCTATACAAGTTTCCTGTTTATCTGTGTGTTACATTCATGCATTCAAATGTGTTATGGTAATGCACCACACCACAGGGCATGGTTAACAATGGTTGGCAGTGTATTACAATGACTTTTTTTATGCACTCCAAGGCACCTTTCAATTGACCACAATGCACAGGTGGGAACCATCTTTTCTTTATGGTGCAGTGTGAAAAATATATCTGTTTTTTGTAGGTTATGGTGCTTTGGAAGCCCATTCAAAATGAATAAACTGTGAAGGTGGCCAGGTAAATTTTACTAAATGCTATCACATTCTCTTACTCACTTTATTTGAAATTGGAACTTAATAAAATATATACTTTCCTATACCATTCTACCAAGATCACTGTAGGTGTCAACATGCTGCTCTTTCCTTTAAAAAAAAAAAATAATAATTTGTAGTACGTCTGTCTGCACAAAAGCTGTGCTTCTCCCTGTTCTAAAAAATGTATTCAATAAATGTTTCCTGTTGCTAAAAAAAGAAACATGTCCAAGATTATATTTAGTAGAACAGATACTTAAAGTGTTGCTAAACAAAGGACCCTGCGTTCACTGTGGTCTCCCACAGTACACATAGCATGAAAATGCAATTATTTTAGTAAATATAAACTGCTAAATACCTTTTCTCATCAGCAATATACAACAGTCTTACTTTTTCACACAATGCAGTGGATTAACCTTTTAGGTTCCACAGGGAGTATAGCAAACCATGCTTTACTGCATATACAGACTGATTTTACTGTTGTGGATTTAGTAACACTTTAAGTTGGTATAGTGTCTGGGGAGATAAAACTCTAAATACTACATTCTGTTCAGTAAAATATAATTTGGAGTTCAACTGTAGAACATCAGTAGTGACTGACTGGCTGACCATCTGGGGCTGGTAAATGCAGACTGTGCAGGTGCTCCAACATATTTTGTTTGAACAGCCTGATTTTTGAATGACAGGGTCATAGATGATTTTTTCTCTCTGACTTTACCAGTTTAAACTGAAACAACATTGAAGTCGTTTTTTCCTTGGCTTTGTAGTATTTACTGCCAGGGAAGCAAACATTTTCCCAAGGAAAAGGGCCAATTTTTGGAGGAGAGTGAAGAACGCAGTTTGGAAAAAGGAGATTGTAAGCTCTAATTAGCAGGGCCCTCTGATTCCTCCTGTTTTGAATTGTATTGTAACTGTACTGTCTGCCCTCATGTTGAAAAGCACTGTGCAAACTGTTGGCGCTATATAATTCCTGTATAATAATAATAATAATAATAATAATTTGCAAGGAGCATGAAAGAGGCCATCTACATCAAACTGTAACAACCACCCCTAAACAAAAGGTGGGGCCCTCAATACTATCTGTCTTCTAGTTATGCTGTTTTAACATCTCTACCTTGCCAATTTGACAACTGTGCATACCTTCAGACATATGAATGCAAGGATTTTAAGACATGTAAAGCAAAAAAGCTAAACACAAATGACAACTGCCCAAATTTATAACTAGCTTTTTTCAGACACTTAAATCCAAGACCAATGACTTGAAGTATTAAACCGGAGGCAACTAGCATTTGCAGCATATAAAGTCATAGGGACAGCGTCACAGTTTCAGTCAGGAAAAAATATTCCTTTTCCTGCTGCTAGATCCAGCAATCACATATGCCAAAGACATTTTTGTCTTGAATCCATTGATTGGTTTATTTATTTGTACATAGGTGATGTTTGAGCTTATAGTGTGTTGCACTTCTTATTTTAAGAAAGAAGATGTTGCCTCCTGATCAGCTTGCTCTGTTTGTGGTTTGTTCAATTGGTTCCATACTTGTGAACTCAGATAGCATAGCTCCCAATTGTCCTTCATTTGGTGGGGCTGTCCCATGTTTTGAATCAAATCTCTCTGTCCCTCATTGCTTTTCATTTCATGATCTATTTTTGATCTATTGTACACATCTGTCTAAAAAAAATCTACAGTTTAGCTACCCTTTTTCTTACTTTAATTTAAGCTCTAAATCGTGCATTTGTTAAATAGAAAAGCCAGTATAAAGGAAAGTGAGTGTTAGAAAAGCACCTGTGGGTTTAACTAAGCATATTCTACTTATGAACCTGTTTGTAGCAGTATATTGCATATATGCCTGAGCTTGGTGGTTGGGCCTTAATGCCCAGCTGTCACATACTGTGTATGCCTTCATTAAACTCAGCTGTTGTGTGCTGAGAGAATGATAACTGACACCTTTGCAGGAGTATATTCTTTACTTTCTGCTCACCTCAGAAAAGTTTGAAGGTGTGAGTTACTTTTGAGTTGGGGAGCACACTTTTCAGGAGGTGGCTTGATGTAGCAGTGTGGCTTTAAAATGGGAATATGCAGTGTATGGAATATACAGGAACCTTTGTTTGTAACCTAAGAAATTATTTAGTTTTTTTGCTGGTGAATGTGTATTAAGTACACAAAGGACATTTTGTATTTTTTTTTTTTTTTTTTTTTTTTTTTTTTTTTTAGTGCTCCGCACATGTGCTTAGTATTTCAAATGCCCATGGTCATTGATCATTGTTATGCCCCGTACACACGCATCGGACATTTTCCATCGGATTTTCCGACACACAAAGTTTGAGAGCAGGCTATAAAATTTTCCGACAACAAAATCTGATCGCGTCAATTCCGACCGTGTGTGGCCAGTTCCAACGCACAAAGTGCCATGCATGCTCAGAAGAAATTCCGAGACGGAACAGCTCGGTCTGGTAAAATTAGCATTCGCAATGGATACAGCACTTTCGTCACGCTGCAATGTAAAAAATGGTTTAATACAGCGCACTCTCTTCTTCTTTATAATGTAAGAAGAATGAAGTAGTTTTGCTGCTCATATTCACACAGACTTCTCACAAACGTCTTTCTTTATTATTTATCGGGATTCCCTTAATATATTTGGATTTGTCACATCTGACCAATTTTTTTTTTTTGTAAAAATTTTTTTTTCAAGGCTGTTTTTTTTTTTAACTTTTTTTTGCTTTTTACTCCAGAATATTTTTGTGTGTCAAGTTACCACAACACCATTATTATCTTGTATTATTTAATATCAATGGGATTGTTTGGTGTTGGTTTCTCTTGTTAATTTCACATTGTATTTTGAAATGTACCTGCCTCCTCACCAACAAACTTTTTTTTTTTTTTTTAAGGAAAACACACATAGGCGAGTATAATTGAACCAAAAATTCCTTTATTAAGGACCCACAACCAAACAAAGAGGGAGGCAACACTGGAGAAACAGCTGAAATTGGCGAAGCCTTTGGCTGCCAGGGCACATATCAATTATTTTACTGCAAAATTGGTGGCCTGAGGAGTCCATATCTATGGGAGTGCAGTCTGGTCCAGAAGTCCCAGAGATCCGGAAAGCAGCAGATGACATCTGTGTCCCCAGGCTGTAGTACTACAAGAGGCTGCATCTTTTGTCAGACCAGACTGAACCCAGGTCATCACTCTCTGGTCTTCCTTTCACGCTTCCTTCCACGCTGTGGCTCTGGTGGTGGAGTTGTGGCAGGAGGAGGAGGAGGATGGTCCAACTCAATCACGTTGGTCTTGGGTGTGATTTCGCCACTCACCCCCTTAGTTAGGATAGTATAAATAAGTTTCTCACACGTGAGGCGTTGACCCTCCTGCATGCCCTTCAGTTTGGTGGCAGCCATGCAGGCAAAGGCCTCTTCAGGAGTGGGTAAGGCTCTGAGGGACGCAGAAGCCTCCTGAATGAGCCTGAGCGCTGAATCCTGAACGTGATTCCCCTTCCTGGGTCTTTTGTATGGAAGGCGGAGGGGAGGAACCTGCAATTCGGTCAGACTCCTACTGGTCCCAGGCTCCTCCTGGCTGCCACTAACCCCCGCCTCCTCCTGGCTGCCACTAACCCCCGCCTCCTCCTGGCTGCCACTAACCCCCGCCTCCTCCTGGCTGCCACTAACCCCCGCCTCCTCCTGGCTGCCACATTCCACAGCCTCCTCCTGTGTGCCACATTCCAGAGCCCGTCCTGGCTGAGGTCTTCCTGTGTATAAAAAAGGGACATAGTTTGAGTTTTTGATTCATCAATCACACACAATTTTCAGCTCATGACTGTTGCAAATTGAATGTTAACAAATATAACAGACTCGCATTCTGAGCCCAGCATTTTTCATTCTTGTCCCAATTATTTTTGCCCACTAATGTCTGTTGATATGTAAAACACTTTCTTAAATCAGCAATTAGTGATCAATAAAAACATCTAGTAAACATCATTTATTTATTGACCAGAAATCTGTAGAAGAATGCTATACTTGACTCCATCTGGGCTCCTCCACTTCTTCCTGGCTGGAAGTCCCAGGTTGGACATCGGAAGCCTCAGCTGGGGTGGAAGGAAGAGTGGAAGGAAGGGTTGAGAGGGATTCCCTGACTTCAGTGTGGTCTGACAGAAATCGCAGTCTCTCATAGTATCACAGCCTGGGGACATAAATGTCATCTGCTGCAGCTCCTGATCTCTGGGAATCCTGGACCTTCTTGCGCTCCCTAAGATAAGTGCTCCTCAGGCCACCAATTTTGGCTTTTAAATAGGGGATGGTTGCCATGGGGACCACCGGCTTCACCAACTCCAGCAGTTTCTCCAGTGCTGCCTGCCTCTTTTGTTTATGATTGTAATGTGGATGTTTGACCTGCCACAGACAGGGCAGCTCCCTGTATTTGTCTATGAACAGGGGCAGGAAGTTGTGGTCATTGAAGCCATCCATTTTATCTGCAAAACACAACACAAGACAAACCCTAATTTCAGGCAAAACTCTTCTAATCTTGTTACAATATAGGCCTCAGTCTAGAAGCAGTATAGGCCAAGTTTAGATCTTACCTTCGTTATCATGATCGGCGCCTCCGATACTCCTTCCTCCGCTCACAGATCGTACATACTACGCACGCGTGTTACGCTTTATACACACTGCACATGCGTACAACTCCGCCCGCCCCTGACTTTCTTTCTAGTCCATTCCCCACCCCTTTTCATTCGGCGCAGTGGGGGAAAAGCACATGGTGGAGACACAGCAAGTGCGTGCTAATTATAGCAACGAGGAGGAGGGGGAGGAAAGCCCAGAGCCAGAAACTCCTGGATCCAGAAGGAGAAGATTTAAGGCCTCAAATATGTCCTTTGGGGAGATGTTGAAGATGGTCGACATCCTGAAGAGGGCCGACTATGATGGAAAGTATGGACCTTACCCCAACCCCAATGTCAGAAAGGCCAAGATAATGGCGAAAGTGGTCAAAAGTCTGCACCAGAATTTCGGGGTACGACGATCGAAAGATCAGCTCAGGAAGCAGTGGTCGGACCTAAAATTAAGAGAGCACGAGCAGTACCAAAAGATCCGGAGATTGCTGCAAAAAAGTAAGTAGTTGTGCTCTGTTCCTATTCTTTTTGTGTTTATTACATTCGTACTGCTCCATGTGCTTTTCTTAACTGTTATCCAGTTTAAAATGTCAACTTTCACGTTCATGGGCACATTATTCGTTCGTATCAAACATTGTTCTTTGGGCCTATAAAACACCATTGTTTTGGCCATATGCATCTGACCACATTTTTTAGGGCCTACTTGTCTGAAAATAATTTGGTTGTGTAGATGGGTTTGTTACTAGAATGAAATGCAAACTCGATTCTGTGTAAGGAGAGGACAATCAGCAACAGTTTTCACATCTGGACACTGGAGCACTAGTGTGGGACACAAGAACACCCTTTTTATTAGGGGGCCCACACAGGTGCTCCAGTGGATGCTATAGGGGTGTCTCCATCTGTGACGCTTGTACAAAACAGGTAAAGTATTGAAGCTTGACAAAGGACACTAAAAATTCTACATCTTCGAACTCTGCCAAAACTGACAATTTTTCCCCACTTCCAAGCAATGTTTCATATTTATAGTTCTGCCATCAAATATCTCTGTGCTAAGTATACCATTTTTTTTTTTTACATGGGGAGAAAAGACTCGGAGGAAACCCCTCATCCGAGGAGACCAGAGACCCCCCCCCCACCTCTGGAAGAAGGGGAAATCCACCAAAGACAAGAAGAGCAGGAGGAGGAAGAAGATGTGGTGGAAATTGGCACCACAACAGGTGATTGTCTGCGACCACAGGCTCAGGTAAGAGATGGGTGCTGGCATATTTATAATACATTTTTTTTTTTTTTTGGTTTCTATCTTTTTAGGTGATCGTGATGTTGTGGATCCAGGGCATTTCACCTCGGAAAGTGCACAGATCCTGATTGGGGAGATCATGGGGTGTAATAGGGACTTGGAAAACATCAAGAAAAACATCAATGATGTTGTTCAAAAAAATAAGAACATCATTGATGTTTTGGGGAGAGTTTAAAACCCCTCCAAATCCCTTTCTTTTATGGTGTGCTACAATTTTAACATTTTTTGTCTAATTGGAGAAAAGCCAAATTTTGAGGATGCACAGTGTGTCAACATGTGCTATCTGCCATCACCGGAGATCAATGGACGCGTTTTGGGGATGCAACCCATTCCTCAATAATAAAGTAGCTGTGAGGAAGGAGTTGCTCCCCCAAAACACGTCCCTTGATCCCCCATGATGGCAGCTAGCACATGTTCACATTCGGCTATTTGAGTGCATCTTCAAAATTTGGCTTTTCCGGGGGTGACTTCACCCCATCTGAACGCAATATCAAACACAGTTTCTAAATACTCATGTCTGATATTGCCTTCAAGTTCTACCAAATGTGAACTTTGTAAGTTCAAGATTTTTGTCTTTCTTGTGGGTTTTAAACATGCCTGTTTTAACTTAAATGGACATTTCTACTTTTTCTAAGGTGACCCCAAAAATTGTTATACAACAAACATGTTGGTTTGTTTTAAAAACCTTTTCTAAATGCACATGTGATTGTGCAGGTATTAAAAAGATTGTTAATCAAGAATGTGTGGATTATTGTCTCAATGCTACAACACTTTTGGGGTGCTCTAATTGGTGTTTTCTGTGGCAATGGGTGCTATTTCCTAAGGGCAAATCCTGAGATGCCTGTAGAACTCTGTCTGAGCGAGGACTCCACCATCGGACATCCGGCCATTCTTCCCCACGTCCACATACAGGAACTCATAAGTAGCCGACACCACCGCCAACATCCCAATACTATTGAACCCCTTATAATTATAATAGTACGACCCCAAGTTGGGTGGTGGGACGATGTGGACGTGTTTCCCATCAATTGCCCCTCCGCAGTTAGGAAAGTCCCACCGCTGGGCAAAGTGGGAGGCCACAGTCTGCCATTCCAGTGGCGTGGAAGGAAACTGTGGAGGAAAACAAAAAATTAGTCTTTTTGCACATAAACATGGAAAGCAGATTAGACACAAACATTCTTGGCCAACATCAAGATAACATTTATTTATGTGAATTTTTAAAGACCAAAGTATAAGGTACACCTATCATATGCCCCCACCCACCCATGGGCCATTTCTAACATTATAGGGGGGGAGCTCTTGGACAGGTAACCCTCTCCACTTCATTGAGAGATGAATGCATAAATAATGTGTATTACTTTGAACAGCCCTTCCTTAGTTACACTATTGGCAGCCCACTGGACAGGTAAGAACTGTCATAATACAAAGATATAAATACACACTGTACACATTTGAGCACATTTGGACATTCTGCTATTACCTATCAAGATAATAATAGGATACAAAAACTTTAAACAGTACCATTTGAAAGTATACAGGCAGGCCCTTGCACTACATGCTTTGGGGAATTCATCCATACATCTGAGCACAAAAGAGATCGGTATAGTGTGTATGGGTTTGGCAAAGTCAGCAGATAGATGATTGAGGATAGAGAATTGGTATCAGCTGACTTAGCAGTTGGGGGGAGGGAGGGTTCCAAATGATTTGGGGACCCCCAAAAAAAAGCCTCTGGCACTCTGCCTGAATTTAACGCACAAATCACATTTCAACACATTTTAGGGGGTGTTTGGGGTAATGCACTACTATGTAGCTGACAAAATACACTAAGTGACTACATGAGGTGAATATAGGGCCAGGAGAGCATGCTGGGGAGGTAAGTGAAGGCAAATATGTATGAAGGACAACAAAAAAAATTAACTAAAAATCCAGCATGCATGAGGACAAAGGGGACATTCACAGCATATTACAATCATGGTAATTAGGGAACGAGGAAAGAAATACAATATATTAGCAAACATTAAATACAATAAAATGTGATATTAAAGGATAAAAATCTTACCTTAATATACTCCTTCTGCAGGACCTGAATGATGACAGAACAGGTCTCTGAGATAATGATACCTAGAGCCTGGGGGGAGATGCCTGTCGAGAACTTCAAGTCCTGCAAGCTTCTCCCTGTCGCCAAGTACTGCAGGGTGGCGACGAGCCTCTGCTCCGGAGTGATGGCTTGCCTCATGCAGGTATCCTGCCTGCTAATATAGGGGGTCAGCAAAGCCAATAAACGGTGAAATATGGGGTCCGTCATCCAGAGAAAGTTCCTGAAATCATCAGGATTATTCTCATGGAGCAAAGGCGTATGACAGAACTGGTCACGCTGAAGCAACCAATTCTTGGTTCATGAACTCTTCCCCACCCTGTTCATGGGCTGGACTTGTGTCAAGGTCAGGACCCCAACATCAAGCCCCCGCACAGCACAAACTCTACGAGGAGTACGTATACGCAACATTGCTAGAAAACGAAGTAACAGAATGCACTGAAGAACAGCAAGACCTGTGAAGAGCGACCTGAAAAACAGTAACAAACGTACAAGAACACAATGACAAAGTCACGCGTAGCTTGCTTGCACGCACTGAAGAGCAGACACAAACCCACAGGCACAAACTGAACAGCAGAAAGCGATCTGAAAACCACGAGTCTGAAAAAGCGTGAATCGTCTCTCACCAAACTTTTACTAACACGAGATTAGCAAAAGGAGCCCAAAGGGTGCCGCGCTTGATTCTGAAATGGCCTTTTCTAGTCTCGTCGTACGTGGTGTACATCACTGCGTTCTTGGCGATTGGAAATTCCGACAACTTTATGCGACCGTGTGTACGCAAAACAAGTTTGAGCCAACATCCGTCGGAATAAATCCTAGGATTTTGTTGTCGGAATGTCTGATCAATGTTCGACCGTGTGTACGGGGCATTACTTTTTTTTGTTTTATTTGTTTCAGACAATGTCTTTAACTGCCTTGCAAAGATAATTCTGCATTCCTGCGCTTCTGGTGTGTTGCTGTATCCTTAAGAAGTAGGGGCTGCCTTTAGGTGAACCTGATTCCATACTAGGGAACTCAGGTATAGTTTTAGTTAGGTACCACTCTTTACCAGTCTTTTCAGAGGTTCCTTGATGATGTGGTGTGTCTTCAACATGTATACAACCAAAACCCAAGTACAAGCAGTCCCCGGGCTTCAAACAAGATAGGGTCTGTAGATTTGTGCTTAAGTTGAATTTGTATGTAAGTAAGAACAGGCAAATTTTTTAAGTGTAACTCCAGCTGGAAGAATATTTTTTACATTTTTTTGGGTAGCATAGGGAAGGGCTAACACCCCTGTAACATTTGTTTTGCTGTCTGTGTCCCTGTTCAGAAGATTTCATCTCGCTTTCTGTCCCTATGACAATTGGATTTTGAAAATCTTGGGTTAATGGGGAAACAAGGATTAGTGATAAAGCTTCAGTGGAGACATCTCCACTTCACCTCCCTTCCTAGGTATAGATTTCTTCTCACTTCCTGTTGTCTCCCTTTGTGAGTAGGAGTTATTTGTAAGTCAGGTGTTTGTAACCTGGAGACTGCCTGTAATTGAAACAGCTTAGTTTTTTTGCTGGGTAATGTAAAAGTGCTTTGGAAGTGGACCTTTTGAATGATCGTCCTTTGTTTACAAGTTTAAAAAAAAAAAAAAGTATAACTTTTTTTGTAACTGCTTTAAAATTATAAGCTGGGGTTGGGCTTTATTTTGTCATACATCTAAAACCACATGTCCAGCCAAGCCTTTACTGTCCACAGACTAACAATGCCACTATGTGCTCTCAACCATTGGTACTGTGAGTCCTAATGCTGCCCTCCTACCTCACTTACCACCACTGTGCCTCAGATTTAAAACCAGATCTATTCTAAAGCTGCCACTTTAAAGAATCAGGATACTGTACATAGTGTCTCTCTGTGTGCAAATGAATAGCCTTATATCACAAAGCAAAACACAGTGGCACTAGTGCTAATAAACCTATAAAATATCCAAAATTAAACCAAAAAATTATATACAACAAATATATATATCACATAAATGAATGCCCACCCAGTGACAAGTGATAAACATATATAAACATAAATGATCCAGAAGACTGCTAAAAGGCCAGCAATAGTCCTTTCAATGTAGACTTTTTCTTTTTCTTTTCTTCAACTTCCACCACACCCAAGTGTTTGGTGAACCCACTCCCTATGGTAATCCACTTACCGACTCCTAATGCCCACACTCTCGTGTTAGGGCTTACACGCTTGTTGACCACATCACACGGGTTACATCGGCAGATCAAAATATCGGAATCGTGTACAGGGATCGTTCCACATGTGAAATATAAAAATACTCCAATAGTGCAAAAACGTTTGAAAATTTATTTAAAAGCACTTCAAATCTTTAGTATAAAACTCACATGTAACAAGTATCAAAAACACAGAAAAGCACTTCCACAGCAAACCGATCTTCAAAGCACAGCAACAAACGTATGCAGATCAGCCACTAAATGAGTTGTGGTCACGGCGGACCCGAGTTGTACAGGCGTCGGGTATCTCTCTCACCTACTCCCCGGCGCCTCCCCGCTCTATCGATGTTTCACTTCCTCATACGATGCGGCAGCGTCACTCGTCATTGGTGGGATACGTCACACAGCCACGCCCTGACATGTTTCGTCATAACCATGGGATTTACTATGTGATTTCACTGCAGAATGAGCAGGATGTCACCCTGTTAATGGAAGTGAAAAGTCATCAGATCAGGATCAACGAGTAATATAAAACAGGGGTCAGAAAAACAAACTTATTTTTTAATGTTAGTGACAGATTGCATCATATATGTTTTTTTTTTTCTTCCACAGTCACACTTTAAAGTGATTTTGCTTATGTTACATCACACTTGAGGGAAGGATTTAAATCAGCAATTTAATGTCCAATGTGCCTGATTAAACAAAAAATATCTTGCACAATTATACTGTATGCACACATTGGGTACATAGTAATATCCTCCTACCCACTGGCTTCTACCATAAGTAATAAAATAAATAACTAATTCTGTAATAATAGCTTCTAATAGGTAGATAACCAGTTCTTGAAATGTACCCATTTTGGAATCCGTCATATCATAAATCAATGTCCTTGCAATAAGGTCTTCTTTCAGTCTTGAGAGTGTATGTTGTTGCGCCTAGTAGTAGATAGTAGTTTCAATAAAAAGAATTGTGTTTAATTATAAAGTGCAAACAAAGTCTGAAACCTTCCTTCTTAGTAAATAGTATTAGTAAATACACAAATATGAGTGGATCATGTATAACTATCAATATCATAAAATCAAATTCTGATCCTTAGATATAATCCAATACAGTGAATAAAATGTGAAACACAATTGCCACGTTTCTACCGAGCGGATCGGTTCGGGTCGGATCATTTTGGAAGGCCTAGAATGGTCCGGCCTATTCAGGCGAGCGTTTCTACTGCAAGTCGGACCGACAGGGGCCATACGTGGGTTTAGAAAAGATGCCGTCTTGGCATCACACATCCACCAATCAGTGTAATGTATCGTAGCTCCGCCCTAACCGAACCGTTCCATTTTCTATGGCCCCACATCTGAAGCCGGACCCTGAATGGAACGGTTCGGTTCGGTTGTATGGGCCGCTTTCATAATGGAAACACCCAAAATAGCGTACCGTACTGAACCGATCCGCTCAGTGGAAACGAGGCAAATGTGTACCATGAAAAAAAAAAAAATCACAACAAAATGGTGTAATTGCAAAATCACAATATCTGAATACAGTTGCATAAACTGCAAAAGTCCTTAAAGATGCAAACTATGTATACAATTCATAAGTGAATCCATAATATTGTGCAAGTGCAAACAAAGTCTGAAACCTTCCTCCTTAGTGTCCTTGGTGAAAAGTATTGGTAAATACACAAATATAGGTGGATCATATCTAAATATCGGTTTCATGAAATCAAACACTGGTTCCTAGCTATACTCTAATACATTGATTAACAGTGCAAATAAATGTGAAACACAATGGGGCTGATTTACTAAGAAGAATGTGTTGCGCCGGTTCATACCTTGGTGCAGTGGAAAAGTCATTAAACCAAACGTGCGAACTGGCACAATTTGAAGCGCAAAACGATAATAAATATGTAAACTGCAACTGGTGCTAGGGTAACTGCGGTTTTCTCATTGATAATAGCACACGCCCAATACAATTGGTTAATGTCATCTCACTGAATGTGTCTTGTTAGGCAATTAGTAGGTGTTCTCAGTTAATTAACCCTTTTGATTCTCATTCCCAGTTACTTCTAATATATCTTTGAAATGTGTTTTTTTTTTTTTTTTTTTTTTTCTATTTTTACCCAAATCTTTCAATACATTACAAAACAGAGAAGTGTTTCTAAACCCAATAAATTAATATTTTCTTGATCTTTAAAGGTGACCTTTGAAATTAGATTTAGTGCAAGAGCGTGTTTGATTTAATTTGTCCAAGTGCATCTTCCTATTACCTATTTTGCCAAAATATCGAGTTGTACAGAGAACGGCCAATCAGATTGCATAGTGCATGACCATTTTAAGTGCCAAATTTGGAATGTAGATGTGCCATGACCCGTTTGTATTTTCCGAATGATCTTTCTTGGGAATGATACAAGGCATGAGAAACCACCTTTTTTCAAAACATGCTAGAGTGATCAGGAATCTTAAAACTATGACTCACCAGCTGTTGCGGAACTACACATCCCATGAGGCATTGTAAATCTCTGACATTGACAGACATGCCTAGGCATGATGGGAATTGTAGTTCCTGAACAAAAACTTCTCTCTGCTGGTGGATACAAGAACCTACATCTATAGATACAGTGGGGACGGAAAGTATTCAGACCCTCTTATTTTTCACTCTTTGTTATATTGCAGCCATTTGCTAAAATCATTTAAGTTCATTTTTTTCCTCATTATTGTACACACAGCACCCCATATTGACAGAAAAACACAGAATTGTTGACATTTTTGCAATTTTATTAAAAAAGAAAAACTGAAATATCACATGATCCTAAGTATTGAGACCCTTTGCTGTGACACTCATATATTTAACTCAGGTGCTGTTCATTTCTTCTGATCATCCTTGAGATGGTTCTACACCTTCATTTGAGTCCAGCTGTGTTTGATTATACTGATTGGACTTGATTAGGAAAGCCACACACCTGTCTATATAAGACCTTACAGCTCACAGTGCATGTCAGAGCAAATGAGAATCATGAGGTCAAAGGATCTGCTAGAGTTCAGTTTGCCTAATGGGGACACTAGTTAGATTGACGTGTGTCCTCAAAGACATTGGTAGGGTTTTACCCTCACTTCCAGTTTAGCTGTGACAGGAAGTGAAGCCAATTTTCAGAAAAGGGACACAAAGCACAACCTAAAAAGACAAGTAGGGGTTCTATCACTCACTTGGTTTCCCTCAAATGCCCACAATTAGAATAGGATTGTCTTGAGCTAGATTTTAGCTCAGTGCTCCTCAACCCTGTCCTCAAGTACCCCCAACAGGCCATGTTTGCAGGCTTTCCTTTATCTTGCACAGGTGCTTTAAATCACAGTCAATGGCTGGGTATTTTGGCCAGCTATTTTAGCTAAGATAAATTCCCAAAACCTATCCTGTTGGGGGTACTTGAGGACTGAGGCTGAGAACCATTGCGCCAAAATGGAAAATGTAATACTTGCCTCTGTAATTTTCCTTTCCTGGTGCCTATCCATGGAAAAATATGCACAATCCATACTGACATGGGGGGAGGATCTGAGAGGCCCCCTTGTTAACCACTTGAGCCCCGGACCATTATGCTGCCTAAGGACCAGAGGTCTTTTTCCAATTTGGCACTGCGTCACTTTAACTGCTAATTGCGCGGTCATGCAATGCTGTACCCAAACGAAATTTGCGTCCTTTTCTTCCCACAAATAGAGCTTTCTTTTGATGGTATTTGATCACCTCTGCGGTTTTTATTTTTTGTGCTATAAACGGAAAAAGACCGAAAATTTTGAAAAAAAATGATATTTTCTACTTTTTGTTATAAAAAAAAATCCAATAAACTCAATTTTAGTCATACATTTAGGCCAAAATGTATTCGGCCACATGTCTTTGGTAAAAAAAAATGTCAATAAGCGTATATTTATTGGTTTGCGCAAAAGTTATAGCGTCTACAAACTAGGGTACATTTTCTGTAATTTACACAGCTTTTAGTTTTAGACTGCCTATGTCATTTCTTGAGGTGCTAAAATGGCAGGGCACCCCCACAAATGACCCCATTTTGGAAAGTAGACACCCCAAGGAAATTGCTGAGAGGCATGTTGAACCCATTGAATATTTTTTTTTTTTGTCCCAAGTGATTGAATAATGACAAAAAAAAAAAATATTTACAAAAAGTTGTCACATGGCCTGTGTGAGCAATATATCATTTAGTGACAACTTTGTGCAAAAAAAAAGTGTCACTTTCCCGCAACTTGTGTCAAAATATAAAATATTCCATGGACTCAATATGCCTCTCAGCAAATAGCTTGGGGTGTCTACTTTCCAAAATGGGGTCATTTGGGGGGGTTTTGTGCCACCTGGGCATTCCATGGCCTCCGAAACTGTGATAGGCAGTGAAGAGTGAAATCAAAAATTCACGCCCTTAGAAAGCCTGAAGGCGGTGCTTGGTTTTCGGGGTCCCGTGCGCGGCTAGGCTCCCAAAAAGTCTCACACAGGTGGTATCCCTGTACTCAGGAGAAGCAGCAGAATGTATTTTGGGGTGTAATTTCACATATTCCCATGGCATGTTTGAGTAATATATCATTTAGTGACAATTTTGTGCAAAAAAAAAAAAAAAAAAATTTGTCTCGTTCCCGCAACTTGTGTCGCAATATAAAATATTCCATGGATTTGACATGCCTCTCAGCAAATAGCTTGGGGTGTCTACTTTCCAAAATGGGGTCATTTGGGGGGGGGGTTTTGAACTGTCCTGGCATTTTATGCACAACATTTAGAAGCTTATGTCACACATCACCCACTCTAACCACTTGAAGACAAAGCCCTTTCTGACACTTATTGTTTACATGAAAAAGTTATTTTTTTTTTTTGCAAGAAAATTACTTTGAACCCCCAAACATTATATATTTTTTTTAAAGCAAATGCCCTACAGATTAAAATGGTGGGTGTTTCCTTTTTTTTTTTTCACACAGTATTTGCGCAGCGATTTTTCAAACGCATTTTTTGGGGAAAAAAACACACTTTTTTAAATTTTAATGCACTAAAACACACTATATTGCCCAAATGTTTGATGAAATAAAAAAGATGATCTTAGGCCGAGTACATGGATACCAAACATGACATGCTTTACAATTGCGCACAAACGTGCAGTGGCAACAAAATAAATACATTTTTAAAAGCCTTTACAGGTTACCACTTTAGATTTACAGAGGAGGTCTACTGCAAAAATTACTGCCCTCGATCTGACCTTCGCGGTGATACCTCACATGCATGGTGCAATTGCTGTTTACGTTTGACGACAGACCGCCGCTTGCATTCGCCTTAGCGCGAGAGCAGGGGGCGACAAGGGTTCCTTTTTTTTTTTTTTTTTTTTAATCATTTTTATTGTTTATCTCGGTGAATGTAAATATCCCCTATGATAGCAATAGGTAGTGACAGGTACTCTTTTTTTGAAAAAATTGGAGTCTATTAGACCCTAGATCTCTCCTCTGCCCTCAAAGCATCTGACCACACCAAGATCGGTGTGATAAAATGCTTCCCCAATTTCCCAATGGCGCTATTTACATCCGGCGAAATCTAAGTCATAAAATGCTCGTAGCTTCCGGTTTCTTAGGCCATAGAGATGTTTGGAGCCACTCTGGTCTCTGATCAGCTCTATGGTCAGCTGGCTGAATCACCGGCTGCATTTTCAGGTTCCCTGTTGAGACAGGAGAGCCAGAGAAAAACACAGAAGACGGTGGGGGGGGGAGGCGCATTCCCTCCCACGGCTTGTAAAAGAAGTCTAGAGGCTAATTAGCCGCTAGGATTGCTTTTACAACCCCTGGCAAAAATTATGGAATCACCAGTCCCTGAGGATGTTCCTTCAGTTGTTTATTTTTGTAGAAAAAAAGCAGATCACAGACATGGCCAAAAACTAAAGGCATTTCAAATGGCAACTTTCTGGCTTTAAGAAACACTAAAAGATATCAAGAAAAATAATTGTGGTGGCCAGTAACAGTTAGATTTATAGAACAAGCACAGGGAATAAATTATGGAATCACTCAACTCTGAGGAAAAAAATATGGAATCATGAAAAACAAACAAACAAAATAACACTCCAACACATCACTAGTACTTTGTTGCACCACCTCTGACTTTTATAACTGCTTGCAGTCTCCGAGGCATTGACTTAATGAGTGATAAACAGTACTCTTCATCAATCTGGCTCCAGCCTTCTCTGATTGCTGTTGCCAAATCATCTTTGCAGGTTGGAGCCTTGTCATGGACCATTTTCTTTAACTTCCACCACAGATTTTCAATTGGATTGAGATCCGGACTGTTTGCAGGCTTGGACATTGACCTTATGTGTCTTTCTTCAAGGAATTTTTTCACAGTTTTTGCTCTATGGCAAGATGCATTATCATCTTGATAAATTATTTCATCATCCCCAAACATCCTTTCAATAGATGGGATAAGAAAAGTGTCCAAAATTTCAATGTAAACTTGTGCATTTATTGAAGATTTAATGACAGCCATCTCCCCAGTGCCTTTACCTGACATGCAGCCCCATATCATAATTGACTGTGGAAATTTGCATGTTTTCTTCAGACAGTCGTCTGCATAAATCTCATTGGAATGGCACCAAACCAAAGTTCCAGCATCATCACCTTGCCCAATGCAGATTCGAGATTCATCACTGAATATGACTTTCATCCAATCATCCGCAATCCACGATTGCCTTTCCTTAGCCCATTGTAACCTTTGATGATGCTTTGATGTCTTCCATGGTCTACCAGTATGCTTGCCTTTAACCACCTTCCCATGTTGTTTGTATTTGGTCCATGTTTTAGACACAGCCAACTGTGAACAACCAACATCTTGTGCAACACTGCGTGATGATTTACCCTCTTTACCTACATACTAACAAGCAGATTTAATCTGATGCAGGTGTTAGTGTTTGTAATGAAAATTTACAGGGTGATTCCATAAATTTTTCCTCAGAATTGAGTGATTCCATAATTTTTTCCCTGTGCTTGTTCTATAAATTTAACTGTTACTGGCCACCACAATTATTTTTCTTGATTTCTTTTAGTGTTTCTTAAAGCCAGAAAGTTGCCATTTGAAATGCCTTTAGTTTTTGGCCATGTCTGTGATCTGCTTTTTTTCTACAACAATAAACAACTAAAGAAACATCCTCAGGGACTGGTGATTCCATAATTTTTGCCAGGGGTTGTACATGAAAGCTGACCGCTGGCTGAAAAGAATGATACCAAGATGATACCTAAACCTGCAGGCATCATTCTGGTATAACCACTCAAAGTTGTGAATGGCGTACCTGAAGACAAAAAAATGGTTAACAATAAAGCACAGTAAACGGTAAAGTATAAAAAATTGCATACCTGAAAAGCAAACATGATAAAACATAATAACAATAAAACATTGCAGAATAGAATACAGTAAAAAAGAGCAGAACAATAGAGAGAATAGAGAGAGAACAATAAAACGACAACTATTTTTTAAAATTTTATATATATATTTATTTATTTATTTTTTTTTTACACTTTTTTTGTAACTAACTTTTATAACTGTAACCGGTTCCAGGTTCGGGTCTCTCAAAATGCGATGGCATCTTGGGAGACCCTGTGAAAGTGTGTCCTAGTCTGTGGAATGCTGTACCCAACGCTAATACTGAACTAGTGTATGGTAGCGTTCAAAACATTCACCAATGCAAAGACCAGGATTGTCAGGACAGGAGGGACAATAATAGCGGGTGTCACGCCTATATCCGCGCTTGCTGCAGACACAACATCTTTTTTGGGGGGGTTTGTTGGGTAGGGGTACTCGGGAGGACATAAAGAAAATGCCTCTCATGCAGCCGACTGCATTTGGTTGGGGATGTGAATGGGGGAAGTACGGGCGCTGCAGAAGTGGTGGGTTCCCAATTAGGATTGGCGAATGCAGCAGGAAGGGCACTATGGGCACGACGGGCCTGTGTTTGTCTTTTTGGTGGTAGCGGGACACTACTTGTGCTTGCCACTTCACCAGCTTGAACTGCACTTATGGGACTCGCCACGTCACCACGTGTTACTGCAGTGCTGGTTTGACTACGACCGGGGTGTACTAGGCCACTGGTGCTTGCCAGTTCACCAAAACGCTACCAAAAAAACTGTTAGTGATCGCAGGGATCGGGCCTGACTCTGCGAACACTGCAGTTATGCGTTTAGTCTTTTGTAAGTGACAGTGATCGATCGATACTGCACTTGGGTGGGCTGGTCTGGGCCGAGCGGAGGGGCAAATCGCAGGTGCTAGCAGGTATCTGGGCTGATCCCGCTAACACTGCGTTTTTGGGAACCCTAAACTGCTGGGGATGCTAGTATAGATCTGATCGGATCAGATATTGATCCGTTCAGATACTATACCACTAAGGGAGGTGTACGGTGCGTGGGTGTTAGTGGTACTGGCGCTAACCTGACGCTGCCTGGGGCTGGTGCTTGCCAGTTCACCAAAATACTACCAAAAAAACTGTTAGCGATCGCAGGGATCAGGCCTGACTCTGCGAATGCTGCAGTTATGCGTTTAGTGTTTTTTGTAAGTGACAGTGATCGATCGATACTGCACTTAGGTGGGCTGGGCGGAGGGGCAAAACGCAGGTGCTAGCAGGTATCTGGGCTGATCCTGCTAACACTGCGTTTTTGGGAACCCTAAACTGCTGGGGACGCTAGTATAGATCTGATCGGATCAGATATTGATCCGTTCAGATACTATACCACTAAGGGAGGCGTATGCTGCGTGCGTGGGTGTTAGCGGTACTGGCGCTAATCTGACGCTGCCTGGGGCGACGCATATCACCGCCGGGCGATCAGGGGGCTAAACCTTTATTCGGTAATAAACGGCGGGTGCTCTGACACTATAAAAAATAAACGAACTAACCAGCGTCACCCGTAACAGTTATACGGTGATCAGTGGTGAAAGGGTTAACTAGGGGGCCATCAAGGGGTTAAAACATTTATTCGGTAGTATATGGGGGTCCCTGACGTTATAAAACGCTGACGGCGAACCTCAATATTTACGTCCCTAACTAGCGTCACCAGTGACACTAATACAGCGATCAGAAAAATGATCGCTTAGCGACACTGGCGACAGGGGGTGATCAAGGGATTTAAACTTTATTAGGAGGGGTTAGGGGGGTATCCTAGACCTACAGGGGGATAATACTAACTGTCCCAACACTGTAACTGTCACAAACTGACACCAATGCAGTAATCAGAAAAAAAAACTACTGGTGTCAGTTTGTGACAGGGGGGGGTGATTGGGGGGGATCGGGGGGCGATCGGGGGGGGGGGGATCAGGGTGTTTTGTGTGCCTGGCATGTTCTACTGTGTGTGTGTGTGTGTGTGTGTAGTGTTGTGCACTCACATAGACGTCTTCTCTCCTCGGGCCGGAACGGAAATTACCGAGCCGAGGAGAGATGACATCATTTCCTTTGCTGCTGTTTAGCATACAGCAGCAAAGGAATGATTCGATTGGCCGGCGGCGATCGCGAGGGGGGGCCACGAACGGATGGCCTCCCCCTCACCTCCGATCGCCGTGGGACAAAAGACGACTGCCTCGGGCACCGGGGGGGGGTCCTATCGGACCCCCCCCCCACGGAAGACAAATCACGTACATGTACGTGATTTTGCCTGTCCGTGCCACCTTGCCGACGTACATCGGCGTGAGGCGGTCGTCAAGTGGTTAAAGGTGGCTTCCAGATTCTGATAGGCCCCTCACCCACAGACCCCAACAACCACCGTCTTGTTCAGTGGGGGGGCACTCGCTCGTCCCCTCCCTTTCCTGGCCTGCCAATCTGCATGCTCAGATAAGGGTCTGGTATGGATTACCTTATTATACCTACTACACGGCTATATACTCTGAACTGTATTATATATACTACACGGACTTCACTATATATTCTGAACTGTATTAAATATACTACACGGACTTCACTATATACAATACTCTGAACTGTATTATATACTACACGGACTTCACAATATACTCTGAACTGTATTATAATTACTACACTGACTGCACTATATACTCTGAACTGTATTATATATACTACACTGACTGCACTATATACTCTGGACTCTTATACTACACTGTCTGACTGCACACTACACTATATACAGTTGCCATGTAAGCAGTTGCTTATTTAGTGTGGGGCGTGGATTTAGCCCCTGAGTCATGATTGGCCAAAGGCACCCTGCTTTTGGCCAGTCATGGCTCTCACAGCACATTGCGCTGTGATTGGCCAAAGCATGCAGGTCAGGTGCATGCTTTGGCCAATCAGCAGCCATCAATGTGCTGAGATCTCGCAGTGCATTATGAGGGTGCTCTGTGGTGGGTGAACTTGCCGCGAGCACCTCATATGTTTATTTGTTCTAGGAACAAACGAACAGCTGATGTTTGAGCCAAATTTATGTTCGACTCGAGCATCGAACCCATCCCTACTGACTGACTGCACACTACACTACCTGCCTAATGTCCATTAATTCACTATATACGGCTGCTGTGTAAGCAGCAACCTATATAGTGTGGGGCGTGGACCTAGCCCCTGAGCCGTAATTTGCCAAAGGCACCCTGCCTTTGGCCAATCATGGCTCTCACAGCACATTGCGCTGTGAGTGGCTAAAGCATGCAGGTCAGGTGCATGCTTTGGCTAATCAGCAGCCGTAAATGCACTGTGATCTTGCAGTGCATTATGGTGCGCTCTGCGGTGGGAGATCTTGCGATCTACGGACAAATGAACAGCTGATGTTCGAGCCCATCCCTACCAACCAATAAGAAAAAATATGTCCCAAAAAGATGGGATCCTGTAAAATTGTTGGCAGCTATATTGTGTATCTAGCCTTTCCAGTGTTTCAAACAAAGGTTAACTCCACTTTCATGGAAAAAAAAAAAAAGCAAATTAAAAAAACAAATGAAGCATATACAATTGCGACACAAACCACATTGTAATTTAATGTCATTAAAAGTTACCTTTCCATTTCAATCTGCAATGCTGTAATATTCTGTAAATGTCAATGCAATATGGCAGCCTGGAGGCATTCTGTATACCCTTTGTGTACAGAACATCTCAAAAAATGTAATTTTCCCAGAAATCTGCACTAAGATACAAGTCAGATTTTAGGCATTTTCTATAACAGTAATTTCATTTTTGGTAAAATACTTCCTCAAGGGTTAATCACTTCTAAAGAGATGCAGACACTACAACTTTCCTCATTAGACCACAGATGGGGGAATTTATAAAGGGTGTCATAGACTGTCAGGCTATAGCACTGAACGTGATGGTACCCGATTCATGTACCTGTCACAGACACACTGGGCACTTCTTCCTTAGTACACTCAATTAACCCCCCCATGCCACTGCTGTCACACTAAAAGACGTATGACTAAAGAGTTTGGTACTGGGGTAGCAGAGCCTGATGGGGAGCTGAGAGACTAGTCCTCCATCAGGTCCGCTTTATTTTCCATTGACAGAGCATGGCAGTAGATAGATCTATAGAAGCTTTCAGTCCAATAGTAGCTTTCAAATCTGTTCCACTGCCATGTGCTGTCAATCAAAAGTAAAAGAAAACCTGATGGGGACCTAGCCTTATCTCATCCCAATAGTTTCCCCATCAGGCTCCGTTCACCCATTGACAGATTATTTCCAAAATATAAGCATTGCCCACATTTGGGTAATGACAACCCCATATTCCTGTTTATATTTAGCTTTCAGTTGGGGAATCTCCCAGCCAACAGCTAAATGAGGCAGGAAATAATGTCCTATGGGGGCAGCTGTCACATACATGAAAGCTCCCCAGCATAGGCATTACCTACTATAAATATGGGCATGCCTCCATACACCAGCTTAGAGTTGGTTTAATTAATGCCAATTCTTTCAGAATTTGTCACTGCCATAGTAACAGGTTCTTAAAGTGGCAATAGTAAGAACTGCTTGAATTTTCCACACATACCGGTAATGTTACTGACACTTTTTCAAATGCTTGCCTGAATTTTTTGTTTGTAAGGGGACTACTGGCAGGAATTTGTCATTAGGGCTTTTTTTAAATCAGCTAATTATAATGAACCATTCACTCCTACTTGGAATTAGTATTTAAAGGATAAAGTGCAAGGAAAAAAAAGAAGATCAGAAATAGATAGCAATCTGCAACAAGGTTTGTTAAAACCCTTGGCAATGTACATTGATCACGCAGAGGGCATTGTTTTTTCTCAAGAAAAGAGTTACTCAGTTATTAATAAATTGCAAAACTATACAAATTTACACACTCAGAATTCCTGCCTTCTGTACTTCAAGGCATATAAAACTCAGTTAGGCATTTAAATTGTCTTGTTATATAAGTGTAGTTTTGAAGAAATTAAGAAAGCTCTGAAAATAAAGATATCAATGCATACAAGTCAATGGTTTTCTATTATCAGATGTAGTTTTCAATAAGGGATCTTAAGAGAAAGTAGCTAAGCCTAAGTTATGTAAGGAAAAAATAGAGAAGTAGCCATCAGAAGCACAATCCTCGAAAGAAAACATCCCCTGCACTCAAAAATATTTCAAAAGGTTTCAAAAGGGTTATAGATCAACATTAAGGAGGCAAGAAATGGTACAACTTAAGAACCACGTTCCACAAAGAGTCACTTTTATGTGGAAAGTGCATAGATTTCAAATTCAAAGTCTGGAGCCATAGAACTGCACAACACAGGCAAATTTGCTACCACTTGAGCACATAATGAAAACATGATATAATATAATATGATATGAAGTAGTCAGCTCTCGATGGGTTAATGGAAGAAAATAAATGGCAAATGGACATGGGACCCAGAGATGATGAAAAGAAAACAAAATGTATTCCTTCATTGCATGATAAAAACGTTCTCATGAATTATCGATAACATTTATAAAAGAAAAAATAGCCTACGATATCACTGAAGGTCATCGGGGCAGTGAGGAGCCAACAACATCCAAAAGTGTCTGCAGTTTTTTTACTTTTGACTTTTGACAAAGTACATGGTGCAAAATGTGTCATCAGGGCAACAAACGAGCCTGCGTTCCATGCTGGTTCCTGGATCTCTTCCTCCTCCACCCTCCTGGCAGGCACAGCCTGACATCCACACAGGCACATTCCATTCCACTCTCGGCTTCTGGCTCAGATTGCTCAGGTCAGCTGATCCGTCCCTCACACGACCAATGTCAGAGATACCATGGCAACAGGCTTTCCTAGGTTGTCAGTGGCCATACACCATCCTGCGACTCGCGGCAACTCCAGTTCAGTGCCTATCCGTATTTCCATCTCTGGCTAGTGGATCTCATACCCCTCTGGATTCCATCTGGTATAGCACGGATACTGGCACCCCTCGTGCCTCACTACCAGCATTTTTGGATGTAGTCGGCTCCTCACTGCCCTGGTTATAATAATTTATTCCATTTTACTTTTTTTCTACAGTTTTTATGAAGCTCCCTTTCTGCCCTCTGCAGCCAATTACTTGGCAGTTAGGAGTTACCGCCCTGTGATACCGGACCACATTGACCTTGCCCCGTTGGGCTGCTTGGGTATGTCTGGAGATTTGGGGGTCTTTGGGATATAATTCCATCATTTGGTAGTATTCCTGGGTAAATGGCTCATTGGGGAGGGCTGATCAGATATTCGGTACCATGCTATCCAATCATTCATTGATACGCACTATGATATTACGTATTTACCGTTTTCTGTATTATACTTATACTTATATTTTGTTTTTCTTTTTTATAGAGCCATAATTATTTTCTATTATATTCTATTCCCCTGATGAAGCCAATGCCTTGGTGAAACTAGTAGGGAAGAATTGACCTGCTGTTATATTTACCACCATTCTCTTTTGGTCAACAGAATATTATAAGTGCTCCTTTCAACATGTGGTTCAACATAATGTACCATTGGTTTTAATTCATTGTAATAAAATCATTTTTTTCTATATAATTTGTGTATTGAGTTGTTGCTGGCACCACAATAATCCCTTTCTCCTCTGCTCCCTATTTTACTCAAATTTTCGGGATGAGGTGCCTTATCTATTAGGACACATTAGCCACTATCTTTGTTCTTTTTCAAAGTTTTTATCATGCAATGAAGTAATACATTTTGTTTTCTTTTCATCATCTCTGGGTCCCTTTGACTTGGCATTTATTTTCTTCCATTAACCCATCGAGTGCTGACTACTTCCTAATTCTCTGCATATCACATTTCCAGATGTCTTTTGTCAGCTGCACCTCGTTTAGCCGATTACTCATCAATTGATTTAACTCTCCTGTTATAATCAACGGTTTAGCACTTGAGGATTTTTTCTTTTTGCTTTGTCATAATATGATATTATATAATAGGAAATGAAAACATTGGTGTGAGCTTCTCACAAACTTCCATACCACAGTCCATATGGATTTTAGGGGGAATCCTATGCAAAAAACAAAAATACAAATAAGCCCCCCCCCCCAAATTCCTTACCAGACTCTTATTAAAAAAAACATGCAGACTGGCAAGCCAGGGGGGGGGGGGTGAATGGCGCCCTTTTCTGAACCAGACCACATACCCTCAACATGCGAAGGGCACCTAGCCATCAAGGATCCCCTGGCAAAGCACCTTGTTCCTATGTTGATGAGGAAAGGGCCTCTTCCCTGCACACCTGGCCTGGTGGTGGTGGGGATCTTTGGGTGGGGGCTTATTGGAATCTGGAAATCCTCTGTATAAATAAGGGGGCCCTTAGATTGCACCCCCATTTGAATCACCAAAAATAAAAAAATAACTAATAAGTGTAATTAAAAACACAAAGACAGTTTTTTAAAAGGCCTTTATTCAAAAGATAAGAAATTCCCTGAGGTACAGCCATTGTCAATCACGTCATCCAGTGATGTAGGTCTACATCAGTCAGGATGAATAATGGCCATCGAACCACACACAAAAATAAATTCTGCCAGCCAACACCTGACTGCTCCTGAAGCTTACCAGTGTCAAATGACATCTCTGTTTCCCCTGCTACTAAAGAAAACAAGGGGCAGGGTCACCTGACATGTCCATGCTGCTATATCAGGTTAGCAACAGATATCTAAAGTTTCTTAAATGCAGACACGTGTCCATTTAGGTTTTTGCCAGGTAGCACAGCCTGGTGGACATGGAACAGCAATAGTAATCAGCCCCATTGAGAAGACATACCCAGTATTTAACAGTAACAGTGCTTTTTTATGAAACAAACAAAATTCTATTTCAGTTGATAATACAAAGAATACAGCCGCTCTTAATGAAGCATACTGTATTTTCCACCACCTTTATTTAACCGATTGCCGCCCGCCGTCCGTCATATAATGGCCAGATGGCGTGGCTCTCGTTCTGAGAGGGCGTCATATGACGCCCTGCCCTTTAAACAGGCAAGGCACGCGATCGTGTGCGCGCATCCCTGTACCCTCGGTGGCGGCGTGTCACGGAGACACCATGCCCAATGGCTGTTTACCACGTGATCAGCCGTGATGAAGTCATGGCCGATGACAGCTGGTACTGCCCCCCATTGTGCACAGCGCATGCGCGCGATCACGTCGGTAGCGGCATGTTCCTGGGAACACTGCTCGTCACTGATGATGGTAAACAGCCATTGGCCGGTGGCTGTTTACCACATGATCGGCTGTGATCCTTTCAAACACAGAGCGGTAACTAGCTGTTACCAGCTCTTCTCTCCTCACACACCGTTTCCAGTGTGAGGAGAGAAGATCCAGGAGCATTGAGTTACCGATCTGTGTCTGTATTGTACTGCACCAAGCACAACACTTGTCCCACCGCCCCCCCATTTGTCATCTGTCACCCAACAGTCACCACAGTCACCCCATAAAGTGCACCTGTCACATAAGACTTCCATCAGTGACCATCAGCGGTGCACCTGTCAGCCATCACTCATCAACCATCAGTGACTGTCATCCGTCACCTGTCAGCCATCATCCATCACCCATCAGCCATTACCCGTCACCCATCAGTGACCGTCAGCCATTACCCGTCACCCATCACTAGGGATGAGCCGAACACCCCCTGGTTCGGTTCGCACCAGAACCTGCGAACGGACCGAAAATTCGCACGAACGTTAGAACCCCATTGATGTCTATGGGACTCGAACTTTCGAAATCAAAAGTGCTAATTTTAAAGGCTAATTTGCATGGTATTGTCCTAAAAAGGGTTTGGGGACCCGGGTCCTACCCCAGGGGACTTGTATGGATGCAAAAAAAACTTTTAAAAACGGACGTTTTTTCGGGAGCAGCGATTTTAATGATGCTTAAAAGTAAAAAAAAAAAGTGAAATATTCCTTTAAATATCATACCTGGGGTGTGTCTATAGTATGCCTGTAAAGTGGCACGTGTTTCCCGTGTTTAGAACAGTCCCTGCACAAAATGTCATTTTTAAAGGAAAAAATCTCATTTAAAACTGCTTGCGGGTTTAATGTAATGTCGGGTCCTGGCAATATGGATGAAAATCAGTGAGACAAACAGCATGGGTATCCCCCAGACCTTTACCAGGCCCTTTGGGTCTTGTGTGGATATTAAGGGGAACCCCGCACCCAAATTAAAATAAGGAAAGGTGTGGGGCCACTAGGCCCTATTTACTCTGAACAGCAGTATACAGGCGGTGCAAACAAGACAGGGACTGTAGGTTTGTTGTTAAGTAGAATCTGTTTGTAATTTTTAACGGGTACATTTTTAACGTGTTTAGCTCCAGCCAAAAAATCTTTAAGCTTTTTGGAAAACATAGGGAAGGGTTATCACCCCTGTGACATTTGTTTTGCTGTCTTTCCTCCTCTTCAGAAGATTTCACCTCACTTTTTGTCCCAATGACAAATGTTTTTTGAAAATTTGGGGTTTTTTGTGGAACAAGGATTGGAAAGCATCAGTGGAAAGGAGAAATGTTTTTCCCATATTAACTCTTACAGGAGAGAATTTCCCTTCCTAGGGGTAGATTTCATCTCACTTCCTGTTGTCTCCTTCCGTTTGCAAGTAGGAGTCGTTTGTAAGTTAGATGTTTGAAAGTAGGGGCCTGCCCTATATACTCAGAAATTTGGGCCTTAGGTGTTGTTGTGGCCACAACACTGTAAGCCCTCACAGGGCCCTGCTGTGAAATATTAGATCAAGAATTGTAATTACATGCCCCTGTTGAACAGGGGCTGAAAAATTAGGCCTTAGGCACTGGTGCTGGTGCCACAACACTGCAACCCCTCACAGATACTCTAGTTGGAATGCAGAAATGAGCACTGCTGCAAAGCTATTGCATCAAAAATTGTAATAACATGCCCCTGTTAAGCAGGGGCTGAAAAATTGGGCCTTAGGCACTGGTGCTGGTGCCACAACACTGCAACCCCTCACAGATACTCTAGTTGGAACGCAGAAACGAGCCCTGCTGCAAAGTATTGCATCAAAAATTGTAATTACACGCCCCTGTTAAACAGGGGCTGAAAAATTGGGCCTTAGGCACTGGTGGTGGTGCCCAGAACCAAAAATGTTCTTACAAGCTATCAGCGTGATGATTGAGGAAGAGGATAATTACTCAGGGATAGTCACTCAGCATCAGCATAGGCAGTCTTTGAAGGGATCTGAGATTTCAAAAAAAATTATTCGGTTACATCAGCATCAGGTGCTTGGTAGCTGGTGGTGATCCAAGACTGATTAATTTTTATGAAGGTCAGTCGATCGACCGAGTCGGTGGACAGACGCACCCTGTGATCAGTTACAAAGCCTCCAGCAACACTGAATGTGCGTTCTGAAAGAACGCTGGATGCAGGACAGGCCAGTAGCTCAATTGCATACTGTGCAAGCTCTGACCAGTGATCCATCCTCAAGACCCAGTAACCTAGAGGATTTTCGGTGGGAAAGGTGTCCAAGTCAGATCTTGCCCCTAGGTATTCCTGCACCATGTAAAACAGACGCTGGCGATGGTTGCTGGAACCGATCATACCTTGGGGCTGCGGACCAAAAAATTGTCTGAACGCATCGGTCAGACGGCCACCTTCTCCACCGCTCCTTCTTTGACTGACCGAAGCCTCAGCAACACGTTGTCCAGAAACAGGAGTTTGTAACCTCCCAGTCTCTGGGAACGCGTTGCACAGACCTTTCTGCAAGGCCTCCCGAAGATGTTTCATCCTCTGCTCCCTCTGCGATGGCAAGATAAGGTCCGCAACCTTACCCTTGTAACGTGGATCAAGGAGGGTTGCCAGCCAGTATTGGTCCTTCTCCTTGATACCACGAATACGAGGATCCTTACGGAGGCTTTGCAGGATCAGGGAGGCCATGCAGCGTAGGTTTGCTGAGGCATTCGGTCCGGAGTCCTCTGGGTCACTAAGGACGACATGGTCCGCAGCCACCTCCTCCCAGCAAACGTACAAGTCCATGTGTTTCTTGGGACTGATCCCTTAAAGACTGCTGCTGATGCTGCGTGCCAGGCTCCACCTCCATACTGACACAATCCTCCTCCTCCTCCTGTGTGATCGGCGGGCACCCAGGAACACTGTCTGGATAAAGGGGGCCTTGAGAGCTAAGGAAGTCCTCCTCTTCCTGCCTCTGTTCTGCCTCAAGTGCCCTGTCCATTATTCCACGCAGCGTGTGCTCCAACAGGTGGACAAGGGGGACAGTGTCACTGATGCATGCACTGTCACGGCTCACCATCCTCGTGGCCTCCTAAAATGGTGACAGGACAGTGCATGCATCCCTGATCATGGCCCACTGGCATGGGGAAAAAAAAACAAGCTCCCCTGACCCTGTCCTGGTGCCATAGTCGCACAGGTACTCATTGATGGCCCTCTGCTGCGTGTGCAGCTGCTGCAGCATGGCCAACGTTGAGTTCCACCTGGTGGGCATGTCACAAATTAGGCGGTTCTTGGGCAGGTTAAACTCCTTTTTTGGAGGTCCGTCAGCCGAGCACTGGCATTATATGACCGGCGGAAATGCACACAGACTTTCCTGGCCTGCCTCAGGACATCCTGTAAGCCCGGGTACCTGCCCAAGAACCGCTGCACCACCAAGTTAAGGACGTGAGCCAAACAGGGCACATGGGTCATTTGTCCCTGTCGGAGGGCAGAGAGGAGGTTGGTGCCATTCTCACAAACCACCATTCCTGCCTTAAGTTGGCGTGGCATCAACCACCTCTGAACCTGCCCCTGCAGAGCTGACAGAACCTCTGCCCCAGTGTGGCTCCTGTCCCCCAAGCACACCAGCTCAAGCACCGCATGGCATCTTTTGGCCTGCGTACTTGCGTAGCCCCTTGAACGGCTACGGAGCACCGCTGGTTCCGAGGACAAAGCACAGGAAGAGGCCATGGAGGAAGAAGAGGAGGGGGTGGAGGAGAGAGGTGTGTCACAATCATTAGCATTTTGGAGGCGTGGTGGCGGAACAACCTCCAACACTACTGCACCTTGTCCTGCATCCTTCCCAGCTGCCAACAGAGTCACCCAATGCGCCGTGAAACTTAGGTAACGTCCCTGTCCATGCCTGCTGGACCATGAGTCAGCAGTAATATGCACCTTACCGCTGACCGCCCTGTCCAGCGAGGCATGGACATTGCCTTCCACATGCCAGTAGAGATCCGGAATCGCCTTCCGTGAGAAAAAGTGGCGTTTGGGTACCTGCCACTGAGGAACCGCACATTCCACAAACTCTCGGAAGGGGGCAGAGTCTACCAACTGAAAAGGCAGCAGTTGAAGTGCTAGCAATTTTGCCAAGCTAGCATTCAACCGCTGGGCATGTGGATGGCTGGGAGCAAACTTCTTTCGGCGGTGCAGCAGCTGGGGCAGGGAAATTTGCCTGGTACAATCTGACGTCGGTGTACCAAAAGTAGATTGCCCACAAGTACTTGGCTGTGACACATCTAATTCTAAACCTTCATTCCTCTCAGTGCAGGTCTCAGAGAGGACTGAAGGTATAGTGGGGTTGGAGATCTCAGCTGATGAGGAGCAAGGAGAGGTCCTCTTTGTTCTTTGGTGTGGGTCTTTTAGATACGCTTGCCAACGAACTGCATGGCAGGTCAACATATGTCTGGTCAAGCATGTGGTACCCAAGCGGGAGATGTTTTGGCCACGCGAGATGCGCTTGAGACATATGTTGCAAATAGCAGCTGTGCGATCTGATGCACTCGTCTCAAAAAAGGCCCACACCAAAGAACTTTTTGAATAACGCGCAGAGACTGCAGCGCCCTGCACATGTGGAGCTTTGGGGTGTGATGCAGTCAAGGTGCTGCCCTTAGGCTGGCCCCTGGAGGGCATCCTGCTTTGTTGGTGATGTGCCGCCTCCTCCTCCTCCTCTCTCCTATCAGGCACCCAAGTTGAGTCAGTGACCTCATCATCCCCTCCCTCCTCATCACTGGAGCAAACCTGGCAGTATGCTGCAGTAGGGGGAGCATGACTGCCAGATTGCTGTCCTTCTTGGGCACCCCCTCTGTCCATGCTCACGTTACTGCCTTCATCGAGCTCAGTTTTATCATCAGAGCCTTCCAAACGCAGGGCATCCTCCTGGAGCATGTACCCAACACTGTGGTCAAACAGTTCGAGGGACTCCTCAGGAGGACATGGTGGGGCTAGGGAAGGAGTCACTGATGACATTGAGCCAAGGGAAGAGGCCTCTGCTTTGCCAGACAAAGTACCCTGGGCATGGGTGGGAGAGGATGAGGAGAATGAGGATAGCTTGGTCATCCACTCGACCAAGTCTTCCGCATGTTGCGGCTCAACACGGCCAGCTGCTGAAAAAAAGGCCAAGCGTGTCCCACGGCCACGTGCTGATGAGGATGCACCTTCTCCACGACCAGCACTAGACACAGAGCCTGCTTGCCCTCTCTTATTGGCTTGTGACAGTCTGCCTCTCCTTCTTGGCCTTCCAGACATAATGGCCTGCCTGCCTGTAGTATGAGAACACCACCAACCTTCTACAGGTAGCTTTAGCTGAACACTGTGCAGAGCTCGCAAAAAAATAACACTGTGAGGAGGACGCACCACACTAACTTGTAGTTTTAGCTGAACACTGTGAGGTGGACGCACCGCACTAACTTGTAGGTTTAGCTGAACACTGTGAGGTGGACGCACCGCACTAACTTGTAGGTTTAGCTGAACACTGTGAGGTGGACGCACCACACTAACTTGTAGTTTTAGCTGAACACTGTGAGCAGGATGCACTGCACTAACTGTAAATAGTCTAGCTGCCTGACTGTGGTACTAATAGGATCAAAAGAACACCAGCAATTTTCTTCAGGTAGCTGTAAATACTGTAACAAGACAAGCCTGCCTGTCAGTAAGAAGATAACAGGAACGGATCTAGCTGAACACTGTGAGCAGGACGCACTGCACTAACTTGTAGCTTTAGATGAACACTGTGCAGAGGTCTCACTACGCTAACTTGTAGGTTTAGCTGAACACTGTGAGGAGGACGCACAGCACTAACTTGTAGTTTTAGCTGAACACTGTGAGCAGGACGCACCGCACTAACTTGTAGGTTTAGCTGAACACTGTGAGGTGGACGCACCACACTAACTTGTAGGTTTAGCTGAACACTGAGCAGGATGCACCACACTAACTTGTAGGTTTAGCTGAATACTGTGAGCAGGACGCACTGCACTAACTGTAAATAGTCTAGCTGCCTGACTGTGGTACTAATAGGATCAAAAGAACACCAGCAATTTTCTTCAGGTAGCTGTAAATACTGTAACAAGACAAGCCTGCCTGTCAGTAAGAAGATAAAGATAACAGGAACGGATCTAGCTAAACTGAATACAGTGTGTGTGTGTATATATATATATATATATATATATATATATATATATACATATATATATATATACATACATACACACACATATATATACACACACACACACACACACACACACTACACTGTAAGTGCAGCTAACTGACTGACTGTTCTGCCTAATCTATCTAACTCAAATCAAATGACACTGTCTGTCTCTCTCTCTCTCTATGAACGCCAGAACACACACTACACAGGGCCGCCGTGCAGGCGGCCTTATATAGTGTGGGGCGTGTGCTAAATCCCCTGAGCCATAATTGGCCAAAGCCTCCTTGGCTTTGGCCAATTACGGCTCTCTGTTCAGACGGCGCTGTGATTGGCCAAGCATGCGGGTCATAGTGCATGCTTGGCCAATCATCAGCCAGCAATGCACTGCGATGCCGCAGGGAATTATGGGCCGTGACGCGCCACACGAATTTGGTGCAAACGGCCCATATCGTTCGCAATTCGGCGAACAGATGATGTTCGAGTCGAACATGGGTTCAACTCGAACACGAAGCTCATCCCTACCCATCACCCATCAGTGACCGTCACCCGTCAGCTATCAGTGACTGTCAGCCATCACCCATCACCCATCAGTGACCATCAGCCATCGCCCATCACCCATCAGAGACGTCAGCCATTACCCATCACCCATCAGTGACCATCAGCCACTACCCACCAGTGACGTCAGCCGTCACCCATCACCCATCACCGGTCACCCATCAGTGACCACCAGCCATCACCCGTCACACATCTGTGACATCAGCCATTACCCGTCACCCATCAGTGACGTCAGCCATTACCCATCACCATCAGTGACGTCAGCCATTACCCGTCACCCATCAGTGACGTCAGCCATTACCCGTCACCCATCAGTGACGTCAGCCATTACCCGTCACCCATCAGTGACGTCAGCCATTACCCGTCACCCATCAGTGACGTCAGCCATTACCCGTCACCCATCAGTGACGTCAGCCATTACCCGTCACCCATCAGTGACCGGCAGCGGTGCACACATCACCCATCAGTGACCATGGCCTGTCACCTGTCTGTGACCATCCCCCGTGGCCTGACACCCATCAGTGACCATCGCCTGACACACCATCATCACCTATCATTGAACATCACCTGCCACCCATCTCACAGCCAGTCAGTAACCGTCACCTGCCACCTGTCACACAGCCATCAGAGTCATGTCCAAAAGATTATACACCAGTGAGGAGGCGTTCCAGATCCTCTCCATGACTGATGAGAGCAACGGGGAGTTCTCAGATTCCAATTCTGATTCTGAATCAAATTCGGCATTTGAACCCAATAGTGAATCGGCAAATGATTCGGAGGAAGAATGGGTCCCTCCTAAAAGGGCATGACACTCTGGAAACCAGGATTATATTCCAAGGCCCAGTACCAGCGCTGCCACCAGCAATAGGCCCTAAGAACAAATTCCCAGGCCCAGTACCAGTGCTGCCGCCAGCGATAGGCCCAGGAAACAAATGCCCAGTACCAGCGCTGCTGCCGGCGATAGGCCCCAGGAACAAATGCCCAGACCCAGTACCAGTGCTGCCACATCAAGCCTGAGTACCAGCACAGGAAATTCAATTCCCCCAACTACTGGGGATATGTAATGTAATACTGACACATAATCACACACATAGGTTGGACTTGATGGACTTGTGTCTTTTTTCAACCTCACCTACTATGTAACTATGTACTGGAGTGTCACGTCCCCCAAGAACCAGGGCCTCTACATATATGCCAGATTGTCTTGCCAACCAAACATGGCTGCCATCCGACTCGGGATCATCAATTATTCCCCCATTCACAGCACAGCCAGGTGTGCAAGCCAACACCCAAAATTTCACAGCGATTGATTTTTTTTATCTGTTTTTGCCCAACACTTTGGTGCAATTCATTGTGGACCAGACAAATTTGTATGCCCAGCAGTATATTGCCAACAACCCCCAATCATCCTATGCCCGTCCGTTTGAGTGGAGAGATCTGAATTTGGAGAAGTTCAAATTGTTTATGGGCCGCACCCTAAACATGGGACTTACAAAAAAAATGAAGGACATGCCTATTGGTCCACCAACCCCATCCACAACATGCCCATTTATTCTGTAGTAATGGCCAGGTCCCAATACGAAATGATAATGCGCTTTCTTCATTTTAGCAACAACACCCAGTGCCCTCCCCGCAATCATCCAAATTACAACAAATTATATTAAAATTTCTTTTCCCAACAATTTGCGGAACTCTATGTCCCCGATCAGAATATATGCGTCGATGAGTCCCTGGTACCTTTTTCAGGCCGGCTAGGAATAAAGCAATATATTCCTAGAAAAAGAGCCAGATACGGAGTAAAATTATACAAGCCCTGTGAGAGAGCCACAGGATATTTGTATGCGATCCGCATATATGAAGGAAAAGATTCCCAGCTCCAGCCCCCTGAGTGCCCGGCCTACACTGGCACAACTGGAAAGATTGTATGGGACTTGGCATACCCATTTCTGAACAAAGGATATCACATATACCTTGACAATTTCTACACTGGCCTACCCCTTTTCAAACACCTATACGTTGCAAAAACCCTGGCCTGTGGAACCTCCAGAAAAAACAAGAAGGGCTTCCCACAATCTCTAGCAAACAAAGAGCAGCATTGAGATGCAACAAAGTGCTGGCCTTGAGGTGGAAGGATAAAAGGGAGGTGCACATGATGTCCACCATCCATGACGACACTACAATTGAGGTTCAGAGAAGATGAGGTCCCATTCAAAAGCCAGTATGTGTCCAAGATTATAATCTCTACATGTGGGGGTGGATTTCAATGATCAAATGATTCAGCCCTATTTGTCGATAAGGAGGTCCCTGATTCTGGTACAAGACGGTATCAATTTATTTCATCCATTTGGCCGTTTATAATTCCTACGTAGTCTACACGAAATCCACAAAAAGCCCCGCCCCCTTCCTACAATTCATAGAAGAAGTTGTTACGTCCCTGATCTATCACCAAAGACCCCCCCAGAAGACCTTCGCTCTGAGGCTGTTTTCCGACTTCATGAGGGCCACTTCCCCTTCTACATTCCACCATCTGAAGCAGGCCGAAGATGGCAAAAAAAATGTTGCGTGTGCACCAAAAGAGGATCTCCAAAAGATACCAGCTACCACTGTCCCCAGTGTCCCTCCCAACGTGGCCTTTGCATTGGTGAATACTTCCAACTTTATCATACATCCCTAAAATATTAGCCCATATTTTTAACCATTTCCCCATTTTCATCATCTGTGCTGACCATTTTCCATGCTTCCCCAAATAACCATGCCACTGCCTTCCACGTTAACTGACCCTGGCCTGTTTTGTGACTATGCCTCTGCCTACCATTTGGACTGCCTCCACATGAACTGACCCTGGCCTGTTTTATCAACTACGCTACTGCCTACCACTTGGACTGCTTGCACGTGAACTGACCCTGGCCTGTTTTTTGGACTATGCTTTTGCCTACCGCTTGGACTGATCTGTTGCCCTGCTACTGTAGTACACAGGGGTCTCACATATGTGAGAGGCTCCAGAATTGTTTTTCCGGATGGAGAAAAAAATGTTTTGTTTTCTCCGGGTTTTGGAATTTACGGATTAGGGTCTGGAGTCCGGAGGCTTCATAGAGATTTGGGTGGGTCAAAGCCTCTACCCTGTGCCCCTGTGCATAGGTCTTACCTGATTGCGGCCCTCAGTCTGCTGCTGACTTACTGCCATCATGCCTCTGCTTGCCGCATGAATGGACAACACTACTACATGGACTATGCAAATAATTATCTGTAGCAAGAGGCACTATGTTTATGAAGGGCTGGAGAGCGGTACAATGAGTGTCTGCAAGTAACAGTGTACCAGGACCAATATTATGGCTGTGCTGGTTGTCTCTGCCTGTACAGTTTCTATGGAAAGTGGTGTGCTGACAATATCCTTGTGCTGACTATAGACAATATTCCTGCCTGCTGCCTGTATAATTACTATTGCTGTCGCTAAGCACATCCCTGCCTGCTGCCCGGACCAGTGCTTTCCTCTGTGGATACTACTAAAAGCACAGGTAATGCTTTTTTTTACCCTTTCCGCAATAGAATTTATTTTGGATTGTAATTCTTGGTATGTATATGCTATGTGTTAGAAATATGAAGGGCCTTCAAAAATGATAGGTTGCCAGGAAATTACATATGTCATTTATGCTCCTAGAAAGCCTGATGGTGCTACTTGGATGTTGGGCCTTTGTATGTGGCCAGGCTGTGTAAAAGGCTCACACATGTGGTATCACCATACTCAGGAGGAGTAGCAGAATGTATTTTGGTGTGTCATCTTTGCTATGTACATGCTATGTGTTGGAAATATCTGATAAATGGTCAACTTTGTGTAAAAAAATGCGTTTTCATTTTTTCCCACATTTTCCAAAAACTTCTGGAAAAAAATTAACCGTTCAAAACACTCATTATGCCTCAAAGATTATACGTTGGAGGTGTTTTGCTTTCCAAAATGGGGTCATTTTGGGGGTAATTCCATTGTCCTGGTGCTCCAGGGCCTTCAAAAGTATAATAGGTGTTTGAGAAATGAGATGTGTCATTTATGCTCGTAGAATGCCTGAAGATGCTACTTCAATGTGGGGCCTTTGTATGTGGCCAGGCTGTGTAAAAGTCTCACACATGTGGTCTCGCCATACTCGGGAAGAGTAGCAGAATGTATTTTGGGGTGTAATTTGTTGTATGCATATGCTCTGTGAGAGAAATAACCTGTAAATATGACAATTTTGTAAAAAAAAAAAAAAAAAAAAAATCTTAATTTTGCAAAAAAATGTTGGAAGAAAAAATTACAACTTAAAAAAACTCACCATGCTACTTACTTAATACCTTGGAATGTCTACTTTCTAAAAAGGGGTCATTTGGGGGATATTTGTACTTTCCTGACTTGTTAGTATCTCAAAAAATGAGATAGGCCTTCAGTACATCAGGTGTGATCAGATGTGATCAATTTTGAGTGATTGGCACCATAGTTTGGAGACTCTATAACTTTCACAAAGACCAAATAATGTACACTTATTTGGGTTATTTTTACCGAAGATATGTAGCAGTATAAATTTTGGCCAAAATTTATGAAGAAAAATGATTAATTGGCAAAATTTTATGAGAAATAAAGAAAAAGGCATTTTTTTTTTCACAAAATTTACGGACTTTTTTATTTATAGCATAAAAAAACCCACTAGTGATTAAATACCACCAAAAGAAAGCTCTATTTGTGTGAAAAAAAGGATGCAAATTTCATATGGGTACAGCCCCATATGTTGCATGACTGAGTAATTGTCATTCAAAGTGTGAGAGCGCTGAAAGCTGAAAATTGGTCTGGGCAGGAAGGGGGTGTAAGTGCACTGTATTGAGGTGGTTAAGAGATTTCCGAGTTACCATATCTACACTGAAGAATGAATTTAATTCAAAGCATTTACCCAACTGGAACACAGTATGTATTAGCATATGAATACATTTGGATGATTTGCATAACTCACTCTTTTTTTTTGGGAGGGGGGGACACTAAAGCACAATTCAGATATTTTAAACGAAATCTTCAGTAACATACATTCTCTTTTCCCTTATAACCCAGAAAGCCAGTTTACTACTTACAGCCTTATGCCCTGTACACACGGTCGGACTTTGTTCGGACATTCCGACAACAAAATCCTAGGATTTTTTCTGACGGATGTTGGCTCAAACTTGTCTTGCATACACATGGTCACACAAAGTTGACGGAAAATCCGATCGCTCTAAACGCGGTGACGTAAAACACGTACGTCGGGACTATAAACGGGGCAGTGACCAATAGCTTTCATCTCTTTATTTATTCTGAGCATGCGTGGCACTTTGTCCGTCGGATTTGTGTACACACGATCGGAATTTCCGACAACGGATTTTGTTGTCGGAAAATTTTATATCCTGCTCTCAAACTTTGTGTGTCGGAAAATCCGATGGAAAATGTGTGATGGAGCCTACACACGATCGGAATTTCCTGACAACAAGGTCCTATCACACATTTTCCGTCGGAAAATCTGACCGTGTGTACGGGGCATTAGTCAGTTTTTTTTATTTGTTACCTTTTTTAAATATCATTAAGATTTTCTGTGCACTGCAATCTTTTTAAACTGTAAAACTTTTCTGTTTACAGAATTTGAAATAAAGTATTTCAAAGGGAAGTTCTCATTGTAACCAATTAATCTTAATTTAATAATTGCAGAATGTAATTTAAGTGCATTTTAAATCTATAAATTATAGTACAGTGCTATAGTAGATCTGCAGTGGCCTTGGATGAATGCTTTTTGCCATAGTGCTTAAGGCTGGGTTCACACTGGTGCGACACGACAGCCGTCCTACTTTGGATCCGACTTTGCCCTGCGACATGAAGCCGGCATGTGTCCGACTTTCAATGAACGGGGATCCGACTTGGATCCCCGCCAATGCCGGCACTGTGTTTGATATGAATCTTTAGGGGGGAACTCCGCGCCAAATTTTAAATGAAAAACCGGCATGGGTTCCCCCTCCAGAGGCATACCAGGCCCTTGGGTCTGGTATGGACCTTGAGGGGAACCCCCTACGCCGAGGAAACGGCGTGGGGGGTCGCCCCCAATCCATACCAGACCCTTATCCGAGCACGCAGCCCGGCCGGACAGGAATGGGGGTGGGGACGAGCGAGCGCCCCCCCCCCTCCTGAACCGTACCAGGCCGCATGCCCTCAACATGGGGGGTGGTGCCTTGGGGGAGGGGGCGCGCTGCGGCCCCCCCACCCCAAAGCACCTTGTCCCCATGTTGATGAGGACAAGGGCCTCTTCCCGACAACCCTGGCCGTTGGTTGTCGGGGTGCTTATCGGAATCCGGGAGCCCCCTTTAATAAGGGAGCCCCCAGATCCCGGCCCCCCACCCTATGTGAATGAGTATGGGGTACAGCGTACCCCTACCCATTCACCTAGGAAAAAAATGTCAATTTAAAAAAAAAACTACACAGATTTTTAAAGCATTTTATTAGACAGCTCCGGGGGTCTTCTTCCGACTTCGGGGGTCTCTCCGGTTCTTCTCCACGCTCTCCGGATCTTCTGCCGGGCTCCTCCGCTCTCTTCTGCTCTTTTGCCGCTCTTTTGCTAAAGCGGAGGAGCCCGGTCTTCAATCTTCTGCCTTCTGCCTTCTGCCTTCTGCCTTCTGCCTTCTGCCCTCTTCTCCTGATGTTGACACGACGCTCTCTGGGGCTAGAATGCTCTCTGTGCGCTCTGCTCTGACTTATATATCGGGTGATGACCACGCCCCCTAAAACGTCACAGTCCCAGCATGCCCAGGGACTGTGACGGCATAAGGGGGCGGGGTCACCGCCTATATAAGTCAGAGCAGAGCGCACAGAGAGCATTCTAGCCCCAGAGAGCGTCGTGTCAACATCAGGAGAAGAGGGCAGAAGGCAGAAGGCAGAAGGCAGAAGGCAGAAGGCAGAAGGCAGAAGATTGAAGACCGGGCTCCTCCGCTTTAGCAAAAGAGCGGCAAAAGAGCAGAAGAGAGCGGAGGAGCCCGGCAGAAGATCCGGAGAGCGTGGAGAAGAACCGGAGAGACCCCCGAAGTCGGAAGAAGACCCCCGGAGCTGTCTAATAAAATGCTTTAAAAATCTGTGTAGTGTTTTTTTTTTAAATTGACACTTTTTTCCTAGGTGAATGGGTAGGGGTACGCTGTACCCCATACTCATTCACATAGGGTGGGGGGCCGGGATCTGGGGGCTCCCTTATTAAAGGGGGCTCCCGGATTCCGATAAGCCCCCCGCCCGCAGACCCCGACAACCAACGGCCAGGGTTGTCGGGAAGAGGCCCTTGTCCTCATCAACATGGGGACAAGGTGCTTTGGGGTGGGGGGGCCGCAGCGCGCCCCCTCCCCCAAAGCACCAACCCCCCATGTTGAGGGCATGCGGCCTGGTACGGCTCAGGAGGGGGGGGGGCGCTCGCTCGTCCCCACCCCCATTCCTGTCCGGCCGGGCTGCGTGCTCGGATAAGGGTCTGGTATGGATTGGGGGGGACCCCCACGCCGTTTTTATCGGCGTAGGGGGTTCCCCTCAAGGTCCATACCAGACCCAAGGGCCTGGTATGCTCTTGGAGGGGGAACCCATGCCGGTTTTTTATTTAAAATTTGGCGCGGAGTTCCCCCTCAAGAACATCTGAGCACAAGTCGCGTGCCAAAGTCGGATCATGCAAGACGGCAATCCGACTTTGATCCGACTTCAATGATAGTCAATAGACTGAAGTAGGATCAAAGTCGGACCAAAGTAGTACAGGGAGCATTTCTAAAGTCGGAACGACTTGTGTCGGACCAGTTAGGACGGCTCCCATAGGGAAACATTAAATTTCACACGTCATGCGACATGAGCTCCCAATGTCGGAGCGTTTGTCGGACCAGTGTGAACCCAGCCTGATACAAAGGTCAACAGCTGTCTCAAATCATGTGATTAATGGGCATTCCTGAACTTTCTTTTAGATATTGTTTAGTATTTGCAAAACCCAGAAGCACTCAACTGCCAAATATATTGCATTAGTGTGGCAAATAAATAAACAAGTATAGGGTGTTTTTTTAAGCCTCAAAATGCCATGGAACATTTAATTTGCAGAAAAGTGGAATGATACACAAACTGGATAGAAAAGGTCTAGTCAAAATGTGTTAATTGTTTTAATTAAATTTCCATAGTTCTTTAATTTAGGTTTTATGTCATGTTTATTTTAGAAGTTCCTGTACTGGCTGTTCATAAAGAAAATAAAGGCGAAGAGCAGGGTGATTGACACATCTCCTATATGCAGTCTCTTCAATGTACAGTTATGGTCAAATGAAATGACCGGTTTGAATCAAATGTATAGAAAAGCATGTACTGTATATACGCAGTGCTGCCATCTAGTGAAAAGTTCATATTGCTGAGGCGTGGCCTGGCCGCTGATGAAGATGGCTGCCTGAGATCACTGCTCCGCTCCTCCACAGCACAGCCGAGCACATCCAGCCGCCATCTGCCCGCAAGACACCCTTCCATTTCGGAGGAACACATACAGGGCATCCCCCGGACTATGTCCCGGAATAAAACCAAGCCCCAGGGACCCCGCAGACTCCTCGATTTCTACATGAAGCCTGCACAGCAGGGACACCAAGAGGGTGCAGACCCGGGAGCAGGGAACCTCGGAACGGCTGCCAAACAGCTATGCTGCGGCTCCCTCTCCACATCCTGAGGCAGAGGACATAATGGACCAGACGGCAGAGCAACTCTCCTCCCCAGGAGACAGAGGTAAGAGGCTTGCAGACTTCACTGCACAATCCCCTGACAAGCAGCCTCCTACTAAAAAGCAACATGGCGCTGGGACCTGTAGTCCCACAACAGGCCAAATTGCCTTACAACCCCTGGCAGCATACCCCACAACAGACAACCCTACCTCTGAGCACTCCCTTAAGGCCATGCTGATGTCCCTGCAGACAGACTTACATCGAGAACTAAAAATCTCAATAAATCAGATACAAGGTTAATCCCTTAGAGCAACGCACTGATAATATTGAGCAACATCTTTCTGAAGCCACTACAGCACATAATGCTATGGTAGATATACAAGATGAACAAGCCGCTGCGGTTCATCAGCTTCGCTTAAAAATCGCAGATCTCGAAAATAGCTCGCGAAGGAACAATATTAAAATCAGAGGGGTCTCTGAATCCCTAGCAGCCACGGAAATAATACCATACCTGCACCAACTTTTCCGTGGTACTCTCCCCATTTGAGGCAATGACACTTACCATTGTCTCCTTAAATGCTAAAGGCCTCAACAGCCCCTTTAAACGCTCACTTCTTTGGCGAGAAGCCAGATCACAAAAAGCAGACATACTATGCGTTCAGGAAACGCACTTTTCTGATCACAAATCCCCACAATGCTCCCACAAATTATTCCCCCACTGTTTTCTGGCTTGCGCTGACAAGAAAACAAGGGGAGTGATGATCGCAGTACGTTCCTCCATCTCCTTTAATCTCACCCACCTTGACCAAGACCCCTCAGGCAGATACCTAATCCTGTCAGCCACCTTCAACAACCAACCTTTTGTTATAGTAAATATTTATGCCCCCATTGTCCGTCAGAAATCCTTCTACAAAACTATTATGCATGAGATCCAACATTATCCTAAAGATCAAATCATAATTTGTGGCAATTTTAATGACGTTATAGACAACCAGATGGATTCTTCCAACCCAAAAACGCAGGAAGTCCACGGCTCTATCCTCAATAGTATCCCTGGAAGATCTCCATGATCCATGGACATGTCAACACGGTACAGAGAGGGATTACTCCTTTTATTCGAATGTCCAAAAATCATACTCTCGGATCGACCTGTTCTTAACCTCCAAGACACTACTCCAAAAAAATCACTAAATCCAAGATTGGCATTATTACATGGTCGGATCATTCCCCCAATCGCCAGACACACCTTATGGTGTTTAAATGCTACACTCCTTAGTGTACCAGAGACCCGAGAACAGTTTGATCCGAGATCTCCTCTTTCTTTGACACCAACACTGGCTCTGTCTCTAACCCAACTACACTCTGAAATGCACACAAGTCTGTTATACGGGGGAATTTGCCTACAGTTGGGTGCCCAGGAAAAGAAAAAGAAAACTCTCACAATAAATTCCTTCCTCCAGCGTATCCAGACAATTGAATCCCTAAACAAAACCCCACCTTAGCTAATGCAAAAGAGCTTAGTAAACTAAGAAATGATTTTAGCTCTTTCCTCCAAAAAGGTCACGATTTTTATCTTAAAACGCCTCCGTCTCTCTTGGTACTCTCAAGGCAATAAAGCCGGGAAACATCTATACAAGCAATACAAATGGAGAGCAGCACAAACTAGAATCCCATTCCTCCTAAACCAAGAGGGTCACAAACTGACAAACCCAAAAGACTAATTTAGCACCTTTTACTCAAAATTATACAACCTCTCACTCTCTACATCAGAGCCCCACCCCCACCGCACAACTAATACAGGACTTCCTTACTCCTCTCCATCTCCCTTCGATAACTCCAAAGCAGCTCAACTCACTAGCCCAGCCATTCTCCCACCAAGAGATCCTCAAAGCTATAAAAGAACTCCCCATACACAAAGCCCCAGGACCAGATGGGTACATAAATGAATACTACAAGACGTACACAGACCAATTCATACCCCACTTATGCAATACCTTTAATAGATTTTTAACCACTGGAGAGATTCCACCAGAATCCCTTGAAGCAGTGATAACTACCATACACAAACCCGGCAAATCTCCCCATGACCCAGCTAATTATCGTCCCATTTCTCTACTCAACACCGACCTCAAACTCTATTCAAAATTATTAGCCACCCGCTTAGCGACATATATGCCCACTCTAGTACAAACGGATCAAGTAGGTTTCATCCACTCCAGGCAGGCCTCAGATGGCACTTGTAGATTCATTGTCATGATTCACTGGGCAGAGCACTACCAGATGCCTTCTCTGCTGATCTCTTTGGACGCAGAGAAGGCATTTGATAGGGTCAATTGGCTATACCTAGATCTAGTCCTACAGAAGTTTGGCATACATGGCCCATTTAGACAAGCCATCCTAGGTCTCTATTCTGGCCCAAATACAAAAGTCCTAACATCGGGCATATTATCCTCACCTTTCCCTATCACCAACGGGACTCGTCAGGGCTGCCCCTTGTCGCCACTAATGTTTGCGCTGGTGATTGAACCACTAGCACAAGCAATTAGAGCCCATACGGATATAGCTGGTCTCACGGTCAACCAATTTGCCCATAAGATCGGCCTCTATGCCGACGATATCATCATATGGCTCACCGATCCCCTACACTCCCTATCTGCCGCTCTGTGACCTTCTACACCGATTCAGTCAGTTATCCATGTACAAACTAAATCACTCTAAATCGGCTATGCTAGGGGTATCCCTATCCCCAGAACTTAGAACAAACATTAGCTCATCGTCTCCTTTTTCCTGGGCCCCCCAACTCCTCCATGACCTACTTGGGTATTCAACTGACCTCCCCCTCTACCCTACTTCTGCGCACTAATATTTCTCTGCTAAGTCAGAAATTACAGGATATTGCCAAATCACTCCTCTCCACGAATGCCTCCTGGGCAGGTTGAATAGCCCTGTCCAAAATGTTCCTCTTACCATATGTCCTATATCTCTTCAGGACTCTGCCAGTACCAATATTACATACTGATATAGCCTTCCTCCAATGGATCTTCAATAACTTCATATGGGCAGTTCGTAAACCACGCATTAAAGCTTCCCTGCTCAATACACCTACAAAATATGCTGGACTTGGAGTCCCTAACCTCAGATTATACTATAAAGCTATAATATTGGACCAAACCAAAAAATGGTGGGACATGTCCTCACTACAACCCTGGACTTTGATTGAAACCACCAATCTTGCCCATACCCCCTCACACCTTTTAGCAGCCATTTGGATGGGACACCACCCTCCACACTCTTTCCTTCCAACAGTCAATGCAACTATAGCCACTTGGAAATCAATCCTACAAATCTCAAATGGCATACATATCCAAGCTCTTTATCAACTCCCACTAGTAGCTATATCGCTCCTCTCTCCAGACTTGCCACTACAAAGATGGTCCTCACAAGGCCTCCACAGGATAGGAGACATGTTCCAACACAGCCAACTTCTATCTTTCTGTCAACTCTCAGACCAATACTCCATACCCAACAAGGACTTTTATATGTATCTGAGAATACGGCATATTCTCGCCTCCATCCCAACCTTCCAAAACACCTGGACCAAGGACCTTATACAGTTTTTCAACCCAAAAAACAACAAAACCCGTGGCATCTCTTATCTCTACCACTTATCAATGGAATTCCTGTTTGCAAAGGCACAGCTCACACTGGAAAAATTCTATCACCACTGGCAACCCTGGCTGTATGACTATAGAGCTTTGCCTTGCCCATGATTAAACAATCAGTACTATCCCTCACAATAAATCTCTCCTTCCAGGAGAGAACTCATAAGGCCGCCCTTTTCCTGGAACGAATTGAGCCCTCTGCGTCTAGACATAGTCACGGATAAGATTACCTTTTTGTTTTTCTAAAACTCTGCCTAACAGCCCTCTGCTTACCTATCCCCTCCCCTCGTCTTTATACTCCCCCCCTCCTCTCCCCATCCCCCCAGTCTCTATGCCCCCTGTTGGGGAACATGGAGAAAGACCACTGCTGTACATGCTGGTCTATTTCTGATATTATGCACCGTTACTGTAACCTTGATGTAATTAAGCTATGCTTGCTACAATTCTTGTACATCTTTTTTTTTCTCAATAAAATTTATTTAAAATTAAAAAAAAAAAAAAAAGAAAAGTTCATATTGCTACAGGCAGCATTTTTAGTAAACATTAAACAATAAATGGGTAGAGGCAAAATACATTCTCGGATAGGAAAAAAAAAAAAAAAACACACACACACACACACACACACACACACACACACACACACACACACACACACACACACACACACACATATTTCATATGTGCATTCAACAAGGCAATGGCAATATGCATTTGTGATATGGAAATAAATATAATGTAATATAGATGGAAATTATATCACACTAGCGATACGTGGTAATTATTAAGAAAAAAAAAGGGAGAAGGGCTTTTAGATTACAATTAGGTAGGTATATCTAAAATACCATTATGTACAGTATTAATATGACATCACTGGTTATGTGATGCCATATTATGTAAATAAGATATAACCAGATATTGTCTGATAAAAAAATATATTTTATATAAAAATTAAATAATTAAAATTGTGAATAGTATTCCACAGGATGGGAGCAGGGGTCTCATTATTAGGAGTAAAACGGCACATGGCATAGTATAAAGGGGAAACACAATGATATGTTAAAATATATAAGATATATATAACAACTCATAGATGTCAGACACACACAGTAACTATCCAGATGCTGTGTCTCCTGTCAAGACCTTTAAGACCCATCTTCCCTATTTAATAACTCACAATATTATATACGTATATAATCTAATTCTATACTGTGGAACACCATCCCATGTTCTGCATTTATGAGTTGTTATATATATCTTGTATATTTTAACATATCATTGTTTTCCCCCTTCATACTATACCATCTGCCATTTTACTCCTATAAATGAGACCCACAAACTTTCCACTAGATGGCAGCACTACGTATATATAAATACCAGTACATCCAGCTCATCTGTGCATTCCTCCCACCACCAGGGTGCACCAGCCCGGAAACATGTCACGATCACACCTGTTATGTCATCCCCTCCAGTGCTGCAGTCCAGGAAGTGTTCCAAGCCTCCTCTACAGCTCTCCACCATCATACCATCTTCCTGCCGGCCGTGATAGCCCACAGAGGGGCTGAGACAGCGTACCTTCTACTGACCAGTTCAAAGGATGCTCCACAGAGCGTTTACTCACAGATGTATGGTATGAGTCTTGTACTTCACTTTCTAAAGTCCATTGTGACTCTAACTTCTCCAAAGAAGACAATGCATCCTTAAGGAAATCTCTCAAATCTCCAGTTGGTTTTATGATGTCCATGGCTTCAGATCTTACTCCTGCTGCTCCACCTTCCTCCTCCATCCATAATTCCACAGGTAAAAAGACACCACATCATCGACTAGTCCTACGTCTCCGCTTCCTGACAATGATCTTGAATTCGAGGCATCCGAATACTCATACTCGTCTCCAGCTTCATCACTTCCATCAGTTTCTCTCAACTTGATCCCTTTTAAACGAGTGTCAGCCGGCGTCAATTTCTCAGGAGAGATCTGAACAGCCTCTGGGATTCTCACAGTATCCGATAGTGGCAGTAAATGATTTCTATGCCACATCTTTTTTTGCCTCGACTCTCCTTCTGGTCGAATCTGATACACTGGCAACCCAGGGATTCTCTTGCACACTATAAAGGGCTGTGACTTCCATTTGTCCGCCAACTTGTGTTTTCCCGGTATACCCAGATTCTTGAGTAAAACTCGATCTCCTGGTTGCAAGTCATGAATTTTCACTCTGGCATCAAAATTCCGCTTATTCCGAGACTCCCTGACAGTAGCATGCTCTATTGCCTGTTCATATGCTTGTTGTAGATTCTTCCTCAATCGATCTACATACCCTCTGTGTGAGGAAAAAGGGACATTGTCCAAAGACGTACCGAACATCAGATCAGCAGGAGTCTGGCTTCTTGTCCAAACATTAAACGATATGGGGAATACCCAGTGACATCACTCTCCGTGCAGTTATATGCATGGACTAATGCTGAAATGTGATTTCCCCAATGCTGTTTCTTGCCAGACGGTAAAGTCCCCAGCATGTTCAGTAGAGTCCTGTTGAACCGGTCTGGTTGAGGGTCACCCTGAGGGTGATAAGGCATGGTGCGAGTCTTCTTAATGCCCAACAAAGCACACATCTGGCATATTAATTTGCTCTCATAGTCTCTGCCCCGATCTGAGTGAATCCTTGCATGCAACCCATAATGTATGAAGAACTTTTCCACTAGAACGTTGGCTACCATGCTGGCCTTTTGATCTTTGGTGGGATAAGCTTGAGCATATCTAGTGAAATGATCTGTCATTTCCAGAACGTTGCCTCTTCCACCTATATCGGGTTCCAAACCCGATATATGCACACCAACTCCAGGGGCTCTTGGCTTTGTAAATGGCCCACGGCAGCTGCTCTCTGGGTCAAAGTCTTTCTCTGGATACAAGTAATGCAAGAATGTTAATCGTTTTCCACCTCCTTTTGCATATTAGGCCAGTAAAATCTAACCAGTCGGAGAGTTCTATCTGCTCCTAAATGACCATGCTCATCATGCAAAGAAACTAAGACGGTCGTCCTGTGTTTTTCGGGGAGAAATAGTTACCGCCTTTCTTCATTTTTTTCAGTGACATAACTGCGATACAGAACACCATCCTTAAGCATCAGTTGATTCCACTCCTTGTGTAGTATTTTCGCCTCGGGCTCCTGACTTTTTTGTAACAACTCAGGACTCTGGCTCCTTAGTGCTTGCATCACTAATCCACCCACTGAATCCTCCATCTGATCCCGTGTCAAATCTGCTCTCGACAGCTACGGCAAACCTTCTCCCCTCACATGGGTCAGCCCACAATATCGACTGGGGATTGCTAATGGATGAATCACGATATATTCAGCCACCACCCTTCTGCTTCTTTCCTTCTCCAAACCCTGACACAGAGCTCGCACTCCCTCCTCACTCACACAGGCCCATTCTACTGGGTCTTCTTGTCTGTGTGGCCTCCTAGACAGTGCGTCTGCATCTTGGTTTCCCACTCCAGGTCGGTATTTAAAACTGAACCGAAATCCAGCCAACACTGCTATCCATCTGTGTCCAGCGGCATCCAGCTTGGCAGTGGTCAAAACATAGGTCAAAGGGTTGTTATCAGTTTTCACTGTGAACTCTGCCCCATATAGATAGTCTCTCAATTTGTCAACCACCGTCCACTTGAGGGCCAGAAACTCCAGCTTATGCACCGGATAATTCTTTTCCGAGGGGGCAAGACTCCTGCTTACGTAAGCGATAGGCCTCAACTTCCTAGCCTGATGCTGATACAACACCCCTCCTAGTCCATCTCTGCTGGCATCTACATGCAACTCATAAGGCAGACTGGGATCAGCATAAACCAGCACAGGAGCTTCAGTCAGCTTCTTCTTCAGCCCCTTAAATGCCTCTTCACACGGGCGAGTCCACTGATCCTGTACAGACTCTCCTTTTCTTCTAGCACCGCTCTTCTTCACTTTTACCACTGACCCATCATCCTCCTCCGTTACCTTCTGCAACAACTCGTTAAGGGGTCAGGCAATAGTGGCAAAATTTTCCACAGACCTTCTGTAATAGGAGCAGAACCCCAGAAAGGATCTCAACTCCGTCACGGTTCTTGGCCGGGGCCAGCTGGTAACGGCTTCCAACTTTTTCGGGTCAGTAGCAACTCTTCCTGCTGAGACTACGTGTCCCAAATAAGTAACTGAGGTTTGGTAGAACTGACATTTTTCTAACGACAGCTTCAACCCTTCCTCACATAGCCGGGAGAACACCTTCCCTAGTCGGGCCTCGTGTTCTTCAAGGGTCTTCCCAAACATGATGATGTCATCCAGATACACCAAAACTTCCACTAGATTCATGTCTCCGACCGTCCTCTCCATAAGACGTTGGAAAGTGGCGGGGCCCCTGGCAGTCCCTGAGCCATTCAGCTGAACTCGTGGAACCCCAGCGGGCATATGAAGGCTGTTTTTTCTTGATCCGCCGGATGCATGGGAATTTGGTAATACCCGCTCTTTAGGTCCAACACACTGAACCACTTGGCCAATGTAAGACACTGCAGCGCATCTTCAATGCGAGGGGTGGTATATTGATCGGGTATCGTACGCCAATTCAAAGTGCGGTAATCAATGCACATACGAAGGGATCCATTCTTCATTCTCACCACTACAATGGGGGAGGCAGCGTAGGGACTCCTGGATTCTTGAATTACCCCTGACCTTTTTAATTCAGCTAGTTGTTCTCATAGGTCTTCCAGGTTACTAAGCGGTACTCTCCGTACTCTCACGAAATGGCTTGTCTTCCTGAAGGTGAATCGTGTGCTTAGAACTCTTGGCACACCCCACGTCAAAATCATTTTTAGCAAAAAACTTCTCCCACCTCTTCAACTGGGATTTCGCCCTTTCTCGCCACTGAGAAGGCAGATTCTCTGCACAGTGCTGTAACTCCTTTTCCAGCCCTTGACCATCTTTCTCACCCTTCACCTCTTCTGGAAGCAGAGAATTGGCTGCACTGACTTGTCCCACTAGCATCCTAGGCCTCGGCGTGATGGGCTGGTCTGTCACGTTCTTCAGTAGGATGGGCATTTTTCTCCTTCTGTACAGATCCCGAGTGGGGACCAATTCAGGAACCATCTCCAGACCTTTTGCTCGGACTTCCTCATCCGTTTCCAGAACTATAAATGGTCCCGACTGGTCCCACCTTAGTTTCACGGTAGCCTTCATTTGAGCAACCTCTCCCAGCCATAGTGTCCTGGCTTTACTCTCAAAGCTCCACAACTGCCCCACTTCTCCCCTCGGGGCTTTCTTCTCTCTGACCACTCAGCAGTAGGCTTGTTGTAACTGTGGGTGGATCTTGTGGGCATCACCCCCTCCAGTGTCTAGAACAGAAAACAGCAGTTTCCGCACTAAATCCGTATTCGCCCCCACTAATATGGAATTCCGCCCAGGCCCTGGGGTTCTGGGGCACACCACCGCCAGCATGTCAAAGGTTTCCTCTTTTCCTACAGCCGCCGGCCCAAATGATATTTGTATGGGAATATACCCATCATAAGGGCATCGAGTGGTTCCAATTCCCCAGATCTCTAGCTCTTCCAACTTCCAGATGGGAATATGACTTAAGTGGTCATAAAAATCTCGATACAACAAAGTAACTTGTGCTCCTTTATCTAATAGAGCCTGCGTATACAAGCCTTCGATCTACACAGACACTATAGGCGATGGTCCTATTAGCCTTTCAGGAAAACTCTCTGACTGCCCCCTCTTGTTGACAAGGCGGTTCTTCTTCTTTAGATGCTTATTTTTAGGTTGAAAGTTTTGGTCGCTAACCCTAGGTGCAGAGTTACAGTTACTTTTAACTATGCTTTCAATGCGAGTCCCCTTGCTTGCATTTTTACAAGGCCCAACTGGAGTTTTAGTGACTGTTGAGGCATTGACTTTCTGCTCTCGGTCCCCTGACCCCGGTGTCGGGTTACTTGTCCATTTGTTCCTTTTCCGCAGACTCCTGGACTTCCTCTTGTTCCTTCCTTTTCCTTTGGAGCTCTGTTCGTTCGCAGGGTTCTCAGCTGGCTCTTTCACTGAGACCCTCTGAAGTTTCCCGCCGGCTGCTCCTTCACTAACATCCTCAACATCCCAATCAGCTCCTTCAGCAAGGCAGCATCTGATTCTTTCCGTGGGCAACGGGCCCGAAGATGCCCACCATCTCCACACTGATAGCATTGCCAGCTATCCACTCATTCACTTGAGCTCTTGGCTTGTACCCCCCTTACTCGGAGCAATGCTTGTTGCAACAGAAATTTAGCCGGTAGCGCTTCCTCAGCCTCTTTTGGTTGAGTCAGTGCTGACGAGGTCTCTTCTTTCAAAGGCAAACAGTGTTCTTCCCACCAGCATTCTTCTGCATCCATATCTTCCATGCCTTCCGCAGATACGGACTGTACGGTGACCCTTCCACTTTTCAACAAAGGATCTCTAGCCATGCGAGTCTCCCTGTTCTTTTCCTCCAAAACAGCTTCTTCTTCTCTTACTAACCCCATCAATTCAGGATAGGAAGGAATCTCATCCATGCCTTTTAAGAGCAACCGAAGGGCAATGGGGTGGTTCGGTCTGTCCCTTTCAAAGTCCGGTCTAATCTGACTTTATCTGCCTCTCCAAGGTCAACACCCTTCTTCATAATGATCTGATGTAAAATCTGATCTATACGGACAATGTATGTGGACAGCTTCTCTCCCACCTTTTGGTGAGTGTGCTCAAACCGATGCATCAGATCAGGTAAACTTTCAATCTTCCCGTACACAGCATGGAGGGCTGTAAGGTAATCTTTAGCACCACAATCTGGCTTCCCTCTTCGGAGGCTCCTGATAACATCAGCTGCAGGACTTAACAAGCTTTCACTTATCCGTCTTCTTGCTAAATGTCCCGGGACATTCCAGTCCTCCAAAGCCTGGGTAGCCTGATCCACCCAACTCTCAAAATATTCCTCTCCTTCTGGCCTCGGTATTTGCCCAGAGAATATGGGTAGCTTCCGGTACTTATTCATGGACATCTGGTGACTTTGTATCAAGCTATCCACCAGACTCCTCATGTCTAGGTAAAAAGACGCTGGCGGCATCTTGGGTTCTAAGTGTTGTTCCAATCCCGGACTCTCAGACTTTGTGCTGTCTCTCTCTGAGCTCCTTGCCAATGGACTCCCTAGCAGTATGGCTGGTGACTGTTCTTCTGGTTCTTGGATTGAAATTACCATTCCGTCCAGTCCTTCAGCTAGGCTCACTATCAATCCCTGGAACTCTGCGGGGGTGGCTTCTTTCCACTCCAAGAGGGCGTAAGTAAAGTTTTCCTGAACATTCTGTTTTATGTCCAACAGGTAGCAACCTTGCCCAGGCACTGCTCTCTGCATTAGTAATCGCACTTCTCGATCAAGCCATTGATCTCCCGGGAGTCTCAGTTAGGGATGAGCTTTGAGTTCGAGTCGAACTCATGTTAGACTCGAACATTGGCTGTTCGCAAGTTCGCCAAATAGCGAACAATTTGGGGTGTTCGCAGCAAATTCGAATGCCGTTGAACACCCTTTAAAAGTCTATGGGAGAAATCAAAAGTGCTAATTTTAAAGGCTTATATGCAAGTTATTGTCATAAAAAGTGTTTGGAGGACCTGGGTCCTGCCCCAGGGGACATGTATCAATGCAAAAAAAAAGTTTTAAAAAACTGACGTTTTTTCAGGAGCAGTGATTTTAATAATGCTTAAAGTCAAACAATAAAAGTGTAATATCTCTTTAAATTTCATAGCTGGAGGGTGTCTATAGTATGCCTGTAAAGGGGCGCATGTTTCCTGTGTTTAGAACAGTCTGACAGCAAAATGACATTTCGAAGGAAAAAACCCATTTAAAACTACTCGCGGCTATTGCATTGCCGGTCCGACAATACACATTTAAGTTCATTGATAAAAACGGCATGGGAATTCCCCACAGGGGAACCCCGAACCAAAATTAAAAAAAAAAAAAAATGTGGGGGTCCCCCTAAATTCCATACCAGACCCTTCAGGTCTGGTATGGATTTTAAGGGAACCCCGCGCCAAAAAAAAATGACGTGGGGTCTCCCCAAAAATCCACACCAGACCCTTATCCGAGCACGCAACCTGGCAGGCCGCAGGAAAAGAGGGGGGGACGAGAGTGCGGCCCCCCCTCCTGAACCGTACCAGGCCACATGCCCTCAACATTGGGAGGGTGCTTTGGGGTAGCCCCCCAAAACACCTTGTCCCCATGTTGATGAGGACAAGGGCCTCATCCCCACAACCCTGGCCGGTGGTTGTGGGGGTCTGCGGGCGGGGGGCTTATCGGAATCTGGAAGCCCCCTTTAACAAGGGGACCCCCAGATCCCGCCCCCCCCTGTGTGAAATGGTAAGGGGGTACCTCCAGCTCCTCTTTCTCGCTCAGGATTTTATAAATTTGTGATACCATGCCCCTCTGACACTCCCTCTCACAGAGCTGCTCGAGTGGCCTATAATCTTCTCTACCCCTAAGGGGTTTTGGCAGTTTCCCAATAAATGTAGAGAGCTGGAGGTACCTCCAAGGATCGATGGTCAGGTCCCCTGGCTTCTTTTTTAATTGTAAATAAGTGCATATTTTCCCCTCTCTAATTACATCCCTTAATAATAAACTATCCCTTATAATCCAATTCCCTCCCACCTCCTTCTTACCTGGTGCAAAAAAATTGTCTTCCTTAAGTGATATCAAGGGTGAGTTGTACGTCCACTTATTTTGTAAATGAACCTGATCCCACACCTTCAAAGCATTAAGTGTTAGTGTCGGCATCCCTGTGTTAAGTACTCTATATTTAGGTGGGTTCCATATTATGTGATTTAAAACCTTATTACTCATATTGTGCTCTAAATTTACCCACCTCCTTTCTGAACCCCCCTTTGTCCATTCTATAACTCGTGTCAATACCACCGCTTTATAATATTTATAAAAATCGGGCAACGACAGTCCTCCATTCTCTTTCCTCCTACATAGGACCGTACAAGTAATTCGGGGCTTTTTGCCACCCCAGACAAACCTCCGTATTAAGCCTTTTAAAGCCCTAAAGTACACCTGGGGGAGGGGGATGGGCAACATCTGGAACTTATATAGGATTTTAGACAGAATAACTATTTTTACCGCATTTATGCGTCCAAACCATGACAGGGGGCGATAGGATAGTCTTCCTACCTCTCGTCTAATTTCGTCTAACAGGGGGATATAGTTGTTTTGGTACAGTTCCTTCAGGTTGTTCGATAGCTCAACCCCCAGGTATCTGATCCTTTTCCTCCATAGGAAGGGGAAACACCCCGCCAAGTTATCCTCCTCCTCTATTCTTATATTCAGGTTGAGAACCTCAGTCTTCCCAGGATTGATTTTGAAGTTTGAAACCTCCCCAAATTTTTTCAAATTTTTCAAGATGTTCGGGATCGTTATCCTAGGGTTTGTAATATAAAAAAGCACATCATCTGCAAAGGCCGCTAGTTTGTGCTCCTCTAGTCCTATTTTCACCCCACTGCAGTCTGGATCTTTACGGATGGACGACAACAAAGGTTCCAGGGTAAGGACAAACAGGAGGGGAGACAGAGGACACCCCTGCCTCATACCATTTTCCATCCGGAAAAACCCAGAGGTCATTCCATTAATTTTCACATATGCTGTTGGGCCAGAATATAATATTTTCAATGCCGTTTTTATCAATGAACTTCTATGTGTATTGTCGGACCGGCAATGCAATAGCCGCGAGTAGTTTTAAATGGGTTTTTTCCTTTGAAATGTCATTTTGCTGTCAGACTTTTTTAAACACAGGAAACATGCGCCCCTTTACAGGCATACTATAGACACCCCCCAGCTACAAAATTTAAAGGGATATTACACTTTTATTGTTTGATTTTAAGCATTATTAAAATCACTGCTCCTGAAAAAACGGCTGTTTTTTAAAACTTTTTTTTGCATTGATCCATGTCCCCTGGGGCAGGACCCAGGTCCCCAAACACTTTTTATGACAATAACTTGCATATAAGCCTTTAAAATTAGCACTTTTGATTATTCATGTTCGTGTTCCATAGACTTTAACGGTGTTCGCGTGTTCGAACGAACTTTTTTCCTGTTCGCATGTTCTGGTGCGAACCGAACAGGGGGGTGTTCGGCTCATCCCTAGTCTCAGTATGGTAGTCTTCTGAGCTACACCCCCAAACTCTTGACTCCACTGAGTAGCTGCAGCCAAGCTCATGGCCCCCTCTTCTGGCCTCGGGCATTCCAGTTGGGAAATCTCGGTGGGACCTCCATGAAGCGAACTACCCCCGTAGGAGCTGCTAATTTGTCCGCTTTCCCACTGGCCATCCCAGACACCTGAAGCTACCCCCGCCTCTGACACTTCGGGTTCCATGATAAGGAGTAATATGTAGACACAACAGAACTATAAATCAATTTCACAATGCACAATACAGTATACCTGTTTGTAATTACCTTATCCTCTTCTTTGCTGGTGATGAAGAGTAAAACAACAATCACACAGATGCACTTAAATAATAATCGTATTTACTGTAGTTGTATTAAAAAGGTTAAACTTCAATGATTGTACTGTCAGACCAACATAGTCTGACAGTCAACTAAACTTTACAAAATACAATACAGGTGTATACAGTCTGGAATACTATGTGAGAAGTATAACAAAGTAAATAGGAACAGTCAGAGTGATTGTCTCTCACTCTAAACACTGTCCTATTTTAGCAGCATTTTTTCTGCCTTAATTTAACCCCTTCCCGCCGACCGAACGCATATATGCGTCCTCGGCTTTCCGGGGTTATACCGGGATGATGCCCGCAGCTGCAGGCATCATCCCGGTACCGTTGTTTTCAGCGGGCGATCGGCTACCCGAATATAACAACCGATGCGGCTAAAAGCCGCTCGGTTGTTATACCGGAGGAGCGGGAGGGGACATCCCCCCCCTCCCGCCGCCTCCCGCCGCTGTTACCGGGCCTCCCGTGCGATCGGGAGGCCCGGTGTCCGGTCCGCTGCCTTCGGCGGCTGGGGGCGGACTGGAACGAAGCTGCGAGCGGCTTCGTTCCAGCCTTCTTCTTGTAAATGCGGAAGCGACGTCATGACGTCACTTCCCGTTTACTCGGCTGCCAATGGCGCCGAATTTAAAAAAGTACACAGTATTCAGAATCGCCGTTTTCGGCGATCTGAATACTTTGAAGTGTAAAGGAGGGATGGGGGGTCTTTTAGACCCCCGATCCCTCCATAAAGAGTACCTGTCACCACATATTACTGTCACAAGGGATGTTTACATTGCTTGTGACAGCAATAAAAGTAAAAAAAAAAAAAAAAAAATTTAAACACAATTTATAAAGTACAAAAATAAATAAATTAAATAAAAAAAAAAAAAAAAAAATTTTTTAAAGTGCCCCTGTCCCCGCGAGCTCGCGCAGCGAAGAAAACGCATACGGAAGTCGCGCCCGCATATGTAAACGGTGTTCAAACCACACATGTGAGGTATCGCCGCGATCGTCAGAGCGAGAGCAATAATTCTAGCCCTAGACCTCCTCTGTAGCTCAAACCTGGTAACCGTAAAATTTTTTTAAAGCGTCGCCTATGGAAATTCAAAGGTACCGTATTTCGTCGCCATTCCACGAGTGCGTGCAATTATAAAGGGTGACATGTTTGGTATCTATTTACTCGGCGTAACATCATCTTTCACATTATACAAAAAAATTGGGGTAACTTTACTGTTTGGATTTTTTAAAATTCATGAAAGTGTCACTTTTCCAAAAATTTGCGTTTAAAACACCGCTGCACAAATACCGTGTGATAAAAAATATTGCAACAATCGTCATTTTATTCTCTAGATTCTTTGCTAAAAAAATATATATAATGTTTGGGGGTTCTAAGTAATTTTCTAGCAAAAAATATGGATTTTAACTTGTAAACACCAAATTTCAAAAATAGGCTTAGTCATGAAAGGGTTAAAGGATGCAAATCACTAAAACACATCACTTATCTTTCCTCATACCCAATAAATCAGGCTACTTTGATTACTCTAAATGGTCATAGAGATGGACACAGTAGATGGCATGAAGACAATTACACATGAGTTCTTGTTATGTAATTTAATCTTTTATCTCCTTGTAGATTCATTTGTTTAGCAACATATAGATTGTAAACTGATAAGTGGCACTCTTACCATATGAACAAGACGGAGTGCAAAACAGAAAGCACCTTCATTATCTACAGATATTTCACTCTATGGACACCCATGAATCCTATTAATTGTTTAAAGCTTGGCTTTCTGAATTCAGTAGCAGAAGCAGTAATATGGCTTTCTATTATAGCGGTGAACCATAAAAATATAATTACATATACAGTGAGATCTCAAGAGGAGTATGACAAATTAAGAGATTGCCAGGTCTGAAAAGTGAAAATCATTCAGTTATAATAAAGAAAATTTCCAGAAACAAAGAAAAAAAACGTAGAGGAAGACCAAACTCATTTTTTTAGCCTCCATGTTTTACCATGACTGGGAACACCAGCTAAAATGTCACTATGCTATATTTAATAAGCCTAGGTCCATGGTAGTTCAATGAGATTTTGTAGTGCAGCTGCAATGCGAGTTGGTGTGATTTGGATACGTTTTTATTGTGAGTTTTTACTACTTAGACCCTTTTCACACTGGAGGCATTTTCCAGGCTCTACAGCGCTAAAAATAGCGCCTGCATAGCGCCCGAAAAAAGCCTCAGCTGCAAACCCAGTGTGGAATCCAGAGTGCTTTCACACTGGGGCGCTGCACTGGCAGGGCATCACAAAAAGTCCTGCCAGCAGCTTCTTTGCAGCAGTGTAGGAGCGGTGAATACACCGCTCCTGCCCATTGAAAACAATGGGACAGCGCCGGCAAAGTGCCATTGCAGCGCATTTTCCAGGTGGATTTAACCCCTTTTCGGCCGCTAGCGGGGGTTAAAACGGCGGTAGAGGGGGGCTAAAAGTAGCCCTGCTTTACCGCTGATGCTCGGGGTGGCTCAGTGTGAAAGGGGTCTTACTTACTTAGGGATAAGTCACTGGTTTTTAAGTAGCTGGCACTCATTGGCTTCCTAACAACGATGACTCATCCCTGCTGTCAGCAGCAGGGATGAGTCATCTGTTGTTAAGAAGTCAGCATCCATCTCACTACATGAATGAGAATGGGCGCCACAGAAACTGATGTTATTTCACTTGTCATGGGATTCAATGCGCTCCAACTCACGAAAATTGCATCATTGTGAACCAGGGCTATTTGTATAATGACAAAAATGCAGCAAGGTGCTGTCAATACAAATGCAATGGTTTGTATTTTTAATACTTGTCAAAATATGCAAATATGAACAATGAAACTGGTTGCGTGTGATGAACCTGCCTATTTTATAAGACATAAGTCTCAGTTAGCTTGTAAATTCAAATTTGACTTAACATAGGTAATTCACAGGTAATTACACAGGTAATTCTAGGCATTATTTGGCAACATTATCACATCAGGTTAGCTTTTTTTATGGTTCTCCTCCTTCATATTTATCTTTATCTTTATTATTATTTTTATTGTCATTTACCTGGATGGTATACACCCCCCCCCTGTTTCTTGCATCAACATACACTCTCTATTCTATACATTTTTGTCACTCACAAACACCCCCCTCCTTTTCACACATCAGCTTTTTGCACCTAGTAACAGTCACACCTTTATATATATATATATGTGTATTTGTATGTATTAATAAATATATATGTATTTGTAAGTATGAGTGGGGGATTTACCTTTATATGATTTTTCTTTTCAATGAATTATTATTCTACCTAATACTTACCCTCAATACTTTTTTAGACATTTACACTGCTCCTGAAGAGTGCCAATGTAGCCACAAAACGCCTTGAGCTGTCTGATGCCTTTTATGTTACCATCATATATTATTTAGCATATGTTCTTTTGGATCCTACCAACTTGAATACATTATACACTTATTACTGTGGAGACACATATCAATGAGTCTGGCTATTTTATGATGTTATTATTGTGACACCATTATGCTGTTATATCAACGTGTTATTATATACTATATATTATATTCTGGAATTACAGTTTCCTTATTTTTACCTTATTTTATTGTATGTATTATGTTATTATGCAATAGAAATGGTCACAAACAGGGTTTATTCACCAGACCCTGTTGTGCCGTGTCATCTCCCTGGCTGCATGATTCATATAAAGTCCCAAACTTTACTCCTAATTATACATATCAAAGATACTATCCATCTGCTCCAGATTCTGGATGGCCTCCATGTCGATGGCGACACTCTCTTAGTCGCCATCAACGTGGAGGCCCTATATAGTTCAATCCCTTACGATTTGGGCCTCTCAGTCATATGACATGTGTTACTCCATTCAAAAAGGTATAATTACTTTTTGGTTGAATTTATTGTGGCATCCCTTGAGTTCATATTAAAACACAATTACTTTTCCTTCAATGGCTCCCACTACCTCCAGGTGCAGGGCGTTGGCTTTGGGTACATGTTGTGTCCCGGCATATGCCAACCTGTACCTGGGGTAGTGGGAGAGATTGTCGCTTTCTGATGGCATGGAGTGTGGTTATACCGGGCATGCTGCAGCTTGGTTTCGCTACATAGATGATGTCATCATGCTGTGGGACGGTCCCAGTGCTATTATTTTTAAATCTTTGGAATACATCAATTTAAGTAATACATGGCTGCACTCCAAGATCCATTAAAATTAGTATTTAATGAACGAACATCCCAAGTGTTACAGACAGTTCAAATGGTAGACACGTTTCACAGACTAATGCCGCATACACACTAGCGGCCTTTTCGACCGGACTGGTCCGACGGACCGAGTCCGGCGGACAATCCGACCGCTGTGGGCTTCATCGAACCTTCAGCTGACTTTTTCTGACGAAAATCTGACGGACTTTAGATTTGGAACATGTTTCAAATCTTTCCGACGGACTCGAGTCCGGTCGAAAAATCTGCTTGTCTGTATGCTGGTCCGATGGACAAAAACCGACGCTAGGGCAGCTATTGGCTACTGGCTATCAACTTCCTTATTTTAATCCGGTCGTACGTCATCACGTACGAATCCATCGGACTTTGGTGTGATCGTGTGTAGGCAAAACTGTTCGTTAGAAAGTCCATCGGAAGTCTGTCGAAAGTCCATCGGAAAGACCGTCGGACCTTTGCTACCAAAAAAAGTCCACCCTTGTGTACACAGCATAACAGGTGCGCTTATTCATTACAAAGATAAGTCAGCATTGTTTTCCTTATATACACCTATCTAGTATAGCAACAGGTGATACAGATCATTAAATTGCAGACTTTTTTTTAGCCACATGTGATTCACATAGTTGGCCACCTAATCCATCGACTTATTTATTAAATACGACACCTATAGACTGCAGAAGGCATAGGGACTATTTTAAATTTGAGCTGTGTTTTTACCGCCCACATTGTCCCATATGGTACTGTTCCTGTGTATGCCTGGGTTAATGGGTTTCTTATTCATTTATTGAATATGAGTCTCTTTTATAGATCACAGAAGACATAGGTTTAATCTAAAATTTGGGCTGTGTGTTTTTACCGCCCATATGGTTTCACAGGATACTATGCATGCCCAGGATAGTTGGCCATTCAATCTATCTATTTATCTATTAAATACAAGTCTCTCCTATAGATTACAGAAGGCATAGGGAGTATATTCAATTTGGGCCATACTTTTACCACCCACATTGTTCCATATATATATCAATTTTGAATCTATCTATCTATCTATCTATCTATCTATCTATCTATCTATCTATCTATCTATCTATCTATCTATCTAGTTAGGATCGACCAGGTTACTGAGGTCATACGGAAAGCATTACCAATGGTTGTCTTTGCTCTGTATGAACCATATGCCGTTGATTGATTTGGTCTGTTTTGTCTCATCCTGTACTCCTCCTTTTTCCATCTTTATACCTTGATAGCTTCCCCATGTTTGTGATCAATGTTTTTATTGTGGGGTTAGCTATAATAATATATATGTATCTACATATATATTTACACAGGTCTAATGGAGTATAGGAAACCGCCTCACGCAGATATACTGCTGCAGAAGGGCACGTACAGGCAGATTAAAATACCTGTACGTTGCCCTTTAAGGGGCGGCATAAGGGTGCGCGCTCCCCCGGCGGCGTGCATGCGCATACGTCAGGAGCTCCATAACCTTTATTGTGGGTCCTGCGGACCCGATGTCCGCGGCGATACCCGCGATCGTCTCACGGTGAGGAAGAACGGGGAGGTGCTAATGTAAACAAGCATCTCCCCGTTCTGCCTAATGACACTATCACTGATCATGGCTCTCTATAATCGGGAGCAACGATCAGAGATGTGTCACACACAGCCCCTCCCCCCACAGTTAGAATCACTCCCTAGGACACACTTAGCCCCTACAGTGCCAACTAGTGGTTAACCCCTTCACTGCCAGTGACATTTTACAGTAATCAATGCAATTTTTTAGCATTGATCGCTGTATTAATGCCAATGGTCTCAAAATTTTCCGATGTGTCCGCCATAATGTCGCAGTCATGATAAAAAAAAAAAAAAATTGCTGATCACCACCATTACTAGTAAAAAAAAAATTATTAATAAAAATGCCATAAAACTATCCCCTATTTTGTAGACCCTATAACTTTTGCACAAACCAATCAAATGCTTATTGCGATTTTTTTTACCAAAAATATGTAGAAGAATACATATCGACCTAAACTGAGGAAAAAAAAAATTATATATATTTTTGGGGATATTTATTATAGCAAAAAGAAAATAATGCGTTTTTTTCAAAATTGCCACTTTTTTTGTTTATAGCGCAAAAAATAAAAACCACAGAGGTGATCAAATACCACCAAAAGAAAGCTCTATTTGTGGGAAAAAAGCATGTCAATTTTGTTTGGGAGCCACGTCGCACGACTGCGCAATTGTCAGTTAAAGCGACGCAGTGCCGAATCGCAAAAAGTGCTCTGGTCTTTGGCCAGCAAAATGGTCCGGGGCTTAAGTGGTTAAAGTTTATATGCTTTCTCTTTTCTATATACACATTTCTATATACATTTTTATATATATTCCATATGTATACACGGTTTCCTGTTTTCTCATAGCACATGGACTGCCTATATTTTTATATCTTTATTACTACTGCTAATATTATCTTTAATAGATAGCCAAACATGTGCAAGTTTATATCTCTAAGGCTCGGTTCACACTAGGACGACTTGGGATCCGACTTGTAAGCCCTCAAGTCGCCCCAAGAAGAGATTTACATTACAGGGAATCAGAGCGTCTTAATTGACACTACTGAAGTCGCTCCGACTTCAGAGCATACTCCCTGTACTACTTCAATCCGACTTCAAGGCGACCTGTACCATAGAAATTAATGGAAGTCGCCTCCAAGTCGGATCTCCATCTACATTGAAGCGACTTTACAGGGAAAAAAATTTAGTTTGCCCAGGAAAACCCCTCCCTCCCAGAGAGCTGATTATCCTGTGATTGGGCACAGCCAAAGTCGCCCGTCCTGGAGGCGACTTGAAGTATCGTTGTAATTTGTTTAAAAGTCGCGCTGAAGTCGCGTTGAAGCCGCGTTGAAGTCGCCTTGCAAAGTCGCGCTGAAATCGTGTTGCCCCTGTGTGAATCGAGCCTATGTCTTTCTCTTTCTTATTAATGTTTATGTGAATCACATGTGGCTAAAAAGAAGTCTGCAATTTAATGATCTGTATCACCTGTTGCTTTATTAGATAGGTGTATAGAAGGAAAACAATGCTGACTTATCCTTGTAATGAATAAGCGCACCTGTTATGCCCCGTACACACAGTCGGATTTTCCGACGAAAAATGTGTGATAGGACTTTGTTGTCGGAAATTCCGACCGTGTGTAGGCTCCATCACACATTTTCCATCGGATTTTCCGACACACAAAGTTTGAGAGCAGGATATAAAATTTTCCGACAACAAAATCCGTTGTCGGAAATTCCGATCATGTGTACACAAATCCGACGGACAAAGTGCCACGCATGCTCAGAATAAATAAAGAGATGAAAGCTATTGGCCACTGCCCCGTTTATAGTCCCGACGTATGGGTTTTACGTCACCGCGTTCAGAACGATCGGATTTTCCGACAACTTTGTGTGACCGTGTGTATGCAAGACAAGTTTGAGCCAACATCCATCGGAAAAAATCCTAGGATTTTGTTGTCGGAATGTCTGAACAAAGTCCGACCATGTGTACGGGGCATAAGTGTGTGAACGGTCTGTAACACTTGGGATGTTCGTTCGTTAAATATTTTGATGGATCTTGGAGTGCAGCCATTTCTTCAGTGTTGATCTATGTGGAGGCGAGCCGAGGTGGGCATTAGTGATACCATTAGGCTTCCTGTTTCACCTGGAGCAGTGAGTTCTTTTGTTTGGATATTAAGTAATACATTCAGTCTTAAATTTACCATGATTCATGAGGCATCCAGGATCTCATTTTTGGATTTGACCATTATTAAACATTTAGATGGCTCTCTTCAAGGCGAGCTCTACAGAAAGCCCCCAGTGGGCAGCACCATTCTCAAAGCTTCCAGTTTCCATCCCGAACCCTTGTTGACATCTATCCCATTTGGACAATACATCAGAGCTAAAACGCAATTGTTCTAGTGATGTTTTACATTGAGGACAAGTCTACGTGCTAGAGGCTATTCCAACGGGATCCTGAAAAAAAGCATATAAAAAAGCCAAAAACAAAGTTCGAAAGGTTATTACTAGGTATTGTCAGCAACACAAACAGATCAAGTTCATTCTACACAAATACTGGCATCTACTCAGCAGAGCTCCATCTCTTCGTGAAAAATTTGTCATAGTGAATATAAAATCAACAAACATGATAGTGTCAAATCAACAGGGACATTCAGATATGGCAATTGTAACTATTGCCAGTATATGGATACTGGAAAGAATGTAGACTTACCAAATGGAGAGAAATTTAGACCTAGACATTTTGTTAATTGCCACACTGCAGGTGTAGTCTATCTACTGCAGTGTGAATGTAATTGTTACTATGTGGGAAAAACCAAACTTGAATTCTGGCAAAGAATTTACAGACATCGCCAGTATTAAAAAGAAGGACCCTGGTCTACCACTTGGAAGACATAGTCATACAGTACATTTTGACCATACTCCCAAGGTGCGATTTCTTGCACTGGACCATATTCCAAGTAACCCAAGAGGGGGCTTGCTAAACAAGCAACTTTTACAGAGTGAACTGAGGTGAATTTTTCGCCTCAACGCAACTGCACCTCCGGGCTTGAATGAGGCGTTTAACTTTAAACCGTATCTGGAAGGCTTTCAGTCAGGCATGTGTGAGCCCCTAATTTACCATCCCTTATAGGTTCAGACAATATTTTCTATCATTAAATGTTGCCATTTATGTACTGTATATCTATATATGTATGGGATTTATGCATCTTTATACATTGCAGTATATTGTGTTGTTAACTGACATGTATCATCATTACTATGGATTAATAATCTTCTATGATTTAGTTTTATCAATAGATCGTTTGAACATCAAGTTCTATTATGTGTACATTATATATATATATATATATATATATATATATATATATATATATATATATAATGTGTATGGTTGTGTTGACGTGCGGGCCTTTCGCTGCTGACCACTAGGTGCCATTGTCTCTCCCTGGTCCCCATGCAGCCTTTTGGATGGATCCTGGACATCTGGCTGCCTTGGGTTCTTGGCCTCTTAGCAGGTGGTGGGTGGCGATCGGGGGCACCTGTCCGCTGCCCGACGCGCAGGGGTCCCCAGGATTCGGTCTCAAATTGGTCGCGATCTGGGACCTCCTTATCTGCAGATAGTTCTGTAGGTAAGACTCCTTCCTGTTTGCATCTCATTGTGAGGCACAGATGTATGGAATGTACGCGGCCGGTGACATCACAGCGCAGGACGCCGCTCCGACACTCGGGGTGGGTCAGCGCCGTCTCGTCAGCGAGCACCATTTCTAAATGCTGTAGTCATTCAACTGGCACAGCATGTGTTGATACCGGCCCTAGCTGATCCTGGTTGCTCACCAGCAATCATCATCAGCTGTGTTTATTTGTCCCTATATAATCATACCTCCAGCTTGGGCAGTCACATCGATTGTGTCATGCTGGAGGGCTTCCTCTCACTCAAGCAAACAGTTCAGAGGTACGTTGTGAGCACACCTTAGTATTATCAGGATTTCAGATCTGTCTACTTTCTTTACTATTATACGCACTGACTTGTTTACATCTTTTTATCAATATTGTCAGATATTTTTGGCTACTTTTGTATTAAAATACACACAGTGCTCTTCAGTTATTCAAAAATAAAGCTGTGCTGTGAAAACCTAAAAACTGTTACATATAAATAGTGATACACATGTGATAGTGAGACCTATGTGTGTGGTAGGTAAATATTTCAATAATTGTCACTCCACAACTGATTGGCTGAATAACATAAGTGCAAATAAAAAGGGAAAAGTCCACAAATGAAAAAATATGTTTGAAAGATGTCAATTCACAAGTCCTCAAGGACTGTACAAAACGATCCGATGACACACCAAGTGGAATAGTGCACCTCTACCATAAGAATTAAAGGCTTACCAAAGACAAGCTATAGCAGGCCTGCGGCTATAACCCCGCCAGGGTCCTTGGTCCAAGGAAGTGGCAGCAACACATCAAATGGTCCAGGAGGGTAAGCCACAACAGATCGACAGGTAGATGCTCACAGATACTCAAAGTTCGGATTGGTCAGTGAGTTACCAAAAAGTGAGAAAAGGAGCTCACATAGTGTAAAACCATAACACATTCCAGTTTATTAAAACAAATAATTATTGCACTTACATTGTATAAAACATCATAAGGTATAAGAGAAAGCTGGCCGGCAAAACAAAAGAACACCCGTCCACAAATGAGGGCCATGCCATGGCGTCAGTCTTGGGGAACCAAGATGAAGTGCTGTTCAGTCCCCTGACTGTTGCCTTTTGTCTGTTTTGTCTCTTGTTTAACTTTAGAGACATACACACCAACCAACTGCATTATATATTAATTGATGGCCAGCTAGCTGTGGTTGGCTTTTCCACCCTTATCAGCTGGGTGTTCTTGCAGTGGACCTAATTGCCCTGTCTCCTATGCCTTACCACTGATGGTCAATTCCTTTCTCCTGGCTGTCATATTGGATGTGTCCTTGGCTGTTTTGTTGATCCAGGTGGAGTATAGACAAATCTGTGTGCTCAGCATCGATTGGCTTGCCCATGTAAGTACTAAGATACACTACTATATATTCATCAAGTATGTTCTAGCATGTCAATTCATGTTGAAAGCACGATTCTAATGAGGAATCTGTATTAAATCATATTGTTATTTGTTTATATTAATATTTACATTTATAGAACAAAATACGATTGTCCTGAATGACATTAAGCCTCTGAAGAAGGATGTCATTGTCCGAAACATGTTAGGCATCATTTACCAGCATGTATTCTCGCTAGGCTAACCTTCGAATTAAGGCAGCTAAGTTTCATGCCTACTTTGTATACTGAGCATAAATATTGTAATTTTATCAATTTGCGATTATTAAATCAATATTTTTACTCTATACTCGGTCTATCATTAACCACTTGCTTACTGGGCACTTAAACCCCCCTCCTATCCAGACAAATTTTCAGCTTTCAGCACTGACGCACTTTGAATGACAATTTCGCGGTCATACAACACTGTACCCAAATGACATTTTTATCATTTTTTCCCCAGAAATAGAGCTTTCTTTTGGTGGTATTTGATCACCTCTGTGGTTTTTATTTTTTGTTAAAAAAAATGTAAAAAGACTGAATTTAAAAAAAAAAATTCATTTTTTATAACAAAATATAAAAAAAGTTAACAGGTAATATTTCTCCTTCATTGATGTACGCTGATGAGGTGGCACTGATGGGCACTGATAGGCGGCAGTGATGGCCACTGATGGGTGGCAATAATGGGCACTGATCTGTTACACTGATAGGCAGCACTGCTAGGTGGCACTGATTGGCACTACTGGTGGGCATTGATAGCTGGCCCTTGTGGGCACTGTTAGCTGGCACTTGTGGGCACTGTTAGCTGGCACTGTTAGCTGGCAAAGATGAGGCAAGTGTGCCTCTTCCACTTCGGGACCTTTGTCCCTCTCATCTGAGCCGGTGATCGGCTTTTTTTTCCTACTCACGCTATCAGCTGAGTAGAAAAAAAAAAAAAACGATTACCGACCTTTTTTTACATCATGTGATCAGCTATCATTGGCTGACAGCTGATCACATGGTAAGTGACTCAGGGATCACAGCGCGCTCGGCGCGCGCCCTGCAAGGCACGCGCAGAGTGCGTGCATTTGGGAGGCCATCATATGACGGCCTCCCGGGAATTCAGGTCCACGCTGTGGCCGTCATTCAGCCATAGCGCAGATGGCAAGTGGTTAAAAAATCCAGAGGGGTTATACTGTGCCTTGAGCACTAGGTTTTTCCTTTTGTTTGTTTAGACCTCTGTAATCCACAGTCATTCTATATGTCCCATCAGGTTTCTTTACTGGGAACATCAGAGACGAGAAAGAACTTACAGCAAGTCTAAGGATCCCTACGCTACAGTTCTTGAATAGGATTCCTATCCCTACAGTTCTTGAATAGTCTCCTCAATTTTTTTGTGGCCTCCAGGAAGTCTGTACTGCTTGAGACAGACTGGCTTCTCTGGTGGAGGAATGTAGACAGGGTTCCATTTCACATAACCTCTGACCACAGCCTTCACCGCCCTAACTAGATATGCTTCATCAGGATACCTGAATGTGAATGTACCCCTTTTTAGTCTGAATTGACTGACATTGAAGTACATCCATCCCAAGAATATTTTTGGGTAACTCTGAGACCAAAACATTTGTCCAAAATCCTGATCCCTTGCCAATAGCCAATTTCACCCGTCTCCTAACTGCTGGTGTGGTTTGCCCTCCCAAACCTTCTACATAAATCAATTTTCCTTTGTGATGGGAAGGATTTCCTTGCAAAAGTGTAACTTCAGCTCCAGTATCAACTAAAGCCATCAGATGTGTAGGAGAAGATGACTTCCCCCACCATACAGTGACAGGTACATATGGGTGTCCGTCTCTTGCTGTAACTGCCCTCACTGCTATTACAGTAGACTCACCTTCCCTTTATAAAATATAAGAGATAGAAAGAAGATACCCCCATTGATAAATGGGACATTAACAGTGACAGAATAGGGATAAGTAAAATAAATTTTATTCAAAATGTACATATAAATATGAGGATTTCAGATTTTCAAACCAATAAAAACAATGATGATATGGTAGTGAGTTCCCATATGATTTCCAGACGGCCCAAAGCGTTTCAGGACAAATTATGTCCCTTCGTCAGGGGCAATTGTCAGGAAGGCATCACACTATACAATAAAATCAAATACATTAATTAGTAACAATAGAAACAATAATTTAAATCAGTTCCTTCAAATAAAGGACACACAGCATAATAATTGCATAACTGAGAGCATACCCAGAGCGGTCATCATAAAGGTTCACTGCTAGACCAATGGCGACACTTGCATCATGAACAGACACCACCAGTGTCCAAAGGAAAAGGCTGGTAAAGGATGGGTCCCCACTCATCCACACTAGTCCAACCCAATGGTACCGACAGGAGGCACACGAATGGATACCGCCCCTCCATGTTTCCCACAGTCTTCCCTCAGTGTACGATCTAATATGGAGAAGGTGGAGTGTTTACTATTACAATTGTGGTTAAACTGTTCCATGTCTGACAGAGTCCTCTTTATGACAGACAAGGATAAATGAAGCACAGTCTACACAAATATCTGTGTACATATGTCCTACCTCCATCCAATCCACTCCAAGGGCAAGGAAGGGAACAGCGATGGCCAAAGGCATACACAAGAGTGTTGCCCTTAAATCTTCCTTCAAGGACACCATAGGATATAATCTAAAAGAAGGCATCCATTGGTAGACAGTCATTAACCACTTGACGACCGCCTCACGCCGATGTACGTCAGCAAGGTGGCACGGACAGGCAGAATCACGTACATATACGTGATCTGCCTTCCACGGGTGGGGGGTCCCATCGGACCCCCCCCGGTGCCAGAGGCGGTCGGGCGATGAGAGGTGAGGGGGAGGCCATCCATTCGTGGCCACCCCCTCCCGGCGAATGAAAATCCTTCCTATGCCTCTGTAATGTAAACAGAGGCACAGGAAGTGATATCATCCCTCCTCAAGCCGGTCTTTTCGATCCGGCGCCGAGGAGAGAGGACATCCAAATAAGTGCACCAACACAACACGTTCAGTAGAACACGCCAGGCACACTTTTCACCCCCCGATCACCCCCCTGTACCCCCTGTCACACTGACACCAATAGCAGTTTTTTTTTTTGCATTGGTGTCAGTTTGTGACAGTTATAAGTGTTAGGGCAATTAGGTTAACCCCCTTTAGGTCTGGGGTACCCCCCTAACCCCCCCCAATAAAGGTTAACTCCTTGATCACCCCCCATCGCCAGTGTCACTAAGCAATCGTTTTTCTGATCGCTGTATTAGTGACACAGGTGACGTTAGTTAGGGAGGTAAGTATATAGGTTCGCTGTCAGTGTTTTATAGCGACAGGGACCCCATATACTAACTACTAAAGGTTTTAACCCCCTGATTGCCCCCTAGTTAACCCTTTCACCAGCGATCACCGTATAAGTGTTACGGGTGACACTGGTTAGTTAGTTTTTTATAGTTTTAGGGCACCCGCCGTTTATTACCTTATAAAGGTTTAACCCCCTAATTGCCCGGCGGTGATATAAGTTAAGTTTTTAGGGTCAGATAAGGTCTGCGTCACCCCAGGCAGCATCAGGTTAGCGCCAGTACCGCTAACACCCACGCGCGCAGCATACACCTCCCTTAGTGCTATAGTATCTGAGCGGATCGATATCTGATCCGATCCAATCAGATCTATACTAGTGTCCCCAGTAGTTTAGGGTTCCCATAAACGCAGTGTTAGCGGGATCAGCCCAGATACCTGCTAGCACCTGCGTTTTGCCCCTACGCCCAGTCCAGCCCAGCCCACCCAAGTGCAGTATCGATCGATCACTGACACTTACAAAACACTAAGCACACATAACTGCAGCGTTCGCGGAGTCAGGCCTGATCCCTGTGATCGCTAACAGTTTTTTGGTAGCGTTTTGAATCAGTCGCTGACAGTCAGGAGCTTTTTTTCCTGTGAGTCTCACTAGTGTACCCCTAAATTTAGAGCCCAAAATGGCAAATCGAAGGTACACTAGTGAAGAGGCCTACACGTTTCTGAGAATGACAGATAGTGAAGAGGAAGTCACTCATCTGTCAGATTCAGGCTCAGAATACGATCCTGTAGAGGACAGCGGCTCCATGACAGATAGCTCTGATGACGGAGTTGTGGTCCCTGCTAAGGTCAGGCATACCAGACCCCAATCTTCTTCTTCTGTCCTTGAAGTGCAAGAACCGCAGGGCTCTCGTATGGAGCAGAGAAGTACTAGTGCCGCTATTCCTTCTGGTGAACTGGCAAGCACCAGCGGCCTAGTACACCTTGGTCGTATATCCAGCACTGCAGTAACACTTGGTGACGTGGCGAGTCCCATAAGTGCAGTTCAAGCTGGCGAGGTGGCAAGCACAAGTAGTGTCCCGCTGCCACCAAGAAGACAAAGACAGGCCCATCGTGCCCATAGTGCCCTTCCTGCTGAATTCGCCAATCCGAATTGGGAACCCACCACTTCTGCAGCACCCGTACTTCCCCCATTCACTGGCCAACCTGGAATTCAGGTGGAAACAGTTGATTTTATGCCACTGGATTTTTATTCACTGTTTTTCACCGAGGATCTCTATAGATCTATTGTGGACCAAAGCAATTTATACGCTGGTCAATTCATCGCCGCTAATCCCCAGTCCTCCCTTGCCAGAGATTGGAGACCAATTACGGTCTCCGAATTTAAGATCTTTCTGGGCCTTTCCCTCAACATGGGCATAAATAAAAAGGGTAAGTTGCGGTCATGTTGGTCCACTGACCCAATTAACCATATGCCCGTGTTCTCTGCTTCCATGGCCAGGGCACGATACAAGCATGTTTTGCAGTTCATGCACTTCAATGACAATGAACTCTGTTGCCCTCGTGGAGACCCTGGATACGATCTGCTCTACAAAATTCGGCCCCTCGTAAACCACTTCAACCAACGTTTTGCAGACTTGTTTACTCCCCATCAAGTTGTCTGCATTGATGAGTCCCTGATTACATTTTCTGGCCGCTTGTCATTCAAACAGTACCTTCCCAGCAAGCGTGCCAGATACGGGGTCAAGATGTATAAGCTCTGTGACAGGGCCACAGGCTATACATGTAGATTTATGGTTTACGAGGGCAAAGATAGTCACGTAGAGCCGACAAACTGCCCTGACTACATAGGAAGTGCTGGCAAGATAGTGTGGGACTTGGTGTCACCCTTATTTGGAAAGGGGTACCACTTGTACGTGGACAATTATTACACGAGCGTGCCACTTTTTAGTCACTTGTTTGATCAGCAGATTGGAGCATGTGGCATCGTGCGACCTAATCGCCGGGGCTTTCCCCAGCGGCTTGTAGATTCCCGTCTTAGGCTGGGGGAGAGAGCCTGCTTGAAGTGTAATAATTTGCTCGCTATGAAGTGGAGGGATAAGAAGAATGTTTTCGTTCTCACCTCCCTTCATGCAGACACGACGGCCCAAATTACTACGGCGACTGGTGTTGTGGAGAAACCCCTCTGTGTCCACGAATATAAGCAAAATATGGGAGGGGTGGACCTCAATGACCAGTTGTTGGCGCCGTACCTAGTTCCCCGTAAGGCCAGATGCTGGTACAAAAAAAGTGTCTGTTTATTTATTTCAATTGGCTTTGCTGAACACTCATGTGCTATACAGAGCTTCAGGACAGACTGGATCCTTCCTTAAATTCCAGGAAGAGATCGTCAGACCCCTTCTGTATCCAGACGGTGCTCCGCCTCACCATCCCCAACCAAATGCAGTAGGCCGGCTGCATGAGAGGCATTTTCCTTATGCCCTCCCGAGTACCCCTACCCAACGAGCCCCCCAAAAAAAGATGTAGTGTCTGTAGCAAGCGCGGATTTAGGCGTCACACCTGGTGTTATTGTCCCTCCTGTCCTGGCAATCCTGGTCTTTGCATGGGTGAATGTTTTGAACGTTACCATACACTAGTTGAGTATTAGCATAGGGTACAGCACTGCACAGACTAGGACACACTTTCACAGGGTCTCCCAAGATGCCATCGCATTTTGAGAGACCCAAACCTGGTACCAGTTACAAAAGTTAAAGTTACTAAAAAAAGTGTAAAAAAAAATAAATAAATAAAAAAAACAAAAATAGTTGTTGTTTTATTGTCCTCTCTCTCTCTATTGTTCTGCTCTTTTTTACTGTATTCTAGTCTGCAATGTTTTATTGTTATTATGTTTTACCATGTTTGCTTTTCAGATATGCAATTTTTTTATACTTTACTGTTTACCGTGTTTTGTTGGTAACCATTTTATTGTTTTCAGGTACGCCATTCAGCTGCAGAGCGGATTTATTTATCTTGACAGCAACAGCGTTTGCTCCCACGATATATATAAAGCCGTGACTCCAGCGCTGTCGGAGGTGACTTCACCACCACAGTTACATACTTCAGCATATATGCCAAAGCGTGGGGGCAGCAGTGGGTGGAGGAGGGATTTGCTCCTGCCTTTTGCGGGAGGATGCCCCCATGCTTCGGCATATATAAATGGTGCATGTATGCCCATCATTAGAAGTGGGTGGATGAAGGGAGGTATTCTAATGGTGGGCATACTCACCGATCAATATCTTTTTTTCGTTCAGCCCACAGGCTGCATGAAAAAAAAGTTTACAATATATGCCCAACAAGGACCAGCAACGTACTGGTATGTTGCTGGACTTTGAGTGGTTATACCAGAATGATGCCTGCATGTTTAGGTATCATCTTGGTATTATTTTTTTCAGCCAGCGGTCGGCTTTCATGTAAAAGCAATCCTAGTGGCTAATTAGCCTCTAGACTGCTTTTACAAGCAGTGGGAGGGAATGCCCCCCCCCCACCGTCTTCCATGTTTTTCTCTGGCTCTCCTGTCCCAACAGGGAACCTGAAAATGCAGCTGGTGATTCGGCCAGCTGACCATAGAGCTGATCAGAGACCAGAATGGCTCCAAACATCTCTATGGCCTAAGAAACCGGAAGCTACGAGCATTTCATGACTTAGATTTCGCCGGATGTAAACAGCGCCATTGGGAAATTGGGAAAGCATTTTATCACACCGATCTTGGTGTGGTCAGATGCTTTGTGGGCAGAGGAGAGATCTAGGGTCTAATAGACCCCAATTTTTTTTAAAAAAAAGAGTACCTGTCACTACCTATTGCTATCATAGGGAATATTTACATTCCCTGAGATAACAATAAAAATTTTGATGATTAAAAAACATAAAAATGAAAGGAACAGTTTAAAAATAAGATAAAAAAAAAAAAAAAAAAAGCACCCCTGTCCCCCCTGCTCTCGCGCAAAGGCGAACACAAGCATCGGTCTGGCGTCAAATGTAAACAGCAATTGCACCATGCATGTGAGGTATCACCGCGAAGGTCAGATCGAGGGCAGTAATTTTAGCAGTAGACCTTCTCTGTAAATCTAAAGTGGTAACCTGTAAAGGCTTTTAAAAATGTATTTAGTTTGTCGCCACTGCACGTTTGTGCGCAATTTTAAAGCATGTCATGTTTGGTATCCATGTACTCGGCCTAAGATCATCTTTTTTATTTCATCAAACATTTGGGCAATATAGTGCGTTTAAATTTAAAAAAAAGTGTGTTTTTTCCGCAAAAAATGCGTTTGAAAAATCGCTGCGCAATTACTGTGTGAAAAAAAAAATGAAACACCCACCATTTTAATCTGTAGGGCATTTGCTTTAAAAAATATATAATGTTTGGGGGTTCAAAGTAATTTTCTTGCAAAAAAAAAAAAATTTCCATGTAAACAAAAAGTGTCAGAAAGGGCTTTGATTTCAAGTGTTTAGAAGAGTGGGTGATGTGTGACATAAGCTTCTAAATGTTGTGCATAAAATGCCAGGACAGTTCAAACCCCCCCAAATTACCCCATTTTGGAAAGTAGACACCCCAAGCTATTTGCTGAGAGGCAGGTCGAGTCCATGGAATATTTTATATTGTGACACAAGTTGCGGGAAAAAGACAATTTTTTTTTTTATGCACAAAGTTGTCACTAAATGATATATTGCTCAAACATACCATGGGAATATGTGAAATTACACCCCAAAATAAATTTTGTTGCTTCTTCTGAGTACAGGGATACCACATGTGTGAGACTTTTTGGGAGCCTAGCTGCGTACGGGACCCCGAAAACCAAGCACCACCTTCAGGCTTTCTAAGGGCGTAAATTTTTGATTTCACTCTTCACTGCCTAGCCCAGTTTCGGAGACCATGGAATGCCCAGATGGCACAACCCCCCCAAATGACCCCATTTTGGAAAATAGACACTCCAAGCTATTTGCTGAGAGGTATAGTGAGTATTTTGCTGACCTCACTTTTTGTCACAAACTTTTGAAAATTGAAAAAAAAAATCATTTTTCTTGTCTTTCTTCATTTTCAAAAACAAATGAGAGCTGCAAAATACTCACCATGCCTCTCAGCAAATAGCTTGGGGTGTCTACTTTCCAAAATATGGTCATTTTGGGGGGTTTTGTGCTATCTTGGCATTTTATGGCCTTCAAAACTGTAATAGGTAGTGAGGAGTGAAATCAAAAATTTACGCCCTTAAAAATCCTGAAGGCGGTGATTGGATTTAGGGGCCCCGTATAAAGCTAGGCTCCCAAAAAGTCCCACACATGTGGTATCCCCATACTCAGGAGAAGCAGCTAAATGTATTTTGGGGTGCAATTCCACATATGCCCATGGCCTGTGTGAGAAATATATCATTTAGTGACAACTTTGTGCAAAACAAAACATTTTGTCACTTTCCCACAACTTGTGTCAAAAAATAAAATATTCCATGGACTCAACGTGCCTCTCAGCAAATAGCTTGGGGTGTCTACTTTCCAATGGGGTCATTTGGGGGGGGGGTTTGTGCCATCTGGGCATTTTATGGCCTTCAAAACTGTGATAGGTAGTGAGGAGTGAAATCAAAAATGTATGCCCTTAGAAATCCTGAAGGCAATGATTGGTTTTCGGGGCCCCGTACGCGGCTAGGCTCCCAAAAAGTCCCACACATGTGGTATCCCCGTACTCAGGAGAAGCGGCTGAATGTATTTTGGGGTGCAATTCCACATAGGCCCATGGCCTGTGTGAGCAATATATCATTTAGGGACAACTTTTTGTAAATAATGTATTTATTTATTTTTTTTGTCATTATTCAATCACTTGGGACAAAAAAATAAATAAATATTCAATGGGTTCAACCTCTCAGCAATTTCCTTGGGGTGTCTACTTTCCAAAATGGGGTCATTTGGGGGGGTTTGTACTGCCCTGCCATTTTAGCACCTCAAGAAATGACATAGGCAGTCATAAACTAAAAGCTGTGTAAATTCCAGAAAATGTACCCTAGTTTGTAGATGCTATAACTTTTGCACAAACCAATAAATATACGCTTATTGACATTTTTTTTACCAAAGACATGTGGCCGAATACATTTTGGCCTAAATGTATGCCTAAAATTGAGTTTATTGGATTTTTTTTATAACAAACAGTAGAAAATATCATTTTTTTTCAAAATTTTCGGTCTTTTTCCGTTTATAGCGCAAAAAATAAAAACGGCAGAGGTGATCAAATACCATCAAAAGAAAGCTCTATTTGTGGGAAGAAAAGGACGCAAATTTCGTTTGGGTACAGCATTGCATGACCGCGCAATTAGCAGTTAAAGCGACGCAGTGCCAAATTGGAAAAAGTCCTCTGGTCCTTAGGCAGCATAATGGTCCGGGACTGAAGTGATTAAGTAAATCAGTTTGTGTCAGCGGGATTATACCCTTTCACAGACATGAACTTTGATATAAATAAAAGAGGGGGGGAGCTACTTCATGAGGGGCTCGTAGAGCCAACACATACCTTAATCAAATCCTATTTCCAAGATAAAGTTGTAAGGCAGAGAGGGTATCCTTAGACTTCCAAGTTAAGAAGAACCATGCTTGTATCCGCCGTCCCATGCAGCGAGAGACTGGTGGTGTCGGGCATCCCCTTTATACCAAGATCTGGGAGTGGCGTACAGCGTCATGATGCCACTCCGTCGGACGTCATAACAATATTCCATCTAGCGTCCACACAGCAAACAGGTGCTTCCATGTATTCGCAGCGCATGTGCAGGGATCCATATACGGAAGCCTATCATTAATGGTTGCATAGCAACCGCTAAACAAGACAAAATTAAAGCCTTCAAACACAAAACAAAATGTACTAAGTATTACGTCCCTGTTTGTCATTGCAACTATACATATAGGGCAAGGAGTCATTTTGCAGCCGTGTAATGCACTGCTGACAGCACTGGGAAGGACCCTGGGTCTTAACTGCACAAGCATCCCCCACAAGTCCCATCCAAGGGAGGGCATTACGGAGCAGCGTCTTGCAGAAAACACTCACCGATTCAGAAAAACGGCCCACAGGACCTGTGCCACTCCAGGCACCATAATATGATACTGCAGAGACAAATACCCACATCCGAGCCGCAAAGACAGGCTGCCCGGATAGCGGGAGGCCTACATGCGCCGGGCGGGATAAGGGGGATCCACCAAGATGGTATATCCAGGGTCCATGATAGTCGCCACTGGTCAAGTCAGACACCATCCTGGTCAAACAGAAAGTTACAAAGACCCAGATATGCAATTATGTACAGCTAACCATGACCAAGTACATATACATATACAATCAATTATACATAAGATGACACTCCACATACAGTGGCTAGCAACAACCAATCTATATGATCACATATCATTTGCTTAAGGTAACTGATGTAACACAGAGTGAATGCCAATGAAGGCAACCTCCGGGCCGAGGTAAAGGGGAACGAAAGGACTTCATTCCTTCTCGCATCCACCCAAGAAGAAGCCTTCTAAAAAGGGTCTGAAGCTCAGATGTTCATTGAGTTCTGGGGGTAGGGTCACTCCAAGGTCCGCAATCCAACGTGCCTCTCGTTGTGGAAGGACCTTGTTCCAGTCCCCGCCCCTCCGGTTTGGATAAATCCTATCCAGAATTAAAAATTGAATCCTGGGAAATTTGCCCTGATGCTTGCCAATAACATGTCTCCCCAGGGGGATCTCAGGGTTGGCCATTTTCATTGAAGTTATATGTCTGGATGCTCTCTTGTAGAATTTTAATTTAGTTTTACCCAAATAAAATTGTTGGCACTGACATGTCAAGAGATAAACCACCCCCTCAGTTTTGCAATTAAAGAAACAATAGGGTTTATACAACCGTCCATTAGGGAGCATGTCCTGTGTTCATGTATTGGCAAATTGGACATCCGCCACATGTGATTGTGCCCATTCTCTTACATGGATCCTTACAGAATTCGCCCACAAAGTCACTCTGGACCAAATGGTCCTTGAGTGAGGCTGCACAATGGTATTTGATTGCTGGACTTTGTGGTACATAGGGGCTTAATGAAGGATCTATACACAAGAGATGCCAAAACTTGCCGATAATTTTCCTAACTGCTTTGTGTTAGTTGTTATATTTAGTAATCATTCTAATGACCTGGGGGTCATCAGTTTTTCTCTTTTTGCCACACAACAACTCACGTCTCACATGCCCATTGGCCCACTTGAACGCCTTTTTTAGACAAGTGTGAGAGTAGCCTCTCTCCAAGAGCCTATCCCTCAAAGCCCCGGCCTCTTGTATAAAATAATCCTGACTGGAGCAATTCCGTTTGAGTCTAAGGTATTGGCTGTATGGAATTAAGCGGAGGAGGGGCTGTGGGTGTGAACTGGAGGCGTGTAAAATTGTATTCCCTGCCATTGATTTATGATAGAGTCCACTCGAAAGACTCCCATCATTGTTTTTGGTTATAGTAATATCCAAAAAAGTAATACTAGTTTTACTGTAACTCACAGTAAACTTAAAATTAAATTCATTTTGGTTAATCGCAGAGATACAGTCCTCCAGTTCAACCACAGAGCCCTCCCACAGCAGCAGGATATCATCTACGTAGCGGAACCAAGTCGCTACATGATGAGTGTGAGACTTAGCAGATTCATCAGCCAAGAACGATTGCTCCCACTCCCCCAGGTACAGGATGGCGTAAGACGGGGCACAAGATGTCCCCATCGCCACTTCCTGCACCTGGAGGAAATGACATTATTCTGTACTGATCATTAGACATTATTACCCCCTTTATCGGAGGGTTTAATTGTAAGGGAGTAACATTTCTTTAAATTTTCCAGAGCGAGTTGTTCCGGTCGCGTCAAATTCACCAAAGATTTATGTATTTTTAATTTTTTGATTTTCGCTGTTACCAAGGTAACAAAGGCCGCTAAGTTCGGATTGGTATTTAGAGAAGGGAATTTATCAGACTTATTCTTCAATTTGTTAAACTGAGGTGGTGGTATCTCTAAAGTGACATGCTCCTGCAAGAGCGCATCCAGGTCTAAAGTTTCAATCAGGTCCGATGGATCCTGCTCCTCCAACAAGGACAGCAGGTCATCAAGATCCTTGTCACGTTGTGTAGGCATTGTACTTTGTTTCTCCCTACTTTTGGAGTAGAAGCTTTTGAACATCAACTTCCTAGCAAAGAGATTCAAATCCTTGATTACCTCAAAGGCATCAAGGTTAGAATCCAGACAAAAACTCAATCCCCCAGATTGTAATGCCCTTTCCTCGAACGAGAGTACATGGTCCGAAAGGTTGATGACATTCATGTTGTTAGTATCCGATTGATGAATATCAAACTGTGCCATTTCTATGCTTCCGGGGTAAACACGGGCCTTTGGAAAAAAAACCCTTCCCCTACTCGGCCAGAGATAGTACAGTTGCTAACTTGTGTAGGTAGTGAACCCATGTGCTGAGAAGAAATAAGACCTTCACCTACAGTACCTGAAGAACGAATAGAAATATCACCTTGTGTGTCAGTCTTAGCATAGTTAACCAACATCCCAGATACAGATGGAGTAGAGGAGGAAGTACTGTCCGTAATTCGCTATTTCTGTGTATTAGAGTCTTCGCCAGATAGTGGGCGCTTTGTTTTCTTTTGTCTATTCCTGTTACGATTATGGGAAGAAGAGGAAACAGAGGAGTTAATGAATGAATTTGATCCCCTCTCGATTGTAGACTTGGTTAGTCCCTTAGTTCTATATCTTATTCCTGAGGAGTAGTTATTTTGTTGCCATTTATAGGCCTTCCCCTCTTGAAATTCCATTTTATCTCACCAGAATTTCTTTTCCTTCTTACCCAGAATCTCCACAGTGACCTGATCTAAATGAGTTTTTATCCTCTCCTCCTGTTCTTTGAATGCAGGCAGACTTTTAAAGGTTTGTAGTTTACTATTGATATGATCAATATCAGTTTCTAATAACAAGGTTTGTGCTCTATATTCCTCCACAAGCATTTGCATCATGTTACGTGTACATAGTTGTAAATTACTTTACCATTTCTTTTTGAAAGCAAGAGTGATGTTATCAATCAATGGGAAGATTTTAATGCGCAGGCCATAGGGGTTAATGTCACCTCTAGGGATGAGTCGAACACCCCCCTGTTCGGTTCGCACCAGAACATGCGAACAGTCAAAAAATTTGTTTGAACACGCGAACACCGTTAAAGTCTATGGGACTCACACATGAATAATCAAAAGTGCTCATTTTAAAGGCTTATATGCAAGTTATTGTCATAAAAAGTGTTTGGGGACCTAGGTCCTGCCCCAGGGGACATGGATCAATGCAAAAAAATTTTAAAAACGGACGTTTTTTCGGGAGCAGTGATTTTAATAATGCTTAAAGTGAAACAATAAAATGTACGGGTGACCCCGCCCCCCTCTGACATCACGGGGAATGCCACAGGGAAGTCTCCGTCAAGTCCCCATGCGTCAGAGGGGGGCAGGGTCACCGGGTGGCCCCGCCTTCCATTATTTAAGAACCGTCAGAAGAGGAGAAGCGTCACACAGTGGGAGCCTCCCATCAAGGATGCGGAGTGGCCCGAGAAGAAGAAGGGAAGAAGACGCCGTGGAGGAAGATGCCAGACGAGAACACCAGAGGAAGAACCAGAAGAAGAAGAAGATGGATGAAGATAGAAGAAGATGGAAAAAAGAAGACTTTAAATAAAGGAATTGTCAAAAACTGTCTCTTGTAATTTTTAACATTTTTGACAGTTTTTTGTGAAATGGTAGGGGTACTTTTGTACCCCTACGTTGTCCAGGAACAGGAGTTTGTAACCTCCCAGTCTCTGTGAATGCGTTGCACAGACCTTTCTGCAAATGTTTCATCTTCTGCTCCCTCTGCGACGGCAAGATAAGGTCTGCAACCTTACCCTTGTAATGTGGATCAAGGAGGGTTGCCAGCCAGTTTTGATCTCTCTCCTTGATACCACGAATACGAGGATCCTTCCACAGGCTTTGCAGGATCAGGGATGCCATGCAGCGTAGGTTAGCTGAGGCATTCGGTTCGGAGTCCTCTGGGTCACTAAGGACAACATGATCCGTAGCCACCTCCTCCCAGCCACGTACAAGTCCATGGGTTTCTTGGAACTGTAAATGATCCCTTAAAGACTGCTGCTGATGCCAGGCTCCACCTCCATGCTGACACAATCCTCCTCCTCCTTGTCCTCTTCTTGTGTGATCGGCGGGCATGCAGAAACACTGTCTGGATAAAGGGGGCCTTGAGAGCTAAGGAAGTCCTCCTCTTCCTGCCTCTGTTCTGCCTCAAGTGCCTTTTCCATTATTCCAAGCAGCGTGTGCTCCAACAGGTGGACAAGGGGGACAGTGTCACTGATGCATGCACTGTCACTGCTCACCATCCTCGTGGCCTCCTCAAATGGTGACAGGACAGTGCATGCATCCCTGATCATGGCCCACTGGCGTGGGGAAAAAACCAAGCTCCCCTGACCCTGTCCTGGTGCCATAGTCACGCAGGTACTCATTGATGGCCCTCTGCTGCATGTGCATCCGCTGCAGCATGGCCAACGTTGAGTTCCACCTGGTGGGCATGTCACAGATTAGGCGGTTCTTGGGCAGGTTAAATTCCTTTTAGAGGTCTGCCAGCTGAGCACTGGCATTATATGACCGGCGGAAATGCACACAGACTTTTCTGGCCTGCCTCAGGACATCCTGTAAGCCCGGGTACCTGCCCAAGAACCGCTGGACCACCAAGTTAAGGATGTGAGCCAAACAGGGCACATGGGTCAGTTGACCCTGTCAGAGGGCAGAGAGGAGGTTGGTGCCATTGTCGCAAACCACCATCCCTGCCTTAAGTTGGCATGGGCATGGTGTCAACCACCTCTGAACCAAGCACAATAGCTCAAGCACCACATGGCATCTTTTGGCCTGTGTACTTGCGTAGCCTCTTGAACGCCTACAGAGCACCGCTGGTCCCGAGGACAAAGCACAGGAAGAGGCCATGGAGGAAGAAGAAGAGGAGGGCGGTGGAGGAGAGAGGTGTGTCAGAATCACCAGTACTGGCATTTTGGAGGCGTGGTGGCAGAACAATGTCCAACACTACTACACCTTGTCCTGCATCCTTCCCAGCTGCCAGCAGAGTCAGCCAATGTGCCGTGAAACTTAGGTAACGTCCCTGCCCATGCCTGCTGGACCATAAGTCAGCGGTAATATGCACCTTACCGCTGACTGCCCTGTCCAGCGAGGCCAAGACATTGCCTTCGACATGCCGGTAGAGAGTCGGAATCGCCTTCCGTGAGAAACAGTGGCATTTGGGAACCTGCCACTGAGGAACCGCACATTCCACAAACTCATGGAAGGGGGCAGAGTCTACCAACTGAAAAGGTAGCAGTTGAAATGCTAGCATATTTGCCAAGCTAGCATTCAACCGCTGGGCATGTGGATGGCTGGGAGCGAACTTCTTTCTGTGGTGCAGCAGCTGGGGCAGGGAAATTTGTCTGGTACAATCTGACATTGATGTACCAATAGTAGATTGAAAAAAATGGAACTGTGCTAATGAAACAAATTATATGAATGACAACCAGCCATCATACAGTGCAAAACCTCGTGAAAGGTATATAAAACATGCATATAATACACATCACTAAGCATATGTATTTGACTAAACGTACAAAAGTGCTTTTTCATGTGCAATAGTCCAAATTATAAAATGCTATGTTAAAGTCCATACAATAAATGGGATAGGTCACCCAAGTTTTGATTGAAATGTGAACAATCTGGATGATTGAAAATAAGGTGTTAGATCCACCACCACCAATAGAGATAGTATTATAGACAGTAGATCCGCGCTTACAGGTTATATTTGCAACTGCAGCCCCCCTATGTAAGTAGAGGGCACCAAAGTGTACCCTCAAAGAGTAAGTCTAAAAGAATATATATATACAGGGAGTGGCGCTGTGCATGAGGGGATAATTGCCGTATATAATTATCTAATGATAAATCATATTATGAGAACCAACACAAAGATGTGAAGAAGTAAACATAAATATCCCGCATAGGAATCGGTAGATGTTAAGAAGAGAGTATAGATGCAGATGGTTGTTCAATATAGCCTGGATCCCATAACCCAATGACCGCTAATTATCTCTAATGGTGCTGTATAATGTGCAAATAAGTGCCAAAGTGTCAAGTGCAGTCCAATAAAACGTTCCAGCCCTTGCTGAAATACCCTACAAGTGATATGAAAAGGGGGTATCCACAACCCTCTAAGGTGCAGTGCTAAAAAATTGAGTTGCAAACAATATTGTAATGGGTAGATCTATATCTATAAGGGGTATCCACAACCCTCTAAAGTGCAGTGCTAAAAAATTAAATTAAATTAAGTTACAAACAAATTTATAAACAATTTTTAGATCTATATATATATATATATATGTAGGAAGTGATATTAAAAATATATAGGATTAGTAGTGATTAACAAATAAATTGATAATAGCACAATTAAATAGCAGCATGAGATCACATGTGAAAATGCAGAAAAGGGTAAAAATCCAGCAAATCGTTAGAAAGTTCATGTAAAGTCTTCCACCCGACAACTTCCAGATTCTATAAAGATACAATCCCCCTGTTGTGATTCCACTCACCGGAACGCTATACCCCTGCAGGGGTATAAGCATAAGATGTTTCCACTCCAGCCGGTCAGATCCGGATGTCGATCGAATCTTTGTGGTCACTCGTCTTTGATTGCCTAGTCCAGATCTGCCTCTCCAACAGAGCAGGGGGACGGGGGGGATGGATAATCCCCTAATACGATCCTATCTCCAGCCGGACATCCGCTCCAATGGAATTATATGTAATAAAAAAGTTGTGTCCACATAGCGTAACTCTTTTTTTCAAAAAAAGTTTATTATGTAAAAAATACAATCCAATAAAGAGGAGTTACTCCAAGAAAAATAATAAGTTTAAAAAGAAAAAGAAAAAGAATGGAGGAGCATACAAGCTCGCTGGCTCCCTTTGCTGTCCCGGGACGCAGCGTGGTTCGCAACTACCGCTTGCGTTCCACCGGTCAGCTAGCAAGAACCACAGCGGCAGGAAGTGACGTTGTGCGTACCAAGATAGTCCCGCCTTACGCGTTTCGTCACACGGACGTCATCGGAGGCGCCTCCGATGACGTCCGTGTGACGAAACGCGTAAGGCGGGACTATCTTGGTACGCACAACGTCACTTCCTGCCGCTGTGGTTCTTGCTAGCTGACCGGTGGAACGCAAGCGGTAGTTGCGAACCACGCTGCGTCCCGGGACAGCAAAGGGAGCCAGCGAGCTTGTATGCTCCTCCATTCTTTTTCTTTTTCTTTTTAAACTTATTATTTTTCTTGGAGTAACTCCTCTTTATTGGATTGTATTTTTTACATAATAAACTTTTTTTGAAAAAAAGAGTTACGCTATGTGGACACAACTTTTTTATTACATATAATTCCATTGGAGCGGATGTCCGGCTGGAGATAGGATCGTATTAGGGGATTATCCATCCCCCCCGTCCCCCTGCTCTGTTGGAGAGGCAGATCTGGACTAGGCAATCAAAGACGAGTGACCACAAAGATTCGATCGACATCCGGATCTGACCGGCTGGAGTGGAAACATCTTATGCTTATACCCCTGCAGGGGTATAGCGTTCCGGTGAGTGGAATCACAACAGGGGGATTGTATCTTTATAGAATCTGGAAGTTGTCGGGTGGAAGACTTTACATGAACTTTCTAACGATTTGCTGGATTTTTACCCTTTTCTGCATTTTCACATGTGATCTCATGCTGCTATTTAATTGTGCTATTATCAATTTATTTGTTAATCACTACTAATCCTATATATTTTTAATATCACTTCCTACATATATATATATATATATAGATCTAAAAATTGTTTATAAATTTGTTTGTAACTTAATTTAATTTAATTTTTTAGCACTGCACTTTAGAGGGTTGTGGATACCCCTTATAGATATAGATCTACCCATTACAATATTGTTTGCAACTCAATTTTTTAGCACTGCACCTTAGAGGGTTGTGGATACCCCCTTTTCATATCACTTGTAGGGTATTTCAGCAAGGGCTGGAACGTTTTATTGGACTGCACTTGACACTTTGGCACTTATTTGCACATTATACAGCACCATTAGAGATAATTAGCGGTCATTGGGTTATGGGATCCAGGCTATATTGAACAACCATCTGCATCTATACTCTCTTCTTAACATCTACCGATTCCTATGCGGGATATTTATGTTTACTTCTTCACATCTTTGTGTTGGTTCTCATAATATGATTTATCATTAGATAATTATATACGGCAATTATCCCCTCATGCACAGCGCCACTCCCTGTATATATATATTCTTTTAGACCAATAGAGATAGTGGCCGCTTACCAGAAACCCATGACCCCCCACTACAGAGGGTCTGGGTAGGCTGTTAAATGATTGTTCTGAACCACCATCAAGGGACCGGATAGTAATGCTCCGATGGAATAATGGGGGCCTGGATGTCAGATGGATCAGCAGCACAATAGCAGGGCGTCAAACTCTCGGCAGCGAGGTTAACCATAAGTGAAAAAGAGACCGGTGTCCCGGACTCCTCTTCAATCGTTTAACACTTTGATTTTACATGTGAGTGTTTACATTTTTTACTCAATAAAACCATATGATTTTACACTATTGGAGTTCTCTTTTTCACTTATGGTTAATCTCGCTGCCGAGAGTTTGACGCCCTGCTATGCTAATTATAGCATTTTACAATTCGCACTGTTGCACATGAAAAAGCACTTTTGTACGTTTATTCAAATGCGTATGCTTTGTGATGCCACGCTCCCGTAGAAGTCCGTGCGACGAAACGTACGTAGGGCGTGGCCTTTGATTGAACGCCTTGCTGACATCTCCCTGCAAAGCTGACGCTTAGGAACATCTTTGTAAGCATTGTACACCGCTCATTTTTTCCATTACAATGTGAGTACCTTTTTATCTGACCTAATAAATAGTGGTTTTAAACGGTTTCACACTATGGAATCCTTTCTTCTTATGTCCTTATGATATCATCCTGGTCCTGGTCTTGCCAAGTACTGCTGCACAGTGGCACATACTGTGACTACTCGTTACCCCTGCAGGGGACATACAGCTGGTGAGTCTCTGCACAATCACAACGCAAGACACCAGCACTGGATTAATACTTGTTGTGTGCTTTGAGGAATCCCACAATGGACGCCTTTCACTTATAGTGCACCGGGCACATACTTATATGAACTGTTTATTATCATAGAACCATTTGCATGGCACGTGTGTTTAGTATTTTTCAGAGTGACTTCTTCATAGGGCACTTGTCACTTTGTCATTTGCAACGTTTGTAGAGCAATATTTTAATATTTATTTATTTAGCACTAGACACTTTAGACTTTTTGCATGTCACGTGTGATGTATTTATTGCAATTTTGTGTTTTCTAGTGTTTAGACATAGACCACTTCATGCTTTTAGCAGTGGTTAATACTGTTTTATCCTTTTGAGGGAATATAGCACTAGACACCTTGGATGCGATTTATTGCACTCATTATGCTTCTTATGTTTAAATCACCAGTCACTTTAACCCACAGGAGTGGTAATAACTGCCATACATATTTCACTTAAGGGAATACACACGTGACACTTTGGATAAAATTGTATATATGCAGACATTTCTTTTACAGCTTTGGGACAGCGCCACACTCACACACTTTTCTTTTTTCACTTTTTCCGCTCATTCCACCCCCTGTGGAGTCAGCGTATGTGAGGGCAGCAGTCTATAAATTTAGGAATATACTTCCCACCTAGGCTTCTAATTACACCCATTAGCGCGGACTCCCTATTTCTTCTGTTACACCTAATTCTACACCTTCATTCCTCTCAGTGCAGGTCTCAGAGAGGACTGAAGGTATAGTGGGGTTGGAGATCCCAGCTGATGAGGAGCAAGGAGAGGTCCTCTTTGTTCTTTGGTGTGGGTCTTTTAGGTACGCTTGCCAATGAACTGCATGGCAGGTCAACATATGTCTGGTCAAGCATGTGGTGCCCAAGAGGGAGATGTTTTGGCCACGCGAGATACGCTTGAGACATATGTTACAAATAGCAGCGGTGGGATCTGATGCACCCATCTCAAAAAAGGCCCACACCAAAGAACTTTTGGAATAACGCACAGAGAAAGCAGCGCCCTGCACAAGCGAAGCTGATGCAGTCAGTGTGCTGCCCTTAAGCTGGCCCCTGGAGGGCATCCTGCCTCATTGGTGATGTGCCTCCTCCTCCTCCTCTCTCCTATCAGGCACCCACGTGGAGTCAGTGATCTCATCATCCCCTCCTTCCTCATCACTGGAGCAAACCTGGCAGTATGCTGTATCAGGGGGGAACATGACTGCCAGATTGCTGTCTTTCTTGGACACCCCCTCTGTCTGGGCTCACGTTACTGCCTTCCTCTAGCTGAGTACTATCATCGGAGCCTTCAAAACGCTGGGCATCCTCCTGGAGCATGTACCCAACACTGTGGTCAAACAGTTGAAGGGACTCCTCAGGAGGACATGGTGGGGCTAGGGAAGGAGTGACTGATGCCATTGAGCCAAGGGAAGAGGCCACATTGGCAACTGCTTTGCCAGACAAAGTACCCTGAGTCTGGGTGAGAATGGATGAGGACGATGAGGACAGCTTGGTCATCCACGCCACCAAGTGTTCTGCATGTTGCGGCTCAACACGGCCAGCTGCTGAAAAAAAGGCCAAGCGTGTCCCGCAGCCATGTGCTGATGAGGATGCACCGTGTCCACGACCAGCACTGTTGCCTCTAGACATAGCGCCTGCTTGTATTAGAAATGATAGAAGGGTTTGGCGCTGTTCCTATTTAGTTTCCTACCTCCATATAGGTTACTAGATTAAAATAAATTCTTAGGTGCACCGTGCATATATCAAATATTAAATACAAATTAACAATATGGATTCCCAAGTATACCGTGCATGTGTCAATTAAATATTCTGCTACAATATTGTGCAATCATAGGTGATACATAGACATAACTTAAATGCTTACATATGTAATATTGCTAGGGAGGGAAGAAAGGAGGGGGGGGGGGGAGGAAAAGGGGGGGGGGAGGGAGAAGGGAGTGAGATAGGGAGGTGGGGAGGGGGTGTAGGAAGTCTGTTCCTAAGGAAAATTACAATAACAAGATAAAGTGCAAATGTGCTGGTGCAATCCAAAAGGCAACAGTGACAAGATAAAGTGCAAACGTGCTTCAAAATTCTTTAGTGAGTCTCTTGTGCCATATTCTTGTGCTGTGGTGATAATCCTTCACTTATAATATCTCTTTGCTCTGAAAGTGCAGCCACTCACCAGATCACTTCACCCCTGCGGGGGTAGTAGGCAGTTACAGTTTTATCGCCACTGTACAGCGATCGCTGGCGGGCTCAGGATCGTGGTATATCATATATAAAGAGAGAGGGAGTGCCCATAGCGTAAAATTGCTTTAAAAAAGTTTTATTACACAAAATGAAAGGGTACTCACACTTTTACAGTAAAAATCAAGCGAAATGGTAAAAACGTCAAAACCGTCATAAATATCCTTCAGCGCTGGTACAGGAGGTGATGTTTGGGAAGCACAGATTAGGCCACGCCCTACGCGTTTCGTCGTTAGGACGTCTACGGGAGCGTGACCTGTGTTGTGTTTTCCCATCCTTATATAGTGTGTGTGGTGTCCCCTTGTTAAATTTTCAATTGGCATCCATTTTCCCGCGGACCGGAAGTTCGTCCGCGGCCATTTTGTTTATATTTTGCAGACAGAAGTCCGACTTCCTGTGTTAATAGCAGTGGGACTACTGGTGGCCATTTTGCCTGAGCTATTTGTAGACAGTAGTTCAAGTTACCTGTCTCTGTATATTTGTGTTGCATAGTCCGGCGGCCATTTTGCCTGTGTTTTTGTGGACAATGGAGACCGGCGGCCATTTTGCCTATGTTTTTGTGGACAATGGAGACCGTAAACAATTCTCCCCATTGTTTGTATTGCATAGTCCGGCGGCCATTTTGCCTGTGTTTTTGTGGACAATGGAGACCGTAAATAGATCTCCCTATTATTGTCAGCTGCAGATATATGGTGTTAAATCTATCACACACTATAAAATGTTTATTGTACATTAATCGGCTTGCTTTATATGACGCTAAAAATCAAAAAATTATACTAAATTCAAAATGATTTAAAACCCATAAGAAATACATGAAGAAACATAAAGAATACATAAAAATCAATACAAATAAAATTAAAATTAAAATCATGAGGAGCACATAGAGGATCATGAGGAATACTTAAATGAGAGCTTACTAAATACATATCGTTCTTAAGTTAAAATAAATAAAATAAATTGGAAAAAATTGGAAAAAAATTAATTAAATAAATAAAACTTAACCTCATATATTATATGGCATTTTTTTGTGTATCTGAAGAGAGGGGGAACATATTTTTATTTTTAAGGGGGCTTGTTGTATATATTAATCTTTTAGGGTGTCCACATTTATACATTATATATCCTCATTTTTAAGAGTAATTACTTCTATAGTGCGTACGTGAGAAAGGAATCTTAGATTTTTTTTTTTTTTTTTTTTTTTTTTTTTTTATATTTAGCATTTCTTTCTGGATACTATGTCCCATACATGGACTATATGAAGAAGATATATGTAAAAAATTATAAAAAATATTTTAAAAAATATTATAAAAGACAGTATAAAAATATATATATACTGGTATAAAATGGCTTAAGAAAGAATAAAACGGGAGGAGAAGGGTTAATTTTGAAATCTGTATTATACTATTCGTGCGTGTATATATATATATATATATATATATATATATATATATATATATATATATATATACTAGAGGGTGTACTGGGTCTATTGGTTATTTTTCATGTTTATATCCTATTGCGGTACTTTCTGCTCATTTATAGGGAAGAAGGAAAAAGGGGGTAGTTAGATGTCAGAGTGTTTATGTGTCAAGAGTATAGGTGCTCTATGTCTCCCATTTTGATATGAATATTAATAATTTGTTAGGAAGCAGTTGAGGTCAAGGTCAATGTTCATGCCCATAGGCTGCAGGGTATCTAATAAGAATATCCACTTGGTTTCGTTTTGTGAGACCTTAATTTTTTTATTTTCGCTTCTCCAGTGACCCTTGATTTTATCTATTGCGTAAAAGGTCATCTGCGCCGGGTCTCTATTGTGGTAATCTCTAAAATGCCTGGACACGCTGTGTTTGTTAAAACCTTTCTTGATGTTTTTAATGTGTTCTCTGACCCTGACATGCAGCTCTCTCGTTGTCCTTCCTACATATTGCTTCCGACATGGGCACTCTAACACGTAAGTGACGTGGGTACTGTGGCAGGTAATGAGCTCTCGAATATTGAACTCTTTTCCATTAGCAGTAGACCTAAATTTCGTTGTTTTCTTGCTGGTTCTTTTACTGGTTCTGCAAGGTAAACATTTGTCACATTTAAAAAACCCTTTTAAACCTTTTCCTATTTTTATCTCCCTAGGTGGATCTATTGCATTGTGTACCAGTTTGTTCCTCAGAGTTGGTGCTTTTTTGTAGATGAAAACTGGTTTCCTAGGCAATATAGAGTTAAGGGTCCTATCAGATTGTAAAATGGGCCAATGTTTTTTAATTATAGTCTCCACATGTTTGTATTGTCTATTGTACCCCATTAGAAAAGCTACTTCCGGTTTTTCATTTTTTGTTCTTCTATGTTGTATTCCTGTTTCGTCTAACATTTTGTTTCTGTCCATTTTCCCGACGGTGTGTTTCATTGCCACTAGGTCCTTTCTTTTATATCCCTTTTCCACGAACTTGTTTATTAAAGTGTCCGTTTGTCTCTCATAATCGTGTTTGTTGGAGCAATTCCTATATAACCGCATGAACTGACCCTTAGGTATATTTCCTAGCCAACGGGGGTGGTGGCAACTGCTAGTTGGGATGTACCCATTTCTGTCCGTAGTTTTGAAATATGTTCTTGTTTTCAGCTGTCCATCCTCTTTATATATTTGTAGGTCCAGATAATCCACAGTCTCTTTATTCCAGTTTCCTGAGAAGGTCAGTCCATAGGCATTGCCATTGATCTCGTTGAAGAAATTCTGTAATTCCTCTATCGTACCCCCCCATACCATGACAATGTCGTCAATGTACCTCCTGTATAATTTCAGATTTCTTCTTTCCTTACTGTAAATTTGTTCCTCCTCCCATTTATTGAGTAGTAAATTGGCTACGCTGGGGGCATACTTAGCCCCCATGGCTACTCCTTTTATTTGGGAGTAGAAGTCACCCTTGTGCCAAAAATAGTTATGGCTCATGGCCAATTTTAGTCCCTCCAAGATATAATTGATTTGTGTTACCCTTAGATCCGTTAGCGTGTGTAAAGCCCATTCGACACCACTAATGCCATCTTCAGCGTAGCCAATTTACTACTCAATAAATGGGAGGAGGAACAAATTTACAGTAAGGAAAGAAGAAATCTGAAATTATACAGGAGGTACATTGACGACATTTTCATGGTATGGGGGGGTACGATAGAGGAATTACAGAATTTCTTCAACGAGATCAATGGCAATGCCTATGGACTGACCTTCTCAGGAAACTGGAATAAAGAGACTGTGGATTATCTGGACCTACAAATATATAAAGAGGATGGACAGCTGAAAACAAGAACATATTTCAAAACTACGGACAGAAATGGGTACATCCCAACTAGCAGTTGCCACCACCCCCGTTGGCTAGGAAATATACCTAAGGGTCAGTTCATGCGGTTATATAGGAATTGCTCCAACAAACACGATTATGAGAGGCAAACGGACACTTTAATAAACAAGTTCGTGGAAAAGGGATATAAAAGAAAGGACAACACACCGTCGGGAAAGTGGACAGAAACAAAATGTTAGACGAAACAGGAATACAACATAGAAGAACAAAAAATGAAAAACCGGAAGTAGCTTTTCTAACGGGGTACAATAGACAATACAAACATGTGGAGACTATAATTAAAAAACATTGGCCCATTTTACAATCTGATAGGACCCTTAACTCTATATTGCCTAGGAAACCAGTTTTCATCTACAAAAAAGCACCAACTCTGAGGAACAAACTGGTACACAATGCAATAGATCCACCTAGGGAGATAAAAATAGGAAAAGGTTTAAAAGGGTTTTTTAAATGTGACAAATGTTTACCTTGCAGAACCAGTAAAAGAACCAGCAAGAAAACAACGAAATTTAGGTCTACTGCTAATGGAAAAGAGTTCAATATTCGAGAGCTCATTACCTGCCACAGTACCCACGTCACTTACGTGTTAGAGTGCCCATGTCAGAAGCAATATGTAGGAAGGACAACGAGAGAGCTGCATGTCAGGGTCAGAGAACACATTAAAAACATCAAGAAAGGTTTTAACAAACACAGCGTGTCCAGGCATTTTAGAGATTACCACAATAGAGACCCGGCGCAGATGACCTTTTACGCAATAGATAAAATCAAGGGTCACTGGAGAGGCGAAAATAAAAAAATTAAGGTCTCACAAAACCAAACCAAGTGGATATTCTTATTAGATACCCTGCAGCCTATGGGCATGAACATTGACCTTGACCTCAACTGCTTCCTAACAAATTATTAATATTCATATCAAAATGGGAGACATAGAGCACCTATACTCTTGACACATAAACACTCTGACATCTAACTACCCCCTTTTTCCTTCTTCCCTATAAATGAGCAGAAAGTACCGCAATAGGATATAAACATGAAAAATAACCAATAGACCCAGTACACCCTCTAGTATATATATATATATATATATATATATATATATATATATATACACGCACGAATAGTATAATACAGATTTCAAAATTAACCCTTCTCCTCCCGTTTTATTCTTCCTGTCTTTCTTAAGCCATTTTATACCAGTATATATATATTTTTATACTGTCTTTTATAATATTTTTTAAAATATTTTTTATAATTTTTTACATATATCTTCTTCATATAGTCCATGTATGGGACATAGTATCCAGAAAGAAATGCTAAATATAAAAAAAAAAAAAAAAAAAAAATCTAAGATTCCTTTCTCACGTACGCACTATAGAAGTAATTACTCTTAAAAATGAGGATATATAATGTATAAATGTGGACACCCTAAAAGATTAATATATACAACAAGCCCCCTTAAAAATAAAAATATGTTCCCCCTCTCTTCAGATACACAAAAAAATGCCATATAATATATGAGGTTAAGTTTTATTTATTTAATTAATTTTTTTCCAATTTTTTCCAATTTATTTTATTTATTTTAACTTAAGAACGATATGTATTTAGTAAGCTCTCATTTAAGTATTCCTCATGATCCTCTATGTGCTCCTCATGATTTTAATTTTAATTTTATTTGTATTGATTTTTATGTATTCTTTATGTTTCTTCATGTATTTCTTATGGGTTTTAAATCATTTTGAATTTAGTATAATTTTTTGATTTTTAGCGTCATATAAAGCAAGTCGATTAATGTACAATAAACATTTTATAGTGTGTGATAGATTTAACACCATATATCTGCAGCTGACAATAATAGGGAGATCTATTTACGGTCTCCATTGTCCACAAAAACACAGGCAAAATGGCCGCCGGACTATGCAATACAAACAATGGGGAGAATTGTTTACGGTCTCCATTGTCCACAAAAACATAGGCAAAATGGCCGCCGGTCTCCATTGTCCACAAAAACACAGGCAAAATGGCCGCCGGACTATGCAATACAAATATACAGAGACAGGTAACTTGAACTACTGTCTACAAATAGCTCAGGCAAAATGGCCACCAGTAGTCCCACTGCTATTAACACAGGAAGTCGGACTTCTGTCTGCAAAATATAAACAAAATGGCCGCGGACGAACTTCCGGTCCGCGGGAAAATGGATGCCAATTGAAAATTTAACAAGGGGACACCACACACACTATATAAGGATGGGAAAACACAACACAGGTCACGCTCCCGTAGACGTCCTAACGACGAAACGCGTAGGGCGTGGCCTAATCTGTGCTTCCCAAACATCACCTCCTGTACCAGCGCTGAAGGATATTTATGACGGTTTTGACGTTTTTACCATTTCGCTTGATTTTTACTGTAAAAGTGTGAGTACCCTTTCATTTTGTGTAATAAAACTTTTTTAAAGCAATTTTACGCTATGGGCACTCCCTCTCTCTTTATATATGATATACCACGATCCTGAGCCTGCCAGCGATCGCTGTACAGTGGCGATAAAACTGTAACTGCCTACTACCCCCGCAGGGGTGAAGTGATCTGGTGAGTGGCTGCACTTTCAGAGCAAAGAGATATTATAAGTGAAGGATTATCACCACAGCACAAGAATATGGCACAAGAGACTCACTAAAGAATTTTGAAGCACGTTTGCACTTTATCTTGTCACTGTTGCCTTTTGGATTGCACCAGCACATTTGCACTTTATCTTGTTATTGTAATTTTCCTTAGGAACAGACTTCCTACACCCCCTCCCCACCTCCCTATCTCACTCCCTTCTCCCTCCCCCCCCTTTTCCTTCCCCCCCCCCCTCCTTTCTTCCCTCCCTAGCAATATTACATATGTAAGCATTTAAGTTATGTCTATGTATCACCTATGATTGCACAATATTGTAGCAGAATATTTAATTGACACATGCACGGTATACTTGGGAATCCATATTGTTAATTTGTATTTAATATTTGATATATGCACGGTGCACCTAAGAATTTATTTTAATCTAGTAACCTATATGGAGGTAGGAAACTAAATAGGAACAGCGCCAAACCCTTCTATCATTTCTAATATATCTCAGCTGTCCCCATTTTAGGGTGACTGCTTGTTGGGAGGCAGCAGTTCCAAACTTTACCAATTAAGTCTTTATGTCCACTGCGCGGGTTCACCATCCCTTTAATAGCGCCTGCTTGCCCTCTTTTATTGGCTTGTGACTGTCTGCCTCTCCTTGTTTTTTTTTTTTTTTTCTCATAAAATTTTTATTGAGTAAGATAAAATAACACAAAATAACAGGTGATACAGAATGTTATCATGCACATAAATGGAGCATTTACATTCGATCATAAGTTTAGACATTGAGCATTTCAGAACTATCTCAGTATGGAGTAAAATTATAGTTAACCATGTATGCCCTTACAAGAACAGTGGTAAAGAACATGTTTATCCAAGTCATTGAAGAAAAACTCTTGAAACATTTCTGTGTGGTCTGGGAGTTCCAGTTTGTCCAAAATAATTTGGATGTAGTAATAAGTGGCTATTTTTTGTTTTTGCTTATAGTGGCCCATGTTTGTCATGTGGACCAACGTTATACCTCACCCAACCCAAGCACCCTACTTGGGAACAAACTGTGCAAGGGGGTGAGGTGGTGATTGCTAATTATAAGGCGTTTTAGTGTTGGACACATAGACATTATCGAGGAGTCTCGTAAGTATTGTTTTAGGATTATAATTTTTATAGCTACAATGAGGTATGGGTAGAAAGTGGGGAGGGGGAAGATGGTAGTGTTGACGGTTACACTCTAAATTGTGAGGGAGGGAGGTTAGAACTTTTAGTGGTAGAGGTGTGATTAGTTCTCCATCCTTTCATGTTGAGGGTATGAGAAAAAGAGGTGAATTAGGGGATAATTACCCGTTATGTGCAGAACTCAAAAAGAGTGGATCTAAACTGGTACGGCCAAGACTCGGGTATATCTCGTGGGTCTTCGGATTTTATCTCAAATCAGCACTTTTATGTAATGGAACCATTAAGTCCCCTTGTATGTCTGTGGGGCGGGTCGAGGAGAAGTGTTTGGAATTCCGAGGATTCTCGAAAGTGTAGCCAACATGCCCAAGTTTTGCGAAATTTTGTGGGATTGTCGTTGGCCTGATGAATTAGGTCTTCCATTTCTGCTATCTTATCTATGCGCTTTAACCAGTCGGAAATTTTGGGTGGGTTGATCTTTCTCCAAAATAGAGGGACACATTGTTTGGCAGCGTTTAAGAGGTGAAGTGCTAAGGACTTCCTGTATGTGGATTGTGGCAGGGTTGTGTGATGTAGTAAAAACTGAGCTGCTGACGGGTCCAGTGTGTATGTGGTTATTCGAGATATTAAGCTGTGTACCTGTTCCCAGAATGGTTTAATAAGCGAGCATTCCCACCAAATATGAAGGAGAGTACCCACTTCAGAGTTACATCTCCAGCATAAAGGTGAAATGTGAGGATTAAAGCTATGGATTCGTTCCAGAGTCCGGTACCATCTTGAGTACAGTTTGAAATAGTTTTCTTGCGCGGAAATGTTTATGGAGCCTTTGTGGGTATGCTCGTATATGTTTTCCCAGTCTTCAGGGGAAAGGTCAATTTGAAGTTCACTTTCCCATTTCTGATTAGTTGGGTTGTCTTTGTGATTGATTTCCCCATATAGCATGGAATATACAGTAGAAATTAAGTGGTTTTGGGGGCATGTCATAGAGCATAGTGATTCGATAGGGTGTAATTCTCTGGACCATTGCGATGTGAGTGAATTGCCCTTTAGGAAATGTCTTATTTGTAGGAAATGGAAAAGGGAAATGTTTCTGTCTGGGTACTGTGCAGATAGAGCCAAAAATGGAATACAAGAACCTTTGTCGAAGAAGTGATGGGCTCTCAGCGGGTATTCAGTGGTATGGTTTGTAGTGTTGTTTCTCGTGACTCCCGGTGGAAAGTCGGGGTTGTTCGTCAGGGGAGTCATTGGGCCTGGTGTAGGAGTTAGTGTGAGGGATTGACACGCAGTTTTGAAGCTATGTAAGGTAGGTCCTATGAGCGGGTGATTTGAATAAACTCTAGGAATGACCTTATTGTTAAGCCATGGGATATTGGATAAAGGGATATTGTCACATGAGTCTTCCAAAGCGATCCAATCTTTCGAGTGTGTGTGTATGTGCCAATCAATTACTCTAGTGAGATGGCATGCTGTATAATATTTATGTATATCAGGTAAGCCTAGTCCACCTTTAAGTTTTGGAAGAGTCATTCTGTCCCAGCTGATTCTAGGAGGTTTGCGGGCCCAAATAAGGTTTCTGCAAAGTTTTTTGTACGTTTTGAAGAATGTTGGTGGTAAATTAATTGGGACCGTTTGTAAAACGTATAATATACGAGGTAGTATATTCATTTTTAAAATGGCTATGCGCCCAAACCAGGAAAATTGGCCCGAAGACCATTTGTTGAGATCGGTTTTTATGACTTGTAATAATGGAGAGTAGTTTTTATCGTATAAATCATGTCTGCCTCTCCTTGTTGACCTTCCAGACTATTGGCCTGCAAAACTGAGATAGATAGATTAGATAGATAGACCAATTATACTGCAGCTAGCAGAATCAACTGCCTGCCTGTAGTATTATTAGTATGATAACGTCTGCACTTGTCTTCAGGTAGCTATAATGTAGGTGCAACTGTGCGGGGTACACAGTACAGTAACTGGAAATACTTCAAAGAGCCTACACAAGCACCTGGCTGCAGGTAGCTATACTGCAGGTGCAACTGTGCAGGGTACACAGTACAGTAACTGGAAATTCTTGAAAGAGCCTACACAAGCACCTGGCTGCAGGTAGCTATACTGTAGGTGCAACTGTGCAGGGTACACAGTGCAGTAACTGGAAATACTTCAAAGAGCCTACACAAGCACCTGGCTGCAGGTTCTTATACTGTAGGTGCAACTGTGCGGGGTACACAGTACAGTAACTGGAAATACTGTAAAAACACCTGCCTGCCAGTATGTTAGGAAGAGAAGGACAGGATAGATAGATAGATAGATAGATAGACACACACCACCTGGGATGTATATATACATATATATATATATATATATATATATATATATATATATATATATATATATATATATATATATATATATATATATATATATATATATATATATATATATATATATATATATATATATATATATATATATATATATATATATATATATATATATATATATATACACAATACACTGTAAGTGCAGCTAACTGACTCGACCTTCCTACTCTATCTAACTTAAATCAAATGACACTGTCTCTCTCTCTGTCTCTCTCTCAAGCCAGAACACACTACACAGGGCCGATGTGCAGGTGGCCTTATATAGTGTGCGGCGTGTCCTTGGCTTTGGCCAATTACAGCTCTCTTTACACACAGTGCTGTGATTGGCCAAGCATGTGGGTCATAGTGCATGCTTGGCCAATCATCAGCCAGCAATGCACTGCAATGCCGCAGTGAATTATGGGCCGTGACGCGTCACTCGAATTTGGTGCGAATGGCCCATAACGTTGGTAATTTGGCGAACGACCGAACACGCGATAGGTTCGACTCGAACACGAAGCTCATCCCTACTCTTCAGCATTTTTGCAGTAGAAATTCCATTTATCTCATCTTTAGGTACTCCTACCTTTAATAGGTCGACCCACATTTGTTTCCTAGAGATAACTAGCCTGGTACTTCGCCTCCTGTCTTCTCTCCCACTTTCCTTTTCTTCTCTGTTCTTTTCTGCTTGTATTCTTCCTATCTGGCCTTGACCTTATCTACTGACAGGTTTTGTTTTAGTCTCCTCTAGCTCCCCCAACTGGCTTAAGAGGGTAGTGGTTATATGAATCTTGCTGTTTAATCACAGGTCTCTCAGCAAGGACAATAAAGGAGCCCTGAGATTTAATGGCGCAGACTTCATCAGCCTAGAGGGCAGAGCAGACGTAAAGGTTTCCATATCTAGACCCTTCCATTCTGGAAACTTATTTAATCTGGTTATACAACCCATCCCACGTAACCTAGAAATACCCTCTCCTATTGATCTCCAGGAGTAGGTATTAACTATCATCTGAATACAACAATGGTATCTGTCTTCATAGGCAGTTCAAACAACACAAAAAAACTCTTCTTAGCAGTGTAAGTAAGTCCTTTATAATTATGCTCATCATCTCAGCCACAGAATATAACACAGTAAAGTTCCAATTCAGGCAAGCTCACTCAGCAGGAGCAAGTCAGAGGCAACAGGTGACCTTACAGCATCAAGCTCTCTTCAGCTCTGATAGCAACACAGCCATTCCTCTCAGCCTTTCTGACCAGCTGTCTAATAAGTAGGCCTAAAAGGGAAGTACTCTCTACATACCCCCCCGTTCCAGATCCGTTGCTGGACAGTCTAAACCATAATGGCCATAGGCCTGGGAAAGGGCATCCATTTTTCCAATGCACACTCCCAGGTTTATGCCCCCTTCCTACTCTGAATCCACATAATTTCTAGACTGGATTGCTGCTGTAAACCTATCATAGTCATTTTTATCAGTTCCCATTAGACGTACACCTCCTGGTACTTGTCTGTGAGGAGCGGTTGCACCAATGTAGCCCAGCGGCTTCTGGGCCACCTTTTAAATGATGCCATGTTTTTGAATTTAGCCAGGCAGTCTTCAATGTGGTCACCCGGTAGCATCGGCTGTAAAAAGTAACCAACACAGATTCTAAGCTCGCTACCACTGAGAGCAGGGCCGACCTTTTCTACTATCTCAGAGGGTTCCTGTCACTTCGTGAGACACCTGCTCTCCACCTGCCCACGTTTAAACATTTTACAATTCTTGGCTAACCTGTAGCATAGCGTATGAGTCACAACAGATCAGGGGGACTGCATATCTTCCCCAGGATGCTGTGGCTCACCACTCAACGGTGTAACCTGTTCCTCAGCAGGGATCAAATCGGAGTCCTCCCTTTGAGCACCAAGGAAATCATCATGGGAGCCCCTAAGATATGACAAGTCAGGCCCAGAGGGAGAACTCTCCACCTCCAATCCTGCAAAGACCTCCAGGTGATCTAGGCCAGCTCCTGTAGGTTCACACATCTGACACATTTCTTTACTGTTTACCTCCTGCAACACAGTATTAAACATTTCACATGGGGGTTTCTCCTTTTTAGGGGAGGCCCCTGAACCTTTGAACTTTTGTTCACATAACTCCCAAAATATGGGGCAGTCTCGCCCAATTAGCAAGTCATGAGGTAGCCCCGGGATCACCCCAACTCTCAATGTAGCAGTTCTTGCTGTTGTGGACAGGGTTACACTAGTGTTAATTTTGTCTACTAAAACAACTAAAACATTTTAGTCGACTAAATGAACACTATTTTAGTCGACTAAAATAAGACTAAAACTAAAACAACTGAGATGACTAAAATATGACTAAAACTAAAATGCCATTTTAATCAAAAAACTAAGACTCAAACTAAATTGAAATTTGACTTCAAAATTAACACTGATCTGTAGTGCAGGTTCATACCTCAATAACATAAATAATAAAATATAAGATTTTTCACTCCAGCAGTATATAATGAGTTTGGAAATTGTAGAGAAATGTTTAACTAATGCATTACAATTTAATTACACCCATTAGATTTTAGGTGACTAAAATGTACTGGAGATTTTAGTCGACTAAAACGTAGGACATTTTAGTCGACTCAAGTGTACTGGAGATTTAGTCGGCTAAATACGACTAAAATGAATACAATTGCAGAAGACTAAAATGGGACTGAAACTAAAATGTCATTTTAGTCCTAAGACTAAAACTAAATAGAAATTTGCTGCCAAAATTAACACTGGGTTACACGGGCCATTGGATAGTCCTTGACAACCCCATGCACAGAGACCACTCCAATCTTTTTTCTGGGTATAAGCTTTCCCCGCAACCTATCTGATCGGAGGAGGGTAACCCCACTCCCCGAGTCAAGAAGTGCGTTCACCTCTTGTCCATTAACCAACACCTCAAGCGAACTTAGGTTGTTCATGGGACCAGCGGCAAAATCAAACATAGAGCCATGTCGAGCCATGTCACACGCCATTGGCTCCTCCCACCTTGGACACTGGGCTGCCATATGACCCAGTTGTTGGCAGTACCAACAGCAAACCTCCCGGGGTTTCTGTTCTCCCTGCTGACTCTCAGGAGGGTTTGGTGTTGGGGTGCCTTACAAGTGGTGGAGGTTGTGGGAAGCTTGAGGGGTGCAGTCCAATCCTATGTCCTGGGTTAAAGCTGCACAGGCTGTGAAATCTTCTGAACAAGACATGGAGGAGCTAATTAAACAGTTAGCAGTGGCTAATGCAGTCGCTGTGCAACCAGAAACAAACTGCTTACTGGCTGAACAGTTATCAGGACTACAAAAGGCAGTGACCCAGCAGGCTGAAATGATGAAAGGTGACCCCACTGTAAAGAGTGACCTCTGGAAGGCAGTACAGCGCACCCTGCAAAAGATGACAGATGACAGGCGGGAGTGTCAGGCACCCGAGCAGACACCATGCATTCAGTAGGTGTCATCTTGGCGCTTGTTGCACTTCCTTGCAACAGGCCAGCTCTCTGGTAATAGAGGGACTCTCCTGGACACTTTCCGCACAATTGTAGCGCTCGACAGCAGCAGCCATCTCATCCAGGGACTGAGGCTCGGACTGAGCCACCCATCGGTGGAGCTCCCTGGGCAGCCCATGCAGGAAACAGTAAAGTGCGACTCTTTCCACAATCTGAGTGGGTGTCTTTTCCTCAGGTTTCAGCCAGTCCTGGAAAAGGTGCATCAGGTGGTTCAGCTGCACATGGGCAGGCTTAGCCTTGTCAAAGCACCAGCCATGGACTTGGCTCACCCTCAAATTGACAGTCACTACCAACCTGGCTAGGATTTCTGCTTTCAGGAGCTTATAGTACGCTTGTTGTGGGTCTGCAGTCACTAAAGGAGCTAGCACATCTGCCCAATCTTTAGCAGGCAGACCTTCCCTTGCTGCAACCGCTAAAACATGGCTAGGTATGCCTCCACATTGTCTGAGGCTGTCATCTGTCATCTTTTGCAGGGTGCGCTGTACTGCCTTCCAGGGGTCACTCTTTACAGTGGGGTCACCTTTCATCATTTCAGCCTGCTGGGTCACTGCCTTTTGTAGTCCTGATAACTGTTCAGCCAGTAAGCAGTTTGTTTCTGGTTGCACAGCGACTACATTAGCCACTGCTAACTGTTTAATTAGCTCCTCCATGTCTTGTTCAGAAGATTTCACAGCCTGTGCAGCTTTAACCCAGGACATAGGATTGGACTGCACCCCTCAAGCTTCCCACAACCTCCACCACTTGTAAGGGATCAGAGGGTGAACAGCCAGTTGTGAGACAGTTTAGTCAATTTAAAAGGCTTTATTAAGCAAAAGCAACAGAAAATCAACAGGCTTTGTCTTCATAGGCAGTTCAAACAAAACAAAAAAACTCTTCATAGCAGTGTAAAACAGTCCTTTAAAAATATGCTCAGCATCTCAGCCACAGCATATAAGACAGTAAAGTTCCAAATCAGGCAAGCTCACCCAGCAGGATCAAGTCAAAGGCAACTGGTGTCCTCCCAGCATCAAGCTCTCTTCAGCTCTGATAGCAACACAGCCATTCCTCACAGCCTCTCTGACCAGTTGCCTAATAAATAGGCCAGAAACACAGCCATTCCTCACAGCCTCTCTGACCAGTTGCCTAATAAGTAGGCCAGAAAGGGAAGTACTTGCCCTGTTTTATTAACCCTCTCCAGGCTGACACTCTACAATATATATATGCACCAGCACAGCGGAAACATCTAAAAAAAAAAACATATATTGGAAAGCAAATACTTCAAGGTATATTCTGGAAGATGTAGTGGGGTTTATTTCTTAAAACTGGAGAGTGCAAGATATAGTGCAGCTGTGCAAGGTAGCCAATCAGCATAACATGTCAGCTTCTTCAGTTAAACTTTGAGGAAAAAAACAAAACTGGAAGCTGATACTGCTCCTGAGTATGGCGATATCACATGTGTGAGACTTATTCACAATCTAGCCACAAAGAAGGGGCCCCAAATCCAAGGAACACCTAGATGTTCTAGGAACATAAATTACACATCTCATTTCATTACAACCTATTACATTTTTGGAGGCTCTGGAGCACCAGGACCATAACCACATTTTGGAGAGTAAACACACCATGGTATTTTTTAAGAGGTATAGTGAGTCTTTTGAAGACTTTGTTTTCATTTTTTTCCACAAGTTTTTGGAAAATGCAGAATGAAATTTTATGTGATTTTTTTCACAAAGTTGTCAATGTTAAGATATTTCTAACATACAGCATATGAATATTTAGAATTACACCCAAAAGCACATTCTGCTACTCCTTCCAAGTGTGGTGATACCACGTATGTGAGACTTTTTTTACAGCCTAACCACATAGAGAGGTCCAAAATCCAATGAGCACCTTAAGGCTTTCTAGGAGAATACATTTTGCATCAAAATTTCTGACTACCTATTACATTTTTGGAGACCCTGGAGCACCAGGATAGTGTAAACCCCCACAAAATGACCACTTTTTGGAAAGTAAACACCTCAATTAATTTTTTTTAACAGGCACGGTTACTGTAGGTAAAATGCAGAAAGAAAATGAAAATTATTTTTTTACATACAGTTATCAATTTGTTGAGATATTTTTAACACACAGCATGGCCATACTTAGAATTACACCCCAAAACACATTTTTCTACAGCTCTCAAGTATGGTGATACCACATTTGTGAGACTTTTTCACTGTTTGGACTTCTTATGTACTGGACATTGTATATTGTGTATCATACAAGTCAACCAATGGTATCAAAGCCAATGCACTGTAATGGTGGCCTCTGTACAAGTGGTCAGGGAATATAGCTTTGTGTAGCATCACCTATAGAAGTCCCTGTTCCTAGAAGCCAAGCAAGCCCACCCTACCTCTAGGTGGCAGTCCTTAGAAATTCCATGTTTACTAACCAGGAAGTACAGGAAGCTGAAAAAAGGTAAAACAAAGAGTTCCTGTGGTTCTAGGAGTGCAGCTGTCCACAGGGGGTAGCTGAAAATGGTGTCTCACAGGAACCTAGTCATTCAGGTGTGCAGATGGGTCAGTTGAGGCGGCAGGCAGAGATATTTTTAGCAAACAAGCAAAGGATCCGTCCACACAGCTGAAAGAATCGTGGTCAATAAGCAGGCCAGGGTTAGCGCAGGCTTGCTTAAAATGGTCTAGCAAAACAAGGGACTAGTGTGGCAGCAATTATAAACATTGTTGCTGACTTACAGGTAACATTGGGATTGGTGTGGCAACAGTAAGGGACATTGCTGAGATACTCTGGTCTGGTGAGACTGGGACTGGTGTGGCAGTGACCAGGAAAACCGTTGCTGGCTGCACTGGTCTGTTGTGGCGGCAATCAGGAACACTGTTTCTAGCTACACTGGACTGGTGACACTGGGACTGGTGGCATGGTGATCAGGGACACTATGATTGGTGTGCTGGTGATTAGGCACACCGTGACTAAAAAAAAAAAAACTAAAAATTTATATATATATATATATATATATATATATATATATATATATATATATATATATATATATATATATATATATATATATATATACAGTGGGGACGGAAAGTATCCAGACCCCCTTACATTTTTCACTCTTATATTGCAGCCATTTGCTAAAATCATTTAAGTTTATTTTTTTTTTCCTCATTAATGTACACATAGCACCCCATATTGACAGAAAAACACAGAATTGTTGACAATTTTGCAGATTTCTTCAAAAAGAAAAAACTGAAATATCACATGTCCTAAGTATTCAGACCCTTTGCTCAGTATTTAGTAGAAGCACCTTTTGGATCTAATACAGCCATAAGTCTTTTTGGGAAAGATGCAACAAGTTTTTCACACTTGGATTTGGGGATCCTCTGCCATTCCTGCTTGCAGATCCTCTCCAGTTCTGTCAGGTTGGATGGTAAACGTTGGTGGACAGCCATTTTTAGGTCTCTCCAGAGATGCTCAATTGGGTTTAAGTCAGGGCTCTGGCTGGGCCATTCAGGAACAGTCAAGGAGTTGTTGTGAAGCCACTCCTTCGTTATTTTAGTTGTGTGCTTAGGATCATTGTCTTGATGGAAGGTAAACCTTCGGCCCAGTCTGAGGTCCTGAGCACTCTGGAGAAGGTTTTCGACCAGGAAATCCCTGTACTTGGCTGCATTCATTTTTCCCCTCGATTGCAACCAGTTGTCCTATCCCTGCAGCTGAAAAACAACCCCACAACATGATGCTGCCACCACCATGCTTCACTGCTGGGACTGTATTGGACAGGTGATGAGCAGTGCCTGGTTTTCTCCACACATACCGCTTAGAATTAAGGCCAAAAAGTTCTATATTAGTCTCATCAGACCAGAGAATCTTATTTCTCACCATCTCCGAGTCCTTCAGGTGTTTTTTAGCAAACTCCATGCGGGCTTTCATGTGTCTTGCACTGAGGAGAGGCTTCCATCGGGCCACTCTGCCATAAAGCCCTGACTGGTGGAGGGCTGCAGTGATGGTTGACTTTCTACAACTTTCTCCTATCTCCCGACTGCATCTCTGGAGCTCAGCCACAGAGATATTTTTAGCAAACAGGCAAAGGATCCCTCCACACAGCTGAAAGAATCGTGGTCAATAAGCAGGCCAGGGTTAGCGCAGGCTTGCTTAAAATGGTCTAGCAAAACAAGGGACTAGTGTGGCAGCAATTATAAACATTGTTGCTGACTTACGGGTAACATTGGGATTGGTGTGGCAATGGTAAGGGACATTGCTAAGATACTCTAGTCTGGTGAGACTGGGACTGGTGTGGCAGTGACCAGGAAAACTGTTGCTGGCTGCACTGGTCTGGTGTGGCAGCAATCAGGAACACTGTTTCTAGCTACACTGGACTGGTGACACTGGGACTGGTGGCATAGTGATCAGGGACACTATGACTGGTGTGCTGGTGATTAGGCACACCGTGACTAAAAAAAAAAACTACAAAATTATATATTTATACAGTGGGGGCGGAAAGTATTCAGACCCCCTTACATTTTTCACTCTTTGTTATATTGCAGCCATTTGCTAAAATCCTTTAAGTTTTTTGTTTTTTTCCTCATTAATGTACACACAGCACCCCATATTGACAGAAAAACACAGAATTGTCGACAATTTTTCAGATTTATTAAAAGTGAAAAACTGAAATATCACATGGTCCTAAGTATTCAGACCCTTTGCTCAGTATTTAGTAGAAGCACCATTTGGAACTAATACAGCCATAAGTCTTTTCGGGAAAGATGCAACAAGTTTTTTACACTTGGATTTGGGGGTCCTCTGCCATTCCTGCTTGCAGATCCTCTCAAGTTCTGTCAGGTTGGATGGTAAACGTTGGTGGACAGCCATTTTTAGGTCTCTCCAGAGATCCTCAATTGGGTTTAAGTCAGGGCTCTGGCTGGGCCATTCAGGAACAGTCACGGAGTTGTTGTGAAGCCACTCCTTTGTTATTTTAGCTGTGTGCTTAGGATCATTGTCTTGTTGGAAGGTAAACCTTCGGCCCAGTCTGAGATCCTGAGCACTCTGGAGAAGGTTTTCGACCAGGAAATCCCCGTATTTGGCTGCATTCATCTTTCCCCTCGATTGCAACCAGTCCTATCCCTGCAGCTGAAAAATAACCCCACAGCATGATGCTGCCACCACCATGCTTCACTGCTGGGACTGTATTGGACAGGTGATGAGCAATGCCTGGTTTTCTCCACACATACCGCTTAGAATTAAGGCCAAAAAGTTCTATATTAGTCTCATCAGACCAGAGAATCTTATTTCTTGCCATCTCAGAGTCCTTCAGGTGTTTTTTAGCAAACTCCATGCGGGCTTTCATGTGTCTTGCACTGAGGAGAAGCTTCCGTCGGGCCACTCTGCCATAAAGCCCTGACTGGTGAAGGGCTGCAGTGATGGTTGACTTTCTACAACATTCTCCTATCTCCCGACTGCATCTCTGGAGCTCAGCCACAGTGATCTTTGGGTTCTTCTTTACCTCTATCACCAAGGCTCTTCTCCCCCGATAGCTTAGTTTGGCTGGATGGCCAGCTCTAGGAAGGGTTCTGGTCGTCCCAAACATGTTTCATTTAAGGATTATGGAGGCCACTGTGCTCTTAGGAACCTTAAGTGCAGCAGAATTTTTTTTTTTAACCTTGGCCAGATCTGTGCCTTGCTACAATTCTGTCTCTGAGCTCTTCAGGCAGTTCCTTTGACCCCCTGAATCTCATTTGCTCTGACATGCACTGTGAGCTGTAAGGTCTTATATAGACAGGTGTGTGGCTTTCCTAATCAAGTCCAATCAGTATAATCAAACACAGCTGGACTCAAATGAAAGTGTAAAACCATCTCAATGGTGATCAGAAGGAATGGACAGCACCTGAGTTAAATATATGAGTGACACAGCAAAGGGGCTGAATACTTAGGGCCATGTGATATTTCAGTTTTTCCTTTTTAATAAATCTGCAAAAATGTCAACAATTCTGTTTTTTTCTGTCAATATGGGGTGCTGTGTATACATTAATGAGGAAAAAATGAACTTAAAGCGGGGGTCCACCTATCTATCGTTTTTTTTTTTTTGGAGTTCATTCACAAACGTTTCTTCTCATGATTATCTACTCACATGTTCTGTGTAATAAGTCCTCCTGTGTCCGATTTCGTTGTAAAGAATAACTTATAAAATTCACTGAAGGCGGTTTCCATCTTCATTGTGGGCATTTGAAGCCCACAAGCATGTATTTCCTGGATGCGGTGAATGCTGTGCTCCCAGCATTCACCGAGATGTTGTGATGACGCTGTTGCACAAAGCATGCTGGGAAGCCTGAGATTAGCTCCCAGGGGACTGTGGGAGGTCTGGGAGAGGCTAGAAACACGCCTACTCCCATGGGAGGAAAACCAGGAAGTGTTAAGAAGATTAGAAAAAAAAAGGTAATTACGGCGATTTAAATTTTTTTACACAGCATGTCAGCATCTAGGCAAGGAAGAGAATGCATAGAGATAATGTTCAAAATTTGGGTGGAACCCCGCTTTAAATGATTTTAGCAAATGGCTGCAATATAACAAGGAGTGAAAAATTTAAGGGGGCCTGAATACTTTCCGTCCCCACTGTATATATGTATATATATATATATATATATATATATATATATATATATATATATATATATTCAGTCATTAACCACTTCAGCCCCGGAAGATTTTACCCCCTTCCTGACCAGAGCACTTTTTGCGATTTGGCACTGCGCCGCTTTAACTGTCAATTGCACGGTCGTGCGACGTTGCACCCAAACAAAATTAATGTTTTTTTTTTCCTACAAATAGAGCTTTCTTTTAGGCCCCTTTCACACTTATACGACTTCAAAGTCGCGCGATTTTACCGCGATTTCGCGGCCGCAATTTTACCGTGATTTGCCGGGATTTTACTGGGAGCAGTACTACTTTGTACGACTTTGCCACGTTTTTGGCATTAACAAATGAAAACATACAGTAGTTGGTATGAATCATAAGGGGGAACTCCACGCCAAGTTTTAAATAAAAAAACTGGCGTGGGTTCCCCCCAGGGGCATACCAGGCCCTCAGGTCTGGTATGGATTGTAAGGGGAACCCCCTACGCCGAAAAATCGGCGTGGGGGTCCCCCAAAATCCATACCAGACCCTTATCTGAGCACGCAGCCCGGACGGTCAGGAATGGGGGTGGGGACGAGCGAGTGCCCCCCTCCCTGCTGCACCGTACCAGGCCACATGCCCTCAACATGGGGGGTGGGTGCTTTGGGGCATGGGGGCGCCTTGCGGCCCCCCCACCCCAAAGCACCTTGTCCCCATGTTGATGAGGACAAGGGCCTCTTCCCGACAACCCTGGCCATTGGTTGTCGGGGTCTGCGGGCGGGGGGCTTATGGGAATCCGGGAGCACCCTTTAATAAGGGGGCCCCCAGATCCCGGCCCCCCACCCTATGTGAACGAGTATGGGGTACATGGTACCCCTACCCATTCACCTAGGGAAAAAAGTGTCAATAAAAAACACAGTACACAGGATTTAAAGTAATTTATTAGGCAGCTCCGGGGTCTTCTTCCGACTTCGGGGGTCCTCTTCCAACTTCGGGGGTCTCTCCGGCGTCTTCTCCCGATGTCCGCATCTTCTGCCGGACCCCCGAAGTAGGAAGAAGACCCCGGAGCTGCCTAATAAATAACTTTAAAAACCTGTGTACTGTGTTTTTATTGACACTTTTTTCCCTAGTTGAATGGGTAGGGGTACCATGTACTCCATACTCATTCACATAGGGTGGGGGGCCGGGATCTGGGGGCCCCCTTATTAAAGGGGGCTCCGGGATTCCGATAAGCCCCCCGCCCGCAGACCCCGACAACCAACGGCCAGGGTTGTCGGGAAGAGGCCCTTGTCCTCATCAACATGGGGACAAAGTGCTTTGGGGAGGGGGGCCCCGCAGGGTGCCCCCCATGCCCCAAAGCACCCACCCCCCATGTTGAGGGCATGTGGCCTGGTATGGTCCAGGAGGGGGGGCGCTCGCTCGTCCCCACCCCCATTCCTGACCGGCCGGGCTGCGTGCTCGGATAAGGGTCTGGTATGGATTTTGGGGGGGACCCCACGCTGATTTTTCAGCGTAGGGGGTTCCCCTTTCATCCATACCAGACCTAAGGGCCTGGTATGCCCCTGGGGGGGAACCCACGCCGTTTTTTTCATTTAAAATTTGGCGCGGCGTTCCCCCTCAGGATTCATACCAGACAGCTGTCAGCACTGCCTGTCGCTCATCGCGAAAGGAAAAAAAGTTTTCCTTTCCCGATCAGCGAGCCAGGCTTGTGCTTACAAAGTCGTACTGAAATCATGTCTATATTATTCAGGCACGATTTGCATGCTACTTGAGGGTTTAACATTGAGGTCTATGGAGTACAACTCGCATAGAAGTTGGACCAAAGTAGTGCAGGGACTACTTTCAAGTCGGCACGACTTAAAGTCATGCCAATATGAATGGTAGTCATTGAAAATCATGGAGAATGACTTGTCATACGATTTTGCAGTACAAAATCGTGGGACAAGTCGTATAAGTGTGAAAGGGGCCTTAGTGGTATTTGATCACCTCTGCGGTTTTTATCTTTTGATCTATAAACAAAAAAAGAACAACAATTTTGAAAAAAATGCAATATTTTTTACTTTTTGCTATAATAAATATCCCCCCAAAATATATAAAAAACTAATTTTTTCCTCAGTTTAAGCCGATCTGTATTCTTCTACATATTTTTAGTAAAAAAATCACAATAAGCGTATATTGATTGGTTTGCACAAAAATTATAGCATCTACAAAATAGGGGATAGTTTTATGGCATTTTTATTATTATTTTTTTTATTAGTAATGGTGGCGATCTGCGATTTTTATTGGGACTGCAACATTATGACAGACACATCGGACACTTTTGACACTATTTTGGGACCATTGTCATTTATACAGTGATCAGTGCTATAAAAATGCACTGATTACTGTGTCACTGGCAGGGAAGGGGTTAACCACTAGGGGGCGATGAAGGGGTTAAGTGTGTCCTAGGGAGTGATTCCAACTGTGGAGGGGTGGTCTTCTAGTCACATGACAGCGATCACTGCTCACTAGGGATGAGCCGAACACCCCCCGGTTCGGTTCACACTAGAACCTGCAAACGGACCAAAAATTCACACGAACGTTAGAACCCCATTGAAGTCTATGGGACTCGAACGTTCAAAATCAAAAGTGTTAATTTTAAAGGCTAATTTGCATGGTATTGTCCTAAAAAGGGTTTGGGGACCCGGGTCCTGCCCCAGGGGACATGTATCAATGCAAAAAAAAGTTTTAAAAATGACCGTTTTTTCGGGAGCAGTGATTTTAATAATGCTTAAAGTGAAAAAGTGAAGTGTCTATAGTATGCCTGTAAAGGGGCGCATGTTTCCCGTGTTTAGAACAGTCTGACAGCAAAATGACATTTCAAAGGAAAAAAAGTTGTTTAAAAGTACTTGCGGCTATAATGAATTGTCGGTCCGACAATACACATAAAAGTTCATTGATAAAAACGACATGGGATTTCCCCACAGGGGAACCCCGAAGCAAAATTTAAAAAAAATGACGTGGGGGTCCCCCCAAAAATTCCATACTAGGCCCCTCAGGTCTGGTATGGATATTAATGGGAACCCTGCGCCAAGGTCTGGTATGGATTTTAACTACTTGACCACTGGGCTCTTAACCACTTCAATACAGGGCACTTAGACACCTTCCTGCCCAGACCAATTTTCAGCGCTGTCGCAGTTTGATTGACAATTGTGCGGTCATGCTACACTGTACCCAAACTAAATTTTTATCATTTTGTTCCCACAAATAGAGCTTTCTTTTGGTGGTATTTGATCACCTCTGTGGTTTTTATTTTTTGCTAAACAAATAAAAAAAAACGAAAATTTTGAAAAAAATAAAAGTTTTGCTTTTGTTTCTGTTAAAAAAATTTGTAAATAAGTAAGTTTTCTCTTTCACTGATGGGCACTGATAAGGTGGCACTGACAGGCACTGATACGGTGGCACCGATGAGGTGGCACCAATGAGCGGGCACTGACGGACACTAATGATGGGCACTGATATGCGGCACTGATGGGCACTGGTAGGTGGCACTGATGGGTGGCACTGATATGCAGCACTGATGGGCATTGATAGGCGGCACTGTTGGGCACTCATGGGTGGCACTGGGTGGCACTGGTTGGCACTGGTGGGCACTGATGGGCACTGATAGGCGACACTGGGCACTGAAAGGCGGCACTGCTGGGCACTGATGGGGTGGCACTGATAGGCGGCACTGATAGGCAGCACTGATGGGCACTGATAGGCGACACTGATGGGTACTGATACATGGCACTGATGGGCAATGATACGCAGCACTGATATGAGGCACTAATAGGCATCCTTGGTGGCACTGGCAGTGGTAGGCATTGGAGTGGGCACTGATTGGCAGCTGCCTGGGCACAGATTGGCAGCTGCCTGGGCACATAGTGGTATTTCCCTGGGGGTCTAGGGGCATACCTGGTGGTCCAGTGTGGATGGCTTCCCTGGTGGTCCTGGGCGGCTTCCCTGGTGGTCCTGGGTGGGATCCGAGGGGGGGGGGGCTGTGCTGATAAACAATCAGCACAGATCCCCCCTGTCAGGAGAGCAGCCGATCGGCTCTCCTCTACTCACGTCTGTCAGACGCGATTGAGGAAAAGCCGATTACCGGCTCTTCCTATTTACATCGTGATCAGCCGTGATTGGACACGGCTGATCACGTGGTAAAGAGTCTCCGTCAGAGACTCTTTACCTAGATCGGTGTTGCGGGGTGTAAGACTGACACACTGCAACAACGATCGCCACGATGCGCGCCCCCGCGGGGCGCGCAGTGGCTCAATATTCCTGATCACGTCATATGACGTTCGGTCAGGAATATCAAACCACTTTGCCACTGTCATTTTGTAATAGGGCAGGCGGCAAGTGGTTAAACCCCCTTCCTAACCAGACCAATTTTCAGCTTTCAGTGTTCTCACATTTTGAATGACAATTACTCAGTCATGCAACACTGTACCCATATGAAATTTTCGTCCTTTTTTCACACAAATAGAGCTTTCTTTTGGTGGTATTTGATCACATCTGGGTTTTTAATTTTCTGTGCTATAAATGAAAAAAGACGAAAATTTGGTAAAAAAATGAATTTTTCTTCATTTCTATTATACAATTTTGCAAATAAGTAATTTTTCTTCATAAATTTGGGCCAAAATTTATACTGCTACATATCTTTAGTAAAAATAACCCAAATTAGTGGATATTATTTAGTCTATGTGAAAGTTATAGAGTCTACAAGCTATGGTGCCAATCACTGAAAATTGATCACATCTGATCACACCTGATGTACCGAGGCCTATCTCATTTCTTGAGACCCTAACAAGCCAGGAAAGTACAAATACCCACAAAATGACCCTATTTTGGAAAGTAGACATTCCAAGGTATTTAGTAAGAGGCATGGTGAGTTTTTTTAAGTTGTTATTTTTTCCCACAGTTCTTTGCAAAATGAAGATTTTTTTTATTTTTATTATTTTTTTACACCAAATTGTCATCATAACAGGTTATTTCTCTCACATGGCATGTACATTACACAAATGACACCCCAAAATATATTCTGCTACTCCTCCTGAGCATGGGGATACCACATGTGTGAGACTTTTACACAACCTGGCCACATACAGAGGCACAACATTGAAGTAGCACATTCAGGCATTCTAGGAGCATAAGTTACACATCTAATCTCTCAACCACCTATTACACTTTTGAAGGCCCTGGAGCACCAGGACAATGGAAACGCCCACAAAGTGACCCCATTTTGGAAAGCAAACACCCCAACATATAATCTATGAGGCATAATGAGTCTTTTGAATGGTTCATTTTTTTCCAGAAGTTTTTGGAAAATGTGGAAAAAAAATGAAAATGCATTTTTTTTACACAAAGTTGTCCATTTCTAAGATATTTCCAACACATAGCAAAAATGACACTCCAAAATATATTCTGCTACTCCTCCCGAGTAGGGATGAGCTTCGAGTTCGAGTCGAACTCATGTTCGACTCGAACATCAGCTGTTCGCCAGTTCGCCGAACAGCGAACAATTTGGAGTGTTTGCGGCAAATTCGAATGCCGTGGAACACCCTTTAACAGTCTATGGGAGAAATCAAAAGTGCTAATTTTAAAGGCTTATATTCATGGTATTGTCATAAAAAGTGTTTGGGGACCTGGGTCCTGCCCCAGGGGACATGGATCAATGCAAAAAAAAGTTTTAAAAACGGCCATTTTTTTGGGAGCAGTGATTTTAATAATGCTTAAAATGAAACAATAAAAGTGTATTATCCCTTTAAATTTCCTACCTGTGGGGTGTTTATAGTATGCCTGTAAAGGGGCGCATGTTTTCTGTGTTTAAAAGTAATTTAAACTACTCGCGGCTATTAATGAATTGCCGTCCGACAATACACATAAAAGTTCATTGATAAAAACGGCATGGGAATTCCCCACAGGGGAACCCTGAACCAAAATTTAAAAAAAAAAAGATGTGGGGGGGGGGGTCCCCCTAAATTCCATACCAGGCCCTTCAGGTCTGGTATGGATATTAAGGGGAACCCCGGCCAAAATTTAAAAAAAAAATGGCATGGGGTCCCCCCAAAAATCCATACCAGACCCTTCTCTGAGCACGCAACCTGGCAGGCCACAGGAAAAGAGGGGGGGACGAGAGAGTGCCCCCCCTGAACCATACCAGGCCAAATGCCCCCCAACATTGGGAGGATGCTTTGGGGTAGCCCCCCCAAAACACCTTGTCCCCATGTTGATGGGGACAAGGGCCTCATCCCCACAACCCTTGGCCGGTGGTTGTGGGGGTCTGCGGGCAGGGGGCTTATCGGAATATGGAAGCCCCCTTTAACAAGAGAACCCCCAGATCCCGGCCCTCCCCCCTGTGTGAAATGGTAAGGGGGTACAAAAGTACCCCTACCATTTCACTAAAGAAGTGTCAAAAATGTTAAAAATGGCAAGAGACAGTTTTTGACAATTCCTTTATTTAAATGCTTCTTCTTTCTTCTTTCTTCTTTCTTCTATCTTCCTTCGGTTTCTTCCTCCATCTTCTTCTTCTGGTTCTTCTGGTTCTTCCTCCGGTGTTCTCGTCCGGCATCTTCCTCCGCAGCGTTGGGTTGGCATCTTCTTCCCTTCTTCTCCTCAGGCCGCTCCGCATCCATGATGGCATGGAGGGAGGCTCCCGCTGTGTGACGGTTCTCTCTTCATCATCTTCTCTTCATCTTCTTCTCTTCATCTTCATCTCTTCATCTTCTTGTCTTCATCTTCTTTTCGGGCCGCTCCGCATCCATGATGGCATGGAGGGAGGCTCCCGCTGTGTGACGCTTCTCCTTTTCTGACGGTTCCTAAATAATGGGGGGGCAGGGGGCCACCTGGTGACCCCCCCCTCTGACGCACGGGGACTTGACGGGGACTTCCCTGTGGCATTCCCCGTGACGTCAGAAGGGAGCGGGGTTACGTAACGGATGACCCCGCCCTCTCTGACATCATGGGGAATGTCACAGGGAAGTCCCGTCAAGTCCACGTGCGTCAGAGGGGGCAAGGTCAACGGGTGGCCCCGCCTCCCCGTTATTTAAGCACCATCAGAAGAGGAGAAGCGTCACACAGCAGGAGCCTCCCTCCATGCCATCATGGATGCGGAGCGCCCCAAGGAGAAGAAAGGAAGAAGACGCCGACGCTGCGGAGGAAGATGCTGGACGAGAACAACGGAGGAAGAACCAGAAGAACCAGAAGAAGAAGAAGCTGGAGGAAGAAACCGAAGGAAGATAGAAGATAGAAGAAAGAAGATAGAAGAAAGAAGAAGCATTTAAATAAAGGAATTGACAAAAACTGTCTCTTGCCATTTTTAACATTTTTGACAGTTTTTTTGTGAAATGGTAGGGGTACTTTTGTACCCCCTTACCATTTCACACTGGGGGGAGGGCGGGATCTGGGGGTCCCCTTGTTAAAGGGGGCTTCCAGATTCCGATAAGCCCCCTGCCCGCAGACCCCCACAACCACCGGCCAAGGGTTGTGGGGATGAGGCCCTTGTCCTCATCAACATGGGGACAAGGTGTTTTGGGGGGGTAACCCCAAAGCACCTTCCCAATGTTGAGGGCATGTGGCCTGGTACGGTTCAGGAGGGGGGGCGCTCTCTCGTCCCCCCCTCTTTTCCTGCGGCCTGCCAGGTTGCGTGCTCGGATAAGGGTCTGGTATAGATTTTGAGGGGTACCCCACGCCATTTTTTTTTTTTTAATTTTGGCCGGGGTTCCCCTTAATATCCATACCAGACCTGAAGGGCCTGGTATGGAATTTAGGGGGACCCACTACGTCATTTTTTTAAAAATTTTGGTTCGGGGTTCCCCTGTGGGGAATTCCCATGCCGTTTTTATCAATGAACTTTTATGTGTATTGTCGGACCGGCAATTCATTAATAGCCGCAAGTAGTTTTAAATGACTTTTTTTCCTTTGAAATTTCATTTTGCTGTCAGACTGTTCTAAAAACGGGAAACATGTGCCCCTTTACAGGCATACTATAGACACCCCCCAGGTACGAAATTTAAAGGGATATTACACTTTTATTGTTTCACTTTAAGCATTATTAAAATCACTGCTCCCGAAAAAACGGCCATTTTTAAAACTTTCTTTTGCATTGATCCATGTCCCCTGGGGCAGGACTCAGGTCCCCAAACACTTTTTATGACAATAACTTGCATATAAGCCTTTAAAATTAGCACTTTTGATTATTCATGTTCGTGTCCTATAGACTTTAACGGTGTTCGCGTGTTCAAACAAATTTTTTGCCTGTTCGCAAGTTCTGGTGCGAACCGAACAGGGGGGAGTTCGGCTCATCACTACTCCTGAGTATGGCGATACCACATGTGTGAGACTTTTACACAACCTGGCCACATACAGAAGCGCAACATTGAAGTAGCACATTCAGGCGTTCTAGGAGCATAAGTTACACATCTAATCTCTCAACCACCTATTACACTTTTGAAGGCCCTGGAGCACCAGGACAATGGAAATGCCCACAAAGTGACCCCATTTTGCAAAGCAAACACCCCAATGTATAATCTATGAGGCATAATGAGTCTTTTGAATGGTTCATTTTTTCCAGAAGTTTTTGGAAAATGTGGAAAAAAAATGAAAACGCATTTATTTTACACAAAGTTGTCCATTTCTAAGATATTTCCAACACATAGCATGTACATAGAAAAAATGACACCCCAAAATATATTCTGCTACTCCTCCTGAGTATGGCGATACCACATGTGTGAGACTTTTACACAGCCTGGCCACATACAGAGGCACAATATTGAAGTAGCACATTCAGGCGTTCTAGGAGCATACATTACACATCTTATTTCCTTACAATCTATCACATTTTTGAAGGCCCTTCATATTTCTAACACATAGCATGAACATACCAAGAATTAAACCCTAAAATACATTCTGCTGAGCAAATGGTAAACAAAAGATTACCTGTGGTTTTAGTAGTGCAGTTGTCCACAGGAGGAGAGCCCTGATCCAGGCAGTTGGCAGGGATGTGGTCAGCGACAGTGAATGGAATAGTTCAGGCAGCAGGCAAGAATATTGTCCATAGTACAGGCAGGCATACTGTCCTTATACAGTCCAAGGTCAGTGCAAGTAGAGACATTGCCAGCAGTGCCAAAATATTGGTCCTGGTAGTAAGCAGGAACATGGTCCAAGTAGCAGGCCAGGAAAGAATGGGGACAGGGGTAGAGGCTTCTCCCACCCAAATCTTTTTGTAGCCTCCGAGTCTCCAGACCCTAAATCTGGGAATGAGAAAACTAAAAAAATTTGTTTTCTTCATCCAGAAAAACATTTCTGGAGCCCTTCACATATGTGAGACCCCTGTGTTCCCCACTAGCATAGCAGGGTAAATGATCAGTCCAAGAGGCAGGCAAAAGACGTGGTCAAACAGTCCAGGGTCAGTTCCAGAGCAGGCAGAGGTAGGTACAATTTAGCGTTAGGCAGAAGCTTGGTCGTATAACAGGCCAGGGTCAGTTCCGGAGAAGGCAGAGGTATGTTTATCTTTAGGCAGAAGCTTGGTCGTATAACGGGCCAGGGTCAGTTCCGGAGAAGGCAGAGGTAGGTACAGTTTAGTGTTAGGCAGAAGCTTGGTCATATAACAGGCCAGGGTTGGTTCCAGACAAGGCTGAGGTAAGTCAGGTTCAGTGCAGTGGCATAAGGGGTGTGGATGAAAATGACAGGAAATGAGAATTACGTTTACCATACTTTCCTAATAATGTAGAGAAGTATGGTAACGGCGGAATCATTCGCCTATACAGAGGCCTGGTTGGGAAGGACAATCGGGACAATAATATGTGGTGTCTCTTCTAATTCCTCCTCTGGAGCACACACGGCATTTCTTCTGATGTCTGTGGCCTGTTTCACGGGGGGGATTTTGTCAGGAAAATGGCGTTCGTGGAGTCTGCTCATGGAATCAGAGCGAACATTTTCTGGTGGGCTTTCAGGGTACAAAAGGGCGGAGATTACTTGTTCCTGGTAGTGCAGATAGGATACGGGGGTCTCAGTAGATTTTTGGTAAATAGCATAAGTGTTATACATGGCCAAACTAAAAAAATAAATGGACACTTTTTTATACCAATGACAGGATTTTCTTGTAGGACGGTAGGGTTCAATCATTTGATCATTGAAGTCCACTCCCCCCATAAACAAATTATAATCTTAAACACAAGCAGGTTTCTGGACTGGGACGTTTTTTCTTGGGACTTCCACGTAGGTGTCATTATGGATTGTCGTGAGCATGTGGACGTTTTGTCTGTCCCTCCACTTGACAGCCAATAGGTCCTGGTTCCGCAAAGACACCGTATCCCCTCGGCGTAGCATTTCATTGACCAGTTTTTGCGGGAAGCCTTTTCTATTGGTTCCTACGGTACCACATGCTGGGGTGTCCCTCCGGTGAAGATTGCGGAAGAGGGGAAAACTTGTATAAAAATTATCCACATAAAGGTTTTACCACTTTCCAAAAATTGGATAAACAAGCTCCCAGACAACTTTGCCGCTGGTTCCAATATATTTTGGACATTCAGGGGGATGCAGTTGGGTGTCCTTCCCTTCATACACCCGGAAGGCGTAAATGTACCCCGTGGCTCGGTCGCAAAGTTTATACATTTTAACCCCATATCGAGCCCTTTTGCTGGGGATAAAATGTTTGATGCCAAGCCTGCCTGTAAATTTTACAAGGGACTCATCAACAGAAATATTCTGGTCGGGGGTATATAGCTGGGGAAATTTTTCAGAGAAATTATTTAGGAGTGGCCGAATTTTAAATAATTTGTCAAAGGCTGGGTCATTTCGGGGAGGGCACTGGGTGTTGTCATTGTAGTGGAGGAAGCGCAAAATCATAAGGTATCTTGATCTTGGCATAATCGAAGACAAGAGTGGCATGTGGTGGATGGGGTTAGTTGACCAATATGAGTACATTTAGTTTTTTTGTGAGACCCATTGTAAAAGTTAGGCCTAAGAAAATGTTAAATTCCTCTATGGTAAGCTCTCTCCACTCAAAGGGACGGGCATAACTAGAGACAGGGTTCCTTACTATGTACTGCTGTGAATAGAGGTTGCACTGGGCCACAATGGACAATAGTAAGTCTTCAGTGAAAATCAAATAAAAAAATCAAGCATGACAAAATCATCGGTGTTCACCTGGACACCTGGCTGGCCAGTAAAAGGGGGATATTTGCTGCTCCAGAATTAGGAGGAAGCCACAGGGGGTTTTGAAGGGCATAGGGAAGGCTGGCATGGCCTCTATCCCCTACTGGTGCTTGGCCTTTGTTGCAGTGGCTCTTCGCTTGAGGTGAATGGCACTGCGCTTGAGGTGGACGGCATTGCTCTCGAGGTGGACGGCACTGCGCTTGAGGTGGTAGTAGGCTGCTGCTCCACGCCAGAACGCCTTCTTTTCACGGGCACACATTCCTCTTCCAATTCTGTATCAGACCCGCTGCTTGTCAAGGGTTCATCTACACTCAAGTAAAAAACAAAATTATTTTATTAACACAAATTATTAAAAATTGACATAGAATTCACAATAAGCAAGGTGTGCCTACTAATTAGTCTATTAAAAACAATTATGTAGAGAAATTTTAAGAGACTTGGCCTGGGGAGCGTGGCGGCCAGTTCCATAGATAGGCATTTAGATATCCGACATGTTTCGCCAGTAATGGCTTCCTCAGGGACAGATGTTTAATACCTATAGCACTACAATTCACTCTATAGAAGAAAATTGACAATCAGACAGAATTCCATATAAAGACATTTAGACAACAGTACATTTGATATAAGAAGATGCTTACAAATGTTTGCGGGCTGTCAGACATAAACCACAGGCATCCACCCAAAGTGAACCCCATGTTGCCCTTTTAATTGGTGGGCCCCTACAGGGTCCCTCCAGGGCCCACTAAAATTGATATACAATTTTCTATTTATAGATATACTCTGTCAGGTCCTTCTATCTGCCCCCTGCAGCTACCTATTGTAATCTGTGCTTGAGGCCCTGCTCCGGGTGCATGTTGCGCCTGTCCCTGGTGACTCACAGGTACATATTTACCATCCTAGGGTGGCCTGGGTGGGGGTCGGGTTGGCACCTCTGTGCGTGTGGGGTCACCGGGTGTTCACTTTGGGTGGATGCCTGTGGTTTATGTCTGACAGCCCGCAAACATTTGTAAGCATCTTCTTATATCAAATGTACTGTTGTCTAAATGTCTTTATATAGAATTCTGTCTGATTGTCAATTTTCTTCTATAGATTGAATTGTAGCGCTATAGGTATTAAACACCTGTCCCTGAGGAAGCCATTACTGGCGAAACATGTCGGGTATCTAAATGCCTATCTACGGAACTGGCCGCCACGCTCCCCAGGCCAATTTCCTAAAATTTCGCTACATAAGTTTTTAATAGACTAGTTAGTAGGCACACCTTGCTTATTGTGAATTCTATGTCAATTTTTAATAATTTGTGTTAATAAAATAATTTTGGTTTTTACTTGAGTGTAGAGTGTATCTCTTGGCACCGCTATAATCCCTGTACTTCCTCCTCTCAGCTCAATTTTCTAATTTATTGGGATGAGGTGCCGTATCATATCGAGGGTCACCCAGCCACTTTCAATTTCAACGGTAGCTGGTGAGGTTGATGTGGCGCAGATGAGCACTTATGGGCACAGGTGGCACTGGTGTGACACTGGTGTGCCCTGTAGTGGCACTGGTGTGGCTCTGGCTGCACTGGTGTGGCTCTGGTGGCATAGAGGTGGCACAGAGGTGGCACTCGAGGGCACAGGTGGCACTGGTAAGCACAGGGAGCACTGGTGGGCACAGGCAGCACTGGTGGGCACAGGCAGCACTGATGTGGCACTGATGGGCACAGGTGGCACTGATGGGCACAGGTGGCACTGATGGGCACAGGTGGCACTGGTTGGGCACAGGTGGCACTGGTGTGCACTGTAGTGGCACTGGTGTGGCTCTGGTGGCACAGAGGTGGCACTGGTGGGCACAGGTGGCACTGGTGGGCTCAGGCAGCACTGATGGGCACAGGCAGCACTGGTGGGCACAGGCGGCACTGATGTGGCACTGCAGTGGAGCAGATGAGCACAAGTGGCACTGATGGGCACAGGTGGCACTGATGGGCACTGGTGTGGCACTGGTGTGCACTGTAGTAGCACTGGTGTGGCTCTAGTGGCACTGGTGTGGCTCTGGTGGCACAGAGGTGGCACAGAGGTGGCACAGGTGGTACAGATGGCACAGATGTGGCACAGGTGACACAGATGTAGCACAGATGACACTGTTGTGGCACTGTTGGGCACTGTTTGGCACTGTTGGGCACTGCTGTGGTACTGTTGGGCACTGATAAATAGTAAAAGACTCACAGATTGGCACCGTAAAGCTCTCCTCTCACGCTGCATCGGTGTGAGGAGAGGAGAGTGATGAACTTCTAATGACCCTGCTGCACAGCCTTTGTTGACATTTGTGATCGCTCCATCATTGGGCGGAGTGATCACGTGGTAAAGGGCCGCTGTCATTGGCCCTTTACCGCGATCCGTGTTGCGCCGGGTCCTGTGAACCCGGTGAACACGGATGTTCCCGTGTGAGTGCCCCGGGGGGCACGCGGGACCGTTTTTCCGGGAGGACATCATAGTATGCCCTCCCAGAGTTATCCAACTGCCCTGCAGCTGTCATTCGGCTATGGGCCGGTTGGCAACTGGTTAAGGGGAACCCCGCTCCAAAATTTTTAAAAAAATAGCGTGGGTCCCCCCAAAAATCCATACCAGACCCTTATCCGCACGCAACCTGGCAGGCTGCAGGAAAAGAGGGGGGACGAGAGAGCGCCCCCCTCCTGTACCCTATCGGGCCACATGCCCTCAACATTGGGAGGGTGCTTTGGGGTAATGGCCCCCCAAAGCACCTTGTCCCCATCTTGATAAGGACAAGGGCCTCATACCCACAACCTTTGCCCGGTGGTTGTGGGGGTCTGTGGGCATGGGCTTATCGGAATCTGGAAGCCCCCTTTAACAAGGGGACCACCAGATCCCGGCCCCCCTTGTGTGAAATGGTAAGGGGGTACAAAAGTACCCCTACCATTTCACAAAAAAAGTGTCAAAAATGTTAAAAATGACAAGAGAGTTTTTGACAATTCCTTTATTTAAATGCTTCTTCTTTCCATCTTCTTTCTTCTATCTTCTTTCTTCTATCTTCCTTCGGTTTCTTCCTCCATCTTCTTCTTCTTCTGGTTCTTCTTCCGATCCTCTGCTTCTTGCTCCGGTGTTCTCATCCAGACATCTTCCTCCGCGGTGTCTTCTTCCCTTCTTCACTCTCGGGCCGCTCCGCATCCATGATGGGAGGCTCCCGCTGTGTGACGCTTCTCGTCTTCTGACAGTTCTTAAATAACAGAGGGCGGGGCCACCCGGTGACCCCGCCCCCCTCTGACACACGGGGAAAGCCTCAGGGAAGTCCCCATCAAGTCCCCCTGCGTCAGAGGGGGGTGGGGTCACCGGGTGGCCCTGCCCTCCATTATTTAAGAACCGTCAGAAGACGAGAAGCGTCACACAGTGGGAGCCTCCCATCATGGATGCTGAGCGGCCCAAGAGCGAAGAAGGGAAGAAGACACCACGGAGGAAGATGCCGGACGAGAACACCGGAGCAAGAAGCAGAGTATCGGAAGAAGAACCAGAAGAAGAAGAAGATGGAGGAAGAAACCTAAGGAAGATAGAAGATAGAAGAAAGAAGATGGAAAGAAGAAGCATTTAAATAAAGGAATTGTCAAAAACTGTCTCTTGTCATTTTTTAACATTTTTGACACTTTTTTGTGAAATGGTAGCGGTACTTTTGTACCCCCTTACCATTTCACATGGGGGGCCGGGATCTGGGGGTCCCCTTGTTAAAGGGGGCTTCCAGATTCCCATAAGCCCCCTGTCCGCAAACCCCCACAACCACCAGGCAAGGGTTGTGGGGATGAGGCCCTTGTCCTCATCAACATGGGGACAAGGTGCTTTGGGGAGCCACTACCCCAAAGCACCATCCCAATGTTGAGGGCATGTGGCCTGGTACGGTTTGGGGGGCACTCTCTCATCCCCCCTCTTTTCCTGCGGCCTGCCAGGTTGCATGCTCTGATAAGGGTCCGGTATGGATTTTTGGGGGGACCCCACGCCATTTTTAAAAAAAATTTTGGTGCAGGGTTCCCTTAAAATCCATACCAGACCTGAAGGGTCTGGTGTGGATTTTGAGGGGGACCCCCATGCCATTTCCAGACCTGAAGGGCCTGGTATGGAATTTTGGGGGGACCCCCACGCCATTTTTTTTTAAATTTTGGTTCGGGGTTCCCCTGTGGGGAAATCCCATGCCGTTTTTATCAATGAACTTTTATGTGTATTGTCGGACCGACAATTCATTAATAGCCGCAAGTAGTTTTAAATGACTTTTTCCTTTGAAATGTCATTTTGCTGTCAGACTGTTCTAAACACAGGAAACATGCACCCCTTTACAGGCATACTATAGACACCCCCCAGGTATGAAATTTAAAGGAATATTACACTTTTATCGTTTCACTTTAAGCATTATTGAAATCACTGCTCCCGAAAAAAATGGCCATTTTTAAAACTTTTTTTTGCATTAATCCATGTCCCCTGGGGCAGGACCCAGGTCCCCAAACACTGTTTATGACAATACCATGCATATAAGCCTTTAAAATTAGCACTTTTGATTTCTCCCATAGACTTTTAAAGGTTGTTCCGCGGCTTTCGAATTTGCAGCGAACACGCCAAATTGTTCGCTGTTCGGCGAACTTGCGAACAGCTGATGTTTGAGTCTAACATGAGTTTGACTCGAACTCGAGGCTCATCCCTACTGCTCACGATGACAGGGAGCAGTGATCTCTGTCATGACACAAGGCAGAACCGGGAAATGCCCTGTTTACATTTCATTCATTAACATTGTGGCATTTCCCTGTTCTGCGGCTCCATGACACGATCAGCGGGAGACCGGTGGACATTGAGTCTGCTGGTCCCGCGGGCACTGTCAAGCTGTATGCGGTGGGCCGATAGCCCCTTCATTTAAAGGGGACCTACAGGTAGGCCCATTTGCCCACCGCTGCTGACGTATATCCGCGTGCAGTGGTCGGCAAATGGTTAATGTAGTCTTTTGTTTTCTACTGTGATAATGTCATTGGTGAAGCTGTGACCAGGACCATTTTCAGTAATCACAGTAGTGACACTGGCTGCATTCAAGGATGGATGCATTCCTTGTTTACTAGAATTATCGCTGTGATTGATCACATCGAACACAGGGTACAGGGCCAATCACAGTGGCCCTGTACCCGACCTGTGATTCACTGTATCTGTTGGTGTTCACAGACTGCACTGCTGCATGCTCTAGAGAGTTTGCACAAGGGGCCGATGTGGGAGGACGTCCACATGCATTGGCACTGCTTCTGTCCAGCCACATACTGTAGGTACATTGGCAGGATGGGAAGCGGTTAAAGCATGGCCCACTTTGACCCAAAAGGGGAAAAAAAATGCTTCTGGATTCCCTAAGTCAATCAGATTTTTCCCTGGATGAACCATCTATAGTGGTATTATTCATAAATATTAATAGGCAGTTACAGGTGCAATATCTACTTTATGGCCCATTTATGTATGTATACAAGGTAATTATTTCCCCCTTTAAATGCCTCTTCTTGTTGAAGAATAATTAGGTCTATTTAATATATGGCCTTATTCACCCATATCATATACAGATCTATAAGGCTCCTTTCACATGGGCGGATAGAATTCAACTTTTAGCGGTGGATAGATCAAGTTATCTACCGCAGCTAAACTCACACAATGCTTTCCTATGGCCCCATTCACACACTGCATTTAGCAATGGTTTAGCATCAGCAAGGAAAAACAACAGTAACCACATCAGAAATGGCAAGAATGTTCCAACGCAGCTAAACGCAGCCGCATGTAAACGCACGTAAATGCAGCTAATCGCAATGTACAACTGCAAGTGAAAGCTGTGCCAGGATTCTCTGAATTTCAAAATAACAAAACATGCTTTTAACAGCGGCAGAACAGCCGCCCGTGTAAAAGGGGCCTAATCTGTTCCTAATATTTTCTGAATGAATCTTGCAGAGATCTCTAATCCTTTTAATTGAGACAATTGAGTACTGTCCATGATACTTTTTTATTAACTAACATCAGGACAAGCTTTCGGGGTATGTCCCCTTCTTCAAGGTCCCAGCAGTACTCAACTTGATTTCTGAAAGACTCTTCAAAATGTGTACTAAAATTATAAATGCTGCTAAAAATATTTCTAGGTTGATTATAACACTGTTGCACTGTGATTACAAATAGTTGCAGTATATATTATTACTCTTTCCAATCACTAATAAATGAGATTGCCCACACAAAAGTGATACTTACAATACTTAGCATCGTTATTACTTAATTACTAGATGAGTTTAGGGTACTATACTGTATGAATATCCATGAAAATCATAAACATGAATTGAATGTTTTCATTTATGGTACATAGCACATATCAGAAAGTATATAGCTATAGTAATAAATGCAAAAACAACATTGTGAAGTACATACTGTATTTGAAAAGAGAAATAATTAACTATCTATCTATCTATCTAAACAAACTGAAGGTAGAAGCTGATTGGTTCCTATGCTAATAACCCCCCCCCCCCCCGTCTATTTACATCCACATGACTGGAAAAGAATACTTTTTATTGAACTTGTGAAGTAAAATTGGCTTGCATTCAACTTCCATATCTAGAGTTAAGCTGTCTGTGGACAGCACTGACACTTTGCTTGTGAACATACATGCTTTAAAGCCTAGATTTTTTTTTTTTTTTAGAGAGACAATTAATTCAGTTATTTACTGCTCTTTAAAAAAAATGGTAGTTTATTTTCATAGGTCAGTATTATTACTGTTTTTTTAATAACAAGGGATGCATTCTCTGCATGACAAACTACCACTTTGGTTGACAGAAACCTTCAATAGGTTTTAGGAACAGCTGCTGCAGTAATTAAAATTCAGGTATAATCAAACCCTCATGTAGAATAGCAAGGAGCAATCTACAGACCTCTCCCGTCTTTAAAATAAATTACTGAGTGTAACACTATTAAAAATGTTAATCTAATTGTGAAATCAATCATTGTTTTGTACTAGGGGCTTTTCTAAGGACAAACCAATCCCAGAGACTATTTTCCAAAACCTGGGAATGATAATCATGATAAAACCTCTGTGTTAGGTATGTCTGGATAGCATGAGCCGTAACTAGTAAATGTTTTAATGTCAGCCCGAGTGACTCTGTCCAGGACTCGCAGGCACATTGTTTTTAGCAATGGGCGAATGGTTCGGGCAAGCATTCGCACCGACGGACTCGAAAAAAAAAGCTCCACCCACGACGAAGGCTCCCTACCGACTTCTTGCTTCACTGTCTGACAGTTCTTAAATAGGTAAGGGGTGGAGCCACCTGGTAATGTCACTTGGTGGCATCAGCCCATGTAACATCACCGACCGCTGCATGCTTGGTCAGTGATATTTCAAAGGAGCAGTGTCAACAGGGGAAATTGCTAGGTGACCCCACTCCCTACATATTTAAGAACTGTTACATGGTGAAGCCAGCAGACGGTGGTAGCCTTCGTCATGGGCAGAGCTTTCTTTTTTTGGGGCCTGCGGGTGTGGTGGTCATTTTGATTGATGATGGATCTACATTGTGAGACATGTTTATTTTTAAAAAAGGAATTGTCAAAAACTGTGTGTTTGTTTTTATTCATTTTTTAACACTTTTTTTGATGAATGAGTAGAGGTACAATGTACAACATACTCATTCACATAGGGGGGATCTGGGGCCAGATTCCGATAAGCCCCCTACCCGAAGACCCCCACAACCACCACCCAGGGTTGTGGGGAAGAGGTCCTTGTCCCCTAGACAAGGTGCTTTGGGGTGGGGGGCAAAGTAACCCCCCATGTTGAGGGCATGTGGCCTGGTATGGTTTGGGGGGTGCTTGCTCGTCCCCTTCCCCTTTCCTGGCCTACCAGGCTGCATTCTCAGATAAGGGTCTGGTATGGATTTTGGGGGGGAACGCACGCTGGTTTTTTTTTTTTTTAATTGACCTGGGGTTTCCCTTAAAATCCATACCAGACCCAAAGGGACTGGTATGGATTTGGGGGAACCCCCATGCTGATTTTTAATTTTTTTTACATTTTTGTATTGCCGGTGTCTTGCCGAGAAAGTTCCCCCGGAGGATAAGGACCCCCCTGTACTGCACAGGCGCAGCACTTGCACAGTATGAATGACTAGGAGTCACCGAAAATAGCCGAAGATGAAAAACTTCAATCAGCTGTACACGGCGCCTGCGCCCTGGGTCCAGGTTGAAGCCCCACCATCCAAGTGGACCTAGAGGGAGAATAAAAAAGTGCCGAGTGAAGCAAGGCCGTGCCCGAAGCGTGGCAAGCGAAGCGAGCCCACAAGGGGCCCTCTTACAGGCGCCGTGTACAGCTGATTTCTATTGTATTCGGCTTTGGCTATTTCCGCCAGCTCTTACTGCGCAAGCGCTGCGCCTGCGCAGTAGAGGGTGGTCCTTATCCGCCAAGGGGAACTTTCTCGGCAGAACACCGGCAATGTTTTTTTTTTTCAAGAAAGCTTGCAGCCAGGAAAATCTATTTAAATGTAATTTTTTTTCTTTATATATGTCAGTTTTGCTGCTGCAGGTTCTATACACCGTACAGATGTTCCACTTTACAGGCAGACTAAGGGGACCCCCAGGCACTATATTTAAATGATTTTTTATTCTTTCACTTTAAGCATCATTAAAATCACTGCTCCTTTAAAAATTATCTTTTTAAAAAAAAAAAAATGTTTGCATTCATACATGTCCCCAAGGACAGTACCCAGGCCCCCATACCATTTTTATGGCCAATACCTTGCATATAAGCCTTCAAAGTGGGGACTTCTGATTTTTAGAGTTCAGGACCCATTAACTTTAATAAGGTTCTGGGTTCGGGTCCAAACTTTTGCCATGTTTGGGTGTTCTGGTGGCAAACCGATCCTAAGGGTGTTCTGCCCATCATCACTAATTCTATTCTATTCAATTCAACTTTGCCAGTCACCACCTCCTTCAGTATAGTCACTGATAACTACAACCTCAGTTTTGGCTTGCTATTGTGCTGCATTTTGCTGGAAAGAAGCATAGAGGAATGCACACATGTCAAAAGGCAGTTAACAGATGGAGGGGACTGGTGATGGATGGGATAGGACTGCTCAGTTAACACAGTTAACAGTGTAGCAGGGTAACAGATGTATTAAGCTGTTCAGTTTACTTGTAGTATGCTCATATCTGTTGCTTGGAGAAATGTCAGGTCTCAATTCACAGGAATTGATTGATGTGTGTGTGTTTGAAAAGCATACAGAGCATAAGCAATCATTGTGCCAAGGTGTACGGTGATAAGAGGAGATTCTAGTGGGGGGGGGGGGGGGGGGGGCATTTAGCTTACAGGTACAACAATTGGTAAAGACAGGTGGGAGTGCAACTCGCAATAAGTATATTTCACTAAGTATGAGCAGAATGGTCTGAGAGCTATTACAAAACCCCAAACTATTTTCTTCTACCTTGTCAGGCTCAAAATCTTAAATAGACGATCTAATTTTCAGTGTCATTTTTGCTATTGATAACACCAGTATCCCCCAGTTTCTAACTTTTTACTTATCGTGAGAACATGAGACCCTACAAGTAATCAAAACCCTAATTTTCTAGACTCTAGAAGATAAAATGCATATTTGTAGAGAAAAATAATTGTTGTAAAAGATGTGTGAAGCTGAAAATGTAACAAAATCAAATAAATTTATCTAGAAAAATAATTAAGCTCTCGCATAGTGATGGAAAGCAACATTCATCCAATAATTAGCACCAGAGATTTTAAAGTGTACCTACAGAGCACAGCATATTAACCTATAGATTACAATTGTGACTTCTTGCTGAAGCATGTATGTTCAGGAATGATTTTACCTGCAAAGTAATCAAGCAGCCTTTAAAGATGCTATTCATATAGCTATTTCCCTACAAAGCTCTCTAGGGTAATATGTTTCACAGTGTAATGGTTCCTACAATAAATAGCTTTACCTATTAAACAAATGAAACATTTCTTCTAGCTATAAAGACTTTTTCTTGTTACTTTTATTGCTTTGGGAGCTAAAAGTTTATCCAAGCTGATCCTCATTAAATTTATACACAAAGGAGATTATTTAAAATCTCCATGTGACTAAGCAAAGTCATACTGTACAAGAATGCAGAATGTGTTCAAAACTGTTGAGCACTGAAATAATTCCTGCTTTTATTCTTTGCATTCATTTAAAAAGTTTGTATGTGCCTACAATACCAGCTTATTACCCATAATATGAAATTAATCCACATTGCAAAATTTATCCTCCCACCCCTAACATACACGAAGACACTTTACTCTGCCTTGCCAAATGTTAGCTCATTTTTCATGTCCTCATTTACCTTGACAATACTTTTTTGAGCTGTATGTTCTTCAAATAACCTCTTTACTTTTCTAATACCTAAGCAGTTTTAAAGGGAAATTACCAGTGTCTAGTATTCCTCCTGGACAAGATATGCTGACTATGTGAACTTATTTCATAAGGAGTTGAGTTAAACATTTGACTAAAGTTTCACATCACTACTTTGTGCTGATCCTCACCCTTCGCTTCTATTTAAAGTTGTCCATATATAAGCAGTTCTTCCATCAGAAAGATGCAGTGCGGATCTATAATAGTGTAGAGCAGATGGTAGCCTTCGGCCTTGTAGTTTCATGGTGTCCCAGAGCTTGTCCTAGGTCAGTGGTCCAAACATAGCCCTCACAAGCAGAAAAATATTGAACTGAGGACTGGAAAATATGCCACAGAAGTTTGACACAGTCTCAAATCTATGATTACATTAGTGTATTTACATACTCGTTAGTTAAAGACCAATAAACTTTAACGTAATCAAACCACTATTAATACAATTCGCTAGTACATACAGCCTCTAAAAAATATTTACATAAGTTAAAGGTAAAATGTGTTCTATCATATTTATTTTACTGTGAAACTAAATACAGTACTGCTTACTGTCCAGTTAGGTAGCAAACTATCTTTCCAGGGGATTAACTGGAAAGTGATTTTACTAAAAGTGGCAGAGCAGCACCATAAGGATGGCAATAAACCTCTCCTTTTCCCCAACCTGAATAATTTATTATTACTTCAGTTATGAATACTAAGTATTATAAGAACGATATGCCCAGTTAGTGACTAAGGTCTGAGATTCTTGTGCTTCTTCACTTGCTCACTCAGCAACCAACAGGGACCATAGTTTTCTTTCAGTATCTACCTTGTACTATGCCTCAACTCTGCCTTCAGTATCCCCTTATACTGTTTCTCTCCTCCACTTTCAGTGCCTCTATACTTGACTCATCTCTACTTCCAATGTACTGAACTGGGCCCCTTCTTCACCTCCACTGTCCCATGTGTATTGTTTCTTATCTCATTCCCCACCATCTCTCCTGTAATGTGCCTCAACTTAATCCACATCCCCCTGTAACTTGCCCCAGATTATATTTCATGCTTGTGTAGCTGAGACTTGGCAGGTAGCAATTACCGTAACATCTACAATATAATAAATAAGTACTTTATTGAAGAGTTAAGCCAGAGATAACACAGTCCATTGTTTACTGAGCAGGATTAACATAATCTGGCAGGCAACTTAAACTATCAGGCCAATCACAAAACAGCTGCTAAAAAGTCTATGCAGAAGTGCATTATGTTTATCAGATCCTTTTACTTGCACTTACATTTAGGAGGCTTTCTTGTAAATTGGCCCTTTAACTGTCAGGCTGTATTTCCAGCACATTTATTCCAGCAGGTGTCTTTGTTAGGACTGCAGGTGTAATTTAGTCAGCACTCCAACCATCTACCTTCCCTCTGGTGTAATATTTGCCTGTTGAAATGTTCTTTTTCTGCATGACCTCTTCTCCTTTCAGGACAATAACTGCAGGTGTACTTTCTGGTATCTCCCCTCTGTCACTCTACCATTCGGCATCACTTTTGTGTCTGTACACATTTTTTTCCTTGTCTTTTCTCTGTGTTTATTTGCTGATTAGCATACAGTAATCTGCCTCACTGGAGCTCTTTTCCCAACACACTTCACAGCTGCCCAACGCTCCCTTCTTTCTCTGGTCTAAAATTTGCCAAATTCTTCCCCTTAGCAGCCCCCATACAGAATTTCCTGCCTTTCACAAGATTCTAGATCCACCTTTTCTATGGATTTCCAGCCTTGCCACAAGACTAACTAAACTGACCAGATCTGTGAATCCACATTATTGAGCTGCAAAGTTGTTTTGCATAAATAAAACTAACTGAGCATTTCCTATCTATTCCCTCACACTAGCAAAGGTATTAAAACCTGGAAACTTGGACATTTGCTCACCAGGAATTTGAACCATAATGGAACATGTCTAAATTACATATTATTGTCAGAACCCATCAAACAACAAAAGACCATCACAACCTTCAGCTATAGTAACACATGAGAACAATCGGGACATTTTGTTGGCCAAGTATTCGGCAAAATATATTAATTAATGTCATATGTTATTGCCTGTTTTTTACTGCAGTAAATAATATTTTGTTAGTAGTAATATTTTTGGTGTGTTGTATTATGACTGTTCAGCTGTTATTATTGGCTGTACATGATCAAATTGTAAATAAAGTATTGAATTTTGGCAAACCATGCTTGCTTAGTGTTGGATAGCAACATGGTCTAATGTCATATTTCTGGAGTTTCTCTGTCAATGTTACTGCATTTATGGGACCGATCGCCCCTGGGTATCTGATGTAGCCTGCAGATTGACAGTATAAACCACACATCTTTGAGGAGAAAGTGGGAGAAATATAGAATTCTTTATCGTACATCATGGGACACAGAGCCTTAAGTAATGACTTAATGGGTTATAGGCCACTTTCAGGTGTTGACACTGGTATACCTAATCAAGGAAGTTCACTCCCTATATAAACCCTCCTCCTTCCAAGAGCACATCAGTTTTTTCGCCAGTGTCTAAGGTGTTGGTCACGAGTGAAGATGTGCTTGAGGAGCTCCAGGAGGGATCCATGCTGGATTTAAATAGCCTCCATAAAGACCAGATCTTTATTATCTGTACATGGTCAAATTGTAAATAAAGTATTACATTTTGGCAAACCATGCTTGCTTAGTGTTGGATAGCAACATGGTCTAATGTCATATTTCTGGAGTTTCTCTGTTAATGTTACTGCGTTTATGGGTAACAGTGTTTTGGTATTATCCAGAGTTTGAATTGGATCTGTCATAAATCTGTTACATATCTGTTTCCTATTTCCAAAGATAAAGCCAGGCTGATCCTGGCAATTCCATGGTTTTAAAAGGGTTTCTTTCTGGTTGATACAACCAAGCATTTGCTTTCCTGGGGGCAGTCTGGAATGTTGTTTCTCAGCTCTTGGCACCGGACCATCTATTGCAATAACGCAAACTTGAAAGGGACCATGGCTGACAGGATGATTGATGACGGTGGGGGACAAAGATCAAAGAATCAACAGGTACCTAAAGATGGACATGGACAATGCTGCCCCTAAAGACCAAAGTACAGCAGGACAGACAGTAATATAATCTGTTGAGAAGGACTGCCCCATAAATACTGTGATTCATCAAAAGTCTAGATGGGATGGCATAGGGGTTGGGTTTGGATGGTGTATGTTTGAAGTATGAAAGGACTGAACGAGTCCAAGAGCTCTCTCTCTCTGTCTCTGAGCCACATGACTCTAGCCACCATTTTGAGTCCAGCCAAGGAGACCATGCGATAAGTATCTTTGATGTTCTTGTATTATATGTTCTGGTTATATGATTTGTAATATTGTAATATCTATTTAGTATTTTGTGTTAGCATATTCCTATCTTCTTGGGAAATAAATAAGACTTTGTTATTAAGCCGTGTGCTTGGTTTCATAGCTGACCTTGTATTATAGTGATATCAACAGTAACATGTGATCAGAGTTTTAATAGACTAGCCAACTAGGGGAACAGACAAGTTAATACATAGGTACAATAATATCTATTGTACCATTTTACTTTATTAGGCACCCCAGAAGGTGTGTGGAATTTATTTATGCACAGAATCCAAACCCTAATGTATTTTTTGTCTTGAGTCCCTATAAGCTAAGTAATCAACTAAACCTAGAAATGAAAGCCTTCCCTACTGTCAGACTTTTACTTACCAGACTGATGAGTCCGCTTGGGCAGAGGGTAGACTCCCTTACTTATCCAACTCACGGCCCCTGGTAGAGCAGACAGGAGGCACGAGAGTGCGGAATGGTATGAGAGCCTGCTGAAGAGATCCAGGTACAGGATGAGAGATGATCTTCAGACAACAGGTCAGTAGTCCGTAACACTGGTAACAGATGCTGAGCAGGAGCAAGACAGGCAGATCGGGACACAAGCAGGGTTTGGCAACAGACTGGCAGCAAGGTACAATAGGAGCAGGCAGAAGCGGAGTCAAACAGGCCAAGGTCAGGTACAGGCAGCAAACAGGAGAATCCAAGGGCAATCTGGGTCGTCAGGAGATCAGGTAAACAGGAAGACAAGACAGGAAACAGGAACTATGGCACAGGAAGCTGATGATCAGGCAGCACTGAACAGAGTGCCTGACAAACTTAAATAGGCTGGCTTGCTCACAGGCACGCCCTCTGGTGGCCAATCCCATGACCAGCAAGGTGAGCTCTCTGACAGTGCCCCCTCCCTAAGGGCAGCCTCCGGATGCCCAGCCGGGCCAACTTGGAGGCATGAACATTTCTGACAGTCTGTAAAAGTTCCGGGGCATGTAAATTGTTTTCTGGTTCCCAGGAATTGTCCTCCGGACCATAGCCCTTCCATTTAAACAGATACTGAATTCCATTCCTCCTTTTCCTACAGTCAAGGATTGCCTCTACCACGAATTCCTCTTCGTTGTCAATTATGACAGGTTTGGGTGGGCCGACAGTGCGACCAGCAAAAGGATTAGAGGTAGCAAGTTTAAGCAGCGTCACATGGAAGACCGGGTGTACTTTTAGAGAGTCTGGCAAATCAAGTTCATAGGTCACATCATTTATTTTCCTCTTCACTGGGAACGGACCCATAAACTTAGGGCCTAATTTCCTAGAGGGACAAGACATTTTCAGGTTAGTTGTGGACAACCACACTTGGTTGCCGGGCTCCAAGATCAATTCTCCACGCCTCTTCTTATCAAACATTCTTTTATTGTAATCCTGGGATTTGGCCATAGTCTCTTGTAGGATCTTATTGTTGGTGGAAAAGAAATTTATAGTCTCTGAGACGGCCGGAACGGAGCATTCAGGTACTGAGATTGGTAGAAAAGATGGATGGAACCCGTAATTAGCGTAAAATGGGGTTTGATTGATGGCAGAGTGCAAGGAGTTGTTATAGGAGAATTCTGCAACGGGTAATAAGGAAACCCAGTCATCCTGAGAGAAGGCAGAGAAGCACCTGAGGTATTGCTCCAAGGTCTGGTTGGTTCTCTCAGTTTGCCCGTTCGTCTGGGGATTATAGGCGGATGAAAAGGCCAATTCAATTTCGAGGGAACCACAGAGGGCCTTCCAGAACCTTGAAGTGAATTGAACACCCCGATCGGACACAATGCTTGCTGGGACTCCATGTAACCTAACCACTTCTTTGACAAAAATCTTTGCCGTATCCATAGCCGAAGGTGTACCCTTCATGGGGAGGAAATGTGCCATCTTCGACAGCCTGTCTACCACAACAAAAATGGTAGAGAAACCCTCGGAGGGGGGCAATTCCACGATGAAGTCTATTGATATCATCTTCCATGGCCTCTCTGGAACAGGTAAGGGTTTTAATAATCCCCAGGCCTTTGTCCTGGTGTTCTTACTCCGAGCACAAGTGTTGCATGAATCCACAACATTTTTACAGTCACAGGCTAATTGAGGCCAACAGAAGGTGCGCTGTACCAGCTCAGTGGTTTTCAGGACACCGAAATGTCCGGCCAACTTATGATCATGACATAGTTCCATCACTGTCACCCTTAGCTTCTCGGGAACCACGATCTTGTCTCTTCGCCAAAACAGGCCCTCTCTCCAATCTGTTTCGGGGTACAGATTCTCACCGAGGCCTGTCTTATCCGTGAAACAAGGTCCCCTTGGAGGAGCAGGAAGTTCCCTGAAGGAAGAATCGTATCGGGAGATACGGTCTTCTCTGAATCGTAAAACATGCGGGAAAGAGCATCTGACTTTATATTCTTGGAACCGGGCCTGTAAGTTATGTGAAACTGGAATCGTGAGAAAAAAGTGCCCATCTGGCCTGACGAGGTCTTAATCTTTTGGCTGTTCTCAGGTATTCCAGATTCTTGTGGTCGGTGTAGACCAGAATAGGATGTGCAGCACCCTCCAATAGGTAACGCCATTCCTCCAGAGCCGCCTCGATGGCCAGAAGTTCTCGATCCCCCACATCATAATTTCTTTCCGAAATTGAAAGTTTGCGTGAAAAGAACGCTACTGGATAAAGGAGGGCCTTGGCGCCCTGTCGTTGAGAAGCGTCGACCTCCAAGACAAATGGTAGGACAGGGTTAGGGTGTTTCAAAATGGTGGCTGAAGTAAATAGCTTTTTGAGTCTTTCGAAAGCCAACTGGGCTTTGTCAGTCCAAGAGAATTGGGTTCCCTGTTTGGTCAATTCGGTGATTGGAGCGATGATTGCAGAAAAACCTTTAATAAACTTCCGGTAAAAATTGGCAAAGCCAATGAAGCGTTGTACCCCTTTTTTATCTATCGGAGCGGGCCAATCCAGAATAGCAGACACCTTTTGGGGGTCCATCCTAATACCCTCCACTGAGATGACTAGGCCCAAGAACTGAATACATTGACGTTCAAACTCGCATTTCTCGAGTTTTGCATAGAGGCCGTGTTGCCTAAGCCGGGTTAGGACATTGCAGACATGTCTACGGTGATCGGTTAGTGAAGAGGAGAAGATCAAGATGTCGTCAAGGTATACTATTACATACAGATCCAGGTAATCACGGAAAATATCGTTGACGAAATGTTGGAAGGTTGCGGGAGTGTTGCATAATCCAAATGGCATGACACGGTACTCGAAGTGCCCGAATCGAGTACGGAAGGCCGTCTTCCATTCGTCCCCTTTTCTGATACGGATCAAGTTATAAGCTCTGCGGAGATCTAGTTTCGTGAATATGACTGTGGTTCCTAATCTTTGAAAAAGTTCAGGTACTAAAGGCAAGGGATAACGATTCTTAATGGTGATCTTATTCAACTCCCGGTAATCGATGCAGGGACATAACGAGTGGTCCTTCTTCTCGACAAAGAAGATGCCGGCACCGGCTGGGGAGGTAGAAGGACGAATGAACCCTTTTTCCAAGTTTTCATCTATGTAAGTCTTTAATGTGTCTAACTCCTGCTCAGTTAACGGGAAGATTCTCCCAAATGGAACTTCAGTACCAGGTAACAGTTCTATAGGACAGTCATACGGCCTATGAGGGGGCAAGGTTTCTGCCCCTTTTTTACTAAATACATCCAGGAAGTCCAGATAAGCTTCAGGGACGGACTGACGTAGTTCAGCATCTGAGTCCAAGCACAGGAGTTGGGAGGTCATGTCAGAAGATTGCTGTAAACAATGCTGTTGGCAATACTCAGAGAGAAATTTGACTTCTCCTGTGGCCCAGTTGATACTGGGATTGTGGGCCTGCAGCCAGGGCATCCCTAGGATAATAGGGAAGAGAGGAGAAGAGATGGCATCCAGACGCAGAAGCTCCTGATGGTGGGTACCCATGGTGGCCAGCAAGGGGACGGTCTCTTGAGTGACCGGGCCTGAACTAAGGATGGATCCATCCGCTAGATGGACAGCAAGCCCCTGAGCCTTAGGTTGAAGCAGAATACGATGGTTGGCAGCAAAGGTCAAATCGATAAAACAGCTGCATGCGCCGGAATCAATAATTACTGACACTGGAATACTCCCTCCTGGAAGCTGCAGAGTGAAGGAAAGAGCGAGATGAGAACCAGGTTTAGGTAACACAGATGCACACATTGAAGAGGCAGAACGACACTTACGCATCTTGTTGGGGCAGGCTCTCACGTAGTGCCCGGATTCACTGCAGTATAGGCACAGGTTGTGGGTTCGTCTGCGCATCTTTTCCTCTGGAGTAAGCGTAGGCCGGAGCAGACCGAGTTGCATGGGTTCAGGGGGTTCTGGAGTCGAGACAGATGAAGCCGGAGGAAACTGACTGACTGGACTGGGAACCTTGGGTAACATCCAGGTGGGACGAAGGTGGCTGGTAGACCTTTCTGACCGACGCTCTCTTAGGCGACGGTCAATCTGGATGGAGAGATCGATGAGGTCTTTCAGAGACTGAGGTACCCCCACTCGAGCCAACTCGTCCTTGAGTGGGTCAGATAGCCCCATTCTGAACTGATGACGCAGGGCAGTGTCGTTACAGTCCGTATCGACGCTCCAACGTCTGAAGTCGACTGCATAATCTTCAGCCGCTCTGCGACCCTGTTGCAGAGAGTGCAGTGCAGCTTCAGCAGTCGCTGTCAGCTGGGGATCTTCATATAATTGGGACATGGCCCTGAAGAAATCGTCTAGGCTATCTAGGGAGATAGATTTTTGCTCCAGAAGGCGGTGAGCCCAGGTTTGTGGCTCACCTATCAGCAGGAAAATAACAAAGCCTACTTTGGTCGCTTCCAGTGAAAACGTGCGGGGCTGCAGAGCAAAGTAGAGTTCGCAGGAATTGCGGAAGGCACGATACTTGCTGCGTTCACCGGCAAATTTCTCGGGAGTGGGTACTCTGGGCTCTGGAGGAAGCATTACTACGGAGGGTGCAGATTGGAATCCAGCAGAAGACGCCCCCTGGGGGTTGGAACAGGAAGATAAGGCCTGGACTTGTTCCTCCAATCTTGAGTAACCTTCCTGAAGGCTTTTCACGCCCTGGGTAAGTCCTGCCAGGTGTCTACATAGTTCATCCATGGGGGAGGCCCCCTGCCCAGACTCAGTCATGGCTGCCTGATACTGTCAGACTTTTACTTACCAGACTGATCAGTCCGCTTGGGCAGAGGGTAGACTCCCTTACTTATCCGACTCACGGCCCCTGGTAGAGCAGACAGGAGGCACGAGAGTGCGGAATGGTATGAGAGCCTGCTGAAGAGATCCAGGTACAGGATGAGAGATGATCTTCAGACAACAGGTCAGTAGTCCGTAACACTGGTAACAGGTGCTGAGCAGGAGCAAGACAGGCAGATCGGGACACAAGCAGGGTTTGGCAACAGACTGGCAGCAAGGTACAATAGGAGCAGGCAGAAGCGGAGTCAAACAGGCCAAGGTCAGGTACAGGCAGCAAACAGGAGAATCCAAGGGCAATCCGGGTCGTCAGGAGATCAGGTAAACAGGAAGACAAGACAGGAAACAGGAACTATGGCACAGGAAGCTGATGATCAGGCAGCACTGAACAGAGTGCCTCACAAACTTAAATAGGCTGGCTTGCTCACAGGCACGCCCTCTGGTGGCCAATCCCATGACCAGCAAGGTGAGCTCTCTGACACCTACGGTGGACAAGATTTGTGCTGGTTTGTGAATTCTGAAGCCCTGCTTGAATGGTCCTGAAAGTTCTATGAAATATTTCATCTGTGAGTGGACGCGCAAAATCTGGTGAGATTTTTGGCTGGTATATGTATATATGTTAAACGTTTATTGTATTGTTAATGTGCATTAATGCAAATTGTTAGGCCCGTGTAGCTGGTCAGGAGTACTGGTGAGTGAGGGACCGATCACCTCTGGGTATCTGATGTAGTCTGCAGATTGACAGGATAAACCACACATCTTTGAGGAGAAAGTGGGAGAAATATAGACTTCTTTATCGTACTTCATGGGACACAAAGCCTTAAGTAATGACTTAATGGGTTATAGGCCACCTTCAGGTGTTGACACTGGTATACCCAATCAAGGAAGTTCACTCCCTATATAACCCCTCCTCCTTCCAGGAGAACATCAGTTTTTTCGCCAGTGTCTAAGGTGTTGGTCACGAGTGAAGATGTGCTCTGAGGGGCTCCAGGAGGGATCCAGGCTGGATTTAAATAGCCTCCATAAAGACCAGATCTTTATTGGCTGTACATGGTCAAATTGTAAATAAAGTATTGAATTTTGGCAAACTATGCTTGCTAAGTGTTGGATAGCAACATGGTCTAATGTCATATTTCTGGAGTTTCTCTGTCAATGTTAATGCGTTTATGTGTAACAGTGTTTTGGTATTATCCAGAGCTTGAATTGGATCTGTCATAAATCCATTACATATCTGTTTCCTATTCCCAAAGATCACCCAGGCTGATCCTTGCACCTTAGTTTTTTCGCCAGTGTCTTTTTCGTCAGTGTTGGTCACGAGTGAAGATGTGCTCTAAGGAGCTCCAGGAGGGATCCATGCTGGATTTAAATAGCCTCCATAAAGACCAGATCCATCCAAAGTGCCACTAAGGCCTAAAAGGATGGTACCTGGGGCCTCGTGTCCGAACCCCAAAGTTTTTCCCTGTAATGCCTCTCTTTGAAGGGCTGGACCCCAGGAATCCAGGGCTTTGGTCTTGTTACATTACCTAGCTTTCCTGGCGGGGTGCTTTTACAGGTCCAAGGGAGTTGAAACCTCATTTTAGGGACCCGGTCCTTAAAGGTTTGCTAAATCCAGCCCACGGTGATGGGTGAAGGTTGAATTGGCTGTTAATTCAGCAAATCCTGCAGCGGGGATAAGATAAGGGAAGAAAATTAGGTTTTAAAAACACCTAGGTATTCTTCCATTAGGGAAAAATGTTGTCATGCCTTAATTCTCCACTAGAGGGAGTCTATGCACATACCTTACTCTGTTGTCTTCACTGTAAAGCTCATTCTGTGTGTGTTTGCAGCAGCGTGTGCAAGGGGATTATTCAAGGTAAAAGAAATCTGCAAAAATGTTTTCTTTCTTCCCCCTGATGGGACCAGAGGGTTAGGGGGACATCAGCGCTTTACCCCCTTACATTACCCCCCCGCCGCGGGGGGTGCGGAGGTCCCACTGGTACTGCTACTTGTTTTACTGCGGCTGATTTTACTGTTGTTTGTCTGCCTACTGCTGGATGGGTCTCTGCCTCCCCCCTCGTGTTGCGTCTGTGGACCCGAAAACGCCACGCACAAGCGCGGGAATATTTTTAACCGCTTCCCGACCGCCTCACGCAGATATACTGCAGAAGGGCACATACAGGCAGATTAATGTACCTGTACGTTGCCCTTTAAGAGGCGGCTTGCGGGCGCACCAGCGGCACTCTCTTCTGGGGCTGAAGTGGTTAAACATAAAAAGGGGCAGAATTTTTCTCGGAGGGGGCAGGGCCCAAACGCTGTGCCATGAACGCCCATGAGGATGCACGGCACCCTAAAACAGATAAGCTACAGCTGTGACAGTCTCTCCTCGGCTGATGAGGAAGAGACAAGCAGCCTGCAACACAGGGAGACAAGAGCTGTGGGACATGTATGGGTTGCAAAACTGGCATTCCTGATACAGGAAGGACACTTTTTCCCAGAACTAGGCTGAACTTTATAGCGGCTTTAAATGTCATGACTATTTTCAATGATTGAAGTGCAATTTGTATAGTGCCTCTGTTTTTTGTACTTAGGACTAGGGATGAGCTTCGAGTTCGAGTGGAACATGAGTTGGCTGTTCGCAAGTTCACCGAACAGCGAACAATTTGGGGTGTTCGCGGCAAATTCGAATGCTGCGGAACACCCTTTAAAAGTCTATGGGAGAAATCAAAAGTGCTAATTTTAAAGGCTTATATGCAAGTTATTGTCATAAAAAGTGTTTGGGGACCTGGGTCCTACCCCAGGGGACATGGATCAATGCAAAAAAAAGTTTTAAAAACGTCCGTTTTTTCAGGAGCAGTGATTTTAATAATGCTTAAAGTCAAACAATAAAAGTGTAATATCCCTTTAAATTTCGTAGCTGGGGGGTGTCTATAGTATGCCTGTAAAGGGGCGCATGTTTCCCGTGTTTAGAACAGTCTGACAGCAAAATGACATTTCGAAGGAAAAAACCCATTTAAAACTACACGCGGCTATTGCATTGCCGACAATACACATAGAAGTTCATTGATAAAAACGGCATGGGAATTCCCCACAGGGGAACCCCGAACCAAAATTAAAAAAAAAAGACGTGGGAGTCCCCCTAAATTCAATACCAGGCCCTTCAGGTCTGGTATGGATATTAAGGGGAACCCCGGCCAAAATTTAAAAAAAAAATCAGGTGGGGTTCCCCCTAAATTCCATACCAGACCCTTCACGTCTGGTATGGATTTTAAGGGGAACCCCGCGCAAAAAAAAAAAAACGGCGTGGGGTCCCCCCAAAAATCCATACCAGACCCTTATCCGAGCACGCAACCTGGCAGGCCGCAGGAAAAGGGGGGGGACGAGAGTGCGCCCCCCCTCCTGAACCATACCAGGCCACATGCCCTCAACATTGGGAGGGTGCTTTGGGGTAGCCCCCCAAAACACCTTGTCCCCATGTTGATGAGGACAAGGGCCTCATCCTCACAACCCTGGCCGGTGGTTGTGGGGGTCTGCGGGTGGGGGGCTTACTGAAATCTGGAAGCCCCCTTTAACAAGGGGACCCCCAGATCCCGGCCCCTCCCCTGTGTGAAATGGTAAGGGGGTACTTACCCCTACCATTTCACTAAAAAACTGTCAAAAATGTTAAAAATGACAAGAGACAGTTTTTGACAATTCCTTTATTTAAATGCTTCTTCTTTCTTCTATCTTCCTTCATCTTCTTCTTCTTCTGGTTCTTCTGGTTCTTCCTCCGGCGTTCTGATCCAGCATCTCCTCCGCGGCGTCCTTCTTCCTTCTTCTCTTCTTCTCTTCTTAATTTTCTTCTCCGAGCCGCTCCGCATCCATGCTGGCATTGAGGGAGGCTCCCGCTGTGTGATGGCGTCTCCTCGTCTGACGGTTCTTGACGGGACTTCCCTGTGACGTCACGGGGAATGCCACAGGGAAGTCCCGTCATGTCCCGTGCGTCAGAGGGGGTGGGGTCACCGGGTGGCCCCGCCCCCCGTTATTTAAGAACCGTCAGACGAGGAGACGCCATCACACAGCGGGAGCCTCCCTCCATGCCAGCATGGATGCGGAGCGGCCCGGAGAAGAAAATGAAGAAGAGAAGAAGAGAAGAAGGAAGAAGAGAAGAAGATGAAGAAGAAGATGAAGAGAAGAGCGGGAGCCTTCCCCCATGCCATGGGTGCGGAGCGGCCCGAGGAGAAGAAGATAGAAGATGCCGCGGAGGAGATGCTGGACGAGAACGCCGGAGGAAGAACCAGAAAAACCAGAAGAAGAAGAAGATGAAGGAAGATAGAGGAAAGAAGAAGCATTTAAATAAAGGAATTGTCAAAAACTGTCTCTTGTCATTTTTAACATTTTTGACAGTTTTTTAGTGAAATGGTAGGGGTAAGTACCCCCCTTACCATTTCACACAGGGGGGGGCCGGGATCTGGGGGTCCCCTTGTTAAAGGGGGCTTCCAGATTCCGATAAGCCCCCCTCCCGCAGACCCCCACAACCACCGGCCAGGGTTGTGGGGATGAGGCCCTTGTCCACATCAACATGGGGACAAGGTGTTTTGGGGGGCTACCCCAAAGCACCCTCCCAATGTTGAGGGCATGTGGCCTGGTACGGTTCAAGGGGGGGCCGTACTCTCATCCCCCCTCTTTTCCTGCGGCCTGCCAGGTTGCGTGCTCGGATAAGGGTCTGGTATGTTTTTTTTTCTTTTTGGCGCAGGGTTCCCCTTAAAATCCATACCAGACCTGAAGGTGCCGTTACTCAGCCTGCAGTCGCTACAATAGGCATCTGTCAATCCCTAAAGGACCAATTTAAAGAGGCCTTTAGAGAGCTTCCTGCACACAATCTTCTTTTTCCATGGCAGCTGCCGTTACTCAGCCTGCAGTCGCTACAATAGTTGTCTGTCAATCCCTAAAGGATCAATTTAAACAGGCCCTTAGAGAGCTTCCTGCACAACAAGCTAAGGATTTGGCTGAACTACCAAAAGCATTATGCTTTGCCATAGATGCCATTAAAGATTCTATTTACCAGGAGTCCTGCCTTACGCTTATGCTTGTGCATATGCGTAGAATCCTGTGGTTAAAAAATTGGTCAGCTGAAGCACCATGTATAAACCTCCTAACTGGGTTCCCTTTTCATGGGGAGTGACTATTTGGAGAAGACTTGGAGAAATATATCCAAACAATTTCCAGTGGGAAAAGTACTCCTTTTGCCAGTCAAAAGAAAGTATAAACGCCCTTCATTTAAATGGGCTCTTTCCCCTGCGCCAGGGGCTTCTGCCTCTAGACAGTGGTGACGGCCTCCGCCGTCAGACTCTAGAGGAAAACCTCAGGGTCAGACCCAGGCTCAAAAGAAGCCCTGGGGTCGGAAACCTGCAAAGCAGAATCCTAAAGCCTCATCATGAAGAGGCAACCCCCCTCACCAAGGTGGGGGGAATACTTCTGCAGTTTTCAGAAGTCTGGAAAGAGGAAATGCAGGACAGATGGGTCATCTCCATGGTAACGCTGGGGTACAAGCTGGAATTTCGGGACTTTCCACTGTCTCGCTTCCTGAGGTCAAGCGTTCCCAAAGATCCAGAGAAAAGACAATCTCTGTTTCAGGCACTAGACCAATTAATATCTTAAGGGGTGATCATACAGATCCTCAAAAAAGAGCAAGGTCTAGGATTTTATTCAAATCTTTTCATGGTACCAAAACCAAATGAAGACGTCAGACCCATTCTATATCTAAGAAATCAAAATCAGTTCCTGAAGATCTGCTCCTTTCACATGGAGACGATCAGGTCAGTAGTTTCTATCCGTCTAGGAGGAGAACTTCTGGAATCAATCGACATCAGGGATGCATATCTGCATGTCCCTATATTTCCCGTTCATCAAAAATGTCCGCGGTTCGAGTAGAACAGCAGCATTTCCAGTTTGTAGCCCTGCCCTTCGGTCTAGCCACAGCACCCTGGTTGTTCACCAAAGTGCTGGCTCCACCTCTGGCCAGGTTAAGGGCACAGGGCATAACAGTCGTAGCATACCTAGACGATCTTTTGCTAATAGATCAGTCAGTGGCTCGTTTGGAGCAAAGCGCATACACTACAACCAATTATCTGGAAAGTTTGGGTTGGATTCCCAACCTAGAGAAATCTTCCTTAATACCGCTAAAGAGGCTGGAGTACTTGGGTCTGATCATAGACACAGCCCAAGAAAGGGTGTTCTTGCCTCAGGCAAAGATCAACTCCATAAGAGAGCTGGTGTGGATGGTCAGGTCGAATGGTGATCCCTCCATTCGCCCTTGCATGAGGTTGCTAGGAACCATGGTGGCTTCATTCAAAGCAGTTCCCTATGCCCAGTTTCATTCAAGACTGTTGCAAAACATCATTCTGTCTGCTTGGAACAAAACAATTCAAGCTTTAGACTTGCCAACGCAGCTGCCCCCAAGAGTGTCCCAAATCCTCACTTGGTTACTAACCCAGAATCTGCTGAAAGGAAAATCCTTCAGACCAGTCATCTGGAAAGTGGTAACGATGGATGCCACCCTTTCAGGCTGGGGAGCAGTACTAGAAAAGACAACTGTCCAGGGACAGTGGTCAAGAACTGAAAGAACCTTGCCCATCAATATCCTAGAGATTCAGGCAGTGCGTCTGGCTCTAAAGGCCTGGACTTTCAGGTTATTGGATTTTCCTGTCAGGATTCAATCCAACTATGCCACAGCTGTGGCCTATATCAGTCACCAAGAGGGCACCAAAAGTCTCTCAGCACAGAGAGAGGTGAACCATATTCTTTCTTGGGCAGAAAGGAATGTTCCATGCCTATCGGCAGTCTTCATTCCGGGAGGAGAGAATTGGCAGTATTAAGGAAAATCTATTTAAAGGCAACTGCTCAGATTCATGGACGGACGGATGTCTTATTTATTCTGCCAGAGGGTCCTAAGAAAGGACAGGCAGCGTCGAAATCCACTGTCACTAAGTGGATTCAGCAAGCGATAATTCAAACTTATGATTTAAGGGGTAAGATTCCCCCTTTTCAAGTTGAGGCACACTCTACTAGGGTGGTTAGTGGTTCTTGGGCAGTGCGTCATCAGGCCTCCATGGCTCGGATCTGTAAGGCCGTAACTTGGTCTTCAGTGCATACATTCACAAAATTTTATCAGCTGGATATAAGGAGGTATGAAGATATCACCTTCAGGTGCAGTGTGCTGCAGGCAGCAGTATAGATCTTCAAGTCTGGGGGTACTCTCCGGGTTCTGTCTCCCTCCCCCCAAGTAGCATTGCTATGGGACGTTCCATTGAGTAATTACTTAAGGCTCCATGTCCCATGATGTACGATAAAGAAAATAGGATTTTTATAACAGCTTACCTGTAAAATCCTTTTCTTAGAGTACATCATGGGACACTGGGGTCCCTCCCCTCTTTTTTGGGATTTAAGTACATTGCTTTACTACAAAAACTGATGTGCTCCTGGAAGGAGGAGGGGTTATATAGGGAGTGAACTTCATTGATTGGGTATACCATTGTCAATCCTGAAGGTGGCCTATAACCCATTAAGTAATTACTTAAGGCTCTGTGTCCCATGATGTACTCCAAGAAAATGATTTTACAGGTAAGCTGTTATAAAAATCCTATTTTTTTTATTATTATTAATTTTTTAAAAAAATTTAATTTAATTTTTTTTTAATTAGCTTATTTTTTTACTTTTATTTTCCCCCACGTGAGTGAGAAATAACTTTCTGTTCCAATAGAAGTTCAATGTGGCCTGTGATCGAGGAGGCTAAAAATCAGTGGTAACAAGGAAATAGTAAGGCATTGATTAGTGTGCATGTCTCCTGTTTGTGGGACTACAGGTAAAAATGAGCTTTTATAAACACAGCTTTATCTGTGTTTCTGTGTGCCTTATCTCTGTGTGCATTGTGTAAGCAACTAGTTTAGCAACTTCAGTGTAGACTAATTAGCATATCAATGGAAGTCAGTGAACATTTTATTAACAAGCATGGCTGTGTTAGAGTCCATACTATGCCTGAGAATGCTTTAACACACCAATTCAATGACCTTTTGAGACAATGTAATACTCATAATAATCAGATAAAACGCTTTGAAAAAAGGCAGGAAATCCAAGATGGCCAATGTCGTATGCATGTTGTTGAAGATGAAAGACGTTGCTGAAAAAAAACAAGTCCAATGGTGTGCTGAGAAAAAGCAATTCTTGGAGCAAGTGTAACTGAGAATATAGTAGCAATGGTTGCAAAGGCAGATGCAAATTTTGCTGATCACATTCAACAATTAGTGACTGAGAAATGTGTATTGGAACAGAGATTGGATGAGTTCGAGAAAACATGTATGTTGAAGGAACAATGTATTGCATCTTTAGGACAGAGAGATGCTGGGAATGAAACTACGATAGAAATACTTAAGAGAGAGTTATAAGAATCTAAAACTCACCTAGCCCAAAAAGATCATGCCATTCTATCTTTGAAAACACAGGCAATGGAGAAATTGCACAGCCATTGTTGTGCTAATACACATCCCTTTGTGATACAGGAGCAGGGAGATAGGATGCTGATCAAACAGCAACCAGTGTATTCGGCTGACAATCCTGAAGAATCCCCAAATCAGAGTTCTTCTTTCTTTACTCCTTCGTCAGAAAGGACTGGGCAAGGATTAAGAATAATAAAAAAGGAGGGCAGCACCCAATCCACAACACTCCCCATACAAGATTCCACAAATCTGTGCCAGATTTTGGGGAAATTTGACATTAGCGCTTCACCCATTAGTCTCTCAAACAGGCTGGAAGCCGTGGTGGCCCAGTACATTTTAAACAATAGGGATGCATGCGCACTCCTCCGCGCATGGCTTCCATTGCAACTGTGTGAAAAACTGCAACCACCAGTCGGGAATCACAGAGGTCTACCTTCGAGTTAAACTCAAATTGGGGAAATTTGAATGAGGGAAATTCAGCACATAATGGGAGGAAGAGATACTAGGGTTTCAGACGCCCTGGAAAATACAAAGTTACCAAGTTTAGGAGGGGAATCAAGGTTGAAGAGCTGAATGAGGGGTATTTGAATAAAAGTGCGGTAACTGCGCTTGAAAGTGATTCAGGCATTGAAACAGTGGATAATTCTGATGAGTCCATTGCTAGTAACTCCTCAGACAACAAAAGTGTAAAGTCTGTTGACTCTGATCATAATGATGTTATCCAGCAATGTGAGTCTCCATCGCCATATGCTCGGAGAAGGGCCTATGCAGGGAGACCAGCGCTCAAGTGCTTTGTTTGTAAAAAGGGGAGTCACATAGCTAAGTATTGTTTGGTGGCTAATAATACTTGATGTGATTGTAGCCATATTAGTGCAACTGTGACAGAGAAAATTGAGTACTGTCCATGATACTTTTTTTATTTGCACTAACATACAATTTTTCAGGACAAGCTTTCCGGGTATGACCCCCTCTTCAAGGTCCAATTTTTAAAAATTTGTGAATCAGTACTGCTTGGACCTTGAAGAAGGGGACATACCCCGAAAGCTTGTCCTGAAAAATTGTATGTTAGTGCAAATAAAAAAAGTATCACGGACAGTACTCAATTTTCTCTGTGGCTAATAATGATATGCAAAGGAGGTCGCACTACCCGAAAACTACACCAAGGCGTTATGAGGTTTATTCTGCGAGATGGGGTAGCAATCCAAAGCATAGAGGCCATAGTAATCAAAACCATTTCCCTTTTAAGACCCAAATGCAGGAGACTACAAACTGTAAATCATCAATATGTAAAACAGTTGCATAAAGTCAAAATGAAGTAGCCACCTGGTCATTCAAATATAGCACTGGGGGAAACAATGTTAGCAGCCCTTAGTGAGCTACATGGAGGGTAAGAGTTTTCTGGTTAATGTTTCTTGGCTACGAAAAAGGTTTCGATGTGAGTTTTGCCCTTCATGTTTGGAATATGATAGAGGACCTTGATATATTTTTAGTATTTTCAAGGATAAGCCTCTGAATCAATATTTTTTTAAACATTTTTCTGTTATGATTATTATGTTTGTTTCTCTCTTCTCTTATTTTAAATTTTTTTATTACATTTTTTTAATTTTTTTTTTTAATAATTTTTAATTTTTTAATTTTTTAAAAAATGTTTCTCTTTTTTAATTTTTTTACTTTTTTATTTTTTTAATTTTTTAATTTTTTTAAATCTTTTAAATTTTTTTAAATTTAATTTTTTTCTTTTTCAGTTTTTTATTAAAATTTTTGTTATTTGTTTATTCATTTATTTTATTGTTGTTTTGTTCAGGTGGAAAAATTGTTAGGTTTAGTCCACCTGAAAGAGTGGTAATTGGCTATGCCCTCAATTAGCAGCTGAATAGATGGTCATTGGATATGTCCTCAATTAGCAGCTGGATACATTTTGTTTAAGACAAGAGTTGGTAGGAAGCCACTTTAGCCGCTGGAGTTCGTTCTTTTTTTTCTTTTGTTTTTATGTTCATTCAGGTGGAAAAAGTTACAAAAGGTTTAGGCTTTGTCCACCTGAAAGGGGAGTTAGTGCATAGGTCTTAAGATACAGATAAAAGCCATTGTTTTTTTTAGCGTCTAAAATTATAATTTTTTGAGAAAGAACATTCACGTTCGCTTTTTTAAAATTTTGATCATACCATGGAGATCCATTTTAGAGTGAGTTCTGCCTAAAGAAATCATGGTTGTTTTGATCATTTTCTTTACAGTCGTAGAAGCAAGGAATATTACGTTCCTGGGTTCCAAGGAAGGAAGTATACGTAAACATAACAAGCGAGCAGATATTGTGGATAAGAATTTGATTCTGCTCTTGTTTTTCACTTCCAGAATCTTGGTGGAGCAAGATTGGAGAGGTTTCTGGAACAGAGATGAAAGATGTCCATCTGGTTGGCAATTTGTCTGTGCCATACCACACCACAAATTTGTTCTGATAAACAGGAGAGAAGGAACAAACAAAAAGATTCAGATTAATACTTGTTTTTTTCTTATGGACAATTTAGTGCTAATGCTGATGCTGAATCTGAAAGACTGTGCCTATCAACAAGACTTGTGAAACATTTTTGCCGGAGTCTCTCCTGTCATTGAAGAATGCAGCATGATATTAATGTGCATGTGCAATGGAGGGGCATGGCCATGGCATGAGCGAGTGAAGACGTGTTTGCTCTGAGCTCAGTCGGACCCGCTCGATACACAGCTTGTACGGCCGCTTTCCTGGGAGGACTGGCACATTACAATATGCCTCCAAAGCGCAAGACATCCCCGCAACCACAGCGAACCCCTCGGGGACGATCCAAACCGCTGGACTTTTTTTCTGGGACTCACAGAGGAGCAGCAGGTACCTCCAAAATGGCACCCAGTGAGCATGCTGCCTGGATGGCCTCCCAATCAGCTCTCCACACATGCCGCTGCTGTCTCTCCCTCCCACCTCCTCTCCCTCTGGGTCTGAAACCACCCCTGCCATACAGGCCCTCTCTGATAGATGTACAATGCAAGACCGCAGAATTAACTCCTTGCTGGATCAAATGGATGATTTTGAGAACAGGAGTCGCAGAGTTAACATCCGCATCAGAGGCCTGCCTGAAGCCACAGGCCCGAAGGATATAGTACCCACTCTGCAAGGGGTCTTAAAGCAAATACTAGCCTGCCATGCACCTGACCAAATAGAAATAGACCAAGCTCACAGAGCCCTGCAGCCCCCATCTGAGGATCCTGATAAGCCCAGAGACATTATCTGTAAATTACACAAATATTCACTGAAGGAGCGCATTATGTTCCAAGTGAGGGGTGTCCGCCATGTGGATTTTGATGGTGCCAAGCTAACCATCTTCCCTGACCTTTCCAGACACGCGCTCATGCAACGCCGTGACCTCAAGCCACTACTGGAAGTTTTGCAAGACGCCAAATGACTTCCATTCAGCCTTGCAACTACTAAGGATGGCAAGCAGTTCACACTGTGGAACAAGAATGACCTACCCAAGTTTCTGGACTCCCTTGGACTGCCTCCCATAGACATCCCTGACTGGAGAGCTTCACCGGAGATACATCTTCCATTCCTGTCCCTGAATATACCTACGGGCCCGCGTACACAGCTGCAGACCTCTTTCTCCTTTACCTGGTGTCAAACCTCACTAAAATACCTGGGGGTCTACTTGCCTACAAGCTGCTCCCAGCTTTACAATTGCAATTATGTACCGCTACAGATCTAAAGAGCTGGGACAGAACTGCCTTTTCATGGATGGGCCAAGTCAGTGTATTAAAGATGAATATGTTGCCCCACATTCTGTTCTTCCTGCAGATGGTGCCTGTCCCACTGTCTGGACCTTTCTTCTCAACCTTTAACAGCCTGTTTTTGGAATATATGGCATGGGAAAAGCCCCAGGTTGGCCCTCCGCACGATACAGCGTCCTAAATTTAAAGGAGGTATGGGTGTCCCCAGTGGTTCGTAGATACTATGAGGCAATCGCACTACAACGCATCTTGGATTGGTATCATGGTGTAACTCTTAAGCTCTGGGTACCACTTGACAAGTTCCTGGCCGACCGGAATTTGTCACATACCCCTTGGGTCCCTCGGGAGAGTAGAGGACTTTCCGCACTGGTCTTTCCCATGGCCGCCCACGCTCTGGCAATGTGGGATGCCCTAAACAAAAAGGAAAGCTTGCTCCTCCAATTTCCCCCCTTTCTCCCCTAGATGGCTCCAGGGGAACACCCCATCTTTTTCCAGGCCTGGGCGGCTGATGGGGAGTCCAGATGTGGAAGATTTATAGAGGACCAGGGTCTACTACAGCTGGCCTTACTAAGAACGCAGTATGGTATCTTTTCAATGGACGAATGGCGCTATAGACAGCTCCAGCACTTTATTCATAGTCTGCCCCAGGGAGTCAGATCCCCGACTATGGCATCTCCCTTCAAATGGCTTTGCATGTCGACTTCGGCTATCCCACACATGATTCCTGTCCTATTTGACTTATTACAATAACTGAATAATGAAGGGAAGCCGAGATACATTGGGGAATGGGAGAGGGACCTTTAGCATGTCTTTACCGAGACTCAGTTAGACCACTTGTATCAACTCATGCACTCAAGCTCAGTGGATACGAAAATGCAGGAAAATAGTTATAAAGTTTTGACCAGGTGGTATAGAGTCCCTTACAAACTAGCCAAGATATACCCATCCATATCAGACACCTGTTGGAGAGAAGGTGGCCTTAGGGCCATGTTCCTCCACATATCGTAGAAGTGCCCCAGAGTGTGGCCCTTCTGGCTAGACATTCACACACCGATTAAGATTGTTTTAGACATAGAGCTCCCGGAATCCCCGTTGGAATCCTTGCTACATGTTCCTACCACTCCTCTCAGCCAATACCGCAAATTGGTACTATCACATATACTCAATGCGGCTAAGAGACTGATTCCGATATATTGGAAGAAATCACAAATTCCTACACGTACTGAATGGATCAACCTAGTGAATAACATAATGGCATCAGAGGAGTGGATGGCCAAATGTAGAGACAGGTATGAAAAGTTTTACTCTTGCTGGGCCACCTGGATACATTACTCAGGCAAGACCACATCAGGGGCCCGGGACCCTTACTGGCAGAAGACCCCTCTGATTGATTGGATCGGGCTGTGGGAGTTCAGGGGTCACACTGTCATAACCTGGCAAAGTGAGCTGCATTAATGAACCATTAATTAATTTCAACTCAATTTAATCTACCATGTTTGCAGGCATTTTTTCTCTTTTTATTTTTCATTTTATTTCTACTCTGTTTTGTGTTCTTTCCCTCACTGCTCTGTTTCTCTGGGCACTTCCAGTACTCTGCCCTTATTTGAAGGTCCACACCATCATTGATGGTATATTTGGAAATTTTTGACAACGGTAATTCATTGATGTTTGAGTTTATACGACATAGTTGAAATATGATGTTCCTTATACCCTTTAGGTACTCTTACCTGACTGTCCCGAAATTACCTTAATGGACTAATATGTAGAGCTCAGGTGAGGACTCTCTGAGTGTGTTCTTATTATTATTTGTAAGTTCTGTTTCGTTTTACGCTCTTTTATATGTTATTTTATGCAAAATATCAAAATAAAGATTACATAAAAAAAAAGTACACGTGCAATGGGTTGGAGGTTGAGGAAGGAATATAACATATCCAATCCATCAGAACATGAAATGTAAAATATGTTTTATTTTGTTGGAGGGAGGAATTGAAAGAAGAAAAGGTTTTTAATGTGTGACATGTATTGACATAATGGAATTAATATGATGCAGGTACCCAGGAGGCTGGCACTTATGCATAATAAGATGTCTGTTGGCTAAGTGACACATCAATGGGGTGAAAATTTCCTTGTAGGGGTGGTGTCTCAATCTTAGAAGTCCTATAGAGAGGTTCTTGGCTACTGGACATTAGGGATGAGCTTTGAGTTTGAGTCGAACTCATGTTCGACTCTAACATCGGCGGTTCACCAGTTCACCTGGTACAGTTCAGGAGGGGGGGGGGGCGCTCTCACATCCCCCCTCTTTTCCTGTGGCCTGCCAGGTTGTGTACATGGATAAGGATCTGGTATGGATTTTTGGGGGGACTCCACGCCATTTTTTTTTTATTTTGGTGCGGGTTTCCCCTTAAAATCCATACCAGACCTGAAGTGCCTGGTATGGAATTTAGGGGACCCCCCATGTCATTTTTTTTTTTAATTTTGGTTTGGGGTTCCCCTGTGGGGAATTCCCATGCCATTTTTATCAATGAACTTTTATGTGTATTGTTGGACCGGCAATTCATTAATAGCCGCGAGTAGTTTTAAATTACTTTTTTTCCTTTGAAATGTCATTTTGCTGTCAGACTGTTCTAAACAGGGGAAACATGCACCCCTTTGCAGGCATACTATAGACACCCCCCAGGTACGAAATTTAAAGGAATATTACACTTTTATTGTTTCACTTTAAGCATTATTAAAATCACTGCTCCCGAAAAAACTGCCGTTTTTAAAACTTTTTTTGCATTGATCCATGTCCCCTGGGGCAGGACCCAGGCCCCCAAACACTTTTTATGACAATAACTTGCATATAAGCCTTTAAAATTAGCACTTTTGATTATTCATGTTCGTGTCCCATAGGCTTTAATGGTGTTCGCATGTTCGAACAAATTTTTTGCCTGTTCTCAAGTTCTGGTGCGAACCGAACGGGGGGGTGTTCGGCTCATCCCTAGCGATCATTATATCAGTGGCTTACTCCGAGAGATGTGTGGACACAAAAGGAGTTTTATGCAGGACGCTTATGTCTGAGGAGTAACCGAAAGAAGAGGGATGTATTCAGCACTATATTGGGGGGGGGGATAGGAGCTGAGATGGGTGTTGTTAATGGAGTGAACATTGGTATCCTGAGGAACAAACTCTGAGCCATAGCTTTGTTACTCAGAGAGATTGGTGGCATCCTTAATAACATTCAACAAAGTCACAAAAAACACCCAGGTTAAAGTGGCTCCAGATTTTGTCAGCCATGTTGAAAGGTTGGTCGAGAGTGTGATGGTACAAGACAGAAATCTGCCATGGGCTCTGGCGTGCTTGCAGGGGCGGGCGGAGGTATTGGCCAACTTCAAGCTGAAGGCAGGTTGATTTTTCCTTCTGTCAGAAGCATGACCATGATGACCTTTGCATGCCAGGTCAATACATGGTGGTGTTTCTTTGTCCTAAAGGATACCGATGTATTGTTAATCATGGAACTAGGGTGTTCCTTGAAACTGACAATGTGCAGAGGTGCATGGTATACCCTGGGCATGGTCTCTGGAATCCAGGTGCAGGGATAGAATTTTGTGGTTTGTCATTGTTTCAGGTTTATAGACTTGTTAGACTTGATATTTATATTGAAGGGTCGCCCATTTATCTATGCAAGTTGAGGGCCGAATTGACAGTAGGGTCTCTTCATATAAGTTAGGGGCTTTACTGCCAATTCAGAGCCCTTAAATACCTCTGACATGCCAAAATTGCGGTAGGAAAGGCCATTGTGAGCAAGCCTGCCTAATCCCGACCCGTATTTACCATAAAGGGTTATAGGAGGTTGGGAGCGGGATGCGTAATTGGATGGGACATATATATGTATATATTATGGTAATAGTTTATTTATGTTATGGTATAGTATGATATGTGTATTTTAGGATAGTAATATGGGTGAGTAAGGCCCTCCTCGAGACTCTGTATCTGAAAGCTGGTGTCAGGGAAGAAACCGAAGAAGAACTGGCAGATATGCCAATATCCATTATGGCCGCAAATCCGAGCATGTACATTAGCAATCGGCGCGTAATAGCGAATGCACGTTAGCAACGCTAACGTGCGTATGCAAAAACTTGCTAATTACCAGTGTTTTGCTGGCCTATATAAGGACTCCAATTTCTCTCATAAATCACTGGATTATCGTCAGCTCTGTATCCTGTGTTCCTGTGTTTCTTGCTTGATTACCTGTTACCGACCCGGCTTACCCTGACCTGCTCTGGCTTCTCTCCTGGCTCTGAACCCGGCTTGTTTCATGGACCTGCTCTTGTCTGTTCCAGATTGACTTCCTGTGTTTGACCCCAGCTTGATCACAACTACACCTCCTGCCTCTGCTTCTGACTTCCTGTGTTTGACCCCCGGCCTGGCATCTGACGACGTCTCTGCTTTTCTACCTGTTATGACCTGCCAGTACCTCCAGGGACTCATTGGCTGTGACCACCTTCTCTGCTCCTGGGTGTCTACTCCTGGAACTATCAGACAGCTTCACCGGCCGGCAACCCGTGCATCTCTGGACATAGCACCCTCTATCTCCAACTCTAGGGGTACTCTGCAAGGGGAGCCCTCTCCTCACCTCAGCCTCCAGCCTGGGATGTGACAGCTAGTTAATATGGTGCTCTGAGTGTGTCCTGGTGAATGGTGAGTGAATGTAGAACCCATGCCTGTAGTGCACCCCATCCTGAAGATATTGGAAAGGAGAAGATACCGAAGATACAGAATGGTGACTCAGAAGCTGTCACTGAAGAATTATGGTGGTGTGCCACTCAGTGACAAAGCGACACATGTTGGGAAGCACAATCCATTAACACCATTATGGACTGTTCCATAGGAGCTGTTTCTAAGGGCCTGTTGGAAAACCACATTAAGACAGTTACTGTATGAACTGTTCCATAGGATCCGTGTTTGAAGAAGGGTGGTTTGCGCCCTTTAGGCGCAAAGCGGAATATGTTGGATAGCAACATGGTCTAATGTCATGTTTCTGGAGTTTCTCTGTCAATGTTACTGCGTTTATGGGTAACAGTGTTTTGGTATTATCCAGAGTTTGAATTGGATCTGTCATAAATTTGTTACGTGGGTGGAAATCCGCTTTAATTTATTTTTTGCATTTTGACATGCAGGGTTTGAGGTTTTGTTGTATTGATTGCTAAATGAGTGCACTGTGCAGTTATTGAACTCATCGTTCTTTGTGAAAATTTAAGGAAATACTTTTTATTAGCTGCTCTATTTTAGCTGTTTTTGCATAGGCATGCTGTACAGTACAGTGTAAACAATTTGATGTGTTGTGTTCACCTGAATCCCATTTTCATCACTATATACTGTACATTTTACTACAGTATATTCTCTCATGCAGTTGATATGTTCCTAACCTAGGGACACAATTATAATCAAATTTCTTTCTATTTGTTTTCATCCAAATTTCTCCGGGGATGCAATTTAGAAACTTGTGTGTGAAAACTAGATCTTTTTTGCTCTACCTGCTTGTATGTTCACAGTCTTTAAGGTTCTAGGCTGCTAAGACTAAGAACATCTAGTGACAGAAAGAGACTACTATGGGGGACAGCACTTAACTGCCTTTTGTAACCTCCTGGGGGATCATTTTAGGAAAAGAGTAGCACACGGTTAGAATTTAAGTACATTTGCAATGGTCCTAGATTGCACTAACATGTAATTAATTTGTTCCTCAAGTTGCCTGCAAAGAAATATTTAAAGAGATAAGTATGACAATACAGCAGGTAAAATAAGTATTGAACATGTTACCATTTTTGTAGGTAAATATATTTCTTGTACAAAGGGTTTTTATTAAAATTCAGTTCAACATAATACAGTAGCATTGATGGTCATATCATTGAAAAAATAAAGAAGACTTCAAAAAGTGAAAAGGCTAATCTAAGTCATAGAGATTTGAGCAGGCCTTTGGAAGTCCAAGGGCGATGATGTATAACTGGCAAGAGGTTATTGTCACCTTATGAGACCTGGGAATATAACAGCACACTGCACTAGACTTGTGCACAACGGTAAATTTAGTTTACTGTAGTTTTGTTTTCATTCGTAAAATACATCATTTCATTCTGTTATATTCGTTATTACGTTTATTCGTTTTCGGATAATTCGTTATTATTTGTAGAGTGTCTATATTCGTTATACTGAATCTCGAATCATGTTGAATTCGTTTGTTATATCCGCTATAATTTCTTTCAAATTAGTTGAAATTTGATATTTATGCATGTATATTGATTTGTGATAATGATTTGTAGTTTGGAAAGTCATTTGTTTATTAAATCTATTAACACACACAATGACAATATCTCTTCTCCTCTGCTCAAATACAGTACAACACCCTTCCCACTCAGTTCTCAGGAATGCACTTTGCCAGTAATCCAACCTCCAGCACAAAATTAATCAGCTGATTGGACTGTAATGCCCCGTACACACGGACGGACATTGATCGGACATTCCGACAACAAAATCCTAGGATTTTTTCCGACGGATGTTGGCTCAAACTTGCCTTGCATACACACAGAAAATCTGATCATTCTGAACGTGGTGACGTAAAACACGTACATTGGGACTATAAACGGGGCAGTAGCCAATAGCTTTCATCTCTTTATTTATTCTGAGCATGCGTGGCACTTTGTGCGTCGGATTTGTGTACACACGATCGGAAATTCCGACAACGGATTTTGTTGTCGGAAAATTTTATAGCCTGCTCTCAAACTTTGTGTGTCAGAAAATCCGATGGAAAATGTGTGATGGAGCCTACACACTGTCAGAATTTCCCACAACAAGGTCCTATCACACATTTTCCGTCGAAAAATCTGACCGTGTGTACGAGGCATTAGATTTACTTTGAGTTGACCTTTTGTTTCATTAGATCTTTAACTTATTACTGAATCATGTCAAATTCATTGGTTATATCCACTATAATTTCTTTCGAATTAGTTGAAATTTGATATTTATGTATGTACATTGATTCGTGATAATGATTCGTAGTTTGGAAAGTCATTTGTTTATTGAAGCTATTAACACACTCAATGACAATATCTCTTCTTCGCTGCTCAAATACAATACAACACCCTTCTCTCACTCAGTTCTCAGGAATGCACTTTGCCAGTAATCCAACCTCCAGCACAAAATTAATCAGCTGATTGGACTGTAATATTTACTTCGAGCTGACCTTTTGTTTCATTAGATCTTTAACAAATTACCGAATCATGACAAATTAATTTGTTATATCCACTATAATTTCTTTCGTATTAGTTGAAATTCGTTATTCTTTTATTTGGACATTCGGATGCATCCGAATGTCCAAAAGATACAAAATTCGTCCGAATTTAGATTCGTTACGAAACAGATTGCACATGTCTTCGCTGCACCAGGTGTAAGTAATAACGATCTTACAGAGTCATAAGTGAAGCGATTATCAGGAGATAGCTACAGAACCTGTATTTTCTCAAGAAATAGTATATTTATTTGTCAAAAGGGAATGTTTCTCACCATGTAACCATCACATCCAGGGCCAGAGAAATACGAAGAAAAGCGAGGAAGAAAAAGGAGGAGAGGAGGAGGAAAGGAGAAGTGATAGGATGGGAGTGTAGAACAGAAAAAGAGAGTGAGGAAAGGGGGTGAGGAGGGTTTGGAGTCTGCGGGGCGGGGGGGGCATAGGCTAGAATGAAAGGAGCGCTGGATCAAATCTTGAAGGGTGATTATGAGCTACCCAAGGTTGCTAAACTCAAAGGAATTTATCATGGGTGTCTGATAATATGACTGTCAATTTTTCATTTACCATAATGTCATTTAAGCAGTTTTTAACTGCTTCAAAACTGAGAGTCAGTGATTTCCAGGCCCTCGCTTTGATCAATTTAGTTGCAGTAAAAAGGTGCGACGCCAACTGGCGTTCCCGGCGAAGTAGTTCTGCAATTGGTTTCGACAGAAGAGCCTCAAAGGGGTCCCTCTTTAGGTTGGTGTGGAAAAGATTGGGAAGGAGTGTATAGACCCTGACCCACAATCTGCACACCTTTGGACAAGTCCACCAGATGTGTGCCATTTTCCCTCTTGAGAACACCCACAGAAACATAAGGGGGAATAGGATGGAATAAAACCTGCCAATCAGGCCGGGGTGTAATACCATCTGTAAAACACTTTATAAGCATTTTCCAAGAAGAGAACGTTCTTGGAACATTTGGATTGTGCAATAGTCATGACCTGCCAGTCCTTTGGATCTAGCTGTTTCCCAAGCTCTGTCTCCCACAGGAAATGGTAAGGTCTCAATGGTGTTTTTTTGGAACCAATTATGGCTGCATAGATTAGACCAGAAGAATTGGGAAGTGATCTGCAAAGGTTTTCAAAAGGGGTCAAAGTATAAGGGGTGGGTCGAGATTTTATAAGGAAAAAACAGGGAGGGGAGGCGCCAACCTGAGTGTAGTATTAAAATGATGACTTTAATAGGATACGATTAAAAACACTTACAAGATGATAGAAGATGCATGCTCGTCAAAGTAAAGTGCAGTCCTGGCATTCCACATGGCTCTGTGGGTCCCACTTCTGTTCCAGATAGCTGGAAAGGATTGGGCTGGAATGGATCACAGTGTTTCTCCAGGAGCAAAGGAACCAAGCAGCTCCACACAGAACAGCATGGACCATGGAATGGGAAGTGATATCACCTGCATATCATTGGACCTAGGCAGGGCTGGAATCTTGTCAATCAGAGCTGCAGTGATGAAAGGCTATGCACTCAGAGCTGACTGCTCCTTCTATTGGTCTCTAAAAGACCAATAGCTGCTAGAGTTCCATTACCCTCCCAGCCTGTAACGTTCCAGAAATCACCCAAGGCAGTTATAGCAGACAATGGCCAAATGAACAATCACAGACTGCCATACTTATATCGTTGCTGAAAAACACTAGGAGGTGATCTGAAGCCAGGAACCCTGCACGCTATACGAGCCAAGTAGTCATCACCCTAGGCCACCCTCTCACAGGCGGGGCGGCCTATAACAGGGTAACCACCCATGGCTCTGCATCAGGGTTTGAGGCAGGGGTTAGGTGGGCAGGGAACAAACTCCATATGGCGCTATCCAGATCCGTGTGTACGGTCCAGCATTTGGATAAGTTCCATCAGGTGCAGTACATGATTGGGTAGCAAGGGGCAATAGAATGCTCATGGGTGTGAAAGAGTTACCTTCAGCCGTTAGTGGCTTTATGAAAGTGCTGTGCCTGTAGCTCTCGCAGTGCCTGGGATCCGGGTTGAGTTTTTTGGGATGCTTGAGAGGCCGAGAAGGTCCAGGTCTGGAGGGCGAGGATGGTGCTTCTTCTTGGGACAAAGGCAGGTCAAGCTGCAGTTCCAGGAAGTGGCGTTGTAGGTCGGATGGAGAAGTGGCATGGAACTGGCAGCACAGATGTGAGAAGAAGAGCTTGAATGGGAACCCACATCTGTATTTGATCCCCTGGGTTTGCAGGATCCAGAGATAGGGCTTCAGGCTCCGACGTCTGGCGATAGTGACCGGTGAGAAGTCAGGGGGGTTACCTTGAAAGGAGAGGTCCTGCTGCTCCCTCGCAGAATGTAAGATTTTCTCTTTGGTGCGGTAGAAGTGAAATTTAATGATGATATCCCTCGGGGGGCCATTAGATGGTTTAGGAGCAAGGGACCAGTGCATACGGTCAGATTCCAGCCTGTCCACCAGGTTCTCAGGGGCCAGTTCCTGAAAGAAAGCAGTTGCTGTTCCTGTAGGTCAGTGATAGCTTCAGGGCACCGCGGAAGCGAAGATTATCCCTGCAGGCCCTATTCTCTGCATTCTCCAATTTATCCCTCATGGCCTCCAGTTCAGCTGACAGTTTGTCAACTTTCTCCTCATGACCCTCTAACACAGTGGTAGCTAAATCCATGCATTGTTCCAACTGATTAGTGTGGCGGCCTATCTCTTTAAGACCCCTCACTAAATCAGAGGAAAGCTTGCAGGAAGCCATAGTAATCCCATCCCATACAATATTGTGGAATTTGGCCAGCAAGCCATCAGAGTCTGTGGGCAGGGGACTCACCAGATCTCTGGGGAATTGGTGGAGACTGTCAGCAGGTGAAGCTGGATCTGCTGCAGAGATCTGGGTTGTGTCCTCTGGCTCCAGGGGTTTGGGCGCCATCTTGCCTTTCCCCTGAGGCTGGGGAGGCCTTATTGAGCTTCCGGTTCTTGTGCTTCTGCTTAGAGGAGCGGTACATAACCGGTGGCAGCCTGGGTCATTCCAGAGCCATGGGAGGTGGATGAGAGGTGTCTGTGTGCGCTCTGTGCCTGGCTAGACTTGTGTGTTCATTCCGACGGTGCGGAGCAAGGGAATTAGACGTCCATCTTCTTTGCTCGCCTCGCATGCGCCTCTAGGTTAATATATGGATAAAGGTGCTATTGACATGAAATGTTCACCACATGTCGGTAACAACCCATGCAATTCATACATATGAAGAAACAAAAACAAATAAGTTCAGAAATGAAGTTATGTGTGACAAAATGCTATGACACAAAGAAAAAGTATTGAACATGTTAACTGAAATGTATTTAATACTTAGCACAAAATCCTTTGTTGGTATTGACAGCTCCAAGATGCTTCCTGTATAGAAAAACTAGTTGCATGCATTGCTCAGGTGTGATTTTGGCCCATTCTTCCATACAAACTTCAAGTCTTCAAATCTTGAAGGTTCTGTGGGCCTCTTCTATGAACTCTGATCTTTAGTTCTTTCCATAGATTTTCTATTGGATTCAAGTCAGGTGATTGGCTGGGTCGTTCTAGCAGATTTATTTTTGTTCTTTGAAACCAATTGAAAGTTTCCTTGGTTTTATGTTTAGGATCATTTTTGTCTTGCTGAAATGTCCACTCTCTTTTCATCGTCATCATCCTGGTAGATGCCAGCAGATTTTTATCAAGAATGTCTAGGTACATTTTACCATTCCTGCTTTGTTCAGTCACATGAAGTTTGCCAGTACCTCATGCTGAAAACGGCCCCACACCATGATGTTCCCACCTCCAAACTTCACTGTTGGTATGGGGGTGTTTTTGAGGTGATGTGCAGTGCCATTTGACCTCCAAACATGGTGTGTATTATGGCATCCAAAGAGTTCAATTTTGGTCTCATCTGACCAGACTATATTCTCACAGGCTTGTCTAAATGTCATGCAGCAAACATTTTTAATGAGCTTCAACATGCTTTTTCTTCAGCAATAGGGTCTTGATTGGTGAACGTGCATACAGGCCATGGCGGTTGAGTGTATTACTTATTGTTTTCTTTGAAACAAAACCACCGAATGCACTGTATATATAGGCTACACTGAATGCAGATTTTATATATATATATATATATATATATATATATATATATATATATATATATATATATATACACACACTAGACTGTTCATATGTATTAATACACTGCCTAAAGTGTATTAGAAACAGTACACCACCAAATGGATGCATAGTATATACAGTATCTCACAAAAGTGAGTACACCCCTCACATTTTTGTAAATCCTTTATTTAAAACTTTTCATGTGACAACACTGAAGAAATGACACATTGCTACAATGTAAGTAGTGAGTGTACAGCTTGTATAACAGTGTCAATTTGCTGTCCTCTCAAAATAACTCAACACACAGCCATTAATGTCTAAACTGCTGGCAACAAAAGTGAGTACACCCCTAAGTAAAAATGTCCAAATTGGGCCCGATTAGCCATATTCTCTCCCCGGTGTCATGTGACTCAGTAGTGTTACAAGGTCTCAGGTGTGAATGGGGAACAGGTGTGTTAAATTTTGTGTTATCTCACTCTCTCATACTGGTGACTGGAAGTTCAACATGGCACCTCATGGCAAAGAACTCTCTGAGGATCGGAAAAAAAGAATCGTACATAAAGATGGTCTAGGCTATAAGAAGATTGCTAAGACCCTGAAACTGAGCTGCAGCATGGTGGCCAAGACCATACAGCAGTTTAACAGGACAGGTTGCACTCAGAACAGGCCTCGCCATGGTCAACCAAAGAAGTTGAGTGCACATGCTCAGTGTCATATTCAGAGATTGTCTTTGGGAAATAGACGTATGAGTGCTGCGAGCATTGCTGCAGAGGTTGAAGGGGTGGGGGGTCAGCCTGTCAGTGTTCAGACCATACGCCGCACACTGCATTAAATTGGTCTGCATGGCTATTGTCCCAGAAGGAAGCCTCTTCTAAAGATGATGCACAAGAAAGCCCGCAAACAGTTTGCTGAAGACAAGCAGACTAAGGACATGGATTACTGGAACCATGTCCTGTGGTCTGATGAGACCAAGATAAACTTATTTGGTTCAGATGGTGCCAAGCGTGTGTGGCGGCAACCAGGTAAGGAGTACAAAGACAAGTGTGTCTTGCCTACAGTCAAGCATGGTGGTGGGAGTGTCTGGGGCTGCATGAGTGCTGCCAGCACTGGGGAGCTACAGTTCATTGAGGGAACCATGAATGCCAACATGTACTGTGACATACTGAAGCAGAGCATGATCCCCTCCTTTCAGATACTGGGCCGCAGGGCAGTATTCAAACATGATGATGACCCCAAACACCTCCAAGATGACCACTGCCTTGCTAAAGAAGCTGAGGGTAAAGGTGATGGACTGGCCAAGCATGTCTCCAGACCTAAACCCTATTTAGCATCTGTGGGGCATCTTCAAATGGAAGGTGGAGGAGCACAAGGTCTCTAACATCCACCAGCTCTGTGATGTTGTCATGGAGGAATGGAAGAGGACTCCAGTGGCAACCTGTGAAGCTCTGGTGACCTCCATTTTCAAGAGGGTTAAGGCAGAGCTGTAAAATAATGGTAGCCAGAAAAAATATTGACGCTTTGGGCCCAGTTTGGACATTTTCACTTAGGGGTGTACTCACTTTTGTTACCAGTGGTTTAAACATTAATGGCTGTATGTTGAGTTATTTTGAGGGGACAGCAAATTTACACTGTTATACAAGCTGTACACTCACTACTTCACATTGTAGCAAATGGTGTTGGTGTTGTCACATGAAAAGATATAATAAAATATTTACAAAAATGTGAGGGGTGTACTGTATATATATATATATATACATACACACTGCCTGCACTGACTGAATATAGAATAAACACTGAATATATAGTCTATATATATATATACACACACACACACTAGACTGACTGTATATAAATATCAAATACACTGCCACTAACTGAATAATCTGCCTGCTTAATCTAACTCAAGCTATCTCTCTATGTAAGCAGCCTTATATAGTGTGGGGCGTGGACTTAGTCCCCCTGAGCCATGATTGGCCAAAGACACCCTGCCTTTGGTCAATTATGGCTCTCTCAGCAGAGCGTGCTGTGATTGGCCAAAGCATGCAGGTCAGGTGCATGCTTTGGCCTATCATCATACAGCAATGCACTGCGATCTCGCAGTTCATTATTGGGCTCCCGCGAATGCCCCATAATGTTCGCTGTTCTGCGGGTGAACACCCGATGTTCGAGTCAAACTTATGTTTGACCTGAACATCGAGCTCATCCCTAATTAGCACCTTGTGTACAGCAGCTGCAGTCATTTTACATATAGATTTCTTGCCATAGCACAAATATATATATATATATATATAGAGAGAGAGAGAGAGAGAGAGAGAGACTCTGTTTATGGATTGCTATGGCCACTTCTCTGACCTGGTGAGTTACTAAGGTACCATAGGTTTTACAAATGGGTAGGAAGGTGAGGGACCGAGTCAATGTGAAAGTGTGTCTCTTGCAATAATAGAACATGTGCCCCCAGACGTTTCGTCTCAAGCCACAACTTACTGTGCTTAGAAGGTGAGCCCAGGCCACGGACATTGTACGATACGGTCTTCAGGGAGGCCATGATGGGAGAGAAGGCAGGGGGCCACCCAGTTCCTTGTTAGAGATGGAGAGAGACCTGCAGCATATTGAACCATGGATCAAGGAGTGCAGAGAAAATAAAGAACAAGGATAAAAACCTAGAAAATGAAAAACAATTATAAAGAATAAACATAAAGAACATAAAGCCCGAAGGGCACACCAAGGTGCATAAACACCACTAGTCGGGGGTCTCCACCCAGTCCTCGAGCCAAGGAAAAAGTAGAGGCCAGCGAGCAGCATGAGGTCATAGGGTAGGTTGTAAGGTATCAGGTGCGGGTCCAATGGAGGGACCCGCTACAGAAAAGGTACAGGCCTGTACCTTAGATTATCACAGCAATTTACACAGCAGCAAGAGGGGGAAAACTCAAAGGTTAACTATGGAAGTGAGTAAAGGAGAAGAGGGTTTGCGAAGCCTAACTAGAGGGGCCACCTCGGGGCCTATTAAACCCTCTGCGGCGTGCAGGGCGCCATGGCTGCAGACAAGAGGGGAGCGGGATCTTCAGAGATGAGTGCCAATCTGGGATTCTATAGAAGGCAAGCCAAGGCATTTCAGGAACTGGGGTAAGTCATCCTTGTTCCGTAAGGTAAATTGCTGCGCATCCTTGGTGACCGACAGGTTAAAAGGAAAGCTCCATCTGTAAATCAGATTTGTGTCCTGCAAGGCCTCCAGCAGCGGCTTAAGCACACGGCATTGCATCAGGGTGCGTCTGGAGAGATCTGGAATAAAGGACAATTTGGCACCATCAAAGTCCACATGACGAATCCACATGACGAATTCCTCTGACATGAAGCATGATACGCTCTTTTAGGGACTATTTATGGAGTTTACATCTGATGTCTCTGGGTTTGTCTGGGTCCTCGGATGGCAAGTGGAGAGCTCTGTGGGCTAGATCGATGTCAAGGTGTTCTGGTGCCTCACCTCCAAGGATCTGTTTAAAAACACCCTGCAGAGTAGGGCTTTTATACCGAGGTGTAGTAGCCTCTGGCAGGCCTCTGATACGGGTGCTAACTCTGTGGCTTCTATTTTCAAAATTGTCCATTTGCTCCAGTAAGAAGTTAATCCATTGGCCTGTATCTTATGGCCTTTTCTAGCCTGTTTGCAAATAGCTCCAGGTAAGCCTTAGTGGGGAGGTGCGGGCATCAGAACGGGTCTCATGGAGCTCCCTGGGAACATGTCCTCACATGTGCATGCTGCAGCCACGTCCCTTAGTTCTCTGAATTAACTTTACCTAGCTTCCTCTCAGTAAATTCAGAGGGTGGCTTGGGATGCAGCAGGGACTGGCTGCAGATTCCCCCTGCTTAAAAATGTTGCCAATACAGAATCTGGCCAATCAGGAATCAACGCAGATGCATGGGTAGGGTAGAGTGATTACCCCCTGAACACATGGCGTGTGACCACACCCCACCTCCACCTGAGCGGGCGAAATGACATCACGTGAAACACATGGCACCTCCCCTGCCCACTTTGTGCGGGATGGCATCACGCGTCCGGCATGCACCAGCACACAACAGTGTACCATGATGACCGAGAGGCACACATGGCAGAGGGCAGAGGAGGGTTTTGGGTTGTCCCGGGAGGCCCCATTAATCATAGGGTGCACGGACCTGGCACCTGCCCCCCTCAAGCATCTGCAGGTGGGATCTGTTTTTTTAATTGATGTGGCTCTTCGTGCAATAGATCACAGTAATATGGGTCAGCGATGTGCATAAATATACCTGTATATATTTTGTTACATATGGTATTGTATGCATTAACATGGCACTTAACAACACTTCTCTATTATAGACAAATCTATTCTGCAACCATTTACCCCTGAAAAAGAAAAGAGAAAGAACATACATGAATTCAAAACATGTATTTCTGTCTTTCCACTGGAATGTTTAGACAGAACTAATGTGGTTTTCCCTATGCATTGTGTACACCTCTGATATGTGTTGCTGCAATGCTTTTATTGTGGATTTGTATGAATAAAAATTGTTGAATTTTTTATGGAGAAAATTCTGTTGTATACTTATGCCCATTATAGTCCCACATATAGGGTTGTTTTCTTCTCTTGGATTGGTATCAGGACCAGCCTGCACCCCATGCTCTTTGACGTAGGGATATGCTGTCACCTGTACTTTGAGCAGCACCATAGGTGATCAAACAGGTCTGCAAAAAGGAACTTATGGTACTTCAACTGAAGTTGTTTTTTTTAGGTAACAAGACACCCTTTTGATCACCACCAATTAGTAGAATTAAGAATAGAATGAAATCAATTTGTTTGTCTAGTAAAAAACACTCGTGACTGTTGGCATAAGCTTTACATTTCCATTTCTAAGCATTATTATTCATTCCAGTAAGTTATTCAAGCAAAATTGATTTTAATATAGCTTTGTAAACCTTGGATTTAATTAAAAACCCAATTAATGTAGACAAACATCATTTTAATTTGCATTCATATTTCAGTACAAGAACATTCCACACCAACATTTTTATTTATTTTTTAAAATATATCACAAAGAGCTTTAATAGTTAAAATGTAAATAATAATAATAATTATTATTACAATAATAGTAATACAAACTATTTGGAGTTCTAACAGAATTTAAATATTTTTAGTGCATTTTGCCATGTGTCCTGGGCCTTTGTCCGACTCATATATAAAGATCTTTCAATTTCATTATTTAACCATTTTTTTAACTGTTATTCAGTCATAGCTGCTTTTCTTTGTTTAATATCTTTTTTATACTGTTATAGCTGTTTTTTTAAGCAATACTATTTTCTAAACGTTCTTTAACTTTTTAGCCAGAATGTGTAAAGAATAGAACCCCTGTCAGTTCTTCATTACTGCACGTCCATTGGCCCAGAGCCATGACAGATTCTTAGAGGAAATGTGTGAAAATTAAATAGAAATCCCTACTTCCCCAAACAGGTATCCACAAGGTATTCCCTTGTCTCTAGTTGTCAAAATAAAATTACAGAAAATATCAATTGGATGTATTCAACAGTCAGCAAGTGATATGTTAAATCTGGACTTCAGGAAGGCATAAAAAGACATGACTGAGGGACCTGCAGAATGCTGAGACTCCGATTATCTATAAAGCATTAAACACTTGACAAATACAAACACCAAGTTCCTGAAGTGCTAGAGACTGTCAGTCATATGTGGATAAACGTGGATAAAACTGATACCCAGTGCAACTGCCAACCACTGGAGAAACGGGGAGCAGGAATCAAAAGACAAAAAAGCACCACTCTATGGGTAGGAGCCGAAACAAATATATATAATGTGGCATTGGGACCTTGTGCTACCTGGAATATTGCTGGTTTACACCAGATTTTGGAGAGAAAGGCAAGCTGATTGCACAGTTGTGTGCTGGGCTATTTAATTGTGATCTGGCTTTGGCTCAGGGCCCCACCTGTCAGACAAGAAGTTTGTGCATGGGAGTCAGGTGGACTCCCATTCCTCTGCAGGAGTCAGAGACTGCATGGGTGCAGCCAGAGCATGCATGTCTGCAGGAGGCAGATGTACTTTGTGACAGAACAGCAAGGAGCTGATCAGGAGTAAGCTTAACTCAGGGAAACCCTTTTGTTCTAAGGAGCAGTCCTAAGGCCTAGGCTACAGGCCTGAAACAGGCGTGTGGCAATAACATAAGCCAGGAAGCTGTAAGAGAGAGTGTCACCAGAGGTACAGGGTGGGTACCAAACAGGGACACAGTTACAGGGTCAAGAGGCCTGAGGTCCATGCCTGAACACCAGTGCTGACCAGAGAGCCAGGTGGCTCGGTATTTTCCATTTATTTCATTATTGCTTTATGGAAGAAACCCCTGTGTGGAATCCTGGATAGACTGTTTTTCTTTTACTTCAATAAACATGGGCCTAAAAAAGCCCTTAAACTGCATATCTGGTGTAGACTCAGCTCACTGGTAAGCTCTACACTGAAGCTAAATAAACCCTAATACCACAAGTGGTGTTCGAATGTGGACATGACGGAAGAGTTCCAGATCCTCGCATACCAAAAACAGTGAGTAGCAAGAAACTGTGTGTTTTGCAGCAATGCTGTGAGGATCAGCTAATGTGAACCAGTGGAGTCTGCATGTGAAAGTGTGCTGCTTGCAAGTCTTAAAGAGACAGTACGTCAAATTTTCCTGTGTTAAAAAGCGTTGTGGGCCTGACTGCAGAGATGGGGGGTCAAAGCGCAAAAAGGAAACAATGTTTGCTGAGATGAGAGACAGAACCCTGTGGCTGGAGGGGTTGTTACCGACAGAACAAGCCCGTGCAAGATGCACTTGGCTGCACTGGAGCAAAGGAAAAAGGAAAGCAAGCCATCAAAAGAGTGAGCAGTTAGGTGCGGTTGCCTATGGCAACAAAGCAGAAATCTGTACAGCTGACTTCATACAGCCTATGTTGCCTTCTGAACATGCTGAAGACTTTTTGGCTTAATTTGCGATGATTGCTTCCTCCCAAGGGTGGCCCAGAATCTGCTGGGCTGAATTGGTGCAACCTTTTCTGATGCAAGAGTACCAAGAGGAGTACCGTGGGATGTGTTATAACTGAGATGACTACGACAATTTCCTGGGAGTAATCCAATCCAATCTAGAGAGTGCGCTGGAAAAATTCAGCAGGGAGGATGTGGTCTCCCATAGCAACCAGAGAAAGTCTGTTTGCAGAAAGGTGGAGCTACAGTCGAGATGTGGCTCGAATTCTGAGTGAAGAGGTTTGTGCAAAAGTGTCTGTTGTCACCCCTGTCAACCATGAAGGAAATTTTATTCAGCCTGCAGGGGGTGATAGAGAGCACAAGAAACCAGTGGTTTCAAGTTATGGCTGCTTGTGTGAAGTGGTCAGCCCAGAAAAAAGTGCACAGTATCCAGCATCCTGCAAGGGGTATGACCATGTGTGTGGGTCTGCTGTTACCCCTGCCAACAAGAAACCTGTTTGGCCTGCAGGGGATGTTGGAAAATCCAAGAAGGATGCAATGTTGCCCTGTGTCCATGGGAGGGCATTAGCTTGTGATAGCACAGCAAAGATGGGACACCGCCCTCAATTGAAGCTTTCCACACCTGCCAACTGGGATGGTAAGACTGTTACAAAATGTGAGAGAGACTGGTCAGGGGACTATTCCCTGTGAAGTGGGAGTAAGTCCAGTGAGAAAATCTGCTTTCAGAGACTTGATGCAAATTAATACCCTGTCTAGTAGCAAAGCACAGTTTGAAGCTGAACCTGCAGCAAGCTTCAGGACTGTTAAGGAATTGTCTCTGTGCAATGCCCTTTGTAGCAGAGAGACAAGGGTTAAAGCTAAAACTAATGATGTGGTGTGTACTAACAATTCTGAAAATGGTGATACATTTCCCTCTATGTTGGTGTTTAAAAGGGAAAATGGTTCTGTGCAAAGGACAGGACTGATTCAGCAGAGTGCTGAAGTATATATGTCAGGGGGGACCACTAAGAGATATGTGCCATTGCCCCTAGCAACCATGACCGGTGCAACAGGGTTGTCCCTGGAGACCTCCCAGGAGCTCATGGTGTCTGAGCTTGAGGTCTCCCAGGATAACTATGTGTCTTATAAAGCAAAAAGTGATATAATAAATATCCCACAGGCTCAAGCTGGTAATGAGCCTATGAGAGTCAGGAATGATAATGAGGAATTTATTTCTGACAATGTTGATAATGGTTTTCCCATAGCAACCACAGGCAGTGCAGCAGTGTTGTCCCTGGAAATCTCACGAGGACTCCCTGTGTTGGAGCCGGCAGTGGTCCAGGACAGCTCTGATACTGCTCAGGTGGAACAAAATGGGAAAATAGCTCAAATGGTGGCGCATGTATCATCACAGTCTAATGCAGTTAACAATGACTTGTGCCGGATGTCTGCTACCAAGCCACTCTGTCCGCCTGTGTCTCCTTGGGTAGATGGAGCAGTACTATGGAGTGCTGGTGACTGGAGCACAGACAGGATAGACTGGGATAGTTTGGCAAGAAAGTTAATGGTAGTGTTGAAGGAAACCTTCATGTGTGATAGTAAGGTGGACACTATTGCTGCGGTGACAAATTGAGAGGCTGCAAAGCCAGTAGACACCGGTGCATTGGCTGTTGCAGAACTTAAGCCCCTCCAGGCGGAAGGATCGGAAAAGGGCGCATATATAGCAGAAGTTTTGTCCGCAGCAAAAGAGATGTGTAATGTTGATTGTCAGGATGGGATAATGGATAAAGACTTGGAAGGGTTCAGTGTTGCTGGAAATGAGAGGATGAGTGTGACCCATGCATTTTGCAGTGCTCATGGGGAGCCGCAAGTTTTGTCAGTTGCCTCTCAAGCCTTAGCAAATGAGCCCCTCCACGTCGTTAGTAAGGGAAAAGTCCCTAGAGTTCTGTGTTTAGATGTGGCATGTCTAGAAATAACTGAGATGTTGTTGGAATTGGTGAAAATCTTTCCGCTGTACACCTGCATGTATCCACCGCAGATGGGCGACCTCGTACTGCGTAGTACCAATCAGTGGAGACACGTGGTACAGGCGATGTTAAACAATGTTGATAAAAATTGGTTATTGGGAATTCAATCCATCACTCGCAGGGAGGTGCAGTTTGAGGTACCCAGAGACACTCTGATAGGAAATAAGTGTTGGTAACTGTAACGAAAAAGTGTATGAGAAGCACTGTAGAGCACTGTCGGACAGCTCAGAGGTATTGTTGAGGTACCAACGGACACAGAAATGGTTAAAGAGATTGGTGTGGAAAAATGTGGCGAAAAATGTACATTGGTAGGACAGTCGCTATTGGAGTGTTGGACAACAGGGGGCAATGTGAAACTGCAGAAATGTCCCATAGGGAGTAACTGCTTGCCTGTAGATGGTCCCTCCATAGACACTGTCCTAGCAAACAAGGTGACAAGAAGTCCTGATGACAATGATAATATTGATTTGAATAACCCCTTGTGGAACATTGCTATTGAGTTTAAACAGAAGGATGTGGTGTTGATCTCAGATGGTTTGCTGCTGATAGTTGGCACAGAGGTGCCAAGGTGAAGTGCTGGTGGAAACATACCCGAAAAAAGGAATGGGCCTACGCAGCTAATGGCTGGCACAGAGGTGTCCCATCCATGGGTTTATGTGTTCCTCCCTCCGGTTTAAAACAAGGGGGGAGGATATGTGACATTGGGACCTTGTGATACCTGGAATATTGCTGGTTTACACCAGATTTTGGAGAGAAAGGCAAGCTGATTGCACAGCTGTGTACTGGGCTATTTTTTTGTGACCCGGCTATGGCTCAGGGCCCCACCCAACAGCAACAACATAAGCCAGGAAGCTGTAAGAGAGAGTGTCACCAGAAGTACAGTGTGGGTACCAAACAGGGACACAGTTACAGGGTCAAGAGGGCCGAGGTCAACGCCTGAACAGCAGTGCTGACCAGACAACAAGGTGGCTCAGTATTTTCCATTTATTTCATTATTGCTTTGTGGAAGAAACCCCTGCGTGGGAATCCTGGATGGACTGTTTTTCTTTTACTTCAATAAATATGGGCCAAAAAAGCCCTTAAATTGCATATCTAACGTAGACTCAGCTCACTGGTAAGCTCTACACTGAAGCGAAATCACCCCCAATACCACTATATGTGTATGTATGTATGTATGTATGTATATATATATATATATATATATATATATATATATATATATATATATATATATATATATATATATATAGTGGTATTGGGGGTTATTTCGCTTCAGTGTAGAGCTGAATACCGCATACCGCGTTGCATCACGTGTCAGTGATGCAACGCGTGGGAGGAGCCTAGGACACAGTCTGCTGAATACATTGTATCAAGCAGCAGCAGCTTGCGTAGCAAGCCTTGTCCTTACAAGCCAGCTAAGATCTGCCTATCTGCTTATCTGCATGCCTAAAACAAGTCAGGCACAAGTGAGTGTATCACTGTGCTGTTTTGCCTGTGAACTTTTATTGTAACAATATTGCGCAATGTTTTCTCTCTTTGTTTATTTTACATAAAACCACTTGATACTGAGAAAATTACCATTCATTGTGGCTGTGGAAGAAATAGCTCAGAGGGTGAACAAATAAGTACTGCAGGAATCCAGATATCCCAGATTACTGAGGATTGAACTGTCGCCTGTTACTTATCCTATCTCATGAATTTAATCTATATTTAATCAGATTCTATTGGCACTATTTATCTATTTATACTCATCAATTTATTTATTTTTTATTATGGAGGATTCAACACTTATCACAGGGAATATATCTAATTTATTTATTTATTGGCACTAATTTGGATTTATTACAATTTGCAAACGCATTTTTAGTATATCTATACACAATTGTTGCTTAGTTTACTTTGGAGATATTGCACCACTTCCAGTGGATTTGTATAACTGGAGAAACACAGTTTTTAAATATTTGCGATTTTTTTCATATATTTGTGATTTTATATATATGCAATTTTTTTTTTTTTTTAGCGATTTGGTAGCAATTTTTTTCACATTGGTTTTTTAGCACAAAAAATTCTTTTCTCACATTAATTGAACTTTGTATCAGAGTGCATCAATCTATGTTATATGTTTTAATTTTTAGGGGATTCTGACCACTATATAATTGATAGCAGCTTGATATCATTGTCAATCTAACAATTTTTATTTAATTAATTGCACGTGCATTCACATACATTTGATTTTCACTTATTTGATTGTATATGTCACGCTAGAACATTATTGCGCTTGGTGTTTTTGTTTATTTACTAGATTCTCGCATCCATCTTGGTGGTGGCTCCATCACATTGGTGTTCCTATTTTGTATCTACCACATTGGCTTTACGTATAGTGATCGAGACCATCTTATTCCAATATGAACTGTTATTATTCACTGCACATTGTGGATGCTTGAGATTTTTATGGACTTTATCACTTATTTTATGTGTGTTTTGGATTTTTTCACATATCCTCTAATCACGTGTCATTTGCATTTATGTATATAAGTTTACTGTGGTTTGTTTATTGATTTAATTTATTTATGTTCACATTATAGCTGTGGTCACTTAGTTTGGCACCTCAGCACTACACTTATGCACTAGGGCACTGAAAGTATCACAAACAAAATCACATATCACCCAAATCACGGCCGACTCCGGCATTAAGCTCTCAGATTCTGTGGCTATAGCTCAGGAATTTCAAAAATTTTATTGGAGGTTTTATAATCTGCAAAATACCCAAACCCAGCAATGCTCTACCCAGGCAGATTTGATTTCCTCCTTTTTGACAGCATCAGGTATGCCCCTACTTCCGCTGGAGATAATTTCAGGGATGGAGGCCTCTATAACAAATAAAGAACTGGCCTTGGCGATAGAATCCTCTAAACCAGGGAGAGCCCCCGATCCCAATGGGTTAAATCTTATATACTATAAAACTTTCCAGGACGTTCTCTCTCCTTACTTCCTACGTGCTTACAACTCCATCTTAGCTAATGGTAAGCTAATAGAGGATGCTTTGAGGGCCTACATTATTGTGATTCCCAAGCAGGATAAAGATCTTTCTGAATGTGGGAACTATCGGCCTATAGCTCTTTTAAATGTTGACTTAAAATTATTCTCAAAAATCCTAGCGAATAGGTTATTGCCACACTTTCCTCATCTTGACCAGGCAGGTTTTATCCCACAGAAAGAGGCCCTTACAACACTGTAAGGGCGATAGACTTGATTCATATTGCTCATTCAGAGAACCAGGCCTTTCTCCTTTTATCAACAGATGCTGAAAAGGCATTTGATTGGGTGGATTGGCAATATCTTCAATTTACTCTTAGGCATATCGGCCTGGGAGAGCGAATGCTGTCATGGATTCGGACATTATATACTGGTCCCACTGCAGCTGTGCTGGTCAATGGGTTAATGGGGCCCATTCAGAGTATTTCTCTTTGTCTAATGGGATAAGACAAGGTTGTCCTCCTTTCTCCATTAATGTTTGTGTTAAACTTAGAACGCTAAAAAATATAGATACAGGGAGTGGCGCTGTGCATGAGGGAATAGATGGCATATAATAATTTTCTAATGATTATGATTTATGTGTCTATGGGACATATTAAGGAGAACGATAAAAAATTGGAAAAAGCTATATATATATCCCACATGTGGATCATGTAGTGCTAATAAGAAAGTTTGGATACAAGTAGGTGTTCAATACAACCTTAATCTCATAACCCAATAAACGCTGGTGATTTCTAATGGTGTTATATAATGTGCATTAAAAAGTGCCAGAATATCAAGTGCAGTCCAATTAAGTGTTCCAGCCCCTGCTGGGATGAGTTACAAGTGATATATATAAAGGAGGGAGTATCTACAACCCTCTAAAGTGCAGTGCCAAGAAATTAAATTAAATTGCTATAAAAGTAGAAATGTATAAAGAAATAATAAATATGTATATAGAGTATATAAGTGATATATAATAAATGTGGGGTGCAGAATAAAGATAATAATAATAAATTAATTGATAGTAGCACAAATAGATAGCAGCATGAGATCATATGTGAAAAGCAAAAGTAAATATCCAGTAAATTGTTAAAAAAGTTCATGTATTATCTTCCACCCGACGACCTCCAGAATTACTAATGACACAATCCCCCTGATGTGATTCCACTCACCGGAACGCTACACCCCTGCAGGGGTATAAGCATAAGATGTTTAAACTCCAACCGATCCGGTCCGGATGCCGATCGAATCCTTGTGTGGTGATATCCTCTCGCCTATAATTCCCCAGTCCAGGTCAGCCTCTCCAACAGAGCAGGGAAAAGGGGGAAGTTGATAATCCCCTAGTGCGATCCTATCTCCAGCCGGACACCCGCTCCAGGGATATTATATGGAATAAAGAAGTTGTATCCACATAGCGTAACTCCTTTTTAAAAAGTTTATTTAGTAATATAAATTCATACAGTCCAATAAAGCGGAGTTAATTTCAAAAAATGAATTAAAAAGAGTAGGGAGCGTGCAAGCTCACTGGCTCCCCTTGCTATCCCGGGACGCAGCGTTGTTCGCAGTTACCGCTTGCGTTCCACCGGTCAGCTAGCAGAAACCACAGCGGCAGGAAGTGACGTTGTGCGTACCAAGATAGTCCCGCCTTACGCGTTTCGTCACACGGACGTCATCGGAGGCGCTGCCATCTTGGTCCTCTCAACGCCTGGGCTGTTGAAACAGCTACGGCACACCCTGGAAAAACAGCTGAGGGTGTGGTGGGATATTGTTACTCTTGAGATGTATGTGAAAGAGAAAATCACACCTAGAAGGTTGAGGTGGGATTTGAGCCCAAATGATGGTATTGATGATGCCTCCCTAAATGAAGAGTGGTATTCATTTTTCTTAGGCTGTGAGAACGAGCTTTTGCAAAAAATATTAGCAAGGAGGCATTTTAAATTAAGAAAAGTAGAGGAAAAGATCACTGAGATTAAGAACTTGCTACACCCGTTTGTTGGACAACAAGAATACAAGGATAAGGATAAAGAATTACAAGATATTATAAAAAAATATGATGTGGAAATACAAACCAAGAAACAGAAAAAATTTAGGAGAGATGTTCTAGATTACGCAAATAAAAGGGTCTATAAGTGGCAAGAAGAAGTAGACGAATTGAGCAATGAAGAAGATGTGGACTCTATGGATGAGAGTCCAGTAGGGGAGGAAGAAATATTGGAGAACATAAGACAAACCAGATTTGAACATACCCCCACTGTCAGATGTATTGACTCACCACGCACACCTAATGACCGAAATAACGGCCCCAGGATGAGGGGGAGGGAAGGACACCCCCCAGAACCTGGGTATGGAAGATCCCCAGCCACTCCAAGATATAGTATCCCCACCCGTAACAGGTACTCACCCTTAAGAGAAGGGGGTTACCATGGTACCTATAACAACCCCTATCCTAGAGTGTCCCCTAGGGAACATAGGGATTTTCACAGGGGTGGCCCACCTGGAAGATGGAAAGCACGACCCCCATACAGGAGGCAGGGTTGGAAAGACCAACCAGAGACCAACAGAGACTTCCAGAGACATTGGGGTCCACCCACATACAGAGAACTAAGGGATACAGGGACTTATGTACGTCCACAACAAAGGAACTCTGGCACTTACGGACATCCACAACAGACAAGGAATGGACTGAACAGGAACCCCGGCAGAGAATCAGATCAAGATCTAAGAGATACAGAAAGAGGTTACAGGCAAGAGGAAAGCGAGGAGGAAAGAAGAAGAAAAAGGAGAAGAGAATATTAGGAGAAGGAATTTTTAATTTGAGTGATGCTGTTTTTACTGATGAGGAATTGAAAGTTTTAGATTTAGGATTAAAATTTGCACCAGACAAGAATGTTGACAAGTTTGAAGTTTTTATCGACCTGCAGAAATTTATGCGCAAATTAAGAATAAAAAAACACTATACCCTAAATAAGGATAAAAAACCAGCAGAAGAACCATCCAGTTTTGTACACACCAACCTTAGGAACAATTCGATCTTCAATCCGAAGGTTCCGGGTGACCAGTGCATGAACGCTTTTAAGAAGATGGTGGAGAGTGACCTGGCGAAACTTGAAATTAAGAATCCCAAAAGGAGAAATGTATGGAGAACAATTAAGGAAATCGGAAAAAGAAAAGAAGTAGTCATACGCCCCGCAGACAAAGGGGGCGGGCTGGTCATACTAAAGAAAAAAGATTACGAGGAAGAAATGAAGAACCTCCTTAGAGTGGAAAACACCTATAAGAAACTCAAAGGAAACCCCAAACAAATTTACAGTAAAAAATTGAAAGCTCTCATCAAGAAAGGGAAAGATAGAGGAATTTTAAATAAGAAAGAAGCCAAATATTTGATTAGTGAATCCACAAGGACACCAGTCATATACCACTTACCAAAAGTGCATAAGCGGTTGGAGAAACCCCCAGGAAGACCGATTATAAGTGGAATCAACTCTCTGTTCTCCAGATTGGGGGAATACATTGATTGTTTCCTAAAGCCAATGGTAACCAAAGGGAGGTCGTATTTAAAGGACAGTACGCAATTGATCAATGAACTAAAAAATATAACTGGGGCTGAAGACTGCCTCCTAGCGACTATAGACGTGAACTCCTTATATACTAGTATTATACAAAAACATGGCCTAAAAGGAGTGGAGAAGGCACTTCATAAAGATGCCAGTCTCAAACAGGAACAGATTAACTTTATTTTGGAAGCCTTGAAATTAGCAATGGAAAGTAATTATTTTTGGTACCAGAAGGACTACTATGTCCAAACTAAGGGCGTCGCCATGGGAGCCAGATACGCCCCGAGCGTGGCGAATTTATTCATGGACATGTGGGAAGAAGAGAACATATACAAGAACCTACGCCCGGAGATTGAATTCTACCGTCGCTATATTGACGACGTGATCATAGTGTGGAGAGGCACGGTAGACTCATTTCAGGAGTTCCTAAGAGCAATGAATCAAAATAAATACGGCATCTCCTTCAGTGGGAAATGCGATCCCCAAGAGATAGACTACTTAGACGTACAGATTTTTAAAGAAAGTAACGAACTACACACTAGAACTTTTTTTAAAACCACAGATCGCAATGGTTATATACCAACATCAAGCTGCCATCATCCGAAATGGAAACAGAATATCCCGAAAGGCCAACTAATGAGGCTACGAAGAAACTGTCATAGGATAGACGACTACTACGCACAAGCTGATACCTTAATTAAAAAGTTTATCGATAAAGGATACCAGAAAGAACCTTTAATGAAGCAAAAACTGGAAATAGGGGGCCTAGACCGTGATCTCCTACTAAGAAAAAAGGAGAAAATTGACAACCATAGCAAGATGGATATGGCTTTTATCACTGGTTTTAATAATCAATATCGTTCGGTCGAACACATTTTTAGAAAATATTGGCCTATTTTAAAATCCGATAGAACCTTGGTGAAGATACTTCCCAAAAAAAACAAGATTTATTTACAGAAAGGCCCCTAATCTGAGGAATCAGTTGGTGCACAATGTGATCGATCCACCTAAAACGGTCAAATTGTTCCCCGAAATGAAAGGTTTCTATAGGTGCCACAGATGTCTACCCTGTCGTGTGAGTAAAAGACAACCAAAGAGGAAGCTATCCTTTAAGTCAAGAGGAGGCAAATAGTACCAAATCAGGGAATTGATCACCTGCGAAAGTACCCACGTCACATACGTGATTGAATGTCCGTGTCGGCTACAGTATGTGGGAAGAACCACTAGGCCTCTCCGCGTCAGGATTAGAGAACATATCAACAACATTAAAAAAGGCTTTCCAAAGCACAACCTGTCTAGGCATTTTGATGAAGTCCACAATAGGAACCCCACAGGATTAATCTTTTACGGTATAGATCTGATCAAAGACCATTGGAGAGGAGGCAATAAAAGAATAAAAGTTTCTCAGAACGAAACTAAATGGATATACCGTTTAGGGAGTCTGGTTCCTAGAGGATTGAATGTGGACATCGATCTGAATTGCTTTTTATCTAATTTTTAAGCGGGTGTCCATATTCCATTATCCTTTAAAATCCTTTAAAATTGCTTTATCCCACTCCTAATATTACCATCTTAATATTTAAAATTGCTCTATCCTACTCCTAAAATTACTGTTAATAATATTTTTCCTATTCAATTTTGAATAGGGTTTTTCTATACGTCCTTAACTTATTTCTGCATTCCCTGCACCACAATTTTTCCCTGCTTTACTCATTTTAAAACTAAGTGTATAGATTAATTTTCCAATGGGTTGTAGGGGGGCTCTGTTTCTCATATGCATGGTAGATTCCCCCCTCCTAGTTCACACTTGCCTTGTACACACAATACTTATGTTTGTGATGCATAATAAGTATAAAAAAAAAAAAAAAAAAAAAAATTTTTATGCAGTAGGTTTTATTCCAATTTTAATCCCACTAATTGCACTTTTTAACTGATTTACTTTTATTCTGGGACTTTTACATATTTCATATACTGATAATTTAATATATTTCTATGGAGTAGTTTTTAGTTTAATTCTCAATCCTACCAGCACATTTTTAAACTGATTTATTTTTATTTTTATTTTTATTATATATATTTTTATGTACATAATTTCCTTCTCAAACTCAATTCCAATATATACCTCCTGAGGAAATGAGAACTAATATATTTATATTACCTCTTTTTGGTTTAGGGTATCTGAATGTGACGAAATATGCTGTAAAATAGGTTTACCGGCTAATACCTGGTTTGCAATATACATTCCCCCATGGCCACCATTCAATTATAATTTTTTCCACTAGATGGCGCTCAAGGAGATGTCACCCGTTCATATAATATGAACTATTTCCCTCTGGTATAACAAGGTTGAAAGGGAATAAGGTTTAACTCTCATCTCCCTAATTGAGCGATCCTTCGATTGGCCCTACGTTCTGTCCGTCAATTGGCACTCTACGTGGGATTGGCCTTGGCACGTATTGCACCCAGATATAAGGCATTGAGAGGACCAAGATGGCAGCGCCTCCGATGACGTCCGTGTGACGAAACGCGTAAGGCGGGACTATCTTGGTACGCACAACGTCACTTCCTGCCGCTGTGGTTTCTGCTAGCTGACCGGTGGAACGCAAGCGGTAACTGCGAACAACGCTGCGTCCCGGGATAGCAAGGGGAGCCAGTGAGCTTGCACGCTCCCTACTCTTTTTAATTCATTTTTTGAAATTAACTCCGCTTTATTGGACTGTATGAATTTATATTACTAAATAAACTTTTTAAAAAGGAGTTACGCTATGTGGATACAACTTCTTTATTCCATATAATATCCCTGGAGCGGGTGTCCGGCTGGAGATAGGATCGCACTAGGGGATTATCAACTTCCCCCTTTTCCCTGCTCTGTTGGAGAGGCTGACCTGGACTGGGGAATTATAGGCGAGAGGATATCACCACACAAGGATTCGATCGGCATCCGGACCGGATCGGTTGGAGTTGAAACATCTTATGCTTATACCCCTGCAGGGGTGTAGCGTTCCGGTGAGTGGAATCACATCAGGGGGATTGTGTCATTAGTAATTCTGGAGGTCGTCGAGTGGAAGATAATACATGAACTTTTTTAACAATTTACTGGATATTTACTTTTGCTTTTCACATATGATCTCATGCTGCTATCTATTTGTGCTACTATCAATTAATTTATTATTATTATCTTTATTCTGCACCCCACATTTATTATATATCACTTATATACTCTATATACATATTTATTATTTCTTTATACATTTCTACTTTTATAACAATTTAATTTAATTTCTTGGCACTGCACTTTAGAGGGTTGTAGATACTCCCTCCTTTATATATATCACTTGTAACTCATCCCAGCAGGGGCTGGAACACTTAATTGGACTGCACTTGATATTCTGGCACTTTTTAATGCACATTATATAACACCATTAGAAATCACCAGCGTTTATTGGGTTATGAGATTAAGGTTGTATTGAACACCTACTTGTATCCAAACTTTCTTATTAGCACTACATGATCCACATGTGGGATATATATATATAGCTTTTTCCAATTTTTTATCGTTCTCCTTAATATGTCCCATAGACACATAAATCATAATCATTAGAAAATTATTATATGCCATCTATTCCCTCATGCACAGCGCCACTCCCTGTATCTATATTTTTTAGACCCATTTTTTGAGGGTACACGTTGGTGCCCTCTGCCTACATAGGGGGGCTGCAGTTGCAAGTATAGCCTGTAGCGCGGATCCACTGACCATAGAAACTTAGAACGCTTTCTCTGCAAAATTAGATCGGACCCCCTAATCAGTGGTCTTCAGGTTTAAAATACGGAGCATAAAATTGCCACAATGCGGATGACCTCTTATTTTTTTCTTACCAATCACATCAATTACCAAGGTTTCATTACCTTGTTTACTTCAATGTCTAGCTCAGTATGAGGATCTTTAAAATTTTTCTATAAATGATGCTAAATGTGAAGCGATGAGTATCCTCCTTTCCAAGGAGTGTATTGTTAACCAACAAGGTGTATACCGGTTATGGGTTCAGTCCTTTTTGAAATACTTGGGTGTCAAACTGACCCCGAATACGGCCCTACTATATGGGACAAACTTCTGCCCATTATTATCGAAAATGCGTTCATATTTTCAACTATGGCAGACCCTTACCCTCACGTGGTTTAGGAGGTGTAATGCATTTAAAATGACACTGCTTCCTTAGATCCTATATTTAATGCAAGCGATTCCTATTAAGCTACCTCAAGCTTTTTTTCTCTCATGCTGGACACTGTTAACTAAATTTCTCTGGAGCAGCAAAGTTGGTAGACTTCGCTATTCGCTGTTCGTTTTGCCTAAATCACGGGGGGGAGTATTGGTCTGCCTGATCTGATCTCTTACTATCGAGCCTTACATTTGTCCAGAGTAGTGTCATGGTGCACCTCTTCACAGACTAATCTGTGGGTACAAGTGGAACAACATGCTTCACCAATTGCTCTGTCTGTACTTCCATGGGTTGCTCATAAATACTATCAGGGATTAAAGAAGCATCCTACAATTGGGGCCACTATTGCAGTTCTTACTTACATATTTTCAACAAAAGGCCTCTCTCCCTTCCCATCCCCATTAGCACCAGTGATCCAGAATCCAGACTTCACGCCTGGGCTTGATAATAAACAGCTTTGGGGGTTGATAGGAATAGGTAGAACCAGATGCATGCATTTTGTTACCCAACAGGGTTGGATGTCAACGCAAGACATTTCCACTCTTTCCCAGCCTCCCTTGAGCCCGTGGTCTGCCTTTCAATTGTCACACTTTTTAAGGTCTATAGCAGATGAGGAATTATATGCAAGGCCACTGACACCCTTTGAGCGTTTATGTGCGGAGGGGGAACATGTAGCACACATGTTGTCACTTTTGTATGAACAGGCTATTCAGCCTCCAGAAGGCCAGATTCCTGCGTATATACGACGCTGGGAAGAGGACCTCCAGATCTTTTCTACAAGATCGCAAATTAACAGAATTATTCTATTGGCTCATAAAACCTCCATAGTAAGCCGCTTTCAAGAACAGGGTTATAAGCTATTGGTTAGGTGGTATAGGGTTCCTGCCTTAATGAAAAAATTCTACCCGCAAATTTAGTTATGCTGGAGATGTAATAAAGAGACTAGGGCATTACTACACATTTTTTGGCAGTCCCTTTAATTACAGCATTCTAGAAGGATGTGGAGGAGATGATTAAAAAATGGACATTTGTTGACCTTGGTTCGGACCCTTGGGCTACCTCTTGCATTTAAATGAACAACCCCTTCACCGCTATAGAAAGACTCTGTTAACGCAAATGCTGAATGCTGCCCGGGCTTGTTATTATTATTATTATTATTAATATTATTTTTTAATTATTATCATTATTATTATTATTATTATTATTATTAATAAACAGGATTTATATAGCGCCAACAGATTACGCAGCACTTTACAACATTAGGGCAGACGGTACACTTACAATACGAATCAAAGGGCCCTGCTCGTTAGAGCTTACAATCCAGGAGGGAGTATTCGAGACATGTGGACTACACCTTCTCTGAAACACTAGTTTTCTAGGATAGACGAAATTAGGACAATGGATTTTTTGACCGCGTCTTTCTATGGTAGAAAGGAGGAGTATAGGGATACCTGGCGGCCATGGACTACCTTTTCGGGCACCCCTCAATATGTTGATTGCATTTCCATATAGGTTGGGAGGGTGGATTCATAAGGATGAGCTGGGACCTGATGGGGGAACTCTGGGAGGGGGGGTGGGGCAGCGAAGGTTCTGAGTTTGAGTTAGTTATATTTAATCCTTCTTTTTTCTCAGTTTTTTTTTTTAGTAGATTTTGTCTCTGACCCCCATTGATGGGGTCAGTAAAAAGGTTTCTCATTTTAAAGTAGTTAAGTTAAGGTATAAGCATATAGGTTAACAATTGCAGTAATTGATGCATATCAACATATTTTGGATGTTATTATTTGATTCAAAGTGAATTTACATTAAGGTGGCGTATTAATTTATACTCTGTATTAATCTCCTATCTCTAGTTTATATCTTTAGTTTATAAATTTAATTGTCAGTGTTGGCCTATTAGATGTATATGCCTAGCGAAGTGGGTTTTGAAATAGGTTTATTTCTTTGTTTGTCTTCTTTTTCTACATGATTGTTTTTATTCAAAGATTTTTTTCAAATATAGAGTTATATGTAAACAAACCATTAAATACAACATTCACAAGAAAACAAGTTCAATGCATATAATACAGTCAACGCATAACAAATAAACCAACCTCAGCTTATGTCCAGTCTAAGGTCTTTGAAGGCCTATATACTCATGATTAACCGGTTGTATCTGCCACCCAATCAAAGGCCCCCAGCCGAAACTACATGGGCTCAGGGACAATTAACCACTTACATACTACCAGATACAACCTAATTAATACCACGATGTTACCACCGTATTGTTAGGAGGGGACAACCATACCTCAGATTAGCCCAACCCATACTTTTCCACAATTATTTAACCAACACCACCTCCAAAGACCCAATAGACCCCCTGCCTGCTGCTATGACAAGAAAATAAGGTCTAAGGTCTTTGAAAGCCTATATACTCACAATTAACCGGTTGTATCTGCCACCCAATCAAAGGCCCCCAGCCATAACTACACGGGCTCAGGGTCAATTAACCACTTATGTACTACCGGATACAACCTAATTAATACCCCAATGTTACCACCCTATTGCCAGGAAGGGACACCCATACCTCAGATGGGCCAAACCCACAATTTTCCAGAATTATTTACCCAGCACTGCCTTCAAAGATCCAATAGCCCCCCTGCCTGCTGCTATGTCAAGAAAATAAAAGGATCAAGAAATTGAATTGCAAGCTAACAACATAAAACCAAAAAAAACACTACAAATACCCCAGCACCTTGAGAAAGTAGGAGGCTGAAATGCTGGGAGGGCTTCCCTTGTGACTAAGTGCAGAGCGCCCCCCGAAGGTGGCACAGGGGGAGCTATACTCAAAGCGGCAGGGGTTGCTGGCTGAGGCAAGCTGAGATGAAGCAGAGAAGTCCACTGGTGGGCAGTTGACGAGCAGGGTAGACTGCAAGGCAGGGGTACCTCAGAAGTACCAGATGAGATCATGCAGCAGGGAGTACCAGGAGCAGGGTCAGGAGCCAGGCTGAGGTTCATACACAGGACAGCAAGCAGTAGAAAAGTCAATGAAACAAGCCAGGGGTCATACACAGTGCAGCAGATCAGAGCGGAGTAACAGGAACAAGCCAAGGGTCAAGCCGGGGTCAATGCAGATCAGATAGGTCAAGGCAAGCCGGGTCATTAGCAGGTAATCCAAGACAATAGGAACAGGAATTCAGGAATATACAAGAAGGTGAAGATCATGCAGCAATTGGTGACTGCTGCAACATGCTTTAAATAGTATACTGGCGCCTGGAGTCTTCTCACCTAGTGCGTGTGCTTTGGCGCATTGGCGCGCGCGTGCACACTGAAGAATACACTGTCCTCACAGCTCGTGTGCGCATGCGCATTAGTGCTGGAGAATTTGTGTTTGTTGATACAAGATTCTGCTGGCCATAGATGTCAGTTCTCCTGCGGGTTAGTCCCTGACAGTGCCCCCCCCAAGGGGCAGCCTCCAGATGCCCAGGCGTGCTTGCTTCTCCGGATATCTTCTGAAGAATTCACGTAGCAGTTTAGGGGCATGAACATTATTTGCGGGTTCCCAAGAGCTCTCCTCTGGTGAGTAACCCTTCCACTTCACTAGATATTGAATTTGTCTACCTCTCTTTCGACAATCCAGGATGGCTTCCACCTCAAACTTCGTTTCTTCACCCACTGCGATTGGAGATGGAGGAGGATCTTCTCTTCCAGAAAAGTGGCCAGCACTGATTGGCTTGAGGAGCGAGACGTGGAAGACTTGGTGAATCTTTTAAGAGCTCGGCAGAGACAATTCAAAAGGCACAGGATTAATCTCTCTCAATTGCAAAGGGACTAGACATGTGCACACTGAAATATTTCGTTTTGGAATTTCGTTTTCGTCTGAAAAATACATTTATTTAGTTACTCCCGAAATTCGTTTTTATTTATTTTGTTTTTCGTTAAAAGTTGCATTCGTCGGAAAATCCAAATTAAGGTCGAATCTGTCATTGAAGGCTTATGGTGTCTGTCGAATGTTCAAAGAAGATTCGACGGAGCAGCTAAACTGTACTGTTTACCTGCTCCGTCGAATCTTCTTAGAACTTTCAACAGACACCATAAGCCAAAGTACGTGTGTACTTAGTTCTAGCTATTTTACTGCTCCTCCTCTTTGGTTACAATCAGCCAATAACATTCATCATCATCATTATTTTTATTCATCTTTTCTCCCCTATGTCGAATCTTTTTCCCCTATGTCGAATCTTTTTTCCCCTACGTCGTATCTTTTCTCTCTGTCAAATCTTTTCTCTCTATGTAGAATAATCTTGGACTGATAGAGTTAAGGTTAGGCACATTCGACCACAGGTTTGATGGACACAGATTGTTATTGTCATCATCATGTTGAATCTCCTATCTATATTGAACTGTTGTAGCAACGAAAACGAAAATAAAGCATTTGTTTATGTCGGATCTTTCGTTTTTCGGATTCTGCACTTTCGTTATCGTTTGTTAAAACGATAACGAAAATACCTGAAATTCGGACGAAAATGCATTCGGAGGAAAACTAATGCACATGTCTAAAAGGGACCGATGAACCTTGGGCCCAGCTCCCAGGAGGGGCAAGACAATTTGAGATTCAATGTGGACAGCCAAACTTTGTCACCTACTTTCAGAACTGGATTACCTTTCTTCTTCCTGTCATAATGCTTTTTGTAGTCTTCCTGTGATTTTTTTCATGTTTTCTTGAAGAACCTGTAAAGTTTCTTAAACGAAAGTTAATCTGTCCTCTACAGCAGGTACCGCTGCTTCTGGAGTGACATGAGGCAAGAAGGATGGGTGGAATCCATAGTTCGCCCAAAATGGAGACTGATTGGTGGAGGCGTGTACCGAATTATTATAGGTGAATTCGGCACATGGCAGCAAGGTTACCCAGTTAATTTGAGAGAAGGTAGAAAGACAGCGGAGGTACTGCTCTAGCGTCTGATTTGTCTTCTCTGTCTGGCCATTACTCTGCGAGTGATAGGCAGAGGACAAACAGATTTCAATGTTCAAAGCTTTACAGAGAGCCCTCCAGAACCCTGAAGTAAATTGTACTCCTCTGTCGGATACAATACTGTTTGGCAAGCCGTGCAATCTTACGATCTCTTTAATAAAGACATGTGCTGTATCTATGGCAGAAGGTGTACCTGTTATGTAAAGCTGCGGGTTAGTCCCTGACAGCAGTGGCGTAGCGTGGGGGGTGCGGAGGGGGCCGTTGCCCCGGGCGCAACATTTAGGGGGGCGCAATGCTGGCTGCCTCCTCCTAAATTCACTGCCCTGTGTCCCCACGCTCTGGCCGCCATGTTCAGTCTCCGGTGCCCTGTGATTGGCCGTATGGGGTCATGTGCGGCGGCGTGGCTGGCCTGTCCAGGATCGCGGTACATCCTGGAGTCCCGCCTCTGCACATGTTCAGTCTCCGGCACCCTGTGATTGGGTAAATGGGGTCATGTGCGGAGGCGGGACTCCAGGAGCAAGCGCGATCGTTAACAGGCCAGCCCCGCCGCCGCACATGACCCCATAAACCCAATCACAAGGCGCCGGAGACTGAACATGGCGGAGTGCGGGGTACGCGAAAATTCAAGATTGTGAGCCGCCGCTGTCTCCTCCTCCTGCTCCCCTCCGGACCGATGGAAAACAAAAAAGAAAAGGTGAGACTCCCTCGTGATGAGAGTCGTGTTGCTGGCCCGGGGGGGGGGGGACACAGTCTGGGAAGAGGGAGCAGCCAACCAGAGAGAGAGAGTGAGTAGAAGAGCAGCTAGAGTCATGCAGTGTAGTGGTCAGTATAGAAATACTGTAGGTAGGATAGTGTAGTGGACAGTAAAGTAGTCCGTGCAGTATAGTGGACAGTATAGTATAGTGGTCAGTGTAGTGGACAGTATAGTGGTCAGTATAGTATAGTGGACAGTATAGTGTAGTGGACAGTATAGTGGTCAGTATAGTGTAGTGGACAGTATAGTATAGTGGACAATATAGTGATCAGTATAGTGTAGTGGGCAGTATAGTGGACAGTATAGTGTAGTGGGCAGTATAGTGGGCAGTGTAGTGGACAGTATAGTGGTCAGTGTAGTGGACAGTATAGTGTAGTGGACAGTATAGTATAGTGGGCAGTGTAGTGGACAGTATAGTGGTCAGTGTAGTGGACAGTATAGTGTAGTGGACAGTATAGTGTAGTGGGCAGTATAGTGTAGTGGACAGTGTAGTGGTCAGTATAGTGGATAGTATAGTGTAGTGGACAGTATAGCGGTCAGTGCAGTGGGCAGTATAGTGAAGTGGACAGTATAGTGGTCAGTATAGTGTAGTGGGCAGTATAGTATAGTGGGCAGTATAGTGGACAGTATAGTGTAGTGGGCAGTATAGTGGTCAGTGTAGTGGACAGTATAGTATAGTGGGCAGTGTAGTGGACAGTATAGTGTAGTGGGCAGTATAGTGGGCAGTGTAGTGGACAATATAGCGGTCAGTGTAGTGGGCAGTATAGTGTAGTGGACAGTATAGTGGTCAGTATAGTGTAGTGGGCAGTATAGTGTAGTGGACAGTATAGTGTAGTGGTAAGTATAGCGGACAGTATAGTATAGCGGACAGTATAGTATAGTGGACAATATAGTGGTCAGTATAGTGGACAGTGTAGTGGACAGTATAGAGGTCAGTATAGTGGACAGTATAGTGTAGAGGTCAGTATAGTGGACAGTATAGTGTAGTGGGCAGTATAGTGGGTGGACAGTGTAGTGGACAGTATAGTGTAGTGGACAGTACAGCGGTCAGTGTAGTGGGCAGTATAGTGTAGTGGGCAGTATAGTGTAGTGGACAGTATAGCGGTCAGTGTAGTGAGCAGTATAGTGTAGTGGACAGTATAGTAGTCAGTGTAGTATAGTGGTCAGTGTAGTGGACAGTAGAGTGTAGTGGTCAGTATAGGAATCAGGTTGGTTAGTACTATTGTAGGAAGGGAAGGGACAGCACTCGGGGAGTGCTAAAAGTCCACAGGTTAGGGGGCGCAAATTACTTGCCTTGCCCCGGGCGCTGACAACCCACGCTACGCCACTGCCTGACAGCTCCCCAAACCAAAACAAACAAGGGAGGGAGGGTGGGAAAAAACTGATGCTGTGATGAGCTCTGATTGAGCTGTGACATGCCTCTTCTGCAGGCCCTCCTCCTATTTTTACTCAGCTCCAGGCCATATACTTGACTGAGGGACCTGCAGAATGCAGAGGCTCCAATTATCTATAAAACATTAAAATCTTGACAAATCCCCCCCTTCCAGTAGTCAAATGGCCATAGCAGCCTTTTATTACAAACCATTAAATACAACATTCACAAGAAAACAAGTTTAATGCATATAATACAGTCAATGCATAGCAAATAAACCAACCTCAGCTTATGCTTGGTCTAAGGTCTTTAAAGGCCTATATACTCACGATTAACCTGTTGTATCTGCCACACAATCAAAGGCCCAAGTCGCAACTACACAGGCTCAGGGACAATTAACCACTTACGTACTACCAGATACAACCTAATTAAAGAAGTCCAGCCTGAGCTTGTTAGGCTGCGCTTCTCCTAAGATCCCATTCACACAGGGGCACCACGACTCGCTGAGGCGACCTGCAAACGACTGCCCGGGCGACTTGCAAAACGACTTCTGTATAGAAGTCTATGCAAGTCGCCCCAAGTCGCCCCCGAAGTCATACAGGAACCTTTTTCTGAGTCGGAGCGACTTGCGTCGCTCCCCTTAGAACGGTTCCATAGCACAGAACGGGAGGCGACTTGTCAGGCGACTAGGTCGCCTGACAAGTCGTCCCTGTGTGAATGGGCTCTAAGTGTCATAAGAGTGAAGTCCGCTCTCTGCTGACATCAGTGGAATCAGTCCAGGCACCACGTCATCATGACAATGAAGTCTGTATTAATCAGGTGCCTGATAGTCGTCTCAGCAAGCTGCTGAGAGGCTTAGACGGCCACTCCCTGCCTCTCAGCAAGCCGATGAAAGGCTGAAACAGTCTCTCCCTGCCCCTCCACAGTTCAGCGCTCCAGTGAGCGTGGAGAGCCGAGCAGGAGATCTGCTGATTGACAGGCAGCAGCTCTCTGCTCCGAGAGCCAAGAGAACTGAGCCATCAGTGATGTTCGATGGCTCGGTTCTCAGTGCAGAGACGCCGGGGACAGATGCAGCATCGTCTGATGCTGCATCCACCTAGCTAAGTATGATTAATGGAAAAAACGTTTTTCCATACTTTTCTTTTAATACCTCAATGTTACCACCGTATTGTTAGGAAAGGACACCCATACCTCAGATGGGTCCAACCCACAATTTTCCACAATTATTTAACCAGCACCACCTTCAAAGACCCAATAGACCCCCTCCCACAGTACACGAGCATGACACCTTATGCACGTGTTGCCCCCCCAAACTTAAAGGCACGCTGAATACCCTCCTGCAGTCCCAGATGACATAAATCAATGCTGATTTTTAGAATAGCAGACTACCAAATCGCAGTGGGGGTAAATATGTCTATATATATATATATATATATATATGTGTGTGTGTGTGAAACCCCTCACCTCATCCCAAAAATCTAATAGAAGGAATGAGAGAAGAAATGTCCCCGGGATAGTATGGGTGGGGGGAAAGTGTCGTATTAAAGGGGAAGTAATGGGTAATGTGATTGGTATGACAAGGTACCCAAAAGTAATAAAAATATTCTTTATTTGAAATGTACAAAATTTAGATAGTTAAAAAACAATGAACAGCACATACAAAATTCCTATACCATGTTAATAGAGGCTCTAAGTTAAAGAAGAACACATATGCATGATATGATAGAAACCCAACATGTTTCGGATTTAAAAGTACAATTCCTTCTTCAGGGGTTTCCTGTGAGGATGTATTGTATGATCTTGGAAAGTACATAGATAAAACATACCAATCATTAATACGAAGATGCAATGAGTATGCACCATAAAGTATAAATGGTGGGGGTAGGAGCTTGGGAAGCAAAAGAAAGGGAGCAGCCAGTAATGGTGGAAGAAACTTACTGATTCACAAAGCTGTAAGCAAATCCTAGATAGCTGAAAACTTGATGGTTTATCAGATGGCACTCCGAATTCCAGTCTCCATAATACCAGTTACATTTGCTTTTGAGAAGTAAAACAATATGTGAGCTTGTACATTTAGAGCTACAGATTAAATGTTATCTGAAATTCCTTTGGTGTATCTAGATGGAGTTCAACACCACCTCACAGATGCATCTGTTATGTCAGGCCAAAAGTGTCCACAAGGAACAGCAGAGGGGGGAGGGGTGTAGGTCCCTAGATGTAAATATGCAGTATAATATAAGCATAGACTCAGTATATAAAGTAAAACTAAACAAAACTCAAAATCATGAAAAGGGGGATTTTTAAGATTTCATATGTATATAATCACATGCTCAGTTGGGCGATATTTAAATGCCAAAAATTACAAACAAATATATGATAAGTTTACATATATATATGAGTTGTTTTAAGGAAGAAAGGAGCATCAAGGGGTAATCAAATTGCAGCTTAAAATGTATCAAAAGGAAAAAAGTCATATGTCTTAAACAAGGGTTCTGTATAAATCTTGACAGAGGATCATTCTGTGACATATACAGTGCAACCGAAAGCTGCACTCACAGACTAAACCATTGATCATGTCCATAATATAGGTAAAATGTGAGAGTTTAAGTAAGCCATAAGGATGTAAAAATATATAAGGACAAGGTAGAGTAACAAAGCCAGGTACTTACTTAATGGTTAGGTCTGCAATGAAATCACCCTCCTCCTAGATGTGCAGTCTAGGTGAGCAGCACAGAAGTGTTAGCACCTGGGAGTTGAAATAGCAGCTGAACAGGGGCGACCCCGACTATAAAGGGAGGGGAATACCGCAATCACAGTGTTGTGTATTAGGAAGGGGGCCAGACCAAGCTCGGCGTCACATCTCCAACAGCTGACTGGAGTGTCAGCAAGGAGATACTATGTGCCGAGTGCTGCTCCCTCAGCGCGGCGGCGTCTGGCGTCACCGCGTCATAAGGCGCGATGACGTCAGACGTCGGAGCGCCGCTGATACGAGAGAGGAGGGCACTCCTCAAATCAATGCTGATGGCATTCAGATGCACACCATCTCTTCTCCGATATCACCAGGTCTCATCCTCCAGTTCTCAATGACGTATTTCCAGGTCCCCATTTTGGACAAGAAAAATTGCTGCCTCCTAGTTCACCTTTATCCTGGCTTTGTTGATCTTTTCAACAGGGCGAGCCATATGCCACTCAGACCTGGCAACTATGTCGGACCACACAACTTGGCCCATCCCAACACATAGCAAACCTTATAAGTTACAATAAATGAGGGCGCACATATTGCCAAAATCTGACTGGTTCCTACCGTCCAAAGCGTTGCATGACCTGGTCATTAAGTCCCCATCAGACCACTTCCATTGGCGCCTCAATCCAAAAGTAATGAGAAGAATAGTTGTCTGCACTCCAACCAGAGGACAACAGGAACTTCCTGAACACCGCCCTAAACAGAAATTAAGATATTGCTGTCCCATCCACATGCATAAAGAAAACTCCCGGAAGATTTGGCAGAAACTGTGAAAAAACCCCCACAGCCTGGACAAGGCAAACTGAAGAAGAGGGAACTACACACAACTCAATCCGAGAACCCCATCCAGACTTATCAGTGTTAGATTTTCTTAATAGAATACCCAATGTAGTGTCCCGGAACCACACATCCTGTACTCTCAAATCACTGTAACCATGTTTGTTCCGGCTTACCAATTCCCATACCCGAAGAGCCCCCAAAAAGGCCAGCACAACCCTTCCCATAATCCCACATAGCCTGTCTGGCCAGAAAAACCTTTGTAACATCTCTGTAACCTGACAACTTAAACATGAATGCCAGACTGGCCAACGGCTGAGACATAGCAAAGACAGACACACCTCATTCAAAATTCCTGCCAATAAAATAAAGCAACATGTGTACATTATTGTCTTCACGAGAACACCCCCCCATTTTCATTCACCAGATCGGTTCATTCCTGCCATACTTTGCAGTATGAGGACCAAGGTGACACACATACTGAATGATGAATTGAGAACTTGGAAGTGGCAATGCAATCCTCCACTGATGCTTGGGGCATGGAATTCCGCATTGCTCTGCTTCCAGTGCCAACTGACGGAATCTGTTCCACTGGAAAACTAGACAAAGCATTAGCCACTGAGTTATCAACTTCTGGAATGTGCACAATTCCATGGACTGTACAATGGGAAAACCGTTCCCGAACAGCCAAATTACACACTAAACCAACCTCCCTCCATTCCACTGGCAAACCAACTCTCAGCACTTCAACGACCCTGACAGTAGGTTCCATAACCAGCAGAGCCCGTTACATCAGTGAACAGTTCTAGTACAAAATTGTAAAACCCCTGCTCCAGCCAAAGAGAGAGACCATTGTAAGAAACTAGAAATTAATCCCACACTCGCAAGTCCTCACGCTGATCCTGCCCCAGCCGAATATAAGGATGTTGTCTATACAAATACTTTGATCAGACTGATTTTGAATAATGTATATATAAAATGAAATTGTAAGTGCAAATGATGAGGGCTCCATTTGGAATCTTGGAGGCAGTGGAAAAGGATATGTGCCTCTCTGCCAAAAAGCAATTTCAGTTAACCCTCTGAATGAGATTAGGCCAATCGTTGTGATTGAAACGCACCTGTGGGCATAGAGCTGTTTCCACTGGTGCAACTACAAGGTCGCATGATTGAGTGTGACTGAGGTGTGACTTTAGTGCAACTGTGGTGTAACTTTGAATGCAACTTTGATCCAAATTTACAGTCGGGGTCAGAGTCGCATCCAGGGTTGCATCATGGTGGTGCAGGTACTTTTTCAGAGTCACTGCAGCTTTGAGTCACAAAGATTGGAATGGGTGCTATTGAAATCAATGGGCTGCGACTTGTAATGCAACTTTGTGTCCAAAGTCGCATGACAAATTGCATCATGGGAAACAGACTAAATCACACTGAATGATCTTGGGTAAGAATTTTTATTCTTTGCAATTACTAACTGGGGATTGTAAGCTTTGTAATTAGACCTGGGAATACTTGCTATACTGTAACTGATACAAAAAATATTGCAAATAAGTGTGCCTCAGTTGACTGCCTTCTGTACTGCAAGCATGCATATATTTTCTTTTGCTATCCAAGTCTGCTCTAATCATTCTTGAGATAACAAAAGTAATAGCTCTACTTTAAGCAATTTTTTAGAATACTTCTGAAAACTCCACGGGAGAGATTAAACTAAAGAGTTCGGGAAAATCTCCAGGCTGACTTGAAGGACTATCATCAAGAACAGGGAAAAATTGTTCTGACAAGTAGTGAAAAGCAGCAACAGTGACGGGCGGTACCTGTCAACCCAATCACGGTCCGGAGGGTCGCTACCTATAAAAGGTTGGGAAATCAGGTCAGGGTCCAAACATTCATAAGGATGGGTAATGGAATCGCTTCAAAGAGTGGGTCTGATAGGGGTGAACCCTACCAACTGACCCCAAGGGAAGAGATGATAGCTAAACATGGGCCCTGGGTGGTAAAATATATTTGTGATTGGGATTGTTGGACGGGGAAGAGGTTTTCTAAGAAAGGTACATTTAAACTTAAAATATGGGAAGATCTGTACCGTGCTCACCACAAAAAGATGACACGGCCATATGAATAAGATACTTGGGCTATATGGATGCTTGAGTCAGTGAATAAGACAGAGGAAATTAATGTTTTTACGGTGGAAGTTAAGGAGAAAACACATCAAATGATGCTGATAGTGATGAACAGGGGGATAATGAGGAATTGTCAGTATTGGGGCCTTATACAATCGCCTGGTCCTTGTTGGCAAAATACTCAGAAGCTGATAGGAATTGTCATCTATTAGCAGATGACAAAAAGGGGAAGCCACAACTTGCTGCTAAGTTTGACACCCCATTTAAAACCCCCAATGAATCAGAGAAAAACTCTTCCTGTGAAGCATTGAAACAAAAAGGAAAGAGCGCAGCATGCCAGGGGAAGGGAATGTTGGAATCAAGAGAGAAAAGTCTACCCAGTTCCAGAGACCATATACCATCAAAAGGGATACTTTCTTCCCCTCTGATGAAGGAAACCTCCCACATGTAATAATCCTCCATTTACTGGCTGGGAGCCAGCATTCTCCCCTAGACGGCAGTTAACAAGCAATTCCGCTGCTTTAAGCAATACTGGCAGTTCTGCTACAGAGTACACTGCCTATGTACCTTTACACCCCCAAGTAACTAGCACCCCACAGCAAGGACCTGCGTGTTGTCACTCTAATGAAGAAAGGATATCACCAATGTGGGCACACCTGTGTACTTGGGACTGTTAATGCCACCCTTCAGGGCACTTTGTTGATCAATCAACAACTGAAATCTTTTTCGGATGACATATCTGTCTATCATGTAAGAGAACAGGTGGTTTATTATGACAGTGGGAGATCCACTGAAAAGATGACACATCAAGTGCCGTGGACTCCCTCTGAGATGAAGGGACTTCCCTGAGACTTGAGGAACTTCCCTGTGATGTCACGGGGAATGCCACAGGGAAGTCCCGTCATGTCACCGTGCGTCAGAGGGGGGCGGGGTCACCGGGTGGCCCCGCCCCCCGTTATTTAAGAACCGTCAGACGAAGAGACGCCGTCACACAGCGGGAGCCTCCCTCCATGCCACAGCATGGCTGCGGAGCGGCCCGGAGAAGACATGAAGAAGAGAAGAAGGAAGAAGAGAAGAAGAAGAAGAAGATGAAGAAGAAGATGAAGAAGAGAAGAAGATGAAGAGAAGAGCGGGAGCCTCCCCCCTCATGCCATGGGTGCGGAGCGGCCCGAGGAGAAGAAGATAGAAGACGCCGCGGAGAAGATGCTGGACGAGAACGCCGGAGGAAGAACCAGAAGAGCCAGAAGAACCAGAAGAAGAAGAAGATGAAGGAAGAAAGAAGAAGCATTTAAATAAAGGAATTGTCAAAAACTGTCTCTTGTCATTTTTAACATTTTTGACAGTTTTTTAGTGAAATGGTAGGGGTAAGTACCCCCTTACCATTTCACACAGGGGGGGGCCGGGATCTGGGGGTCCCCTTGTTAAAGGGGGCTTCCAGATTCCGATAAGCCCCCCGCCCGCAGACCCCCACAACCACCGGCCAGGGTTGTGGGGATGAGGCCCTTGTCTTCATCAACATGGGGACAAGGTGTTTTGGGGGGCTACCCCAAAGCACCCTCCCAATGTTGAGGGCATGTGGCCTGGTACGGTTCAGGAGGGGGGGGGGGGCGCACTCTCGTCCCCCCCTCTTTTCCTGCGGCCTGCCAGGTTGCGTGCTCGGATAAGGGTCTGGTATGGATTTTTAGGGGGACCCCACGCCGTTTTTTTTTTTTTTTTTTTGGCGCGGGGTTCCCCTTAAAATCCATACCAGACCTGAAGGGTCTGGTATGGAATTTAGGGGGAACCCCACGTCAATTTTTTTTTTTAAATTTTGGCTGGGGTTCCCCTTAATATCCATACCAGACCTGAAGGGCCTTGTATGGAATTTAGGGGGACTCCCACATCATTTTTTTTTTTTAATTTTGGTTCGGGGTTGCCCTGTGGGGAATTCCCATGCCGTTTTTATCAATGAACTTCTATGTGTATTGTCGGCAATGCAATAGCCGCGGTAGTTTTAAATGTGTTTTTTCCTTCCAAATGTCACTTTGCTGTCAGACTGTTCTAAACACGGGAAACATGCGCCCCTTTACAGGCATACTATAGACACCCCCCAGGTATGAAATTTAAAGGGATATTACACTTTTATTGTTTGACTTTAAGCATTATTAAAATCACTGCTCCTGAAAAAACGGCCGTTTTTAAAACTTTTTTTTGCATTGATCCATGTCCCCTGGGGCAGGACCCAGGTCCCCAAACACTTTTATTGACAATAACTTGCATATTAGCCTTTAAAATTAGCACTTTTGATTATTCATGTTCGTGTCCCATAGACTTTAACGGCGTTCGCGTGTTCGAACAAATTTTTTTCCTGTTCGCATGTTCTGGTGCGAACCGAACAGGGGGGTGTTCGGCTCATCCCTAGTCAGCAAATTCAGCTGTGTTTTGGACTACCTAGTGTGTGTTGTATGTTCTGATCCTATTCTCAAAGAACAGTGGCTATGATGACTTTTGTGTAGACTGGTGCTTAAGACTGCCTAACCCCCTTGCTTTTATTGTAATTAGTTAAGGTATGTTAATGTTGCTTAGCAATCTGTGTGTCCCCAAGTGTATTTCCAAGTGTATTTCAAGCCTGCTTCCTGCCCAATGTCACCATGCAACTCTATTTGCTCCTAGAGTTTCCTGTTTGTCTGTTTTAACATGGCTATTTGTTACCAATTGTCTAATGTGTCTGTGGCGTATCTGTCACTAATATCTGTGTGTTTCAAGGCACACCAGTCGGCTCAAATTGTACCCGCTACCTTTCAGTGATCCCGGCGCCTCAGTGCTGCAAGGGATTTTTCTCTGCCTGTTGGCCAGTTGTGTCTAGTAGCAGCAGTTCCTCAAGCTGGATACACATTATGCAATTTTTGTTGTTCAGTTTCGTTTAGATTTACCTTCAGATGTGTAGCACGAGAACCTGCCTGATTGCATACAAGTTAAAAAGTGTATAGGTCTGGCCTCGTATTGTATGCTTTTGGGTGAGTCTGAAGAAGAGTTGTGTAGGAAGATTGTGTAGTGTGTGGCCAGCTCTTGACTGTTCCAAGGGCCCTCACTTTCGTTATATGTGTGGGCATGCTGTATTCTCCTCAGTTACTACCCATAGGTATCCTTCTTGTCCTAGACTCCTTGTGTACCTTAACTAGTTGTCTGTGTCCTGCATGCCAGGAAGACCAGTGCCCCAGTGTTGCACTATGCCCCTGTCATTCATGTGAGTCCTGTCTGAAGAGTGTAGGAAGTTTATTTTGTATGGGTGAAGGATAGCCTTGTCTGATTACCAAATCGATAAAGGAGGGAAAAGGGGTGCAGCCTCTATAAGAATTGAGTGTACCTGTTGGCAGGTGGCTTTCAATCCGGGTATTTAGACTATTTCCCATACTTAGGATAAAGAGAGGCTTAATGGAGACTGCCTTTAGAGCTGGAGGTGGGGCACTGGGTACCTTAAAACACTATGGAGCTGGAGATATTCAGGATCACATTGGGAGGTCTTGTGCTATATATCAGGGAAGCGGTTAGGAAAGCCAACTTGCTCTGTCCAGCATCCAGGACCTCGGAGAAGTGACTGACTCTCTCAGTGGGACAATTTTCACTTTGCAAGGACAGGCGGGTGGGGTAGTATCCAGGTTGCCTATGAGTTGTAATAGATTGGTGGATGACTCAGTTCCAGGATTGTCAAAATCTAACCTAATGGCAGGGATGGAACATTGTGCAGATAACACAGTCAATCTGGGTACTAGCCTATCAGACTCTACTGTGTTATACCCTGGAGTCTATCTTGTTCTGATGGCTTGTTCAGATGACTGGTACTGATGAGTGCTGGAGAAAGGAAGGTGTTGTGATATGGGAAAAGGACAGAATCATGAGACAACAATGCTGGCACAGAAGGGGGTCGTGTCTAATGGATGCTGGGGTAGTGTCCCAACTGGTCCTAAACAAAGTTAAAAATACTTGACCAGGGTACTGGTGCTTGTATCATATGTCTAATGATGCACTGTTTTCAGCATCAGGTTAAATTGTGCTCAGCAGGGTACACTACCTTGGGGAGTCTATTGTACATCTCCTCTTGCCCTTGGCATGGATATTGCAGGAACACCGGGCTGTATCCCGATCACCCCTGAAGAAAGGTTTTATAGCAAACTTGACATCCCCTTACACCTACTGAAACTTCCGTTGGGATTCGGGGAGGAGTTAAAAGTTGGGTAGTTGGGTAGTTTGGGCAACAGGATTTAGATAGTGGCAACAGTTTGTGCAAGGAGTGAATAGAAGGGCCCTGCTCTAGGGGTTTATGATCTAAGGGGAGGAGGGTGGTAGGGGTGGGGGAGTTCCAGAGGTTCTGGAGCAGTCCTGAGGTTGAGCATGGGAGGAGGTAACAAGGGAGCTAGAAATCAGAATGTCTTAAGAGGAGCGAAGTGGACGATTTGGGTGATCTCAAGATCAAAAGAGGTTAATCCAAATATCTCAAACTAAGGTTTCTTAATGGGAAAAGATTATTCGGGTACCGTCTTAGGGCCACAGCTTTAGTAAACTCCACCCTGTTGCTGTCAAGATATGGGTATCTATTAAGAGACCGACGTAGAGTATTGTGTGCATTTAAAGGGGGACCCTAGAACTATATTTTTCTTTTAGTTGTTTTGGGAAAAAGCCTCTAAAAAATTTTGAGCAATAAAGTGCATTCGGGTTTGACTTAATTCTAAACGTTTTTGGCAACCATTGTTTTATTCTTTCCTTTTTAAAGTTTTTTGTACCCGACTTGTACAATTTTAGTGACAGTGATCCTGTCCATCTGTTGATCACTAATATGGGAGAGGAGTTATCTATTTTTATTTTTTTGTTGTTCCTCTTTATTATTTTTTTTTTTTGCCAAGTTGCTGCTGCAACAGCTGCAATGTATTATTTTTCAAGGCACTTTATAATAATTTTCCAGGACAGTTATATATTGTTTTTTGTTTTTGTGAATGCAGATTCAATGCTTTTTGACATAAAGTGAAATGCGTGTGATAAACAGTCTGGGTTGAAGCAGCATTAAACCTGTATTAAATAATTATTTATTATTATTATTATTATTATTAATTTTTTTTTTTCATTTAGTGTTTATTTAAGTTTTTTATCAATACAGAAATGTAATATAGACATTACAAATAATAAAAAGGTAGAAACAGTAAAAACAAAACAAAACAAAAACAAAAACATATGGGTGTGCATGCATTTTTGTCATGGGAAAAGTATAATCTTAGAATGGCACGGTTGCTTATACGATATAAACTATTCAGTAATAAACATTGTGATCAAATATCAAAAGTTTTTATATTTGGATGTCCAAATTAACCAATTACTGTCGAATGATTTGCATTTAAGAGAGTTCACTGCCAACATCCTTTCAAGTAAGTAGTGTTTTTGTACTATTTTTATTACCTCAGAAATGTTTGCAGTGGGAGCATTTTTCCAGGATCTAAGCACCAGTGATCTAGCCACCAGTAGAATGTGTGTAATAACTTGTCTCATTGTGTATGGAAAGTCATCTACTCCTATATGCAGTATTGCTAATGCTGGGTTAGATTGGGTATTTATACCCGTGATTGAGGATATTAGTCGAAATATTTGGTTCCAGAAACTAGTTAGGCATGGGCATTCCCAGAATATATGCATAAGGTGACCTTTATGTCCGCAACTGCGCCAGCAAAGAGGAGATGCATCTGGGAACATTCTTGCTAGTCTACATGGGGTGTACTTCCATCTATGGAATATTTTGAGCGTCATTTCCCAATGTCCTATACAATGTGACAATTTGTGGACAATCTGAATTGCAGATTTCCATTGATCGTCTGTAAACATGGTGCCTAGGTCCACTTCCCATTACTTAAATGCCTCTGTTTTCCTGAAGTTAAGTTTGTCCTCCAGAAAGTTGTAATAAAGTGATATACCTTTACAGCTGTTTTTGTGCTGGGTTAGGTGATGCCATACTTTGGGGGGCAATTGGATGGTGGGGACGGGGTATGTGCATAGAAAATGTGTGATTCTAAGACAGGTGAAAAGGGTATGGCTAGGTAAATCAAATTCTTTCATTATACTCTTGACTGATTTGGGTACATTGTTTATGGTTAAATTTTGTACAGTTGTGATTCCATGTCCTAAAAGGTGTTTCAGGGATAAAAATGGGATTTTAGCCGCTAGTATATTTAGGGGAAAGGTATAATTTATTATACGGCCGTCATTGTGGTGTCAGTTGAGAAGGAATCTCCGAGTTTTGAGTGATATTTGTATAGTTGGAGGAAGTTTATTCAGTTCCCATGGAACCCAGGTGTCTCCCATTAGTAGTGCCGCAAGATCAGGTATCGGGGCTAGATATTGTTCGATTTCTACCCAGCGTGGTATATCTGATTTGGTGAACCAATATTGGAGTTGATCTAGTCTAGTTGCCCACATGTAGTCATATATGTCAACTAAACCCACCCCTCCTGCACTTTTGTGTGGGATTAGTTTGTTCTGTGAGCACCTAGCCTTCTTATGCCCCCATGGGAATTTCCATAGGAGGTTAGATAGGGATTTAAGGAGGTATGAGGGGATGTTTATAGGAAGTACTCTTAGGATATATAAAATTTGTGGCAAGATTGACATTTTAAATGCGGCTAGCCTTCCTAGCCAGGAAAATTCCTGTTTATGCTATGTGTTTGGTTTGACTATCCAGCTTGGCCAGCAGGGGTTTGACATTTGATTCCACCAACATTTTTGTGGAATCGGTCAGAGTTATGCCTAAATAAGGTATCCCATCTTTACTCCAACTGTACGGAAGGGAGTGTTGTAGTGAGGTACTATCTGTGGGTGATACTCCAAGATTTAGAATTAAGGATTTGTTGAAGTTTACCTTGTAGTATGAGATCTCACCAAATTTTTGCAATATCTCATGTGCTATAGGTAATGAGGTCTGTGGTTTTGTTAAGAGCAAAATGACATCGTCTGCGAATAGGTTGATGACATGGGAGCTTTCTCCGAATCTGAAACCAGAAATTGAAGGATGCGTTCTAATTGCCTCCGCCAGGGGTTCAATCATCAAGTTGAAAATTGTTGGGGATAGAGGGCATCCCTGGTGAGTGCCGTTAGTTATGTGGAATGGGGTTGACAGCATGCTGGACGTATATACTTGAGCCGAAGGGCTGGAGTATAAGGCGAGAACTGCATTCATAATGTGTCCACTTAAAGCAAACTTAGAGAGTGTCATTGACATATAAGTCCAGTGGACTCTATCAAATGCCTTCTTTGGTTTTTTCAACATAGTGTAAAATATTAATAATTCTACGGGTGGCGTCTGAGGCCTGTCTCCCCCTCACAAAGCCCATCTGATCTCTTTTGATGAGGTATGGCATGAATTCAGCTAGGCGTTTGGCTAATAATTTAGCGTAAATTTTAATGTCAGTATTTAACAGGGATATCGGACGGAAGTTTGGAGGCATATTGGGTTCTTTTCCAGGTTTTGGTATTGTGACTATAAATGCCTTCAACATTTCCGGGGGTAATGTAGCTGTGGTTGTAGCCTTAGTAAATACCGGTTGCATATGTGGCACTAGTAAGTTGCTGAATAGTTTAGAGTACTCGTTCGAGAATCCATGGGGTCCTGGCGATTTGCCATTGGGTAAGGTATTAATAACCTTCTGGATTTCAAGCGTAGTAAAGGGAGAATTTATGGAGTATAGTTGCGTTTCTGATAAAGAGAGTAGATGTAAGGTGTTCAGGAATTGTTGTATGTTGTCCTTTGTGGGTTGGGTAGTGGACGTGTCCTCACGTAAGTTATGAAGTGCACTATAGTAGTTGGTGAACTGATTTGCGATGTCTTGTGGGTTGGTGATCTTATGTTTAAGGGTAGGGTGGATCAGATGGGATATCCTTGTTTTAGAAGTTATTCCTTTGATTCTGTTAGCCAGGTATTTTCCCGCTCTGTTTGCATTAGCATATGAGTTTAAGTTTAACCTCCTGAGATATGTGTCATATTTCTGTGCCAGTAACTCTCTCAGTTTCTCGCTCAGCTGTGAGAGTGACTGAGCACGGGTCGGGTTGGGGGAGGCTTTGTTGAGTGTTTCTATGTTGTGTATTTCAGTAAGAATAGCATTAAGGTTAGCGGTATGACGTTTCTTTTCTCGTGCGCCTAATTGTATGCCTTGTGGGCGTTCCATATACTGTATGGGTCCTCTACTGAAAGTGCATTTTCCTGAAAAAAGTTTTGGAGATGTTGTGAGATTTCTGTTGATATTAGGGGGTCTTGCATTAATCTAGTGTTACTACGCCAGATGGGTGGTGAGGAAGAGACAGCCCGATCATTAATAGACAATGTGATAGCCGCGTGGTCTGACCACGTAATGTCATGGATCTGAGACAGCACCGTTTTTTGTAACAACCATTTATAAACTAGAAATAAGTCAATGCGGGAGTAGGAGCAATGCCTGTAAGAGAAAAAGGTATCGTCTCGTTCGTTTGCATGGTGACATCTCCATACATCAAATAGATCAGTTTTTTGTAACACGTTGTTCAAACAGTTGTGCGGGTTCCCTTTTTGAACCGAGGAGTCCAAAAGTGGATCTACAGCGAGGTTAGAAACTCCACAGACAATGAGATTGCCATATATTTGAGATTGAACCTTCTTGAGCAATCTGTTTATGAAACGTGTCTGATGGGAATTGGGAGCATATAACGTTACGAGTGTATAGGGTTTAGAGTTGATGTCTCCTTTGACTATGATATAACGGCCGTTGTCATCCACAGTGGTTTCCTTCAATTGAAAGGTCAGAGTATTTCTGATTGCCAGCAGCACTCCGCCTTTTTTTTGACCAGGTGTGCATGCTAAGAAGACATGGGGGAATTCCCTGTGTGTACATTTGGGAGTCTTTGAGATTTGGAAGTGGGTCTCTTGTACACATAATATGTCCGCTTTGTGTTTTTTCGCCTCCGCCCACATTGAAAACATTTTTGTGGGGTGGTTTAGGCCCCTGGCATTAATAGATAGGCATTTGAAAACCATGGGCGAGGGCGAATGTAATGTGGGTTGTTGTTATACTTATGTACTCACTGTGGCCTTGACTGTTCATCATAGGGGCCGGTCTTCCGTTTGGTGGAACCAAGATAAAGGGCGTCTTCGCAGGCAAAGAGTATTGTACGTTGTCTTCAAGATGATGCACAGTATACATAGTGCATAAAGAACAATAAAAAATAAACATAAAGAAAGAAAAAGGTATAATTAGAACTTTAAGAACAAGATCTTTAAACCGATCCATTTGCAGGCGTAACTGCTGCGTACTAAATGGAGGGATAAGACAAGTGTTGTAACAATGAACCCCTGCATCCAGAGAGATATGATTACTGATTAAGCAATATGTGCACGAGTCCCATCAGTGTTTTTCTTGGAGGATCTTTTCTTTGAGACCACCTGCCAGTCCTCTTGTAGTGGAGATGGTTCTGTATGAGGCGTGTTATGAACTGTTGATTCAGGTAGAATACCCCATTGGCGTAGGGCCGCAATGCCCTCCTCCAGAGTGGAAATCAGGGTGGAGACCCCATTGTGGGTGACATACAACTTTGCAGGATATCTCCATTTGTGGAGTATCTTGTGGTTTCTTAGGGCTTTAGTGATCATTGCCAAGTTGCGGCGTTGTTGTAGGGTGTGTTGAGATAAATCTGGGAGCAGCTGAATAGCCTCATATGGCGGGTGTTTGATTACCTCTTTGCGGGAGGTCATGAGGAGCTGCTCTTTGACATGGTAGTAATGTACCCTGAGAAGTACGTCTCTGGGGATATGATCTGGGAGGAAAGTAGGCTTGGGGATTCTGTGTATGTGGTCCACTATGAGGTCCTGTGGTGACAGGGCAGGTATAAGAGTGGAGAATAGAGTTTGGACTTATTGTAGAAGTTGGGAGGCAGGTATGTCCTCAGGTAGTCCCCGAATTTTGAAGTTGTTCCTCCTGGATCTATCTTCTAAATCTGCTACCTTATTCTTAAGCCATGTTATCTCTTCACTTTGTGTATTGTGAGCATCCACTAGTGTATTGAAAGACATTGAATAATCGTCCATTTTATACTCTATGTGATTTACCCTGCTGCCTAAGGCCTGCACTTCTCTTTGGCAGTTCCTGATTTCTGCAGTCATGTCAGCTTTTAGAGATGCTTTTAGTGATAGAAGCATTTCTTTTAGGACTGTGTCAGAAACAGGCCTGTCTGCTGTGGGGAATGATAATATAGGATCCTGCAGGGCCTGTGCTGTGGCGCTGTCCTTATCAGAGGGTCCGCTTACCTCCATAGTAGGATCTTCCAGTGGCCTTTCTGGTGAGGTAATCCTCTGCTTTTGCTTGGCCGGACTTCTGGTTGTGGGACTATAGGTCCCAGAAGAGGATCCGCTGCAGGATGCGAGCTTGTTGGCCAGTGTGGAGTGATTCAGCTGCCCCTTGTGCTGAATTGCGGCCTTGTCCTCCGGCTGCTTCGTGCGCACTCCGCCGCCATTTTGCTGTAGGCCGCGGGCCGAGAAGAAACTGTCCATCTTCCGAGGCTGCTGTGGGTTCTTGCGGTGCCTCGGCATGCCCTGTGCATGCAGCGGAGCCTGGATGTAGTTTGCCGGCTAGCGGGTGTGCGGATGGTTCAGATGGGCTCGGATGTATGCCGATACTCTCCGGTGGCCGAGCGGAGCTCTCAGCTCATGCGTCCATGTTGGAGCTCAGTCGCCACGCCCCCGGATATTATTATTAATTAATAAATATTTTTTTCGCTTATTTTATTTTTTCTCTTCTTTCTCTTTTCTGCTTTCTTTGTTTCATATTCTTATCTTTAATTATTTTAAGTGATGGTACCAGTCCATTAGCTGATAATGTTCTTCTATATCTTTAAAAGTAAATGTATTAATCTTCTGGAACTTTTGTTTGAATATCAGAGATGAGCTGTGAATTGTAAGGCTTTACCGTTTCTGCCTGACTCAGTTTTTAAGAGGCCAGTCCAGAGCCCAGAGTCCGTTTTATGTATGTATGTGTATATAAATATATAGTATGTACATATTAGGGTACGTGTGAAGATATATATATATGTGTGTGTGTGTATATGTATGTATGTACATATATATATGTAATAGCTGCACTGCATGGGTTGATTCTTATATAGACAAAAGGTTTTAATCACTTATTTTATGTATCATTAAGCGTATAAGTGAGGTAGGTAAAAATCACCATAACAGATGGTGCCCCGTGTGAGGAAGTTTTTAATCACTTATTTTATGTAGGTAGGTAGGTAGGTAGGTAAAAATCGCCTTAACACAGCCACCAGTCATATACAAAAAACATGGCCCATGAGCATACTGCAACAAGCAAAATTCAACTTGCCCAAGAGAGATTGCAAAGCACAAAGTTGATTTTTTTTTTTGCATTGCCTTTTGGCAGAAACCGTTCCCTTCAGATCTTCAAGTTTGTTCAAAGGCAAATGACATTCTATCACTACGGTGTTGATGATAATACCCAGAAACCACAACTCAGTGGCTGGGCCCTCCATCTTGTCAGGGGCTAATGGCACACCAATAATCTGGAAAACATGTTGGACTGTGACCAAAAGTGAGGCATAGATAGTACTTCCAGCAGGCCCTATGCACAAGAAATCATCTAAATCATGGATGACTGAATTAAGCCTGCAAGCATCCCGAACCACCCATTCCAAAAAGAAATGAAACATTTCAAACAATGAACAAGAAATGGCACAGCCCACTGGTAAACATCTATCAACAAAATTCTGCCCTTGTCATTTGCACCGCAGCAGATGGCAACAACTAGGATGTACCAGCAACAAACAAAAGGCCACCTCAATATCAGTCTTGGCCAACAATGTACAATTACCATACCCAGGAACCCACGACACTTCCATATCAAAAGATGTATAGGACACCATGCAAAGCTCTGGATCAATGGCATCATTCAATGAACCCCCTTTAGGGTGCGACCAGTGATAAATGAGGCGTAACTCATTTGGTTCTTTTTTGAGGATAATATTCAAAGTGGAAATACTGGCAGTAAATCAAAAGGGCCAGCCACGTGACACAAAGCAAACTCTTTGAAAAGCTTTCCTGAAAGTGACCGCTGGATGTACACAAGATGACTGCAAGCTATCTGCCATAGGAGGAACATCCAGCAACTGGCAGGGTATCAGAAAAACCCTACGAGAATCCCACCTGCAACACACGAGCTGCCTCCCTGTTAGAATAACACTTTAGGAAAGGTGCCATCTTTTATACCTCTACCAGAGTCTTCCCTCTTTCCAGCGTCACCTCCTTTTCCTTGCTTGAAACATCTGGACAGCGCATGAGACCCTCCACACCCTGAACAGTCATGAAGGAAACAGCACGCAGTGACAAACTTGCAATATCCAGCATTGAATTGCCAACATAACCCCCTGCGATTTGCGGCTGGTTGTGAAGAGGCTGCTGCACCCTTGGCCCCACCCTGAAAGGAAGGAACCAAACTGTGGAAACAACATCAGTTTGTGTTTGTGGTCCCACCGTAAAGAGGGCCGGACTGCCTTGCGCTGACGAAATTTCTCATCATAGCGAAACCAAGTAACCCCACCATAGACTCACTGGGCTCGTCAATTGAGTCCAGATAACAAAATAAAAAAAGGGGGAGCAATTCTCAGGAGCCTTTTCCCCAATGACACTAGCTAAAACTGCATATGCCTGCAGTTTGAGAATGTAAGGGTAATCAACCGATACCCTTGTTTTCTTCCTTCTTCTTACTTTCATCTGGTTTACCTTTTTAAATTTCTCCAATGGCAACGAAGAAAAAATGTCCACCTACTCACCCTTCCATATACGCTCCTTCACTTCCGGTTTTTTGCAGCATTTGCCAGACGTGCCCCATCAACCCCGGCAACTCCTTTGCACCAAGATGGAACCCTGACTGCCTGAGCACTGACACTGAAGGTGACAGCTTGTGCTGTGGACCACGCAGATACCAGAGAGAAACAAGCCAGATGTCACCCCAGCTTCCTAGCATGCCAGCACCTCCCTAAGACCTGCTAAAAGGGTGTGTATGACACCATACGCACCAGGCGCCCCCTTCAAAGATGGGACTAAGGACCCAGCACTGCCTCCCAAAACTCCAGCCACCCCCCCTCCCATTGCACCAATCCCTGCTGAGCTGAAAACTAAGCCCCCTGGAGCTCCCTTGAACAGAAAGAGAATAAGAACAAGAAAAAAATCATGAAACAAAAGGCTCACCTGGCTGCCTCTGTCCCTCAGGACATCCAGTTGCAGATTCGGATCCCCGTGCAGTGTGCGGGAGTTCACCATCTTCAGAGCCACTGAGCACCGCTTCAGACCGGCTCTGTTCACCAAGCTGCGCTGTTGCTCTCTTCAGGGTGCAGTTGCCAGCCCCAGAGCCCAGTGGGCACCCGCTGATAATGTCAGCAGCTGTCTCCACACCAGAACCCTGGGCGCTCCCTTTCCTATGCCCACATTGGGCTCTGTGGGGATGGAGGAAGTCTCAAACCAACACTTGACTCCTTCCATCTGCAGCACACGCTCTGCAATGCCAGGACACAGGGGAAAGCTGTCACCCACCCACGGGCCACACTAGACACAGGCAGGGAGCCTGTATAGCCAGCTGCACCATCCCTACTGTGAGGTGTGAAGGCAGGGGTGTGGGTGCCAGATGAAAAAACTCCCTCCCTGGGTTTGCCGTAGACATGGATTCCTCCCGACTCACACACCAGGGGAAGCAGGTGTGCGCTTGGCTGGTGGGGTCAGAGGGTCCCTTGAGGATCTCCCAGAATGGCACTGAACCTGAGTTGTCATATCAGGAATTAAGCGCTCAGAAGGCCTAGACCTCCCAGTATGTAGGCGACTAGAAGAGGGCCCAGAAAAGACCTGCATGGGCTCCTGCAATATGTCTAATAGTTTGTCTTGTAGCCACCCAGGGCCTCTGGCCATAGCCGCAGCTCTAAGCTGGGACAGCATATTGTCCAAGTCACCCACCTTTTGTTCTTTCTACAGGTGAAGTCCAGGAACAAAGAAGAAAACTGTCTGATGTTGTGATGAGCTCTGACTGAGTTGTGACACAATCAACCCTCCTCTCTACCCACTACAGGACATACCCTCTGCCTTGAACTCTTTAATCTGCTAAGCAGACTGCATCATTCTAAATCGCCCACTAATACTCCGCCTCTTTTGCAGGCCCCAGTCATGCTGGCCCTCCCCCTAGTTTCACTCAGCTCCAGGCCATATACTTAAATTAATGCAGCGCTATATTCATTAATACATTTTTAACCCCTTCATGCCTAAGCCGTTTTCTGACATTTGTTGCTCACAAGTTAAAATTCATATTTTTTGCTAGAAAAATACTTAGAACCCCCAACCATTATATATATTTTTTTAGCAGAGACCCTAGAGAATAAAATGGCAATCGTTGCAATATTTTATGTCACACAGTATTTGTGCAGCGGTCTTTCAAACATGATTTTTTTGGGAAAAAATGAACGTTCATGAATTAAAAAAAAAAAAAAACAGTAAAGTTAGCCCAATTTTTTTGTATAATGTGAAAGATGATGTTACGCTGAGGAAATAGATTTCTAACATGTCATGCTTTAAAATTGCACAGACTTGTGGAATGGCAACAAACTATGGTACTTCAAATTCTCCATAGGCGACATTTCAAAATTTTCTACAGGTTATCAGTTTAGCTAGTTGCCGACCAGCCGCCACAGTTTTACTGGGTGAAATGATGTTAACTTACGTCGCTTCGCCTGTTGGCAACTAGGGGTGCGCGCAGCGTGTGCCCGGAGCAGATGCAAGTGCCCGGCGAGTGTGATGACCGCCAGGCACCCGCAATCGCTCGTGACAGAGGCGGTTCACTCAAGGGAGAGGAGAGAGATCGGTGTTCATACTATGTATGAACACCGATCTCTTTCCTCCTAGACAGTCCTAGACAATCCCATCCCCCCTACAGTTAGAACACACCCAGGGAACACAGTTAACCTCTTGATCGCCCCCCCTAGTGTTAACCCCTTCCCTGCCAGTGACATTTATACAGTAATCAGTGTATTTTTTATAGCACTGATCGCCGTATAATTATCAATGGTCCCAAAAATGTGTCAAAAGTGTCCAATTTCTCCACCGCAATATTGCAGTCCCGATAAAAAACCGCAGATCGCCGCCATTAGTAGTAAAAAAAAATAATATTAAAAATGTCATAAATCTATCCTTTATTTTGTAGACGCTATAACTTTTACGCAAATCAATCAATATATGCTTATTGTGATTTTTTTTTTACCAAAAATATGTAGAAGAATACATATCGGCCTAAACTTTTTTTTTTTAAAAAATGTGGGATATTTATTATAGTAAAAAGTAAAAGATATTGTGTTTTTTTTTTTTTTTCAAAATTGTCGCTCTTCTTTTATTTATAGCGCAAAAAATAAAAACCGCAGAGGTGATCAAATACCACCAAAAAAAGCTCTACTTGTGGGAAAAAAAGGACGTCAATATTGTTTGAGTTCAGCGTCGCACGACTGTGCAATTGTCGGTTAAAGTGACGCAGTGCCGTATCGCAAAAAAATGGCCTGGTCATTGAGCAGCCAAATCTTCCGGGGCTGAAGTGGTTAGAGTTACAGAGGAGGCCTTGTGCTAGAATTATTGCTCTCATTCTAACGATTTCGTGACTTACGTATGTGTTCGCTTCTGCGTGCAAGCACAGAGGGATGAGAAGCTTTAAATCTTATTTTTTTTCCTTTTTCATATTGTTTAATTTTTTTTACACTGTCCCTTTGAAAAACAAAATTCTGATCACTTTTATTGCTGTCAGAAGGAATGCAAACATCTCTTGTGACAGTAATAGGCAGTGACAGGTACTCTTTATGGAGGGATCTGGGGTCTATAAGACCCCAAATCCCTCCTTTGCACTTAAAAGCATTTAAAACACCACATTTAGCTGTTTTGAATGCTGTAGTTTTTTTTAAATGTGGCGCCTTTAAATCTACTGTTATGGCATCACTTCCGGGCAGAGGCGGCTCTAGGCTTTGTACACGGGGAGGCTAAATGGATACAGTACAGGGGGCAGGGGGGTATAGTACAGGGAGAGGGTAAGTGGAAACCGTACAGGAGGGCAGGGGGTACATTATAGGGGCAGTAATGAATAATACAGATATGGTCTCTTCAAGCAAAGCTGTGCAGGGAAGCTGCTCTTAGACCCCTTTCACACTGGGTCATTTTGCAGGCGCTATTGCGCTAAAAATAGCACCTGCAAACTGACCTGAAACAGCCACTGCTGCCTCTCCAATGTGAAAGCCATGAGGGCTTTCACACTGGAGCGGTGCACTAGCAGGACGCTGAAAAAAGTCCTGCTAGCAGCATCTTTGGAGCGGTGAAAGAGCAGTGTATACACCGCTTCTTCACCGCTCCTGCCCATTGAAATCAATGGGGCAGTGCAGCTATACCACCGGCATAGCGGCGCTGCAGCGGCGTTTTGTGGGCGGCTCTAGCCCTTTTTTGGCAGCTAGCGGACGAATACCGCCAATAAAAAGACGGTAAAGTGCCACTAAAAATAGCAGCGGTTTACCGCCGACGCACCCACCGCCCCAGTGTGAAACTGGCCTTACAGATCCTTACTATTCTGGCAGGTTGTCACTAGGCTAAATCTACAACTGAAATGACATCTCCCCCTCTATCTTCCCCTCTAGAGTTTCTGGCTCTCTTACAGCATTTTGCAGGGGTTAAGGAAAAGCTCTGAGGCAGAGCATCTTTTTACTGTTGCTGCTTGTGTGGGAGGGATATGTACTGCACCAATCACATGGGATGAATAGGAGAGGAGGGCCAGCAGGGATTGGTGCAGTACACAACCTACCCGCAAAAGCAGCAGTAGTAATATACTCTGTTGCGGGGTTCTTCTTTAGCCCCTAAAAAAATGGGGGTGGGGGACGGGTCTTGGATCCATGGGGTAGGGGAGAAAGAGGAGGGGGAAAAAGGGAGGAGCGGGTAGGTGATGGGGATGGATAGAGGAGAACTGGAGTGAAACTGGGGGATCCTGGTCTGTATAGGGATAAAAAGGGGGAAGGATATGTGCTGTCATGAGGGAAGGTGGGGGGGGGGGCAAATAGATAGGTGTCAAAAGCACTGCACAGGGATAGTCAGGGATGGGCTTGGGGAATACTGTTGCCTGGTGAGAAATAGCACCAAACAAAGAAAAAGCTGGAGTGCCCCTTACATCAGAATCCGCACAGTGCCCTCCTTACATCAGAATCGGCCACAGTGCCCTCCTTACATCAGAACCCGGCACAGTGCCCCCTTATATCAGAACCCGGTGAAGTGTTCCCTTATGACAGAACCCAGTGGATTGTACCCTTACGACAGAACCCGGTGGAGTGTCCCCTTACGACAGAACCCGGTGGAGTGTCCCCTTACGACAGAACCCGGTGGAGTGTCCCCTTACGACAGAACCCGGTGGAGTGTCCCCTTACGACAGAACCCGGTGGAGTGTCCCCTTACGACAGAACCCGGTGGAGTGTCCCCTTACGACAGAACCCGGTGGAGTGTCCCCTTACGACAGAACCCGGTGGAGTGTCCCGTCACATCAGAACCTGGTGGAGTGTTCTCTTACGAAAGAACCACAGTGCCTATCTTACATCAGAACCCGGCACAGTGCCCCCTTATATCAGAACCCGGCACAGTGCCCCCTTATATCAGAACCCGGTGAAGTGTTCCCTTACGACAGAACCCAGTGGAGTGCCCCCTTATGACAGAACCCGGTGGAGTTGCCCCTTACCTCAGAACCCGGTGGAGTGTCCCTTTACGACAGAACCCGGTGGAGTTTCCCCTTACGACCGAACCCGATGGAGTGTTCCCTTACGTCAGAACCTGGCAAAGTGCCCCCTTACATCAGAACCTGGTGGAGTGCCCCCCTTACATCAGAAACTGGCACAGTGCCCCCCCTTACATCAGAACCTGGTGGAGTGCCCTCCTTACATCAGAACCTGGGGGAGTGCCCCTCTTACATCAGAACCTGGCAGAATGCCCCCCTTTAAGTTAGAACCCAGCACAGTGCCCCCTTATGTCAGAACCTGGTGAACTGTCCCTTTTACATCAGACTTTAGTTGTCCCTAAGTTCTAGATGGGGCAGAGAAGGGAGGGAGATAGGGAGAGTCCAGTGGTAGTGTAGCGCTAACTCACCCCAGGATGGTCTCTGCAGGCTCAGACAGTGACAATCATAAACCCAGATGCTTCAAATTTCCCGCCCACACCCCTTTCTTGGGCACAGTACTATTCAGGGATTGAGTTGTGGGCAGGGCAGACACAGAGGAGAGGGTGAGAGGAGGTGGAGCAAATTGATATCTCTCCCCTCTCCTGTCCCATGGCTAGGGAGAGGGGGGCAGGTGCTGGATTCTCCGGGAAAATTTCTAAGGCACTGTTGAGCTTCAGAAGTGCAGCCAGCCAGCCTGCCCTGACAGCTCCTTTAAATTGATGCTTGTCAACCCTGCCCAGGGACAATATCCATGGTGCAACCGAAGGGGCGCAACCCACCTCAGCACCCCCTAGATCCAATCATATGGAAGAGCAGAAGTGGCTATCCTCCCCCTACTGTGTGGGAGGGGATACAGGGGAGCAGGTAACTGTCAGCAGTGGCGGCACTGGTTCTGCTGAGCAGCGATTGTGATCTGGAGCGTCAGTGAGCTCCCGTCCCTTGGTCAATGAGTCCCGATTTCAGCCTGCTATCTCTCCACGGAGTCTGGACCGTGTAGATCTCTCACTGGTGCAGTTGAGCGGGTTGTACAGCACACTGTCAGGGACTCGACACTGTGCTGATGGCGGAGGAATCCTTGCTGCTAGCCTCAGAGGTGGCTCTTAACTAGACAAATTAGGTGGCTGCGAGACCCCTGTGAGTGCGAGGCCTTAGACGACCACCTAATTTGTCTAATTAGAGAGTCACCTCTGCTTCTGGGTTACTAGATCTGAGACCTGATCCGAAGGACGTGCTGTCTGGTCGCTCTGGCCTCCCGGTGGAATAGGAAAGCCCAGGTGGGCCGTGAAAAGTGGCAGGAGGGAGGGATGTCCCCTCCCGCTGCTTGGGATAACTTCTTAGCCTCATTGGTTGTTATCCCAAGATAGCCAACCGCTGGCTGTAAAAAACGATACATGGGTTAGGCGTGTGGCTGCAGGCATCACCCCGGTACAACCCCTGCAACCCGAGGCTGTATATTTGCATACAGTTGATGTGAGGGGGTTAAGTACATACATTCAACTTGGTATCAGCCTCTTCCAGTACCCTGTACAGCAAAACTCAACAGAGGGAGAAGAAGCACAAGGAACCAGTCAGTTGTGCTGCCAATCTCATAAGCTAACAAGGAAAATGCTGGCAGAAGGAATGAGCTCATTAGTCTACTGCTTTTTCTTCCACTGATTAGTAACACACCAGGGGAGATACAAGACCATTAAGGCTTTTTTCATACCTATGCATTTTTTGTGCATTTTCAGTTTTTCAGAAACACACTACATTCCATTTAACATGGTTTCCTATGGATGTAGTTCACATCTGTGCATTTTATGGAAAGGACCAGGGACTTTTTTTTCTGTTTTTTGGTTTCATAGACTTTAATCAAAAATGCGCATTGAAAAATGCATTGAAAAACGCAAAATGCACCTGGAATATGCAAACTGCAACCTGCATAGGTGTGAACCAAGCCTAATGCCCCGTACACACGATCTGATTTTCTGCCAACAAATGTTGGATGTGAGCTTGTTGGCTAAAAGTCTGACCATGTGTATGCTCCATTGAACATTTGTTGGCGGACTTTCCAAGTGATGTGAAAGCTTTCACATCACTTGTTTGTGGTGTAAGAATGGGGAGCCTGCAGCCTGTGTAGGGGTTCCAGCACCTCACTATTCATTGCAGTCTTCTGGGACACAGTTTGGTGTATTTTTATGGAGATTTGTGAATAAATGTTACCTACTACACTATGGGAGCCTTCTATTCCTTTCTCTATGAGGGAGCTACTATGAATATATTTTAACCACCAATACGGAGAGCGGTGACCACCCTGGATGCCTTATATGATCGTGTTGGAGAGGAGATTGTGGTCGAGATATCCTATGCTGTTTGCCCCTTCTGGGGTTGCTGGATTCGGTGAGTGGGGACCCTTGAGGGGGAGCACAAAAGTCACTGAGATCATCTGAGAGCGCCCCAGTCACGGTTTTTCTTGAAGGAAATTCTAAAACCCTGGTTTCTGAAGAGATTCATCACCCTATGGACTATGATCACTAATTATTAATTAATTTGTATATATTTGCACTAATTAGGCAGAGGTGCACTTTTATATGTTTTTTGTCTAATGCTAATGATTTAGCATCTTATGGACTATGATCACTAATTATATAAATTAATTTGTATATATTTGCACTAACTAGACAGAGTTGCACTTTTATGGTTTTGTCTTATGCTAAGCCACTATTATTTATGCTGGTTTTCTCTTTGAAGATTTATCACAACTTTAGGTGTTCAGTCTACACCTCCTTATTTACTGTGTTCACATTCATGATTTTTTATGATCTTGCATAACTGTACTACTTTAGATTGCTCTTATTTGCATAATAACATTTTTGGTGGTAGCGTGCACCAACAATAGGGGTTACGGTGGGGGTATAAACTGCTTGTAGATATTTGGTAAAGTCCACACTAGGACACTAAGGGATCAACCCCCCCCCCCCCACTATACCATCCCATATAATCCTACAGGAAGCGCCATACCCCATTATAAATTTTAAGTATTCTGTGGAGGATCCTTAGGGAAGCTCCTTTAGGGGGGCTGCATACCTCAATTTTTTGTCCTAAGCGCAGCTTTCACACATAACCAAATGTTGGCTAGCAGGTTCTTAAATTTTCCTCCAACAAAATTTGTTGTCGGAATTTCCGATCGTGTGTATACAAGTCCGACACACAAAAGTTCACGCATGCTCGAAATCAAGCAGAAAGAGCCTCACTGGCTATTGAACTTCCTTTTTCTCGGCTCGTCGTACATCTTGTACGTCACAACATTCCCACGTTCGTAATTGTTGGCCAACATTTGTGTGACCGTGTGTATGCAAGACAAGTTGGAGCCAACATCCTTCGAACAAAATTCCATGGTTTTGTTGTCGGAAAGTCCGATCATGTGTATGGGGCTTTAGAGTTACTTAACTGCAGCAGTGAGAAATCAGATATTTTGCTCCCCCAAAAAGAACTGTGCTATGTGGCAGAGTGGTGAAAATGTTTTAATTGGCTCAGCAGGGTTAAAAAATCTTTTTAAAGTAAAACAGCCCCCTCAAATGCATTCTGTCTTTGTATATAACTTTTTGCCATGAGTTGAACTTTAAACGTGCTGAACAGACAAATGTAATAGTACAGCATATAATGTGACTGCATTGTCATGTCATGTTGATTTTGTAATTTTTTTTATATATGTATTGTATGTATATAAAAATGCCAGTGGCCTAATACTTTGTATTTTACTATTAAAAACGGATTTAATAACGTCTTATATCTACTGTATGTATTATATATAGTTTTGTAGTTGGCTATTATTTGACAATAAGGCCTCATACACACGCTTAGATTTTCAGATGGCCGAACGTCCATTTTTTGTGATATGCTAGTCTCATGTGGAAAGTGAAGAGGTTACTCACAATATGAAAATTTTCATACGACAGAATACAACGTCAGAAGTGACGTAATGTATTGAATAGTTTAGTATGTATTCTTTCATTTCTGAGCATGCGTAGTCTTGCTCTTACGATTTTTTTCAGACGAAAACCGTACTAATGAAACGAAAATCGAACGCTGAGTTCACATACGACAAAAATGTTATAGTCTGCACATCCAGCTTTTGTCTGACGAAAAATCAATCGGCTGTCGAAAGCACCATACTAACGATCCAAAAATTGGCAGAAAGCTTGTCGACCAAATTTTTCCATCCGATTTTCGTATAGTGTGTACGGGCCTTAAGAAGACAATAAGCTTAGAAACACAGCTGGACATGCTTGCACTTGCAGCACAACAAAGATGGGAGAGAACCCAGTGTAGTGAATACGTTATTTGCTGCTTATTTGCTGTTTGTGTGCCAGTTATTCGTAGTTCATACTCAAACATTCACCATCCTTCTGACAACATTTACCGTTTTGAATTTTTGACAGCTGGCTTTTTACATATCTAGATTTCTCAGACTGAATAGCTGCAAAATAGCTTACAAGTACAATCAGAATTAGGACAAATCCTGGCAAATCAGAATTGGGGAAAGGGAGGCATAAAAAAATGTGCCTCTATTAAGGAAAACTTCTGAATTGTTTATATTTCTCTGATTGGTGCATAGTCTGGGTTAACTGGTATTCTGTGCATTCTTGAGAGGAACAATTGACACCAAGCCCCAATGGAGCAGTGGCTAATGTCAGCAGATCATGCAAAAGATGAAAGTCCTTTTTTTAACTGCTATCTTACAAGTATATAATAATGATGTACTATATATTAACCCCTTCCTGCTGAGCGAATAGACAAATTCAGCCTTACTGAAGTGGATCTTCTTCTACAGGACCACATACAGTATCTCACAAAAGTGAGCATACCCCTCGCATTTTTGTAAACATTTTAATCTATCTTTTCCTGTGACAACACTGAAGAAGTGACACTTTGCTACAATGTAAAGTAGTGCGTGAACAGCTTGTAAAACAGTGTAAATCTGCTGTCCCCTCAAAATAACTCAACACACAGCCATTAATGTCTAAACTGCTGACAACAAAAGTGAGTACACCCCTAAGTGAAAATGTCCAATTGGGCCCTCTGGATATGATGCTGGAGACAACCTCTGGATATGACGCTGAGCACATGCACTCAACTTCTTTGGTCGACCATGGCGAGTATTGTTCTGGGTGGAACCTGACCTGTTAAACCGCTGTATGGTCTTGGCCACCATGCTGCAGCTCAGTTTCAGGGTCTTGGCAATCTTCTTATAGCCTAGTCCATATTTATGTAGAGCAAAATTCTAATTTTCCTTTTCTCAGAGAGTTCTTTATCATGAGGTGCCATGTTGAACTTCCATTGACCAGTATAAGAGAGTGAGAACGATAACACCAAATTTAACACACCTGCTCCTCATTCACACCTGAGACCTTGTAACACTAGCGAGTCACATGACACCGGGGAGAGAATATGGCTAATCGGGCCCAATTTGGACATTTTCACTTAGGGGTGTATGCACTTTTGTTGCCAGCGGTTTAGACATTAATGGCTGTGTGTTGAGTTATTTTGATGGCACAGCAAATTTACACTGCTATAAAAGCTGTACACTCACAACTTTACATTGTAGCAAAGTGTAAATTCTTCAGTGTTGTCTCATGGAATGATATAAAATATTTACAAAAATGTGAGGGGTGTACACACTTTTGTGAGATACTGTATGTTCGTACCTGTGTTTGTCCTGGAAGCATGCTAGGAGTGCACTCCTAGCATAGAGATTGAGCTTTAACCTACAGCTTGTTGTCTTATACTAAAGATCAGGAGCTGGAAGGACTAGCTCTCAATCACATGATCGCTGTGATAGGCTATCATAGTGATCAGTCACTGTACAGCCCGCCCCTGTTCTCTTTCTCCTCTTAAATGGAGAAAAAGATGCATTGGGGAGATTTACTAAAACTGAATCTGGCGCAGAAGCTGATTGGTTACTATACACAGCAGCACAAGATTCTCTGTATGCAGTTCTAGTAAATATCCCAAGTGTGTTTTATGGATGAAAAAATCACAATGCACACTATTGTTTATGGTCCCTACTATGGGTACAAACAGCAAATAACATATACACATGGAGTATCACTGCAATCATTTGGAGTAGGAAAATTTGTTTTTGTTTTTTCTTTGGCAGCATGTTATGGTAATAGCAAGAAATATACAGCTACATTTACAAAAAAAATACTACTTTTGGAGAGTTTTAGTTTGATAATAAAAATCAGGAGATACCCATTATTATTTATCACCAAATTAAGGCCTAATTTGTCCCGAAAAAAAAAAAAAAAACAGGATATAATCCATCTGGAAACATATAATCCATCTGTAAACAATAAGTAATTGCAATAATACTGTTAGATTTTCTGCAGATTTTTGACTTCAGATTTAACAAAACCATGTATTGCAAGGAGAAGAGAAAAAGGGGTTTGGGACTTTATATGAGGGCATTATAATGCACCTCTATCCCCGACATTTGAGGTATATGAGAGCAAAGTTTGTGACTTTATATGAAATGGGGATGAGCCAAACACCCCCTGGTTCGGTTTGCAGAATATGTGAACGGACCAAAAGTTTGTGCGAACATTCGAACACCGTTAAAGTCTATGGGACTCGAACGTGAGAAATCAAAAGTGTGAATTTTAAAGGCTAATATGCAAGTTATTGTCCTAAAAAGGGTTTGGGGACCTGGGTCCTGCCCCAGGGGACATGTATCAATGCAAAAGAGAGTTTTAAAAATGGCAGTTTTTTGGGAGCAGTGATTTTTAAGGATGCCTAAAGTGGAAAAATAAAAGTGAAATATTCCTTTAAATATCATACTTGGGGGGTGTCTATAGTATGCCTGTAAAGTGTCTTATGTTTCCTGTGTTTAGAACAGTCCCTGCACAAAATGACATTTCTAAAGGAATAAAAGTCATTTAAAATTGCTTGCGGCTGTAATGTAATGTCGGGTCCCGACAATATGGATGAAAATTATTGAGAAAAATGGCATGGGTAACCCCCAGCCCATTACCAGGCCCTTTGGGTCTTGTATGAATATAAAGGGTAACCCCGTACCCAAATTAAAAAAAGAAAAGGTGTGGGGCCCCCAGGCCCTATATACTCTGAACAGCAGTATACAGGAACTGTAGGTTTGTTCTTAAGTTGAATCTGTTTGTAATTTGGAACAGGTACATTTTTTAAGTGTAGCTCCAGCCAAAAAAATCTATTTTTAAGCTTTTTGGATAACATAGGGAATGGTTATTTTTTACCCCTGTAACATTTGTTTTGCTGTCTGTGCCCTGTTCAGAACATTTCGTCTTACTTTCTGTCCCAATGACAATTGGATTTTGAAAATTTGGGGGTTTTAGGGAAACAAGGATTGGTGATAATAAAGCATCAATGGAGACACCTTTTTCCCATATTAACTCTTACAGGAGAGAATTTCCCTTCCTAGGGGTAGATTTCCTCTCACTCCCTGTTGTCTCCCTCCGTTTGTAAGTAGAATGTTTGAAAGTAGGGGACTGCCTGTATATACTATACGGCCTGCCCTGTATATTCTACAGAAATTTGGGCCTTAGGTGTTGGTGGTACCAGAACACTGTAAGCCCTCACAGTTACTCTTGGTGGGCATTGGAATGGGCCCTGCTGTGAAATATTATATAATGAATTGTAATTACATGCCCCTGTTAAACAGGGGCAGAAAAATTGGGTCTTAGGCAGTGGTGGTGGTGCCACAACACTGTAACCCCTCACAGATTCTGTTGTTGAGCGCAGGAATGAACCCTGCTGAAAAATATTACAGCAAAAATTGTAATTACATGCCCCTGTTAAACAGGGGCAGAAAAATTGTGGTGGTGCCCAGAACCAAAAATGTTCTTAGAAGCTATCAACATGAACATTGAGGAGGAATAGAATAGTCACTCAGCATTAGGGATGAGCCAAACACCCCCCGATTCGGTTTGCACCAGAACCTGCGAACGGACCGAAAGTTTGCACAAACTTTAGATCCCCATTAAAGTCTATGGGACTCGAACGTTCAAAATCAAAAGTGCTCATTTTAAAGGCTAATATGCAAGTTATTGTCCTAAAAAGGGTTTGGGGACCCGGGTCCTGCCCCAGGGGACATGTATCAATGCAAAAAAAGTTTTAAAAATGGTCGTTTTTTCGGGAACAGTGATTTTAATGTTGCTTAAAGTGAAAAAATAAAAGTGAAATATTCCTTTAAATATTGTATCTGGGGGGTGTCTATAGTATTCCTGTAAAGTGGCGTGTGTTTCCCGTGCTTAGAACAGTCCCTGCACAAAATGACATTTTTAAAGGGATAAAAGTCATTTAAAACTGCTTCCGGCTTTAATGTAATATCGGGTCCCGGCAATATGAATGAAAATCAGTGAGACAAACGGCATGGGTACCCTTCAGTCCATTACCAGGCCCTTTGGGTCTTGTATGGATATTAAGAGGAACCCCGCACCCAAATTAAAAAAAGGAAAGGAGTGGGGTCCCCAGGTCCTATATACTCTGAACAGTAGTATACAGGTGGTGCAAACAAGACAGGGACTGTAGGTTTGTTGTTAAGTAGAATCTGTTTGTAATTTTGAACTGGTACATTTTTAAAGTGTAGCTCCAGCCAAAAAATCTATTTTTAAGCTTTTTGGAAAACATAGGGAAGGGTTATCACCCCTGTAACATTTGTTTTGCTGTCTGTGTACCTCTTCAGAAGATTTCACCTCGCTTTCTGTCCCAATGACAAATGTTTTTTGAAAATTTGGGGGTTTTAGTGAAACCAGGATTGGTGATAAAGCATCAGTGAAGAGGAGACACGTTTTTCCCATATTAACTCTTACAGGAGAGAATTTCCCTTCCTAGAGGTAGATTTCAACTCACTTCCTGTTGTCTCCTTCCGTTTGCAAATAGGAGTCAATTGTAAGTTGGAAGTTTGAAAGTAGGGGCCTGCCCTATATAATCTGCAAAAATTGGGGCCTTAGGTGTTGGTGTTGCCACAACACTGTAAGCCCTCACAGTCACTCTTAGTGGGCGCAGGAATGGGCCGTGCTGTGAAATATTATATCAAGAATTGTAATTGCATGCATCTGTTGAACAGGGACAGAAAAATTGGGCCTTTGGTGGTGGTGGTGCCACAAAACTGTAAGCCCTCAGTCACTCTTGGTGGGCGCAAGAATGGGCCCTGCTGTGAAATATTAGATCAAGAATTGTAATTACATGTCCCTGTTGAACAGGGGCAGAAAAATTGGGCCATAGGCACTGGTGCCACAACACTGCAACCCCTCACAGATACATGTATAGATGCGCTATAGTTGGAGCGCAGGAATGAGCCCTGCTGCAAAGTATTGCATCAAAAATTGTAATTATACACCCCTGTTAAACAGGGGCTGAAAATTTGGGCCTTGGGCACTGGTGCTGGTACCATAACACTGCAACCCCTCACAGATACTCTAGTTGGAGCACAGGAATGAGCCCTGATGCAAAGTATTGCATCAAAAATTGTAATTACACGCCAGTGTGAAACAGGTGGCGGTGCCCAGAACAAAAAATGTTCTTACAAGCTATCAGCATGAAAATTGAGGAGGAAGAGGATTGTGACTCAGCATAACAGGATAGTCACTCAGCATCAGCATAGGCAGTCTTGAAGGGATCTCACATTAAAAAAAAATCAATCGGTTACATCAGCGTGAGGTGCTTGGTAGCTGGTGATCCAAGACTGATTCATTTGTATGAATGTCAGCCGATCGATCGATTCGGTGGACAGGCGCACCCTGTGATCGGTTACAAAGCCTCCGGCAGCACTGAATGTACGTTTCGAAAGAACGCTGGATGCAGGACAGGCCAGTAGCTCAATTGCATACTGTGCAAGCTCTGGCCAGTGATCCATCCTCAAGACCCAGTAACCCAGAGGATTTTCGGTGAGAAAGGTGTCCAAGTCTGATCTTGCCCCTAGGTAATCCTGCACCATGTGAATCAGATGCTGGCGATGGTTGCTGGAACTGATCATACCTTGGGGCTGTGGACTAAAAAATGGATTGGTCAGACAGTCACCTTCTCCACCGCTCCTTCTGTGACTGACTGAAGCCTCAGCAACACGTTGTCCAGGAGGACCAGGAAATTGTAACCTCCCAGGCTCTGGAAACGTGTTGCACAAACTTTTCTGCAAGACCTCCCAAAGATGTTTCATCCTCTGCTCCCTCTGCGAAGACAAGATAAGGTCCACAACCTTACCCTTGTAACGTGGATCAAGGAGAGTTGCCAGCCAGTAATCATCCCACCCCTTGATACCACAAATATGAGGATTCTTCCACAGGCTTTGCAGGATCAGGGAGGCCATGCAGCGTAGTTTTGCTGAGGCATTGGTCCAGAGTCCTCTGGGTCACTAAGAACGACATGATCCACAGCCACCTCCTCCCAGCCACGTAGAAGTCCATGGGTTTCTTCGGACTGTAAATGATCCCTTGAAGACTGCTGCTGATGCTGAGTGCCAGGCTACTGACACAATCCTCCTCCTCCTCTTCCTGCATAATCGGCGGGCACGCAGGAACACTGTCTGGATAAAGGGGGCCTTGAGAGGTAAGGAAGTCCTCCTCTTCCACCCCCTGTTCTGCCTCAAGTGCTCTGTCCATTATTCCACGCAGCATGTGCTCCAACAGGTGGACAAGAGGGACAGTGTCACTGATGCATGCATTGTCACTGCTCACCATCCTCTTGGCCTCCTCAAACGGTGACAGGACTGTGCATGCATCCCTGATCATAAACCACTGGCGTGGGGAAAAAAAAAACAAGATCCCCTGACCCTGTCCTGGTGCCATAGTCGCATAGGTACTCATTGATGGCCCTCTTCTGCGTGTGCAGCCACTGCAGCATGGCCAACGTTGAGTTCCAACTTGTGGGCATTTCACAGATTAGGCGGTTCTTGGGCAGGTTAAATTCCCTTTGGAGGACAGCCAGCAGAACACTGGCATTATATGACCTGCGTAAATGCACACAGACTTTCCTGGCCTGCCTCAGGACATCCTGTAAGCCCGGGTACCTGCCCAAGAACCACTGCACCACCAAGTTAAGGACGTGAGCCAAACAGGGCACATGCGTCAGTTGTCTTTGTCGGAGGATGGAGAGGAGGTTGGTGCCATTGTCGCAAACCACCATACCTGGCTTAAGCTGGCATGGCATCAACCACCTCTGAACATGCCCCTGCAGAGCTGACAGAATCTCTGCCCCAGTGTGGCTCCTGTCCCCAAAACACACCAGCTCAAACACCGCATGGCATCTTTTTGCCTGCGTGCTTGCGTAGCTCCTTGAACACCTATGGAGCACCGCTGTTTCCGAGGACAAATCAGCACAGGAAGAGGCCATGGAGGAAGAAGATGAGGGGGTTGAGGAGAGAGGTGTGTCAGAATCACCACTAGTAGAATTTTGAAGGCGTGGTGGCAGAACAACCTCCAACACTACCTCACCCTGTCCTGCATCCTTGTCAGCTGCCAGAAGAGTCATCCAGTGTGCGGTGAAAATAGGTAGCGTCCCTGTCCTTGCCTGCTGGACCATGAGTCAGTGGTAATATGCACCTTACCGCTGACCGCCCTTTCAAGCAAGGCCAAGACATTGCCACACATTCCACAAACTCACGGAAGGGGGCAGAGTCTACCAACTGAAAAGGCAGCAATTGAAGTGCTAGCAATGTAGCCAAGCTAGCATTCAACCGCTGGGCATGTGGATGGCTGGGAGCAAACTTCTTTCGGCGGTGCAGCAGCTGGGGCAGGAAAATTTGCCTGGTACAATCTGACATTGGTGTACCGATAGCAGATTGCCTGCAAGTACTTGGCTGTGACACACCTAATTCCACACCTTCATTCCTCTCAGTGCTGGTTTCAGAGAGGACTGAAGGTATAGTGGGGTTGGAGATCCCAGCTGATGAGGAGCAAGGAGAGGTCCGCCTTTGTTCTTTGGTGTGGGTCTTTTAGGTACGCTTGCCAACTAACTGCATGGCAGGTCGATATATGTCTGGTCGAGCATGTCGTGCCCAAGCGGGTGATGTTTTGGCCACGCGAGATACGCTTGAGACATATGTTGCAATTAGCAGCGGTGGGATCTGATGCACTCATCTCAAAAAAAGGCCCACACCAAAGAACTTTTGAAATAACGTGCAGAGACAGCAGCGCCCTGCACATGCGGAGCTCTGCGGTGTGATGCAGTCCATGTCCTGCCCTTAAGCTGGCCCCTGCATCCTGCCTCGTTGGAGGAGATGTGTCTCCTCCTCCTCCTCCTCTCTCCTATCAGGCACCCACGTGGAGTCAGTGACCTCATCATCTTCTCCCTCCTCATCACTAGAGCAAAGCTGGCAGTATGCTGCACCTGGGAGAACATGACTGCCAGATTGCTGTCCTTCTTGGGCACCCCCTCTCTCTGGGCTCATGTTACTACCTTCCTCTAGCTGGGTACCATCATCGGAGCCTACAAAACACTGGGCATCCTCCTGGAGCATGTACCCAACACTGTGATTAAACGGTTCGGGGGACTCCTAAGGAGGACATGGTGGGGCTATGGAAGGAGTGACTGATGCCATTGAGCCAAGGGAAGGGGCCGCGTTGGCAGCTGCTTTGCCAGACAAAGTACCCTGAGCCTGGGTGAGAGAGGATGAGGAGGATGAGGACGGCTTGGTCATCCACTCTACCACGTCTTCCGCATGTTGTGGCTCAACGCGGCCAGCTGCCGAAAAAAAGGACAAGCATGTCCCACGGCCATGTGCTGATGAGGATGCACCGTGTCCACGACCAGCACTGTTGCCTCTAGACACAGAGCCTGCTTGCCCTCTTTTATTGGCTTGTGACTGTCTGCCTCTCCTTGTTGGCCTTCAAGACATAATAAGGCCTACAGTGAGATGTAGCTGCACAAAGCTGGGATGTATATATATATACTGATACTGCAGCTAGCAGAATCAACTGCCTGCCTGTAGTATTTTTAGTATGAGAACACCACCAATGTTCTTCAGGTAGCTTTAGGTGCACACTGTGCAGATGATACAGTACACTAACTGTAAATACTGCAGCTGCCTGCCTGTGGTATTAATAGGATCAGAACAACAGCAATTGTCTTCAGGTAGCTTTAGGTGCACACTGTGCAGAGGACACAATACACTAACTGTAAATACTGCAGCTGCCTGCCTGTGGTATTAATAGGATCAGAAGAACACCACCAATTTTCTTCAGGTAGCTTTAGGTGTACACTGTGCAGAGGACACAGTACACTAACTGTAAATACTGCAGTTGCCTGCCTGTGGTATTAATAGGATCAGAACAACAGCAATTGTCTTCAGGTAGCTTTAGGTGCACACTGTGCAGAGGACGCACTACACTGACTGTAAATACTGCAGCTTCCTGCCTGTGGTACTAATAGGATCAGAAGAACACCACCAATTTTCTTCAGGTAGCTTTAGGTGCACACTGTGCAGAGGACGCACTATACTAACTGTAAATATAGAGCTAAGCCCACTTACTGCGACAAAGTACCCCAAATTAGTGGGTCCTACTTTAGTAATAGAATGGAAGATCCTTTGTCTCAACCATGGGAACTGAAGAAGATACATACTATGCACTGGTGGCCACTAAATAAGAGGTAATGAGGGGGAGGGGTGCTTCAGCCCAAAAAACCTGGTCAAGGTCTATTACAATAACAGAAGGAGGACACAGGGAAGGGAAGGGAGTGCTGCTCACCCCTATTAATCAGAACAAAAGAAAGGAGAAGATTCCCCAAATGGGGTTTTTAGGCAGCAAAGGAAGGATATTAGGCCAATGTATGTAAAAATAAATTGATTTTATTGTACAAAATTAGCTTCAACACACCGGTTAAAAAATGAGCTCCAAAACAGAGTGTTAACAAATCCCATGACACTCAGCACATATAATGTAAGCACATTTACATAGCAATATTATATATGTATTGACAGAAATGTAGACCTGACGCGTTTCGACCTATATGTTCCAGGTCTTCTTCAAAGGTCAGTCTGCTAAAAATATACAACAAGGGTGCATATGTCAGAAGTTAATTACATAGATTTCAAAACAGGTATACCATATATTGACATGACATAGTTACCCAATGATGAGTGTCCTAGAGCGAGAGGCTTTCTGTAAAGGAGGTCCCCTTAAAATCAAAGCATTGCCTGTTCACTTTCCCCCAGAGATCCTATGGCATCACCGCTGCAGCCTCCAATCCCAGGGGAAGATCCCAAAGATGTGGCTTACAAGAGATCACACTATAGAGCGCCCCCTATTTATAAGCACGGACTCCACGGCCTGCCAGGTGGGGAGGACACCTGCAGCAACAACCCAAGAAGGAGAATACAATTTGGAATTATATGCATTCTATGCACTCCAACATTGAGTCTAAAAAATGTATGTGTATTTACTTGGTTGTAAGGTACCAAAGATACATGTGTGCACCCAGTAGACAGGCCATAGTCTTATTGTACTGGGTGTATGTGTGTGTGTATAAAGACACACACACACACATGTGTAGATACACATATGTGTACACATGTACATATATATATAATTAATATTTTAATATGGAAAATATCTTTGGGTGCATACATAAGGTATAAAAATAAAAATAATAAAAAAGTATAAAAAAAAAATAATAATTGATTTTGTAAAAAAGGCTTCAACCATGCAGTTAGGGGGTGAGTGGACTAATCTATATTGCTGGTGAGAAGTGACACTTGAGAGTGAGATGTTGAAGAAAGTGTAGAAAAGCAAGAAACCGTGAATCCCCAGTGTGGGCAGCAAGAGTGTGTGAAAAGTGAACACACAAGAAGTGTCATGCAAAACTAAAATGAGTGAAGGGTGAATAAAAATGGAGAAAAAGTGGTGAGAGAGTGCCCACAAATGGGGAAAACCTAGTGAACTAAATATATTACCTAATGAACAAGGTGAAGATAAATGTAGGACCGCACTGTGTTGCCCTATGTGCTTGCACTCAATTGTGACCTGACCTAGGATTGGTCACAGCCTTGAACAGGGCCCCATAGACGCCCGTTCAAGTTGCATTTAGCAAGTCTGAAAATATAAAGTAGAAGGATATTGTATACATTCAAGCATTTAAATATATATATGGTCATTGTAATAGACCAAGCATTCTATATAGGACAGCAACAGTGCAAGAACATTCTCATAAAGTGTACTTACAAAGTGAAACTGCAGAGGAAGCCACCAACCAGACGGAAAGATTCTCAGTGTGATATGAATGAGAGGGTATATGTACCCTTAATTATTGGGCGTGTATCCGACGAGGGTTGATTGGTGACAGGTGCAGACGCCTCCCCCGCCTGACGAGACCGATCTAGGGAGACCGTGCTGGGGGGCATGGCAGCCAAATGGCAGCCTCGTGTGACCCCCCCGGCGTTCGGGGCGGGTCGAGACTCCGTCAGCTGACGTCATCGCCGTCAAAATCGCGTGACGCGTCCGCATCACGTGGTACGCGAGGGGCCCCGCGCATGCGCAGTGAGCGGAAACGTCCGGGGATGTCCCCGAACGCCGCCGGCAAGGAGAGAATCCCCAACATGGTAGCCAGGACCAGCCTGGGTATCCAATGGGGAGAGGGGGGAGGAGGAGCCGACTGTGTAGGTGGCCCTCCCCCCCCCCTACCTTGCCGGGAAGACACATCTGAGGGGAAAAAAAAAAACCCTGGTACGAGGGCAGCAGCAGCAATCATGATGACAGATCTCATGGGGAGGGGCGAACAGAGCGTAGGGGAAACAGAGGCTCAATTAGTATGTAAGTTCACTTTGTTGATCGAAAAAGGGGAATACATATGGACTAATGGTCCATCGTATATATGGACACATCATCCTATATTGATACATACATTGATTGGCAGAGAGAATTACACATGAGGTATCCATATAAGTAGAGTAAATTCACATGCCTAGGTATATGAGAAACAGGACACATGTTTAGAGCAAGAACAACAGAAAATATAAAATGAAATATGAAAAATATGCAAATGTATAACAAAAAGGAAATATACGAAAAAAATCAATACATAAATAATCATAAATACCACAAGGCTACCAAGGGGGAGGGGGGAGGGGAAGAAAGACAGAAAAGAATATTCGGGGATGGAACAGGGGGAAGATCCATAACAGGCAAGATTATTCTATGTTACTTAGAGGGGGCCAAGGGGGCTTTATTGAGTCTTGCCCGAAACAAACCCTTTTAGGAACGGGGCAAATGAGATGGCCTCATTTAGCCCCGGGAACGAGGTGGCATTAAGTTTAAATATCCACCTCTGTTCGTGTTGCAACAGGATTTTGTTCCAATCACCGCCTCGATTCGGTATGTGTACCCGATCGAGAGCGGTGAAGGACACTTTTGGCATTCTATAGTTGTGTACTGACACTGCATGTCGACCTAGTGGTAGATAATGGTTGCCAATCTGCATATGATAAATATGCTTAGACATCCGGCGATGGAATTCCTGCTTGGTCTTGCCGACATAATAAGCACCACACTCGCATGACATAAGATATACAATCCCTCGTGTTTGGCAATTAGTGAAGTGTTTGGGCTTGAATAATGCCCCATTTGGAAGACGAAAGGTTTTATCACGTCTGATATATTGGCAGGAAGAGCAGTGTCCGCAAGGGAAGGATCCTAAAATTAAACAGTGTTTGGATCTTTTTCCCTCAGATGTGTCTTCCCGGCAAGGTAGGGGGGGGGAGGGCCACCTACACAGTCGGCTCCTCCTCCCCCCTCTCCCCATTGGATACCCAGGCTGGTCCTGGCTACCATGTTGGGGATTCTCTCCTTGCCGGCGGCGTTCGGGGACATCCCCGGACGCTTCCGCTCACTGCGCATGCGCGGGGCCCCGCGCGTACCACGTGATGCGGACGCGTCACGTGATTGCGACGGCGATGACGTCAGCTGACGGAGTCTCGACCCGTCCCGAACACCGGGGGGGTCACACGAGGCTGCCATTTGGCTGCCATGCCCCCCAGCACGGTCTCCCTAGATCGGTCTCGTCAGGCGGGGGAGGCGTCTGCACCTGTCACCAATCAACCCTCGTCGGATACACGCCCAATAATTAAGGGTACATATACCCTCTCATTCATATCACACTGAGAATCTTTCCGTCTGGCTGGTGGCTTCCTCTGCAGTTTCACTTTGTAAGTACACTTTATGAGAATGTTCTTGCACTGTTGCTGTCCTATATAGAATGCTTGGTCTATTACAATGACCATATATATATTTAAATGCTTGAATGTATACAATATCCTTCTACTTTATATTTTCAGACTTGCTAAATGCAACTTGGACGGGCGTCTATGGGGCCCTGTTCAAGGCTGTGACCAATCCTAGGTCAGGTCACAATTGAGTGCAAGCACATAGGGCAACACAGTGCGGTCCTACATTTATCTTCACCTTGTTCATTAGGTAATATATTTAGTTCACTAGGTTTTCCCCATTTGTGGGCACTCTCTCACCACTTTTTCTCCATTTTTATTCACCCTTCACTCATTTTAGTTTTGCATGACACTTCTTGTGTGTTCACTTTTCACACACTCTTGCTGCCCACACTGGGGATTCACGGTTTCTTGCTTTTCTACACTTTCTTCAACATCTCACTCTCAAGTGTCACTTCTCACCAGCAATATAGATTAGTCCACTCACCCCCTAACTGCATGGTTGAAGCCTTTTTTACAAAATCAATTATTTTTTTTTTTTATACTTTTTTATTATTTTTATTTTTATACCTTATGTATGCACCCAAAGATATTTTCCATATTAAAATATTAATTATATATATATGTACATGTGTACACATATGTGTATCTACACATGTGTGTGTGTGTCTTTATACACACACACATACACCCAGTACAATAAGACTATGGCCTGTCTACTGGGTGCACACATGTATCTTTGGTACCTTACAACCAAGTAAATACACATACATTTTTTAGACTCAATGTTGGAGTGCATAGAATGCATATAATTCCAAATTGTATTCTCCTTCTTGGGTTGTTGCTGCAGGTGTCCTCCCCACCTGGCGGGCCGTGGAGTCCGTGCTTATAAATAGGGGGCGCTCTATAGTGTGATCTCTCGTAAGCCACATCTTTGGGATCTTCCCCTGGGATTGGAGGCTGCAGCGGTGATGCCATAGGATCTCTGGGGGAAAGTGAACAAGCAATGCTTTGATTTTAAGGGGACCTCTTTTACAGAAAGCCTCTCGCTCTAGGACACTCATCATTGGGTAACTATGTCATGTCAATATATGGTATACCTGTTTTGAAATCTATGTAATTAACTTGTGACATATGCACCCTTGTTGTATATTTTTAGCAGACTGACCTTTGAAGAAGACCTGGAACATATAGGTCGAAACGCATCAGGTCTACATTTCTGTCAATACATATATAATATTGCTATGTAAATGTGCTTACATTATATGTGCTGAGTGTCATGGGATTTGTTAACACTCTGTTTTGGAGCTCATTTTTTAACCGGTGTGTTGAAGCTAATTTTGTACAATAAAATCAATTTATTTTTACATACATTGGCCTAATATCCTTCCTTTGCTGCCTAAAAACCCCATTTGGGGAATCTTCTCCTTTCTTAAGGTCTATTACAATATACAAAACATATTTGGGGGACACACCCTACAATGCTTTTAAATTCAAGATGGTGCTGCTATAAGACCTACAAGCAGTACAAAATATATTACAGCGCACACATTCAAGAATGACATTTCCTGCAAGGCTAGTTAAAAACACCTGAACATATTAAAAAAATATGGCGGTTTGGTCACACTATATGGTCATATAGTGCTAAGCCCACTTACTGCGACAAAGTACCCAGAATTAGTGGGTCCTACTCTAGTAATAGAATGGAAGATCCTTTGTCTCAATCATGGGAGCTGAACTCCTCTATGTGGGAGAACTGAAGGGGATACATCCTATGCACTGGTGGCCACTAACTAAGAGGTAATGAGGAGGGGGAGGGGTGCTCCAGCCCCTGACCAGGTTTTTTGGGCTGGAGCACCCCTCCCCCTCCTCATTACTTCTTATTTAGTGGCCACCAGTGCCTCAAGACCCAGTAACCCAGTGGATTTTCGGTTGGAGCTGCGGACTAAAAAACGCATCAGACAGACGGCCACCTTCTCCACCGCTCCTTCTGTGACTGACCGAAGCCTCAGCAACACGTTGTCCAGGAGGACCAGGAAATTGCAACCTCTCAGGCTCTGGAAATGCATTGCACAAACCTTTCTGCAAGGCCTCCCGAAGATGTTTCATCCTCTGCTCCCTCTGCAAAGGCTGGATAAGTTCCGCAACCTTACCCTTGTAAAGTGGATCAAGAAGGGTTGCCAGCCACCAATCCGAGGGTCCTTTTGCAGGCTTTGCAGGATTAGGGAGGCCATGCAGCGTAGGTTTGCTGAGGCATTCGGTCCGGAGTCCTCTGGGTCACTAAGGACGACATGATCTGCAGCCACTTCCTCCCAGTCATGTACAAGTCCATGGGTTTCTGGGGACTGCAAACGATCCCTTGAAGACTGCTGCTGATGCTGAATGTCAGGCTCCACCTCCATGCTGACACAATCCTCCTCCTCCTCTTCCTGTGTGATAGGCGGGCCTGCAGGGATACTGTCTGGATAAAGGCGGCCTTGAGAGGTAAGGAAGTCCTCCTCTTCCTCCCTCTGTTCTGCCTCAAGTGCCCTGTCCATTATTCCACACAGTGTGTGCTCCAACAGGAAGACAAGAGGGACAGTATTACTGATGCATGCACTGTCACTGCTCACCATCCTCGTGGCCTCCTCAAATGGTGACAGAACAGTGCATGCATCCTTGATCATTAGCCACTGGCGTGGCGAAAAAAGTCAAGCTCCCCTGACCCTATCCTGGTACCATACTCGTACAGGTACTCATTGATGGCCCTCTGCTGCGTGTGCAACTGCTGCAGCATTGCCAACATTAAGTTCCACCTGGTGGGCATGTCACAGATGAGGCAGTTCTTGCCTGAGTGTTTGTGTAGCCCCTAGAATGCCTACAGGGCACCGCTGGTTCCGAGGACAAATCTGCACAGGAAGAGGCCATAGAGGAAGAAAAAGAGGAGGGGGTGGAGGAGAGAGGTGTGGCAGAATCGCCACTACCAGCATTTTGGAGGCGTGGTGGTGGAACAAGCTTCAACATTACTGCACCGTGTCCTGCATCCTTCCCAGCTGCCAGCAGGATTACTCAGTGTGCTGTGAAAGAAAGGTAATGTCCCTGTCCATGCCTGCTGGACCATGAGTCAGCGATAATATGCACCTTACCATTGACCGCCCTGTCCAACGAGGCCAAGACATTGCCTTCCACATGCCGGTAAAGAGCCGGAATGGCCTTCTGAGAAAAAAATGGCGTTTGGGAACCTGCCACTGAGGTACCGCACATTCCACAAATTCTCGAAAGGGGGCAGAAAAGGCAGCTGAAAAGGCAGCAGTTGGAGTGCTAGCAATTTAGCCAAACTAGCATTCAGCCGCTGAGCATGTGGATGGCTGGGACCAAATTTCTTTCGATGGTTTAGCAACTGGGGTAGGGAAATTTGCCTGCTACAATTGGATTTAGGTGTCCGGCTAGCAGATTGCCCACAAGTGCTTGGGACACCTAATTCTACACCTTCATTCCTCTCAGTGAAGGTCTCTGGGAGGACTGAAGGTATAGTGGGGTTGGAGATCCCAGCTGATGAGGAGTAAGGAGAGGTCCAACTTGTTCTTTGGTGTGGGTCTTTAAAGTACTGTTGCCAATGGACTGTATGGGAGCCTGACATATGTCTGGTCAAGCATGTGGTGCCCAAGCGGCTGCTGTTTTGGCCACGTTTGATACGCTTCAGACATACGTTGCAAACAGCAACAGTGTGATCTGCTGCACACGTCTCAAAAAAGGCCCACACCAAAGAACTTTTGAAAAAACACACGGAGTCAGCAGCGCCCTGCACATGCGGAGCTCTGCGGTGTGATGCAGTCGGTTGGCTGTCCTTAAGCTGGCCCCTGGAGGGCATCCTGCCTCATTGGAGATGTGCCTCCTCCTCCTCTCTTCTATCAGGCACCTACGTAGAGTCAGTGACCTCATCATGCCCTCCCTCCTCGCCACTGGCAGTATGCTGCAGCTGGGGGAACATGACTGCCAGTTTCTTGTCCTTCTGGGGCACCCCCTCTCTCTGGGCTCACGTTACTGCCTTCATCTTCAACCTGGGTACCATCATCGGAGCCTTCAAAATGCTGCATCATCCTGCAGCATGTACCTGACACTGTGGTCGAACAGTTCGGGGGACTCCTCAGGACATGATGGTTGGGCTAGGGAAGGAGTGACTGATGCCATTGAGCTGATGGAATAGGTTGCTTTGGCAGCTGCATTGGCTGCCAAACTTGTCTTAGCCTGGATGACAGAGGATGAGGAGGATGAGGACGGCTTTGTGATCCACTCTACCAACTCTTCTGCATGTTGTGGCTCAACACGGCCAGCTGTCGAAAAAAAGGACAAGCATGCCCCACAGCCACATGCTGAGGATGCACTGTCTCCACGACCAGCACTGTTGGCTGTAGACACAGAGCCTGCTTGCCCTCTTTTAGTGGAATGAGAGCGTCTGCCTTTCCTTGGTGGCCTTACAGACATGCTGTAAAATTGGATTAGCAAAACACCGCCTGAAGTTTACTAGAAAAGTTACACCAGGAATGGCCTGCAGTCAGGTATAGGCTTGGCTAGACTAGAATGCAGTGGATATATATGTAGGAGACTGTATATATATATATATCTTTATGCACTGCAGATCACTGAATCACCTGCTTGCTTGCCTGAAAGTGTATTTGAAAACGTACACCAGCAATGGCCTGCAGTCAGATATAGGCTTGGCTAGACTGGAATGCAGTGGATATATATATGTTGGAGACTGTATATATATTTAATGCACTGCAGATCACTGAATCACTTGCCTGTCTGCCTGCTTGAAAGTGTATTTGAAAACGTACACCAGCAATGGCCTGCAGTCAGATATAGGCTTGGCTAGACTAGAATGCAGTAGATATATAGATAGATAGAGATATATATATATATATATATATATATATATATATATATATATATATATATATATATATATATATATATATATATATATATATATATGAGACTGTATATATATTTTATGCACTGCAGATCACTGAATAACCTGTCTGCCTGAAAGTGTATTTGAATACGTACACCAGGAATGGCCTGCAGTCAGATCTAGCTACACAGGATACAGTGTATATATATATATATATATATATATATATATATTTCATGGACCTCCCCATGTCAGCCTACTATGGGTCAGCTCCACCCCCTCTGACCCCTCCAGGACCACCTCTTTTCTAGCCCATAAAAGGGCGGCTGTCTGCCCACTCCAGTGTTCTTTTTTCATCCTCGCTCCAGATGCCTTTTAAAGTTTTTTTTTTCTTATCCATCCATCCATCCATCCTTCCTTCCTTCCTTCCTTCCTGTTGGGTTCAGCCTCTCCTGGTTCAGAAGACCCCCCCCCCATACAGGCTGTAAATCTCCTGAAGAGGTGGGTTCCCGTGGTGCTGGGATTGTATGGTACAGTATAAATGACTGTGTATTACTGGCAAAGGTCACTGGCAGTATAAATGACTATATATACCTTTGTAAGGCAGGTGCTGGCACTCTCTCCTTCCATGTTTTTGTGTGTTCAGACAGTGGTTTGGCTTGCTGGGACTTGTAGTTCACCGCCTCCACATGTACTCCTTTCAGGAAGATCAGAGTTGAGCAGGTGAGGTCAGAGGTAGCTTCCTCTTTTGTTGCCTAGCAAACACCAGAATGCTTACTGCTGATTTGCAGCAGCCTCTGTCCTCTAGGCTGATCTCAGTCTCCAGCTGGTCAATCTCCTACTCTGCTCTGCTCTGGTAAGCCTCCTTCCAGGTCTCTCATTACTTTCTACTGTGTTACTTGTCCGTCAGAGTATTTTTATTATCCTGTACCTTCTAGGACTGGGGAATTTTGCCTGCCTGCCTAGCTGCCTTAGCACTGACGATTTGGATGGAGAAGTTTATTTTAATTGTTTTTATTTATTTTTGTTTTGGAAAAAAAAATGTTTTTGTTTATTTTTTTTAAAAAAAGCACATCCTCTGTGTTTTACAGAGAGAAGGGCCCACTGCAAGATAAACTCCCGCAAAGAGGTTCCAAAGCAGCATTCCAGCATCAAAAGAGTAAAGAAGGGACTAGACATGACAATTCGCAGAGTCGCATGCAGCTGGATAGACGCCTGTTGTCACAGCATTCCAGATCTCCCTCGCTCTTACCTCACTTTAGTCGCTCGGTCCCAAGCCAAGAGAGGTCAAGACATCAGACAGCTCAGGACAATGCTGTGAAAGCACGCCAGGTTAAATCCTACATTAAGCACGCAGTCAAGGAAGGGTTAAAGAGTGTTTCAAGGAATCCTGCTCATCCTGCTGTATCTTCACCATCTGCAGATTCAGATCATGTGTTTTCAGTGCGTTTTAACTCTGAAGTCGATAGCGATTCGGATCCATCTGAGGCTGAGATGGTCTCAGAATCGCATACATTTGATTTTTGCACTGGTTTCCCCCTTTGTGGAGGCTGTTAAGGATGTGATGAAGTGGCAGGAAGAATCGTCGCCTCCAAAGAAATAGCAAAGATACTACCCGTATTTAAAGAAATCGTTACCTTCCTTCCCATTTCATTTCTGAAATTAAAAAATTAATTGACGATGAGTGGGGGGGGCCTGAGAAGAAGCTCAATGTGCATAATGGAGTATCGAAGCTGTACCCCTTGGGACACTACGCCTAAGGTGGATGCTTCATTATGTGTATTCGCCCGCCACATTACTCTTCCGCTGGAGGATTCAGTCTCTTTTAGGTGTAGCACTAACTCACGGTGGAGCTGCTAGTTTAAGCGGGTCTGTTACCTTCACCTTGCTTCCCTTGGTTTCACCAGCACCGGTTTAGGGGTTCCGTTGAGTTTACTTCTGGACGACACACGCACCAACACTGGAGTACGTTTTCAATGCTTTATTGAACAAACAAACTTTAGGAAGTAGCAGGAAAGAGGCGGAAAAGGAAACTTTCAGGAGAAACTCAACTATCTTCTTATAGAATCTTAGCGACAAATGTTCTGGTAGAATTCAAATAATTAGGTGGAATGCGCTCCCCTTGTGGAACACACTCCTTACTCGTCTGGATAGGCCTCTCTCACCGGTCTAGCAGCCAGTACGCAGCACAAATCAAAAGTCTCTGCCACAGACTCGTTTGGGGGGTAAATCCGTACAATCCTCTGCCACAGGATGTATCAGATTTTCTCTGCAGTGAAAGTCAGTCACAGTGCCTGAACCTTTAAGCCGAACCGGCAACACCATGCTGTATAGTTACTTCTTTTGGATACGTCCTTCGACCAAGTCACCAGGCCCCTCTACAGACCAGCACACTGCATGATCTCTCCAAGACGGGTCCTCCCCTGGGATCTCCTCGGCCATTCAGCTTCGTCACACATGACCGACAGCTCAGGACCATTCCTCGGCCGCGGTGGTAGGCCCTAGACAAGCCTCTGGACCCACCCCTACGCCGCTGTATCGTGGGCCTCTCGATCGGAGGACCACGAGGTAGCTCCTTAACGCATACCTGTTGGCCAGGAGGGCCAGCAGGTGGCTGTAAAAAAACCCTTACAACATGGCGTCTGTCCCATAAATACCCCCTTCCCAGAATGCAACTCGGAGGACCGCCTCCACCGAGCTTGTCTCCGAGACAGAGGAGCATCTATACACTTTGACACGTTGCCTTTCCAACACTGACCAGTAGCAACAGCGACACCCACCGGTCAGCACGGAAGCACACACAACGTCAGCCAAGCTGGAACAGAGGCGAACTTTTAGCCTTCCTAACACACAATTTACTAAATTTACCTAACCTGCTGTAGATTGTAAATCTACCAGCGCTACATAGGGATCCTATGGATTGCAAAAAAAAAAATTGCAGACCTAAAAAGGTTGTATAGTTTGGCTGCAGCAGCCTGCAGACCGGCGGTAGCACTCACTACTGTGGCAGCAGTACTTGTTGCGGTTTTTTGGTGCTTTTTGCGTTTTGCGGATTTGCACTACCGTCCATTTATCATGGTCTCCTATGGAACATGTTCTGTGGAATGTGCTGGGAGTGCATGGGTGTGAATCCAGCCTTAGAGTGTGGGTAGTGGAGCTGGTCGATGGATGTTTGGATGAAAGTCTGGGAAATGGCAGTTCTTCTCCTTTGCAGTTTTTAAGACTGCTGTAGAGTTGTGGCTGAAGTGGCTGTCGACCAGGTCAAGATGACAGCAAAGATAATGGCTCATTCTGTCACAGCCCGCAGAACCTTATGGTTGAAGCATTGGTCGGCCGATAAGGCTTCTCAGCACAGTCTGTGTTCGGTTCCATTTGACGGGAAGCTTCTCTTCGGAAGGACTTAGAATCAGCAATTCAGTGGGTTTCCGGCGGCAGATCTGCCTAATCCAGTAGAAGAGAAAAAGACACAGCAGCCCTTTCGGTTTAACAAGGGATCCAAAGAATGATTCAGAGAGGCCAGGGCTTTCAGATAGTGGAGGGGAGCTGGTTCAACCTCCAGAAACCTTCCAAGCCCAGGGCCAACAAAGCTCCTGGGGCTGTGTTTCCACGCGATTTACACTGCGACTTTGCTGTGCAATTTGTGATGCGATGTCATTCGACCTGTGAGAACCAGTCACACAGATGTCTGAACAAAGTAGTGCAAAAACCTTTTTTGGAGTCGCTGCAACTTAAGTCACACCAATTAGAACGGGGACCATTGAAATACATGGGTTTTGACTTGTCATGCGACTTCGCATGTGTCAGGTTGCACAAAAACTTGCAGTAGTGGAAACAGAGCCTAAGGCTTCAAATAAGTCCTTCTGAAGCTGTCTCCGCTTAACCCTCTCAAGTAGGAGCAAGACTAGCCCAATTCAGGGGGAGTCTGGGCAGACAAATTACATGATGCCTGGATTGTAGCCGTCATTCAATCACGTTATTGTCTCGAGTTCAGAACAAGGCCCCCTCAGACCTTGTTCACAGAAACTGGACTTCCTACGGGTTTGGAAAGGAGGCAATGTTTGTAGGATATTTAGGGGAGCTGTTGGCAGCAAGGCCATCCTTCCGGTTCCACGGCACGAATTGGGTCAAAGAGTATGTTCCCCTCTGTTTTTGGTCCCAGAAGCTTCAGGGAGTTTCGGACCAGTTTTTGACCTCAAAGTCAAATTCTTACATGAAGGTTCCACCATTCAAAATGGAGTCATTGGAAATGATCGTTTCGGTTGTGGAGCCAGGAGACTGGATAGTTTCCATCGATCTGGCGGATGCGTATCTTCATGTCTCCATAGACGCATCTCACCATTGCTTTCTCAGGCCTTCCGTGGAAGGCTCTCATTTTCATTTTTAATCTCTCCCAGTCTCTGCACGACTCCGAGCATGTTTTTAAAGCTACTGTCTGCTGTCGTTGCTACTCTCAGGGTCAAGGGAGTGCAAATATTCAATTATCTAGACAACATGCTACTTCTGGGTCTATCAAATGAGCTCCTTCTAGTTCATGTGAATTCACCTGCAAAACACTAGCTTGTTTCGGTTGGTTGATCAACATTCGGAAGAGCCAGATGCATCTGACCCAAATGTTGGAGTATTTAGGAGTACAATTCAACACGGATCAGGGTCGTGTTTCTCTTCCTCAAAGGAAGGTCCATGAGATCCAGTCTCAGACAAAGCAGTGACGGCCAGGCCTTCTATGATGCTGAAGGAATGCATACACTATCTGGGGGTTTTATCAGCCACAGTTCCAGTAGTCCCGTGGGTCAGGTGGTGCAGAAGGAGGTTTCAATGCAACTTTCTTCTTCAGTGGGATCGTCTGCCAATTCCGATAATCTGGTCCCTGGTTGGTGGTCAGTAGCTCACAATCTTTCCCACAGAGTTCCGTTGAAGGCCTCAGAACCAATAGTGATGTGGACCAATGCCAGTCTGGCAGGCTTCAGGGCATACTGCCTGGGACAGCAGATTCAAGGCCAATGGAACCTTTGTGGGGCGAAGAGTTCAAATTTCCTGGGATTGGATGCATTCCAACCTATGTTGCGAGGTGGAGCTGTCAAGATTCTTTTGGACAACAAAACTACGGTGGCTTATGTGTCTCATCAAGGGGGCACAAGAAGTCACCCTCTCCTTAAGGTGGCATGTCAATCTTCCTATGCACAGAGAAGAATCTTGGCTCTCTTACAGCATCTTAACTCCCAGGGCCTGGCAATGTTTTAGCAGATCGCTTGAGTCGAGGCTTTGGGGATCACAACAAATGGGGCCTCAACCCAAATACCTACGCAAGATCTTCAGGGTCTGGGGGACGCCTTTGATAGATCTTATGGCATTGGAGAATTGTCAACTGCCTTGCTTCTTCTCCCGGACCTAGCATCCACAGGCATTGGGTCAGGGTGCTCTGTCCAGGTCTTGGAACTTCCCCTTGGTGTATATGTTCCTGCCGCTTCCATTGGCTCTCAAAATCCTGCTGAAGATTCAGCGAGAGGGTCACAGCAAAAGTAGTCCTACCTTACTGGCTCAGGGAGCTGTGGTTCCCTCTGGCTTGGAGGATAAAGTTGGGCTCACCAATCCCTCTGCCTCCTTGTCAAAATCTCCTTCTGCAGAGTGGGGCCTGACACCCGAATCGCAGGAGGATAAAGTTAATGACATTATTACAGGATCGTTAGAACAAATGTAACCTATCACCGGATCTGGAATACTACGGAAAGGGGTTGGGACCTTGGATCTCCTTCAGTATATAACATTTTGGTGTTTCTGCAGAGTAGTCTCCAAGGGTTAGCTTATAATTCCCTGAAGGGTCAAATCCCTGCCCTGTCGGCTATGTTGTATACAAGATATTCTCTACATCCGTTGGTGATCTGATTTTTTTTTTTTTTTTTTTGGGGCAGCCATAGAAATCAGACCTCCACTGAAACCTTTTTTTCCAAAAGAGGACTTAACACTAGTCTTGGGAACATTGCTGGTTCCTCCGTTTGATCAAGCTTTCTCTTGTTCATTATTTCTTTAAACAGTTTTTTGTATTTGTTTTTTACTAGCTGTATCCTCGGCCCAAAGAGACTCCGAGTGCGCCTTCTCCTCATCTAAAGAACCATATTGTTTGGTGCTCCCAGACAAGATAGTCCTTAGGCCGATACCGAGCTTTCTACCTAAGCTGGCCACATAATTTCGTATGAAGTGGGAGGTCATTCTCCCAGCCTTTCCAGCAGATACAACTGATGATGAGTGGAGTAGGTTAGACCTGGTCTCTGCGGTTTCAACCTACCTAAAATGGACTAAAAGCTTTGAAAACAAGATCAGCTGTAGGTTTTCCCAATGGAGCCAAAAAGGGTAAGCCAGCAACATCCAGAGTTTTGTCTTCCTGGTTTGTCAAGACCATGCATATTGCATACAAAATGCTGGGCCTTCCTCCTCCTTCAGAGATCAAAGCATATTCAACGAGGGGTATGGCAGCATTCTGGGTATACGCGAAGGTTGCCCCTGAGGTAGTTTGCAGAGCAGCAAGCTGGAGCGTGCCCTTTTATTAGGCATTACAGGCTTAATATGACTTGCCCACCTGAGGAAACATTTGGCTCTACGGTTATTACAGCGGCTGTTGCCCATTAAAAATTTTGAGTAGCATTGTATTGAGGGTTTGGCTTATTTTTTTGTCTTCCCTCCCTTCTTAATGTTGCTTAGTACATCCCATAGTAGGCTGACATGGGGAGGTCCTGGAATAAGGAAAATTGTTATCCATACTTACCGTAATTTTCCTTTCCTGGATCCTCCCCATGTCAGCCGGAGGATTCCCACCCAGTTTATCCGTCGCGAGGCAGGGTTTTTTTGAACACTGGTGTGTTTAGACAGCTGCCCTTTTATGGGCTAGAAAAGAGGTGATCCTGGAGGGGTCAGAGGGGGCGGAGCTGACCCATAGTAGGCTGACATAGGGGGGAGGATCCAGGAAAGGAAAATTACGGTAAGTATGGATAACAATTTTCCTTAATATATACAAAACCGGGATGTATGTATGCATGTGTATATACTAAATACACTGTAGTTAACTGAATCAACTGCCTGCCTGAAGTATATTAGAAACAGTACACCAGGAACGGTCTGCAGTGAGATCTAGCTAAACTGGATACAGTGGAGATATATATATATTTAAATACACTGCAGCTAATTGAATCACCTGCCTGAAGTAGATTAGAAACAGTACACCAGGAACGGACTGCCTGCTCAATCGAATGCCAGCAACACACTACACAGGGCCGACATGCAGATGGCCTTATTTAGTGTGGGGCATGGACTTAACCCCCTGAGCCATAATTGGCCAAAGGCACCCTGCCTTTGGCCAATTATGGCTCTCTTTGCTGACGGCGCTGTGATTGGCCAAAGCATGCGGGTCATAGTGCATGCTTGGCCAATCATCAGCCAGCAATGCACTGCAATGATGCAGTGCATTATGGGGCGTGACGCGCCGCTTGAATTTGGCGTGGACACCCTATAATGTTCGATCTTCGTCGAACGATCAAACAGCCGATGTTCGAGTCGAACTCATGTTTGACTCGAACAGAAATCTCATCCCTAATATGAAACATGCAACCAGCGAGGTTACACAGCACAATGTCTGGTGGATAAACCATAATTGTGACTATATATATATATATATATATATATATATATATATATATATATATATATATATATATTATAATTTTGCATAGTGGCAAAATACATACAATATAATACTGTAAAAAAAGGAAACATTAATTCCATAACATAATACCTAGTAGTATAATAGCATATTGACATAGCAAAATAGTGGTATCACAGTAGTAACATCATAAAAACACCAGACTCATTAATGCGTGTCTCCACAGTAATAAACATAATTTGTTTTCAAGTTGGTAGATTCCAAAATAACATGTTATAGGTAGTAGGACCGGGGGGGTAAAAATCCTCCTATAGATCAGACTCTTACCAGATTCTGCTGGGTAACAGGCACAGAACACCATATCTTGGTTTCAATCCTCTCTCTGGGTAATTAATCACAGGTCCTGTTGCGGCTGGGAGCACGGGTCAACAACTAATGAGCTCATTCACGTGCAGACTGCAGCTCGGCTTTCCAATCCTAGTGGTATCCCCAAGTTGCATGTTCATGTCAATACTGGTCGTTGTATAGCCCCACCCTTGGGTGTGGGGCTATACGCCGATCAGTATTGACGTGAACACGCCACTCGAGGATACCACTAGCATTGGAAAGCCATGCTGCAATTGGTAGGAGACACCTCCATGCTTCCCATTGGCGCTATCATTTATTATTAGACATGCCTGTTTGAATTTGCATTTTTGTAAGTGTATGCCCTACAAGGGGGAATCCTAATTTAATTTAATAAATCAGTTTGAAACGGAATTACGCTATGGAGTTTCCCTTTTTTTTTCTCCATGAATGAATGAGCTCATTAGTGGTTGACTTGTGCTCCCGGCTGCAACAGGACCTGTGATTAATTACCCAGAAAGAGGATTGAAACCAAGCTATGGTGTTCTGGTGTTCTGTGCCTGTTACCCAGCACAGTCTGGTAAGAGTCTGATCTATAGGGGGAGTTTTTACCTCCTGGTCTTACACGAGTGGAGGTGATGGTGAAATGGTGATTTCTAGGACGTAACAAAACACTTTTTTGCCTTTTTGGACTCTGCTAAGCACTTAATGTGAAGGGTTTACGCCTTTACGGTGGTTATTTGGGCTTTAATCTTGCATGCACTTTCGTGATAACATACCCAGAATAGCAGGAATATGTTTGATTATGTAGCGCTGCCTTGATCAATGTTTTTGTTTGTTTTAAGTTGAATTTTGCCTTCCGTTGGCAGGTATATGCGGTATCAGCTTCAGCCTTAAATAGGATATTTTTTTTGTTCTTTACACCTATTATGTTATTTGTCATCTATCCCATAAGTGCTTTAATGTGTAGGAAGTGGCCCGATTGTCTACAAGTTGTTATATGTTATAGGTAGTATATGAAAGTAGCATAGAAGGCATCAGCTAGCTCGACGCAATTCGTGGCTACATTGCCACTCTTCAGAAGCAGATGCGGTGTAGATGTCTATAGAAGTATTAAAGGTAAGTATTAGATAATAATTAAAAGGAATAGTACAAAAGTAAGCCCCCCACTCATACTTACAAACCAGTCATGAGCCTGGGCATGGGTAATGGATGGCAAGGGCTAGCCAGCTGGTCTTCTCAACTTAAATACAAATTATGTTTAATACTGTGGAGACACGCATTAATGAGTCTGGTGTTTTTATGATGTTACTACTGTGATACCACTATGTTGCTATGTCAATATGCTAATATACTACTATGTAGTATGTTATGGAATTTAAAGTTTTTTTTTTTTTTTTTACTGTATTATATTGTATGTATTTTGTCCCTATGCAATATATATGTAAAATGGGGAACAATCAGTGCAAACAGAAAAAGGAGCACAGAAAAATGCAAGCTGAACACTATAGGTGATCACATAAACCTTTACTAAATCTATAAAACAATGGTTAGTGCAGCGCAATAATTTAAGAAAAAAGTCCAATCCACATGGGTGGAAATTCCTACGTCCAGACAGATGGAAAGCAAGATCCCTCGTGAAGGAAGGTAGAATCTATTCTTCCACTAGTAAATGAGTGACAATATCCTCCACCACATAAGCCAGAAGCAATAGATACGTTTGGAATCATGGATGGAGGACAGTAAGGACCAATTCGCATTTCTGTCCTCTGTGGCAGCGTGCCTGGAAGCATTTGGGACCATTAATCTGATACTGGGAGGCGACGTGAACATCCCGTTGGTAAAGAGACTGGACTCCTCTACTGGCTTATATTGCTGGACTTTACCATTGGATTGGAGCTCTATCCTGCCGAATCGAGGATCTTTCAAGCAGCGCTGGAATCTACCATCATCCCTGTGGTGTTAAAAGTGTATATGACCTTTTGTAACACGGAGGTCTACCCTATCTGTTAAGCGCATTTTGGCTTATGTGGTGAAGGATATTGACACTCATTTACTAGTGGAAAAATCGATTCCACCTTCCTTCATGAGGGATCTTGCTTTCCATTTGTCTGGACGTAGGAATTTTTTCTTAAATTATTGCGCTGCACTAACCATTGTTTTTTTATATATATATATATATATATATATATATATATCACAATTATGGTTTATCCACCAGACATCATTGTGCTGTGTTGCCTCCCTGGCTGCATGTTTCATATAAAGTCCCAAACCTTGCTCTCGTATACCTCATGCAGTGCAAGGGCCTGCCTGATTGCATAAAAAATGAAACACTTATGCCGCGTACACACACAATCGGAATTTCCAACAACAAATGTTCGATGTGAGCTTGTTGTCAGAAATTCCGACCGTGTGTAGGCTCCATCGGAAATTTTTTGTCGGAATTCCCGACAACAAAAATTTGAGAGCTGGATCTCAAATTTTCCGACAAAAAAATCAGTTGTCGTAAATTCCAAGCGTGTGTAGACAATTCCGACGCACAAAATTCCACGCATGCTCTGAATCAATTATGAGACAGAAGTGCTCGGTCTGGTAAAACTAGCGTCTGTAATGGAGATAGCACATTTGTCATGCTGCAAAGTTTTTAATCATTTAATGCAGCACATTCTCTTCTTCTTTATAATGCTAGAATAATGAAGTTGTTTTGCTGCTGATATTCACACAGAGTTCTGACAGACTGATTTCTTTATGATTTCTCGTGATCTCCTGAATAATCTTTTTTTTTTGTCGCCAGATCTCCATAATAACGTTTATATTTTTTTATAGTGATCTACTGTTTTTGGTCAAGATCTCCTGATGATTTTTTTTTTTTTCTAGTGATCTCTATAATATTTTTTCTCATTTTGTGTGTCAAGTTACCACAACGCCATTATTATCTTGTATTTTTTAACCTCAAGGAGATTGGTGTTCCAGATAGATCACTTCCTCACAAATGAGGCGTTGGCCCACCTCCATTTCCTGCATTTTGCTGGCTACCATGCAGGCATAGGCCTCTTGACTATTGGGGTGGTTCTGAGGGCCGCAGTAGCCTCCTGAATAAAAGAAAGTGCTGACTCCTCCACGTTCCTCCCCTTCCTGGTACTTTTTGTTGGAAGGCGGAGGGGAGGAACCTGGGATTCGGTCAGGCTACTGGGCACGGCCACCTCCTGGCTGCCACTTACCCCCACCTCCTCCTGGCTGAGACTTTTCACTGCCTCCTCCTGGCTGAGACTTTCCTGTGTATAAAATGGGACATAGTTTTTTGGTCATCAATCACACACAATTTTGAGCTCATGACTGTTGCAAATTGAATGTTAAAGCGGGGGTTCACCCACACCGCCAAAAAAAATAAATATTAAAAGCCAGCAGCTACAAATACTGCAGCTGCTGACTTTTAATACATGCCCACTCACCTGTCCCAGGGTCCAGCGATGTCGGCAGGGGACGCCGAGAACCCGCTCGGTTCTCGGCAGCTGCCGCCGCCATCCTAGGTGAGGGTATCAGGAAGTGAAGCGTTGCGGCTTCACTTCCCGGTTCCCTACTGCGCATGCGCGAGTCATGCTGCGCGTCCCTAGTGGTCCCCGCTCTCTCCTGGGAGCTGTATGTTCCCAGCAGACAGCGCGGTTGGGACGGGAAGAGGCATAGACTCCCATTGGAGTCTATGCCGGAAGTGGGTGCAAATACCTGTCTTAGACAGGGTTTTCTCACATTACTATTATCAACAATCTTTGTATCACCTAATTCATTTGGATGCATTTTTTATAGCTATTGAGGCATCTTCAATGGCTCTAGTCACCTAATTGGATATATGTTTCATTATACATATCTTTATTACACATATTTTTATATTTGAATATCACCTTCACGGTTTAGATATTGCACTACACTTATCACTTCATTTAGCGCCACGCATGCAGAGGAGAGCAGCAACGAGGAGGACAACGAAAGCCGGGAGCCACAAACATCCCAGATCCAGGAGATTTAAGGCCTCAAATATGTCCTTTGTTGAGATGTTGGAGATGGTGGACATCTTGAAGAGGGCCGACTATGACGGAAATATGGACAGTACAGAAACCCAAATGTGAGAAAGGCCAAGGTCATGGCTAAAGTTGTGAAAAGTCTGCAGAAGAATTTTGGGGTACGACGATCCAAGGATCAACTGAGGAAAAAATGGTCAGACCTCAAAATGAGGGAGCAGGATCAGTACAGAAGAATCAAGAAAGTACTGCAAAAAAGTAAGTCTTTTGTCGTGTGTTCCTATTATTATTATTATTATTATTATTATTATTATTATTATTACGTTCGTGCTGCTCTATGTGCTTTTTTTTACTGTTGTACAGTTTAAAATGGCATTTAAAATGGCAAGGTTCAGGTTTGTGGGCACAGTAATCATTTTTGACAGATGCAGGTTACTACATTTGTTCAGGCCTATCTGTATTAAAAGAAGTTTATTACATTTTTGTCTAGATGGGTTTGTAACTAGAATGAAATGCAAACTTGATTCAGTGTAAGGAGGGGACACTCAGCAGCTGTTTACACATCTGGACACAGGAGCACTAGTGTCCACCAGAACACCCTTTTTAGGGTGTGCCACACAGGTGCTCCAGTGGATACTAGGGGTTACTCCATGTGTGAAACTTGCACAAAACAGGTAAGTATTCTAGCTTTAGCAAGGGAAAAAAAAAATGTCTTCAGCTTGGAACTCTGCCAAAACAGATAATTGTATGACATCTGTATGCTAAGTATACCTATTTTTTAATACACATAGGGGAGAAAAGACTCGGGACATCAGAGGACACTAGGGACCCCCAACCTCATAAAGAAGGGGAAGTCACCACACCACAACCTCAGGATGTGGAGGAAAGATAGGTTTATGAAGTGGGCGAAAAAGTGACCACAACAGGTGAGTGTCTGAGACCACAGCTTCAGGTAATAGATGTATGCCTGCATATTTATAATACATGGTATGTTTTTTTATTTTTAGGTGATGTGGATGTTGTGGAAGAAGAATCTCATTTCACCAGTGCAAGTGCACATGTCCTCATCGGGGAGATCATGGTGTGTAATCGTGATTTAGACCTGATAAAGGAAAACATCAATGATGTTCAAGAAAAATGAAGAACATCATTGATGTTTTAGGCAGACTCTAAACACACAAAAATTGTACCATTTTGTTGTGTACATTTTTCTTTTAAATCAAGTTTTAAAGTATTTTAAAAGTGAAATTTTGAAGATGCACACAGTGTGGCAACATGTGCTATCTGCCATCACGGGATATCAATGTATGCGTTTTGTGGGTGCAACCCCTTCCTCACAACTAAAGTAAATGAGAGGAAGGGGTTGCACCCCTGAAACACATCCATTGACCCCCCATGATGGGAGCTAGCACATGTTGACACTAGGCATGGGATCAGAAGTGAGATCCACATTTTGACTCCCAATTTGTGTGCATCTTCAAAATTTGTCTTTTACAGGGGTGACATCACCCCATCTGATGAAGGCAATATCAACACAGTTTGGACATACTAATGTCTGATATTGCCTTCACTTTGTCAAAGTTGAACTTTGTAAGTTCCTGAGTTTTTTATCTTTTATGGTTTTAAACATGCTTGTTTAACCCCAAAAAGGCTATTTGTACTGTCAAACCTAAAAATGTTATACAACAAATATGTTGGTTTGTTCAAAAACCCTTTTCTAACGCACATGTAAATGTGCTTTGTGTAAAATGTTTTATACTCAACAATGTGTGGCTTCTTCTTTGAAAGCTCAATACCAATTTTTGGAGTAAGTTGGTGTTTACAGTGACAATGGGGGTTATATACTAAAGGCAAACCCACTTTGCACTACAAGTGCACTTTCAAATGAAATATTATTTCAGTTTAAAAAAAAAAATTATTTTAAAAATGCTTCTCAAACATTTTTTGGCATATCAATGGCCCCCCTACTTGCAAAGTATTCTAGATTTTTTTGATGGACTTCGCGGGCGCATTGAGGGGGGCAAGCCAGGACGGCCAGCTTCAAGGGCCATCGGGGTTGACTGATCTGGCAATCCTGTCTCAGGCCCAACTGAGGCCACATAGTTCGAAGCATTTTTCCTTAGAAAGTTGTGCATAATGCAGCATGCGAGTACAGTATGGTTTATTTTGTATTTTGCCATGTGAATTGGCATCAGGAATAGGCAGAACCGGCTGGCCATTATGCGGAAAGCATTCTCCACCACTCTTCTGGCTCTGGCCAGCCGGTAGTTGAAAACCCTCTGGTCCGGGGTGAGGGTCCTCATGGGGAATGGCTGCATCAGGTGTTCACCAAGCCCAAACGCTTTGTCAGCGACAAAGACAAATGGTAGACCAGCCACGTTGTCTTCTGCAGGTGGCAATCCCAAGCCACCACTCTGGAGCCGTCTGTAGAACTCGGTCTGGGTGATGACTCCACCATCCGACATCTGGCCATTCTTCTCCACATCCACATAGAGAAACTAGGGCGTGCTGACGCTGTGCAGTCCAAGACCCAGGGAATCTAACCGGAAGGAGAAAGTGCTGGATGTTGAGATCATTACGATCTCCACCGGAGTACACTCCGTCCCCTCAACCTCTGAAAAAGCGCGTAGTGTAAGCTCACTTATAAACCAAACTTGAGCTACACGACCACTGTTGGACTGTCACCATGCCACTGAATATTGGATTTTATTCACTGAGTTTTTGAATAAATGGTAAAACGGAATTAGACTATGTGGAGTCTCTTTTCCATGCACGTGGATCTTGGAGATGTTTTATAAAGATACCTTATGAGGACATCCAGAGTGAACAGACTGTAGGATGCTGATTGAGGCTTGATAACCTCCGGGTTCTGGTGAGTTTGAACCCCTTGTGGGTGTGTGGAGCACGAGGTGGAAAAGCGTTGGTGAATGGTGCACTCATCAACTTTTTGCTGTATATACTATCTACGTCCAATAGAGACTTTTCCCTTATTTACATTAGTTTTTGTCCGTTTTAAAAACTTTTTTTATGTACATGGTAGTGACCATATACTAGTGAGTCAGTTTAATTTCATGTTAACTGATGGGAGCACCGCTTTGATGTTTTATTTGTCAGTCTTTTAGAGTTTTAAATTTTTACATCTCTTGTCTATATGTATAACCTGTTTTAAGTGGCTGCTGAGAGACATCTCATTTGTATTTTATTTTTATATTCAATTGTCTTTTTACATTTTCCTGTGTGTGTATTACCTGTTATTACATAGTGCTGAGATAGGAGGAGTGGGGTAGGGCGAGGTTCTTCCTTTTTTTTACATATGTCGCGGACACCACCGCCAACATCACAATACTATTAAACCCCTTATAGTTGTAATAGTATGACCCCGAGTTGGGGGGTGGCATGATGTGGATGTGTTTCCCATCAATTGCCCCTCCGCAGTTGGGCAAGTCCCACCGCTGGGCAAAGTGGGATGCCACAGTCTGCCATTCCTGTGGCATTGAAGGAAACTGTGGACTCAAACAAGAAAAGATAGTACTTTTGCACATAACATTGCAAGCAGATTAGACACAAACATTCTTGGCCAACATCAGTATAACATTTATTTTAAGGAGCGTTTAAAGACAAAAGTATAAGGTCCACTTATCAGATTCCTCACCCCCCTCTGATGGCCCATTTAAAAATTTTAGGGGGGGGTAGATGTTTTGGACAGGTAACCCTCTCCACTTCACTGAGAGCTGAATGCATACATAATGTGTGTTACTTTGGCCACTGTACAAATTGAAGTACAATTTTACATTCTGCAATTACCTATCAAGATAATAGTAGAACAAAACTTTAAACAGTACCATTTGAAAGTGTTCAGGCAGCCACTTGCACTACATGCTTTGGTGAATTCATCCATAGATATGAACACAAAAGAGGTAGGTATAGTGTGTATGGGTTTGGCAAAGTCAGCAGAGGGAGGGTTCCCAATGAGTTTGGGACCCCCCAAAAAAGCCTCTTGCACTCAAATCACATTTGTACACATTTTAGGGGGTGTTTAGGGTAAAGCAGTACAACGGAGCTGCCAAAATACATTAAGTGATTAGGCTAGGTGAGTATGGGCCCAGGAGGTTGGGGAGGTTAGTGAAGGCAAATATGCATGAAGGACAAAAAAGGAACTTTAAAAACTTCCAGCATGCATGAGGACAAAGAGAACATTCACAGCATATTACAATCATGGTAATTATGGAATGATGAAATAGATACAATACATTAGCAAACATTAAATACATAGAATGTGATGTTAAAGGAGAAACTTACCCTGATATAGTTCTTCTGCAGGACCTGAATGATGGCAGAACAGGTCTCTGGTATAATGATCCCCAGAGCCTGGGGGAGATGCCAGTCGAGAACTTGATGTCCTGCAGACTTGTCCCCGTTGCCAAGTACCACAAGGTGGCGAAGAGCCTTTGTTCGGGAGTGATGGCTTGCCGCATGCAGGTGTCCTGCTTCGTAATATAAGGGGACAGCAAAGCCAACAAATGGTGAAAAACGGGGTCCGTCATCCGGAGATAATTCCTGAAATGATCAGGATTATTCTCATGGATCTCCCGCAACAAAGGCATGTGTGAGAATTGGTCATGCTGGAGTAACCAATTCTTCAGCTATGAACTCCTCCTCACCGTGTACATGGACTGGGCTTGGGTCAAAGTAAGAACCCTAACACCAAGCCCCCGCATAGCACAAACTCTACAATGAGTATGTACCCGCAACATGACTAGAAAACGGTCGGATGGTCAGAATGACCTAACAGAACACACTGAAAATCAGAAAGGCCTCAGAAATGAGCAGACAAGAACCACTGAAAAACAGATACGGACTATAAAAGAACGCACTGAAAAACAGATACGAACTGACTACATGCACTGAAAAACAGATACAAACCCACAAACACAAACTAAAGAGCAGTAACGATCTGAAAAGCACGAGGCTGAAAATCGCCAATCGTCTCTCAACAAACTTCTACTAACACAAGATACAAGATAAACACAAGATTAGCAGAAGGAGCCCAAAGGGTGGTGCACTGGCTATTGAACTTCCTTTTTCTACTCCCATTGTACGTGTTGTACGTCAGTGCGTTCTTGCCGATCGGAATTTCTGAAAACATTTGTGCAACCGCGTGTATGCAAGACAAGTTTCAGCCAACATCCGTCGGAAATAAATCCACGGTTTGGTTATCAGATATTCCAATTGTATGCGGCATTAGGGTTTGAACTCATATTTTAAATCTAAAAGTGTTTATGGGGTCTAAGACATGCTAAAGTTGAAAAACTGGTTTCATGTGTTAAGCCTTGTTTTGCCTTCATCATGAAGAAGTTAAAAGGGACATTATGCCTAGATGTGTTTTGAATAGGTTAGTTTATGAAATTTCCTACTCGTGTACCAAATAATAGATTTTGGGAAAATAAAATAAACCAATTCAATAGGATTGATTTAATCACTTTCTGACCAGGGGTTTTTATAGAACTATTTGTTTACAAGTTTAAATTCTTATTTTTTGCTAGAAAATTACTTAACAACATTATAACAACAACAAATATCTCCAAAATAGGGATGAGCTTCGAGTCTGAGTCGAACTCATGTTCGACTCGAACATCGGCTGTTTGCCAGTTCGCCAAACAGCGAACAATTTGGGGTGTTCGCGACAAATTCAAAAGCCGCGGAACACCGATTAAAAGTCTATGGGAGAAATCAAAAGTGCAAATTTTAAAGGCTTATATGCAAGTTATTGTCATAAAAAGTGTTTGGGGACCTGGATCCTGCCCCAGGGGACAAGGATCAATGCAAAAAAAAGTTTTAAAAACGTCTGTTTTTTCGGGAGCAGTGATTTTAATAATGCTTAAAGTAAAACAATAAAAGTGTAATATTCCTTTAACCACTTGCCGACCGGGCCATAGCCGAAAGACGGCTGCAGCGTGGTTGGCTAGTTCTGGGTGGATGTCCATGGACGTCCTCCCCCAATACTGCTTTCGCGCGCCCCCTGGGAACGCACCCGAGAACATGCGTGACCGCCGGGTCCAGAGAACCCGGCGCATCACTGATCACGGTAAACGGCCGCTGATCGCGATCACATGTCAACAGACCGGCGTCATGTCATGACGCCGGTTCGTCCCTCCCCTCTCTGTACCGATCAGTACAGTGCGGGGGGAGAGGGGGAGGGATCGGATGGCAGCACCGCTGTGGGCTGCATGTGTAGTGCCCACAGCGGTGCTCAGTGACAATTGCTGTCACATCCATCCATCCCTCCATGCTCAGCTATCCCTGCAATACTCTGCATAATACCCTGCAATACTCTGCATTATACCCTGCAATACTCTGCATTATACTCTGCAATACTCTGCATTATACCCTGCAATACTCTGCATTATACCCTGCAATACTCTTCATTATACCCTGCAATACTCTGCATAATACTCTGCATAATACTCTGCAATACTCTGCATTATACCCTGCAATACTCTGCATTATACCCTGCAATACTCTGCATTATACCCTGCAATACTCTGCATTATACCCTGCAATACTCTGCAATATACCCCGCAATACTCTGCAATATACCCCGCAATACTCTGCAATATACCCCGCAATACTCTGCAATATACCCCGCAATACTCTGCAATATGCCCAGCAATACTCTGCAATATGCCCAGCAATACTCTGCAATATACCCAGCAATATACCCTGCAATATACCCTGCACTACTCCGCAATACTCTGCAATACCCCACAATACTCCGCAATTTTTAACCAGTTCCCGCCCACAGTCATATGAGGTCCTTGACTTTGAGCGGGGATATCTGAATGATGCCTGCAGCTACAGGCATCATTCAGATATCAGCTTTTTCAGCCGGCGATTTTCTACACCATAAGAATGATCATAGCGGCTGTTCCACTGCTTGATTGTTCTTATGGGAGGCGAGAGGGGACCCCCCCCTTCCTGCCACCCTCCGGTGCTTCTACCGACTCACTGCTACGATCAAAGCCAAGATCGTTTTTTTTTTTTTTTTTTATTTCAGGCTTCCCAGCCTAGAGGTGAGATGTGGGGTCTTATTGACCCCATATCTCACTGTAAAGAGGACCTGTCATGCCATATTCCTATTACAAGGATGTTTACATTCCTTGTAATAGAAATAAAAGTGATCAAAAAATTTTGGGGGGGGGGGAAGGGTCAAATTAAAATAAATAAAGTAAAATAAACAATAAAAAAAAAAAAAAAAAATTTTAAAGCACCCATGTCCGTGTGCTCGCATGCAGAATCGAACACATACATAAGTCCCGCCCACATATGAAAACAGTGTTCAAACCACACATGTGAGGTATCACTGCGAACGTTGGAGCGAGAGCAATCATTTTGGCCCTAGACCTCCTCTGTAACTCAAAACGTGTAACCAGTAAAAAATTTTAAAGTGTCACCTAAGTAGCGACGTTTGGCACCATTCCACGAGCGTTTGCAATTTTGAAGGGTGACATGTTAGGTATCTATTTACTCGGCGTAACTTCATCTTTCACATTATGCAAAAACATTGGGCTAACTTTCCTGATTTGTTTTTTTTTAAAGCACAAAACTGTTTTTTTTCCCAAAAAAACGCGTTCGAAAAATTGCTGCGCAAATACCGTGCGAGATAAAAAGTTGCAACAACCGCCATTGTATTCTCTAGGGTCTGTGCTAAAAAAAATATATATATATAATGTTTTGGGGTTCTATGTAATTTTCTAGCAAATAAATAATTATTTTTACATGTAGGAGAGAAATATAAGAATTGGCCTGGGTGCTCCAGAACGCCTGGAGGTGCTCCGTGCATGTTGGCCTCTGTATGTGGCCATGCTGTGTAAAAGTCTCACACATGTGGTATCGCCATACTTGGGAGTAATAGCAGAATGAGTTTTGGGGTGTAATTTGTTGTATGCATATGCTGTGTGTGAGAAATAACCTTCTAATATGACAATTTTGTGAAAAAAAAAAAAAAGAAAAAAAAAATCTTGATTTTGCAAAGAATTGTGGGAAAAGATGACAATTTCAAAAAAACTCACCATGCATCTTTCTAAATACCTTGGAATGTCTTCTTTCCAAATAGGGGTCATTTGGGGGGTATTTGTACTTTTCTGGCATGTTAGGGTCTCAAGAAATTAGATAGGCCTTCAGTACTTCAGGTGTGATCAATTTTCAGATATTGGCACCATAGCTTTTGACTCTCTAACATTCACAAAGACCAAATAATATACACCAAGCTGTACTTATTTTTACCAAAGATATATAGCAGTATAAATTTTGGCCAAAATTTTCGAAGAAAAATTACTAATTTGCTACATTTTATAACAGAAACAAAGAAAAATTCATTTTTTTACCAAAGTTTCAGTCTTTTTTCTTTTATAGCGCAAAAAATAAAAAACCCAACGGTGATTAAATACCCCAAAAGAAAGCTCTATTTGTGTGAAAAAAAGGACAAAAATTTCATATGGGTAAAGTGTTGTATGACTGAGTAATTGTCATTCAAAGTGTGAGAGCACCAAAAGCTGAAAATTGGTCTGGTTAGGAAGGGGGTTTAAGTGCCCAGTGGTCAAGTGGTTAAATTTCATACCTGGGGGGTGTCTATAGTATGTCTGTAAAAGGGCGCATGTTTCCCGTGTTTAGAACAGTCTGACAGCAAAATTACATTTCAAAGGAAAAAAGTCATTTAAAACTACTCACGGCTATTAATGAATTGCCGGTCCGACAATACACATAAAAGTTCATTGATAAAAACGGCATGGGAATTCCCCACAGGGGAACCCCGAACCAAAATTTAAAAAAAAAATGACATGGGGTCCCCCTAAATTCCATACCAGGCCTTCAGGTCTGGTACGGATTTTAAGGGGAACCCTGCACCAAAAAAATGGTGTGGGGTCCCCCAAAAATCCATACCAGACCCTTATCCGAGCACAAAACCTGGCAGGCCACAGGAAAAGAGGGGGGATGAGAGAGCGCCCCCCCCGAACCGTACCAGGCCACATGCCCTCAACATTGGGAGAGTGCTTTGGGGTAGCCCCCCAAAACACCTTGTCCCCATGTTGATTGGGACAAGGGCCTCATCCCCACAACCCTTGCCTGGTGGTTGTGGGGGTCTGTGGGCGGGGGGCTTATCGGAATCTGGGATGCCCCTTTAACAAGGGGACCCCCAGATCCCGGCCCTCCGCCCCGTGTGAAATGGTAAGCCATTGGTAAACACTTTTTATGACAATAACTTGCATATAAGCCTTTCAAATTAGCACTTTTGATTATTCATGTTCGTGTCCCATAGACTTTAACGGTGTTCAAACTAATTTTTTGCCTGTTCGCAAGTTCTGGTGCGAACCGAACAGGGGGGGGTGTTCGGCTCATCCCTACTCCCAAACATTATATTTATTTTTTTAGCAGAGACCCTAGAGAATAAAATGGTGATCATTGCAACATTTTGGGGAAGATTTACTAAAACTGGTGCACTCAAAATCTGGTGCAGCTGTGCATGATATCCAATCAGCTTCTAACCTCAGCTTTTTCAATTAAGCCTTGGCAATAAAACCTGGAAGCTGATTGGTTTCTATGCAGAAGTGAGCCTGATTTTGCACTCTTCAGCTTTAGTAAATAAACCCCCTTGTGTCACACAGTATTTGTACGGCGTTTTTTCAAAAGCAATTTTTTTGGACAAAATACACTTTAAAGAATAAAAAAACAAAAAACAAAATAGTTACCCCAATTTTTTTATAATGTGAAAGATGATGTTAGTCCAAGTAAAAAGATACCTAACATGTCATGCTTTAAAATTAAAAACTTAAAAACTTCATAGGCAACACCTTTAAAAAACATTACAGGTTACCTGTTATGCCCCGTACACATGATCAGACTTTCCGACAACAAAACTGTGGATATTTGTTCGAAGGATGTTGGCTCCAACTTGTTTTGGCCCGAGAACTGAAAGTGACATCAAGCGTTGCTCTGGTCCTCCGAGGGCACAGAGACGATTGGCAGCCATCCTGGCCTCACTCGACTTCCTGCCCAGCAAATGGCCACATCAGATCACTTCGGGGTTTTACTAATGGGTCATGTAAGCCCGGGAATGACCAGGAAGCGGTGGGGGGTATCCTCCCACGGAACAATTTTTATCTGAGGTAGAACAGCTATAGTACACCGGTACTAAATGTCAAAGTAATGATGTATTTTTACTATGGGCCGGTCGATCATGTGCAGGGAGATTTGGAAAAAACATGATTCTAGCTTGATTAGATGATCTAAGTGAATACATATTCTTTTTTTCACTAGCTTAAGTGATTATTTACTTTGCTTAGCAAAAATATTTAATAATTTATTTAGTAAATAAGCCTATATGAGTTTTTGGAACTAGTAGTGTTTTATCATAGTCCTTTACAGATAACTATAAAAAATGTAAACATATGTAAAAATATGTGTTAAGTAAAGGTAGATACAAATCTTGTTATATAATCAATTTGCCTGCTTGCATTTTCTTCTTGCATCATTTAAAGATACCATTCATGAAATAAAATAATAATTCTGTAGCTTGGAAGATTTGGTTTTGCAAATCAGTAATGAGCCTGTGAATCATTTTTTGAATCCCAAAGTAATTTAGCATATAGTATAAGCAGACGTATTCGCAAAGAGCAAAGTGACAAATAAATCTGTCATCACTGCAGAGCAAGATCCATTTACTACAGGCAATGCAAATGGTGAGAAAACTCACCTTGCCCTGCGATGCCAGCACTGTGACTTTATATTAAGTAAGCATACATAGGAAAACATTAGCCATGTGCGCTTTACTTCATAAAAAAGTTGGCAAATCAATATAAGCTATAGTATCATGATCTGTATTATAACCAGAATGCTCTTTGGAGCAAAAAGATCATTATAAATCTTGCAGGTTTGTCAAACACCACTTTAAAATGTTCATATTACTCTCCACTAAAGGCCAATTTGGCCATGATTGTGCATTTTTCAATCCTTTATTGTATTATTTGAGTTAAGAACAAGTGCCAATGAAAGTTATTTTAGATTTCACCAGGGAATTATAAGAAATACTCCAAAAACTAAACCAGGTTAAAGCTGAACTCCAACTTTGTTTTCACTAGAACTGAATGGAATGATCAATTCCAGCATACTGTACCTCTGTACCATGTTGCTCTGTTGTCTGCAGATCCCCTGATATTCTGGGTTTGGTTGCAGCTTTGTACCATATGACACTCTGTATATCCTACTGATAGACTCTGTCCCTTCCACAGCCATTTCCTGCAGCAGCTAGGATCTATAACACTCCCCTCTGTAGTCTTTTAGTCTCTGAAAATGATGTAACACCCTTCACTGCTCTGATGGTGGGTGGGACTGAATACATCCTAAAATAGCATGCAGCCCCACCCAGTCACACCTACAAGTCCCACCTCACAGATAACAGCACCTACACAGCCTGCTGGGAAAGCACTGATTCTGGGAGAGATTGAATAGATAGCCCTGGTGCACACGTTAAAGTCACATGCCTTCCAGTGTGACTAACATTCCTGTGTGACTTTAATGGATCAGTGTTTTTTTTTTTACCCTTACCTCTCCTCCCTGGTCTTTCTTACTGCCTGAAAACTTCCTCTCAAGCACATTCCATTCACACCTCAGCAGAAATGCATGCTCCCACTCGCAGTTTCTTGCACTTTTTAAGTGTAAACGTGCACTTAAATGGGCTGCCTTGCGTGCGACAAATGCCCCAAAGTAGCACTAGAACGTTTTCATTCATGAAGTGTGACATCGTTTTTCAGTGCGCATTTTGGAATGTTTGTAGCACATTTTTGTGACTGGGGTGTCATTAATAATTAGACTGTGTTTACATCTGCATGTTTTCAAATGTTCGGCAACCCACACAGAAAACATGTGCTTTTTCTTGCAGGTTGTCCTGTGTTTGGAAACTCGCAGATGTAAACGAATGGTAACCCAAGCACAGCTTGCGCTGACTCACACTTTCAAAATGCAGATCAAAGCACATGTTTTCTGTGTGGGATGCCACTCATTCGGAAATATGCAGATGCAAATGCAGCCTAAATGGTAACGCAAGCGTAACATAGTAACATAGTTAGTCAGGTTGAAAAAAGACACAAGTCCATCTAGTTCAACCAAAAAAACCAAAAGAGGCCTATGGCAGCCTCCTCCAGGTTACTCATCTTCCTGCCACTTTGTCTTTGAAGGTGTAGGGTAGGGACCTGGATATCAGGCAGCCTGCTTGGCCCGGCCACCTCCTGGATAAGACTTCTCTGTGTATGAAAAAGGGACATGGTTGTAGTTTTTGCATCATCAATCACAATCATAAATTAGTACTCCAAACTAACATCATTGATGGGACAACCAGAAATATTTAGAGAAATGCTATACCTGGCTCAAGCTGGGCTCCTCCACATGTTGCTGCCTGGAAGGCCCAGGTTGGGCTTCAGAAGCCTCAGCTGGGGGGGAAGGAAGCGTGGAAGGAAGACTGGAGAGTGCTGGCCTGGGTTCACTCTGACCTGCCAGAAAATGCAGCCTGTCATAGTACCACAGCCTGGGGACATAAATGTCATCTGCAGCTCCTGATCTCTGGGAATCCTGGATCTTCTTGTGCTCCCTTAGATAAGTGCTCCTCAGGCCACCAATTAGGATCTTCAAATAGGTGATGTCTGCTGTGGGGATCACCGTCTTCACAAATTCCAACAAATTATCCAGCGCTGCCTTCCTCTTTGTTTGGTTCTTATATTCAGGGTGGTTTATCTCCCATAGACAGGGCAGCTCCCTGAACATATCAATGAAGATTGCCATAAAGTCCTTATCTTTCAAGATATCCATTTTCAGCACAACACATAACACAAGACAAACCCTAATGTCAGCCTAAAGTCTTCTAAACTTGTGCAAATACAGGCCTCAATCTAGAAGCAGTATAGGCCCAATGTTAAATCTTACCTTCGTTATCATGATCGGCGCCTCCGTTACTCCTTCCTCCGCTCACAGATCGTACGTACTACGCACGCGTGTTACGCTTTATAGACACTGCGCATGCGTGAAACTGCGCCTGCCCCAGATGTTCTTTTTAGTCTATTCTCCGCCCCTTCTCGTTCGGCGCAGTAGGGAAGAGCACATGGTGGAGTCAGAGCAGGTGTCTGATATTTACAGCAACGAGGAGGAGGAAAGCCCGGAGCCTGAAACATCCCGATCCAGAAGGAGACGATATAAGGCATCAAATATGTCCTTTGGGGAGATGCTGGAGATGGTCGACATAATGAAGAGGGCCGACTATGATGGAAAGTATGGACCTTACCCCAACCCCAATGTCAGGCCAAGATCATGGCGAAAGTGGTCAAAAGTCTGCACCGGAATTTCGGGGTACGTCGATCGAAAGATCAGCTCAGGAAGCAGTGGTCGGACCTAAAATTAAGAGAGCACGAGCAGTACAGAAAGATCCGGAAAGTGCTGCAAAAAAGTAAGTAGTTGTGCTGTGTTCCTATTCTTTTTATGTTTATTACGTTTGTGCTGCTCCATGTGCTTTTCTTAACTGTTATCCAGTTTAAAATGCCAACTTTCATGTTCATGGGCACATTATTCATTTGTATTAAACATATTTCTTTCGGCCTATAAAACACCATTGTTTTGGCCATATGCATTTGCCCACATTTTTTAGGGCCTACTTATCTGAAAATAATTTGGTTGTGTAGATGGGTTTGTTACTAGAATGAAATGCAAACTAGATTCTGTGTAAGGAGAGGACACTCAGCAGCTGTTTAGACATCTGGAAGCTGGAGCACTAGTGTGGGACACAAGAACACCCTTTTTATTAGGGGGCCCACACAGGTGCTCCAGTGTATACTATAGGGGTGTCTCCATCTGTGAAGCTTGTACAAAACAGGTAACGTATTGAAGCTTGACAAAGAACACTAAAAATACTACATCTTGGAACTCAGCCAAAATAGACAATTGTAACCCTCTTCCAAGCAATGTTTCATATTTATAGTTCTTCCCTCAAATATCTGTGTGCAAAGTATACCTTTTTTTTTTTTTTTACATAGGGGAGAAAAGACTCGGAGGACACCCCTCATCCGAGGAGACCAGAGACCCCCCACCTCTGGAAGAAGGGGAAATCCAACCAAGACAAGAAGAGCAGGAGGAGGAAGACATGGTGGAAATTGGCACCATAACAGGTGAGTGTCGGCGACCACAGGCTCAGGTAAGAGATGGATGCCGGAATATTTATAACACATGGTTTTTTTGGTTTCTATCTTTTTAGGTGATCATGATGTTGTGGATCCAGATCCTTTCACCTCGGAAAGTGCACAGATCCTGATTGGGGAGATCATGGGGTGTAATAGGGACTTGGAAAACATCAAGAAAAACATCAATGATGTTCTTCAAAAAAATAAGAACATCATTGATGTTTTGGGGAGAGTTTAAAACCCCTCCAAATCCCTTTGTTTTATGATGTTAAAATTGTAGCACATTTTTTGTCAAATAGTAGAAAAGCTAAATTTTGAAGAGGCACACAGTGTGTCAACATGTGCTATCTGCTATCATGGAAGATCAATGGACGCGTTTTGGGGGTGCAACCCCTTCCTCAATAATAAAGTAGCTGAGAGGAAGGGGTTGCTCCCCCAAAACACGTCCCTTGATCCCCCATGATGGCAGCTAGCACATGTTGACATTCGGCTATTTGTGTGCATCTTCAAAATTTGGCTTTTCCGGGGGTGACTTCACCCCATCTGAACGCAATATCAAACACAGTTTCTAAATACTCATGTCTGATATTGCCTTCAAGTTCTACCAAATGTGAAGTTTGTAAGTTCAAGATTTGTGTCTTTCTTGTTGGTTTTAAACATGCCTGTTTTATCTTAAATTTCTACTTTTTCTAATGCGACCCCAAAAATAGTTATACAACAAACATGTTGGTTTGTTTTAAAAACCTTTTCTAAATGCACATGTGATTGTGCTGGTATTAAAAAGATTGTTAATCAAGAATGTGTGGATTATTGGCTCAACGCTACAATACTTTTGTGGTGCTCTAATTGCTGCTTTCTGTGACAATGGGGGTTATTTCCTAAGGGCAAATCCACTTTGCACTACAAATGCAGTTTCAAGTGCACTTGTAGTGCAAAGTGTCTTTGCCTTTAGTAAATAACACCCAACAGTGCTTTGTAAGGTTACACAATCACGCCATTTTCAGGACTCAACACATTTCTGTCAGGGTCAGCTAAAACAAACACAAGCAGTAAAGGTCACCAAAGATTTGCTTAATTTTTTTTTTAATTTGAAAAAGGTTTCACACATTGTCTGGCATATTGATAGCCCCCCTACCTGCAAAGAATTCAAGGTATCTTAGCTGGACATCACGGGCACTCAGGGAGGGCAAGCCAGGATGGCCACTTTCAAGCGCCGTCAGGGTTGGTTCATTTTGAATTCTGGCCTCAGGCCCAACTGAGCTAGCATAGTTGGCGGAATGTTTCCATAAAAAGTTGTGTAGAACACAGCACTCCAGGATAATATGATTCAGTTTATACTCCACCATGTGTATGGGTGTAAGAAATAGGCGTAACTGGCTGGCCATGATTCCAAACGTGTTCTCCACCACTCTTCTGGCTCTGGCCAGTTGGTAATTAAAAACCCTCTGATCCGGGGTGAGGGTCCTCATCGGGAATGGCCGCATAAGATGGTCCCCCAGCGCAAAGGCTTCATCTGCAATGAAGACGAATGGGAGCCCTTCCACATTGTCTTCTGGAGGTGGCAAGTCCAAGCTGCCATTCTGGAGACGCCTGTAGAACTCCGTCTGGGTAATGACTCCACCATCGGACATCCAGCCATTCTTCCCCACGTCCACATACAGAAATTCATAAGTAGCCGACACCACCGCCAACATCACAATACTATTGAACCCCTTATAATTATAATAGTACGACCCCGAGTTGGGTGGTGGGATGATGTGGACGTGTTTCCCATCAATTGCCACTCCGCAGTTAGGAAAGTCCCACCGCTGGGCAAAGTGGGAGGCCACAGTCTGCCATTCCTGTGGCGTGGAAGGAAACAGTGGAGTAAAACCTCCCCCCCTCATGGGCCATTTCTAACATTATAGGGGGGGAACTCTTGGACAGGTAACCCTCTCTACTTCATTGAGAGATGAATGCCTAAATAATGGGTATTACTTTGAACAGCCCCTCCTTAGTTACACTATTGGCAGCCCACTGAACAGGTAAGAAGTGTCATAATACAAAGATATAAATACACACTGTACACATTTGAGCACATTTGGACATTCTGCTATTACCTATCAAGATAATAATAGGATACAAAAACTTTAAACATTACCATTTGAAAGTATACAGGCAGGCCCTTGCACTACATGCTTTGAGGAATTCGTCCATACATCTGACCACAAAAGAGATGGGTATAGTGTGTATGGGTTTGGCAAAGTCAGCAGATAGATGATTGAGGATAGATAGAGAATTGGTATCAGCTGACTTAGCAGTTCGGGTAAGGGAGGGTTCCAAATGATTTGGGGACCCTCCAAAAAAAGCCTCTGGCACTCTGCCTGAATTTAAAGCACAAATCACATTTCAAAACATTTTAGGGGTGTTTGGGGTAAAGCACTACTATGGAGCTGATAAAATACATTGTTAAGTGACTACATGAGGTGAATAAAGGGTCAGGAGACCATGCTGGGGAGGTAAGTGAAGGCAAATATGTATGAAGGACAACAAAAATAATTACAAAAATATCAAGCATGCATGAGGACAAAGGGGACATTCACAGCATATTCCAATCATGGTAATTAGGGAATGAGGAAAGAAATACAATATATTATCAAACATTAACTACAATAAAATGTGATATTAAAGGAAAAAAATCTTAGCTTAATATACTCCTTCTGCAGGACCTGAATGATGACAGAACAGGTCTCTGGGATAATGATCCCCAGAGCCTGGGGGGAGATGCCTGTCAAGAAATTCAAGTCCTGCAGACTTCTCCCCATCGCCAAGTACCACAGGGTGGCGACCAGCCTCTGCTCCGGAGTGATGGCTTGCCTCATGCAGGTATCCTGCCTGCTGCTATAGGGGGTCAGCAAAGCCAACAAACGGTGAAATACGGGGTCCGTCATCCGGAGAAAGTTCCTGAAATCATCAGGATTATGCTCACAGATCTCATGGAGGAAAGGCATATGACAGAACTGGTCACGCTGAAGCAACCAATTCTTGGTCCATGCACTCCTCCCCACCCTGTTCACGGACTGGACTTGTGTCAAGGTCAGGACCCCAACACCAACCCCCCGCACAGCACAAACTCTACGAGGAGTATGTATATGCAACATGGTTAGAAAATGGTTGGCTGCTCAGAACGAAGTAACAGAACGCACTGAAGAACAGCAAGGCCTGTGAAGAGCGACCTGAAAAACAGTAACAAACGAACAAGAACAGAATGACAAGAGTCATGCGTCACTTGCTGCATGGACTGAAGAGCAAATCCAAACCCACAAGCACAAACTGAACAGCAGAAAACGATCTGAAAACCACGAGTCTGAAAAGCGCAAATCGTCTCTCATCAAACTTTTACTAACATGAGATTAGCAAAAGGAGCCCAAAGGGTGCCGCGCTTGGTTCTGAACTGGCCTTTTCTAGTCTCGTCGTACGTGGTGTACGTCACCGTGTTCTTGGCGATTGGAAATTCCGACAACTTTGTGTGACCGTGTGTACGCAAAACAAGTTTGAGCCAACATCCGTTGGAAAAAATCCATGGATTTTGTTGTCGGAATGTCCGATCAATGTTCGATCGTGTGTACGGGGCATTATAATCTGGAAGGTACAAAATATACTATCCAACTAATAAAATCAAATCATAAGTAGCCACTTTTTATAAACACAACCATGGCAGCTACTGTAAAATTGTTTAAAACAAAGAAAAAAATGTGATGTCACGTGTTCATGAATGTGTGTGCCCTAGTGTACATAAACCGGATCAAAAACGTAAAAATTTCTCCTCCATATTATAATATATAGCTTTTAACTTGGTGTTCTTCAGGATTCCTAAAAGGGATCCTTTGGTAGAATACAGTGCCTTGAAAACGTATTTATGCAGCTTGAAATTTTCCACATTTTGTCATGTTACAACCAAAAACGTAAATTTATTTTACTGGGATTTTATGGGATAGACCAACACAAAGTGGCACATAATTGTGAAGTGAAAGGAAAATGATAAATGGTTTTCAAAATGTTTTAAAAATCAGTGTGTGGCATGCATTTGTATTCAGCCTCCTTTACTCTGATACCCCTTACTAAAATCTAGTGGAACCATTTGCCTTCAGAAGTCACCTAATTAGTAAATAGAGTTCACCTGTGTGTGATTTATTCTCAGTATAAATACAGCTGTTCTGTGAAGCCCTCCGAGGTTTGTTAGAGAACCTTAGTGAACAAACACCATCATAAAGGCCAAGGGACACACCAGACAGGCCAGGGATAAAGTTGTGGAGAAGTTTAAAGCAGGGTTATGTTCTAAAAATATATCCCAAGCTTTAAACATCTCACGGAGCACTGTTCAATCCATCATCAAAAAATGGAAAGAGTATGGCACAACTGCAAACTACCAAGACATGGCCGTCCACCTAAACTGGCAGGCAGGGCAAGGAGAGCATTAATAAGCATTAATAAGAGAAGAAGTCAAGAGGCTTATGGTAACTCTGGAGGAGCTGCAGAGATCCACAGCTCAGGTGGGAGAATCTGTCTACATTACAACTATTAGTCGTGAACTCCACAAATCTGGCCTTCATGGAAACGTGACAAGAAGAAAGCCATTGTTAAAAGAAAGCAACAAGAAGTGCCGTTTGCAGTTTGTGAGAAGTCATGTGGTGGACACAGCAAACATGTGGAAGAAGGCACTTTGGTCAGATGGGACCAAACTGTTACTTTTTGGCCTAAAAGCAAAACGCTATGTGTGGTGAAAAAATAACACTGCACATAACCCTGAACAAACCATCCCCACTGTGAAACATGGTGGTGGCAGCATCATGTTGTGGGGATGCTTTTGTTCAGCAGGGACAGGGAAGCTTGTCAGAGTTGCTGGAAAGATGGATAGAGCCAAATGCAGAGAAATCTTATAGGAAAACCTGTTATGCCCTGTACACACGGTCGGACATTGATCGGACATTCCGCCAACAAAATCCATGGATTTTTTCCGACGGATGTTGGCTCAAACTTGTTTTGCATACACACGGTCGTACAAAGTTGTCGGAAAATCCGATCGTTCTAAACGCGGTGACGTAAAACACGTACGTCGGGACTATAAACGGGGCAGTAGCCAATAGCTTTCCTCTCTTAATTTAATCTGAGCATGCATGGCACTTTGTGCATCGGATTTGTGTACACACGATCGGAATTTCCGACAGTGAATTTTGTTGTCGGAAAATTTTATAGCAAGCTCTCAAACTTTCTGTGTCGGAAATTCCTATGGAAAATGTGTGATGGAGCCTACACACGGTCGGAATTTCCGACAACAAAGTACTATCACACATTTTCCATCTGAAAATCCTATCGTGTGTACAGGGCATTAGAATCTGCAAAAGACTTGAGACTGGGGCGGAGGTTCAGCTTCCAGCAGGACAACGACCCTAAACATACAGCCAGAGCTACAATGGAATGGTTTAGATCAAAGCATATTCATGTGTTAGAATGGCCCAGTCAAAGTCCAGACCTAAATCCAATTGAGAATATGTGGCAAGACTTGAAAATTTCTGTTCACCGATGCTCTCCATCCATTCTGACAAAGCTTGAACTTTTTTGCAAAGAAGAATGGGCAAAAATGTCACTCTCTAGATGTGCAAAGCTGGTAGAGACATCCCCAAAAAGACTTGCAGCTGTAATCACAGCAAAAGGTGGTTCTACAAAGTATTGACTCAGGGGTGCTGAATACAAATGCATGCCACACTTTTCGCATATATATTTGTAAAAATTTTTGAAAACCATTTATCATTTTCCTTCCACTTCACAGTTATGTGCCACTTTGTGTTGGTCTATCACATAAAATCCCAATAAAATACATTTACGTTTTTAGTTGTAACATGACAAAATGTGGAAAAAGGCACTGTACATTCCAGGACTAGTATATAGTTGACTATTGTTCAAAGTTCAATAAAGGACCTTCTCATGGATTGTAAGAGAATCCAATCAACACATAGACAATATTAACTATGGCCAGTGGTATTTAAATTCCTTTGGGCTGTAGCATGAGATCAACCCACATATGAATGATGTGATGGCCACTACTTTTTGTTAATGACAAGTTCCATGAGGGCGTCCTTCAATAAAATGAGTCATAAGATCAGCCCCGCTATAAGCAGCATGGAGTCAGAGTGAATAATGGCATATGTATCAAACATCAGGAATAAATGAAAAACTCACAGGGTGAGGTGCCCCTGTCATCACATATGACACTCATATAGATTATAGCATGGCATCATCTGCCCTCCCTTTGTTGGCAACTAGGTAGACACAGGAGAACTCCATCATTGCCCAGTGTGCAAGCCGTCAGTTTAGATCAAACAAGAATTTGCAAGCCATGTAATACCCAACTAGAGAAAATGTACTTAGCCATCTATGTGGATCTTGAGAGGTCCAGGCTGTACTTATATCAAGAGGAGGATAATGAGTCCATATATAGAGAGGTCAAAGTCCATTAGATGAATGGAGGAGATGGGGTAGGAGATATCCCAGAAGCTGGCAGCATGGGAGCAAGGCTGGAAGCCTGGGAGGTTTTGTAGGTCATGCTGGCTACTTCCGAGGCAACTGTTGAGAGCAATGCGTGTTGGTAAGTGTGGCCATGTGTTTTCTATGCAGGTTGTGTAAGCAAGCATCCATGAGTGACCTCATAGCAAGTGGCTTGCTATGGGGTACTTGGCGGTGGGGGAAGGGGAGGATCAGGGTTGCACTCTGCAAAACCATTACACAGAGCAGGTAAGTATAACATATTTGTTATTTTTAAAAAATAAAACATTTGCCTTTAGAATCACTTTTCTGACTAAAGTTCCGCTTTCTGCTTGTTCCCTATTTACTGCAGGGAGGAATGGAGTGTGGGCGGTGATAATACAATTCCATTCCTCCCCTTTCACCACCCACATTAAGGCCCAGAAGTGCCCACAGTGACCCTTAGACCCACCCACATCAACTCCCACAGCTGGTACAAGTGACTTCCATAGCTTTCCCTGAAACTACAGAGGCTCAAAGGATCATGGGACATATATTATCAGGACTGGCAAAAAAGGAAACAGGAAGTCAGAGAACGTTAAAATTCAGCCAGGAGGAGGAATGACACCACAGAAAAACCTGCTTTATACAGCTAAAGTAAAGTCACACATAAAATGAAAGTGGGGTTGTAATTCATTCACATAAACAATGTATCTGTTGGGAAGGAAAAACTGGAATTCTTCTTTAAAGCATTAAAAATAACTAGAAATTTGGTAGTATTTCTTGTAGTAATTTTAGAATGTTTTTACATATTTTTATGAACTTACAAATTCGGGAGACAGAGCCTGATATTCCAAACTAAAGTTCACCATTGCATACAGTAAAAGGTATATTTATTTAAATTTATTATGGCCTTTACAGAAAGTCAGAATCAGAAACTGCAAAGAAATGGAAATGTTTTTTCACTAGCCTAAGACCTCCCTTGACCTTACAGTTTTGCAGTGTGCCTAATGCATGGATTGTTGCTCACAGAAAATAATCAGATTCCAAACATAATTTGTATTGCAAGCTAGAAAATGATGGCAAGGCAATGTTCTTTATAATTTATTATTTGTGGTTAAAAAAACAGGACATATGTTGTTCTTTTCTTTTAACTACTTCGTATTTTCCTTCTGTTGTCCATTTAATATGGCAACACTATCACCATTGTTAAATTATCTATAGAAAATTACACATTTAAAGTGTGCACCTTTCGGAGCCTGTACGTATTTTGTATTTGACAGTAGTAGGGATGAGCTTCGGGTTCAGGTTGAACATGAGTTTGTACTGAACCCAGCCTGTTCACAGTTCTGTGAATGAACAAAAAAACTGGACATATTTTGCCAATTTTGCTGCCTGTCTGAATATTTGGCTGATGTAGTTGTGAGTCTGTCATTTAGCAGCTGTATTACTACCACTAGGGATGAGCCAGCGATTCGAGTCGAACTTAAGTGGAACGCCCCATAACGTACTGCGAGATTGCAGTGCATTGCTGTATGATGATTGGCCAAAACATGCACCTGACCTGCATGCTGTAGCCAATTACAGCGCGCTCTGCTGAGAGAGCCATAATTGGCCAAAGGCAGGGTGTCTTTGGCCAATCATGGCTCAGGGGGACTAAGTCCATGCCCCACACTATATAAGGCTGCTTACAGTAGGTGACCGCGATATTGTGTCAATCTCGCCGCATTTCTCAGCAAGATTTGACACCTGCGAGCCCTGTCGCAGGTACCAGCGCCGAGATGGCTCACTCATCGGGAAAGGAAAACTTTTTTCCTTTCGCAATGAGTGACAGGCAATGCTGACAGCTGTCTGGTATGAATCCTGAGGGGGGAACGCAGCGCCAAATTTTAAATAAAAAACCGGTGTGGATTCCACTACAGGGGCATGCCAGGCCCTTAGGTCTGGTATGGATTGTAAGGGGAACCGCCTACATCAAAAATCGGCGTGGGGGTCCCCCCAAAATCCATACCAGACCCGGCCAGGAAAGGGGGTGGGGACGAGCGAGCGCCCACCCTCCTGAGCAGTACCAGGCCGCATGCCCTCAACATGGGGGGTGAGTGCCTTGGGGGAGGGGGGCGCCCTGCGGCCCCCCCACCCCAAAGCACCTTGTCCCCATGTTGATGAGGACAAGGGCCTCTTCCCGACAACCCTGGCCGTTGGTTGTCGGGGTCTGCGGGCGGGGGGCTTATCGGAATCCGGGAGCCCCCCTTTAATAAGGGGGCCCCCAGATCCCAGCCCCCCACCCTATGTGAATGAGTATGGGGTACATGGTACCCCTACCCATTTACCTAGGGAAAAAAAGTGTCAATAAAAAAAAAACACGGTACACAGATTTTAAGAATAATTTATTAGGCAGCTCCGGGGTCTTCTTCTGACTTCGGGGGATCTCCTTCCGACTTCTCCCGGTGTTCGGCCTCTTCTCCCGGTGTTCAGCCTCTTCTCCCGGGCCCCTCCGCTATCTTCTTCCAGCTCTTTTGCCAGCGAGGGGCCCAGTCTTCTGCCGCTGTCTTGTTGCCGCTGTCTTGTCGCTTCTTCTCCCGGGCCCCTCCGCTATCTTCTTCCAGCTCTTTTGCCAGCGAAGGGCCCAGTATGCTGCCGCTGTCTTGTCGCCGCTGTCTCGTCGCCGCTGTCTTATCGCTTCTTCTCTTCTTCTCTTCTTCTCTTCTTCCGATGTTGACACAACGCTCTCTCCGGCTGGAATGCTGTGTGCGAGCTGCGGAGCCATTTATATAGGTGGTGACCCCGCCCCCCAGCATGCGCAGGGACTCTGGGGTCACTCCCCCTTATGACGCCAGAGTCCCTGCGCATGCTGGGACTGTGATGTCACAAGGGGGCGGGGTCACCGCCTATATAAATGGCTCCGCAGCTCGCACACAGCATTCCAGCCGGAGAGAGCATTGTGTCAACATCGGAAGAAGAGAAGAAGTGGCGAGACAACGGCGACAAGACAGCGGCAGCAGACGGGGCCCCTCACTGGCAAAAGAGCTAGAAGAAGATAGCGGAGGGGCCCGGGAGAAGAAGCGACGAGACAGCGGCGACAAGACAGCGGCAGCAGACCGGGCCCCTCGCTGGCAAAAGAGCTGGAAGAAGATAGCAGAGGGGCCCAGGAGAAGAGTCCGAACACCGGGAGAAGAGGCCGAACACTGGGAGAAGTTGGAAGGAGACCCCCCGAAGTTGGAAGAAGACCCCGGAGCTAACTAAATTATTCTTAAAATCTGTGTACTGTGTTTTTTTTTAATTGACACTTTTTTTCCCTAGGTGAATGGGTAGGGGTACCATGTACCCCATACTCATTCACATAGGGTGGGGGGCCAGGATCTGGGGGCCCCCTTATTGAAGGGGGCTCCCAGGATTCCGATAAGCCCCCCACCCGCAGATCCCAACAACCAACGGCCAGGGTTGTCGGGAAGAGGCCCTTGTCCTCATTAACATGGGGACAAGGTGCTTTGGGGTGGGGGGGCCGCAGGGCGCCCCCTCCCCCAAGGCACTCACCCCCCATGTTGAGGGCATGCGGCCTGGTACGGCTCAGGAGCGGGGGCGCTCGCTCGTCCCCACCCCCTTTCCTGGCCAGCCGGGCTGCGTGCTCGGATAAGGGTCTGGTATGGATTTTGGGGGGACCCCCACACCGATTTTTTGGCGTAGGCGGTTCCCCTTACAATCCATACCGGACCTAAGGGCCTGGTATGCCCCTGGGGGGAACCCACGCCAGTTTTTTATTTAAAATTTGGCGCGGCGTTCCCCCCTCAGGATTCATACCAGAGCTGACAGCATTGCCTGTCATTCATCGCGAAAGGAAAAAAAGTTTTCCTTTCCCGATGAGCGAGCCAGCGCGACATGCACAGTACCCTGTTGCCGAGAACCAGCGCAATGGTATCGCGCTGGAAACACAATCTCGCGGTCAGGTACTGTACATAGCGGCCGTGTGTAGTGTTGTTGGCGTGGACAGATAGCTTGAGTTAGATTAAGCATGCAGGTTATTCAGTTAGTGGCAATGTATTTGATTAACAGGGGCATGTAATTAAAATTTTTAATATAATATTTCACAGCAGGGCCCATTCCTGTGCCCAACAAGAGTATCTGTGAGGGGTTACAGTGTTGTGACACCATCATCCAAAGCCCAATTTTTCTGCCCCTGTTCAACAGGGGCATGTAATTACAATTTTTGATATAATATTTCAACGCAGGGCCCATTCCTGCAACCAACAAGAGTAATGCCCGTGTACACACGGTCGGATTTTCCGACAACAAATGTTCGATGGGAGCTTGTTGTCGGAAATTCTGACCGTGTGTAGCTCCATTGGACATTTTCTGTCAGAATTTCCGACAAGCAAAATTTGAGATCTGGATCTCAAATTTTTCGACAACAAAATCCGTTCTCGTAAATTCCGATCCTGTGTACACATTTCTGAAGCACAAAGTTCCACGCATGCTCTGAATCAATTACGAGATGGAAGCGCTCGGTCTGGTAAAACTAGCGTTCGTAAAGGAGATAGCACATTCATCACGCTGCAAAATTTTAAATCTTTTAATGCAGCGCATTCTCTTCTTCTTTATAATGCTATAATAATGAAGTTGTTTTGCTGCTCATATTCACACAGAGTTCTGAAAAAATGATTTCTTTATTATTTCTCGTGATCTCCTGAATTTTTTTTGTTTTCGTCAGCTCTCCATAATATTGTTTTTAATTTTTGTTTATAGTGATTTTTTAATGAAGATCTCCTGCTTTTTTTTTTTTTTCTAGTGCTCTCCATAATATTGTTTTTCGTTTTGTTTGTCAAGTTACCACAACACCATTATTATCTTGTATTTTTTTAACCTCAAGGAGGTTGGTTTGTGTTAGTGTCCCTTGTTAATTTGACATTGTATATGATTATAATGCAGATGTTTCACCTGCCACAGACAGGGCAGCACCCTGTACTTGTCTATGAATAGGGGGAGGAAGTTGTGATCTTTGAAGGCATCCATTTTCTCTGCAAGACACAACACAAGACAAACCCTAATGTCAGGCTAAACTGTCCTAATCTTGTCCTAATATAGGCCTCAATCTAGGAGTAGTATAAGCCACTGATGCACCAAGTTAAACTTCTACCTTCAGCGTTTCTGCTACTCCTTCCTCCGCTCACACATCATACGTACGACGCACGCGTGTTACGCTTTATATACACTGCGCATGTGTGAAACTCTGCCTGCCCCAGACATTCTTTCTAGTCTATTCCCCACCCCTTGTCTTTCGGCGCAGTGGGAGAGCACATGTCGGAGAAAGACTAAGTGCATGCAGACAGCAGCAGCAATGAAAGGCCGGAGCCACAAACCCAGAGGAGATTTAAGGCCTGAAATATGTCCTTTATAGAGATGGTGGAGATGGTGGACATCTTGAAGAGGGCCGACTATGACGGGAAGCATGTACCTTACCCAAACCCAAATGTCAGAAAGGCCAAGATCATGACTAAAGTTGTGAAAAGTCTGCACAGGAATTTTCGGGTACGGCAATCCAAGGATCAATTGAGGAAACGATGGTGAGACCTGAAATTGAGGGAGCATGATCAGTACAGAAAGATTAAGAGAGTTCTTCAAAAAAAGTAAGTAGTTGTCATGTGTTCCTATTATTATTATTATTATTATTATTACTTGCATGCTGCTCCATGTGCTTTTCTTTACTGTTGTACAGTTTAAAATGGCAAGTTTCAGGTTCGCGGGCACAGTAATCGTTCGTAGTAAACATCGTTCGTTCACCCACTAATACAATGGTTTTGGCAGATACAGGTTAACTACATTTGTTCAGGCCTATTTGTATTAAAAGAAGTTTGTTGTCTACAGTAGATGGGTTTGTAACTATAATGAAATGCAAACTTGATTCAGTGTAAGGAGAGGACACTCAGCAGCTGTTTACACATCTGGATGCGGGAGCACTAGTGTGGGACACCAGAACACCCTTTTTAGGGTGTCCCACACAGGTGCTCCAGTGGATACTAGGGGTGTCTCCATGTGTGAAAATTGTACAAAAAAGGTAAGTATTCCAGCTTTATAAAGGGGAAAAAAATAATCTTCAGCTTGGAACTCTGTCAAAAAAGACAATTGTATGGCACTTCCAAGCAATGTTTCATATTACTATTTCTCACATCAAATATCTGTGTGCTAAGTATACCTTTTTTTTTATTCACATAGGGGAGAAAAGACTCGGGACATCTGAGGACACAAGGGACCCCCCACCTCCTAAAGAAAAGGAGTCCCCACACCACAACCAGAAGATGTGGAGGAAGGAGAGGTTTATAAACTGGGTGAAATAGTGACCACAACAGGTGAGTGTCTAAGATCACAGCTTCAGGTAAAAGATGGATGCCTGCATTTTTATAAAACATGTTTTTTATTTTTTTTTATTTTAGATGATGTGGATGTTGTGGAAGAAGAAATTCATTTCACAAGTGCAAGTACACACGTCCTCATCGGGTAGATCATGGTGTGCAATCATGATTTAGAGAAGATTAAAGAAGACATCAATGATGTGGAAAAAAGACTCAAAAACATCATTGATGTTTTAGGCAGAATCTAAAACACCCTAAAATTCTTCTAGTTTGTTTGTCTTGTTATTATTTTCACACATATTAAATATTTTTCAGAAAGCCAAATTTTGAAGATGCACACAGTGTGTCAACATGTGCTATCTGCCTTCAAGGGATATCAAGGTACTCGTTTTGGGGGTGCAACCCCTTCCTCGCAACTAAAGTAGATGATAGGAATGCAACCCCTTCCTCGCAACTAAAGTAGATGAGAGGAAGGGGATGCACCCCAGATACACGTCCATTGATCACCCATGATGGGAGATAGCACATGTTGACATTAGGCATCAGGAATCAGGAGGGAAATCCCCATTTTGAGTCTCAATTTGTGTGCATTTTCAAAATTTGGCTTTCGCAGGGGTGACATCACCCCATCTGATGAAAGCTATATCAACACAGTTTGGATATATTAATGTCCGATATTGCCTTCACTTTGTCAAAGTTGAACTTTGTAAGTTCCTGAGTTGTGTATTGTTTTATGGTTTTAAACATGCCTGTTTTAACACAAAAAAAGGCTATTTGTACTGTCAAAAACAAAAATGTTATTACTAAAATATGTTGGTTTGTTCAAAAACACTTTTCTAGCGCACATGTGAATGTGCACAGAGTAAAAAGTTTTCTACTCAACAATGTGTGGCTTCTTCTTTCAATGCTCAATATCATTTTTTGGACTAAGTTGGTGTTTACACTGAAATGGGTGTTATTTACGAAAGGCAAATCCACTTTGCACTACAAGTGCACTTTCAGTGCAGTTTCAAGTGCAGTTTCATGTACACTTTTGCAGTGCACTTGGAATACAAAGTGGATTTACCTTTAGTAAATAACTCCCATAGTGCTTTATAATTTGCCACAATCATGCCATTTTCATGACTCACCAAAATTAATTCATGATGCTGAAAATGATGTATATTTTATCAGTAATGCATTACATACATTAACAACAAAAACAAGATGTGTTTGTAGTAGACCCACAACATAATAATAGTTCGCTGAAGAAGAGATTGTCACCTCATGTATCAAATAAATTACATTTGCACTATTGAAGAAAATGGCCAAAAAGAAAAGCCCATTGGCTAATTTAGGAGACAGCTAAAAGAAACACAAGCAGTAAATCAAAGTTAATCTTATTTCAGTTTAACTAAAATATTTATTTTTAAAATGTTTCTTAACCACTTCAATACCAGGCACTTAGACACCTTCCCGCCCAGACCAATTTTCAGCTTTCAGCGCTGTCGCAATTTGAATGACAATTGCGTGGTCATGCTACACTGTACCCAAACTACATTTTTATCATTTTGTTCCCACAAATAGAGCTTTCTTTTTGTGGTATTTGATCACCTCTGCGGTTTTTATTTTTTGCGCAACAAATAAAAACAGATTGAAAATTAAAAAAAAAACAATTTTTTCTTTGTTTCTGTTAAAATTTTTTGTAAATAAGTACGTTTTCTTCTTGAATGATGGGCACTGATACGGCGGCACCGATGAGGTGGCACCAATGAGGTGGCACTGATGGGCACTGATGATGGGCACTGATAGGCGGCACTGATGGGCACTGATAGGTGGGACTGATGGGCACTGATAGGTGGCACTGGTATGCGGCACTGATGGGCACTCATAGGTGGCACCGATGGGCACTCATAGGCGGCACTGATGGGCACTCGTAGGTGGCATTGATTGGTACATATGGGTGGCACTGATGGGTACTTATGGGTACTTATGGGTGGCACTGATAGGTGCCACTGATGGGCACTGATAGGTGGGCACTGATGGGTACTGATGGGCACAGATGGGCACTGACAGGTGGCACCGATGGGCAATGACAGGTGGCACTGATGACACTGATTTGTGGCACTGATAAAATTTATTGGTGGCATTACTGGGCATAACTAAAACATAATGGTGCCAATCAGTGCCCATTTGTGGGCACTGATTGGCACAGATTGGGTACATTGGGCACATGTGGATGGCCATGGGGTACATACCTGGCCATCCACATGTTGCCCCTTCCCTGGTGGTCCTAGTGGCGATCCCTGGTGGTCCAGTGTGGTGATCTGAGGGGGGGCTGTGCTGATAAACAATCAGCACAGACCCCCCCTGTCAGGAGAACCGCCAATCGGCTCTCCTCTACTCGCATCTGTCAGACGCGAGTGAGGAAAAGCCGATCAACGGCTCTTCCTATTGACAGCGTGATCAGCCGTGATTGGACACGGCTGATCACGTGGTAAAGAGCCTCCACCGGAGGCTCTTTACCAAGATCGGTGGAGCGGTGTGTCAGGCTGACACACTGCTCCACCGATCGCTGCAATGCGCGCCCCCGCAGGCGCGGGGCGGCATGTTATCCTGCTGGACGTCATATGACGCCCAGTCAGGATAACGGAACCACTTCCCGGACGTCAATCCGCTATAGGGTGGGCGGGAAGTGGTTAAACAATTTCTGCCATATCAGTGGCCCCCCTACCCACAATGTACTCATCATACTTCTGTCGTACTTTGCGGGCGCTTTGGGGGGCAAGCCAGGACGGCCAGCTTAAAGCGCTGTCAGGGTTTCTTGTTGAAGTCCGGCTTCAGGCCCAACTGAGGCAACATAGTTCATTGAATTTCTCCTTAAATAGTTGTGGAGAATGCAGCATGCAAGTTTAAGTTTATATTCCGCAATGTTGATTGCCGTAAGGAATAGGCGGAACCAGCTGGCCATTATCCCGAAAGCATTCTCCACCACTCTTTTGGCTCTGGCCAGCTGGCGGTTAAAAACCCTCTGGTCAGGGGTGAGGGTCCTCATCGGGAACGGCCCCATCAGGTGATCACCCAGCCCAAATGATTCATCAGTGACAAAGACAAATGGGAGTCCTTCCACATTCTCCTCAGCAGGTGGCAATCATAAGCCACCATTCTGAAGCCATTTGTAGAACTCTGTCTGGGCAATGACTCCACCATCCGACATCCGGCCATTCTTCCCCACATCCACATAGAGAAACTCATATGTCACTGACACCACCGCCAACATCACTATTCTATTAAACCCCTTGTAATTATAATAGTATGACCCCGAGTTGGGGGATGGCACGATGTGGACGTGTTTCCCATCAATTGCCCCTCTGCAGTTGGGAAAGTCCCACCGCTGGGCAAATTGGGAAGCCACGGTCTGCCATTCCTGTGGCACTGAAGGAAATTGTGGAGTCAAACAAGAAAAAAGAACTTAGTAATTTTGCACATAAACATTGCAAGCAGATTAGACACAAACATTCTTGGTCAACATCAGTATAACATTTATTTTAAGAGGTATTTAAAGACAAAAATATAAGGTCCACTTACCAGATTCCTCACCCTCTCTGATGGCCCATTGTAAACAATTGGGGGGGGTATGTTTTGGACAGGTAACCCTCTCCACTTCATTGAGAGCTGCATGAATAATGTGTTTTACTTTGGCCACTCCTACTTACAATATTGGCAGCCCACTGGACAGGTAAGAAGTGTCATAATACAAAAATCTAAATACACATTGTACAAATTGAAGCACTTTTTTACATTCTGCAATTACCTATCAAGATAATAGTAGAACAAAAATTTAAACAGTACCATTTGAATATTATTCTAGAAGGCCCTGTTACTACATGTTTTGGTGAATTTATCCATAAATCTCACCACAAAATAGGTAGGTATAGTGTGTATGGGTTTGGCAAAGTCAGCAGATAGAGGATTGGTATCGGCTGACCTAGCGGTTGGGGGGAGGGAGGGTTCCAAATGATTTTGGGACACATAAAAATAGCCTCTGGCACTCTGCATGAATTTAAGGACACAAATAACATTTGTACACATTTTAGGGGTGTTTAGGGTAAAGCACTACAATGGAGCTGACAAAATACATTGTTAAGTGACTAGGCTAGGTGTGTATGGGCCCAGGATAGCATGCTGGGGAGGTTAGTGAAGGCAAATATGCATGAAGGATAAAAAAGGAAGTTTAAAAAATTCAAGCAAGCATGAGAACAAAGGGGACATTCACAGCATATTACAATTATTATAATTAGGGAATGATGAAAGAAATACATTAGCAAACATTAAATACATAGAATGTGATGTTAAAGGAGAAAACATACCCTAATATAGTCTTTGGCCACTGTACAAATTGAAGTACAATTTTACATTCTGCAATTACCTATCAAGATAATAGTAGAACAAAACTTTAAACAGTACCATTTGAAAGTGTTCAGGCAGCCACTTGCACTACATGCTTTGGTGAATTCATCCATAGATATGAACACAAAAGAGGTAGGTATAGTGTGTATGGGTTTGGCAAAGTCAGCAGAGGGAGGGTTCCCAATGAGTTTGGGACCCCCCAAAAAAGCCTCTTGCACTCAAATCACATTTTTACACATTTTAGGGGGTGTTTAGGGTAAAGCAGTACAACGGAGCTGCCAAAATACATTAAGTGATTAGGCTAGGTGAGTATGGGCCCAGGAGGTTGGGGAGGTTAGTGAAGGCAAATATGCATGAAGGACAAAAAAGGAACTTTAAAAACTTCCAGCATGCATGAGGACAAAGAGAACATTCACAGCATATTACAATCATGGTAATTATGGAATGATGAAATAAATACAATACATTAGCAAACATTAAATACATAGAATGTGATGTTAAAGGAGAAACTTACCCTGATATAGTTCTTCTGCAGGACCTGAATGATGGCAGAACTGGTCTCTGGAATAATGATCCCCAGAGCCTGGGGGAAATGCCTGTTGAGAACTTGATGTCCTGTACTCTTGCCGCATGCAGGTGTCTTGCTTGGTAATATAAGGGGACAGCAAAGCCAACAGACGATGAAAAATGGGGTCCGTCATCCGGAGATAATTCCTGAAATCATCAGGATTATTCTCATGGATCTCCCACAACAAAGATATATGAGAGAATTGGTCACGCTGGAGTAACCAATTCTTGGTCCATGAACTCCTCCCTGCCCTGTTCATGGACTGGGCTTGGGTCAAAGTAAAAACCCCAACACTAAGCCCCTGCACAGCACGAACTCTACGATGAGTACATACCACAGCATGGCTTCAAAACAGTCAGCTGGTCAGAACAAACTAACAGAATGCACTGAAAATCAGAAAGGTCTGAGAAGAGCGAGCTGAAAATCAGAAACAAGCAGACAAGAACGCACTGAAAATCAAATGCATACTATAATAATACGCACTGAAAAACAAATTCAAACTGACTACAAGCACTGAAAACCACATATGAACCCACAAGCACAAACTGAAGAGCAGTAACGATCGGAAAAGCACAATGAAAAGCGCGAATCATGTCTCACTAAACTTCTACTAACACGAGATTAGCAGAAGGAGCCCAAAGGGTGGTGCACTTGGTATTGAACTTCCCTTTTCTAGTGCCGTCATACGTGTTGTACGTCACCGCGTTCTTGACGTTTGTTGTTGGAATGTGCGATCGTGTGTACACGGCATTACTGTGAAGGCTTACAGTGTTCTGGCACCACCAAAACCAAAGGCCCAATTTTTCTAACCCTGTTTTACCGGGGCACATAAATACAATTTTTGATATAATATTTCAACGCAGGGCCCGTTCTTGCGCTCAACAAGAGTAAATGTGAGGGCTTACAGTGTTCTGGCACCACCAAAACCAAAGGCCCATTTTTTCTGCCCCTGTTTAACAGGGCCATGTAATTACAATTTTTGGTATAATATTTCACAGCAGGGCTCGTTCCTGCACCCAACAAGAATAACTGTAAGGGGTTACAGTCTTCTGGCACCACCAACACCTAAGGCCCAATTTTTCTGCAGAGTATATAGGGCAGGCCGTATAGTATATATACTGCTGTTCAGAGTATATAGTGCCTGGGGGACCCCCATGCCATTTTTTTTAATTTTGATGTGGGATTCTGCTTAATATCCATACCAGATCTGAAGGGCCTGATATGGATCTTAGGGGGACATCCAGGCAATTTTTTTTGGTATTTTTGGCGTGGGGCGTTTGACATTTTTTTCAATGATTTTTATCTATATTGCCGGGATCCGACAATACATTACAGCCGCGAGCAGTTTTAAATGACATTTTTTCCTTTAGAAATGTCATTTTGCTGTGGTACTGTTATAAACATAGGAAAGATGCGCTACTTTACAGGCAGACTAAGGAGACCCCCCAGGCAAAATATTTAAAAGAATATTTAATTTTTATTGTTACACTTTAAGCATTATTAAAATTACTGCTTCAGAAAAAACATGCATTTTTAAAACTTTTTTTTGCATCGATACATGTCCCCTGGGACAGGACCCAGGTCCCCAAGCACTTTTTATGGCAATAACTTGCATATAAGCCTTTAAATTGAACACTTTTGATTTTTCATGTTCGGGTCCCATATTTGGTCGGTGACATCACCCAGGTTCCGAATCACTGTTGTTTACATTTCAGCAGCACAATGGGAACATTCATTTGTGACAAGAGTAATGGTAGGGCAGCATTTTTGTTGCTGTCATGGCGACATCATCATGAGTCATTCATCATTATTGACATGTATCTACATTGCTAGATGTCATGAATGCCTGTGAGTATACATCAAGGGACAGTTTTTTTTTTACATTTTTTATAAACAAATTATTTTTTTTAAGATGTGGGTGTTGCTATTTTCATTTTGAAATCAAATTTAATGAGTACCAAGGTGTACTATATACCCCATACTTATTCACATAGCAGAGGGGATATCTGGGGACCCCCCTATTTCAGAGGTGGGATTTATCATAAAGTGAAAGTTTCTTTTAGAATAAGAGGACCTCCAGATATTTGGCTCTATATATGAGTGCGTAAATGGCACATAGTACCCATTGCTATCTATTGTCAGTCAGGTCATGCAACAATGGAAATTCACATCAATCATTATGAGCAACACACAATAATGTCCTGATGCCACAATGATCCCCCACCACAATAATGCATGCTTGTGTCAAGGTCTGGTATGGATTTTTAGGGAACCCCACACCATTGTTTTGTAAACAATGTGCAATATCCCTAAAAAAAAGGAAAAAAGAGTCCTCCTAGAAAATCCATAAAAGACTCTTAACCAGGCATGTAGCCAGCTGGCCAGGGAATGAGAGCAAGTGCACAGCTCCCTCCTGAACCATACCAGGCCATTTCATCTTAAAATTGGTGGGGACAACCTTTTCTAATTTTGATGAAAACAAGGGCTTCATTCCCTCATTTCGTCCCCCAAAAGGGATGCAGGTGTCTGTAGAAAGAAATGTTTTGGACTATGGAGGCCCATTTAGAACAAGGGGCCCCCAGACAACAATTATGACTCATTTCTGCCCGGTCAGTTGTCAGCTGGGGATTCTCACAAACCTGGCCCAGTGGTTGCAGGGGTCTGCCAGTGGGAAGCTTATCAGAATATGGAAGCCCCATTTAAAGTGGTTTTAAAGTCTCCAGAATAGACAAATGGCAATTATTTTTAGGTTGAATACAAATTCGGACCATCTCCGAATGAAATAGTAACGAATAGTAACAAATTAAATCAATTAAAATTTGTTATGCTTATTCATTTTCTAACGAATTCCAACTTTTCAGAACAAATAGAATTCAGATCGGTCAAAAAACGATCGACCGATTCAAATTTCGTGTGAAGAAATAACTGGTTGTTAAGCAGCGGGCCGGGAAGCTGGCCGCCCGCGTCTTTAACAACCATAAGTCATTATCTGTCAGCAGACTTCCCCACTGACAGATGAATGTAAAGAAAATAATGCCAGCATTGCCCGGCAATAGAAAAATGTTTAAAAAAATGGCGTGGGTCCCCCCAAAATCCGTATCAGACCCTTATCCGGGCATTCAGCATGGCAGGTCAGGAAAGAGGGGGGATGGGTGTGTGGCCCCCCTCCTGAACCATACCAGGCCACATGCCCTTAACATGCCCTCAGAATGAGTATTGAGTACATAGTACCCCTACCGATTAACCAAAAAAGTGTCAAAAGGTAATAAACACAAGACACGTTTTTGACAGTTCCTTTATTAAAAAATACAAAAATGAACACTATTTGCGCTCCCAGGAACTTGGGCCCAGTAACAGTTTTGGCTTGATTGACAATAAATTAACATCAAGAGACACTATTTTTTATTTTTAACAAGGGACTTGTCAAAAACTTATTTCTTGTTTTTATCACTTTTTGTACACTTTTTTGGTGAATGGGTATGGGTACAATGTACTCATTCACATAGGGGGGGCTGGGATCTGGGGGCCCCCTTCTTAAAGGGGCTTACAGGTTCCGGTAAGCCCACCGCCCAAAGACCCCCACAACCACCAGCCATGGTTGTGGGGATGAGGCCCTTGTCCCCATCAACCTAGGGACAAGGTTCTTTGGGGTGGGGGAGTAGAGCCCCCCTGCCCTAAAGCACCCACCCCCCATGTTGAGGGCATGTGGCCTGGTATGGTTCAGGAGGGAGGCACTCATTTTTTGTTTTATTGTGGCTGTTTTTTTTTATTCTTTACACTCTTTTCTTTACATTCATCCGTCCATGGGGAAGCCTGCTGACTAGGGATGAGCTTCGAGTTCGAGTCGAACTCATGTTCGACTCGAACATTGGCTGTTCGCAAGTTCACCGAACAGCGAACAATTTGGGGTGTTCGCGGCAAATTCGAATGCCGCGGAACACCCTTTAAAAGTCTATGGGAGAAATCAAAAGTGCTAATTTTAAAGGCTAATATGCAAGTTATTGTCATAAAAAGTGTTTGGGGACCTGGGTCCTGCCCCAGGGGACATGGATCAATGCAAAAAAAAGTTTTAAAAACGGCCGTTTTTTCAGGAGCAGTGATTTTAATAATACTTAAAGTCAATCAATAAAAGTGTAATATCCCTTTAAATTTCGTACCTGGGGGGTGTCTATAGTGTGCCTGTAAAGGGGCGCATGTTTCCTGTGTTTAGAACAGTCTGACAGCAAAATGACATTTTGAAGGAAAAAACTCATTTAAAACTACCCGCGGCTATTGCATTGCCGACAATACACATAGAAGTTCATTGATAAAAACGGCATGGGAATTCCCCAAAGGGGAACCCCGAACCAAAATTAAAAAAAAAAAATGACGTGGGGGTCCCCCTAAATTCCATACCAGGCCCTTCAGGTCTGGTATGGATATTAAGGGGAACCCCGGCCAAAATTTAAAAAAAAAAATGACGTGGGGTTCCCCCTAAATTCCATACCAGACCCTTCAGGTCTGGTATGGATTTTAAGGGGAACCCCGCGCCAAAAAAAAAAAAAAAAACGGCGTGGGGTCCCCCCAAAAATCCATACCAGACCCTTATCCGAGCACGCAACCTGGCAGGCCGCAGGAAAAGAGGGGGGGACAAGAGTGCGGCCCCCCCTCCCTCCTGAACCGTACCAGGCCACATGCCCTCAACATTGGGAGGGTGCTTTGGGGTAGCCCCCCAAAACACCTTGTCCCCATGTTGATGAGGACAAGGGCCTCATCCCCACAACCCTGGCCGGTGGTTGTGGGGGTCTGCGGGCGGGGGGCTTATCGGAATCTGGAAGCCCCCTTTAACAAGGTGACCCCCAGATCCCGGCCCCCCCCTGTGTGAAATGGTAAGGGGGTACATAAGTACCCCTACCATTTCACGAAAAAAGTGTCAAAAATGTTAAAAATGACAAGAGACAGTTTTTGACAATTCCTTTATTTAAATGCTTCTTCTTTCTTCTATCTTGCTTCATCTTCTGGTTCTTCTGGCTCTTCTGGTTCTTCTGGTTCTTCCTCCGGCGTTCTCGTCCAGCATCTCCTCCGCGGCGTCTTCTGTCTTCTTCTCCTCGGGCCGCTCCGCACCCATGGCATGGGGGGGAGGCTCCCGCTCTTCTCTTCTTCTCTTCTTCTCTTCTTCTTTTCTTCTTTTCTTCTTTTCTTCTCTTCTTCTCTTCTTCCTATTCATTTTCTTCTCCGGGCCGCTCCGCAATCCATGCTGGCATGGAGGGAGGCTCCCGCTGTGTGACGGCGCTCCTCGTCTGACAGTTCTTAAATAACGGAGGGGGGCGGGGCCACCCGGTGACCCCGCCCCCCTCTGACGCACGGTGACTTGACGGGACTTCCCTGTGGCATTCCCCGTGACGTCACAGGGAAGTCCCGTCAAGTCACCGTGCGTCAGAGGGGGGCGGGGTCACCGGGTGGCCCCGCCCCCCTCTGTTATTTAAGAACTGTCAGACGAGGAGCGCCGTCACACAGCGGGAGCCTCCCTCCATGCCAGCATGGATTGCGGAGCGGCCCGGAGAAGAAAATGAAGAAGAAGAGAAGAAAAGAAGAAAAGAAGAAAAGAAGAAGAGAAGAAGAGAAGAAGAGAAGAGCGGGAGCCTCCCCCCCATGCCATGGGTGCGGAGCGGCCCGAGGAGAAGAAGACAGAAGACGCCGCGGAGGAGATGCTGGACGAGAACGCCGGAGGAAGAACCAGAAGAACCAGAAGAGCCAGAAGAACCAGAAGAACCAGAAGATGAAGCAAGATAGAAGAAAGAAGAAGCATTTAAATAAAGGAATTGTCAAAAACTGTCTCTTGTCATTTTTAACATTTTTGACACTTTTTTCGTGAAATGGTAGGGGTACTTATGTACCCCCTTACCATTTCACACAGGGGGGGGGCCGGGATCTGGGGGTCACCTTGTTAAAGGGGGCTTCCAGATTCCGATAAGCCCCCCGCCCGCAGACCCCCACAACCACCGGCCAGGGTTGTGGGGATGAGGCCCTTGTCCTCATCAACATGGGGACAAGGTGTTTTGGGGGGCTACCCCAAAGCACCCTCCCAATGTTGAGGGCATGTGGCCTGGTACGGTTCAGGAGGGAGGGGGGGCCGCACTCTTGTCCCCCCCTCTTTTCCTGCGGCCTGCCAGGTTGCGTGCTCGGATAAGGGTCTGGTATGGATTTTTGGGGGGACCCCACGCCGTTTTTTTTTTTTTTTTTGGCGCGGGGTTCCCCTTAAAATCCATACCAGACCTGAAGGGTCTGGTATGGAATTTAGGGGGAACCCCACGTCATTTTTTTTTTTAAATTTTGGCCGGGGTTCCCCTTAATATCCATACCAGACCTGAAGGGCCTGGTATGGAATTTAGGGGGACCCCCACGTCATTTTTTTTTTTTAATTTTGGTTCGGGGTTCCCCTTTGGGGAATTCCCATGCCGTTTTTATCAATGAACTTCTATGTGTATTGTCGGCAATGCAATAGCCGCGGGTAGTTTTAAATGAGTTTTTTCCTTCAAAATGTCATTTTGCTGTCAGACTGTTCTAAACACAGGAAACATGCGCCCCTTTACAGGCACACTATAGACACCCCCCAGGTACGAAATTTAAAGGGATATTACACTTTTATTGTTTGACTTTAAGCATTATTAAAATCACTGCTCCTGAAAAAACGGCCGTTTTTAAAACTTTTTTTTGCATTGATCCATGTCCCCTGGGGCAGGACCCAGGTCCCCAAACACTTTTTATGACAATAACTTGCATATAAGCCTTGAAAATTAGCACTTTTGATTATTCATGTTCGTGTCCCATAGACTTTAACGGTGTTCGCATGTTCGAACGAACTTTTTTCCTGTTCGCATGTTCTGGTGCGAACCGAACAGGGGGGTGTTCGGCTCATCCCTACCGCTGACAGATGATGACTCTTGGTTGTTAAAGGGGTTGTAAAGTCAGAAGTTTTTTTATCTTAATCTATTAAGATAAAAAACCTTCTGTGTGCAGCAGCCCCCCTCGGTCCTCCCTAATACTTACCTGAGCTCTCTGTCCAGTGATGTCCACGAGTGTCTCAGCTGTCCAAGACTTTCCCTCCTGATTGGCTGAAAAAACAGCAGCTGTACCATTGGCTCCCACTGCTATGAATCAAAGTCAGTTAGACAATAAGGAGAGAGTGGGCAGGGCTGGGACACAGTTCCATTTCTGAATGGATACAGGGAGCTGTGACTCGGCTTGGGTGCCCCTAGAGCAAGCTGCTTGCTCTAGGGGCACTCGATAGGAGGGAGGGGCCAGGAGCACCGAAGAGGGACCCGATAAGAGGAGGATCGGGGCTGCTCTGTGCAAATCCACTGTAACAGAGAAGGTAAGTAATAACATGTTTGTTATTTTTTTAGAAAAAAAACCTACACTTTACAATTACTTTAAGGATGGCCGGCTTCCCTGTCTGTGGCTTCCCTGTCCCGCCCAGCCTATAGCAAAATGATGGCTGGGCAGTGGCTCAGTTATCCTGACCGATCGTCATATGACGTCCAGTAGGATAAGCCACGCTCGCGCTCCCAGGGGGGGCGCACAGCGTGGCAATCGATGGTGTGGTGTGTCAGTCTGATAGAGGCTCATTACCATGTGATCAGCCATGTCCAATCACGGCTGATCACAGTGTAAACAGGAAGAGCCATTTATCAGCTTTTCCTCACTCGCGCCTGACAGACGCGAGTAGAGGAGAGACGATCAGTGGCTCTCCTGACAGGGGGGGTCTGTTCTGAATGCTTATCAGCGCAGCCCCCCCATGGATGCCCACCCAGGACCACCAGGGATGCCGCCAGGAACACCAGGGATGCCCACAAAGGACGCCCACCAGGTATGCCACCCTGGACTACCAGGGATATGCCAATCAGTGCCCTGGCAGATTCCAATCAGTGCCCAGGCATATGCCAATCAGTGCCCTTTAGCAATGCCTGCCTGTTCCAGTGCCATCAGTGATGCCTATCAGTGCTATCTATCAGTGCTGCCTATCAGTGCCCACCAGTGCCACCTATGAGTGCCTATCAGTGCCGTCTATCAATGCCCATCAGTGCTGCATATCAGTGCCGCCTATCAGTGCCCATCGTCAGTGCCCATCAGTGCCACCTCATCAGTGCCACCTCATTGGTGTTGCCCAATCAGTGCTCATCAGTACAGCCTCATCAGTGCCCATCAGTGAAGGAGAAAACTTACTTATTTCGAAAATTTTAAACAGAAATAAAGAAAAAGTTTTTTTTTTTTCAAAACTTTCGGTCTTTTTTTATTTGTTTAGCAAAAACAGGGAGGGGAACAAATACCACCAAAAGAAAGCTCTATTTGTGGGACCAAAATGATAAAAATTTTGTTTGAGTACAGTGTAGCATGACTGCGCAATTGTCATTTAAAAAGTGACAGCACTGAAAGTTGAAATTGGCTTGGGCAGAAAGGTGGGAAAGTGCCCAGTATTGAAGTGGTTAAATAACAAACATGTAAAAATCATCTGCTCTGCGCAAGGGATCTGCACAGAGTGGCCCAGATCCTCCTTTTCTGGGGTCTACCGGTGTGGAGCTCTTCGCTCCTCCTCTTCATCTAGTGCCCCCACAGAGAGCTGCATTCCATGGGGATCCCATGTGGGCGCACTCCCGAGTCCTGTTGCTGTGTCCATTGACACAAACAGCAGGACTTGGCTCTGCCCTCGACAGCCATGTCACTGGATTTGATCGATAGCAGCGGGAGCCAATGGCTCCCGCTGCTATCAGTCTATCCAATGAGGACCTGAGACAGCGGCTGGAGTTCCTGGGCTCATGCTCGTCGCTGGAGCGGTTCAGGTAAGAAAAGGGGGGCTCTGGGGGAAATTGTAGCACTGAAGGTTTTTCACCGTAATGCATAGAATGCATTACGGTGAAAAACCACAAGATTTTACAACTTCTTTAACAACCAGCTATTTGTTCACACAGAATTTGAATCAGTCGATCATTTTTCAACCGATCCAAATTCTAATTGTTCTGAAAAGTTGGAATTCATAAGAAAATGAATAAAATACATTTTTAAGTTGAAATCTGTTACTATTTTTTACTATTTCATTTGAAACCAAACAAATTCCATAACGAAACAAAATTAGTATCATAACAAATCTCTCCAAAATAAACAAAATAAATTTTTCCATTCTGCACATATCTACTCCACAATAAACTCCCATGATAGGTTCTCTTATGGGGACATGGTAATGGATGCATGTTTTTTTCAGCAAAATAATCTTTAAATACCTTTTTCACAGAAGTGCTTCTGTGCAGTCACATGATTTAATCAGGTCTTACGCTCAAGCAGAGGGACTCCGGTGGGAACGGCCCACATTCCTCTGCTGGTTTAGTTTTAGTTTCGGGGGGGGGGGAGGACCGACTTCGCACAGACAACGGAAATTACAGGAATGGAGGAAGATACAGATGCTGCAGAGAGAGCAGGATGATGGAAGGATGTAAACTGAGTACACTATCATTGATTGGCAGCCATAATTAGCATGATCAGTTTACTAACAGGAACTGGCAGGGTTAAGCAGGTATTAAAAGGAGGAGAGAAAAATGCCAAGCCAATCCTTTAAACAGCTGAGGAATTTATTCAGTATATAAGTATAAAACAACACTAAAAACTTGCGTGACACATGGCGCTCGTGGATCCCTCAATAAAGACTTCCCGGCGGTCCTCCTGTGCTCCTGTGACACTCCACGTGGAAGCTCCCACCCGCTGTTGCTAGTGAGGCTCTTAACTCGTTTAAAAGGGTTTATCCCTTGTGAATTTTTTCAGTCCTCACTGGTTAAAGGGGTGTCGGTTGGATACTGAGCCAAGGAACAGTGATAAACTAAAAGAGGAAAGTGCGCAGATGGCATAATTACCCTGTAAATTTTCTGGCATTAGAAGAGGTCTATATATGGAAAAGGATTGAAACATTGATCGATCAATTCATTAAAATTTCTTGAAATACTTTTCCTCCTTTTTGGCACAGACGTTCCCCATAAAACCTTTTGATGGGTCTAGGGGATCATTTGGAACCAAGACCATTTTGAAGGGTGGCAAAAATCAAATTACAAGGTTCTACAAATGCTCCAGAAGAAGCCACATTTGTGGTGAAACATGGTGAGACAATCACACTTTTGTACCTTGACTACTGGGTCGTTATGGCCTAAATTTTACTAATCATTTTATAAAGTTTATGTAATAAAATTTCTATACTTTTTTGTAAAATTTGCTTTTGATTGATTTTTCTGCACCTTAAAACTCCAATTTTGTGCTCTTTGGGTATTTATTGTTTGTCCTATTTAAAGGAGGTGGTGCATTTATTAGAGCCTCCCAGCTCCAATACCAATTTTATAAATTTCCCACCTGCTCTAGTACTCTGCAAGTGCTCTAAAATTTTTCACACAAGTTTTTAGTATTGTTTTATACTTATATACTGAATAAATTCCTATGCTCTTTAAAGGATTGGCTTGGCACTTCTCTCTCCTCCTTTTGCTTTGCTTTTGTTCACAGTGATCAGGTTCCCCAGCCTGCGCCTGAAGTAGCCTCGCTCCCTTTAGAGCCTCCATTTAGAGACTTTTTTTACAGATGAATTTTTAGGGGGTTCATCCCCCAGAACTTTCAATCCACTCGCTATTCACATGGTTGCACCTCCATGTATCAGCATGCAGATGCATGCCTTCTCATTTAAATTTTAAACTTTAATCTTTTTAATCAGATTCCCCTGCTTTCCTTGCTTTCTTTGATAGATCCTTCCTTCATTATTTTTGTGCTTTTAATTTTTTACAACATTATTTATCCTTTTCCTTATAGTAATATACCCCGACTGTTTCTGTGTTCCTGTTAGTAAACTGATCATGCTATGGAAGTGACACGGAGTGGGGGAGAAGCACTGAGGAGAGAGCTGGATGATGGAGGCATGTAATCTGACCACACTATCATGGGTCAGGAGCCATGATACATGTGATCAGTTTAAACAGAGGAACACAGGAACAGGCAAGATCAACCAGGTGTTGTACAACATAGAAAGGGACAATTGAGATGGCAAAAGCACTGTGCTTTATCTCATGCCCTAAAGGGACAGGAGCATTTTTTTTAGGGTTACAACTACTTTAACAATAAGGGTGCCCTCAGATACTTATGCGAATGAGTAAGGTATTTCTTCTCAAAAAAGTTAAAAGTATATAAAGACTGACAGTTTTTTTTTTTATACTGTAGGTCCTTTATTTTAAAAAATGTTCCAGAAAGTGAATCCTTCATCAATCACGCTGCCCACAATATGAAAAAAACAACTGATTGCCTGACATGATCTACTCCTGTTGCTCAGCACAAATGACAACTAGACATGGGCTCAGGCACGTTCGGGATCCCACCTGACCGATCCTGCCTGGAAGCCGACACTGCATATGGCTAATGACAAGCAGTGAGACATTTCCAGATCTGTGCAGTTCAAGTTTAACAGTCTTCAAGCAGGGTTTGGTGAATACTTCAGAAAATCTAGTACAGCCAGATTTAATCATTCTTAGTAAGCAGCCCCAGCACTATTCCTTCCAAGGACACAAACTATGGTGCACAATTCCTCCCACTGATACCAATGATGGGACAATTCCTTCCCTAATACTAAACATAGGGCACTAATCCTCCAACTGAACATTTTCTACTCCCACTGGCCACAGTCCCACCCCTCTAAGGTCTGAATGACAGTAAAGTAGCCCTTTGTTTAGAAAGATTGGAGACCCCTGCTCTACAGCATTCCACTTCATTACTTCCTTAACTGCTACCTAAAGGTTTATAAAGGAGGTGAAGGGAGGGAAGAGTTGCTGAGCCAGCACAGACACTTCCAATAAGAGGAGACGACTGTGCAAGGAGGGAGGTGTTTGTGCTGGGGAATTAACTCCTCCTGAAGCAGTCAAATTTTGTAGCAAGTTCAAAGGCATATTACAACTAAATAAGAATGATTTTTGGAAATGAAAGCACTGTATGAAAGAACTGAAAAAATACTTGATTTTTCTGTGCTTTTACCTGCATTTTTAATTGATGATATACATGTAGCGCAGGAGTTTTTGCCACCTAAGTTACTATTTAAATATGTGATGTTCTTTTAATAAGATAACCTGAAAGTGTCCTGCATTGCAGTCACCAACCATCAGAAGGAGCAGTGCGGTGCGGTGGGACGGCTTGGAGCGGGACTGAGATATCAGAAGCGGAGCAGTACAAGCATCTGGGGCTTGTGTGGTGAGCGGGCACTTGCCCAGACTGATTTAATACTTTGTTACTGTGCAAATAGGTCTCAGAAAGCTTGTGAGACCTGTAGTCCCACAGAAGCGGTTTCACTTATTCAAACATTGTGTGCAGTGAAACCTCAGAGTTTGATTTCTCTGTACTATAGAGTTAATTTTGAGTTGCATGTTTCAGCAAGAAAGAGGTTCTCTACAGGAGCTTTATACAACTGAGCACACAGTTATCTACAGAACAACTTTACTATAATTTGCTACTCACTTGTTCCCTGGATTACAAATACTGCAGTTTAATAAAGCTATCTGAAGAGGAAGAAGACAAGAGACTTTCAGCAGATCCTTAGGGAGTCAGTGCTATATACATAATTGAAGTACTTAGGTTAAGTTCTTATTTTAGTTTTCAATAAAGTCAAATACTGTAATGCACCAATAACCAATTCCTTTTTTTCAGTAATCTGGTGACTAGAGACCCCCTGTTTGTTATGTGGGAGAGAAAATTCCAAAGACACTCCATACTGTCTCCCAGATACAGAAACCACCATTCAAAGGAATACTTAGAGGTTATTGCTGTTTGTGTCCCTACTAGGTCAATTTACTCTCCAGTAGGGATGAGCCGAATATTCAGAATCGGTTCGGTTGGCGGCAGAACATACGAACAGACCAAAAATATGTGCAAACACGTGAACCCCGTTAAAGTCTATGGGACTCGAACGTGAAAAATCAAAACTGCTAATTTTAAAGGCTAATATGCAAGCTATTGTCATAAAAAGTGTGTGGGGACCCAGGTCCTGCCCCAGGGGACATGTATCAATGCAAAAAAGTTTTAAAAACGGCCATTTTTTCAGGAGCAGTGGTTTTAATAATGCTTAAAGTGAAACAATAAAAGTGTAATATTCCTTTAAATATCGTGCCTGGGGGTGTCTATAGTATACCTGTAAAGTGGCGCATTTTTCCTGTGTTTAGAACAGTCCCTGCACAAAATGGCATTTCTAAAGGAAAAAAAGTCATTTAAAACTGCTTGCGACTGTAATGTAATGTTGTCCCCCCAGCCCATTACCAGGCCCTTTGGGTCTAGTATGAATATTAACGTGAACCCCGCACCCACATTTTTTAAAAAAAGGCGTGGGACCCCCAAGCCCTATATACTCTGAAAAGCAGCAGTATACAGGTGGTCCCCAGGTTATAAACAAGATAGGAACTGTAGGTTTGTTCTTAAGTTGAATCTGTTTGTAATTTGGAACAGGTACATTTTGTAAGTGTAGCTCCAGCCAAAAAAACAATTTTTAGGTATTTTGGATAACATAGGGAAGGGTTATCATCACCCCTGTAACATTTGTTTTGCTGTCTGTGCCCCTGTTCAGAAGATTTCACCTCACTTTCTCTCCCAATGACAATTGGATTTTGAAAATTTGGGGTTATTAGGGAAACAAGGATTGGTGATAAAGCATCAGTGGGGAGACACTTTTTTTCACATATTAACTCTTACATTAGAGAATTTCCCTTCCTAGGGGTAGATTTCCTCTCACTTCCTGTTGTCTCCCTCCGTTTGTAAGCAGGAGTCATTTGTAAGTCGGATGTTTGAAAATAGGGGACCGCCTGCACATACTATATGGCCTGCCCTATACACTCTGTGGAAAATTGGGCCTTAGGTGTTGGTGGTACTAGAACACTGTAAGCCCTCACAGTTACTCTTGGTGGGCGCTGGAACGGGCCCTGCTGTGAAATATTAAATCAAGAATTGTAATTACATGCACCTGTTAAACAGGGGCAGAAAAATTGGTCCTTAGGCGGTGGTGGTAGTGGTGGCACAACACTGTAAAGCCTCACAGATACTTTTGTTGAGCACAGGAACAGGCCCTGCTGTGAAATATTAGATCAAAAATTGTAATTACGCACCCCTGATAAACAGGGGCAGAAAAATTGGGCCTTAGGAGGTGGTGGTAGTGGCACAACACTGTAAAGCCTCACAGATACTTTTTGTTGAGTGCAGAAACGGGCTCTGCTGTTAAATATTTTATCAAAAATTGTAATTACACGCCCCTGTTAAACAGGGGCAGAAAAATTGGGGCTTAGGCAGTGGTGGTGGTGCCACAACACTGCAAGCCCTCACAGATAGTCTTGTTGAGCACAGGAACTAGCCCTGCTATTAAATATTTGATCAAAAATTGTAATTACGTGCCCCTGTTAAACCGGGGCAGAAAAATTGGGCCTTAGGTAGTGGTGGTGGTGCCCTGAACCGAAAATATTCTTAGAAGCTATCATCATGAAAATTGAGGAGGAATAGGATAGTCACTTAGCATAATAGGATAGTCATTCAGCATATGCAGTCTTCAAGGGATCCTACATCCATAGAAAAATAATTTGGTTACATCAGCATCAGGTGCTTGGTAGCTGGTGATCCAAGACTGATTCATTTTTATGAATGTGAGCCGATCAACAGAGTCTGTGGACAGGCGTACTCTGTGATTGGTTACAAAGCCTCCAGCAGCACTGAATGTGCGTTCAGAAAGAACGCTGGATGCAGGACAGGCCAGTAGCTCAATTGCATATTGAGCAAGCTCTGGCCAGTGATCCATCCTCAAGACCCGGTCAGCCGGCCACCTTCTCCACCGCTCTTTCTGTGACTGAATGAAGCCTCAGCAACATGTTGTCCAGCACCAAGAAATTGTAACCTCCCAGGCTCTGGAAACGCATTGCACAAACCTTTCTGCAAGGCCTCCCGAAGATGTTTCATCCTCTGCTCCCTCTGCGAAGAATGGATAAGTTCTGCAAATTTACCCTTGTAACGTGGATCAGGAATGGTTGCCAGCCAGTAATGATCCCTCTCCTTGATACCACGAATCCTAGGGTCCTTTCGCAGTCTTTGCAGGATTAGGGAGGCCATGCAGCATAGGATTGGTCACTAAGGATCACATGATCCTCAACCACATCCTCCCAGCCACGTTCAACTCCATGGGTTTCTGGGGACTGCAAACAATCCCATGAAGACTGCTGCTGATGCTGAGTGTTATCCTCCACCTCCATGCTGAAACAATCCTCCTCCTCCTCTACTTCTTCCTGTGTGATCGGCGGGCCTGCAGGAATACTAGTATCTGGATAAAGGGGCCTTGAGAGGTAAGGAAGTCCTCTTCCTCCCGCTGTTCTGCCTCAAATGTCCTGTCCATTATTCCACAAAGCGTGTGCTCCAACAGGGAGACAAGAGGGACATTATCACAGATGCATGCACTGTCACTGCTCCCCATCCTCATGGCCTCCTCAAATGGTGACAGGACAGTGCATGCATCCTTGATCGGTAGCCACTGGCGTGGTGAAAAAAAGCCAAGCTCCCCTGACCCTGTCCTGGTGCCATACTCACACAGGTACTCATTTATGGCCCTCTGATGCATGTGCAGCCACTGCAGCATTGCCAACATTGAGTACCACCTGGTGGGCATGTCACAAATGAGGCAGTTCTTGGGCAGGTTGCATTCTCTTTGAATGTCAGCCAGCTGAGCACTGGCATTATATGACCAGTGGAAATAACCACAGACTTTCCTGGCCTGCCTCAGGAGATCCTGTAAGCCTGGGCACCTGCTCAAGAACCACTGCACCACCAAATTCAGGACATGAGCCAAACAGGGAACATGGGTCAAGTGTCCCTGTCAGAGGGCGGAGAGGAGGTTGGTGCCATTGTCGCATCCAACCATTCCTGGCTGAAGCTGGCATGGCGTCAACCACCTCTGAGCCTGCCCCTGCAGAACTGACAGAATCTCTGCCCCAGTGTGGCTCCTGTCCCCTAAGCAGACCAACTCAAGCCCTGCATGGAATCTTTTTGCCTGACTGCTTGCCTAGCCCCTTGAATACCTACAGAGCACCGCTGGTTCAGAGGAGAAATCTGCAGAGGAAGAGGTCATAGAGGAAGAAGAAGAGGAGGGGGTGGAGGAGAGAGCTGTAGCAGAATCACCACTAGCATTTTGGAGGCATGTTGGTGGAACAACCTCCAACAATACTGAACCCTGTCCTGCATCCTTCCCAGCTGCCAGCAGAGTTACCCAGTGTGCCGTGAAAGAATGGTAACGTCCCTGTCCATGCCTGCTGGACCATGAGTCAGCAGTAATAAGCACCTTACTGCTGACCACCCTGTCCAGTGAGGCCAAGACATTGCCTTCCGCATGCTGGTAGAGAGCCAGAATGGCCTTCCGTGAAAAGAAATGGCGTTTGGGAACCTGCCACTGAGGTACTGCACATTCCACAAATTCACGAAAGGGGGCAGAGTCTACCAGCTGAAAAGGCAGCAGTTGCAGTACTAGCAATTTGGCCAAGCTAGCATTCAGGCGCTGAGCATGTGGATGACTGGAACTGAATTTCTTTTGACGGTTTAGCAACTGGGGTAGGGAAATTTGCCTGCTAAAATCTGATGTTGGTGTACAGCTAGCAGATTGACCACAAGTACTTGGGACACCTATTTCTATACCTTCATTCCTCTCAGTGCAGGTTTCTGAGAGGACTGGAGGTATAGTGGGGTTGAAGATCCCAGCTGATGAGGAGCAAGGAGAGGTCTGCCTTGTTATTTGATGTGGGTCTTTTAAGTGCTGTTACCAACGGACTGCATGGGAGGTCGTCATATGTCTGGTCAAGCTTGTGGTGCCCAAGCGGCTGCTGTTTTGGCCACCCTTGATACGCTTCAGACATATGTTGCAAACAACAACGGTGCGATCTGCTGCACACGTGTCAAAAAAGGCCCACACCAAAGAACTTTTAAAAATGTGTGGGGAGTCAGCAGCGCCCTGCACCTGCTTAGCTCTGTGGTGTGATGCAATAGGGTGGCTGTCCTTAAGCTGCCCCCTGGAGGGCATCCTACCTTGTTGTAGATGTGCCTCTTCCTCTCTTCTATCAGGCACCCAAGTTGCGTCAGTGACCTCATCATCCCCTCCCTCCTCATCACTGGAGCAAACTTGGCAGTATGCTGCAGCTTGGGGAACATGACTGCCAGTTTCTTGACCTTCTTGGGCACCTCCTCTCTCCTAGGCTGACATTACTCCCTTCCTCAGCCTGGGTACCATCATTGGAGCCTTCAAATTGCTGCACATCCTCCTGCAGCATGTACCCGACACTGTAGTCGAATAGTTTGGGGGACTCCTCCGTGCATGATGGTAGGGCTAGGGAAGGAGTGACTGTTGACATGGAGCCAATGGAATAGGCTGCTTTGGCAGCTGCATTGGCAGGCAAACTACTTTGAGCTTGGGTGACAGAGGATGAGGAGGATGAGGACGGCTTCTGCATGTTGTGGCTCAATAACATGTCCAGCTGCAGGAAAAAAGGATAAGCGTGCCCCACGATCATGTGCTGAGGATGCACCATGTCCACGACCAGCTTTGTCGACTGTAGACACAGAGCCTGCTTGCCCTCTTTTAGTGGCCTGTGAGCATCTGCCTCTCCTTGGTGGCCTTCCGGACATGCTGTAAATTTTGTTTAGCAAAAAAACACTACACTGTATTGTGTACTGTTTACTCCACCAGGAAAGTAGTAGCAACTGCACTAGAACTGTGTACAACAACAGAAGTTTAATAACAACTATGGGTGCACTGTATGTATTGTGTATACCACGAGGAAAGTAGTAGCAACTGCACTAGGGGTGCACGGTACTGTATACACCAACAGGAGTGTAAAAACAACTATGGGTGCACTGTATGTATTGTGTACACCACCAGGAATGTAGTAGCAACTGTACTATGGGTGCACGGTAAGGTATAATAACAACTTTGTGTAGACTGTATGTATTGTGTACACCACCAGGAAAGTAGTAGCAACTGCACTAGGGGTGCATGGTACTATGTACACCAACTGAAGTTTAATAACAACTATGGGTGCACTGTATGTATTGTGTACACCACCTGGAAAGTAGTAGCAACTGCACTAGGGGTGCACAGTACTGTGTACACCAACAGAAGTTTAATAACAACTATGGGTGCACTGTATGTATTGTGTACACCACCAGGAAAGTAGCAGCAACTGCACTAGGGGTGCACGGTACTGTGTACACCAACAGAAGTATAATAACAACTATAGGTACACTGTATGTATGGTGTACACCACCAGGAAAGTAGTAGCAACTGCACTAGGGCTGCATGGTACTGTGTACACCAACAGAAGTTTAATAACAACTGTGGGCGCACTGTATGTATTGTGTACACCACCAGGAAAGTAGTAGCAACTGCACTAGGGGTGCACAGTACTGTGTACACCAACAGAAGTTTAATAACAACTATGGGTGTACTGTATTGAGCACCAGAAAAGTATGAGCAACTGTGCTATGGGTGCACAACACTAGATACTGTGTACACTGCCTGAAGTATATTAGAAACAGTACACCAGGAATGGCCTGCAGTCAGATCTAGCTAAACTGGATACAGTGGGTATGTGTGTGTATATATATATATATATATATATACTGTATATATATTAAATACACTGCAGCTAACTGAATAATCTGCCTGCCTGCTCAACCTAAATGACACTCTCTCTCCATCCACGCCGACAACGACACACTACACGAGGCCGACGTGCAGGCAGCCTTATATAGTGCGGGGTGTGGACTTAGTTCCCCTGAGCCATGATTGGCCAAAGGCACCCTGCCTTTGGCCAATTATGGCTCTCTTAGCTGAGGGTGCTGTGATTGGCCAAAGCATGCAGGTTCATGCTCTGGCCAATCATCATACAGCAATGCACTGTGCTCCCGCAGTGCATTATGGGTCATTACATGCCGCTCGAATTTGGTGTAAACGGCCCATAATGTTCAGTTTTCGACGAACGGGCAAACAGCCAATGTTCAAGTCGAACTCATGTTTGACCTGAACAGAAAGCTCATCCTTACTCTCCAGTAGCAATCAACAGGTCTGAAAATGATGGGAAATCCAAACCTCTGAGTTACCAGAACATGAAAAAAGGGGGAACATTATCCAAAGGGATGACTATTTCAGTGGCAACCGTTTAAGAGAAGATTTCTTCCACTTTCCTCTGGTGGTGTGGACAGCAGGAAAGAAAATCATGAGTCTTTTATAGATACATTTTAATTGATCTCAAATACCTTTATACACTAGCCCAATTAGTCCAATTAGTTTAAATGCAAAATAATCATATTTCACTGTACTCTTGAGGAAATAGAAATAGTCATCTACTTAAACATACTATATATTTTTTCTGTTTGTACTATATTGCCCATTTATTTGCTTCTCTGATCTGCATTCAGAATAAAATATCATGTTGCCAAACTTAGCAAAAGGAAAAACGATATCTTCTCTGAAAAATCCTGCCAGACATCGACAATTAGTTTTACTGTGATGCATACTTTGTTCAATGTAAGCACAGTTCTGCTTAACATTCAAACAGCAGGAACACTCTTTCCTCTTAGCCAAGCTAGAATTTCTAGAGATGCCCTCAAGCTGATAGAAGTATATAATATGATGGCATTACTTTGTAGAACACCTGACATTACAGATGTGCAAGAGTGTTTTGAATTTCATAAGATACTTCTTCAACAGGTTTTGCATAACTGTAGTCAAGTGTGTAACCAATGAATAGAAAATATTTTGGAAACCTAACTTTAGATCCCTCTGGGACTCTTTCACGCAATCTTGCAAAAACGCTACCAGCTTGAGAGTAGTGAGCTAAATATGATTATATCTGACAGAGCTCTTTTATTCAATTCTAGACTTGCCTGACAATGTGAGCAATTGGAAGGTATTTAGTATTGCATCAATAAGGTACATTTTTATTTAAGTATTTGAATATGACCTTTACTAAATGGCTTCATTTTGTTGTTGGTTTTAGATACAGTAGCATATTTACACATGTAATTTAGGGTTTGGCACTAAATTAGGGAGGACAATATACAGTAAAACCTTGGTTTGAGAGCATTTTGCAAGACAAGTAACATTTTTTGATAAATGTAGACTTTATATACAAGCGATGTCTTGATATACAAGTAGCGTCATGTCATAACTGTTTATAAAAGAGACGAGAGGCACCATAGCAATATGGTTACATTTAATGAAGGTACAACATTTAGCAACTTACATGGTTGATGATTAAAACAGGCACATCTAAATGTGCAGGCATCCGGGGTAAAGCTGTCCACATAGATCATTCTCCACACTGCCATCAATGTCATCCCTTCCACGCTGCACTATTTGAGCGCTTCAAGCCTTGCTTTCAAATTGCTCTTTTACAGGTTAGTCTTCCCGGTCACGATTACAGACTGACAGTGGTGAGAGCTGGTTGTGCGGAGGATGGTCTATGGACAGCTTTACCCCAGCCTCTCTTTTCTTTTATACTCTGTAGCTCTTTCTGGATTTTGCTTCTAATCTCCTTATGGAGGCTGCCATTTGTGGATGGACATGTTATGGTTACACAACCTATCAAATTGCTATAATCTTTTTATATGGACTATAAACTGAAAGACCCCTGAATAAATGGTTGTGGAACAAATTATTTGAGTTTCCATTATTTTTTACTGGGAAATTTGCTTTGATATACAAGTGCTTTGGATTACAAGCATGTTTCCTGAAACGAATTATGCTCGCAATCCAAGGTTTTACTGTAAATGTAATTTTATGTAATAGTTGGTGTAGAGAATTATGAAATCAGATGTTTGCACCTAAGACTGAGATATTAAATGAATGCTGCTATGTTATCATAAATTATCCCGCAATAGATATACTTAATTTTACTAATAGATTAAAGGGACCTACCATAATTAAAGTGTTTTGAAATATTACTCTATTCTATTATTACTGTTGTGAAAGATGTTTTGAAAGCTATGGAATTTTCCTGATTTCTTTTTTTCATGAATACCCTCTATATTGTCATCTGATCTTCATTCAAGTCATAATACCGACATAAGGATACCTGCAGCCTTATCTAATCAACAGAATACATTTACTTTACCATACCATTATGAACTTCAATAACCGGCTTTTCACCCCCTTTCTGCACAGGCCAATTTTTATATTTTAGCGCTGTCACACTTTGAATGACAATTGCATGACCATGCAACACCGTACCTGTGACAACTCACCCGGGACAGAGGCTTTTGGAGGGGACGGAATGCTAGCCTCTTGCCTACCGAATATGGGCCCTGGCATTTGGAGGAATGGTGCGCTTTGTAAGCTGTATTCCTGGGGACCCTTGAGGTGGTGTTACTTTGGATTCGGGTCCTTGTCCCCCAGGACACACAGACTCTGGGAACCCTGTGTATGCCATATGGGAAATGGTGACTGGGAGGGTATGTCTTGGATTGCTTAAAATGGGACAGTAATGTTTATCCACAATATCTCCCAGGATATATGTAAAGACTATTCTTGGTTTGTTTGATTCTGAACTCAACATGTTAGTTGAGTGAGCTGATCACATTGGCCTCTAGGACTGGGTAGGAGCTGGACAGTATACTCATACTATAGTTTGTTGATGACTAGGCTGAGGAGGGTGAGATCACTGTTTGTATTGTTAATTGTAATTAGCTCCTGCTATTGTGAGAATACTACTGTGTGAAGCTCGGGGACCACAAGTCTGTCCTAAAGGTAATGTCTGAGTCACCTAGTCTGGGTAAATGATTAGATAACTAGCTCATGTTAATTCGGTTTATGGGTACAACTTTATTGTAAGCCTGCTGTATATATTTGTGTGTCATCTCAAATAAAACAGTCCATGTCAGCAGCTAAACAAGTGTTGTCTTGTTTTGTGCTTGTGAGTGGTTGGAATATCTTATATCTATATCCAGACTGGAAGGTAGTGGTATATGACAAAAGCACTCAAGCAGAGTGTAGGGACGTATTGTTACATTGGTGGCAAGCAGCGGGACGCTTCCTGCAGTCTGGGACATCCAAACTTCCACCTGGATCCAAGGTCCGGATAGCAGGAGAGGAGAGGTATAGATACCAGCCGCCATGGAAGAGGAATTCAGAAGGAGGTTGCGAGAGATGCAGATACAGCACAGAGGACCAGTATCAGAGCAGGTCCTGCTGCGATGGTTTGATTCTATCTGCTGCGAACTCTGGAAGGAAACACTAGCCTGTGAGCAGTGACACCAGGGAAAAGTTCTCCCCTCTATCCAGGAAAGGTACTGGTCACAGTATGAATTGCGGGTGCTGTTTTTGGGAGAAAAACTGCACAGGGAGCAGACAGCTGAATTAAGCAGGCTGGTCTGGGCAGAGATGCGGCTGGATGAGAGCTACAGAGCCCTCCGGTGGCATGTATCCCAAGCATACCCATGGATAGCGGATGACAGCCCAATGGAAGGCTTTGGCTATGGCGGCCTGGGACTGTTGTATGTGAAGCTGACAGAGGACCCTAACTTTGGGAGTGATTTGGAGTGGCGGTTGGACAAAAGAATGGATTTCAGAGAAGGGCTACTGAACGTCTCTGAAGTGCACTGGGCACTGGAAGATATAGAGTTTCTGGCCATTCAAGAATGGGAGCTAGAGGTAGCCTACAGACGGCTGTTAGACACTGCTCAGTGCCAGGGCTGGGCTCCCTTTGCCTGGGACTATCAGGAAATACCAGTTGACAACTCTAAAATCCTGGCTGAAGAGTCGGCAATGTGGCAGAGTAACAGTGTGCTTTGCCAACCTGCCCCCGCAGCTATGGACGCGGAGATCTTATGGCGGATGCAGCAAGTGCTGACTGACCTTGATGATTCTGTTTCTGCATGGGATGATCTTGGATGGAGGAATGTGCCTGTCCAGCAGCATGCCAGAGAATCAGCAGTGGAAAATCTGGAGGTTTGCCATCCCCAAAGCTGAAGTGCTGACAACAGGGCAGAGCTCTGCTAACTTCTGCCCAGCACTGATAGCATCTTCTGAGTTCCATGGACAGGAGATGGTGAACCTCTATCCTCAGACACCAGTTGCAGAGACAGGGGATTTGATAGACTTTTCTGCTGAGGAAGAACAATCTGGTGAGCCCCCAGCAGAAGAGCTGGTATTAGGGCCAATCTTCACTGTGCTCTGCTCAGCACCAATAGCATCTTCTGGTTTCCACGGACAGAAGATGATGAACCTCTATCCTCAGACACCAGTTGCAGAGACAGGGGATTTTATAGACTTTTCTGCTGAGGAAGAACAATCTGGTGAGCCCCCAGCAGAAGAGCTGGTATTAGGGCCAATCTTCACTGTGCTCTGCTCAGCACCAATAGCATCTTCTGGGTTCCACGGACAGGAGATGGTGAACCTCTATCCCCAGACACCAGTTGCAGAGACAGGGGATTTGATAGACTTTTCTGCTGAGGAAGAACAATCTGGTGAGCCCCCAGCAGAAGAGCTGGTATTAGGGCCAATCTTCACTGTGCTCTGCTCAGCACCAATAGCATCTTCTGGGTTCCACGGACAGGAGATGGTGAACCTCTATCCCCAGACACCAGTTGCAGAGACAGGGGATTTGATAGAATTTTCTGCTGAGGAAGAACAACCTGATGAGCCTCCAGCAGAAGAGCTCGTATCAGGGCCAAACTTCACTGTGCTCTGCCCAGCACCAACAGCAGTATCTGTAGAGTTACAAGGAACTTCCCCAGCTGAAGCGCTGGTCACTGGACAGAGGGTCCAATACCTCTGTCCCACACCTGTGGCAGTTTCGGAGGCTCAGGGTGAGAAGGTGGTAATCACTTCCTAGCAGCAGATACAGGGGGAGAAGGGAGAGGAGGTGTTTGTCGTCCCTCCCCAACAGTTGGCCAGGGTGGAGGAAGCGGTCTTTCCTCCCCAGCAAAGATCCGTGCACCTGGGAGGCAGTACCAGAGACATGTCATCCCAGCAGCCAGATGAGGGAATGGAAGAGGAAGCAGCCAGATCACCTCCTCAATGGCAGCTACACAGTTTGGGAGTGGAGGAATCCAGCCTCCTGCCCAATTGTTAGCCGGAGCAGAGGATGTGGAGTCCCCAGCACAAGTGCTGGCAACAGGGCAGAGTGCTACCAACCTCTGCCCAGCATCGGCAACAACTGTGGAAATCCAATCGGCCCCTCTCTCTGGTGACAAGCTGATGTAGTGAAGCTGCTGCTCCCAGCTGAATTGCTGGCAACAGGGCAGAGCACCACTGGCCTCTGCCTAGCACCTACAGTTCCTTCTCAGCTTCAGGGAACTGGGGCAGTGGGCCCCTCTGCCCAGCAACAGGCCAAGCCATGGAATGGTAAACACCACCCAGCTGAATTGCTGACAGCCAGACAGAGAGTCAATGACCTCTGCCCCAAACCTACTGAGGTCAACTATTTCTTGCAGCCAAGAAAGGAGATCATGCGGACAGACTATGTGAGTTCACTCTGGCTGACTAATGCATGTCCAGATCAGGTGGAGGTCTGGGACCTTGTTAGTCAACTTTTGATGGGGGAGAAATGTGACAGACTTACCCGGGACAGAGGCTTTTGGAGGGGACTGAATGCCAGCTTCTTGCCTACCGATTATGGGCCCTTGAGGTGGTGTTACTTTGGATTCGGGTCCTTGTCCCCCAGGACACACAGACTCTGGGAACCCTGTGTATGCCATATGGGAAATGGTGACTGGGAGGGTATGTCTTGGATTGCTTAAAATGGGACAGTAATATTTATCCACAATATCTCTCAGGATATATGTAAAGACTATTCTTGGTTTGTTTGATTTTGAACTCAACATGTTAGTTGAGTGAGCTGATCACATCACATTAGCCTCTAGGACTGGGTAGGAGCCAAACATTCTACTAATACTATAGTTTGTTGATGACTAGGCTGAGGGAGGGGGGATCACTGTATTGTTAATTGTAATTAGCTCCTGCTATTGTGAGAATACTACTGTGTGAAGCTCAGTGACCACAAGTCTGTCCTAACGGTCATGTCTCTGAGTCACCTAGTCTGGGTAAATGATTAGATAACTAGCTCATGTTAATTCGGTTTCTGGGTACAACTTTATTGTAAGCCTGCTGTATATATTTGTGTGTCATCTCAAATAAAACAGTCCAGTCATGTCAGCAGCTAAACAAGCGTTGTCTTGTTTTGTGCTTGTGAGCGGTTGGAATATCTGATATCTATATCCAGACTGGGAGGAAGTGGTATATGACAAAAGCACTCAAGCAGAGTGTAGGGACGTTTCGTTACAGTACTCAAATGACATTTTTTCCCATTTTTTTTTTAGACAGATAGAGCTTTCTTCGGGTGGTATTTAATCAACACTGGGTTTTCGTTTTTTTGCTAAACAAACAAAAAAAAAGGCAGATAATTAACAAAAATATTTTCTTAGTTTCTGTTATAACATTTTGCAAATAAGTAATTTATCTTATTGTGTGCTGATGAGGCTGCACTAATAGGCACTGATGAGGCTGCACTAATAGGCACTGATGAGGCTGCACTCATAGACACTGATGAGGCTGCACTGATGTGCACTGATGAGGCTGCACTGATGGGCACTGATGAGGTGGCACTGATAGGCACTGATAAGCTGCACTGATAGGCACTAATGAGGGGGCACTGATGACTAACTGCTAAAACCAACAGCCAGTACTCCATACTTCTACTAATTGACCTCTCTGCGGCCTTTGATACTGTTGACCACCTGCTTCTTCTCAATAAACTACATTCCCTTGGCCTCCGAGATTCTACTTTATCCTGATTCTCTGCCTATCTATCACAGCGCTCCTTCAGTGTCACCTCTGTTTCCTCCTCTCCATTGCTCCTTTCTGTGGGGGTCCCCCAAGGCTCTGTTCTTGGACCCCTTCTCTTCTCTATCTACACCTCCTCCCTTGGTCACTTGATAACCGCCCACAGCTTCCAATACCACTTATATGCCAATGACACCCAAATCTATCTGTCTACTCCTCACCTCACTCCTTCAGTCTCCTCTCGCATTACTAACTTACTATTTGACATATCAGCATGGATGTCGCACCACTTCCTTAACAAAATCTCTCTAAAACTGAGCTATTAATATTCCCCCCGCCCGTGCCCCCCTCCATGACTTTTCCATCAAAATCAACAATGCAACTATCAATCCCTCCCCTCACGCCAGGGTACTAGGTGTAATCCTAGACTCTGACTTGTCATTTCAGCCTCAAATCCAATCGTTGTCAAAAGTTTGTAGAATTCCCCTCAGTAACATCTCTAAAATTCACCCCTTTTTAACAAATGAAACCACCAAGCTTCTCATTCACTCCCTTGTTATCTCTCTCCTTGACTATTGCAACTCCCTTCTCATTGGCCTGCCTCTCCATAGGCTATCCCCTCTTCAGTCTATCATGAAAGCTGCTGTCAGACTTATACACCTTACCAACCTCTCAGTGTCTGCCAACCCTCTCCTCCAATCCCTACACTGGCTCCCAATCACCCAGCGAATTAAATTCAAAATATTAACCACAACATACAAAGCCATTCACAACTCTGCCCCGAGCTACATCACCAATCTTGTCTCCAAATATCACCCAAATCATCCTCTCCGCTCTTCTCAAGACCTCCTACTCTCAAGCTCTCTCGTCTCCTCCTCTCATGCTCATCTACAGGATTTCTCCAGAGCCTCTCCCATCCTATGGAACTTGCTACCTCTACCTGTCCGGATATCCCCTACTCTTGCTACCTACAGGCGATCCCTGAAAACTCGTCTCTTTAGGAAAGCCTATCACGTCTCTAACTAATCTTTTACCACTTCCATCAGCTCATTCCCCACAGTTACAACCTTTTGTACCACCTGCCCCACCCTATTAGATTGTAAGCTCTTCTGAACAGGGCCCTCTTAATCCTCTTGTATTTTATTTTATTATAACTGTATTGTCTCCCTTTTATATTGTAAAGCGCTGTGTAAACTGTTGGCGCTATATAAATCCTGTATAATAATAATAATAATAATAATAATAATAATAATAATAATGAGGCTGCACTGATTGGCACTGATCGGTGGCACTGACGGGCACTGATATGTGGTACTGATAGGGGGCACTGATGGGCACTGATAAACTACACCAATGAGCACTGATTGGCACTGATGGGGCTTCACTAATAATCAGCGCACTGATGATAAGTGCCCTGATTATCAGTGTAAACAGTGTACTCACTCTGCCCTGTCAGATTTTCTATCTATCAATTCTCCTTTCCTCACAGAGTGAGGAAAGGAATGGCAAAACCAGCAAGTCTGTTTACGTATGACCAGCTGTGATTGGACACAGCTGATCACATGGTAAAGGCCCACTGTGATTGGCCCTTTACCACAATCTGTGATCAGCTGTGTCCAAAGAACACAGCGATCACAGCGCACACCTGATGAGCACCCCAGGAAGTGTGCATGTTGGAGAACATCCATAGATATGAAGTTGGAGGAATGGACTATTGAGCACTCCTATATCACTTTTATATCACATGAACACTTTAGGGGATATGTTGTGTTTCAATTTTAATAAGTAATATAAGCACTTTTTGTTTCATGTTGAATGCTGATTTTATGTTTATGACTTTAGTTACACAGCTCTACCTTGTATCTAGATTATGAATTAATGTGGATATGTGATTTATTATTGAATCTTTCCAGTTCTTAGATGTAGTGACTGTATTTGTCCTATACTTTTCCTATATTTTCACCTGATTATCTTCCCAGTAAGTCTGTTAGTTACAGTATCAACTTCCTTTACCAGACCAAGTTATCCAGCAACCATGGCAGTTAGTGCCATTTAACCATTTAACACTGACTAGAGTGTTTACAATGATCAGCTTTTATTCATTTATGTAAAACCTTTATCCCAAAAGGAAAAAAAACTGCCTGTAACTGCTTTAGCTGGGGTTCACCCTTAAATTGTTAGTTAAGTCCATCTAAATCTTCCATCCTCCACCTCCCCTGCTGCCATTGCCTTCTGGTGTTGCAGAGGTTAATAAAATCCAGAAACTTGTCATATGCACTCATCAAGAATGCTGACTATGCCTGCCCTTTCTGCCCCCATCTTCCATCCATAAAAGCTGTACTATAGCTTCTATGAATGAAACACGACCTATGGATGGAGGATGGGTGGATGAATACATAAATTGTTTTTAATTCATAGAAGCTATAATACACCTTGTGTGAATGCAGGCGAGGGGCAGGAAGGGTGGGAATAGTCAGCACTCTTAACCCCCATGGCACTGGAAGATTATGATTGCAGAGGTGCAGTTTTAGGCCGATGGAAGATTTTAACTAACTCTGCAGCCAGCAGCACAAGGGACTCACCACATTATCTGTAAATAATGTCCCTTATGCTGATTTATTTAAAATGTTTTTTGACTAAACCTAGGCTTTAACTTTTTGCTTTTGGGTTTAATATCACTTTTAGCAAATACAGTCAACATTTTTCAGCTCATTATAATTGTTTTGTTTTTTAATAAATAGACCCCTTACTGTTACAGGAAAATTATACTTAAAATTATAGTTAAATTTACTGTATAACATATGCAGTTCTAACAAGAATAAGCTTAAAGGGGTTGTAAACCCTCAGCTTCACATATGTGCGATGCGGGAAACAGCCCGATTACAGCACTGGTTCCAGCATCGCACCTCTCCCACAGGCCGTTCACACTGCCCTCTGCGAACCGCTGCGGGTGTCAATACATTGTTAATGACATCCCCAGATCGGTTCAGAGATCGCAGTGCGATCGCAGTACCTTAGAACGAGGCATCGGTATCTAATCCTGACAGCTGACATTTTGTCCACGGCATGTCTTCCAGGTTCGCGGCTCTGGTGCTGTGAGTGGCCGGAGCTGCAATGACCTCACTCCCGTGTCTTCTTCCCGGCAAGAGCCGGGCACTCACTGCAAATGCACCATTGATGTCAGTGGCTGCATGCAAAGGGAATATCTCCTAAACCGTACAGGTTTAGGAGATATTAATTTTACCTACAGGTAAGCCTTATTATAGGCGTATCTGTAGGAAAAATTAAAATGAGTATACAACCACTTTAATGCATTCTATGCATTAAGTTTGTATTAAGGTGAAAAACTTCCTGTGATGCAGCGGCCCCCCAGAGCCCCCCTTTTACTTACCTAAACCAGGTCTTTCCAGCGACGGGGATGTGCACACCAGTGCCAGCCGGTGTCTCGGGTCCTGATTGGATAGATTGATAGCAGCACAGCCATTGGCAGGGCCGAGTCCTGCTGTCTGTGTCAATGGACGCAGCAGCAGGACAAGGAAGCGCGCCTACACGAGTGATCCGAGGAAGAACGGCTCTCCAACGGTACACTCGAGAAGAGGAGGAGCCAAGAGCACCGCTGAGGGACCCCAAAAGAGGAGGATCAGGGCCACTCTGTGCAAAATAAACTGCACAGAGGAGGTAAGTATGGCATGTTTGTTAATTTTTTATTTTTTTAAAAAACAAACCTTTACATATCCTTTAAATACTCAGTTTAGGCCAGTTTTGGTTGACTTAGTTTACAGTTCCCTTAGTGAACAGCACTTCTGACAAAAAAAAAATAATGACAGTAGATGGAATGGTGTTGGCGTTAGTCCTTGGTAAATTTTTACTGAATTGTGTCACGGTAGTACTTTTTTGAGATTTTTTTTAGTTCCTCCCACTAAGTAAGCAAACTCCTCCACTCCTATTCTAGTCAGACATGCTGTATGCAGTACTATGATATCACAACTGGCCACAAGTAGGATATATTAAAGGTCAGATGTCAGGACTGACTGTGCCATTGTTCCAGCTTTTCTCTCTCTCCAGAATGACAGAAAACAAGTGTGTATTTTTGCCAGCAAACTATGTGGCCATTTGTTTACAGTACTGGATAAAAAGGGAAGAATAGACGTGCCTCACCAGAAGAGTCCAAATGTAGGAGTCCACATTTATTCTATTAAAATAGTTTCAATAAAATTCATGGATATAGCCAAAATGTTTCAAGGGTTCAAAGATGCCTTTTTTATTAGGGCTTGTAAATAAAAACTAAAGGTGGACTCATAGAATTGGGTGAATAATAAAATTAGTTTGGGATATATTAATGGGCATCTTCATCACCAGTGTTGCAGTAGGTCACAAATCAATATTCTGAAACTTGTAGTCCTATTATTTTGAGGGGGACAGAATTTGAGCACAGATGGTCTTAGATACACATTTATCATTCTAACAATATCCTGTAAAGGTTCACTGTCTGTGTTCTGATGAATGAAACAAAAATCACTTGCATATTATGTTTTTCTCGGTTCTTTTAAATTGAAAGCACCCATACATGGGAAACTTAATTTTAAAAAGCAGTTTTTTTCATGGACACAATGTGCTCTATACAAATGTGATTATCTCTTTCCTTTTCTTTTTTTTGCTTCCTTTACATTTGTCTGTCTCCCTGTTTTTTTTTTTCTCTCATTTGTCCTTCTACCTTCTCCGTGTCATCAATTCATAAAGAGTATCACACATTCTATCATTCCTTAATATAAAATTGTCTTCTGACTGTTGGTAATTGTGAGGTTTAATAAGGTGTCTATTGAAGAGGACAGGAAAAAGAAGCCTTTGAAAGTAGAGATATAATATCCATGAGACAAACATAGACTGATAAAAAATCATAAGGTTTTCAGTGAGATTTACAGTAGTAAAATATAAATTGTATGTGGCACAATACAATACTATCGCAATATTTATGTTTGTAAATTTAAAATTGAAATGTATCATAAGGTAAAATCAATAGTGTAGTTAAAATAACATGTGCATCTTATTGCATTGGCCTTTATTTTTGCTCAGTCTCTTATCTTTTTTTCTGTTGGCCAGGTTTTGTTTTTTTACTTTATAGTTATACATTCACTAATATTTTGTTATTGTATTTTTTCTCTGACCCCCACATACTTTTTTAACCTGCTTTTTATTAGTACTATATATTTTGATGGAGCCAGTTGAGTTTAAATTGCACATTTTTTTAATATGCCATGTATTTTCTAATATGTTTTGATATGCCTATCAGATGCATATGAATATAAACAACATTAAAAAGCCTTAACGATCTGTGTGAATACCACTTCATAATCTGAAAGGGTGCAAATAAAGATCAGAGAACAATCACAGCAAAGAGTTTTTCTTAATTTATTAAACACATTTGCTATTAAGATAATCACTTTATGAGCTGTCAGCTTGTGACCAGAAGAATTCTGGACCTCCAGTTTCAATGGAAAGCTAATGATTGTATTAATAGATTTTGTCACTGTGGTCATCTTAAAGAGGCTTTGAAAACAGAAAAGGTCATTTCACATTTCTTTTGACGAGCTAATCATTTTAATTGTGGTAAAAACTAAACACCAAAGAAAACTTTACCAGTAAACTTACAAATCTATTTTTAGAAAAATATTTAAATATTCATTGCAAGAAAAAGATTAATGAAGATTCTATAATTGACTATGTAACAATTAATGCAGTATATTTAACTGACAAGAAAGACATATATTGTTCTAATATTTAAAAATGTTTGTTTTTTATCAAATAAAATATTGTGTATATAGCTTTAAGGGTTTCAAGGTAACAAATAAATTGTCTTCTGAACAAATTGAAATTAGAGAAGAGAGGGTTTTAACAAGCAATTTGGTACTGTCCTTCTTGCCAACACCCAGGCCACAATTTAAAGGCACTTTATAGGTGCTATTGTTAGCGCAAAAATGCCTGTAAAGCGCCTTAGTGTGAAAGTGGCCTTAAGCAGGCAGTAAGGATTTAATATATCAGTTGTCTGTTTTAACTATAATAAGGTAGTACTGCTCGCAGAATATCACAGAGGGTTTAATTTTTGTGGATTGTGGATGATGGGTTTCAGAGTTTAGGGTTACAATTTATTAAGGCTGATGTTTGGGATTTCGTTTTTTTTTTTTTTTTTTTATGGGAGGGGGGTGTAAATTTTATATTATTTTGATAGGGTTCTTCTTTTATTTATTTTTTATGTTTTTTGCTCAGCAGCATTAGCTTGCTGGTGACAGAGGAAAATGTGCCCTTTGTTAGCTGCAAATTACTGCACATTATTGCAGTCCAGTTTACTGCACAAAATCACAAGTGTTGAGTGCACCAAAACACCACAACCTCTACCCCTCTACAACCTCACCGCTGACATCCATCGCTCCATAAAGCTACATGGAGTGTCCGTTCAGGTGCGCCTGAAAAACTGACAGGCGGACCTGAATGGTCCGCATGTGTGAAAGAGCTCTACATACGAGGGGCAGAATGTCATCCAGGGGCAGCTTACAGAAGAGTGGAGAGAACAGCTGTCTCAGGGCTTGCCCTGTCCTGGCTCTGTCCTTGTGAGGCAGCACCAGTCAATTGAAAAGGCACAAGGAGGACAAGTGTTTGGATGTTGGCAATTAGGAGAAAGAGGACATGGAGCAAGCTTTCAGGGGTACATTTCACAACTTTGAAACAATGGGTATTGTATGTGAACAGGGTAAAATGGTTGAGGAAACCATTGCCCTTACCAACATCCTCTGCCAGTGGAAATTTGCTGTGGAGGGGCTCACTCGTGCTGCAGGACCTATGCAAGGAATTTGAGTCATCAAGGAGAAGAACCAAAGCTGACTGGCAACTCTTTTGAATCCATTTTATAATTGGAAAATTTCAGTGATCGTCCTGCCATCACAGAGTAAGCAATGTGTCATTTGCAAGAGGTGCTTTAAATGAACCTCTTAACAGCATTCCCAGAAAGTGGTGGGATTTCCCTACATGGTTGATGCACTTTGGTTACTTATGGCGGTGTAAAGAGGAGCAGAAGATATGGTGGCTGCTTTTTCATGTTCATCGTCCAGGCCTGGCTGCAACAGCAGTTACAAACAGCATATAACCCATATGATAAGTGATTACACTGGGTGAAGGGCAGATATGGACATCTTGAAAATGGATGACCCACTTACCTACTGGGAGTTAAAGCTAGACCTGTTGCCCAGGTTTGCCCAACATAAGCTCAAGTTGCTGGGCTGCCCTGCCTCCAGTGTCCTTTCAGAACAGGCATTTTTTAAGAAGTGGGTGGTTTTGTGACAGAAAAAAAAATGTTTGTCCCGAGACATGGTTGACCAGCTCGCCTTTTCAAAAGTGAAGCAGTCCTGGATCAGCATTGAGTACCAAACAGCTACAGTTGATGTTAATGATTACATTTTTTTCTTTGAATCTGGCCCCCAAAACAATATTATACCATACAGCAGTACTATCTCCCACTGCTGGCCTGACACTATTACCATCTCCTGCCACCATTATCCTTGCCTGTCACCACTGTCTTGCCATTCCTTAACATCTCTTGCCACCATTACCATTTCCTGCCACTGATGCAGGCTTGTCAGAAGCACCATCTTATGCTGCCTGTAAAGCTTTAGTATAGTTCTTCAACATTGTCAGAGTGCCGCAGCTAATGTTTCTGCACTTGTTCCTCAGGTGTCAAATTTGTGAAATATTTTTATGCTGAGTCATTACTGCATTGCACCTCATTGTTTGTGGTGTATTCTGCTGCTTTAGTGATGTCAGGGTTCCGCACCTCATATTTCCACAATTGCTTCTCAGGTGACAAATTTAGGATTTTTTGTGGTCACTTATGATAGTGCCTTATATTTGTTGTGTATTATGCTGCTCCAGCAGTGTCAGGATGCTACACCAATTGTTTCTGCAATTACTCATCAGTAGCTACATTTGGGAATTTTTTAATGTAGGGCCATCCTGCACATTGAAACAGGGAGGTTGATTTACTACTAGTGCACTTTAGATCTGAGGGGAAGTTTTGAAATGGGGGGAAGCTCTGCTGGTTTCTATCATCCAATCATGTATAAGCAAAATTCTGTTTTTTTATTTTCCTTGCATGTGCTTGAGTATTATTTGCAAAGTGAAGCTTTACCTCATTTACACTGCGCTTGGTCGCTGTATTCAAAAGATTGCTGCACCATAAAATCCCTGGAAAGTTGGGATACTAAAGAATAAAAAAATACATAAAGTGTGCTTTTAATCAACTTGAGTGCAAAACCTCATGAAGTGAATGTTTGAATACCCTATCTATATAAACAAATGGATACGAAGTGACAAAAAATTGAAACAAACCAGTGAAACAAAGTCTGAAAAACAAAAAGTTCTGAAATAAAAACATTTTGATGTAAAATTCTATTATCAAATAAGTTCAAAGGTGTTAAAAACAAATACTGTGTGAATGAAATGTGTCCAGGGGTAGGCAAACTTTTGAGCACAATGTGCCGAAAAATGTTTTCAAAGAAATTGAGCGTGCCGATTTTATAACAAAAAATTGTTATCTTTACACTCTCAATCACGAAAAGGATTTTTTTTTTTTGTTTTGTTTTCAAAAAGCTTTTATTGGATAATAAAAGTAAACATAGGTAAATGAAGACAATCAGATCAATATGAGCAAAGAATACAGGCAGTATGCAGTATTTATGAGAGTCGAGTACAGCAAAATAGAGCTTCCATCAAGTTAGCAATGCCTATTAATATTGCTGAGGGAATCTGGATGTCTTTCATTAAAAGAATAAAGAATAATACAGCAAGAGAAAATAAGAAAATAAAACCAAAATTATAACAAGAATAATATTCAAAATAAAACGGTCAGACTTGGAGTCTAAATAAGAACCATGGGTTCCATATAGCATCGTAATGAGGGATAGAGTCATGAAGGGTATGATAAATTTTGTCTGCTAACATCATGTGATCTATCCTTGCGACTACTTGTGTGAATGGTACCGAGGGTGTCTTCCAATGTAGAGCAATCGCCCAGTGCATAGCAATACAGATTGAATGAATCAATTTAACCAAATGTTTGGAAGAGTCTGGAGGGGATTGAAATAAAATACAGCGTTGAACTGTATTTTACAGTTTGAACAGGTCAAACTAATGGGTTTACCTGCTAACTTATCTATCAATTTCAAAATTTCATTCCAAGTGGGCTGTAGCTTTTCACATTCCCAAAAGAGATGCAAAAAGGAGCCTGGTTGGGTACAACCCCTAAAACATAGGTGGGAGGACTGTGGAAAAATTTTGTGCAGGCATACTGGGTTATAGTACCAGCAAGACACCAACTTGATGGCAGTCTCTCGTACCATTATGGACTTGGTACACCCGCGCAAATTCTGCCAGCCTTTTGCCCAATCTAGATCACCGTCTTCAAGACCGAGTTCTCGTTCCCACTGTATTCTATACTTTAAACTGGGGTTCTCCGTAGTTGCTTCTAAGTATTTATAGACCACGGAAATTAGTCCCTTTTGACGGGGGGAAGTATGGCATAGGTCCTCGTATAATGTTGTAGAGTTTGAGACAGGACCCGGATAATGCTGTTGGAAAAAGTGTCAAATTTGCAAAAAGTGGTAAAATTCCCCAGCCGGGATATGATAGGTTATTTGTAAGTGTGAAAACGAGGTAAATTTTGAGTGCAGAAGAAACTTATCTAACGTAATTAGATTTAGATAAATCCAAAGTTGGAAGGAAAAGGGTCTATCATATGTGTAGGGGAATCTAGGGTCTCCCAGAAATGAGGCACCTAGGGGTGTGGATGATATAAGGTTATATGTCTTCTTATGTTGATCCCAGAGCTGTAGCCCTGCCTGAGTAATCAAATTCTTAGAGCACAGATCTAGTTTAGCAGAGTTGTTAGACCACATCAGATCCCTGCAAACCTTGATAGGGTCTGCAGTAAGTTTGGTAAGGAAATTAAGGGGTTAGTGAGGAACATCAGAACATCGTCCGCGTACATACAAAATTTGTATTCCGCGTGGCCCTTAGAACATCCAGAGATGTCTGGGTTTTGAAGTATGGCTATTGCAAGGGGCTCGAGCGCTAAAGCGAAGATCAAAGGGGAAAGAGGGCACCCTTGCCCAGGTTGAAGAAACCCAAGCAACAGCCAGGGAGTTTGAGCCTCATCTTAGGGTTATGATAGAGGGCCAGGAAAGCCTGTAGAAATTCTCCACGGAAACCCATCCGTTGTAAGAGAGTGGTGATATAGGTCCAGAAGACACTATCAAATGCCTTTTGTATATCTAGACTAAGCATAAAAAGCTTCCGCGAGAACAAATTGGCATCCTGTATTATATTAGTTGCTAGGCGTATGTTATCAGTGATGAGTCTGTGGGGTATGAAACCTGACTGGTAGGGGAATATAAGCGAGGGAATTATATTTGCCAGTCAGCTGGGATTCTACTAAATATTTTAAGATCATTGTTTATGACCGATATGGGTCTGTAGTTTTGGGGCAGTGTGTGATTTTTGTTCGGTTCCGGTATTAAGGACATATTGGCTAACAACATCTCTTGGGGAAAACTACCGCCTTGCAAAACCCAATTGAAGAGGTGCACCAATCTGATAGTAAGGGGGGCAGAAAATTTCTTGTAGTATAAAGAAGAGAATCCGTCAGGACCGGGGGCGGATCCTGATTTTAAAGATTTTATTACATTCATGACCTCCGAAGGTGTAATGTGGGCATTCATGGTTTCTAGGTGTGTGGGAGTGAGGCTCGGTATGGGGATATTTTGAAACCAGGCCTCATCACAATGTGAGGGTCTTAGGTGGGATGGTGCCAGCAAGGTCGAGTAAAATTGTTCAAATATTTTAAGGACCTCCTGAGGATGAGAAGTAATATGACCAGGGGGAGTTGCTAGTCTATAAACATGTGGAAGGCGGGTAGAATGATTTCGTTTTTTCGTTAAGATGGAGTCTAATTCTAGTCTTTTTTGATCTATCATACGCTTAGTAGAATCTAAATGAAGAGAGCTAGTGTCCTTATAAAGACTATCCAGTTCTTTTGTAAGGACTAAGATTTTATGTCTGTCATTCTTGTTCCGGGCCGAGGCTATACTAATTAGTTTGCCCCTTAAAACCGCCTTATGTGCAGTCCAGACCGTGGAGAGGGGAGTTTCTGGCATTAATGTTAAAATATTCTTCCATAGCTTATGCTACCTCAGTTTCCACCACCAAATCTGAAAGAAGTGCCTTGTTTAACCTCCATGAGTGAGTGGTGGGAGCCAGTCTAATAAACTCAGTAGTGAAAGCAGTTGCATGATGGTCAGACCAAGTACAGGGATGAATAATAGCATCTGTGGCATTAGCAAGAATAATGGGGGTAGTATAAATGTAATCCAATCTCGCATAACTATTATGAGGATGGGAGCAAAAGGTATACTCTTTAGCTCCAATGTTATGCGCTCTCCAGGTGTCCACCAGTTGAAGTTCCAGTAGGCCACTGGAGAGCGAACGAGGAAAGGATTTAGAGGAAGGTGCCATGGTAGATCTATCTAGATTGGGGTTAGCCACCAAATTAAAATCCCCCCACGATCATATGTGAAGATGGATAAAGAGCAAGGCGGTCAAAAAAGGATTTAAAAAAAGAGGCTGGGGAGTCATTAGGGGCGTAAATACTAGCAATTGTCAGTTCTCTATTGTGAATAGGACCCTTAATAATAACAAATCTACTGTCTTTATCTTTATATACCTGTTTGACTTCCATAGGGAAGGAGGAGTGCAGAAGTATGGCGGCGCCCCTACTTTTCGATTGGTGCAGAGAGTAAAAAGCTTGAGAGAAATTTCTGTGGAGGAATTTAGGATGTGAGGAGTGAGCAAAATGCGTCTCTTGTAAGAGAAGAATTTTTGCACCCAGTTGCTTATAAAAGTTAAAGGCTTTACGCCTCTTAACTGGGAAGTTAAAACCCTTCACATTATGTGATATGCAATTAATCACCATGGGGTATGTTGTAGAATTATATAGACTGAGTGAGGTTTAACATCAGGCAAATGAGGGTAGCAAAACTTTGTACTCCAAAACTAACAAAGGGGGCCGCCAGACCCATGCACTGGAGATCAAGAAAGAATAACATATAACACATATAGACCACTCTAGATAAAGTGAAAATTGACTCGTAAAAATTAAGCTTCTGCAAAGGAAATTTGCTCAAATAGTAAGGAATCCGACCAAAATATAAAAAAAAAAAAGAAAATAACAAGTCTAATAACCATGCAAAAGTCATCATAACCTAAAACTGGATCAGGTAGAAGAAATAAACCTGACAAGAGAAAACAAAACTAACGAGACTACAAGGTCTCAAACCCAGCCGATCCATAGCTTCATTCTATGACGAACAGAGAAGAGCTTGTCTGCAGTAATAGCAAAACAAAATGTGTAAAATGGGGATGAAATAGGAAAAAAAAAAATAATAAAAAAAAGTCAAAATCTGTGAGGCTACGGCTGGGTGGGGTGAACATGTCACGGCTCCAAGGGACCAACATCTGAGCCAATGAAATATGGAACGAAGTGAAGTTTGCTGCAAAACTAGTTAGAGTCATAAATGCCGAGAGGATCAGCGAAAAAGTTCCTCATTTCTATCCCCGACGTAGTATCGGATCCTTCTTCTGTCTCATCTGGTTGGAGGAGTGTGCCAAATCAGTGAGGGTCTGGGTGTAGATGGTGACCGGTGGATAATTTCGGCGTCAAGAAGGCCTAACTTTACCAAGACCTCCTGGCCTTCCAGGAGCGTTGTGGCAGAGTACGTGGTACCGTTGTGGGGAATCACCAGTTTGAAGGGAAAGCCCCATCTATAGTGAATGTAAGCAGATTGAAGAGCTGTAGTAACCTCTCTCATTCCCCGCCGCCTATCCAATGTAGCAGGGGAAATGTCCGGGTAGATCTGGATAGTGTGATCATCAAGTAAGATGTGTTGCTTGTTTCGTGCCACTCTGAGGATATCCTCTTTGATCCTTCATACAAAGAACTACATCTCCAGGGGGTTTATCATCCAGCGGTTTCGGTCTGAGGGCTCTATGTATGCGATCGCATTTGAAGGCCTCTGACTCAACGTCTGGGAGAAGGGATTTAAATAGACGGATCACTGTTGGAATGAGGTCTGTCTCCGATTCCGGTATACCTCCTAGGTGCAGATTATTGCAATGGTTTCCATTGTCGAGGTCCTCGATTTGACATAAAAAGGAAGATACCATCCAAGTAGGTCATAGAGGTTGCCACCATCCCTGGTATAAGGAAAAAAGAATAACCCCTCAAATGATTGGTGGGACTTTAAAGGCAACGGTGTAATAAAAAACAACAATTTTATTGGTACAAATATACAAATATACAAAAATATGATAATGTTCACATATTACAAAGGAGAATAAAAATTATGAATATACTAGTGTACGATTTGAATGTATATTCGTGCAGTCTTCCACCTGGGCCTACACGTTTCGGGACTCAATAGAAAGTCCCTTCATCAAGGGCAACTTGTAGGAAGAATCACACTGCATAACAAAATGTAAGTTAGAGTAGTTAGAGATCATAAGCATTACACAAATTGCTTGTATCCTAGACCATTCTGCCCAGTTAGACATTAAAAAATACAACATACCCAAGCATATTCAATAAAGGAAGCTCACTGCCAAGTCCCTGAAGCGAATCTGTCGTATACGCCCCATAAAACCAAAGGAGAACAGGGCGTATGGCTGGCCCCACCTTATCCACTCTGGTCCCCCCGTTAATGGTCGACCTTATAGACCATGTCATTTCTCGAACTGTAAGACTGAGGGTGTCGTATACCTTCTAATGTGCCAATGCCGACAATTTTATGTCGGCAAGATGAAATTAAAGTTCTCACTGCGAGCCTCACGGCACATTACTGCCATGAGGAAAGCCAATCCTGACCTCCCATTGGGAAGGCATGTGGCCAATGAGCACCACGGTATTTTTCTCAACATCTATTTTCTGATCTTTGATAGAGTCCATCTTAGCCCGAGGGGTGGGGATTGGAACAAGGCCCTTTTACAGTGTGAGGCTCGCTGGATTATGGACCTTGCTGCCACCTCACCCTCCGGACTAAATGAACAGTTGAGTTACAGACCCTTTTTGGAGGGATTCTCCTCCGGGATATGTGAAAGGGATCTATAGGCCCCGAGAGTTTAGATCTTTGTCAATCAAACATTCTTCTTTCTCTTTGATGATTTTTATTATTGTTTGTTTTTGACGCTCAGTTCACAGTCGATTTTTGACTGCTCACTTTTGTATTGTCTTCTCAGGATATGTTTGTTGCGTTTATGTCAGGCTACCCATTCATGTATATACATCCCTTTTTGTAGCCCTATGTATGCAACCTTTCTATAATGCCTTGAAGCTCTCTGCCATTCCCGCACATGGCAGTTTCTGTTGAGTTACATTCTGCTGACCCCTCTTTGTCCCGCCCGGCGCACAGGGGCCTCCCGGGATCTATGATCCTGTTGGGGGCCTCCGTTTGGCATCCGGCGTGTACGGTGGGGGCTGGTGCAGCTTATTCAGCAGCTCGGCCCTACCGTTGACCCGGTCATCTTTTTGCGTCGGTGGGCGGTGGTTTGCTAGCCTGGAGTACATAGCTTCCAGGTTAGTTTCCAGGTCAGTTTTAGTGAGGGTAGCTGTGTACCCACGATTAGGGCCCAGTTCAGCTGCTTGCTCTGGCAAATATTGTGGTGAAGATGCAGGGGAAGGAGGGTTACTTCTCCCTGCAGCGCCATTTTGAGACATGCTGCCGAGTTCCCGGGTCCGGAGGAGATAGTGAGTCAGGGTGTGTTGAGACGATCCTCGGGGTTTCTTCTTCCTCGCAGGCATGCACCACGTCTGAGGGGCTCGAGGGGTGATAAAATCGCTGTGTAAATGGGTGAGTATAACCCTCTGGGAGCCGTTATAGTCCCGAGCTAGACAGAGCTACACCATCAGACATCCATCATGCTTGGCGCCGCGCATGCGCCCCCGAAAAGGATTTTTTTAAAAAGTAAATGCTGTAAACTACTTGAATAATAGTGACTAATTAACATCCTGCACTCTCATGCCTTAGATCAGTCCCAATTCCTATACTTCCAGTGCTCAGATCAGCCCCAATCAGCGCCTTCTCATCTGGGCCATCACTGAACCCCCCCCTGCACCTCTGTCCTTCCACTGTAACCCACTGCCCATTTGCCCCATCACTGTAACCCTCTTGCTCTGAGACACATCTACCTGTCCTTGCACACTCATTCCCACTGATCCATCTCTCCCATCCAGCCCACATGCTTGTATGTGATGTCACATACAAGCATCTGGAATAGATACGCAATGATGAGCTCAGATCAGGGGCATTTTCTGAAAGCAGTGGGCCTGTGTCCAAGATCGGGTGTAATGTTCATTGTGCTGAATACTGGCTGTGGCTTAAAGGGAAACAGAGTGCAGGGGTTCAGTAGTAAGTAACGCAAAGTTCAGGGGTCAAGTGTAAGTGAAGCAGAGTTCAGAGGTTGGGAATAGGTGACGTAGAGGTTGGTAGTAGTAGATGATGCAAAGCTGAGGGGTCAGTAGTAAGTGACACATACACACAAACACATAAATAAATAAACATATATATATATATTATTATTTTTTCAACAAAGTTCCTAGAAGCTCAGCAGTAATTCCACAAACTGTCACCTGATTGTTGTTTTCTCAATTACAGTGAAATCTCTTCTTTGAGATTGGTAGTGGCAACCAAGCGAGTCATCTTCCTCCAGATGGTGGGTGGGGCTAGCAGGACTGTGATTGGCTTTGGCAGTGGCCAATCACAGTCCTCCTCCTCCTCCTGGAAACAGGGACCACCCCCTAGCAAAACTACACCCAATCTCTTCCCCATCACAACAACTTCCCTTTGCTACAGCAAAGTTAGATAACCAATCAATATTTCCCTTTGTTTATAATGTGTGGGGGCACAGTGCCTTCCCCCCAGTGCAGGTGTGGCATGGGGAATTGTGAGATTGGAATGCATTAGCGTCTTACTGACACTTCCCTGCACTGCTCTGCTGTTAGGGAGGGAGTCAAGTGCCGGCAAAAAAGACTTCACGTGCCGTTTCGGCACCAGTGCCAGGGGTTGCCCAACCCTGTGTTAATCCATCCATGAATCAACAACCGTGAAAAAAGACAGTGTCCATCCAAAACTGAAAAGAACAGTAAAATTCCAGGTAACCTTATCCAGTCCTCCTTCACCACCGTGTTTAAAGTAATATATGACAGCTTACCAGATCCTTGGATCTAAATACGCGTGTCTCCACAAAGGAAAATCAGCTGTGAAGGCTCGATCTCTGAGACTCAAGCTGGACTCTGGCTCCACCCACAGGTACAGACTTCTCAACTAGGTCCACAGATGCGTGTCCCCACCAAGGCAAATGGGCAAATAGGTTCCAGATAATCAGTCACTGGGATATACAGTAGATAGAGCACCGACTTCATGTGCTCAGTTGATACCATGTGGAGGAGGTAAAAAAGCTCATAGTGTATTAACTCTTTAAAAATCAATTACATTTAATAAAAAGTTTCATTTACAAAAATTGGGTAAAAAACAGAAAAAACAGTATGAGCATGTCCGCCTGCAGTGCAGTCCGTGCTCCAAATGCCATCCTACTAGCTCCTTATCCAATGTATTTCCCCTGAATAGGCATTGACTAAGCTCTGGAGCAAGTGCTCTTGCAGTCTACCAGAGTGTGTGGGCTTTCACTGAACACCCAGTGAATTCTACACCATAATTAATGCTACAATGAGTGCAGCAAATACAGCCTGATCAATCAAGGTACAAATGATTTTGTCTATTAGGCTGCTAGCAACCACAGGTCATTGACATTGTGTTCTCCTGGTGGGCGTTCCCTCCGGGAGAACACAGTGAATATTACTAGCGGCTATAACAGCCACTAGCAATAATCGATCAATCAGCCTGGATACATTCAGCCTGCCCATACATGATTCGAATCTCTTCCAGTTTCTGCTGAACTGGTCAAGATTCAAACCATCTATAGCTGGCTTAAGGATTGGCATAAATCCTGATGGGTATGTATAAATAAATAATTGCAGTACAACCAAAATAAATATGTGTGTATCGATGAGTAAATAAGCAAATTTATCAATATGTGAAATTAATTCAAACAAATTCAAAGTAAAACAAAACAAAAAATAAGATAATCACAACATATTAGTGCAAATATTCTCTAACCAAAAGTGTCACAAGGCATATACTGTATATAAAACAAATCCATGGTAAGTCTTACTATTAAAGGACTAAAACCAAGTGTTATAGATAGAGAAACATGAACTGTCTTCCACCACCCAATCCAATCAACAAGCACCCAGTGAATTGCACACTCACCAGAAATATATTCTACAAGACACAGACTGATCATTCAAGGCATAAAAGCTTCCTCTGCATGATTCCAGTTTTCTAATGGATGCAATTGTCTCTGTCCTCACCTTTCCTTAGAATACCGGTGTGGATTGTACTTGTAGACAAAAATCTCACTCGCTTCGCTCGCTTCCCACATTGCTTTTATATTTTAACTTGTGATCACCAAGTATTTTCTCATACTAATCTATCATTGATGCATTGTACTTTTTAAGAGTAAATCTCCCTGTTTTTTACCTGCACCATATGGAGCCTCTCCATTTTTTTCTTATTTACAGCCCAGTTTGACTGAGCCTATTGCTTCACCTACCACTGGCCTCCAGACGGCTCTCCCATTGGGTGGTAGTCCAATTTTTTCACTGGAGAGTTATTCAAATCCTGGACCTTCAGCTAAATTTATACTGCTGATGAGTGGACATACCCTGTTTGGAGTGGCCGTCTTCCAGCCAACTCTTAATCCTGAGGCGTTCGGCCTATATGAGCCTGACTGACCCACTGCCCCTGGCAAGTGGGTCCACCTTATCTGGTAAGAGTACCCATCTACATCTTTTTAACAGAAGACCTTCCTGTCTCAACAGTTTCATAGTCAGACTTATATTGTTGCACCATCACCATTTCTATTGAGGACTCATAAGTCACATATTTGATGGACACACTTCTTTGGAAGTTCATTTATTTTGTGTATTTTTATTTTGAACTCTACCTTCACTGATTTGTCTTTTTTACACATGTGAATATTGGATGTGCACATTGCATGTTTGCATTATATGTTTACATGTTTCACATATTAACAATTTCAGTTCATTGCTGTCGTATTGTTTTATATTTAGCTCTGCACTTTGTTTTTTCACAAAAATCTCACCAATGATAAAGACAGAGTATGACCATAGTGAGGTTGTTTTTTTATGAATCTTAGAAAAACATGATAAACCACACCCAAAAAGTGTAAAACAGAGTAAAACATCCTACAAAAACCCACAGAAAAAGCCACTACACTAGAATTGGTGCAGTGGTGTGACGTCAGCACATAAACTTTGTCCTCCATGTTTCCTCCAATAAGACATCTTCAAGAACCTCTAGCGCTGACTGTCCGTTATCTTTTTGTAGCCACCCTTACTCCTCCTATCTGGGAGGAGGTAGAGAAATTTAGGCATGTTTGCATATTACCGGGGCTCTCTTTCTGAATACCTTTAGATATTTTAATATCTTTCTGAATATTAGCTAAACTGCTTGAGACCGAATTATAAATCTATTCCGCCATATTTCCAAGAACTATTTATAACTATTACCGCAGCCAAATTCAAAAGCAACAGAACCAAAAGGAAAATCATACTAATCTAACTAAAATCACAGAAAAATAGGTGCACTATTCCTTTAAATCATACACAACTCAAATAATACTTCGATAATAAATACATACATATTAATAAGAAAAACAAGTGATATCAAACCATATAATCTATCAAACAAACCAGAATATACACTATTGATAAGTGTCACAAAGACAGGTGCAAGTCCCCTTTAAATCCTTAACAAAAAATGCACACAATCCAGGGAAGGTAAAGTGCTTGAAAACAAGACAATGCACAGGAATCCACTGCAAGGTGTCTTCCCAGTGATAAAGCCTCCTTTCCTGATGAAAAGGATCTCTATGTTATAAAAGATCACTAGCGTCTGGCTGTTACACAACCATGATATAAGTGGCTTCTCCAGAGGTACACCAACTTCGCTCATAACCATATAAAGCACGAAAGGAACAAAGGAGCGAGACCCACAGTATAGTATGTAAAAAAATAACAGGTTTATTGCAAGTAAAACACTCACATGAGACAGCAGAAAGACCAGTTTGTAAGCGAGTACAGCACCACTGAAAGTCATGATGATATCACAAAGTATTCATTAATGAGACATCATAGCAATAACAAACAGGCACACTTTGGCTAAAATATCTAATGGAATCTTCCCATAAAGGATGAGTGACTCCTTCGACTAATTTACATGTGTGAACTTGCAGCTTGAACTATTGAGCTCTATAAAGAGCAGTTTTTGACAACAGGTGGTAAGGAGATAAAGGAACACGAAGGCCACGAAAAGTTCTACTTCCTGACTGGATAGAAAACTATATGATATTCATATTTTATTTTGTAGGCATGCCCATTATAAAGAAATACATAAAATATGTATAAAACCCTTTAACCACAAGCTGACTGGCTCATGTGGATATACTGTGGCAGAGTGGTAGCGCTGCACGGCGCTCACCCCTGCGGATAGGGGGCGCGCCCGCGCGGTCCAGCCGTGCCTGCGGCGATCGGATTTGTTACAGAACTGATCAGTCTTCAGGTCCAGGCCAATGATTTCTGGCCTGGACCTGCTGATCAGTTCTGGCGAATGAAATGCTTCCTCTGCCTGTTAATTGTAAACACAGGCAGAGGAAGTGATGTCATCTCCCCTCGTGGAGCCCTTTTCAGTTCCAGTGAGAGGAGAGAGGACATCTAACAGTGAGTTGCACCAACACCACACTGACACAGTAAATGTAGGCATGCTCTTCACCCCCCTATCACCACCTGATCCCCCCCCAGTTAACCCCTTCATTTCCTGTCACAGTGTCACCAAGTGCAGTTTTCTGATTTTTTACTGATCATTGTACTGGTGTCACTTGTGACACTAAACAGCATTAGGTCAGCTAGTAGTAGGCCCAGGTAGGTTTAGAGTACCCCCATTAACCCCCTAATAAAGGTTTAACCCCTTGATCGCCCCCAGTTAACCCTTTCACCCCCTGTCACCAGTGTTATTAGTATAATGTACAGATCTATTTTCTGATCGTGGTATTACGGGTGATGCTAGTTAGCTAGTTAGTTGGTTAGTTCCACTGTCAGTCTTTTATAGCGTCAGGGTACCCCCATATATTACCTAATAAAGGTTTTAACCCCCTGATCACCCCCTAATTAACCCTTTCACCTCCTGTCACCAGTGATCACTGTATTAGTGTCACGGGTGACGCTTGTTCATTTTTTATACCGTCAGGGTACCCACCGTATATTACCTAATAAAGGTTAAACCGCTGATCGCCTGGCCAGTGATATCGGTTTTAGCCTCACTGTCAGATTCAGGCTCAGTATACAAAAAATACCATAGGGCCCTCGTATGGAGCAGAGAGCCAGTACTAGTGCCGCTCATCCTTCTGGTGAAATGGAAAGCACCAGCGGCCTAGTACATGCTGGTCATAGACAAACCAGCACTGCAGTATCACGTGGTGACGTCCCATAAGTGCAGTTCAAGCTGGTGCGGTGGCTAGCACAAGTAGTGCCCCGCAGCCACCAATAAGACAAAGACAGGCCCGTAGAGCCCATAGTGCCCTTCCTGCTGCATATGCCAATCCTGATTGGAAGCTCACCACTTCTGCAGCACTCGTACTTCCCCCATTCACTGGCTAACCCTGAATTCAGGAGGAAACGGTTGATTTTACATCACTTGATTTTTATTCACTGTTTTTCACAGAAGATCTCTATAGATCTATTGTGGACCAAAGCAATTTGTATGCTTGTCAATTAATCGCCGATAATCCCCATCTGACCCTTGCCAGAGAATGGAAACCTATTACGGTTTCCAAATTTAAGACCTTTCTGGGCCTATCCCTCCTCATGGGCATTACTAAAAAAAGTGAGTTGCGGTCATATTGATCCACTGACCCAATTCACCATATGCCCGTGTTCCCTGCTTCCATGGCCAGGACGCGATACAAGCAGATCTATGACAGGGCCACAGGCTATACATATAGTTTTATGGTTTATGAGGGAAAAGACAGTCATGTGGAGTCCCCCAAATGCCCAGACTACATAGGGAGCACTGGCAAAATTGTTTGGGACTTGGTGTTACCCTTATTCGGAAAGGGGTACCACTTGTACGTGGACAATTATTACACAATCGTGACACTTTTTAGTTACCTTTTTGATTGTGGAATTGGCTCATGTGGCACTGTGCGATCTAATCGCTGAGGCTTCCCCCAATGGCTTGTAGATTCCCGACTTAGATGGGGGGAGAAAGCCTACTTGAAGTGTAATAATTTGCTAGCAGTGAAGTAGATAATCGGAATGATACGATACAACTGTCCAAATTTCAATGGCGACTGGTGTTGTTGAGAAGCCCCTCTGTCCACGAATACAACCTTAATATGGGAGGGGTGGACTTTAATGACCAGTTGATGGTGCCGTACTTAATTGCCTGTAGAGCCAGACGCTGGTATAAACAGTGTCTATTTCAATTGGCTCTGCTGAATGCTTATGTGCTATACAAAGCATCAGGACAAACTGGATCCTTCCTTAAATTCCAGGAAGAGATCATCACAGCCCTTCTGTTTCCAGACGGTGCTGTGCCCCAACTTCCCAATGCAAATGAAGTGAGCCTGCTGCATGCAACGCATTTTCCATATGTCCTCCCTGGTACACCTACACAACAAGCACCCCAAAGAAGATGTTGTGTATGTAGCAAGCCCAGATATAGGCATGACACCCGCTATTATTGTCCCTCCTGTCCTGGCCAACCTGGTCTCTGCATCAGTGAATGTTTCTGGCGCTATCACACACTAGTTGTGTATTAGCTTAGGGTACAGCACGGCACAGTCTAGGGCACACTTTCACAGTGTCTCCAAAGATGTCATCACATTTTGACAGACCCAAACCTGGAACCTTTACACTTGCAAATAAAAGTGTAAATAAATAAATAAATAAATAAAAAAAAAAAAAAAAAAAATATATATATATATATATATATATATATATATATATATATATATATATATATATAATAATGGCAATTTTACTCAATTTCACATATACCCATGGCATGTTTGAGCAATATATCATTTAGTGACAACTTTATGAAAATAAAAATAAAATAAAACATTTTTTGTCATTTTCCCAAAACTTATGGCAAAATCTAAAATATTTCATGGACTCAATATGCCTCTCAGCAAATAGCTTGAGGTGTCCACTTTCCAAAATGGGGTCATTTGGTGGGAGGGTTGTTCTATCTCGGCATTTCATGGCCTCTGAAACTGTGATGGGTAGTGAGGAGTGAAATCAAAAATGTACACCCTTAGAAATCCTGCTTGGTTTTCAGGGTCCTGTATACGGCTAGACTGCCAAAAAGTCCTACACATGAGATATTCAGGAGAAGCAACAGAATGTATTTTGGGGTGTAATTTCACATATACCCATGGCATTTTTGAGCAATATATAATTTAGTGACAACTTCGTGAAAAAAAAAAAAGCAATATATAATTTTTTTTGTCATTTTTTAATCACTTAAATAAACAAAAAAATAAACAAAAAAATAAAATATTCAATGTGCTCAACATACCTCTCAGCAAATTCCTTAAAGTTTCTACCTCCCCAAATTAGGTTATTTGGGGGGGGGGGGGTGTTTGTACTGCCCTTCCATTATAGCACCTCAAGAAATTAGATGTAAACTAAAAGCTGTGTACATTTCAGAAAATGTACCCTAGTTTGTAGACGCTATAACTTTTGCGCAAACCAATAGGGATACGCTTATTGAATTTTTTTTACCCAAGACATGTGGCTGAATGCATTTTGGCCTAAATGTATGACTGAAATTGAGTTTATTGATTTTTTTTATAATAAAAATTAGAAAATATCATTTTTTTTTAACATTTTCGGTCTTTTTTCATTTATATCGCAGAAAATAAAAACTGCAGAGGTGATCAAATGCCACCAAAAGAAAGCTCTATTTGTGGGAAAAAAGGTTGCAAATTTTGTTTGGGTACAGCATTGCATGGCCGCTCAATTACCAGTTAAAGCAGCGCAGTGCCAAATTGTAAAAAGTGCTCTGGTCATTAAGGGGGCAAAGCCTTCCGGGGCTAAAGTGGTTAACATTGGCTGCAATACAGTTCAATTTTTGCCAAACCATTTTTGCAGTTTCACCCTTTGAATAGCCATGCAGAGTACCTCTTTTATGTAGTCACCATTGTAGGCAAACAGATTTTTTTTAAATTATATGCAATATATGTAATCTAATTAGGATGAGACATTGTTACCTTAAAAAAGTGTCTATATAAGCGGGCAGCTAATGATCACCAGCTGGTATTTATTGTTTCCTAAAATATTATCTCTATTTAGCTACAATCTGGCACATTTTTAACAGACAAATTCCTTATGTACAAAAATCATGCTAATTATAACATCTCACAACAAGCTGTCATTATGGAAATTATTTAAATAACACAACAATGCCGTAGTAACTCTAATTTACCACAGTATACAAATTAAATGGTAATCTAGTTACAAACTCTTGTCACAATAATTTAAAAAGTCTAAGAGGATTGCTCAGGGAGTGTCAGTCTTGCCAACAGGCAATGGATGATGCTGGTGAAGGCTGACATCAAGATATAGCGCTGAGAAACCCCCCTCAGCTGAATGACATTTTTCTTGCATTCAATATAAGGATAATTATTGAGCTAAACTAGCTTTAAATTGTCATCTTACAAAGTCTTTTTTAGAAGGGCGGACAGCTGTAGGTTAAGGTAATTGCCTACATGTTAATGCACTGTAGGAAATTCATACTAAGCTACACAATGACAATGTTAGGCTTATATTGAAAATTGGCATACATGTCACCAACATTACATTTTAACTGACACACAAGACAAGCCATGAAAAATATATTTTAAAATTTTCTTTTAATACTTTCTGGACTGCTAACTATTTTGTTCTGGTTAAATCTCATTATCATTATAATATGTATTTTAAATTATTCTAGTTGTCTGCAAATGTCATGAAAACTAGTTTTAACAGCTTTGAAGTTATACCTGCACTGCATTATTATTGAAATATTACTATATTACATTGAAGTCATTGGAGGACAGGATATGCCAAACCAGTTTATTTCTTTATATAAGGAAACAAGCTACCCTATTTGACCCTATTGTAAACTGTCTATTTTGAAAAGCAATGGACTAGGTTACCCTATAAAGTTGTTATTCCACAAATTTATTGCAAAGGTAAAGATAGAAGGGCTGCTTAAGGTTAAAATCTGTTCCACTGAAAAGTACATTTATTTTACCTTAGCTTGCCCCGTAGAATAAATATCTGTCACGGTTAGCTAATTTTATGTAGTTACATGGTTAGGTTGAAAAAAAGCCATTTGTCCTGTATTGTTTTTTTAGTTTTGTTTGTTTACTGTCTTTCTTTTTGTAAAAATGCTGAAAAAACCTATTGAGTTTCCAGCTACATCACCCATTTTTGACTTGAACACATTTAATTATAAGGGAGGTTTTGGCCAAAGGCACTGTTAAAGTGTAACTTGAAAAAAAAAATTAAAAAAAACATAAAAAATCAGCGCAAGGGACATGACAAAGTCAGTAGGATGTGTCCCTTGTGCTGCTTTCTCTTTTGTTAGTATAAATCCTCCTCTGTCCATGCTTCCCCCATCCCCACCACCGTATTTATGGGTCTGTCACAGGCTCTCATCAAGATTGCCTGACTATGCCTGCCCTATGCATGCCCTATTTTCTGTCCAGCTGCTCAAATCATAGAAGCAATACTACAACTTCCATGAATGAAATGATGGAAGATGAGTATTAGTGTTTCAGCCCCTACATTCAGAGATCATTTTTAAATCAAAGAAGCTGAAATTTGACTTCCATTAAAGGAGGAACTGGGCAAAATGGACAGGCATAGCCAGGCTCGCTCTATTGATGAGAGCTTGTGACAGCCCCTTAGATCTTTTAACCCCTGCTGTACTAGGGGAGACTCTAATGGAGATGCCAAAAGTCAGACAAGTGAGTACTTGCAAGGAAAATAGAAACTAGTGCTGCCTGTTGCTTCTTTCTATGCCAAAATAGGGCCGTGTAGCTGAAAAATATTTCCCATCATGTCTAGAATGCTGCAGTGGTCAGTGCTTTTGCACTTTTCACAACTCCTGACACAAGGAGAGGTAGCAGAAATGGTGGAGTGATAATGCCCTGAGGCTTTAGGTCTTTTTAAAACCTATTTGCTCAAAAAAGCTTTGCCAAATTTAATAGAGAGTGTTATTTGTTAATGTATGAGTTAGTTTTCCTTGCAGAAGTCTCTGCACATTTCACAATTTTTCTTTTAAGCAAGGATACAAAAGGCTAATAATTAAGTTATCCTCTCTTATCAAAAAAACACGTAGTCTATCTCAGTCTAAAGAAAGAGGTGCATATCTGTCCATATTGATAAATGTGTTATTTCTTTCAAGGGTCTTAGTAGTTGGCACATATCTGTCATTAGTTGAAGCACACATTGCTTGGTACTGTGGTGCATAATGAAGTCAGGGACCAGTCTTAATTCACAGTAAAGGCAATTGCAGGGAGATATAGCATCATCTAGGAATTTCACAGGGGTCACTTATCCAAGGAAAGCCTATTTTTTAAGAGCAAGGAGCATATACTAGGGATAAAAGAAGAAAACATAAGTGACAGAATTGGAAATAGATTACAGTCAACCTTGGGTGCTGTTTTTTTACTCCTTGTTGGAAGGACATTAAAGAAGGTTTTTGGTTTAAAAAGCTGCCTTGTTGGTAATGTCCCCCTACATATCCTTCCACATCTGAGTAGCTTGAGTCCAACATCTTATTAGTTCATCAGTGACCCCAATATGACCCAACATGGATGTTTTCCCATCATTTATTTACATAGCCATTTATATCAAGCCTGTGAATGTATGCATGCATGTACAGTATGCGTGTCCACATAGCACACTTTTAATATAAACACATAACTGTAAGTATACCTAATTTTTTTATGTAAAGTGCTAATTTCTAATGACATCTTTGGCCTTTATGACTGCAATAAACTTTTCTAACCATAAATCATTTTAATGTTATTCAAGAAAAACATCTGGGTTTTATGTTGGCAAAAGAAAATAGCCATTAGCTGTTTATATAGCCCTTAAAACCTTGCATATCATATGTTATTCAGGAGCTCCAACTGTTTACTATCTATTATAACACAACTGTTTGAATAATACCAACATTCAACATAATGTATATACAATAGATTATGCATAGCTTTCTATGTTAAAAAAAAAAAAATTAGAACAGCTGTCATTAGTGAAATTAAACCTGAATATAACAAATTAATTAACCAACACCAATAAGCTGAATGTGCAATTAAAATATTCCCGAATTCATAAAGTATGTTGTAGGCATTCAATAGAAACTACACATGTGTACACTGAAATATTTCGTTTCGGAATTTCATTTTCGTCCGAAAAATAAATTTATTTAGTTACTCCTGAAATTTGTTTTTCTTTATTTCGTTTTTCGTTAAAAACTTGCATTCGTCTGAAAATAGAAATGAATTAAGGTTGAATCTGTCATTAAAGGCTTATGGTGTCTGTAGAATGTTCAAAGTAGATTCAACAGAGCAGCTAAACTGTACGACGTCGCAATCGTACATTCCGGTCGAATTTTCCGGGATGCATTTGACCGGAAATGTACGATAGCAGCATCGTACAGTTTGTTTAGCTGCTCCGTCGAATCTTCTAACTTTAGACAGACACCATAAGCCAAAGATTTACGTTTGCATGTTTTCGTTTCTGTGTCGAATCTTCATCATTCATGCTCATTGGTCTACTCTGCCCCAGCAGTCAGTCAACCAAACTTTCACATTTGTTTCTCAATCGAAAGTGCGGAAGTGCGGCCGCAAAATTCGACGCTGTGTCTGACTTAGAGATAATGGCAATGGCAGCACCAGCAACCCATGAAAGCATGGAGGAGGACGTTCCTGGGCCTTCTATGGAGGCAGCATCCAAAAATGGGCACAGGAGGGGGACACAAGCTGCAACCAGCAGGAAGCGTAACCTTATGTGGACTCACATTGAGTCCCAGGTCCTTGTAAGGGAAACGCTTCCTTGCTGGATGCAGCTGTGTGGCCCCCGCTTCAGGGAAACCACTGCGGAGTGGAAGTGGGAGAAGTGGGAGGAGATCTCCAGGAAGGTCGAGGAGACCTATCGCCATTGGCGTGACCTGACTGCCTGTCGCAAAAAATTCAGCGACATAAAACGGTAAGTAACATGTCTGATTATTTTTTTTTTTACATTTTAACCACTACAGCCCCGGAGGTATGGCTGCCAAATGACCATGCCACTTTGTGCGATTCGGCACTGCGACTCTTTAACTGACAATTGCGCGGTGGTGTGACGTTGCTCCCAAACAAAATTGACGTCCTTTTTTCCCACAAGTAGAGCTTTCTTTTGGTGGTATTTGATCACCTCTGCGGTTTTTATTTACTTTTTGCTATATAAGTATCCCCAACAAATATATAAAAAACAAATTTTTTCCTCAGTTTAGGCCGATATGTATTCTTCTACATATTTTTGGTAACACACTGTGGACATCTAGCTTCTTTGCAATTTAACGTTAGAGTATATGAAGGGAGACTTTCTGTTTTGGTAATGCTAGAAGCCTGGATCTTTAATGTTTAACCTGTAGTTTTCCGGTGATCTTTTTCTATTCATATGGATTCTTTAAACGTAATGTTTGGCTGTCTGTCTTTTTCTCTATTTTGGTCTCTTCGACTATGGATTCTTTTTCCTTGTTATTTTGCTATACTTTTTATATTCTTTATATTTTTCTATTTTTTGGTTTCTGAGCTGGATCTTATTACTTGTGGCTATAATCTACAGATTAGATCTTTTCTTTTTTGCACCATCTTTATCTTTTGGATAATATCATTGTCTTTTGGACAATATATATGTGCATATTTATACGCTTTTCTTACCTGAAAGATTAGAGCACACTTTTATTATCAGTTCAACTTTTTGTTCCTCCTCATACTCTGGCATATCCTTTAATTTAAATGCGATGTTGTTTAGCTATGGGTTTTTTTGGATATGCGTTTGGGAATGTTTGCCACAGACACCTGTTCTTTGATGATTTCTGTGCATACATCTCTGTGCATTCCATTCTGCTATGCTACAATATAATTTTTTTTTAGATTATTTAATATCTATAGATCTTTGTCTGGAGTATGGTGGTTGGATTTATGAAGAATAATACCACTAAGCATGTCTGAAGTTATGACATCTAATGGTGTTTCATTTTGACGGACGTATTCACATAGGACTTTACCGCTCCACATTCATATGGGTTTAAATCATGTCTGCTACAATGACACCATTCATTATATGCATAGCAATCTATATGTTTCGTTTTTACTTTTTTATTTGTTTTTGTTTTTTCCTTTTTTTGCTACATTGTGTCATTTCTTCATGACTGCTTAGTTTTGCATGCTTGTATTTCATGTTATTTCATCTCATGAAAATTCACGAGTGAACATAATGTATGTTTTTAATTTATCTTTTTCTCTTTATGCTTAATTATATTTTTTGTTTGTCTTTTGTCATTGCAATCAGGTATCCACAGGTGATCGCAATCTGCATATATTTTGGGAGGTGTGGTTTTTACCTGTTTGGTTAGGTATTTCATCTCCAGGTGTTGCATATTTGCCTTATACTTAATTAATCACCTCCTTTTATATATGGTAGTTGCGATGACTGTCCCTCAGCTATGAGTAAGCACCCACTGATGTGAAACGCGTTAGCTGTTTGTGTCCTATGTATCCACTTTTTTGATGTGATCTGCAACATTTTAATGGAATAAAGGTGCTTTTTTTTCACGGCAGTGCGGCCATCCGGAGTTTTTTGATTCATTACCTATCTATTGTGCAGGGCCGGCACCTGTGTGGCTGTGGGAGTATCATCTTACACTCATTGTTCAGTATCCTGGGAGCGGTTTCTGCTGTTTCCTTGTAGATAAACGTTAGTGACCTGCCCTGTACTGCCATGCTAATGGATAATTAATTTTATCTATTTACACTACAGTATATTTATTTACGTTTATTAATGTTCATCATTTCTCCTTTATAAATAGGTGTCATCCAGTCAGAGGGGGAGACTGAGGAGGAGGCTGAGGCAGCAACGCTCACATTAAGTTAGTATAATCTTGCTGGTATCTGCTGAGTGATCATACATGTTTCAATGTTCTTGTACTAATGTGTGAGATTGTTGTACACTGCAGATTGTAATGTTCTTTTCTATCATTAATCAACAGCTACTGAGGCTGAGCAGGAGGTGGAGGAGACCTGCCCTGTAGAGGCTGCTGGGGATGCGGCAGATCCAGGGAGTAAGCATAACTTTTTTTGTATTTTCCAGGCAAATATAGTATTTTAAATATGAAATGCTGATGGCATACCTTGTCTAGAATAGCTTGTGGTTTATTCTGCAAGGCTTCGGTTTAGCTGGAATTATTAATTATATTAGTTCCCCTCTGCAGCTAATTCCAGTCTTCCTGTTAGCGTGACCTGTGCTTGTTATTTCCTCAATGTCCCTGATCATGCCACCTTCTTGCTGCAGTTCAGATTCCCAGTCTGAGCCAATCACTGTTAATCATTATGAATAACACAGCAGGCTGGAGGGGGTGTGTCAGAAAAGAATCTCCAGCTATTGGCTGGCAGTCCCTGGACATGTTCAATCTCTGGCATGCCCCTAATGCATGCATTAACACATTTCTCATGATGTTATACCTGTTATACCTCCTAGCCTAGACCAGGAGTGAGTAACCTACCTAGCCTAGAACAGAAGTGGGGCTTATTCAACAATCAGTGGCCTTACAAAATGATCAACTTTAAAAAGTAGCCTGCTATATTTTATTAAACAACTTTTTATTAGGTCATCCCAAATGCAATGGCTTGAATGGCTTCTCTGTGGTGAGTGTAATGTTAAAAGCTGGTATAGCTGATATGTTTTTCTGCAAGTGCAACTGATCTTCCATATTTGACAAAGTCAGTCAGTCTGGATGAGGTAGATTAGTTAGCAGTAGCACTTAGGCATCCATTACACCTTAAGATTTTCTCCAGCCGCCCGTGCGTCCAAGCGGATAAAATCTTTGGGAGATTCCCCTTTACACTGCTCGATGTGTAGAGGGGAATCCCTTTGTACTCTGGCCAGGGAGGACACTCAGCTCTGCCCCGGTCAGTAGTAGTACTACACCTTCCTGCACAGCTATGCAAACTTGGTATGACGCAGCGAATTGACACAGACACCACTATCTCCTACACACAAACTGATTAGGTGCATCTCACTAAATATCAAAAATGGAAAACTGGTATGGAAGTGAAAACATCTCAAGATGTTACAGTATTGTCTACAAGGGCTGGGAGATCTTTGCCTTTATATAATGTTAGGGTGAAGAAGCCATGTGTATTGTATTATCTATATATCTAATGTATTTTCTTTTCTTCACAGGTGAAGTCTTCATCCTTCAACTGCACCCTGTGGACGAAGGCCTGGACCTGCCCACGTCTGGTTGGACTGACTGTCCTTCCGAGTCCCCAGTGGTTTCTACAGGGCATGTTCACCTCCACCCTTCAATATCCCCCCACCTGGACAGTGACACACCCATTGTTGTTGCTGCCTCCTCCCCAGTGCATCCTTCACCTGCTCCAGAACAAGCACAAATCCCCCACCCTCCAGAGCCACATGTGACAGATTATTTGCGGCGCATAGTGGAGGTCCAAGAGAGGCAATTTGCAGTAACCCGGAGGCTATGTCGATCTTTGGCCCTCCACAATCGCCGGCAGCTCCGTCACTATGTGGCTCTGGAGAGGTACCAGCGTAGCCTCAGGAGACAACTGGAGGCTACGCGGTACCTTGGTGACCAGTTGGCTGGGATTAATATGTCCCTGGTCACCAGGTTGGGGGAGAATGTACTTTATTTTATTTTATTTTTTTAAATTTTTTGTTTGTTATGTTTATGTTAAAAATAAAAAAAATTTGTTCAGAAATAATTGTTTTCTTGAGTTTTGCTTTCCCTGTTAGATTTGTGTGATGTTTATCTAAACGAACTAGTCCATATATTGTTAATAACTTACTAGAGGCCTTATAATTGTAGTTTTTCTACATTTAACCATCAGGCTGAACTTAGAAAATTGATGAGATTTCTCTCTACACTATTTCAATGTGCAAAGGGTAATCCCATGTATTGTGTCCAGTCACGCTGTTCAGCTTTCCCTCCACCAGAATACACAGCAGATAATTACAGCAGGGGTTACTATACAGTCCTCAACAGTTCACAGGACATAGGTTGCAGGCTTGCAGTCATGAGGGCAACAGTTAACCGGACAGAGGTTCACAGGCTAATGCAATCACAAGGGGCAACAGTTCAAAGGGCAGTGTCATGGTTATGCAATAGAGTTTGTCTGTCAGCATACCTGTCTCCATGTGTTTATCTCTAGAGACCAGCTGACCCTCACCTGACTGCTTTTGTAAGCTCTCCTCTAGCATGGCTCCACCCCAGCTCCTATCAGGGAACCCTATATTAACCTGTGCACTGCAAGCCAGCAGTGCTGATCAACCATTGTGTGTTAGCTTTTGTGTGTACTGGCTGTGTTTCCTACGTCTGATTCCAGTTAACCGACTTTGGCCTGTTCTCTACTATTCCTGTCTGCTCGTGACCCTGACCTTTGGCGTGTCCCTGACCATCCCTGTTTGCCTGTGACCCTGAACCTTGGCGTGTACTCTGTTGTCCTTGTCTGCTTGTGGCCCCGACCTTGGCTTATCCCTTACTTGCTTGTTGTTCCAGCCTGCTGCCTCTGTCCTCTTCTCCTGTAGTCTACCGTGAGCATGAGCTGTGAGAACCTGGGGGCCGCGACCTGGAGCCAGACTGCAGCGCAGTCCATCCTCACCACTAGAGGCTCTGGTGAACACCTGCTGGCTCTTAGACTCCACGCCCTGGGGAATCTATGCTCTAGCTCCCAGTGGGATCTGTGTTAGTGATCCAGTAAACCTGCTTCCTGAACCTCCCAGAGTTCAATCCACAGCAGTCAGTCCTAGGGTCCACTACCTAGCGGTGCACTTCCGATTCCTACAGAGTGCATCTGTCACCTAGCCTCAAGGTGACCTGACAGGCAGTCATCATTTCCAGGGCTTGAGTAACATGGCAGCAGGGTAGATTACTCACTCACACTGGTGACTTTGGACAATTGCAGATGGTCATGAAACAGGCGGAGGATCAGAGAGGGCCCTGGTGTCCCCAGGGTCAGAGATGGTAAATGGGAGGGGTCCTGGGCATCTGGATACAGCTCAGCAGTGACCAACTAATCTATCTTGCATAGAATCACATTTCCAACTGTATGCTTCTTTGTGCTATGTTGTGTTGGTAGCATATTCTGATCCTTGAGTTGACAGTCTCTCCATAAAGAGGAACTGTCATGCTGTTGAGGTCATCTTTAATCATTGTCTCTTATTTACAGACCATCAAACAAAAATGGTTAAATTAGCACATGTTGCTATTTGTATTTACAAAGGCAGCAACACGTGAGCAGTAGCGCCACGTCAAGGCTTCAACCCTTGCTACTGTCCATTCACACAACATTCATTCATGCAATCACGCACACTCTAGTCACTCTACACAACATTCATTACAAAAAATGGTGATGGAAGGAATAAAGGGAAAAATTTGGATTGCTTAAAACAATATAATTCTATTTAAATCTTGGGGTCACACCAAAGTCAAGTAGACAACTGCTATTGTGTCAAGTGGTAAGAAAATAAAAAAATGATTTTCCTTAACATTTGGATGGTTCCTCTGAGTCCCACCTATCTTCACTGTCCATTCACACAACATTCATTCATGCAATCACGCACACTCAAGTCACTCTAGTCCCATCTATCTTCACATGGTAACAATGATTCAGGTCTCACAAGTTAAGGGTAGGGTAACCCAGCTTGGGGAGGTTAAATTTGAGGAAAGTTATTTGTTCCATCAAATGGGGTGTTAGTTGTGAATGGTGTGGCTTAAGGATATTCCCAGTAATAGAGAAAACTCTCTCACTTTGCACAGTGGTTGGAGGACAGGATAGTAGTTGCTGGGCAACCAGGCAAAGACCAGGCCACAAACTTTTCTTACCATCCCAATAGGTCAAAGGGTCCTCTGTAGGAATCAAAGGTGCTTCATATAGGTAGTCCCTAACCATTTCAGAGGCACTGCTCTCCTCTCGATTACCTGCTGCTTGACCTGCATCCACCAGATTGTCAAGTGCCTTTACCCAACATGCACATGCTCCACTCTGTTGTTTTTGATAGATAGTGCCAGGCCTTGGAATAGAAGACATGGCGGGTGAATCTTCCAAACCGGCCTCATCCATCGTACATCTCTGTTGCTGCAAATTCCGGACCCTTTCAATCAATTATTGTTTCCAGTAGGAGAGGCTGTTGTCTCTGAGTGCCAGTTTACCTTTGATCCTGGGATCACATAGGGAAGCCAGAATGAGTTCAGGGCTTTTGCGGACACGGTCATTTAGCCGATCTTTTAAGTTAGCTTGTAGCTTTCTGATGAAAGGCGCTACATCGGCATGAAGTGGGCTGCCACAAACAGGCTCACTGTTTTCTAGGAACGATCCCATCTTATCTATGAGATAGGTAAACAAGGGTATGACCTGTCCTAGGCTGGCATTGCTCTGACTCAAGTTTTCCATCACATTCCGAAAGGGTTTTAAGACATAAACGAGCTGCCCAATTATACACCAGTCATCACGTCCCAGTGTGGACCCTCGGCTTTGGCCATTTTTTCCTTTAATGATCCAACGCACGAGTGGTATAGTGCTGGAATAATCTTTCTGCTGAAAGTTGTTCATGCAGGAACAATGTATCGTGGAGCAAGGGCATGCATGAGCTGTTTAAACGGCTCCCCTTCAATCATGCAAAAAGAGGCTCCTCCAACAGCAATGAATTGGCCAATGAGGCGGGTGATCTTGTTGGCCTGCTGTTTTGACATGCCCTTGGAACTTAAGCCAACAAAACTATCAAGGGAAGGCTGATGATGTCTTTGGGAGGATGAGGAGCCTGATTGGGTCTGCAGTGGAACTACTGCACGTGGACGGGTTGTATTAATTGAACCCTCTCTATTGCCTCCTGTGCTCTGAGTAAGTGGTGTGCTTGAGGAGGTACCACCAGTACAGTCAGAGTCCGTTATGCTGCTTCCTGTGCTACCATCTTCTTTTTCTGCCTCTGCCCGCAGTAAAGTACAGTGGTGGTAATTTTTAAGGTGTAGGTTCATACCAGCATTGGTTAAATGACCTAACTTTTTACCCCTACTTACTTGCTTCCCACACAATTTACACTTGGCAAAGATCCCGCCTTCCAATGTTTGAAAGTATTTCAAGGGGGATGCAGCCCCTTGACCCTGTTGATATCTATTTAGGGCTGATATAGCTGCAGCAGGTAGCACACCAGTGGTGGAAGCTGTTGCCACTACAGTTACACTTGGTGAACTAGAACAAGTGCTGCTAATGGCAGGGGTGCTGGGGACTGGGAGGTCAGTGATATAATCATCACAGGATTCTTCAATAATAACAGAGGGAGAAGGGGAGTTAGCAGCAGATGAAAAAAGTGGACTGCTACCTATCCTACTCCTCACAGAATATCCCTCTTGCACTTTCTCCAGGTCAAGCTGTAAGTCCTGTGGCCTAAGATTGTATAAAATATTCACAGTGTTTGGGGAAAGAGGAGCATCACATTCTAAATCATCTTCTTGGGCCAATGAAGAAAAAGTTTCACACTCTGTCTCTGCTGCTGTCTCCCTCAATTGCTTCTTTGGGGAGCTGGGCAGTGGCACTGGTAGTGTGATTGGTGATGGTGACTGTAAGGGCAACTCCACTTTACTAGGTTTCTTGCCTATTCCATAAAAATATGCAGCCATGACACCTGTAGAAGTGGAAGGAGGCGCTGCACTGGTAGTGGAATTGGCAGCAGATGTTGGTGGTCTGGCAGGAAAAGTAATATTAGAAGAACTGGGGGTGGTGGAACTAGCTTTGCTGGTGGCACTGGCGGTGACACCCACTTCTTTGGACAGCATGTTGGTGGCAGCAGAAGTGTCAGAGGCACTAGTAGCAGAGACCTTGCCACTTTTTTTAGCAAGGCGTCCACCACGACCACGACCACTACCTCTACCAGCCTTCACTTTTACATTAGAACGGTACATTTCTGACCTTTACAGCAACTGCAAGTTAGAAAATGGACTGGAGTAGAGATAGGGTATATAGAATCTCAATCTATAAATCACCCCCCACCACAACACGGGCAGCCTCTGAGGCTATCACAACACTATCAGCAACACTAGTATCACTAGTCTATCTATCAAGTTCACAACACAGATGTAGCTTGCTTCACTACTGTTCTGCTGCTGTGCTTAGCTTATGCTCAAATGAAATAGTTCAGGTTCTGTGACAAAGTGACAATGAATTCAAACGGACCAGCTAAGATTGACTGTTCTGAAATGAATCAGCGTGTCTGTCTCTCTCTGCTAGCAAATCGTAAGTGAAACTAAGTTGGCTGTACATGCGGTTCTAGCTATTTTACTGCCCCTCCTCTTTGGTTACAATTGGCCAATAACCATCATCATCATTATTTTTATTTTACTTAATTTTTCTCTCTACGTTAAATCTTTTCTCTCTATGTCGAATCTTCTCTCTCTATGTCGAATCTTTTCTCTCTCTATGTCGAATCTTTTCTCTCTATGTCGAATCTTTTCAAATAATCTTGGACTACTATGGTGGATAGACTATAGAGTTAAGGTTAGGCACATTCGACCACAGGTTCGATAGACACAAATTGTCATTGTCATTGTTAGCGTCATGTCGAACCTCCTATCTATATCGAACTGTTGTTGCAACGAAAATGAAAATAAAGCATTTGTTTATGTCGGATCTTTCATTTTTCAGAATCTGCACTAAAATACCCGAAATTCAGACGAAAATGCATTCGGACGAAAACGAATGCACATGTCTAGTAGAAACCCGCCTTCTGTCCATGCAACAATGGCACAACTAACACATAACTCACATACTTAATAGAAGTGAGGAACTAGGCCATGATTGGCCAATAAATATAATTATGGGATAATTAATAATAACCACAGGGTATGTATGGGTGTGGTTGTTTTTTTTTTTTTTTTTTTTAGGCTTGTTTAATGTGTTGGTTTGTAGGTGGTGGGGGTGTCAGTGTGGAATTGGATACACAGACCGATACGCACAAATATTAGGAATCTCATCAATCACAGGATATATTTGGTTGTCGAACATATGTCGGGGGAGGGAGGGGGTTGAGACAGGCAGCGTTTTTTTCATTCCCCCTTTTTTTTTTTTTTTTTTGGGAGGGGATAGGGTTAGTTGTAAGAGAACAACGTTACCAGTTGGTCTCTTATTAATGTTTAATATGTTAATCCTGCGTAATTATTGTAAAATAGATGAAAAATGGATGATAAAAGGATGTTTAATTGTGAATTGTGAAAAGTATAACAGAAAATAAAAAAATTTTGATTATAAAAAAAAAAACTCACTACCACCATTTGTGGCACATATTACAATTTTAACAAGTAAACTGTTGTGCAGGTTTCATGGATTTGGCACAGGGCTAAAATTGTCATAATGCCAGTAAATTGTTGCAAACACTTTATTAAATCAGTGAATCATTATCTTCTTGTCAGTCAGCAGTTTACTACAGGTTACAGACAATGATCGGAAAAAAAAACTGCCTGGGTTCAATTTGCTGGGTTTGGCGAATCTTCTTTAAAGGTCAGAGAACTTTATAATAACAAAAATGTAAAATAATAAATCCAAATAATTATTGTGACAGACCTAGCCAGGAGAGAGACTTTTGGAGGGGACTGAATGCTAGCCTCTTGCCGTCGATCGTGGGCCCTGACATTTGGGGGAACGGTGCTCTTTGTGAGCTGTATGCCTGGGGATCCTTGAGGTGGTATTACTGTGGATTCGGGTCCTGGTCCTCCAGGACACACAGACTCTGGGGACCCTGGATTTGCCATATTAGAAATACTGGCTGATTCATAATGCTGGGACAAATACTGTTAGGAGATGCTGATGTCAATTCCAGCCACCTGTCTGTCTGTTGCCTGCTAGAATGTGTATTATAAATAAGTCTAGTATGGGATCTAAGAGTCATTAGATCCCCATTGTTGTTTGTGTTAATTAACTCTGCTATTTTGTGAAGAAGAGTTCGGTGTTGATTTATGATAATGTTGATTGGGTTTTCTGAGCTACAAGACGGCCAGTCTGGCCTAAAGGTCATGTCTGAGTCATCTAGGCTGTCTAAAGGGATTAGTTAATTTGCCCATGTTAATTAGGTTTCTGGTCACAGGTGTATGTTCAGAGTAATATGAGCAGGAGGTATACACCTCCTCTTTTACTGTATAAAAGAGCCTGTATTCCTTTCAATAAAAGAGATTCCTGGTTGAACTTACATACAGCCTGCCTGGTGTTTGTTCTGAGCTACACAACTGGATTAAAACGGCACATAGCTGTAGTTCGAATCCCGGAGCATCGGATGACCGAACCATCAAATGTTGCGATCTGCAATCTGATTCTATAGCTGCAGAGGAGTGTCGGGAGAGTGGAATCGAGCGAGCAGGGGCTCGTTACCCCAGAAATTCTTCCACATCTGAGTAGCCTGAGTCCAACATCTTATTAGTTCATCAGTGACCCCAATATGATCCAACATGTATGTTTTCCCATCATTTATTTACATATCCATTTATATCAAGCCTGTGAATGTATGCATGCATGTATGTGTGTCCACATAGCACACTTTCAATATAAACACATAACTGTAAGTATACCTAATTTTTTTATGTAAAGTGCTAATTTCTAATGACAGCTTTGGCCTTTGTTGACTGCAATAAACTTTTCTAACCATAAATCATTTTAATGTTATTCAAGAAAAACATCTGGGTTTTATGTTGGCAAAAGAAAATAGCCATTAGCTGTTTATATAGCCCTTAAAACCTTGCATATCATATGTTATTCAGGAGCTCCAACTGTTTACTAATTATTATAACATAACTGTTTGAATAACACCAACATTCAACATAATGTATATACAATAGATTATGCATAGCTTTCTATGTTAAAATAAATATTAGAATAGCTGTCATTAGTGAAATAAAACCTGAATATAACAAGTTAATTAACCAACACCAATAAGCTGAATGTGCAATTAAAATATTCCCGAATTCATAAAGTATGTTGTAGGCATTCAATAGAAACCTGCCTTCTGTCCATGCAACAATGGCACAACTAACACATAACTCACTACCGGCATTTGTGGCACATATTACAATTTTAACAAGTAAACTGTTGTGCAGCTTTCATGGATTTGGCACAGGGCTAAAATTGTCATAATGCCAGTAAATTGTTGCAAACACTTTATTAAATCAGTGAATCATTATCTTCTTGTCAGTCAGCAGTTTACTACAGGTTACAGACAATGATCGGAAAAAAAACTGCCTGGGTTCAATTTGCTGGGTTTGGCGAATGTTCTTTAAAGGTCAGAGAACTTTATAATAACAAAAATGTAAAAAGATAAATCCAAATAATTATCTATATGAACACATTAATATTAAAGGTAATTCCAGGTATGGTATATTTTTACATAGTTACAGTGCCTTGAAAAAGTATTCACACCCCTTGAAATTTACCACATTTTGACATGTTACTAACTAAAAATATAAATGTATTTTATTGGGATTTTATGTGATAGACCAACATAAAATGGCACATAATTGTGAAGTGGAAAAAAAATGATAAATGGTTTTCCAAATGTTTTACAAATAAATATGTGACAAGTGTAGCGTGCATTTGCATTCCGCCCCCTGAATCAGTACTTATTAGAACCATTTTTTTTTGCAATTACAGCTGCAAGTCTTTTTGGGGATGTCTCTACCAGCTTTGCACATCTAGAAAGTGACATGTTTGCCCATTCTTCTTTGCAAAATAGCTCAAGCTCTGTCAGATTGGAGGAAGAGTGTCTGTGAAGAGCAATTTTCAGGTCTTGTCACAGATTTTCAATTGGATTTAGGTCTAGACTGTGACTGGGCCATTCTAACACATGAATATGCTTTGATCCATTCCATTGTAGCTCTGACTTTATGTTTAGGGTTGTTGTCCTGCTGGAAGGTGAACCTCCACCCCAGTCCCAAGTCTTTTGAAGACTCTAACAGGTTTTCTTCTAAGATTGCCCTGTATTTGGCTCCATCCACCTTCCCATCAGCTCTGACCAACTTCCCTGTCCCTGCTGAAGAAAAGCATCCCCACAACATGATGCTGCCACCACCATATTTCACAGTGGGGATGGTGTGTTCAGGGTGATGCGTAGTGTTAGTTTTCCACATAGAGTTTTGCTTTTAGGACAGAAAGTTTGATTTTGGTCTCATCTGACCAGAGCAACTTCTTCCACATGTTTGCTTCATGCAAACTGAACTTCTTATGGCTTTCTTTCAACAGTGGTTTTCTTCTTGCCATTTTTCCATAAAGGCCAGATTTATGGAGTGCACGACTAATAGTTGTCCTGTGGACCAATTCTCCCACCTGAGCTGTGGATCTCTGTAGCTCCTCCAGAGCTACCATGGGCCTTCTAGCTGCTTCTCTGATTAATGCTTTCCTTGCCTGTCAGTTTAGGTGGATGGCCATGTCTTGGTAGGTTTGCAGTTGTGCCATATTCTTTCCATTTTTGGATGATGGATTGAACAGTGCTCCATGAGATGTTTAAAGCTTGGAATATTTTTGTATAACCTAACCCTGCTTTAAACTTTTCCACAACTTTATCCCTGACCTGTCTGATGTGTTCCTTGGCCTTCATAATACTGTTTGTTCACTCAAGTTCTCTAACACAACTCTGAGGGCTTCACCGAACAGCTGTATTTATACTGAGATTAAATTACACACAGGTGGACTCTAGTTAACAATTAGGTGACTTTTGAAGGCAATTGGTTCCACTAAATGTTAGTTAGGGGTATCAGAGTAAAGGGGGCTGAATGCAAATGCACGCCACAGTTTTCACATAGTTATTTTTTAAACATTTTGAAAAGCATTTATCATTTTTCTTTCATTTTCCTTCTACTTCACAATTATGTACCACTTTCTGCTGGTCTATCACATAAAATCCCAATAAAATACTTTTACGTTTTTTGGTTTTAACATGACAAAATGTGGGAAATTTCAAGGGGTATGAATACTTTTTTAAGGCACTGTACTTGGGTCCAGCTTGGACCAGTGTAGCTATATACACCATACCTGGCCAAATACCGCTGGAAGCTGGAAATCACTGACGCGGACACTGTTACTCCAGTGATCTCCACTTGCTTCCAGGTCCCATGCTGAGCAGCTGCTCTGATGCATTCTAAATGAGGTGAAGAAGCAAGGAGATCAAATCACTCTCTGCACCTCATCCAATCAGAGAACACTGTGCATTCATTCAGGAAAAGCAAAGCATTCTCTGAATGGCACCCATGTTGAGTGGCCAACCTTCTGTGTTCAAAATGAATCCAGCTAGCCATTTGGCTTGGGACCCAGAAGCAAGTGGAGAACATTGGAGTAGACCTGTCTACTTCAGTGATTTCTAGCTTTCAGGGACATCACAAAAGTATGATATATCCTATCATTGTAATAAGGGAAATTGTTGCACTGTCCACAAAATACATGTTAAATATATTCCTTAGTGACCTGGCTATTTTATAGACAGGCAACTCCTATCCTCATATTGATTAGTGGTTCAAAATTAATAATAACTACTGCAGTAGGGAACAGACACAAAAGATACACACATGCATCTTTCCAAATAACTGGTCTGCTTTATTATGACGCAATTGAAGGTTTTTATACACATGATTACGTAGGTATCACATTAATATTACAATTGTACATTTATGGTAACAAGGGGCGTGACATAGGCAGACTAATTCTAATCAGGACTCGAAAGAATGCAAACATGTACTGAAAACATTATTAGTGCCGTGTGCACAGTGAGGGCAGTGTTCAATACATACAAAATAGAATAAAATTATATACAGAACTTACAAATTTCCTTTACAGTCTCCTCTCTTTTGATCAATATTTTGATCACTAACCATACCTGCTATCACCTTTAACCTGGAACCTCCACACACTTAGGTGGAGGTAGTCCTGGCCAAAGAGGCAAAACTCCATTGTGGAGAATATAATAGCTGAGCAGCTTTTTCATTACAAAATTACTTTTCATTGTGAAAAACAAATGATTGTTAAGACATATTTAGAGAGTACTGGCTGTACACTCCTGTGGTCAGAATGGCCTTCTAGCTTAATTGTTGGCATGCTGACTTATCAGCATATGTAAACACAGACAATTCTACATAAAATATACATATACAGTATCTCACAAAAGTGAGTACACCCCTCACATTTTTGTAAATATTGTATTATATATTTTCATGTGACAACACTGAAGAAATATGACACTTTACTACAATGCAAAAAAAGTGAGTGTACAGCTTGTATAACAGTGTAAATTTGCTGTCCCCTCAAAATACCTGAACACACAGCCATTAATGTCTATGCCACAGGCACCAAAAGTGAGTACACCCCTAAGTGAAAATGTCCAAATTGGGCCCAAAGTGTTAATATTTTGTGTGGCCATCATTATTTTCCAGCATTGCCTTAACCCTCTTGGGCATGGAGTTCACCAGAGCTTTACAGGTTGCCACTGGAGTCCTATTCCACTCCATGACATCATGGAGCTGGTGGATGTTAGAGACTTTGCGCTCCTCCACCTTACGTTTGAGGATGCCCCACAGATGCTCAATAGGGTTTAGGTCTGCAATGGATACATGCTTGGCCAGTCAGTCCATCACCTTTACCCTCAGCTTCTTTAGCAAGGCAGTGGTCATCTTGGAGGTGTGTTTGGGGTCGTTATCACGTTGGAATACTGCCCTGCGGCCCAGTCTCCGAAGGGAGGGGATCATGCTCTGCTTCAGTATGTCACAGTACATGTTGGTATTCATGGTTCCCTCAATGAACTATAGCTCCCCAGTGCCGGCAGCACTCATGCAGCCCCAGACCATGACACTCCCACCACCATGCTTGACTGTAGGCAAGACACACTTGTCTTTGTACTCCTCACCTGGTTGCCGCCAGACACGCTTGACACCATCTTAATCTTATCTTAATCTTTATCTTGGTCTCATCAGACCACAGAACATTGTTCCAGTAATCCATGTCCTTAGTCTGCTTGTCTTCAGCGAACTGTTTGTGCGCTTTCTTGTGCATCATCTTTAGGCTTCCTTCTGGGATGACAGCCATGCAGACCAATTTGATGCAGTGTGTGGCGTATGGTCTGAGCACTGACAGGATGACCCCCCCACCCCTTGAACCTCTGCAGCAATGCTGGTAGCACTCATACATCTATTTCCCAAAGACAACCTTTGGTCAACCATGGCGAGATCCGTTCTGAGTGAAACCTGTCCTGTTAAACCGCTGTATGGTCTTGGCCACCTTGCTGCAGCTCAGTTTCAGGATCTTGGCAATCTTTTTATAGCCTAGGCCATCTTTATGTAGAACAACAATTCTTTTTTTTTTTCAGATCCTCAGAGAGTTTTTTGCCATGAGGTGCCATGTTGAACTTCCAGTGACCATTATGAGAGAGTGGGTGTGATAACACCAAATTTAACACACCTGCTCCCCATTCACACCTGAGACACTAACACTAACAAGTCACATGATACTGAGGAGGGAAAATGTTTAATTGGGCCCAATTTGGACATTTTCTTTTAGGGGTGTACTCACTTTTGTTGCCAGAGGTTTAGACATTAATGGCTGTGTGTTGAGTTATTTTGAGGGGACAGCAAATTTACACTGCTATACAAGCTGTACACTCACTACTTTACATTGTAGCAAAGTGTCATTTCTTCAGTGTTGTCACATAAAAATATATATTAAAATATTTACAAAGATGTGAGGGGTGTACTCACTTTTGTGAGATACTGTGTATATATATATATATATATATATATATATATATATATATATATATATATATATATATATATATATATATATATATATATATATATATATATATCCCTTACAATTAAAGTAATTGAATCAAAAAGTACCCTAGACTGTGATCACAAGAGGGAAACAACTCAGACACAGATATTTCTTTAATTTAGTCATTTTTGCAGTGTCTGGTGTGGATCCAGGTGACTTTTCCTTTTTTGTACAACTGTACATGAAATCAATGCTGTATTGAGTCTCCAAACTTTTCCTTATATATAAATGTCTCTTAGCAATCCACAAGTCACCTGGCTTTATGCCGCGTACACACGAGCGGACTTTACGGCAGACTTGGTCCGGCGTACTGGATTTCGTCGGACAATTCGATCGTGTGTGGGCTCCAGCGGACTTTGTTTGCTTAAAAGTTGGACGGACTTAGATTTGAAACATGTTTTAAATCAATCCGTTGAAATCGAGTCCGGTCGAAAAGTCCGCTCCTCTGTATGCTAGTTCGACGGACAAAAAGCCACGCTAGGACAGCTATTGGCTACTGGCTATGAACTTCCTTGTTTTAGTCCAGTCATACGTCATCACGTATGAATTTGTCAGACTTTGGTGGATTGTGTGTAGGCAAGTCCGTTCATTCAGAAAGTCCGTCGTAAAGTACGTTGAAAAGTCCGCTGGGCAAAGTCTGCCGTAAAGTCCGCTCGTGTGTACGCGGCATTAGTTTTAGATCCTTCCAAACTTTTAGGATCTGGAATTGGGGAGAAAAAACATGAGTTTGTCAAAAACCTTAAAAGATCAGCAAAATTCTCTGTGAGATCCGAATGGAGGACTTCAGCTGCTGAGACAAAATATAAGCGGGTAACACACTCCCAAACCAAATCCCATAGGTCCAAAAATCCCCTTAGGGGCTTGATAAAATATAAGAAAATGTTCAGGCAAAAGCTTTCTAGTTTCTTACTCTACTTTTTCTGCTACATTGTAGGGGGTGTAAAAATAAAACCTCAAAACTTCTAGTAAGGACTCTCCTATAAAAATTATTTCCTCTGCTACTCTCTGTAGATTCTGCACTCTGTACTTACAAACTACTTCTGATAACACTTTTTACTGTGGCCTTTGCAGTAGCATTTGCCACTGGACATCCAGAAAACATGTCCATACAGACAAAATTCATACTCATAAAATCCTGACTTGGGCATCTGGATATATCTTTTTTTAATCTCTGGAAGGGATGTTCAGCTTTTGGTAACACATTTAGTAACAGGTAAAACAAGAAGTGGTATGTTATAAAAACAACTGTGGAGAACACTGGCTTCATCCCATGTTCATTTACTAAGGCAGCCATAACTACTTGTGACTGATGACACAGTCCATGTGCAAAGATGGAGGGAAAAGAGTGGCTGGCAGACATAAATGATCACCTTTTCCAAAACCCTGTTTCATAAGAAGGTGCCCCCTGTGGTCCACTTGTTCTTCTCGTTCTGGGGTCCTTAAAATTGAATTATTAATCCCAGCTATACTGGGATAGAACTAGGCTGGAATCTGTGAGTTGCACAGACCCAGCAAGTGTCCAGGGCTGTAATGCAGCATCCTTAGTCGCCTGGTCTGCTTCCATGTGTGAATTTTAATGTTAGTATTGCTACCTCAGCAAGAACCTGGAAGGCTGAAAACAGCCAATCAAATTAGCTTGGCATGCTTTATTGGTTTACCCGTCGAAGTAAAAACAAACTTCTGGCCCTGCAAATGGAACCAAAAGCTCTTTCTATATCTTGACTATCTATATAAATATATACTCTTTTTACAGCTCTCAGGCTTTGCTAAAACATGGAGCTCTGCTTCTTGAGCTGGGGAAAAAAAGGATCCAATGACTCTGAATACAGAGTATCCTTTTGGGTAATAAACTGCATACTCAGTATGGGTGTTGCCATCCTCTAGTATAAAACTGGGATCAAATTTACAAAAAATTAAATATCTAGGTCTTCATGGAGTGTGTCTTGCACTGGGCTCACAGCAGCTGATTCCTACGTCATCAATTTAACACGTGGTTTTTCTTTGTCTCCAGCCTCCTCCAATAGAGGCAATAAGGTGGCTGGATTCAAATGTATGCATTTGTTATTGTTAGATTTGTACATAAACAAATAAAACAACTTCATATTTTGAACCTTTCATTAGTTAGCTGTATATTTGCTGCGCAGAATGTGGGACTATTAAAAATTAAATATTTGACCAAAATAATGTCTGTAACTTTGTCTAAATAGCACCTTTGCATAAAGCTACAGCTCTGATATATCAGGGTGAACTCTTCATTGCTGGGTCCAGCTTGCATAAATATATTACAATGGCTTGTTTTCTATCACGTTGTTTGTGTAAGAACTCCAGTTTCATGTTTCAAAAAGACAACTTTTTTCCTGGCAATATTATAAATTTTTCATTGCTTGCTCTGTTGTTAGTTTTAGATAGATAACACAAGTCCTTAGTTTCCATTTGACATTATTTTCCTGATGTCATAACATAATAAATGATAACAATACCCTGCGGTTCAGCAGAGATTTCCATTAAATCCAAAATATTCTTCTGCTTATACCACTGCACTTACAAGGAAGAGGGGCACATCATTTCACAATCCACACATTCCGCTTTGGATTTCAAAAATAAAAATAAACAAAAACAAAAGGACCAACAATCTGTATATGACAGAACATAAAGCTCTCAGCCACATCAAAAACTATACAATTGGCTGCAGGTGACATCTATCCTAACAGGGTGTGTGGACTTGATGTGATGGGTCTGTTGGATTTAAATTTAATTTATTATTACTCTCACATCATGGACCGCACATCAAGTTATTATCAGACCTTTAGATTTCATCTTTGTAGAAAAACTTCTTATGTATCCCATCCATCCTGGCTTTGTTAAATATTATGGAAACTGTATACCAATTAACAACCTCATCTTAATCTCTTTTTTTCACTCAATAAATGTAAAATACAATGAAATGGTAGCTAGTCTCTAGCCGGGCCCTGGCCTTGGATCACAGCAAGGCATGCAATCTAATACTTTAATCCTGTTGGCTTATCTGAGCCCTGGGCCAGTACGATGAGCTATACATAAAAAGGGAAGGGGGATGGGGAAAAAAAAAAGGAAATAAAATTATTTAAGGGTTGTTGATAAAAGGTCCTTGGTGAGAGAGCCTAATGACGAATTTGTCAATAGAGCAAATATTTAAATCATTAGTGCCTATAAAAGAAACAATGACGTCAATCTTCTACAGTGGTTAACTTTCAATCAGAGTTCCAACCTACTAGAGGTGGTAAAGAGTAGTGATCCAAGCTACAATGATGGTTTCAACCAGTATCAAGTTGTAAATATTGGTCAGAATACCGGAACACCACCCAGGGAGACCATAGTTTGTTTGTGTCAAAGGATTCCCTGGCAATGGCTACTGTTTCCTCCATGTGATATATATCTCCTATGGAGTTAAGCCATTCAGAGATGGAAGGAATGTCCTTCAATTTCCAGCACCTGGGAATCAGGATTTTTGCTGCATTCAGCAAGTGTCTTGTCAAAGACTTTTTGTAACGTCTCATGGAGCAATCTGCAATATGCAGTACATGGGTGTGAGAGGGATTTTTGTGTCTGTAATGAGTTTAATCAGTTCACACACCTCATTCCAGAAGGGCCTTAGTAGGGGACAGTCCCACCAGATGTGTAGTAACGTGCCCTGAGCTTGCTCACATTTCCAACAAGAGTCCGAGGACAGTGGGTACCACTTTTTAACCCTAACCGGTGTGGCGTACCAATGCGTTAATAGATTATAAGATATTTATTGCAATCTTGTACCAATGGAACATTTGTGTGAAAAAATTGAGGTTTGTCGCCATTGTTTATAGGTAAAGTTTGCTTCAAGAGTTTTTTCCCACTGTGCTACTGCTCTATGGGTCTCCCCACCTCTATCCCCCTGAAGCCAAGAGTACATTAGGGAGGTAGATTTAGCTACTGGAGTTCCAGAAAGGCAGACCTGTTCAAAGGGGGTGGTGTGTCTGATTAGCTGTTGTTTGGCTGGAGAAGTGTGAATATAGTTGTGTACTTGGCGATAAGTCCAGTATGAGAAATAGTTTTGAGAGCTCAATTCTTGCTGCAGAGAGGCAAAGGGTTTTAGCTTGTTAGCGTCAACACAGTGTGTTATTAAAAGGGGCACTTGTTGGTCAGAGGGTGAGGATAGTTGTAAATCTATCCAGAGTGGGAAATCTGGGTTGCGGGTGATGGGTGTGAGGGGGCCTGGGGATGAAGATAGTTTGTAGCGTCTTGTCATTGCATGGAATGTTTTCAATGTCGCTCCTACAAGTGGATGATGTTGCAGATTATGCTGCAATTTCTTCCAGGGAATCCAGGGGAGGAATCTCAGGTGCAGTGTAGACAATGCCTCCTGCAAGGTGACCCAGTCTTTCTGCTCCCTATTCCTAATTCCAGTCCAGGATTTGGGGTAAGTGTATCCCAAAGTGGTAAAGTTTGAAGTCAGGGAGTCCTATACCACCCTTCCTTCGATTTTGTAAGGGTATCAAGTTTTATGTGTGTTTTTTTCCCCATCCAGATAAAGGTGCGTATGACAGCCTTAAATCTTTTAAAAATTGACAGGGGATTGGTATGTACAGAGTATGGAAGTGGTATAGAATTCTAGGCAGTATTACCATCTTAGATATGGCAGCCCTGCCAAACCACGAAAAGGATTTAGATGTCCAACCCTTAAGGTCTGTTTGTAAGTTAACAATGAAGGAAATTAATGTTATAGATGTCTACTAGGTTGCCCGTAAGTTTTATTTCCAAATATGTGATGGCTAAAGGTACCCACTTAAACGAGCAAGAGGTATGTGCTCTGGCTAGTAGGTCAGGTGGTAGTGTAAGGTTGAGGGCTTCCGACTTGGTGTAATTTTTTTTTCATATTGGATATGTAGCCAAAAATTTGAAAGGCCTTGATCAAGTTCAGGATTAAAACGTGTGGCTGTGAAAGAGAGAATAGGAGATTGTCTGCATATGCAGCTATTTTATAGGTGCTGTCACTTACCTAGAAGCCTCTTATGTCTGGGTTTGCATTAATTAAATGAATAAAGGGTTCTAAGGACAAAATAAACAAAAGAGGGGATAGGGGGCAACCCTGCCTCGTGCCATTGTTGATATCTACTACCTCCGAGAGGGTACCATTTATTTTAAGCCATGCTTGTGGTTTGTGATATAAAGCCGATATCCATGCCATCATGTGTGATCCTAGACCAATGTGTCTGCAGGTAGCAAATAGATAGTCCCAGGCCACATGGTCGAAGGCCTTCTCCACGTCAATTGACAGAAGAAGGCCTTCGATTCTCTGTGTGTGCGCAATGGATCAGGTTGAGGGTCTTTATGACATTGTCACGTGCTTCCCTTCCCAGCATGAATCCCACCTCCTCTGGCCCAATAAGATTTGGGAGAAAGGATGTCAGCCTAGTAGCCAGAATTTTGGCCAGAAGTTTTAAGTCCAGGTTCAATAGCGAGATTGGCCTATAGCTTGAACAGTCCGTGGGATCGTTAGCCGGTTTGGGAAGCAGTGCAACATGTGCCGACGTGAACATGTTTGACGTGGATGGTGAGGTCTTGAGGTGATTGAGGGCACGGAGGAGGGGAGCCTTTATGATGTCAGTAAAGGTTTTATAATAATGGGCCGTGAACCCATCAGGGCCTGGGCTCTTACCTGTTTTAAGAGCCTTGATAGCCAATAAAAGCTCATCCTCTGTGATAGGTGATTCTAAAGATTCACACTCAGATGGGGTTAAGGTGGGCATTCCACTCTCCTCAATATAATTACGCAAAATGTGTTCTCTAGTGCCCTGGGGGTTTGTGGGGTGGGGGCAGATTATAGAGCTTTGTATAAAAGGTGTGAAATTGTGATGGGATTCCTTATTTTGTTTTGATATCCTTTGCATCCAATGTATTGTAATCCCATACTTCACATACTCTAGCTTCTATGATTCTATGATCAGACGGGCAGCCATAGTGCTCATTCTATCTTCCCTCTCTGACAATATATAAAGTATTCTGTTTTTAACTCTCATTTCTCTGTTTTGACTTTACTAGTTGTAGTGCCTGACCCCAAATTCATCCCACAACTTAAGATCAGAATGTCCCATTCTCTCTAGTGTTAATTGTCACCCTTGATCCATCCTGCTCACATAGATAGCTGTTTCTCTAGCTGTTTACTCTACATGATTCTTAGTCCCTGTGGACTTTGGTAACCCAGTTACCTATTGTGGATCCCTGTCCACTTTAACCATTAATCTAGGGCTCAGTATAGGTGGAACCACACCTTCGTTTCATATATTTTATAGCGCTCCTCTTGAGCTGGGCATTTTTAAGGGTCTCTTACCCTTCATTCCCTTACTTAATTTAATGCCCATAATGACTGGCCAGTCTTCTCTACTTGTGCCTATACCCTCTTGCCTCTAAACTACTTCATCTAGCAGATGTGTACTACATATAACCTGTTAACAGCACTATTCTTCCCTTTCTTATCTATAACACTCCGATGAACAGTGGACAGTGACAACATAACATATAACCACTAATCAATACAATTCAATTAAGGGGAGTAAAATAGGTACCCTTTGTCCCAAAAATGCCTTAGCAATCAAGGAAGTCTGATAACTCAAATGTAAGCAGAAGGCTTGCCTCAGCCGGCTGATTATCAGAAATTCCCGGATCGTCTCAAGCTCCTCTTTTAGGATTCTCAGGGTCACCTGTAAATCCTCTCCTAGGCAAAGCTCACCATCTGACCTGGCCATTTTATAGATAGGCAACTCCTATCCTTATATTGATTAGTGGTTCCAAATTAATAATAACTACTGCAGTAGGGAACAGACACAAAAGATATACTCCGCATCTTTCCACATAACTGATTACGTAGGTATCACATTAACATTACAATTGTACATTTATGGTAACAAGGGATGTAATATAGGCAGACTAATTCTAATCAGGACTCGAATGAATGCAAACGTGTACTGAAAACATTATTAGTGCCGTGTGCACAGTGAGGGCAGTGTTCAATACATACAAAATAGAATAAAATTATATACAGAACGTACAAATTTCCTTTACACTTAGTGTATATTAAATTAGCAAAGTGCAAATGTGCTTCCAAACATGATAAAACAAATATAATTCATATAATCAACATATGTAGTAGTCTGTGCTGACTTGTAAGCAATAAAGTGCAAAGTCCTGTATAACAGTAAAGTGCAATATGGAATAGTCCCAGAAACCAATAAATTGAAATAAATGGTGTTCCACAGGTGCATTTCAAACAGAACTGTGCTGTTAATGGTCACCACAACGTGCTCCACTCCAATGTAACATAAAGTTTAGCCTCTTACCAGAAAGTTTGACCCATCTGAAATCACTTTAGTAAGCAAGTCTCCCAGAGGCAAGAAATGACACTTAGCAGGCAGATCTGTGCTCTAATTCAGATGTTTGGATGCACTATCACCATAAGGGAAGCAAAAGCCAGGCATTCAAATCAAATAACAGCCTCTGGTGCTTCTGTGAGCATGCTGACATCATTACTGCTTCCTCCGCCCATATTCTATAATTAGTAGATTAAATACATTCGATCATGTGTGCTCGATCAGCTGAATAAAGAGAGAGTGGGTAATTAGAACTCTCTTTCACATCGAGTTCATGTGGAGGGGTACATTTGTGGCACAAGGACAGTTGAAGTGTTCTTAGAAAAGCTGACTGTGGATGGCTGCCAGCTCGTGACAGGCTAGAAGTAACTATGTGGAAGGCAAAGACAGAAGGAGAGCAGAGCCAACTAAGTGCAGCATTATTTAGACATTTTATTCCATAAAAGACAATTGGTAACTCGCAAGATGTATGATATGGCAGCGCATGTGGGATTAATAAGGTGGCTTATCTGCTCGTGGGGAAGACGATCTTCTCACTGGTGAAGAGGCAGCTTACATGGAATGGAATGTGAACAGAGAGAGGCATCAGGGAGAGAGGGGAAAGAGGAGGAAATTAGGAAGGTGAAAGGTGGAGGGGGCGGAGAATCGGGAGGATGGGAAAAACAAAAAAAAAAAGCATGCTCCGAACACGCGCTCCTTCCCGCTCTCTCTCCAACTGGAAGTAATGTACACCGCTGTTTGTGAGCCATCCTGAGTGTCTGAAAGCGCTGAGAACCACCAACGTCCCTGGACCCATCAGCTGTCTCTTCACCAGTGAGAAGATCGGCTTCCCCATGAGTGGATGAACCACATTATTAATCCCACATGGGCTGATATCTCATACATCTTGCGAGTTACCAATTGTCTTTTATGGAATAAAATGTCTTAATAATGCTGCACTTAGATGGCGCTGCTCTCCTTCTGTCTTTATAATTAGTAGATTGCCACCAGCAAGATCACTAAGGTTGCTAAAGCCAGCCATAAGTGTATCAAAAATCAGTCAGTTCAGCAGTGATCAAATGAATTATGATCAATGTATGGGCCAGCTGGTTGTACACAAGTTGATCGATCACCTTGTGTACAACCAGCCTGTTAGGGTTTTTACTGAATGATCAGTGCCACTGGCTATAGCTGGCTATAGCTAGCAACTGGACAGTAGAACACAATAGAGCTGAGTGAAGGATTCCCCCATTAGCACTGAGTATATTGATGAGGGAATCAGCACATTTCTTTTCATACAACATGCTGATTAAACAAAAAAAAAAAAATGATAATGCATAGCCAAACTAAGGTAAGCATATGTAAAAAAGACTGTGATTTTATATTTATTTAGAGAGTCATTTTAGGTATGGTGTATTCTTACATAGTTACATTGCTCCAGATTCGACTAATCTAAATATGTTCTTGTGTAAAATTATACCATACCTGTAATTTCTCTTTAAATAAATATAAAAATACAGCAAAGTAATTATCCTTTTTCTGTAGCCATGTTTCTGGCTGCCAGTATGTTTCTGATTTTATCTCTGTGAACATGTTGCTAGAGTGTCAATATGGTACTGATACTGTGTGTTGGTACACACGTTTCTAGTGTGTCAGTACTATATTGATCCCATATCTGCAGACCTGTGTCTGGTGCATCAGTATGGTAACAATTGTTTCTCTGTAGAGGTTTCTTGTTGTGTAGGTACAGTATTCCTATTGCTTCTTTAGACATGTTACTAGTTGTGATTGTGAAAATTTGGTTTTACCTGTAAATAAAATGATGATCTTGCTATTTCTAAAATATTTATTTGTAAATTAACTTTGGTGCCATATACTGTGCATGGGGATGGATAGGTGCAGCACAAGATGAAGAGTGTGAGTGATATAAAGTAGCTGGCTCAGGTGAGAAAAGAATATAAAGTCGGCCCTGAAAACTGGAGGTGTAGGTGCACATTATAGGTTCATGTTGTAGGTGCTGAAGAAGTGGGAGCAGGCTTGAAATGCAACAACCAATGATGTGCACATGTGAGTAAAAATTGTTTCCACAATGTGCTTAGCTACAAAGACCTAGAATTTGTCATTTATAAAGATTTTTTTGTAGTGTTGTGGATTTGATATTAAACAAAATAACGCCATGTTTGAGAGCAATTCAATGCATGCATACAAGATGTGTCAAAATCCCATCACCTTGCAGAAATCTTGTCTGTTAATTCTCTTAGCTGATAAAGGAGGTGCCTGATGTATAGGTAAGTGATGTAATTGGTCCCTTGTTGGAAGTTCCTTTTATCCACTAATTTCATTGTTGCCAGTAACTGGGTGTGTATGGTTCAATCACTACACTATTCCTCTTTTCTTTGAAGCCTTATGGCCCATTCACACAGGATTTTATTATGTCATGTTTAGATGTGTACAGTTTTGTACAAATCTAAATGCAGCACTAGTAAACAATGAGGCCGTACACACAGTTGCATCTACAAATGAAAGTGAGCTATGTGTTTAACTGCATAAAAAAGTAGGACAGTAGGTTGCATCCAAAGCCAAACAGATCAGCATATTTGATGCATGTAAATGTGTGTAAACACATGTAAACGCATACACACATATGCACACATAAGCCATTAGAAGAACTGGACATGCCAAAACACTGTACACATATAATAAATGTGAGTACTTTAGACCCATATTTTACATGCTAGCTCTGGCTGCAAGTACCTGCATCCAATATGCATATGCCTCTGTGAATGAAGTCTAATTTAATCTATGTGGATAGATAATTAGAGCAGAATGCTCCTTAATGTAACACCGGCAAAGCAATTTTACAGATAAAAAAAGTACATTAGAGAGGCATTTGAAGTTTGGAATGCATGCTATTTTTTACCAATATGTAGAAGAGATTGCATTCAAATAAAAGGGAAGTTTAGTTCTGATTTAAAGCCTTGTTTACACCTACAGTTGTAAGGCATCAATACACATGGTTGAGGGTGCTGGTGCAGGGTTTAAGAGGTAAAACAGGCAGTGAGGTGGCAATATAATACCTCCTCATCACCTGTCAAATGCCCTTGAAAAAGCAATCCAACAAAAATCTCTTTTCAGTAGGCAACATAAGTGTACACAAGGTCTTAATAAACAGATACCACTTACTAAACTATAACAGCTCACGCTGGTATTCCATTTTTATTAAACATTCTATTGTGTCCATCGGCATTCTAGGGCCTGTTTCCTCACCTGAAATTTTAGATAAAGATTCCCTTTTACATGAAGAGAAATGGGGTTGCCCATCGTTGTTAAATTATATGTAAACCAGATAACAAAAATTTCACACAAGCTTTAAAATGTTAATGTGATTTCCAAAATAATTTTGAATATTTTTTAATCTGCAGCTTTTGATAAAAAATAAATAAAAAATCTAGTTATCCTGCTATGAAGCTGCCATTTAGGCTCTCCCCCTGTTACATGGGCTTCTACAAGTGGACAATTCAAGACATATTATGCAAGCATGATCCTGTTGCCCTTATCAGGAAACCTTTCCTAAAATATGCCATACAAACATCACTGAAGTATGAGCATGTAGACAGGAAGTGGCTGGAAAATGTCTGCAAGAGACAACAACAATAAGATGCAACAAAAGATTAAAATAGGTTAAAATGGTATTGTACCAAAAAAAAAGGCAACATTTTATAATACACAGTCATTCATTTTGGGCTGACATCTACTTTAATGTGAATCATTCTTTTTTCATTTACATAAAATTGCAAACGTAGTATGAAAATATTCTGGATAAACTATTTCAGAAGAATGATTACAGATTTATGATCTATGATCCAGAAGTCTGTAGTGACTTGGCAACCTTAAAAAAACTGAATGATTTTTGGAAATCCAGGGCCATGTCCTAGAGATTGGAAGATGGCAATCTAGAAGTATATAGTCTGCTCTTGATCAGAAGTCCTTCAATACAGACTTGACATCACAATTATGCAGTAAGTGTTGAAAGTATTCATCATTTTGTTTGTATCATCATTAGTAATAATGGTAAAATGTATACAAAATTTTACCATAAAAGTAATTGTGATCAAGTTAACAGATAGGTGTAAGTTACTATTAGAAAGTGTTGCGGTCATTATAACAGTCAAGGGAAATGCAAGCAGAGGTAGGTATTAATGAGAGTTCTTAGAGAAAGATGTAATACGTCAAAAAAAATATTTGAACCGCAGTTCATGGACTTTATGGGCATAGCATTCTGCTCCATATGCTGCTGAGGGTGGTGGTCCAAATGTAACAGTAATATGTAATATATATTGTTGGATTACAGACTGAAAGTCCAAATCAGTAGGGGGTTCGATCACCCCTTCACATAGAGCTCAATATGTTTTGCGTATTCCGCTTCATCAGGTGCTATCATAGAATAGCTACAGCAACGTTGGTTGGAGTCAATGTTCCAGATACAACATGCTACACAATAAAGCATAGACACAAGGGCAAGGTCTGTACAGTGTCAGCCAACAAGTACATACTGTATATACTTGGTCTTAATGTCATTATGGGAAGTGAGAAGAATGTGCTACAGATAAACAGGTACAACTCTGAGGACTTGGAGGAGGACTTCTTTCATCTTGGTGTGTCACCTGAAGTTGAGTAAGGGTTTACAACTTTTTTAAATACAGGCTGTAGAAAGTCCTCAGCTGATTTGCTTAACTGCAGTGTGGTCTTCAGAGAGGTCTCAAGAATGTCCTATACCTGGCTTTTCTGCCTAGATGTCTGGATCACAAGACAGATTGAACAAAATTATTTTGACAGATAAGCCAGTTCACATATACTGTAAGTGTATTAAAATGTTTGCCTGGGGTACAAATTTAAACTTGCATGTGGTTTGTAGTCACAAACCTCTTTCCTATATACTTTTGCTTTTCTGTAGTTTGGCCAAGAAGATGCTTTTATCCAGACTCCTTCAAGTTTGTATGCTTTTGGCTGCTTAGTTAATCAATTATACTTTATACTTGCTGTCTGAATTTCATCCTGTATTGTACATATTCTGGACTAGGAGGAATCATGTTAACATAAATAAGTTGCTCCATCTGTAACATTTCATGCATTGTACTATATCAACAATTATAATTTTTTAACACAATTATGTAATAAATGTTTCTAATTCTGCTTAATTTGTACAGTATAATCATAATATGATATAATTTTTTTTTAAAATAAACAAGAACAAAAAAAGAAGTCTCTCCATTTTTTTTACATTTTTATTTTGTGATTAGGGATGAGCCAAACACCCCCTGGTTTGGTTCGCACCAGAACATACCGAACAGACAAAAAATTTTACCAATATATAGAAGAGATTGCATTCAAATAAAAGGGAAGTTTAGTTCTGATTTAAAGCCTTGTTTACACCTACAGTTGTAAGGCATCAATACACATGGTTGAGGGTGCTGGTGCAGGGTTTAAGGGGTAAAACAGGCAGTGAGGTGGCAATATAATACCTCCTCATCACCTGTCAAATGCCCTTGAAAAAGCAATCCAACAAAAATCTCTTTTCAGTAGGCAACATAAGTGTACACAAGGTCTTAATAAACAGATACCACTTACTAAACTATAACAGCTCACGCTGGTATTCCATTTTTATTAAACATTCTATTGTGTCCATCGGCATTCTAGGGCCTGTTTCCTCACCTGAAATTTTAGATAAAGATTCCCTTTTACATGAAGAGAAATGGGGTTGCCCATCGTTGTTAAATTGTATGTAAACCAGATAACTAAAATTTCACATAGGCTTTAACATGTTAATGTGATTTCCAAAATAATTTTGAATATTTTTTAATCTGCAGTTTTTGATAAAAAATAAATAAAAAATCTAGTTATCCTGCTATGAAACTGCCATTTAGGCTCTCCCCTGTTACATGGGCTTCTACAAGTGGACAATTCAAGACATATTATGCCTTGAAGACATGTTTGCCTGGGGTACAAATTTAAACTTGCATTTGGTTTGTAGTCACAAACCTCTTTCCTATATACTTTTGCTTTTCTGTAGTTTGGCCAAGAAGATGCTTTTATCCAGACTCCTTCAAGTTTGTATGCTTTTGGCTGCTTAGTTAATCAATTATCCTTTATACTTGCTGTCTGAATTTCATCCTGTATTGTACATATTCTGGACTAGGAGGAATCATGTTAACATAAATAAGTTGCTCCATCTGTAACATTTCATGCATTGTACTATATCAACAATTATAATTTTTTAACACAATTATGTAATAAATGTTTCTAATTCTGCTTTATTTGTACAGTATAATCATAATATGATATAATTTTTTTTTAAAATAAACAAGAACAAAAAAAGAAGTCTCTCCATTTTTTTTACATTTTTATTTTGTGATTAAGGATGAGCCAAACACCCCCTGGTTTGGTTCGCACCAGGACATACCGAACAGACAAAAAATTTTACCAATATGTAGAAGAGATTGCATTCAAATAAAAGGGAAGTTTAGTTCTGATTTACATACCGAACAGACAAAAAATTTGGAAGAACACACGAACACCATTAAAGTCTATGGGACACGAACATGAAAAATCAAAAGTATTAATTTTAAAAGCTTATATGCAAGTTATTGTCATAAAAAGTGTTTGGGGACCTGGGTCCTGCCCCAGGGGACATGTATAAAAAAAAAATTACAACGAAAAAATACAAAGTGTGGCGCTAATAGTAGCAATGAATAAAACTAAACATTAAGTAATATCATACAATGACAATGTGAACCAAAATTGATACGTGGGTTAATCTGTGGGTTAATTGATAATATGGATCTGGTTGTATTATTTTTTTAAATATTTTAGATGCAATCACGAAGACTTCCTTCCAGAAGGTTTGGATTACTGGGCACGTCCACCATATGTGTAAATATGTGCCTATTTCTGGGCATCCTCGAAAACAAAGAGCTGAGGTATTAGGTGAATATTTTGCCACTCTAGCGGGTACAAGGTGAATATTTGCCACTCTAGCGGGTACAAGGTACCAGCGAGTTAGGACTTTATAATTTGTCTCCAGTGCTAAGATGTTGGGTGAAGATGACTTAGATGTGAGCCATATGTTAGACCAGTCCGTGTCTTCTAACGTTCGTCCCAGGTCCTCCTCCCACCTCTGAACGTAAGAGGGTCTATTAAGATTTGCTACTCCATATAATTGATTATAAAGTGATGAAATTGTATCTTTGGCAAATGGATCTTTTGTACAGATTGACTCAAAGATGGATAATTGGGATAATGGTGTATCCCCCTTTAGGAATGGTGTATAGAAATTTTTGATTTGGAGATATCTAAATATCTCAGAGTTTGGTAGATCATATTTTTCTCTAAGCGATGGGAATGAAAGGAATGATTTAGATGCTATGAAGTCATTTAGTGTCTGAATGCCTGATGTTGTCCAAGCTTTAAAAGAATTTGGGTAGATCCATGCCGGATAAAAGGCCGGATTTCTGATAAAAGAAAGGAGAGGATTGTGTGGAGATTGTAACTGATATTTGGTTTTTAGTTTATCCCAGAGAGATAAGAAGTGTTTAGTTATGGGATTATGAATTTTAAAGCGGTCTTTAGGATCAAGCCATAATAAATTTGATATTAATAGAGGGTCATTTTCTGAAGCCTCTATAAATACCCATAATGGGATTTCCTGTTTTGCATGGTATTTGGACAGACTGGCCAAATGTGCTGCTCTGTAGTAGTTAGTAAAATTAGGGTATCCCAGGCCTCCTTTATTTTTGGGAAGATGTAGTGTGTGTATAGGTATATGTGGTTTAGAAGAGCCCCATATAAACGAAGTTGCTCTTTTTTGTACTATTCTCAAAAAATAGGAAGGAATTGGAATAGGGAGGACTCTGAATAGATAAAGCAATTTGGGTAGAATAGTCATTTTGATTGCATTAATCTTCCCTATCCAGGATAAAGGAAGTTGCGACCATTGTTTTATTAGATTTGTGATCTGTCTTAATACAGGAGGATAATTGGTTGAGAATAAGTCAGAATGAGATGCTGTTAAATGAATTCCAAGATATGGGATTGATTTTTCTGCCCATGTGAATGGGAGTGCAGCCCTAGCCGGGATCAATTCCATGTTTGTGAGTGAAATATTAAGCACTAGGCATTTCTTAGGATTAATCATAAGGCCGGATAGGGCTGCAAATCCATCAAGAGCTGGTATTAAGTTAGGACCAGAGACCTGTGGTGATGATAGAAAAAGTAATATATCGTCTGCAAATATACATAATTTGTGTGTAATACCTCCTACTTCAATGCCAGTTATAGTTTGGTTTGTTCTGATGTATTGGGCCATGGGTTCGAGTATAAGGGCAAATAATAAGGGAGATAATGGGCAACCCTGTCGGGTACCTCTTTCGATATTGAAGGCTTCAGATTTGTATCCAGCATATTTTATATAGGCTTTGGGTTTATTATATAATGCTTTGATCCATGTTAAAAAGTGGGGTCCAAAACCCCATTTTTGTAATGAATATTGCATATATTGCCAGGATACTGTGTCAAATGCCCTCTTAATATCGAGAGATAGAAAACATAAAGGGATTTTCCGTTTTTTAGCAATATGTGCCAATAACACTGCCCTGCGTATATTATCGCCTGCCTGTCTATTTGGCATGAAGCCTACTTGATCTCTATGTATTAATTTTCCTATAATGCTATTGAGGCGTTTTGCTATTATTTTTGCTAATAATTAGGGATGAGCTTCGTGTTCGAGTCGAACCCATGTTCGACTCGAACATCGGCTGTTCGATCGTTCGCCGAATTGCGAACGTTATGGGCCGTTCGCGCTAAATTCGTGTGGCGCGTCACGGCCCATAATTCACTGCGGCATCGCAGTGCATTGCTGGCTGATGATTGGCCAAGCATGCACTATGACCCGCATGCTTGGCCAATCACAGCGCTGTCAGTAGAGAGAGCTGTAATTGGCCAAAGCCAGGGTGGCTTTGGCCAATTACGGCTCAGGGCATTTAGTACACACCCCACACTATATAAGGCCGCCTGCACGGCGGCCCTGTGTAGTGTGTGTTCCGGTGTGCGGTGTGCTGAGAGATAGAGAGAGAGAGAGACAGTGTCATTTGATTTGAGTTAGATAGATTAGGCAGAACAGTCAGTCAGTTAGCTGCACTTACAGTGTATTGTGTATATATATATGCATCCCAGGTGTTGCATATATATATATACACTGTATTCAGTTTAGCTAGATCCGTTCCTGTTATCTTCTATCTAGACTATTTACATTTAATGCAGTGCGTCCTGCTCACAGTGTTCAGCTAGATCCGTTCCTGTTATCTTCTAGACTATTTACATTTAGTGCAGTGCGTCCTGCTCACAGTGTTCAGCTAGATCCATTCCTGCTATTTACATTTAGTGCAGTGCGTCCTGCTCACAGTGTTCAGCTAGATCCGTTCCTGTTAAATTCCTACTGACCGGCAGGCTTGTCTGGTTACAGTATATAAAGCTACCTGAAGAAAATTACAGGTGTTCTATTTGATCCTATTAGTACCACGGTCAGGCAGCTAGACTATTTACATTTAGTACAGTGTGTCCTGCTCACAGTGTTCAGCTAGATCCGTTCCTGTTATCTTCCTACTGACAGGCAGGCTTGTCTGGTTACAGTATATAAAGCTACCTGAAGAAAATTACAGGTGTTCTATTTGATCCTATTAGTACCACGGTCAGGCAGCTAGACTATTTACATTTAGTACAGTGCGTCCTGCTCACAGTGTACAGCTAGATCCGTTCCTGTTATCTTCCTACTGACAGGCAGGCTTGTCTGGTTACAGTATATAAAGCTACCTGAAGAAAATTACAGGTGTTCTATTTGATCCTATTAGTACCACGGTCAGGCAGCTAGACTATTTACATTTAGTACAGTGCGTCCTGCTCACAGTGTTCAGCTAGATCCGTTCCTGTTATCTTCCTACTGACAGGCAGGCTTGTCTGGTTACAGTATATAAAGCTACCTGAAGAAAATTACAGGTGTTCTATTTGATCCTATTAGTACCACGGTCAGGCAGCTAGACTATTTACATTTAGTACAGTGCGTCCTGCTCACAGTGTTCAGCTAGATCCGTTCCTGTTATCTTCCTACTGACAGGCAGGCTTGTCTGGTTACAGTATATAAAGCTACTTGAAGAAAATTACAGGTGTTCTATCCCAGCTTAGTGCAGCTACAGGCCATTAGTATGTCTGGAAGGCCAAGAAGGAGAGGCAGACAGTCACAAGCCAATAAGAGAGGGCAAGCAGGCTCTGTGTCTAGTGCTGGTCGTGGAGACGGTGCATCCTCATCAGCACGTGGCCATGGGACACGCTTGGCCTTTTTTTCGGCAGCTGGCCATGTTGAGCCGCAACATGCGGAAGACTTGGTCGAGTGGATGACCAAGCCGTCCTCATCCTCCTCATCCTCTCTCACCCATGCCCAGGGTGCTTTGTCTGGCAAAGCAGCGGCCTCTTCCCTCAGCTCAATGTCATCAGTGACTCCTTCCCTAGCTCCACCATGTCCTCATGAGGATTCCCTCGAACTGTTTGACCACAGTGTTGGGTACATGCTCCAGGAGGATGCCCAGCGTTTGGAAGGCTCTGATGACGATACTGAGCTCGATGAAGGCAGTAACATGAGCGCGGACAGAGGGGGTGCCCAAGAAGGACAGCAATCTGGCAGTCATGCTCCCCCTGCTGCAGCATACTGCCAGGTTTGCTCCAGTGATGAGGAGGGAGGGGATGATGAGGTCACTGACTCAACGTGGGTGCCTGATAGGAGAGAGGAGGAGGAGGAGGAGGAGGAGGAGGAGGAGGAGGAGGAGGAGGCGGCAGCACATCACCAACGAGGCAGGATGCCCTCCAGGGGCCAGCCTAAGGGCAGCACATTGACTGCATCACACCCCAAAGCTCCACATGTGCAGGGCGCTGCAGTCTCTGCGCGTTATTCAAAAAGTTCTTTGGTGTGGGCCTTTTTTGAGACGAGTGCATCAGATCGCACCGCTGCTATTTGCAACATATGTCTCAAGCGTATCTCGCGTGGCCAAAATATCTCCCGCTTGGGTACCACATGCTTGACCAGACATATGTTGACCTGCCATGCAGTTCGTTGGCAAGCGTATCTAAAAGACCCACACCAAAGAACAAAGAGGATCTCTCCTTGCTCCTCATCAGCTGAGATTTCCAACCCCACTAGACCTTCAGTCCTCTCTGAGACCTGCAGTGAGAGGAATGAAGGTGTAGAATTAGGTGTGTCACAGCCAAGTACTTGTGGGCAATCTGCTTTTGGTACACCGACGTCAGATTGTACCAGGCAAATTTCCCTGCCCCAGCTGCTGCACCGCCGAAAGAAGTTTGCTCCCAGCCATCCACATGCCCAGCGGTTGAATGCTAGCTTGGCAAAATTGCTAGCACTTCAACTGCTGCCTTTTCAGTTGGTAGACTCTGCCCCCTTCCGTGAGTTTGTGGAATGTGCGGTTCCTCAGTGGCAGGTACCCAAACGCCACTTTTTCTCACGGAAGGCGATTCCGGCTCTCTACCGGCATGTGGAAGGCAATGTCCATGCCTCGCTGGACAGGGCGGTCAGCGGTAAGGTGCATATTACCGCTGACTCATGGTCCAGCAGGCATGGACAGGGACGTTACCTAAGTTTCACGGCGCATTGGGTGACTCTGCTGGCAGCTGGGAAGGATGCAGGACAAGGTGCAGTAGTGTTGGAGGTTGTTCCGCCACCACGCCTCCAAAATGCTGATTGTGACACACCTCTCTCCTCCACCCCCTCCTCTTCTTCTTCCTCCATGGCCTCTTCCTCGGAACCAGCGGTGCTCCGTAGGCGTTCAAGGGGCTACGCAAGTACGCAGGCCAAAAGATGCCATGCGGTGCTTGAGCTGGTGTGCTTGGGGGACAGGAGCCACACTGGGGCAGAGGTTCTGTCAGCTCTGCAGGGGCAGGTTCAGAGGTGGTTGACGCCACGCCAACTTAAGGCAGGAATGGTGGTTTGCGACAATGGCACCAACCTCCTCTCTGCCCTCCGACAGGGACAAATGACCCATGTGCCCTGTTTGGCTCACGTCCTTAACTTGGTGGTGCAGCGGTTCTTGGGCAGGTACCCGGGCTTACAGGATGTCCTGAGGCAGGCCAGGAAAGTCTGTGTGCATTTCCGCCGGTCATATAATGCCAGTGCTCGGCTGACGGACCTCCAAAAGGAGTTTAACCTGCCCAAGAACCGCCTAATCTGTGACATGCCCACCAGGTGGAACTCAACGTTGGCCATGCTGCAGCGGCTGCACACGCAGCAGAGGGCCATCAATGAGTACCTGTGCGACTATGGCACCAGGACAGGGTCAGGGGAGCTTGGTTTTTTTTCCCCACGCCAGTGGGCCATGATCAGGGATGCATGCACTGTCCTGTCACCATTCGAGGAGGCCACGAGGATGGTGAGCAGTGACAGTGCATGCATCAGTGACACTGTCCCCCTTGTCCACCTGTTGGAGCACACGCTGCGTGGAATAATGGACAGGGCACTTGAGGCAGAACAGAGGCAGGAAGAGGAGGACTTCCTTAGCTCTCAAGGCCCCCTTTATCCAGACAGTGTTCCTGCGTGCCCGCCGATCACACAGGAAGAGGACGAGGAGGAAGAGGAGGAGGAGGAAGATTGTGTCAGTATGGAGGTGGAGCCTGGCACTCAGCATCAGCAGCAGTCTTTAAGGGATCAGTCCCAAGAAACACATGGACTTGTACGTGGCTGGGAGGAGGTGGCTGCGGACCATGTCGTTCTTAGTGACCCAGAGGACTCCGGACCGAATGCCTCAGCAAACCTACGCTGCATGGCCTCCCTGATCCTGCAAAGCCTGCGTAAGGATCCTCGTATTCGTGGTATCAAGGAGAAGGACCAATACTGGCTGGCAACCCTCCTTGATCCACGTTACAAGGGTAAGGTTGCGGACCTTATCTTGCCATCGCAGAGGGAGCAGAGGATGAAACATCTTCGGGAGGCCTTGCAGAAAGGTCTGTGCAACGCGTTCCCAGAGACTGGGAGGTTACAAACTCCTGTTTCTGGACAACGTGTTGCTGAGGCTTCGGTCAGTCAAAGAAGGAGCGGTGGAGAAGGTGGCCGTCTGACCGATGCGTTCAGACAATTTTTTGGTCCGCAGCCCCAAGGTATGATCGGTTCCAGCAACCATCGCCAGCGTCTGTTTTACATGGTGCAGGAATACCTAGGGGCAAGATCAGACTTGGACACCTTTCCCACCGAAAATCCTCTGGGTTACTGGGTCTTGAGGATGGATCACTGGCCAGAGCTTGCACAGTATGCAATTGAGCTACTGGCCTGTCCTGCATCCAGCGTTCTTTCGGAACGCACATTCAGTGCTGCTGGAGGCGTGGTAACCGATCACAGGGTGCGTCTGTCCACCGACTCGGTCGATCGGCTGACCTTCATAAAAATGAATGAGTCTTGGATCACCACCAGCTACCAAGCACCTGATGCTGATGTAACCGAATAATTTTTTTTGAAATCTCAGATCCCTTCAAAGACTGCCTATGCTGATGCTGAGTGACTATCCCTGAGTAATTATCCTCTTCCTCCTCAATCATCACGCTGATAGCTTGTAAGAACATTTTTGGTTCTGGGCGCCACCACCAGTGCCTAAGGCACAATTTTTCAGCCCCTGTTTAACAGGGGCGTGTAATTACAATTTTTGATGTAATACTTTGCAGCAGGGCTCGTTCCTGCATTCCAACTAGAGTGTCTGTGAGGGGTTGCAGTGTTGTGGCACCAGCACCAGTGCCTAAGGCCCAATTTTTCTGCCCCTGTCTAACAGGGGCGTGTAATTACAATTTTTGAAGCAATAATTTGCAGCAGGGCTCGTTCCTGCGTTCCAACTAGAGTGTCTGTGAGGGGTTGCAGTGTTGTGGCACCAGCACCAGTGCCTAAGGCCTAATTTTTCAGCTCCTGTTCAACAGGGGCATGTAATTACAATTCTTGATCTAATATTTCACAGCAGGGCCCTGTGAGGGCTTACAGTGTTGTGGCCACAGCAACACCTAAGGCCCAAATTTCTGCTGAGTATATAGGGCAGGACCCTACTTTCAAACATCTAACTTACAAACGACTCCTACTTGCAAACGGAAGGAGACAACAGGAAGTGAGATGAAATCTACCCCTAGGAAGGGAAATTCTCTCCTGTAAGAGTTAATATGGGAAAACAAGTTCTCCTTTCCACTGATGCTTTCCAATCCTTGTTCCACAAAAAAACCCAAATTTTCAAAAAACATTTTTCATTGGGACAAAAAAGTGAGGTGAAATCTTCTGAAGAGGAGGAAAGACAGCAAAACAAATGTCACAGGGGTGATAACCCTTCCCTATGTTTTCCAAAAAGCTTAGAAAAGATTTTTTGGCTGGAGCTAAACACGTTAAAAATGTTCAAAATTACAAACAGATTCTACTTAACAACAAACCTACAGTCCCTGTCTTGTTTGCACCGCCTGTATACTGCTGTTCAGAGTATATAGGGCCTGGTGGCCCCACACCTTTCCTTATTTTAATTTGGGTGCGGGGTTCCCCTTAATATCCATACAAGACCCAAAGGGACTGGTAATGGACTGGGGGGTACCCATGCCGTTTGTCTCACTGATTTTCATCCATATTGCCATGACCCGACATGACATTAAACCCGCAAGCAGTTTTAAATGAGATTTTTTCCTTTAAAAATGACATTTGGTGCAGGGACTGTTCTAAACATGGGAAACACGCGTCACTTTACAGGCATACTATAGACACCCCCCAGGTACGATATTTAAAGGAATATTTCACTTTTTTTTTTTTACTTTAAGCATCATTAAAATCACTGCTCCCGAAAAAACGGCCGTTTTTAAAAGTTTTTTTTGCATTGATACATGTCCCCTGGGGTAGGACCCGGGTCCCCAAACCCTTTTTAGGACAATACCATGCAAATTAGCCTTTAAAATGAGCACTTTTGATTTCGAACGTTCGAGTCCCATAGACGTCAATGGGGTTCTAACGTTCGTGCGAACTTTCGGGCCGTTCGCGGGTTCTGGTGCGAACCGAACCGGGGGGTGTTCGGCTCATCCCTACTAATAATTTAATATTGAGGTTTAACAGAGAGATAGGCCGATAATTCACACAGGAAGTATCATCAGAAAGGGGTTTTGGGATCATACAAACAATTGCCATTAGTGTTTCTTGCCGAAAAGAATGTCCATCTAGAAGTTTGTTAAAAGTTTCAGTGAGAATGGGAGAGAGTATTTCTGAGAATGTTTTATAGTATAAAGCCGAGTAGCCGTCTGGGCCTGGTCTTTTGTTAAGTTTTAGGTCTTTTATGGCGTTAGCAACTTCATCTATAGTTATAGGCTCATCCAAACTGCTTTTTTGATTCTGAGATAACTCAGGTAAGGTTATTTTTGAGAGGATTCAGCCTCTGTAGGATTAAATTCATTGTTTGTCTTGTATAAAGTTGCGAGATGTGAGTGAAATTTATGGACTATTTTAACTGGATTACAAGTGTAAACATTTTTTGATAATTTCAAACGTATTGGTTTGAAAGATTTGTTTGTTGAATTTAATGCCCGAGCCAAATATGTACCTGGTTTGTTTGTATTCATGTAGAAATTGTGTTTGGAGTGTTTGAGGGATTTATCAACTGACTCAGTGAGAAATAGATCGTATTCCAATCTAGATTTTTCAAGATGAGATTTTGTACTCTGAGATGGATTATCTTGAAATGATATGTAGGCTGCATTAAAATTGAGTTCTAGTTTTTTTGCTAGATTTTTGCGTTCCCGTTTAAATAGTGCCATTTGTCTTTGTATTGTACCACGCAAGACAGGCTTATGAGCTTCCCACAGTGTTATTGGGGAGATGTCTGTTGTATTATTAATTGATATGTATTCCTTTAAAGCTTGTTCAATGGCCATCTGATGTAGTGGGTGTTTGAGCATTATGTCCGGTAAGTACCACGTTGGGTCATGCGCTTTTGGTATGGCTGAGGCTATAGTAGTGTATACTGCATTATGGTCAGACCACGGAATCGGAATTATATCTGATGCAATAATTTCTGGTATCATTCCTATTGTTAGAAAAATATGATCTATTCTGGTGAAGGTTTGATGAGGGTGCGAGAAATAAGTGAATTTCTTTTTCATTGGGTTACTTTCTCTCCATGAATCTACCAGATTGTATTTGGAAAGAAGTTGAGAAAAAGGTAATCTAGAGGTTATTTTGGATGGTGTAAAAGGTGATTTATCTAGAAATGGGAGGAGGACCTGGTTCGAATCCCCACACATTATCACTGTTCCTATTTTGTGTGTATTAATCACTTGTAATATATGTGAGAGGAATGGTGTGGGTTGTTTGTTAGGAGCGTAGTAGGAAATCACTGTGATTGCTGTATCCATTATATAACCCATGAGTATCAGGTATCTACCTTTTGGGTCTTTAATTTCTGATGATAAGGTGAATGGTGTGGATCGGTGAAATGCAATTAGAGTTCCCCTTTGCTTGGTACAGGCAGAAGCCGTGTAAATTTGTTGATAAAAAGGAGAAATATATTTTGGAGTAGAATCTTTGGTGAAGTGATTGGGAAATTTTCTGGGTGCTGCCTGAAGGTGAAGATGATGCCATTCTTCTGCGTGTGGGAGTGTTGCTGCTTGTGGGTTCTGTCAGATTTAATTTTAAAAGGGTTTGTTGTAGTTCATCTGCTGATCTGCTTCTGTAAATTGTACCTTGGTAGTTAAATCTGACTGAAAAGGGGAAGCCCCATTGATACATAATGTTGTGGCGTTGCAGTTCCATTAGTTGGGGTTTCATGGATCGTCTTTTAGTAATAGTAAGTTGGGATAGGTCAGCAAATATTTGATAATTGTGTCCTTGAAAATTAAGTTCCTTTTTTTCTCTTGCAGCAATTAGTATTTGTTCTTTCGTTCTGTAATAATGACATTTTGTGATTATATCACGTGGGGGTCCATCTTTCTTTTTGGCTGTGAGGGCTCTGTGTACTCTGTCCAGTTCTAAACGTTCAATAGGGATATCTGGCTTTAGTTCTTGTAATAGAGCAGTAATAGCAGATTGCAGGTCTGTCACAGTTTCAGGTATTCCCCTTATGCGCAAGTTTGAACGTCTGGCTCTATTTTCGTAATCTTCGAGCTTAGTTTGAAGTATTATTATTATTATTATTATTCAGGATTTATATAGCGCCAACAGTTTACGCAGCGCTTTACAATATAAAAGGGAGACAATACAGTTATAATACAATACAATACAATAGGATTAAGAGGGCCCTGCTCAGAAGAGCTTCCAATCTAATAGGGTGGGGCAAGTGGTACAAAAGGTTGTAACTGTGGGGAATGAGCTGGTGGAAGTGGTAGGAGATTAGTTGGAGACGTGATAGGCTTTCCTGAAGAGATGAGTTTTCAGGGATTGCCTGAAGGTAGCAAGAGTAGGGGATAGCCGGATAGATGGAGGTAGCGAGTTCCAGAGGATGGGAGAGGCTCTGGAGAAATCCTGGAGACGAGCATGGGAGGAAGAGATGAGAGAGCTTGAAAGCAGGAGGTCTTGAGAAGAGCGGAGGGGTCGATTTGGGCGATATTTGGAGACAAGATTAGTGATGTAGCTTGGGGCAGAGTTGTGAATGGCTTTGTATGTTGTGGTTAGAATTTTGAATTTAATTCGCTGGGTGATTGGGAGCCAGTGTAGGGTTCCAATTCTGTTATATTTTCTTGGGTTGTAATTTCAATTTCATCCATTTTTATTTCTAAAGCTGCGGTGTGGTTTCCCAGCTCTCTTATTTCTTTGGTTAGGCTTTTTGTTATTTGGTCTGAGGTTTGTTTTAAAGCCTTATGAAGCATCTTTTCAAATTGTAATAATATTACTGGGGATACTGAGGAGGCTTGTGGAGAAGTTTGTGAAAGGATTTGCTCTGTATCTGACTCAAATGGAGAGTCTTGCTGTGACATTTTCTGTCTGTGAGAGCGCCCTGATGCTGTATATTGTGAGGTGACTGGAGCTGCTTCAGCTGCAGTGAGTGCTTGTGAGCTCTTTGTGAGGTGATTTTTATTTCTGCCACGGTTTCCTCCCAGTACCATATTTCCTGCCCAAACTTTCACAGTTTGTTCCCTGGGGCAAAAAGGTTCAAATGGATACCTTTTGAGCCTGCAGGCTCCGCTTTGTCCTTCTCTTCTCTCCTCAGCGGTGTGGAGCTCTAACACTGCATGTCTGCTCCGCTAGGCTCCGCCTCAAGGGTCCAAAATTTTATACGAAGTCGACTGTGTTGTCATTCTTTGTATTTTTTTATTACTAAAAATGTATTATTAATGCTGATCTATAGTACTGAACGGCTGTGATGCCAAAACATACACACAGTGACTAATGTCACCACTAGGGATGAGCCGAACACCCCCCGGTTCGGTTTGCACCAGAACCTGCGAACGGACCGAAAATTTGCACGAACGTTAGAACCCCATTGACGTCTATGGGACTCGAACGTTCGAAATCAAAAGTGCTCATTTTAAAGGCTAATTTGCATGGTATTGTCCTAAAAAGGGTTTGGGGACCCGGGTCCTACCCCTGGGGACTTGTATCGATGCAAAAAAACTTTTAAAAACGGACGTTTTTTCGAGAGCAGTGATTTTAATGATGCTTAAAGTAAAAAAAAAAAAAAGTGAAATATTGCTTTAAATATCGTACCTGGGGTGTGTCTATAGTATGCCTGTAAAGTGGCGCGTGTTTCCCGTGTTTAGAACAGTCCCTGCACAAAATGTCATTTTTAAAGGAAAAAATCTCATTTAAAACTGCTTGCGGGTTTAATGTAATGTCGGGTCCTGGCAATATGGATGAAAATCAGTGAGACAAATGGCATGGGTATCCACCAGACCATTACCATGCCCTTTGGGTTTTGTATGGATATTAAGGGGAACCCCGCACCCAAATTAAAATAAGGAAAGGTGTGTGGCCACCAGGCCCTATATACTCTGAACAGCAGTATACAGGCGGTGCAAACAAGACAGGGACTGTAGGTTTGTTGTTAAGTAGAATCTGTTTGTAATTTTTAACGGGTACATTTTTAACGTGTTTAGCTCCAGCCAAAAAATCTTTTTTAAGCTTTTTGGAAAACATAGGGAAGGGTTATCACACCTGTGACATTTGTTTTGCTGTCTTTCCTCCTCTTCAGAAGATTTCACCTCACTTTTTGTCCCAATGACAAATGTTTTTTGAAAATTTGGGGTTTTTTGTGGAACAAGGATTGGAAAGCATCAGTGGAAAGGAGAAATGTTTTTCCCATATTAACTCTTACAGGAGAGAATTTCCCTTCCTAGGGGTAGATTTCATCTCACTTCCTGTTGTCTCCTTCCGTTTGCAAGTAGTTTGCGAGTCGTTTGTAAGTTAGATGTTTGAAAGTAGGGGCCTGCCTTATATACTCAGCAGAAATTTGGGCCTTAGGTGTTGTTGTGGCCACAAGACTGTAAGCCCTCACAGGGCCCTGCTGTGAAATATTAGATCAAGAATTGTAATTACATGCCCCTGTTGAACAAGGGCAGAAAAATTGGACCTTTGGTGGTGGTGGTGCCACAACACTGCAAGTCCTCACTCGCTCTTGGTGGGTGCAGAAATGGGCCCTGCTGTGAAATATTAGATCAAGAATTGTAATTACATGCCCCTGTTGAACAGGGGCTGAAAAATTAGGCCTTAGGCACTGGTGCTGGTGCCACAACACTGCAACCCCTCACAGATACTCTAGTTGGAACGCAGAAATGAGCCCTGCTGCAAAGTATTACATCAAAAATTGTAATTACAGGCCCCTGTTAAACAGGGGCTGAAAAATTGAGCCTTAGGCACTGGTGCCACAACACTGCAACCTCTCACAGATACTCTAGTTGGAACGCAGAAATGAGCCCTGCTGCAAAGTATTGCATCAAAAATTGTAATTACATGCCCCTGTTAAACAGGGGCTGAAAAAATTGGGCCTTAGGCACTAGTGCTGGTGCCACAACACTGCAACCTCTCACAGATACTCTAGTTGGAATGCAGAAATGAGCCCTGCTGCAAAGTATTGCATCAAAAATTGTGTATACTGTGTATATATATACTGTGTATGTATATATATATATATATATATACATATATATGTGAGTACATATGTGAGTACATCCCTCACACTTTGGTAAATATTTTATTATATCTTTTCATGTGACAACGCTGAAGAAATGACACTTTGCTACAATGTAAAGTAGTGAGTGTACAGCTTGTATAACAGTGTTTGCTGTCCTCTCAAAATAACTCAACACACAGCCATTACTGTCTAAACCCAACCCCTTCAACCTCTGCAGCAATGCTGTCAGCACTCATATGTCTATTTCCCAAAGACAACCTCTGGATATGATGCTGAGCACTGCACTCAACTTCTTTGGTCGGCCATGGTGAGGCCTGTTCTGAGTGAAACCTGTCCTGTTAAATCGCTGTATGGTCTTGACCACCATGCTGCAGCTCAGTTTCAGGGTTTTGGCAATCTTCTTTTAGCCTAGGCCATCTTTATGTAGAGCAACAATTCTTTTTTTCAGATCCTTAGAGAGTTCTTTGTCATGAGGTGCCATGCTGAACTTCCAGTGACCAGTATAAGAGAGCAAGAGCGATAACACCAAATTTAATACACCTGCTCCCCATTCACACTTGAGACCTTGTAACACTTATGAGTCACATGACTTGGGGAGGGAAAATGGCTAATTGGTCCCAATTTGGAAATTCTCACTTAGGGGTGTACTCACTTTTGTTGCCAGCGGTTTAGACATTAAAGGCTGGGTGTTATTTTGAAGGGACACTGTTATACAAGTTTTACACTCACTACTTTACATTGTAGCAAAGTGTCATTTCTTCAGTGTAGTCACATGAAAAGATATAATAAAATATTTACAAAACTGTGAGGGGTGTACTCACTTTTGTGAGATACTGTGTGTGTGTGTATATATATATATATATATATATATATATATATATATATATATATATATATATATATATATATATATAGTTATTATGGTTGATCAAAATGTGGTCCCTTTTCTAGCTTGAGCAACACTGAAAAATGTAAATCAGAGAAAGATTACTTTGACTCAGTTGTCCAACTTCAACATATATTGCAATGTGTTTGAACTAAAAATCTCTATTTTATTGGGATAAGCATGAAAAATTGCATATAATGTTATTTAGTATTTTATACATCCAGCAGATGGGTTTTTAGGCTCATTTTCACATTTTTTCTAATACTTATTTGATGTAAAAAGCCAGCTGTTTAGGCTCCATGCACACATAAGCTCAAAAAATGCTAGAAAAAAAAAAGATTGATGAAAAACACTGATAATAGCGTTTTTGTGCAGGCTTAGTAGCTTTTAGAAGCTTTTAGGAGTGTTTAGGAGCATTAATGTTTTATTAGCATTTTTACAGTACATGAAGAAAAAAGCGATTGAAAAAAGCTGTTAGCAGCATTTTAGTAGTATTTAGATGCGTTTAGGAGCATTTAGCAGTTTTTCTGCTGGAAAAGCGATCCTGATAATGCTACAAAAACATTTTTTTTCCCCCAACTGTATTGCTGCTGCGGTCGAGTGCCACCTGCATTGAAGAATACAGACTGGGCCTGCTATAATGATAGTCAGTTGGTAGAAAGCCCCTCTTACAAAAATCACTGGTGTCACTGGCTACTTATTGCGGGAAGACTGGAAAAGTTCCACTGATCCTCCACAGCTGGATCAGGACATCAACAATAGGACAATGCAGGCGCTCTCTGGCAGCCTGCTATTGCTCAAATAATCTCTAATAAACCCTGGAGGAACCCTGGGGGTTTCATGGAAACCTGGTTTGAGAAAGGGTGGTCTAAAAGATCTGTGATGTTTCCGTTCTGCAGCACAGACCGACACTCATTTCTCAGTTATCACCAGTACCAGGGCACTGTGATTGTTTCTAAATTTGGTGCCCTCAGTAATACAAGGAAGGTTGATCTCCTGGTCTCTATGAATGTGATTGGTGAGCTGATCCATATTATCTTGCAAAGGATTTGAGCTAAGGATCTCCTTCTTTAGTGACTCATATTTTATGATATTTCAATGAATAACCTTATTCATAAAACTTAGCATGCTTATGCATATAAAATATATAAAGCATGTATACCAATAGATAACTTCATTATCATTGGGCAATGAGCTGTGTTGTCTAAAATATTAATCCCAATAAAGGTTGAGCTAGTCAAAATATTGTATTAATGTATATTTATTTGCTAATAAGTAAGTACAAAACCCACTATATTGGACTGAGAGGCAAATAGAAAATGTTATATTGTACTGTAGATGAAAACTTTTTAGCAATTTCTGTAGAGAAAAAAAACAATCTGATTAATTACTGTGACAAAAACCAAAGTATAAATATGTTGGGAAATCCGTGATGACGTCCATGTAACAAATGAATAAATAATGACAAATAATCCATAATCCTATGTAGATAAATCTCTCAAATACAGGGAAAAGCTTTTGCTGAATGTAGCCCGCAATATTCAATAATGTACCAAACGTTCCTTCCAAAAGGCACAAAGAAGCAAAAAATAGGGATACAGGTCCTTACTCACCAGACATCATTGACCCTCTTTGCCTTACAACAAGAAGAGTCAAACTGTCTTGTGTGGTCTCTGTGAGTGTTTTACACCGACCAGATCTCCTGTCCTCTCTGCCTGGCAGTTAAGGATACCACAGGTAAGGTCTCGTAATTGGCAGGATAAACCAGAGAAGAAAAGAAAAAGCTCCTCATAGTGTCAAAAAGTTTAAAATTTTTGTCTCAGCTTAAAGACACACAGTGTGAGAAGCTGAGTCCTAGGTGGAATGCACGCTGACCCCTAGACCATTTTATTGTACAACCGCTATGTGCAGCTATCTGGCAAAGGATATTCTTATGCTTGCATGGATGTCACTCTGCTTGAAGGATTTTAAATAAATTTGAAACTTTTTTACGCTATGAGGAGCTTTTTCTTTTCTTCTCTGGTTTATCCTGCCAATTGCGAGACCTTACCTGTGGTATTCTGAACTGCCAGGCAGAGAGGATGGGAGATCTGATCGGTGTATAACACTCGGTCACGGAGACCATACAAGCCCGATTTGACTCCTCTTGTTGTAAGGCAAAGAGGGTCAATGACATCTGGTGAGTAGGGACCTGTTGCCGAATTTTTTGCCTCTGTGCCTTTTGGAAGGAATGTTCGGTACGTTGCGGGCTACATGCAGCCAAAGCTATTCCTGTATTTGAGAGATTTATACATATTTTGTCATTATTTATTCATTTGTTACATGAACTTCATCATGGATTTCCCAACATATTTATACTTTGGTTTTTGTCACAGTAATTAATTGTTGTTTAAATTTTTTTGGATTGTTTGATTGCACACTGTCACCTTATTGTTATTTTGTAATTTGCTGGTTACATGGTAGCAAGCGCTGTTAATCACGGAGCTTTTCTCCAGTATATCATTTATCACACATAACTCACAGGTTTGTAACAGCAGCTGCTTTTTTTAGACAGTATTTGAAGATACATCGTTTTTGGCGCGGGTGTATATATGCACTAGCATATAACCATTATAAAAAAAACAATCTCTCTGGTAATGACATGAAACAAAGTTATAATTGATTAATATGTTTCTCCCATCAACTTCTTCATTAAAGTGGAACTTTACCCAAAAGGGGAAGTTCCGCTTGTTTGCATGCTCCCCCCTCCACTGCCACATTTGGCACTTTTTGGGGGGAGTGGGCACCTGGTTTCAATAGGTACTCACTCCGAGTACCAGGTCAGATCACCACGGTGATCTACAAGGATGTTCAGCCCCTCCTCCTTCCCCTCACAGCCTTCTGGGACACACACAGTTACCATAAGACTGCAGGACCATTTACAAAGCGTGGCGCAGCTCGCACATGCACAGTAGGAAACCAGCTGTGAATCTGGTTTTCGCTTACCTTAGATTGAAGAATCCATTCAGGTGTGGACATCTCTAGATTCCTGGACAGGAAAGTGTCCTTATATTAAAAATCAGCAGCTACAGTATTTAACTGACTTAAAATCTGACTTAAAATTTTTTGAGGGTGAGACTGGAGCTCCTCTTTAAAGTGGCTGTAAACTCTATTGAAAAATTAGAAAAAAAAAAAAAAACCTGCAAGACAAAGGCATAATGAGCTAGTATGTATATCATACTAGCTCATTATGAATTACTTACCTGAGATTGAGATTGAAGCCCCCACAGCGGTCCTTGTTCACCACTCCGGCGGCTGACATCTCCCCGGGGACTCACTTCCGGGTATTGCTGCTCCGGCGCTGTGATTGGCTGGAGCCACAATGACGTCACTCTCGCGCATGCGCGTGGGACCCCGCCGGGAACGCCACAGTACAACTGAAGCAACGGCATGTACGTGCTGTTGCTTTAGTATGCTTAAGTGCGCTTGTGCTGATGATGTCGGCAAATGCAAATGCAGGGATATCTCCTAAACCATGCAGGTTTAGGAGATATCCAGTGTAGCTACAGGTAAGCCTAATTATAGGCTTGCCTGTAGTTTAAAGTGGTTGTAAAGGGTTTACAACCACTTTAAGTCCTGAATGTGTTCCTCAGTGGAGTAAGTTTACTAACTGCCTTGCAGGTTTGTGTACAGTATATTTTGCAAGAGATGTTATGTGGGTCATCAGCCTGGTGGTCTAACTTGTTTTTTAAACTGTAATGCCCCGTACACACGGTCGGATTTTCCGATGGAAAATGTCCAATCGGAGCGTGTTGTCGGAAATTCCGACCGTGTGTGGGCTCCATCGGACATTTTCCGTCGGATTTTCCGACACACAAAGTTGGAGAGCAGGAGATAAAATTTTCCGACAACAAAATCCGTTGTCGGAAATTCCTATCGTGTGTACACAAATCCGACGGACAAAGTGCCATGCATGCTCAGAATAAATAAAGAGATGAAAGCTATTGGCCACTGCCCCATTTATAGTCCCGACGTACGTGTTTTACGTCACCCCGTATAGAACGATTGGATTTTCCGACAACTTTGTGTGACCGTGTGTATGCAAGACAAGTTTGAGCCAACATCCGTCGGAAAAAATCCTAGGATTTTGTTGTCGGAATGTCCGAACAAAGTCCGACCGTGTGTACGGGGCATTAGAAATCATTGCAGAATCTGTTTTACACATTTCTGTGTTAGCTGGAGAAGAGGCTGAGAATCACATTTCATTCAAACCGTCTAATAGCTTGTTAGCTGCAAGCTCTTTCACTGTTTACAGTTAAGAAATCTTAAGTGTGGCATCCTACAGGTTTTTATCATGCCTGTACATCTGGACTCTACTATGGACTCAGCATCGCTTCATGTGACAAATAGATTTCATACATATTTTTATTTTTTTTAATTCCTGGGGGTAACTAGAACACTCATTTGCAGAAGAGATTCTCTTAGTGCCATGCTGATTTTATTTCTATGGATCATACATAGAAAGTAAAAATGCCCAACTGAACTTTAAAGCCTATGTCTTTTAACAGATATTTCCTGATCATGGTGCAATATACAAAGATAAATGTGCTTTAACAAGACTTCACCCTTTTCATATTTTACATGATAAATCTAAAGTGTTACAAGGCCACCACTGCAAAAACCAAAACCTTCAACATGCTTCAGGGGACAACATGCTGTCTGCTTAATGCACAATGGTACCATTATATTAAACTGTCCATAAATTAAAAGCCTGCATAGAGAGGTAAGAGGGCTATGTGTTAGTTTAGTTTCAATGATTTTTATTGAATTTTTGAAATACAAAAAACATACAATAAAAATCACACATATTAGTGGTTGTCGAACAGCGACATTGCAATAGAATTATATGCATCAGAAATGAAAAACATCAATCAAACATGTGATTGCAAAGTGTATTAAACCTCTATGGGTTACACATTACAATAAAGGAAGAAGGGGAAAAAATGTTAAGAGCCTACATGGTGTAGGTTGTATGGATGAATTGTATATACAGTATGAAGTTGGGATGGGGTAATATACCATCTGAGGTTAAATTTATAAGTTTCCCATAGGTTGGAGGAACGTGTCGCTTTGTGATTGGAGAGCAATACAATTTATAAGTTCCCATAGGTTGGAGGAACGTGTCGCTTTGTGATTGGAGAGCAATAAAAGTAAAAGAACAGCCTAAGTTCCTTTCCCATTTTACCATAGGTGTGAGTTTGTTGAAAGAAGATTTGTCTTTTAGTATATTATAAAAGAGTGATATGCCTTTGGAGGAAGTTTTACTTTTTGATAGTAGCTATTTGGAGGGGTATTTTACATGTTTTTGATCCTTTGGAGACATTGGCAAGGAAATAATGAAAGCCTGCTATGGAGGCATAGATGGTTAGGGAGTACCTTTTATTGCTTTTTTTTCACTTTAGGTGTGCTAAGGAGCCAGGAATCTGGAGGGCTATGGTGCTATGACCAGGAATCTGGAGGGCTTTGATGTTACTCCATGAGCAGTTAGAATCAGGGTCAAATCAGGCTTTAAGTTGTGCCAGAATTGTAGCGTTATAGTAATCTAACCCATCCCTCTCGCTGATCTGTGTTTTGTTAGGATAGTGTGAGAACTTCTAGCTTTTTTATCTTGCCATACAAAGCGACCTAGGATAGATTGCATCTGTGTAATAAAAAAGGATGGAGAGTGCTCTAAAGAGATACAACAGTTGAGGTAATTTAAGCATTTTAAATGCTGCTAATTTGCCAGACCAGAAAAGTGTTAGTTTGGAGATACCACTTAATTCGTTTGGGAGGTTATTCAAAAAGGGAATAAAATTGGCTTGGTAGGGAGAGGATGTTGATTTAGTTAAGGTGACCCCTAGATAGGTAAAGGAATCTGTAGTCCATGTGTAAGGGTAGTTACTCATTAGGGAGGTTTGCTGCTTTGCAGTCATTCCTAGAGGTAGGATGAGCGATTTGGATGCATTTACCTTATAGTAAGAGACAGAGGTAAAAATCATCAAGTATTTTTTGTACTGAAGCCAGGGAAGAGGAGGGTTGGTCAGCATAAGGATGACACCATCCATTAAAAGGTCTATAAAGGACTGGATATTAGAAGTATCAGGTTGGATAGAGAAATCCTCATCTTTAAAATTGCATAGGGTTCTATAGTATGCGCAGAACATGCCTGCTATTACTTGTGAGTTGGTCTTTTTGGAATTTGTGACAGGGTGAAAGATGAAGGGGATAGAGGTTTTGGTTTGGTAGCCCTTGATTTGGTGGACAAGCAATTTACCTACCTTGTTACCAGAAGCATAAAATGGCATTTTAATATGTTTTTGGGATTTGTCAAAGTTTTCTAGGAGGAGGGATCTTAATTCTAGTCGGAGTGAGAGTAGTTTGGATTTAAGATCAGTGTTTGGTTGTTGTTTGTCAAGAGAGTCAGTGGTCTGAATCTCTGACAAAAGAGAATCAATGCTCTACTTCCTTTGTCTTTTGTACCTAGCTCCCATTTGTATAAAAAGGCCTTGCATGGAGAGCATGGTCTGGACATGGCCATGTGAAGACGTACACGCTTGAGCTCCTGGCTTCCCCCTGCCTAGCCCGCCCCCTGTAAAGCTTGCTTATACCGGCATGCTCTCAGCCAAAAGAAACCACACACGTTCAGCATCCCAGGTGCATCATTCCACCACATCTACAGGAGAAATACAACGCTATTTCCTGAGTTCGCAAAAAATCCTCAGGCAACAAGTTGATGGAACCACCCGGCGCATCTCAGAAGTCCCAGGGCTCCGAGGCAAGGCCTGCTTCTCCTAGCACCTCTACAGCCTCCGATAGCCCAACAGGAACGCCGGCGGCCTTTCTCTTGGACATTTCTGACCCTACATACCACTCGGTAATGCACCGACTTGACACAGATATCCAAGCTCTCCTACAGGCCCTCCCTACCAAAACGGAGATAGAGGCCCTCATTCTCCAGCTGGAGGATGCACACCGTCAATACATCCAGGCAGTTATAACGAATGTGCAGTCACTTTCCGACAGGGTGAATTCCAGAGAAGCTTCACTGTCGGCACCGGAACATCGGGTGGCTACTCATGAAAGCTCTCACGGGAGCTTTCATGTACGCAACCGTGGCCCTGCAATTGTTGCAATTGCACCTAGAGGACCTGGAGGACCAGGGCGGTAAAACAATTTGCTTCTCCGGGGCCTCCCAGATGCCACAGGCAGAGAGAATCTGGCAGAAACACTCATCGTCATTTTTCACAAAGTACTGGACTTCCCTCCATCCTCTCTAGAACTGGACAGGGTCCACAGGGCCTTAGGCACTGGACCATCTGATCCTAGCAGACCATCATTTGTCATCTCCATCGATACACCCCAGTTGAAGTCCATACGGAAGTGTGGACTGGCGTGTGGATCCACTACTCAGGGTAAGAGTACCGAATCCCCCTATCCTCAGAAGGTGGAGGCACAATCCCGGGTGTTCCGCTGGCGTGTGGATCCACTACTCAGGGTAAGAGTACCGAATCCCCCTATCCTCAGAAGGTGGAGGCACAACCCCGGGTGTTGTCATTTCGGCTGAATCATTTTGATTAATCTGTGATTATCAGAGGTGCCACCTGCATATTTTTTCTGATCTCTAAAGGACTTCGGGACAGTTCACACCACATGCAGTCCAGTGCGTTTTTTTTTTTTCTGCATCAAAAATGCATGGAAAGTAGGTTATATGGTCTTCAATGGCATAGTTCACACCAGTGCTTGAAGAACATGCTGCATTTTTTCTGCACTGGACTGTACTGGAACACTGTAAAACGCATCAAAAACACACTGGAATGCACCTAAATACACCAAACACGCACTCAAACACACATGTCCTTATTTGAGGTGAAGAAAAAGAAAAAATGCACTGGTCTGCATCAAAAACATAACAAAAACACACTGGAATGCATCAAAACGCGTCAAAAACATGCATGTAGAAAAGCATCTGGAAAGCAACTGGACTACGTTTCTATGGTATGAACAGGCCCTTAATGTTTTTTTCAATGTATTGCTTATACCGAGTATATACTCATGCCATTATGTCTTACATTACATGCAGAGAATGTGTTTATTAGGGAATGTGCTTGCATGTCCTATGTTCTTTATGTTATGTTATGATTCCAAGTTTCTTAGATGTTTTTGAGAGGTAAACTATAAGGATGTTGGGTGGGTATTGGAGTACCGGGATGGGTTCTTCCCTGTTGGATGGGAGCTGTCCCCCACCCCCCCACCCCCACCTGCCTTTTGGATCAGGGGGATCTCCATGCCACAGGAGGACAACTCTCTGACTTCCTCTCACAGGAAGCTCCCTTTGGTCCCCTTTGGGATTGGTTTCGCCTCTCCTGACTTACTTACCTGCCATTTTCTGCACCTGAAAATGCCTCCATATTTCCTCAATGGCAGGGATGGCATTTGGATGGGTGTCCCTTAACCATGCCCATTGTAACCCTATATATCTGTAGATCCCTTAGCTAGGAGATAGGCGTAGGTGACTCTTTAGCCTTATCTTTTGTTACAGTGTAGGATCAGACATGGCCGTGTCCGCCCCCTACATTGGGAGATGCAGGACTTGACATTGAGATGTATGGCAGTCTTCACCGACTGCTCTCTGGGGGTGCAATGATGGGGAGAGGTCCATGTTCATATTTATGCCCCCGAGACATATTCTCTCTCTCCTTTATATTGCACTTTTATATGTCCTTCAGCCTAAACCACAAGTTTTATATATGACCTTAGTTGCAATATATATCTCCCAGAGTTTTGATCCTTGTTACAATCAAAGGCATGAATCCTTGGCTTTGACTGTTACTGTTATTTGTCTTGTTATGATTTGCTCTGTTTTGCTGCCTGTCTTTTATTTCTTGAACACAGGCAGGGTGAGTAGGGAAGGTCAGGAGTCTCTCTCGTGGCTTTCTCTAATCACTTACCCACGTAGGCCCACGCTCAACAGCCAGCTCCCTACTGGTGAGCGTACTAGCAATAGTTTGCTACCGTGTTAGTTAATTGGGGTTGCTTTATTCTGACGACAACCTCTATCTTCTTCTCTGCTACCCTCCTCTGCTTTAACCTTTCAACCTTTCAATCTCTTATTTCTCTACTCCTTTTTCTCTCTCATCCTATCTTTCTCCCCTTTAATAACCCCCCCACCCCTCTATACCCTAGCCCTCTCCCACACCCCCATACCCATTGATGGATACTCTCAGAGTGCTTTTGCTCAATGCTAAGGGACTTAACGTCCCTGAAAAACAGAGGATACTATTACATGATTTGAAAAGTTTGAATGCAGATATTGCATTTATTCAAGAAACGCACTTCAGGGATGACAAACTTCCCATACTCAAAAATAGGTTCTTCCCTATGACATATCACTCCACCAATTCGGTGGTCAAGTCAAAAGGAGCATCTATTATAATTTTGGGAAAAGTGCCATGGACGTGTTCAAATACTCTTATTGACCCTCACGGATGATTCCTGTTTCTCAAAGGCACAATTGGCGGCATCGAGGTGACCTTGGCCACTTTCTATGTCCCTAATAGCCAGAAAGATCTTTTCAGTAATCACAACCTGGAAAAACTTCTTGAGTTTGCTGATGGCCAACTGATCCTTGGTGGAGACTTTAATGTTCCCCTGATCCCTTGTGAGGACGCCTCTCTGGGGTCCTCCTCCACTCCTCCTGACTCCCTCAAGTGTATCGCACAATCCTTTCACAAAGCACAACTGGTGGACGTGTGGCTTCTGCTACACTCAAGTTAAAAGAACTATACATTATACTCAAGCATATATTACTTCCTGATACCGCATAGTCAACTGAATGCAGTCTTGGATTCCTCCATTGGGTCCATTACCTGTTCGGATAATGCATCTGTGTTTTTGTCTTATGCACTCACATCACACTCTCGTCCAAAACTAGGACATGGAGACATGAATGAAAGTCTACTCCGGAATAAGGAGGTCCTGACAGAGGTCACTAAAGAAATAGACTTCTACTTCCAAACTAATAACACACCAGATAGTGACCCCGGCATTTTCTGGGAAGCTCATAAAGCGGTTATCTGCGGAGTGCTTATCAAACACTGATCCTGAATAAAGAAACAGCGTTCAATACAGTTGACTTCTCTTTTGAGGGACTTACTGTACATGCTCTAGAATCATGTAACAAACCTGCTCCGTCGCCATCATTATAAGGAGAACTTATGACTGTAAGCAAACAAATTAATGACTTGTTAATCTTCAAAGGGAAGGCGGCTTTACAAATATGCCAGAAAATGTCCTATGAATCCAGGGATAATGTCTCAGTCAATTTTTTTTACCAAAAATATGTAGAAGAATATATATTGGCCTAAACTGATGAAGAAATTTGTTTTTAAAAAAAAATTGGGGGGATATTTATTATAGCAAAAAGTAAAAATATTGTTGTTTTTTTTTTTCAAAATTGTCGCTTTTTTTTGTTTATAGCGCAAAAAAATAAAAACCGCAGATGTGATCAAATACCACCAAAAGAAAGCTCTATTTGTGGGAAAAAGGGATGCAAATTTTGTTTGGGTACAACATCGAATGACCGTGCAATTGTCAGTTAAAACGACGCAGTGCCAAATTGTAAAAAGTGCTCTGGTCAGGAAGGGGGTAAAATCTCCTGGGGCTGAAGCGGTTTAAAAAAAACACAGAGGTAATCAAATACCACCAAAAGAAAGCTCTATTTGTGGAAAAAAAGGATGTCAATTTTGTTTGGGTACAGCATCACATGACAGCGCAACTGTCAGTTAAAGTGTCGCAGTGCCATATCGCAAAAAATGGCCTGGTCATTAGGGGGCATATCCTTCCGGGGCTGAAGTGGTTAAGCTGGTAAATAGAGGAGAGGGTTATAAGCTAACATATAACATGCAACATATAACAGCAAAAGTATGTATACAGCAGTATAGATGCAGGTTGGCTGAGGGTTCAGGGTAAAGAAGGGGGAGAGTACCCCCCTAGTGTGTAAACTGAACCCCTAATGGAGAGTAGCACCACCACCACAAGGGGAACCAACTGTGGAAGAGACGTCTCCTTCGGGGGAGGACAGTTTTCCTGAAATTGACCCTCAGTCAACCATAAACTTTTAGCCGGTGAATTAAAGTAGATCATAGACAGGAGACCTGAACCATTTTAGACAAAGCAAAATTAACCGCAAACCTGTAGCCAGTTCCTATGAATTGGCTATCACGCACCCCAAATGTCAAGATGGGGATAATAGTGGAGTGCCTAGGTAGTCAGACCCATCTTGAAAGGGGGCGTGGCTTGGAGCTCGACAGGAATGGCCACTGCATAGCTGAGCTCTGCACATCCGCGGCACAAACAACCCCTTCCAGCCTCAAAAAAGTGATGGGCAGGAGAGACAAGGCACAGTCTGGCCCCTCACAACAACACTGCTCACATTCCACACCTGGATTGAGCAGCATTCCGGAATTGTTCAAGTTCCAAACTCACAGGACTCGGGGCCGCTCCACTGCCAAGATGGCGTTGCTGGGACACGAGGCAGAACATAGTGAGGACTCCATGTTGGCCTCCGAGGAAATGGTAAGGGGCCCGGAGTATTCAGACCACCCACTGCAGCTTTCAGAAATGACTAAGATAGCTGCTGATATTAATAACACGTTTTCATCAGCTATCACTGATCTCAAAGCCGATCTGCTAGCCCTATCAGACCACCTTTCAAATACAGACCTGGCAGAAGCCAAAAGGGACAGGGCTGTTGAAAGACTTACATGCACAGTTTCTTCTTATGCCACTCACCTAATCCTTATTAACAGACACCTAGAGGACCTGGACAATAGGGATTGGAGACAGAATATCAGGGTGAGAGGGATCCCAGAGAAGATAGAACCAAATCAAATTAAACAGGCCCTGCAGGCGGTCTTTGATGGGCTGCTTGAACGCCCTAAGGACACGGACATTGATTTTGTGAGGGCCCATAGGGCCTTGAACCCTCTCCCTGCAGACACAGCACCTCCCAGAGATATTATATGCTGTCTTCACAGCTTCCCCCTAAAAGAAGAGATCCTGAATAAAGCCAGGCGGAATGATCAGATGCTCTTTAATGAACACACCATTTCTTTGTTCCAGGACCTCTCCCACATTGCACTGCAAAACAGACGAGTCATGTGTCCCATGCTCACTGCTCTGAGAGAAAAAGGAACACCATACCACTGGCGCTTTCCTTTCGCTTTAAATGCCACATTCCTGGGCAAACAATATTATCTAAGGATCAATTGCAACTCCCTCTGATTGACCTCCCGAAGTGGTACAGGGAATTCCGTGTACCATCGCAGGGAACATCCCCCCTCATACTCCGCTATCATCACCCTCCAAACCTCCCTCCACCAAGAAAGCAAAACTCAGCAAATATCCAGGCCCCAGCTTTGGCAAATCACCTCACTCCAATAAAGGATTTAGACCACAAGACACCACCTGATTTTTGAAATTTTGAACTTTAGCACCTTTCACCCCTTTTCCTCCGGATTGCAGGATAAATGATCGAAAACCACATGTCTTATACGGTTTTGCTCTCACTGCACAGAATGACCTGGGATGTCTCTACCTCAGGATGACACGGATTATTCCTGCATTTTACCTGACTCCAACATTACCACAGATCCTTCACAGGAGAACGGATTCTGCAATCTCACTTCACAGAGGGAATGCCAACCTCCCCAGTGGATTAGACTGATCTTCCGGTGTCCCCGTTAACAACATTATTTTTATGACTAATACCAGCCCCAGGACTGCCCAGGGTTACTTATTCACCACATATCTTTGACATTGTATAGATGAAATATATATACTGTCAATATTCTGACCTATATTGCCCCTTGATACTTCATGAGAGGTCTCATCCTGAAAAAGACACTTGGCCATTGACTTTATCCTCAATACCTCCACCATGGCTGAAAGGGTTATTCCCTTCCCCTTAAGATGCCATGCTCTTTACTGTTTATCACATGTCTGTGATTAATCTTTTCTCCACACAGTGATCACTTGATCTGGAACACCACATTGTGGCAAAACATGAGATGAGATGACTCCCAGCAGACATAGCAAGGAGCATCCTTCAACTCAAAGAGAACACTAATCCCACAGGCTGGTTAAACCCTGGACATTTGGTACCTCTTTGTCTACAATGTATTTCGATAACTGTCTATGCAACGTTAAGATATATATATTTTTCTCTTTTTTCATGCTAAGGTGACCTGTGCCTTACATGGTGGAGAGGCAACTGATCTTTTGGTGTGTTTCTTTCAGGCTGAATTGGGTCATGTGTTCACCCGGTTTGGGCTGTGGCACCACCGAACCATGGCAGATGGTCATTTGTGGGGGTCAGTTGCTATGCCACTACGATGACCATATCCCCAACATGTTTAACTTGGAGATATTGCACATCTACAGTTAACTAACTTCAGGTTTCTAAAAGTTCATACAATATCTCATTGTTTAATAGTTTTTTTATATTCCATGCCAGTTTTTGATATGTTGGAGTCCATCTGTAACTGAACCTCACAGACTCCTTAGATTTTAGATACGCTTTAGGCTTATATCACTATTACTAAAACCAGTTCTTAATGTAAACTTCACATTTGATCCACGTTACCACCCAAATGGCTGGAAGGGGTGCATGAACAATTTTGACTATAATTGCTTTACCCAAGCCGCGGGAGGCTTTTGCTCACTTCTTTTGTTGCAACAGGGTATGTTATTTACCTTATAGCCATCCCTGTGGCAATAACCTCCCACGGCTCCCAACAGTGGATTCTTATTGGCATATAACCAACCACAAATCAATTTTTGTTTTCTCCTTGAAGTTGTTATCAGAAGACATATTCTCTAGAACCTCAATTCGAGTGACACTTACCTAGAGAGTCACCAGACTATTTCTCAATTTTTTCCTCTATCCTTTCATTTCTACTCTCCTTTCCAATTGCCTAAGTACAACTTGAAACCACTCTCCTAATTAAGGTAGACCTCTTATGTTATTAACCATGTCTTATTCGTTGATTGATAAACACCCTTTTGCGATTTCTCATAATGTCAGATGTTTAAATACACCAGCGAAACGAGTCTTGATACTCAGAGAATTGCACAAGATGAAATCAGCTGTGCTATTTCTCCAGGAGACGCATTTCAAAACAGGTACTGTACCAAAATTACATGACAAACACTACCCACACGTCTTCCATGCTACAAACCCACTGTCAAGTCCAAAGGAGTCTCTATCCTACTCCATAAAAATGCAGATCTCACCATATCTCAACAACAGGCAGATAAGGAGGGCAGATATCTATTTCTAAAGGGGCATTGGGCGGGGACCCCCATCACATTGGCGAACGTATATTTCCCCAACTCTGCACAAGACACCTTTTACCAACACATAATAGATGAGCTGAAGAGTTTTGCTTCAGGCTGCATTATATTGGGGGAGACTTCAATGTAGCCCTGAACCCTTTACAAGATACATCAGATGGTAAATCCAGTTCACCATACAACAAATTACGCAAAATTAAAACACTACTGTCCTCACTCACGTTAGTGGACACATGGCGACTGACCAATCCATCAGACAGAGACTTTACCTATTTCTCACCTTTACACAACAAGTTTACACGCATCTTCATATCTGCATCTTACACTACATATTTCTTTCTCAAAGAGATCTGCCTCTCATGCAAGCCGCCAAGATAGGCATTAAAACCTTTTATGATCATGCCCCTGTCTCACTGTCATTGTGGAAGCCTAACAAGCGAACAGGAACTTTCAATTGGAGATTGAATCCCTCCTTACTCACAAACGCATCAGATGTAGGCAAAATATCAGAAGGTAACAAAAGATACTTTGCCGAAAATGATTCAGACGAACTGTCTCCATTAACTATATGGGCAGCACACAAATGTGTGATACGGGGGGGAATTCATCAGGATGGGTGTGGCGAGAAAGAGAGATGCAGAAAAGGAAATTATCGATTTAACACGAGCCATAGGCGACTTAGAGGCGAAACACAAACAATTCTTAGCGATAGAAATGGCTGCGGCTCTACTCGAGCTTTGAAAAAATTTGCATTCCATCTTGAATCTCAAGGCACAGAAGATCCTCTTTGCTAAAAAGGGGTTCTTCTATGAACACGGGGACAAAACTGGAAAATTCCTTGCGAGAGCACCTAAAGAAACATTACTATCAACAAATATAGCAGCCATTAAGAACAAAACTAACCAAACACTACAAGATACCAAAATGATCACACAAAGATTCGACGACTACTACACTGAGTTATACAACCTACCGAACACACACAAACCTTTTCGTGTCTTGGACAGATATAATCCACAAATTTCTCACAGAAATCCTCCCTCCACTAGATGACACAGACTCCTAATCTCTGGAAGACCCAATTACAGAACCAGAACTCATGACGGCCATTAAAGCCCTTAAAACAGGGGATAGCCCAGGCCCAGATGGCCTTACAGCACATTATTACAAAGCCTTTTCCACAGCCCTTATACCAGACATGTTGAAGACCTTTAATCACTTAAAAGACCCACAATGGCACTTCCGGTTCCGGCGCCGCATGGAGTAGCTGCTCTTCTCATCAGCTCCCGCAGCTCGACTCCAAAAACAGCTTACAAAACCGGCAAACCCGCTAAAAACCACCGGCATCCACCCTACGCCATCCCCGGTCACAGGATGGACCGTTTTGTGGAAAAAAACGGCCCGCGATCGTACGCGGCCGCGGCGGCGCGGACCTCACAGCCGCAAATCGAGGTCCCGGCTTCGGCCTACACGGAGCCTCCCACAGAGCCAGAGCCTGACATGGAGGTAAGCGGCGCTACGGCCCCCTCCCCATCTACTGAGACATCCACACAGCATATAAGCCCTTCCAGCACGTCAAACACTGAAAGAATAGCACAGGCTGTAGCAGCCCTCCTCTCCCCAATGATTGCAGCCTCGGTGGAGAAGGCAGTTAACGCAGGCATGCAACAACTCCAGGCCCAGCTAGGGGAACATGCCTCCAGGCTGAATGAAGCTGAACACCGCATAGCAAATATTGAGGAAGATATGTACCACTCTCAATCCTCAATGCAGGCCCATGACAAAACCAACAAATATATCCTTGAAAAGCTGGACGATTTGGAAAATAGATCCAGAAGGAGCAACTTGCGATTTGTAGGCATCCCAGAGTCGCTACAACCCTCAGCTCTCTCTGACCTATGCGCCAGGCGCATTCCCGAAGCACTAGGCCTACCAGGCCCCTGCACAGTAGAACGGGCCCATCGCATGGGAACCTTCAACGCAGAACGCAAATCGCCTCGTCCCATAATAGCAAAATATCTCAACTACTCAGATAAAGCTTACATCTTGCAAAAATTCAGGCAATCCAGAGCTCTCCAAATTGACGGCATGAAAATCCTGATTTTCGCAGATTACTCTATTGAAGTGTCCCAAAAGAGAAAAGCCTTTCAACAGATTTGCTCGGAACTGCACCATCAACAACTCAAATTCACTTTGGCTTTCCCAGCTACCCTCCGACTCAAAGCCCCAAATGGCGACCAACTCTCCTTCCAAGACCCAAAAGAAGCAGAAGCTTTCCTGCGTTCGCTACACTCAGGCCCCAACCTCAGCCCCTCTCCTAGAGCGGCTCCTGTCAACCGTGCTCTAGACCAAAGGAGCCCACGCAAAGACTCTCCAAAACGGTTCAGACCTTCAGCACCGGACCATCACCGTCCTACTCCTCATTGAGGAACACGAGCATGTTCACACATTGCTACCACTCAACGCCCCGCCTCTACGGCTATGGTGGCCTAACTCTTAATGGGATATCCCACTCAAGAGACAAAGTTAAAATTTTTTCTCTTTCAAGCTTGTCCACTCTTCCTCACCAGGCAATTCTGATACTGGTAGGCCAAGCAGTTTCTTTCATGTTTAATACGTACTGTTTATACTTAACTAACTGGTAAATTTGGTTTTTGTTACAACTAAGGTATTGTCTCTCTCCCCTGGCTCTCCTGTGTATCCAACTCCTTCGTCTAATGCTGCGCAAACCAAGCTGCCAATGCATTTCACCCCCTTAAATGCGGGTTCCCAAATACAGCAGTCGCTGAGTCCTGCGTTGGGAGTTGGACTACACAGTTGACTCCATGCGGAAAAAAGCGAAGTTTACTGAATATGTTTTATTGTTTCTCTTTTCTACCCTCCCCCTCCTGTACCCCTCCCTATACTATGCACCCCCACCTCATTGCACACATGCCCTTAGCGGTTACAAAATCCCTAGTTTAAACAAAACAACCCCCCCCAGAACTCAGCCTAATTCCACGCCACACCTCCACATATCAACATGTGAAAACCATACAAAATCTCCACATACCCCCCCAGTGACCCCCCCTATATGAAACTAGTCTCCTGGAATGTTAAAGGGCTTCGTTCACCCAATAAGAGAATGAAAATCCTCCGTCACCTCAAAAGACTCAAAACCGACATTGCCCTACTCCAAGAAACCCACCTCTCCACCCCTGACTTCCACCGAATGAAAAAATTATGGGTAGGTACAGTAATAGGCTCAGATTCCAATGGACGCAAAGCAGGAGTTCTGATACTCATCCACAAAAACCTGCCATGTGAGGTCCTATCCACCAAAGCAGATGCTCAGGGGCGCCTCATCTCAATCCACATCAAATTAGGAACCAAGGAAATGATAATTTCAAACATCTATGCGCCCAATAACCCCACAAAACAATTTTTTAGTGAACTCTCAACATGGCTCCTCAGCGACCCGACTCTCCCACACATAGTGGGTGGAGACTTTAATTCCACAATACACCCGATAGACGACAGATCCACTTCTAAGCGCACATTCCTCCCCTCAGATCTAGATTCACAAACTCTACTAGCCTCCACGATGGAATCCCTCCATCTACACGACATCTGGCGACTACGACACCCAACTGACAGAGACTTTACATTTTATTCCAATCCCCACAATGTCTTCACCAGAATTGACTACCTCTTCTGTTCAGACGACCTTTTACCAATGGTATCCGATGCAGACATTCACGACATTGCCATATCCGACCATGCACCAATCTCGACCACGTTTGATAACCCTGACTTACACCCAAATCCTAAAATATGGCGTTTCCCCTCTTATCTCCACAACAATGCTGACTTTCGAAAATACATCGAAAACGTCTGGTCTGAATACACATCGACCAATGCTGAACACTCCGACAACCCCAATTTATTCTGGGAAGCAGGCAAAGCATTCCTCAGAGGCCGTATAATCTCCTATGCAGCATCCTTTAAAAGAAACGCTCTCAAAAAATACAAACAAGCCAGCTCCCAACTACACCTAGCCCAAAGAATACTATACACAAACAACTCCAATGATAGCAGGAAGGCATGGCAATCAGCTAAACAGTCTTTTGACACTTGGGCCGAAACCCTAGAACAAACGAGAAAAGCCCACATGGATGCCACCCTCCACAAATTCGGCAATAAGGCAGGCAAACTCCTCGCCAATTTATGTAAGGGACCCTACCATCCGACACACATCTCATCTCTCCGGGACTCTCGGGGTAACATAAAAACCACCCAAACGGACATAAACGATACCATGTTACAATATTACTCATCCTTATATGGACCAGATCCCATAAATCTTGAGACAGCACAATCTTTTCTTGAAAAGGTAACCCTATCGCACGTATCACCCACACAGTTAGAAGCTCTAAACGCCCCAATATCCCTCCACGAAATATCCACTACAATTAAAAACCTAGCTCCCTCGAAAGCCCCAGGTCCTGATGGTTTCACGGGAGAATTCTACAAGTCACTACAACCACTCGTAGAACCCACACTACATGAAGTATATCAGCACATTTGGACAGGGGGAACATACCTACCCACGGGCAATCAAGCCACTATCAAATTACTAGCCAAAAAAGGTAAAGACCCCCAAGAACCAGGCTCATATAGGCCAATCTCACTTTTAAACCTAGATGTCAAAATCCTTTCCAAAATTATTGCCACAAGATTAGCAGACATCATACCCTCCCTGATACACCCTGCCCAATCAGGGTTCGTGAAAGGCAGAACTGCCACCATGAACATCAGGAAGGTAATGATGGCCCTAGAACATGCCAAATGCAACTCAGAGGGAAAGTATGCTATCATCACTCTGGACGCGGAGAAAGCCTTCGATAATGTAAGCTTCGAATGGCTTTCTCTGGTCATGAACAAAATGGGATTCTCCGGCTCCTTCGCTCATCTCATAAACACCATGTACACCGCCCCAGCCGCTAGACTGGTAGCAGCAGGCCTCCTATCAGAGGAATTCCGCCTACACAAAGGGACCCGGCAGGGCTGCCCCTTATCACCACTCCTCTTTAACATAGCATTAGAACCATTATCTAGATACTTATCACACGTAGCCCCACTAAACGGCATCCCCATCGGCAAACAGGAGCTTCGCACCTCACTATTTGCCGACGACGTCCTTATATTCACAGCAAACCCCTCCTCTGACATGTTCACGATTAAGCTTATCTTTGACCAATTTAGATTATGCTCGGGCCTTCGCATAAACTACAACAAAAGCGAAATCCTCCCCCTAGGCACCGCGTCCAACCCTCCTTGGACACAGAATTCCATATTCTCGGTAGCACATTCCCACATCACCTACTTAGGCATAAGAATAGGAAAACTACCCTCCTCTCTCTATCACCTCAACTACCCACCCTTACTCAAAAAAATCTCTCAGGAACTAACAAACTGGATGGATCTCCCCCTCTCGCTACTGGGAAGATGTCATCTAGTGAAAATGGTCAGCTTCGCCCGCCTACTTTACCCATTACAAACCATTCCCTTACTCCTACAGCATAAAGACACAAAAATTCTTAACGAAGCAATATCCAAATTTTTATGGCGGAATAAGCGGCCGCGAATTGCACTCACTAAACTTTACCTTCCCAGGCGCGAAGGGGGTATTAGTCTCCCTAATGTCAGAATTTATAATTTAGCCTGCCTCCTGAGGATAAGTCTAGATTGGGTAGCGCAAACATCTCGATACTCCAACTTTTGTCTGGAAACCGAAATGGTCAATCCATACTCCCTGGTAGCTCTCCTACACTGCAAATGGAAATCCACCCCCCCACCCCTTCAACATAACCTACTACTTCGGGACACAGCCATTGCCTGGAGGGAGACCCGGAAATGCCTCAAGCTCTCACCGTTTATATCTAAACACCTTCCAATACAAGGAAACCCGAGCTTCCCCCCAGGACTGGAACGTCAGCCATACATCACCTGGCAACAGAAAGGCATCTCCAACTTTTCTTCGCTTTGTGACTCAAAAACTGGCCGCCCCATCCCTTTCAAGTCATTAGCGGAGACATTCCAACTTCCACAGTCACACATGTTCCACTATGGTCAATGTATCAGCTTCCTCAAAAATGCCTGCAGAGACGATCACAAAAGATTTCAAACATCCCTATCGGACTCTCTTCTCGCAAAGGGCTCCTACAAAATCTCAGACATATACCAGCCTCTCCTACTAAAAGCCATTCCCTCACTGAAGACATCTTCAGCAGCTAACTGGGCAAAAGACTTCCCTGATGCCGAATTGGTCGACAAAATACTTCAAGGCCTCAACACTATTCACAATCTGGTGCCCAACGAATCCTGGAGGGAAACCCAACTTAAGATCGTCCATCGAGCCCACATACCCTTCCTCTCGAACATACAACCTCAAACCTCCTCCACGTGCCCCTTATGCCGACACCCCAGGCCTTCTCTGACCCACCGTTTTTGGTCATGCAGCTACATCTCCAGCTTCTGGGACAAGGTCCTCCAATACATATTTGATGTAACCCTGCTGAAAATACCCAAAGACCCCCTTCTCCTCATTTTCGGTCACTGGGACCCCCAATTGTTACCCTGGTCTCCGAACCCTGCCCCTTCCTACAAGGACTGGATCCTGATATGCCTCCTTTTCGCCAGAAGAGCCATTTTAAAAAATTGGATCTCCGATGCATGTCCCAATACCTCTCAAATCAAAAGGGACCTCCTACAGTTGCTTTACAAAGATAGGATCAACATGGACTTTACGAACGACACAACCAGGACGCGCTTCCACCACAAATGGGGGGCTTTCATGACCTCGACACTCTCTCCCACGGATATAGCGCATCTTGAGACTTTCTCTTTCCTCTATCAGGAACCTCCCCCCCCCACCGCAGATGGAATGATCCCCCCAAACCAAGATTCCTCAACATAAGGAACCCAACTCCTACCAAGCATCACAACACGATCCAGGACTTCCTCGCGCTCCTCAGGACCTCTTATTTCTCCCCTTGTAGGAAAGTGGAGACCGCAACTGCAACAAAGGACATCAACACCTTACCACTAAAACCGCAATTATCACTATCTTTATCATGTTAACCTTATTGTTACCATTTAACCTGTACTTTATACCCACAGGCTGCTTTACTCCACCCAAAGCACGCTCTTGGTGCTCTCCCCTCCCACCCACCCCCCCCCTGATGTCTGATGTTGACATTCTACATCTACCTGGTCTTCCCCCACTCAACCCTTCCCCCACCCTATGCGGGGTACTTCCAGTAACATTGTGCTAGAAATCTCAGGGAATCCCTCCCCCCCCACCTAGATCCATCCAGTTTCTTCTCCTTTATTTCCTCCCTTCTGCTATCTGTCTTTATCAGCTGTTTTATGTTCCTATTTTGTATACAGCTAATGTTTACTTTGGATTTTCTTTTTTTTTTTGGAAAAAAAAAATCACAAAAAACAATGATACTGTCTATTGATGTTTTTCCCTGTATGTTACATCCTTCAATAAAAATTTATTTAAAAAAAAAAAAAAAAAAAAAAAAGACCCACAAGAGATCCCAGCAGATTTTCTGAGAGCCCATGTTACAGTGCTACCTAAACCCAGCAAGGACCCCCTAGACTGCGCCAGCTACAGACCAATATCCCTACTTAATGTGAATTTGAAGCTGTATGCAAAAATCATGGCAAACCGACTACGACCATTATTGCACCATTTGATAGGCCTGGAGCAGGCGGGTTTTATGCCGGGGAGGAAAGCAAAAGACAATGTGATAAAAGCCTTAAATCTTATCCACAGATCACAAACGGAAGATTTTGAAGGTATGCTACTCTCCACAGATGCGGAGAAAGCCTTTGACTGCGTGTCTTGGGACTTTCTCTTCGCCACATGCACCCACATTGGCCTGAAACCACATATGTTGACATGGATCAAGACCCTTTACCACAACACAACAGCACAAATCAAAATCAATGGGGCACTATCGGACACAGTTATAATACAAAATGGAGCTCAACAGGGGTGTCCTCTTTCACCCCTGTTGTTTATCCTCACTTTGGAGCCCTTTACCCCACGGTAAATGCCTCATCATCCATACACGGTTTCCACATAGGAGCTAGAGATTATAAGTGCGTGGCATATGCAGATGAACTCCTATTCTTCATAACTCAACCACACATCACCATACCCAACCTATGCAATACATTTACTCAGTATAGTTATAGCTCAAATTTCAAAATCAATTACAAAAAAATCTGAGGCTCTAAATTTGACACTACAAGAACACACAAAAAGACCACACAGACCAATTGCAGGTTCCAATGGGAAAACACTGCCCTAAAATATTTGGTAATCTGGTTGACACCGACACTAGACTCCCTATACACAAGAAACTTCCAACCCCTCCTACAAAACATAAACAGAGACCTAGAGAGATGGACACTGAAACACTTTTCATGGTTCGGCAGAGCAGTCATTATCAAAATGTCAATTCTGCCCAAAATTTTATACTTCTTTCAGACCATTCCCATACTTCTACCAGACAAATTTTCCTGATCACTATATGCCCTACTCAGGAAATTTCTCTGTGCATCCAAGAAATCATGAGTTAGCCTCCAACTACTCATGAGGGATAAACAACACGGAAGAATGGGTTTTCCCAACTTTAAAAATTACTATTTAGCTTCACATCTCACCAGAGTTAAAGATTGGACATGCCATTCACAGAATAAGGATTGGGTAACATTAGAAAACAACGTAGGTCCAATACATGTGATACACTCTCCTTGGATACCATGGGATGCATGCCTCCAAAATTAAAACAACACCCTCTGATAGGGGCGACACTTAAAAATGTGCAAAAAGTGACTCAAATTTCTGACCTAACTACATCCCACTAACACCGCTGATAGCTAACCCGGACTTTATACCGGGATCAAACAAACTGACCCAACTGTGTATCAATAAATGCATACTGCTCCTAGCTGTACACTGCTTCAACGGTAGCAAATTCAAATCACTATCAGAAATGCAAACAAAGAAAGGTTTGTCTGCCTTAAATCATTGGGATTACCGTCAGATTCATAGCTATGTCATGGGCCTTCAGAGATACTAACACTTCCAAAGACCCCTAACGCCGCTGAAAAGTACTTGCTTCATGGCACACACATCCGAGAAAAACATCTCCTTAGTCTACACCTGGTTGCAAGCCTCTACCCTTCAGGAACCCAATAAATATAAAGAGTTTTGGGAAACAGCCTTAAAAATAACCTTCACTAAGGATCAATGGCTACAGGCATGTGTGTTTGCTCATAAATGTTCTATTAGCACACGACTACAAGAAACTTCATTTTCAAAAACTTCAAGTCTTAATGAACTGGTACAACCGATCAAAATTCATAAATGGTTCCTTAGTGTCCCTGACCTTTGTTGGTGCTGCAACCAGGAGAAAGGCACCTTACAACATATATGGTGGGGATGCTCTCAGATACAGCCATTTTGGCAGCAGGTATGCAACATAACAAAACTCATAACAGGAACAAAATCCTGTTAAACGTAGCATGCTGCCTGTTACACATAACCACTTGTTCACTGAGAAAATATAAACAAACACTTACCAGATTCCTACTCACAGCCACAAAGGCAGTGATACCCAGACACTGGAGAAATACCACAACACCCACGACCAAAGAGTGGTTAGAAGAGGCTCACCTCCTCTATAAAATGGAAGAGATAAGGGCGATAGCACATGTAAAAGCCTGAAAACTTTAACAAGACGTGGCAGCCCTGGATCATTTTTAAGTACTCTAAAACATACGAATCCCTGACAGAGATATAAATCCAGACAATCTTCTGGTACTCTGGCATACTATGATCTTTCCTACCACTTCCTCCTCTTTCATTGCTTCTTTTTCCTCCCTATATTACCCTCTTGGGGTCCTTTGTCTTTCTTCTTCCTATTACGATTTTTACAATTCAGCTTCTGACAATGGCATATGGTCAGCTGATCATACCATGTCAACTCGCTAATCAATATAAACAGAACAGATGGTTTTCACACCAAGTTTGGTAAAGACAAGCGTAGGGTTCCCAGATCATCTCGAACCTCTTCACCCTATCTTGAAGGGTAGCTAGAAGTTTCTCTTGGGTCATGAACCAGGAGATTTTCTGCTTTGCTTCCAAGAGAGATACCTTTTGTTATTTCTCCAGGCTCTGCCAAGTGTGATCCTAGCTCCCAAGAGCATGTAAAAGATAAGAGCCCGCGTATGTTTAGGGTTTTTTTTTTCAATTCTGCTGTTGAGAATGGCTATTGTTGGTACCTGAGGGATAGGGAGTCCTGTGACTATGTGTAACAGGTGGAAGAAATTGTAGTCTCTGATACGGAGAGAGGTCTACCATGTATGGAACATGGAACCCAGTAGATTGCACCCTCTGAAGCACAAGGGGGTAGCTTCCGGATACAATTTGGCCAACCTAGTAGGAACAAGATACTATTTGGTGAAGATTTTAACATTTGCTTCTATGAGAGAAATATTCATGATGCCCTTGTAAGAGCGTGTGGAGGATTTAAACCAATCATCAGGGTCCCATTGTATCTCGAGTTCTGAGTCCCAACTCTGGGCATAGGATGGTTTGTCCAGATTTCCAGCTAGGGTGGAGTAAATTATGGAGATGCCTCCCCTCTGATCCATGACCCTAGAACGCCACAGCTCATAGGCCGTGAGACTGGGGGGATCCGGTTTATTGGGCCAGATAGTGTGTAAATAGTGGGAGATTTGGAAGAATCTAAATTCTTCAGAAGAGGGCATTTTAATAGTGCTCCTACAGTACCTAAGTGAAATGGGACCCATGGAGTTAAAAAAGTGACCTATTTGAAAAAGTTGTTTGTTCAACCACCATTGGGATGCCTTTTTTGTTTAAGCCTGGGGGGAAGAGCGGGTTGTGAAAGTGATGAGATAACGAGCGCATAGCAGAGATTAGTTCTAGGTGTTTGTGCAGGGAGTCGCAAAGGGATATAGAGTGGAAGAGAGTGGGGGCTAAAACCGGGGGTCTTGATTTTGAGGGGCTCCACCGAAGGTAATATAGTATGGAGCGGCATTGCTTGTCGTTCCATGGAGACCCAGTCTGGATTTGGGTCCCTGGAGTACACAGTGGAGATTTGAGCCAGCAGTGCTGCTTGATAATACCACCATAGATTGGGAAGACCCAATCCATCTTGGCTCTTCAGCCGATGCAGAATTTCCTTAGGGCAGCAGTGATCCTTGTTCCCCCAGACAAACCGGTTTATTTTAGCTTGAATTTTGAGAAGGAGAGTTTTCTTTATTGGGATGGGATTGATCGGAAAAGGTATAGGAGATGAGGGAGAAGAATCATTTTAATAGAGTTGATCCTTCCCAGCCAGGATAGATCATGTTTCGACCAATTTCTTAAGTCCTCTTCAAGTTTCTTAAACACATAGGGGTAATTAACTGTGTATCGTTTATCTATACTAGTAGGTACATTAATTCCCAGGTACGGAATAAATTTAGATGTCCACGAGAACGGGAAGTGACGTTGTAATTGTTCCATTAATGATGGTGGGACCTATATATTTAGGCAGAAGATTTGGATATATTAACTTGGAGGCCCGAGACCTGTCTTGGAGTAGTTGAAAGATGATAGGGGTAGAGATGAGAGGGGAGGAAACAAAAAGCAGTAAATCCTCGGCGAACAAAGCACATTTGTGTTCCTGAGGACTGTATTGGACTCCCCTGATATCAGGGTTGCTTCTAATAACAATAGCCAAAATTTTGATGGCTATTGCAAAGATTATGGGTGACAGGGGGCAACCCTGTCTAGCACCTTTCTCAATGGGAAATGCATCAAAATATCTACCCAGTAAACTCACTTGACTACTAGGGTTGGATTATAGAGAGTTCATAATTCCTAGAAACTTTGGGCCCTATCTATCCAGGATTTCAAATTGATATGGCCAGGAGACCATGTAAAAGGCCTTATGGAGGTCTATTGATAAACGCCTTCTTGCGGTTTACCACCATCCCAATGTGAGTTTAATAAAGAGATAATATCTATGGCTCTCCTAATTTTGTCAGGGCCCTGATGACCTGGGATGAAGCCTGCCAGGTCTTTATGAATGTATTTGGCAATGAATCCCGACAATCTCTGCGCAAGTATTTTTGTTAGGATTTTAAGATAATTGTTTATGAGAGAGATGGGATGGTAATTGCTAACATCGCTATCGTCTTTACCCGGTTTTGGGATAACAGAGACATAGGCTACATTTGAGTGGGTGTTGAGGCGGGCTCCATCACGTAGTGAACTAAAGAATCGTGCCATGTAGGCCAACAGGGACACACTAAATTTCTTGTAATAACAAACCGAAAATCCATCAGGGCCTGGGGCTGATCCTGTTTTAAGATGCTTAATCACTTCAAGGACTTTCTTAGCCGTGATTGGATTGTTAAGGAGTGTTCTGTGGCTGTTAGGGAACTTTGGAATGGGAATATCATGGAGGAAATCATCTAACTTCATATGAGGGAAAGCGGAGCCGCTCTGTATAAATTTGTGTAGAACTCATGAAAGGATTACATGATTCTAAGAGGGTTCTGAGTCATAGTGCCCAAAATGGAGCAAATCTTAGCAAAGGACGAGGGTCAAGGTTTTGGGTTAAGTTTTTGCTAGCTTGAAACCAATTCTATATTTTTGAGAGTAAAATCGGGCCCCTGTCCATCTAAGATGCTTTTTGGCTTTTGTCATCAGGGCCAGATTTAAAGCCAGACAGGCGGCTTCTAATTGTGCTAGGGTATCACATGTAGGGTGGCGTTTGTGGAGTTTGCTTAGGGATTGAAAGTCTCTAGTTAATTTATTTACTTCAGATTTCCGTTCTTTTTCAGGAGCGAGGAGATCTGAATTGTTATCATTAGCAGTGAAATATTCCTTAATCGCTTTTTCTAGAATTGTGCATTGAATTGGGTCATTCAAAAGGGCTTCATTAAGTCGCCATTTAAAGGGGTGAACGGAATGTAAGGGTCTTTGTAGGAAAAGAGAGACTATTAAATGAGCGGAGAAGGTCATGTCACATATTTTGGACCTAACGGCTAGGGGAATAGAGTTGGATTGTATAAAAATGTGATCTATCCTGGTTTAGGATTGATGGGGGGGTGGAGTAGTGGGTACAGTCCTTAAACCGAGGATTAAGTTCCCGCCATATGTCAGTCAGGCCTAGCGAGAACAGGAGATCAGCTATTTTAAAGCTTTGTCTTGGGGGATGTTTCAATCTTGGAATGCCACCACCCAATTTGTCAAGTGAAAGATCAAACGTTATATTTGAGTCTCTTCCGAGGAACACAGATCCTTTGAAGTAAGGTGAGAGTGTTTTGAAAAAGGATTCAAAAAAGGGTGTTTGACCCATATTTGGAGCATAATAAGAAATGAATGAGTAGGTTTCCCTGTAAATGGAGCCCTTGACCAGTAGATAGCGGCCTAAAGGGTCCCCGATTACTTTAGTCGGTGAGAAATTTAACCGCTTGGAGAAGCAGATTGCTATGCCTCATGTTGGCAATGTAGAATTGGGGGATGTTGTTGATGAATAAGGGTAGGGTTGTATGAGATTGGGAAGTGAGTTTCCTGAAAGAGCAAAACATCAAATTTGAGGGAGTGGTATTGGTGGAATAATTTCTGTCTCTTGATCAGAGAATTGAGTCCCTGACCATTATGTGAGGCTATGTGTAGGTCTAGATTGTTAGGGTTGGTGGAAGACAGGGATCAGAGGGTAAACATTTTGAGATAAAACAGATTCTCACCCAGCTCAGTTGAGCACTAGGCCCAGGAAGTACGACCAAATCACACCAGAAATCCGGGACCAGTAGTTTCATAAGAAGAGGATCCTGATTGACCTGGATTTGGGAAGGAGTTGGGTGAGGTGAAGAGGAGAGAATGGGGGAAAGAGAACAAAACAAGAATATGAGTACATTAATAACAAAGTAACAAAACCAAACACCCACTCTCGATGGCATGGGTCCAATCCCTTGCCACCCAAACATCTGAGATACGTAATGTCCCTGGGTTTGGGGAACATTAATCTGTCTGTGAGGGGAAGACATTAGCCCACTCAGAGACAGATGGGGGTGCAATGCAGCTGCTCCAGTCACCCCACCTTGAAAATAGACTTATTTGAAGCTAATGAAGAGAGGGCCACCTCTAAGTTTAGTTAAACAAACAACTTTGAGAGGATTACTAGCATAGAACCTCCTAAAGGCCTGAAGCTTAGGGGGCACCACCCCAAACTAATGGGGATTTCACCCATCCAGAGCAAGAGTCCCAGAGGAACATACAGGGGTGAAGGGGCCCTGGAGGACCCCAATCACAATTTTGGGCCTCCGTCCCTCCAAAAGCAAACTCTGTAGAGGCCAGCCTGAGTTTTAAGATCTCTAAGGAAAATATAAAGATACAAAACTAATGATCAACTAATGACTAATGACTAATGATCAAGTGAGGTCAAGCCAACCTAAGCTCTGGGACCCTAATTAAGTAACTGGGGAAACCAGTCACTAATAGTATTAAAACAAAATAAAATGTTCAAGGGAAGAGTCCCAATGTGGTGAAACTTGAATTTTGATTTGAAAGGGAACAAAATATAGATGAGGAGAATAAGTTCAAATGAGTTTAAGAGGAGAGCCAGTAGGCCACTTTTCCCCAACCGAAACCTTCAGTTCAAGGAGGATGAGAGTCTCTTGACCTCTTAGGCTGTTGTTTCTGCCACATAGAGTGAGGGGGCTGGGGAAATTGCCTTTTCGCAGATGAAGCGCCATTGAGTGATGTGGAAGATTGTTGCTCTGGAGAAACCAAGCCCAAGTGCAGTAGCAGACGTGCCCTCAGGCAATGATGAGAAGCCATAGGACTTCTTGTAAGAGAAATTCAGATGAAATGGGAAGGAAGAAGTTATCTGCTTCTGGGACAGCACTTGCAGCAGGAGTTTAAGTGACCACCTTCTCTGGACTGTGTAAGGGGAGATGTCCTCAAAGATTTGGACTTGATGACCTTAAAATGCGAGATGGTCCAAATTGTGTGAGCGTCTCATGACTTCCTCATTCACTGAATAAAAATGTGGTTTGACAATAATGACTCTTGGCAGACTATCTGTATTTGGAGGCTGGAGGGCCCTATGAGCCCTATCTAATTCCAGACGGTGCTCTGGGATGTCAGGGATGAGCTCTTTGATGAAGGAACTTTCTTATTCTGAAGTTATAGCATCTTGAACGGTTTTCCAGGTCATCAGTTTTGGATATGGAAGTCTCTAGTTGATCTTGGAGGTCCAAAAATCTGGCTGTATTTTGGTTTGTTCTGGTGATAGTTTGGTCTGCTTTCTTTTCAATGACATCTATCCTGGAGCCAAGGTGTTGAATGTGCCCATGAATGGTGGAGGTAATTTGGGTTGCTGTTTGGGCTAGGCCCCTGGATAGCATTTTAGAAAAGGCAACCATAAGTGATGGAAAATCAGCAGGGGTGTTTAGTTGTTCTAACAAATCCCCTTTAAGAACATTGGGCTTGCAGAAATGTCAGTCAAGTGAGTGAGTAACAGATCATCCATTGTCCTTTGAATCAGGGATTCAGTGGATACTAGTGAGGGGAGAGCCAGGAGTGGATTACTTATTGTGGGGCTGGCAGGGAGAGGCACAGTGCCTCCTGCAGAGTTCTGGTCCGCAATGGATTCCACCTCCTCCCCTGCTGCTGCGCCGCGTGTAGTCTTGGGCATCATCTTAGTTATTCCTGCCAACCACAGGTCAGGATCTAGCTGGCAGAAGAGATCCCTCCTTGCAGATCCCCCGGCCATCTGGGGATTACCAGCGCTTTCCTAAACCGGACTCCGGTGGTTAGGATTGGGACTGAGCTCTCTGAGGGATGTGGTGGGGGATAGACGGCTGGAGCGGTGCGGACCTCCCGGTCTATGTGGCCATGTCAGGAGCTGCCATGCACGTGCCTTATGGTCATCATTTTTAATGCGCTGGGATCAAGGGTATTTCTTCCTAGGGAAACATTACAGGCTCATATATCGGTGATTCCCAAGGAGGGTAAGGACCCTATATCCTGTGGCAGTTACAGGCCAATATCCTTACTGAATAATGACCTCAAACTGTTTACCAAAATATTATCGTCTAGAATCCAGTAACACCTACCAGACTTGATACATCTAGACCAAGTACAGGAACAGCAGATCTCCATGTTGTCCCCTGTCAGAATGGGGATCCGCCTTGTTTACATAGGCAGATCTCCGTTCTACCTCTCTGTGGAGCGATGGCGGGTGGCCAGCGGATATTGAGTCCACCGAACCCACACACACTTCAGCAGCACGCATCGGGTGCATGCACCCACGGTATCTGTTGGATGAAACGACGTACAGGTACATTGTTTCCTGCAATAGAGCCGACCTGCCACAGTATATGTACTGTGGCTGGTTGGCAAGTGGTTAATTTGCTACACTTAGCTAACGCAACTAGGGATGAGCTTCGAGTTCGAGTTGAACTCATGTTCGACTCGAACATTGGCTGTTCGTAAGTTCGCCGAACAGCGAACAATTTGGGGTGTTCGCGGCAAATTCGAATGCCGCGGAACACCCTTTAAAAGTCTATGGGAGGAATCAAAAGTGCTAATTTTAAAGGCTAATATGCAAGTTATTGTCATAAAAAGTGTTTGGGGACCCAGGTCCTGCCCCAGGGGACATGGATCAATGCAAAAAAAAGTTTTAAAAACGGCCGTTTTTTCAGGAGCAGTGATTTTAATAATGCTTAAAGTCAAACAATAAAAGTGTAATATCCCTTTAAATTTCGTACCTGGGGGGTGTCTATAGTATGCCTGTAAAGGGGCGCATGTTTCCTGTGTTTAGAACAGTCTGACAGTAAAATGACATTTTGAAGGAAAAAACTCATTTAAAACTACCCGCGGCTATTGCATTGCCGACAATACACATAGAAGTTCATTGATAAAAACGGCATGGGAATTCCCCAAAGGGGAACCCCGAACCAAAATTAAAAAAAAAAAAATGACGTGGGAGTCCCCCTAAATTCCATACCAGGCCCTTCAGGTCTGATATGGATATTAAGGGGAACCCCGGCCAAAATTAAAAAAAAAAAAAAAAATGACGTGGGGTTCCCCCTAAATTCCAAACCAGACCCTTCAGGTCTGGTATGGATTTTAAGTTGAACCCCGCGCCAAAAAAAAAAAAAAAAAAACCGCGTGGGGTCCCCCCAAAAATCCATACCAAACCCTTATCCGAGCACGCAACCTGGCAGGCCGCAGGAAAAGAGGGGGGGACGAGAGTGCGGCCCCCCCCTCCTGAACCGTACCAGGCCACATGCCCTCAACATTGGGAGGGTGCTTTGGGGTAGCCCCCCAAAACACCTTGTCCCCATGTTGATGAGGACAAGGGCCTCATCCCCACAACCCTGGCCGGTGGTTGTGGGGGTCTGCGGGCGGGGGGCTTATCGGAATCTGGAAGCCCCCTTTAACAAGGGAACCCCCAGATCCCGGCCCCCCCCCGTGTGAAATGGTAAGGGGGTACTTACCCCTACCATTTCACTAAAAAACTGTCAAAAATGTTAAAAATGACAAGAGACAGTTTTTGACAATTCCTTTATTTAATACTTCTTCTTTCTTCTATCTTCCTTCATCTTCTTCTTCTTCTTGTTCTTCTGGCTCTTCTGGCTCTTCTGGTTCTTCCTCCGGCATTCTCGTCCAGCATCTCCTCCGCGGCGTCTTCTATCTTCTTCTCCTCGGGCCGCTCCGCACCCATGGCATGGGGGGGAGGCTCCCGCTCTTCTCTTCTTCTTTTCTTCTCTTCTTCTCTTCTTCTCTTCTTCATTTTCTTCTCCAGGCCGCTCCGCACCCATGCTGGCATGGAGGGAGGCTCCCGCTGTGTGACGGCGCTCCTGACCTCTCCTCTTCGCCTTGTCGCTAGAACCCTTCATATGCAAGATACGTTCACACTCTGACATTACAGGTATTGACATTGGCAGGACCCAACAGAAAGTATCTGTGTATACCGACGACATGCTGTTTTCTCTTACCACTCCCCTAGTCTTGTTCCCGAACCTCCTCCGTGAATTTGAGATGTATGGTACATTATCTAATTTGAAAATGTATTTCACCAAGTCTGAACCAATAGGAGTTGGTGTGTCACTTTCACATTTGAAATCGAGTTTTAAACTGAAATGGACAGACTCAACATTTAAATATTTAGGTACATTCATTCCCTTCACCTTTAAACAGAGTCCATGCTCTACTAGACAAATGGCATGCTGGCCTTCACTCATGGCGTGGTCGATGCAACATAAATAAAATGAGCATTCTGCCTAAATTTTTATACCTGTTTCAGGCTCTGCTAATAGTTATACCACTTTGTTACTTCAAACAGACACAAACACTGCTCATCGACTTCATCTGGGCTCACAAACAACCTTGAATTCACAAACGACTACTTTCACTTTCCAAACAACATGGGTGACTGGTCGCTCCTGACATACGCAGATACTACCAAGCAACACATTTAGGTAGGCTTGTTGATTGGTGTTGACACTAGGACACCAAACTTTGGCCTCAATTGGAGCAAGCTCAAAGTTCAATACCCCTTCGTAGGGCACCCTGGTGCTACAAATTGTTGCCAGACTCTTTGAAACTTCACCCTCTCGTTGGGCCTACAACATGAATTTGTTTGCAACTTTTTATTCAAGCTTCCCTTTCTTCTTTAAACTCCCCATTATTTCTGATATTGGGGAACTCTCATTTCATGCCAGGCTATCAAGACAGAACTTTCCGAAATATGTCCGACGCTGGCCGATTTCAAGCCCCTCCTTTCCTGACGTCCAAAGGGTGGCCTTCAGCAACTACCCTTACGAATCCCTCAGGCCTCTTTAATTTGGACTTTTGGAGAGCTCTCCAACTCCATCACTTCCTACATTCCTTACCATCCCCAACTAACTTTTGTCAATCACTCACTACCCTTATACTGTACTGGATATGGCATATTACCACACGTGCTTTCCCTTACCTATAGATTACTAATCAAGCCACCAGACAATTTCCAACTACCTTGCCTAGTTCAATGGAAGAAAGATCTCAACCATCCTTTCTCTCTGTAAACCAACAAAACAATGTCCTTTGTTTCATATAGAAACCCTCACTATATACGAAGATACAAGAAACTAACTTTAACATTTGGACAAGATGGTATTGTACACCATCAAAACTGCATAGATTCTTTCTTATGACTACTGATCGCTGCTGGAGATGCCAGGCGGGACAGGGGACGCTTCTGCATATTTTTTGGTCATGTCCCAAACTCGAACAATTTTGGAAGGATGATCGAAAAACTATCCAAAAATTCACAGAACATCTGACCCCGGATGATCCAGCCTTTTTTCTTCTCCATGCCTCCAATATTCCAGCAAAAACTTACAAGAAATCTGTTATCCCTCACCTTAGTCTTTGGCTTAAAAGTTGAGGAAATAAACAAAATGGAAGACCTCATTCTCTCGTCCAGGCACCAACATGAACGATATTCCAAAACTTGGACTTTATGGAACATGTTTGTCTTCTCTGCAGAGGGACAGGCACTCCTTGAGTATGATACAGCAGACTTCCCCTCTCCCCCCTCCCCCTATTCCCCTTCCCCATCCTCTTCTTTTTTTTCTTCTTCTCTTTTATTTCCCCAGTTTAAATCTTTTCCTCCTTTTTCTTTCTCTATATTTCTACTCTGGAAAGTAAAAATTGATCTAGATAGTTCCTGGAGCTGGTCATGCTTCACAATACGCTGGACTCTCTACACCCTTGAGGTGATGAGACAAATGAATGCTTAATTTTCATCTTATTCAGATCATACATGTATTGTTTAGATTAGATCTTGGTGTTGGTGTGTTGACTTTGCATCCCACATACAATTATTTTGTATCATGCTATTTATCCTTTCTTACCATTGTTTTTCTGATGCCAAGGAATTTGTCTTTTGAATAAATAAAAGATTTGTAAAAAAAAGGCCTCGTATAAACGCCTTATGCACAGACCATACTATAATTGGATCAGAAACCGCGTCCTTGTCCAGTGAAAAAAAATTCTCCAGGTTGTTGAGGAGAGATTGAGCGAAGGGTTCAGATTGTAAAATCCTGGTGTTCAGTCTCCATAGGAATGTAGGGGCAGATATTGAGTTATCTTCTGTTACGATACACACTGGGGAGTGGTCGGACCATGTAGTGGGGAGAATGGTGGAGGAAGATTATTTTTGCAGTGACCATTGGGCTAAAATAAAAAGCTTAATCCTTAAATATGAATTGTAGAAAGGGGAGAAGAACGTAAAGTCTCGCTCATCTGCATGCTGGCATCTCCACACTCCACACATATAAGCTGAATGTTGAAAGAAGAGGGTTCAGAGCCTGTCTACCTCTTTTGAGATGAGAGGTGGAAACCAGTAGAGGGCCAGGAGTAATGTTGAAATCCCCACACCCTATTGTTTTTCCTTGCTGTAATGCTCTAACTTTTTTATGCAATTTACACAGAAAGCGTGATTGATGGACATTTGGTGCGTAGAGTGTTACAATGGTGTATGGAACATTATTGATGTTGTAGGTTAGGATAAGTTACTGACCTTCAGGGTCCTTTATGCATTGTTGAAGTTGAAGAGATAAGGAGTAGCAATCAGAACGCCCTTTTTTTTACTGGCGCATTGGCTGTGAAGCTGTTATTAAAGTTCTTATTGGTGCAGGTGGGTGGATTAGCTGCTTGTGTGTATTTTGTGCACATAGGATGACACGGTGAGTTTGTTTGGCTAGGTTCCACAAAGATGCTGTTTTTGCCGGGTGGTTAAGACCCTTGGCATTAATGGATATTATGTTGATTGTCATACTATTGTGTTAACAGCTGGCAGGATTTTTGGAAGATGTGAGGAATGTAAATTTCACTTACAGTAAGATGAAGCTACGGCTATGTTATAGATGACATAGCAGGAAGCATTGCTAGAAGATATCGGGAGGGTTGATGTTGGTAATTCAGGAAACCAAATAGCATGTGGCAGCTTAAAAAAAAGAAAAAATAAGGAGAAAACAAACAAAGAAAAGACAGGAGTCCTGTAAGGTTTCCTAAAATTTGGCACAACTTGTGCCCAGGAAAAGGAACAGTGTGGTAAAGAGTTCTAACAGCCGATAGAGGCCACTCACCGGAGAGGTTGACATGAGGTGCTCTTTCCCATAACAGCTTGTTAATGAGGCCGAAGCTTGTTAGTGCGCTGGGCAATGGGTGAACTTGATGGTTCTCTCCCACACTCTGCTCCACTGGGGTAGGTGAAGATGTATCCAGAATAATATTCCATCTTTGCAGGAGGTTTAGGCCATCTTAAAGTGCATATACCACATATTTAATACTATTATGTCTAATCAATATTTTTGCAGGTGCGATCCATTGATACTGGATGTGGTGATTATGCAGAGCTTTCGTAATCGTGTTGAGTTTCTGTGGCATTGCAGTGTATGCTGGGACAAGCGCGCAAAAAATTGCAGTGTGAAGTATGGATCAGGCAGATTCCCCATAGATCTCTCTTTTTCCATAAGTTGTTCCTTCACGTGAAAGAAATTAATGTAAAGGATTACATCACTTGGTGCTGAATCAGGCAGGAATGGCGGTTTGGGGAGTCTATGGATTTGATCAATGACCAATTCTATATTCTTCGTTTCTGGGAGTAAAGCTTTGATCATGGATCTGACATAAGCGAGTAGTTCAAGAGCCTGTACGGATTCTGGAATGCTGCTGATCTTAATGTTGTTTCAGCAAGATCTATCTTCTATATCTGCTAGTTTGTCCAAGATCCATTTCTGATCCTCTAACTGGTCATCATGAGCGTCAATGAGGTCATTGACCGTGTTGGCTATTCTCCTAAGTTGCCTTCAAAATGTGATACCCTGTCTTCCAATACATTGATATTGTGCCCAAACGTATGCATTAAGGAGGGCATGTCTGCCTGAAGGGAGCTTCTCAGGGACATGAGCATCTCCTTTAATGTTGTGTCCAATACAGTTTGGCCCATAGTGGGATAGGAGTTTTTGGAATCTAACTGATCCCTTGGGAGGTTCTGTGAGAGGGACTGCTGGCTCACCTCATGGCTGTCTGAGGCTGGGGAATCCAGCCTCATCCTTGCTTTAGCTGGGCTCTTGTTGATAGGTGTCCCTGGAGGCAATGCTGGAAGTCCAGAGCTAGGCTGTGGAGGGGACATGGGTCCGTGTTGGGAGGGAGCCCTCGGGTCTCTCATCAGGGGAGGGAGAGCTGCTGGTGTCTCTTCAGCTGTGACGGCCTCGGTACCATCTTGGTTGTGCCGCTCGGCCGGCCAAAACATGAGGGCTGTCAGCTTATGGAGATGGTGCTCTTCCTTTCTTTTCAGCTACATGCTGACGTGAAAGGAGAGGGTGTTGGTGGGTTTTGGCTGTGTTGGATGGGTCCTGGGAAGGCAGAGAGATGCAGTGCTGTGTGTTCAGCAAGAGTAGCCTATGATCCCCCCCCCCCCAAGCTATGTGTTATTTTAACAACAATCACCCTTCTGACTTTTCTCAACAGGCTGTATGCTCCACCCTGCTATAACTCTGGTACTCAGAAATTGATTGTGGTGGAAAGGTGTCCTAGGCAAGGTAGCAGTTTTGCCCACACCTGCATTCCAAATAATTACAAGTGCACCTCCCTTGAGAAGTAAGGCTGCATTCACACCTGAGCGTAGCTTTTTTGCGCATTTTACAGGTGTTATCTGCACGTTTTGGTGCGTTTACATGCAGAATCTTTCCACCGGTTTTGAGCTTTGGCATTTTTTTACTAGAAAATAGGAAAAGTGATCATCTGTTTTATCATTTGTTGCTATGTTTTAGATTTTTTTCATCTGCTTCTTGGGTGAATATTCTTTTGGTTCATCATTGTTCTTCCTGTTCCTCGTTGTGTTGTGCGGTATATCTTGCTATACAAAGATGAGTGACGATGAGATGGCATGATTTGTGGCAGCAGCCACTGTTACATCATATCTTCTACATAAAAGAGATTGCTGATCAAGAAGAGAGGCCAATTTTGGGTCATGTACAGTGACCTACGTGATCATGATGAAAAATTTTTGGACTACACTAGGATGTCCATGAAAAGGTTAGTCAAACTCCTTTTGAATCATGATGTTTGCCAATGTTCCTTTCTACTAAATCCCACATTTTTTATTTTCGCTCACAGTTTTGATGAGTTACTGGGTTTACTTAGTAGTCAGTTGCAATGAATGGACACATATTTCCGTAACAGTATACCCACTGTTGAACGACTAATGGTAATTTTTTATTTTTTGTAAATTTTTAAAAACTGATACATGAAGAAACAAATATTCTAATTTTGTTATATGCATAAAATAAACACCTAACACAGGTTTTTAAAGTAATACAAAACTTTACTTTTTAAAAAATATGAAACATTCTTGAAATGTAAAAAAAAAAAATTCTCTTCACATATACATATAGAAAGTAAATTACAATATAAATGTATATTTTCACAATAATAATAACAAAAAATAAGACAAAACAACAAGCTCAAACAATCTCCACAATAAAAAAAAGAAATAGAGCTAACCTAGCCCTAATCCTAGCCCTAAAAAACAAACTTTAGAGGTGATGGTAGGTTTGGGAGGAGTTGACTGGCTCATTAGGTGACATCACCACATTCATGGCATGGCCTTAATGTGACCAGTTGGAGGTAGAGGGATTCTGATGAATATTCTGCCAATTAGAAGGTGATGGTGTTGGCAGAGGAAGGTGAGTGGCAGAAGGTGGTGTTGGCAACTGAGGAAGGGTTAAAGAATGTGGTGTTGGCAGAGGGGGCAGGGGAGACTTGCATAGGGCCCATAAGGTGGTGGAGGTTCTGAGGGCCTATATGTGGTGGTTGGCAGAATAAAAGTGGAAATATATTGGATGGTACCTGCCAACATGTCTGCTTGGAGTTCTGATGGTATCTTCTCCATCAGACCTTCCAGACACCTTGCAGAAACCTGCACATGAGACCTGCTAGTGTTCATCCTTTCCGACATATTGGCCATAATGTCCAGCATATGATTAAAATCCAGTTCAGGAGCCCTACTTCTTGTTGAAAATTTGGATCAAGCTGCAAGTTTCACGTATGTTTGCTCTTGCAGGCACATGAGGAAATATGGGTGGTATGGACTCCTCATCTATCACAAGTGCCGCAGAGGTAAATTGCTCTGGAGTCGACATTTGGCTCTCTGTAGGCTCTTGGCCTGCTTGCTGACTGACTTACACTTGGTCGGTTTGCTGACTGCTTGCAGCTTGATTCAAATTTTAATTTCGGGTAGGATCCTCCCAGCATCTTTCCGTACTGAAAATAGAAATTTATTGTTATAACTTTCTCTTTTCATTTTGGTTAATGACATACGTACAGATGATAGCTTACCATCCCAATGCCACAAATGGCCGAAGGAACTCAAAGTCTTTGGCATGGACATAATCTGCAGGAGCACCTGCTGCAGCTCCACTCCTAAAATCACTTTGCAGCCACAGATGTCGAGTGTAGGCGTCCTTTATACTTGTCCACTTGCCTTTCAGAAGTTTAACTGTTAAAAAACAAATTCAAATATAAATATTTATTTCTTTGTAGTTACCTAGCAACCGGACAATCATTAGCAAGTCTACACTATGCCTTTCAGGTTGGAAAATCTATGGCCAGTTAAACCTGCTCTGCTACTTGGGATGTGTTGAAGGAAATTGTGTTTTAAAAACCTACAAAAGAAAATTTGGTCACAGATTTCTGAAGTTTTCTGGCAACGCTGCAACTTCCCCAATTGCGTTGGAGCGATTGGTGGGAAGCATATTAAGTTTAAAAAGCCCATGGGCAGCGGAAACCAGGATTTTAACTACAAGAAATATTTCTCTTTTGTTTTAATGGCAGTGGCTGATGCTAATTATTGCTTTTGGTACATAGATATTGGGTCATATAGCAGCAACGCTGACTAGTATTTTGGATATGATAGTATTATAGATTTGAGTTTGAGGACTCATTACCTCATAACATGGAAAGAGCTCACTGGACTGCTGTTCGTGGAAGCAGACAAGGTACACATGTCAGGTAGGGATGAGCTTCGAGTTCGAGTCAAACTCATGTTCGACTCGAACATTGGCTGTTCGCCGAACAGCAAACAATTTGGGGTGTTCGAGGCAAATTCAAAAGCCGCGGAACACCCTTTAAAAGTCTATGGGAGAAATCAAAAGTGCTAATTTTAAAGGCTTATATGCAAGTTATTTTCATAAAAGCCCAGGAGGCATGGATCAATGCAAAAAAAAGTTTTAAAAACTGACGTTTTTTCGGGAGCAGTGATTTTAATAATGCTTAAGTGAAACAATAAAAGTGTAATATTCTTTTAAATTTCATACCTGGGGGGGGTGTCTATAGTATGCCTGTAAAGGGGCACATGTTTCCCATGTTTAGAACAGTCTGACAGCAAAATGACATTTCAAAGGAAAAAACTTCATTCAAAACTACTCGCGGCTATTAATGAATTGCCGGTCCGACAATACACATAAAAGTTAATTGATAAAAATGGCATGGGAATTCCCCACAGGGGAACCCCGAACCAAAATGTAAAAAAATGGCGTGGGGTCCCCCCAAAAATCCATACCGGACCCTTATCCACGCACGCAACCTGACAGGCTGCAGGAAAAGAGGGAGGATGAGAGAGCGCCCCCCTTGTGAACCATACCAGGCCACATGCCCTCAACATTGGGAGGGTGCTTTGGGGTAGCCCCCCAAAACACCTTGTCCCCATGTTGATGGGCACAAGGGCCTCATCCCCACAACCCTTGGCCGGTGGTTGTGGGGGTCTGCGGGCGGGGGGCTTATCGGAATCTGGAAGCCCCCTTTTACAAGGGGACCCCCAGATCCCATCCCTCCCCCCTGTGTGAAATGGTAAGGGGGTACAAAAGTACCCCTACCATTTCACAAAAAACTGTCAAAAATGTTAAAAATGACAAGAGACAATTTTTGACAATTCCTTTATTTAAATGCTTCTTCTTTCTTCTATCTTCTTTCTTCTTTCTTCTATCTTCCTTCGATTTCTTCCTCCATTTTCTTCTTCTTCTGGTTCTTCTGGTTCTTCCTCCGGTGTTCTCGTCTGGCATCTTCCTCCGCGGCGTCGGTGTCTTCTTCCCTTCTGACGGTTCTTAAATAACGAGGGGGCGGAGCCACCCGGTGACCCCGCCCCCCTCTGATGCACGGGGACTTGCCGGGGACTTCCCTGTGGCACTCCCCGTGATGTCAGAAGGGGCGGGTTACGTAACGGGTGACCCCGCCCTCCTCTGATGTCACGGGGAATGCCACAGGGAAGTTTCGTCAAGTCCCCATGCGTCAGAGGGGGCGGGGTCACGGGGTGGCCCCGCCTCCCCGTTATATAACAACCGTCAGAAGAAGAGAAGCATCACACAGCGGGAGCCTCCCTCCATGCCATCATGGTTGCGGAGCGGCCCAAAAAGAAGATGAAGACAAGAAGATGAAGAGAAGAAGATTAAGAGAAAAAGATGAAGAGAGAAGCGTCACACAGCGGGAGCCTCCCTTCATGCCATCATGGATGCGGAGCGGCCCAAAGAGAAGAAGGGAAGAAGATGCTGACGCCACGGAGGAAGATGCTGGATGAGAACACCGGAGGAAGAACCAGAAGAACCAGAAGAAGAAGAAGATGGAGGAAGAAACCGAAGGAAGATAGAAGAAAGAAGGAAGAAGATATAAGATAGAAGAAAGAAGAAGCATTTAAATAAAGGAATTGTCAAAAACTGTCTCTTGTAATTTTTAACATTTTTGACAGTTTTTTTTGTGAAATGGTAGGGGTACTTTTGTACCCCCTTACCATTTCACATAGGTGGGAGGGTCGGGATCTGGAGGTCCCCTTGTGAAAGGGGGCTTCCACATTCTGATTAGCCCCCCGTCCGCAGACCCCCACAACCACTGGCCAAGGGTTGTGGGGATGAGGCACTTGTCCTCATCAACATGGGGACAAGGTGTTTTGGGGAGCTACCCCAAAGCACCCTCCCAATGTTGAGGGCATGTGACCTGGTACGGTTCAGGAGGGGGGGCGCTCTCTCGGCCCTCCTCTTTCCCCTGTGGGGAATTCCCATGCCGTTTTTATCAATGAACTTTTATGTGTATTGTCAGACCGGCAATTCATTAATAGCCGCGAGTAGTTTTAAATTACTTTTTTTCCTTTTAAATGTCATTTTCCTTTCAGACGGTTCTAAAAACAGGAAACATGCGCCCCTTTACAGGCATACTATAGACACCCCCCAAGTACGAAATTTAAAGGGATGTTACACTTTTATTGTTTCACTTTAAGCATTATTAAAATCACTGCTCCCGAAAAATGTCCATTTTTAAAACGTTTTTTTGCATTGATCCATGTCCCCTGGGGCAGGACCCAGGTCCCCAAACACTTTTTATGACAATAACTTGCATATAAGCCTTTAAAATTAGCACTTTTGATTATTCATGTTCGTGTCCCATAGACTTTAATGGTGTTTGCGTGTTCAAACAAATTTTTTGCCCGTTCGCAAGTTCTGGTGCGAACCGAACAGGGAGGTGTTAGGCTCATCCCTACTCCTGGCCCCTTCCTTCTATCAAGTGCCCTCACAGCCAGCAGATTGCTATGGGGCACCATAATTAGGACATGAGCAATGCCTAGGAATATGAGCATAAACTTGACCTTTTTTGCTGGTGCTGAGCAAATTACTGTGTTCAAAATACCAGCTTCCTAGCACCAGTAAACAATAGGAGTTTATACTCATATTCCTATGCATTGGTTAAGTGCTTATACTTATGAACAAGGAGGCAATAGATGTGCCATTCCAGTTCATCATGGCCACATTCCTACATCCATGCAAGTTAAGATATACCAGATTCATGTGTGCATGTGTACACATGTGTGGCCATAGTGAACTGCAATTGCACATCTATTGTCTGTTTACTCAAATGTATGATCATGTGAGCAATGCATAGGTATATGAGCATAAGTTTGTACTGTTTTTCTGGTACTAAGAATCTGTTGTTTAAACATGTATAGACAATCTACTATATAACAATAATCATACTATCTCCCCATGGCGGGTTTGGTGGTTGGTTCAGTTTGCAGGGGTTTATCTTACCTTTCTCATCCTTCACACGGGCACTTCTTATGTCTGCCCTGTTTGGGAACACTTGGCTGGCAATCTGGTTCCATGCCCTCCTCTTGCTTGCTCGGGACTTGTAGCATGAATCTCTTCAATCGTAAAGGCAAGGGTGCTGCTTTACTATTCGGATACAATTCTCTGGATCTAAAAAAGATACTGCCTCATCCATGTTGCTTTTCTCCAAAGCTGCTAACCAAAAATGGAGTTCTGTGCATTTCCTGTATATTTTTATGTAATTTCCTTTATGGAAATCTTTTTCACTTGAGCAAATAAAAGTGACAAAACACGTGTAGAAATGCAATAAAAGACGCACAAATGGCGCGTTTCTTTCATTTCTATGGGTATACAAATGCTCCAAAAATGCCCAAATCTTCCCAATTCGAGCGACAGATTGTTTCCCCTCCAGTGCTTTGTAGCTTCAGGCTTCAAGCTACAAAACACTCAAGTGTGAATGCGGCCTAACAGACAGGTGAACAACTTTGACCAATTGAACTATTCCCCCGTTTTACTGCAAGAGCATGAAGGATGTAACTTTATGCACTATCCAATCACATTTGCAGATCTGTTAGGATATAGAATAGACACATATTAGATTATACAGACTCACCTGCACAACCAATTTTGACAGGTACACAGGGATAGGTGCATGGAACTGGAGGCAGAGCCTGTATGTCTGGGTTAATGTACAGGGCTGAGTGCTCTGTGTGAATTAGCACTTATCTGCACTATCCAGAGCACTCTGTTCTGTTCTTTTACATGTAGTATTCTGTCTTAGGATACATACAAATCTTACAAGGATAAACACATGTTTTGCCTGGTTACTGCTAAAGATGACCCCCCCCCCCAAAAAAAAAAAAAAAAAAAAGATGATCTGGATGGAAAAGGCTTAAGTATCCATTTAATAAGAAATGATAAATGACCACTGATAAGATCACTGGTATGCTGAGAGGGAACAATTCTGCTCTGATTGCTGGTTAAAGGATAAGTTCACTTTAAAAAAAAATAAAATAATAAATGCACATTTTTTTCAGGTAAAAAAAATTTGCATTTTTTTAATTTTTTGTTGCAGGTGCCTGTAAAACATTGCACCAGCAATCAGCAGATCGCTGGTCCCATGCAGGTCTCCTGCAGACCTGTCAGCTCTGTATCGGCTGACAGATCCTCGTAGGAGGAAGCTGATACATTCTGACAGGAAGACTCAATGAACTACCACAGGCAGTGCTCACAGTGGTAGTTCATTGAAAACTACAAAGTCGACAGCCACATAGGCTGCTGGACCTTGTAGTCTTCCATTACCAGAGGACTGTGAATAAGTGATGCAGCCGGGTGGGTGGAGCATCGCCTGATCACATTTTTTAAATTGTGACAGCTAGTGGGGGGAATTCACGCTAGCTCTCAGATCGGGGATAGGAGAGGTGCGGGGGCATGTTATGAAAGGTGAAGTTATCCTTTAATGCAGTTTTGTAGATTGCTTATCTTAACCACTAGATGACCAGCGCACAACGATATATGTCGGAACAATGGCGCGGCTGGGCAAATGGGTGTACAGGTACATCCCTTTTAGGATGTGGCATTCTGGGCGCAAGCATGCCCGCCGCGTTCTCCGTGACCGTGACCTTGGGTACTGCGGACTCGATGTCCGATGGGGGCACGTGATCATGTCACGGAGCGGAAGAATGGGGAGATGCCTATGTAATATGTAAACAAGTCATTTCCCCATTCTGCCTAGTCATTGGGAGTAGGGATGAGCAGAACACCCCCCAGTTCGGTTCGCACCAGAACCTGCGAACAGACCGAAAATTTGCACGAATGTTAGAACCTCATTGAAGTCTATGGGACTCGAACGTTCAAAATCAAAAGTGCTCATTTTAAAGGCTAATTTGCATGGTATTATCCTAAAAAGGGATTGGGGACCCGGGTCCTGCCCCAGGGGACATGTATCAATGCAAAAAAAAAGTTTAAAAACAGCCGTTTTTTTCGGGAGCAGTGATTTTAATGATGCTTAAAGTAAAAAAAAAAAAAAATATTCCTTTAAATATCATACCTGGGGGGTGTCTATAGTATGCCTGTAAAGTGGCACGTGTTTCCCGTGCTTAGAACAAGCCCTGCACAAAATGTAATTTTTAAAGGCAAAAAAGACCTGGCAATATGGATCAAAATCAATGAGACAAACGGCATGGGTACCCCCCAGTCCATTACCAGGCCCTTTGGGTCTTGTATGGATATTAAGGGAAACCCTGCACCCAAATTAAAAAAGGAAACAGCAGTATACAGGCTCTGTACTCTGAACAGCAGTATACAGGCGGTGCAAACAAGATAGGGACTGTAGGTTTGTTGTTAAGTAGAATCTGTTTGTAATTTTGAACTGGTACATTTGTTTAGCTCCAGCCAAAAAATCTATTTTAAGCTTTTTGGAAAACATAGGGAAGGGTTATCACCCCTGTGACATTTGTTTTGCTGCCTGTGCTCCTCTTCAGAAGATTTCACCTCACTTTTTGTCCCAATGACAAATATTTTTTGAAAATTTGGGTTTTTTTGTGAAACAAGGATTGGTGATAAAGCATCAGTGGAAAGGAGAAATGTTTTTCCCATATTAACTCTTATGCCCGTACACACGGTCGGAGCGTGTTGTCGGACATTCCGACCGTGTGTGGGCTCCATCGGACATTTTCCATCGGATTTTCCGACACACAAAGTTTGAGAGCAGGCTATAAAATTTTCCGACAACAAAATCAGATCGCGTCAATTCCGACCGTATGTGGCCCGTTCTGACGCACAAAGTGCCACGCATGCTCAGAAGAAATTCCGAGACGGAACAGCTCGGTCTGGTAAAATGAGCATTCGGAATGGATACAGCACTTTCGTCACGCTGCAATATTTTAAATAGTTTAATACAGCACACTCTGTTCATCTTTATAATGTGAGAAGAATGAAGTAGTTTTGCTGCTCATATTCACACAGACTTCTCACAAACTTTTTTCTTTATTATTTATCAGGATTCCCTCAATATATTTTGATTTGCCACATCTGACCAGTTTTTTTTTTGGTTGTTTTTAATTTTTTAAAATTTCTTTTCAAGGCTGTTAATTTTTTTTTTTGGGTTTGTATTTTTTTCAAGGCTGTTTTTTTTTTTCTCTTTTTTTTGCTTTTTACTCCAGAATATTTTTGTGTGTTTTGTGTGTCAAATTACCACAACACCATTGATATCTTGTATTATTTAATCTCAATGAGATTGTTTGGTGTTGGTGTCCCTTGTTAATTTCACATTGTATTTTGAAATGTACCTGCCTCCTCACCAACAAACTGTTTTTTTGGAAGGAAAACACACATAGGCGAGTATAATTGAAACAAAAATTCCTTTATTAAGGGCTCACAACCAAACAAAGAGGGAGGCAACGCTGTAGAAACATCAAAAATTGGTGAGGCCTTTGACCCCCAGGGCAGACATCAATTATTTTACTGCAAAATTGGTGGCCTGAGGAGTCCATATCTAAGGGAGTGCAGTCTGGTCCAGAAGTCCCAGAGATCCGGAAAGCAGCAGATGACATCTGTGTCCCCAGGCTGTGGTCATACAAGAGCCTGCATCTTTTGTCAGACCAGATTGAACGCAGGTCATCACTCTCTGGTCTTCCTTCCACGCTTCCTTCCACGCTGTGGCTGTGGTGGTGGAGTTGTGGCAGCAGGAGAAGGAGGAGGAGGAGGAGGAAGATGGTCCAACTCAATCATGTCGGTATTGGGTGTGATTTCGCCACTCACCCCCTTAGTTAGGACTTTATAAATAAGTTTCTCACACATGAGGCGTTGACCCTCCTGCATGCCCTTCAGTTTGGTGGCAGCCATGCAGGCAAAGGCCTCTTCAGGAGTGGGTAAGGCTCTGAGGGACGCAGAAGCCTCCAGAATGAGCCTGAGCACTGAATCCTAAACATGACTCCCCTTCCTGGGTCTTTTGTATGGAAGGCGAAGGGGAGGAACCTGTGATTCGGTCAGCCTCCGACTGGTCCCAGGCTTCTCCTGGCTGCCACTAAACCCCGCCTCCTCCTGGCTGCCACTAACCCCCGCCTCCTCCTGGCTGCCACTAATCCCCGCCTCCTCCTCGCTGCCACATTCCACAGCCTCCTCCTGTGTGCCACATTCCAGAGCCTCGTCCTGGCTGAGGTCTTCCTGTGTATGAAAAAGGGACATAGTTTTAGTATTTTATTCATCAATCACACACAATTTTCAGCTCATGACTGTTGCAAATTGAATGTTAACAAATATAACAGACTATAATTCTGAACCCTGCATTTTTCATTCTTGTCCCAATTATTTTTGCCCACTACTGTCTATTGATATGTAAAACACTTTCTTAAATCAGCAATTAGTGATTAATAATAACATCTAGTAAACATCATTTATTTATTGACCAGAAATCTGTAGAACAATGCTACACCTGACTCAAGCTGGGCTCCTCCACTTCTTCCTGGCTGGAAGTCCCAGGTTGGACGTCGGAAGTCTCAGCTGGGGTGGAAGGAAGAGTGGAAGGAAGGGTTGAGAGGGATTCCCTGACTCCAGTCTGGTCTTACAGAAATCGCAGTCTCTCATAGTACCACAGCCTGGGGACATAAACATCATCTGCTCCAGCTCCGGATCTCTGGGAATCCGTGACCTTCTTGCGCTCCCTAAGATAAGTGCTCCTCAGGCCACCAATTTTGTTTTTTAAATAGGGGATGGTTGTCGTGGGGACCACCGGCTTTACCAACTCCAGCAGTTTCTCCAGCGCTGCCTGCCTCTTTTGTTTATTATTGTAATGTGGATGTTTGACCTGCCACAGACAGGGCAGCTCCCTGTATTTGTCTATGAACAGGGGGAGGAAGTTGTGGTCATTGAAGCCATCCATTTTATCTGCAAAACACAACACGAGACAAACCCTAATGTCAGGCAAAACTCTCCTATTCTTGTTACAATATAAGCCTCAATCTAGAAGCAGTATAGGCCCAAGTTTAGATCTTACCTTCGTTCTCATGATCGGCGCCTCCGATACTCTTTCCTCCGCTCACAAATCGTACGTACTACTCACGCATGTTACGCTTTATACACACTGCGCATGCGTGTAACTCCGCCCGCCCCTGACGTTCTTTCTAGTCTATTCCCCACCCCTTTTTGTTTGGTGCAGTGGGGGAAGAGCACATGGTGGAGACACAGCAGATGCGTGCTAATTATAGCAACGAGGAGGCATTAAGGCATTTAAGGCATCAAATATGTCCTTTGGGGAGATGTCTTTGATTGGCCCTTGCAGGCCAATCAAAGAGGCTGAATGTAGTTACCATACCGACGTGTTCCTCCTCCAATGAGAGGCTCTTCCTGCTGTGGGGATTCTAGCCATGTTGGTGACTGTGGTTGTGGCAACCCCCTCCTTCCCCATGCACGTCCGTGTACATTGACTGAGTGATGTCCTGATGTTATTGGAAGCCTGAACACAAGGTCCTGTGTAACACCTGGTTTGCCTGTCATCTGCCACGTCAACAGAGGGAGGTTCCAACACCTGCCGGTTATCTGGCCCTTGGTCCATCTATGAGCTTATTGAGCTTACTATCTGGTAAGCATGCATTCTTAAAGGTGGAGGATCACTGCAAGGGGTGTCGTTTTCATTTTCCACTTTTAGACACTGATCCCTATGAAGAGCTAATTGGGGACTCTTCCCATCCTTTAGAAGATTTCCTCTTTTGGTTCTGGGACTTTTTTATTTATGGTTCACTATCTTGTGTTTTTGACATTTTTGTGATTTTTATTTCATGATATTGACTGTTCACTATTGATTTGTGTGCTATTTAGTTTAATTTTCGAGGATTCACATACACTTCCATAATCAATTGGGCGTCTTTTCATATATGCCCTAACATATGTTATGAGGGTTTTGCGCAGTTTTTTTCTTTGTTTTTGTCCCATTATTGTGTATTGCACATTTGAACTGCAGCTCTTGTTAGCTTTATTTTAGCGCAGTGTTTTTTGTTTCAGAGATGTTGGAGATGGTCGACATCCTGAAGAAGGCCAACTATGACTATGACCTCAAATTAAGAGAGCATGAGCAGTACTGAAAGATCCGGAGAGTGCTGCAAAAAAGTTAGTAGTTGTCCTGTGTTCCGATTCTTTTTATGTTTGTTGCATTCGTGCTGCTCCATGTGCTTTTCTTAACTGTTATCCATTTCTAAATGTGAACTTTCATGTTCATGGGCACATTATTCATTCGTATCAAACATTTTTCGTGCGGCCTAGAAAACACCATTGTTTTGGCCATATGCATTTGCGCACATTTTTTAGGGCCTACTTGTCTGAAAATAATTTGGTTGTGTAGATGGGTTTGTTACTAGAATGAAATGCAAAATAGATTCTGTGTAAGGAGAGGACACTCAGCAGCTGGTTACACATCTGGATGCTGGAGCATTAGTGTGGGATACAAGAACACCCTTTTTATTAGGGGTCCCACACAGGTGCTCCAGTGGATACTATAGGGGTGTCTCCATCTGTGAAGCTTGTACAAAACAGGTAAAGTATTGAAGCTTGACAAAGGACAATAAATATGCTACATCTTGGAACTCTGCCAAAACAGACAATTGTACCCCACTTCCAAGCAATGTTTCATATTTATAGTTCTTCCCTCAAATATCTGTGTGCTAAGTATACCATTTTTTTTAACATAGGGGAGAAAAGACTCAGAGGACACCCCTCATCCGAGGAGACCAGAGACCCCACACCTCTGGAAGAAGGTGAAATCCACCCAAGCAACGCAGAGCAGGAGGAGGAAGATGTGGTGGAAATTGGCACCACAACAGGTGATTGTTGGCGACCACAGGCTCAGGTAAGAGATGGTTGCCTGCATATATTATATATATATATATATTATTACAATACATGTTTTTTTTTGGTTTCTATCTTTTTAGGTGATCGTGATGCTGTGGATCCAGATCCTTTCACCTCGGAAAGTGCACAGATCCTGATCGGGGAGATCATGGGGTGTAATAGGGACTTGGAAAACATCGAGAAAAACATCAATGATGTTATTCAAAAAAATAATAACATCATTGATGTTTTGGGGAGAGTTTAAAACCCCTCCAAATCCCTTTGTTTTTTGGTGTGCTACAATTTTTAAACTTTTTGTGTCAAATTGTAGAAAAGCCAAATTTTGAAGAGGCACACAGTGTGTCAACATGTGCTATCTGCCATCACGGGAGATCAATGGACGCATTTTGGGGGTGCAACCCCTTCCTCAACAATAAAGTAGCTGAGAGGAAGGGGTTGCACCCCTAAAACACGTCCCTTGATCCCCCATGATGGCAGGGAGCACATGTTGACATTCGGCTATTCGTGTGCATCTTCAAAATTTGGCTTTTCCAGGGGTGACTTCACCCCATCTGAACTCAATCTCAAACACAGTTTCTAAATACTCATGTCTGATATTGCCTTCAAGTTCTACCAAATGTGAACTTTGTAAGTTCAAGATTTGTGTCTTTCTTGTTGGTTTTAAACATGCCTGTTTTATCTTAAATGGACATTTCTACTTTTTCTAATGTGACCCCAAAATTGTTATACAACAAACATGTTGGTTTGTTTTAAAAGATTGATAATCAAGAATGTGTGGATTATTGTCTCAACGCTCCAACACTTTTGTGGTGCTCTAATTGTTGTTTTCTGTGACCATGGGTGTTATTTCCTAAGGGCAAATCCACTTTTCAACTGCACTTGTAGTGCATAGTGTCTTTGCCTTTAGTAAATAACACCCAACTGTGCTTTGTAAGGTTACACAATCACGCCATTTTCAGGACTCAACACTTTTCTGTCAGGGTCAGCTAAAACAAACACAAGCAGTAAATGTCACCAAAGATTTGCTTAATTTTTTTTTTTTTGAAAAAGGTTTTACACATTGTCTGGCATATTGATAGCCCCCCTACCCACAAAGTATTCAAGGTATCTTAGCTGGACATCACGGGCACTCGGGGGGGCAAGCCAGGACGGCCACTTTCAAGCGCCGTCAGAGTTGGTTCATTTTGAATTCCCGCCTCAGGCCCAACTGAGCTAGCATAGTTGGCAGAATGTTTCTGTAAAAAGTTGTGTAGAACACAGCACACCAGGATAATATGATTCAGTTTATACTCTGACATAGGTATGGGTGTAAGAAATAGGAGGAACCGGCTGGCCATGATTCCAAATGTGTTCTCCACAACTTTTCTGGCTCTGGCCAGCAGGTAATTAAAAACCCTCTGGTCCGGGGTGAGGGTCCTCATCGGGAATGGCCGCATAAGATGATCCCCCAGCGCAAATGCTTCATCCGCAATGAAGACGAATGGGAGTCCTTCCACATTGTCTTCTGGAGGTGGCAAGTCCAAGCTGCCATTCTGGAGACACCTGTAGAACTCCGTCTGGGTGATGACTCCACCATTAGACATCCGGCCATTCTTCCCCACGTCCACATACAGAAATTCATAAGTAGCCGACACCACCGCCAACATCACAATACTATTGAACCCCTTATAATTATAATAGTACGACCCCGAGTTGGGTGGTGGGACGATGTGGACGTGTTTTTCATCAATTGCCCCTCCGCAGTTAGGAAAGTCCCACCGCTGGGCAAAGTGGGAGGCCACAGTCTGCCATTCCTGTGGCGTGGAAGGAAACTGTGGAGTCAAACAAAAAAAATAATTTAGTCATTGTGCACATAAACAGGGAAAGCAGATTAGACACAAACATTCTTGGCCAACATCAAGATAACATTTATTTGAGGGAGTTTTTAAAGACCAAAGGATAAGGTACACCTATCAGACCCCCCCCCCATGGGCCATTTCTAACATTATAGGGAGGGTACTCTTGGACAGGTAACCCTCTCCACTTCATTGAGAGATGAATGCCTAAATAATGGGTATTACTTTGAACAGCCCCTCCTTAGTTACACTATTGTCAGCCCACTGGACAGGTAAGAAGTGTCAGAATACAAAGATATAAATACACACTGTACACATTTGAGCACATTTGGACATTCTGCTATTACCTATCAAAATAATAATAGGATACAAAAACTTTAAACATTACCATTTGAAAGTATACAGGCAGGCCCTTGCACTACATGTTCTGGGTTAATTCATCCATAAATCTGACCACAAAAGAGATGGGTATAGTGTGTATGGGTTTGGCAAAGTCAGCAGATAGATGATTGAAGATAGATAGAGAATTGGTATCAGCTGAAATAGCAGTTGGGGGAAGGGAGGGTTCCAAATGATTTGGGGACCCCCCAAAAAGCCTCTGGCACTCTGCCTGAATTTAAAGCACAAATCACATTTCAAAACATTGTAGGGGTGTTTGGGGTAAAGCACTACTATGGAGCTGATAAAATACATTGTTAAGTGACTACATGAGGTGAATATAGGGCCAGGAGACCATGCTGGGGAGGTAAGTGAAAGCAAATATGTATGAAGGACAACAAAAATAATTACAAAAATATCAAGCATGCATGAGGACAAAGGGGACATTCACAGTATATTTCAATCATGGTAATTAGGGAATGAGGAAAGAAATACAATATATTATCAAACATTAAATACAATAAAATGTGATATTAAAGGATAACAATCTTACCTTAATATACTCCTTCTGCAGGACCTGGATGATGGCAGAACAGGTCTCTGGGATAATGATCCCCAGAGCCTGGGGGGAGATGCCTTTCAAGAACTTCAAGTCCTGCAGGCTTCTCCCCATCGCCAAGTATCGCAGGATGGCAACGAGCCTCTGCTCCGGAGTGATGGCTTGCCTCATGCAGGTATCTTGGCTGCTGATATAGGGGGTCAGCAAAGCCAACAAACGATGAAATATGGGGTCTGTCATCCTGAGAAAGTTCCTGAAATCATCAGGATTATTCTCACGGATCTCATGGAGCAAAGGCATATGACAGAACTGGTCATGGTGAAGCAACCAATTCTTGATCCATGAACTCCTCCACACCCTGTTCATGCACTGGACTTCACCCCAACACCAAGCCCCTGCACAGCACGAACTCTACGAGGAGTACGTATACGCAACATGGCAAGAAAATGGTCGGCTGCTCAGAACAAAGTAACAGAACGCACTGAAGAACAGCAAGGCCTGTGAAGAGTGACCTGAAAAACAGTAATGAACGAACAAGAACAGAATGACAAGAGTCATGCGTCACTTGCTGCACGCACTGAAGAGCAGATACAAACCCACAAGCACAAACTGAACAGCAGAAAACGATCTGAAAACCACGAGTCTGAAAAAGCGCGAATCGTCTCTTGCCAAACTTTTACTAACACGAGACTAGCAAAAGGAGCCCAAAGGGTGCCGCGCTTGGTTCTTTTTTTTTTTTTTTGCCACTTCAGAAAATTCCTGGAGAGACTAATTCAGCTTTCTCGCTCATATATGTCTCTTCTCATCTCTTCATCACTGTGGCATATCTATTTTGTTTTCAACGGAAGGAAACAACAGGGGTTTACAAGAAAATAATTATATAAAACCTAACCTCACCTGATGAGGCTCAACCCTTAGTTCCCCTTCTCTAAAATGTTATCTTTATTTATAAATCTCTCTGTTTTACATATATAAGTAAAAAAAAAGAAACCATATATATATATATAACCCCCCCTCCCTCCCATCTCCCTCCCTTCTCCCTCCCCTCTCCCCCCCTAACCCTTGTGCAATGCCTATGATCTATTTGGTAGGTAGTTAAATCCTGATTTTTTCTGCATAACTCCATGTTTTTTTAAACTCCTTCCAACATTTCCATTTGTCTACTTCTATCTTTTCCTCTTTATACAAAGAAAACTGCTCCATGGTGTGGATCTCCTCCACGGCATTTATCCAGTCCCACATCTCCGGACTTTCTTTTCCCCACCAATTTTTGGGGATTAATCTTTTTGTTGCGTTTAATAGATGTGGAACCAGAGATGTTTTATATTGTTTCACACTCCCCTCTATGCCGTGGAAGAGAACCACCTACGGATCCTCCTTCACCTCTATTTTTGTAATCTCCTTTATCGAGCTCAAGATTTTTTTTCCAATATTTTTTAATTACCGGGCAATTCCACCATAAGTGAGCCATAGTACCCATCCCTCCACAGCCCCGCCAACACTCTGCCGATTTCCCATGTTGGAATTTACTTATCCTATCTGGCGTTGTGTACCACCTTGCCATACATTTATAATTCATCTCGGCCGTTTTTATATCCGCTGCTGAGCTATGGGCCAAAAATAACATTTTATTAATCGTGCTCGTGTTTTTTTGTGTTCCCAATTCCTTTTCCCATTTTTTGATGAATGTGGGTACCTCTGCTTCTTCTTCTTTCAATATTAATTTATATAACTTAGATATTGTGTTTTTTGTTTTTTCCGAACAACATAATTTTTCTAACGCTGTCAAATTTTCTCCGGATCTTATCGGTTGAGGTAAATTTTTCACGAAGCGGTCTAATTGCATGTACCTCCATTCATCTATCACCCATGTGTCAGTGTTTTGTTTCAACTCAGTAATTGTGACAATTTTCCCTTTTTTAAGTATTTCTCTAAGCTGTACTTTATCTTTTTTTATCCAGTTCCCACCTATATCTCTTTTCCCTGGTGCAAAATACTTATTCTCCTTTAATTCTATCAGGGGAGAATTATAAATCTTATCTAACTGTTTATATACTACATCCCATGTCTTTAAAACTATTTTTGTCAAACAGTGCGTTTTCACATCTACCGTTCTGTGATTCAGAGGGTTCCAAATAATAGATCCTAAACGTGTTTTACTATAATATTTCTCTATATTCACCCATCTTTTTTCTTGGTTATCCCTAGCCCATTCTATTGCTCTTGATAAAATTATTGCTTTATAATATTTTAGGATATCCGGGACCGCAAGGCCCCCTTTGTCTTTATCTTGTTTTAGGGTCTTAAGAAATATTCTTGATCTTTTGTTTTTCCATATTATATTAGAGATTATTGACTTCAGTTTTCTAATATATTCCTGTGGGAGTTTAATAGGTAACATTTGGAATTTATACGTGATCTTAGGTAGGAGGATCATTTTTATGGCGTTAATACGCCCCATCCATGAAAGAGGTTTTGTCTGGAGTTTTTTCCCTTCCCTCTTTATTTCATCCAAGAGATGGATATAGTTTTTTCTATATATCTTTTCCGGGGAGTTCGCGAGCATTATTCCCAAATATTTGATCTCTTTTTTCCAGCGGAATTGGAAATCTCTCTTCAGTTTTTCCTCCTCTATTTTACTCACATTTATCTTTAAAATTTCCGATTTCCCCATATTAATCTTAAAATTTGTTATTTTGCCATATTGTTTTAATATTTTAACCAATCTTGGTAATGTATTTCCGGGGTTACTTATATAGAAGAGCACATCGTCCGCATATGCGGCCAATTTGTGCTCCTCTTCTCCCACCTTAAATCCTTCAATGTCAGGGTTATTTCTAATTGTTGCAAGGAGGGGTTCTAGGGCCAACACGAAGAGAAGGGGAGACAGGGGGCATCCCTGTCTTGTCCCTCTCTTCATCTCGAAAGGTGACGACAGGGTTCCGTTGATCTTAATGGCCGCCTTGGGTTTTCTATAAAGTGCTTTGATCCGTCCTATCATCTTTGGGCCTATTCCTATTATTTCTAGGGTTCTAAACAGGAACTCCCAGTCCACCCTGTCAAACGCCTTTTCGGCATCACTTGACAAGAGCAGACCTGGGAGTCCCTCCTCCCTTCTCTTCTGGAGCAGCAATAGGGTTCTCACCCCATTATCTCTTCCCTCCCTTCCTGCTATAAAGCCTACTTGGTCCGGATGAATCACCCCATTCATCAATTCTTTTATCCTCGTGGCCAGTACCTTTGAGTATATTTTTGTGTCTACGTTAATCAATGATATCGGTCTGTAACTAGCGCATCGAGTCGCGTCTTTGGCCTCTTTGGGGATCACGGTGATTGTAGCAAATAGCGCCTCACTACTTAATTCAAACTCACTTCCCACCCCGTTCATGTACTTACACATTTTCGGTACTAGTATGTTTTTAAATTTCTTGTAGTAATATGTGGTGAACCCATCCGGACCCGGACTTTTCCCCTGTGTACTATCCGCTATTGCTCTATATATCTCCTCCTCTGTTATTGGTTTCTCCAGGACCTCTCTAGAATTTTCTGTAATCTTGGTTAATTTGGCAAGTTTTAAGAATTCCTCTATCTTCCTGTTTTTATTTTCCTCACTTATCTGGTCTCCATTCATCTCCTCTGTATATAGTTCACTATAGTAGTTTTTAAATACTTCACCAATCTCTTTGGTTTCATAGACCATCTTCCCATGTTTATCCTGTATCTTTCCTATAAAGTTTAGGGCTTTTTTTTTCCTGAGCATTCTGGCTAGATGTTTTCCCGCCTTATTTCCCCACACATATCTTTCTTTGCTATTTGGTTAAATTTTTCCTTTGTTTCTTGTTCCATCAACTTTTTTAGTTCATCCCGTTTATTTATCAGTGCTAGGTATGTTGTTTGGTGATGTCCTCTGTGTTTTTTATGTTCTTGTTCTAAGTTAAAAATTTCTTTTATAACATTTCCCATTTTATTTTTCCTTTCCTTCTTTCTCCTTGCTCCCTCTTTTATTATTATTCCCCTTATGTAGGCTTTATGTGCTTCCCATATCACCGATCCCGATGTATCTCCTGTTTCATTTGTTGCAAAATAATATTTTAGCTCTCTCTCTATTTTTTTGGAGATATCTTCGTTTTGCAATAGATCTTCATTTATTCTCCATAGTGATTGCCTCCCTTGAGCCCTATATATCTGCATCTCCATCTCAATAGGGGCATGGTCTGATATTGTGATTATTCCTATTTTTGAGCCTACTATCCTGTCTAAAAGTCTATGGTCTACTAAGATGTAATCAATCCTAGAGTACGTCCGGTGCACAGGGAAGTAGAACGTATAATCTCATGTTTTACCATTCATGACCCTCCAAATGTCTACCAATTGATTTTTATGTAGTTCCTGTTTTATCTTCCTCATCTGTCCGTTATTCGTCCCCTGTGCCCCGGACGTACTATCGATCTCCAGTTCTAAGCACATATTGAGGTCACCCATTACTATAAGTTCCCCCTTCCTAAAATCCATTAATTTCTCCAATGTGTCCTTCAGAAACCTTATTGGGTTTTTGTTAGGGGCGTATATGTTGGCGAGGGTGCATTCTATTTCTCCAAGTATTCCTTTGATGAATAGAAATCTCCCTCCTGGGTCCTGCATCATACCTCCTAATTTAAACTGTACCCCTTTAGCCAATCCTATCGCCACTCCCCTTGCTCTTTTCGATATTGCATCTCCATACAACCAATTCGGGAATTCTTTTGATCTTAATCTAATATTTGATTCATATGTTAAATGGGTCTCCTGCAGGGACACCACCCCTGCCCCATAGGTTTGTAGTTCCCTCGAAAATTTTGTGCCTTTTCAAGTTTGAGTTTAACCCTTTTACATTATAGGATAGGAATTTAAGTGTTGTCATTTTTCTGAATTTGCTACCTTTTGTACCTCTGGCCTACCTTGAACTACCCCTTTTTTTGTTGAGGCATATGCACAATGTACCCCCCTCCTCCCCATTCCCCTTCCTCCCACCACCTCCCCCCATCTATCCTCCCCCCCTCCCCTCCTGGCCCCAAATGGGTCCCTAGTTTTTTCGATGCCCCGAACATCAGGGCGACCATCAGACCCATTTGTCCCAAGATATGGGACCCAGTGTACCCCCTCACCCCTTTCCCCCATTCCCCTTCCTCCCTCCATCCCCACCCATCCACCCTCCCCCTCCTCTCCCCACCTGGCCCCGTATGGGCCCCTAGTTTGTCCGGCACCCTGAAAATCAAGGCGCCTGACAAACCCATTTGTCCCAAGGTGTGGGACCCAGTGCAGCCTCTCACCCCTTCCTTAGATTGAAAATTTGAAGGGGTGTTAATCAGCCATCCTCTATTTCACGTGATCTGTGCACCCTATATTTTAATATTCCTCCTCCCCTCTCCCCTAAACATAGAAAGCTTCTCCCCCCTTCTTTTTTTTCTCTTTTTCCTTTCCTTTCCTTTTTTTTTTTTTCCTCTCCCCCCCCCTTTTCCCCTCCCCCTCCCCCCTAGTCCCCCCCCTAGTCCCCCCCCATCCAGCCCGGTATATCTGGTATCTGTAAGTCTAGTTTTCTGCAGAACTCTTCTAGATCTTCGGGGAAGCGCAATTTCACTGATCTCCCCTCTTTGTATCCTATCAGGCAGGCTGGGAACCCCCAGCTGTATCTAATGTTTTGTTGTCTCATTTTTTCTAAGAGGGGTTTGAGATGTTTTCTTCTTGTCAGGGTTTCTTGGGATAGATCGGCATACACCTGTAACTCCGCTCCTTCATATGTCAAGGGTGGTTTTCCTCTTAATTTTCTCCAAATCTCCATTTTATCCTCATAGAATCTAAATCTAATAATAATGTCCCGTGGTCTCTCTTCTGGGTTTCGCCGGTATCCAACCCGATGTATTCTTTCTATTCTTAGGGGTTCTTCATCCTTTTTATCTATAAGGGGGCCTAGCACTATTGTGCACATTTTCCTCAGATCTTCTCCCTCTTTTTCTGGGACTGATCGTAACCTTATATTCTGTCTTCTATTTCTATTTTCCTGGTCTTCCAGCTTATAGAGAATTTCCTTCTGGGTTTGTTGTACTATTTTCATTAGCTGTTTAAGGGTTTCCAGTTCTTTCTTTTGATTTTCTACTGTTTTTTCTGTTTCTTCTACCCTATCCAGGAGGCTTCCCAGATCTCCTCTCATCATATTGATGTCTGTTTTAAACGACTTTTCTAGTCTCAGTAACATCTCATTCATCTCTCCTTTTGTGGGGGGGAGAGACTCGGATGGTCTCCCCTCTATCCTACTGCTTTCCAACTCCCCTTCTGATATAAAATCTTCCCTGGAGTGTTCTGGGGTCTCACCCGCCTTCTTATCTGTCCCTTTTTTATTTTCCACCTTCGCTTTCCCCTGCTTCTCCGCTTCCGTATTTCTTGGGCTGACTCCTTGTGTCATGTAATGCTTCAATGTACTGACCCCTGGTTTATCTTTTGGAGATTTAGGGGTGCCTCCTCTTGTCGTTTTATTTGTGCTTTTACTCATCTTTACCCTTCTTATCCCTCTTATCCGTTTACCCAGCCTTAATTCCCTGCTCTCCCTTAATTAGGGGGGAGCAATATATCTTACTGGAGCAGGGGGTACCGAAAGAGGTTTATGGGGATGGGCAGTGGAGGTGAAAGGTACGAGAGCTGTTCCAGGGTTTACCCCCTATCTAGGGATATCCCATATGTCAATCCTGTTGTGTTTTATAGTGATTGAGATGTTTTCCCGGCTGGTTATGTTTATTTATTTATTTATTTTTAGGTGTTATACTTCTGGTGGTTTGTTGGTTCTTCCTGATCGTAGTTCTCCCTCTTTCTTCTGCCCCTCCTCCACCACAGCTCTGATACAGACTTTAACCATTTATCTCTTAAGCCAGTATATATTCCTTCATCATCCACATCTCAACTGCTTTATGCTGACAACACTAATGATGCTGATGGTCACATATATTCCTTTATGCTTCCCTGGCGTTTTTAAATGCAGTCCCTTGATGTTTTATCACATTACCAACTTTCTCAGTGATGTTCAGTTAAGTTATTTTCACTCAGAGTTTAAACATCAGTATCTCCAAAATACACTTGACTTCTGTCCTTCAAGACTTTCACTTCACATGCTGTTAATCAATTCTCTCTCATCCATCCACCTCTTACCCTCTCCACTCTCCACTCTTACAGGTTCTGTGTCTCACAAAACTTCCTTTGATTCCTCTGGTGCTTATGGCTGAGGATTACTGCAAACAATAAATCCTCTAGCCAGCCATTCGGAAGACAGGGGCGACGAGGGGGAGGAGGGGGGGACGGGATGCCAAGGCTCACAGCTATTTCACAGACAACCAGCCATTCGTAAGACAGGGGAGACGAGGGGGAGGAGGAGGGGTGGGATGCTGGGGCTTACAGCTGTTTCACAGATCACTTTCGGTTTACACTTATCTTACTGCTCCGGCCGCTCCTCGGTGTCCTAGGATGTTTCTCTAACGGTATCTTTTTTCATGTGGCTGTCATCTTCCCTGCTGGCAAGCTGAGGTTCTCCTCCCGTTGTGATATGTACACCAGCGGCTTCACAGAGCGTTCCTCGAGGCGGCTTCCTGCTGCTACACTGGGACCCCTCCCTCTGTGACGGACGCTACGTTCTCATGTCCTCACCTCCCATTTCCTCCTTGCCGCGCTTGGTTCTGAACTGGCCTTTTCTAGTCTCGTCGTACGTGGTGTAAGTCACCGCGTTCTTGGCGATCGGAAATTCCGACAACTTTGTGCGACTGTGTGTACGCAAAACAAGTTTGAGCCAACATCCATCGGAAAAAATCCATGGATTTTGTTGTCGTAATGTCCGATCAATGTCCAATCGTGTGTACGGGGCATTACAGGAGAGAATTTCCCTTCCTAGGTGTAGATTTCATCTCACTTCCCGTTGTCTCCTTCTGTTTGCAAGTAGGAGTCATTTGTAAGTTGGATGTTTGAAAGTAGGGGCATGCCCTATATACTCAGCAGAAATTTGGGCCTTAGGTGTTGTTGTGGCCACAACACTGTAAGCCCTCACAGGGTCCTGCTGTGAAATATTAGATCAAGAATTGTAATTACATGCCCAACAAGTTCATAAAAATTGGGCCTTTGGTGGTGGTGGTGGTCCTGGTGCCACAACACTGTAAGTCCTTACTCGCTCTTGGTGGGCACAGAAATGGGCCCTGCTGTGAAATATTAGATCAAGAATTGTAACTACATGCCCCTGTTGAACAGGGGCAGAAAAATTGGGCCTTAGGCACTGGTGCTGGTGCCACAACACTGCAACCCCTCACAGATACTCTAGTTGGAATGCAGGAACAAGCCCTGCTGCAAAGTATTGCATCAAAAATTGTAATTACACGCCCCTGTTAGACAGGGGCTGAAAAATTGGGCCTTAGGCACTGGTGCTGGTGCCACAACACTGCAACCCCTCACAGATACTCTAGTTGGAACGCAGGAAGGAGCCCTGCTGCAAAGTATTGCATCAAAAATTGTAATTACACGCCCCTGTTAGACAGGGGCTGAAAAATTGGGCCTTAGGCACTGGTGCTGGTGCCACAACACTGCAACCCCTCACAGATACTCTAGTTGGAACGCAGGAACGAGCCCTGCTGCAAATTATTGCATCAAAAATTGTAATTACACACCCCTGTTAAACAGTGGCTGAAAAATTGGGCCTTAGGCACTGGTGGCGGCGCCCAGAACCAAAAATGTTCTTACAAGCTATCAGCGTGATCATTGAGGAGGAAGAGGATAATTACTCAGGATAGTCACTCAGCATCAGCATAGGCAGTCTTTGAAGGGATCTGAGATTTCAAAAAAATTATTCAGTTACATCAGCATCAGGTGCTTGGTAGCTGGTGGTGATCCAAGACTGATTCATTTTTATGAAGGTCAGTCGATTGACCGAGTCGGTGGACAGACGCACCCTGTGATCGGTTACAAAGCCTCCAGCAGCACTGAATGTGCGTTCTGAAAGAACGCTGGATGTAGGACAGTCCAGTAGCTCAATTGCATACTGTGCAAGCTCTGGCCAGTGATCCATCCTCAAGACCCAGTAACCCAGAGGATTTTCGGTGGGAAAGGTGTCCAAGTCAGATCTAGCCCCTAGGTATTCCTGCACCATGTAAAACAGACGCTGGCAATGGTTGCTGGAACTGATCATACCTTGGGGCTGCGGACTAAAAAATTGTCTGAATGCATCGGTCAGACGGCCACCTTCTCCACCGCTCCTTCTTTGACTGACCGAAGCCTAAGCAACACGTTGTCCAGAAACAGGAGTTTGTCTCTGGGAACGCGTTGCACAGACCTTTCTGCAAGGCCTCTTGTAACATGGATCAAGGAGGGTTGCCAGCCAGTATTGGTCCTTCTCCTTGATACCACGAATACGAGGATCCTTATGCAGGCTTTGCAGGATCAGGGAGGCCATGCAGCGTAGGTTTGCTGAGGCATTAGGTCCGGAGTCCTCTGGGTCACTAAGGACGACATGGTCCGCAGCCACCTCCTCCCAGCCACATACAAGTCCATGTGTTTCTTGGGACTGATCCCTTAAAGACTGCTGCTGATGCTAAGTGCCAGGCTCCACCTCCATACTGACACAATCCTCCTCCTCCTCCTCCTCGTCCTCTTCCTGTGTGATCGGCGGGCACGCAGGAACACTGTCTGGATAAAGGGGGCCTTAAGAGCTAAGGAAGTCCTCCTCTTCCTGCCTCTGTTCTGCCTAAAGTGCCCTGTCCATTATTCCACGGAGCGTGTGCTCCAACAGGTGGACAAGGGGGACAGTGTCACTGATGCATGCACTGTCGCTGCTCACTATCCTCGTGGCCTCCTCAAATGGTGACAGGACAGTGCATGTATCCCTGACCATGGCCCACTGGCATGGGGAAAAAAACCAAGCTCCCCTGACCCTGTCCTGGTGCCATAGTCGCACAGGTACTCATTGATGGCCCTCTGCTGCGTGTGCAGCTGCTGCATCATGGCCAACGTTGAGTTCCACCCAGTGGGCATGTCACAGATTAGGCAGTTCTTGGGCAGGTTAAACTCCTTTTGGAGGTCTGCCAGCCGAGCACTGGCATTATATGACTGGTGGAAATGCACACAGACTTTCCTGGCCTGCCTCAGGACATCCTGTAAGCCCGGGTACCTGCCCAAGAACCGCTGCACCACCAAGTTAAGGACATGAGCCAAACAGGGCACATGGGTCATTTGTCCCTGTCGGAGGGCAGAGAGGAGCTTGGTGCCATTGTCACAAACCACCATTCCTGCCTTAAGTTAGCGTGGCGTCAACCACCTCTGAACCTGGCCCTGCAGAGCTGACAGAACCTCTGCCCCAGTGTGGCTCCTGTCCCCCAAGCACATGAGCTCAAGCACCGCATGGCATCTTTTGGCCTGCATACTTGCGTAGCCCCTTGAACGGCTACGGAGCACCGCTGATTCCAAGGACAAAGCACAGGAAGAGGCCATGGAGAAAGAAGAAGAGGAGGGGGTGGAGGAGAGAGGTGTGTCACAATCAGTAGTGGCATTTTGGAGGCATGGTGGTGGAACAACCTCCAACACAACTGCACCTTGTCCTGCATCCTTCCCAGCTGCCAGCAGAGTCACCCAATGCGCGGTGAAACTTAGATAACGTCCCTGTCCATGCCTGCTGGACCATGAGTCAGCGGTAATATGCACCATACCACTGACCACCCTGTCCAGCGAGGCCAAGACATTGCCTTCCACATGCCGGTAGAGAGCCGGAATCGCCTTCCATGAGAAAAAGTGGTGTTTGGGTACCTGCCACTGAGGAACCTCACATTCCACAAACTCACGTAAGGGGGCAGAGTCTACCAACTGAAAAGGCAGCAGCTGAAGTGCTAGCAATTTTGCCAAGCTAGAATTCAACCACTGGGCATGTGTATGGCTGGGAGTGAACTTCTTTCGGCGGAGCAGCAGCTGGGGCAGGGAAATTTGCCTGGTACAATCTGACGTCGGTGTACCAAAAGCAGATTGCCCCCAAGCACTTGGCTGTGTGTCAGGTAACTACCAGCACCAGACCGGGGCGCTTGCATGCGCCTATGCGCCGGCGCGCCCCTGTTCAGACACGGCATCAAGCTGCTAATGTTGCTGTACATCAGCGCGGCGCTCGGGCGCGCGGCGTGGGTGCGTGCGCGCGCACGGGCACGCGTGCGTTCGCGTTAGCGCCGGTTTGGCGCCATTTAGCACATAAAAGTTCCCCTGTTCCATGGGAACATCGCTGCTTCATCTCAGCTCTGTGATTCTGCTTGAACCTGTATCTGATTGTCTGCTACCTGATTTGACCCGGCTTGTTTGACCATCCGACCTGCTCCAATCCTGACCCGGCCTGCCTGACCACTCTGCTGTTTGTATCTGCTACCGTTGCCAACCTCTGCCTGTTCACCGACTCTGCCTTTGCCTGCTGTGATTACCTGTGCCAGTTACCTGCCGACCCGGACAGTCTGACTCTGCTTGTGCCTGCCGCTCTACTTGCTGTTGCACCTTCAGCTTCAGCTCCTGTAATCCCTCGCCTCCAGTGTGGCAAGTCTGCTGCTGTTCCAGTCTCCACTCACCTGCAGTCCTGCCATCCCAGGAGGGATCTCTGCCTCTACATCAGAGCCTATACTCCAACAGGCACTCCTACCCCACTGCGCTCAGGAGACCACTGTCCCCACTCCAGTGGCTCCTGAGCCAGCGTTGTATGAGAGGTCTTCTCCTACAGTCAGGCTCTCCTACCAGGTACCTAACAGTACGAAGCAGCCATGACTGAGCCTGCAGGAGATACCTCTCCATTGAAAGAAATATGCACCCACCTTGCGGCCCTCACTCAAGCCGTACAATCCCTCCAGGATAACTACAACAGATTGGAGGGACAAGTCCAGAACCTTGCAGGACCTAACCCCCTGGCCTCCTCCTCAGCCGCAACCCCGGCACAGACGGATCCTGGTCCTTCCGTTGTAATGCTTCCACCTGATCCAAAGGTTCCCACTCCTGATAGATTCTCTGGAGACTGGACCAAGTTCCGGGCCTTTCGCAACGCCTGCAAGCTCTTCTTCGCATTACAGCCCCGAACTTTCTCACTGGAGGCCACTAAGGTGGGGTTCGTGATCTCCCTCCTACAAGGGGAACCTCAGACCTGAGCTCATCGTCTACTTGAGGGGGACTCAGCACTAACCCAGTCCTTATCTTCTTTCTTTGAAGCCATGGCGCAAATATACGAAGACCCTCAACAGACTGCTACAGCTGAATCAGCTCTGTTCATGCTCCAGCAAGGCCGCAGATCTGCGGAGGACTATATCATGGACTTTAGACATTGGAGTGCGGACACTCAGTGGAATGATGCGGCCCTGCGTCACCAGTTCCGCTTGAGTCTATCTGAAGGATTAAAGGATGAACTTGCCCGAGTGGGTGTACCAGATACTCTTGAGGCTTTGATTAACTTGACTATTCAAATCGACCGACGTATCCGGGAACGTCGATCTGAACGATCTGCTTTACAATCCCGCCCGATTTGGATGACAGCCAGAGCACCACTTCCGGCAACACGCTATGTACCCCCATCCAGTTCAAATCCAGCTAATGCCACGCCTGACTCTGCAGAACCTATACAATTAGGACTGATGCAACCTGCCTTATCGCCTGAAGAACGGGTCGGATGCCGGCAACTCAATCTGTGCCTCTACTGCGGTGGGACTGGGCACTATGTCCTGAACTGTCCAGTCAAAAGAAGTAAGTGCCCGTCTTCCGTGTATACCAGTCTCTCTGCTCTGTCTGCGAATTCTACCCACATTGCCCTTCCTCTGTCTTTGCAGCTGCAAGAAGGGACGATAACGATCAATGCCATCATTGATTCCGGAGCATGCAGTTGCTTTATTGATTCAAACTTTGCCAGCCAGCATAACATCCCATTACGAACCAAGACCCATGGATTTGCTGTATTTCTAGCTGATGGATCCCGCATCAGATCGGGACAAGTAACCCAGGAAACCTTGACTCTGCCTGCTTCTACTTCCTCCCAACACAAGGAACTGCTGGTTCTTGATGCCATCTCCTCTCCTATGTTTCCCATCATCCTGGGCATTCCTTGGCTGCAGGCCCACAATCCATGCATTCATTGGACATCTGGAGAAGTGAAATTCTCATCTTCTTACTGTCATGAACACTGTTTTAAGAAAGATTCGGATTCCTCATCCACCCTACTTTGTTTGGACACCGACCAGAAACTTTGTCAGGTCATACCTAAACAGTATCATGAATTCATTGATGTTTTCAGTAAAAAGGGGGCAGACTCTCTTCCACCTCATCGCCCCTACGATTGCCCCATTGAATTGCTGCCAGGATCCGAAATACCATTCGGACGCATTTTTCCATTATCAGAGAAAGAACAGGAAGTACTAAAGACATATATAGATGAGAACCTGGCCAAGGGTTTTATACACCACTCTACCTCTCCAGCTGGTGCCAGGATATTTTTCGTCACCAAGAAGGATAAGTCTCTCCGTCCGTGTATAGACTATCGTGAACTAAACAAAATCACAGTCAAAAATCGGTATCCTCTACCCTTGATACCTGAACTCTTCCAAAAATTAAGGACTGCCGTCATTTTCACTAAACTTGACCTGAGAGGGGCATATAATTTGATCCGTATCCGGGCTGGGCATGAGTGGAAGACAGCATTCCGAACCCGATTCGGGCATTATGAATACCTGGTCATGCCCTTTGGACTCTGCAATGCCCCTGCGACCTTTCAACACCTGATTAACGTTGTCCTCAGGGACTTTCTAGATGTGTTTGTAATCGCATACCTGGACGATATCTTGATTTTTTCAGAATCCCGTGAGTTGCATCAAGAACATGTCCGCAGGGTGTTGGGTTGTCTCCGCTTACACAGTCTGTACGCGAAAGCGGAGAAATGTGAGTTCGAACAACAGAGCATTCAATTTCTGGGGTTAATAATCTCTGCAACAGGCATCAAGATGGACCCACAAAAGGTTTCCGCTGTTCTGGACTGGCCGGTACCCTTGGACAAGAAGGGAATTCAGCGGTTTGTGGGGTTTGCAAACTTCTACAGAAAGTTCATCAGGGGGTTCTCAGCCATAATTGCACCCATCACGCAGTTAACCAAACAGAATACCCGTTTTTCCTGGAACCAACTTGCCCAAGACGCCTTCGAAAATCTCAAAAGATTGTTTACTTCAGCACCTATCCTCAGTCACCCTGAACCATCTCTACCGTTTATTTTAGAGGTTGATGCCTCCGAGATTGCGGTAGGTGCGATTCTTTCACAACGTAAAGGTAGCAAAGAAATAATGCATCCTGTAGGGTTCTTCTCCCGTAAACTCTCCCCTGCGGAGAGGAATTATGACGTTGGTGACCGAGAGCTTCTCGCCATTAAGACTGCACTGGAAGAGTGGAGGTACCTGTTGGAGGGGGCTATGCATCCAGTACTAATTTATACTGACCATAAGAACCTGGAATACTTACGATCTGCCAAACGGCTGAAGCCTCGACAAGCCCGCTGGGTTCTGTTTTTCTCACGTTTCTCCTTCCATATCACTTTCCGTCCAGGCTCAAAAAATATTAAACCGGATGCATTATCACGTATGCACGACAATCCTAAGGACTTATCTACTCCTGACACCATCTTACCCGCAAACAGTTTTTTACTGCTACAAACAGATTTACTTTCCCTGATTAAGGAAGCATCCTCTGAGTCAGCCAGGCCTACTGGGATTTCTTTAGTAAGTAGAGATGGTCTGTTCTGGAAGGGAAGCCAAATTTTCGTTCCTGAAGATGTTCGGGTCAGGGTTTTGACACTTCTCCACGATCATCCATTGGCGGGCCACTTTGGAGTTCGCAAGACCCTGGAACTAGTGCAGCGTACATTCTGGTGGCCCAATCTGAAAGACTTTTGTGAAAAGTATGTCAGTTCCTGTCCCATCTGCATTCAGAATAAGTCATCCAGGAATCGAGCTTGGGGCCTATTGAAGCCGTTGCCTGTACCCGACAGACCATGGAAAATGATTTCTATGGATTTTATTGTGGAGCTTCCATGTTCTGAAGGGTGCTCAGCCATCTTTGTAGTAGTGGACCGTCTAACCAAAATGGCTCATTTTCTACCTTTAAGGGGAACCCCGTCTGCCACCGAAACTGCTCGCATATTTGTCAAGGAGATCATCAGACTTCATGGAGTACCTGTAAACATAGTTTCTGATAGAGGGGTTCAATTCACCAAACGTTTTTGGAGATCCCTGTGTGAAACCCTAAAGATTGAATTGGCCTTGTCCTCGGCCTATCATCCTCAAACGAACGGTCAGACAGAAAGGACTAATCAGACCCTGGAACAATACATCAGATGTTTCACATCTTTCACACAAGATGATTGGGTATCTCTACTACCCTTAGCAGAATTTGCCTACAATAATGCCAAACATTCTGCCACCGGTCAATCTCCTTTTTTCGACAATTATGGCTTTCACCTAACCTTTCTACCTGATTTCCGTTCAGAGTCTTCGGTTCCAGCAGTACAAAGTACAGTGGAGTTCCTCAGTCACAACAGCCGGTTGTTGCAGGAAACAGTGTCCAAGGCTCAGGCAGATGGTAAGAGAATCTTCGACCGGAAAAGAAGGGGGGAGCTGAACCTACAAATTGGTGACCAGGTATGGCTTTCTACCGTTAATATCAAATTATCATGTCCTATTAAGAAGTTGGCACCTAGATTCATGGGACCCATTCCAGTTAGAAGGAAAATCAATGAAGTATCTTATGAACTGACTTTACCTGATTCATTTAAAATTCATCCGGTATTCCATGTATCTCTGCTCAAACCTGCTGTACCTGATCCCTTTCCTGCTAGGGGGACAAGACCTCCTGAACCTGTTGTAATTAATGGCAGCGAGGAATTTGAGGTTGGGGCTATCCTTGATTGTAGAAGAAGGCAAGGGCAAAACCAATTCTTAATCAAGTGGAAAGGCTACGGCCCAGAAAGTAACTCGTGGGAACCGGACAGTAATGTGCATGCTAGGCGTTTAGTACGCGCCTATTTTTCTACTCATCCTGAGAAAAAGAGGTTGTTGGGCATCCGGAGGCTGCCCCTTGGGGGGGGCAATGTCAGGGATCTACCAGCACCAGACCAGGGCGCTTGCATGCGCCTATGCGCCGGCGCGCCCCTGTTCAGACACGGCATCAAGCTGCTACTGTTGCTGTGCATCAGCGCGGCGCTCAGGCGCGCGCGGGTGCGTGCGCGCGCGCACGGGCACGTGCGCGTTCGCGCTTGCGCCGGTTTGGCGCCATTTAGCACATAAAAGTTCCCCTGTTCCATGGGAACATCGCTGCTTCGTCTCAGCTCTGTGATTCTGCTTGAACCTGTATCTGATTGTCTGCTACCTGATTTGACCCGGCTTGTTTGACCATCCGACCTGCTCCAATCCCGACCCGGCCTGCCTGACCACTCTGCTGTTTGTATCTGCTACCGTTGCCAACCTCTGCCTGTTCACCGACTCTGCCTTTGCCTGCTGTGATTACCTGTGCCAGTTACCTGCCGACCCGGACTGTCTGACTCTGCTTGTGCCTGCTGCTCTACTTGCTGTTGCACCTTCAGCTTCAGCTCCTGTAATCCCTCAACTCCAGTGTGTCAAGTCTGCTGCTGTTCCAGTCTCCACTCACCTGCAGTCCTGCCATCCCAGGAGGGATCTCTGCCTCTACATCAGAGCCTATACTCCAACAGGCACTCCTACCCCACTGCGCTCAGGAGACCACTGTCCCCACTCCAGTGGCTCCTGAACCAGCGTTGTATGAGAGGTCTTCTCCTACAGTCAGGCTCTCCTACCAGGTACCTAACAGTGTGACACACCTAATTCTACACCTTCATTCCTCTCAGTGCAGGTCTCAGAGGGGACTGAAGGTATAGTGGGGTTGGAGATCTCAGTTGATGAGGAGCAAGTAGAGGTCCTCTTTGTTCTTTGGTGTGGGTCTTTTAGATACACCTGCCAACGAACTGCATGGCAGGTCAACATATGGCTGGTCAAGCATTAGGTGCCCAAGCGGGAGATGTTTTGGGCACGCGAGATACGCTTGAGACATATGTTGCAAATAGCAGCGGTGCGATCTGATGCACTCGTCTCAAAAAAGGCCCACACCAAAGAACTTTTGGAATAATGCACAGAGACAGCAACGCCCTGCACATGCGGAGCTTTGGGGTGTGATGCAGTCAGTGTGCTGCCCTTAGGCTGGCCCCTGGAGGGCATCCTGCCTCGTTGGTGATGTGCCTCCTCCTCCTCCTCCTCTCTCCTATCAGGCACCCACTTTGAGTCAGTGACCTCATCATCCCCTCCCTCCTCATCACTGGAGCAAACCTGGCAGTATGCTGCAGCAGGAGGAGCATGACTGCCAGATTGCTGTCCTTCTTGGGCACCCCCTCTGTCCGTGCTCACGTTACTGCCTTCATCTAGCTTAGTATCATCATCAGAGCCTTTTAAAACCTGGGCATCCTCCTGGAGCATGTACCCAACACTGTGGTCAAACAGTTCGAGGGACTCCTCAGGAGGACATGGTGGGGCTAGGGAAGGAGTCACTGATGCCATTGAGCCGAGGGAAGAGGCCGCGTTGGCAGCTGCTTTGCCAGACAAAGTACCCTGAGCATGGGTGAGAGAGAATGAGGAGGATGAGGGCGGCTTGGTCATCCACTCGACCAAGTCTTCCCCATGTTGCGGATCAACGGGGCCAGCTGCTGAAAAAAAGGCCAAGCGGCCACGTGCTGATGAGGATGCACCATCTCCACGATCAGCACTGTTGCCTCTAGACACAGACCCTGCTTGCCCTCTTTTAATGGCTTGTGACTGTCTGCCTCTCCTTGTTGGCCTTCCAGACATACTAATGGCCTGTAGCTGCCCTAACCTGGGATATATATATATATATATATATATATATATATATATATATATATATATATATATATACTGATACTGCAGCTAGCAAAATCAACTGCCTGCCTGTAGTATGAGAACACCACCAACCTTCTACAGGTATCTTTAGCTGAACATTGTGCAGAGCTCACAAAGAACTAACTTGTAGCTTATTTAGCTGCCTGCGGTAGTGATAGGATCAGGAAAACACCACCAACCTTCGACAGGTAGCTTTAGGTGAACACTGTTCAGAGCTCGCAAGAAACTAACTTGTAGCTTATTTAGCTGCCTGCGGTAGTGATAGAATCAGGAAAACACCACCAACCTTCTACAGGTAGCTTTAGGTGAACACTGTGCAGAGCTCGCAAAAAACTAACTTGTAGCTTATTTAGCTGCCTGCGGTAGTGATAGGATCAGGAAAACACCACCAACCTTCTACAGGTAGCTTTAGGTGAACAATGTGCAGAGCTCGCAAAAAAATAACTTGTAGCTTATTTAGCTGCCTGTGGTAGTGATAGGACCAGGAAAACACCACCAACCTTCGATAGGTAGCTTTAGGTGAACACTGTGCAGAGCTCGCAAAAAACTAACTTGTAGCTTATTTAGCTGCCTGCAGTAGTGATAGGATCAGGAAAACACCACCAACCTTCTACAGGTAGCTTTAGCTGAACACTGTGCAGAGCTCGCACTACACTAACTTGTAGTTTTAGCTGAACACTGTGAGGCGGACGCACTACACTAACTTGTAGTTTTAGCTGAACACTGTTCAGAGGACGCACTACACTAACTTGTAGCTTTAGCTGAACACTGTGCAGAGGTCGCACTACACTAACTTGTAGTTTTAGCTGAACACTGTTCAGAGGACGCACTACACTAACTTGTAGCTTTAGCTGAACACTGTGCAGAGGTCGCACTACACTAACTTGTAGTTTTAGCTGAACACTGTGAGGATGACGCACTACACTAACTTGTAGCTTTAGCTGAACACTGTGCAGAGGTCACACTAAACTAACTTGTAGCTTTAGCTGAACACTGTGAGGAGGACGCACTACCCTAACTTGTAGCTTTAGCTGAACACTGTGCAGAGGTCACACTAAACTAACTTGTAGCTTTAGCTGAACACTTTGAGGAGGACGCACTACACTAACTTGCAGTTTTAGCTGAACACTGTGCAGAGGTTGCACCACACTAACTTGTAGTTTTAGCTGAACACTGTGAGGAGGACACACTACACTAACTTGTAGCTTTAGCTGAACACTGTGCAGAGGTCGCACTACACTAACTTGTAGTTTTAGCTGAACACTGTGAGGAGGACGCACTACACTAATGCCGCGTACACACGGTCGGACTTTTCGTCTACAAAAGTCCGACAGCCTGTCCGACAGACTTCCGACGGACTTTCGGCGGACTTGCAGCAGACTTTCTAACGAACGGACTTGCCTACACACGACCACACAAAAGTCCGACGGATTCGTACGTGATGACGTACACCGGACTAAAATAAGGAAGTTCATAGCCAGTAGCCAATAGCTGCCCTAGCATGGGTTTTTGTCCGTCGGACTAGCACACAGACGAGCGGATTTCGGGGTCCATCGTAGTTACGACGTAAAGATTTGAAGCATGTTTCAAATCTAAAGTCCGTCGGATTTGAGGCTGAAAAAGTCTGCTGAAAGTCCGGAGAAGCCCACACACGATCGGATTACCAGCCAGCTTTAGTCCGTCGGCGTCCGTTGGACTTTTGTAGACGAAAAGTCCGACCGTGTGTACGCGGAATAACTTGTAGCTTTAGCTGAACAATGTGCAGAGGTCGCTCTACACTAACTTCTAGTTTTAGCTGAATACTGTGAGGAGGACGCACTACACTAACTTGTAGCTTTAGCTGAACACTGTGAGGAGGACGCACTACCCTAACTTGTAGCTTTAGCTGAACACTGTGCAGAGGTCACACTAAACTAACTTGTAGCTTTAACTGAACACTGTGAGGAGGACGCACTACACTAACTGTAAATAGTCTAGCTGTCTGACTGTGGTACTAATAGGATCAAAAGAACACCAGCAATTTTCTTCAGGTAGCTGTAAATACTGTAACAAGACAAGCCTGCCTGTCAATAGGAAGATAACAGGAATGGATCTAGCTAAACTGAATACAGTGTATATATATATATATATATATATATATATATATATATACACACAACACCTGGGATGCATATATATACACAATACACTGTAAGTGCAGCTAACTCACTGACTGGCCTGCCTAATCTAGCTAACTCAAATGAAATGACACTGTCTCTCTGTCTATCTAAGCATGCTGGAACACACTACACAGGGCTGCCGTTCAGGCGGCCTTATATAGTGTGGGGCGTGTTCTAAACCCCCTGAGCCAAAAATTGGCCAAAGCCACCCTGGCTTTGGTCAATTACAGCTCTCTCTACTGACGGCACTGTGATTGGCCAAGCATGCGGGTCATAGTGCATGCTTGGCCAATCATCAGCCAGCAATGCACTGCGATGCCGCAGTGAATTATGGGCCGTGACGCACCACACGAATTTGGCACGAAAAGCCCATAACATTCGCAGTTCAGCGAACGATCGAACAGCCGATGTTCGAACGTGAAGCTCATCCCTAATTGGGAGCAGTGATTGCTGTCATGTCAGTGGAAGCCCATCCCCCCACAGTTAGAACACAGTTAGAACACTTCCCTAGGACACACTTAGCCCCTTGATAGAACCTAGTGCTTAACCTCTTCCCTGCCAGTGTCATTTACACAGTAATCAGTGCATTTTTATAGCACTGATCGCTGTATAAATGACAATGGTCCCAAAATGGTGTCAAAAGTGTCCGATGATTCAGCCATAATGTCGCAGTCACGATAAAAATCAAGTTTACAGTTTTGTGAATGTAAAGTGAAAGCAAAGCAAAGCACACAGAATACACATCCTAATAAAAGCCTAGCTGACAGGCCCACCCTCCCCCCTTTACCGAAAATATCTAATGATATTTTTGCTTTAAATACACTAAAATCATTATAAGTATATACAAAACACAACAAAATCCTGCTAAACCTAAAAGCTAAAATTTAATGTAGTGTAATTTAACACCCCCAAAAGAGCCATGGGTGAATTGAATCCTATTTGCCCCCTAGAGCATACACAGCCAGGCACACAGCATTTTTGGCATTCTTCTTCTGGTTCAAAAGATCTAGTTTTTCATTAGGGAACAATGAATTGGATAGGGATGCCCCAAAAACTTTAGAACTGTACAACTTAAGGACTGCTACACTTCTGAATATATTACACAAACTTCTGGCTACACTGAACAAACTGCTGGCTGTAATTGCAGAAAGAAATGTCCCGCTGCATCTCTAGGCCAGTGTTTATCAAACTTTTTTCAGTCAAGGCACCCTTTAAAATTATGCACAGGATACACCCCATTCTAAAATGTGTACAATACTCCCCTCAAACAACTTTCACCCCGTTCCCAAGTCACAGGTTTTCTCAATATATCATAAATAATACATACATTTCCCCTTTCACTCATACCCTCCTCTGACATCATTTGCCCCAACCCACACCATGCACACTATATCCCAATTGCTCAGTCGTGTGTGTGTGTTTTTATTTTGTTTTTAACCTGCTCTATCAGTTGTGAAGGGTTTGTGAAAGGTGGGGTGCTTTTTCACTGTTTTGGGGGCTCTGAATGAAGAAGAAGGAAGTCAATAAAATTCCTCCTTCCTTCTCAGCTCTCTGGTGATTCTCTCTTCTTTCCCTAATTCTCCACCTCAGGATTGGAGAAGCTGGGAGGGAGAATTTTCACAGAGATCGCACCTTTGTAAACTGACCATTTCAGTTTCAGTCAATGCCAGCTTCTCAGTGTGCTGAGATGATCACCAGGCAACATGTTCAGGTGAGTTCTGCCTGACTGCGTCTCTACCTCCTGCTCACCCCCCTTTTCTCCTCTCCCCTTTTTTTGTCACTGAGATAGTATAGTGTAATTGGGCTTGAATATGTGGGTAGGAGGGATTGAGAGGTTGAACAAGGGAACACGGTAAGATAGGGTGGAATCGGAGAAGCGGCTATAGGCAGCTACCCCTGGGCCTACCCCTCAATCGACAACAATATTTCAATGTTTTTTTATATCTTATGGATTTAACTGTTGATTTATTGGGGCGTTTTATTCTTTAATGAGGTCCCTGGTTGGAGATTTTTGGGGGGGCCGAATGGGAACTGATAGGTAGAATTGGTAAGGTAACCATATTTGGGTCCTCCTGGTGCTCCCCTCTCAATCAATATAAATCGTTTGCACATTTTTTTTCTCTCATACTTCAAGGAGGGATGGGGAAATGAATAAGGGAACATGGTAAGTTAGAGTGAAATCAGGGTGACAGCTATAGGCAGTTATCCCTAGATCCACCCCTTAAATAACAATAAATAATTCACAAATTTTTAGGTATTTATAATTTTTCACTGGTATTTTTTGGGGAGTTTTTTTTGTGAGGTCACTGGTTGGAGAATAAGGGGGGAATGAGGATTGATAGGTAGAATCAGGGAGGTATCCGTATGCGGGCCCCCCTGGTGCTCCCTTCTTAACTAGCACATGATATTTTCACATTTTTTTTTTTTTTTTTTTTTTTAGTTGGGGGGGTTCGATGAAGAAGCTTTGTGGACCTTTGGAAATTATACGCATATTGTGGGGTATTTGGAGTGTTTTGTATTGTGCCTATTTTAAGGATACTACATGTGCATGTGATTCTTACTGTCTTGTCTTGTTATGTTTTTTCTTTTTTAAATTTAATTTAAAAAGTTTAAAGTTCTCAGTTGATCAACTCAGTTTCATAAATGGTTAATGATCTAAAATCTCGGTTTCATAAAAGGACACCTTAGGGCCTTAATAACAGGAAATAGTTGGTAATCTCTACAACAGGGACACTGACAAAGAACAAGCAGTGTTATAGGGAAGGGGTTCATGCTTAGATGTCATTTGGACAGGAAGTGACAGAAGGTTTCCCCATGAGGTTTTATAAAGAAATAAAAACATAATGTAAAATGTTAATCTTCCTTCACTCTAAAATAAAAAAAAAAAATAGGCTGTAGTTGGGCGTATGCTTGTTTATGCTAATGAATAAATAAAGTGATATCCCCTTTTTATGCCAATCTGTTCAGTACTGTTTCATAAATAATCTGATAACTGACAAATGTTATATATGGGCATATGTTATGGGTACAACTACCATAGGTTTTTAAATAATTTAGGGTATCTCTAGCCATTAGATCATTGTCACCCAGCCAGTTTTAATTGTTTGTTTTGTATTTGTTACAGGTTGTCATAGCTTATATTGTCTTTATATACAGCAGGCAAGTTGTCTCAGGAAAAAAACAATTAATGCCCTGTACACACGATCGGATATTCCGACAACAAAATCCATGGATTTTTTCCGATGGATGTTGGCTCAAACTTGTCTTGCATACACACGGTCAGTCACACAAATCTTGTTGGAAATTCCGAACGTCAAGAACGCGGTGACGTACAACACGTACGATGAGCCGAGAAAAATGAAGTTCAATAGCCAGTGCGGCTCTTCTGCTTGATTCCGAGCATGCATCGAACTTTGTGCGTCGGAATTGTGTACACACGATCAGAATTCCGACAACGGATTTTGTTGTCGGAAAATTTGAGATCCAGATCTCAAATTTTATGTGTCGGAAGTTCCGATGGAGCCTACACATGGTTGGAATTTCCGACAAAAAGCTCCCATCGAACATTTTCCGTTGGAAAATCCGACCGCGTGTACAGGGCATAAGTCTTCTTAGATTTTCTTTGTTACAGTACTCTGCTGAGATTTAGATAATGCTAGTTGTGCCAGCTTATTACATAAACCTCACTTGTGTGTTTCTATGCACAAACCATTAAAAAATAATCTAGCAGAGGTATTGTGCATTGCATTTAATATCTATTAGTATGCTTCAGGTAATAAAACATTTGGCCATCCAAATGGATAGGCATATCCTATATGTCCAGTGATATTTACAAAAAGCAAACTAACACATAAAACTTATTTACTAGTGTATATTTTATATTTTACCCCGAATCCCTATAACCTTCTTATTACTGCATTTCACCACACTTCAGTTTTATTGCAATACTTCCATATTTCTTTACTTTGCGTAAATTTAATTTGCCTCTGCTTTCCTATCATATATAGCAAAGGTGAAAAAATGTTTCTCAGATGTTTATCCTTGAGATTATAAGATCCTGTGAGTAGGACCCTTCTAACACTTCTGTATTACATTGTATTGTAACTGTGAAAATTAACAAGAAATTGTACAACAGCCCAAAAAAACTAAAGCTGCATGCACATAAAACGTATTAGTGATATTAGTACAACATGCTGCAGTCTGGGTTTAAAATATGTTCATCAATTGTACTTACAAGACTCCTTTAAACCTTTCATTATAATAAAACAAGAACTAGGGATCACTAATGAATGGTATGTTAGATACCTTTAACTCAGACATGTGGCTGCAGCACAATTAGGGATCTGAGGAGATGTGCACGACGGAAAAATGTGTTTCATTTCAGATTTGTTTGTTAAGTTAATAATTTTATTTAGTCATATTTGTTATGTTATAATCATTCATTTTCAGAATTTGTTTTATATATTTGGATTTGTTCCGTATATTTGTTATTTTCAAATTGATTTGAAATTCAAAATGTTAATTTTGACATTAATTTCTACATTCCAAATTTGAATTTCTAATTTTGACATACCAAATTTGAATGTAAAAATTAGAATTTCGGAAGATGGCTATATTTGTTCTATCCTATGCTATTGTATTCAATTTTTTTTATGTTATTCTATTTCTTTATTTTCTATATTTATTTCTCAAAATTTTTATTTTCAGGTTAAGAACACACATTTAGAAAATGGACATTATTATATCGATAACATAGTTTTGTGTTACAATATAAGAGCAACTCCGAAGAAGCGAACCAGAACTCAGCAAGTTGAATACAAAAACATATCTGGGAAACATTAGGCAATTTGTATAACCATAAGGCATGTGTTTGAACCCAGAGCATGATCCATATAAATTCAGGAGCATACGTAGGGTTTCTGGGAGCCGTAGAGGCAAAATCAGACGTAGGGAGATCAAGGCGGACCAGAGTATAACCCCTTACACCCGGCACCCCCCTGGGGATCAAGCTGTGCCAGGCAGGTATTTCTTTATTTTCTATTCTATTCTGTTTTATTCTTTTCTATTCTGTTTTATTCTATTCTATTCATTTTTTATTTGTTATTTTATTATTTTCTATTATTTAATTTTCTATTCTATTTATTTACTATGCTTTTATTTTCTATTCTATTCTGTTTTATTTTATTCTATTCATTCAAATTCTGTTCTATTCTATTCTATTCTATTTTATTGTACTCTTTTTTTCATGCAGCCTCAGACCATGACACACCCACCACTAAGCTTGACTGTAGGTAAGACACAGTTGTCTTTGTACACCCCACCTGGAGTACAAAGACAACCATCTGAACCAAATAAGTTTATCTTGGTCTCAAAGGACCAAAGGACTTGGTTCCAGTAATCCATGTCCTTAGTCTGCTTGTCTTCAGAAAACTGTTTTAGGGCTTTCTTGTGCATCATCTTTAGCAGAGGCTTCCTTCTGGGAAGACAGCCATGCAGACCAATTTGATGCAGCGTGCAGTGTATGGTCTAAGAACTCACAGGTTGACCCCCCACCCTTTCAACCTCTGCAGCAATGCTGGCAGCACTGATATGTCTATTTCCCAAAGACAACCTCTGGATATGACGCTGAGAACATGCACTCAACTTCTTTGGTCAACCATGGCAAGGCCTGTTCTGAGCGAAACCTGTCCTATTAAACCACAGTATGGTCTTGAGCACCATGCTGCAGCTCAGTTTCAGGGTCTTAGCCATCTGCTTATGGCCCAGGCCATCTTTATGTAGAGCAACAATTCTTTTTCTCGGATCTTTGGAGAGTTCTTTGCCTTGAGGAGTCATGTTGAACTTACATTGACCAGTATGAAAAAGTGAGAGCGGTAACAGCAAATTTAACACACTTGCTCCCCATTCACACCTGAGACCTTGTAACACTAACGAGTCACATGACACCAGGGAGGGAAAATGGCTAATTGGGCCCAATTTGGACATTTTCACTTAGGAGTGTACTCACTTTTGTTGCCAGCAGTTTAGACATTAATGGCTGTATGTTATTTTGAGGGAACAGAAAATTTACACTGTTATACAAGCTGTACACTCACTACTTTACATTCTAGCAATGTGTGATTTCTTCAGTGTTGACACATGAAAAGATATAATAAAATATTTACAAAAATGTGAGGGGTGTACTCACTTTTGTGAGATATTATATATACAGTGTGTGTGTGTATATATATATATATATATATATATATATATATATATATATATATAGCTCCCTGCTCCTGTTGATCAGGCGCTTTCATGTAAATTTAGGGGGTTATCTGTTCTGTATATAGTTCAGATTTAATCTGTGGCTAAATTAGCTTCTGTTCCAGCAGTGGCTGTGTTGCGTGTAGTTCCACACTGTTGTCTGTAGGTGTCGTTATCACCACAGGCCAGTGTTGGAAGAGCAACAGGCTGAAGTGTATTGAGTGCCCTTCTTTCTCAGAAGTAACCCAGCAGAGGTGGTCCACCGCTGTGTATTCTGGGAAAGGGTACTTAAGGGGCAGATGCCATTTTTGGTTCTCTTTTACCTCCTGGCCCTCCTGGCCTAAGGTATGTGACAACTTCTTTCCTGTCTCAGGACCATGCTGGCCCAAAGCTACGTTACTAAAAGTATGCCTAGAGGTCGTCTGGGGCCTGTTGGTTTAGAGGTGGTCTTCTGCTGTCTGTCCTGCAGGAGGAAGCCAAGCAATTGAAAGATCCAGGAGAGGACTCATCTTGGAGAGGACCTGCAAAAGGCTGGTATCTCAAGAAGAGCCTGGTGACTCAATTGGAGGATGCATCCTAACTAACCTACCGCACAGTACTGCCGGGTCGGCTTAAAGGTTCTGGTACTGTGTTTCTGTTCATCTAATATTAAATCCTGTGGCAGAGGATTGTTCATCTAATACTAAATCCTGTGGCAGAGGATCGTACAACCATTTTTGTTCTTCTCAAATCTGTGGCAGAGACTTTTCGTCCGTGCGCCATTCCGGCTGCTAGGTCAGTGAGAGAGACCTATCCGGGTGGGCAAAGATCTTTAGACTGAAGGTGTGTTTGTCTGCAAGATCTTAAATTCCTCAGTGAACTGCAAAAGGTATTTGAACTCTCCTGCAACTCCCTTTCTACCTCTTTACTGCTACTTCTTCAAAAGTTTTGCAATAAAGCATTGGAAACAGAACAAAGTGACTGGTGCATACATTGGTGGGCGTAAGGCCTAATATAGACTCTAAGTCCCGTATATGTTGGAGATACAGGTAAGAGGGTGATGGCAAAGACCCGAATAAAATCAGCCGCTCCTTCGGTGGTAAGCGATACATATATAATCTTGCTATTACCATGACCTACCACCAAAGAACAACCTAAAATAATTTTCCCTGCTCCTGATTGCAGTGATACCACATAAATGTATATTATTTGTTGTTTGTACCTGTATGAGGGACCAGAAACAATAGTGCAATTTATTTTATTCTAACTAAAACACAGCTACACTAATGGACATTGATACTAAATTGAAAATACCTACAATTACCTAAAATACACTGACCCTGACTTTGAGTCTGAGCGTGACTTTTGACCCCAACCTTGACACTAACCACAGCCCTGACACCTAGCTAGATCAAACTGTGATGTATATACTGTAGTTTATCTTAAATTCTTCTTCTTCTTTTTTTTTTTACACAACTCCTTTTTGTATACAATTTCTTGTGTGGCTGCACGGATAAAAACACATTTTCATGTGGCCACTTATGTTCGTATGCTCGGCTAGAAGGGTTGAACCTATGATACAAGAGGTTGTCCTTTGAAATAAAAAAAAAATGAATGTTTGAGCGTTGTTAATGCTTGTGATACACCTGTTCCATAATTCTAGGCTTTAGACTTGATTAGTTCACAATAACTTTTTATAGCATTATATAATCATAGATACTCACCTCTCTCTCAAGGAAGTGAACTGAAGGTTATTATTTAGGGCGAAACATTTAAGCAGTAAGACAATTGGTATATAAAATGTGTACCTAACAGGTCCCATATTACCATTTACTCATCTTTACTTATCTCAGACAACACATTGGCCACATGACAAGTCCTAGGTTTCAAAGAGTACTGTGCAAGCTCCTGCCAGTGGCCCAGCCTTGACACTCAATAGTACATGGGGAATCTAAAAGGTTAGCCATTCATGGCCCAAATTTTGAGGTCATTGCTCACTCTTTTAAGCATAAATGTGCCATTCACCATAAATTGTCATCATCAGAGGATATCGAGTCTTCAGGGCCGCTGAGGAAAATATGTCCCAGTACTCTTGCCTAGGGATGGGCCGAACTGTTTGTTTCGCACCAGAACTTTCGAACACCGCGAAAGTTCAGACCCGAATAAGGAGCCCCATTAAAGTCAATGGGACCCGAACGTTAAAAATCAAAAGTGCCCATTTTGAAGGCTTATATGCAAGTAATTGGGCATACTAAGGGTATAGGGGTCTGGGACTTGCCCTGGGGAACATGTATCAATAAAAAAAAAGTTTGTGAAAAACGTAATTCTTAAATGAGTAGTGATTTTTTTTTTTTTAAAGTGAAAGTATAAAAATGAAAAATTCCTTCCAAAATAGTGCCTGGGGGTCCCCTTAGTCTACCTGTAAAGTAGCAGATCTATACCATGTCTATAATCTGCTGCAGCAATAATTGCATTTATAAAGCCAAAAAAATTACATTTTCCCTGCAAGCTGCCTTTATTTTGCTCAGCAACAGCTGGAGTTCCAGTGTGTATGACGAGGCCACAATGTAGTGCACTGGGAACAAGATTAGAGATTTTTTTGGATACATTCTGGTGTCACTTTGACTTTGGATAGAAGTAACGGGTGCGTAAAAATTGATCTTTGGGTGTCGATGGCGCCTTCCCACCGTAACTCTATAGAGGTACTCTTAATGAAAGCGAGAATTGGCCTTGCTATTAAAAAATTGTGATGATATGCACATGTCAAACAGGTGCAGAAAAATTGTTTTTTGAGTGTCGGTAGTGCCTTCCCACCGTAACCCTATAGAGGTACTCTTGATAAAAACAAGAATTGGCATTGCTGTGAAAAATTGCAGTGATATGCACCTGTGATATGCACCTATCAAACAGATGCTGAAAAATTGGTCTTTGGGTGTTAATTGTGCCCATGAAACCTATAACAAAAACATTCTTCCAGGTAAAATGATTGAACACCCTCAAAGCTAGGCAGCCTCGAAGTCCTGCAGAGATTCCACATCCCAAAAAGGATTTAAAAGGACTTATTCATTTTTATAAAAGTCAAACAGTCCACGGAGTCTGTGGACAGGTGCATTCTATGATCAGTAATGAAACCTCCTACTGTTCTGAAAGCACACTGGATGTAGAGCAGCCCAAAAACTCAATAGTATACTGGGCAAGTTCTGGGCAGTGGTCTATTCTCATGACCCAGTAAGTCAGTGGATCGTCAGCTGGAAAGCTCTCCATCTCTGTTTCGGCCCGAGGTAATCGTCCACCATGTGATGCAGACGCTGCCAATGGGATGTGGAAGCTGACAGCCCTGGGCAGCATGGACTAAAAAAATTCCGAAATGACTCAATTAGGTGGACGCCTTTTCCAACACTCCTCTCTTGACCAACAGAAGACTCAAAATGACGTTTCCCACAACACTGTAACCTACTGGAGTCAGGCTTTGAAGCATGAGGTTGCCCATGCGCCTCAAATTTGCAGAAGCTTGAGAAGCAGACTCCTCGGGGTCACTCAGGATGACAGCACCTGGAACTTCCTTCTCCCAGCCACCTACTACTCCCAAGAGTCCTGGGGTTGGAAAGCCATCACTTACAGATTGACCCATGTCTTCCTCTTCTTCAAAGCCTATGAAAGTGCCAGAATCCTCATCCTCCTCCCTTCTCTCCTCCTGTGTGTTCTGTGACATAGGAATGATGGTGTCTGGATAAAGTGGGCCTTGAGAGGAAAGGAAGTCCTCCTCTTCCTCCTTCTGCTCTGCCTCTAGTGCCCTGTCCATAATGCCACTCAGAGCCTGCTCCAGCAGGAACACAACAGGGATTGTGTCACTGATGCATGCACTGTCACTGCCCACCATCCTTGTGGCATCCTTAAATTGTGACAATACAGTGCATGCATCCTTAATGATCAGCCATTGGCATGGGGAAAAAAAGCCGAGGCGGCCTGAGCCTGTCGTTGTGCTGTACTGTACAGGTACTCGTTGACGGCCCTCTGCTGCATGTATAGCCACTGCTATAAAAAGTTCCACCTGGTGGGCATGTCAGAAATCAGGCGGTTTACGGGCAGGTGGAATTCCTGCTGAATTTCAGCTAACTGAGCACTGGCTGAGCACTGGCTGAGCAATGACTGCCTGAAATGGCTACAGACTCTTCTGGCCTGCTTTAGTACATCTTGCAACCCTGGGTACGTACTTAGGAAACGATGCACCACCAAATTGAGGACATGTGCCAGGCATGGCACAGGTGTCAACTTTCCCTGTCTAAGGGCAGACAGGAGGTTTGAGCCATTATCAGACACCACCATTCCTGGCTTCAGCTGGCGTGGTGTGAACCACCTCTGGGCCTGTCCCTGCAAAGCTGCAATAATCTTTGCTCCGGTGTGGTTCCTGTCCCCTAAACACACCAGCTAAAGCACTGCATGGTACATTTTAGCCTGACTCTGGGAATAGCCCTTTGAACGCTTAGGGGGTACCTTATGTTCATAGGACAATTTTGCAGAGGAGGGCATGGAGGTGGTGGAGGAGGAGGAGAAGGGGTAGAGCTCACAGGTCTGGCATCATCACCATCAGCTGTATGGAGATGGGGCACAACAAGCTGCAGCACCGAGCCCTGTCCTGCATCCTTTAGAGTTGCAAGCAGTGAACGAAGTTCAGCGGTTCAGCTACTCTGTGTTGCGGTTGACCTAGCACCGCTAGGTAAGGAGCCACTACCCACACTAGTGTATGTTGCACAAAGAGGACACAGAGTGAATTGCATCCCAGACACCCCACTGCCATTTTTTGAGCACTTTTTCTGTGCACCCTTATAAGACATTTGCATGTTATTTGATGGATTTACTGGCATGTCATTTATTATTTTTGGAGATTAGCACATAATTTTGATAATTAACACTGTTGGGTCATTATATTATTATTTGTCACTGATCACTGCAGTATTTATTTATTTTTCTTATTTGTTCTATTTCATGTTTTGGAAATAATTTGTCTGAATAGATTTATTCAGGTCACCTGAGCACCAGCACTTTATATTATTCGTTTTCTGCACTACTGATTAGAATATTGTTCTGTTCATATGAATCCAATGGTTTATAGATATATTCATGTTTTATTATTCACATGAAGACGCTTTTATATTATCTGTTTGGATTATCACAACATTGTCACATCTCACTAAGTTTTTTAGCAATCAACATTTACCTATGCGAATTTATTTATCATGCGATTTTATTTTATTATGCGATTTTATGTGTTATGGGCAATTAGCACATAGTAATTGACCACATACAGAGATCTATAGCAGTCCCTTGTTCCTGGTTAGCGCAGCACCCCTCCCTATTTCATTTTCTGTTTATTTTGGGTTTATGCCTGGCCCTCTTCCGGTGCGTGCAGCTGTCCAGTCGCATATGATCTCTACAGCTTTCATCTTTCTTGCCTTCCCTTCCTTTCTTTTTCCAATTGGGTAGCGCAGGAATATCTCCTATTTTATTAGTGTCCAATCATGACTCTGACAGTGCTCTGTGACCTGATTGGCTGAAGCTTTCACTGCTTCAGCCAATCGGTGCTTGCAATGCACTGTTTAGTGCCACAATGCATTGTGGTCAGTTCGGGGGGCCGAACAAATGGTCGAACGACCCATTTGTTCGGCTGTTCACCGAACAACGAAAGTTTGGCCTGAACTCGGGCTGAACTGTTCGCCCATCCCTACTCTTCCCTATACTTCTGCTCTGCCTTCTGCTGCCTCAAACAAAAGGCAAAGGGTCCTGCTGAGTCAGTTTGAAGTTATCCTCTTTATCTTTGTGCTGTACATACAGTGTCTGGTATATCACAACACTGTATACTCAAGCTGCAACATCAGAGGGATTGTGTTGCTAGTCCCCATCTCATCGCAGTTCACCATTCTGGTGACAAGATGCTGCACACATCTGATTCAGGAGTCGCTGAAGGTAAAAAGAAAAGAATCTCAACTCCCCAGAGCCTGTCTTCAACCTGTATTCACACAAATACTCATTAATGGCCAACTGCTGCTGTTGCATCCAACATCAAGTTCCAGTGTGTGGGTGTATCGCATATCAGATGGTTGGCAAGCAGCTTGTGTTGCCGCTTCATTTTGGTCAGGTGAACATTTACAGAATTTGACTGTTTAACCACTTGCCGACCAGCCGCTGCAGTTTTCCCAGGTAGGTGAATCGCCGTCGCTCCTCAAGGTGGCTGCTAGGGGAGCGAGCACAAGCAGCTCATCCCCGGAGCCGATGCGAGTGCCCGGCAGTCTCGATGACCGCCGGGCTCCCACGATTGCTAACACAGTGAGAACTGGGATCTCTGTGTGTAAACACAGAGATCCCGGTTCTCTGAGGGGAGAAGTGACAGACGGCTGTTCATACAGAGTTTGAACAGCCATCTGTCATCTCCCCTAGTCAGTCCCCTCCCCCCTTCAGTTAGAACACACACTAGGGAACACATTAACCCCTTGATCGCCCCCTAGTGTTAACCCCTTCACTCCCAGTGACATTTTTACAATAATCAATGCATTTTTATAGCATTGATCGCTGTATTAATGCCAATGGTCCCAAAAATGTGCCAAAATTGTCCGATGTGTCTGCCATAATGTCGCAGTCCTAATAAAAATCGCAGATCGCCGCCATTTTTGTGCAAACCAATCAATATACGCTTATTTCAATTTTTATTACCAAAAATATGTAGAAGAATACATATCAGCCTAAACTGAAAAAAAATTAACTTTTTAAAAAAAAATGGGGTTATTTATTATAGCAAAAAGTACAAAATATTGTGTGTTTTTTTCAAAAATGTCGCTCTTTTTTTGTTTGTAGCGCAAAAAATAAAAACCGCAGAGATGATCAAATACCATAAAAAGAAAGCTCTATTTGTGGGGAAAAAAAGGAGGTCAATTTTGTTTGGGTACAACATTGCATGACCACGCAATTGTCTGTTAAATTGACGCAGCACCAAATCGCAAAATGTGCTCTGGTCAGGAAGGGGGTAATATCTTCCGGGGCTGAAGCGGTTAAAGTGACTTTTTGAATCTCTGGTCTAGTGTATCTCCTGTGCCCCAGGCATGCCAGCTGAAAACAAAGTGGCATCATTTTGTGTAGACTGTTGCATAGGCTCTGGGGCACTTGAATAGTACTGGTGGTTCTAGGGACTCAGAGGATGAGGCCATTAAAAAAGAGACGGTAGAAGTGATTGCACTGTTACCTACACCAATGTGCAAGAAATCAGATCCAGCAGTGTGCCCTTTCTTGTATCCTTTTCAGTCACAAGAAAATTTAACTAGTGAGCTGCAAAGAAGATTTAATGTTCTTGCCCATGCTTTCAGGACCATGTGTCTGTGGTGAACCCTGCCACTGGCACATTACCTTGTGGAGGGCTGGCGGAGGGCAGGGATAGCCTTTTTGGCAAAAAAAATGGCAGCTGCGTACTTGCCACTGTGGCTCAGCACAAGCCATACATTTGCAATGGGATGCTAAATCCATGAGGTAAAAGCAACCCCCAAGGCCACAGCAGGCTGTAAATTCTACCTAGCCCAGGTCAGACATTGAAAGCTATATACAGGTAAGGTCTGTATATTAATTCACATATTAATAAGAAGCGTGGAGGGTGTTCTGTTGTGGAATTAATCTGAAGATACAGCTCTCCTCTACATAAACTGACTTTTAAATGCTATGAAGAGACAGACTGATTTCACTTTTTTTGTCCAGAATTGCACGTTATAAGCACAGTATGGTAGTATGTTGACTCGGTTGTCTAGCTGATCATTTGAAATTTCAAAGGCTAAAACATTTTCTATAGTTCACAATTTAAGACTTAAAGGATGGAATTTGGCAATATAGAGTCACACTTGGCGCCTGGCAAGTTCAAATGATATTTCCAAGGAAAATGTTGCTTAAGTAGGTCAACAATATCCAGTAATGTTTTTACTTATTAAAACATCCTTTTGATTTTCTTTCATATTAGTCAGATAAAGGTTCTTAACCCAATTTAACCTTCACCAATCAACACTTCATGCAGTGCAACAGCTTTCTGTTTTAAGAAATATTAAACATTCCCATACAGAAAAGAAAGGCAAAACAACCAACCAAAGCTAAAATTGGATTCATATACATATACAGTATTGTGTATTTGTTACAATATTCCAGTCAATAAACAAACCTGCACAATGCATTTATGTGATAAAACATGTATCACATATCAGTTCAGAAACGTAAAAGCATATTTATAGAATTATCTAACATCTTTAGAACTATTTTAATCATCAGCATTAGTAGATGAATGTGAAAAAAAAACTAAGCTTTTTGTTTAATAAGCATAATGGGAGTATTTAATATATTGATTCCAATTTTTACTATACATACATATACCTTTATTTGTATTTTTCTTTCCTCCTGTTAGACCTCTGCCAGCATGAATAATAAAAGTAGCTCTAAAGCACAGAAGAATTAAAAAGAGGAAAAAGCCCAGTGAGATACTCTTAAGAGTGTAGTATAGATATAATAGAGAAGTAGCATAGTTCAAAATGATTACGTTAAGCCAATACTCAGATCAATGAGATTGCAAGATGTTCACATAGGGATCAAACAACCTGGATCTTTATTGTGTGGAGAATATCATTGTTTCTGTGCTGAGGGTGATCACACTCAATGCTGGACAGGGTTCCTCTGGAGTTTCCTGTATTAACCAATTCAATACCAGGCACTTTTACCCCCTTTCCTGCCCAGGCCACTTTTCACACTTTGAATGACAATTGCTCAGTCATGCAACACTGTACCCATAAGAAATTTTTATCATTTTTTTCACACAAATAGAGCTTTCTTTTGGTGGTATTTAATCACCAATGAGTTTTTTATTTTTTACTAAATAAACAAAAAATTACGTAAAATTTAGAAAAATTAAAAAAAATAATTTATTTGTTTATGTCATAAACTTTTGCAATTAAATAATCTTTTAAACATTTGGTTTTATTGAACAGAAAAAAAAGAAAAGTGCACAATACACAAATCGCAGATGCAACTGCATAATGTATATAAAACATTATTACAACGATCATGTAAGGTTAGGTAATAGCTTAAGAATTTATAAAAGATCAGGGCAGGAGGCGGAGCCTAGCAGAGCAGACATGCATTGTTAGAGCTCCACACCTCTGAGGAGAGAAGAGAAGGACAAAGCGGAGCCTGCAGGCTCAAAAGGTATCCATTTGAACCTTTTTGCCCCAGGGAACAAACTGTGAAAGTTTGGGCAGGAAATATGGTACTGGGAGGAAACCGTGGCAGAAATAAAAATCACCTCACAAAGAGCTCACAGGCACTCACTGCAGCTGAAGCAGCTCCAGTCACCTCACAAGATACAGCACCAGGGCGCTCTCACAGACAGAAAATGTCACAGCAAGACTCTCCATTTGAGTCAGATACAGAACAAATCCTCTCACAAACTTCTCCACAAGCCTCCTCAGTATCCCCAGTAATATTATTACAATTTGAAAAGATGCTTCATAAGGCTTTAAAACAAACCTCAGACCAAATAACAAAAAGCCTAACCAAAGAAATAAGAGAGCTGGGAAACCGCACCGCAGCCTTAGAAATAAAAATGGATGAAATTGAAATTACAACCCAAGAAAATATAACAGAATTGGAACAATTAAAAAAAGAGAATTTAATACTTCAAACTAAGCTCGAAGATTACGAAAATAGAGCCAGACGTTCAAACTTGCGCATAAGGGGAATACCTGAAACTGTGACAGACCTGCAATCTACTATTACTGCTCTATTACAAGAACTAAAGCCAGATATCCCTATTGAACGTTTAGAACTGGACAGAGTACACAGACCCCTCACAGCCAAAAAGAAAGATGGACCCCCACGTGATATAATCACAAAATTTCATTATTACAGAACGAAAGAACAAATACTAATTGCTGCAAGAGAAAAAAAGGAACTTAATTTTCAAGGACACAATTATCAAATTTTTGCTGACCTATCCCAACTTACTATTACTAAAAGACAATCCATGAAACCCCAACTAATGGAACTGCAACGCCACAACATTATGTATCAATGGGGCTTCCCCTTTTCAGTCAGATTTAACTACCAAGGTACAATTTACAGAAGCAGATCAGCAGATGAACTACAACAAACCCTTTTAAAATTAAATCTGACAGAATCCACAAGCAGCAACACTCCCACACGCAGAAGAATGGCGTCATCTTCACCTTCAGGCAGCACCCAAAAAATTTCAGAACAAAATGGGAATCATCATTCTCACAAAAGAGGCCGTTATGCCACATCATCCATGGACCAAGAAGATTCAATGGACTGACATCCTAATTCCTGATATCTCTTCATTTATTATACTAAGAGATGGTTCTCTGTAAAAAACCTATAGTTATAACTGAATGTAACTGCATTCTGATAGTCACACACTGTGTGGGATCATGTTACATTCCAGTTATATTTCTTATTACTTCTGATTCATATAGCCTTAGAATATATAAGTGAAATAAGGAAATTCTTGTTCAGTTATATATTATCAGGTAATAACAATAGATTTATTACTTTTTAGGACAAATATGTTCAATAATCCAGAAGTAATGGAAGCTTTTTCTTTCTTTTCTTAAAACAAATATATTATTACCTAACTAGTTCCTAGAATTATGTTTTTGTTTATTCTAATCTGAAGCAATACAACCTCAATTTTATGAGTTAACATATCTAAACAGTTACATATGAATAAAATATGTAATTGTTTACTCTAAAAGGGTTAAAATCCCAAAATAATTCAAACTATCTTCATCAATGCCAAAGTTATTAACAGTACCTTTCTAACTGAATTATTTAGCCTAGGGCAAGACTAACCATATACAACCACCCTGGAATAAATAATTTCAACAAAAACTATATTCTGCACTCCAATTAATGAAACATCATTTTGATGTCTTTTGACATAGCACTTCTCTCCTGTAAGCGGAAGATCCGTGTACCCCCATTAGCTCTCCTCATTCTCCCAACCATATTATGTGGGAGTGTGACGAAGGCACTTTTTCCCCTGAGAGAGATATTTATTCTCTTTCACGGGTAAATTGTGATTACTTGCAAAAAATAATTTATACAATGTATCATCTAATCTCATATGTTTTTTGTTTACTTTTTACTCCAAAATTCACTGGTTTCTTTTCTATCTATTCATCTCTTCAGTCCACACAGGTTGATCTGCGCAGTCAGCTCTGCATAACAAAAAGTAAGTCAAAACTATTTGATCTATTGCCATGGCACCACTGAATATATTTCCCTGAATGTTCAGGGAATAAATGTCCCTCAAAAAAGGACCAAAGCCTTCCGTACTTTCCATAACAAGAAGGCTCACATAGTATGCCTCCAAGAAACACACTTCACCAAAGATTCTACTCCAAAATATATTTCTCCTTTTTATCAACAAATTTACACGGCTTCTGCCTGTACCAAGCAAAGGGGAACTCTAATTGCATTTCACCGATCCACACCATTCACCTTATCATCAGAAATTAAAGACCCAGAAGGTAGATACCTGATACTCATGGGTTATATAATGGATACAGCAATCACGGTGATTTCCTACTACGCTCCTAACAAACAACCTGCACCATTCCTCTCACATATATTACAAGTGATTAATACACACAAAATAGGAACAGTGATAATGTGTGGGGATTCGAACCAGGTCCTCCTCCCATTTCTAGATAAATCACCTTTTACACCATCCAAAATAACCTCTAGATTACCTTTTTCTCAACTTCTTTCCAAATACAATCTGGTAGATTCATGGAGAGAAAGTAACCCAATGAAAAAGAAATTCACTTATTTCTCGCACCCTCATCAAACCTTCACCAGAATAGATCATATTTTTCTAACAATAGGAATGATACCAGAAATTATTGCATCAGATATAATTCCGATTCCGTGGTCTGACCATAATGCAGTATACACTACTATAGCCTCAGCCATACCAAAAGCGCATGACCCAACGTGGTACTTACCGGACATAATGCTCAAACACCCACTACATCAGATGGCCATTGAACAAGCTTTAAAGGAATACATATCAATTAATAATACAACAGACATCTCCCCAATAACACTGTGGGAAGCTCATAAGCCTGTCTTGCGTGGTACAATACAAAGACAAATGGCACTATTTAAACGGGAACGCAAAAATCTAGCAAAAAAACTAGAACTCAATTTTAATGCAGCCTACATATCATTTCAAGATAATCCATCTCAGAGCACAAAATCTCATCTGGAAAAATCTAGATTGGAATACGATCTATTTCTCACTGAGTCAGTTGATAAATCCCTCAAACGCTCCAAACACAATTTCTACATGAATACAAACAAACCAGGTACATATTTGGCTCGGGCATTAAATTCAACTAACAAATCTTTCAAACCAATACGTTTGAAATTATCAAAAAATGTTTACACTCGTAATCCAGTTAAAATAGTCCATAAATTTCACTCACATCTCGCAACTTTATACAAGACAAAAAATGGATTTAATCCTACAGAAGCTGAATCCTTCTTCTCAAAAATAACCTTACCTGAGTTATCTCAGAATCAAAAAAGCAGTTTGGATGAGCCTATAACTATAGATGAAGTTGCTAACGCCATAAAAGACCTAAAACTTAACAAAAGACCAGGCCCAGACGGCTACTCGGCTTTATACTATAAAACATTCTCAGAAATACTCTCTCCCATTCTCACTGAAACTTTTAACAAACTTCTAGATGGACATTCTTTTCGGCAAGAAACACTAATGGCAATTGTTTGTATGATCCCAAAACCCCTTTCTGATGATACTTCCTGTGTGAATTATCGGCCTATCTCTCTGTTAAACCTCGATATTAAATTATTAGCAAAAATAATAGCAAAACGCCTCAATAGCATTATAGGAAAATTAATACATAGAGATCAAGTAGGCTTCATGCCAAATAGACAGGCAGGCGATAATATACGCAGGGCAGTGTTATTGGCACATATTGCTAAAAAACGGAAAATCCCTTTATGTTTTCTATCTCTCGATATTAAGAGGGCATTTGACACAGTATCCTGGCAATATATGCAATATTCATTACAAAAATGGGGTTTTGGACCCCACTTTTTAACATGGATCAAAGCATTATATAATAAACCCAAAGCCTATATAAAATATGCTGGATACAAATCTGAAGCCTTTAATATCGAAAGAGGTACCCGACAGGGTTGCCCATTATCTCCCTTATTATTTGCCCTTATACTTGAACCCATGGCCCAATACATCAGAACAAACCAAACTATAACTGGCATTGAAGTAGGAGGTATTACACACAAATTATGTATATTTGCAGACGATATATTACTTTTTCTATCATCACCACAGGTCTTTGGTCCTAACTTAATACCAGCTCTTGATGGATTTGCAGCCCTATCCGGCCTTATGATTAATCCTAAGAAATGCCTAGTGCTTAATATTTCACTCACAAACATGGAATTGATCCCGGCTAGGGCTGCACTCCCATTCACATGGGCAGAAAAATCAATCCCATATCTTGGAATTCATTTAACAGCATCTCATTCTGACTTATTCTCAACCAATTATCCTCCTGTATTAAGACAGATCACAAATCTAATAAAACAATGGTCGCAACTTCCTTTATCCTGGATAGGGAAGATTAATGCAATCAAAATGACTATTCTACCCAAATTGCTTTATCTATTCAGAGTCCTCCCTATTCCAATTCCTTCCTATTTTTTGAGAATAGTACAAAAAAGAGCAACTTCGTTTATATGGGGCTCTTCTAAACCACGTATACCTATACACACACTACATCTTCCCAAAAATAAAGGAGGCCTGGGATACCCTAATTTTACTAACTACTACAGAGCAGCACATTTGGCCAGTCTGTCCAAATACCATGCAAAACAGGAAATCCCATTATGGGTATTTATAGAGGCTTCAGAAAATGACCCTCTATTAATATCAAATTTATTATGCCTTGATCCTAAAGACCGCTTTAAAATTCATAATCCCATAACTAAACACTTCTTATCTCTCTGGGATAAACTAAAAACCAAATATCAGTTACAATCTCCACACAATCCTCTCCTTTCTTTTATCAGAAATCCGGCCTTTTATCCAGCATTGATCTACCCAAATTCTTTTAAAGCTTGGACAACATCAGGCATTCAGACACTAAATGACTTCATAGCATCTAAATCATTCCTTTCATTCCCATCGCTTAGAGAAAAATATGATCTACCAAACTCTGAGATATTTAGATATCTCCAAATCAAAAATTTCTATACACCATTCCTAAAGGGGGATACACCATTAAAAACCCCTTCCCGCCGACCGAACGCATATATGCGTCCTCGGCTTTCCGGGGTTATACCGGGATGATGCCCGCAGCTGCAGGCATCATCCCGGTACCGTTGTTTTCAGCGGGCGATCGGCTACCCGAATATAACAACCGATGCGGCTAAAAGCCGCTCGGTTGTTATACCGGAGGAGCGGGAGGGGACATCCCCCCCCTCCCGCCGCCTCCCGCCGCTGTTACCGGGCCTCCCGTGCGATCGGGAGGCCCGGTGTCCGGTCCGCTGCCTTCGGCAGCTGGGGGCGGACTGGAACGAAGCTGCGAGCGGCTTCGTTCCAGCCTTCTTCTTGTAAATGCGGAAGCGACGTCATGACGTCACTTCCCGTTTACTCGGCTGCCAATGGCGCCGAATTTAAAAAAGTACACAGTATTCAGAATCGCCGTTTTCGGCGATCTGAATACTTTGAAGTGTAAAGGAGGGATGGGGGGTCTTTTAGACCCCCGATCCCTCCATAAAGAGTACCTGTCACCACATATTACTGTCACAAGGGATGTTTACATTGCTTGTGACAGCAATAAAAGTAAAAAAAAAAAAAAAAAAATTTAAACACAATTTATAAAGTACAAAAATAAATAAATTAAATAAAAAAAAAAAAAAAAATTTTTTTTAAAGTGCCCCTGTCCCCGCGAGCTCGCGCAGCGAAGAAAACGCATACGGAAGTTGCGCCCGCATATGTAAACGGTGTTCAAACCACACATGTGAGGTATCGCCGCGATCGTCAGAGCGAGAGCAATAATTCTAGCCCTAGACCTCCTCTGTAGCTCAAACCTGGTAACCGTAAATTTTTTTTAAAGCGTCGCCTATGGAAATTCAAAGGTACCGTAGTTCGTCGCCATTCCACGAGTGCGTGCAATTATAAAGGGTGACATGTTTGGTATCTATTTACTCGGCGTAACATCATCTTTCACATTATACAAAAAAATTGGGGTAACTTTACTGTTTGGATTTTTTAAAATTCATGAAAGTGTCACTTTTCCAAAAATTTGCGTTTAAAACACCGCTGCACAAATACCGTGTGATAAAAAATATTGCAACAATCGTCATTTTATTCTCTAGATTCTTTGCTAAAAAAATATATATAATGTTTGGGGGTTCTAAGTAATTTTCTAGCAAAAAATATGGATTTTAACTTGTAAACACCAAATTTCAAAAATAGGCTTAGTCATGAAAGGGTTATCCCAATTATCCATTTTTGAATCAATCTGTACAAAAGATCCATTTGCTAAAGGTACAATTTCATCACTTTATAATCAATTATATGGAGTAGCAAATCTTAATAGACCCTCTTACGTTCAGAGGTGGGAGGAGGACCTGGGACGAACTTTAGAAGACACGGACTGGTCTAATATATGGCTCACATCTAAGTCATCTTCACCCAACATCTTAGCACTGGAGACAAATTATAAAGTCCTAACTCGCTGGTACCTTGTACCCGCTAGAGTGGCAAAATATTCACCTAATACCTCAACTCTTTGTTTTCGAGGATGCCCAGAAATAGGCACATATTTACACATATGGTGGACGTGCCCAGTAATCCAAACCTTCTGGAAGGAAGTCTTCGTGATTGCATCTAAAATATTTAAAAAAATAATACAACCAGATCCATATTTAACTTTACTTAATCTAAAACCGGAATGGTTAACACTCTCTCAATTCAAACTTATGATCCAACTAATAACGGCTGCAAAACAAACAGTGGCCAAGGCATGGAAATCTCCTACATTGGTACTAGCAGAAACAATTCACAGAATGAATAATACAATGTCCCATGCTAAGATGGTAGCCATCGATCAAAATCAAATTCCAAAATTTGAAAAACTTTGGCATCCTTGGATAAAACAACAGTTCCTGTCAAATTTCAATGACTCTGTCCTGTTGCCATGGTAACAGATTAAATGACTTACAGAGACACCCATTCTAAGGCTTCAAAGAGAACTAAAAAGAATAATAAACTGACGAGCGGGACAACCTTGTGGACCATACCTCTACCTTTCAACCCTTTTTCTTCTTTCTCTTTCCTTTTCTCCACCTTACGATTAAAGCTCATTATCAGAATTTATTTGACCTATATACACTCTACTTGTAAACAATATGTATAGTAGGTATAAATCATTTAAATACCTACAAAAGTAACTAAGGAAATGATATATATCTTTAATTTAGGTTTACGTGAACCCAATGTTTAATATTTGAAATTTCATGATATTTACCTATATAAAACCCTACTGTAAAACAATGAGCTTACTTTATAGATCCTTGTAAACTTACTTTATGTATCTTTATATATCTTTATAACATTGTATACTCAATAAACTTCTTTTGACAAGGAAGAATTTATAAAAGATTAGTCAGCTGAGTATAAGGTTATAACCAAGCAACAATAGTTGAATTATCTAAGAATAAGTTACAAAATTGTGGTTTCGCCTTTGCCACCGGTCAGAGAGCACATAGAAAAGTAATGGATTGAATAGACCCTAGCTTTGACCAAAAGTCAGCTTAATTCTTCGTCATATATTGCAATTGACATTGTTAAACAAAAAAAAAGGAGAAAAGGTGATAAGTAGGATATAAAGGGTGAAAAGAGAAGAAATTACAGAATTTTATAAGGGTGTCCATACATTATCCTTTAACAGAAACATATGGATTTAGCCTCTTGGTAGTCCTTGGAATAGAGAAATGCAGCTTTCTGTCTTGCCGTTGTCTTGTGCTAGGGTGTCCTCCATTTCACACTTGTCTCTGACTTCATGTAACCAATCCGAGATGGAGGGCACCGGAGCGGATCTCCAGTGCAGTGGTATCAATATTTTGGCTGCATTTAGGAGGTGTTTAGACAATGAGTTTTTGTACTTTTTGAGAGTAAAATGATGATTATATAACAGGCAACAAGCTGCATTTAGGTTCAAAGTGGCCTCAGTGATTCTTTGAATTTGTTTTTTGACATTGTTCCAGTAGGGAATAATCAAGGGGCAGTGCCACCAGATGTGGAGCAATGTACCTTTATCTGTCTGGCATCTCCAGCATAGCGCTGATTTTTGAGCGTCCCATTTATGGAGCTTATCAGATGTGTTATACCAATGTGTTAGCAGCTTGAAGCCTGTTTCCTGCATTTTGGAGCTTATAGTACTTTTATGTGCTAGGATGCAAGTATACCTCCATTGTCTATCCGTGATCTCCTCCTGTAGCTCCTCCGACCACCTCCTCCTGTGCCCTTCCATGCCCGTGTGTCTGGTGAGCTGCAGCTCTGAATACGCTATTGAAGTAGATTTAGTTAGTGGGGAGCTTTCATGACATACCAACTCCAAGTCAGTTAAGGATCTATGAAAGTCTTGTGAGTGTTTCTGTTTAGTTAGATAGCTTCTAAGTTGAAAGTATGACCACCAGCGCAATTGAGGTAGGTTGCCCTCAAGTTTCAACGTAGACACGTCTTAAAATTTGCTCTCAGTGTAGCAGTCTAATAGTGGTGTGCCGCGTTGGGTAGGTTGAAATATTGCATTGTCTATGCCTGAGGGAAAGTCAGGGTAGTCCCTCGGTGGTGTTAGGGGGCTAAGGGGAGAGGTAACAATTTTGCGATTGGTGATGTGGTGAATGATCTCCAAGGTGGTGTCTGTAACAGGGTGAATATAACTATTGACAGGGTTTTTGGGCCTTGGAGTCCAAGGGGAGAATTTCAGCGGGGTCGTGTTTAAAGATTCCTCTAGCGCAACCCAATCTTTCGTCTGGTCACGACAGTGCCAGTCAATTAATCTAGATACATGTGAGACGTAATAATAATGTTTGAAGTTTGGTAGTCCTATCCCCCATCTCTTTAGAACTGGTCAATTTGTCCAGTTTTATTCTAGGTTTTTGCTGGTTCCAAAGGAACTTTAGTAGGACTGAATTGAGTGTTCTGAAGAAATATGGAGGAATTTTAATGGGTAGGGTTCTCATTAAGTAAAGAATTTTGGGTAAAATTACCATTTTGACTATTGCCGCCCACCCGAACCACGAAAAGTATTTCGTTTGCCAGTTTGTGATATCTGCCTAACAACTTTTTGGAAGTTATGTTCAAAGATGGTCTGAATTTGTGGTGTCAGCCAAGTGCCCAAATATTTAATGGATCTGGTGTCCCATCTAAAGTTTGAATTAGATTTGGTCAATGCTAGCAAGTTGTCTGAGAGGGAGATGTTTAATGCTTCGGATTTTGTGTAGTTTATCTTGAAGTTCGATATATAGCCGTAGTGGGTGAATTCTCTCAATAAGTTGGAAATGCTAATTGTTAGGTTTGTTAAAAAGAACAAGAGGTCATCTGCATATGCTGCCAGCTTGAACTCCCTATCTCACACCGTAAATCCTTTAATCCCTTCATTCAGTTTTATCACCCTCATGAAAGGTTCTAACGTTAAGATGAATAGCAATGGCAACAAAGGACAGCCTTTTTTTATGTGAACTTTCTCAGATAGGGAGCCATTAATTTTCAATCTTGCCGTGGGGTTACGGTATAGAGCGGAAATCCAGGACAGCATGTGGGGGCCCAGGCCCACATGCCCGCAAACCGCCATCATGAAGTCCCACACCACCATATTGAAGGCCTTCTTCGCATCTGTAGAGAGGAAAAGACCCTCGATATCCGTGTCCCGTGTCGCACGGATGAGAAGCAGGACCTTGGTGACATTGTCTTTTCCCTCCCCGGTACGAAACCCACCTGTTCCAAACCGATGAGATCAGGGAGGAGGGGACCCAAGCGAAGTGCTATAATTTTTGCGAAGAATTTGGCATCCAAATTCAATAGGGAAATAGGACGATAGCTAGCACAGTCCATGGGATCTTTGCCAGCTTTAGGAATCACCCCAATATGGGCGGAAAGGAAATCTGGTGTCATTTCCCCAGATGTGGACATGGAGTTCAAAGCAGCAGCAACGGTTCAGTAATGATGTTCGAGAAGGTCTTGTAATAGGTGGTGGAAAAGCCATCAGGGCCTGGACTCTTCCCTGATTTCAGTAGCTTAATGACTTGTTTGATTTCCAATTGAGTTATGGGTGCTTCTATTGTGGATGCGTCTAGGTCTTGTAGTCTCGGAAGACTCCTTTTATTCAGGTAGTCTCGGATGATTCGTGTCCTAACCTTTTCTAGACCCTGTGGCTTGTGTTGTGGTGGGAGATGATACAGCTTAGTGTAGAATTTGTGGAATTGTGCAGCTATCGCTTCTGTAGTCACTTCTGGTTCCCCGTTCTTTGTTTTATGCTTGCAATATTGTTCGAGTTTATGTGTTCCTTCAATGCCCTGGCCAAAAATTTGCCTGGCTTGTTATCTGACTCATAATACAGTTTTTTCCTAAAGAAGAGCATACATTTGGTTTTAGAGTCAAGAATGTGTTGGAGTTCTTTCCTGGCTTCAAGTAACTTTTCGGCTGAAAGTTCTGGAAGCGATTGTTTGTGACAGGATTCTAAAGTGTTTATTTGTTTTACTAGCCTATGAATGTTATTCTCCCTTTCTCTTTTGCATTTAGATCCCCATTTAATCAGTTCTCCCCTGATTGTGCATTTATGGGCTTCCCATACCATGAGCAGGTCAGCCTCTGGTGTTGAATTATGTTTAAAAAAATCTGTCAAAGCTGTGGTGATCGAGGGGAGTATTGTTGGATCTGCTAAAAGAGATTTGTTAAGTCACCATGTTGGCTGTCTAGGAGGGGGAGTCATTATGTCAATCTTCAGGGAAATTGGGGAGTGGTCCGAGATCGACTGAATCCCAATATGAGCTGCTTCAACTAAGGTTAGGTCTTTTTGTGTGATAAATAAGTAGTCTAGGCGGGCATATCTGGAGTAGGGGTTGGAATAATGTGTAAAGTCACGACCCTCAGTATTAAGAAAACGCCACGCGTCCGTCAGTTGTAGGGATTGTAACATGGATTTTATTTTTTTTAAGAGTCCTGTAAGTGAGACATGATTTGCCATTGGAGGTGTCTGTCAATGGATTTAGCGGAACGTTGAAGCCACCGCCAAGTTTTAAACAGCCTGTGGAGAACCCCTGGAGTTCCCTAGTTATTTGCTGGCAGAATGTGACACGTGCTCTATTAGGAAAATATACGTTCACAAGAGTCACTGGTATGTTTCCGTATGTTCCCTTTAAGAATATAAATCTACCGTCCGGGTCCAACTTTTGTTCTGACAACTTAAAAGTTACGTCCTTACTTACTAAAATTGAGACCCCCTTTGACTTAGAGTCCCTGTTAGTAGCATGAAGGGCCCTTGTAAAGTACTGGTTGGTGAGTTTGGGTATATGGTTTGTCTTGAAATGCGTTTCTTGAAGAAATACGAAATGGGGCCTACCTTTTTTGAGCTCCCGTAATAAGGTGGAATGGCGTTCCGGAATGTTCAGCCCTCTGATATTTTGCGATATCATGGAAGGGTTGTGACCCAATGAAGATTAGGCCATCTGGGCAGCACAGGAGGAGGCGATCCAGGTATCCCACTGCAATAAGTAAAATTGACAAAGGCAGATTAACACTTGTGCTAAAGCTAGGTTGAGGCAGATAGTGTTTATTCCTATGTACATGAAGTGAACACAGGTAGAGTGTATAAGAGGGAGAAAGACAAGTAGGAAAGAAGAAAAGGTTCAGGTATATAGAGGAAAAATGTAATCATGTAGCAAGTGTCCGTCTCCTCAGCGGGAACCCCACCCAGGAGAGGGCACTTGGTTTTTATCCTAGTGTCCCTTGTGTCCGTGATCAAGAGCACTAGGTCACTTTGTGTGGTATAAGGGAGGAACTAACGATGCGGCAGCAGTCCACCTGTTTGTAACCTAAAAAAAGGATTGAACTAAGGAACGTAGGAGAAAAATTGGCTGACGTAACCACAGCCATAACTAAAAATGCTAGAATTGAGAAAGTAAAACTTATTCATATGTGCACATATAGAACATGTATGCAAAAGCTGTTAAACATTTAAACTCGTGCACCCATGCCTGAATAATTTTTAGAACTTTATAACTTTGTAAACCAGACCTAAAAGGGGGGAAACAATGGTACTGTAAGGAGACATTATGAGCCTGAATGTTGTTTTGCCTCGATTCCCCAGCACCCACAGGAACACTGAGCAGGGCCCTTATTAAAGTTTTAGAGCAATCCAACGGGAGAGGTCATCAGTGAGAGTTCTCGCCAATTTGGCAGAAGGTGTATGGCCCTATGTAATAAGAGCAGTCAGCCGTAGATCGCAGAAAGCCGTAGTAATGCCAATTGGCAACTAATAGCAAAAAAGGTATGGTAGAGACCATCAGGGTAGTCCATAAGTTGCAAGATTTAAAGTGAAGAAAGTGTGAGAACATATCCCTTGTGAGTTCTGGGCATCCCACACAGAAGGCATTCGTCTCGGCTCATCTTAGAATACTGGGGTGTTATAGATGGGGGTATGCAGAAGGGTTAATCATCTTCCAGATCCCTGGGTGAATCCACTTGTAGTCTTGGAGTCCCTGATTTGGATCCACCACCATGGCTGTTTTTGTTTCTTAGCTTGTCTTTTATCCGGTGTGTGAAGTGGAGACCTGGGAGGGTTATTTTCGGGTAATTTCGTACCATTCGGGTAATTCCGTGTGACCTAGATTCAGGGCAGTGCAGAAGTCCGGCAGGTCAGCAGGTGTGCGCAAGACATGTTGTTGACCGTTGTGAGAGACTGCGAGGGCAAATGGGAAACGCCATGCTTATCTCAGATGTTTATCCCTCAATTTCTCCAGCAGAAGGCGTAGAGCTCGTCTGTTTTTCAGGGTAATTTGGGAGAGATCTTGAAAGAGCATTATAGTTTCTCCATTAAACACTATTTGGTCATTTCTCCTTGCCTTGCGCATGATATTTTCTTTGAGAGTAAAGCTTTGAAGGCAACAAATTATGTCCCTCAGGGGAACAGTCTCAGGGCCTTTTGGCTGCAGGTCTTTATGAGCTCTAACAAAATCTATCTCCGTGTCCTCTTGCCTTTCTAACAGGCTATGAAAAACCCTCTGAAGTGCTGGGATGATCTGGTCGTGTTCAACTGATTCAGGGATCCCCCTCACTTGTATGTTACACCTCCGTCCCCTATTATCTAAATCTTCAATGTGCCTATTCATTTCTATGAAATGCTGAGCTTGTGCACATGAAGCCTGTTCTAGCTTAGCAATGGCTCTGTCTCTTTGTTTCCCTGCGGCCTCTGCAGATAACAGTTTTTCATTAAGTACCAGCAGGTTTGTCTTTAAGTCTGGGATCGCTGCTGAAAAGGTCGATTTGATATCCACAGTGATCACAGACATGTCAGAGTAGGTGAGGGGAAGATCCGACCTCTTCTTACCCCTGTCTGAGTCCTCTGGCACAGATTGTGAATCCTTGCTGTTCTCGTCCTCATGGCGTGTTGGCACCATCTTGGATCCTAGGATGCTGCTGTGAGCTGCCGCCTTGGTCTTGAACAGTTCGGAAATGTTTCTTGCCGGGTAAGCAGCTGATCCGCAGCATGGGAGAGAATAAAGGGTATTGGGGAACCTCTTTCCCAGCATCTGTGGGCTGTCGGTCAGGTTTAGGGCTATGTACAGCTGTGTGGGTCAGCGGAGCTCCCTCAATGTGCTGCCATCTGCATCACGCACCAATCCTCGCCCCATAAATAATCTTTTTTCATAAATTTAGGTCAAAATGTATTCTGCTACATTTCTATGGTAAAAATTATCCAAATCAATGTGTATTATTGTCTGTAGGAAAGTAATATGATCCACAAACTATGGTATATACTGTATAACTGAAAATTAATCATAGTGGTACCCTATCTCATTTTTTGAGGCCTGAAAATGCCACGTCAGTACAAATAACCCCAAATGGCCCCTTTAAGCAACCATTTTTATGGAATTAAACTAGTTCAACCAGTGTCTTTTGTTGTGATTAGATGTGATAGGTCTAATCACATGGTACAGATGGGCTGGGATTGGCCTGTCTGTACCATGTGATCACTGTGACCCATCACAGTTAGCAACACAATTGTATACAATGTATAGCATGAAAGGAAGCTATCTATTATTTACAATCATCATGCGATCTGCTGTGATTGGTCACAATGATCAGATGACACTGGCAGCAGGCCACAGCCACGTAAGACATGCGTTCTGGGTGACATCATATGATGTAGTCCCAGAACAACAGTGCTCCAGCCTGGCCATCATTTTACTATAGGCCGGGGGAAAGTGTTAAGTGTGATCTGATTTGTGTGTATATAGAAGTGAAAGAGCTTGTGGGGAAAAGTGGGTTGTGGGAGTAGCAGAGATGCTCAAAAAGGAAGGGATGCTCAATGTTTTCTTATATAAAATTCTGGTTATTTATTGATCATACAAATAATAAAATATAACATATAACACCGGCTTCCATGACAGGGATTGGGACAAACAATAACAATGCTAGGATTGCCTGAGCGGTTGCAGCAACTTTTCCTTTTTAAGTGACCATGTGATATTTTGAGGAGATAAAAAAAGTGCAATATAGAAAAAAGGTCTTTTAATATTTCCTATTATGATGAAACTCAAAGATAACACAGTAAATATAAAAAAGGTACAGGGGTATGACAAAAAAGTTTGCCAAAACAAAAAAGCTCCACGCAAAGGCACAACAGCCATAACTACAAAATTATGTTTTTTTTTTTTTACTGTAGACCTATTTGTTCAATGGATATGAAACCATTTAAGTGAAATCATTTTTCAAACTTAACATTTTTGAAGAGACGCTGTCATCAGAACATTAATTTTAATTATAATCTTCTTGTAAAATTATATGTGCATTTAACAAATTGTATGCTTTTTATTTACTCATTATTTACATGTGAAAGACATCAAAAAGCCCTGAGACTGCTGCTGGATATTGCCATCTTGGATGTGATGTCAGCAGCCCCAGCAGACTTACAAATGTCACTTAGGTGACACTTTAGTGTTCCCCTCCACTTCTCTCCTAGCTATTTAGGAAGGTGGGAGCAGAGGATGGAAGCCAGCACAGACAGTAATAAGATACGGTTAGAAAAGAAGAGGGATATGATTACACAGAAATAAGGGGCAGTGCTAGAGAATTGAAGTCAGCTTTGCTAAAAAGTTCAACGGCACATTGCAAGTGAATAAAAGAAAGTTTTTGGAATGGAAACAGCAACATCTGAGCAATTAAAACACATGTTTTTTCTGTGCTTTTACCTGCATTTTTTAAGATGGTGAAAATCACAATAGTTTTAATAATATTAAATAAAGGTATTCTAGTTGGCACATTTCTAAGTGTAGAAAAAATGTAAACCTGTAAAGTCTTGTTGAATGCCACAAAACACTTCTAAATGCTAAAATAGCTTTAGTAGTGTTGTACAGTCCCTATAAGTTTTACTGTTTGTTGAGTTTTTGCTCATGTCCTCATCTTTGTTAGCACTGACGTACTGGGGGTCATTTACTATAGCGCCGCTGCGCTAATTAGCACTAATCATGCTAATTAGTGCTAAAATGGTGTTCACTATAGCACTGGTAAAAAAATACTCCAAAAATCGAATTTACTATAGTTCCCTGAAAACAAATAGTGCCCAAACCCTTATAGGGCGTACACACGGTCGGACTTTGTTCGGACATTTCGACAACAAAATCCTAGGATTTTTTCCGACGGATGTTGGCTCAAACTTGTTTTGCCTACACACGGTCGCACAAAGTTGTCGGAATTTCCGATCGCCAACAACGCGGTGACGTACACCACGTACGACGAGACTAGAAAAGGCCGGTTCAGAACCAAGCGCGGCACCCTTTGGGCTCCTTTTGCTAATCTCGTGTTAGTAAAAGTTTGGTGAGAGACGATTCGCGCTTTTTCAGACTCGTGGCTTTCAGATCGTTTTCTGACGTTCAGTTTGTGCTTGTGGGTTTGTATCTGCTCTTCAGTGCGTGCAGTCAGTTCATATCGGAGTTTTCTGTGTCATCTTGCCTGCTCGTTGCTGTTTTTCAGGTCGCTCTTCACAGGCCTTGCTGTTCTTCAGTGCGTTCTGTTACTTCGTTCTGAGCAGCCGACCGTTTTCTAGCCATGTTTCGTATGCGTACTCCTCGTAGAGTTCGTGCTGTGCGGGGGCTTGGTCTTGGGGTCCTGACCTTGACACAAGTCCAGTCCATGAACAGGGTGGGGAGGAGTTCATGGACCAAGAATTGGTTGCTTCAGCGTGACCAGTTCTGTCATATGCCTTTGCTCCGTGAGATCCGTGAGAATAATCCTGATGATTTCAGGAACTTTCTCAGGATGACGGACCCCGTGTTTCACCGTTTGTTGGCTTCGCTGACCCCCTATATCAGCAGGCAGGATACCTGCATGAGGCAAGCCATCACTCCGGAGCAGAGGTTGGTCGCTACCTTGCGGTATTTGGCCACAGGGAGAAGCCTGCAGGACCTCAAGTTCTCGACAGGCATCTCCCCCCAGGCTCTGGGGATCATTATCCCAGAGACCTGTTCTGCCATCATCCAGGTCCTGCAGAAGGAGTATATGAAAGTAAGATTTTTATCCTTTTATATCACATTTTATTGTATTGAATGTTTGCTAATATATTGTATTTCTTTCCTCATTCCCTAATTACCATGATTGTAATATGCTGTGAATGTCCCCTTTGTCCTCATGCATGCTGGATTTTTATGTCATTATTATTTTAGGTCCTTCATACATATTTGCCCTTCAATAACCTCCCCAGCATGGTGTCTCCTGCCCTATATTCACCTCATGTAGTCACTTAACAATGTATTTTATCAGCTCCATAGTAGTGCTTTACCCCAAACACCCCCTAAAATGTTTGGAAATGTTATTTTTGATTTAAATTCAGGCAGAGGGCCAGAGGCTTTTTTTTGTGGTGTCCCCAAATTTTTCGTAACCCTCCCCCCCAACTGCTAAGTCAGCTGATCCCAATTCATTATCCTCAATCATCTATCTGCTGACTTTGCCAAACCCATACACACTATACCCATCTCTTTACTGGTCAGATTTATGGATGAATTCCCCAAAGCATGTAGTGCAAGGGCCTGCCTGTCTACTTTCCAATGGTACTGTTTAAAGTTCTTGTATCCTATTATTATCTTGATAGGTAATAGCAGAATGTCCAAATGTCCTCAAATGTGTACAGTGTGTATTTATATCTTTGTATTATGACACTTTTTACCTGTCCAGTGGTCTGCCAATAGTGTAACTAAGGAGGGGCTGTTCCAAGTAATACCCTGTATTTAGGCATTCATCTCTCAATGAAGTGAAGAGGGTTACCTGTCCAAGAGTCCCCCCCCCTATAATGTTAGAAATGGACCATGAGAGGGGGGGGGGGAATATGATAGGTGTACCTTATACTTTGTTGTTGTAAAATTCCCCTTAGTAAATGCTATCTGGAGGTTGACCCATAATGTTTGTGTCTAATCTGCTTGCCATGTTTCTGTGAAAAAATAGTAATGTTTATTGTTTTTTCCTCAACAGTTTCCTTCCACGCCACAGGAATGGCAGACTGTGGCCTCCCACTTTGCCCAGCGGTGGGACTTTCCTAACTGCGGAGGGGCAATTGATGGGAAACACGTCCACATCGTCCCACCACCCAACTCGGGGTCGTACTATTATAATTATAAGGGGTTTAATAGTATAGCGATGTTGGCGATGGTGTCGGCTAATTACGACTTCTTGTATGTGGACGTGGGGAAGATGTCCGATGGTGGAGTGATCACCCAGACGGAGTTCTACAGGCGTCTCCAGAATGGCAGCTTGGACTTGCCACCTCCAGAGGACAATGTTGAAGGTCTCCCATTTGTGTTCGTTGCTGATGAAGCGTTTGCACTGGGGGACCACCTGATGCGGCCATTCCCGATGAGGACCCTCACCCCGGAAAAGAGGGTTTTTAATTACCGGCTGGCCAGAGCCCGAAGAGTGGTGGAGAACACATTTGGAATCCTGGCCGGCCGGTTCCGACTATTTCTGACACCCATCCATATGGCGGAGTATAAACTGAACCATATTATACTGGCGTGCTGTGTTCTCCATAATTTTTTAAGAAAACATTCAGCCAACTATGCTGGCTCAGTTGGGCCTGAGGCCGGAATACCAAATACATCAACAATGACGGTGCTTGAAAGCGGCCGTCCTGGCTTGCCCTCCCTGAGTGCCCGTGATGTCCGGTTACGATACCTGGAGTTCTTTGCGGGTAGGGGGCTATCAATATGCCAGACAATCTGTGACACCTTTTTCAAATAAAAAACAACCAAAAGCAATTCTTGGTGGACATTTACTGCTTGTGTTTGTTTGAGCTGACCCTGACAGAAATGTGTTGAGTGCAGAAAATGTCGTGATTGGGTAACCTTATAAAGAATAGTGTTGGCTGGTACTTCCTAAATGCAAAAACACATTTCACTACAAGTGCCTTGCAACTGCACTGAACTTGCACTTGTAGTGCAAAGTGTATTTGCCCTTAGGAAATAACCCCCATTTTTGCATAAAACAGCAATTACATCACCCCAAAAGTGTTGTAGTGTTGAGACAATAATCCACACATTCTTGAGTAAGGCACTTTTTTATACCTGCACAATCACATGTGCATTTACCAAAGGTTTTTAAAACAAAACAACATGTTTGTTGTATAACAATTTTTGGGGGGGCATTATCAAAAATCGAAATATCCATTTCAGATAAAACAGGCCTGTGTAAAACCAACAAGAAAGCCAAAAAACTTGAACTTACAAAGTTCACATTAGGTAAAACCTGAAGGCTATATCAGACATCAGTATTTAGGAACTGGGTTTGATATAGCGTTCAGATGGGGGGAAATCACCCCTGGAAAAGCCAAATTTGGAAGATGCACACTAATTTACGAATGTCAACATGTGCTATCTGCCATCAGGGGGGATCAAGGGACGTGTTTTGGGGGAGCAAGCCCTTCCTCAATGCGACTTTATAATTGAGGAAGGGGTTGCACCCCCAAAACGCGTCCATTGATCTCCCGTGATGGCAGATAGCACATGTTGGCACACTGTGTGCATCCTCCAAATTTGGCTTTTCTAAACATTGTAAAAATTTTTGTAAGATAAAACAGGTGATTTTGTGGGGTTTAAATTCGCCCCAAAACATCAATGATGTTATTATTTTTTTTAATAACATCAGTGATTTGTTGCTGGATGTTTTGCAATTGGAGATTACACCCCATGATCTCCCCGATCAGTATCTGGGCACTTTCAGATGTAAAGCGTTCTGGATCACGATCACCTAAAAAGAGATAAAGAACAAAAAAAACAGGTCTCAAAAATCTGCCAACATCCATCTCTTTTACCTGAGCCTGTGGTCGCAGACACTCACCTGTTGTGGTGCCAATCTCCACCACGTCTTCTTCTTCCTCCTGCTCTTCTTCTTGGGTTGGTATTTCCCCTTCTTCCAGAGGGGGGGGGTCTCTGGTCTCCTGGGATGAGGAGTGTCCTCCGAGTCTTTTCTCCCCTATGTAAAACAAAAATGGTATACTTAGCACACAGATATTTGATGGCAGAACTAGAAATAGGAAACATTGCTTGGAAGTGGGGTACAATTGTCTATTTTAGCAGAGTTCCAAGATGTATATTTTTTATTGCCCTTTGTCAAGCTGCAATACTTTACCTGTTTGGTACAAGCTTCACAGATGTAGCCCCCCCTATAGTATACACTGGAGCACCTGTGTGGCCCCCCTAATAAAAATTGTGTTCTTGTGTCCCACACTAGTGCTCCAGTGTCCAGATGTGAAAACAGCTGCTCAGTGTCCTCTCCTTACACAGAATCTAGTTTGCATTTCATTCTAGTAACAAACCCATCTACACAAACAAATATTTGGCATCCAAGTAGGCCCAAAAAAAATGTGGGAAAATGCATATGGCCTAAACAATGGTGTTCTAGAGTCCGAAAGAAAAATGTTTGATACGAACGAATAATGGGCCCATGATCATTAAAGTTGACCTTTTTAAACGTTACAATTACTAAAAGCATATGGAGCAGAACGAACGGAATAAAGACAGAAAGAATATGAACACAGCACAACTACTTACTTTTTTGCAGCACTCTCCAGATCTTTCGGTACTGCTCTGGCTCTCTCAACTTCAGGTCCGACCACCGCTTCCTGAGCTGATCTTTAGACCTTCGTACCCCGAAATTCCGCTCTAGACTCCTGACCACTTTCGCCATGATCTTGGCCTTTCGGACATTCGGGTTGGGGTAAGGCCCATATTTTCCGTCATAGTCGGACTTCCTCATGATGTCGACCATCTCCAACATCTCCCCAAACGACATATTTTTGGCCTTAAAACGTCTCCTTCTGGATCGGGACGTGCCTGGACCCACCCTTTCCTCCTCCTCCTCCTCCTCATTGCTACAATTAGCCCGCACCTGCTGTATGTCCGCCATCATGCTCTTCACCCACTGCGCAGAACGAAAAGGGTCGGGGAATACACTAGAAAGAGCGTCAGGGGCGGGCGGAGTTACACGCATGCGCAGTGTATATAAAGCGTAACACGCGTGCGTATTACGTTTGATCTGTGAGCGGAGGAAGGAGCATTGAACACGGCGATCGTAAGAATGAAGGTAAGAGACAAACTGGGGCCTATACTGCTTCTATAGATTGAGGCCTATATTGTAACAAGATTAGGAGAGCTTGGTGTGACATTAGGCTTTGTCTTGTGTTGTGTCTTGCAGTGAACATGGATATGGTACTGAAAGATCAGGACTTCATTTCAGTCTTCATAGAGATGCTAAGTGAGCTGCCCTGTCTGTGGGAGATTAAACACCCCCATTACAAGAACCAAACAAAGAGGAAGGCAGCACTGGAGCAATTGTGTGAAATTGTGAAGCAGGTGATCCCCACGGCAGACATCACTTTTTTAAAGATTTTCATTGGTGGCCTGAGGAGCACATATCTGAGGGAGCGCAATAAAGTCCTGGATTCGCAGAGATCCGGAGCAGCAGGTGACATCTATGTCCCCAGGATGTTGAACTACGACAGGCTGCACTTTCTGGCAGGCCAGACTGAACCCAGGCCATCCCTCTCCAGTCTTCCTTCCACTCTTCCTTCCCCCCTGGCTGAGGCTTCTGACGCCCAACCTGGGCCTTCCAGGCCACATGTAGAGGAGCCCAGATTGAGCCAGGTATAGCATTCCGCTAAATATTTCTGCTTGTCCAATCAATGATGTGAACTAGATGTTAGTTGGGAGTACTAATTTATGATTGTGATTGATGATGCAAAAACTAAAACCATGTCCCTTTTTCATACACAGGGAAGTCTCAGCCAGGAGGTGGCCGGGCCGAGCCAGCTGGCTGATCTGCAGGTCCCTCCATCCCCCCTGGAAAGAGAAAGTGGCAGTAGGAGGAGTACCCTAGAGGAGGCGGCTATCAGATTTTTTTGTAGGGCTACAGAGGTCCTGGGAGCACCACACACCAGGCAGGAGAACATTGCTGCATTCATAGCATATAAAATGCAGAGGATGGAGGAGGGCCAAAAAGCCATGTGTGAAGCCCTCATATCTGAGGCTCTGGCGAAAGGTGTGAGGGGCCAAATTACACCTCACACACAGCTTTGGGATGGTCCTCCTCCTCCTCCTGCAGGTCCTACTCCTCCTCCAGGTCCTACTCCTCCTCCTGCCACATCTCCAACTGCACAGCCACAGCCCGGAAGGAAGTGTGGAAGGAAGACCAGAGAGTGATTGCCCTGGATCCAGTCTGGTCGGCCAAAAGATGCAGCCTCTTGTGGTACCACAGCCTGGGGACACTGATGTCATCTGCTGCTATCCGAGTCTCTGTGAATCCCGGACCAGACTGCCCTCCCTTACATATGGACTCCTCAGGCCACCAATTTTGAGGTTTAAGAATTGATGTCTGCCGTGGGGGTCCCAGGCTTCACTAATTTCTGCTGTTGATCCAGTGTTGCCTTCCTCTTTGTTTGGTTCTGAGCCCTTAATAAAGGAGTTTTGTTTTGAATTATACTCTCCTATGTGTTTTACTTCAAAAATGACAGTTTGTTTGTGAGGATTCAGGTACATTTCTAATATACAATGTGAAATGAACAAGGGACACCAACAACAAAAAATCTCCTGGAGATTAAATAATAAAAGATATCAATGGTGTTGGGGTAACTTGACACACAAAACACAGACAAAAATATTCTGGAGTAAAAATAAAAATAACATTGAACAAAGATCAGCCTTGGAAAAAATCCAAACATTAAAGAAAAAAAAAGGCTTAAAAACAAAAAAAAAACATAAAAAATATAAAACTGTCAGATGTGACATCTAATAACAATATATTGAGGGAATCCCACTAAAAAAACACAAATAAAACTTTGTGAGAAGTGTGTGTGAATATGAGCAGCAAAAATGACTTAATTCTTGTCACATTATAAAGAAAAAGAGAGTGCGCTGTATTAAACCATTTTTTACATTGCAGCGTGACGAAAGTGCTGTATCCATTGCGAACGCTAAGTTTACCAGAACGAGCTGTCCCGTGTCGGAATTTCTTCTGAGCATGCGTGGCACTTTGTGCGTCGGAACAGGCCACACACGGTCGGAATTGACGCGATCGGATTTTGTTGTCGGAAAATTTTATCTCCTGCTGTCCAACTTTGTGTGTCGGAAAATCCGATGGAAAATGTCCGATGGCGCCCACACACGGTCGGAATTTCCGACAACACGCTCCGATCGGACAATGTCCATCGGAAAATCCGACCGTGTGTACGGGGCATAACTCTGCTAAAACCTGGAGTACTGCACAAGGAAATAATGTTTAGAGCATGATATAATTGCCTAAATGGCACTGAAATATGTGGTATATTGTTTAAAGATAATCTGCTTTTAAACTGTGTGAAAAAGTGATTCCTACAAGAAAATATCTTTAAAAGTCTGAGAAGAGATATATTTCCTAACTCTGTACAACTAGGTACCAAAACAGCTGAGCATGCAAATAGCTTTCATTTTGGCTCCAATGTCTTTTTTACAGGGCGCTATAGTAAATACCAAAATGAGGGCTGTGTTAAAGAGCATTTTTTGGGAGTGAAAATCGGCGCTATTATAGTCCAATGCAAGTTTTAGTCATTGATTCTAATGGTACAATTGTAACTTCCCCAAATAAATATTTCTAAAGTGATTGTAAGGGTTCATTTTTTTGTTATTTAAATAAGAAACATAACATACTTACCTCCACTGTGCAGCTCGTTTTGCACAGAGTGGCAGAGTTTAACATATTCTTCTGGGGTCACCCGTCGACTCTCTCAGCTCCTCCCCACATTAGATAACCCCCAGGAGAAGTGCTTTCCCGGTGGGGTTACCTTGCAGGTGCAGTCCCGAGTCCAGCATTCGGCGGCCATAGCCGTTGAATGTATGACTCAGATCCGCCCCCCGGCTCCCACATCATTGGATTTGATTGACAGCAGTGGGAGCCAATGGCTGCGTTACTATCAATATATTCAATCAAGAGCCGAGAACCCCAGGCAGAGAGATGCGTAATGCATCCTATGCATAGGATGCATTAAGGTAAAAAAACACGAAGGTTTACAACCCCTTTAATGTTGAGATGAAATATATCTTTCTCTGAAATAAATTTTCCTTTGCAACATTGTTGCTTCTACTTCAACTATTTTGTTTTTAAGAATGCTAGAATGTGGAATGTTTTGATATTTGGTAAAATATATTTTTCTCTGTCACTTTCACTTGTTACTCTCTATCTCACAACAATCTTTTCCCAAACTCACACAGGTTTCTGTACAAACCACAAACAATACCATTGCTGATGCACATTTAAAATGAGTTACAATTTTTTGTGCTTTTTATTATTTCCAAATAATCATTATTTGAGCCAAAAATAATGTGATATGTGTACCAACATCAGAAATCAAAATGTAATTCCCAAAAATTTGAGGGTAATATCACAAATGCACTTATGGAAGAATGGTCAAACATTCCCATAGACACACACCTAAACCTTGTAGACAGCCTTCCCAGAAGAGTTGAAGCTGATATAGCTGCAAAGGGTGGGCCAAATGAATTTTGAACCCTACAGACTAATGCCCAGTACACATGATCGGACATTGATCGGATATTCCGACAACAAAATCCATGGATTTTTTCCAACAGATGTTGGCTCTGTATATATCTGGTTGCTAACTGGGGGACCAGGAAGCCAGCCGCCGTGTCCTTAACAACCAATGAGTCATCAGCTGTCAGCGGCTTCCCCACTGAAAAAAAAATAAAAATGCCAGCCAAAAAAAAAAAAAAAAAACTGCATGCCCCCCCCCCAGGTCTATACCAGGCTCTTCGGGTCTAGTATGGATTTGGATGGGACCCCCCACACTAAAATTTAAAAAATGGTGTGGGGTTCCCCCCCAAATCTATATCGGGCCCTTCAGGTCTAGTATGGATTTGGAGGAGCCCCCCCTTGCCAAAATAAAAAAAATGGCGTGGGGTTCCCCCCCAAGTCTGTACCAGGCCCTTTGGGTCTAGTATGGACCCAGAGAGGATCCCCAAAATCCATATCAGACCCTTATCTGAGCACGCAACCTGGCAGGATGCAGGAAAAGAGGGGGGACGAGAACGTGCCCCCCCTCCTGAACCATACCAGGCCACATGCCTTCAACATGGGGTGGGTGCTTTGGGGTCTCCCCCAAAATAGGCCCTTGTCCCCATGTTGATGAGGACAAGGGCCTCATCCTCACAACTCTTACCCTTTAACAAAGGGGCCCCCAGATCCCCCTACTTTACAGGCATACTAAGGACACTCCCCAGGCACGATATTTAAAGGAATATTTGATTTTTATTTTTTCACTTTAATCATTATTAAAACGGCTGTTTTTAAAACTTTTTTTTGCATTGATACATGTCCCCTGGGGCAGGACCCAGGTCCCCATATACTTTTCATGGCAATACCTTGCATATATATGCCTTTAAAATTAGCAGTTTTGATTTTTAATGTTCGTGTCCCATAGACTTTAACGGTGTTCGCACAAATTTTGTGCCTGTTCGTAAGTTCTGGTGCGAACCGAACCAGGGGTATTCGGCTCATCCCTACCCAATAGGCAATGGCACATGAGCATAGTTGGTACCATAATATTAATGCCTCAAATGCAAAACATTATTGTATAGAATGAAGAGAATCAAGCATTAGTAATAGTATTTTCTATGTATGGTTGTGCTCAGCTCCATGGTGTAGTGGTATGCCCGGCTACCTTCAAAGGTTCAAGCCATGGGTTTGAATCCCACCAATTGTATCATCTCTTGAAAACGTACATTGTACTCAGCAGCATAATTAGCGAATGCACATTGCAATGGTATGTAATTATTCAATAATATTATGGTGTGGAATTCCAAAAACCCAGCTATTCAAAAATCAAGGCCCTTCAGGTCTGGTATGGATGTTAAGGGGACCCTTTGCCAAAATAAAAAAAATCCATACCAGACCCTTATCCGAGCATGCAACCTGGCATGTCAGGAAAGTGGGGGTGAGCGAGCCTGAACCATACCAGGCCACATAAATGTGAATAAGGTCCTTCACGCTATCAAAGTGAATAAGTGATATAATAATTAGATAAATTGCAGCTGGACCTAAAGTGTGTAAGTGCACTAAAATTGGTATGAAATAAATAAGTGATCAGTGCAATTTAATACTATAAATAAAATAATAATGATTTAGCACTGTGCAAATGATTCTGTGCAAAAACGCTAAATGAGTATACCTGTGCAAAAAACGCTCATGATGCTGTGCAAAAAATGTGCAAATTATGATCCTGTGCTAAAACAGAATGATTCCTGTGCAAGATGAATCAATAAAAATAAAAATATTGTGCATATCCAATATTTCAATGAAATAGATGTGATCTGTATAAATTAATACAACAATAATCCATTCAATTCCTCATTATCGCACTGCTACCACAACAATAAAATGGTGATGCAATAGTTCATGAAGTAAGGATCAATATGAGGACATAAAAGAGTCAATGGTAGAAAGTGCTTAAACAAAGTGCAAAAAGTGCTTTAAAAGTGCTCTTCAATAAAATCGCCAATGTGCCAGTCTTCATGTGCATCAATCAGTGTTCGCTAGACTCTTACCTCCATATGGATAATAAATGGCAATGGGGATGAATATAGCTGGAGACCTTTCCGGGATGTAATGATGGTGGATGACCCTCTCAAAGCACTGTATACCAGATGACGGCTTCGGATTAGTCCATACAGTCGCTCACTCACAGCGGGTATATGCAGGGGATAAAAAAATCTCCCATAGCGCAATACGTATAAACTAATTGATTTATTAAAAAGCCAAGTGGGAACTTACAACAAACAAGTTATAAAACAGCAGATCTGTAATTTGAACGGTGTTACAGGCGCCTCTTACGTCACTTCTGGTTCTTGCGTGGTCCAGTCACTGCCTATGCATTACGTCACACCTCGTGACTTCCTCAGGGTATCCGGATTAGTTGAAGCCCAAGTCAATTTATGGGAAAGGATAGGATGTGTTCCATCAGCCATTTTGTTGGATACCTGTCTCCAACATGGGGGAGACCATTTTTGATTTGATTTTGAATTACAGCTACATTGTATAACATACACCACAGCAGTGATTTTAATAATGCTTAAAGTGAAACAATAAAAGTGTAATATTCCTTTAAATTTAGTACCTGGGGGGGTGTCTATAGTATGCCTGTAAAGGGGTGCATGTTTCCCATGTTTAGAACAGTCTGACAGCAAAATGACATTTCAAAGGAAAAAAAGTCATTTAAAACTACTCGCGGCTATTAATGAATTGCCGGTCCGACAATACACATAAAAGTTCATTGATAAAAATGGCATGGGAATTCCCCACAGGAGAACCCTGAACCAAAATTTAAAAAAAAAATGACTTTGGGGGTCCCCCTAAAATCCATACCAGGGCCTTCAGGTCTGGTATGGATATTAAGGGGAACCTGGCCCAAATTTTTTTTTAAATGGCGTGGGGTCCCCCTTCAGGTCTGGTATGGATTTTAAGGGGAACCCCTTGCCAAAATTTTTTAAAAAATGGCGTGGGGTCTCCCCAGAAATCCATACCAGACCCTTATCCAAGCACACAACCTAGCAGGCCACAGGAAAAGAGGGGGGACGAGAGAGCGGCACCCCCTCCTGAAGCATACCAGGCCACATGCCCTCAACATTGGGAGGGTGCTTTGGGGTAGCCCCCAATACACCTTGTCCCCATGCTGATGGGGACAAGGGCCTCATCCCCACAACCCTTGCCCAGTGGTTGTGGGGGTCTGTGGGTTGGGGGCTTATCGGAATCTGGAAGCCCCCTTTAACAAGGGGACCCCCAGATCCCAGCCCTCCCCCTGTGTGAAATGGTAAGGGGGTATAAAAGTACCCCTACCATTTCACAAAAAAAGTGTCAAAAATTTTAAAAATGACAAGAGACAGTTTTTGACAATTCCTTTATTTAAATGCTTCTTCTTTCTTCTATCTTTATCTTCTTTCTTCTTTCTTCTATCTTCTATCTTCCTTCTTCTTTCTTCCTTCTTCTTTCTTCTATCTTCTTTCTTCTATCTTCTATCTTCTATCTTCTATCTCCTATCTTCTATCTTCTTTCTTCTATCTTCTATCTTCTATCTTCTATCTTCTATCTTCTATCTTCTATCTTCTATCTTCTATCTTCCTTCTTCTTTCTTCTATCTTCTTTCTTCCTTCTTCTTTCTTCTATCTTCTTTCTTCTATCTCCTATCTCCTATCTTCTTTCTTCTATCTCCTATCTCCTATCTCCTATCTTCTTTCTTCTTTCTTCCTTCTTCCTTCTTCTTTCTTCTATCTTCTTTCTTCTATCTTCTATCTTCTATCTTCTATCTCCTATCTTCTATCTTCTTTCTTCTATCTTCTATCTTCTATCTTCTATCTTCTATCTTCTATCTTCTATCTTCTATCTTCTATCTTCTTTCTTCTATCTTCTATCTTCTTTCTTCTTTCTTCTATCTTCTATCTTCTTTCTTCTATCTTCTATCTTCTTTCTTCTATCTTCTTTCTTCTATCTTCTTTCTTCTATCTTCTATCTTCTATCTTCTATCTTCTTTCTTCTATCTTCTATCTTCTATCTTCTATCTTCTTTCTTCTGTCTTCTTTCTTCTTTCTTCTTTATTCTATCTTCTTTCTTCTTTCTTCTTTCTTCTTTCTTCTATCTTCTTTCTTCTTTCTTCTTTCTTCTATCTTCTATCTTCTATCTTCTTTCTTCTATCTTCTATCTTCTATCTTCTATCTTCCTTCTTCTTTCTTCTATCTTCTTTCTTCTATCTTCTTTCTTCTATCTTCTATCTTCCTTCTTCTTTCTTCTATCTTCTTTCTTCCTTCTTCTTTCTTCTATCTTCTTTCTTCTATCTCCTATCTCCTATCTTCTTTCTTCTATCTCCTATCTCCTATCTTCTATCTTCTTTCTTCTATCTTCTTTCTTCTATCTTCTATCTTCTATCTTCTATCTTCTATCTTCTATCTTCTATCTTCTATCTTCTTTCTTCTATCTTCTATCTCCTATCTTCTATCTTCTTTCTTCTATCTTCTTTCTTCTATCTTCTATCTTCTATCTTCTATCTTCTATCTTCTATCTTCTATCTTCTATCTTCTTTCTTCTATCTTCTATCTTCTTTCTTCTATCTTCTTTCTTCTATCTTCTTTCTTCTATCTTCTTTCTTCTATCTTCTATCTTCTATCTTCTTTCTTCTATCTTCTATCTTCTATCTTCTATCTTCTATCTTCTTTCTTCTATCTTCTATCTTCTTTCTTCTATCTTCTATCTTCTATCTTCTATCTTCTATCTTCTATCTTCTATCTTCCTTCTTCTTTCTTCTATCTTCTATCTTCTATCTTCTATCTTCCTTCTTCTTTCTTCTATCTTCTTTCTTCTATCTTCTATCTTCTATCTTCTTTCTTCTATCTCCTATCTCCTATCTTCTATCTTCTTTCTTCTATCTTCTTTCTTCTATCTTCTATCTTCTATCTTCTATCTTCTTTCTTCTATCTTCTATCTTCTATCTTCTATCTTCTATCTTCTATCTTCTATCTTCTATCTTCTATCTTCTTTCTTCTATCTTCTATCTTCTTTCTTCTTTCTTCTTTCTTCTATCTTCTTTCTTCTTTCTTCTTTCTTCTATCTTCTATCTTCTATCTTCTTTCTTCTATCTTCTATCTTCTATCTTCCTTCTTCTTTCTTCTATCTTCTTTCTTCTATCTTCTTTCTTCTATCTTCTATCTTCCTTCTTCTTTCTTCTATCTTCTTTCTTCCTTCTTCTTTCTTCTATCTTCTTTCTTCTATCTCCTATCTCCTATCTTCTTTCTTCTATCTCCTATCTCCTATCTCCTATCTTCTTTCTTCTATCTTCTTTCTTCTATCTTCTATCTTCTATCTTCTATCTTCTATCTTCTATCTTCTTTCTTCTATCTTCTTTCTTCTATCTTCTTTCTTCTATCTTCTTTCTTCTATCTTCTATCTTCTATCTTCTTTCTTCTATCTTCTATCTTCTATCTTCTATCTTCTATCTTCTATCTTCTTTCTTCTATCTTCTATCTTCTATCTTCTTTCTTCTATCTTCTATCTTCTATCTTCCTTCTTCTTTCTTCTATCTTCTTTCTTCTATCTTCTATCTTCTATCTTCTTTCTTCTATCTTCTATCTTCTTTCTTCTATCTTCTATCTTCTTTCTTCTATCTTCTTTCTTCTATCTTCTTTCTTCTATCTTCTATCTTCTTTCTTCTATCTTCTATCTTCTATCTTCTATCTTCTTTCTTCTATCTTCTATCTTCTATCTTCTATCTTCTATCTTCCTTCTTCTTTCTTCTATCTTCTTTCTTCTATCTTCTATCTTCTATCTTCCTTCTTCTTTCTTCTATCTTCTTTCTTCTATCTTCTTTCTTCTATCTTCTATCTTCTATCTTCTATCTTCTTTCTTCTTTCTTCTATCTTCTATCTTCTATCTTCTATCTTCTTTCTTCTATCTTCTTTCTTCTTTCTTCTTTCTTCTTTCTTCTTTCTTCTTTCTTCTATCTTCTATCTTCTATCTTCTTTCTTCTATCTTCTATCTTCTATCTTCTTTCTTCTATCTTCTGTCTTCTTTCTTCTATCTTCTTTATTCTATCTTCTTTCTTCTTTCTTCTTTCTTCTATCTTCTTTCTTCTATCTTCTTTCTTCTTTCTTCTTTCTTCTATCTTCTTTCTTCTATCTTCTTTCTTCTATCTTCTATCTTCTTTCTTCTTTCTACTTTCTTCTATCTTCTATCTTCTTTTTTCTATCTTCTATCTTCTATCTTCTTTCTTCTATCTTCTTTCTTCTATCTTCTTTCTTCTTTCTTCTATCTTCTATCTTCTATCTTCTTTCGTCTATCTTCTTTCTACTTTCTTCTATCTTCTTTCTTCTATCTTCTATCTTCTTTCTTCTATCTTCTTTCTTCTATCTTCTATCTTCTATCTTCTATCTTCTATCTTCTTTCTTCTTTCTACTTTCTTCTATCTTCTATCTTCTTTTTTCTATCTTCTATCTTCTATCTTCTTTCTTCTATCTTACATAGTAGGTGAGGTTGAAAAAAGACACAAGTCCATCAAGTCCAACCTATGTGTGTGATTATGTGTCAGTATTGCATTGTATATCCCTGTATGTTGTGGTCATTCAGGTGCTCATCTAATAGTTTCTTGAAGCTATCAATGCTCCCTGCTGAGACCACCGCCTGTGGAAGGGAATTCCACATCCTTGCCGCTCTTACAGTAAAGAACCCTCTACGTAGTTTAAGATTAAACCTCTTTTCTTCTAATTTTAATGAGTGGCCACGAGTCTTGGTAAACTCTCTTCTGCGAAAAAGTTTTATCCCTATTGAGGGGTCACCAGTCCGGTATTTGTAAATTGAAATCATATCCCCTCTCAAGCGTCTCTTCTCCAGAGAGAATAAGTTCAGTGCTCGCAACCTTTCCTCATAACTAAGATCCTCCAGACCCTTTATTAGCTTTGTTGCCCTTCTTTGTACTCGCTCCATTTCCAGTACATCCTTCCTGAGGACTGGTGCCCAGAACTGGACCGCATACTCTAGGTGCGGCCGGACCAGAGTCTTGTAGAGCGGGAGAATTATCGTTTTATCTCTGGAGTTGATCCCCCTTTTAATGCATGCCAATATTCTGTTTGCTTTGTTAGCAGCAGCTTGGCATTGCCTGCCATTGCTGAGCCTATCATCCACTAGGACCCCCAGGTCCTTTTCCATCCTAGATTCCCCCAGAGGTTCTCCCCCCAGTGTATAGATTGCATTCATATTTTTGCCACCCAAATGCATTATTTTACATTTTTCTACATTGAACCTCATTTGCCATGTAGTCGCCCACCCCATTAATTTGTTCAGGTCTTTTTGCAAGGTTTCCACGTCCTGCGGAGAAGTTATTGCCCTGCTTAGCTTAGTATCGTCTGCAAATACAGAGATTGAACTGTTTATCCCATCCTCCAGATCGTTTATGAACAAATTAAATAGGATTGGTCCCAGCACAGAACCCTGGGGCACCCCACTACCCACCCCTGACCATTCTGAGTACTCCCCATTTATCACCACCCTCTGAACTCGCCCTTGTAGCCAGTTTTCAATCCATGTACTCACCCTATGGTCCATGCCAACAGACCTTATTTTGTACAGTAAACGTTTATGGGGAACTGTGTCAAATGCTTTTGCAAAATCCAGATACACCACGTCTACAGGCCTTCCTTTATCTAGATGGCAACTCACCTCCTCATAGAAGGTTAATAGATTGGTTTGGCAAGAACGATTCTTCATGAATCCATGCTGATTACTGCTAATGATATTGTTCGTATTACTAAAATCCTGTATATAGTCCCTTATCATCCCCTCCAAGAGTTTACATACTATCGATGTTAGGCTAACTGGTCTGTAATTCCCAGGGATGTATTTTGGGCCCTTTTTAAATATAGGTGCTACATTAGCTTTTCTCCAATCAGCTGGTACCATTCCAGTCAGTAGACTATCTGTAAAAATTAGGAACAACGGTCTGGCAATCACTTGACTGAGTTCCCTAAGTACCCTCGGATGCAAGCCATCTGGTCCCGGTGATTTATTAATGTTAAGTTTCTCAAGTCTAATTTTAATTCCGTCCTCTGTTAACCATGGAGGTGCTTCCTGTGTTGTGTCATGAGGATAAACACTGCAGTTTTGGTTACTGAAGCCCCCCGATTCACTCGTGAAGACTGAGGAGAAGAATAAATTCAATACCTTCGCCATCTCCCCATCCTTTGTAACCAGATGTCCTTCCTCATTCTTTATGGGGCCAATATGGTCTGTCCTCCCTTTTTTACTGTTTACATACTTAAAGAATTTCTTGGGATTTTTTTTGCTCTCCTCCGCTATGTGTCTTTCATGTTCTATCTTAGCTGTCCTAATTGCACCTTTACATATCCTGTTGCATTCTTTATAAAGTCTGAATGCTGAGGATGATCCCTCAACCTTGTATTTTTTGAAGGCCTTCTCCTTTGCTTTTATATGCATTTTTACATTGGAGTTAAGCCATCCAGGACTTTTGTTCGCTCTTTTAAATTTATTACCCAATGGGATACATTGGCTAATGCCCTTATTTAATATGCTCTTAAAGCAAACCCATCTCTCCTCCGTATTCTTTGTTTCTAATATTTTATCCCAGTTTATGCCTTTTAGCAAGGTTTGTAGTTTAGGGAAGTTGGCTCTTTTGAAATTCAGTGTCTTTGTATTCCCTTTATGTTTCCTATTTGTGTGATTTATACTGAAACTAATTGACCTGTGATCACTGTTACCTAAATTGCCCCGCATTTCCACATCCGTGATCAGGTCTGTATTGTTGGTAATCAGTAGATCCAGTAATGTTTTATTTCTAGTTGGTGCGTCTACCATCTGACCCATAAAATTGTCCTGCAAGACATTAAGGAACTGGCGAGCCTTAAATGAATGTGCGGTTCCCTCCGCCCAGTCTATGTCTGGATAATTAAAATCCCCCATTATGATAACACTTCCCATTCTTGCTGCTAATCCAATTTGTGATAGGAGATCCGTCTCCACTTCCTCCCTCAGGTTTGGGGGCCTATAGCATACTCCCAGTATTATTTTCCCCTTAGCTTTATCCCTTTGGAGCTCTACCCATAAGGATTCCACCTCCTCTCTAGCTCCCTCAGTGATGTCATCTCTCACATTCACTTGTACATTATTCTTGATATATAGGCATACCCCTCCCCCTTTTTTACCCTCTCTATCCTTGCGGTATAGGGTATACCCTTGAATGTTTGCCAGCCAATCATGAGAGCTGTTGAACCAGGTCTCTGAAATTCCCACAAAATCCAAATCCTCCTCGTACAACAGTATCTCTAGTTCACCCATCTTGTCCGCCATGCTCCTGGCATTGGTGAACATGCCACATAGTTTAGACCGGTCGCATATTGTCCTCGTATTGGGTGTTTCGAGATTGCAACTAGGACTTGCTACTATACTCACCTTGTGTTTTTGTGCTTTAGTTAACCTACCACTAATGCCCCCAATACTACCCTCTGGAATATCTTCCGCGCTGGCTATCTCTGCCTCTGGACCCTCCCCCCCATCGCCTAGTTTAAAAACCCCTCTAACTTTTTGGCCATCTTCCTTCCCAGCAGATCTGCACCCTCCTCATTTAGGTGCAGTCCGTCCCTTCTATAGTACCGGTTACCAACTGAGAAGTCGGCCCAGTCCTCCAGGAACCCAAACCCCTCCTTACTACACCAGCTCTTCAGCCACTTGTTTACTTCCCTAATCTCCCTCTTCCTTTCTGGTGTGGCTCGATGTACCGGTAGTATTCCTGAGAATACTACCTTGGAGGTCCTTTTCCTCAATTTAGCTCCTAAGTCCCTAAAATCATTCTTTAGGACACTCCATCTGCCTCTGACTTTGTCATTGGTGCCAACGTGCACCATGACAGCCGGGTCTTCCCCAGCCCCTCCCAGTAATCTGTCCACAAGATCCGTGATGTGCCGAACCCGAGCGCCCGGTAGACAACATACTGTTCGGCGCTTCAGGTCTTGGTTACAGATTGCCCTTTCTGTCCTTCTAAGAATTGAGTCCCCTACCACCAGAATCTGTCTTTCCTTTCCCTTTGCTGCCCCCCCACTCTCACTGGAGGAGTTCTTCCCCCGGCAGCTAGGAGAGTCCCTCATCTCCAGCAGTGCTGGTCCCTGACTGGTTTCACCAATGTCACTCAAAGTAGCATACTTATTGGGATGCTCCAGTCCTGGATCGGCCTCCCTGGCATTTCCCCCTCTACCCCTCCTGACTGTCACCCATCTACTCTTTGCTAGTGCCAGCACCTCTTTGTCTCCACCCGCCTCTGTGCTGGCCCCTGCCGGCACCTGCCGTGTACGTTCCTGGCTCTCCTTTAGTATGGAGGGACTTCTCAGTGCTGACAGTTGCTTCCCCAGATTCAGAACCTGGGCTTCCAGGGAAACAATGTGCTTACATTTTGCACAGCAGTATTCGCCCTCGATCTGATGATCAAGGAACGCATACATGCGGCAAGATGTACAAAGAGTCGCCTCTCCACACCTGCCGGGCATCGTACCTATTAAATTTAGTGAGGATTTGGGGATTTTACCCTGTCCAAATTACCTAACAGCTAGCTTCCTGGCACTAATACTCAAGACAATACACAGGTACACAACAAGACAATACACAGGTACACAGGTACACAAGACAATACACAGGTACTCACAGACCTACGTGCAATCGCAGAACAGTCGCAGACCTATGTACACTCGCAATACTCAAGTATACAATACACAATACACAAGTACTAACTTATTTCTTCTATCTTCTTTCTTCTATCTTCTTTCTTCTTTCTTCTATCTTCTTTCTTCTATCTTCTTTCTTCTATCTTCTTTCTTCTATCTTCTTTCGTCTATCTTCTATCTTCTATCTTCTATCTTCTATCTTCTATCTTCTTTCTTCTATCTTCTTTCTTCTATCTTCTATCTTCTATCTTCTATCTTCTATCTTCTATCTTCTATCTTCTTTCTTCTATCTTCTATCTTCTATCTTCTATCTTCTATCTTCTATCTTCTATCTTCTTTCTTCTATCTTCTATCTTCTATCTTCTATCTTCTATCTTCTTTCTTCTATCTTCTATCTTCTTTCTTCTATCTTCTATCTTCTATCTTCTTTCTTCTATCTTCTTTCTTCTATCTTCTATCTTCTTTCTTCTATCTTCTTTCTTCTTTCTTCTTTCTTCTTTCTTCTATCTTCTATCTTCTATCTTCTATCTTCTTTCTTCTTTCTTCTATCTTCTATCTTCTTTCTTCTTTCTTCTATCTTCTATCTTCTTTCTTCTATCTTCTATCTTCTATCTTCTTTCTTCTATCTTCTATCTTCTTTCTTCTTTCTTCTTTCTTCTTTCTTCTATCTTCTTTCTTCTATCTTCTATCTTCTTTCTTCTTTCTTCTATCTTCTATCTTCTTTCTTCTTTCTTCTATCTTCTATCTTCTATCTTCTATCTTCTTTCTTCTATCTTCTATCTTCTTTCTTCTATCTTCTATCTTCTTTCTTCTATCTTCTATCTTCTTTCTTCTATCTTCTATCTTCTATCTTCTTTCTTCTTTCTTCTATCTTCTTTCTTCTATCTTCTTTCTTCTATCTTCTATCTTCTATCTTCTATCTTCTTTCTTCTATCTTCTATCTTCTATCTTCTATCTTCTATCTTCTATCTTCTATCTTCTTTCTTCTATCTTCTATCTTCTATCTTCTATCTTCTATCTTCTATCTTCTATCTTCTATCTTCTTTCTTCTATCTTCTATCTTCTATCTTCTATCTTCTATCTTCTTTCTTCTATCTTCTATCTTCTTTCTTCTATCTTCTATCTTCTATCTTCTTTCTTCTATCTTCTTTCTTCTATCTTCTATCTTCTTTCTTCTATCTTCTTTCTTCTTTCTTCTTTCTTCTTTCTTCTATCTTCTATCTTCTATCTTCTATCTTCTATCTTCTTTCTTCTTTCTTCTATCTTCTATCTTCTTTCTTCTTTCTTCTATCTTCTATCTTCTTTCTTCTATCTTCTATCTTCTATCTTCTTTCTTCTATCTTCTATCTTCTATCTTCTTTCTTCTTTCTTCTATCTTCTTTCTTCTTTCTTCTATCTTCTTTCTTCTATCTTCTATCTTCTTTCTTCTATCTTCTATCTTCTATCTTCTTTCTTCTATCTTCTATCTTCTTTCTTCTATCTTCTATCTTCTATCTTCTATCTTCTTTCTTCTTTCTTCTATCTTCTTTCTTCTATCTTCTTTCTTCTATCTTCTATCTTCTATCTTATATCTTCTTTCTTCTATCTTCTATCTTCTTTCTTCTATCTTCTATCCTCTATCTACTTTCTTCTATCTTCCTTCGGTTTCTTCCTCCATCTTCTTCTTCTGGTTCTTCTGGTTCTTCCTCCGGTGTTCTCGTCCGGCATCTTCCTCCACGGCGCTGGCGTCTTCTTCCCTTCTTCGCGGGCCGCTCCACATCCACCATGATGAGAGGCTCCCGCTGTGTGATGCTTCTCCTCTTCTGACGGTTCTTAAATAACGGAGGGCACCCGGTAACCACGGCCCCCTCTGACGCACGGGGACTTGACGGGGACTTCCCTGTGACATTCCCCATGACGTCAGAGGGGGGTGGACAGAGAAGTCACCGTGCGTCAGAGAGGGCGGGGTCACCAGGTGGCCCCACCCTCCATTATTTAAGAACCGCCAGAAGAGGAGAAACGTAACACAGTGGGATCCTCCCATCATGGTGGATGCGGAGCGGCCCGAGAAGAAGAAGGGAAGAAGACACCGGTGCCGCAGAGGAAGATGCCAGATGAGAACACCAGAGGAAGAACCAGAAGAACGAGAAGAAGAAGAAAATGGAGGAAGAAACCGAAGGAAGATAGAAGATAGAAGAAAGAAGAAGCATTTAAATAAAGAAATTGTCAAAAACTGTCTCTTGTCATTTTTAAAATTTTTGACACTTTTTTTGTGAAATGGTAGGGGTACTTTTGTACCCCCTTACCATTTCACACAGGGGGGAGGGCTGGAATCTGGGGGTCCCCTTGTTAAAGGGGGCTTCCAGATTCCAATAAGCCCCCACCCGCAGACCCCCACAACCACCAGGCAAGGGTTGTGGGGATGAGGCCCTTGTCCCTATCAACATGGGGACAAGGTGTTTTGGGGGGCTACCCCAAAGCACCCTCCCAATGTTGAGGGCATGTGGCCTGGTATGGTTCAGGAGGGGGGCACTCTCTCGTCCCCCCTCTTTTCCTGCGGCCTGCCAGGTTGCATGCTCGGATAAAGGTCTGGTATGGATTTTTGGGGGGACCCCATGCCATTTTTTTTAAATTTTGGCAAGGGGTTCCCCTTAAAATCCATACCAGACCTGAAAGGTCTGATATAGATTTTGAGGGGGACTCCACACCATTTTTTTTTTAAATTTTGGCCAGGGTTCCCCTTAATATCCATACCAGACCTGAAGGGCCTGGTATGGAATTTAGGGGGACCCCATGTCATTTTTTGTTAAATTTTGGTTCGGGGTTCCCCGTGGGGAATTCCCATGCCGTTTTTATCAATGAATCTTTATGTGTATTGTTGGACCGTCGATTCATTAATAGCCGTGGCTAGTTTTAAATGACTTTTTTTCCTTTAAAAAGTAATTTTGCTGTCAGACTGTTCTAAACATGGGAAACATGCGCCCCTTTGCAGGCATACTATAGACACCCCCCAGGTATGAAATTTAACCACTTGAGCCCCGGACCATTATGCTGCCTAAGGACCAGAGGTCTTTTTCCAATTTGGCACTGCGTCGCTTTAACTGCTAATTGCGCGGTCATGCAATGCTGTACCCAAACGAAATTTGCGTCCTTTTCTTCCCACAAATAGAGCTTTCTTTTGATGGTATTTGATCACCTCTGCGGTTTTTATTTTTTGCGCTATAAACGGAAAAAGACCAAAAATTTTGAAAAAAAATGATATTTTCTACTTTTTGTTATAAAAAAAATCCAATAAACTAAATTTTAGTCATACATTTAGGCCAAAATGTATTCGGCCACATGTCTTTGGTAAAAAAAATGTCAATAAGCGTATATTTATTGGTTTGCGCAAAAGTTATAGCGTCTACAAACTAGGGTACATTTTCTGGAATTTACACAGCTTTTAGTTTATGACTGCCTATGTCATTTCTTGAGGTGCTAAAATGGCAGGGCAGTACAAAACCCCCACAAATGACCCCATTTTGGAAAGTAGACACCCCAAGGAAATTGCTGAGAGGCATGTTGAGCCCATTGAATATTCATTTTTTTTGTCCCAAGTGATTGAAAAATGACAAAAAAAAAAAAAAAAAAAATATTTACAAAAAGTTGTCACTAAATGATATATTGCTCACACAGGCCATGGGCCTATGTGGAATTGCACCCCAAAATACATTCAGCTGCTTCTCCTGAGTATGGGGATACCACATGTGTGGGACTTTTTGGGAGCCTAGCCGCGTACGGGACCCCGAAAACCAAGCACCGCCTTCAGGATTTCTAAGAGTGTAAATTTTTGCTTTCACTCTTCACTGCCTATCACAGTTTCGGAGGCCATGGAATGCCCAGGTGGCACAAAACCCCCCAAAATGACCCCATTTTGGAAAGTAGACACCCCAAGCTATTTGCTGAGAGGCATATTGAGTCCATGGAATATTTTATATTTTGACACAAGTTGCGGGAAAGTGACACTTTTTTTTTTTTTTTTTTTTTTTTTTTTCATAAAGTTGTCACTAAATGATATATTGCTCACACAGGCCATGGGCCTATGTGGAATTGCACCCCAAAATACATTTAGCTGCTTCTCCTGAGTATGGGGATACCACATGTGTGGGACTTTTTGGGAGCCTAGCCGCGTACGGGACCCCGAAAACCAATCACTGCCTTCAGGATTTCTAAGGGTGAAAATTTTTGATTTCACTCTTTACTGCCTATCACAGTTTTGGAGGCCATGGAATGCCCAGGTGGCATAAAACCCCCCCAAATGACCCCATTTTGGAAAGTAGACACCCCAAGCTATTTGCTGAGAGGCATGGTGAGTATTTTGCAGCTCTCATTTGTTTTTGAAAATGAAGAAAGACAAGAAAAAACATTTTTTTTTTTCTTTTTTCAATTTTCAAAACTTTGTGACAAAAAGTGAGGTCTGCAAAATACTCACTATACCTCTCAGCAAATAGCTTGGGGTGTCTACTTTCCAAAATGGGGTCATTTGGGGGGGTTTTGTGCCACCTGGGCATTCCATGGCCTCCGAAACTGTGATAGGCAGTGAAGAGTGAAATCAAAAATTCACGCCCTTAGAAAGCCTGAAGGCGGTGCTTGGTTTTCGGGGTCCCGTACGCGGCTAGGCTCCCAAAAAGTCTCACACATGTGGTATCCCCGTACTCAGGAGAAGCAGCAGAATGTATTTTGGGGTGTAATTTCACATATTCCCATGGCATGTTTGAGCAATATATCATTTAGTGACAACTTTGTGCAAAAAAAAAAAAAAAAAAAAAAATTTGTCTCTTTCCCGCAACTTGTGTCGCAATATAAAATATTCCATGGACTCGACATGCCTCTCAGCAAATAGCTTGGGGTGTCTACTTTCCAAAATGGGGTCATTTGGGGGGGTTTTGAACTGTCCTGGCATTTTATGCACAACATTTAGAAGCTTATGTCACACATCACCCACTCTTCTAACCACTTGAAGACAAAGCCCTTTCTGACACTTATTGTTTACATGAAAAAGTTTTTTTTTTTTGCAAAAAAATTACTTTGAACCCCCAAACATTATATATTTTTTTAAAGCAAATGCCCTACAGATTAAAATGGTGGGTGTTTCATTTTTTTTTTCACACAGTAATTGCGCAGCGATTTTTCAAACGCATTTTTTTTGGGGAAAAAACACACTTTTTTAAATTTTAATGCACTAAAACACACTATATTGCCCAAATGTTTGATGAAATAAAAAAGATGATCTTAGGCCGAGTACATGGATACCAAACATGACATGCTTTAAAATTGCGCACAAACGTGCAGTGGCAACAAAATAAATACATGTTTAAAAGCCTTCAAAAGCCTTTACAGGTTACCACTTTAGATTTACAGAGGAGGTCTACTGGAAAAATTACTGCACTCGATCTGGCCTTCGCGGTGATACCTCACATGCATGGTGCAATTGCTGTTTACATATGACGCCAGACCGCCGCTTGCGTTCGCCTTAGCGCGAGAGCAGGGGGCGACAGGGGTGCTTTTTTTTTTTTTTTTTTTTTTCTTTATTATTTTTTTGCTTTTTTAATCTTACTTTTAAACTGTTCCTTTCATATTTTTTTTTTTAATCATTTTTATTGTTATCTCGGGGAATGTAAATATCCCCTATGATAGCAATAGGTAGTGACAGGTACTCTTTTTTGAAAAAATTGTGGTCTATTAGACCCTAGATCTCTCCTCTGCCCTCAAAGCATCTGACCACACCAAGATCGGTGTGATAAAATGCTTCCCCAATTTCCCAATGGCGCTATTTACATCCGGCGAAATCTAAGTCATGAAATACTCGTAGCTTCCGGTTTCTTAGGCCATAGAGATGTTTGGAGCCACTCTGGTCTCTGATCAGCTCTATGGTCAGCTGGCTGAATCACCGGCTGCATTCTCAGGTTCCCTGTTGAGACAGGAGAGCCAGAGAAAAACACGGAAGACGGTGGGGGTGGGGGGGGCATTCCCTCCCACGGCTTGTAAAGGCAGTCTAGAGGCTAATTAGCCACTAGGATTGCTTTTACATGAAAGCCGACCGCTGGCTGAAAAGAATGATACCAAGATGATACCTAAACCTGCAAGCATCATTCTGGTATAACCACTCAAAGTCGTGAATGGCGTACCTGAAGACAAAAAAATGGTTAACAATGGTTAACAATAAAGCACAGTAAACAGTAAAGTATAAATAATTACACACCTGAAAAACAAACATGATAAAACATAATAACAATAACAATAACAATAAAACATTGCAGAATAGAATACAGTAAAAAAGAGCAGAATAATAGAGAGAGAGAATAGAGAGAGAGAGAACAATAAAACGACAACTATTTTTTTTTTATTTCATATTTTTTTTTTTTTTTACACTTTTTTTGTAACTAACTTTTATAACGGTAACTGGTTCCAGGTTCGGGTCTCTCAAAATGCGATGGCATCTTGGGAGACCCTGTGAAAGTGTGCCTAGTCTGTGCAATGCTGTACCCTACGCTAATACTCAACTAGTGAATGGTAGCGTTCAAAACATTCACCAATGCAAAGACCAGGATTGTCAGGACAGGAGGGACAATAATAGCGGGTGTCACGCCTATATCCGCGCTTGCTGCAGACACAACATCTTTTTTGGGGGGTTCGCTGGGTAGGGGTACTCGGGAGGACATAAAGAAAATGCCTCTCATGCAGCCGACTGCATTTGGTTGGGGATGTGAATGGGGGAAGTACGGGCGCTGCAGAAGCGGTGGGTTCCCAATTAGGATTGGCGAATGCAGCAGGAAGGGCATTATGGGCACGACGGGCCTGTGTTTGTCTTCTTGGTGGCAGCGGGACACTACTTGTGCTTGCCACCTCACCAGCTTGAACTGCACTTATGGGACTCGCCACGTCACCAAGTGTTGCTGCAGTGCTGGTTTGACTACGACCGGGGTGTACTAGGCCGCTGGTGCTTGCCAGTTCCCCAAAACGCTACCAAAAAACTGTTAGCGATCGCAGGGATCAGGCCTGACTCTGCAAACGCTGCAGTTATGCGTTTAGTGTTTTGTAAGTGACAGTGATCAATCGATACTGCACTTGGGTGGGCTGGGCCGGGCGGAGGGGCAAAACGCAGGTACTAGCAGGTATCTGGGCTGATCCCGCTAACACTGCGTTTTTGGGAACCCTAAACTGCTGGTGACGCTAGTATAGATCTGATCGGATCAGATATTGATGCGATCAGATACTATACCACTAAGGGAGGTGTACAGTGCGTGCGTGGGTGTTAGCGGTACTGGCGCTAACCTGACGCTGCCTGGGGCTGGTGCTTGCCAGTTCACCAAAACGCTACAAAAAAAACTGCATATCACCGCCGGGTGATCAGGGGGCTAAACCTTTATTCGGTAATAAACGGCGGGTGCCCTGACACTATAAAAAAAAAAAAACTAACCAGCGTCAACCGTAACGGTTATACGGTGATCAGTGGTGAAAGGGTTAACTAGGGGGCAATCAAGGGGTTAAAACATTTATTAGGTAATATATGGTGGTCCCTGTCGCTATAAAACGCTGACGGCGAACCTAAATATTTACCTCACTAACTAGCGTCACCAGCGACACTAATACAGCGATCAGAAAAATGATCGCTTAGCGACACTGGTGACAGGGGGTGATCAAGGGGTTAAAACTTTATTAGGGGGGGTTAGGGGGGTACCCTAGACCTACAGGGGGGTAACAGTAACTGTGCTAACACTGTAACTGTCACAAACTGACACAGCAGTAATCAGAAAAAAAAAAAAAAAACTGCTGGTGTCAGTTTGTGACAGGGGGGGGGGTGATTGGGGGGGGATCGGGGGGCGATCGGGGGGGGGGATCGGGGTGTAATGTGTGCCTGGCATGTTCTACTGTGTGTGTGTGTGTTAGTGCAGTCACTCACATGCCGTCTCTCCTCGGGCCGGAACGGAAACTACCGACCCGAGGGGAGAATACATCACTTCCTTTGCTGCTGTTTAGCATACAGCAGCAAAGGAGTGTTCCCATTGGCCGGCGGCGATCGCGAGGGGGGGGCCACGAACGGATGGCCTCCCCCTCGTCTCTGATTGCCGGGGAACAGAACGGGACCGTCTCGGGCGGCGGGGGGGGTCCGATCGGACCCCCCACCCGCGGAAGGCAAATCACGTACCCTGTACGTGATTTTGCCTGTCCGTGCCGCCTTGCCGACGTACATCGGCGTGAGGCGGTCGTCAAGTGGTTAAAGGAATATTACACTTTTATTGTTTCACTTTAAGCATTATTAAAATCATTGCTCCCGAAAAAACGGCTGTTTTTAAAACTTTTTTTGCATTGATCCATGTGCCCTGGGGCAGGACCCATGTCCCCAAACACTTTTTATGACAATAACTTGCATATAAGCCTTTAAAATTAGCACTTTTGATTATTCATGTTCATGTCCCATAGACTTTAATGGTGTTCACGTGTTCGAACAAATTTTTTGCCTGTTCGCATGTTCTGGTGCGAACCGAACAGGAGGGTGTTCGGCTCATCCCTAGTATTGAGAAATACAAGAAACCATATAGAGGAGCTCATAAAGTTAGGTCAATTAGCCAGAAGGAATCCAAATGGATATATTCCCTCCAGACTTTAGTACCAGACAGACTCAATGTAGAATTTGACCTGAACTGCTTTTTAAGTAATTTTTAATATTTTTTATTTTATTTTTTCATATATTAAATAAATTTGTCAATTTTATATATATGTATTATGTCTATAACCTCTATACATCATTTTTGCTTTTTATGTAGTGTAATATTCAACATGATTTTAATTGGAATATCTATATCTTTAAATTAGATTTATCCAATCATCTATTATATGGTTTACAGAGACTATGTGCGGGTATGTTTGGAGCACTGCACATGGGAACTTTTTCTCTGCCATTTTTTAGATTAATATACTGTGCCATTTTTTAGTCATCATATAGTTATTTAACACTTATTTATCCCGGGTTGTAACTAGAACAACACATTATGTTTGTTGGTTTGTTTACCTACCAATGATATGGCCACCGCTATTATAACACATAGTATTATATCTGTTATTCAATCAAAAATGGTCTCCCCCATGTTGGAGACAGGTATCCAAAAAAATGGCCGATGGAACACATCCTGTCCTTTCCCATAAATTGACTTGGGCTTCAACCAATCCGGATCCCCTGAGGAAGTCATGAGGTGTGACATAATGCTTAAGGAGTGACCGGATCACGCAAGAATCGGAAGTGACGTAAGAGGCGCCTGTAACGTCCTTCAAATTACAGATCTGCTGTTTTATAACTTATTTGTTGTAAGTTCCCACTTGTTTTTTTAATAAATCAATTAGTTTATACGTAATGCGCTATGGGAGATTTTTTTTTATTCCCTGCATATACCTGCTGTGAATTAGCGGCCGTATGGACTAATCTGAAGCCGTCATCTGGTATACAGTGCTTTGAGAGGGTCATCCACCATCATTACATCCCGGAAAGGTCTCCAGCAATATTCATCCCCATTGCCATTTATTATACATATGGAGGTAATAGTCTAGCGAGCACTGAGTGATGCACACGAAGACTGGCACATTGGCGATTTTATTGAAGAGCACTTTTGAAGCACTTTCTGCACTTTGTTTAAGAACTTTCTACCATTGACTCTTTTGTGTCCTCATATTGATCCTTACTTAATGAACTATGGCATCACCATTTTATTGTTGTGGTAACAGTGCGGTAATGAGGAATTGAATGGATTATTGTTGTATTAATTTATACAGATAACATCTATTTCATTGAAATATTAGATATGCACAAGATTTTTATTTGTATTGATTCATCTTGCACAGGAATCATTCTGTTTTAGCACAGGATCATAATTTTGCACATAGCATTTTTTGCACAGCATCATGAGCATTTTTTGCACAGATATACTCATTTAGCAGTTTTGTACAGAATCATTTGCACAGTGATAAACGTTATTATTTTATTTATAGTATTAAATTGCGCTGATCGCTTATTTATTTCATACCAGGCCACATGCCCTCAACATGAGGAGGGTGCTTTGGAGTCACCCCAAAGCACCTTGTCTTCACATTGATGAGGACAAGGGCCTCATCCCCACAACCCTTGTGGGGGTCTGCAGGTGGGGGGGGCTTATCGGAATCTGGAAGCCCCCTTTAACAAGGGGGCCCCCAGATCCCAGCCCCCCCATGTGAATGGGTATCGGGTACATTGTACCCCTACCCATTCACCAAAAAAAGCAGTGAAATTTGACAAAATACAATAGCCAGTTTTTGACAATTCCTTCATTAAAATATTAAAAATGTATTCTTCTTTCCCCCACTTCTTCCTCCATCTTTCTCTGGTTTTCTCCTTCTTCCTCCAGCTTCTTCTTCCCCTGCTTCTTTTTCCATCTCCCTCCACTTCTTCCTCCGTTCTTCTCCATCTTCCTCCAGCTTCTTCTTCCCATGCTACGTCCACTGGTCTTTCTCCTCCGCCGCCCCCACCACCGACCTGCTGAACATGAAAACAACGAACCTCCTCTGACGCTGCGGCCAGCTGATCTGTCCGCTTCCATAGCGCACATTTCATATATAACTATGGGGGCATGGCCACCAGATGACATCAGCAGGAGACCCCACCCCTGTGTGAAATCACTGACCCATCAGGCCCCAGATGGTGAAGTCACAAGGGGTGGGGTCTCGGAGGGACGTCATGCATCCCATCGCAGCATTGGAGGAGGTTAATTTTTTATATGTTCAGTGGGAGCGGCAGAGGAAAAAGACCAGAGGATGAAGCAGGGGAAGAAGAAGCCAGAGGAAGATGGAGAAGACCAGGGGAAGAAGCAGCTGGAGGAAGAAGGAGAAAACCAAAGGAAGACTGGAGGAAGAAGCAGAAAAAGATGGAGGAAGAAGCGAGGGAAAGAAGTAGACGTTTTGAATACAGGGAATGACAAAAACCTGCTATTGTCTTTTGTCACATTTCACTGCTTTTTTGGTGAATGGGTAGGGGTATAATGTACCCGATACCCCGATACCCATTCACATAGGGAGGGCCAGGATCTGGGGACTTCCAGATTCAGATAAGCCCCCCACCCACAGACCCCCACAACCACCGGGCAAGGGTTGTGGGGATGAGGCCCTTGTCCCCATCAACATGGGGACAAGATGTTTTGGGGGGACCCCAAAGCACCCTCCCCATGTTGAGGGCATGTGGTCTGGTATGGTTCAGGAGGGGGTGCACTCGCTTGTCCCCCCCTTTCTTGACCTGCCAGGATGCATGCTGGGATAAGAGTCTGGTATATCCATACCAGTCTCGAAAGACCTGGTATAGACTGGTGAGGGGAACCTAAGACATCTTTTTCTTTGATTTTTACTCTGTATTGCCGGTAACCAGCAATTCATTACAGCCGCGAGCAATTTTAAATTATATTTTTTCCTTTAGAAATGTCATTTTGCTGCGGTACAGTAATAAACAAGGAAAGATGTGCTACTTTACAGGCATACTAAGGACATCCCCATGCACAATATTTAAAGGAATTTTTAATTTTTATTGTTTCACTTTAAGCATTATTAACCACTTCAGCCCTGGAAAATTTGGCTGCTCAATGACCAGGCCATTTTTTGCAATACGGCACTGCATCGCTTTAACTGATAATTCCGTGGTCATGCGACGCTGTACCAAAAAAAAAAAAAGGACGTCCTTTTTTTTTCCAAAAATAGAGCTTTCTTTTGGTGGTATTTGATCATCTCTGCGATTTTTATTTCTTGCGCTATAAACAAAAAAAGAGAGACAATTTTGAAAAAAAAACCCCAATATTTTGTACTTTTTGCTATTATAAATATCCCCATTTTTTTTTTATTTTTACTGATATGTATTCTTCTATATATTTTTAGTAAAAAAAAATCGCAATAAGCATATATTGATTGGTTTGTGCAAAAGTTATAACATCTACAAAATAGGGAAAAGATTTATGGCTTTTTTTTTACTAGTAATGGCGGCGATCTCCAATTTTTATCGAGACTGTGACATTATGGCGGACACATCAGACACTTTTGACACATTTTTGTGATGATCGACAATTATACAGCGATCAGTGCTATAAAAATGCACTGATTACTGTATAAATGTTACTGGCAGGGAAGGGGTTAACACTAGGGGGCGATCAAGGGGTTAACTGTGTTCCCTAGTGTGTGTTCTTACTGTAGGGGGAGGGGACTGACTATAGGAGATGACAGATCGTGGTTCCTAGCTATTAGGAACTCACGATCTGCATCTCCTCTCTTCACAGAAAAGGGCTTTGTGTGTTTACACACACACGTCCCTGTTCTGCCTCTTGTACCCGCGACCGCGGTCACGAGCATTGGCACGCCCGCAGGGCAGCGGGCGTGCGCACATGCCTTCAGATGAGTGCACGCGCCTGCTATCCAGCTAAAAGGAGCCAATGTACAGTTACGATGGTTCGGGGGATCGTGCCGACCTGCCGGAGTATGATGACGCGGCAGGTCGGCAAGAGGTTAAAATCACTGCTCCTGAAAAAACTCCCATTTTAAAAACATTTTTTCCAATTGATACATGTCCCCTGGGGCAGGTCCCCATACACTTTTTATGGCAAACAACTTGCATATAAGCCTTCAGTGAGAACTTTGGATTTTGAAGGTTCAAGCCCCATTGACTTCCACTATTCCCGCATATGTGATCTGACAGGCATGTTCGCCGGCAATAGCGCTGCTTTCCATTTGCATTAACGCCCAGTTTCTGAGTCAACGTCTTAATTGGCCTTAATTGGTTGTTATTTTCCGGGACAGCAGGATAATTTATTGGTGATATAGTAAATTACCCCCACTGTATATCCAATGTGTATCTAAATCTTTCAACACATTCTAAATAGTGTTGGTAGCAATGAGGAGGAGATCTGTTATGGGATGGCAGGCATGCTGATAGCAAACTGGGCACAGTATAGCACAGCTCTTCTAATATAATGATGTCTAGATAAATGCTTCCTGAATAACATCAGAAAAATCTATTGGATGTATCATGATAAAGTTATACTAAACCATGAACAAACAGCGCTTGCTATTAATGTGTATCATCAAATATGTTAAATAATTGTATATAAAACACTAAACATGTGAAAAAGTTTTCATAAGTCCTATGGCAATTGATATGAAGAAAAACTTATTTTCCAGAGTACACGCTCCCGACGTGTAAATCCCACAATAAGTGACTTGTTATTCAATGTGCTCCCAAACAAACACCTCGTGGAAGTTAAAGTGGTTGTAAAGTGGCCCCGATCCTCAACTTCTGGGGTCCCTTGGTGGCTCTCGCGGCTCCTCCTCACTTCAGATAATCCCAGGGGGATACCTTGCGGGCCGACTCCCGAGTCTAGCTTTTGCGTCCATAGAATCATTGGATTTGATTGACAGCAGCAGGAGCCAATGGCTGCGCTGCTATCAATCTATCCGATCAAGAGCCGGAACCCTGTGCAGAGAGGAATAGTGTGTCTCCAGCGTGAGAATTACAGGGCTCAGGTAAGTAAAATGGGGGGGGCTGGGGGGGCGGTGACTGCCAGAAGTATTTTCACCTTAATACATCCTATGAGGGTTTACAACCCCTTTAAGTGAAGGTCCAAACTCACCGAATGTAGTTGACCCTCAATGTCATATAACGAGAGGTCAAATGAGCTTAAGCCAGTAAGTCCACCAACTGGCTCCAATCGTTCCCTCCTTACAGCATTCCGTAACTCCAAGGATGAATCTCAGATAGATGGTTTACACAATCTCAAGCTGCAGAAGGGACACAGAAACGTAGGAAGGGACAGCAGGATCAACCAGGATTTTTGCAGTCTACATAAAAACAAAGGCTCTGGTGCATGAGTAAGTGTGAACACAACGTAATATAGCATGTATTAACAGTTTTTGATGATTTGAGTTCAATGACACTTTCAATCAAAAAGGTGGAAAGCACTTTCCCTAACGTATGGTTAAAAAAAAAAAAAAACTTCATTCATCCATCTTTAGGTCTATATACACTATATTACCAAAAGTATTGGGACACCTGCTTTTACACTCACATGAACTTTAATCGCATCCCAGTCTTTGTCCATAGTGTTCAATATTGCATTGGCCCACCCTTTGCATATATTGCTGGCCATTCGTGTTAAGAGTTATTGGCAGCAGGATCACCATGCCTAGACCATTTTGTTTGTGTTTATGGATCATTAGGGCATAATTAATTGTGATTGATGATGAATCTACCTCGCTGCATGATGTAATGATGGGTTGACAGCACAGGATTTTTTTTGTGTGTTTTTTCAATAAAATAATTTCTCGGAGGCAATTTTGTGTTTATTTACATAGTATATTTATTTTGTAAATGAGTAACCAGGGGTACTCTGTATCTGATATCTGGGCTACCCTCTTTTTTTAAAGGAGACTTCCATATTCTGTCAAGTTCCTCCCATTAATCTCCATATTCACCAGGCCAGGAATAGGGGGAAGAAGCCACAATCCTGGCTAGATTATTTGCCAGGGGTCATGTGACCTGATATAGCTCATGAGATGGGGCACACAATCGCTGCTTTCCCTTTACTGGTGGCAGTCTGCATGGATTTTGGAGGGAACCTACACGTTTGTTTTGTTTTTTGCATGGAATCCCCCCAAATTCATTTTAGGTGCTTGACAATGGTCTGGTATAGATTTTGGGGGAGGGAGGTAACACGCTACTTTTTTCGTTTGTTTTTTTTGCATGGGGTTCCTCTTAAGGAGTCTGGTATACAGTGCCTTAAGTATTCCTTGTCAAAAGAAGTTTATTGAGTATACAATGTTATAAAGATGCATAAAGTAAGTTTACAAGGATCTATAAAGTAAGCTCATTGTTTTACAGTAGGGTTTCTATAGGTAAATATAATGAAATTTCAAATATTAAACATTGGGTTTACGTAAACCAAAATTAAAGATATATATCATTTCCTTAGTTACTTTTGTAGGTATTTAAATGATTTATACCTACTATACATATTGTTTACAAGTAGAGTGTATATAGGTCAAATAAATTCTGATAATGAGCTTTAATCGTAAGGTGGAGAAAAGGAAAGAAAAAGAAGAAAAAGGGTTGAAAGGTAGAGGTATGGTCCACAAGGTTGTCCCGCCCGTCAGTTTATTATTCTTTTTAGTTCTCTTTGAAGCCTTAGAATGGGTGTCTCTGTAAGTCATTTAATCTGTTACCATGGCAACAGGACAGAGTCATTGACGTTTGACAGGAACTGTTGTTTTATCCAAGGATGCCAAAGTTTTTCAAATTTTGGAATTTGATTTTGATCGATGGCTACCATCTTAGCATGGGACAATGTATTATTCATTCTGTGAATTGTTTCTGCTAGTACCAATGTAGGAGATTTCCATGCCTTGGCCACTGTTTGTTTTGCAGCCGTTATTAGTTGGATCATAGGTTTGAATTGAGAGAGTGTTAACCATTCCGGTTTTAGATTAAGTAAAGTTAAATATGGATCTGGTTGTATTATTTTTTTAAATATTTTAGATGCAATCACGAAGACTTCCTTCCAGAAGGTTTGGATTACTGGGCACGTCCACCATATGTGTAAATATGTGCCTATTTCTGGGCATCCTCGAAAACAAAGAGCTGAGGTATTAGGTGAATATTTTGCCACTCTAGCGGGTACAAGGTACCAGCGAGTTAGGACTTTATAATTTGTCTCCAGTGCTAAGATGTTGGGTGAAGATGACTTAGATGTGAGCCATATGTTAGACCAGTCCGTGTCTTCTAAAGTTCGTCCCAGGTCCTCCTCCCACCTCTGAACGTAAGAGGGTCTATTAAGATTTGCTACTCCATATAATTGATTATAAAGTGATGAAATTGTACCTTTAGCAAATGGATCTTTTGTACAGATTGATTCAAAAATGGATAATTGGGATAATGGTGTATCCCCCTTTAGGAATGGTGTATAGAAATTTTTGATTTGGAGATATCTAAATATCTCAGAGTTCGGTAGATCATATTTTTCTCTAAGCGATGGGAATGAAAGGAATGATTTAGATGCTATGAAGTCATTTAGTGTCTGAATGCCTGATGTTGTCCAAGCTTTAAAAGAATTTGGGTAGATCCATGCCGGATAAAAGGCCGGATTTCTGATAAAAGAAAGGAGAGGATTGTGTGGAGATTGTAACTGATATTTGGTTTTTAGTTTATCCCAGAGAGATAAGAAGTGTTTAGTTATGGGATTATGAATTTTAAAGCGGTCTTTAGGATCAAGCCATAATAAATTTGATATTAATAGAGGGTCATTTTCTGAAGCCTCTATAAATACCCATAATGGGATTTCCTGTTTTGCATGGTATTTGGACAGACTGGCCAAATGTGCTGCTCTGTAGTAGTTAGTAAAATTAGGGTATCCCAGGCCTCCTTTATTTTTGGGAAGATGTAGTGTGTGTATAGGTATACGTGGTTTAGAAGAGCCCCATATAAGCGAAGTTGCTCTTTTTTGTACTATTCTCAAAAAATAGGAAGGAATTGGAATAGGGAGGACTCTGAATAGATAAAGCAATTTGGGTAGAATAGTCATTTTGATTGCATTAATCTTCCCTATCCAGGATAAAGGAAGTTGCGACCATTGTTTTATTAGATTTGTGATCTGTCTTAATACAGGAGGATAATTGGTTGAGAATAAGTCAGAATGAGATGCTGTTAAATGAATTCCAAGATATGGGATTGATTTTTCTGCCCATGTGAATGGGAGTGCAGCCCTAGCCGGGATCAATTCCATGTTTGTGAGTGAAATATTAAGCATTAGGCATTTCTTAGGATTAATCATAAGGCCGGATAGGGCTGCAAATCCATCAAGAGCTGGTATTAAGTTAGGACCAGAGACCTGTGGTGATGATAGAAAAAGTAATATATCGTCTGCAAATATACATAATTTGTGTGTAATACCTCCTACTTCAATGCCAGTTATAGTTTGGTTTATTCTGATGTATTGGGCCATGGGTTCGAGTATAAGGGCAAATAATAAGGGAGATAATGGGCAACCCTGTCGGGTACCTCTTTCGACATTAAAGGCTTCAGATTTGTATCCAGCATATTTTATATAGGCTTTGGGTTTATTATATAATGCTTTGATCCATGTTAAAAAGTGGGGTCCAAAACCCCATTTTTGTAATGAATATTGCATATATTGCCAGGATACTGTGTCAAATGCCCTCTTAATATCGAGAGATAGAAAACATAAAGGGATTTTCCGTTTTTTAGCAATATGTGCCAATAACACTGCCCTGCGTATATTATCGCCTGCCTGTCTATTTGGCATGAAGCCTACTTGATCTCTATGTATTAATTTTCCTATAATGCTATTAAGGCGTTTTGCTATTATTTTTGCTAATAATTTAATATCGAGGTTTAACAGAGAGATAGGCCGATAATTCACACAGGAAGTATCATCAGAAAGGGGTTTTGGGATCATACAAACAATTGCCATTAGTGTTTCTTGCCGAAAAGAATGTCCATCTAGAAGTTTGTTAAACGTTTCAGTGAGAATGGGAGAGAGTATTTCTGAGAATGTTTTATAGTATAAAGCCGAGTAGCCGTCTGGGCCTGGTCTTTTGTTAAGTTTTAGGTCTTTTATGGCGTTAGCAACTTCATCTATAGTTATAGGCTCATCCAAACTGCTTTTTTGATTCTGAGATAACTCAGGTAAGGTTATTTTTGAGAAGAAGGATTCAGCCTCTGTAGGATTAAATTCATTGTTTGTCTTATATAAAGTTGCGAGATGTGAGTGAAATTTATGGACTATTTTAACTGGATTACAAGTGTAAACATTTTTTGATAATTTCAAACGTATTGGTTTGAAAGATTTGTTAGTTGAATTTAATGCCCGAGCCAAATATGTACCTGGTTTGTTTGTATTCATGTAGAAATTGTGTTTGGAGCGTTTGAGGGATTTATCAACTGACTCAGTGAGAAATAGATCGTATTCCAATCTAGATTTTTCCAGATGAGATTTTGTACTCTGAGATGGATTATCTTGAAATGATATGTAGGCTGCATTAAAATTGAGTTCTAGTTTTTTTGCTAGATTTTTGCGTTCCCGTTTAAATAGTGCCATTTGTCTTTGTATTGTACCACGCAAGACAGGCTTATGAGCTTCCCACAGTGTTATTGGGGAGATGTCTGTTGTATTATTAATTGATATGTATTCCTTTAAAGCTTGTTCAATGGCCATCTGATGTAGTGGGTGTTTGAGCATTATGTCCGGTAAGTACCACGTTGGGTCATGCGCTTTTGGTATGGCTGAGGCTATAGTAGTGTATACTGCATTATGGTCAGACCACGGAATCGGAATTATATCTGATGCAATAATTTCTGGTATCATTCCCATTGTTAGAAAAATATGATCTATTCTGGTGAAGGTTTGATGAGGGTGCGAGAAATAAGTGAATTTCTTTTTCATTGGGTTACTTTCTCTCCACGAATCTACCAGATTGTATTTGGAAAGAAGTTGAGAAAAAGGTAATCTAGAGGTTATTTTGGATGGTGTAAAAGGTGATTTATCTAGAAATGGGAGGAGGACCTGGTTCGAATCCCCACACATTATCACTGTTCCTATTTTGTGTGTATTAATCACTTGTAATATATGTGAGAGGAATGGTGTAGGTTGTTTGTTAGGAGCGTAGTAGGAAATCACCGTGATTGCTGTATCCATTATATAACCCATGAGTATCAGATATCTACCTTCTGGGTCTTTAATTTCTGATGATAAGGTGAATGGTGTGGATCGGTGAAATGCAATTAGAGTTCCCCTTTGCTTGGTACAGGCAGAAGCCGTGTAAATTTGTTGATAAAAAGGAGAAATATATTTTGGAGTAGAATCTTTGGTGAAGTGTGTTTCTTGGAGGCATACTATGTGAGCCTTCTTGTTATGGAAAGTACGGAAGGCTTTGGTCCTTTTTTGAGGGACATTTATTCCCTGAACATTCAGGGAAAGTATATTCAGTGGTGCCATGGCAATAGATCAAATAGTTTTGACTTACTTTTTGTTATGCAGAGCTGACTGCGCAGATCAACCTGTGTGGACTGAAGAGATGAATTGATAGAAAAGAAACCAGTGAATTCTGGAGTAAAGAGTAAACAAAAAACATATGAGATTAGATGATACATTGTATAAATTATTTTTTGCAAGTAATCACAATTTACCCGTGAAAGAGAATAAATATCTCTCTCAGGGGAATAAGTGCCTTCGTCACACTCCCACATAATATGGTTGGGAGAATGAGGAGGGCTAATGGGGGTACACGGATCTTCCGCTTACAGGAGAGAAGTGCTATGTCAAAAGACATCAAAATGATGTTTCATTAATTGGAGTGCAGAATATAGTTTTTGTTGAAATTATTTATTCCAGGGTGGTTGTATATGGTTAGTCTTGCCCTAGGCTAAATAATTCAGTTAGAAAGGTACTGTTAATAACTTTGGTATTGATGAAGATAGTTTGAATTATTTTGGGATTTTAACCCTTTTAGAGTAAACAATTACATATTTTATTCATATGCAACTGTTTAGATATGTTAACTCATAAAATTGAGGTTGTATTGCTTCAGATTAGAATAAACAAAAACATAATTCTAGGAACTAGTTAGGTAATAATATATTTGTTTTAAGAAAAGAAAGAAAAAGCTTCCATTACTTCTGGATTATTGAACATATTTGTCCTAAAAAGTAATAAATCTATTGTTATTACCTGATAATATATAACTGAACAAGAATTTCCTTATCTCACTTATATATTCTAAGGCTATATGAATCAGAAGTAATAAGAAATATAACTGGAATGTAACATGATCCCACACAGTGTGAGAACCATCTCTTAGTATAATAAATGAAGAGATATCAGGAATTAGGATGTCAGTCCATTGAATCTTCTTGGTCCATTGGATGATGTGGCATAACGGCCTCTTTTGTGAGAATGATGATTCCCATTTTGTTCTGAAATTTTCTGGGTGCTGCCTGAAGGTGAAGATGATGTCATTCTTCTGAGTGTGGGAGTGTTGCTGCTTGTGGATTCTGTCAGATTTAATTTTAAAAGGGTTTGTTGTAGTTCATCTGCTGATCTGCTTCTGTAAATTGTACCTTGGTAGTTAAATCTGACTGAAAAGGGGAAGCCCCATTGATACATAATGTTGTGGCGTTGCAGTTCCATTAGTTGGGGTTTCATGGATCGTCTTTTAGTAATAGTAAGTTGGGATAGGTCAGCAAAAATTTGATAATTGTGTCCTTGAAAATTAAGTTCCTTTTTTTCTCTTGCAGCAATTAGTATTTGTTCTTTCGTTCTGTAATAATGAAATTTTGTGATTATATCCCGTGGGGGTCCATCTTTCTTTTTGGCTGTGAGGGCTCTGTGTACTCCGTCCAGTTCTAAACGTTCAATAGGGATATCTGGCTTTAGTTCTTGTAATAGAGCAGTAATAGTAGATTGCAGGTCTGTCACAGTTTCAGGTATTCCCCTTATGCGCAAGTTTGAACGTCTGGCTCTATTTTCGTAATCTTCGAGCTTAGTTTGAAGTATTAAATTCTCTTTTTTTAATTGTTCCAATTCTGTTATATTTTCTTGGGTTGTAATTTCAATTTCATCCATTTTTATTTCTAGGGCTGCGGTGCGGTTTCCCAGCTCTCTTATTTCTTTGGTTAGGCTTTTTGTTATTTGGTCTGAGGTTTGTTTTAAAGCCTTATGAAGCATCTTTTCAAATTGTAATAATATTACTGGGGATGCTGAGGAGGTTTGTGGAGAAGTTTGTGAAAGGATTTGTTCTGTATCTGACTCAAATGGAGAGTCTTGCTGTGACATTTTCTGTCTGTGAGAGCGCCCTGATGCTGTATCTTGTGAGGTGACTGGAGCTGCTTCAGCTGCAGTGAGTGCCTGTGAGCTCTTTGTGAGGTGATTTTTATTTCTGCCACGGTTTCCTCCCAGTACCATATTTCCTGCCCAAACTTTCACAGTTTGTTCCCAGGGGCAAAAAGGTTCAAATGGATACCTTTTGAGCCTGCAGGCTCCGCTTTGTCCTTCTCTTCTCTCCTCAGCGATGTGGAGCTCTAACAATGCATGTCTGCTCCGCTAGGCTCCGCCTCCTGCCCCCCCCGTGCCTTAAGTATTCATACCCCTTGAAATGTTCCACATTGTTTTTATTTTAGAACCAAAAATGTAAATGTATTTTATTGGGATTTTATGTGATAGACCAACACAAAGTGGCACATAATTGTGAAGTGGAAGGACAATTATAAATGGTTTTCAACATTTTTTTACAAATAAATATGTGAAAAGTGTGGTGTGCATTTATATTTAGCCCTCTTGTAGAACCACCTTTTGCTGCAATTACAGCTGCAAGTCTTTTTGGATATGTCTCTACGAGCTTTGCACAGCTAAAGAGTGACATTTTTGCCCATTCTTCTTTGCCAAATAGCTCAAGCTCTTCAAGTCTTACCACCGATTCTCAAATGGATTTAGGTCTGGACTTTGACTGGGCCATTCTAACACATCCCCACAACTTGATGCTGCCACCACCATGTTTCGCGGCAGGGATGGTGTGTTTAGAGTGATGTGCAGTGTTAGTTTTCCGCCACACATAGCGTTTTGCTTTTAGACCTAATGCCCTGTACACACGATCGGACATTGATCGGACATTCCGACAACAAAATCCATGGATTTTTTCCGACAGATGTTGGCTCAAACTTGTTTTGCATACACACGGTCACACAGAGTTATCAGAATTTCCGATCGCCAAGAACGCGGTCACGTAGACCACGTACAACAAGACTATAAAAGGACAGTTCTAAACAAAGCACGGCACCCTTTGGGCTCCTTTTGCTAATCTCGTGTTAGTAAAAGTTTGGTGAGAGACGATTCGCGCTTTTTCAGAATCCTGGTTTTCAGATCGTTTTCTGCTGTTCAGTTTGTGCTTGTGGGTTTGTATCTGCTCTTCAGTGCATGCAGTGAGTTTGTATTTGATTAGTGCGTTATTGTCCGCTCATTGCTGTTTTTCAGGTCGCTCTTCACAGGCCTTGTTGTTCTTCAGTGCGTTCTGCTACCTCGTTCTGAGCAGTCGACTGTTTTCTAGCCATGTTGCGTATACATACTCCTCGTAGAGTTTGTGCTGTGCAAGGGCTTGGTGTTGGGGTCCTTACTTTGACACAAGCCCAGTCCATGAACAGGATGGGGAGGAGTTCATGGACCAAGAATTGGTTGCTCCAGTGTGACCAGTTTTGTCACATGTCTTCGCTGAGATCCGGGAACTTTCTCCGGATGATGGACCCATATTTCACCGTTTGTTGGCTTTGCTGTCCCCCTATATCAGCAGACAGGATACCTGTATGAGGCAAGCCATCACTCCGGAGCAGAGGCTAGTCGCCACCCTGCGGTACTTGGCGACGGGGAGAAGCCTGCAGGACCTTAAGTTCTCGACAGGCATCTCCCCCCAGGCTCTGGGGACCATTATCCCAGAGACCTGTTCTGCCATCATTCAGCTCCTGCAGAAGGAGTATATTAAGCTAAGATTTATCCTTTAACGTCACATTTTATTGTATTGAATGTTTGATAATATATTGTATTTCTTTCCTCATTCCCTAATTACCATGATTGTAATATGCTGTGAATGTCCCCTTTGTCCTCATGCATGCTGGTTTTTTAACAAAATTTTTTTGTCCTTCATACGTATTTGCCTTCACTTACCTCCCCAGCATGCTCTCCTGGCCCTATATTCACCTTGTGTAGTCACTTAACAATGTATTTTGTCAGCTCCATAGTAGTGCTTTACCCCAAACACCCCCTAAAATGTGTAAAAATGTGATTTGTGCTTTAAATTCAGGCAGAGTGCCAGAGCCTTTTTTTGGTGTCCCAAAATCATTTGGAACCCTCCCTCCCCCCAACTGCTAACTCAGCTTATAACAATCCTCTATCTGCTGACTTTGCCAAACCCATACACACTATACCCACCTCTTTTGTGGTCAGATTTATGGATGAATTCCCCAAAGCATGTAGTGCAAGGGCCTACCTGAATACTTTCAAATGGTAAGGTTAAAAGTTTTTGTATCCTATTATTATCTTGATAGGTAATAGCAGAATGTAAAAATGTGCTAACATGTGTACAGTGTGTATTTATCTCTTTGTATTATGACACTTCTTACCTGTCCAGTGGGCTGTCAATAGTGTAAAGTAAGGAGGGGCTGGCCAAAGTAATACACATTATATATGCATTCATCTCTCAATGAAGTGGAGAGGGTTACCTGTCCAAAACATCTCCCCCCCATAAAATTTTACAAATGGCCCATGAGAGGGGGGGAGGAGGAATCTGATAGGTGGACCTTATACCTTGGTCTTTAAATATTCCCTAATATAAATGTTATACTGATGTTGGCCAAGAATGTTTGTGTCTAATCTGCTTTCCCTGTTTATGTGCAAAATGATTAATTTCTTTTTCTTGTTTGAATCCACAGTTTCCTTCCAACCCACAGGAATGGCAGTCTGTGGCCTCCTACTTTGCCCAGCAGTGGGACTTTCCTAACTGCGGAGGGGCAATTGATTGGAAACACGTCCACATCATCCCACCACCCAACTCGGGGTCATACTATTATAATTATAAGGGGTTGAATAGTATTGTGATGTTTGCAGTGGTGTCGGCTACTTATGAGTTCCTGTATGTGGACGTGGGGAAGAATGGACGAATGTCAGATGGTGGAGTCATCGCTCAGACGGAGTTCTACAGGCGTCCTTAGAATGGCAGCTTGGACTTGCCACCTCCAGAAGACAATGTGGAAGGACTCCCATTCGTCTTCGTTGCTGATGAAGCATTTGCGCTGGGGGACAATGTTATGCGGCCATTCCCGTTGAGGACCCTCACCCTGGACCAGAGGGTTTTTAATTACCAGCTGGCCAGAGCCAGAAGAGTGGTGGATAACACGTTTGGAATCATGGCCAGCCGGTTCCGCCTATTTCTTACACCCATACACATGGCGGAGTATAAACTGAATCATATCATCCTGGCGTGCTGTGTTCTACACAACTTTTTAAGGCGAAATTCTGCCAACTATGCTGCCTCAGTTGGGCCTGAGGCCAGAATTCAAGGAAATGAACCAACCCTGATGGCGCTTGAACGTGGCCGTCCTGACTTGCCCCCCCTGAATGCCTGTGAGGTCCGTCTTAGGTACCTTGATTACTTTGCGGGTAGGGGGGCCATCAATATGCCAGACAATGTCTGATACATTTAAAAAAAAAAAAAAAAAATTAACTACTAAAATATTTGCTGACATTTACTGCTTGTGTTTCTTTTAGCTGACCCTGACAGAAATGTGGGGAGTCCTGAAAATGTTGTGATTGTGTAACCTTAAAAAGCACAGTTGGGTGTTATTTACTAAAGGAAAATACACTTTGCACTACAAGTGCACTGGAGCCAGCACTGAAACTGCACTTGTAGTGCAAAGTGGTTTTGCCCTTAGGAAATAACACCCATTGTCACTGAAAACACCAATTTTACCTTAACAAAATTTTAGGAGCATTGAAACAATAATCCACACATTCTTGAGTATCAATCTTATTAGTACCAGCACAATCACATGTGCATTTCTAAAAGGTTTTTAAAACAAACCAACATGTTTGTTGTATAACAATTTTTTGGGTCACATTAATAAAAGTAGAAATGTCCATTTAAAGTAAAACAGGCATGTTTCAAACAAACAAGAAATACACAAATCTGGAACTTACAAAGTTCAACTTTTGTAGAAATTGAAGGCAATATCAGACATGAGTATTTATAAACTGTTTGATATTGCGTTCAGATGGGGTGAAGTCACCCCTGGAAAAGCCAAATTTGGAAGATGCACACAAATTGCCGAATTGTCAACATTTGCTAGCTGCCATCATGGGGGATCAAGGGATGTGTTTTGTGGGTGCAACCCCTTCCTCACAGCTACTTTATTATTGAGGAAGGGGTTGCACCCACAAAACGCCTACATTGATCTCCCGTGATGGCAGATAGCACATGATGACACACTGTGTGCATCTTCAAAATTTGGCTTTTCTATAAAATGACAAAAAATTAAAAAAAAATTTAAATTACAAAGACTACAAAAAAGGAAGGGATTTGGAGGTGTTTTAAACTCTCCCTAAAACATCAATGATGTTCTTCATTTTGTTTTGAACATCATTGATGTTTTTCTGGATGTTTTCCAAGTCTCTATTACACCCCATGATCTCCCCGTTCGGGATCTGGGCTCTGGTGAAATTGGTTCTGGATCCACAACATCACGATCACCTAAAAATAGAGAAACAAAAACACACCATGTATTATAAATATGCCTGCATCCATCTCTTACCTGAGCCTGTGGTCGCAGACACTCACCTGTTGTGGTGACTATTTCCACCACGTCTCCTTCCTCCTCCTCCTCTGCTTGGCTTTGGGGGATTTCACCTTCCTCATGAGGTGGGGGGTCTGTGGTCTCCTCGGATGAGTGTTGTCCTCCGAGTCTTTTCTCCCCTATGTAAAAAAAAAAATAGGTATACTTAGCACACAGATATTTGATGGCAGAAATAGGAATATGAAACATTTCTTGGAAGTGGGGTACAATTGTCTATTTTGGCAGAGTTCCAAGAAATATTTTTTTCCTTTGTCAAGCTTGAATACGTTCCTGTTTTGTACAAGCTTCACAGATGGAGTCACCCCTATAGTATACACTGGAGCACCTGTGTGGGCCCCCTAATAAAAAGGGTGCTCTGGTGTCCCACACTAGTGCTCCATTGTCCAGATGTGTAAACAGCTGCTGAGTGTCCTCTCCTTACACAGAATCTAGTTTGCATTACATTCTAGTTACAAACCCATCTAGACTCAAAAATTATTTTAAGAGAAGTAGGCTAGAAAAAATGTATTCAAATGCATATGGCCAAAACAATGGTGTTTTATAGGCCGAACGAACAATGTTTCATACGAACGAACAATGTGCCCATGAACATGAAAGTTGCCATTTTAAACTGTACAACAGTATAAAGAAAAGCACGAACGTAATAAAAATCAAGAATAGGAACACAGCACAACTACTTACTTTTTTGCAGCACTCTCCTGATCCTTCTGTACTGATCGTGCTCCCTTAATTTGAGGTCTGACCACCGCTTCCTGAGCTGATCCTTGGATCGTCGTACCCCGAAATTCTTCTGAAGACTTTTGACCACTTTTGCCATGATCTTGGCCTTTCTGACATTGGGGTTGGGGTAAGGTCCATACTTCCCATCATAGTCGGCACTCTTCAGGATGTTGACCATCTCCAACATCTCCCCAAAGGACATATTTGAGGCCTTATTGTCTCTTCCGGGATCGGGACGTTTCTGGTTCTGGGCTTTCCTCCTACTCCTCCTCGTTGCTGTAATTAGCACGCACCTGCTGTGTCTCCGCCATGTGCTCTTCCCCCACTGTGCCGAACGAGAAGGGGCGGGGAATAGACTAGAAAGAATGTCAGGGGTGGGCGGAGTTTCATGCATGCGCAGTGTATATAAAGCATAACATGCATGCGTAGTACGTATGATCTGTGAGCGGAGGAAGGAGTATCGGAGGCACCGATCGTGATAACGAAGGTAAGATTTAAATTTTGGCCTATACTGCTTCTAGATTGAGGCCTGTATTTAGACAAGTTTATAAGACTTTAGGCTGACATTAGGGTTTGTCTGGTGTTGTGTCTTGCAGTGAAAATGGATCTAGTCAATGATCAGGACTTTATGCCAATCAATCGTCATAGATATGTTCAGGGAGCTGCCTTGTCTGTGACAGGTGAACCACCCTGATTATAAGAACCAAACAAACAGGAAGGCAGCACTGGATAATTTGCTGCAATTTGTGAAGCCAGTGATCCCCATGGCAGACATCACCTATTTGAAGATCCTAATTGGTGGCATGAGGAGCACTTATCTAAGGGAGCACAAGAAGGTCCAGGATTCCCAGAGATCTGCAGCAGCAGATGACATTTATGTCCCCAGGCTGTGGTACTATGACAGGCTGCATTTTCTGACAGGTCAGACTGAACCCAGGCCAGCACTCCCCACTCTTCCTTTCACTCTTCCTTCCCCCCAGCTGAGGCTTCTGATGTCCAACCTCGGCCTTCCAGGCAGCAACATGTGGAGGAGCCCAGCTTGAGCCAGGTATAGCATTCTTCAAAATATTTCTGGTTGTCCAATCAATGATGTTAAATAGATGTTAGTTTGGAGTACTAATTTATGATTGTGATTGATGAACCAAAAACTTAAACCATGTCCCTTTTTCATACACAGGAAAGTCTCAGCCAGGAGGTGGCCGGGCCAAGCAGGCTGCCCAATACCCAGGTCCCTCCCCTCCGCCTTCAAAGAAAAAGTGGCAGGAAGAGGAGTAACCTGGAGGAGGCTGCAATAGGCCTATTTTGGAAGGCTACTGAGGCCCTCAGAACACCCCACAGTGTGGAAGAAGATTTTGCAGAGCTAACTGCCTGCAAAATGATGCAAATGGAGGAGGGCCAACGACTCTTATGTGAGTTTGTAATTTTGGAAGCTCTAAATAAGGGGTTGAGGGGCCAACTCAGATGTGAAACCCACATTTGTCAGCTCACCCATGGTCCTCCTCCTCCTCCTCCTCCAGGTCCTCCTCCTCCTTCTCCAGGTCCTACTCCTCCTCCTGCCACAACTCCACCACCAGAGCCACAGCCGGGAAAGAAGCGTTTAAGGAAGACCAGATACAAACAAACCCAAAAAAAAACCATATATCTTTTTTGACAGATGTGACAAATCAAAATATATTGATGAAATCACGATAAATAATAAAGAAAGACGTTTGTGAGAAGTCTGTGTGAATATGAGCAGCAAAACTACTTCATTCTTCTCACATTATAAAGAAGAAGAGAGAGCGCTGCATTAAACAATTTTAAACATTGCAGCCTGACGAAAGTGCTATATCCATTCCGAATGCTATTTTTACCAGACCGAGCTGTTCTGTCTCGGAATTTCTTCTGAGCATGCGTGGCACTTTGTGCATCTGAATTGTCCACACGCGGTCGGAATTGACGAGATCGGATTTTGTTGTCGGAAAATTTTATAGCCTGCTCTCAAACTTTGTGTGTCGGAAAATCCGATGGAAAATGTCCGATGGAGCCCACACACGGTCGGAATTTCCGACAACGTGCTCCGATCGCACATTTTGTGTGTGTACAGGGCATTAAAGTTCAATTAACTAACAACAAGAGCACCTTCTTCCACATGTTTGCTGTGTCCCCTGCATGGCTTCTCACAAACTGCAAACAGGAATTATTATGGCTTTCTTTCAACATCAGCTTTCTTCTTGACACTGTTCTATAAAGGCCAGATTTGTGGAGTGCACTACTAATAATTGTCCTGTGGACAGATTCTCCAACCTGAGCTGTGGATCTCTGCAACTCCTCGAGAGTTACCTCCAGACTGACATTGCTGACCAAACATAGCCCTGTCCATATTTGGTCAGTGATGTCATCCACCATCCCTGCCCTTTGTTTACCTGGCTGGTGAATCCTGGGCAGCTAATAAATGGACTTGATGACACCATTACTTAATAAAAGATGAGATGTGTGCCAGCACCTGCTGTTTCCTTAAAGTGGAACTTTAGTGAGAAAATTCAGTCCTGCTAGATCACTTCATGCTGGCTGCTTTTGCAGGGCAGGTATAGCTATGTAAAACATGTTTATAAAAGGGCCTATACTGTTTAAAATCCAGTATAACTTGGTCTCCCCCCTGTTCTGCACATGCTCAGTTACTCAGTTGTTTTTAGGCACTGTGCCTAAAATTAGAGCCACTAGAGGCTTACCTTCTGACAGTCCATAGATTTACTGCTGCTTAGGAGCTCTGGGCTTTAGCAAAATGGCAGCGACAAGAAGAAAAAGGGAATATGCTTAAAGGATAAGTTCACCTTTGGGAACATGTTACATGTTCCACCCGATTTTAGGGTGGACCATGAAACATGTTCCCAGTGCTGCAGTCACTGCCTGTGCCCCCTCCCCTCCCTGTGGCAGAAGTTCCCGTACTAGCTGTCAGTTTTTGAAAGCAGCGAGGCTGTGCGGGGCTCCATCCACATTGCGCCCAGAGCTCTGTGTATAAATGAACTACAAGTCCCAACAGCCTTGGTAGCTGTCTGCTTGTAGTTCTCCATGAACTACCATGGCGCTATGGAGTGCTGTGGTAGTTCACTGAGTATTCCTGTCAGTGAGTATCAGATGATCCATATGGGATGTATGGGTGAGCAGATACACTGAGAGTGGGGAGGAGACCTGCATAGCATCAGCGATCTTCTGCTTAGGGATGAGCTTTATGTTCGGGTCGAACATGAGTTCGACTCGAACATTGGCTGTTCGATCATTCATCAAAATGCGAACATTATGGGGCGTTTGTGCCAAATTCAAGTGGCGCGTCATGCCCCATAATGCACTGCGACATCACAATGCATTGCTGTCTGATGATTGGCCAAGCATGCACTATGACCCGCATGCTTTGGCCAATCACAGAGCCATCAGCAAAGAGAGCCATAATTGGCCAAAGGCAGGGTGCCTTTGGCCAATTATGGCTCAGTGGGTGAAGTCCAAGCCCCACACTATATAAGGCTGCCTGCATGTAGGCCCTGTGTAGTGTGTTGCTGGAACTGACCAAGAGAGAGTGTCATTTCATTTAGATTGAGCAGGCAGGTGATTCACTTAGCTGCAGTGTATTTAGTATATATATATATATATATATATATATATATATATATATACACATCCAGGCTTGTATAGCAGGCAGGTGATTCACTTAGCTGCAGTGTATTTAGGATATATATATATATATATATATATATATATATATATATATATATATATATATATATATATATATATACACACTGCACTGTATCCAGTTTAGCTAGATCTGACTGCAGGCCGTTCCTGGTGTACTGTTTCTAATATACTTCAGGCAGGCAGGTGATTAAGTTAGCTGCAGTGTATTTAATATATATATATATATATATATATATATATATATACACACCGTGGGGAAAGTATTCAGACCCCCTTAAATTTTTCACTCTTTGTTATATTGCAGCCAATTATTTGAGTTCATTTTTTTCCTCATTAATGTACATTAATGTACATATAGCACCCCATATTGACAGAAAAACACAGAATTGTTGACATTTTTGCAGATTTATTAAAAAAGAAAAACTGAAATATCACATGGTCCTAAGTATTCAGACCCTTTTCTCAGTATTTAGTAGAAGCACCCTTTTGAGCTAATACAGCCATGAGTCTTTTTGGGAAAGGTGCAACAAGTTTTTCACACCTGGATTTGGGGATCCTCTGCCATTCCTCCTTGCATATCCTCTCCAGTTCTGTCAGGTTGGATGGTAAACGTTGGTGGACAGCCATTTTTAGGTCTCTCCAGAGATCCTCAATTGGGTTTAAGTCAGGGCTCTGGCTGGGCCATTCAAGAACAGTCACAGAGTTATTGTGAAGCCACTCCTTCATCATTTTAGCTGTGTGCTTAGGGTCCTTGTCTTGTTGGAAGGTAAACCTTCGGCCCAGTCTGAGGTCCTGAGCACTCTGGAGAAGGTTTTCATCCAGGATATCCCTGTATTTGGCCGCATTCATCTTTCCCTTGATTGCAACCAGTCGCCCTGTACCTGCAGCTGTAAAACTCCCCCACAGCATGATGCTGCCACCACCATGCTTCAGTGTTGGGACTGTATGGACAGGTGATGAGCAGTGCCTGGTTTTTCTCCACACATACCGCTTAGGGTTAAGGCCAAAAAGTTCTATTTTGGTCTCATCAGACCAGAGAATCTTATTTATCACCATCTTGGAGTCCTTCAGGTGTTTTTTAGCAAACTCCATGCAGACTTTCATGTGTCTTGCACTGAGGAGAGGCTTCTGTCGGGCCACTCTACCATAAAGCCCCGACTGGTGGAGGGCTGCAGTGATGGTTGACTTTCTACAACTTTTTCCCATCTCCCGACTGCATCTCTGGATCTCAGTCACAGTGATCTTTGGGTTCTTCTTTACCTCTCTCACCAAGGCTCTTCTCCTCCGATAGCTCAGTTTGGCCGGACGGCCTGCTCTAGGAAGGGTTCTGGTCGTCCCAAGCATCTTCCATTTAAGGATTATGGAGGCGACTGTGCTCTTAGGAACCTTAAGTGCAGTAGAAATTTTTTTGTAACCTTGGCCAGATCTGTGCCTTGCCACAATTCTGTCTCTGAGCTCTTCAGGCAGCTCCTTTGACCTCATGATTCTCATTTGCTCTGACATGCACTGTGTGCTGTAAGGTCTTATATAGACTTTTCCAATCAGTATAATCAAACACAGCTGGACTCAAATGAAGGTGTAGAACCATCTCAAGGATGATAAGAAGAAATGGACAGCACCTGAGTTAAATATATGAGTGTCACAGCAAAGGGTCTGAATACTTAGGACCATGTGATATTTCAGTTTTTCTTTTATAATAATTTTGCAAAAATGTCAACAATTCTGTGTTTTTCTGTCAATATGGGGTGCTGTGTGTACATTAATGAGGAACAAAAATAAACTTAAATGATTTTAGCAAATGGCTGCAACATAACAAAGAAAAAACATTTTTTTTTTAATTTGAAAAATTTAAGGGGGTCCGAATACTTTTCATCCCCACTATATATATATATATATATATATATATATATATATATATATACATATATATATATATATATGTATGTATATATATATATATATATATTATATATATATACAGTGGGGATGAAATATATATATATATATATATATATATATATATATATATATATATATATATATATATATATATATATATATATCCACTCATACAGTTTAGCTATATCTCATTGCAGGCCATTCCTGGTGTACTGTTTCTAATATACTTCTGGCAGGCAGGTTTCAGTGAGATGCAGTGCATAAAGTATATATACAGTCTCTTACATATTTATATTTACACTGCATTCCAGTCTAGCCAAGCCTATATCTGACTGCAGGCCATTCCTGGTGTACATTTTCAAATATGCTTTCAGGCAAGGTGATTCAGTGAGCTGCAGTGCATAAAATATACATACAGTCTCCGCCATTCTTGGTGTACATTTTCAAATACACTTTCAGGCAGGCAGGCAGGTGATTCAGTGATCTGCAGAGCCAGGGTCAGAAGCCGGAGTCAGTCTTGGAACGCTGTAACTAGAACACTGGAACACAGGAATACAGGAACCTTTGGCAAAGCAGGAAACAAGAGACAATGAACTGACAAAGCTCGCTGATTAGGTAACCTGCCAAAGCTGATCCAAGAGTGACAGGTACAGATTGCAAGGAAAGATCCAGAGAAAAGCCCTCAGTACTTCCTATAGAACTAGGCTTGGCTGGAAAGCAGGCAGAGTTAAGAAATGAGGAGTGGCTCAGAGGCAAACCAACAGGAGCACTAAACAGGCAATCATGAGTTCAATACCTCCTTGAGCCACTTGTCGGTGACCAAGCCTGGCTGTCTGCAAGGCACGGTAGGGACTGTGAAAACTACATATATATATCCACTGTATTCTAGTCTAGCCAAGCCTATATCTGACTGCAAGCCATTCCAGGTGTACTTTTTCTAGTAAACTTCAGGTGGTCTTTTGCTAATAAAATACAGCATGTCTGGAAGGCCACCAAGGAGAGGCATATGCTCACAGGCCAATAAAAGAGGGCAAGCAGGCTCTGTGTCTACAGCCAACAATGCTGGTCATGGACACGGTGCATCCTCAGCACGTGGGTGTGGGGCACACTTGTCTTTTTTTTCAGCCGCTGGCCGTGTTGATCCACAACATGCAGAAGAGTTGGTAGAGTGGATAACTAAGCCATCCTCATCCTCTGTCACCCAGGCTCAGAGTAGTTTGCCTGCCAATGCAGCTGCCAAAGCGGCCTATTCCATCAGCTCAATGTCATCAGTCACTCCTTCCCTAGCCCCACCATCATGTCCTGAGGAGTCCCCCGAACTGTTCAACCACAGTGTCTGGTACATCCTGCAGGAGGATTTGCAGCGTTTTGAAGGCTCCGATGATGGTACCCAGGTTGAGAAAGGCAGTAACGTGATCCCAGAGAGAGGGGGTGCCCAAGAAGGACAAGAAACTGGCAGTCATGTTCCCCCAGCTGCAGCATACTGCAAAGGTTTGCTGCATTGACGAGGAGGGAGGGGATGATGAGGTCACTGACTTTACGTGGGTGCCTGATAAAAGAAAGGAGGAGGAGTCATATCTCCAATGAGGCAGGATGCCCTCCAGGGGCCAGCTTAAGGGCAGCCACCCGACTGCATCACACCGCAGAGCTCTGCACGTGCAGGGCGCTGCTGACTCCCCGCGTATTTTGAAAAGTTCTTTGGTGTAGGCCTTTTTTAATACGTGTGTAGCAGATCACACCGTTGCTATTTGCAACATATGTCTGAAGCGTATCAAGCGTGGCCAAAACAGCAGCCGCTTGGGCACCACATGCTTAACCAGACATATGTCGACCTCCCATGCAGTTCATTGGCAACAGTACTTAAAAGACCAACAACAAAGAACAAGGTGGACCTCTCCTTGCTCCTCATCTGCTGGGATCTCCAACCCCACTATACCTTCAGTCCTCTCAGAAACCTGCACTGAGAGGAATGAAGGTGTAGAATTAGGTGTGACAAGTACTTGCGGGCAATCTGCTATCGCTACACCAACATCTGATTGTAGCAGGCAAATTTCCATACCCCAGTTGCTAAACCATCTAAAGAAATTCGGTCCCAGCCATCCACAGATTCAGCGGCTGAATGCTAGCTTGACTAAATTGCTAGCACTCCAACTACTACCTTTCCAGCTGGTAGACTCTGCCCCCTTTCCTGAATTTGTGGAATGCACAGTACCTCAGTGGCAGGTTCCCAAACACCATTTATTTTCATGTAAGGCCATGTGGAAGGCAATGTCTTGGCCTTATTGGACAGGGCGGTCAGCGGTAAGGTGCATAATACCGCTAATTCATGGTCCAGCAGGCATGGACAGGGACATTACCTTTCTTTCACGGCGCACTGGGTAACTCTGCTGGCAGCTGGGAAGGATGCAGGACACGGTGCAGTATTGTTGGAGCTTGTTCCGCCACCACGCCTCCAAAATGCTAGTAGTGTTGATTCTAACACACCTCTCTCCTCCACCCCATCCTCTTCTTCTTCCTCTATGGCCTCTTCCTCTGAAGATTTGTCCTTGGAACCAGCGGTGCTCTGTAGATGTTCAAGGGGCTACGCAAGCACTCAGGCAAAAAGAAGCCATGCGGTGCTTGAGTTGGTCTGCTTAGGGGACAGGAGCCACACTGGGGTAGAGATTCTGTCAGCTCTGCAGGGGCAGACTCAGAGGTGGTTGACGCCAGCCTCAGCCAGGAATGGTGGTTTGTGACAATGGCACCAACCTCCTCTCCGCCCTCCTACAGGGACACTTTACCCATGTTCCCTGTTTGGCTCACGTCCTTAATTTGTTGGTGCAGCGGTTCTTGTGCAGCTACCTGGTCTTACAGGATCTCCTGAGGCAGGCCAGGAAAGTCTGTGGGCATTTCCACTGGTCATATAATGCCAGTGCTCCGCTGGCTGACCTTCAAAAGGAATGCAACCTGCCCAAGAACCGCCTCATTTGTGACATGCCCACTAGGTGGAACTCAACATTGGCAATGCCGCAGCAGCTGCACACGCAGCAAAGGGCCAACAATGAGTACCTGTGTAAGTATGGCACCAGGACAGGGTCAGGGGAGCTTGGCTTTTTTTTTGCCACGCCAGTGGCTACTGATCAAGGATGCATGCACTGTTCTGTCACCATTTGAGGAGGCCACGAGGATGTTGAGCGGTGACAGTGCATGCATCTGTGATACTGTCCCTCTTGTCCTCCTGTTGGAGCACACGCTTCATGGAATAATCGACAGGGTAGTTGAGGCAGAACAGAGGGAGAAAGAGGAGGACTTCCTTACCTCTCAAGACCCCCTTTATCCAGACAGTATTTCTGCGGGCCTGCTGATCACACAGGAAGAGGAGGAGGAGGATGAGGATTGTGTCAGCATGAACATGGACCCTAGCAATCAGCAGCAGTCTTCAAGGGATCGTTTTCAGTCCCCAGAAACCCATGGACTTGTACATGGCTAGGAGGAGGTGGCTGTGGATCATGTCCTCCTTGGTGACCCAGAGAACTCCGGATCAAATGCCTCAGCAAACCTTCACTGCACGGCCTCCCTGATCCTGCAAAGCCTGCGAAAAGACCCTTGGATTCCTGGTATCAAGGAGAGGGATCATTAATGGCTGGAAAACCTTCTTGATCCACGTTACAAGGGTAAGGTTGCTAAACTTATCCAGCCTTCACAGAGGGCGCCGAGTGTGAAACATCTTTTGGAGGCCTTGCAGAAAGGTTTATGCAATGAGTTTCCAGAGCCTGAGAGATTACAATTTCCTGGTCCTCCTGAACAACGTGTTGCTGAGGCTTCAGTCAGTCACAGAAGGAGCGGTGGAGAAGGCGGCCGTCTGACAATTGCGTTCAAACAATTCTTTAGTCCGCAGCTCCAAGGTCTGATCGGTTCCAGCAACCATCGCCAGCGTCTGATTTATGTGGTGCAATACCTAGGGGCAAGATCAGACTTGGAGACCTTTCCAACCGAAAATCCATTGGGTTACTGGGTCTTGAGGATGGATCACTGGATCACTGGCCAGAGCTTGCACAACTGGCCTGTCCTGCATCCAGCATTCTTTCTGAACGCACATTCAGTGCTGCTGGAGGCTTTTTAACCAATCACAGAGTGCGCCTGTCCACAGACTCAGTTGATCAGCTCACCTTCATAAAAATTAATCAGTTTTGGATCACCAGCTACCGAGCACCTGATGCTGATGTAACCGATTAATTTTTCTATGAATGTGAGATCCCTTGCCTTTGCTGAGTGACTATCCTGTTATGCTGAGTGACTATCCTATTTCTCCTCAGGGTTCATGTTGATAGCTTCTAATAACATTTTTGTTTCAGGGCACCACCACCAGTGCCTAAGGCCCAATTTTTCTGCCCCTGTTTAACAGGGGCATATAATTATAATTTTTGCTGTAATATTTTGCAGCAAGACTCGTTCTTGCGCTCAGCTAGTGTATTTGTGAGGGGTTGCAGTGTTGTGGCACCACCACCAGTGCCTAAGGCACAATTTTTCTGCCCCTGTTTAACAAGGACGTGTAATTACAATTTTTGATCTAATATTTCACAGCAGGAGCCGTTCCTGCGCCCACCAAGAGTAACAGTGAGGGCTTACAGTGTTGTGGCACCACCACCACACCACCAACGGCCCAATTTTTCGGCCCCTGTTCAACAGGGACATGTAATTACAATTCTTGATATAATATTTCACAGCAGGGCCCGTTCCAGTGCCCACCAAGAGTAACTGTGAGGGCTTACAGTGTTCTGGTACCACCAACACCTAAGGCCCAATTTTCTGCAGAGTACATAAGGCAGGCTCTATAGTATATACAGGCAGTCCCCTACTTTCAAACATCTGACTTACAAACGACTCCTACTAACAAACGGAGGGAGACAACAAGAAGTGAGAGGAAATCTATCCCTAGGAAGGGAAATTCTCTCCTGTAAGACTTAATATGGGAAAAAGGTGTCTCCACTGATGCTTTATCACCAATCCTTGTTTCCCTAATAACCCCAAATTTTCAAAATCCAATTGTCATTGGGACAGAAAGTGAGGTGCAATCTTCTGAACAGGGGCGCAGACAGCAAAACAAATGTTAAAGGTGTTATAACCCTTCCCTATGTTATCCAAAAAGCTTAAAAATGTATTTTTTTGGCTGGAGCTACACTTACAAAATGTACCTGTTCCAAATTACAAACAGATTCAACTTAAAAACAAACCTACAGTCCCTGTCTTGTTTGGACCACCTGCATACTGCTGTTCAGAGTATATAGGGCCTGGGGGCCCCACGACTTTTCTTTTTTTAATTTGGGTGCGGGGTTCCCCTTAATATCCATACAAGACCCAAAGGGCCTAGTAATGGGCGGGCTGGGGGGGTACCCATGCCGTTTTTCTCAATAATTTTCATCCATATTGCCGGGACCCGACATTGCATTACAACCATAAGCAGTTTTAAATTACTTTTATTCCTTTCAGAACAAATAAAAAGAAAAGAAAAACCCACACAGTCACAACGAAGTCTACTTTTTTCTTTTGTTATGTTTACTTTTCCAGTTTTTTACTTTCCAACACTACTCCAATTTGTACCCTTTTTATTATACCATACTCTCCAAGGAGACCATTGTTTGTAAACTTTCTCATAATTCCCTGAGACTGATGCGTGTAGAACTTCATAAGCTCCGTGGGTGTGGATGGTTTGTACTACCACCGAGGCCAGAAGGACTGACACTTCCCTCCAGCATCGGAAAATAGACAGTCTAGTGGCTTGTAATACATGTGAAATTACAGTTCTATAAGGTGGGGGTATAGATTGTATATCTAGTGATAGTATTGCCATTCCTGGAAAAAAGGGATGTTGTATGCCTGTGATACCCACTAACATTTCTTCAACCTGAATCCACAGTGATTCTTTCTTAGGGCAGTGCCGTATAATATGGATAACAGTGCCTGTTTCTCCACATCCTCTCCAACAGCTTGGGGCAGCATCTCTGTAAATTTTTGCTATGCGGTGTGGTGTCAGGTACCATCTAAGAGATATCTTTTGTTGCATTTCACATAGGTTGGTACTTTTTGTAGAGGCATATATAAGGCGTAATGTTTTTTCCCAGTGTTGGGATGTGTACTCTATCCCCAATTCCTGTTCCCATGCCATCATAGATTGAGATTTCATACAAATGTTCTTTTCTTGTAGACCTGAATATATAAGTGAGATCCCTTTGTCTATCTGATTGATAGAATTGTGTTATTTTTTCTGGTAATGTTGTGATTAATTGGGGTTGTTTCCTTACTAAGTAAGCAATTTGTGTGTATCTATATAGCTCTGTGTGTGATAGTTGAAATGCTTGCTGCAGTGTTGTGAGTGATTTAATTGAAGATCCTTCCCTAATCTCATCTAGGTTAGTTATTCCTTTTGCTATCCAATTATATATGTTAATATCTGGTATTATTTGGGACAATGCTGAGATGGGAATTTTTCAGGGGGCCGCCTTACCACTCCATTTTTTAGAGCTGCGAATGTGTATCCAAGCTCTTACTGATGCTAAAATAGGAGGTGCTAGATTTTTATCTAGCTATTTGTTATGGTGTGCTGTTAATAGGAATTCACACAAAGTCCCTCCAGTGATTTGGGATTGTTCTATTTCCTTCCATAATGTATTGGAGTCCTTTACTACCCAGTGTTGTAGTTGTAGTCTTGTAGATGCACATGACCCACTCCTCCTGCTTTCTTGTGTTTGATCAGCCTGCTAAAGGCACACCTAGCTCTTTCCCCTGCCAAAGATATTTGCTTAATATTGATTGTAGCGATTTAAAAAAGGAGTTAGGGAGTGAAATTGGTAATGTTCTGTAAAGAGAGTAGTTGGGGTAGTATCTGCATCTTAAAAGCTGCAAGCCTACCTAGCCATGATAATTCGTGTTGTGCAATTTTGTGTAACTTAGCCTACATTGAGTTTAGGAAAGGCATATAGTTTGCTGAAATAAGGTCCTCTGTTTTAGAAGTTAGAGTTATACCTTAGTATTTTATGCCTTCCTTTTTCCAGACAGATGTATGAGAATGTGCGCTCTAGATCCCTACTCAACCCGTCAGGTATACCCAGGTTCAAAATGTAGGACTTTGTTTAATTTACTTTGTAGTAGGAAACTTCATTAAACATGTGTAGTGCCTTATGTACAGCAGGGAGAGAAGCTTCTGGGTCTGTGAGCATTAATATTATATCGTCCACGAAAAGACTGATGGTGTGGGTTCTGGTGCCGATTTTTACACCCTTCACCTGTGGGTGTGAGCGAATATAGGATGTTAGTGGCTCCATTAAAAGATTATTAAGAAAATTTGCGGGGAAAGGGGGCATCCCTGTCTAGTTTAATTTGAAATTGTAAATGGTGTGGACAGTGCTCCTGAGATATAAACCTTGGCTGATGCGTGGGTATATAGAGCCATTATGACTTGATATATAGAACCTTGAAAACCAAACTTTCCCAATAATTGTGCCCGAAATTGCCAATGTATCCTTTCAAACGCCTTCTCTGCATCCAGTGCTAGGAGCAGAGAAGGCGTCTGGCATCTCTTATTGAGATGGATTACATTGATCACTCGTCTAGTAGCACCTGCCATCTGTCTTCCCCTGGTAAAACCCGATCAAGGTCAAGGTCAACAAGGGAAGGCAATATATTTAATAATCTAGTTGCTATTAGCTTCGCATATATCTTAACATTATTATTAAGCAAAGAAATAGGCCTGAAATTTTGTGGGGAATCAAGTTTCTTCCCCGGCTTTGGCAAGGCGACTATCAAGGTCTTTAACATCTCAGGGGGAAATGAGGAAGAGGCAGCAGTGGAGTTATATAGTTCCACTAGGTGTGGGATAGAAATATCTTGGAATGTTTTGTAAAACTCTCCTGTGAACCCGTCAGGGCCTGGAGATTTGATAGATGGGAGAGACTGTATGATGTTTTTCACCTCTTCTTCTGAAAAAGGGGAGTTTAGGTCTTCTAGATGTTTGGGTGTGAGTTGAGGAAGAGATATTTTATCTAAAAATGATTTTATAACAGCTGGTGTGGGTTGTGTGGCTGTAGGGTCATCCTTGATTTTGTATAATATGGTACAGAGTTTCCCCTTAGGGACGGGACTTTAAAGGTATAGACTGTGAGACATACAATTTTGTAAAAAAAGTATAAAGTAATTTTATTTAATAGTCTATCAAAAACAATGACGTAATACTCATACAAACATATATAAGAAAATATCTGTACAGATTGCTTTCAAGTGCATAGTATTCCTGAAAAATCACAGAAACGTATGCACTCAAAATATGAACATGTAACAACGCGTTACGGAGTAGAAACCATTTTGAGGTATATATCTTTCTATATTTATATATATATATATATATATATATATATATATATATATATATATATATATATATACAGTATATATATATATTCCTTTTGCATGGCTTTTACTAGTATCAATATATAAGTTTTTTGCTGATCCCTAGGCCAACCTCTGTTTGTAAGGATATCTGGCCATACTGGGGTATTTAGAAGAACAAATAATGCTAAATATAGTTGCAGACCATTATAGCCATTTTCCTTTTTACATCCCTAGCCTCCTGTTGATGCGGTCCCGGGTTGCGCTCAGGGAATCATTGCACCCACTCCCCTCCTCAGTCAGGAAGTTCCTCTTCTAATCCTTCTTGCTAAACTTATCTGTACTTCTCTGGGCCATCTGGTCATTTCTCCATGACTCGTTTGGACTCCAGGGGTCTGTTGGACGTGTGAGTATATGAGCAGCACACATATATTCCTGTCTCTGCCTTGATCCATCTGCTGTCATTGGATGGACATAAAATACTGATTAAGTGTATTTTGTTGTTGAAAATATGTTCTTTTATATTTTAGATTGCTACATTTAGAATAAATTGCATATCGGATTATCCCTGAAGAAGAAGTTTCTACTCTGTAACGCGTAGGAAACATCGACCTATTGTTACATTTTCATATTTTGAGTGCATACGTTTCTGTGATTTTTCAGGATTTTTCAGGTGATTTTTTTGCTATCTTGATATTGTATAATGAGCTGTAATATTGGCTAAATGTGTCCGCTATGGCTTGTGAGTGGTGTTGTTTGGTGTGTGTAGTGGAGTGTATTATGAAGGGAATTTGAGTTTTGTATCTGTGACCTCTAAGTTTGTTGGCGAGCAGCTTCCCTGCCCTATTACCACTTGTGTTGTCAGCTAATTTGAGTTTCTTAGAGGCTTTTTCAAAGTCCTCCATAAATAGTAGTCGTAGATCATTGCGGAGGCAAGTTAACTGCTTAGTCAATGTCTGGGAGGTAAGTCTCATGTTTTGTTGTTCGAGTCCATTAATTTGTGAGATTAGTGCCTCGGCATGCTGCTGCCTCTTTCTCTTACCCCGAGCTCCTTGTTGAATCAAAATGATACCTGGTCGGATCATCTTGAAAAAGCCTTGAATTGGCTATGAATTGGCTATGAGCGGATTAATCCTCTACCGCCAGTCTCACCAAAACATGATCCAACCAGGTAATGGTGTTAATTTTTGCAGATTTGCATTTAAACAGTGCCCATTTATCCACTAAAAACAGATCAATCCTACTATACAATTTATGGTTATTTGAAAAAAAAGAGTAGTTCCGTTCATTAGCGTTGATGCATCTCCAGGCATCGAACAGCTCATAAGACCTCAATACCACCTTCAATGACGGCGGGGTACGTTTAGGTTTGGAGGTGGAGTCTTTTGTTGGGTCCGGAGTAGTGTTAAAGTCCCTGCACATCAGTAACAGTCCTTTTTGAACTTTGCGTATTTTCCTTATAATCCTGTGGAAAAACCTTATTTGTGTTGTATTAGGTGCATAAATGTTTGCTATTGTATATGTAGTAGCGTTAATTTTGCAGATCAAAATCAGAAATCGACCTTGTGGGTCGCATATGACCTCCAATGGTTGAAAAGCTACTGTGTCTCTCGCTGCTATCAATACCCCCTTTTTTTTCTTCTGCATTTGCGGTGTAGATGAAAGGGAATTTGGGGTGTAAGCATTCAGGAGATTATTGTTTCTGGAAATGTGTTTGCACGAAATGTGAGTGCACAATAGGTCACAATTATGTTGAAGGGCTTCCTTTCATATGGATCTTCTTTTGGCCGGATGGTTGAGACCTTTGGCGTTAATGGTCAAAAAGTTAACCGTCATGTTTGATTAGTGAGCTAATGCTGAATGTTGTGATGCGGAAGTAAATTGCTTACTGTTTGTGGTAGTGTATTCTTCATCAAGTAGAGGAGTAGAGGCTGGTGGATTCCTGGAGTCCATGTTGTCCTTGTAGATATAGACTCATCTGGATCTGTATTTGGAAGTTCATTTGTGACTTAGAAATATCCAAGAAATATTGGAACAGTAACTGAAGAAAATAATGGCAAAAAGCCTAATAACAGGGGAAGGTGGATGGGTGTGACACATTGTCACTCAGAGGTTTAGTGGGGAGAGAGTTGGTCTTTCAACCAGCAAGCGAAAGAACCAACAGTTCAGATCGGAGGAAGCTCCTCCTTAGAGGGTAATTGCATATGTAGATATAACCCAGTTCCAGCTCAATTATGAGATTGTGCGTTCTTGTGATTCACTGTACGCCATTCAGATTCAGGGTTGGTATGGTTGTTAAGTTGGCGTGGATGAGTAGACGGTTCGGGAATAATCCCCCACCTATTTAGTAGGGCTATGCCTTTGGCCATTGAATCCATTACATGCTCTATATCATCCTTAGTGATGATCAGCTTTGTTGGAAAACCCCATTTGTAGCTCAGCTTGTGATTCCTATGGGCTTTGGTAATAGTGTTGAGATTTCTGCATTTTTGAAGAGTGTACTGTGATAGGTCCACGTAAAATTGTAAGTCTGTATACGGAGCTGGTATCTGTTCTCTCTGGCATGACACTGCCATTAGTTTTTTTTTAGTATGATAAAAATGGAGCCTCAATATGACGTCTCTGGGTACGTTGGCAGAGATGTATGTGGGTTTGGGGAGAATTCTATCCACAGTGAAATCAAGAGGGGGCAAATCAGGTAAAACTGTGGTGAAAAGCTGGGAAACATATTTGCGCAGATCTGGTTGCAGGACAGATTCGGGAATACCCCTGATCTTTACGTTATTCCTTCTGGATCTGTCCTCTATGTCTGCCATTTTAGCTTTAATCCCTTCAATGTCTTCCTCATTGCTTTCATTACCATCAACCAGAGCATTAATTGGGGATGCATATGCCCACATTTTAGTTTCTACATAAGTCGTTTGATCTGAGACGGATTGCAAGTCCACGCTAAATCTGTGTACACATGATACCATGTCTGAATGCAGTGAACTTCTTATGCCCCGTACACACGGTCGGATTTTCCGATGGAAAATGTGTGATAGGACCTTGTTATCGGAAATTCCGACCGTGTGTAGGCTCCATCACACATTTTCCATCGGATTTTCCGACACACAAAGTTTGAGAGCAGGCTATAAAATTTTCCGACAACAAAATCCGTTGTCGGAATTTCCGATCGTGTGTACACAAATCCGACGCACAAAGTGCCACGCATGCTCAGAATAAATAAAGAGATGAAAGCTATTGACTACTGCCCCGTTTAGAGTCCCGACATACGTGTTTTACGTCACCATGTTCAGAACGATCGGATTTTCCCACAACTTTGTGTGACCGTGTGTATGCAAGACAAGTTTGAGCCAACATCCGTCGGAAAAAAATCCTAGGATTTTGTTGTCGGACTGTCCAATCAATGTCCGACCGTGAGACCAACATTTCTTTTGAGTACTGTATCAAGCTCGAACTGGTTGTTGGTGGGGAATTGGTCTATGGAGTATGGCAGCTCTCTAGTGTCATCCCCTGATTCATGCAGTGAGCTCACCTCTTGTTCTTCATCTGCTGCATCCATCCTGAATCTTGTCTTTTCTGTACTTCCAGAGGATGGTGTAGCTGGAGATGGATGTGTACCTTTAGGCGTAATGCTCCTTTTCTGTGTTTTCCCTTTCTGAGATAGATGATAGATCCCAGGGGTCGGTGTGGATGATGAGCCAGCACCATTTTGCCTAGGCCCCATGGAGAAGAACTCTGTTAGTCTTTGGGGACAGTTCCCCTCCGCTTTGCATCTCAGCATGCTGAGGTTATGTTCTCCAGGTGCCTGCAGACTAGAACACAGCTGTAGAGTGTTGATTCGGTGTTTGGAATGCCCGGTGTGAGCTGTGTTGTGCCTGTAATAGCCGGAGCTCCATTACTGAGCGGCCATCTCGGTCTCTGGCTAGCTCTGCTCCTAGTTTTGGTTATTTAGACAATTTAGACAGATGATAAATTTTCATGAGTTTTTAGTCCCTATTGAGCATCCTTTTTTATCAATTATTCATAGTGCTTCTTTTATCAGTTTAGAACATCTACAATCATGAAAGTTAATTGACTATTAACAATGAACTATTAAAAAACTAAATGTAAATAATAATTGTATAAATGACACAACAAGAATAACAAATTACTCAAAAAAAATTTGATTAGCAAACTAGTGGTAGGTATTCCATTCTTAAATAAAAGGTGAAACTCCCTTTTTCATGATATAACATATTCAGACACGCGGAGGGTGAATTTATTTCCATCCCTCTTTTCTTCAAATCAATTTTGTATACATCCAAAAGTATTGCTTCAACTTCTTTTCTCCAGCAACACATTGATTTCTACTTGTGACTGTACCCCCTCTGTAGTCCTGCAGTGTCTTGGGGCATTGTAAGGGTGATACACATCAACATTTTTATCCTCTTATGATGCCCAACACATAAAAGCCAACTGCTTCTCGCTGTTGGAGGCTTTTTGCTTTGTAGGACATGTAGTACCTTGCTCCTCCTGTTGTGCCTCACTTGCCTGAGTACATTGTTCACTGCTCCTCCCTTTCCATCACCTCTTTAAAGTGGGAGTCTGGCGACCAATCTTTTTTTTTTTTTTTTAGGTCATTGAGACACTTTGCTAATCCCAAAATAATACTCACAGTTTGGGTGTAATATTTCTGCCTCTGTCTCTTTTCATACTAAAGAATAGGGATGAGCTTCGTGTTCGAGTCGAACCCATGTTCGACTCGAACATCGGCTGTTCGATCGTTCGCCGAATTGCGAACGTTATGGGCCGTTCGCGCTAAATTCGTGTGGCGCGTCACGGCCCATAATTCACTGCGGCATCGCAGTGCATTGCTGGCTGATGATTGGCCAAGCATGCACTATGACCCGCATGCTTGGCCAATCACAGCGCCGTCAGTAGAGAGAGCTGTAATTGGCCAAAGCCAGGGTGGCTTTGGCCAATTATGGCTCAGGGGATTTAGTACACACCCCACACTATATAAGGCCGCCTGCATGGCGGCCCTGTGTAGTGTGTGTTCCGGTGTGCTGAGAGATAGAGAGAGAGAGAGACAGTGTCATTTGATTTGAGTTAGATAGATTAGGCAGAACAGTCAGTCAGTTAGCTGCACTTACAGTGTATTGTGTATATATATGCATCCCAGGTGTTGCATATATATATATACACTGTATTCAGTTTAGCTAGATCCGTTCCTGTTATCTTCTATCTAGACTATTTACATTTAATGCAGTGCGTCCTGCTCACAGTGTTCAGCTAGATCCGTTCCTGTTATCTTCTAGACTATTTACATTTAGTGCAGTGCGTCCTGCTCACAGTGTTCAGCTAGATCCGTTCCTGTTATCTTCTAGACTATTTACATTTAGTGCAGTGCGTCCTGCTCACAGTGTTCAGCTAGATCCGTTCCTGTTAAATTCCTACTGACAGGCAGGCTTGTCTGGTTACAGCATATAAAGCTACCTGAAGAAAATTACAGGTGTTCTATTTGATCCTATTAGTACCACGGTCAGGCAGCTAGACTATTTACATTTAGTACAGTGCGTCCTGCTCACAGTGTTCAGCTAGATCCGTTCCTGTTATCTTCCTACTGACAGGCAGGCTTGTCTGGTTACAGTATATAAAGCTACCTGAAGAAAATTACAGGTGTTCTATTTGATCCTATTAGTACCACGGTCAGGCAGCTAGACTATTTACATTTAGTACAGTGCGTCCTGCTCACAGTGTACAGCTAGATCCGTTCCTGTTATCTCCCTACTGACAGGCAGGCTTGTCTGATTACTGTATATAAAGCTACCTGAAGAAAATTACAGGTGTTCTATTTGATCCTATTAGTACCACGGTCAGGCAGCTAGACTATTTACATTTAGTACAGTGCGTCCTGCTCACAGTGTTCAGCTAGATCCCTTCCTGTTATCTTCCTACTGACAGGCAGGCTTGTCTGGTTACAGTATATAAAGCTACCTGAAGAAAATTACAGGTGTTCTATTTGATCCTATTAGTACCACGGTCAGGCAGCTAGACTATTTACATTTAGTACAGTGCGTCCTGCTCACAGTGTTCAGCTAGATCCGTTCCTGTTATCTTCCTACTGACAGGCAGGCTTGTCTGGTTACAGTATATAAAGCTACTTGAAGAAAATTACAGGTGTTCTATCCCAGCTTAGTGCAGCTACAGGCCATTAGTATGTCTGGAAGGCCAAGAAGGAGAGGCAGACAGTCACAAGCCAATAAGAGAGGGCAAGCAGGCTCTGTGTCTAGTGCTGGTCGTGGAGACGGTGCATCCTCATCAGCACGTGGCCATGGGACACGCTTGGCCTTTTTTTCGGCAGCTGGCCGTGTTGAGCCGCAACATGCGGAAGACTTGGTCGAGTGGATGACCAAGCCGTCCTCATCCTCCTCATCCTCTCTCACCCATGCCCAGGGTGCTTTGTCTGGCAAAGCAGCGGCCTCTTCCCTCAGCTCAATGTCATCAGTGACTCCTTCCCTAGCTCCACCATGTCCTCATGAGGATTCCCTCGAACTGTTTGACCACAGTGTTGGGTACATGCTCCAGGAGGATGCCCAGCGTTTGGAAGGCTCTGATGACGATACTGAGCTCGATGAAGGCAGTAACATGAGCACGGACAGAGGGGGTGCCCAAGAAGGACAGCAATCTGGCAGTCATGCTCCCCCTGCTGCAGCATACTGCCAGGTTTGCTCCAGTGATGAGGAGGGAGGGGATGATGAGGTCACTGACTCAACGTGGGTGCCTGATAGGAGAGAGGAGGAGGAGGAGGAGGAGGAGGAGGAGGAGGCGGCGGCACATCACCAACGAGGCAGGATGCCCTCCAGGGGCCAGCCTAAGGGCAGCACATTGACTGCATCACACCCCAAAGCTCCACATGTGCAGGGCGCTGCAGTCTCTACGTGTTATTCAAAAAGTTCTTTGGTGTGGGCCTTTTTTGAGACGAGTGCATCAGATCGCACCGCTGCTATTTGCAACATATGTCTCAAGCGTATCTCGCGTGGCCAAAACATCTCCCGCTTGGGTACCACATGCTTGACCAGACATATGTTGACCTGCCATGCAGTTCGTTGGCAAGCGTATCTAAAAGACCCACACCAAAGAACAAAGAGGATCTCTCCTTGCTCCTCATCAGCTGAGATTTCCAACCCCACTAGACCTTCAGTCCTCTCTGAGACCTGCAGTGAGAGGAATGAAGGTGTAGAATTAGGTGTGTCACAGCCAAGTACTTGTGGGCAATCTGCTTTTGGTACACCGACGTCAGATTGTACCAGGCAAATTTCCCTGCCCCAGCTGCTGCACTGCCGAAAGAAGTTTGCTTCCAGCCATCCACATGCCCAGCGGTTGAATGCTAGCTTGGCAAAATTGCTAGCACTTCAACTGCTGCCTTTTCAGTTGGTAGACTCTGCCCCCTTCCGTGAGTTTGTGGAATGTGCGGTTCCTCAGTGGCAGGTACCCAAACGCCACTTTTTCTCACGGAAGGCGATTCCGGCTCTCTACCGGCATGTGGAAGGCAATGTCCATGCCTCGCTGGACAGGGCGGTCAGCGGTAAGGTGCATATTACCGCTGACTCATGGTCCAGCAGGCATGGACAGGGACGTTACCTAAGTTTCACGGCGCATTGGGTGACTCTGCTGGCAGCTGGGAAGGATGCAGGACAAGGTGCAGTAGTGTTGGAGGTTGTTCCGCCACCACGCCTCCAAAATGCTGATTGTGACACACCTCTCTCCTCCACCCCCTCCTCTTCTTCTTCCTCCATGGCCTCTTCCTCGGAACCAGCGGTGCTCCGTAGGCGTTCAAGGGGCTACGCAAGTACGCAGGCCAAAAGATGCCATGCGGTGCTTGAGCTGGTGTGCTTGGGGGACAGGAGCCACACTGGGGCAGAGGTTTTGTCAGCTCTGCAGGGGCAGGTTCAGAGGTGGTTGACGCCACGCCAACTTAAGGCAGGAATGGTGGTTTGCGACAATGGCACCAACCTCCTCTCTGCCCTCCGACAGGGACAAATGACCCATGTGCCCTGTTTGGCTCACGTCCTTAACTTGGTGGTGCAGCGGTTCTTGGGCAGGTACCCGGGCTTACAGGATGTCCTGAGGCAGGCCAGGAAAGTCTGTGTGCATTTCCGCCGGTCATATAATGCCAGTGCTCGGCTGACGGACCTCCAAAAGGAGTTTAACCTGCCCAAGAACCGCCTAATCTGTGACATGCCCACCAGGTGGAACTCAACGTTGGCCATGCTGCAGCGGCTGCACACGCAGCAGAGGGCCATCAATGAGTACCTGTGCGACTATGGCACCAGGACAGGGTCAGGGGAGCTTGGTTTTTTTTCCCCACGCCAGTGGGTCATGATCAGGGATGCATGCACTGTCCTGTCACCATTCGAGGAGGCCACGAGGATGGTGAGCAGTGACAGTGCATGCATCAGTGACACTGTCCCCCTTGTCCACCTGTTGGAGCACACGCTGCGTGGAATAATGGACAGGGCACTTGAGGCAGAACAGAGGCAGGAAGAGGAGGACTTCCTTAGCTCTCAAGGCCCCCTTTATCCAGACAGTGTTCCTGCGTGCCCGCCGATCACACAGGAAGAGGACGAGGAGGAAGAGGAGGAGGAGGAAGATTGTGTCAGTATGGAGGTGGAGCCTGGCACTCAGCATCAGCAGCAGTCTTTAAGGGATCAGTCCCAAGAAACACATGGACTTGTACGTGGCTGGGAGGAGGTGGCTGCGGACCATGTCGTTCTTAGTGACCCAGAGGACTCCGGACCGAATGCCTCAGCAAACCTACGCTGCATGGCCTCCCTGATCCTGCAAAGCCTGCGTAAGGATCCTCGTATTCGTGGTATCAAGGAGAAGGACCAATACTGGCTGGCAACCCTCCTTGATCCACGTTACAAGGGTAAGGTTGCGGACCTTATCTTGCCATCGCAGAGGGAGCAGAGGATGAAACATCTTCGGGAGGCCTTGCAGAAAGGTCTGTGCAACGCGTTCCCAGAGACTGGGAGGTTACAAACTCCTGTTTCTGGACAACGTGTTGCTGAGGCTTCGGTCAGTCAAAGAAGGAGCGGTGGAGAAGGTGGCCGTCTGACCGATGCGTTCAGACAATTTTTTGGTCCGCAGCCCCAAGGTATGATCGGTTCCAGCAACCATCGCCAGCGTCTGTTTTACATGGTGCAGGAATACCTAGGGGCAAGATCAGACTTGGACACCTTTCCCACCGAAAATCCTCTGGGTTACTGGGTCTTGAGGATGGATCACTGGCCAGAGCTTGCACAGTATGCAATTGAGCTACTGGCCTGTCCTGCATCCAGCGTTCTTTCGGAACGCACATTCAGTGCTGCTGGAGGCGTGGTAACCGATCACAGGGTGCGTCTGTCCACCGACTCGGTCGATCGGCTGACCTTCATAAAAATGAATGAGTCTTGGATCACCACCAGCTACCAAGCACCTGATGCTGATGTAACCGAATAATTTTTTTTGAAATCTCAGATCCCTTCAAAGACTGCCTATGCTGATGCTGAGTGACTATCCCTGAGTAATTATCCTCTTCCTCCTCAATCATCACGCTGATAGCTTGTAAGAACATTTTTGGTTCTGGGCGCCACCACCAGTGCCTAAGGCACAATTTTTCAGCCCCTGTTTAACAGGGGCGTGTAATTACAATTTTTGATGTAATACTTTGCAGCAGGGCTCGTTCCTGCATTCCAACTAGAGTGTCTGTGAGGGGTTGCAGTGTTGTGGCACCAGCACCAGTGCCTAAGGCCCAATTTTTCTGCCCCTGTCTAACAGGGGCGTGTAATTACAATTTTTGATGCAATACTTTGCAGCAGGGCTCGTTCCTGCGTTCCAACTAGAGTGTCTGTGAGGGGTTGCAGTGTTGTGGCACCAGCACCAGTGCCTAAGGCCCAATTTTTCTGCCCCTGTCTAACAGGGGCGTGTAATTACAATTTTTGATGCAATACTTTGCAGCAGGGCTCGTTCCTGCGTTCCAACTAGAGTGTCTGTGAGGGGTGGCAGTGTTGTGGCACCAGCACCAGTGCCTAAGGCCCAATTTTTCTGCCCCTGTCTAACAGGGGCGTGTAATTACAATTTTTGATGCAATACTTTGCAGCAGGGCTCGTTCCTGCGTTCCAACTAGAGTGTCTGTGAGGGGTTGCAGTGTTGTGGCACCAGCACCAGTGCCTAAGGCCCAATTTTTCTGCCCCTGTCTAACAGGGGCGTGTAATTACAATTTTTGAAGCAATACTTTGCAGCAGGGCTCGTTCCTGCGTTCCAACTAGAGTGTCTGTGAGGGGTTGCAGTGTTGTGGCACCAGCACCAGTGCCTAAGGCCTAATTTTTCAGCTCCTGTTCAACAGGGGCATGTAATTACAATTCTTGATCTAATATTTCACAGCAGGGCCCTGTGAGGGCTTACAGTGTTGTGGCCACAGCAACACCTAAGGCCCAAATTTCTGCTGAGTATATAGGGCAGGACCCTACTTTCAAACATCTAACTTACAAACGACTCCTACTTGCAAACGGAAGGAGACAACAGGAAGTGAGATGAAATCTACCCCTAGGAAGGGAAATTCTTTCCTGTAAGAGTTAATATGGGAAAACAATTTCTCCTTTCCACTGATGCTTTCCAATCCTTGTTCCACAAAAAAACCCAAATTTTCAAAAAACATTTTTCATTGGGACAAAAAAGTGAGGTGAAATCTTCTGAAGAGGAGGAAAGACAGCAAAACAAATGTCACAGGGGTGATAACCCTTCCCTATGTTTTCCAAAAAGCTTAGAAAAGATTTTTTGGCTGGAGCTAAACACGTTAAAAATGTTCAAAATTACAAACAGATTCTACTTAACAACAAACCTACAGTCCCTGTCTTGTTTGCACCGCCTGTATACTGCTGTTCAGAGTATATAGGGCCTGGTGGCCCCACACCTTTCCTTATTTTAATTTGGGTGCGGGGTTCCCCTTAATATCCATACAAGACCCAAAGGGCCTGGTAATGGACTGGGGGGTACCCATGCCGTTTGTCTCACTGATTTTCATCCATATTGCCATGACCCGACATGACATTAAACCCGCAAGCAGTTTTAAATGAGATTTTTTCCTTTAAAAATGACATTTGGTGCAGGGACTGTTCTAAACATGGGAAACACGCGTCACTTTACAGGCATACTATAGACACCCCCCAGGTATGATATTTAAAGGAATATTTCACTTTTTTTTTTTTTACTTTAAGCATCATTAAAATCACTGCTCCCGAAAAAACGGCCGTTTTTAAAAGTTTTTTTTGCATTGATACATGTCCCCTGGGGTAGGACCCGGGTCCCCAAACCCTTTTTAGGACAATACCATGCAAATTAGCCTTTAAAATGAGCACTTTTGATTTCGAACGTTCGAGTCCCATAGACGTCAATGGGGTTCTAATGTTCATGCGAACTTTCGGTCCGTTCGCGGGTTCTGGTGCGAACCGAACCGGGGGGTGTTCGGCTCATCCCTACTAAAGAATAACTTTAAAAATGTGATGCTGGCTGTTTCCATCTTGCTTGTGGGCATGTGAAGCCCACAAGCATTGATTTCCTGGATGCGGTGAATACTGTTCATTCACATCTTGTTCACAAGCATGATCATTGTTCCCGCACTGAATCTTGGGAAGCCTGACACTAAGCTCCCAGGAGACAGTGCGGCGCCGGGGAAAGGCAATAAACACGCCTACTCCCATGGGAGGAGAGACAGGAAGTGCCACAATAAAGTACAATATAAAGGTAATTACAGCGATAAAAAAAAAATTCGTGTGGCATTTGAACATCTATCCAATTAACTGAAGGGGGTAAGATTAAGTTAAAAATTTGAGCGGAACCCCGCTTTAAGAGAGAGGAAGGAAAAGGGGAAGAAAGAGACTGCACCAAAATTTATTAATTTTTTTTACTGCTTTTACAGTATTTGTGGAGGCTTACTGAGTTTTAAAAACAGTGTTTATAGATGAATAAAGATAAGGGGCATTGGAGTAATTTCTGTTTTCCTTCTTGAAGTCCTGCTTTAACAGCTGAAACATAATTTCTAGTGTTAAATACAACATTGATTTTGAAATAACTCTGTAGCAACATAATTTAATAAAAAGGTTATTTAACAATACCCCATTGTATTGTGCATGAAAAGAAAGAATGCCAATTGTTTAAAATTAATTCAAATGGCTGCAACAACAGTCATAATGCAAACTATATCACAATTTACAATGTACACATTAAACAAATGTTCCAGGAACACTCACTAATAAATTATAAAAAGTAAGTATGCAGAGCTCCCTTTTTCTTCATAATTAAATCATTAATCAAAAAAAATACATAGTGATTCTAATAGAGGTTTTTAAGACAGTAAGTACACACACATTTTGCTGACTGACATTAAAAAGAACAATACTGCATTATCATTATCATAACAGTACTAAAATCATGAATTATGCATTAAAATGTTTAAACTTTGTGGAGGAAAAGCAGTATACATTTTCAAATGTTCACCACAATCAAAGAATACATAGCTGTTTTAAAGGCAAAGTATAGTGTAATTTAATAAGCACATATTTTTGAGTTATGACTGCGGTGCTTACCTTAACCACTCCAGTCCCTGAAGATTTGACTGCTGAATGACCGGGCCATTATTTGTGATTCGGCACTGTGTCGCTTTAATTGACAATTGCGCGGTCATGCGACGCTGCACCCAAACAAAATTGACGTCCTTTTTTCCCACAAATAGAGCGTTCTTTAGGTGGTATTTGATTGCCTCTGTGTTTTTTATTTTTTGCGCTATAAACAAAAAAGAGCGACAATTTTGAAAAAACACAATATTTTGTACTTTTTGCTATAATAAATATCTCCATTTTTTTTTTTAAAAAAGCTCATTTTTTCTCAGTTTAGGCCAATATGTATTCTTCTACAAATTTTTGGTAAAAAAAAAAACACAATAAGCGCATATTGATTGGTTTGCGCAAAAGCTATAGCGTCTACAGTATAGGGGATAGATTTATAGCATTTTTATTATTATTTTTTTACTATTAATGGCGGCGATCTGCGATTTTTATCGGGACTGTGACATTATGGCGGACACATCGGACACTTTTGACACATTTTTGGGACCATTGGCATTTGGGTTAACACTAGGGGGCAATCAAGGGGTTAACTGTGTTCCCTATGTGTGTTTCTAACTGTAGGAGGAGGGGACTGACCTAGCGGAAATGATAGATTGTGGGTCCTAGCTAATAGGAACACACGATCTGTCACGACTCACAGAACAGAACAGGGATTTGTGTGTCTAAAGGGCGGGGTCACCTGTTTACGTAAACGGGTGACCAAGCCCCCTCTGACAACATAGGGAAAGTCACAGGGAAGTCCCCTGCATCAGAGGAGGGCGGGGTCACCGGATGGCTGTTATATAAGAAATGTCAGAAGAACCAAACACGGTGGAAGACTCCCACTGAGGCGGATCGTGCGGACGAAGCAGAGAAGATGCCTGGAGGAAGATATGGGGCGAGAAGAGCAGAGGAAGAAGAAGAAGACAGAGAAGAAGAAGATGAAGAAGAAGATAGAGGAAGAAGAAGAACACCGAAGGAAGACCAGAAGAAAGAAGATGAAAGAAGAAGAAATTAATAAAGGACTTGTCAAAAATAGTCTCTTGTGTTTTTTAACCTTTTTGACACTTTTTTTGTGAAATGGTAGGGGTACATTTGTACCCCATTACCAATTCACACAGGGGGGGTGGGATCTGGGGGTCTCCTTGTTAAAGGGGCTTCCAGATTCCGATAAGCCCCCTGCCCGCAAACCTCCACAACCACCGGCCAAGGGTTGTGGGGATGAGGCCCTTCTCCCCATCAACATGGGGACAAGGTGCTTTGGGGGCTACCTCAAAGCACCCTCCCAATGTTGAGGGCATGTGGCCTTGTACAGTTCAGTAGGGGGGACCCCTACGCCATTTTTAAAAAAAATTGGCGCGGGGTTCCCCTTAATATCCATACCAGACCTGAAGGGCCTGGTATGGAATTTAGGGGGACCCTCACGCATTTTTTTTAAATTTTGGTTCGGGGTTCCCCCATGGGGAAATCCCATGCTGCTTTTATCAATGAACTTTTATGTGTATTGTCGGACTGACAATTCATTAATAGCCGCGAGTAGTTTTAAATGACTTTTTTCCTTTGAAATGTCATTTTGCTGTCAGACTGTTCTAAACACGGGAAACATGCACCCCTTTACAGGCAAACTATAGACACCCCCCCAGGTATGAAATTTAAAGGAATATTACACTTTTATTGTTTCACTTTAAGCATTATTAAAATCACTGCTCCCGAAAAAATGGACGTTTTTAAAACTTCTTTTTGCATTAATACATGTCCCCTGGGGCAGAACCCATGTCCCCAAACACTTTTTATGACAATACCATGCATATAAGCCTTTAAAAATAGCACTTTTTATTTCTCCCATAGACTTTTAAAGGGTGTTCCGCGGCTTTCGAATTTGCCGCAAACACCCCAAATTGTTCGCTGTTCAGCGAATTGGCGAACAGCCAATGTGTCTGGAAAGCTCCTCTCCACTGGTAATATCGATTATTTGGCGTGCAGTACTGAGGTCCACCAGCAGGTGTCTCCTGGCAGCTTGGAGCTGTCAGAAGAGCTTTTTCCTGCTGGTATTCTGTCACCTTTGGGCCACAGTACTGGCATCCACCAGCGGAGGAATCCTGGCAGTATGGAGCAGGTATTCCCCTCTGCAGACAGGTGTCACCTGACCTTAATTAGCAGCTGCAGTATAAATACCCAGTAAGTACACACTCTTCTTGCCCTGGTATTTTCCTTGAGCCCTGACCTGCAGCCTGCATCCTGTTTACCTGATTCCTGAAACCTGATTCCTGTTCCTGAGACCTGATTCCTGTTGTTCCTGTTCTCTGTCTGTTTCCTTGCTCTGGACCCTGAGCCTTGTATCTGACCCGTCCCTCCTGTGATCCATCCATCCTCTCTTGTCCTGTTTGTTTCCCTTCCCCAGCTGCTGACCTCCCGTTGATGACCCTGGCCTGGCTCTGTTTATGATCTCGGTATTTCCCTTACTTGTATATATTTGTTCTGTTATTATTATTATTTGTGGGGTTCTGTTTTGTATTGGTTGTGGTGCCCTAAGTGATATTGGAGGTGGTCGTGTTATATTTATTTATTTATCTTTAATAAATGATTTATATTTTCACTTATACATGTCTGGGTTTCCTCTGTTGCAGTCCACATAGTTCTGGTCTTATCTGGTACATGACACAATGTTCGAGTCGAACTCATGCTTGACCCGAACATAAAGCCCATCCCTAATCTCCACTGAGCAGGCAGATGACAGGTTTGTGTCCACTAAGCTTTGCAGAGCGGACACGGACACAGTGTGCTCTTCTCTATGGGGTGGTTAGATGGAAACGGACTGCTTGTCTGTTTCCATCCGACTGCCATCTTTTCCAATCTGATGGATGGATGAAGAATGTGTTGTGTGTGTTCTGTGTGTTGTGTGTGTGTGAGTTATGTATGTGTGTGTGTTGTGTGTGTTATGTGTGTGGGTTATGTATGTGTGTGTGTGTCAGAGGGGACAGAGTGTGCATAGATGTGAAGCGGCTGAGTGTGTACAGATGTGGGGGGTTGCCTGCAGAACTGTGGGATGGCCAGTGGGTGGACTTAGTGGGATGGCCAGTGTGTTGGTTGGGCCCTGGGGAATATTGATGGTCAGGCCTGGGGAGGGGGGATTGGGGGTCCAGGTCTAAAGCTGTCTAAGGGGCCCCATAAATTTCTGATGGCTGCCCTGTCTACCCCGCTCTCAGTATAATTTGTAATTATTACACTGAATAAGGAAAAAAATAACCAATACCAGCAATTGGCAATACTTCACATTTCATTGATTTGACTGTGATTAATATAATGCAAATAAAATATGATGATTTACAAGGGTCTGTTTAGAGGCAGAATTAGGGATGGGGAAGGGTTGGGTGGAGCAACTGGTGGTGAGTAACTCTTAAGCCTCGTACACATGATTGGATTTTCCGTCAGGAAATGGGTGATGACAGGCTGTTGGCGAAAAATCTGACCATTTGTACGCTTTATCGGACAATTGTTGTTGGATTTTTCGCAGACAAATGTTGGATAGCAGGTTTTAAAATTTTCCGTGGACAAATGTCTGTTGTCAGAATTTCCGAGTGTGTGTACACAAGTCCATCAGACAAAAGCTCAAAGTACAAATTCACATGCTTGGAAGCAAGGACGAGTCAGAAGCGGTCGGTCTTGTAAACTAGCTTTGTAATGGAGAATTAACATTTGTGATGTGGCAAATTGGGAAATCTCAAAATTCAGCACACATTATCTTCTTTAATGGGATAATAATGAAGCTGCTTTTGCTGATGATACTGATGAAGTTATTGCAAACAAATTTTCAAAGGCTTTTTTTTTCTAGTGATATCAAGAATAATATTATTATGCTTTTTTTTTTTTTTGGTCAAGTTACCACAACACCATTATCCCAAAGTTTTTAAGATCAAAGATACAACTATGTTGGTGTCCCTTGTCAATTTTATATTGTATTTTTTTAAATGTAACTGCCTACTCCCAAACTGTCATTTGAAGTAAAACACATAGCCAAGTATTATTCCAAACAATTTTTTTTATTGTGCATAAAAAAAAGAAAACAAATAAAAATTAGTCATACTGCCAACAGAACTTAACCAAAAAGTGCATTCTATGCATCCAAAAATACAGAAAATATACCAAATTAAATCATTGCCAAAACCAAAAAAATAATGTCAAAGCAATAAAGCAATAACTCTGTCAGGTCACCTTGAGGCTAGGTGACAGATGCACACAGTTGGGATCAGGAGTGCACCACAAGGTTGTGGACCCTACGGCTGACTGCTGCGGATGGGAGTTAGGGTGGTAAGGAAGGCAGGGCCGCTGGAACACCAGCACGGATCCCACCGGGGTTAGAGCATAAGATTCCCTGGGACACGGAGTCTAAGAGCCAGCAGGTGTTCACCAGAGCCTCTAGTGGTGAGGATGGACTGGGCTGCAACTAGCTCCAGGTCGCGACCCCCAGCAGGGTCCCCCAGCTCACACCCACAGTAGGCAACAGGAGGATAGGGATAGTAAGGGAATAAGCCAAGGTCGGGGCCACAAACAGACAAGGACAACAGAGTTCATGCCAAGGTTCAGGGTCACAGGCAAACAGGGATAGTTGGGGACACGCCAAAGGTCAGGGTCACGAGCAGACAGGAATAGTCGAGAACAGGCCAAGGCCGGTACCTGGAATCAGATGCAGGAAACACAGCAAGTACACACGAAAGCTAACACACAATGGTTGATCAGCACTGTTGGCTTGCAGTGCACAGGTTAATATAGGGGTCCTAGATAGGAGCTGGGGTGGAGCCATGCTAGAGGAGAGTGTATAAAAGCAGTCAGGTGAGAGTCAGCTGGTGTTTAGAAATGAACACATGGAGACAGGTAAGCTGACAGACAAAACTCTATTGCTTAACCATGACAGTACCCCCTCTTATGAGGCCTCCCCCTCCCCCACCTGGGCCCTGGCTTAAAGGGAAACTCCAGATGAAACCTCCTCAACAGACCTGGTGCAAAGATCTCAGATGCAGTGAACCAAGACCTCTCCTCAGGACCAAACCCTTCCCAATGTACGAGGTACTGAAGAATGCCTCTACGGTGCCGGGATTCCAGAACTGGACTAACCTCGTACTTAAGATTATCCTCAGAGACCGAAACCGAGGTAGGGAGAAGACAAGAGGACTTGTTGAAGGCTAAAGGCTTCTTAGGAATGGGTAAAGACATAAGAAGACCATCAGGAGTATGAGCAGGGTCCCCCAGACCTTTAAAGATGAGCTGGACATCCAGCACAGGATCATCAGACTGAGCAGAAGTCAGTGGATCCCTGAGACCAGGTTGGTTAGAAAGTGATGTGTCACAGAAGTCAAGCTGGATAGCTTCACTGAGCATAGGCTGAACTGGTGCAGAGGCCGACTGAACAGCATTGCCAGGTGCAGCGACTACCAGAATCGCATCACAGTGCATGATCGGCTTAAGTTCACAGGTGGGCTCCTCATTCAGAGTGCCACATGACTCAGAGAGTGCCTCAGCCCGACTATTGCAGGAGACATTTCAGAAATCGCTATATGCAGCAGGAAGAGCAGAAGATACTGGGATGGTGGCAACAGGATGTTTCACTTTTGGGGTAACCTTGAGTAGGCAGGAAGAGGACAGGAGGAACCCCAAGCCAGGATCCACCCAGCAGTCCAGTCAATGTGTGGAGAATGGAATCGTAACCAAGGAAGGCTTAATAAGATAGGAGATGAAGCCTTAGGTAAGACAAGGAGGGATATCCACTCCTGGTGGAGTGTCCCTATCGACATCTTAACAGGGAGGGTCTGGAAGCGGATCGGACCCCCTGGGAGAACAGTGCCATCAATCGCCAAGACCACCAATGGGTTGAAAGAGGCAAAAGGGTAAGTCTCATGGAAGATGCAGTTTCCCAATCCATGAAATTGCCAGCGGCTCCAGAATCCAGATGTGCCAAGACCGAACGAGAGGAAGCGCTGACATGAAGGAACACAGAAAGAAGAAGACAAGAAGGTGAAGGTGATACTTCAGGGTCTACTACTCCACCTTCCAGATGTATAAGCCCCGATCATTTTTCCAGACGAAGAGAACAAGTGTCACAAAAATGAATTTGGCCGCACAATAGAGGCACAGGCCCAGAGTTCTGCACCTAGCGCATTCTTCAGGAGACAACTTAGTCCAGCCCAGCTGCATAGGTTCCTCAGCGGGCAGGGGGTGCTCCTTGGATCTAAGAGAAGGGACTGAGAGCTCAGACTGCCTAAAGAACGGGGAGTGTTGGTGTCTTTTTTCCAGGGCCCTCTCCTGAAAGCAAATATCGATCAGGTTACACAAGGTAATGACACTGTCCAGATCAGCAGAAAGGGATCTTCCTGCTAATTCATCCTTCACTCTATCAGAGAGACCATGTAAAAAGGTTGCAACTAGGGCCTCATTATTCCAGCTCAATTCAGCTGTGAGGATACGAAACTGTAGAGCATACTGTCCCACAGAAGCGGACTCTTGATGGAGATGTAAAAGAGCGCTAGCCGCTGAGGAGACATGACCCGGTTCCTCGAAGATGTTCCAAAAAAGTTTCAAGAAATCAGACAGGCTAGAAACCACTGGATCATTCAGTTCCCACAGAGGGGCAGCCCAAGCTAGTGCCTCGCCGGACAGGAGGGATATAATATAGGCTACTTTCGCCCGATCAGACAGGAAGTTTTGGGGCTGAAGTTCAAAATGAATTGTGCACTGGCTAAGGAACCCCCTGCAAGCCTTGGAGTCCTCAGAGAAACGGGCCTGAGCTGGCAGTTGTAATGAATGTGTGGATGTGACTGGTGCGATAGGTGCAGCAGCAGATAGCGGTTGAGGTTGTTGTCCTAATGAGGCCTGAACCTGTTCAAAACGGGATGCCAAATCCTGAAGGAATCGCATCACTTGGGTCTGATACGATTTCTGGGTCTCAAGTCTGCGAACTAAGCCCTGCAACGGATCATCTGCAGGTAGTGGCACATCAGCGGGGTCCATGGCTGATCAAACTGTCAGATCACCTTGAGGCTAGGTGACAGATGCACACCGTTGGGATCAGGAGTGCACCGCAAGGCAGTGGACCCTACAGCTGACTGCTGCGGATGGGAGTCAGGGTGGTAAGGAAGGCAGGGCTGCTGGAACACCAGCACGGATCCCACTGGGGTTAGAGCATAAGATTCCCTGAGGCATGGGGTCTAAGAGCCAGCAGGTGTTCACCAGAGCCTCTAGTGGTGAGGATGGACTAGGCTGCAACTGGCTCCAGGTCGCAACCCCCAGCAGGGTCCCCCAGCTCACACCCACAGTAAGCAACAGGAGGATAGGGATAGTAAGGGAATAAGCCAAGGACGGGGCCACAAGCAGACAAGGACAACAGAGTTCACACCAAGGTTCAGGGTCACAGGCAAACAGGTATAGTCAGGGACACGACAAAGGTCAGGGTCACAAGCAGACAGGAATAGTCGAGAACAGGCCAAGGTCGGTAACTGGAATCAGACACAGGAAACATAGCAAGTACACACGAAAGCTAACACACAATGGTTGATCAGCACTGCTGGTTTGCAGTGCACAGGTTAATAGAGGGGTCCCAGATAGGAGCTGGGGTGGAGCCATGCTAGAGGAAAGTTTATAAAAGCAGTCAGGTGAGAGTCAGCTGAACTTTAGAGATGAACACATGGAGACAGGTAAGCTGACAGACAAAACTCTATTGCATAACCATGACAAACTCCAAGGCCAATAATAAATAACATGTTATCTCCCCCGATTCCGCAACATGTCTGGTTGATGAACGGCTGTTTAGAAACGAACTGAAAAGCATGAAATGAAAAGCACAAAATAAAAAGCATGAATCAACACTCACCAAATTTCTACTAACACGAAATTAGCAGAAGGAGCCCAAAGGGTGGTGCCAAAGAGCTGAAAAACCATGTAGTATGTCAGTACGTTCACGTTTGTTGGCTGACAATTCCTTGCCGTTTGTATGCAAGACAAGTTTGGACAACGCCCTTCGGACAAAAGTCCCCAGTTTTGTTGGCCAACAATCTGATTGTGTGTATAAGGCTTTAAGGCCTGACTAGTAGCTCAGGAATTGAAATTTTGAGCCCCGTTATACCTGCTGGGACTGATGACATTACATACAACATGGTGTCACCCAGCAGCAGTCTGAAGGCTTTTACATTGATGAAAATAATCTTATGAAAATAATTCTGTTGAAATGAACAGTCTGGTGACAGGGTATTTTTAAAAAGTTTTTTGTGCTGTCTGTGTTCTCATTGGCAATGCTCTCTCTCTGTATTGGTGAGCATTGTTACCTAGACAAAGAGTAATGAGAAATTCAAAAGTTATAGCTGTCTCTAAAATAGTTTGTGATGGGAAATGTTTTAATGGGCAGTCAGTGTTTGTTGGAGTAGTTAAGAGAGTTTTGGCCTGATAACATGCACACAAGCTGACACAATGGGGTTTGAATAGTTATTAAAGGTAACCATCCATACCTGTGATCTGTTTGCTTGTAATTAGTGTGTGTGTATAAAAGGTCAATGAGTTTCTGGGCTCCCGACAGACCCTTGCATCTTTCATCCAGTGCTGCATTGACGTTTCTGGATTCTGAGTCATGGGGAAAGCAAAAGAGTTGTCAAAGGATCTGCGGGAAAAGGTAGTTGAACTGTATAAAACAGGAAAGGGATACAAAAAGATATACAAGGAATTGAGAATGCCAATCAGAAGTGTTCAAACTCTAATCAAGAAGTGGAAAATGAGGGGTTCTGTTGGAACCAAACCACGGTCAGGTAGACCAACTAAGATGTCAGGCACAACTGCCAGGAAAATTGTTCGGGATGCAAAAAAAAAAACCACAAATAACTTCAGGTGAAATACAGGACTCTCTGAAAACATGTGGTGTGGCTGTTTCAAGATGCACAATAGGAGGCACTTGAAGAAAGATAGGCTGCATGGTGGAGTCACCAGAAGAAAGCCATTACTACGCAAATGCCACAAAGTATCCCGCTTACAATATGCCAAACAGCACAGAGACAAGCCTCAAACCTTCTGGATTTTGAGACCAAAATTGAGCTTTTTGGCCACAGCCAAAAACGCTACATTTGGAGAGGAGTCAATAAGGCCCATGAGGAAAGGTACGAAAGGTGGATCGCTGATGTTTTGGGATGTGTGAGCTACAAAGGCACAGGAAATTTGGTCAAAATTGATGGCAAGATGAATGCAGTTTGTTATCAAAAAATACTGGAGGAACATCAGCCAGGAAGCTGCGATGCGACGTACTTGGCCATTCCAACATGAAAATGATCCAAAACACAAGGCCAAGTCGACCTGTCATTGGCTACAGCAGAATAAAGTGAAGGTTCTGGAGTGTCCATCTCAGTCTCCTGACCTCAATATCAATTGAGCCACTCTGGGAAGATCTCAAACATGCAGTTGATGCAAGACAGCCCAAGAATTTACAGGAACTGGAGGCTTTTTGCCAAGAGGAATGGGCAACATTACCATCTGAGAGGATAAAGAGCCTCATCCACGAATACCCCAAAAGACTTCAAGCTGTCATTGATGTTAAAGGGGGCAATACACGGTATTAAGTAGGGGGGTATGTAAACTTTTGATCAGGGTCATTTGGGTAGTTTCTGTTGCAATTATGATTTAAAAAGAGTAAACACGGTTGATTGATATTGAATGGCTTCTGTCAAACACTAACCATGAGTGAAAGAAAAGTTTTTGTGTTATCATTCATATTCTCTGAAAAATGGCCAAGAAATCATAAATTCTGCCAGGGTATGTAAACTTATGAGGACAACTGTGTATATATACCTTATTTATCGGTGTAAAACTTGCACTTTTTTACCCTGAAAACAGAGGTTAAACCTGCCTGTGTTATACACTGGTATCTGTCTTTTTAACCAACGGGGGGGCAGGGATCGGGCGGTCCGCCCCGGGTGCCACCCATTGGGAGGGTGTCAGGCAGGCTGCCCACCTCTCCTGGCCCTGGGACAGCACTGCCAGCACACTCCAAACTGGCCTCCAAATCCCTCCATCCACGCTGCTCGTTCTGGCCGCTCTCCTCCTCTCGCTTCGCCCCCTCCTCGAGTGAAGCTTTTGATTGGAGGAGGAGAGTGGTCATGTGACCATCAATGAATGAGGGGAGATCCACAATGAGTGACACAGGAGAAGGGGCCAGTAGTGATGCCCTCTATACTCCAGAGCATGCTGGCAATGCAGGTATTTAATAGCTCTGATTCACGAGTGACATAGGAGGAGTGGCTCACGAGAAGGGGCCGGCAGCTATGCTCTCTATACTCCAGAGCATGCTGGCAATGCCATCCCAGGAGACTGGGGGTCTCCTGGGAGTGCAAAGGAGGAGAGGGGTTTTGTAATGAAAAAGGTCTAGGTACCATGCGGGGGTCTGTGTGTTATACAGGGGTCTGTGTGTTAAACAGGGGGGTCTGTGTACTATGCAGGGGGTCTGTGTGTTATTTAGGGAGCAGTGTGTTATGCAGTGGGCTCTGTGTACCATGCAGGGGCCTCAGGGGGCTGTGGAAAGTTTTTTTCCTGAAATTTCCCTCTTAAAGTTACAGTGCATGTTATATGCCGATAAATATGGTATATACGTGATCCGACTCTTCTGGGTAGGGGCGGCTCGCTCCCACTGTGTTTACATCCAGTGAGCTGATTGACTGGTACCGCAGACTCGATGTCCGCCGGGACCTACCGATCATCAGGCAGAGAGATAGAACACCGATCTGCCTATCTAAACTAGGCAGATAGCTGTTCTGACAGGAGGGAAGGGATGAAATGTGTGTCCCTGCAAAGCAGGGAATACATTCCATCTCTTCCCCTAGTAAAAGCACCTCCCACAGTACACATAAACACTGGCTAGACACATTTGACCCTTTAACTGCCTCTGATGTTAACCCCTTTTCAGTTATCATTCTCATTGGTACAGTGACAGCGCATATTTTTAGCACTGATCACTGTCTTAGTGTCACTGGTCCCCAAAAAGTGTCAAGAGTGTCAGTTAGTGTCAGAATGTCCACCACAATATTGCAGCCTCTCTATAAGTTGCTGGTCGCCACCATTACTAGTAAAAATAAATACATTTTTACAAGTAATTTTACTAGTAAAAATATACCATAGTTTGTAGATGCTATAAGGTTTGCACAAACTGATCAATAAACGCTTATTGGGATTTTTTTTTACCAAAAATATATATCAGAATACATATTGGCCTAAATTCATGAAGAAATTAGATTTTTCAGTTTTTTTATTGGATAGGTTTTATAGCAGAAAGTCAAAAATCTGGTGGGTTTTTTCAACGTCGACCTTTTTTTGTTTATAGAGCAAAAAATAAAAACAACAGAGGTAATCAAATACCACCAAAAGAAAGCTCTATTTGTGGGAAAAAAAGACATGAATTTTATTTGGGTACAGCATTGCACGACTGAGCAAATGTCAATTAAAGTAACCCAGTGCCGTATCGCAAACAATGGCCTGGTCATGAAGGGGGGTAAATCTTCTGGAGGTCAAGTGGTTAAATGTTTTGCCCCTTTTTTTTTTTTTCAAAAAATGTTTTTATTATATTCGTACAAGTAAGGTTACAGCAGACTGTGAACATACATATTGATTATGAACAGTACAACCAATAACAGGGAGAACGAGCAGTCAAGCAAGCCATTGCACATTGGTTGCATTTATAAATTTACTGGTATCAAGTAATTTTAACCGACAGTTCAGGTATGTTAGTTATAGGTTTTCTGAGATCATATGTCTGTAAGAGTTCCCATATTATATTCTTCCCACGGAAACATCCCTATTTGGGGGGAAAAGGCCTCCCCCTTCTTCACAAATAAAAAAAAGTAAAGCTTGTCATAGATGGATCAAAATTCAGCTGATTCAGCGAGTACCAGCCAAATTTTGATCCATGTGTGGGAGTCACAGTGCAACAGAAGTTGATAATTTGATCTACACCTGTTAAATGGAAATGTACAATTTATTTAATCAGCGGGTGCAGCCAATTGGCCAAAGCTACTGATCATTGTATTCTGACAGTGGACAGTCCTACTGTCAGAATACAATTTCTCAGCAGGGTGGAATTTTCTTCATCTACCTCATCTGTGTGGATGAAGAAATCCATTCATTTTTTTATTTAGCCCACTGACTGAATAAAAAAAAAAAAAAAGAATGACCCATCTACCGCCAGCTGAAAATGTACTGTAAAACTTCTGCTACCATATAGAGAGGAGGTAGGCTATTACAGCTTCTGCTGCACTCCTCTGAATCCTGCATAGTAAGCCAGTGAGAGGCCAGTTTGCGACCTCCTTCCTTCTCACTACATACCAGGGGAATCTAGGGTACCCCATGGATCGATTCGCTCCCTCACTCACACTCCACTGCTTGGCAGCCCCCTGGGGTACTACCCTAGTGTAGAAAAACAGCCTGCATGCTCACCTACTTACTCAGTTAACCCTAGCTAATTCAGAGGTCAAGCCAATTCAGGGTCAAGCTTTAGTGCGCGCTTCACTTTGGGTTTAGGGTTAGGGATAAGGTTGGGGTGTTGGGGTTAGAGTGTTAGATTTAGGGTTAAGGTTTTCCCTTGAAGATCAAGGTCAGGAGTTAGGGATAGGGATCTCCCTTAAAGGTCAGGAGGTGTGGCCCCAAAGATCAAAGGCCAGGGAGCATTGCTTCCCTTCATCCAAGTGTGCTTGCCAAGTTACTTATTGTAGAAATAAGGCTCTTCCAGTCACTCCTCCTGTGTACATAATGAAGGAAGTTTGTCCTTAAGTTGTTCTACCAAGTCACATTGGGCATCCCTTAACCCCTCAGCCCTATCCAAGTTGTTTTCCCCCAATAAAACAACAAAAACAAGCCCATGGGTTGGTTTTCTGTGTCTGGATGCAAGTTGGAAAATGCATGTTGCCTGGCTGTGCAGAAATAGGTGAACTGAAAAACTCAGAGGCTCCTTAGGCGGTAATGCTACACTTTCTAATATTTTTGTTGTTTTAACTAGGCATTAGTGTAGTTATATTCCCTGTGCTATTTGTCTCCCCTACCTTGGAACGATAGGCTCACATGTTGTGGCTGCAGTTTGTAGTGTCATGGCTGATCAATCCCCCTATGCCCACAACTTGAAACTCTATGATCAGTGTACATCTTATGCAGGTGAAAAACAAAAGGTGCCGATAGGAATGTTCATAATGCTTTTAATTTTAATTGGGAGGGGTGGAGGAGAATGCTTTAGCAGTGAACATTAAAGATAAATGATTCCAAAGGTCAACAAGTGGGTTGTTTTAAAACAAATTGACTACTTGTTTTGAATATGCAAATATTTGAATGTCCATATCCTAGCTACAGGTTTATTCGAAAGCCAGTTAAATGGAGCCCTTAGTAACAATGACATCAGGGTCAGAAAGGTTTGTGTTACCTTAAGCACAGTGCAGATTTTGGGATAAATATCTCAGAATATCATATTTAATCATGTTCCAAAGTTAGGCTGGGTTCACATATATGCGTTTTTAACCTCATCCAATTCGCATAACATGTGGGTGTGACCGGCTTTCAATGAATCCGGTTCACACATGTCCGGGGAGGCTGTGGTGAGGTTTTGAAAAGGGTCCTGTGCATTTTTGGGTTCAGTTCAGGTGCAAATTCAGGGAAAAATGTGCCCCTAAATTGCACCTGAACCAGTGGACAGAAACTCACAGGATACCAGACTGCAAACCGCTCCGCAGATATGTGAAACTAGCCTAAGTGTCATATTTAGCTATATTTTTCACCAAAACAGAGATGACTGATTTGCTTTTCTCAGATGACTTTGGAGAAAGTCATAGTCATAGTCATAGATAGTCAGTTTATCAGTATGTTCTTGTGGGTGGCTATATGGACTTATGCCGCGTACACACGGTCGGACTTTTCATCTACAAAAGTCCAACGGACGCCGACGGACTAAAGCTGGCTGGTAATCCGATCGTGTGTGGGCTTCTCCGGACTTTCAGCAGACTTTTTCAGCCTCAAATCCGACGGACTTTAGATTTGAAACATGCTTCAAATCTTTACGTCGTAAGTACGACGGACCCCGAAATCCGCTCGTCTGTGTGCTAGTCCGACGGACAAAAACCCATGCTAGGGCAGCTATTGGCTACTGGCTATGAACTTCCTTATTTTAGTCCGGTGTACGTCATCACGTACGAATCCGTCGGACTTTTGTGTGGTCGTGTGTAGGCAAGTCCGTTCGTTAGAAAGTCTGCTGCAAGTCTGCCGAAAGTCCGCCGGAAGTCCGCCGGAAGTCTGTCGGACAGGCTGTCGGACTTTTGTAGATGAAAAGTCCGACCGTGTGTACGCGGCATTATATTTTACTGAAAGTAAAAGTAGCCATCATGTTTTCTTTTAAATGCTTTTGTTCCATTAAATAGCTTAAAATACTGCTGAAATGATCACAAAGCCTTTAAACGACACTGGATTAGTAGGAACGCAGAAGATCATTTGCATAGAATGGTATTCACATTGGCCCAATTTTAAAGCAACTGCATAATTATACTGTGCAGTATATATTTCATTTTAATTGCTTAGAATAAATTTCTATATTCGCATGAATATGCAAAATGACAAAGTATGCCATCCTATTATAGTAACCATGTCACTTTCTTCTCTCTGTAGCAGTATACCATGGAATGACTCTTGGTTAACACTCATATTGAAAATATGACTATAATTAAGAAGTAATATTACCAGAATGACATGTTGTGACAGGTTATTGAGTTTCTGTAGAAATAGAAAACGTGAGTTGAAGTCATATATCTTTCAAGTTTAATAAACTGTGAATTTTTATATCGACAGATTTGGAATATACTACATAATTTATTTTAGCGGCTATTCAGTATTAATTTTCATATTTGCATGCTTAATGATCAATAATAAAGCACCAAAAAAATAAAAGCTGTTTTTTAAAACTTTTTTTTTTCTTTTGCTAGAATTTCAAACCAGGTAAGAGAATTTAGATAATTTTAGGTATAGGACTCAGCCCTCCTTTTATTTAACTGTTTTGATGTTTTGCAAAGCTGACTTCAAAATGCTACGCATTATCTTCCAGACTTTGTTTCATAGCCTACAGAGTACTGTGACAGAAACTAGGCGCTCTGCTGGCAAGTCTCTCATCTGGGGGGGGTTGTATCATGATCTAAAAAAATTGCTGAGCCCTGTTAGGCCCCATTCACACTAGCGCGTTTTCTGATGCATTTTGCATTTTGCAGAAATGCACGGGAATTTTTTAACATGGGTTCCTATGGAACATGTTCACATCAATGCTTTTTTGTATCTCTGCGTTTTTGGAAAGGGTCGGGGACTTTTTTTCATGCAAAAAGCAGCGTTTTGCATGTAATGGTTTTCAATGGACAAGCATCAAAAATGCAAGTGCACCGTTTTTGCAGCGTTTTTGATGCGTTTTTGGTGCGTTTTTGGTGCGTTTTTGCCGTTTTTTTTTTATTATTTTTTTTTTTTTGTAATTTTTTTTTAAGACTGTAAAAAAAAATGAAAAAAAAAAAAAAAACGCAAAACGCAAATCGCGGCAAAAACGCGTCAAAAATGCGTCAAAAACGCGTCAAAAACGCATGTTAACCACTTGCCGACCGCCTAACGTATATATACGTCGGCAGAATGGCACGGGCAGGCAGAATCACGTACCTGTACAGCGGCGGTCGGCATTTGACTGGGAGCGTCGGGAGGCGAGGGGGAGACCATCCGATCGTGGCCCCCCCTCGCGATCGCTCCCAGCCAATCGGAATCCTCCCCTGCCTGTGTGTAGTTTCACACAGGCAGAGGATGTGATGTCATCTCTCCTCGGCTTGGCAGTTTCCGTCCAGCGCCGAGGAGAGAAGACATGTAAGTGCACAACACACACAAACACACACAGTAGAACATGCCAGGCATACTTTACACCCCCGATCCCCCCCCGATCGCCCCCCGATCCCCCCCCAATCACCCCTCCCGTCACAAACTGACAGCAAGCAGTATTTTTTTTTTTTTTTTCTGATTACTGCATGGTGTCAGTTTGTGACAGTTACAGTGTTAGGGCAGTGAATATTACCCCCCTTTAGGTCTAGGATACCCCCCTAACCCCCCCTAATAAAGTTTTAACCCCTTGATCACCCCCTGTCACCAGTGTCACTAAGCGATCATTTTTCTGATCGCTGTATTAGTGTCACTGGTGACGCTAGTTAGGAACGTAAATATTTAGGTTCGCCGTCAGCGTTTTATAGTGACAGGGACCCCCATATACTACCTAATAAATGTTTTAACCCCTTGATTGCCCCCTAGTTAACCCTTTCACCACTGATCACCGTATAACCGTTACGGGTGACGCTGGTTAGTTCGTTTATTTTTTATAGTGTCAGGGGACCCGCCGTTTATTACCTAATAAAGGTTTAGCCCCCTGATCGCCCGGCGGTGATATGCGTCGCCCCAGGCAGCGTCAGATTAGCGCCAGTACCGCTAACACCCACGCACGCAGCATACGCCTCCCTTAGTGGTATAGTATCTGTACGGATCAATATCTGATCCGATCAGATCTATACTAGTGTCCCCAGCAGTTTAGGGTTCCCAAAAACGCAGTGTTAGCGGGATCAGCCCAGATACCCGCTAGCACCTGCGTTCTTCCCCTCCGCCCGGCCCAGCCCAAGTGCAGTATCGATCGATCACTGTCACTTACAAAACACTAAACGCATAACTGCAGCGTTCACAGAGTCAGGCCTGATCCCTGCGATCGCTAACAGTTTTCTTGGTAGCGTTTTGGTGAACTGGCAAGCACCAGCCCCAGGCAGCGTCAGGTTAGCGCCAGTACCGCTAACACCCACGCACGCACCGTACACCTCCCTTAGTGGTATAGTATCTGAACGCATCAATATCTGATCCGATCAGATCTATACTAGCGTCCCCAGCAGTTTAGGGTTCCCACAAACGCAGTGTTAGTGGGATCAGCCCAGATACCTGCTAGCACCTGCGTTTTGCCCCTCCGCCCGGCCCAGCCCACCCAAGTGCAGTATCGATCGATCACTGACACTTACAAAACACTAAACGCATAACTGCAGCGTTCGCAGAGTCAGGCCTGATCCCTGCGATCGCTAACAGTTTTTTTGGTAGCGTTTTGGTGAACTGGCAAGCACCAGCCCCAGGCAGCATCAGGTTAGCGCCAGTACCGCTAACACCCACGAACACACCGTACACCTCCCTTAGTGGTATAGTATCTGATCGGATCAATATCTGATCTGATCAGATCTATACTAGCGTCCCCAGCAGTTTAGGGTTCCCACAAACGCAGTGTTAGCGGGATCAGCCCAGATACCTGCTAGCACCTGCGTTTTGCCCCTCCGCCCGGCCCAGCCCAGCCCAGCCCAGCCCACCCAAGTGCAGTATCGATCGATCACTGTCACTTACAAAACACTAAACGCATAACTGCAGCGTTCGCAGAGTCAGGCCTGATCCCTGCGATCGCTAACAGTTTTTTTGGTAGCATTTTGGTGAACTGGCAAGCACCAGCGGCCTAGTACACCCCGGTCGTAGTCAAACCAGCACTGCAGTAACACTTGGTGACATGGCGAGTCCCATAAGTGCAGTTCAAGCTGGTGAGGTGGCAAGCACAAGTAGTGTCCCGCTGCCACCAAGAGGACAAACACAGGCCCGTCGTGCCCATAGTGCCCTTCCTGCTGCATTCACCAATCCTAATTGGGAACCCACCACTTCTGCAGCGCCCGTACTTCCCCCATTCACATCCCCAACCAAATGCAGTCGGCTGCATGAGAGGCATTTTCTTTATGTCCTCCCGAGTACCCCTACCCAACGAACCCCCCCAAAAAAGATGTCGTGTCTGCAGCAAGCGCGGATATAGGCGTGACACCCTCTATTATTGTCCCTCCTGTCCTGACAATCCTGGTCTTTGCATTGGTGAATGTTTTGAACACTACCATTCACTAGTTGAGTATTAGCGTAGGGTACAGCATTGCACAGACTAGGCACACTTTCACAGGGTCTCCCAAGATGCCATCGCATTTTGAGAGACCCGAACCTGGAACCGGTTACAGTTATAAAAGTTAGTTACAAAAAAAAGTGTAAAAAAAAAAAAAAAAAACACAAACAAAAATATAAAATAAAAAAAAATAGTTGTTGTTTTATTGTTCTCTCTCTCTATTCTCTCTCTATTGTTCTGCTCTTTTTTACTGTATTCTATTCTGCAATGTTTTATTGTTGTTATGTTTTATCATGTTTGCTTTTCAGATATGCAATTTTTTATACCTTACCGTTTACTGTGCTTTATTGTTAACCATTTTTTTGTCTTCAGGTACGCCATTCACGACTTTGAGTGGTTATACCAGAATGATGCCTGCAGGTTTAGGTATCATCTTGGTATCATTCTTTTCAGCCAGCGATTGGCTTTCATGTAAAAGCAATCCTAGCAGCTAATTAGCCTCTAGACTGCTTTTACAAGCAGTGGGAGGGAATGCCCCCCCCCAACGTCTTCCGTGTTTTTCTCTGGCTCTCCTGTCTCAACAGGGAACCTGAGAATGCAGCCGGTGATTCAGCCAGCTGACCATAGAGCTGATCAGAGACCAGAGTGGCTCCAAACATCTCTATGGCCTAAGAAACCGGAAGCTACGAGCATTTTATGACTTAGATTTCGCCGGATGTAAACAGCGCCATTGGGAAATTGGGAAAGCATTTTATCACACCGATCTTGGTGTGGTCAGATGCTTTGAGGGCAGAGGAGAAATCTAGGGTCTAATAGACCCCAATTTTTGCAAAAAAGAGTACCTGTCACTACCTATTGCTATGATAGGGGATATTTACATTCCCTGAGATAACAATAAAAATGATTTAAAAAAAAAAAAAATGAAAGGAACAGTTTAAAAATAAGATAAAAAAATAATAATAATAAAGAAAAAAAAAAAAAAAAAAAAAAAAAGCACCCCTGTCCCCCCTGCTCTCGCGCTAAGGCGAACGCAAGCGTCGGTCTGGCGTCAAATGTAAACAGCAATTGCACCATGCATGTGAGGTATCACCGCGAACGTCAGATCAAGGGCAGTAATTTTAGCAGTAGACCTCCTCTGTAAATCTAAAGTGGTAACCTGTAAAGGCTTTTAAAGGCTTTTAAAAATGTATTTAGTTTGTCGCCACTGCACGTTTGTGCGCAATTTTAAAGCATGTCATGTTTGGTATCCATGTACTCGGCCTAAGATCATCTTTTTTATTTCATCAAACATTTGGGCAATATAGTGTGTTTTAGTGCATTAAAATTTAAAAAAGTGTGTTTTTTCCCCAAAAAATGCGTTTGAAAAATCGCTGCGCAAATACTGTGTGAAAAAAAAAAATGAAACACCCACCATTTTAATCTGTAGGGCATTTGCTTTAAAAAAATATATAATGTTTGGGGGTTCAAAGTAATTTTCTTGCAAAAAAAAATTATTTTTTTATGTAATCAAAAAGTGTCAGAAAGGGCTTTGTCTTCAAGTGGTTAGAAGAGTGTGTGATGTGTGACATAAGCTTCTAGATGTTGTGCATAAAATGCCAGGACAGTTCAAAACCCCCCCAAATGACCCCATTTTGGAAAGTAGACACCCCAAGCTATTTGCTGAGAGGCATGTCGAGTCCATGGAATATTTTATATTGTGACACAAGTTGCGGGAAAGAGACAATTTTTTATTTTTTTTTTTTTTTTTGCGCAAAGTTGTCACTAAATGATATATTGCTCAAACATGCCATGGGAATATGTGAAATTACACCCCAAAATACATTCTGTTGCTTCTCCTGAGTACGGGGATACCACATGTGTGAGACTTTTTGGGAGCCTAGCCGCGTACGGGACCCCGAAAACCAAGCACTGCCTTCAGGCTTTCTAAGGCCGTAAATTTTTGATTTCACTCTTCACTGCCTATCACAGTCTCGGAGGCCATGGAATGCCCAGGTGGCAAAACCCCCCCCCAAATGACCCCATTTTGGAAAGTAGACACCCCAAGCTATTTGATGAGAGGTATAGTGAGTATTTTGCAGACCTCACTTTTTGTCACAAAGTTTTGAAAATTGAAAAAAGAAAAAAAAAATTTTTTTTCTCGTCTTTCTTTATTTTCAAAAACAAATGAGAGCTGCAAAATACTCACCATGCCTCTCAGCAAATAGCTTGGGGTGTCTACTTTCCAAAATGGGGTCATTTGGGGGGGGTTTGTGCCACCTGGGCATTCCATGGCCTCCGAAACTGTGATAGGTAGTGAGGAGTAAAATCAAAAATGTACGCCCTTAGAAATCCTGAAGGCACTGATTGGTTTTCGGGGCCCCGTACGCGGCTAGGCTCCCAAAAAGTCCCACACATGTGGTATCCCCGTACTCAGGAGAAGCAGCTAAATGTATTTTGGGGTGCAATTCCACATATTCCCATGGCCTGTGTGAGCAATATATCATTTAGTGACAACTTTGTGCAAAAAAAAAAAAAAAAAAATTTGTCACTTTCCTGCAACTTGTGTCAAAATATAAAACATTCCATGGACTCAACATGCCTCAAAGCAAATAGCTTGGGGTGTCTACTTTCCAAAATGGGGTCATTTGGGGGGGTTTTATGCCATCTGGGCATTTTATGGCCTTCGAAACTGTGATAGGTAGTGAGGAGTAAAATCAAAAATGTACGCCCTTAGAAATCCTGAAGGCAGTGATTGGTTTTCGGGGGCCCCGTACGCGGCTAGACTCCCAAAAAGTCCCACACATGTGGTATCCCCATACTCAGGAGAAGCAGCTAAATGTATTTTGGGGTGCAATTCCACATATGCCCATGGCCTGTGTGAGCAATATATCATTTAGTGACAACTTTTTGTAATTTTTTTTTTTTTTTTTGTCATTATTCAATCACTTGGGACAAAAAAAATGAATATTCAATGGGCTCAACATGCCTCTCAGCAAATTCCTTGGGGTGTCTACTTTCCAAAATGGGGTCATTTGTGGGGGTTTTGTACTGCCCTGCCATTTTAGCACCTCAAGAAACGACATAGGCAGTCATAAATTAAAGGCTGTGTAAATTCCAGAAAATGTACCCTAGTTTGTAGGCGCTATAACTTTTGCGCAAACCAATAAATATACACTTATTGACATTTTTTCTACCAAAGACATGTGGCCGAATACATTTTGGCCTAAATGTATGACTAAAATTGAGTTTATTGGATTTTTTTTAGAACAAAAAGTAGAAAATATCATTTTTTTTCAAAATTTTCGGTCTTTTTCCATGTATAGCGCAAAAAATAAAAATGGCAGAGGTGATCAAATACCATCAAAAGAAAGCTCTATTTGTGGGAAGAAAAGGACGCAAATTTCGTTTGGGTACAGCATTGCATGACCGCGCAATTAGCAGTTAAAGCGACGCAGTGCCGAATTGTAAAAAGTGCTCTGGTCAGGAAGGGGGTAAAACCTTCCGGGGCTGAAGTGGTTAAAAAACGCGGCAAGCATGAAAAAAAAACCTCCAAAAATGCTCAAAAGCAACATGCATAGGTGTGAATCGAGCCTAACAGAAGATACCTTGACCAGAGTCCCTGCTTGGTTAGCAGGCACTGTTGCATTGTGAGGCCCCTGGGCATATGGCTGCCTATGTTTTGCACCTACTCAAGTGCCCAGGTTGCTCACAATACCCTATGTTACATTGTGAATGGGTAAAACAAATATCTAAGTAGAAAGTGAGAGATTGGGTGACACCGCATTACTAATGGCATTAACCACATGCCGGCCGGGCCATAGCCGAAAGACGGCTACAGTGCGGTCGGCTTATTCTGGGAGGGCGTCCATGGATGTCCTTCCAGAATCCAGCTCTCGCAAGTTCCCTGGGGTGCGCACCTGAGAACATCCGTGACCGCCGGGTCCAGAGTCTAATCGCGGCCGTTTACCATGTGATCGCTCCGTCAAACGACGGAGCGATCACATGTAAACAAAGTTCCTCCCTCCCCTCTGTGAACCAATTGGTACAGTGTGAGAGGAGAGAGGGAGGGATGGGATGGCAGCAGCGCTGTGGGCTGGATCTGTAGTGCCCACAGTGCTGCTCTGTGACAATTGCAGTCACATCCATCCATCCATGCTCAGCCATCCCTCCATACTCTAATACCCTGCAATACTCTGCAATACCCTGCACTACTCTGCAATACTCTGCAATACTCTGCAATACTCCGCAATACCCCGCAATACTCTGCAGTACTCCGTAATACCCCACAATATCCCGCAATACTCTGCAATATCCTGCCATACCCAGCCATACTCTGCAATACCCAGCCATACTCTGCAATACTCGGTGATACCCAGCCATACTCTGCCATACCCAGTCATACTCGGCGATACCCTGCAATACCCTGCCATACTCAGCCATACCCAGCCATGCTCAGCCATACTTGGCCATGCGCAGCCATGCTCAGCCATACTCGGCCATGCTCAGCCATACTCAGCTGTACTCGGCCTCTGTATGTAGCCAGGCTGTGTCACACATGTGGTATCGCCATACTCAGGAGAAGTAGGAGAATCTATTTTGGGGTGTCATTCTTGGCATGTACATGCTATGTGTTAGAAATATTGTATAAATGGACAACTTTGTGTTAAAAAAAAATGTATTTTAACCACTTCCCGCCCGCCGGCCGTCATATGACGTTCTTGACTTTGTGCGGGGATATCTTTGTGCGGCGATATCTGAATGATGCCTGCAGCTTTTTCAGCTGGCGATTCCCTACACCATAAGAATGATCATAGCGGCTGTTCCACTGCTTGATCGTTCTTACGGGAGGCGTGAGGGGACATCCCCCCCGGTGCTTCTACCGACTCACTGCTACGATCGAAGCCAGGATAGTTTTTTTTATTTCAGGCTTCCCAGCCTAGAGGTGAGATGTGGGGTCTTATTGACCCCATATCTCACTGTAAAGAGGACTTGTCATGCCATATTCCTACTACAAGGGATGTTTACATTCCTTGTAATAGGAATAAAAGTGATCAAAACTTTTTTTTGGAAAAAAGTGTCAAACTAAAATAAATAAATGAACAATAAAAAAAAAATTTAAAGCGCCCCTGTCCCCGTATGCTCACATGCAGAAGCGAACGCATACGTAAGTCCCACCCACATATGAAAACGGTGTTCAAACCACACATGTGAGGTATTGCTGTGAATGTTAGAGCAAGAGCAATAATTTTGGCCCTAGACCTCCTCTGTAACTCAAAACATGTAATCAGTAAAAATTTTTAAAGCGTCGCCTATGGGAATTTTTAAGTAGCGAAGTTTGGCGCCATTCCACGAGCCTGTGCAAAATTGAAGGGTGACATGTTAGGTATCTATTTATTCAGCGTAAATTCATCTTTCACATTATGCAAAAACATTGGGCTAACTTTCCAGTTTTGTTTTTTTTTAAAGCACAAAACTGTTTTTTTTCCAAAAAAAAGTGTTCAAAAAATTGCTGCGCAAATATCGTGCGAGATAAAAAGTTGCAATAACTGCCCTTGTATTCTCTTGGGTCTTTGCTAAAAAAACATATATAATGTTTTGGGGTTCTATGTAATTTTCTAGCAAATAAATGATGATTTTTACATGTAGGAGAGAAATGTCAGAATTGGCCTGGGTGCTCCAGAACGCCTGGCGGTGCTCCCCTGCATGTTGGGCCTCTGTATGTGGCCACGCTGTGTAAAAGTCTCACACATGTGGTATCGCCATACTCAGGAGTAATAGCAGAATGTGTTTTGGGGTATAATTTATGGTATGCTTATGCTATGTGTGAGAAATAACCTGCTAATATGACAATTTTGTGAAAAAAAAAAAAAAATCTTGATTTTGCAAAGAATTGTGGGAAAAAATGACAACTTCAAGAAAACTCACCATGCTTCTTTCTAAATACTTTGGAATGTCTTCTTTCCAAAAAGGGGTCATTTGGGGGGTATTTGTACTTTTCTGGCATGTTAGGGTCTCAAGAAATTAGATAGGCCGTCAGTACTTCAGGTGTGATCAATTTTCAGATATTGGCACCATAGCTTTTGGACTCTATAACTTTCACAAAGACCAAATAATATACACCAATTTGTACTTATTTTTACCAAAGATATGTAGCAGTAAAAATTTTGGCCAAAATTTACGAAGAAAAATTACTAATTTGCTAAATTTTATGACAGAAACAAAGAAAAATTCATTTTTTTACCGAATTTTCAGGGTTTTTTTTTCTTTTATAGCGTAAAAAATAAAAAACCCAACGGTGATTAAATACCACCAAAAGAAAGTTCTATTTATGTGAAAAAAAGGACAAAAATTTCATATGAGTACAGTGTTGTATGACTGAGTATTTGTCATTCAAAATGTGAGAGCACCGAAAGCTGAAAATTGGTCTGGTTAGGAAGGGGGATTAAGTGCCCAGTGGTCAAGTGGTTAAAAGAAACTTCCTGTGGTAAATATGTTGGATGTTGCAGTTTTTAAGGGATTTTTCCCCAGAGCTCAATGAATGTGGGGCTCTGCTCTACTCTGATGACTTCTGTATTCCACTCCTGTGCAAGCAAAAATTCTATTTTTCTTTCTTTTTTTCCTTGCACGTGATTGGGTATTCTTTGAAAAGTCATATGTCACCACTTTCTTGAAGTTCTGGGGAATATTCTCCTGCAAAGTGAACCACCTATATGCCTTTAATAAATCAAGCCCTACTGCAGTGGCTCTCAACTCCGGTCCTCAGGACCCACTAACAGGCCAGAATTTAAGTATTACCTTGGGGAGATGCAGACTAGAATACTGCAATCACTGAGCAGCAAATGATATCACCTGTGATGGATTTCAGTTATCCTGCAAACCTGGCCTGTTAGTGGGTCCTGAGGGCAGAAGTTGAGAACCACTGCCCTACTGAGTGGAAATTAATAATCACCAATCTCTTAGGGACATTGTACTTTCATAGTTTTAAGTGTGCCTTTTTTATTTTAGGTAGTTGCAGAAGTCTGAGGGGATCCTGGGTGAGCTTGGCCTGTGTCCATTTAGCTTTATGACTTTGTATCTTTTGTTATGTAGTATTACTTTGTTCCATTTAATTTTTATGGGATTAATTGTGTTGAAGAATAGTAAAACCCTTTATGTCTTTCTGGCTGTCTTGCTATATGCATATAGGGATGCTTGAAAATGTTGCTGTTATAATTTAAAAATACATTGAATAATATTTTTTAAATGAACACTTACATCAATTTAATTGTGTTTTTTTATATGTTCCATAAGTTCAGCTTTGACATTCAAAAAGCCATTTTACAGTGTAATACAATGCTAAACCTGATGCAGCAAAATGTAGAACTACGATTTGCAGCTACCATGGCCCAGGTCCAAAACAAAACAAAATAAAAGGGAGAACTATGTCATAAAAACATTTATTTTAAAAGCCACTTTTATTAAATACAACACTGCTAATGTAGGGTACCACTGATGCATTTATATATAATTATGTATGGCTGGAGGTTTAAATATCCAGATCTACAAAGGAAGAGGTTCAGCTCTTCAAACTACTCTAACATGTCTGAATATTATTTATCATTTCAGCAGCCACAATCTAAGACAAATCAAAAAACTCAAATCTACAATGGCAATATTGGTGATGCATAACTTTCACTTGGAAATGAAAGAACTAGCATCAAATGTGTAGTATACAGAATATTCAACATCCCATGATATGGAGAGGCTCCTCACCATTGCAGGATCATATGGGCTCTCCTGAGTAGTAGTGAACTGGATATTGAGAATCCTCCAAAATGAGCGCAATCGATTTATATGTTAAATATTGCACAGTGAGAATGGGGATGACCGCACCAAGATAATATGAATATACTTAAGATAATACGAATATACTTAATCTGTCCTGCTGCTATCTAATTGAGGAACCTCAACCAAAGTAAAAATAAAAAAAAGACAGCGCCATGTACAGGTGTGTGCAAGATAATCAAACAATATTAAAAATTATTAAATGTGTGACGTGTGCTAAATATTATCCTTATCAAACTTTGTCCAATATCAACAATCTGGCAGTGCTAATGATATACAAAGAACTTTGTATATCATTAGCACTGCCAGATTGTTGTTTTGGATGCACAGGTGTTCTATATATCCACAGACAAGGAGTCTATTCATGTCTATTTGGATGCAGAGGCTGTATGGTCACAGTTACTACTACCAGTGTGATAGCTGTGTAGGTATATGTGCATGTCTCTGATTGTACACTGTCTGCTTTCTAGTTGTTGCTGGACAGGGTTCTGGTCCACAGTCAAGCACAGTCTCAGCCTACATCTTGTAGATTGAAAACACTGTCCCCCAGTTCCTTTCTACTACACTCCTATTTAACAAGAGGTATGGGCGAACGGTTCAGCCCGAGAATAAGTACGGGCCAAACTTTGGTTGTTCAGACATCCTGCGAACAACGAACAATATGCAATGTTCGCTGCAAATTTGAAAGCCTCGGAACACCGTTAACCACTTACCCACTGGGCACTTAAACCCCCTTCCTAACCAGACCAATTTTCAGCTTTCGGTGCTCTCACATTTTGAATGACAATTACTCAGTCATGCACCACTGTACCTAGATGAATTGTTTGTCCTTTTTTTCACATGAATAGAGCTTTCTTTTTGTGGTATTTAATCACAACTGGGTTTTTTATTTTTTGCGCTATAAAAGAAAAAAGACCGAAAATTATTTAAAAAAATACATTTTTCTTTGTTTCTGTTATAAAATTTAGCAAATTAGTAATTTTTTTTTCATAAATTTTGGCCAAAATTTATACTGCTACATATCTTTGGTAAAAATAACCCAAATCGGTGTATATTATTTGGTCTTTGTGAAAGTTAGAGTCCACAAGCTATGGTGCCAATCCCTGAAAATTGATCACATCTGATGTGCTCATTTCTTGAGACCCTAACAAGCCAGGAAAGCACAAATACCCCCCAAATGACCCCTTTTTGGAAAGTAGACATTCCAAGGCATTTAGTAAGAGGCATGGTGGGTTTTTTGAAGTTGTAATTTTTTCCCACAATTCTTTGCAAAATCAAGATTTTTTTCTTTTCTTTTTTTCACAAAATTGTTATATTAGCAGGTTATTTCTCACACACAGCATATGCATAGCACAAATTACACCCCAAAACACATTCTGCTACTCCTCCTGAGTATGGTGATACCACATGTGTGAGACTTTTACACAACATGTTCACATACAGAGGCCCAACATGCAGGGAGCACCATCAGGCGTTTTTGGAGCATAAAGTACACATATAATTTCTTGACTACCTCTTATGCCCCGTACACACGGTCGGATTTTCCGATGGACAATGTCCGATCGAAGCGTGTTGTCGGATATTCTGACCATGTGTGGGCGCCATCGGACATTTTCCATCGGATTTTCCGACACACAAAGTTGGAGAGCAGGAGATAAAATTTTCTGACAACAAAATCCGATCGTGTCAATTCCGACCGCGTGTGGCCTGTTCCGACTCACAAAGTGCCACGCATGCTCAGAAGAAATTCCGAGACGTGACAGCTCGTTCTGGTAAACTTAGCGTTCGCAATGGATACAGCACTTTCGTCACGCTGCAATGTTCAAAATGGTTTAATACAGCGCACTCTCTTCTACTTTATAATGTGACAAGAATTAAGTAGTTTTGCTGCTCATATTCACACACACTTCTCACAAAGTTTTATTTGCATTTTTTTAGTGGGATTTCCTGAATATATTGTTATTAGTTGTCACATCTGACAGTTTTATATATTTTTTTTTTTTTTTTTTGGATTTTAAGCCTTTTTTTTTCTTTAATGTTTGGATTTTTTCCAAGGCTGATCTTTGTTCAATGTTATTTTTATTTTTCATCCAGAATATTTTTGGGTGTGTTTTGTGTGTCAAGTTACCCCAACACCATTGATATCTTTTATTATTTAATCTCCAGGAGATTGTTTGTTGTTGGTGTCCCTTGTTCATTTCACATTGTATATTTGAAATGTACCTGAATCCTCACAAACCAACTGTCATTTTTGAAGTAAAACACATAGGAGAGTATAATTCAAAACAAAAATCCTTTATTAAGGGATCTGAACCAAACAAAGAGGAAGGCAACACTGGATCAACAGGAGAAATTAGCGAAGCCTGGGACCCCCGCGGCAGACATCAATTCTTCAACATCAAAATTGGTGGCCTGAGGAGTCCATATGTAAAGGAGGGCAGTCTGGTCCAGAATTCGCAGAGATCCGGATAGAAGCAGATGACATGTGTGTCACCAGGCTGTGGTACCACAAGAGGCTGCATCTTTTGGCCGACCAGACTGAACCCAGGGCAATCACTGTCTGGTCTTCCTTCCACGCTTCCTTCCGGGCTGTGGCTGTGCAGTTGGAGATGTGGCAGGAGGAGGAGTAGGACCTGGAGGAGGATGAGGACTGGGGGGACCTGGAGGAGAGGGAGGAGGAGGAGGAGGACCTGCAGGAGGAGGAGGAGGACTGGGGGGACCTGGAAGAGGACTGGGGGGACCTGGAGGAGGACTGGGAGGACCTGGAGGAAAGGGAGGAGGAGGAGGAGGACCTGCAGGAGGAGGAGGAGGACCAATGCGAAGGTGTGTCTGAGGTGTAATTTGGCCCCTCATACCTTTCTCCAGAGCTCACACAAGACTTTTTGGCCCTCCTCCATCCTCTGCATTTTATAGGCTATGAAGGCAGCAATGTTCTCCTCCATGGTGTGTGGTGCTCCCAGGACCTCTGTAGCCCTCCAAAAGAATCCTATAGCAGCCTCCTCTAGGGTACTCCTCCTACTGCCACTTTCTCTTTTCAGGGGGGGTGGAGGGACCTGCAGATCAGCCAGCCGGCTCGGCCCGGCCACCTCCTGGCTGAGACTTCCCTGTGTATGAAAAAGGGACATGGTTGTAATGTTTTGCATCATCAATCCCAATCCTAAATTAGTACTCCCAAATAACATCTAGTTAACATAATTGATTGGACAAGCAGAAATATTTAGAGGAATGCTATACCTGGCTCAATCTGGGCTCCTCCACATGTGGCCTGGAAGGCCTAGGTTGGGCGTCAGAAGCCTCAGGCGGGGGGGAAGGAAGCGTGGAAGGAAGACTGGAGAGGGATGACCTGGGTTCAGTCTGGCCTGCCAGAAAGTGCAGCCTGTCGTAGTACAACATCCTGGGGACATAGATGTCATCTGCTGCTCCGGATCTCTGTGAATCCTGGACTTTCTTGCGCTCCCTCAGATATGTGCTCCTCAGGCCACCAATGAAGATCTTTAAATAGGTGATGTCTGCCGTGGGGATCACCTGCTTCACAATTTCACACAATTGCTCCAGTGCTGCCTTCCTCTTTGCTTGGTTCTTGAAATGGGGGTGGGTAATCTCCCACAGACAGGGCAGCTCCCTTAGCATCTCTATGAATACTGACATGAAGTCAATGTCTTTCATTAAGATATCCATGTTCACTGCAAGACACAACACAAGACAAAGCCTAATGTCAGACAAAACTCTCCTAATCTTGTTACAATATAGGCCTCAATCTAGAAGCAGTATAGGCACAAGTTTGTCTCTTACCTTCGTTCTTACGATCGGCGCGTCCAATGCTCCTTCCTCCGCTCACAGATCGTACGTAATACGCACGCGTGTTACGCTTTATACACACTGCGCATGTGTGTAACTCCGCCCGCCCCTGACGTTCTTTCTAGTCTATTCCCCGCCCCTTTTCGTTCGGCGCAGTGGGTGAAGAGCACATGGCGGAGTTACAGCAGGTGCATGCTAATTCTAGCAACGAGGAGGAGGAGGAGGAAAGCCCGGATCCAGGCACGTCCCGATCCAGAAGGAGACGTTTTAAGGCCAAAAATATGTCCTTTGGGGAGATGTTGGAGATGGTCGACATCATGAGGAAGTCCGACTATGACGGAAAATATGGGCCTTACCCCAACCCCAACATCAGAAAGGCAAAAATCATTGCTAAAGTGGTCAAAAGCCTTCGGGGTACGAAGATCTAAAGATCGGCTCAGGAAGCGGTGGTCGGACCTGAAGTTGAGAGAGCCAGAGCAGTACCGAAAGATCTGGAGAGTGCTGCAAAAAAGTAAGTAGTTGTGCTGTGTTCCTATTCTTTCTGTCTTTATTCCGTTCGTTCTGCTCCATATGCTTTTATTCATTGTAACGTTTAAAAGGGCAACTTTAATGTTCATGGGCCAATTATTCGTTCGTATCAAACATTTTTCTTTCGGCCTCTAGAACACCATTGTTTAGGCCATATGCATTTTCACACATTTTTTGGAGCCTACTTGGATGCCAAATATTTGTTTGTGTAGATGGGTTTGTTACTAGAATGAAATGCCAACTAGATTGTGTGTAAGGAGAGGACACTGAGCAGCTGTTTTCACATCTGGACACTGGAGCACTAGTGTGGGACCCCAGAACACCATTTTCATTAGGGGGCCACACAGGTGCTCCAGTGTATACTATAGGGGGGGCTACATCTGTGAAGCTTGTACCAAACAGGTAAAGTATTGCAGCTTGACAAAGGCCACTAAAAAATATACATCTTGGAACTCTGCTAAAATAGACAATTGTACCCCACTTCCAAGCAATGTTTCCTATTTCTAGTTCTGCCATCAAATATCTGTGTGCTAAGTATACCATTTTTGTTTTACATAGGGGAGAAAAGACTCAGAGGACACCCCTCATCCCAGGAGAACACAGACCCCCCACCTATGGAAGAAGGTGAAATACCACCAACACAAGAAGAAGAGCAGGAGGAAGAAGAAGATGTGGAGGAGATTGGCACCACAACAGGTGAGTGTCTGCGACCACAGGCTCAGGTAAAAGAGATGGATGGTGGCAGATTTTTGAGACCTTTTTTTTTGTTCTTTATCTCTTTTTAGGTGATTGTGATGTGAGGGATAGAGAACGCTTTACTTCTGAAAGTGCCCAGATCCTGATCGGGGAGATCATGGGGTGTAATCTCGAATTGCACAACATACAGCAACAAATCAATGATGTTATTAAAAAAAATAATAACATCATTGATGTTTTGGGGCGAATTTAAACCCCACAAAATCACCTGTTTTATTGTGGTCCAATCTTCTAAAATTTTTTTAAATGTTTAGAAAAGCCAAATTTGGAGGATGCACACAGTGTGCCAACATGTGCTATCTGCCATCACGGGAGATCAATGGATGCGTTTTGGGGGTGCAACCCCTTCCTCAATTATAAAGTCGCGTTGAGGAAGGGCTTGCTCCCCCAAAACACGTCCCTTGATCCCCCCTGATGGCAGATAGCACATGTTGACATTCGTAAATTGGTGTGCATCTTCCAAATTTGGCTTTTCCAGGGGTGATTTCCCCCCATCTGAACGCTATATCAAACCCAGTTCCTAAATACTGATGTCTGATATAGCCTTCAGGTTTTCCCATATGTGAACTTTGTAAGTTCAAGTTTTTTGGCTTTCTTGTTGGTTTTACACAGGCCTGTTTTATCTGAAATGGATATTTCGATTTTTGATAATGCTACTGCAAAAATTGTTATATAACAAACATGTTGGTTTGTTTTAAAAACCTTTCGTAAATGCACATGTGATTGTGCAGGTATAAAAAAGTGGCTTACTCAAGAATGTGTGGATTATTGTCTCAACACTACAACACTTTTGGGGTGATGTAATTGCTGTTTTATGCAAAAATGGGGGTTATTTCCTAAGGGCAAATCAACTTTGCACTACAAGTGCAGGTTCAGTGCAGTTGCAAGTGCACTTGTAGTGAAATGTGCTTTTGCATTTAGGAAGTACCAGCCAACACTGTTTTTTATAAGGTTACCCAATCACGACATTTTCTGCACTCAACACATTTCTGTCAGGGTCAGCTAAAACAAACACAAGCAGTAAATGTCCACAAAGAATTTCTTTTGGTTGTTTTTTATTTGAAAAAGGTTTCACAGATTGTCTGGCATATTGATAGCCCCCCTACCCGCAAAGAACTCCAGGTATCGTAACCGGACATCACGGGCACTCAGGGAGGGCAAGCCAGGACGGCCACTTTCAAGCGCCGTCAGTGTTGATGGATTTGGGATTCCGGCCTCAGGCCCAACTGAGCCAGCATAGTTGGCTGAATGTTTTCTTAAAAAATTATGGAGAACACAGCAGGCAAGTATTATATGGTTCAGTTTATACTCCGCCATATGGATGGGTGTCAGAAATAATCGGAACCGGCTGGCCAGGATTCCAAATGTGTTCTCCACCACTCTTCGGGCTCTGGCCAGCCGGTAATTAAAAACCCTCTGTTCCGGGGTGAGGGTCCTCATCGGGAATGGCCGCATCAGGTGGTCCCCCAGCGCAAATGCTTCATCAGCAACGAACACAAATGGGAGACCTTCAACATTGTCCTCTGGAGGTGGCAAGTCCAAGTTGCCATTCTGGAGACGCCTGTAGAACTCCATCTGGGCGATCACTCCACCATCGGACATCCGGCCATTCTTCCCCATGTCCACATACAGGAACTCGTAATTAGCCGACACCACCGCCAACATCACTATACTATTAAACCCCTTGTAATTATAATAGTACGACCCCGAGTTGGGTGGTGGGACGATGTGGACGTGTTTCCCATCAATTGCCCCTCCGCAGTTAGGAAAGTCCCACCGCTGGGCAAAGTGGGAGGCCACAGTCTGCCATTCCTGTGGCGTTGAAGGAAACTGTTGAGGAAAAAAAAATAAACATTACTATTTTTTCACAGAAACATGGCAAGCAGATTAGACACAAACATTATGGGGCAACCGCCAGATAGCATTTATTAAGGGGAATTTAACAACAACAAAGTATAAGGTACACCTATCATATTCCCCCTCCCCCCTCTCATGGGCCATTTCTAACATTATAGGGGGGGGAACTCTTGGACAGGTAACCCTCTTCACTTCATTGAGAGATGAATGCCTAAATAATGGGTATTACTTGGAACAGACCCTCCTTAGTTACACTATTGGCAGACCACTGGACAGGTAAGAAGTGTCTGAATACAAAGATATAAATACACACTGTACACATTTTTTTTTTTTATATCTTTATTTATTCAAGCAGTTTTCAATTTTAACTTTACAACACTTACAATAATAAAAACAATCATACTAAGAACATATATACACCATAGATAATGATTATTTACTGTAATCTAGTCCAACACTGGTCGCCTATATTCAAACATCAAACATCCTAACAGTCGATCCCATCCAATTAATCATACTGTACCATTCATACCTAACCCAAAAAAAAAAAAAAAAAAAAAAGGGGGGAGGAAAAAGGGGGAAGGGGAGGGAGGGGGGGAATATGGGGTTAAGGATAACAGATATAATCCCAATCCCCACCATACCATATATATTCCCATATCCCTAAGGGTACCTAGCCTCCTATGAATCACATAGTAATTCTGCCGAGGCGCTAAATGTTACCCACCGCTTCCAAATATCCGTTGTCTGTTTAATCTGTTTATTGGATCCTTCCTCTCTCACCTTTCTTTCTTCCAGGGTCCGCATCTCCGTCATCTCACACTCCCACTCTACCATGGAGGGTGCATCTGTACATTTCCATTTTCTGGCTATACACGTACGGGCAGCCGTTAGGAAATTTTTTAATGGGCCTTTCTTTATACTTTTCATTGATCCAGGGATCATGGATAATACTGCCATTTGTATATCTGGATATATTTCCCTCGCTGTCATGGCCCTAAAGATTTCGAAAATTTTCTGCCAGAATGGAAGGATTTTAGAGCAATAGTACCAAATGTGGGACATTGTACCACGTCTTTCTTGACACCTCCAACATACTTCTTTATTCGTAGGGCTTATCCTATAGAGGTCTACGGGGCACTTATACCATCTAGCTAAAATCTTATAGTTTCTTTCTTGATGTTTAGTTGAAACAGAGAGTTTGTGCATGACTGCTAAGGCTTTTTCCCATTCCTTCCTGGGGATCTCCATCCCCAGTTCCTCTTCCCACTTCTTAATATATGGTAACTCCAACTTCTGGCCATCCTCAATTAAGATTTTATATACTTTCGATAGCACGTGCGAGGGTCTTTCAGCTTGAATAAAGATTTCTTCTAGCGCCGTTAGAGGTCTGGTTATTTCTGCTTCTTTTAACAGGGATATAATATACTTTTGGAATAAGCCATAGTGCAACCAATCTTTTCTATGTTCCTCCCCCATGGACTCTAGAGGAGGAACCTTATTTCCCACCAGTGTTTATATTACCCTTGTATCCTCATGACTGTACCACTTAAGGAATAATTTTACCCCGAATGAAAGCGGGAATTCTGGGTTGTCAAAGAGAGGGGTCATGGGTCCTCTAAAGGTGGAGACACGCCCCATTTTAATCAGAATGTCCCACGCTTTCATTGTTGAGGACACTAAGAAGGGTGTATAGCCATACGGTGAGTTATATGTCCTTTTGATCCATGGCAGAGATTTCAGTTTCAACCCTGCAATCTCTTCCTCCAGTCCCACCCACTGTTTTTTGTTCCTATTATGGAACCAGTCAACTAGCCTAGTGACCATTACCGCCTTAAGATATACTGCTATGTCAGGGAGGGATAGGCCCCCATTTGCTTTGGTCTTATTTAGAACGTTTCTACTAATTCTGGGGGTCTTACCTGCCCATACAAATTGTCCCATTATCCTAGAAACCTTTTTCAAAAAACCCAATGCAGGAAACACAGGGATCGTTTGTAATATATACAGTATTTTTGGGAGTATGTCCATTTTTATGACGTTTACCCTACCCAACCATGAGAAGGTACCCCTATTATATTGCTGGGGAGTTTTTGTTATTTTTTGCAACATCGGGACATAATTATACTCTTCTAATTTCTTTAAATCGGTAGGGATATAAGTACCCAGATATTTAATAGCATTTTCCTGCCATCTGAAGGGGAAGTCCTTCTTGAGCAGTTCCACCATATTTCTAGACATGTTGATATTCATTGCCTCAGATTTATTATAGTTGACTTTAAAATTACTCAAGATGCCAAAACGATTAAATTCCTTTATCGGGTTTGGTAGTGTTATCAACGGGTTTGTGACATACATCAAGATGTCGTCTGCATAGACAGACAGCTTGTATTCTGTATCCCCCACTCTTATACCCTGTATATCCTTATTCACCCTAATTGCATTTAATAGATGTTCCATAATTAATATATATAGTATTGGGGACAGTGGGCAGCCCTGTCTGGTTCCATTCGCTATTATTATTTCTCCGGACAGGTTACTATTCGCCCGGATCTTGGCCGTTGGATGTTGATACAAGGTCATTATCTTGTCTATCATTACAGTTCCAAGCCCCCACTGTATAAGGGTCTCTTTGAGGAAGCTCCATCCCACCCTGTCAAAGGCTTTTTCAGCATCTATTGCTAACAAGCAGGATGGGATGGAGCCTCTCTGTAAGTATTCCAATAGAGTGAGCGTTTTCAGGGTATTGTCCCTGGCTTCTCTTCCTTTAACGAATCCCACCTGGTCCAGATGGATATAACGAGGTATTATAGGGGTAAGTCTATTAGCGATTATTTTGGAGTATATTCTGAGATCAAGGTTTGTCAGAGATATCGGCCTATAATTCCCACATAGGGTATGGTCTTTATCCATTTTTGGTACGAGGGTGATATAAGCCTGCATACTCTGAGAACCAAAAGGTACTGCAGTGGAGACTGCGTTAAACGTCTGTTTCATTATGGGCATAAGTTCCGTTTTAAATGTCTTATAGAACCTAGGGGTGAATCCGTCCGGTCCTGGGCTTTTCCCAGGTACTAATGAGTCAATTACTCTTTGTATTTCTTCCATAGTGAAATCACACTCAAGCTGACTTGACTCTGAGGATGTTAAAGTCGGGATTGCGGTTTCCTTAATATACTGTTGTACTTTTAGTTGGGCCATCTCAGGGTTGCCATACGTCTTCCCATTAGGAATATTATACAGCTCTGTAAAAAATATTTGAAATTCTTTTAGAATCCCTTTTGGATCATATCTCATGTCTCCATCAGCTGACTTTATCTTGGCAATGGGTAGTGTGCTGCTTCTGTTTTTTAGGGCCCTTGCCAATAGTTTACCTGGCTTGTTGCCCTGCTGATAAAATAGGGCCCGATTTTTATCCCTAATATACAGCGTCTTTTCATTCAATAATATTTGCAATTCTGCCTTTAATTCTGTTACTATCAATAGTGTTTCCCGCGTTAGGTTTTGTTTATGTTGTGTTTCTGCCGTCTCTATTTCTTTAAATAATTGAGTAATTCTCCAGCTTTTCTGTTTTTTCATTCTAGACCCATGTTTTATAAATAAGCCTCGTAGCACACATTTCAATGCTTCCCATTGTGTAGGCAGTGAAATAATATCTCCAATATGATCAGCAGCAAAGTCCGTTATTGCATTTCTTATTTCTAATACACACATCTCATCATAAAGTAAATTATCGTTAAGACGCCAGTTACCCCTACTGTTCCCCCCCATATGAAGGTCTACTTTTAGAAACACGGGTGCGTGATCGGACCATATTGAGTTACCTATTTCTGCCGCGAGGATGGCATTTATCCCTCTCTGATTTATTAAGAAAAAATCTATACGGTGATATGATCCATGTACTTTAGAGTAAAATGTGAAGTTCTTCTCAGTTGGGTGCAGTACCCGCCAGATATCTACTAATTGACGTTTAGCCAATACATCCTTAAATTTCCTCTTATCTTTACTACACTGCACTATCGTCCGTGCTGTGGTGTCAATCCCGCCATCCATAACGAAGTTGAAATCACCCCCGACTATTATTATACCTTCTGCTTTTTCCATGAGTTGATTAATCAATTGTAAGCCTACTTTGATCTGGTTTTGATTAGGTAGATATATGTTTATCAAGGTGTATTTTTGGCCATATATATTAAGCTTAAGTAATATTGCTCTTCCATCCCTATTGCGCCATTCCTCTAGCACTTGAATTGGAATTGTTCTATGGATTGCGATAGACACCCCTCTCGATTTAGAATACCCGTAGGAATCATGGAACCAAGTGGTATAATATTTATTTCGTAGGTTAGGAATATGATCCGACCGGAAATGCGTCTCCTGAAAGAAGATAATCCCCACCTTCTGTTTGTGAAGAGAATATAAAACCTGTGATCTCTTTGATGTCGAGTTGAGACCCCTAATATTGTAGGAACATATATTCATTACTAATCAAGGCTTACGGGAAGTGGACCAACAAGGGGAAGGAAAAAAAAAATGGGAAGAGACAAAAATTAACCCCCCCAAAAACTATCCTACCCACCCCCACCCACCACACACACACCAATTCGTACCTAATTGACTATAAACAGTCTATCTTACTTTAACGTAAGTACCCTATACTAGGGAGAGCGGAGCGTACCCTCGAATTACCGCCCACCAGTCGGTGGCTACACGCTGAATTTTTGTGTATTATAGACCTTTTTAATTCAATACATTTCCCTTTGTCTGGTTGGTTCCGCTGGTTACGGGGGAGAACAAACTTTCATAGAGGATAATAACCTTCACCAATATCATATCTATGTCACTCTATACCATGTTTAAGAATATACATACTATCTTAATGGCCTAAATAAGCCATACCAAAAAAAAAAAAGGGGGGAGGGGAAGAAAAAGAGAAAAAAAAAAAAGGGGGGGGGAGGGAGGGGGAAAAACCTCCACCACCCCCTATACCCTAGCATCTATGCACATTTAGTACAATGCTTATCCCTATACAAACACAAACCATTACATCTACTTTGGACTAATATTAGTGCTCAAAATTATATCCAAAACCTATGCGTTTCTATATACAAATCGAGACAACAAAAAAAAAAAAAAAAAGGGGGGGAGGGGGGTCCCCTTACCTACCCCCCCTCACATACGTACATCATTCAGTGCAAAACCAAACATTGTGCATAATGTGTCAAAACAAAAATACCATCATCATATCATCATCTGTGCTACTATTAGATATTGAAACCATTATCTGTGAAAAACCTAAAATCAAGAATCTAATGTACCCTCTTGTATTGATATACTAAAAAAAAAAAAAAAAAAAAAAAAAAACCCCTATCACCCAACCCCCCTACCCTCACACAAACCCATCATCATAAATACAGTGATAAAGCAAATACATAAGCTAATAATAAAATATTCAATTTGGACCACAAGTGGCCAAAACAAATATGGTGAAAATCTTTATGCTCATGTGTATTCGTAATAGAAAAAAAAAAAAGGGGGGGGGAGGGGGGATCCCCTTACCTACCCCCTCTCACATACGTACATCATTCAGTGCAAAACCTAACATTGTGAATAATGTATCAAAACAAAAATACCATCATCATATCATCATCTGTGCTACTATTAGATATTGAAACCATCATCTGTGAAAAACCTAAAATCAAGAATCTAATATACCCTCTTGTATTGATATACTAAAGAAGAGAAAAAAAAAAAATTCACATATATACACATTGCATGTAAGGCTAACCGTGTGCATAGTGTATCAAAAAAACAAACAAAAAAAAAAAAAAAAACCCAACCCCCCCTCATCACCCAAACCTCCTACCCTTACACATACCCATCATCTTTGATACGGTGATTAAACACATGCATTGTATATATGAAAAAAAAAAAAAAAAGAAAAAACCCCTTTTCTTCCCTTTTTTTTTTTCCCCCCCTTTCCCCTCATCTCTATTCAATTCAGACCACAGGTGCCCAAAACAAATATGGTGAAAATCTTTGTACTCCTTTATATTAGTAAAAAAAAAAAAAACAAAAAAAAAAAACCTCTCCCCGGATCTATCTAGACATTAGACATTTTTATATATGGGATAGGCCAGTCCGGTAATTCTATTTCTGGCAAACTGAGAGTTGACACAAACTGCGGCAAGTCCTCTAGGTCTCTAAATACAGCAATATGTCCTTCTTTCTGTGCTTGTAGTTGGAATGTGAATTTCCATCTATACTGAAGATTACTCTTCTTTAGCTGTTCCACTAGGGGTTTTAACGCCCTTCTACGATCTAAAGTACATTTGGAAAGATCCTGAAAGAATTGTATTGGGGCCCCTTCAAACAGGATAACATTCTTTACACGTGCAGCATGCATAATCCTGTCTTTGATATGCGCATAATGCATCTTGCAGATGACATCCCATGTCTTGTTAGGATCCAATCTTCTTATTCCTGCTGTTCTATGGGCCCGATCGATTATCAGTTCCTTTACTTCTATCCCCGGAATTAACTCTTGGAAGATCTTTTGTAGGGTATTTGTTAGCTCTCTAGCCCCCACTTCCTCCTTTAATCCTCTTATTCTAATATTAGATCTCCTACTTCTATTTTCTTGCTCGTCGATGCTGTTAATTAGGTGATGAATTTGCCTTTCTTGTTTATGTATATTTGCTTTTAGTTTCATTGATTCCTGCTCGACATTCGAAAGTTTAGTATCTAACGTGGCTGTTTTTTCTTATGTATTTTTAATAAACACCTTAAGCTCAAGCACCTCCTTTTTGTATAAATTGTCCAGTCTAAACACATATTGGTCCATATCTTCCCTAGTTGGCAGGGATTGGATATATTTTCTCATATCCCAATTCTCTTTTTCCACTTCTTTTGGATCACTACCCGAGCCTGTGGTATCTATTAGTGAGCTACTTCTGGGGTGCTGGGGTTGAATTTCCCCTGATGATCTGGATCCCCCCCGAGATTTCTGCTATGTCTGAGATATCCTGTGGCATTTGTAAGGCTTGTATTGCGCGGGGAGATTGTAGCTGTAATTGTTGAAATATCTCCTTGATATCTGCCGTTTGTGTAGTTTGTGACCCAGTGGGGTTTTTACTTTTATTTTCTTCCTTATCTTTCTTATTCTTCTGGGGTTGCGGTGTTTTATTTCCCTTTTTTGGTGCCATAGCTATGTATCTTTTACTAATTTTTACACACCCCCTCCCTTTACGTTACACCTTCCAACCACCTACTCTAGCAGGACTTATATGTGGTCCAAGGGTTAAAAAACCCTCTTCTGCTCTTTAATATATATTATAAGGGAGTGATATCAAATGTTGCCTCTATCTTAGATTGCTTGTCCTTCTCGTATCTCTTTCTCGTCACTTCTCCTCCAGGTCAACTTCCGATTTATAGTGTAACTTAAATTGCTTATCTTCCTTTGGCCATTAGTTTGAGCACAACTCTAACAAGCCACTCAGACAAGTCCATATAATCAACTAGCATATAATTACAAGCAGAGTATCCAATCAGAAGTGTCAGTCTTTTGAACTTTGAGGGTTACCACATTCTTCCCATGCAAAAATTGATTTTTTATCTTAGTATTACAGAGAAAAAAGGGAGGAGAAAAAAAAAAAAACACAAAAAGAGAAAAAAAAAGGACTACTTTATGTCACAGATACTGTGCCTTGATAGTTATTTATAGGGGGGGATAAGTGTTGTTGATATAATGTCTCTTTAAGTTAGCCAATTCAACCACAGTCTATATACCCCTCAAATGTTTAAGCAGACTCAGGGTCCTTTAATCTTCCCAGTGACACTTTTTCCGGATTAAACCTTATATGATTTCTTATGCAGATTTTATGTACTTTGTGCAGCTCTTTCTTCCCTTTTCCTCTCTCCTCTCCTCTTCCCCTGCCATCACTTTACACAGCTTCCATAGTCATACCTGGTATTTGAGATATAAATCTCTTCCTTCCTTCGGCATGACACGGCGTCTGTATAGGTAAGGCTTTTCCTGGGTACCTGATAGCCGGGATATCTCTTGGTCCTCCTGCTTTCTGCTGTATGAGTCCCGAGGGCTTCCACAGGAGTGTGCGTCCCCGCAGCGAGCCGCCCCTGCTGCCTGTGTATGCAGACAGACAGAGACACCCGCCCGGCTTCGATCTGTGTCCTGGATCCTTCCTCGGTCTCGCTCTCGGCACCGGACAGATACCGTTCCTTCCTCGATTCCCTGTGTAAGTCTCCACCTCCTCACGCCGCCGCTCTTATCAAGGCGGCTTCTCTCAGTTGGCTCGGTCTCTTGTCAGGGGAAATTTTAGAGGTCAGCCCAGCCGCTAAGCATATGAACCGTTTGCCTCAACCCTCCTTCTCTATGGCGTCTGTAGCATTGCAGCGTGTCTGCCACTCGATCTCTCTAGGCGGCCATCTTGGGCATCAGCTCCTCCCCCCCCTACACTGTACACATTTGAGGACATTTGGACATTCTGCTATTACCTATCAAGATAATAATAGGATACAAAAACTTTAAACAGTACCATTGGAAAGTATACAGGCAGGCCCTTGCACTACATGCTTTGGGTAATTCATCCATACATCTGACCAGTAAAGAGGTGGGTATAGTGTGTATGGGTTTGGCAAAGTCAGCAGATAGATGATTGAGGATAGAGAATTGGGATCAGCTGACTTAGCAGTTGGGGGGAGGGAGGGAGGGTTACAAAAAAATTGGGGACACCACAAAAAAAAGCCTCTGGCACTCTGCCTGAATTTAAATAAAAAATAACATTTCCAAACATTTTAGGGGGTGTTTGGGGTAAAGCACTACTATAGAGCTGATAAAATACATTGTTAAGTGACTACAAGAGGTGAATATAGGGCAGGAGACCCCATGCTGGAGAGGTTATTGAAGGGCAAATATGTATGAAGGACCTAAAACAATAATTACATAAAAATCCAGCATGCATGAGGACAAAGGGGACATTCACAGCATATTACAATCATGGTAATTAGGTAATGAGGAAAGAAATACAAGATATTAGCAAACATTCAATACAATAAAATGTGATATAAAAGGAAAAAATTCTTACCTTCATATACTCCTTCTGCAGGACCTGGATGATGGCAGAACAGGTCTCTGGGATAATGATCCCCAGTGCCTGGGGGGAGATGCCTGTCGAGAACTTCAAGTCCTGCAGACTTCTCCCTGTGGCCAAATACCGCAAGGTAGTGACCAACCTCTGCTCCGCAGTGATGGCTTGCCTCATGCAGGTATCCTGCCTGCTAATATAGGGGGTCAGCGAAGCCAACAAACGGTGAAACACGGGGTCCGTCATCCTGAGAAAGTTCCTGAAATCATCAGGATTATTCTCACGGAGCAAAGGCATATGACAGAACTGGTCACGCTGAAGCAACCAATTCTTGGTCCATGAACTCCTCCACACCCTGTTCATGGACTGGACTTGTGTCAAGGTCAGGACCCCAACACCAAGCCCCCACACAGCACGAACTCTATGAGGAGTACGCATACGAAACATGGCTAGAAAACGGTCGGCTGCTCAGAACGAAGTAACAGAACGCACTGAAGAACAGCAAGGCCTGTGAAGAGCGACCTGAAAAACAGTAACGAACGAACAAGAATACAATGACTAAGTCACGCGGAACTTGCTTGCACGCACTGAAGAGCAGATACAAACCCACAAGCACAAACTGAACGGCAGAAAACGATCTGAAAGCCACGAGTCTGAAAAAGCGCGAATCGTCTCTCACCAAACTTTTACTAACACGAGATTAGCAAAAGGAGCCCAAAGGGTGCCGCGCTTGGTTCTGAACCGGCCTTTTCTAGTCTCGTCGTACGTGGTGTACGTGACCGCGTGGTTGTCGATCGGAAATTCCGTCAACTTTGTGCGACCGTGTGTAGCCAAAACAAGTTTGAGCCAACATCCGTCTGAAAAAATCTGAGGATTTTGTTGTCGGAATGTCCGAACAAAGTCCGACCGTGTGTAAGCCCTATTACACTTTTGAAGGCCCTGGAGAACCAGGACAATGGAAACGCCCCAAAAATGTCCCCATTTTGGAAAGAAAACAACTGAAAAGTATAATCTATGAGGCATAATGAGTCTTTTGAACATGTCATTTTTTTCTACAAGTTTTTGGAAAATGTGTAAAGAAGATGAAAACGCATTTTTTTTACACAAAGTTGTCCATTTATACAATATTTCTAACACATAGCATGTACATACCTAAATATACACCTCAAAATAGATTCTCCTACTCCTCCTGAGTACGATGATACCACATGTGGGAGACTTTTACACAGCCTGTCCACATAGAGAGGCCTAACATGCAGGAAGCACCATCAGGTGTTCTAGGGGCATAAGTTTCACATCTAATTTGACTACCTATTACACTTTTGTGAGGCACTCTAGTGGCATGGATGTGGCATGGATGAGAACTGATGTGGCATGGATGAGCATGAATGGGGATGGATGAGCCGTGGATGGGGATAGCTGAGTATGGATGGGATGACTGAGCATGAATGAGTATGGCTAAGTACGGCGGGTAAGGCTGGATACGGCTGAGTATGGCTGAGTATGGATGGCTTCGTAATGCTGAATATGGCTGGATATTGCTGGATATGACTAGGTATGGCTGAGTATGCCTGGGTATGGCTGAGTATGGCTGGGTATGGCTGAGTATTGCTGGATATGGCTGAGTATGGATGGGGGTGGATGGGATGGCTGAGCATGGATGTATGGATGAGTATTGCTGATTAGGGATGGATGGCTGAGCATGGATGAGTATTGCTGATTAGGGATGAAAGAGTATGGATGAGTATTGCTGATTAGGAATGGATGGCTGAGTATGGATGAGTATTGATCAATAGGGATGGATGGATGAGCATTGATGGATGAGGCTGCAATGGGCACAGATTAGCGCTGTGGGCACTACAGATACAGCTCACAGTGCTGCTGTACCCGATCTCTCACCTCTCGGCTCACACTGTAGTGATTGGTACAGAGAGGGGAGAGGGGAACCGGACATGACGCTGGTTTGTTAACAAGTGATCGCTCCGTCATTTGATGGAGCGATCACGTGGTAAACCGTCACTGTCAGCAGCCATTTACAGTGATCCGTGATGCGCTGGGTCCTCTGGACCTGGCAGTCATGGATATCCCTGGGTGCATGCCCCAGGGGGCGCGCAGGAGTGTGTTTCTGGGAGGACATCAATGTACACCCTCCTAGAGTTATCAAGCCATGCTGTAGCCATCATTCGGCTATGGCGCGGTTGTTAAGTGGTTGAAGTCTATAGGACACTAACAATTGAGCAAAACAGTATAGTTGAAGAATTATCAAAGATCAGAACTTAAGAATACTTTGAACATACAATATATTGATAATTAGCATATCTTTTCCTTTAGTTTGGGCAGTATCAGAATACGATGAAAACACTTGTGGTTGTTAGCCGGGATTGTCATACAGACCGTGCCGAGTAAGATAATGTTGTTTTTGTGACTAACCAGGGGAAGTTGTACTTCACATAACACGTAATGATTTACTAAGGGGTTGGTTCAGTGTTCAGTGGTAATTGTTAATTGTTAATAGTTAATATTTAATAGTTAATGCCGTTCATAGTCTTTCAACCCTCTCTCCTGGGCACCCCAAATGGGGACTATCTGTGCTCAGTGAGGGTGTATACAGTAATGTAATTTTAGGGCATGTCGGATCTAGATGTATAATGTGATGGGGTACCTCTCTTGCCAAGAACTGATAAGAGATTGACGTGTTTAGAGTATGTACATGGACGGGAAGTTGCGGAGGGGAATGAGGGGAGTGAGGGGAAGACGGAGGTTTAGGCTGGGGTATATATTCAAACAGTTCTATGGTTATTCAAGAGCGAGTTTACGTTGCTATCAGAATCCATGATGGGAGGAATGTTCTGTGCTTGTGTCGGTTGTGATTCTTTAAAATGGAACCAACAGGCCCAAGTTTCTCTAAATTTAGATGGTGTGTCAGATGTTTGATGTATGAGATTTTCTATCTCGGCTACTCTGTCCACTCTCCGAATCCATTCTGTAATTGAGGGAGGTGATGTGCTCCTCCAGTGTACAGGAATGCACAGGTTTGCCGCATTTATGAGATGGAGGACTAGCGATTTTTTGTATAAGCGTTGAGGAATGAAAAAGTCTATAGGGCACGAACGTGAAGAATCAAAAGTGTTAATTTTAAAGGCTTATATGCAAGTTATTGTCATAAAAAGTGTTTGGGGACCTGGGTCCTGCCCCAGGGGACATGTATCAATGCAAAAAAAAAAGTTTTTAAAATGCCCGTTTTTTCAGGTGCAGTGATTTTATTAATGCTTAAAGTGAAACAATAAAAATGCAATATTCCTTTAAATATCGTGCCTGGGGGGTGTCTATAGTATGCCTGTAAAGTGGCACATATTTCTCATGTTTAGAACAGTACTACAGCAAAATTACTTTTTTCCTTTAGAAATGTAATTTTGTTGTGGTACTGTTCTAAACAATGGAAAACAATGGAAAACTGCTCCACTTTACATGCATACTATAGACACCCGCCAACATGATATTTAAAGGAATATTTCATTTTTATTGTTTCACTTTAAGCATTAATAACCACCTCAATACAAGGCACTTACACCCCCGTCCTGCCCAAGCCATTTTTCAGCTTTCAGCGCTGTCACACTTTGAATGACAAGTCACGTTACACTGTAACCATGTGAAATTTTATCATTTTATTCACACAAATGGAGCTTTCTTTTGGTGGTATTTAATCACCCCTGATTTTTTTCTAAAAATTTTGGAAAAAAAAAGTATTTCTTAGTTTCTGTCAGTAAATTTTGTAAATAAGTATTTTTTTTCCTTCACTGATGGGAGCTGATGAAGCAGCACTAATGGGCGCCGACGAAGCAGCACTTATGGGCACTGATGAGGTGGCACTTATGGGCACTGATGAGGTGGCACTTATGGGCACTGATGAGGTGGCACTTATGGGCACTGATTAGGAGGCACGAATATGCCGCACTTATGGGCACTGATAGGTGGCACTGGGCACATATAGGCGACACTGGTGGGCACAGATAGGCACCAGTGATGGGCATTGATGGGGAGCACTGATAGCCAGCACTGACTGGCATCACTGATGGCCACTAATTGCTGGCACTTGTGCACACTGATTGCTGACACTTGTGTGAACTGGTTGGCACTGATTGCTGGCAGTGGCATTGCTGGCACTTAATTGTAATCAGGGCACTGATGATCAGTGCCCTGATTACATCCCTAGACGTTCTCTGTGAGGATATGACACTGATCGGCTCGTCTCTCCTCACACTCTGTCAGTGTGAGGCGAGGAGCGCCGATTACTGGCATCTCCGTGTTTACATGTGACCGGCTGTGATTGGACACAGACAATCACATGGTTAAAGAGTGGCGGCTCTTTACACAGATCGGGGGCACGCCGTGTCCTAGCAACACGGCACAGCTGTGATCGCAGCATTGCGCGTGAGAGCGGTCGTTCTGGAGGGCCATCGTATGACGTCCACCCAGAACAAGAGCTGTGCCGCCCAGCCGTCAAATTTGACGACCGTGGGCGGGTAGAGGTTAAAATCATTGCTCCTGAAAAAACTTTATGTTAAACACTTTTATTTGCATTGATACATGTCCCCTGGGGCAAGAACGGGGTCCCCAAACACTTTTTATGACAATAACTTGCATATAAGCCTTTAAAAGGAGCACTTTTGATTTTTCATGTTCGTGTCCCATGGTCTAACAGTGTTCGTCTGAATTTTTTGCCTGTTCGCAAGTTGTGAACTGAACCGGGGGTATTCGGCTCATTCTTATTTAACAAGTGTGATAGGGTGTGTCCTACTATTAACCCACTGTCTACCTAATAACGTACAGGACTCTATATGGCACATACACCCCCCTTACAAACCATGCCCTTGACCCACTGGGACTGCCTTTCACAATATATATATATATATATATATATATATATATATATATATATATATATATATATATATTCGCTACATATGAATGCATATTAAAGAAATACTGCCAAAAATGTATCCATTCATTCAAAGGTAAAAATATTGGAACATAAAAAACAGATATGTGTGTACTATGTACTATATAGAGAGGAGATGTTTCTAAATATACATGCTATAATGTGAATGCTGTTTCTGACATTCCCCCAGGTATTCTTTTAAATTTTCTTCTAAAGGGCACATATAATTTGTAAAGATTTATATTATTTTTATTGATTAATATAGCGACATCATCTCTTGTGGTGCTGTAATAATTAATAGATCTATTAAGGGTAGGTAATCCTAATGATAAGATGTTCCATGGCAACTCCAGACAGTTACACAGAAAATAGCAGCAAGGACAAGAAACAATAGAAGAAAGAGTATGAGGGATAAAAACAAGATACAAGGGAATGAGTAAATGATAGGTGTGAAGCAACTTTGTGTGTTTCTTGTCAGGTTAAAAGATTATCTTACACTGTATGACACCAACGAACATCCTTCACTTCATAAATAGACTATAATACACGCAGAGAGCAAAATGACATTTTTAATTTTGACAGAGTTCAACTGAGAGGGCGGAAGCTTTAGGGCTAGTTAAAAAATTAGGGAAAACTTAAAAAAAATGTTCTTAAAGAAAATACAATTATATTAATTAATTACATAATAACAAAAATACAACAAAACTTACTGTTCACAAATCTACTAAACCCATTATTTTTTCAAAGATAAAGCAACAAAGCTGTCTGAAAAGCAAGTCAGATACAAAAAGAAAAGTGAGAGCACATTCCCTTTTGTGAGAAGGTCATTCTTTTTTAAGCACACACAATAATACTAGTACTGTATTTCTCCTTTTTTTGTAAAGACTTTTTTTTCAAAAATGTACTTCCTTGTCCTGATAATATAGCTATATCTTTTTATCATGTGCACCCACATCATTAAAGTAAAACTGTGCTTACAGAACTATGGAAGCTGACATGTCTGTCTTCTCCTTTTGAATATGTTAGTCATCTGGATCTCATTCTGATTCTATGATTCCAATACTTTTGGAGCCACTCACCTGAAACAAGGATGCAGATCTTAAGTTTTGCAATTTTACTTAACTGGGTGCATGCTTATTCTTGTTAATTTTTTTCTAGTATTTTTTTTATTAATATTGTTTTATTGAGTTTTACATATATTCAAAGTACAGTACTGTGTATATTGATACAGCAAAGTGTTATCCATTTTAAATAGTTAGTTCAAAAAATAAAATTGAGCAAAACAGTATCGTTGAAGAATTATCAAAGATCAGAACTTAAGAATACTTTGAACATACAATATATTGATAATTAGCATATCTTTTCCTTTAGTTTGGGCAGTATCAGAATACGATGAAAACACTTGTGGTTGTTAGCCGGGATTGTCATACAGACCGTGCCGAGTAAGATAATGTTGTTTTTGTGACTAACCAGGGGAAGTTGTACTTCACATAACACGTAATGATTTACTAAGGGGTTGGTTCAGTGTTCAGTGGTAATTGTTAATTGTTAATAGTTAATAGTTAATATTTAATAGTTAATGCCGTTCATAGTCTTTCAACCCTCTCTCCTGGGCACCCCAAATGGGGACTATCTGTGCTCAGTGAGGGTGTATACAGTAATGTAATTTTAGGGCATGTCGGATCTAGATGTATAATGTGATGGGGTACCTCTCTTGCCAAGAACTGATAAGAGATTGACGTGTTTAGAGTATGTACATGGATGGGAAGTTGCGGAGGGGAATGAGGGGAGTGAGGGGAAGACGGAGGTTTAGGCTGGGGCATATATTCAAACAGTTCTATGGTTATTCAAGAGCGAGTTTACGTTGCTATCAGAATCCATGATGGGAGGAATGTTCTGTGCTTGTGTCGGTTGTGATTCTTTAAAATGGAACCAACAGGCCCAAGTTTCTCTAAATTTAGATGGTGTGTCAGATGTTTGATGTATGAGATTTTCTATCTCGGCTACTCTGTCCACTCTCCGAATCCATTCTGTAATTGAGGGAGGTGATGTGCTCCTCCAGTGTACAGGAATGCACAGGTTTGCCGCATTTATGAGATGGAGGACTAGCGATTTTTTGTATAAGCGTTGAGGAATGGATGTATGATGGAGTAGAAATTGTGCCGGGGTAAAGTCTGGGGTGTATGTTGTTATTTGAGTAATTAAGCGATGTATGTCAGCCCAGTAGGGTTGAATGAGGGGACATTTCCACCAAATGTGGAGGAGTGAGCCTCTAGCTGCGTTACATCTCCAGCATTTAGGGGATACGTTTGGTATAAATTTGTTAATTTTGTCGGGAGTCCTATACCATTTCGTGTAGATTTTGAATTTACACTCCTGTATCGCTACATTGATTGAACCTTTGTGGATGTGAGTGAGTACATTTCTCCACTCGTCCGGAGTAAAGACTTGGTTCAGTTCAGTTTCCCATTGTATTAGTAATTTATCTTCTTTGATGTCATGCGATGTGAAAAGGAGTGCGTGGATGGTCGAGATGAGGTGTCTTTGAGGTTCCTGACTGTTGCAAAGGCGTTCGAAGGGTGTGAGTTCCCTGTGTAGATTGGCGGTGGATTGTAGGCTATTGATGAAGTGGCGGATCTGAAGGTATTTGTAAAGAGGAATATTATAGTCAGGGAGTTTATCATTCAATGCCTGGTGTGATAGGAGGGATCCATGAAGGAACATGTGTTGTGCTGTGAGGCGTGTTCTTTGTGGGTCATTTGTCGGGTGGAGTAGAGACACTCCCGGCTTAAAGTCAGGGTTATCTTCTATAGGTGTCATTGGTCCTGGTGTAGGTTGAAACCTCATTATTTTGCATGCAGCTTTAAAATTTAAGAGTGTGGAGTTGATCAGGGGATTTGATGTGGCAGTTTTCGGAATATGTTGAGGGTTAATCCAAGGAAGAAGTTTCAATGGGATCTTGGTAAAAGCGTTTTCAATATGTACCCACTCTTTTTCTCTGCTGTGTATGTGCCAGTCAACAATTCTGGCTAGATGGCAGACCCGGTAGTAGGTTTGTATGTCCGGGACTTGTAATCCTCCCTGTAATTTGGGGAGTGTCAGTCTATGCCAGTTCAATCTGGGCTGTTTGGAGAGCCAGATGAACTTCCTACAGATCCTTTTGTAAGTAGCAAAGAAAGAGAGTGGGAGCAGTATCGGAATGGTTTGAAGTAGGTATAGTATCCTAGGTAGTATGTTCATTTTTAAAATAGCTATCCTTCCGAACCACGAAAATGGACCGGTTTGCCATTTTTGCAGGTCATTCTGGATGGTTTGTAAAATGGGTATGAAGTTTAGCCGATATAAGTCTGTCAATCTGGCTGGGATTTTGATACCTAGGTATGTTATTGCTTGTGATTCCCAACCAAACGGGAAGTTATGTTTGCATTGTATGACTGTCTCATTTGTTAGCGATATGTTAAGGGCTTTGGATTTAGAAAAGTTTATTTGTAAGTTTGAAAGGGTTTTGAAAAGTGCGAAGTCTCTGAGAAGGTTCGGGATGGTAGTGATCGGATCCGTGAGAAAGAGAAGGACGTCGTCCGCGTATGCCGCTACTTTGTATTGTTTTTGGTTTATTTCAATGCCTTTGATATCCGGGTTCTCTCTAATTCTGCGCAGCATGGGTTCCATAGTTAGAATAAAGATCAGGGGGGATAAAGGGCATCCCTGTCTAGTTCCGTTGGACACGGAGAAGGCGCCCGACAAGCCACCATTCACTCTTACTTTGGCCGTGGGAGAAGAATAGAGAGTCAAAATCATGTTGATTAATCGTGTCGGAAGGCCTATTGAGTGCAGGGTTGCTTCCATAAAGTCCCAGGCCACCCTGTTGAACGCCTTCTCCGCGTCCAACTTAGTAGTGGTGGAAGTTAACCAATGGTGTTCGTTTAGAGCTTTAGAAGTGTTATCTTTAGCTTCTCTACCCGGGACAAAACCTACTTGGTCAGTGGCAATTAAATTAGGAATCAGGGGTAGAAGACGGTTAGCTATGGCTTTAGCATATAATTTTACGTCTACATTTAGTAGAGAAATGGGGCGATAATTAGAGATCATCTTGTTATCTTTTCCTGGTTTGGGGATGAGAGTAATATGCGCTCCTAATATGTCTTTGGACGCTGTACTATTGGGTGTAAGGCTATTAAACGCCTTGACTAGGTGAGGTGTTAGCAGTTCATGGAAGGTTTTGTAGTAACCGACTGGTAGTCCATCGGGACCAGGGCTTTTGCCCGGTTTCATATGTTTTAGTGCCAGTGTAATTTCCTCCGTAGTCAAGGGTTTGTCAAGAGATGCAGCCTCCTCAGCCTTGAGTGGTGAGGGAGAGTATTGGGATAGAAAATTTTGAATTGCCGTTTTCCTGTCCGATGGGGTAGGAGAAGTCTGTTTTGAGCGAAGATTGTACAAGTCTGTGAAGTAGCGTACAAATTGTTTCGCTATGTCCTCTGACGCGACTAATGTTTTACCCGAGGGGTCTACGATTGAGTGAATAGTGTGGGCAGCCTTTTTAACCTGTAGTGCTCTAGCTAGCATCTTCCCTGACTTGTTACCAAACTCATAGAAGCATTTTTTCGTAAGCATGTATTTGCGTTTAACGTTTTTGTGTAATTCTTCTAAGAGGTCGTTTCTCAATTGTGTCAGCTCGGCTAATGTGTCTGAGGCCAGAGATGCTTTGTGTTTCCTTTCCGGTTGTGAAATGCGGTTAGTCATTACCTCCAGTCTCTCTTTCCTTTGTTTGTTTCTATGAGCGGCCTGGGACAAGAACGTTCCTCTTATAACACATTTATGTGACGCCCATACTACCTCCGGAGAGGATTTATTCTGTCCGTTGTCACTAAAATAGTTAGTTAGGTGTTGGGAGATGGTGTGCGCTATGTCAGCGTCTGTGAGGAGAGATGTGTCCAAGCGCCAGATGGGAGAGTGTTTTCTTATGTTGGGAATGTGCAGGGTCATGGTGATGGGGTTGTGGTCGGAAAGTATCATCGGGTCAATGGTGGATGTCTGGAGCATCGGCAGGTCATTTTGGGAGATAAAGAAGTAATCTATACGAGAGTATTTGGAGTGCGGTGGGGAGAAAAAAGGTAAAGTCTTTGCCGTTTGGGTTAAGTGTGCGCCATGTATCATGTAATAATAGGTCTCTGAATTGTGTTTTGATAGCCCGTAGAGCCCTATAAGAAGAAGATGAGGCCCCATTAGAAGTATCGAGGGGTGGATTGAGAGGAATATTGAAGTCACCGCCTACTATAAGAGTGCCCGCGGTAAAAGTCGTGAGAAGATGTAACGTGTTGCGAAAAAATGTCACTTGTTGCGTGTTTGGGGCATACAGGTTGGCGATGGTTATTGTTTGTTTGTGTATAGAGCCTTTGATGAAAAGGAATCTACCCTGTGGGTCTTGTATTACATCAGTTACGATCAGTGGGCAATGCTTTGATATAAGGATGCAAACACCTTTCGATTTGGCTTCCGTATTGGAGGCATGGTATACAGTTGGAAAGTGTTTGTTCTGCAGTTTGGGGATTGTGTCCGATCTAAAATGTGTCTCTTGAATCAGTGCAATATGTGTTTTGTTTTTTTGTAATGAGGCAAGTAAAAGAGAATGTTTTTCGTGTGTTTTTAGGCCGCGAATGTTCACGGAGCGTAGGTTAAGTGCTGAGTGTGTTGAAGTCTTTGAAGTAGTTACGTTAGTGGGATCCATGACCTCCGTCGGGGTCGGGGGAAGGTGATGTATCGGGTGAAAAGGTTCTGGGAAAGTGTGCTCAGTGTGAATGATGGGGGCTAATGATGAAGTGTGTAGCGTTGATTTGATATACCGATGAGACAGCAGAGATATTAATTAATCAAGCTGTCTCGTTGTTAATATTAAATCGGCAAGATACAGCGCAGGTACAGTCCCCAATCCGCAAAGCCCGGTTTGGCAGACTGCACCGCAGCTGTGTGGGGGTTGGCGTAAACCCGACACGAGACGAGTTATTATGAGGTGTGGTGGAGTAGTGATACCTGGGTGTCCTACTATCCTATGACTACAGATCGCATATTGAGGTGGTGTGTGCAAATTTTCCTTTTCTCGGCTTGGAGGAAAATGTTGTGGGTGTCAGGGTGGGATAAGGCAGGACGGGCCGTGGGCCCCTGAGAAGGGAGTGCTAGCATGAATTCCATTGTTCTGACAAGAACCATAGATTTCAAGTGTTCATAAATTCATGAGTTGTTTGCCTGTATGAGAGTGGCTTGAGGTCCAGCCATCAAGCCAATCTCATGGAGGGGTATTCTCGGCTCTCTGAGAACCTCGTGGCATCCCCCTAGAGGTGCAGTAGAGGATCCAGAGTGCAAGGCGAGAAGACCGTACAGTCTATGTTGTATGGTTAGAAGATCCAGTAAACTAAACACCTAATCTCAACAGCTATACTGTTATCTGTTTGGAACAGCTTGAACTATAACCAAGAAAACCTTACATTTGTGTAGCATGGACTTATGCGTATATGTAACAATAATAACAATCCTGGGTACCTGGATAACTAGGTCAATTTCACAGTCATGTGTATCTAAAAGAGTAGACATTGAAGCTTTACCCTGTGGTACCATAACTGGGAAGTCTAGTGATGGCTGCAGGCTACAGAAGGAGAGTACCTGAGTGGGGTGCAGCGTCGAGTGCATTATACCTCCCGTAGTTATTCGTGGATTCGGAAGCAGCCAGAGTCTATATGTTCCTAAGGGTAATGTATTCGGTTGCTTTGTCCTTCCCGTCTGTGAGTCCTTAATCTTAAGCGGGAGTGCGCTGTTCTTGTAGTTGTTCCGTTGCCAGAGACACCTCCGGACCCCGTAGGGAAAGACTTGCGATGTGTAGATGCAAAGGACCATGGAATGTTCTCCGGGAGTGTTTTGACCAGGGGTAGTCCGCTGGGTTACCTCCTTGCGGCCTGTGTCGACAGGAATCTGGCGCCGTTTGTTAGGCTGAAGGGCGCCTTATGTTGACGTAAGAGATCATTCTGCACTTGGTGTTTCCGGTGCATTACTAGTGTCCGGATGAGGAATGTCGGGAGCGGGTTGCGTTGCCATGGAGATCATTGACTTGTTTCCGGTGAGTTGTTGCCCTGCATTCTGGGGATTGTAGTACACGCAGCCATCGTTAGTATTCCATATGTATGGAGGTGGAAGCTTTGCAGAAGCCGCTTATAGATTTAGTTTAAACAGGTATTTCGCAGACTGTGTTTTCGCAGCTTGGAGGTACTCAGGTGCAGTCTTTAGTGTGTAAAAACTAAGAGAACAGAAACGTAACTGAAATAAAAGGAACTTTATCCGGGCCAGTGTGGGTGAAAGTCCGACTTGGCCTAAACAGAAATACTGTAACCCAAAAATTACTGGAGCTTGCGGGTAGCGTTAGCGTTCCCGTCTGGCCCTCCTGGAGTTGGGAGAGTTCGGGCTATGGTTACGGCGGTTAGCGCGGTATGCTCCATGAGGCGGTGTGATGGATGGGGATCTTCTCCTCCTTTGGCTTGTATGAGAAGCCTCCATGGGTTCATCAGGTGGGTGTTCTCTGCGGACCGCGGAACGGCGGAATTCCACATACCAGTTGGGTACTTCTATCCTCGGGATGTGCAGGGTGTCACAGAATAGAGGGAGATCTTCAGGTACCCTTAGAAAAGCCGAGCAGCCCTGAGAGGTAGCGGCTAGACAGAAAGGGAATTTCCACTTGTAGGTAATGCTTTTAGCTCGCAGAGTGTCAAGCAGGGGCTTCAGATCCCTGCGGTGTTGGAGGGTTATGCCTGACAGGTCTTGATATATTTGGACTATTTTTCCTTCGTGCACTATTTGTGGAACGACTCTGGCTTGTTTGAGTATTTCCTCCTTGATCCTTAAATCTGTGAGACAGCAGATGACATCCCTCGGTGGATCTGTGTCTTTGCCTTTGGGCCGCAGTGCCCTATGGATCCTTTCTAGTTCAATGTGCGTCTGGAGTGGTCTGTGGAGGAGACCGTTAAACAGGCTTGTGGCGGAATGCGCAATCTGTTCGCCTTCGATCGATTCGGGTAAACCTCTGATCCGCAGATTGTGGCGTCTACCACGGTTGTCGAGATCCTCGAGGTGTCTTTGCATGTCTCTCATCTGGAGTGTATGAGTGTCGACATGCATAGTCATTTTGCGTAGTTGAAGGTCCTGTCGATCCGCCATCTTTTCCACTGTCTGCACCCTGTCAGAGAGGGCGCGGATGTCTATACGGAGTTCCGAGATTGCTGCCGACAGGGTGTCTTTAATGTCTGCGGCTATCATCCGCAGGTCCTGGATGTTTAATTGCGGTGGTGGTCGGTCTTCGGTTCCGTTTGTCTGGCCGAGCAGGAGAATGTTTGTTAGAGCTCCCGTTTGTGAGGAAGGTGCGGCCTCTGGGTTACTGAGGCGGGAAGATGCCATGTTACCCCTGTTTGTCCGGAACATTTCTGGAATATTGTGTCCAGCGTTGCCCGGTTGCTCTCTGGGTGAGCGGGACCGAGAGGTTGAGGTGTTCCGGGACGCAGTCCCCATATTTTTGGCCGAGTAAATGGCGTTAGAACCACCGATAGATTGGTAGCAGGTCTTGGATATCAGGAGCTATTGGTTTAAGCAGCCATCTTCATGCCAGGTCAGGCCACGCCCCCTTTTTTCTAGTATTAAAGTGAAAAGATTAGCATGTAGGCAGGTTGCCTACAGCGTGGGTTTCTTTTATAAGTTTGGTAGTTGGCTTGACCAGGCTGGAAAAAGGGTTAACTGTTAGCACCGCAGGCTTTTTTGTCTTGGGCTAGCCTTCCACCCGGTGTTATACATAAATAGGGGAAGGTCTGGTTCAAGGGGGAGTCCGGTGAGAGCTTGAGAACGAAGAAACATTACGGTTTATGGAATCCGTAAACTCAAGAATCAGCATGTAATCAGCACAAGATGCTTGTGTTCCAGTGGACACTACGGTGGTGATTTACTAAAACTTGGAAGTGCAAAATCTGGTACAGCTCTGCATAGAAACCAAACAGCTTCCAGTAGGGATGAGACGAACACCCCCCAGTTCGGTTCGCACCAGAACCTACAAACGGACCGAAAATTTGCGCAAACTTTAGAACCCCATTGAAGGCTATGGGACTTGAACGTTCGAAATCAAAAGTGCTAATTTTAAAGGCTAATTTGCATGGTATTGTCCTAAAAAGAGTTTGGGGACCCGGATCCTGCCCCAGGGGACATGTATCAATGCAAAAAAAAGTTTTAAAAACAGCCGTTTTTTCGGGAGCAGTGATTTTAATGATGCTTAAAGTGAAAAAAAAAGTGAAATATTCCTTTAAACATTGTACCTGGGGGGGTATCTATAGTATGCATGTGAAGTGGCGCTTGTTTCCCATGCCTAGAACAGTCCCTGCACAAAATGAAACTGCTTGCGGCTTTAATGTAATGTCGGGTCCCGGCAATATGAATTAAAATCAGTGAGACAAATGGCATGGGTATCCCCCCAGTCCATTACCAGGCCCTCTGGGTCTTGTATGGATATTAAGGGGAACCCCGCACCCAAATTAAAAAAAAGGAAAGGCGTGGGGCTCCCAGGCCCTATACACTCTGAACAGCAGTATACAGGGGGTGCAAACAAGACAGGGACTGTAGGTTTGTTATTAAGTAGAATCTGTTTGTAATTTTGAACTGGTACATTTTTAAAGTGTAGCTCCAGCCAAAAAATCAATTTTAAGCTTTTTGGAAAACACAGGGAAGGGTTAACACCCCTGTAACATTTGTTTTGCTGTCTGTGCACCTCTTCAGAAGATTTCACCTCACGTTCTGTCCCAATGACAAATATTTTTTGACAATTTGGGGTTTTTAGTGAAACAAGGATTGTTGATAAAGCATCAGTGGAGAGGAGACTCATTTTTCCCATATTAACTCTTACAGGAGAGAATTTCCCTTCCTAGGGGTAGATTTCATCCCACTGTTGTCTCCTTCCGTTTGCAAGTAGGAGTCATTTGTAAGTTGGATGTTTGAAAGTAGGGGCCTGGCCTATATACTCTGCAGAAATTGGGGCCTTAGGTGTTGGTGTTGCCACAACACTGTAAGCCCTCACAGTTACTCTTGGTGGGCGCAGGAACAGGTCCTGCTCTGAAATATTAAATCAAGAATTGTAATTACATGCCCCTGTTGAACAGGGTCAGAAAAATTGGGCCTTTGGTGGTGGTGGTGGTGGTGGTGGCGCTGGTGCCACAATACTGTAAGTCCTTACAGTTACTCTTGGAGGGTGCAGAAATGGGCCCTGCTGTGAAATATTAGAGCAAGAATTGTAATTACATGTCCCTGTTGAACAGGGGCTGAAAAATTGGGCCTTAGGCACTGGTGCCACAACACTGTAACCCTTCACAGATACTCTAGTTGGAGCGCAGGAATGAGCCCTCCTGCAAAATATTGCATCAGAAATTGTAATTACACGCCCCTGTTAAACTGGGGCTGAAAAATTGGGCCTTAGGCACTGGTGCTGGTGCCACAACACTACAACCCCTCACAAATACTCTAGCTGAGCGCAGCAAAGAACCCTCCTTGCAAAATATTGCATCAAAAATTGAGGAGGAAGAGGATAGTCACTCAGCTTAACAGGATAGTCACTCAGCATCAGCATAGGCAGTCTGGAAGGGATCTGACATTTAAAAAAAAAATTTGGTTACAGCATCAGGTGCTTGGTAGCTGGTGGTGATCCAAGACTGATTCATTTTTATGAAGGTCAGTTGATCGACCGAGTCGGTGGAAAGGCAAACCCTGTGATTGGTTACAAAGCCTCCAACAGCACTGAATGTACGTTCCGAAAAAATGCTGGATGCAGGACAGGCCATTAGCTCAATTGCATACTGTGCAAGCTCCAGCCAGTGATCCATCCTCAAGACCCAGCAACCCAGAGGATTTTCAGTGGGAAAGGTGTCCAAGTCAAATCTTGCCCCTAGGTATTCCTGCACCATGTAAAATAGACACTGGCGATGGTTGCTGGAACCGATCATACCTTGGGGCTGCGGACTTAAAAATTGTCTGAACGCATCAGTCAGACGGCCACCTTCTCCACCGCTCCTTCTTTGACTGACCAAAGCCTCAGCAACACGTTGTCCAGGAACAGGAGTTTGTAACCTCCCAGTCTCTGGGAACGTGTTGCACAGACCTTTCTGCAAGGCCTCCATAAGATGTTTCATCCTCTGCGACGGCAAGATAAGGTCCGCAACCTTACCCTTGTAACGTGGATCAAGGAGGGTTGCCAGCCAGTAATGATCCCTCTCCTTGATACCACGAATATGAGGATCCTTCCGCAGGCTTTGCAGGATCAGGGAGGCCATGCAGCGTAGGTTTGCTGAGACATTCGGTCGGGAGTCCTCTGGGTCACTAAGGACAACATGATCCGCAGCCACCTCCTCCCAGCCACGTACAAGTCCATGGGTTTCTTGGAACTGTAAATGATCCCTTGAAGACTGCTGCTGATGCCAGATGCCAGACTCCACCTCCATGCTGACACAATCCTCCTCCTCCTCCTCTTCCTGTGTGATTGGCGGGCATGCAGAAACACTGTCTGGATAAAGGGGGCCTTGAGAAGTAAGGAAGTCCTCCTCTTCCTGCCTCTGTTCTGCCTCAAGTGCCCTGTCCATTATTTCACGCAGCGTGTGCTCCAACAGGTGGACAAGGGGGACAGTATCACTGATGCCTGCACTGTCATTGCTCACCATCCTTGTGGCCTCCTCAAATGGTGACAGGACAGTGCATGCATCCCTGATCATGACCCACTGGCATGGGGAAAAAAAACAAGCTCCCCTAACCCTGTCCTGGTGCCATAGTTGCACAGATACTCATTGATGGCCCTCTGCTGCGTGTTCAGCCACTGCAGCATGGCCAGCGTTAAGTTCCACCTGGCGGGCATGTCACAGATTAGGCGGTTCTTGGGCAGGTTAAATTCCTTTTGGAGGTCAGCCAGCCGAGCACTGGCATTATATGACCGGCGGAAATACACACAGACTTTCCTGGCCTGCCTCAGGATATCCTTTAAGCCTGGGTACCTGCCCAAGAACCGCTGCACCACCAAGTTAAGGATGTGCGCCAAACAGGGCAAATGGGTCAGTTTTCCCTGTCGGAGGGCGGAGAGGAGGTTGGTGCCATTGTTGCAAACCACCATTCCTGGCTGAAGCTGGCGTGGCATCAACCACCTCTGAGCCTGCCCCTGCGGAGCTGACAGAATCTCTGCCCCAGTGTGGCTCCTGTCCCCCAAGCACACCAGCTCAAGAACCGCATGGCATCTTTAGGCCTGCATACTTGTGTAGCCCCTTGAACACCTACAGAGCACCGCTGGTTCCGAGGACAAAGCACAGGAAGAGGCCATGGAGGAAGAAGAAGAGGAGGGGGTGGAGGAGAGGAGAACATGACTGCCAGATTTCTGTCCTTCTTGGGCACCCCCTCTGTCTGGGCTCACGTTACTGCCTTCTTCTAGCTGAGAACCATCATTGGAGCCTTCAAAACGCTGGGCATCCTCGTGGAGCATGTAGCCAACACTGTGGTCAAACAGGGGGACTCCTCAGGAGGACATGGTGGGGCTAGGGAAGGAGTGACTGATGCCATTGAGCCGAGGGAAAGTGTCTTTGCCTTTAGTAAATAACACCCAACAGTGCTTTCTAATGTTACACAATCATGAAACACAAGCAGTAAATGTCAGCAAATATTCTAGTAGTTAATTTTTTTTTTATTTAAAAAATGTCTCAGACATTGTCTGGCATATTGATGGCCCCCCTACATGCAAAGTATTCCATGTATCTTAGACAGACCTCGCGGGCACTCGGGGGTGCAAGCCAGGACGGCCAGCTTCAAGCGCCGTCAGGGTTGGTTCATTGAGATTAATTCCGGATTCAGGCCCAACTGAGCCAGCATAGTTCACAGAATTCTCCTTAAAAAGTTGTGGAGAACACAGCAAGCCAGGATGATGTGATTAAGTTTATACTCTGCCATGTGTATGGGTGTAAGAAATAGGCGGAGCCGGCTGGCCATTATTCCAAATGTGTTCTTCACCACTCTTCAGGCTCTGGCCAGCCTGTAATTAAAAACCCTCTGGTCCGGGGTGAGGGTCCTCATAGGGAATGGCCACATAAGATGGTCCCCCAGTGCAAACGCTTTATCCGTAATGAAGATGAATGGGAGTCCTTCGCATTATCTTCTGGAGGTGGCAAGTAGAAGCTGCCATTCTGGAGACGCCTGTAGAACTCCGTCTGGGTGATGACTCCACCATCCGACATCTGGCCATTCTTCCCCACGTCCACATACAGGAACTCGTAAGTAGCCGACACCACTGCCAACATCACAATACTATTGAACCCCTTGTAGTTGTAATAGTATGACCCCGAGTTGGGTGGTGGGAGGATGTGGACGTGTTTCCCATCAATTGCCCCTCCGCAGTTAGGAAAGTCCCACCGCTGGGCAAAGTGGGAGGCCACAGTCTGCCATTCCTGTGGGTTGGAAGGAAACTGTGGAGTCAAACAAGAAACAAAAATTATTCATTTTGCACATAAACATGGAAAGCAGATTAGACACAACCACCTATCAGATTCCCCCCCCATGGGCCATTTTATAAATTTTATGGGGGGAGGGAGATGTTTTGGACAGGTAACCCTCTCCACTTCATTGAGAGATGAATGCCTAAATAATGTGTGTTACTTTGGCCAGCCCCTCCTTACTTACACTATTGGCAGCCCACTGGACAGGTAAGAAGTATCATAATACAAAGATATAAATACACACTGTACACATTTTAGCACATTTTTACATTCTGCTATTACCTATCAAGATAATAATAGGATACAAAAACTTTTAACCTTACCATTTGAAAGTATTCAGGTAGGCCCTTGCACTACATGCTTTGAGGAATTCATCCATAAATCTGACCACAAAAGAGGTGGGTATAGTGTGTATGGGTTTGGCAAAGTCAGCAGATAGAGGATTGGTATCAGCTGACTTAGCAGTTTGGGGGAGGGAGGGTTCCAAATGATTTTGGGACCCAAAAATAACCTCTGGCACTCTGCCTGAATTTAAAGCACAAATCACAATTTTAAACATTTTAGGGTGTATTTAGGGTAAAGCACTACTAAGGAGCTGACAAAATACATTGTTAAGTGACCACACAAGGTGAATATAGGGCCAGGAGAGCATGCTGGGAAGGTAAGTGAAGGCAAATATGTATGAAGGACAAAAAATAAAAAAATTACAGCATGCATGGGGACAAAGGGGACATTCACAAATTACAATCATGGTAATTAGGGAATGAGGAAAGAAAAACAATATATTATCAAACATTATATACAATAAAATGTGATGTTAAAGGATAAAAATCTTACCTTAATATACTCCTTCTGCAGGACCTGAATGATGGCAGAACAGGTCTCCGGGATAATGATCCCCAGAGCCTGGGGGGAGATGCCTGTCGAGAACTTGAGGTCCTGCAGGCTTCTCCCCGTTGCCAAGTATCACAGGGGGGTGACTAGCTTCTGCTCCGGAGTGATGGCTTGCCTCATGCAGGTATCCTGCCTGCTGATATAGGGGGTCAGCAAAGCCAAGAAACGGTGAAATATGGGGTCCATCATCCCGAGAAATGTCCTGAAATCATCAGGATTATTCTCACGGATCTCACGGAGCAAAGGCATGTGAGAGAATTGGTCGCACTGGAGCAACCAATTCTTGGTCCATGAACTCCTGCCCACCCTGTTCATGGACTGGACTTGTGTCAAAGTAAGGACCCCAACACCAAGCCCCCGCACAAAATGAACTGTACAATGAGTATGTACATGCAACATGGCTAGAAAACGGTTGGCTGCTCAGAACAAAGTAATAGAATGCACCGAAGAACAGCAAGGCCTGTGAAGAGCGACCTGAAAATCAGTAACGAACGAACAAGAACACAATGACAAAGTCAAGGGTAACTCGCTGCACGCACTGAAGACCAGATACAAACCCACAAGCACAAACTGAGCAGTAGAAAATGATCTGAAAACCACGAGTCTGAAAAAGCGTGAATCGTCTCTTACCAAACTTTTACTAACACCAGATTAGCAAAAGGAGCCCAAAGGGTGCAGCGCTTGATACTGAACTGCCCTTTTATAGTCTCGTCGTACGTGGTATACATGAAATTCCGACAACTTTGTGTGACCATGTGTAGACAAAACAAGTTTGAGCCAACATCCGTTGGAAAAAATCCATGGATTTTGCTGCCAGAATGTCCGATCAATGTCTGATCGTTTGTACGGGGCATTAGGCTTACATACACTTTACCCCTTTAGGGCTTATATGTCACACACCCTTCTGTCCCAGTAATTTTTCAGTTTTCAGTGCTGTGATAGTTTGAATTACAATTACTCAGTCATGCAACACTGTACCCAAATTAATTCTGTATCATGTTTTATATAGTGATGGCTTCTGCATATTTTAACCACAGGGAGGCTGATGGGGGACAAGGGACCTTCCAAATAAGTTCCACACAGCAGAGACCTGCTGCCATTTTGAGGCCTACAGAGCCTCCAACATCCCCGAGCTCGGGTCCACAAACTGCGGGACGAGCGACAGTTCATCCTTACCCACCTGTGGTGGCTTTCCCCGGGGAGACAGATGGGCTGTGTGGGTGGCCGGAGGACCACCTGAAGATCCATAAAGGCTGATTACAGGCACCCGCAGCCCACCGCCATCTTTAGGCCTACCAAGCCAGACGCATCCTCCATGCTTGAGTGCCGTGTTCCAGCCATCCCATACTCCTTCCCCTGTGCCACCATCCTTGAAGGGGACATGTCTTACTGCAAACCCCGACCCAGTGCAGGCATTGACCTCCCATCCTGCTCCCTGGACCCGGTGCCTACCCACGGGCTCCCCAAGACACTCCTTCATAACAGGGTACACTTCGGATGGCCCCCCTAGGACCCGTCACTCGCAATCCAGACAGAAGGCTCCCCATATCTCTCCATTGGTGGCCACCTTGTATAGGAGGCTGCCCACTGTTGCTATGGCGGAGAACACGCAAACAGTTGCAGAGTCAGGGGCTGTGGAAGCCCCCATGGGAGCGGAGATCCTGGTGGCCATTATGGCATGTAAAGAAACCCTGACTGCCAAGATAGACTTCCTGACCATAGATGTCAGGCTCATCCATCAAGACATGGATAAATTCAGGTCCCGCATAGCTGAAGTGGAGGACAGGGTCTCCATGGTGGAGGATACAGTCCGGTCGGATTCCAGATAGGTAAGGGCCCTGCAGCTCCAAGTGAAAGCACTCCAGGAGCGAGCCATAGACACTGAAAATCGCCTCAGGTGAAATAATATTCGCATACTTTACGTTTACCCGAGAGATCTGAGGGCCCCAGACCAGCTGAGTTCACTGAACAGTTGTTGTCCACCCTGTTTAATTTAGTCAAAGGAAAAAAAAGAGGGGGTTCGGCAAGAAGCCCCCTCATGAGCGTCTCTGTGTCCTCCAGGGGAGGTATACCCAAACTGATTGAAAGCTCCCCCAGTGTATTTACAGACTCCCATATGGATTATCAAGTGGACATGTTTTATGGGCTTCTCTGTGCCCTTTGACGATTGGTGGAGCTTTGTAGCATGTACATTTACTCCCGCGGCTTATTGGCAAATAATTCTTTGGTTTTTCTCTGGTGGGAATGAACCCAGAGCCTGGACATGTATGGCAACAGCTGACGGTCACTTACTCTTTTGACAAAATCTCTGCATCTACAGTGGAAATATGAACTATAGATCCCTATTATCATTTGAATTTATGGAAGCCTCCTTATAAGTGAGACCTTTCTTTGTACTAATTGAAACCTAAATGTGTCCTGAAGAAGTGTTAATGAAACGCGTAGACGCATCGGGGCTCACATCATGTATATTTCTATATAGATGATTTTTATCATTCTTGTTGATGTTTTTGTTATTTATGCATTTATATTTAATAAAGTTTATTATATTGTTATTTTGACTACGATCCCTTTGGTTTGCTGTGCCTTTAAAGTCCGACAGGGGCTTCTTGCCGAACCCCCCGTTTTTTTGTTTCCTTTGACAATTTAACTATACGGATGTGGCTATAGGAGTGTTTTTCCTTATATTTTGTCCTGTTTAATATAGGTAATATGCCACCCACATTTGTAGTGGAAAGAGCCCACAGGGTCCCACCACTCCCTCCAAGACCTGGGGCCCCTGCCTCCCTGCATGTTCCTTCCTGCTGCGGTTATTAAATTACTGCAATCGAGACCGCATCCTAGCGGCAGCCCGAGCCATGCCTGTAATTAAGTATGAGAACACCAGATTGTTTTTTACCCAGATTTCTCTCAGGAGTTGCAGCAGCGCCGCAAGTCTTTCACAGATGTGAGACGCCGACTCCGGGAAAAGGGAATACGTTTTGGCCTTTTATACCCCAGCAGACTGAGGATCACTGATGGTGATAACACCCGCTTTTTTGACACTCTGGAGGCTGCTGCGGCATGGTTGGATACCCGCTAGTAACATACTGCCAACAGGAACTATGATTGACATACAACACACTGAGACCAGCTAAGTACCTTGTCCTCCTTTAATCACTTACCTTCTGCCTCATGATGACTTCCAGCATTGCCCACTATCTGTTTCTATGCCTTTCTCCACTGCTGCACCTCATCATCATCCTAACTCAATATTTGATATCCTCTGCTAACTGGACTAATGCCTGCTCCTCCTGCCTGAGAAGCTCCAGCAACTGCCACTGATTTCTGTCTTGACAGAAAGGAGATCCGTCCCATTTCTCCACCTTGAACCCCCCCTCACTCCGGTCCCAGTGAGGACCTCTGCTAGTTATGACAGACCCCCTTTTCTCACCTCAGTCCTGGACGGGATCCTACTCTGAAGTTGCCAGGATCTTCAAGAGAAACTCCCCCCCCCCTTTTTGGTGTTTTTTCTTTTTTTTTAAACTTTTGGACACAATCTTACATTTTGAGATTACAGAACTGGTTGAGACCCATGTTAGAAGGGTCCATCTACTAAATGTAGGATACTTGGTGCTTTTTTTTGGGTAAAAACTATTCCCACTCCCTTTATCAGTTTTGTGAAGGTGATGGGAACTAGTAGGGCTGGTTTTCGTTTAATTTCTTGTTATGTTCAATGTTTTTACTATATCGGAGTGCTAACAATCAAATGTATGTCATGATCGAGATTATGCTGCTCATAATTAGTCTCTTGAATCACCTTCCTCGTTATCAGGTCATCCAGATGAAATCTAGACCTAATGGCTAATCAAAAAGCAAAATCCTTTACTGTTCTCTCGTGGAATTTTAGAGGCCTAAATTCCAAATTTAAAAGAGCCCTCTTATTCCAATACCTGAAATCCATTTCTCCCCAACTTATTTTGCTCCAGGAAACTCATATTATGGGCAGCAGAATTCTAACATTAAAAAAGCTGTGGATTCAAAAGGCGTTTCACGCCACATACTCCACTTACACAAGGGATGTGTCAGTTCTGGTACACAAAAACTTCCCATGTGTAATTGAAGAGATATCCACAGTAGGGATGATCTTCAAGTTCGAGTCGAACCATGTTCGACCCAAACATCGCCTGTTCGACCGTTCCTCGAACTGCAAACTATATGGGCCATTCGCGCCAACTTTGAGTGGCGCGTCACGGCCCATAATTCACTGCGGCATCGCAGTGCATTGCTGGCTGATGATTGGCCAAGCATGCACTATGACCCGCATGCTTGGCCAATCACAGCGCCATGTGTACAGAGAGCCGTAATTGGCCAAAGCCAGGGTGGCTTTGTCCAATTATGGCTCAGGAGGTTTAGTACACGCTCCACACTATATAAGGCTGCCTGCGTGGCGACCTTGTGTAGTGTGGAGAGAAATAGATAGACAGAGAGACAGTGTCATTTGATTTAAGTTAGATAGAGAACACATGTGCAGGATGAAAAAATTTGTTTAGTTTAGTTTCGATTTGTTATTTAACTAAATTCATTTAGGTAAATTCGTTGCATTCGTTACATTCATTTTCGGAATTCGTTTCGTATTCGAATTCCAAAAAATTCGACCGTATTCGAAAAAAACTATCAAATTCGAAAAAATTCTACCACATTCGAAAAAAACTGTCAAATTCGAAAAAATTCTACCACATTCGAAAAAAACTGTCAAATTTGAAAAAATTCTACCACATTCGAAAAAAACTGTCAAATTCGAAAAAATTCTACTACATTCGAAAAAACTGTCAAATTCAAAAAAATTCTACCACATTCGAAAAAAACATTAACTGAATTTGAAAAAGTAAACTATATATAACCATTTTGCGAAATTTGAAATTCGTATAGAATGAAATCGAATTCCAATAGAAAAGATTAGGATAGAATAGAAAATATAAAAGAATAGCATAGAAAAACAATAGAACAGAATAGAAAAAAAATATAATATATTCTATTCTAATCTTTTCCTTGTCAAAAGAAGTTTATTGAGTATACAATGTTATAAAGATACATAAAGTAAGTTTACAAGGATCTATAAAGTAAGCTCATTGTTTTACAGTAGGGTTTATATAGGTAAATATCATGAAATTTCAAATATTAAACATTGGGTTCACGTAAACCTAAATTAAAGATATATATAATTTCCTTAGTTACTTTTGTAGGTATTTAAATGATTTATACCTACTATACATATTGTTTACAAGTAGAGTGTATATAGGTCAAATAAATTCTGATAATGAGCTTTAATCGTAAGGTGGAGAAAAGGAAAGAGAAAGAAGAAAAAGGGTTGAAAGGTAGAGGTATGGTCCACAAGGTTGTCCCGCTCGTCAGTTTATTATTCTTTTTAGTTCTCTTTGAAGCCTTAGAATGGGTGTCTCTGTAAGTCATTTAATCTGTTACCATGGCAACAGGACAGAGTCATTGAAGTTTGACAGGAACTGTTGTTTTATCCAAGGATATTTCCTGCCCAAACTTTCAGTTTGTTCCCAGGGGCAAAAAGGTTCAAATGGATACCTTTTGAGTCTGCAGGCTCCGCTTTGTCCTTCTCTTCTCTCCTCAGCGGTGTGGAGCTCTAACAATGCATGTCTGCTCCACTAGGCTCCGCCTCCTGCCCCCCCCCCTAATCTTTTCTATTCGAATTCATTCTGTACCAAATTTCAATTTCGGAAGATGGTTATATATATATTATATTTTTTTCTATTCTGTTCCATTGTTTTTCTATGCTATTCTTTTCTATTCTATTCTAAACTTTTCTATCCGAATTTGAATTAATTCTATGCGAAATTCGAATTTCGGAAGATGGCTTCTAAAATTAGAATTTTGTATAGAATGAATTCGAATTTGAATAGAAAAGATTAGAATAGAAAATAATAGAAATAGAATAGACTAGAAAAACAATAGAACAGAAGAGAATAAAATATAATATATATATTATATTTTTTTCTATTCTGTTTCACTGTTTTTCTAGGCTATTCTTTTTTATTCTATTCTAAACTTTTCTATTCGAATTTGAATTCATTCTATACGAAATTCGAATTTCGGAAGATGGCTTCTGAAATTCGAATTTCGTATAGAATGAATTCGAATTTGAATAGAAAATAATAGAAAAGAATAGACTAGAAAAACAATAGAACAGAATAAAATATAATATATATATATTATATCTTGTTCTATACTGTTCTATTGTTTTTCTAGTCTATTCTTTCTACTCTATTCTAATCTTTTCTATTCAAATTCAAATTCATTTTATACGAAATTCGAATTTTCTAATGTTGGAAGATGGTTTTATATACCGTATTTATCGGCGTATAACACGCACTTTTTTCCCCTTAAAATCAGGGGAAAGTCGTGGGTGCGTGTTATACGCCGATCCCCGCTATCGCTATGTGAATGTCGGCGATCGCCGCCGACATTTACATAGCGAGTAGTTTCAAATATGGCGCCGCGGACTTCGGAAGGACTCGGCGGTGCTGAACGAGCGCCGCCGAAATCACAGAGCCGAGATACACATAGTCGGGTGTATTCGGCTCTTTCCGGCGCCGCTCACTGTCACGCCCAGTCCCGCCATTGGACCTGTGTTATGTCCATCATAGGGTGGGACTGGGCGGGACTGTGAGCGGCGCCGGAAAGAGCCGAGAACCCTCGGCTATGTGTATCTCGGCGGCGTTCGTTCACTTCCGCCGGCGTCGAGTCTCTCCGAACTCCGCGGCGCCATATTTAAAACTACTTCTATGTGTATGGCGGCGGCGGCAGCGGCAGGAGGCATGGACACTAGGCTGCACTGGGGACAAGGCTGCAGGGACAAGGCTGCACTGGGGACAAGGCTGCATTGATAAGGCTGTACTGGGGACAAGGCTGCATTGATAAGGCTGCACTGGGGACAAGGCTGCATTGATAAGGCTGCACTGGGGACAAGGCTGCATTAATAAGGCTGCACTGGGGACAAGGCTGCATTGACAAGGCTGCACTGGGGACAAGGCTGCACTGACAAGGCTGCACTGGGGACAAGGCTGCATTGACAAGGCTGCACTGGGGCAAAGCTGCACTGACAAGGCTGCACTGGGGCAAAGCTGCACTGACAAGGCTGCACTGACACTGAAAAGGCTGCAATGACACTGAAAAGGCTGCAGATGAACACTGATGAGGCTGCATTGATGGGCATTTTAATGTAAGTTTCTTTTCCTTAAACTTCCCTCCTAAAAGTTTTTTTCCTTAAAATTCTCTCCTAAACTTGGGGTGCGTGTTATACGCCGGCGCGTGTTATACGCCGATAAATACGGTATATTATATTTTTTCTATTCTGTTCTATTGTTTTTCTATTATTTTCTATTATATTCTAATCTTTTCTATTTGAATTCAAATTCATTCTATACGAAATTCGAATTTCGGAAAATGTTTATATAGAAATAGAATGAAATCAAATTCTAATAGAAAAGAATAGAATAGAAAAACAATAGAACAGTAGAACAGAATAGAATATATATATATAAATAAAACCTTCCGAAATTGGAATTTGGTACAGAATGAATTTGAATAGAAAAGATTAGAATAGAATATTTTATATTTTTTTCTATTCTGTTCTATTCTGTTCTATTGTTTTTCTATGCTATTCTTTTATATTATTTTCTGTTCTATTGTAATCTTTTCTATTTGAATTCATTCTGTACCAAATTCCAATTTCGGAAGATGGTTTTATATGTATATATATATATATATATATATATATATATATATATATATATATATATATATATATATATATATATAATTTTTTTTTCTATTCTGTTGTATTGTTTTTCTGTTCTAGTCTTTTCTATTAGAATTCGATTTCATTCTATTTCATTCTGTTTCTGTATAGCCATTTTCAGAAATTCAAATTTTGTATAGAATGAATTTGCATTCAAATAGAAAAGATTAGAATAAAATAGAAAATGATAGAAAAGAATAGAAAAACAATAGACCAGCATATAAAAAAAAATTTATATATATATATATATATATATATATATATATATATATATAAAACCATCTTCCGAAATTTGAATTTCTTATAAAATGAATTCAAATTTGAATAGAAAAGATTAGCATAGAGTAGAAGAGAAAAGACTAGAAAAACAATAGAACAGAATAGAATAAAATATATATATATATTATATTTTATTCTGTTCTGTTCTATTGTTTGTCTAGTCTATTATTTTCTATTCTAATCTTTTCTATTCGAATTCATTCTATACGAAATTCCACTTTCAGAAGCCATCTTCCGAAATTTGAATTTTGTATAGAATGAATTCAAATTCAAATAGAAAAGTTTAGAATAGAATAGAAAAGAATAGCATAGAAAAACAATGAAACAGAATAGAAAAAAAATTATATATATATATATTATATTTTCTTCTATTCTGTTCTATTGTTTTTCTAGTCTATTCTTTTCTATTATTTTCTGTTCTAATCTTTTCTATTCAAATTCAAATTCATTCTATACGAAATTCAAACTTCAGAAGCCATGTTCCGAAATTTGAATTTCGTATAGAATGAATTTGAATTTGAATTGAAAAGACTATTATAGAATATAAAATAATAGAAAAGAAAAGCATAAAAAAAAATAGAAGAGAATAATAATAAAAAATTATATATATATATATATATTCTATCTTATTGTTTTTTTTTAGAAAAACATTTTCTATTTTTTCTAATTCAATTCGAATTTGTTTTCGAATTCGATTCAAATTTGTCTTCGAATTCGATTCGAATTTGTCTTCGATTTCGATTCGAATATGTTTTCAAATTCGATTCGAATATGTTTTAGAATTCGTTCGTTTTTTTTGGATTCGTTTAAATTCTTTACTTTTCTAATTCGGAAATTCGGATGCATCTGAATTTCCGAATAATGAAAAATTCGTCCAAATTTCGATTCGGAACGAAACGGAATGCACATGTCTAAGATAGAGTAGGCAGGTCGAGTAGGCACTTTGCCCCCATATCCCTTGTATGTTTAATATTTGTTTGCATTTCCTGGTGTCAGTTAGTCTTGGCTATCAATTTGGCTGCCATGTAATAATGTCTCGGCAAGCAAATAACTTGTGCATGATGAAATTAACAGATTAATAGTCAGACTGTGCACTCCATAAGTTTTGAAGGGTTCTTTTTGGCATCCTAATCTGTTTTTATTGCAGTTTATCATGACCCTTGTAATTTTAGAATGGATGTTATTTAATAAGTTGCTGCAGGCCGTAATGATGTCCTATGACAAACAACCAATAAGAATGTGACTGGTTTTAGTTGCTTTTGAAAGTGATCTGCCATTGCGATCTGTGTGGTGCACACCATTGCTCTTTGCATTAATATTAAAGAGTAAGCTCAGGTTTGACATAGCAAACATGAAAAAAGAGGGCAGCACAGTGGTGTAGTGAGTAGCACTCTCACCTAGCAGTAAGAAAGGTCACTGGTTCAAATCCCAACCATGACACTACCTGCCTGGAGTTTGCATGTTCTCCCTGTGCCTGCGTGGGTTTCCTCCGGGTACTCCGGTTTCCTCCCACACTTCAAAGACATGCTGGTAGGCTAATTGGCTTCTGTCCAAAATTGGCCCTAGTATATGAATGTTAGGGACCTTGGATTATGGGCTCCTTGAGGGTAGGGACTGATGTGAGTGTGCGATATATGTGTGGAGCACTGCGTAAAAATTGACACAGCGCTATGTGGGTACCTTAAATAAACAAAAAATAGGGATAATTGTAGACACGCACCCACACTCGCTCAGGTTGAACTCGATGGACTGGTGTCTTTATTCAACCTTACTAACCATGTACCATGAGCCAGTTAGCTGCACTTACAGTGTATTGTGTATATATACACATCCCAGGTGTTGTGTGTGTATATATATATATATATATATATATATATATATACACTGTATTCAGTTTAGCTAGATCTGTTCCTGTTATTATCTTCCTAATATACAGGCAGGCAGGTGTTTTTACAGTTAGTGTACTGTGTACCCTACACAGTTGCACCTACAGTATAGCTACCTGAAGACAAGTGCTTGTGTTCTTCTTCTGATCCTATTAATAGCATAGGCAGGCTCTTGAAGTATTTACAGTTAGTGTACTGTGTACCCTGAACAGTTACACCTAGAGTATAGTTACCTAAAGACAAGTGCTTGTGTTCTTCTTCTGATCCTATTAATAGCACAGGCAGGCTCTTGAAGTATTTACAATTAGTGTACTGTGTACCCTGCACAGTTACACCTACAGTATAGCTACCTGAAGACAAGTGCTTGTGTTCTTCAACTGATCCTAAGAATAGCACAGGCAGGCATTCTGCTAGCTACTGTAAAATCATGTATAGATACATCCCAGTTTTGTGCAGCTACATCTCACTGCAGTGCAGGTCATTAGTATGTCTGGAAGGCCAACAAGGAAAGGCAGACAGTCACAAGCCAATAAAAGAGGGCAAGCAGGCTCTGTGTCTAGAGGCAACAGTGCTGGTCATCGACACGGTGCATCCTCATCAGCACGTGGCCGTGGGACACGCTTGGCCTTTTTTTTCGGCAGCTGGCCGTGTTGAGCCACAACATGCGGAAGACTTGGTCAAGTGGATGACCAAGCCATCCTCATCCTCCTCATCCCCTCTCATCCAGGCTCAGGGTACGTTGTCTGGCAAAGCAGCTGCCAACATGGCCTCTTCCCTCGGCTCAATGGCATCAGTCAGTCCTTCCCTAGCCCCACCATGTCCTCCTGAGGAGTCCCCTGAACTGTTTGACCACAGTGTTGGGTACATGCTCCGGGAGGATTCCCAGCGTTTTGAAGGCTCCGATGATGGTCAGCTAGAGGAAGGCAGTAACGTGAGCCCAGACAGAGGGGGTGCCCAAGAAGGACAGCAATCTGGCAGTCATGTTCCCCCAGCTGTAGCATACTGCCAGATTTACTCCAGTGATGAGGAGGGAGGGGATGATGAGGTCACTGACTCCATGTGGGTGCCTGATAGGAGGGAGGAAGAGGAGGAGGAGGCACATTACCAGTGAGGCAGGATGCCCTCCAGGGGCCAGCTTAAGGGCAGCACACTCACTGCATCACACTGCAGAGCTCCGCATTTGTAGGGTGCTGCTGTCTTTGCGCGTTATTCCAAAAGTTCTTTGGTGTGGGCCTTTTTTGAGACAAGTGCATCAGATCCCACTGCTGCTATTTACAACATATGTCTCAAGCGTATCTCGCGTGGCCAAAACATCTCCTGTTTGGGCACCACATGCTTGACCAGACATATGTTGACCAGCCATGCAGTTCATTGGCAAGCGTACCTAAAAGACCCACACCAAAGAACAAAGAGGACCTCTCCTTGCTCTTCATCAGCTGGGATCTCCAACCCCACTATACCGTCAGTCCTCTCTGAGACCTGCACTGAGAAGAATGAAGGTGTAGAATTAGGTGTGTCATAGCCAAGTACTTGCGGGTAATCTGCTATCGGTACACCAACGTCAGATTGTACCAGGCAAATTTCCCTGCCCCAGCTGCTGCACCGCCGAAAGAAGTTCGATTCCAGCCATCCACATGCCCAGCGATTGAATGCTAGCTTGGCTAAATTGCTAGCAATGCTACCTTTTCAGTTGGTAGACTCTGCCCCCTTCCGTGAGTTTGTGGGATGTGCGGTTCCTCAGTGGCAGGTTCCCAAATGCCAATTTTTCTCACGGAAGGCGATTCCGGCTTTCTACCGGCATGTAGATGGCAATGTCTTGGCCTCGCTGGACAGGGTGGTCACTGGTAAGGTGCATATTACCGCTGACTCATGGTCCAGCAGGCATGGACAGGGACGGTACTTATCTTTCATGGCGCATTGGGTGACTCTTTTGGCAGCTGGGAAGGATGCAGGACAAGGTACAGTAGTGTTGAGGTTGTTCCGCCACCACGTCTCCAAAATGCTACTACTGGTGATTCTGACACACCTCTCTCCTCGACCCCCTCCTCTTCTTCTTCCTCCATGGCCTCTTCCTGTACTTTGTTCTCAGAACCAGCAGTGCTCTGAAGGCATTCAAGGGGCTACACAAGTATGCAGGCCAAAAGATGCCATACGGTGCTTGAGCTGGTGTGCTTGGGGGACAGGAGCCACACTGAGGCAGAGATTCTGTCAGCTCTGCAGGGGCAGGCTCAGAGGTGGTTGATGCCATGCCAGCTTCAGCCAGAAATGGTGGTTTGCGACAATGGCACCAACCTCCTCTCCGCCCTCCGACAGGGACAACTAACCCATGTGCCCTGTTTGGCTCACGTCCTTAACTTGGTGGTGCAGCAGTTCTTGGGCAGGTACCCAAGCTTAAAGGATGTCCTGAGGCAGGCCGGGAAAGTCTGTGTGCATTTCACCAGGTCATATAATGCATGTGCTTGGCTGGCTGACCTCCAAAAGGAATTTAACCTGTCCAAGAACTGCCTAATCTGTGACATGCCCACCAGGTGGAACTCAACGTTGGCCATGCTGCAGCGGCTGCACACGCAGCAGAGGGCCATCAGTGAGTACCTGTGCGACTATGGCACCAGGACAGGGTCAGGGGAGCTTGTTTTTTTCCCCACACCAGTGAGCCATGATCAGGGATGCATGCACTGTCCTGTCACTATTTGAGAAGGCCACGAGGATGGTGAGCGGTGACAGTGCATGCATCAGTGACACTGTCCCCCTTGTCCACCTGTTGGAGCACACGCTGCATGGAATAATGGACAGGGCACTTGAGGCAGAACAGAGGCAGGAAGAGGAGGACTTCCTTACCTCTCAAGGCCCCCTTTATCCAGACAGTGTTCCTGCGTGCCCGCCGATCACACAGGAAGAGGAGGAGGAGGAGGAGGATTGTGTCAGCATGGAGATGGAGCCTGTCACTCAGCATCAGCAGCAGTCTTCAAGGGATCATTTACAGTCCCAAGAAACGCATGGACTTGTACTTGGCTGGGAGGAGGTGGCTGTGGATCATGTCGTCCTTAGTGACCCAGAGGACTTTGTACCGAATGCCTCAGCAAACCTACGCTGCATGGCCTCCCTGATCCTGCAAAGCCTGCGAAAGGATCCTCATATACATGGTATCAAGGAGAGGGATCGTTACTGGCTGGCAACCCTCCTTGATCCACAATTAGCAAGACTGGGAGCCTGATCCCCAGTCAGGCGACCAAAAAATAGTGGGGGCTTGTTGGACTATTGCGGTACAGTACAAATAAATAACAATATAGAGAATATACCAGTGATAAAAAATGTATAGTCGATTTTATTGATGCAGAAGACAAATCATTGGTAATACACTACAGCAAGGTAAAAATAAATAAAAATAAAACACCAATGGGTTCATTATTATACAATAAGACAATTGATCTCAGATATCATATTCCTCAACTAGTTTTGCGGACATATCTGCTTCGTCAGGAGGGAATCTGAAGATGGTTAATTCTGACTAAACAGTCTGAACCTAACAATTGGGAAAAAGTACAATGATATTTAACAAAAGAACATAAATCGTAAAACTGTGTTACAGCATCAAAATTAAAGAAATGTAATAAGGATTGCAGGGGGAAAGGGACAAGTCTGCTTACCCATGTCCCAATAGACCCCAAGCGCAAAGCTCCACCACCAACGGGTGATCCCCCTCGGCAACCCGGGGGAGCTGCAAAAATGACGGGGATAATAAGAATAAAAATATTGTAAAGTAGTTGGGTATAGTAAGTTGCCAGTGAAAAACAAAAGAGCCGGTGGTATGTGGATAATAAGGAAATAGTGAATGATGAAGGTGTAAAGAGTGATGTGATGGGTTACATGATATCAAAAGTTGGGTGAGATTTGTGCGTAGAGAAGAACGAAAAAAAAAAAAACAATAAAATATTATAGGAAGGTGTAATGGTATTAAGATGGGTACGGTGAGGGTGAATAAAACACAGAAGAGGGATGAGGACCAGACAGGGAGGGAGAGATGAGAGGTGAGAAGGAATTGGACCAGGGAATAGGGTAGAAGAGGAAAGGGGGAAAAAAGGGGAGAGGGAGGGGGGGGGAGGGGGGGAGAGGGAAGAAGGGAGGAAACAGAGGAGGAAAAGGGGGAAGGGAAAAGCAGAGAATTGAAGTGTAGGGATGTGGAGTGGTTAAGGGCACAATACTACCTGGTGCTAATATGGGTATAGGAAGGTACCAGGGGAGGCACCCTAAAAGAGGCCAGTGCCGTGCAAGGCCAGAGGAGAAGTAATATGGACTGCAGGTAACGGGCGGCAGCGGGATACAGCATGTGCGCCCATGTCTGGAGTATCTAGAGGGGAAAAGGCATGGTTACAAACCAATGCTGGTGCCCAGGGGTATGGGACTAGAGTAAAGAGGTAAGGTAAGTAATCCCCTCTGACTTACAGTGAACTGGCTATGGTGCACAATCCCCGGGACCAAGGACCAACCGTCAACAAACAGGGGAAGCCTGTTATTTGTAGCTCCCAACCGAGCGATGCTAACCACACCCCGGCAGGGCGCCGGCGTATGACATCGCAAGGTCAGAGGTCCCACACAGCACGCACGCGAGGTGATCGCGCACATGCGTATGCGCACCTGCCCTTAGGCAAACGGGGACGAGGTCCCCACCAGGACAAGTGCAAGAGGAGGGGGCGGCCCTATGTCTGAGACCGACCCCTCCGCCAGGGATCTTACCGGGTCACCACGGGAAGGCACAGGGGAAGGGGGCCACGTGCCAGCATCTGATTTGGGAACAAGGAGAAGGGGAAGCAGAGAGTCCCAGTACGAAAACACTTGTGGAAAGTTGATAAACACAAACAGTAATAAAACATAAAGTAATAGTAGGAATATAAAATAATAATTGAAGCGCTTCACTCAATGATCAGTAAAAATTATAAAACATACAATGCATTACTGTGCATTCCGCACATAAAATTCACATCAGTGTAAAGATCAGTGTAAAAATCACTCCTATTCCAAGTGCTACAAAAAGCTCATAAACCTATAAATACTATATCCAAAATAAACGTGATCTTGCAAAATTAATTAAATAAATAAAGTCTATAACGTGTATATACAAGAACAATCATCCATTATAGCAATATAAATAAATAAATAAACAAGTGTTGATAAATAATTAATGATGTGATTAAATAGGGAGAAAGACAATAAAGAACTTGTTTGGTAGAGATATATAAGTAGTCCCAATGATTATGGTTCTTTGATTGCTTAATTGGGGTGTCTGCTTGTCATTTTTAAACTCTTCCATCCACCTCCATTTTCATCAAATACAGCTTACCACACCGTTGGATGTATGTAAATCAAAGAATAAACAAGAAAAAAAATAATTGCGCAGTGAATTCCATATAGTACACCAGCAAAACACACTCAGAGATTCACTCTCGTGCACCCAGTATTAGAAAAGCATATGAATCTGCAAAAGCAGTCAGCCGCTGTGGACGAGAGAAAGGATCGCTGCAGTACACCGCTCTGTGTCAGACTGCAGAGTGCGTCCTAGGCTCCTCCCATGCGTTGCGTCACCGTCACGTGACTTTCTCAAGGATACTCTCGAGGTGCCACGGTCTCAGTTTTATAAGCACACTGGCTTGAAAGTAACCATGGCTACAGCGTTGTTTGCTCAAATCATCATCCTGCTAACTGCATATATTCATATGTTTCTTTCTGGGTACATTTTATTATACAAACACAGCTGGTTTAATGGTAACAAAATACATAAAAAACCACTACATATAAATAACATTTACAATATTTAAAAACATTTAGAGAACTACCATACTTGGGGCACCACGCATTAGCCTGTGCCCCCCAGTGGTGATAGGTTGGTTTTGCATCATAAACACTTATAACTCCTTTCCCTGCAATCACTTTCAGTGCTATAAGAAACAAGGGAAGGAAATCTAGCTAAATTGAATTCATTCATGTAATATTTGTTTTATATTATCAGCCATAAAATAAAATGCATATATGAAACAACACAGGATAAAAACAACTTAAAAAGGTATTGAATCATTATAGCGGTATAATGTACAATTATGGGAATATAGAAATAAACATATATACATAAAAAAATTATTATTATATCTAAAAAACAAAATAAATATATAGAGATGAGTCTAAAATAACTAAAACTCAACCAATTAATTGTTATCATAAAATTGTTTGAAATTTATATTTGTAAAGAAGGTATGACATTGTTAAACTGCTCGATTTATATTTAAAATAATTAAAATAATTAAAAATCAGATATAAAACAATTCAAATCAAATTTGATATTCAAGCCATTTGGTTCAAGAGTATGCATCAAAAATATCCATTTTGATTCATTTTTACTTAGTTCCCTAATCTTATTGGAGCCCCTCCAGTGTGGCTTGTATTTTTGGATTGCCCAGAACTTCAAGTCCCTAGGGTCTTTATTGTGATACATAGCAAAATGTCTAGAGACACTATGCTTGGGGTAAGCCTTTTTGATATTCTGGAAGTGCTCTCTTATACGCTTCCACATAGGTCTTTTGGTTCTACCTATATATTGGAGGGAACAAGAGCATTGTAAGACATATACCACACCTTCTGTTCTACACGACACAAAGTCCTTAATCTCAAATTCTTTTCCAGTACTGGTTGCTACAAACTTCTGACATTTAACACCATTCTGGTGGGTGTTTCTACAGGCTTAACACCTCTAACAGGGGAAAAAACCTTTTCCCTGAAAGAAGGACAAGTCAGTTACTTTTTTAGGAGGGTCCGGTACATTTTTGGCTATTAAGTCCCTCAAAGTCGGGGCTCGCCTGTATATAAATCTCGTTTTTTCTGGTAAAATATTCCCCAAAATTGTGTCTGCTTTTAGAAGATGCCAATGTTTTTTGATAATCTTCTCCATTTTTTTATGTTGCAGATTTCAGTTTAGGGGTCTCCAATATTTGTAGTAGATGTTTTGTGTCTCTTAGATATGCCTGCGTATGAGGTACTAGGGGTTGCAGAAATTTATCAACATATTCCCCCAGCCTTGCATTAATTGATTGTATCCCATTTATAATGGGTCTTCCTGGTGGTTGCTCTGCATTCTTATGGATTTTGGGAACCGTATAAATTATAGGAACTCTGCAGGTATCAGGCACTAGATAGTTGGATTCTTTTTTGGTTAGGATATTTTTCTCTACTACTTTCCGGATTAATTCAGATAATTCCTTTCTATACTCTTTGGTGGGGTTGCTCATGAGTTTGATATACGTATTAGTATCGCTTAGTTGTCCTGATAGTTCCTGATGGTAATATTCTTTTGATAGTTTAACCCTTTCATGACTAAGCCTATTTTTGAAATTTGGTGTTTACAAGTTAAAATCCGTATTTTTTGCTAGAAAATTACTTAGAACCCCCAAACATTATATATATTTTTTTAGAAGAGAGTCTAAAGAATAAAATGGCGATTGTTGCAATATTTTTTATCACACGGTATTTGTGCAGCGGTGTTTTAAACGCAAATTTTTGGAAAAGTGACACTTTCATGAATTTTAAAAAATCCAAACAGTAAAGTTACCCCAATTTTTTTGTATAATGTGAAAGATGATGTTACGCCGAGTAAATAGATACCAAACATGTCACCCTTTATAATTGCACGCACTCGTGGAATGGCGACGAACTACGGTACCTATGAATTTCCATAGGTGACACCTTAAAAAAAATTTACGGTTACCAGGTTTGAGCTACAGAGGAGGTCTAGGGCTAGAATTATTGCTCTCGCTCTGACGATCGCGGCGATACCTCACATGTGTGGTTTGAACACCGTTTACATATGCGGGCACGACTTCCGTATGCGTTTTCTTCGCTGCGCGAGCTCGCGGGGACGGGGGCGCTTTAAAATTTTTTTTTTTTTTTTTTATTTATTTTATTTATTTTTGTACTTTTATAAATTGTGTTTAAAATTTTTTTTTTTTTTTTTTACTTTTATTGCTGTCACAAGCAATGTAAACATCCCTTGTGACAGTAATAGGTGGTGACAGGTACTCTTTATGGAGGGATGGGGGGTCTAAAAGACCCCCCATCCCTCCTTTACACTTCAAAGTATTCAGATCGCCGAAAACGGCGATTCTGAATACTGTGTACTTTTTTAAATTCGGCGCCATTGGCAGCCGAGTAAACGGGAAGTGACGTCATGACGTCACTTCCGCGTTTACAATTAGAAGGCTGGAACGAAGCTGCTCACAGCTTCGTTCCAGCCCGCCCCCAGCCGCCGGAGATTCCTGAATGGACACCGGGCCTCCCGATCGCACGGGAAGCCCGGTAACAGCGGCGGGAGGCGGCGGGAGGGGGGATGTCCCCTCCCGCTCCTCCGGTATAACAGCCGAGCGGCTTTTAGCCGCATCGGTTGTTATATTCGGGTAGCCGATCGCCCGCTGAAAACAACGGTACCGGGATGATGCCTGCAGCTGCGGGCATCATCCCGGTATAACCCCGGAAAGCCAAGGACGCATATGTGCGTTCGGTCGGCGGGAAGGGGATAACAATGGCACCCCCTTTATCTGCTGGTCTTACTATAATATCCTTATTTTTTTCCAGCTGTTTAATTCCTTGTTGAACATGTCGGGGTTCTGAGATTCTTCTAAATTTCAATTGTTCAAAATCTTTCATCACCATTTTATTGAACACTTCAATGTGTTCATTATTGGTTATGGGTGGATTAAATAGTGATTTGTTCCTAAGATTACTATGCTTCACTCCTCCTGTATCTTCCATTTCTTTGTGATTTACAGAGGGGGGTTTTGATAGCATATACTTCTTAATGTTCAATCTTCTTGTATATTTTTGTATATCAATATACATTTGAAATTTATCCAGATTCCTAGTCGGTGCATACTTGAGTCCCTTATCCAATGTGATTATTTCAGCTTGTGTAAGATCTTTACCGCTGAGATTATATATACCTTCTCCTGTTCTCTTTTTCTTTTTGGCTTTCCATTCGGCTCGACATCCCCTTTTCTGGGATTTTGGCTTCTTTCTCTGTTGTTTTGTTCTACTTCGGGGGGAGGATCTTCGTTCCTGCGCATTTCTAAAAAAGACCTTGATTGTTCTTCATCATTGTAATTTCTTAGAGGCTCATATCTATTGTTGGTGTGTATTGGGCTTCTTCTTTCATCATCTCTGTATTGATCATAATCTCTAGTCCAATTTCTATTAGTGTTGGGTTGATAATCTCGATGTTCATATGTATTCTGCTGATACCCTTGAGTAGGGATGAGCCGAACACCCCCCGGTTCGGTTCGCACCAGAACCCGCGAACGGACCGAAAGTTCGCACGAACGTTAGAACCCCATTGACGTCTATGGGACTCGAACGTTCGAAATCAAAAGTGCTCATTTTAAAGGCTAATTTGCATGGTATTGTCCTAAAAAGGGTTTGGGGACCCGGGTCCTACCCCAGGGGACATGTATCAATGCAAAAAAAACTTTTAAAAACGGCCGTTTTTTCGGGAGCAGTGATTTTAATGATGCTTAAAGTAAAAAAAAAAAAAGTGAAATATTCCTTTAAATATCGTACCTGGGGGGTGTCTATAGTATGCCTGTAAAGTGACGCGTGTTTCCCATGTTTAGAACAGTCCCTGCACCAAATGTCATTTTTAAAGGAAAAAATCTCATTTAAAACTGCTTGCGGGTTTAATGTCATGTCGGGTCATGGCAATATGGATGAAAATCAGTGAGACAAACGGCATGGGTACCCCCCAGTCCATTACCAGGCCCTTTGGGTCTTGTATGGATATTAAGGGGAACCCCGCACCCAAATTAAAATAAGGAAAGGTGTGGGGCCACCAGGCCCTATATACTCTGAACAGCAGTATACAGGCGGTGCAAACAAGACAGGGACTGTAGGTTTGTTGTTAAGTAGAATCTGTTTGTAATTTTGAACATTTTTAACGTGTTTAGCTCCAGCCAAAAAATCTTTTCTAAGCTTTTTGGAAAACATAGGGAAGGGTTATCACCCCTGTGACATTTGTTTTGCTGTCTTTCCTCCTCTTCAGAAGATTTCACCTCACTTTTTGTCCCAATGAAAAATGTTTTTTGAAAATTTGGGTTTTTTTGTGGAACAAGGATTGGAAAGCATCAGTGGAAAGGAGAAATTGTTTTCCCATATTAACTCTTACAGGAAAGAATTTCCCTTCCTAGGGGTAGATTTCATCTCACTTCCTGTTGTCTCCTTCCGTTTGCAAGTAGGAGTCGTTTGTAAGTTAGATGTTTGAAAGTAGGGTCCTGCCCTATATACTCAGCAGAAATTTGGGCCTTAGGTGTTGCTGTGGCCACAACACTGTAAGCCCTCACAGGGCCCTGCTGTGAAATATTAGATCAAGAATTGTAATTACATGCCCCTGTTGAACAGGAGCTGAAAAATTAGGCCTTAGGCACTGGTGCTGGTGCCACAACACTGCAACCCCTCACAGACACTCTAGTTGGAACGCAGGAACGAGCCCTGCTGCAAAGTATTGCTTCAAAAATTGTAATTACACGCCCCTGTTAGACAGGGGCAGAAAAATTGGGCCTTAGGCACTGGTGCTGGTGCCACAACACTGCAACCCCTCACAGACACTCTAGTTGGAACGCAGGAACGAGCCCTGCTGCAAAGTATTGCATCAAAAATTGTAATTACACGCCCCTGTTAGACAGGGGCAGAAAAATTGGGCCTTAGGCACTGGTGCTGGTGCCACAACACTGCAACCCCTCACAGACACTCTAGTTGGAACGCAGGAACGAGCCCTGCTGCAAAGTATTGCATCAAAAATTGTAATTACACGCCCCTGTTAGACAGGGGCAGAAAAATTGGGCCTTAGGCACTGGTGCTGGTGCCACAACACTGCAACCCCTCACAGACACTCTAGTTGGAACGCAGGAACGAGCCCTGCTGCAAAGTATTGCATCAAAAATTGTAATTACACGCCCCTGTTAGACAGGGGCAGAAAAATTGGGCCTTAGGCACTGGTGCTGGTGCCACAACACTGCAACCCCTCACAGACACTCTAGTTGGAATGCAGGAACGAGCCCTGCTGCAAAGTATTACATCAAAAATTGTAATTACACGCCCCTGTTAAACAGGGGCTGAAAAATTGTGCCTTAGGCACTGGTGGTGGCGCCCAGAACCAAAAATGTTCTTACAAGCTATCAGCGTGATGATTGAGGAGGAAGAGGATAATTACTCAGGGATAGTCACTCAGCATCAGCATAGGCAGTCTTTGAAGGGATCTGAGATTTCAAAAAAAATTATTCGGTTACATCAGCATCAGGTAAATAAATCAGGAAAATACCGCGCCAATCCAACAAGTCAGAACAGCAGCCAACACTACAAAACGACTAGATTTGTGCATGTAAACTGTATATTAAAAGTGTAGCGCTAAAGTGAAAAAATAAATGTAAAGGTATAGGACAGAAAGGATATCTTTTTGAATGGAAAAGCAAATGACCTTATCTGATCCCAAACATGAAAGGTATGTGTGCTAAATGGTGCAGTGAATAAGGATATGACATCCAATGACAGCACACCTGTGACCAAATGAAAAAGCTCTATCTTGTCAGAAAGAGTACAAAAAACGAAAAACATAAATATACTAATAAGCAATCAAAACTCATCTGTGGTGGAAAAGGTTATATAATGTCAAAAAAACGTCCACAGTGCAAGTGAGAAGATGTGTCTCCCAAGTGAACCATAAAAACATAATATATTAGTCCATATTGTGTATGGCGTGATCGACTCAAATTGAATCCCAGGCGGGTAACATCACAACTCCAAATCCAAATCTGAGTAAGGGATGGAATACTCTTACCGACTTGGGTGGACTCACAGGCCGTTGGCGGTGAGTCAGTAAGGCTTGTACTGTCTTAAGATGGATGACAGTGTCGGGACAACTTATACACCGGAGGAGTTCCTCTTCAGATGGGGGGCCAAGATCCTGCCCCAAAGGGTCTGCACAGTCACCGTCTTTCTCAGCATGCATGGACCATATATGAAGAAAAAACAGGGAGCCTCCACATGGTGTAAATCCAAAGATTATTATTCAAATAGTATTTATTAGATCACTCAAGATCATCAGGCAATCCATAGAATTTAAAATAGGCAGAATCGATTCCAATAATAAAAAGTAAATAAAAATTGGTAAGCGTGGTAAAAGTGGCTGGGTACAGCAAAGAAACCCGACCGGTTTCGTCTAAAAAGACTTCGGCTGGGGTATATGCCATCCCGCCACCTCCACGCTTATATACATTCATAATAATGATTTCCTACACACAGCTGTTACAGCATCGTGCGCGCTGACTTCCTGAATACAAAGCGTGCGTTCCATACGAAGTCACGTGTGAACATCTTAGCTAATGGGGAAACAAACTAATAGCACCGCCTCTATCCACCAAGCCTCGATGTGGATCTCGTCACGTTGTGCGCACTCCTTGAACGGAGGAGTCAGTTCCTCAGTTACTCACCCAATCAGAGTCAACGCTGCACGACGTACACACGACCTCCATCATGTGACAGCGTCTGACATCCCGATAGGTGTACATCATCATCATACCGGTGTTTCACTTCCGGTATAATACAATGATGTACACCTATCGGGATGTCAGACGCTGTCACATGATGGAGGTCGTGTGTACGTCGTGCAGCGTTGACTCTGATTGGGTGAGTAACTGAGGAACTGACTCCTCCGTTCAAGGAGTGCGCACAACGTGACGAGATCCACATCGAGGCTTGGTGGATAGAGGCGGTGCTATTAGTTTGTTTCCCCATTAGCTAAGATGTTCACACGTGACTTCGTATGGAACGCACGCTTTGTATTCAGGAAGTCAGCGCGCACGATGCTGTAACAGCTGTGTGTAGGAAATCATTATTATGAATGTATATAAGCGTGGAGGTGGCGGGATGGCATATACCCCAGCCGAAGTCTTTTTAGACGAAACCGGTCGGGTTTCTTTGCTGTACCCAGCCACTTTTACCACGCTTACCAATTTTTATTTACTTTTTATTATTGGAATCGATTCTGCCTATTTTAAATTCTATGGATTGCCTGATGATCTTGAGTGATCTAATAAATACTATTTGAATAATAATCTTTGGATTTACACCATGTGGAGGCTCCCTGTTTTTTCTTCATATATGGTCCATGCATGCTGAGAAAGACGGTGACTGTGCAGACCCTTTGGGGCAGGATCTTGGCCCCCCATCTGAAGAGGAACTCCTCCGGTGTATAAGTTGTCCCGACACTGTCATCCATCTTAAGACAGTACAAGCCTTACTGACTCACCGCCAACGGCCTGTGAGTCCACCCAAGTCGGTAAGAGTATTCCATCCCTTACTCAGATTTGGATTTGGAGTTGTGATGTTACCCGCCTGGGATTCAATTTGAGTCGATCACGCCATACACAATATGGACTAATATATTATGTTTTTATGGTTCACTTGGGAGACACATCTTCTCACTTGCACTGTGGACGTTTTTTTGACATTATATAACCTTTTCCACCACAGATGAGTTTTGATTGCTTATCAGCATCAGGTGCTTGGTAGCTGGTGGTGATCCAAGACTCATTCATTTTTATGAAGGTCAGCCGATCGACCGAGTCGGTGGACAGACGCACCCTGTGATCGGTTACCACGCCTCCAGCAGCACTGAATGTGCGTTCCGAAAGAACGCTGGATGCAGGACAGGCCAGTAGCTCAATTGCATACTGTGCAAGCTCTGGCCAGTGATCCATCCTCAAGACCCAGTAACCCAGAGGATTTTCGGTGGGAAAGGTGTCCAAGTCTGATCTTGCCCCTAGGTATTCCTGCACCATGTAAAACAGACGCTGGCGATGGTTGCTGGAACCGATCATACCTTGGGGCTGCGGACCAAAAAATTGTCTGAACGCATCGGTCAGACTGCCACCTTCTCCACCGCTCCTTCTTTGACTGACCGAAGCCTCAGCAACACGTTGTCCAGAAACAGGAGTTTGTAACCTCCCAGTCTCTGGGAACGCGTTGCACAGACCTTTCTGCAAGGCCTCCCGAAGATGTTTCATCCTCTGCTCCCTCTGCGATGGCAAGATAAGGTCCGCAACCTTACCCTTGTAACGTGGATCAAGGAGGGTTGCCAGCCAGTATTGGTCCTTCTCCTTGATACCACGAATACGAGGATCCTTACGCAGGCTTTGCAGGATCAGGGAGGCCATGCAGCGTAGGTTTGCTGAGGCATTCGGTCCGGAGTCCTCTGGGTCACTAAGAACGACATGGTCCGCAGCCACCTCCTCCCAGCCACGTACAAGTCCATGTGTTTCTTGGGACTGATCCCTTAAAGACTGCTGCTGATGCTGAGTGCCAGGCTCCACCTCCATACTGACACAATCTTCCTCCTCCTCCTCTTCCTCCTCGTCCTCTTCCTGTGTGATCGGCGGGCACGCAGGAACACTGTCTGGATAAAGGGGGCCTTGAGAGCTAAGGAAGTCCTCCTCTTCCTGCCTCTGTTCTGCCTCAAGTGCCCTGTCCATTATTCCACGCAGCGTGTGCTCCAACAGGTGGACAAGGGGGACAGTGTCACTGATGCATGCACTGTCACTGCTCACCATCCTCGTGGCCTCCTCGAATGGTGACAGGACAGTGCATGCATCCCTGATCATGGCCCACTGGCGTGGGGAAAAAAAAACAAGCTCCCCTGACCCTGTCCTGGTGCCATAGTCGCACAGGTACTCATTGATGGCCCTCTGCTGCGTGTGCAGCCGCTGCAGCATGGCCAACGTTGAGTTCCACCTGGTGGGCATGTCACAGATTAGGCGGTTCTTGGGCAGGTTAAACTCCTTTTGGAGGTCCGTCAGCCGAGCACTGGCATTATATGACCGGCGGAAATGCACACAGACTTTCCTGGCCTGCCTCAGGACATCCTGTAAGCCCGGGTACCTGCCCAAGAACCGCTGCACCACCAAGTTAAGGACGTGAGCCAAACAGGGCACATGGGTCATTTGTCCCTGTCGGAGGGCAGAGAGGAGGTTGGTGCCATTGTCGCAAACCACCATTCCTGCCTTAAGTTGGCGTGGCGTCAACCACCTCTGAACCTGCCCCTGCAGAGCTGACAAAACCTCTGCCCCAGTGTGGCTCCTGTCCCCCAAGCACACCAGCTCAAGCACCGCATGGCATCTTTTGGCCTGCGTACTTGCGTAGCCCCTTGAACGCCTACGGAGCACCGCTGGTTCCGAGGAAGAGGCCATGGAGGAAGAAGAAGAGGAGGGGGTGGAGGAGAGAGGTGTGTCACAATCAGCATTTTGGAGGCGTGGTGGCGGAACAACCTCCAACACTACTGCACCTTGTCCTGCATCCTTCCCAGCTGCCAGCAGAGTCACCCAATGCGCCGTGAAACTTAGGTAACGTCCCTGTCCATGCCTGCTGGACCATGAGTCAGCGGTAATATGCACCTTACCGCTGACCGCCCTGTCCAGCGAGGCATGGACATTGCCTTCCACATGCCGGTAGAGAGCCGGAATCGCCTTCCGTGAGAAAAAGTGGCGTTTGGGTACCTGCCACTGAGGAACCGCACATTCCACAAACTCACGGAAGGGGGCAGAGTCTACCAACTGAAAAGGCAGCAGTTGAAGTGCTAGCAATTTTGCCAAGCTAGCATTCAACCGCTGGGCATGTGGATGGCTGGGAGCAAACTTCTTTCGGCGGTGCAGCAGCTGGGGCAGGGAAATTTGCCTGGTACAATTTGACGTCGGTGTACCAAAAGCAGATTGCCCACAAGTACTTGGCTGTGACACACCTAATTCTACACCTTCATTCCTCTCACTGCAGGTCTCAGAGAGGACTGAAGGTCTAGTGGGGTTGGAAATCTCAGCTGATGAGGAGCAAGGAGAGATCCTCTTTGTTCTTTGGTGTGGGTCTTTTAGATACGCTTGCCAACGAACTGCATGGCAGGTCAACATATGTCATACCGGTGTTTCACTTCCGGTATAATACAATGATGTACACCTATCGGGATGTCAGACGCTGTCACATGATGGAGGTCGTGTGTACGTCGTGCAGCGTTGACTCTGATTGGGTGAGTAACTGAGGAACTGACTCCTCCGTTCAAGGAGTGCGCACAACGTGACGAGATCCACATCGAGGCTTGGTGGATAGAGGCGGTGCTATTAGTTTGTTTCCCCATTAGCTAAGATGTTCACACGTGACTTCGTATGGAACGCACGCTTTGTATTCAGGAAGTCAGCGCGCACGATGCTGTAACAGCTGTGTGTAGGAAATCATTATTATGAATGTATATAAGCGTGGAGGTGGCGGGATGGCATATACCCCAGCCGAAGTCTTTTTAGACGAAACCGGTCGGGTTTCTTTGCTGTACCCAGCCACTTTTACCACGCTTACCAATTTTTATTTACTTTTTATTATTGGAATCGATTCTGCCTATTTTAAATTCTATGGATTGCCTGATGATCTTGAGTGATCTAATAAATACTATTTGAATAATAATCTTTGGATTTACACCATGTGGAGGCTCCCTGTTTTTTCTTCATATATGGTCCATGCATGCTGAGAAAGACGGTGACTGTGCAGACCCTTTGGGGCAGGATCTTGGCCCCCCATCTGAAGAGGAACTCCTCCGGTGTATAAGTTGTCCCGACACTGTCATCCATCTTAAGACAGTACAAGCCTTACTGACTCACCGCCAACGGCCTGTGAGTCCACCCAAGTCGGTAAGAGTATTCCATCCCTTACTCAGATTTGGATTTGGAGTTGTGATGTTACCCGCCTGGGATTCAATTTGAGTCGATCACGCCATACACAATATGGACTAATATATTATGTTTTTATGGTTCACTTGGGAGACACATCTTCTCACTTGCACTGTGGACGTTTTTTTGACATTATATAACCTTTTCCACCACAGATGAGTTTTGATTGCTTATCAGCATCAGGTGCTTGGTAGCTGGTGGTGATCCAAGACTCATTCATTTTTATGAAGGTCAGCCGATCGACCGAGTCGGTGGACAGACGCACCCTGTGATCGGTTACCACGCCTCCAGCAGCACTGAATGTGCGTTCCGAAAGAACGCTGGATGCAGGACAGGCCAGTAGCTCAATTGCATACTGTGCAAGCTCTGGCCAGTGATCCATCCTCAAGACCCAGTAACCCAGAGGATTTTCGGTGGGAAAGGTGTCCAAGTCTGATCTTGCCCCTAGGTATTCCTGCACCATGTAAAACAGACGCTGGCGATGGTTGCTGGAACCGATCATACCTTGGGGCTGCGGACCAAAAAATTGTCTGAACGCATCGGTCAGACTGCCACCTTCTCCACCGCTCCTTCTTTGACTGACCGAAGCCTCAGCAACACGTTGTCCAGAAACAGGAGTTTGTAACCTCCCAGTCTCTGGGAACGCGTTGCACAGACCTTTCTGCAAGGCCTCCCGAAGATGTTTCATCCTCTGCTCCCTCTGCGATGGCAAGATAAGGTCCGCAACCTTACCCTTGTAACGTGGATCAAGGAGGGTTGCCAGCCAGTATTGGTCCTTCTCCTTGATACCACGAATACGAGGATCCTTACGCAGGCTTTGCAGGATCAGGGAGGCCATGCAGCGTAGGTTTGCTGAGGCATTCGGTCCGGAGTCCTCTGGGTCACTAAGAACGACATGGTCCGCAGCCACCTCCTCCCAGCCACGTACAAGTCCATGTGTTTCTTGGGACTGATCCCTTAAAGACTGCTGCTGATGCTGAGTGCCAGGCTCCACCTCCATACTGACACAATCTTCCTCCTCCTCCTCTTCCTCCTCGTCCTCTTCCTGTGTGATCGGCGGGCACGCAGGAACACTGTCTGGATAAAGGGGGCCTTGAGAGCTAAGGAAGTCCTCCTCTTCCTGCCTCTGTTCTGCCTCAAGTGCCCTGTCCATTATTCCACGCAGCGTGTGCTCCAACAGGTGGACAAGGGGGACAGTGTCACTGATGCATGCACTGTCATTGCTCACCATCCTCGTGGCCTCCTCGAATGGTGACAGGACAGTGCATGCATCCCTGATCATGGCCCACTGGCGTGGGGAAAAAAAAACAAGCTCCCCTGACCCTGTCCTGGTGCCATAGTCGCACAGGTACTCATTGATGGCCCTCTGCTGCGTGTGCAGCCGCTGCAGCATGGCCAACGTTGAGTTCCACCTGGTGGGCATGTCACAGATTAGGCGGTTCTTGGGCAGGTTAAACTCCTTTTGGAGGTCCGTCAGCCGAGCACTGGCATTATATGACCGGCGGAAATGCACACAGACTTTCCTGGCCTGCCTCAGGACATCCTGTAAGCCCGGGTACCTGCCCAAGAACCGCTGCACCACCAAGTTAAGGACGTGAGCCAAACAGGGCACATGGGTCATTTGTCCCTGTCGGAGGGCAGAGAGGAGGTTGGTGCCATTGTCGCAAACCACCATTCCTGCCTTAAGTTGGCGTGGCGTCAACCACCTCTGAACCTGCCCCTGCAGAGCTGACAAAACCTCTGCCCCAGTGTGGCTCCTGTCCCCCAAGCACACCAGCTCAAGCACCGCATGGCATCTTTTGGCCTGCGTACTTGCGTAGCCCCTTGAACGCCTACGGAGCACCGCTGGTTCCGAGGAAGAGGCCATGGAGGAAGAAGAAGAGGAGGGGGTGGAGGAGAGAGGTGTGTCACAATCAGCATTTTGGAGGCGTGGTGGCGGAACAACCTCCAACACTACTGCACCTTGTCCTGCATCCTTCCCAGCTGCCAGCAGAGTCACCCAATGCGCCGTGAAACTTAGGTAACGTCCCTGTCCATGCCTGCTGGACCATGAGTCAGCGGTAATATGCACCTTACCGCTGACCGCCCTGTCCAGCGAGGCATGGACATTGCCTTCCACATGCCGGTAGAGAGCCGGAATCGCCTTCCGTGAGAAAAAGTGGCGTTTGGGTACCTGCCACTGAGGAACCGCACATTCCACAAACTCACGGAAGGGGGCAGAGTCTACCAACTGAAAAGGCAGCAGTTGAAGTGCTAGCAATTTTGCCAAGCTAGCATTCAACCGCTGGGCATGTGGATGGCTGGGAGCAAACTTCTTTCGGCGGTGCAGCAGCTGGGGCAGGGAAATTTGCCTGGTACAATCTGACGTCGGTGTACCAAAAGCAGATTGCCCACAAGTACTTGGCTGTGACACACCTAATTCTACACCTTCATTCCTCTCACTGCAGGTCTCAGAGAGGACTGAAGGTCTAGTGGGGTTGGAAATCTCAGCTGATGAGGAGCAAGGAGAGATCCTCTTTGTTCTTTGGTGTGGGTCTTTTAGATACGCTTGCCAACGAACTGCATGGCAGGTCAACATATGTCTGGTCAAGCATGTGGTACCCAAGCGGGAGATGTTTTGGCCACGCGAGATACGCTTGAGACATATGTTGCAAATAGCAGCGGTGCGATCTGATGCACTCGTCTCAAAAAAGGCCCACACCAAAGAACTTTTTGAATAACGCGCAGAGACTGCAGCGCCCTGCACATGTGGAGCTTTGGGGTGTGATGCAGTCAATGTGCTGCCCTTAGGCTGGCCCCTGGAGGGCATCCTGCCTCGTTGGTGATGTGCCGCCGCCTCCTCCTCCTCCTCCTCCTCCTCCTCCTCCTCCTCCTCCTCCTCTCTCCTATCAGGCACCCACGTTGAGTCAGTGACCTCATCATCCCCTCCCTCCTCATCACTGGAGCAAACCTGGCAGTATGCTGCAGCAGGGGGAGCATGACTGCCAGATTGCTGTCCTTCTTGGGCACCCCCTCTGTCCGTGCTCATGTTACTGCCTTCATCGAGCTCAGTATCGTCATCAGAGCCTTCCAAACGCTGGGCATCCTCCTGGAGCATGTACCCAACACTGTGGTCAAACAGTTCGAGGGAATCCTCATGAGGACATGGTGGAGCTAGGGAAGGAGTCACTGATGACATTGAGCTGAGGGAAGAGGCCGCTGCTTTGCCAGACAAAGCACCCTGGGCATGGGTGAGAGAGGATGAGGAGGATGAGGACGGCTTGGTCATCCACTCGACCAAGTCTTCCGCATGTTGCGGCTCAACACGGCCAGCTGCCGAAAAAAAGGCCAAGCGTGTCCCATGGCCACGTGCTGATGAGGATGCACCGTCTCCACGACCAGCACTAGACACAGAGCCTGCTTGCCCTCTCTTATTGGCTTGTGACTGTCTGCCTCTCCTTCTTGGCCTTCCAGACATACTAATGGCCTGTAGCTGCACTAAGCTGGGATAGAACACCTGTAATTTTCTTCAAGTAGCTTTATATACTGTAACCAGACAAGCCTGCCTGTCAGTAGGAAGATAACAGGAACGGATCTAGCTGAACACTGTGAGCAGGACGCACTGTACTAAATGTAAATAGTCTAGCTGCCTGACCGTGGTACTAATAGGATCAAATAGAACACCTGTAATTTTCTTCAGGTAGCTTTATATACTGTAACCAGACAAGCCTGCCTGTCAGTAGGAAGATAACAGGAACGGATCTAGCTGAACACTGTGAGCAGGACGCACTGTACTAAATGTAAATAGTCTAGCTGCCTGACCGTGGTACTAATAGGATCAAATAGAACACCTGTAATTTTCTTCAGGTAGCTTTATATACTGTAACCAGACAAGCCTGCCTGTCAGTAGGAAGATAACAGGAACGGATCTAGCTGAACACTGTGAGCAGGACGCACTGTACTAAATGTAAATAGTCTAGCTGCCTGACCGTGGTACTAATAGGATCAAATAGAACACCTGTAATTTTCTTCAGGTAGCTTTATATACTGTAACCAGACAAGCCTGCCTGTCAGTAGGAAGATAACAGGAACGGATCTAGCTGTACACTGTGAGCAGGACGCACTGTACTAAATGTAAATAGTCTAGCTGCCTGACCGTGGTACTAATAGGATCAAATAGAACACCTGTAATTTTCTTCAGGTAGCTTTATATACTGTAACCAGACAAGCCTGCCTGTCAGTAGGAAGATAACAGGAACGGATCTAGCTGAACACTGTGAGCAGGACGCACTGTACTAAATGTAAATAGTCTAGCTGCCTGACCGTGGTACTAATAGGATCAAATAGAACACCTGTAATTTTCTTCAGGTAGCTTTATATACTGTAACCAGACAAGCCTGCCTGTCAGTAGGAATTTAACAGGAACGGATCTAGCTGAACACTGTGAGCAGGACGCACTGTACTAAATGTAAATAGTCTAGCTGCCTGACCGTGGTACTAATAGGATCAAATAGAACACCTGTAATTTTCTTCAGGTAGCTTTATATACTGTAACCAGACAAGCCTGCCTGTCAGTAGGAAGATAACAGGAACGGATCTAGCTGAACACTGTGAGCAGGACGCACTGTACTAAATGTAAATAGTCTAGCTGCCTGACCGTGGTACTAATAGGATCAAATAGAACACCTGTAATTTTCTTCAGGTAGCTTTATATACTGTAACCAGACAAGCCTGCCTGTCAGTAGGAAGATAACAGGAACGGATCTAGCTGTACACTGTGAGTAGGACGCACTGTACTAAATGTAAATAGTCTAGCTGCCTGACCGTGGTACTAATAGGATCAAATAGAACACCTGTAATTTTCTTCAGGTAGCTTTATATACTGTAACCAGACAAGCCTGCCTGTCAGTAGGAAGATAACAGGAACGGATCTAGCTGAACACTGTGAGCAGGACGCACTGTACTAAATGTAAATAGTCTAGCTGCCTGACCGTGGTACTAATAGGATCAAATAGAACACCTGTAATTTTCTTCAGGTAGCTTTATATACTGTAACCAGACAAGCCTGCCTGTCAGTAGGAATTTAACAGGAACGGATCTAGCTGAACACTGTGAGCAGGACGCACTGCACTAAATGTAAATAGTCTAGAAGATAACAGGAACGGATCTAGCTGAACACTGTGAGCAGGACGCACTGCACTAAATGTAAATAGTCTAGAAGATAACAGGAACGGATCTAGCTGAACACTGTGAGCAGGACGCACTGCATTAAATGTAAATAGTCTAGATAGAAGATAACAGGAACGGATCTAGCTAAACTGAATACAGTGTATATATATATATGCAACACCTGGGATGCATATATATACACAATACACTGTAAGTGCAGCTAACTGACTGACTGTTCTGCCTAATCTATCTAACTCAAATCAAATGACACTGTCTCTCTCTCTCTCTATCTCTCAGCACACCGGAACACACACTACACAGGGCCGCCGTGCAGGCGGCCTTATATAGTGTGGGGTGTGTACCAAATCCCCTGAGCCATAATTGGCCAAAGCCACCCTGGCTTTGGCCAATTACAGCTCTCTCTACTGACGGCGCTGTGATTGGCCAAGCATGCGGGTCATAGTGCATGCTTGGCCAATCATCAGCCAGCAATGCACTGCGATGCCGCAGTGAATTATGGGCCGTGACGCGCCACACGAATTTAGCGCGAACGGCCCATAACGTTCGCAATTCGGCGAACGATCGAACAGCCGATGTTCGAATCGAACATGGGTTCGACTCGAACACGAAGCTCATCCCTACCCTTGAGTCTTTCCTCTCAAAATTCTGATACTGGTTTGTTCCTTCATCTCTGTATGTATACTGATGATGGTCTCTTGGGTCATTCCTATAATTGTGCTGGTACTCTCTTGGTTCTGTGCAATTTGATTGTTGATAATATCCTTGTTCCCCATATCTGGGATTCCTTCCATTGTCACCCTGATGATACTATGGCCCATTTTTCGGTGATTGATACTGCCTGGGTTCATTGTGTGGTAACTGATATGGTCTGTTGGTCCTCCTGTTACCATTATTCTTTTTCCAATAGGGTACTCTTGGTGATTTATTTTTGGTTTTATTTCTCCACCAAGGTTTTAGTGTTTTTGGTCCATTATCTCCTCTGTGTGTTTTACTTTGTTCCATTTCTTCTAAAAGCAGACACAATTTTGGGGAATATTTTACCAGAAAAACCGAGATTTATATACAGGCGAGCCCCGACTTTGAGGGACTTAATAGCCAAAAATGTACCGGACCCTCCTAAAAAAGTAACTGACTTGTCCTTCTTTCAGGGAAAAGGTTTTTTCCCCTGTAAGAGGTGTTATGCCTGTAGAAACACCCACCAGAATGGTGTTAAATGTCAGAAGTTTGTAGCAACCAGTACCAGAAAAGAATTCGAGATTAAGGACTTTGTGTCGTGTAGAACAGAAGGTGTGGTATATGTCCTACAATGCTCTTGTTCCCTCCAATATATAGGTAGAACCAAAAGACCTATATGGAAGCGTATAAGAGAGCACATCCAGAATATCAAAAAGGCTTACCCCAAGCATAGTGTCTCTAGACATTTTGCTATGTATCACAATAAAGACCCTAGGGACTTGAAGTTCTGGGCAATCCAAAAATACAAGCCACACTGGAGAGGCTCCAATAAGATTAGGGAACTAAGTAAAAATGAATCAAAATGGATATTTTTGATGTGTACTCTTGAACCAAATGGCTTGAATATCAAATTTGATTTGAATTGTTTTATATCTGATTTTTAATTATTTTAATTATTTTAAATATAAATCCAGCAGTTTAACAATGTCATACATTCTTTACAAATATAAATTTCAAACAATTTTATGATAACAATTAATTGGTTGAGTTTTAGTTATTTTAAACTCATCTCTATATATGTACTTTGTTTTTTAGATATAATAACAATTTTTTATGTATATATGTTTATTTCTATATTCCCATAATTGTACATTATACCGCTATAATGATTCAATACCTTTTTAAGTTGTTTTTATCCTGTGTTGTTTCATATATGCATTTTATTTTATGGCTGATAATATAAAACAAATATTACATGAATGAATTCAATTTAGCTAGATTTCCTTCCCTTGTTTCTTATAGCACTGAAAATGATTACAGGGAAAGGAGTTATAAGTGTTTATGATGCAATACCAACCTATCACCACTGGGGGGCGTAGGCTAATGCGTGGTGCCCCAAGTATGGTAGTTCTCTAAATGTTTTTAAATATTGTAAATGTTATTTATATGTAGCGGTTTTTTATGTATTTTGTTACCATTAAACCAGCTGTGTTTGTATAATAAAATGTACCCAGAAAAAAAACATATGAATATATGCAGTTAGCAGGACGATGATTTGAGCAAACAACGCTGTAGCCATGGTTACTTTCAAGCCAGTGTGCTTATAAAACTGAGACCGTGGCACCTCGAGAGTATCCTTGACAAAGTCACATGACGGTGACGCATCGCATGGGAGGAGCCTAGGACGCACTCTGCAGTCTGACACAGAGCGGTGTACTGCAGTGATCCTTTCTCTCATCCACAGCGGCTGACTGCTTTTGCAGATTCATATGCTTTTCTAATACTGGGTTCACGTGAGTGAATCTCTGAGTGTGTTTTGCTGGTGTACTATATGGAATTCACTGCGCAATGAGTTTTTTTTCTTGTTTATTCTTTGATTTACATACATCCAATGGTGTGGTAAGCTGTATTTGATGAAAATGGAGGTGGATGGAAGAGTTTAAAAATGACAAGCAGACACCCCAATTAAGCAATCAAAGAACCATAATCATTGGGACTACTTATATATCTCTACCAAACAAGTTCTTTATTGTATTTCTCCCTATTTAATCACATCATTAATTATTTATCAACGCTTGTTTATTAATTTATTTATTTATATTGCTATAATGGATGATTGTTCTTGTATATACACGTTATAGACTTTATTTATTTAATTAATTTTTGCAAGATCACGTTTATTTTGGATATAGTATTTATAGGTTTATGAGCTTTTTGTAGCACTTGGAATAGGAGTGATTCTTACACTGATCTTTACACTGATGTGGATTTTATGTGCAGAATGCACAGTAATGCATTGTATGTTTTATAATTTTTACTGATCATTGAGTGAAGTGCTTCAATTATTATTTTATACTTTTTTATGAAGGGATATTGAGCACCTTATATTGAGAGCAGCCTTTCTCATATATATGATTAGTTTCACTTTGGTTCTTTTGTATTTTTAATAACCATCACAGCGCTTTGTTTTTTCACAATTTTAATAGTAGGAATATGGTTAGGAATAAAATAATAAGACTAAGGTCGGTAAATTAGGGATTGATTTAATACCCTGGGACACTGATGCGGTCACCAACATGACATAAACCCATTATAACCTAACTACATAATACAATGTATATAAGTAACGGAGGGCCAAGGACAAAAAAACCACATGATTGGGTAAAACATGTGGAAAAATAGGGCGGGTAGCCAAAATGATAGTGTCTGGCCGACCTAATGGGTGTCTGTCATGGAGGGTTGCATCAGGGATAATGTAAAGAAGGTAGTGGTATAAAGTGGGTGATAATATATACTAGAAGAGGCCCCCCAAAATGACATATAGTCAATGGGGGTGAATTAAAAATGAAGGGTGGGATAATTGGGGCCGGAGAAGTGGAGGGCAGACCATTAGCCATGTCCACTCAAATAGCTCACCAATAAATCCCACTCGACATGGTGCCAGGTGTGTTATCCACCCAATGTATATAGGTAAGTGAGTGGCCTCTATGGTAAGATACTGAGGTAAGCAACAATACACATGTACCATCATCCAGAAATCAATAATTACCAAGATTGGGAGCCTGATCCCCAGTCAGGCGACCAAAAAATTGTGGGGGCATGTTGGACTATTGAGGTACAGTACAAATAAATAACAATATAGAGAATATACCAGTGATAAAAAATGTATAGTCGATTTTATTGATGCAGAAGACAAATCATTGGTAATACACTACAGCAAGGTAAAAATAAATAAAAATAAAACACCAATGGGGTCATTATTATACAATAAGACAATTGATCTCAGATATCATATTCCTCAACTAGTTTCGCGGACATATCCGCTTCGTCAGGAGGGAATCTGAAGATGGTTAATTCTGACTAAACAGTCTGAACCTAGCAATTGGGAAAAAGTACAATGATATTTAACAAAAGAACATAAATAGTAAAACTGTGTTACAGCATCAAAATTAAAGAAATGTAATAAGGATTGCAGGGGGAAAGGGACAAGTCTGCTTACCCATGTCCCAATAGACCCCAAGCGCAACACTCCACCACCAATGGGTGATCTCCCACGGTGACCCGGGGGAGCTGCAAAAAGGACGGGGATAATAAGAATAAAAATATTGTAAAGTATAGTAAGTTGCCAGTGAAAAACAAAAGAGCCAGTGGTACGTGGATAATAAGGAAATAGTGAATGGTGAAGGTGTAAAGAGTGATGTGATGGGTTACATGATATCAAAAATTGGGTGAGATAGTGCGTAGAGAAGAACGAAAAAATAAAACCAATAAAATATTATAGGAAGGTGTAATGGTATTAAGATGGGTACAGTGAGGGTGAATAAAACACAGAAGAGGGATGAGGACCGGACAGGGAGGGAGAGATGAGAGGTGAGAAGGAATTGGACCAGGGAATAGGGTAGAAGAGGAAAGGGGGGAAAAAAGGGGAGGGGGGGAAGGAGGGAGGGAGAGGGAAGAGGGGAGCAGGGTAAGGTTGTGGACCTTATCTTGCCATCGCAGAGGGAGCAGAGGATGAAACATCTTCGGGAGGCCTTTCAGAAAGGTCTGTGAAACGCGTTCCCAGAGACTGGGAGGTTACAAACTCCTGTTCCTGGACAACGTGTTGCTGAGGCTTCGGTCAGTCAAAGAAGGAGCGGTGGAGAAGGTGGCCGTCTGACCGATGCATTCAGAAAATTTTTTAGTCCGCAGCCCCAAGGTATGATTGGTTCCAGCAACCATCGCCAGCGTCTGTTTTACATGGTGCAGGAATACCTAGGGGCAAGATCTGACTTGGACACATTTCTCACCGAAAATCCTCTGGGTTACTGGGTCTTGAGGATGGATCACTGGCCAGAGCTTGCACAGTATGCAATTGAGCTACTGGCCTGTTCTGCATCCAGCGTTCTTTCGGAACACACATTCAGTGCTGCTAGAGGCTTTGTAACCGATCACAGGGTGCGCCTGTCCACCGACTTGGTCGATCGACTGACCTTCATAAAAATGAATCAGTCTTGGATCACCACAAGCACCTGATGCTGATGTAACAGAATAATTTGTTTTGAAATGTCAGATCCCTTCAAGACTGCCTATGCTGATGCTAAATGACTACCCTGTTATGCTGAGTGAATATTCTCTTCCTCCTCAATGATCATGCTGATAGCTTGTAAGAATATTTTTGGTTCTGGGAGCTGCCACCAGTGACTGAGGCCCAATTTTTCAGCCCTTGTTTAACAGGGGTGTGTAATTACAATTTTTGATGCAATATCTTGCAAGGAGGGTTCGTTGCTGCGCTCAACTAGGGTATTTGTGAGGGGCTGCAGTGTTGTGGAACCAGCACCAGTGCCTAAGGCCCAATTTTTCAGCCCCTTTTTAACAGGGGCGTGTTTTTACAATTTTTGATGCAATACTTTGCAGCAGGGCTCGTTCCTGCGCTCCAACTAGAGTATCTGTGAGGGGTTGCAGTGTTGTGGCACCAGCACCAGTGCCTAAGTCCCAGTTTTTCAGCCCCTGTTTAATGGGTGCGTGTAATTACAATTTTTGATGCAGTTCTTTGCAGCAGGGCTCGTTCCTGCGCTCCAACTAGAGTATCTGTGAGGGGTTGCAGTGCTGTGGCACCAGCACCAGTGCCTAAGACCCAATTTTTCAGCCCCTGTTTAACAGGGGTGTGTAATTACAATTTTTGATGCAATATTTTGCAGGAGGGCTCATTCCTGCACTGCAACTAGAGAATCTGTGAGGGGTTGCAGTGTTGTGGCACCAGTGCCTAAGGCCCAATTTTTCAGCCCCTTTTCAACATTGACATGTAATTACAATTCTTGATCTAATATTTCACAGCAGGGCCCGTTCCTGCACCCACCAAGAGTAACTGTGAGGGCTTACAGTGTTGTGGCAACACCAACACCTAAGGCCCCAATTTCTGCAGAGTACATAGGGCAGGCCCCTACTTTCAAACATCCAACTTACAAATGACTCCTACTTGCAAACGGAAGGAGACAACAGGAAGTGAGATGAAATCTACCCCTAGGAAGGGAAATTCTCTCCTGTGAGAGTTAATATGGGAAAAAACGTGTCTCCTCTCCACTGATGCTTTATCAACAATCCTTGTTTCACTAAAAAACCCAAATTGTCAAAAACATTTTGTCATTGGGACAGAAAGTGAGGTGAAATTTTCTGAAGATGTGCAAAGACAGCAAAACAAATGTCACAGGGGTGATAACCCTTCCCTATGTTTTCCAAAAAGTTTAAAATAGATTTTTTGGCTGGAGCTAAACTTTAAAAATGTACCAGTTCAAAATTACAAACAGATTCAACTTAACAACAAACCTACAGTCCCTGTCTTGTTTGCACCACCTGTATACTGCTGTTCAGAATATATAGGGCCTGGGGGCCCCACGCCTTTCCTTTTTTAAATTTGGGTGCAGGGTTCCCCTTAATATTCATGCAAGACCCAAAGGGCCTGGTAATGGACTGGGGGGGTACCCATGCCGTTTGTCTCACTGATTTTCATCCATATTGCCGCGACCCGACATTGCATTAAAGCAGTTTTAAATTACTGTTATTCCTTTAAAAATGTCATTTTGTGCAGGGACTGTTCTAAGCACGGGAAACACGCACAACTTTACAGGCATACTATAGACCAGTGTTTCTCAACTCCAGTCCTCAAGGCGCACCAACAGGTCATGTTTTCAGGATTCCCACTATTTCGCACAGGTGATTTGATCAGTTTTCACTGCCTTAGTAATTACCACAGTCGTTTATTTCTGAGGGAAATCCTGAAAACATGACCTGTTGGTGCGCCTTGAGGACTGGAGTTGAGAAACACTGCTATAGACACCCCCCAGGTACGATATTTAAAGGAATATTTCACTTTTTTTTTTCACTTTAAGCATCATTAAAATCACTGCTCCCGAAAAAACGGCTGTTTTTAAAACTTTTCTTTGCATTAATACATGTCCCCGGGTCCCCAAACCCTTTTAAGGACAATACCATGCAAATTAGCCTTTAAAATTAGCACTTTTGATTTTGAACGTTCGATTCCCATAGACTTCAATGGGGTTCTAAAGTTTGTGAGAATTTTCGGTCCGTTCGCAGGTTCTGGTGTGAACCAAACCGGGGGGGTGTTCGGCTCATCCCTAATCCACATACCCCCAGGGCAGGTTTGCTCTGGTAGTATTTACCTTGTGGTCGCAAAAATATATTGTGGTGAATATATAAGTCCCTCTGCCCTTCTCCCCCCAAAATTTTGTACACAGTTCTAGAGAGAATCACACCCTTTTGTCCTGGGAAGATTTTGATCATGGGGGATTTTAACGCCATCATGTCACCCGTGCTTGACAGACCCACTCCCTCTAAAAATCATTGTACAGATCTCTCCACCTGGGCCCAGGCCATAGGCTTAGATGATATATAGAGATGGAAGCACCCTACTACCCGATCCTACTCCTGCTTCTCAGCTTCACATAAGACTGTCTCGTGGATAGACCTGGCATTAGCCAATCCGCTACTACTGGCAGATGTGCTGGAAGCAAAGTATTTACCTAGTGTCTTGTCAGACCATAGCTCCCTGGTTGTAGCATTCCGCACCCCTGCCTCCCGAAGCACGGCTTTATGGAGACTGGGTTTGGAATGGATCTCCCATCCTGACCTTTTAGATGAATTGCCAACGCTGCTGAGTGAGTTCTGGGAGCGAAACACGGGGTCCTCCGCTCCAGGTATCACTTGGGACGCCTTCAAGGCCTACACTAGTAGACAATATATTTCCTCCATTGCAGCCATCAAAAAGAAACAGACATTAGAGACTGAGTCCTTGCAACAGTCGGTGGTAGATCATACGAACACATACAATTCAGACCCCACTCCAAGCCACTATGATCTTCTGGCAGCTGCCCAGAGAAAACTGAAGCTTCACCTGGCAGAAATCACTAAGCTAGAAACATGTAAAAATATGCAACGATTCTTTGAGCAAGGTGACAGAAATGGCAGACTTTAGCCATGCTGGCCCAACATGACCAACCACTCACACTCATCTCTACAATAACCACTCTGGAGGGTGAGATGGTAACGACCCCCTCAGGCATACTAAAAGAATTTAATAACTTTTATAAATCTCTCTATGCCTCCGGTCTGCCCTCCAACTTTTGGCCCGAGGAGCTACGAGATCTGTTAGATCCTCTGGCTCTCAGTTGGTTGTCGGACACAGAGAAAGAGACATTGGTGCAACCTTTTACAGCTTTAGAAGTACTAAACGCAATCCAATCCTTCCCCTCCGGAAAGGCACCAGGCCCAGATGGGCTGCCAATTGATTTCTACAAAGCGCATGGGGAGATGCTGGCATCATTATATATGAAATGCCTTTCAGAGGGGAAATTACCAGAATCTATGTACCATGCTCATCTGACCTTAATATATAAGCCTCAGAAAGATCCTACTTCCTGTGGATCCTACTGACCCATTGTATTACTAAATGATGATTTCAAAATGTTAACAAAACTCCTTGCCATTAGGTTATACCCCATGTTACCTTCTGTAATAGACCCTGATCAAACAGGTTTCATGTCCCACCGAGCCACAGATGTCAACCTTCGCAGACTCTTTACAAATATCCATGCCCACCACATCAATGAAGGATCTCAAATCCTTGCCTCATTAGACATTGAAAGGCTTTTGACACTATTGAGTGGCTCTTCTTATGGGAGACATTGCGTAGGATGGGGTTCCCTTTGCTTTTCATTAAATGGCTTCAGGTGATATACAAGTGTCCTACCTCCTCGGTGCGCCTGGGGGGTACACTGTCTGATCCATTCGCGCTCTCCAGGGGAACAAGACAGGGCTGCCCTCTCTCCCTGGCATTATTTGCCCTTGCCATAGAACGGGTGGCGGAGGCTCCGCGCACTACCCCACATATTAGGGGTCTGCACATTGGTCTGCTGGGGGAGAGGGTGGCTCTGTATGCAGATGACATGCTACTTTTTCTCGGTGATGCAGGTCCATCATTACAGGGTGCACTGACAGTACTGAACACCTTGGCCAAAGTCACCGGTAAATTGGTCCAAATCTTTACTATTCCCAAAAGATCAGGCCGCAAGGAAGAGCTCCCCTCCGGATGTCCCCCATCAGTGGGTAGACACTTTACTTAGGGGTCATTGTTTCCTCTAGAGCCACAAAGATTATTCCTCTCAACTTAGACCCAGTTATACTAGACATAAAGACCAAACTCAAGTCATGGGGAAAATTGCCATTTTCACTATGGGGCCGAGTTAACCTTCTCAAAATGAAAGTCATCCCCAAACTCACATACCTTTTTAGACATTCCCTGCAATGGATTCCCAAATCTTTCTTTAAAAAGCTTAATCAGACCTTTTCTTCCTTTCTATGGGGCCCCTCCCTGCCAAGATATAAACTGAGCACCTTGGTATGGCATTCCCAGATTGTTACAAATACTATCTTGCTGCACAGTTGGTAATGGTGACATGGCGGCTAGATCCAGACAAATCTAATTCAGCTACAGTCCTGGAGGCGATGGGATCATTAGAAGCACTTAAATTGCTGGTCTACAGGGGACCTTGTGCCCCATACCCCCTGACCCCCTTATGCATACCACTTTGCGTGCATGGAAGGCAGGGCTGGCAGTGGAAAAATATAGACATAATGAAATCTCACCCAACGCTCCAATTTGGCTGAATCCTAATAGCCCTCACTGGTGTCAAACTTATATCAAAAATAACTTTGAATAACACATTAATCCCCTTATCCCAACTCTCACAGACACAGAATCTACCAAATTGCTATGTATTTCGCTATCTGCAATTATCTCATGCCTTCAACACACAATTCCCAGGATCCTCTTGCATGGTGGTCCAGTCAGGGTTGGAAAAGACACTTCGCTCCAGATGCACTGAAAAACCAACCTCCCATCTTTATGAACATCTGATATTTGTGTCTCTCCCACCCATGGATAAACTCTGGTCCCACTGGCAAGGAGACATTCCAACACTTGACAACGATTACTGGGATGATGTGTGGGATTTCCCCTTTAGCTCCCTGGTTTCACTAAGAGACAGACTTGTGCAGTTTAAAATAGTGCATAGAGCATACTTAACACCAAATTCAAGCAGCGCATCACGCCCCATAATGCACTGCGTCATCGCAGTGCATTGCTGGCTGATGATTGGCCAAGCATGCGCTATGCATGCACAGCGCCGTCAGCTTAGAGAGCCATAATTGGCCAAAGGCAGGGTGCCTTTGGCCAATTATGGCTCGCTCAGGGGGTTAAGTCCATGCCCCACACTATATAAGGCCGACTGCACGTCAGCCCTGTGTAGTGTGTTGCTGGCGTTAGATTGAGCAGGCAGTCCATTACTGGTGTACTGTTTCTAATCTACTTCAAGCAGGCAGGTGATTCAGTTAGCTGCAGTGTATTGGTGTGTTGGTATAGCCAACCGAATGTATCACACCGCAGAGCTCCGCATGTGCAGGGTGCTGCTGACTCCGCACGTTTTTTCAAAATTTCTTTGGTGTGGGCCTTTTTTGAGACGTGTGCAGCAGATCTCACTGTTGCTGTTTGCAACATATGTCTGAAGTGTATCAAGCATGACCAAAACAGCAGCCGCTTGGGCACCACATGCTTGACCAGACATATGTCGAGCTCCCATGCAGTCCGTTGGCAACAGCACTTAAAAGACCCACACCAAAGAACAAGGCGGACCTCTTCTTGCTCCTCATCAACTGGGATCTACAACTCCACTATACCTTCAGTCCTCTCAGAGACCTGCACTGAGAAGAATGAAGGTGTAGAATTAGGTGTCCCAAGCACTTGTGGGCAATCTGCTAGCGGTACACCTAAATTCGATTGTAGCAGGCAAATTTCCCTACCCCAGTTGTTAAACCATCTAAAGAAATTTGGTCCCAGCCATCCACATGCTCAGCGGTTGAATCCTAGTTTGGCAAAATTGCTACCACTCAAACTGCTGCCTTTTCAGCTGGTAGACTCTGCCCCCTTTCTAGAATTTGTGGAATGTGCTGTACCTCAGTGGCAGGTTCCCAAATGCCATATTTTTTCTCGGAAGGCCATTCTGGCTCTCTACCGGCATGTGGAAGGCAATGTCTTGGCCTCGTTGGACAGGGTGGTCAGCATTAAGGTGTATATTACAGCTGACTCATGGTCCAGTAGGCATGGACAGGGATGTTGCCTTTCTTTCGCGGTGCACTGGCTAACCCTGCTGGCAGCTGGGAAGGATGCAGGACAGGGTGCAGTAATGTTGGAGCTTGTTCTGCCACCACGCCTCCAAAATGCTGGTAGTGGTGATTCTGCCACATCTCTCTCCTCCACCCCCTCCTCTTCTTCTTCTTCTCTGGCCTCTTCATTTGCAGATTTGTCCTCAGAACCAGCGGTGCTCCATAGGCATTCTAGGGGCTACGCAAAAAGATGCCATGCGGTGCTTGAGTTGGTCTGCTTAGGGGACAGGAGCCACACTGGGGCAGAGATTCTGGCAGCTCTGCAGGGGCAGGTTCAGAGGTGGTTGATGCCACACCAGCTTCAGCCAGGAATGGTGGTTTGCGAGAATGGCACCAACCTTCTCTCTGCCCTCCGACAGGGACACTTGACCCATGCCCACTAGGTGTAATTCAACTTTGACAATGCTGCAGTGGCTGCACATGCAGCAGAGGGCCATCAATGAGTACCTGTGCGAGTATGGCACAGGACAGGGTCAGGGGAGATTGGCTTTTTTTTCCGCCACGCCAGTGGCTAATGATCAAGGATGCATGCACTGTCCTGTCACCATTTGAGGAGGCCATGAGTATGGTGAGCAGTGACAGTGCATGCATCAGTGATACTGTCCCTCTTGTCTTCCTGTTGGAACACACGCTGCATGGATTAATGGACAGGGCACTTGAGGCAGAACTGAGGGAGGAAGAGGAGGACTTCCTTACCTCTCAAGGACCCCTTTATCCAGACAGTATTCCTGCAGGCCCGCTGATCACACAGGAAGAGATGGAGGAGGAGGATTGTGTCAGCATGGAGGTGGAGCTTGGCACTCAGCATCAGCAGCAGTCTTCAAGGGATCGTTTTCAGTCCCCAGAAACCCATGGACTTGTACATGGCTGGAAGGAGGTGGCTGCGGATCATGTCCTCCTTAGTGACCCAGAGGACTCTGGACCGAATGCCTCAGCAAACCTACACTGCATGGCCTCCCTGATCCTGCAAATCCTGAGAAAGGACAATCGGATTCGTGGTATCAAGGAGAGGGATCATTACTGGCTGGCAACCCTTCTTGATCCACCTTACAAGGGTAAGGTTGTGGAACTTATCCAGCCTTCGCAGAGGGAGCAGAGGATGAAACATCTTCGGGAGGCCTTGCAGAAAGGTTTGTGCAATGTGTTTCCAGAGCCTGGGAGGTTACAATTTCCTGGTCCTCCTGGACAATGTGTTGCTGAGGCTTCAGTCAGTTACAGAAGGAGCGGTGGAGAAGGTGGCCGTCTGACCGATGCTTTTAGGCAATTTTTTAGCCCACAGCCCCAAGGTCTGATCAGTTCCAGCAACCATCGCCAGCGTCTGATTTACATGGTGCAGGAATACCTAGGGGCAAGATCAGACTTGGAGACCTTTCCAACTGAAAATCCACTGGGTTACTGGGTCTTGAGGATGGATCACTGGCCAGAGCTTGCACAGTATGCAATTGAGCTACTGGCCTGTCCTGCATCCAGTGTTATATCTGAACGCATATTCAGTGCTGCTGGAGGCTTTGTAACCGATCACAGAGTGCGCCTGTCCACAGACTCAGTTGATCGGCTCACCTTCATAAAAATAAATAAGTCTTGGATCACCAGCTACCAAGCACCTGATGCTGATGTAACCGATTATTTTTTTTTTAAGAATGTGAGATCCCTTGAAGACTGCCTATGCTGATGCTGAGTGACTATCCTGTTATGCTTAGTGACTATCCTATTCCTCCTCAATGTTCATTTTGATAGCTTCTAAGAACATTTTTGGTTCTGGGTACCACCACCAGTGGCTAAGGCCCAGTTTTTCTGCCCCTGTTTAACAGGGGCGTGTAATTACAATTTTTGCTGTAATATTTTGCAGCAGGGCTCATTCCTGCACTCAACTAGAGTATCTGTGAGGGGTTGCAGTGTTGTGGCACCAGCACCAGTGCCTAAAGCCCAATTTTTCTGACCCTGTTTAACAGGGGCGTGTAATTACAATTTTTGCAGTAACATTTCGTAGCAGGGCCCATTCCTGCACTCAACAAGAGTATCTGTGAGGCTTTATGGTGTTGTTGCCACCACTGCCTAAGGCCCAATTTTTCTGCCCCTGCTTAACAGGGGCGTGTAATTACAATTTTTGATCTAATATTTCACAGCAGGGCCCGTTCTTGCGCCCACCAAGAGTAACTGTGAGGGCTTACAGTGTTGTGGCGCCACCACCACCAAAGCCCCAATTTTTCTGCCCCTGTTCAACAGGGGCATGTAATTACAATTCTTGATATAATATTTCAAAGCAGGGCCCATTCCAGCACCCACTAAGAGTAACTGTGAGGGCTTACTGTGTTCTGGTACCACCAACACCTAAGGCCAAATTTCTGCAGAGTATATAGGACAGACCATATAGTATATACAGGCGGTCCCCTACTTTCAAACATCCGACTTACAAACGACTCCTACTTACAAATGGAGGGAGACAACAGGAAGTGAGAGGAAATCTACCCCTAGGATGGGAAATTCTCTCCTGTAAGAGTTAATATGGGAAAAAGGTGTCTCCACTGATGCTTTATCAATCCTTGTTTCCCTTAGAACCCCAAGTTTTCAAAATCTAATTGTCATTGGGACAGAAAGTGAGGTGAAATCTTCTGAACAGGGGCACAGACAGCAAAACAAATGTTACAGGGGTGATAATAACCCTTCCCTATGTTATCCAAAAAGCTTAAAAATAGATTTTTTTGGCTGGAGCTACATTTAAAAAATGTACCTGTTCCAAATTACAAACAGATTCAACTTAAGAACAAACCTACAGTCCCTGTCTTGTTTGGACCGCCTGTATACTGCTGTTCAGAGTATATAGGGCCTGGGGGCCCCACAACGTTTCTTTTTTTAATTTGGGTGCGGGGGTTCCCCTTAATATCCATACAAGACCTAAAGGGCCTGGTAATGGGCTGGGGGGTTTACCCATGCAATTTTTCTCAATAATTTTCATCCATATTGCCGGGACCCGAAATTACATTACAGTCGCAAGCAGTTTTAAATGACTTTTATTCCTTTAGAAATGTCATTTTGTGCAGGGACTGTTCTAAACATGGGAAACTCGTGCTATAGACACCCCCAGGTACGATGTTTAAAGGAATATTTCACTTTTATTTTTTCACTTTAAGCATCATTAAAATCACTGCTCCCGAAAAAACAGCCGTTTTTAAAACTTTCTTTTGCATTGATACATGTCCCCTGGGGCAGGACCCGGGTCCCCAAACCCTTTTTAGGACAATAACTTGCATATTAGCCTTTAAAATTTGCGCTTTTGTTTTCTCACATTCGAGTCCCATAGGCTTTAACGGTGTTCAAATGTTCGTGCAAACTTTCGGTCCGTTCGCGTGTTTTGGATGCAAACCAAACCGGCGGGGTGTTCGGCTCATCCCTACTAGCAGCACACCAAGTAAGCATACTTAGAGACATAAACGGTCTAACAACATGTTAACCTTGCATACAATTGTTAAGCACTCAATGGTTAATGCTTATGTAGGATATTTTGTATTTTGTTTATCTTTTGTTTTTCTTTGTCTGTCTGTTCGAAAATACAATAAAAAAGATTTAAAAAAAAAAAATTTTTTTGATTAAACTGTTTTAGTTGTATGACCTTGTCCTTAGCTGAGAAATAATTCCTCGAACTCACAACTAAAAATCCAATATAACAAATGAATAAAAGCAGTAGTACTCAAAGCATCATAACTTTCAAAATATTAAAACAAGTGACCTCTACTGATATGTGCAACTAATTAAATAGCTACAAAGTTAGTTAGGTTGAAAAAAGACACAAGTCCATCTAGTTCAGCCATAAAAATAAACACATAAAAAATAATATCAAACAATCCCATATACCCGATTGTATACCCACAGTTGATCCAGAGGAAGGCGAAAAACCCCAACAAAGCATGATCCAATTTGCTACAACAGGGGAAAAAATTCCTTCCTAACCCCCAAGAGGCAATCGGATTTTCCCTTGATCAATTTTACCTATAAATGTTAGTACCCAGTTATATTGTGTGCATTTAGGAAATAATCCAGGCCTTTCTTAAAGCAATCTATTGAGCTGGGCAGAACCACCTCTGGAGGGAGTCTATTCCACATTTTCACAGCTCTTACTGTGAAGAAACCTTTCCGTATTTGGAGATGAAATCTCTTTTCCTCTAGGTGTAAAGAGTGCCCCCTTGTCCTCTGTGTTGACCATAAAGTGAATAACTCAACACCAAGTTCACTATATGGACCCCTTATATATTTGTACATGTTGATCATATCCCCCCTTAATCTCCTCTTCTCAAGAGAGAATACATTCCGTTCCTCTAATGTTTCCTCATAGCTGAGCTCCTCCATGCCTCTTATCAGTTTGGTTGCCCGTCTCTGTACTTTCTGCAGTTCCCCGATATCCTTTTTGAGAACTGGTGTCCAAAACTAAACTGCATATTCCAGATAAGGTCTTACTAATGATTTGTACAGGGGCAAAATTAATTAATCACAAATAACTAAGATTGCCAAATAACCGGCAGTAAAAAATTGAATAATGTCACAATCAGTAGTGATATTACTACTCATTACAACATTTTTGGATTTATAACTGCCAATTATATGTTAGTGATTTGTGAATAGTTAGTTGTACAACATGGTACATATAGTTTGTTACTCCTGCCACCTCTCCTTCAATTCCCCTACATAAATTTCAGTATATAGAGTACCCATCTCTCTTTAGAGTGGTCAGATGTAGCTGTTTTGGTGCCCAATAGGGCCAAATGATAGATGGAACTAATTTGCCTGGCCTGGGCATTATAAGTAGTTTTTCTAAAGCTGTATAAGTAAAGGGATTCTGTGGAATGTAGCTATTTTCCTCAAACATTTTAGTCATAGACTTACATGTACCATATTAAAATAATTAATGCAGGCATTTATTATCCCATGCATACCAGTATTCCAGTTAGGGAATAGGGAGGTAGTGCAGCAGGGAGGGGTTGGCCCAAATTGAATTATTTAGGGATATAGACCAGTCATCCTTGAGAGAAGTTTTAATAATTTGGGTACCTGGGGTACCCTAAGCTGGAGGTGTAAGAGTGACCTTACTTATCAAGACAGGCTCATCAACCAAGTATGCGATGGTAGTTCTTTACATCTATTCTGTGTATTTAGTCCTTGCAGTGGTTGACCCCTGTATCATGTCAAACCAGTAAACATATGCAGGTTTATGAGGCAGGTTTAGATCATTTTAATATTTGTGTTTTTGTATTATTATTCAACCTTCTGTAAAACTTTTTTAAACCTGTTAACCTTTTTGAATTAGGCCCAATTACATGTTTATGTTATGTGTAGCTCTAATGAAGGGAGAATAGTCTGGCCTCCAAAACACATCGGCTCATTAATTCAATATAAATTGGGAATAAAATTCCACTTTTTTGGACTCAAAAAAATATTTACTATGGTGCTTTGACTTTTAGACTCTAAACATTGCATTTATTCTGGAATGGGGGGTTGTAGCTTTAAAGTGTTTTTGCCCACTCTTTGTTGACATTTCATAAAACAATTTAGACATTACAGTATGGTACTGCACAAAAAGAAGATCACAAGCTATGCCATGGAACTGCTTTGCCACTGTTTGGCAATCAGCATAAAGTTGAGGGTGTTAGCTTTATTGTTTTTTTAAGAGTGAACCTTCCAGCAACTTCATATATATATGTTATGTCTGCTGTATCCACTGTTCAATTCTGGCCTATTACTGCTAGATAAAAAAAAAATCAAGTTTCACTGCAAAATCTAACTAAAAACTTTTATTTCAAGGTAAATTTATCACATTGGGGTGCCGCTACTGTATGTATCAAGGAATAGTGGAAAAATAAAAGATAGACTACACATACAAATGTGATGCCAAAATATGTGGCCATTGACACTGCCCCCAAGAATTGCACTGTACTGTAATGCCCTGTACACACGGTCGGACTTTCCCACGGAAAATGTGCAATCGGAGCTTGTTGTCGGAAATTCCGACCGTGCGTGGGCTCCATCTGACTTTTTCCATCGGAATTTCCAACACACAAAGTTTGAGAGCAGGCTATAAAATTTTCCGACAACAAAATCCGTTTGTGTAAATTCCGTCCGTGTGTGGACAATTCAGATGCACAAAGTGCCACGCATGTTTAGAATAAATTCTGAGACGGAACTGCTCGGTCTGATAAAATTAGTGTTCGTAATGGATATAGCACTTTCGTCATGCTGCAATGTTTTAAATTGTTGAATGCAGCACACTCTCTTCTTCTTTATAATGCTAGAAGAATGAAGTTGTTTTGCTGCTTATATTCACACAGAATTCTCACAAACTTCTTTCTTTATTACTTCTCTTGATGTAATGAATGTAATATTTTTATTTGTCACATCTAACGAAATTTTTTTTAAATTTTTTATATTTATTTATTTATTTTTTAGTTGTTGTATTTTTTTAAATCCAGATCTCCCGTTTTTTGTTTTTTTTTGTTTTTTGGTGATCTCCAGAATTGTTTTGGGTGTGTTTTGTGTGTCAAGTTACAACAACACCATTATTATTTTGTCTTTTTTATTCTCAAGGAGGTTGCTTGGTGTTGGTGTCCCTTGTTAATTTCACATTGCATTTTGGAAATGTACCTGCCTCTTCACAAACAAACTGTCCTTTTTGAAGGAAAACACACATAGGCAAGTATTAGTTCCAAAAAATACCTTTATTAAGGTGTCCTAGCCAAATAAAGAGGGAGGTAACGCTGGAAAAACAACAGAAATTGGCGAAGACTTTGGCCCCCCAGGGCAAACATCAACTATTTTCAGGCAAAATTGGTGGCCTGAGGAGTCCTTATCTAAGGGAGTACAATCTGGGCCAGAAGTCCAAGAGATCATGAACAGCAGCAGATGACATACATGTCCCCAGGCTGTGGTCATACAAGAGCTTGCATCTTTTGTCAGACCAGACTGAACCCAGGCCATCACTTTCTTGTCTTCCCTTCTTCCTTCCAGGCTGTGTCTGTGGTGTTGGAGGTGTGGCAGGAGGAGGAGGAGGGGGATGCAACTCACACAGGTGGGTATTGGGTGTGACTTATTTAATGTTTTATAAATTATTTCCTCACACTTGAGGCATTGGCCCTCCTCCATGTCCTGCAGTTTGGTGGCAGCCATGGAGGCAAAGGCCTCTTCATGAGTGGAGGTGGCTCTGAGGGACGCAGAAGCCTTCTGAATCAGCCTGAGTGCTAACTCTTCCACGTTACTCCTATTCCTAGGTCTTTTGTTTGGAAGGTGGAGGGGAGGAACCTGCAATTCTGTGAGGCTCCTACTGGGCCTGGCTTCCTCCTGGCTGCCACTTACCCCCACCTCCTCCTGGCTGCCACATTCCACAGCCTCCTCCTGGCTGAGGTCTTCCTGTGTATGAAAAAGGGACATAGTTTTAGTTTTTTCTTCATCAATCACACACAATTTTCATCTCATGACTGTTGCAAATTGAATGTTAATAAATAGAAAAGACTTTCATTCTGAGCCCGGCATTTTTCATTCTTGTCACAATTATTTTTGCCCACTACTGTCTTTTAATATGTAAACTTCTTTATGAAATCAGCAATTAGTGATCAATAATAACATCTAGTAAACATAATTTATGTTTTGCCAAGAAATATGTAGAACAATGCTATACCTGACTCAAGCTGGGCTCCTCCACTTCTTCCTGGCTGGAAGTCCCAGGTTGGACATTGGAAGCCTCAGCTGGGGTGGAAGATAGGGTGGAAGGAAGAGTGGAAGGAAAAGTGGAGAGGGATTCCCTGACTTCAGTCTGGTCTGACAGAAAACAAAGTCTCCCATAGTACCACAGCCTGGGGACATAAACGTCATCTGCTGCAGCTCCTGATCTCTGGAAATCCTGGACCTTCTTGCACTCCCTAAGATATGTGCTCCTCAGGCCACCAATTTTGGCTTTTAAATAGGGGATGGTTGCCGTGGGGACCACCGGCTTCACCAACTCCAGCAGTTTCTCCAGCGCTGCCTGCCTCTTTTGTTTATGATTATAATGCGGGTGTTTGACCTGCCACAGACAGGGCAGCTCCCTGTATTTATCTATGAACAGGGGAAAGAAGTTGTGATCATAGAAGCCATCCATTTTCTCTGCAAGACACAACACAAGACAAACCCTAATGTCAGGCTAAACTCTCCTAATCTTGTCCCAACATAGGCCTCAATCTATAAGCAGTATAGGCCTAAGTTAAACTTGTACCTTCCTTATCACGATCGGCGCTTCCGATACCCCTTCCTAAACTCACAGATCGTACGTACGACGCACGCGTGTTATGCTTTATATACACTGGGCATGCGTGAAACTCTGCCCGCTCCTGACGTTCTTTCTAGTCTATTCCCCGCCTCTTCTCTTTCGGCACAGTGGGGGAGAGCACATGGCAAAGACAGAATAGGTGCATGATAATAGCAGCAACGAGGAGGAGGAAAGCCTGGAGCCAGAAATGTCACAATCCTGGAGGAGATTTAAGGCCTCAAATATGACCTTTGTAGAGATGGTGGAGATGGTGGACATATTGAAAAAGGCAGACTATGATGGGAAGTATGGACCTTACTCCAACCCAAATGTGAGCAAGGCCAAGAACATGGCTAAAGTTGTGAAGAATCTGCACAGGAATTTTGAGGTACGATGATCCAAGGATCAACTGAGGAAACGGTGGTCGGACCTCAAATTAAGGGAGCATGATCAGTATAGAAGGATCAGGAGAGTGCTGCAAAAAAGTAAGTAGTTGTCCTGTGTTCTTATTCTTTATTTTTATTACGTTTGTGCTGCTCCATGTGTTTTTCTTTACTGTTGTATGGCAACTTTCATGCTCATGGGCACATTAATCGTTCGTAGGAAACATTGTTACTTCGGCCACTAAAATACAATGTTTTGGCCAGATGCAGTTCACTGCCATTTTTCTGGCCTACTTCTATTAAAAAAAAGTTTATTGTCTAGATGGGTTTGTAACTAGAATGAAATGCAAACTAGATTCTGTGTAAGGAGAGGACACTCAGCAGCTGTTTATACATCTGGACGCTGGAGCACTAGTGTGGGACACCAGAACACCCTTTTTATTAGGGGGTCCACACAGGTGCTCCAGTGAATACTATAGGGATGTCTCCATCTGTGAAGCTTGCAAAAAACAGGTAAGTATTCAAGCTTTACAAAGGACAAAAAAAATTCTTCAGCTTGGAACTGCCAAAACAGACAATTGTACCCCACTTCCAAGCAATGTTTCATATTCCTATTTCTGCCATCAAATATTGGTGTGCTAAGTATACCTATTTTTGTCCACATAGGGGAGAAAAGACTCGGAGGACACCACTCATCAGAGGAGACCATGGACCCCCCCCTCAGGAAGAAGGGGAAATCCCCCAAACCCAACCAGAGGAGGAGGAGGGAGACGTTGTAGAAATTGTCACCACAACAGGTGAATGTCTGCGACCACAGCTTCAGGTAAGAGATGGATGCCTGCATATTTATAATACATGGTGTGTTTTTTTGTTTTTTTGTAGGTGATCGGGATGTTGTGGAAGAGGAATGTCATTTCACCAGTGAAAGTGCCCAGATCCTCATCGGGGAGATAATGGGGTGTAATAAGGATTTAGAAAACATAAAGCAAAACATCAATGATGTTCAAAACAAAATGAAGAACATCACTGATGTTTTAGGGAGAACCTAAAACACCAAGAAATCCCTAAATTTCTTCTGCTTTTTTAGTTTTATGACTACATTTTTTTACGTATGTTAAAAGCCAAATTTAGAAGATACACACAGTGTGTCAACATGTGCTATCTGCCATCATGGGAGGTCAGTGTACGCGTTTTGTGGGTGCAACTCCTTCATCGATAATAAAGTAGCTGAGAGGAAGGGGTTTCACTTACAAAACACGTCCAGTGATCCCCCCATGATGCCAGCTAGCACATGTTGACATTAGGCAATTTGTGTGCATCTTCTAAATTTGGCTTTTACAGGGGTGACATCACCCCATCTGCTGAACGCAATATCAAACACAGTTTGTACATACTCATGTCTGATATTGCCTTCACTTTATAAAAGTTGAACTTTGTTCCAGAGTTGTGTATTTTTTTATGGTTTTAAACATGCCTGTTTTACCTTAAAAGGCGATTTCTACTTAATGTGACCTAAAAAAATGTTATACAACAAACATGTTGGTTTGTTCAAAAACCCTTTTATAAACGCACATGTGATTGTGCTTTGATTAAAAAGATTGATCATCAACAATGTGTGGCTTCTTTAATGGGGGTTATTTACTAAAGGCAAATCCACTTTGCACTACAAGTACAGTTTCAGTGCAGTCTCAAGTGCACTTGTAGTGAAAAGTGTATTTTCCTTTAGTAAATAACACCCAACAGTGCTTTCTAATTTTACACAATCACGCCATTTTCATGACTCCCCAAATTTCGGTCATGGTGATGAAAAATATTAATATTTTTGTCAGTAATGCATTACATACATTAACAACAAAAACAAGGTGTGTGTGTGTAGCAGACCCACAACATAATAATAATAGTTAGCCAAAGAAGAGATTATCACCTCATGTGTCAATGAAATTTCATTTGCACTGTTGAAGAAAAAGGCCAAAAAAATATAACATTAATAAAAGATAATCGAGGAGACAGCCAAGCAGTAGATCAAAGCAAATATTTGTTTAGTTTCAAATATATTTTTATTTAAAAAATGTCTCAGACATTGTCTGGCATATCAATGGCCCCCCTACCCGCAAAGCATTCCATGTATCTTATACGGACCTCGCGGGCGCTCAGGGGGGCAAACCAGGACGGCCAGTTTCAAGCACTATCAGGGTTGGTTCATTCTGAATTCCGGCCTCAGGCCCAACTGAGGCAGCATAGTTCAAAGAATTTCTCCTTAAAAAGTTGTGGGGAGCACAGCAATACAGGATGATATGATTGAGTTTATATTCTGCCATGTGTATCGGTGTAAGAAATAGGCGGAACCGGCTGGCCATTATTCCAAACGTATTCTCCACCACTCTTCTGGCTCTGGCCAGCCGGTAATTAAAAACCCTCTGGTCTGGGGTGGGGGTCCTCATAGGGAATAGCCCCATAAGATGGACCCCCAGCGCAAACGCTTCATCTGCAATGAAGACGAATGGGAGCCCTTTATTATTATTATTATTATACAGGATTTATATAGCACCAACAGTTTACGCAGCGCTTTACAATATAAAAGGGAGACAATACAGTTATAATACAATAAAATACAAGAGGATTAAGAGGGCCCTGCTCAGAAGAGCTTACAATCTAATAGGGTGGGGCAGGTGGTACAAAAGGTTGTAACTGTGAAGAATGAGCTGGTGGAAGTGGTAGGAGACTAGTTGGAGACGTGATAGGCTTTCCTGAAGAGATGAGTTTTCAGGGATCGCCTGAAGGTAGCAAGAGTAGGGGATAGCCGGATAGATAGAGGTAGCGAGTTCCAGAGGATGGGAGAGGCTCTGGAGAAATCCTGGAGATGAGCATGGGAGGAGGAGCTTGAAAGCAGGAGGTCTTGAGAAGAGCGGAGAGATCGATTTGGGTGATATTTGGAGACAAGATTAGTGATGTAGCTCGGGGCAGAGTTGTGAATGGCTTTGTATGTTGTGGTTAGTATTTTGAATTTAATTTGCTGGGTGATTGGGAGCCAGTGTAGGGATTGGAGTAGAGGGTTGGCAGCCACTGAGAAGTTGGTAAGGTGGATAAGTCTGGCAGCAGCATTCATGATAGACTGAAGAGGGGATAGCCTATGGAAAGGTAGGCCAATGAGAAGGGAGTTGCAATAGTCAAGGCGAGAGATAACAAGGGAGTGAATGAGGAGCTTGGTGGTTTCATTTGTTAAAAAGGGGCGAATTTTAGAGATGTTACGGAGGTGAATTCTACAAACTTTTGACAACAATTGGATTTGAGGCTGAAATGACAAGTCAGAGTCTAGGATTACACCTAGTACCCTGGCGTGAGGGGAGAGACTGATGGTTGCATTGTTGATTTTGATGGAAAAGTCATGGAGGGGGACACGGGCAGGGGGAGAATATTAATAGCTCAGTTTTAGAGAGATTTAGTTTAAGGAAGTGGTGCGACATCCATGCTGATTTGTCAGTTAGTAAGTTAGTAATGCGAGAGGAGACTGAAGGAGTGAGGTGAGGAGTAGACAGATAGTTTTGGGTGTCATCAGCGTATAAGTGGTATTGGAAGCCGTGGGCAGTTTTTAAGTGACCAAGGGAGGAGGTGTAGATAGAGAAGAGAAGGGGTCCAAGAACTGAGCCTTGGGGGACCCCCACAGAAAGGGACAATGGAGAGGAGACAGAATTGTAGGTGACACTGAAGGAGCGCTGTGATAAATAGGCAGAGAACCAGGATAGAGCAGAATCTCGGAGGCCAAGGGAATGTAGTTTATTGAGAAGGAGCGGGTGGTCAACAGTATCAAAGGCCGCAGAGAGGTCAAGTAATAGGAGTATGGAGTACTGGCTGTTGGTTTTAGCAGTTAGTAAATCGTTAGTGAGTTTTAGTAAGGCAGTTTCCGTGGAGTGCTGCGAGCGAAAGCCAGACTGTAAGGGGTCAAGAAAGTTATTTTCACTGAGGTAGGAGCTAAGACGGTTGTAGACTAAGCGTTCTAGAAGTTAAGAGGTGAATGGGAGCAATGAGATGGGTCTTAAGTTGTTCAGGTTGGTAGGGTCCAGTGAGGGCTTTTTAAGAATGGGAGTGATCTGCGCATGTTTTAGAGGGGAGGGGAAGATGCCACTAGAGAGGGAGAGATTGAAGATGTGGGTGAGGGAGCATAGGATAGAAGAAGAGGGTGACCGTAATAGTTGTGAGGGAACAGGATCCAAGGGACAATTGGTTAGGTGGGCATCCGAGAAATGTTTTGTAACCTCTTCAGTAGTAGCCAATTCAAAAGAGGAGAGTGTTGAATGTGCTGCTAGGCAAGGTATGTTGGGTGGGGAAGACGTACGCACAGTAGAGATGTCTTCACGAATTGCATTGATCTTGTCTTTGAAGTGATTGGCAATCTCTTGGGCAGTGAGTGAGTTAGTGGCTAGTGGGGGTGGGGGATGAAGCAGAGAGTTAAAGGTTGAGAAGAGCCGACCGGGACTGGATGACAAGGAATTAATAAGAGAGACAAAGTAGGCTTGTTTGGCAGCATGGAGGCATGAATTGTATTTTAGAAGGGCAGATTTATATAGGGTGAAGTCTTGCAGGCATTTGTTTTTACACCACAGTCGTTCAAGAGCACGGCAATGTCTCTTGACAAAACTATAAGGTCCACTTATTAGATTCATCACCCCTTCTGATGCCCCATTGTACAAATTTTAGGGGGGGGGTGTTTTGAACAGGTAACCCTCTCCACTTCATTGAGAGATGAATGCCTAAATAATGTGTATTACTTTGGCCAGCCCCTCCTTACACTATTGGCAGCCCACTGGACAGGTAAGAAGTGTCATAATACAAAAATATAAATACACACTGTCCAAACTGGAGCACAATTTTAACATTCTGCAATTACTTATCAAGATAATAATAGGATACCAAAACTTTAAACAGTACCATTTGAAAGTATTCAAGCAGGCCCTTGCACTACATGCTTTGGGGAATTCATACAGAAATCTGACCAAAAAAAAGGTAGGTATAGTGTGTATGGGTTTGGCAAAGTCAGCAGATAGAGGATTGGTATGGGTTTACTTAGCGGTTGGGGGGAGGGAGGGTTCCAAATGAGTTTGGGACACAAAAAAAAGCCTCTGGCACTCTGCCAGAATTTAAGGACACAAATAACATTTTTACACATTTTAGGGGGTGTTTAGGGTAAATCACTACAGTGGAGCAGACAAAATACATTGTTAAGTGACTAGGCGAGGTGGATATAGGCCCAGGAGAGCATGCTGGGGAGGTAAGTGAAGGCAAAAATGCATGAAGGACAAAAAAAAAACATTAAAAAAAATTCCAGCATGCATGAGGACAACGGGGGCATTCACAGCATATTACAATCATGGTAATTAGAGAATGATGAAAGAAATACAATATATTGTCAAACATTACCGTATTTATCGGCGTATAACACGCACCTCAAGTTTAGGAGGGAATTTTAAGGAAAAAAAACTTTTAGGAGGGAAGTTGAATGGAAAAAAACTTACATTTAAATGCCCATCATTGCAGCCTTCTCAGTGCAGCCTTGCCCCAGTGCAGACTTGTTAGTGCAGCCTTGTCAGTGCAGCCTTGTCAGTGCAGCCATCCCCAGTGCAGCCTTCCCCAGTGCAGCCTTGCCACAGTGCAGCCTTGCCCCAGTGCAGCCTTGTTAGTGCAGTCTTGTCAGTGCAGCCTTCCCCAGTGCAGCCTTCCCCAGTGCAGCCTTGCCCCAGTGCAGCCTTCGATCCTGTGATCCCCTGCCATCCTGGGCTTCAAAATCGCCGACCGCGATTTGAAAATGGCGCCGCCGGCACCGAAATACACAGAGCCGGTCCTCGGCTCTTCTTGGCGGCTCTCGTTCACTTTCGGCTCCACTCGTAGTCCCGCCCGGGATGGGAGTGACTGTGAGCGGAGCTATCCGAACCTAGCCGAGTACACTTGGCTAGGTTCGGGCGGAGCTCGAGTGAAGCTGAAAGTGGCCGAGAAGAGCCGAAGAGCAGGCTCTGTGTATTTTGGCGCCGGCGGCGCCATTCTCAAATCGCGGTCAGTGATTTTGAAGATCTGGCAGCTCAGGATCGCAGGGGATCGGCGTATAACATGCACCCGCGCTTTCCCCCTGATTTTAAGGGGAAAAAAGTGCGTGTTATACACCGATAAATACGGTAAATAAAATAAAATGTGATGTTAACCACTTCAGCCCCGGAAGGATTTACCCCCTTCCTGACCAGAGCACTTTTTACAAATTGGCACTGCGTCGCTTTAACTGCTAATTGCGCGGTCATGCAATGCTGTAACCAAACGAAATTTGCGTCCTTTTCTTCCCACAAATAGAGCTTTCTTTTGATGGTATTTGATCACCTCTGCCGTTTTTATTTTTTGCGCTATACACGGAAAAAGACCGAAAATTTTGAAAAAAAATGATATTTTCTACTTTTTGTTCTAAAAAAAATCCAATAAACTCAATTTTAGTCATACATTTAGGCCAAAATGTATTTGGCCACATGTCTTTGGTAAAAAAAATGTCAATAAGTGTATATTTATTGGTTTGCGCAAAAGTTATAGCGCCTACAATCTAGGGTACATTTTCTGGAATTTACACAGCCTTTAATTTATGACTGCCTATGTCGTTTCTTGAGGTGCTAAAATGGCAGGGCAGTACAAAACTCCCACAAATGACCCCATTTTGGAAAGTAGACACCCCAAGGAAATTGTTGATAGGCATGTTGAGCCCATTGAATATTCATTTTTTTTGTCCCAAGTGATTGAATAATGACAAAAAAAAAAAAAAAAAATTACAAAAAGTTGTCACTAAATGATATATTGCTCACACAGGCCATGGGCATATGTGGAATTGCACCCCAAAATACATTTAGCTGCTTCTCCTGAGTATGGGGATACCACATGTGTGGGACTTTTTGGGAGCCTAGCCGCATACGGGGCCCCGAAAACCAATCACCGCCTTCAGGATTTCTAAGGGCGTACATTTTTGATTTTACTCCTCACTACCTATCACAGTTTTGAAGGCCATAAAATGCCCAGATGGCACAAACTCCCCCCAAATGACCCCATTTTGGAAAGTAGACACCCCAAGCTATTTGCTGAGAGGCATGTTGAGTCCATGGAATATTTTATATTTTGACACAAGTTGCGGGAAAGTGACAATTTATTTATTTATTTTTTTTTTTTTGCACAAAGTTGTCACTAAATGATATATTGCTCACACAGGTCATGGGCATATGTGGAATTGCACCCCAAAATACATTCTGCTGCTTCTCCTGAGTATGGGGATACCACATGTGTGGGACTTTTTAGGAGCCTAGCCGCGTACGGGACCCCGAAAACCAATCACCGCCTTCAGGATTTCTAAGGGTGTACATTTTTGATTTCACTCTTCACTGCCTATCACAGTTTCGGAGGTCATGGAATGCCCAGGTGGCACAACCCCCCCCCAAATGACCCCATTTTGGAAAGTAGACACCCCAAGCTATTTGCTGAGAGGCATGGTGAGTATTTTGCAGCTCTCATTTGTTTTTGAAAATGAAGAAAGACAAAAAAAAAAATTTTTTTTTTCTTTTTTTAATTTTCAAAACTTTGTGACAAAAAGTGAGGTCTGCAAAATACTCACTATACCGCTCAGCAAATAGCTTTGGGTGTCTACTTTCCAAAATGGGGTCATTTGGGGGGGGTTTGTGCCACCTGGGCATTCCATGGCCTCCGAGACTGTGATAGGCAGTGAAGAGTGAAATCAAAAATTTACGCCCTTAGAAAGCCTGAAGGCGGTGCTTGGTTTTCGGGGTCCCATACGCGGCTAGGCTCCCAAAAAGTCTCACACATGTGGTATCCCCGTACTCAGGAGAAGCAGCAGAATGTATTTTGGGGTGTAATTTCACATATTCCCATGGCATGTTTGAGCAATATATAATTTAGTGACAACTTTGTGCAAAAAAAAAAAAAAAAAAAAAAATTTGTCTCTTTCCCGCAACTTGTGTCACAATATAAAATATTCCATGGACTCGACATGCCTCTCAGCAAATAGCTTGGGGTGTCTACTTTCCAAAATGGGGTCATTTGGGGGGGGTTTGAACTGTCCTGGCATTTTATGCACAACATTTAGAAGCTTATGTCACACATCACCCACTCTTTTCTAACCACTTGAAGACAATGCCCTTTCTGACACTTTTTGATTACATGAAAAAATTAATTTTTTTTGCAAGAAAATTACTTTGAACCCCCACACATTATATATTTTTTTAAAGCAAATGCCCTACAGATTAAAATGGTGGGTGTTTAATTTTTTTTTTTTCACACAGTATTTGCGCAGCGATTTTTCAAACGCATTTTTTGGGGAAAAAACACACTTTTTTACATTTTAATGCACTAAAACACACTATATTGCCCAAATGTTTGATGAAATAAAAAAGATGATCTTAGGCCGAGTACATGGATACCAAACATGACATGCTTTACAATTGCGCACAAACGTGCAGTGGCAACAAAATAAATACATTTTTAAAAGCCTTTAAAAGCCTTTACAGGTTACCACTTTAGATTTACAGAGGAGGTCTACTGCTAAAATTACTGCCCTCGATCTAACCGTCGCGGTGATACCTCACATGCATGGTGCAATTGCTGTTTACATTTGACGCCAGACCGACGCTTGCGTTCGCCTTAGCGCGAGAGCAGGGGGGACAGGGGTGCTTTTTTTTTTTTTTTTTTTTTTTTTTTTCTTTATTATTTTTTTGCTTTTTTATCTTATTTTAAAACTGTTCCTTTCATTTTTTTTTTTTTTAATCATTTTTACTGTTATCTCAGGGAATGTAAATATCCCCTATGATAGCAATAGGTAGTGACAGGTACTCTTTTTTGAAAAAATTGGGGTCTATTAGACCCTAGATTTCTCCTCTGCCCTCAAAGCATCTGACCACACCAAGATCGGTGTGATAAAATGCTTCCCCAATTTCCCAATGGCGCTATTTACATCCGGCGAAATCTAAGTCATAAAATGCTCGTAGCTTCCGGTTTCTTAGGCCATAGAGATGTTTGGAGCCACTCTGGTCTCTGATCAGCTCTATGGTCAGCTGGCTGAATCACCGGCTGCATTCTCAGGTTCCCTGTTGAGACAGGAGAGCCAGAGAAAAACACGGAAGACGATGGGGGGGGGGCATTCTCTCCCACTGCTTGTAAAAGCAGTCTAGAGGCTAATTAGCCGCTAGGATTGCTTTTACATGAAAGCCGACCGCTGGCTGAAAAGAATGATACCAAGATGATACCTAAACCTGCAAGCATCATTTTGGTATAACCACTCAAAGTCGTGAATGCTGTACCTGAAGACAAAAATATGGCTAACAATAAAGCACAGTAAATGGTAAAGTATAAAAAATTGCATACCTGAAAAGCAAACATGATAAAACATAATAACAATAAAACATTGCAGAATAGAATACAGTAAAAAAGAGCAGAACAATAGAGAGAATAGAGAGAGAGAGAATAGAGAGAGAACAATAAAACGACAACTATTACTTTTTATTTTATATTTTTGTTTGTGTTTTTTTTTTTTTTTTTTACACTTTTTTTGTAACTGTAACTTTTATAACTGTAACCGGTTCCAGGTTCGGGTCTCTCAAAATGCGATGGCATCTTGGGAGACCCTGTGAAAGTGTGTCCTAGTCTGTGCAATGCTGTACCCTACGCTAATACTCAGCTAGTGAATGGTAGCATTCAAAACATTCACCAATGCAAAGACCAGGATTGTCAGGACAGGAGGGACAATAATAGCGGGTGTCACGCCTATATCCGCGCTTACTGCAGACACGACATCTTTTTTGGGGGAGTTCGTTGGGTAGGGGTACTAGGGGGAGGACATAAAGAAAATGCCTCTCATGCAGCCGACTGCATTTGGTTGGGGATGTGAATGGGGGAAGTACGGGCGCTGCAGAAGCGGTGGGTTCCCAATTAGGATTGGTGAATGCAGCAGGAAGGGCATTATGGGCACGACGGGCCTGTGTTTGTCTTCTTGGTGGCAGCGGGACACTACTTGTGCTTGCCACCTCACCAGCTTGAACTGCACTTATGGGACTCGCCACGTCACCAAGTGTTACTGCAGTGCTGGTTTGACTACGACCGGGGTGTACTAGGCCGCTGGCGCTTGCCAGTTCACCAAAACGCTACCAAAAAAACTGTTAACGATCGCAGGGATCAGGCCTGACTCTGTGAACGCTGCAGTTATGCGTTTAGTGTTTTGTAAGTGACAGTGATCGATCGATACTGCACTTGGGTGGGCTGGGCTGGGCCGGGCGGAGGGGCAAAACGCAGGTGCTAGCAGGTATCTGGGCTGATCCCGCTAACACTGCGTTTTTGGGAACCCTAAACTGCTGGGGATGCCAGTATAGATCTGATCGGATCAGATCAGATATTGATCAGTTCAGATACTATACCACTAAGGGAGGTGTACGGTGCGTGCGTGGGTGTTAGCGCTACTGGCACTAACCTGACGCTGCCTGGGGCTGGTGCTTGCCAGTTCACCAAAACGCTACCAAAAAAACTGTTAGCGATCGCAGGGATCAGGCCTGACTCTGCGAACGCTGCAGTTATGCGTTTAGTGTTTTGTAAGTGACAGTGATCGATCGATACTGCACTTGGGTGGGCTGGGCTGGGCCGGGCGGAGGGGCAAAACGCAGGTGCTAGCAGGTATCTGGGCTGATCCCGCTAACACTGTGTTTTTGGGAACCCTAAACTGCTGGGGACGCTAGTATAGATCTGATCAGATCAGATATTGATCCGTACAGATACTATACCACTAAGGGAGGCGTATGCTGCGTGCGTGGGTGTTAGCGTTACTGGCGCTAATCTGACGCTGCCTGGGGCGACGCATATCACCGCCGGGCGATCAGGGGGCTAAATCTTTATTCGGCGGGTGCCCTGACACTATAAAAAATAAACAAACTAACCAGCGTCACCCGTAACGGTTATACAGTGATCAGTGGTGAAAGGGTTAACTAGGGGGCAATCAAGGGGTTAAAACATTTATTAGGTAGTATATGGGGGTCCCTGTCGCTATAAAACGCTGACGGCGAACCTAAATATTTACCTCACTAACTAGCGTCACCAGCGACACTAATACAGCGATCAGAAAAATGATCGCTTAGCGACACTGGTGACAGGGGGTGATCAAGGGGTTAAAACTTTATTAGGGGGGGTTAGGGGGGTACCCTAGACCTACAGGGGGGTAATACTAACTGTCCTAACACTGTAAATGTCACAAACTGACACCAATACAGTAATCAGAAAAAAAAAAAAAAAAAAAAAAAAAACCTGCTGGTGTCAGTTTGTGACAGGGGGGGGGTGATTGGGGGGGGATCGGGGGGCGATCGGGGGGGGGGATCGGGGTGTTTAGTGTGCCTGGCATGTTCTACTGTGTGTGTAGTGTGTTGTGCACTCACATTGCAGTCTTCTCTCCTCGGCCCGGAACGGAAAATACCGAGCCGAGGAGAGATGACATCATTTCCTCTGCCTCTGTGTACAATACAGAGGCAGGGAAATGATCCCATTGGCTGAGAGCGATCGCGAGGGGGGGGCCACGAATGGATGGCCTCCCCCTCACCTCCGATCGCCGGGGGAGATTTGCCGACCGCCGCTGGCACCGGGGGGGGGTCCGATCGGACCCCCCACCCGCGGGCAGGCAAGGACGTACATGTAAGTCCTTTTGCCTGCCCGTGCCATTCTGCCGACGTATATAGTCGTGCGGCGGTCGGCAAGTGGTTAAAGGATAAATCTTACCTTAATATAGTCCTTCTGCAGGACCTGGATGATGACAGAACAGGTCTCTGGGATAATGATCCCCAGAGCCTGGGGGAGATACCTGTCAAGAACTTGAGGTCCTGCAGGCTTCTCCCTGTCGCCAAGTACCACAATGTGGTGACTAGCCTCTGCTCCGGAGTGATGGCTTGCCGCATGGAGGTATCCTGCCTGCTGATATAAGGGGTCAGCAAAGCCAACAAATGGTGAAAAACGGGGTCTGTCATCCTGAGAAAGTTCCTGAAATCATCAGGATTATTGTCACGGATCTCACGGAGCAAAGGCATGTGACAGAATTGGTCACGCTGGAGCAACCAAATCTTGGCCCATGAACTCCTCCCCACCCTGTTCATATGTCAAAGTAAGAACCCCAACACCAAGCCCCCACACAGCACAAACTCTACGATAAGTACGTACACACAATATGGCTTCAAAACGGTCGGCCTGTCAGAACGAAGTAACAGAACGCACTGAAGAACAGCAAGGCCTGTGAAGAGCGACCTGAAAATCAGTAACGAGCAGACAGGAACACACTGCATAAACCAATGGGAACTCCCTGCACGCACTGAAGACCAGATACAAACCCACAAGTACAAACTGAACAGCAGAAAAACGATCTGAAAACCAAAAGTCTGAAAAAGCAAGAATCGTCTCTCACCAAACTTTTACTAACACGAGATTAGCAAAAGGAGCCCAAAGGGTGGCACGCTTGGCATTGAACTGCCCTTTTATAGTCTCATCGTGCGTGGTGACGTTCGGAAATTCCGACAACTTTGTGCGACCGTGTGTATGCAAGTCAAGTTTGAGCCAACATCCATCGGAAAAAATCAGATGGATTTTGTTGTCGGAATGTTCAATCAATGTCCAATCGTGTGTACAGTGCATAACATTGCATAAAACTTAAAGGCATCTCCCACGTATGTAATTTGAAGAATCGGAGGCCATGTTGACCTTGAAGTTACATAAAAAGTGGTCCTTTCTCTGATGCTTCATATTTTCTAAAATATTTTGCATTGACACATGACAGTGCCCAGCTCCCCATGCCTTTGTTATTTTTTTTTAATACAAGATCACAATAGGGCAATCCAAAATAACAGCTACAACTCTGCTACTATTCCCATTCCCCATCCCTCCCCAAATTCCCCTGCAGGCAATATACATCATTAAGGTTCCCATATAAACATGTCAGAGACATAGTACAATTTGGTGCTATCAGGGCATGACCAGTTTAAGTTAATATACAATAATGGCTAAAAGTCGACCATAGACATGTTGATAGATGTGAAGGTCAGAGGTAACCTTTAACATTGACATACAATGCTTTTCATTGGGCCAAGTGAGTAGTTGGGCACCCCTACCTCCTTTACTCCGACTATCAAATACAAGAAATATCTCATATTCGTCCCAGGACCTCCCACCTACAGTATCTCACAAAATTAAGTACACCCCACAATTTTTGTAAATATTTCATTATATCTTTTCATGTGATAACACTGAAGAAATTGCACTTTGCTACAATGTAAATTAGTGAGTGTACAGCTTGTATAACAGTGTAAATTTGCTGTCCCCTCAAAATAACTTAACACACAGCCATTAATGTCTAAACTGCTGGCAACAAATTTGGATACACCCCTAAGTGAAAATGTCCAAATTGGGCCCACAGCATCAATATTTTGTGCGGCCACCATTATTTTCCAGCACTGTCATTTGAGCAGTCAAACCAGGTGTCTGATATTTTCATCACGTCATCATGTAGCAGATGAGTGGTTGAAAGGATAAATATAGGCAGAATATCTGGAGCTCCTCGGGAACATTTCTGCTCTGGCTCACATCCTAGCCATGCCCACCATGCCCTTTGTTTGACAATTCCTTGTCTATAAGGCTTAAAAGGGAAAAGCCAACCCTATTGACTTCAATAGGGTTTTAAATAAAGTTGACAGCTTTCCAGAATTAACAATGATTTCAATGAACCATTGACAAATCAAGCACAAGAGCATCCACTCATCAGCAGCACAACATAGCTTGATTAGGCCACAATGTAACAATAAAAAACGGTGCAGAATTTATCATGTAATAAAAAGTGTATGATTTCATAGACAATGTATGATTTCATAGACAATAGCCACACATATATTACAGGGGCTGGAGAGTATGCAAGTAGGTAGTGATCGGGAGTTTCCTAATCTGCTGTGACAGCCAATCACAGTGGTCACATGATCATAAACCCCAGCATCCCAGCATCAGAGGTTGCATGAATTAATTTTTGTCTTTCATTAGAAGTTCAGGTTCGAATGTTGATGATATTAATGATAATTAGGGATTAGCTCTATGTTCGCCGAACACCAAATATTATGGGGCGTTCCTGGCAAATTTAAACGCCACAGAACACCCCATAATGCACTGCGAGATCTATATATACTCTGAGTTTAGTGTAGACTATGAAATGGTTAAGGGGAACTCTGCGCCAAAATAAAAAAAATGGCGTGGGGGTCCCCCCAAAATCCATACCAGACCCTTATCCGTGTAAGCAGCTATGGCAGGCCAGGAAAGGAGGGGAATGAGGGAGCCTCCCCACCTGAACCATACCAGGTCGCTTGCCCTCAACATGGGGAGGGTGCTTTGGGGTCCCCCCAGAGCACCTTGTCCCCATGTTGATGAGGACAAGGGCCTTATCCCCACAACCCTTGCCCAGTGGTTGTGGAGGTCTGTGGGCGGGGGGCTTATCGAAATCTGGAAGCCCTCTTTAACAAGGGGGCCCCCAGATCCCGCCCCCCCATGTGAATGAGTATGGGCTACATTGTACCTCTACCCATTCACCAAAAAACGTGTCAGCAAAGTAAATCGACAGGAGACAGTTTTTGACTTTTGGCTTTTGAATTTAAAAAAGTGTCCCGCGATGACCATCCATCTTAATCACGGCACCGACAGACCCAAAAAATAGAAAAAGAAAAGATCCAGCTCGATGGGAGGCGTCCCGCCGACTGCTGTCTCTTGGCTGTGACAGCTGTTATATTCTGATGTCATGTGATGTCAGAGGGGGACGGGGTCACCTATTTACGTCACTGGGTGGCCCCGCCCTTGCCTATATAACAGCTGTCACATCCAAGAGACAAGAGTCGGGGGGATTCCTCCCATCGAGGCAGAGTTTTTCTTTATATTTCTTTCGGGTCTGTTGGGCGTCATGATTGAAGATGGATGGACATCGCGGGACACTTTTTTTTTAAATAAAGGAATTTTCAAAAACTGTCTACTGTTGTTTCTACTTTTGGTGAATGGGTAGGGGTACAATGTACATAGGGGGGCCAGGATCTGGGGGCCCCCTTGTTAAAGGGAACTTCTAGATTCTGATAAGCCCCCCCACCCGCAGACCCACACAACCAAGGGGCAAGGGTTGTGGGGATGAGGCCCTTGTCCCCATCAACCCCAAAGCACCTTCCCCATGTTGAGGGCAAGCAACCTGGTATGGTTCAGGTGGTTTCCTGGCCTGCCATGGCTGCTTGCTTGGATAAGGGTCTGGTATGGATTTTGGGGGGACCCCCACACCATTTTTTTTATTTTGATACAGGGTTCCCCTTAAAATCCATACCAGACCTGAAGGGCCTGGTATGGATTTTGGGGGGACCCCACACCATTTTTTTTTACATTTTGACATAGAGTTCCCCTTAATATCCATACCAAGGGTCTGGTATGGACTGGGTGGACTGCACGCTGTTTTTGCAATGGTCTTTCATCTATATTACCAGGAGCTGACAATACATTACAGCCACAAACAATTTTAAATTATATTTTTCTTTTGCTACTGTACAGTAAAACACATGAGAAAGATTTGTCACTTTACAGGCAGACTAAGGGTACCGCCAGGCACGATATATAAAGGAATATTTCATTTTTATTGTTTCACTTTAAGCATTATTAAAATCACTGCTCCTGAAAAATGGCAGTTTTAAAAACATTTTTTTGCATTGATACATGTCTCCTGGGGCAGTACCCGGGTCCCCAAACACTTTTTTATGGCAATAACTTGCATATAACCCTTAAAATTAACACTTTTGACTTTTCACGTTCGTGTCCTATAGACTTTAACCAATTCCTGCCCGGCCAATAGCATATTGAGGTCCGGGAAGTGGTTGCATTATCCTGACTGGGCGTCATATGATGTCCAGCAGGATAACATGCTGGCGCACGCGGCGATCGGGAATGGCGTGTGTCCCTCGGACACAGCGCTTCCCTGATCATGGTAAACAGCCAATGAAATTGGCTGTTTACCACATGACCGACTGTGTCCAATCACAGCCAGTCACAAATGTAAACACAGCAGCAGTTACTATCTGATCCCTGCTCTCTCCTCACACACCAATCGTGTGAGGCGGGAGCAGGGATCAGTAAGTGAGCCATCAGTGTATTGCATTGTAGTAAATTACTGTGCACAACACTGCCCCCCCAATAAAGAGGACCTATCACACAGCCCAGCCAATCAGCCCATCTGTCAATCAGCCCAGCCAATCAATCAGCCCATCTGTCAATCAATCAGCCCATCTATCAATCAGCCCATCTGTTAATCAGCCCATCTGTCACAGGCCCACCGCCATCAATACCGCCACACAGGCTACCAGTACCACCATCAGTTCCACCACCAGTACCGCCATCAGGCCCACCATCTATACTGCCACACAGGCCCACTACCAGTATCGCCACTAGTACCACCACCACCCATACCACTTTTGGTACTGCCACCTCCACCACCCATACCACCATCGGTACCACCACCACCAGTACCGCCACCCGTACCGCCATCGGTACCGCCATCACCACCACCACCCATACCACCATCAGTACCACCACCTGTACCGCCATTGGTACCACCACCACCCATACCGCCATCGGTACCACCACAAAGACACGCCACTAATACCTCCATCGGCACCACTACACAGGCCCGCTACCACTACCACCAGCAGTACCATTACACAGGCCCACCAATAAGCACTGCCATAATGTCCCAAAGGGTTTACACACCTGATGAGGCATATGAAATTCTTGCCATGTCGGATGATGAGAGCAGGGGGGAGCTCCTATCATCCAATTTTGGTTCGGAATATGAGCCAGTGGAGGATAGTGGATCAGAGTCCGAAACCCCAAAAGAATGAGATTAGGACCAAGATCTGGATCAAGATCAGGAGATCTGCCCACCACCAGCAGCGCCAGACCCCAGGAAGTGGAGCACAGTACAAGTACTGGAAATACATGCCCAACCCGAAGAATCCAGTCCCAGTCCTACCTTCCCAATGCCCTGGCAAACCCCTTATGGTTGCCTGCCAACTCAGGATCCGCTACCATCCCCCCTTTCACCACACAGCCAGGTGTGCAGCCCAACACTACAAATTTTTCTCAATTCGATTACTTTTGTTTATTTTTCCCACAAGATTTTCTGCAGAATATGGTGGATCAAACTAATCTGTATGCATCCCAATTTATTGCTGCCAACCCCAATTCTTCCTACGCCCGCATGTTCCAGTGATGACGTTTAACACTGGACAAATTTAAATTGTTTTTGGGCCTTACTTTCAATATGGGGCTTACAAAAAAGAACGAAGTCCATGCATATTGGTCCACCAACCCCATCCAACACATGCCCATATATTCCGCTATCATGTGCAGGACAAGATACGACATGATTATGCGTTTTCTCCACTTCAATGACAATTCACAGTGCCCTCCATGACATCATCCCAACCATGACAAATTGTACAAGATACACCCCCTAATCAATTCCTTTTCCCAGCAATTTAGAGAAGTTTTCATTCCAGACCAAAACATTTGTGTGTATGAGTCCCTCATACATTTCACTGGCCGACTGCACTTCTAGCAGTATATACCAAGCAAGAGAGCCAGGTATGGGTTGAAATTAAATGAATTATGTGATTGAGCCACTGGATATGTCTTCACATTCCAGATCTATGAAGGCAAAGACTCTCAGATCCAGCCCCGTGATTGCCCCACATACAGTATATTGGAACCAGTGGGAAAATTGTCTGGGAGCTGGCATACCCCCGTTTGAAAAAGGATACCATTTAAATGTTGACAACTATTATACCAACCTGCCCCTTTTTTGTCACCTTTACAGTAAAAAAAACCTGGCCTGCGGTACCTTAAAAAAAAACGGATGGGATTCCAACAAAATCTGTTGACAAAAAAATTGCAAAATGGACAATCAGCATTCATGAGGAACGACGAGGCATTGATCATGAAGTGGAGGGGCAAGAAAGATGTCCACATCCTCTTCACCATCCACAATGACACTGTGGTGGAGATCCAAAGAAGACGCGGCCCCATTGTAAAGCCCAAATGTGTCCACGACTACAATATGTACATGGGGGTTGGATTTAAATGATCAAATGCTACAGCCCTATTTATCAACCAGGTTTCTTGTTATTGGTACAAGAAAGTTGTGTTTCACCTGTTTAACATGGCCCTTTTTAATTTGTTTGTCTGCTACCAAAAAAGCAACTCAAAACCAACAAATCACCTACCTCAAGTGTATTGAAGATATCGTCACTGTCCTCATTTACCAACAAGGTCCAGCCCCAGGAAGCATTCGCTCTGATAGTGTGAGTCGACTTCACGAGCAACACTTTCCCTATAACATTCCCCCCACAGAATCTGTAAGAAGACGCCAAAAGAAATGCCGTGTATGCAGCAGAGGAGGAGTACGAAGAGATACCAGCTATGTCCCTCCCAACCTGGCCTGTGCATCGGAGATTGCTTCAAAAATTATCATACATCCATCCAATATTAGTTCCCCTTATTATCAACAGACTGCCATTTCCCCATTTGCCTGCTACCATGTTACTACTTTCCATATTAATTAACTGACCCTGGCCTGTTTACCGACAATGTCTTGCTTGCCGATTTAAACCACGTTTCTGGCTTCCATGTGCACCAACCTCAGCCTTTTTACTGAAGATGCCTCTGCCTGCCAATTTAAACCTCATTTCTGACTTCCACGTGCACCAACCTAGGCCTGTTAATCGACCATATTTTTGCCTGCCACTTGGACTGATCTTTTGGCCATCTACTTTAGTACACAGGAGTCTCACATATGTGAGGAGCTTCAGAATAGCGTTCTGAGTAGAGAAAAACAGTTTTTCATTTTCTGTGCTCCCAGAACAGGGTCTTGTTGCCCAGAGTCTTCAAAGTGATTTGGGTGGGAGAAGCCTCTACCCCTGTCCCCCTGGCCCTAAGCTTGATGGTCCTTCCTGCTGCCTGGACCAATACTTTGGCTGTGCTGACCATATTGCTGCCTGTAATGATCCATGACATTATGGACCATAATACTTTGGCTGTGTTACCAAATATCTGCCTGCTGCCTCTACTGACTTTGGACAGTATTTCTGCCTGGACACCTCTGCCTGCTACCTGGACCTGTGCTTTGGCTGTGCTCTGGCTGTGCTGATAGTATCTCTGCCTGTATGAACTATGGACAGTATTCCTGCTTACTGCCTGGATGATTGCCTTTGCTGCCGCTGACCTCATTCCTGCCTGCTGCCTGGACCGATGCTCTCCTCTGTGGACCACTGCACTTCTAAAACCATAGGTAATCTTTTGTTATTTGGTATGTACCTGCTATGTGTTAGAAATATGAAGGGCCTTCAAAAATGTGATCCGTAGTCAGAAAATGATAAGTGTAATTAATGCTGCTAGAATGCCTGGAGGTGCTACTTGGATGTTGAGCCTCTGTATGAGGCCAGGCTGTGTAAAAGTCCCAAACATGTGGACCACTGCACTTCTAAAACCACAGGTAATCTTTTGTTATTTGGTATGTACCTGCTATGTGTTAGAAATATGAAGGGCCTTCAAAAATGTGGTCTGTAGTCAGAAAATGATAAGTGTAATTAATGCTGCTAGAATGCCTGGAGGTGCTACTTTGATGTTGGGCCTCTGTATGAGGCCAGGCTGTGTAAAAGTCCCAAACATGTGGTATCGCCATACTCAGGAGGAGGAGCAGAATGTATTTTGGGTGTCATTTTTGCTATGTACATGCTATGTGTTAGAAATATCTTATAAAGTGAAAACTTTGTGTTAAAAAAAATGCATTTTCATTTTTTTTTCCACATTTTCCAAAAACTTCTGGAAAAAAATGAACCGTTCAAAAGACCCATTATGCCTCATAGATTATACGTTGGGGTGTTTGCTTTCCAAAATGGGGTCAGTAATTGTCCTGGTGCTCCAGGGCCTTCAAAAGTATAATAGGTGGTTGAGAAAGAATATGTGCAATTTATGCTTGTAGAACGCATGAAGGTGCTACTTTAATGTTGGGCCTCTGTATGTGGCTAGGGTGTGTAAAAGTCTCACACATATGATATTGCCATACTCAGGAGTAGCAGAAAGCATTTTGGGTGTCATTTTTGCTATGTACATGCTATGTGTTAGAAATATCTTATAAATGGACAACTTTGTGTAAAAAAAATGAATTTTTTTCTATATTTTCCAAAACCTTCTGGGGAAAAAATGAACCGACTCATTATGCCTCATAGATTATACGTTGGGGTGTTTTCTTTCCAAAATGGGGTCATTTTGTGGACAATTCCATTGTCCTGGTGCTCCAGGGCCTTCAAAAGCGTAATAGGTGGTTGAGAAAGTATATGTGCAATTTATGCTTGTAGAACGCCTGAAGGTGCTACTTCAATGTTGGGCCTCTGTATGTGGCCAGGCTGTGTAAAAGTCTCACACATGTGGTATTGCCATACTCAGGAGGAGTAGCAGAATGTATTTTGGGGTGTCATTTTTGCTATGTACAGTGGGGACGGAAAGTATTCAGACCACCTTAAATTTTTCACTCTTTGTTATATTGCAGCCATTTGCTAAAATCATTTAAGTTCATTTTTTTTCCTCATTAATGTACACACAGCACCCCATATTGACAGAAAAACACAGAATTGTTGACATTTTTGCAGATTTATTAAAAAATAAAAACTGAAAGATCACATAGTCCTAAGTATTCAGACCTTTTGCTCAGTATTTAGTAGAAGCACCCTTTTGATCTAATACAGCCATGAGTCTTTTTGCGAAAGATGCAACAAGTTTTTCACACCTGGATTCGGAGATCCTCTGCCATTCCTCCTTGCAGATCCTCTCCAGTTCTGTCAGTTTGGATGGTAAACATTGGTGGACAACCATTTTTAGGTCCCTCCAGAGATGCTCAATTGGGTTTAAGTCAGGGATCTGGCTGGGCCATTCAAGAACAGTCACGGAGTTGTTGTGATGCCACTCCTTCATCATTTTAGCTGTGTGCTTAGGGTCATTGTCTTGTGGGAAGGTAAACCTTTGGCCCAGTCTGAGGTCCTGAGCACTCTGGAGAGGGTTTTCATCCAGGATATCCCTGTACTTGGCTGCATTCATCTTTCCCTTGATTGTAACCAGTCATCCTGTCCCTGCAGCTGAAAAACACCCCCACAGCATGATGCTGCCACCACCATGCTTCAGTGTTGGGACTGTATTGGACAGGTGATGAGCAGTGCCTGGTTTTCTCCACACATACCGCTTAGATTAAGGCCAAAAAGTTCTATCTTGGTCTCATTAGACCAGATAATCTTATTTCTCACCATCTTGGAGTCCTTCAGGCATTTTTTAGCAAACTCCATGCAGGCTTTCACGTGTCGTGCACTAAGGAGAGGCTTCCATCGGCCACTCTGCCATAAAGCCCTGACTGGTGGAGGGCTGCAGTGATGGTTGACTTTCTACAACTTTCTCCCATCTCCTGACTGCATCTCTGGAGCTCAGCCACAGTGATCTTTGGGTTCTTCTTTACCTCTCTCACCAAGGCTCTTCTCCCCCGATAGCTCAGTTTGGCCAGACGGCCAGCTCTAGGAAGGGTTCTGGTCGTCCCAAACGTCTTCCATTTAAGGATTATGGAGGCCACTGTGCTCTTAAGAACCTTAAGTGCAGCAGAAATTTTTTTGTAACCTTGGCCAAATCTGTGCCTTGCCACAATTCTGTCTCTGAGCTCTTCAGGCAGTTCCTTTGACCTCATGATTCTCATTTGCTCTGACATGCACTCTGAGCTGTAAGGTCTTAAATAGACAGGTGTGTGGCTTTCCCAATCAAGTCCAATTAGTACAATCAAACACAGCTGGACTCAAATGAAGGTGTAGAACCATCTCAAGGATTATCAGAAGAAATGGACAGCACCTGAGTTAAATATATGAGTCACATGAGTCAGAAGAAATGTCACAGCAAAGGGTCTGAATACTTAGGACCATATGATATTTCAGTTTTTCTTTTTTAATAAATCTGCAAAAATGTCAACAATTCTGTGTTTTTCTGTCAATATGGGGTGCTGTGTGTGTACATTAATGAGGAAAAAATTAACTTAAATGATTTTATGAAATGGCTGCAATATAACAAAGAGTGAATAATTTAATGGGGGTTTGAATACTTCCATCCCCACTGTACATGCTATGTGTTAGAAATATCTTATAATTGGACAACTTTGTGTAAAAAAAAATGCATTTTTATTTATTTTTTCACATTTTACAAAACCTTCTGGAAAAAAATGAACCGTTCAAAAGACTCATTATGCCTCATAGATTATAGGTTGGGGTGTTTGTTTTCCAAAATGGGGTCATTTTGTGAACAATTCCATTGTCTTGGTGCTCCAGGACCTTCAAAAGCGTAATAGGTGGTTGAGAAAGGATATGTGCAATTTATGCTTGTAGAACGCCTGAAGGTGCTACTTCAATGTTGGGCCTCTGTATGTGGCCAGGCTGTGTAAAAGTCTCACACATGTGGTATCGCCATACTCAGGGGGAGTAGCGGAATGCATTTTGGGGTGTCATTTTTTGCTATGTGTTAGAAATATCTTATAAATGGACAGCGGCGTGTAGTTGCAATTATGCATATGCCGTGTGAGAGAAATAACCTGTTAATATGACCAGTTTGTGTAAAAAAATAAAAATAAAATCTTAACTTTCCCAAGAATTGTAGGAAAAAATTACAACTTCAAAAAACTCACCATGCCTCTTAGTAAATATATTGGACTGTCTACTTTCCAAAAAGGGGTCATTTGGGGAGGTATTTGTTCTTTCCTGGCTTGCTAGTGTCTCAAGAAATGAGATAGGCCTTCAGTACATCAGGTGTGATCAGATATGATCAAATTTCAGTGATTGGCACCAAAGTTTGTAGACTCTATAACTTTCACAAAGACCAAGTAATATACACTAATTTGGGTTATTTTTACCAAAGATATGTAGCAGTATAAATTTTGGCACAAATTTATGAAGAAAAATTACTTATTTGAAAAATTTTACAATAGAAACAAAAAAAATGTGTTTTTTTCAAAATGTTCACTGTTTTTTCGCTTGTATCACAAAAAATAAAAAACCCAGTGGTGATTAAATACCACCAAAAAAAAGCTCTACTTGTGAGAAGAAAATGATAAAAATTTTGTTTGGATACAGTGCAGCATGACTGAGTAATTATCATTCAAAATGTGAGAGCGCTGAAAGCTGAAAATCGGTCTGGGTGGGAAGGTGCGTAAGTGCCTGGTATTGTAGTGGTTAACGGTGTTCGCATTTTTGCACAGATTTTTTGTCTGTTCGCGTGTTCTGGTGTGAACTGAATCGGGGGGTATTCGGCTCATTCCTAATGATAATGATAAAGCACCCATTGTTTCACCATACTGTATATGGGAAACATCCCTTTATGTATCACCCTTATTCATTTTAAGGCATCAGTTAAAGTCTACTTATCAAATTACTGTGCATGCATTTGGTCTATCTTATAATAATTCCACTATAGGTTTGGGCTATTGCCATTCTTCAATGATTAAACATTTAATCAAGGCATTTCAAGTTCTTCAAAAGTATTTAGGTGGGAAGTATTTTGCCAGACTAATTTCAGAACAAGATCTCTTACTGTGACATTGATGGGTCAGGGGAAATAAGGTGTAATTCAGCAAAATATTACTTTACTTGAAAAAAGCAGATACTTGAAACTAATTTCAAGCAGATTACTTATAAAAGTACAAATACTTGCAATCTCCGGGATTTGCTGCTATAAGATAAAGCAAAAGTTGAATTAAATATTTATTGGATATATTGTTTTCCAAAAGTCAAATAATTATTGCATTACACATGAAGTTATTATTTCTGACTGATTGCTTCTACTGATATGTTGATATAATAATCTTCCTTTATTTGACTGACTCTCTTGGGGTTCAGTGAGATTTAGTATCTTTTTTATCTCACAAAAATCTCCACCTAAATTTTATACAACTTCAGTTGATACTGAATGTGCAAATTTCAAATTTATATATAAGTACAATGTTGTATTGAAAACCTGACAACTAATAGAATATGAAAGAAAATGGCTGCTTGGTAATAATGAGAAGCAGACAGAAAATTTCCAATTTTTTTAAACAAGAATTTCTTTCACTAAAGCTATGATCTATGCTACATTGGAGGTGGTTCTATTGGACTAAAAAATCGAATCCCTGCGCCAAATTATGGCAACCCTGGGTGATCCAGCCCCCCCCCCCATCAATTTGATGACACCCTCCTACTTCCGTGACCTTTCCTTGTGCTTTTCACTCAAACTCTTACGTACAAGACCATGGTCAGATGCTCCAGACCACCCCCCCTTTATTTTTTCCTGCTACCTCCCCCTCCATCTTCCTTCTACTCTTTTCTATCTCTTTTGCTCCTTCATTTTGCCTAACCAAAATTTTGGTCAAGAGACATTCTAATGAGATCCTCTTAAGATTGTGTTGAGACATTTGAATAGAGGGCGTAAGCCACACCTACTTTACCACTAGGAGGCACCACAGTCTGTGCTTGTTTCCTGGATCCCTCGGCGCCTACTAGTGTAGAGTACTAGGAGACCTCTAGGCATCTCCATACAGGCCTGAGCAATGGCTCAGGCTGGTCGCATTTTACCTTGTTTGCCAATCATCATTTTGTGGGGGATATGTTACATCCCTAATTTTATTCTGACCGCATTTATGGTCCCTGTGCATTTATATAATATTTACACATGTCTCACAATGGTTTACTAACCTATATGTTGTCATTTTGACGCATTTATATTAACAGTTTGAGAAAAAAAATGTCTTGCTGTACGTACCTTTTTATTGTTCAAGTTACATTTGTTAAAGAAGATCTATAGTCACAGCATACACTTTCATTTTATAATGCTAGCATTGTAATAGCAATACAAACATTAGTTATTTTGACAATCTAATACAAGCCAACAATCCACCATAAAAAATGTCCTTTCATATTGTGTTTGCTACCCCTCTACAGGCCAATTCTCTAAAACTTCCTTTACCTCAAGCATGTTTTTCAGCTTCTTCTCTGCTCATTCCTTTGGTTTACTTTCATATTCTAAGGTTTATATATCCCATGGTACCTTACTGCCTACAATCAGGGAAGATGTGGTGGGCTTTCTGTACTGACTGTGCCCGCTGAAACTTCTCCTCTCAGCACCTCTGTAGCTCATAAAGAGACTCTGTGAAATGTCTGTCACTTCCGTGAATGTTCACAGCATATAGTGAATATGTCACTGAATTCAAGGAAATACATGTGTGGGATTCCTCACAAAATAATTTTACAAATTTCAAGTGTTAAGGTTAATAGGAATAGTAGAAATGATTGAAAGTCATGTGGAAATGAATATGTGATTTTAAGTTTTAATTATAGATACACTTTAACCAGTTGCCGACCGCCGCACGACGATGTACGTCGGCAGAATGGCACGGGCAGGCAAAAGGGCTTTCAGGTATGTCCTTGCCTGCCCGCGGGTGGGGGGTCCAATCGGACCCCCCCGGTGCCAGCGGCAGTCGGATTCAGGTCAGGGTCGATCAAAGGTGAGGGGGAGGCCACTCATTCGTGGCTCCCCCCTCGCGATCGCTCCTGGCCAATGACGGGCTTCCTTGGCTTCTGTGAATGTAAACAGAAGCGGAGGAAGTGATGTCACTCTCCTCGAGCCGGTCTTTTCGTTCCGGCGCCGAGGAGAGAAGACATCCAAGTAAGTTTGCACCAACACTACACTAACAGTAGAACACGCAGGCACACTTGTCCCCTCCCTGTCACCCCCCAGTCACCCGCTGATCACCCCCCTGTACCCCCTGTCACACTGACACCAATAGCAGTTTTTGTTTTTTTTTCTGATTATTGCATTGGTGTCAGTTTGTGACAGTTCTAAGTGTTAGGGCAGTTAGGTTAGCCCCCTTTAGGTCTGGGGTACCCCCCTTTAGGTCTAGGGTACCCCCCTAACCCACCTAATAAAGTTTTAACCCCGTGATCACCCCCTTCGCCAGTGTCACTAAGTGATCGTTTTTCTGATTGCTGTATTAGTGGCACAGGTGATGCTAGTTAGGGAGGTAAGTATATAGGTTCGCCGTCAGTGTTTTATAGCGACAGGGACCCCCATATACTACCTACTAAAGGTTTTAACCCCTTGATTGCCCCCTAGTTAACCCTTTCACCAGTGATCACCATATAATTGTTACGGGTGACGCTGGTTAGTTGGTTTGTTTATTATAGTTTATTATAGTTTTAGGGCACCCGCCGTTTATTACCTTATAAAGGTTTAACCCCCTAATTGCCCGGCGGTGATATAAGTTACGTTTTTAGGGTCAGATAAGGTCTGCGTCGCCCCAGGCAGCGTCAGGTTAGCGCCAGTACCGCTAACACCAACGCACGCAGCATACACCTCCCTTAGTGCTATAGTATCTAAACGGATCGATATCTGATCCGATCAGATCTATACTCCCCAGCAGTTTAGGGTCCCCCAAAAAAATGCAGTGTTAGCGGGATCAGCCCAGATACCTGCTAGCACCTGCGTTTTTGCCCCTTGGCCCAGCCCAGCCCAGCCCAACCAAGTGCAGTATCGATCGATAACTGTCACAAAACACTAAGCACACATAACTGCAGCGTTCACAGAGTCAGGCCTGATCCCTGCGATCGCTAACAGTTTTTTGGTAGCATTTTGAATCAGTTGCTGACAGTCAGGAGCTTTTTTGCCTGTGAGTCTCACTAGTGTACCCCTAAATTTGGAGCCCAAAATGGCAAATCGAAGGTACACTAGTGAAGAGGCCTACAGGTTTCTGAGCATGACAGATAGTGAAGAGGAAGTCACTCATCTGTCAAGTTTAGGCTCAGAATACGATCCTGTAGAGGACAGTGGCTCCATGACAGATAGCTCTGACGACGGAGCTGTGGTCCCTGCTAGAGTCAGGCGTACCAGACCCCGAACTTCTTCTTCTGTCCTTGAAGTGCAAGAACCGCAGGTCCCTCGTATGGAGCAGAGAAGTACTAGCGCCGCTATTCCTTCTGGTGAACTGGCAAGCACCAGCGGCCTAGTACACCCTGGTCGTACATCCAGCACTGCAGTATCACGTGGTGACATGGCGAGTCCCATAAGTGCAGTTCAAGCTGGTGAGGTGGCAAGCACTAGTAGTGTCCCGCTGCCACCAAGAAGATGAACACAGGCCCGTCGTGCCCATAGTGCCCTTCCTGCTGCATTCGCCAATTCGAATTGGGTACCCACCACTTCTGCAGCACCCGTATTGCCCCCATTGACTGGCCAACCCAGAATTCAGGTGGAAACAGTTGATTTTACGCCACTGGATTTTTATTCACTGTTTTTCACCGAAGATCTCTATAGATCTATTGTGGACCAAAGCAATTTATATGCTGGTCAACACATCGCCACTAATCCCCAGTCCTCCCTTGCCAGAGATTGGAGACCAATTACGGTCTCTGAATTTAAGATCTTTCTGGGCCTTTCCCTCAACATGGGCATAACCAAAAAGAGTGAGTTGCGGTCATATTGGTCCACTGACCCAATTCACCATATGCCCTTGTTCTCTGATTCCATGGCCAGGGCACGATACGAGCAGATTTTGCGGTTCATGCACTTCAACGACAATGAACTCTGTCGTCCTCGTGGAGACCCTGAATACGATCGGCTCTACAAAATTCGGCCCCTCGTAAACCACTTCAACCAACGTTTTGCAGACTTGTTTACTCCCCATCAAGTTGTCTGCGTTGATGAGTCCCTGATTAAATTTTCTGGCCGCTTGTCATTCAAACAGTACCTTCCCAGCAAGCGTGCCAGATACGGGGTCAAGATGTATAGACAGGGCCACAGGCTATACATGTAGTTTTATGGTTTACGAGGGCAAAGATAGTCACGTAGAGCCGACAAACTGCCCTGACTACATAGGAAGCGCTGGCAAGATAGTGTGGGACTTAGTGTCACCCTTATTCGGAAAGGGGTACCACTTGTACGTGGACAATTATTACACGAGCGTGCCAATTTTTAGTCACCTTTTTGATCATCAAATTGGAGCATGTGGCACCGTGCGACCTAATCGCCAGGGCTTTCCTCAGCGGCTTGTAGATTCCCGTCTTATGCTGGGGGAGAGAGCCTGCTTGCAGTGTAATAATTTGCTCGCTATGAAGTGGAGGGACAATAAGAATGTTTTCGTTCTTACCTCCCTTCATGCAGACACGACGGTCCAAATTACTACGGCGACTGGTGTTGTGGAGAAACCCCTCTGTGTCCACGAATATAACCAAAATATGGGAGGGGTGGACCTCAACGACCAGTTGTTGGCGCCGTACCTAATTGCCCGTAAGGCCAGACGCTGGTACAAAAAAGTGTCTGTATACTTATTTCAATTGGCTTTGCTGAACGCTCATGTGCTATACAGAGCTTCAGGACGGACTGGATCCTTCCTTAAATTCCAGGAAGAGATCGTCAGAGCCCTTCTGTTTCCAGACGGTGCTCCACCTCACCTTCCCCAACCAAATGCAATAGGCCGGCTGCATGAGAGGCATTTTCCTTATGTCCTCCGGAGTACCCCTACCCAACAAGCCCCCCAAAGAAAATGTCGTGTCTGCAGAAAGCGCGGATTTAAGCGTGACACCCAGTATTATTGTCCCTCCTGTCCTGGCAATCCTGGTCTTTGCATTGGTGAATGTTTTGAACGCTACCATACACTAGTTGAGTTTTAGCGTAGGGTACAGCACTGCACAGACTAGGACACACTTTCACAGGGTCTCCCAAGATGCCATCGCAAAAGCCAAATTTGGAAGATGCACACAAATTTCACAATGTCAACATGTGCTATCTGCCATCACGGGGGATCAAGGGACGTGTTTTGGGGGAGAAAGCCCTTCCTCACCGCTACTTTATAATTGAGGAAGGGGTTGCACCCCCAAAACGCGTCCATTGATCTCCCGTGATGGCAGATAGCACATGTTGACACACTGTGTGCATCCTCCAAATTTGGCTTTGTGAAAAATCACAAAAACATTTAGCACATTGTAGCAGACAAAAGAAGAAAGTGATTTGGAGGGGCTTTAAACTCGCCCCAAAACATCAATGATGTTTTTATATTTTGGAATAACATCATTGATGTTTTTCTTGATGATTTCCAATTGTAAATTACACCCCATGATCTCCCCGATCACGATCTGGGCACTTTCTGATGTGAAAGGATCTTCATCCACAACTTCACGATCACCTAAAAAGAGAGGAAACCCAAAATAAATTAGGTCTAAAAAAAATGCCGCCATCCATCTCTTATCTGAGCCTGTGGTCACAGACACTCACCTGTTGTGGTGACTAGTTTCACCACGTCTTCTTCCTCCTGCTCATCTTGTGTTGGTGTTAGTTCACCTTCTTCCAGAGGGGGGGGGGGGGGCTCTGGTCTCCTGGGATGAGGGGTATCCTCCGAGTCTTTTCTCCCCTATGTAAAACAAAAATGGTATAATTAGCACACAGATATTTGATGGCAGAACTCTAAAGATGAAACATTGCTTGGAAGTGGGGTACAATTGTCTATTTTAGCAGAGTTCCAACATGTAGCTTTTTTAGTGCCCTTTGTCAAGCTGCAATACTTTACCTGTTTGGTAAAAGCTTCACAGATGTAGCCCCCCCTATAGTATACACTGGAGCACCTGTGTGGCCCCCTAATAAAAATGGTGTTCTTGTGTCCCACACTAGTGCTCCAGTGTCGAGATGTGAAAACAGCTGCTCAGTGTCCTCTCCTTACACAGAATCTAGTTTGCATTTCATTCTAGTAACAAAGCCATCTACACAACCCAATTCTTTGAAGACAAGTATAGGGCCTCAAAATGGTGGCCAAATGCATATGGGCTAAACAATGGTATTTTATAGTCCGAAAAAAAAATGTGTGATCCGAACGAATAATGTGCCCATGAACATGAAAGTTGCCATTTTAAACTGTACAACAGTTCCTAAAAGCACATGGAGCAGCACGAACGTAATAAACACAAGAACAATAGGAACACAGCACAACTACTTACTTTTTTGCAGCACTCTCCGGATCTTTTTGTACTGCTCATGTTCTCGTAATTTCAGGTCCGACCACCGCTTCCTGAGCTGATCTTTCGATCGTCGTACCCCGAATTTCCGGTGCAGACTCCTGACCACTTTCGCCATGATCTTGGCCTTTCGGACATTGGAGTTGGGGTAAGGCCCATACTTTCCATCATAGTCAGCCTTCTTCAGGATGTCCACCATCTCCAACATCTCCCCAAAGGACATATTTGAGTCCTTCAATCTCCTTCTGGATCGGGACGTTTCAGGCTCCGGCCTTTCCTCCCCCTCCTCCTCGTTGCTGTACTTAGCACGATCCTGCTGTCTATCCGCCATGTGCTCTTCCTCCACTGCGCCGAACGAAAAGGGGCGGGGAATAGAATAGAAAGAACGTCAGGGGCGGGCGGAGTTATACGCATGCGCAGTGTGTATAAATCGTAACGCGCGCGTCTTACGTACGATCTGTGAGCGGAGGAAGGAGCATCGGAGACGCCGATCGTGCTAACGAAGGTAGAATCTAAACTTGGGCCTATACTGCTTCGAAATTGAAGCCTATATTGTAACAAGATTAGGGGAGTTTGGCCTGACATTAGGGTTTGTCTTGTGTTGTGTCTTGCAGAGAAAATGGATGGGTTCAACGACCACAATTTCCTGCCCCTGTTTATTGACAAGTACAGAGAGCTGCCCTGTCTGTGGCAGGTCAGACACCCCCACTATAACCACAAACAGAAGAGGCAGACAGCGCTGGAGAAACTGCTGGAGTTGGTGAAGCCGGTGGTCCCCACAGCAACCATCCCCTATTTGAAAGCTAAAATTGGTGGCCTGAGGAGCACTTATCTTAGGGAGCGCAAGAAGGTCACAGATTCCCAGAGATCCGGAGCTGCAGCAGATGACATTTATGTCCCTAGACTGTGGTACTATGAGAGACTGCGATTTCTGTCAGACCACACTGAAGTCAGGGAATCCCTCTCCACTCTTCCTTCCACTCTTCCTTCCACCCCAGCTGAGGCTTCCGATGTCCAACCTGGGCCTTCCAGCCAGGAAGAAGTGGAGGAGCCCAGCTTGAGTCAGGTATAGCATTCTTCTACAGATTTCTGGTCAATAAATAAATGATGTTTACTAGATGTTATTATTGATCACTAATAATTGCTGATTGAAAAAAGTGTTTTACATATCAATAGACAGTAGTGGGCACCCAAAATTGGGACAAGAATGCAAAATGCTGGGCTCAGAAGGATAGTCTGTTATATTTGTTAACATTGAATTTGCAGCAGTCAGGAGGTGAAAATTGTGTGTGATTGATGAAAACAATACTAAAACTATGTCCCTTTTTCATACACAGGAAGACCTCAGCCAGGAGGAGGCTGTGGAATGTGGCAGTCAGGAGGAGGCGGGGATTATTAGTGTCAGCCAGGAGGAGGCGGGGATTAGTGGCAGCCAGGAGGAGGCGGGGCTAAGTGTCAGCCAAGAGAAGCCTGGGAAAAGTCGCAGCCTGACTGAGTCTCAGGTCCCTCCCCTCCGCCTACCATATAAAAGGGCCAGGAAGGCCACTCCCAGTCCTGTGCAGGATTCAGCGTACAGGCTGATCCAGGAGGCTTCGGCGTCCCTCAGAGCCTTCCCCAGTCCTGAAGAGGCCTTTGCCTGCATGGCTGCCACCAAATTGCAGGGCATGCAGGAGGGCCAACGCAAGATTTCTGAGGACCTGATTTATAAAGTCCTACGTAAGGGGGAGAGTGGGGAACTGACACACAAGACGGATGTCATGGAGAGGGACGATCCTCCTCCTCCTCCTCCTGCTGCCACAACTCCACCACCACAGCCAAAGGCTGGAAGGAAGCGTGGAAGGAAGACCAAAGAGTGATGACCCTGGGTTCAGTCTGGTCTGACAGAAGATGCAGTCTCTTGTATGACCACAGCCTGGGGACACAGATGTCATCTGCTGCTTTCTGGATCTCTGGGACTTCTGGACCAGACTGCCCTCCCTTAGATATGGACTCCTCAGGCCACCAATTTTGCTTTTAAATAATTGATGTCTGCCCTGGGAGTCCAAGGCTTCGCCCACTTCTGCAGTTTCTCCAGCGTTGCCTCCCTCTTTGTTTATAGTTGTGAGCCCTTAATAAAATATTTTTAGGTAAATTCTACTCTCCTGTGTGTGTTTTCATCCAAAAAGGACAGTTTGTTGGTGAGTATTCAGGTACATTTCTAAAGTACAATGTGAAATTAACAAGGGACAACAACACCAAACAATCTCCTACAGATTAAATAGAACAACATATCAATGGTGTTGTGGGAACTTGTCACAAAAAACACACAAACATTTTCGGGAGTACAAATCAAAATCACCAAAAAAAAAAAAAAAGAAAAAGAGAAACACAAAAAAAGATTCTACATTAAAGTAAAAAAACAAAAAAAAAAAAAATATGTTGTCAGATGTGAGAAATCAAAATATATTGAGGGAATCCCAATAAATAGTAACGAAAAAACTTTGTGAGAAGTGTGTGTGAATATGAGCATCAAAACGACTTAATTCTTGTCACATTATAAAGAAGAAGAGAGTGCGCTGCATTAAACCATTTTGAACATTGCAGCGTGACGAAAGTGCTTTATCCATTGCGAACGCTAAGTTTACCAGAACGAGCTGTCCCGTGTCGGAATTTCTTCTGAGCATGCGTGGCACTTTGTGCGTCGGAACAGGCCACACACGGTCGGAATTGACGCGATCGGATTTTGTTGTCGGAAAATTTTATCTCCTGCTGTCCAACTTTGTGTGTCGGAAAATCCGATGGAAAATGTCCGATGGCGCCCACACACGGTCGGAATTTCCGACAACACGCTCCGATCGGACATTGTCCATCGGAAAATCCGACCGTGTGTACGGGGCATTATACTGTAATGTTACTTTGTTTTTTGTTAACCATCATTTGCTTAGCAGGTACGCCATTCAGTTGCAGCGCGGATTTATTTATGTTGACAGCAACAGCGTTTGCTCCCACGATACATAAAGCCGTGACTCCAGCGCTGTCGGAGGTGATTTCACCACCATAGTTACATACTTCAGCATATATGCAGCAGTGGGTGGAGGAGCGATTTGCTCCTGCCTTTTGCGGGAGGATGCCCCCATGCTTCGGCATATATAAACGGTGCATGTATGCCCATCATTAGAAGTGGGTGGATGAAGGGAGGTATTCTAATGGTGGGCATACCCACCGATCAATATCTTTTTTTCGTTCAGCCCACAGGCTGCATGAAAAAAAAGTTTACAATATATGCCCAACAAGGACCAGTAACGTACTGGTATGTTGCTGGACTTTGAGTGGTTATACCAGAATGATGCCTGCAGGTTTAGGTATCATCTTGGTATCATTCTTTTCAGCCAGCGGTCGGCTTTCATGTAAAAGCAATCCTACCGGCTAATTAGCCTCTAGACTGCTTTTACAAGCAGTGGGAGGGAATGACCCCCCCCACCATGTTCCATGTTTTTCTCTGGCTCTCCTGTCCCAACAGGGAACCTGAGAATGCAGCCGGTGATTCAGCCAGCTGACCATAGAGCTGATCAGAGACCAGAATGGCTCCAAACATCTCTATGGCCTAAGAAACCGGAAGCTACGAGCATTTCATGACTTAGATTTTGCCGGATGTAAACAGTGCCATTGGGAAATTGGGAAAGCATTTTATAACACTGATCTTGGCATGGTCAGATGCTTTGAGGGCAGAGGAGAGATCTAGGGTCTAATAGACGCCAATTTTTTCAAAAAAGAGTACCTGTCACTACCTATTGCTATCATAGGGGATATTTACGTTTCCTGAGATAACAATAAAAATGATTTAAAAAAAATAAAAATGAAAGGAACAGTTTAAAAATAAGATAAAAAACAAAAAAAAATAAATAAATAAATAAAAAAAAAAAAAAAAGCACCCCTGTCCCCCCCTGCTCTCGCGCAAAGGCGAACGCAAGCGTCGGTCTGGCGTCAAACAGCAATTGCACCATGCATATGAGGTATCACCGCGAAGGTCAGATCGAGGGCAGTAATTTTAGCAGTAGACCTCCTCTGTAAATCTAAAGTGGTAACCTATAAAGGCTTTTAAAGGTTTTTAAAAATGTATTTAGTTTGTCGCCACTGCACGTTTGTGCGCAATTTTAAAGCATGTCATGTTTGGTATCCATGTACTCGGCCTAAGATCATCTTTTTTATTTCATCAAACATTTGGGCAATATAGTGTATTTTAGTGCATTAAAATTTAAAAAAGTGTGTTTTTTCCCAAAAAAATGCGTTTGAAAAATTGCTGCGCAAATACTGTGTGAAAAAAAAAAAATGAAACACCCACCATTTTAATCTGTAGGGCATTTGCTTTAAAAAAATATATAATGTTTGGGGGTTCAAAGTAATTTTCTTGCAAAAAAAAAAAAAAAATTTCATGTAAACAAAAAGTGTCAGAAAGGGCTTTGTCTTCTATTGGTTAGAAGAGTGGGTGATGTGTGACATAAGCTTCTAAATGTTGTGCATAAAATGCCAGGACAGTTCAAACCCCCCCAAATGACCCCATTTTGGAAAGTAGACACCCCAAGCTATTTGCTGAGAGGCATGTCGAGTCCATGGAATAATTTATATTGTGACCCAAGTTGCGGGAAAAAGACAAATTTTTATTTTTTTTTTGCACAAAGTTGTCACTAAATGATATATTGCTCAAACATGCCATGGGAATATGTGAAATTACACCCCAAAATACATTCTGTTGGTTCTCCTGAGTACAGGGATACCACATGTGTGAGACTTTTTGGGAGCCTAGCCGCGTACGGGACCCCGAAAACCAAGCACCGCCTTCAGGCTTTCTAAGAGCGTAAATTTTTGATTTAACTCTTCACTGCCTATCACAGTTTCGGAGGCCATGGAATGCCCAAATGGCAAACCCCCCCCCCCCAAAATGACCCCATTTTGGAAAATAGACACCCCAAGCTATTTGCTGAGAGGTATGGTGAGTATTTTGCAGACCTCACTTTTTGTCACAAACTTTTGAAAATTGAAAAAAGGAAAAAAAAAATACATTTTTCTTGTCTTTCTTCATTTTCAAAAACAAATGAGACCTGCAAAATACTCACCATGCCTCTCAGCAAATAGCTTGGGGTGTCTACTTTCCAAAATGTTGTCATTTGGGGGGGGTTTGTGCCATCTGGGCATTTTATGGCCTTCAAAACTGTGATAGTTAGTGAGGAGTGAAATAAAAAATTTACGCCCTTAGAAATCCTGAAGGCGGTGCTTGGTTTTCGGGGCCCCGTACGCGGCTAGGCTCCCAAAAAGTCCCACACATGTGGTATCCCCATACTCAGGAGAAGCAGCTGAATGTATTTTGGGGTGCAATTCCACATATGCCCATGGCCTGTGTGAGCAATATATCATTTAGTGACAACTTTTTGTAATTTTTTTTTTTTTTGTCATTATTCAATCACTTGGGACAAAAAATAAATATTCAATGGGCTCAACATGCCTCAGCAATTTCCTTGGGGTGTCTACTTTCCAAAATGTTTGTGTCTAACCTGCTTTCCATGTTTATGTGCAAAATTATTAATTTATTTTTCTGGTTTTACTCCACAGTTTCCTTCCAAGCCACAGGAATGGCAGACTGTGGCCTCCCACTTTGCCCAGCGGTGGGACTTTCCTAACTGTGGAGGGGCAATTGATGGGAAACACGTCCACATTGTCCCACCACCCAACTCGGGGTCATACTATTATAATTATAAGGGGTTCATTAGTATTGTGATGTTGGCGGTGGTGTCGGCTACTTATAAGTTCCTGTATGTGGACGTAGGGAAGAATGGCCGGATGTCAGATGGTGGAGTCATCGCCCAGACGGAGTTCTACAGGCATCTCCAGAATGGCAGCTTGGACTTGCCACCTCCAGAAGACAATGTGGAAGGACTCCCATTCGTCTTCTTTGCGGATAAAGCATTTGCGCTGGGGGACCATCTTATGCGGCCATTCCTGATGAGGACCCTCACCCCGGACCAGAGGGTTTTTAATTACAGGCTGGCCAGAGCCAGAAGAGTGGTAGAGAACACGTTTGGAACCATGGCCAGCCGGTTCCGCCTATTTCTTACACCCATACACATGGCGGAGTATAAACTGAATCATATCATCCTGGCGTGCTGTGTTCTCCACAACTTTTTAATGCAAAATTCTGCCAACTATGCTGCCTCAGTGGGGCCTGAGGCCGGAATTCATGTAAATGAACCAAACCTGATGGCGCTTGAGGCTGGCCATCCTGGCTTACCCCCCCTGAGTGCCCGCGAGGTCCGTCTAAGATACTTTGAATACTCTGGGGGTAGGGGGGCCATCAATATGCCAGACAATGTCTGAGCCTTTATTTAAATAAAAAAATAGTTTACCTACTAAAATATTTGCTGACACTTACTGCTTGTGTCTCTTTTAGCTGACCCTGACTGAAATGTGGGTAGTCCTGAAAATGGCGTGATTGTGTAACATTAGAAAGCACTGTTGTGTGTTATTTACTAAAGGAAAATACACTTTGCACTACAAGTGCACTTGAGACTGCACTGAAACTGCACTTGTAGTGCAAAGTTGACTTGCCCTTAGGAAATAACCCCTATTGTCACAGAAAACACCAATTTTACCACAAAAAAAGTTTTGGAGCATTGAAAGAAGAATCCACAAATTCTTGATTATCAATCTTTTTAAAACAAGCACAATCACGTGCATTTATAAAAGGTTTTTAAAACAAACCAACATGTTTGTTGTATAATCATTTTTTTGGTCACATTAATAAAAGTAAAAATGTCCATTTAAGGTAAAATAGGCATGTTTAAAACTAACAAGAAATACACAAATCTGGAACTTACAAAGTTCAACTTTGTTAGAAATGGAAGGCAAAATCAGACATGAGTATTTATAAACTGTGTTTGATATTGCATTCAGATGGGGTGAAGTCAACCCTGGAAAAGCCAAATTTTGAAGATGCACACAAATTGCAGAATGTCAACATCTGCCATCATGGGGGATCAAGGGATGTGTTTTGGGGGTGCAACCCCTTCCTCTCAGCTACTTTATTACTGAGGAAGGAGTTGCACCCACAAAACGTGATGGCAGATAGCACATGTTGACACACTGTGTGCATCTTCAAAATTTGGCTTTTCGAGAATTTGTCAAAAAAGTGCAAAAAATGTTTCTATTCAAAAAAGAAAAAAAAGTCAGGGATTTGGAGGTGTTTTAAACTCTCCCTAAAACATCAATGATGTTCTTCATTTTGTTTTGAACATCATTGATGTTTTTCTGGATGTTTTCCAAGTCCCTATTACACCCCATGATTGTATTATAAATATGCTGGCATCCATCTCTTACCTGAGCCTGTGGTCGCAGACACTCACCTGTTGTGGTGACTATTTCGATTACATCTCCTTCCTCCTCCTCCTGTTGGCTTTGGGGGATTTCTCCTTCTTCCTGAGGTGGGGGGTCTGTTGTCTCTTCTGATGAGTTGTGTCCTCCGAGTCTTTTCTCCCATATGTAAAAAAATGGTATACTTAGCACACAGATATTTGGTGGCAGAAATAGGAATATGAAACTTTGCTTGGAAGTGGGGTACAATTGTCTGTTTTGGCAGAGTTCCAAGATGAAGAATTATTTTTTTCCTTTGTCAAGCTTGAATACTTACCTGTTTTGTACAAGCTTCACAGATGGAGACACCCCTATAGTATACACTTGAGCACTGGAGCACCTGTGTTAATAAAAAGGGTGTTCTGGTGTCCACCACTAGTGCTCCAGCGTCCAGATGTGTAAACAGCTGCTGAGTGTCCTCCTTACACAGAATCTAGTTTGCAGTTCATTCTAGTTACAAACCCATCTAGACACCAAAATTATTTGTAGAGAACTAGGCCAGCAAAAATGTATTCAAAATGCATATGTCCAAAACATGGTGTTTTCTATGCCGAACTAACAATGTTTCATACGAACGAATAATGTGCCCATGAACATGAAAGTTGCCATTTTAAACTTTACAACAGTAAAGAAAAGCACATGGAGCAGCGCATGGAGAACGTTAGATAAATCAAGAATAGGAACACAGGACAACTACTTACTTTTTTGCAGCACTCTCCTGATCTTTCTGTACTGCTCGTGCTCCCTTAATTTGAGGTCCGACCACCGCTTCCTGAGTTGATCCTTGGATCGTCGTACACCAAAATTCTTCTGCAGACTCTTGACAACTTTCGCCATGATCTTGGCCTTTCTGACATTGGGGTTGGGGTAAGGTCCATACTTCCCGTCATAGTCGGCCCTCTTCAGGATGTCGACCATCTCCAACATCTTCCCAAAGGACATATTTGAGGCCTTAAATCGTCTCCTCCGGGATCGGGGCGTTTCTGGCTCCGGGCTTTCCTCCTCCTCATTGCTGGAATTAGCACGCACCTGTTGTGTCTCCGCCATGTGCTCTTCCCCCACTGCGCCGAATTGGAAGGGGCGGGGAATAGACTAGAAAGAACGTCAGGGGCGGGCGGAGTGTCATGCGTGCGCAGTGTATATAAAGCGCGACACGCTTGCGTCTTACGTACGATCTGTGAGCGGAGGAAGGAGTATCGGAAGCTCCGATCGTGATAACGAAGGTAACATTAAATCTTGGGCCTATACTGCTTAGAAATTGAGGCCTATATTGGGAGAAGATTAGGAGACTTTAGCCTGACCTTAGGGTTTATCTTGTGTTGTGTCTTGCAGATAAAATGGATGGCTTCAATGACCATAACTTCCTCCCACTGTTCATAGACAAATACAGGGAGCTGCCCTGTTTGTGACAGATCAAACACCCCCAATACAATAATAAAAAAAAGAGGCAGGCAGCGCTGGAGAAATTGCTGGAGTTGGTGAAGCCGGTGGTCCCCACGGCAACCATCCCCTAATTAAAAGCCAAAATTGGTGGCCTGAGGAGCACTTATCTTAGGGAGCGCAAGAAAGTTACGGATTCCCAGAGATCAGGAGCAGATGACATTTATGTCCCCAGGTTGTGGTACTATGAGAGACTGTGATTTCTGTCAGACCAGACTGAAGTCAGGGAATCCCTCTCAACCCTTCCTTCCACTCTTCCTTCCACCTATCTTCTACCCCAGCTGAGGCTTCTGATGTCCAACCTGGGACTTCCAGCCAGGAAGAAGTGGAGGAGCCCAGCTGGAGCCAGGTATAGCATTCTTCTACAGATTTCTGGTCAATAAATAAATGATGTTTACTACATGTTATTATTGATCACTAATCGATGATTTAAGAAAGTGTTTTACATATCAATAGACAGTAGTGGGCAAAAATAATTGGGACAAGAATGAAAAATGCTGGGCTCAGAATGATAGTCTGTTATATTTGTTAAAATTCAATTTGCGACAGTCATGAGATGAAAATTGTGTGTGATTGATGAAGAAAAAACTAAAACGATGTTCCTTTTTCATACACAGGAAGACCTCAGCCAGGAGGAGGCTGTAGAATGTGGCACACAGGAGGAGGCTGTGGAATGTGGCAGCCAGGAGGAGGCGGGGGTTAGTGGCAGCCAGGAGGAGGTGGGGCTAAGTGGCAGCCAGGAAAAGGCCGGGCCCAGTAGGAGCCTGACAGAATCACAGGTCCCTCCCCTTCCAAACAAAAGACCCAGGAAGGGGAGTAACGCACAGGATTCAGCACTCAGTCTGATTCAGGAGGCTTCTGCGTCCCTTAGAGCCTTCCCCACTCCTGAAGAGGCATTTGCCTGCATGGCTTCCACAAAACTGCAGGGCATGCAGGAGGGTCAATGCCTCATGTGTGAGGACATTCTTTATAAAGCCTTAACTAAGGGGGTGAGGGGCGAAATCACACCCAATACCACCTGTGTGAGTTGGACCATCCTCCTCCTCCTCCTGCCACAACTCCACCACCACAGACACAGAGTGGAAGGAAGCGTGGAAGGAAGGCAAGAGACTGATGACCTGGGTTCAGTCTGGTCTGACAAAAGATGAAGGTTCTTGTATGACCACAGCCTGCCATCTGCTGCTGTTCAGGATTCTCTTGGACTTCTGGACCAGACTGCACTCCCTTAGATATGGACTCCTCAGGCCACCAATTTTGGCAGGAAATAATTGATGTGTGCCCTGGGGGGCCAAAGGCTTCACCAGTTTCGGATGTTTCTCCAGCGTTGCCTCCCTCTTTGTTTGGTTCGGATCCCTTAATAAAGGTTTTTTGGTTTCAATTATACTCGCCTATGTGTGTTTTCCTTCAAAATGGACAGTTTGTTTGTGAGGAGGCAGGTACATTTGAAAAATACAATGTCAAATTAACAAGGGACAACAACACCAAGCAACCTCCTTGAGATTAAATAATACAATATAATAATGGTGTTGTGGTAACTTGACACACAAAACACACCCAAAAATATTCTGGAGTAAAAAAAAAAAAATCAGGCTTGAAAAAAATAATAACCCAAAAAAAAAAAAAACATTTTTGAGTCAGATGTGCCAAATAAAAATATTATATTGATGAAATCATGAGAAATAATAAAGAAAGAAGTTTGTGAGAACTCTGTGTGAATATGAGCAGCAAAACAACTTAATTCTTCTCACATTAAAAAAGAAGGACAGAGTGCGCTGCATTAAACAAATTAAAACATTGCAGCCTAACGAAAGTGCTATATCCATTCCGAATGCTAATTTTACCAGACTGAGCTGTTCCGTCTCAGAATTTTTTCTGAGCATGCGTGGCACTTTGTGTGTCGGAATTGTCCACACACGGTCGGAATTGACGCGATTGGATTTTGTTGTCGGAAAATTTTATAGCCTGCTCTCAAACTTTGTGTGTCGGAAAATCCAATGGAAAAAGTCCGATGGAGCCCACACACGGTCGGAATTTCCGACAAGCTCCGATCACACATTTTCCATCAGAAAATCCAACCGTGTGTACAGGGCATAAGTCTGTAGGGTTCAATATTGAGTTGGCCCACCCTTTGCAGCTATAACAGCTTCAATTCTTCTGGGAAGGCTGTCCACAAGGTTTAGGAGTGTGTCTATGGGGATGTTTGACCATTCTTCCAGAAGCGCATTTGTGAGATCAGGCACTGATGTTGGACAAGAAGACCTGGCTCACAGTCTCCACTCTAATTAAACCCAAAGGTGTTCTGTCGGGTTGAGGTCAGGACTCTGTGCAGGCCAGTCAAGCTCCTCCACCCCAAACTCACTCATGCATGTCTTTATGGACCTTGCATTGTGCACTGGTCCAAATCATTTGGGGGAGGGGAGATTATGGTGTGGAGTTGTTTTTCAGGGGTTGGGCTTGGCCCCTTAGTTCCAGTTAGGGGAACTCTTAAAGTATTACTAAACCCAGAACCTACATTCACTGTATCTGGTCTCCCACAGTACACAGAACAATTATTTTAGTAAATATAAACTGCTAAATACCTTTTCTCATCAGCAGTATATAGCAACCTTGTGACTTATATCAGTTGATAGTAAAGCTTGTAGGAGGAGTGTTCATTCTCCCCTGATTCTCTGTCTAGACATTTCTGGACAGTGCTGATTGGCCTTGTGCTGATCACATGCACCCTCCCAAGAAAATAGAAAAACTCTGTAGCAATACACACCAAACTGACCATGTGCATCCCCTCCCCTGGCTTTGTAAATATTATTATTTTTTGGAGACAGTGGAAGAAGAGGAAGATCAGAGGGACAGGATCAAACAGCTCTTATACACCATGCAAGAGATTAACCCCTCAGGCTTCGCAGTGAGCATAACAAGCATGCTTTACTGCATATGCAGACTGATTTTACTGTTGTGGGTTTAGTAAAATTTTAACCACTTAAGGACCGGAAGATTTTCCCCCTTAATAACCAGGCCATTTTTTGCGATACTACACTACGTTGCTTTAAATAACAATTACGCGGTTGTGCGACGCTGTACCAAAACAAAATTGACGTTCTTTCCCACAAATAGAGCTTTCTGGTATTTGATCACCTCTGCGGTTTTTATTTTTTGCGCTATAAACAAAAAAAGAGCAACAATTTTGAAAGAAAAGCAATATTTTTTACTTTTTGCTATAATAAATATCCCCTAAAAAAATATAAACAAACAAATATCTTCCTCAGTTTAGGCCGATATATATTCTTCTAAATATTTTTGGTATCAAAAATTGCAATAAGCATATATTGATTGGTTTGCACAAAAGTTATAGTGTCTACAAAATAGGGAATAGATTTATGGCATTTTTATTATTAATTATTTTTTTTACTAGTAATGATGGTGATCTGTGATTTTTAGCGAGACTGCAACATTGCGGCGGACAGATCGGACACCTAACTGACATTGTTGACACTTTTTTGGGAACCAATGGCATAGCAGAAAGACAGGATCTGTGTGATCTCCCCTGTCAGAACGGAGATTTGCCTTGTTTACACAGGCAGATCCCCGTTCTTTCACTGCGTGGAATAATCACGGGTGGCCGATTGACATTGAGTTAGCCCCACCCACTGATTGGCTCCCCTGCCTGCCCACAATCTAGAGTTCCCAAGCCGGCATACAATGACAGCGATTCATGGGAACGAGCCGACCAGCCACAATACAATGAGAGCAGCTGGTTGGCAAGCAGTTTTGGACAATTTCATGCTCTCAACTTTGTGGGAACAGTTTGGGGATGGTCCCTTTCTGTTCCAGTGCACAAACAAGGTCCATAAAGACATGGATGAGGGAGTTTGGGGTGGAGGAACTTGACTGGTTTGCACAGAGTCCTGACCTCAACCAGATAGAACACTTTTGGGATGAATTAGAGCGGAGACTATGAGCCAGGCCTTCTCGTCCAACATCAGTTCCTGACCTCACAAATGTGCTTCTGGAAGAATGGTCAAACATTCCCATAGACGAACTCCTAAACCTTGTGGACAGCCTTCCTAGAAGAGTTGAAGCTGTTATAGCTGAAAAGGGTGGGTCAACCCAATATTGAACCCAATGGAATAAGACTGGAAAGCCATTAAAGTTCATGTGCATGTAAAGGCAGGCATCTCAATTATTTTGGTTATGTAGTGTACTTTATAATATTTCTGTCGATTTCTGAGACCTTATAGTTATTGGTCTATTTATAAATGTTTTAAACTTTCACCCAGATTAACAAATGTTTCCAGTTGAATGAAATTAGAAAATGTTTAAATCTTAGGTGAAAGTCATGTGGAATGTGTATTTATAAATAGATCCCTAAGTGATTTTTGGCACACTATGTAAGAGGCAGATTTAATCTCCACAATGATAGTTATAAATTCAAATGGCATTAAACTCAGCAGTAAATATGTATTATATTGCATTTTACTAATTCTTAGATGTGATGGCTACATTAGATTTATCTTTTAGGCTTTTTTTATTTACACCAAGTGTTCTGGCAAGTAAATCTGTTGTTTTTCAACAGAACAAATAATTTGCCACTGACCGGGGTACTTACAATGGTCAGCTTTTATTCATTTATGTAAAACCTTTATCCCGAAAAGAATGAAACTGTTATAACTGCTTAAAAAGTGTGAGCTAGGCCAAGGGGCATGGCTACCACCGAACAGTATGGAAGTCTGATCAGACAGCTCCTGCACCAAATGGAAAACGATCGTTATCACCGCTGCCACAGAGCTACAGGATTGCCACAAATGATCCCCACACATCGGGGTATCAGCCAGGATTGTCCAGGAAGAGAAAAGAGTACAGACAGCCGAAGAAATTGACAGATTTCTTCACACTGCAGCTCGGGGGACAAATCCAAGATGGCGCCCGCGGCTCCTCAGCACAAAGCACCGCTGCATACACTGACCTTCCTGATGAAGATGGAGAAGAAATATCCCCCTCAGCTAATGCCCTGACTTCCCCCTCAACTCCACAATCATCCTTGGTCAGTATCAGTCCTGCTAAAGCGCGGGTGCGCTTGGATTCCGGACCGCAGCACCCTGAGGTAAGCCCTGCTCTGGACATTCTCCTCACACAGCAGGCCCAGCCATCCCCTATAGCAGCATTTCCTACATCTAACATGCCGGTCCTTATGGAGGAGATGCTTATGTCGCTGCATACTGACATTTCCACCATGTTCAAAAAATTTAAAGTTGAAATGTCTTTTATTGATCAGAAAGTTTATCATATTGAACAATGTATGAATGTCATGACCGAAACGGTTAATGACCTGGTCGGTGCACACGATCCCACCCGAGATGAACAACACTGGATCAGAGCCAAGATGGCGGACCTCGAAGACAGGTCCAGATGCAACAACGTCAAAATAAGGGGCATACTTGAAGCAATTTTACCACATGATCAACACCCATGCCAGGAAGTTAATAACTACACTACTGCCAGATCTGTCCCCGATAGAAACTATCATCAATCGCATCGACTGCAACCATCTCCACATCTCCCCGCCAGTGTACCTAGAGATGTTTTGATGTGAATTCACTTTTATCATGCAAAAGACATGCTTCTAGCCAAAGCAAGACATTTGGGAAAACTTCCAGCACCATAATCAAAACTACAATTGTATGCGGATATTTCTCAATACACTCGCCATAAGAATACCATCACCAAACCTCTCAACAACCAAAAGATTCCCTACCAATGGGGATTCCCGACCAAACTCATTGTGAACAAAAATGGGGTGAAGCATAGTATCAATACTGTTGAAAAAGGAATTCAAATGCTGTGCACTTGGAGAATTATTCCTGAAGTGGAATCACAAACAAGCCCAAAACACCATGAGAAGGAACACAACACCAGCTGTCCTACAACTTCTGCAAACTCAATACCAGGTTAGTGTTGCCAACACACCCACATAAGATGTACAAATAAATCATTCTGTCTCGGTGCCTGCTCGCAGCAGATAGTTCACTGACTTTCACCCTCAAGAACACCAGCAGTTCCAAAACACACTGCTGACCCTTGTTTCTCCTTACCTTTTCCAGATGCTACTGCCTTACCTGCAGTTTATCTTGTACCTCCCCACTCACCTTCTTTTTTCCTTCTAAGAGCACAGGAGACAGTCCAGCTACGATCTAGCAACAACAGATCCTCAATGAGTCTGATTGTCTGAGAGAAGGCATCACCCAACCTTCTGTGAAAGAGGACAAACTATGCAACTAACTGTAAGTAGAACAAGTCACATATAACCTCTGCACCCATCTACCCAAGATGCCAACATTTTTATCACTTAACGCTAAAGGGTTGAATCACCCAGCTAAATGAAAATCTATGTAGCGCACCGCACTAGAATCTCATAGTGAAGTGCTGTGCATCCAAGAGACCCACTTTAAGCGGTCAGCAAAACCAGCCTGTACCAATACTCACTTTACCCAAATTTTCAAAGCCTCTGGACCTTTGAAGAAAAATGGAGTCTTAATAGCTATTAAAAACTCAATCGCATTTACCCTGCATGATAGCCTAGCAGACGAAGAAGGAAGGTACCTAGCACTTGATTGCACCCTAAATAGCATCAGATATACCATAGTAAACATCTACGCACCCAACTCTAACCAACTCAGATTCCTAAAGAAGCTGATGAAAAAGATAAATATTTTCCGACATGGCCACCTCATTCTATGTGGAGATTTCAAAATAGTACCAGACAACTCCATTGACACTTCCTCACGCAACAGCAGACTCTCGTCTCCCATGGGGACCTTCATAAGGGTTAATGACATATATGATGTTTGGAGGTGCCATCACCCCACCGAACGGGATTACTCCTTTTTCTCACATCCCCACAACTCATACACACGGATTGACTTTTTTTTGGTTGATAAATGGCTTTTACCCAAAATATTTGATTCACATATATCCACTATCACATGGTCGGACCACGCACCAGTCAGCATAACAATGGAGGACACGCCTAACAAGATCGCCCGATGATCTGGAGAGCAAATCCCCAGATCCTGCACTCACCAAAACACTCATCTTATATCCAGACAAACCTAGAAGAATTCATCCAATTAAATGAAGGGACTGTATCTAACGTTACCACTCTGTGGAATGCCCACAAGGCATTCATAAGCGGGATCGTTATGCAAGTGAGCGCAAGGAGATCACAGCATCTAGAATCACTCACCTCTAGTATCAAAATGTTAGAAACACAAAACCAAACTTCTCCAGACCCTAAACTAAAAACTGAACTAAACTGTCTTAGACAAGAACTGAGAACACATTTACTTGAAACATTTGTAAAGGCACATACTCGCTTTAAAGCTATACATTACTCCACAAGCAATAAGGCAGGAAAAGCCATGGCAAACAGATTAAGAGGACATTATACCAAATCCAAGATCACACATCTTTACCATCCTACCCCACAGAAAAAACTACTAGAACCACAAGCTATTGCTGACGCGTTCAGCCTCTATTATAGTACATTGTACAACCTGAAAGATGACCCTTCTACAACACAACCTTCCACACACAAAATAGACTCATTTCTACAAGAAATTGACCTCCCCAAAATAATACAAGAACAAATCACTACATTAAATGCTCCATTCACAACACAAGAAATTTTGACAATCATAGCAGCTCTCCCAGCCAACAAATCACCTGGCCCAGATGGCCTCACGCGTGAGCATTACAAACAGTTCAGATACGTACTATCACCCTTTTTATCAAGGGTATGCAATGACACTGCCCCTTCCTCCTGTCTCCCACAGGAAATGTTAAATGCATTGGTCATCACATTACCAAAACCAGGGAAAGAACCCACATCTTCACAAAATTTTCGGCCCATATCACTCCTTAATCTAGATACAAAAATATACACAAAACTTATAGCCTCAAGATTACTAAACTTAATGCCCATGTTGATTAATAGTGATCAATCAGGATTTCCAAAAGGTAGACAGACATTTGATGCTATGCATAGAATTATAAAATTGATCCACATAGCTGAGACATCATGGACGCCTTCTTCTCTCTTTGGATGCAGAGAAGGCGTTCAACAGGGTCCACTGGTCCTATCTCAAGGCGACCCTCTGCAAGTTTGGATTTCAGGGAAACGTTCTGTCGGCCACACTAGCATTATGTTCAACCCCTAATGCCCAAGTCTGCACTTCTGAAATGCTATTCAAACCATTCAAAATTACTAAGGGTACCCGACAAGGATGCCCCTCTTTCGCCACTTATCTTTAATCTCATGATGGAACCTCTCGCAGAACATATAAGAACAAACCTGGCAATCACTGGATTAAAAATAGGATCTACTGAACACAAAATTAACCTGTTCGCTGACGATGTGATAATTATGATCACTAACCCCCTATCTTCCCTGGCTTTGGTACATCAACTGTTACACAGGTTTGGTACCATACCATATTATAAGGTAAACGAAAACAAATCCTACATTCTAGACCTAGGATTAGATGCAGTGACTAGTAATCTACCTAGAAACAACTTTACTTATCCCTGGGCAGACAAGGGGATTACATATTTAGGTATCACCCTTACTAAATCAACAAAAAGTCTGTTCGCTGCTAACTATACAGAAGCCAAACAATGCTTCTAAGAGAAACAACCAAACTTTCCAAACATGAATTCTCTTGGTCAGGACGTCTGGCAGCATTTAAAATGCTAGTCCTACTCAAACTACTGTACATATTCAGAACAGTACCAGTACCACTTTCTCACACCTACATACACTCACTCCAATCCATAATAAGTCAATATGTGTAGCAAGGGAAGAAATCCAGAAGCAGTCACGCCAAACTCATCAAACATAGATCTGTAGGAGGAATGGGATACATTGATCTAAAAGACTACCACCTAGCCACTATACTCTCCCAGTTAAAAGACTGGTTGTCCACCAAACCTACCACACTCTGGGGCAAAATAGAAAATAACCCGACACAAGGAAATAATCTTACAGGTTATTCAGCACTACTTCCAGTCAACCATATTTAAACCACCACTCTCCAACCATTCGAGCTTCCATCAAAGCATGGAAAACCCTACACGGCATCAAATGGTCATGCCTGCCAACCAAGACCATCCAAATTCCCTTGACAGTACTTTCATTTCTGTCTCCAGACTTGGCCATACACACCTGGATATATGAGCAGGCAACACACATAGCAGAACTCAGACCCAAAATATCAGGAAAATCCTTCTCCCAAATGCAGAGAGAATATAATGCACCCGCCAAGGACATCTTTACTTACTACAGGCTTCAACAATGTCTAGCAGCTCATCCCACTTTGGAAAATACTCTTCCAATTAAAATATGGAATTTCCTTTTCACAGACAACTCAAACTCCAAAGGGACTTCCCTCTTCTACTCTACACTACAAGAAAAGGCTATATTTCACAAATTTAAACCCATTACTGATTGGGAACATAATGTACAGACCCAGTTTACTGACCAATAATGGCATTCAGCTGTAAACTCAATATACAAAGCTACTAACTGTACCTCCCTATAGGAACCAACACAAAAAACTATGATGAGATGGTACCTGACACCTCAACGGATGGCAAAATTCCAACCACTTTCAACTTCCCTTTGCTGGAGAGAGTGCACCCACACAGGTACCCTCTTACACATTATGTAGTCATGTCCACTGGTAAGGAAATTATGGTCAGAGATGGAAAATATTCTGCAAAATATACTACAGTATCCCATCATCCTAACACCTCAACTTAGCATCCTGAATCTAACCATAGAAATGATCCCTCCCAAGCTCAGACTCATCACTACTCACATATTACTAGCAACCAAACTCCTCATTACTAGGAGATGGAAAACAACAGAAGTACCATGCAGTGCAGAAGTTATAGCATTAGTACACAATCACTACACTTACCAGTCACTACTATCCCAAGGTAAACCCTCATACCTCAAGCTACATGAGTTGTGGCTCCCCTGGACCCTTTGCTCTTCTTCTTTCTCTTTCTCCTATCCCTCTCCCCTCTTTCCCCTCCTCCATTCCCCCACCCCCCTCCCCCTCTTTCCTACCTTCCCCCTCCCCCTCCTCCTATCCCCCTACTACCATATCCTACCTTTCCTCCCTTCACCTACTCAAGAGTAATGGTAGTATAAATCCTACCTTGGTTTATGCTGTTATGATGTTACTGATGAAGTTATATACTGTAGTTCTAAACCTGTAACCAAATACCCTGTTTTCGGGTATACCAATGTTGCCACAAGTACGATTATGCAATTTATTGGTAATGAATATTGACATTTATGTTCAGCATTTCAGATTTGTACCGTAAAACATTTTTCAATAAAAATATTTGAAAAAAAAAAAAAGTGTGAGCTTGGCTTCATGTTGTTTGTGTATTTAAATCTGTGCATATGCATTGTGCATATAACACTACCTACCCCTAAACCTGATGATGCTGGTGTCCAATGGTGTATCAGTTTCCAGAGTGTAGGCATTTTAATACAGGAAGTGTTTTACTGGTAAAACAGAGGGGAAAAAAGTGTAAAAAAGAAAACTAATACGACCACAACATCTATGATGGGTAAGCTGCAATATATCTTTTTTTGGGTTTAATACTGATTTAACCACTTAAGGACCGGAAGAATTTCCCCCTTAAAGACTAGGCCATTTTTTGCTATACGGTACTGCGCCGCTTTAACTGAGAATTGCGCTGTCATGTGAGGCTGTACCCAAACAAAATTGACGTCCTTTTTTTTCTCACAAATAGAGCTTTTTTTGGTGGTATTTGATCACTTCTGCAGTTTTTATTTTTTGCGCTATAAACAAAAAAATCGCAATAACAATTTTGAAAAAAATATATAATTTTATACTTTTTGCTATAATAAATGTAAAAAAAATAATTTCAGTTTAGGTTGATATATATTCTTCTACATATTTTTGGTAAAAAAAAAAATCACAATAAGCGTATTTATTATTTGGTTTTCCCAAAAGTTATAGCATCTACAAAATAGGGAATAGATTTATGGCATTTTTATTATTTATTTTATTTTTACTAGTAATGGCAGCGATCTACAATTTTTAGCGGGACTGCGACAGACAGATCGGACACTTTTTACACATTTTTGGGACTACTGACATTTATACAGCGATCAGTGCTATAAAAATGCACTGATTACTGTGTAAATGCCACTGGTGGGGAATTTTTGCATTGTCACAAGGCGGAAGTTCATCAAGCAATTAAGAAATAATCCAAACTTTACATAGGTGCCCAAATAGTTAAAAAAAACACCCCTGCTGCATATATCAGCCAACATTTAGGAGAAACGTCTACTAGGGTTTTCAGCCCAGTAAAAAAATTATTATGCTATGATAAAACTGCCAATTTTACCATAGAGAGTCCAGTTGTAGGATGTGTATAGGCTGCAGTGGTTTTTGCACGTTTTTCTTTTATTTATACAAAGCCGATCAGTAAAAAAAAGCCAAACATGAGCTCACATATGCTAACAAATGCATGTTTTTTTTCATTTGAAACATGTAAAGGTACAGGAAGATGTGCAGACCTAAGGTATTATGTAAAAAAACAAAACAGTAACTATTGCACCCACATGAGTCCACATTTAAAATAGAACTATACCTGTGAACTGGAAAAACCTACATTTTGGGAAATAAGTTCAAGTGTGAATACTGAAAATAAATCTTCAATTACATGTTGCACTTCATGGTCTTGTATGCTGTAAGAAGTTTGTCAACCAGAAGAATATAGCTATGTGGTTGCTTTTAGTTGCAAAGAAAAACATAATGACATTCTGGAACGTCTTCCAGGTGATTTTCCCTGGCCCCACTAACAGGTCTTCGAACTGCTTGTCATTGATCATTTATCTGATCTGTGGACCAACAAACACAATGCAGTCTTGACCACAGTAGTCCTGCTTTTGATTTTGACAGGTCATTTAATTCTGTTATGGGATGAGGCTCATGGGACATAAACAGTTCAAAATCCTGATCATTGTCACTATCTGTGCTTGTATGGTGCATTACAGCATCTTCATTGGTTTCATCTATGCTCCATTTCTCGGGTGGCTTTGGTACTTACAGATTGTCATCATGTGACACTGATCCCATGGCTGAAGGCAGATTGGGTTATTCAATTAGTTGCTTTTTTAGCAGAGAAATCATCTGCAACATTAGTCAGAGAGAAGTAACAGTTTGTCACATAATCTTGCCATATCATCAGGAAAGCAAACAGCATTGATTTCAGAGATTTCCTCTGAGCTCACCTCTAAGATTTAAAGCACATCATTCACAACAAATGTGAGGAACCCAGGCCTTGTCTTGAGAGTACAGTTCAAATGTGTCTTTGAGGCTTAAAGGGATTGCAAAGGCAGACAGTTTTTATATCTTAATTCATTCTATGCTTTAAGATAAAAAAGCCTTCTGTGTGCAGCAGCCCCCCTCAGCCCCTCTAAAACTTACCTGAGGTCCATCTAGTATTAAACTCTTTCCCTGCTGTCCAGCACATTGGGGTCCAGATCTTGTATTAGAACACTCAAGACAAGTTCCTCTTAAACTGGGTATGGGTGGCCACATTGTGTCCCAAGCAAACAATTCTGTTCTTCTTTAATGGGGTGCAGTAGGGTTTTTCCAAAAGTCTTAAATCCTGGGATACGGGGCAGCAGCAGGGACATTCCTGATGCTGATATAGGCAATTTTAAATGTGATATTAATATCTGCAGTTTTCATGGTTTTATGATGCATACATTTTAATGAAGTAAGATCTTGTGCGCAATGATGGCCGTTTCTCCTATTGCTTTTATTGCAGATATCTGAGCCAGGTGGTATTGACATCTAATAGCCAGGGTCATTGGCATTTTCAGTAATTGTATACTGACCCATAGGTTCCAAGGGTCTAAGCCTTGAGTTTTGAATGTAGGCACAGCAGGGGTGAAATTACTTTGGAGTTTCCGGAACACTGCATGGAGCACTGCTTTTGTGAGGGTAGCAGGCACATTCAGAAGCATGTACATTTAATGTATGCACTGGGTTGTGATGATTGCACTTGTATATTGCACTATATAGAAGAATCACTTTGATTCATGTGTATATGGTTTATTGATTCACATTTATTTGTTTATGTCAAATGTTCTGATTTATGCAACACATACAGTATTAGAATTATATGGTGTGAATTCCAGGGCAGTTCTCATCTATATGTAATTTATTCACATATAGGTTATTAATTTCTTAATTCCAACTCATGGGAGTGACACCTGTTCTCCCTGTGTTCTCCTTTGGTTACTCAGAGAAGTCAGCAGCAGTAGCGTTCTTCACAATGATCATTCAGCAGCACCAATCAAGGTCGTGTTCTCATGTACCTGAAGATGTCAGCTACTCTGCTTCTCTGCATTCCTGATTCCTGAAACAATCTGATAACAACCTGATAACAGAAGGCAGCTTGGACTGTTTCACATATAGTGACCATACCACATCTTCCTCGAGCCCAGGAACAAACCTTCCTTTTCCTCTTCACATAGCTTTCACAGAGCTTCACAGAGTTTCACAAAGCTTATGAAAACAATGGCTCAGGCTGCAGGAAAACTACATCTCCCATAAGTCATAGTTGCCCCCAGCATGCTCTGTCCTTCCTACATTCCACAGTAGTCTATATCCCCTTCCTCTGTGTTCTTCGGTTAATCACAATTCACCCAGCATACATATTGGCTCACTCAAAATGGCCACCCACAGGGTTGAAGAAACTACATAGCTGAACATTGTTCATTCCTCAAAATGATCTCTGCATCTCAGCATTGTAGGCAATACATTTAGCCCTCTTTACAGGTATAGAGCAAAAATCCCAAAATTTTAAACCCTAACAGATGATGCTGTTAAAGTGCTGCACTCAATATGTCAACAAATGCTAACAAATTTGGAAAACTCAACAATGGCCACAGGACTGGAAGAGGTCCGTTTACATTCCAATATCAAAGAAGGGCAGTGCCAAAGAATGTTCAAACTACTATACAATCACACTCATCTCAACCGCATCTCACACACTAGCAAGGTTATGCTGAAAATTCTACGAGCTAGGCTTCAGCAGCATGTGAACCGAGAGCTACCACAAGTACAAGCCACCTCACCTGTCTTCTGAAAAACCTGTATGCAAGTCAAGAAGCAACAGTTAGAACAGGACATTGAACAACTGACTGGTTCAAAATTGAGAAAGGAGTGCGGCAAGGATGTATATTGTCACCGTATTTATTTAACTTATTTTCAGAGTACATCATGCGAATTGCCAGGATCTAGGAATCAGAAGGCAGAATAAAGATCGGCGGGAGAAATATCAACAACCTGAGATATGCAGACAATACCACACTAATGGCAGCAAGTGAAGAAGACTAAAGAGTCTGAAAGGTGAAAGAGGAGCGCAAAAAAGCTGGCCTGAACTTAAAAATTAAGAAAACTAAGATCACAGCAACTGATCCCATCACTCTTTGGCAAATAGAAGGAGAAGAAATGGAAACAGTGACAGATTTTATCTTCCTAGGCTCCAAGATCATGGCCAACGTTGACTGTAGCCATGAAATTAAGAGAAGCTTGTTTCTTTGGAGGAAAGCAATGGCAAATCTAGGTAACATTATAAAAAGCAGAGACATCACCCTACAGACAAAGTGCAGTATAATCAAAGCTATAGTATTCCCAGTAGTAACTTATGGCTGTGAAAGTTGGACCATAAGGAAGGCTCAACGCCAAAGATTTGATGCTTTTGAACTATGGTGTTGGAGAAGACTCTTGAAAGTCCCTTGGACGGCAAGAAGATAAAACCAGTCAATCTTGAAGGAAATCAACCCAGAATATTCACTGGATGGACAGATTCTTAACCTGAAACTCAAATACTTTGGCCAACTAATGCAAAGAGAGGACTCATTGGAAAAGACCCTGATGCTGGGAAACATGGAAGGAAAAAGGAGAAGAGGACGACAGAAAACAAGATGGATAGATAGCATCATCAAAACAATGAACATGAAGTTACGCAAACTGTGGGAGACAGTGGAGGACAGAAAAGCCTGGCACGATATGGTCCATGAGGTCACGAAGAGTCAGACAAGACTAAACTACTGAACAACAACAAAGAGCAAAGCTTTCAAATAGGAAAAACTGTTTGTAACCACTGCAAACCTTGATTCATAATTTGGATACATATCCTTTTCAGGCAGCATTTATCCGACCTAAGCATGCCCAGGCATTCCCAAATTGTACCAGTTTCACAAATTGTATGCAATATGCCCTGAGTGAATATACAAACAGAAAGGTGCAGCGCTCTAAACAGGGGAATACCAACAGGCAGGGCGGAGTCCACAGGTGGGTGCTCAGGCTGCGGTGTCCTCCAGACAACACCCAAATAGGTAGACAAAGTAGAAAAATAGCCGGAAACTCCAATCCATGGGAATAATTTATTGGCACATGAAGGAAAACAAAAAAGCATGTTTTCCTACATGTGCCAATAAATTATTCTTAAGGATTAGAGTTGCTGGCTATTTTTCTACTATGCCCTGAGTGAATGCCTGGACATGTGAGAAACTATGTGTGGTTCATGCAACACAAAAATTTAACCCAAAAGAAGGTTTCTATAAAACGGTACAAGATAGGTTACTGTAAATTACAGATTATCTTTGTAATAAGCAGCCAAAAATCTATAAGATACAATTACAGTGCTCATAAAGCAAAATCTCTGTTGTCCAGTGCAAACTACTGCATGCTGGTGTGTGTTGTGCACAGAAGCTGTAGTGCATTGTTACAAAGCATCACAGAGCTTAAAGCGGAAGTAAACCCATTCCTAAAACTGTTTCATTTCCGGCATGTGCCGGAAATGTAACACTCCCATTGGTTATGCTCTCAACCAAACTGTCAAGCCATCCAATGGCTGGTGTCATAACTGATCACATGTGAAGCATCATGGCAGTTGTTGATTAAACAAAGGCAAAGATGGCAGCTTCCATGACTGAAAACGATAGGAGGGTTTACTTACACTTTAAGTTATTATTGAATCTGTTGCTGCATGCTGTAATGTGCAGAGCTGACATACTATGTATGCCTGCATCATTTTATCTCAACTCACATCAATTCAGCAAACACACACACACAACACTACAGACTGGGTATTAGACATGTGCAGGATGAAAAAATTTGTTTAGTTTAGTTTCGATTCGTTATTTAACTAAATTCGTTTAGTTAAATTAGTTGCATTCCTTACATTCGTTTTCGGGATTCGTATTCGAATTCGAAAAAATTCGACCGCATTCGAAAAAACTATCAAATTCGAAAAAATTCTACCGCATTCGAAAAAAAAATATCAAATTTGAAAAAATTCTACCGCATTAGAGAAAAAACTATCAAATTCGAAAAAATTCTACCGCATTCGGAAAAAAACTATCAAATTCGAAAAAATTCTACCGAATTCGAAAAAAATTTGACCTAATTTGAAAAAGTAAACTATATATAACCATTTTTGCGAAATTCGAATTTCATATAGAATGAAATCGAATTCCAATAGAAAGGATTCAAATAGAATAGAAAATAAGAATAGCATGCAAAAACAATAGAACAGAATAGAAAAAAATATAATATATTCTATTCTAATCTTTTCTATTTAAATTCGAATTAATTCTGTACCAAATTCCAATTCCGGAAGATGTTTTATATATATATATATATATATATATATATATATATATATATATATATATATATATATATATATATATATTTTTTTTTTTTTTTTTTTCCCTATTCTGTTCTATTGTTTTTTCTATTCTAGTCTTTTCTATTAGAATTCGATTTCATTCTATTTCTATATAAATTTGAATTTTGTATAGAATGAATTTGCATTCAAATAGAAAAGATTAGAATAAAATAGAAAATAACAGAAAAGAATAGCATAGAAAAACCATAGACCAGCATAGAAAAAAATTATATATATGTATATATATATATATATATATATATATATATATATATATATATATATATATATATATATATAAAACCATCTTCCGAAATTCAAATTTCGTATAAAATGAATTTGAATTCGAATAGAAAAGATTAGAATAGAGTAGAAAAGAATAGACTAGAAAAACAATAGAACAGAATATAATAAAACATAATATATCTATATATATTATATTTTATTCTATTCTATTGTTTTTCTAGTCTATTTTCTATTATTTTCTATTCTAATCTTTTCTATTCAAATTCGAATTTATTCTCAAATTTCGTCTAGAATGAATTCAAATTCGAATAGAAAAGTTTAGAATAGAAAAGAATAGCATAGAAAAACAATGGAACAGAATAGAAAAAAAAATATGTATATATAGATTGAAGTGTAGATGAGAACCACACACAGCTTTCAATCTAGTGTCAGCAAACAGGTCCTCCCACCGACCTTGTATATATAAAAATAAAGTTCAGATGTGTTCTGACTGATCTAAGGAAGGGTGCGAACAAATCAGCCTGAAACATAATCTTTGTCTGAACAGATGATTGTAATGATTTTGTTTGGAATGACTCTACTTGCTTTGTAATCTTTTTCTAAAGATTTGATGGAATAAAGCAACAAATTTTTAAGTGCAGCAACCTTTGGAACTATATATATATATATATATATATATATATATATATATATATATATATATATATATTATTCTATTGTTTCTCTAGTCTATTTTTAACTATTCTCTTCTTCTATTCTAATTCGATTTTCGAAATTAGAATTTCTGAAAAAGGTTATATATATATATATATATATATATATATATATATATATATATATATATATATATATATATATATATATATATATATAACCATTTTCCGAAATTCAAATTTCGTATAGAATGATTTTGAATTTGAATAGAAAAGATTAGAATAGAATAGAAAATAATAAAAAAGAATAGAAAGAATAGAATAGAAAAACAAAAGAACAAAATAGAATAAAATACAATATATGTTTTTCTAGTTTATTCTTTTCTATTATTTTCTTTTCTATTCTAATCTTTTCTATTCAAATTTGATTTAATTCTATATGATATTCGAGTTTCTAGTCTATTCTTTTCTATTCAAATCTTTTCTATTTTAATTCAAATTCATTGTATACGAAATTCGATCTTCAGAAGCCATGTTCTGAAATTCGAATTTCGTATAGAATGAATTCGAATTTGAATAGAAAAGACTATTATAGAATAGAAAATAATAGAAAAGAAAAGCATAGAAAAACACTAAAACAGAATAAAAAAAATATTATATATATGTATTCTATTGCTTTATGATTTTATATTCTATTTTATTGTATTTTTTTTTTTAATCAATTTCTATTGTTTTCAAATTCAATTCAAATTTGTTTTCGAATTCGATTATGTTTTTTAATTCAATTCGAATATGTTTTCGACTTCGATTCGAATATGTTTTCGAATTCGAATATGTTTTCAAATTCGATTCAAATTTGTTTTCAAATTCGATTAGAATTCGTTCGCTTTTTTTCGGATTCACTTAAATTCATCACTTTTGTAATTCGGATATTCGGATGCATCCGAATTTCCGAATAATGAAAAATTAGTCAGAACTTCGATTCGGAACGAAACGGAATGCACTATGTCTAATGTCTTATGTCTTATAATAAGGTAAATTCATGAGGACAACCTCCAGTTTTTAGCATAATTATCGTTTTTTTTTACTGTTTTGTGAACCTGTCATTTTCATTGGTTCGCAAAAAGACACACATTAAAATGTACAAATATTTATTGTTTATCAGCGCAATACAGTTTTAATTTGTATATCTACCTAGGAAGTTTGTAAGTTACGTTTTTTTTTGTGTGTGTGTGTTAATAGTGATGTTACTGTATTTTAATCAAAAATACTGTTTGCTTGTTTGTTTGCTTGTGTGCTTTACATATGTTTCCAAAATGTCTACTTAGTAATTAACAACAAGTAAAAGTGCAATAAGGAGTTCTCTTCTAGATAATATTAAACGAGTATGAGGCAATTTTTTTATGATTTCAGCATTGTCTCTTCACTCTTAAGTCTTATTTTTACATTTATCATGGCAGAGAAGTATTCCTTTGTTGTTTTGTGCCAAAATGGGCCACTGTGATTTGCACTGTTTAATGCAGGTGCATAATAAGTATGTCTCCAACAATTGATTTCTGACTTCCACGCTCTGCTAATTTAACTATAAATCCTATTGTATTTTGTTATTTGAGAACTGACGGGAGGAAAAATTGAAGGGTAATAATTAGCGTTATTGCCTGACCCGAAATGAACAAGTTGAAGTGCACATTAGACAGTGGTAAAATTGTAATTACATACCCAGGACCTTGTGCTATCTTTCAAAGGATGTAACAATGAGGTATATTTTATTAAGACATATAATGTAGCATACTGATTACTCTTGCTGTCAGACTGGAGTCTGCCTGTTGTTATTTTATTTGATTTAGCTGTTCACATTTGATCTTTCGAAAGACGTCTAGCTTAGTTTAGATTTGTCAATGATTTAAAAAAAAAAATTTAGTAGGTTGGCTGTAAATGTTTTACTTCTGTACAGAATAAAATTCACTGTTTTCCATATATGTTTAAAAGTACAAGCAGAGAAGTTATACATTTCCTAAAATGCAAGCCATATAATATGTTCATTTTTATATATTTTAAATATTTATTATTTGCTCTTATTAGGGTATATGAAGTTCACCCCTTGCTCCTACACTGCATTTCTGGCTCCAGATGGCTCCTGTTACCAGCACCTGTGGCTTTTTGACCCTCCTATTGAGCAGTTGCAGCCATTCCTGGACCCTCTCTTATGCCCCATACACAAGGTCAGACATTGATCGGACATTCCGACAACAAAATCCTAGGATTTTTTCAGACGGATGTTGGCTCAAACATGTCTTGCATACACACGGTCACACAAAGTTGTTGGAAAATCCGATCGCTCTAAACGCGGTGACGTAAAACATGTACGTCGGGACTATAAACAGGGCAGTGGCCAATAGCTTTCATCTCTTTATTTATTCTGAGCATGCGTGGCACTTTGTCCATCGGATTTGTGTACACACGATTGGAATTTCCGACAACGGATTTTGTTGTCAGAAAATTTTATATCTTGCTCTCAAACTTTGTGTGTTGGAAAATCCGATGGAAAATGTGTGATGGAGCCTACACACGGTCAGAATTTCCAACAACAAGGTCCTTTCCGTCGGAAAATCCGACCGTGTGTACGGGGCATTATAGTGCTGTATTCAGTTTTGGTGGGTAGCCACCAAAGAAGCGACATGCTTTGAAATGCGTCCCTATCTCCCAGCACACTCCATCCAGGTTCCGGCATACATCCCTGGCTGTCTTCCTGCAGCAGCATCTCCCTCTTGCTTGTGCTCTTCTCCCCCCTGCTCACAGCCGAAGCAGGGGAATTCCACAGTGGCTCCAGGCTCCAGAGACAGCAGCTTTGATTTTTACCGTTTTGCACCAGCTTCCCCTTTGTAAGTGTGTTTTTATCATTAATAAACATTGTTCACCTTGTTTACTACACTATGGAGGTTGCGCTTGTTTATTCCCTTTTGTACATTTTTATGATGCCTAGGTCAGGATTAGCACTCTACAGACTCTAAACAGGACTGAATACAAAGTGTGGCACCCATGTGTGGGAGGAGCCAGCCCTGATAGTAATTTAAAGAGGAGCTGTGTGATGATGAGCATGCAATACTATAAAGACCTCAGTGGATTGGCAACAGGTAAGTATAAGAGCAAATTGTTCAGGGATTTACAAAAATTCTACAATAGAAATAATATGGCTACTATGCCCTACACTCAATTGCAGTCACAAGATCCAATACCAATTTCTTTTGCTGTTGCTCCTGCTGTCATTTCGGGAGTATTAAGGACCTCTGACACAGTATTGGTGCACCAACATGTATCCCCCATGGAATCTACTAATTTTGGCGTTATAGTCCCCTCCCCTATCGTGGAGGAAACATCAATCCCTAGTTCCACCCAGATGCACAGAATTAAACATAGGGCCTCTACCACACCTTCTCACACCACTACCCCCCACAATCTTTTGAGTTTTGGCTCCCAATTACCATTAGACATCAGCCTCAGTACTTTGGTCCATGACACTTTTTTATTCCAAATTATTTTTATTTTGACAAATGAAAGGTTCATACAAAAAAATAACAGTCATTTCAAATCATGGATCTCATACAGTCTCAGAAGTTACAATCAACGAAGTGACCGTCATCTACTTTCCTTTACCGAAATCTTTAAAGCTCAAAAGTAAGGTTGTAAGGCATATATTCTACGAGAATAAAAGGCCTGATGAACAAACGACAAATAAAAGAGAAAAAACATATGAAAAAACCAAAAAAAAAACAAACCCCGGCTAAGACGGCAGGAACTAGATGTTCCAGTTCAGACCTCAGACCGATGGACAGACGCCCCCAATGGGAGCACGCTGTGTCCTGTCCGAAGGGCCCAGGTTCCCGGTTCCTGCGTCGTTGCCCAGAAACTAAAACTGTAGCATGCTAAGTTATTCGTGTTTTGAGAGCTGTCTAAGGTTTTTCTCTTTTCTCTACAATAGGAGCTTTGACTGGGATCCTGCCTTACCGCCAAATGATTACGGGAAAGGCTACTGCGTTAACAGTAAAAACATGAAATCAGGAGAATTAAATAATGTAACACAACCGCCCGTTCTCGGGCTTCACCTGAGAGAGCTTGATCTTTGTTAACCAACAAAGGAGACAAGAGAGTCTTCAGAAAAGAGAGGGGAAGAAGAAAGAGAGAGGAGGGGTAGATAGAGAGGGGGAGTACTCTGCAAAAGGTTCTATCTTACAATGTATCTTGTGGTATGCCCGGATACAGGGGTACCTTACAGTATTTGGCCCATGGTTCCCAGGTAGCGAGAAATGTTTCGTTTTCGTCATTTATTTTAGCAACGATTTGTTCCTGTGTCATTATCCACGACACCTTCCTTTTAAAACCCTGTATTGAAATGCTAGGTTTCTTCCAGGACTTTGCTAAAGAAGCTTTAGCAATATTTATTCTTTATATATATTCTATATATATATATATATTCTTTATTCCTAAAAGAATAAAGAAAGAATAAAGAAAGTTAGCTTCTGTGAAGATTTAGAAAAGGTCCTGATCTTCCCATTAAGCAAAGCGATGGAAGGATCAGGGGAGACTGTTTGCTGTAAAACAGTACTGATCATGCGGAAGACCTTACCCCAGAACGATCTGACTCTGGGGCACGTCCACCATATGTGTATCATTGTCCCCTGAAACACAGAGGGGAAGATCCTGGAAAGATAATAGCTAAACGAGCCGGTACATAGTACCATCTTGTTATGACTTTAATACTGGCTTCTATCAATGATATGTTTAGTATACCTTTGAATGATCGTTCGAACCTGGAGTACCAGTCCTGTAATGTCAAGGAGTTGTCCAGTCTTCTTCCCAGGCCCGTGCATATCTCGGTTTCTCTGCTGAAGATTTTAAGGCAGAATAGATTATGGAGATTCCTCCCCTCTGGACCTCTGATGTGGAGCACCATTGTTCAAATGGTGTCAAAGAGGACCTTTCTTGATTTTGTTTCCAAATGGAGTGAAGGTAGTGGTGTATTTGAGAGAATCTGAACATCTCAGATTGGGGCCTGTCTAACTCGTTTCGACAGTGGTTTAGTGTGATCGGTCCTCTGGGGGAGAGGAAATGGCCAATCCTATATAGGCCCTTGTCCGTCCACCACTTGAAAGCTCTGATTACCATCCCTGGCGGAAAAGCTGGGTTATGGAATAGGTGTGCTAAAGGTTTGAGAGGTGAGATAAGATTACGATGTGAAAAGAGTTTTGTACACAAGGCCATCGAGTGGGATAGGGTAGGTGATAGTATAGCAGGTCTATCAGTAGGGGTACACCAGAGAAGATAGTCGATCGTGTTCCGAGGGGTTGCATGTCTTTCCATTGCCAGCCAACTTGGTTTCGGGCCTCGTGCAAACGCCGACGAAATTTGGGAGAGTTGAGCTGCCTGATAGTAGCACCACAAGTAGCACCACAAGCCAAGGCCTCCCTGACTTTTAGGACGGGTCAGCATACTGGAGGGGCATCTATACCCTTTACGGCCCCAAATAAAGCGGATGATTTCGGATTGAAATTTGAGGAGAGTTGATTTCTTAATAGGAATAGGAAGTGAACGAAAAAGGTATAAGAGACGGGGAAGTAATGTCATCTTGATGGCGTGAATTCTGCCCAATAAGGATAGCCCACACCTAGCCCACTTATCAAGGTCTGTCTTACATTTACGGAACATGGGGAGGAAATTAGCGCCGAACAGTTTTTGGATGTCAGGAGTTAAGTGGATGCCTAAGTAGGGGATATCTGTGGGCACCCAGGAGAAATTAAAGTTAGAGGAAAGCTGTTTAAGTATATCCTGTGGGACTGTAATGTTCAGCGCGATTGATTTAGACATATTGACCTTTAGGCCAGAAGCGATGCTGAAGTCTTGGAGGATCTTATAGATCATAGGAGTGGAAATGAGAGGGGAAGTGATGTAAAGCAGCAGGTCATCCGCATATAGAGCACATTTATGCTCCTGGTCACCACATTGGACCCCTTTGACATCTGGGTTGGTTCTAAGCGCTATAGCCAGTGACTCAATTGCTATCGCAAAGAGGAGGGGGGAGAGCGGGCAGCCCTGCCTGGGTCCTCTGTTAATAGGGAATACCTTCCTAGGAGATGGACCTGAGCATACGGGGTTGAGTATAGGGATCTAATGTAGTTCAGAAAGAAGGGACCAAATCCCCAGCGCTGTAAAATGTCAGTTAAATATTCCCAGTTAACGGAGTCAAATGCCTTGTGTAGATCGATGGAAAGAAGGAAGCCCCGCTGCGGTGAGCCCCCATCCCAACCCAATTTGAGAAGGGATATAATGTCAATCGTCCTACGTATTTAGTCAGGCCCCTGTCTGCCAGGGATGAAGCCCACCTGATCATTGTGAATATAATTAGCGATGAAGCTCGCCATTCTATTCGCTATAATTTTTGTCAGGATTTTGATATCGTTATTAATAAGCGATATGGGCCTATAGTTCCCCAATTCACTTAGATCCTTCCCCGGCTTCGGTATCACCGAGATATATGCCGAGTTAAGATCAGGTCCCAGGAGGGCTCCATCCCTGAGGGAGTTAAAGCATTTAGCTAGGTGGGGGGCCAGGATAGGGGCGAATTTTTTGTAATACCCAGTGGATAGGCCATCTGGACCTGGGGCAGAACCCGTTTTAAGCGAGGCAATTGTATCCAAAACTTCCTCCTCTGAGATCTTGTCCTCGAGCAACTCCCTATGTTCTTTGGTCAGGGCTGGTAGGGGTAAGTCTCTAAGGAAGCGATCCCTTTGTTGCTGTGGTGGGGGCTCAGAGGATTTATATAGGTCAGTATAAAAGATGGAGAAAGCTTCCATAATTTTAGAAGGGTTCTGCGTCAGGTCTCCTGATAACATTTTGATTTTGGGGAACGCTAACGTTCGGTGTTTTGGGGTGAGTTTGGCTGCTAGTTTGGAGCCCAAACGGTCTGTTTGGTAGTAAAACTTGGCTCCTGTCCATCTCAAATGTTTCTCTGCTGCAGAAGTTAAAGCTAGGTTAAGTGCCGTCCTAGTGCGGTCAAGAGTCTCTAAGGAGTCTAATGTGGGTAGTCTCTTATGAGCTTTAGCCGCTGCCCTGTAGTCCGCTGTGAGTTTGAGGATGTCAGCTTTATGGGCTGCTTCAAGAAGTGAGGATAAACTAATTATGTGGCCCCTTATCACCGGCTTATGGGCTGCCCAAACGGGGGAGGGAGAGACCTCCCCCGTTTGGTTATTTCTGAAGTAATCTTTGATGGCTTCTACTATGCCCTGACAGTTGATGGGATCATTGAGGAGAGATTCTTGTAATCTCCAACGTGGCGGGCCCTTGGAGGAACCTCTCTTCTGAGCTACTACCAAGACCATCGCGTGGTCTGACAACGGAGAGTCAATAATCCTAGAGTTAAGGACCAACGGGATTGTGCGCGAGCGTGTGAAGATGTGGTCTATCCTGGCTAGGGAATTATGCGGGACCGAAAGGTGGGTGTAATCTTTTTTGTGTGGGTTAACTTCCCTCCAAATATCCACCAAGCCCTCCTCAAATAGTAGAGCTGCTATTTTAGTGCTCTGTTTTGATGGGCATTTAGATTTAGAAGTTCCATTAGCTAGTCTGTCAAGGGTGGAGTCGAAAGCGATGTTCGAATCTCCTCCAAAAAATATTGTACCTTTAAGGTGGGGTTGTAATTTTTTAAGTAACAGGTCGAAAAACGTTCTTTGACCTCTGTTGGGCGCATAGTATGAAACAAATGTATAAAGTTCACCTCAATGAAACCAGAAACTAGCAGGAAACGCCCCTTGGGATCGACTATCGTCTCCGGTTGTGAGACATTTAAATGCTTGGCAAAGCAGATGGCCACTCCTTTGGTTTTGTTTTCAGCTGAGGACAAGAAGAATTGTGGGTAGTGTTGGTGGAGAAATGAGGGTTTGTAGTGTACTGGAAAGTGTGTTTCCTGCAAAAGAAGGACGTCAATATGCATAGATTGGTAGGACTGAAAGGTCTTTCTACGTTTAATTGGGGAATTCAGTCCTTGGGTGTTGTGTGATATGATTCTAAGGGGGAAATTCCGATCTTTTAAACTAACCATGGTCCAGAGGGGAGAAAACTGTCAATGCAAATCGCGGCTTACCATTTCCCATGTACCGAGAAAGCTGGCTGTGGTCTGTCGGTGAGGCAAGATGTCTGCTCGGGCCCGGCAAGGGGAGACCAGGACCACCCCTGAGACCGGTAGAACCTAAAGAGGAGTACAGGAGGGTATAGAAAGAGGGGGGGAAAAGAGCAGAAGGTAGAGAGAAGAGAAGTACGGTTAATTTTGTGTGATAAACAAAAAGCATCAATAAAACTTCCATCAAAACTGATAAGTGTACTGAGGAGGTGAAAAAAAAAACACCTCTCCCAGCCCAAAGAGTAGGAAGAAATGTCTAACCTACCCTTACGGCCACTCGGGCCAGGGCCTCCTGAAAACAGGGAGACCGAAAAAAAAACCTCAGGGGAGCCTAAGGCGCACCTGAGGGTAAATGAAGGTGCACTGGGTCCACCCCAGCCCCAGGTTCTCTAATCAATCAAACCAGAGACCGTGATCCGGTCTATTAAATACAAAAAAACAGAGCATATAAATATATGTGAAAAAATGGGGTGAACATGGAAAAGGAAACATATATATATAAAAAAAACAAGGAAAAGGATAAAAAACATTTTCCATATTGACCCCCTTTGCCACCTAATCAGTGTGGAACCCCCCTAACTACGGGGGCAATCCTGAATCCCTTACAGAAGGGGTCGATAGGCCGGGCCTATCAGTGCCCAGGAGGAGGCGGAGATCCCAGGGTCTATATCCACCCTCCCCTGGATAACTAAGGGACTCTACGATCTTGCAGGGAAACTTCATGTTAAGCCCCCCTCCCCTAGGGCCCAATGAGGAAGGTTCCCAAAACTCACCCCTGTTCTGTGTTCAAATTATTTAAATCACAATTTGTAAAAAATATAAGGCATAAAAACAACTAGAAAGAAAGGCCTAGGCCAACTAAGATAAGTCTCGGAGCCAGTGGGCTCAGGGAAAACGGGGACATGACCCAACAAGTCCCACGGTAGGCGTGCTGCACCCTTCAAAAAGGGGAAAAAATCTGGGACCCTGTGAAAGAAGTAGAAGTTCAAGTGGGGAAATTCTCCTTCGATCGCTTGGAACTTTGTTTTAGCCAGGATGGCTGTAGAGGGCTTGCTGGGGGGGGTCTTTTGGTTGAAGATGGGGTACCCCTGCTTGACTGTGATGTTGATGGCTCTTGAGGGATGAGGCCCAGCTGAAGAAGAATCCGTTCACCTTCCGCGAAGGTGGAGAAGCTGTAGTTTCTGCTCTTGTGTGAAAAATTCAGTCTCAGCGGGAACGACCACCTATAGGGGATCTCCTTCTCCTGCAGAAGTAGTAGTAACGGTTTCAGGGCCCGTCTCTTCTGAACTGTGTAGGGGGACAGGTCCGTGAAGATCTGAATTTTGTGGCCGAGAACAGAGATTTCATTCAAATTTCTGGCTTTTCTCATAACTTCCTCCTTTACCACGTAATGATGGGGTTTCACAATAATGTCCTGCGGGAGTCCATCTTTACGGGGGGGGGTTGTAGAGCTCTGTGGGCCCTGTCAAGCTCCAAGCGGTGCTCCGCTATCTCCGGGATAAGATCCTTGATGAGGGTTTTGATGACAGAGTGAACCTCCTTTTCTGCTTCTGGGACCCCCCTTCACCCTAAAGTTATATTGTCTCGATCTGTTCTCCAAATCATCAATTTTAGCAAAAGCTATTTCAAGTTGGTCCTGCATATCTTGCAATCTCGCTGTGTTCTGATTAATCCTAGCCCCTGCTTGATCCGCTTTTTTCTCCATGTTATCAAGCCTGAAACCAAATTGCTGCATTTCAGCGTGTATGGATGCTGTTATTTGGGCTGCGTTTTGGGCTAGGCTTTTGGATAATAGCTGAGCAAAGGCCTCCATCATGGAGGGAAAGTCTGTGGGTATGGGGGAGGCTTCTTGTGCTTCACTAACAGACAGCAGAAGGCCTGTGTGAGGGTCCATCATAGGGGTGGATGGGAGGCCTGCCTGCAGGCTGGACAGGGAGAGATTCTGTGGACGCTGGAGAGTGGGCCTGAGGTAGCGGGGAGTTCAGGGTACCTGGTGACTGTGGCAGGGCACAGTCTTGGTCTGCAATGGAGTCATCTGCAGCTGCCGCCACGCTGTGTCTCGGAGCTGCGGCCATCTTGGCATAACTGAGCGGTCCGGGTGCAGCCGTCATCTGGCTCGTTAGGCTCCTTCTAGCTGTCCCCACCAGCATCAATCAGTTCCCGGGGGTGGCTGGTGCCCGGTGGCATCTATTAGGGGCTAAAATGAATTGAATGCTCTGCCTGCGCTTTGGGAACGAGCGGGGCCGTGGTGGAGCGGAGCTTCAGTGGCTAGCGGCCATCTTGGAAGCTGCCTGTACATGCGCCTCATGACACTTTTTTAGTAATCAACCCCTCTCCAGTAGCTCTGCAAAAAAGAAAATACGACGGAGAGGCTGCAGAGGGGAAAGAAAAAAAAACAAATGCGAGCCACTTCAAGTCTTGCAAACTGTAACATTTTTCAATCTTTCCAGTCATAGTCTTTCTCCCGAAGAAACATCGTTGTTGAGTCGGGGACTCAAATTTTCACCATCCTATAAGCCTGATCCATATTTACTGTTTAAAGACCTAAACAAATATATCAGAAATCTTACCCTAAAAAGTTTTTTTCAGATTCAAAAGACAAAACGTACTGAAACTGACAACGTCTCCCACACTGATGTGATGGCTCCCCCGGAATCAGAACCCATTGAGTTCAATTTGGAGGCAGACATCATAGACACACTTGAAGAATTATATCTAGACAACACACATACCAATCTAGATCTTTACACACAACATTTACAAACCTCACCACTAGTTGTACATTCCACTTTGAAACCAAATCTGTTTTCTATCCAGATTTAGGTAATTTAACACCTTTATTAAATAAAGCTCTCAAATCCTTTGCTAACAATGATAATTTAATTATCAAAACTGCAGATAAAGGAGGTGGTATTGTCATCTTGGATTGTGATGACTCTACCAAAGAGGCTTATCGTCTACTTACTGATACATCAACATGTAAAAAATTAACTAAAGACCCACTTCCTGAATATAAACGCGATATCAATCTTTTGATTGAAAAGGCTACACAATCTAAAATGTTAGAAAAATGTGAGGTTTCCTTTTTTATCATACACCCTACTTTTACCATATCCCTAAAGTCCATAAAAGTCTCACCTATCCCCCGGGTAGGCCCATTATAGTTGATGTGGACAGCATAACCTCAGGTCTGTCAAAATATATAGATTATTATCTTCATCCTTTGGCCCAAGGTTTACAATCCTATATTAGAGATGGCACTCACTTGCTTGAACAACTCAAACCTTATTCCTGGAACAGTGACTACATTTGGATGTCTCTAGATGTAAGTTCACTATATACATCAATCCCACATGCATTTGGACTAGCAGCTTTGGATCATTTTCTGTTTCAGAATCAATACATGAATAACAGACAAGCCTCATTCATTTTGGAATGTACAGAGTTTTGTCTTATGCACAATTATTTTGTTTTTGAGAAACAATACTATGTGCAAGCCCAAGGCACTGCCATGGGAGCCAACTTTGCTCCCTCATATACCTATCTGTCAATGGGCTTATGAGAGCATAAGTACATATGGCACAACAATGCCTATTCCAAACATCTTATTTATTACAGCAGATATATAGATGATATTGTTATTATCTGGAGTGGATCCAAAGATGTCCAAGGTTTTTTTAACTATTGTAACGATAATCCACATGGTTTGAGTTTTACCCATGTTTTAAATGCAGAAAAATTGGTGTTTCTTGACTTAGAGTTGTATCATGTTGAGGATGTAACCCATGCTAGAAATTATTCCAAACCAACAGCTGGCAACTCCCTATTACACTATAGGAGCTGCCATTATCATAAGTGGAAAAATAACAGCGCAGAGGAGAGGCTCATGACAACCCTCCGTTTTCTGGCTACAGGCAGGTCTTTTGAAGACATGAAGTTTACAACCGGAATTTCTGCGCAATCATTAGGTCGGATTATACCGAGAGATGTGTGAGGCCCTAGTTAAAGTGCTCCAACCACAGTATTTAAAGGTAAGAAAACATTGTGAACTGTCTGATTTCTATTACATGACTACATATGAAATAGAGTTGAAATATGTAAAATTCAGCAATGTGTCATAAATTGGCCAAAAAGCTATTTATTCCAAGAAAATCCATATCAAGAAGTACACCATGTCCAAAAAGAGACGTTTTTGAAACAGAATATATTTTTTATTTAACAATGACCGTTTCAAATTCAGTAAGAACAAGAACAGTAAAGAAAATGTATTTTTCTAGTCACAGATTTGTTTATTGTGGGTCACGAAACCAAGGACCTTGATGTGGTTCTTGGTGCATTGCCCAGCTTGTGGTTCCTTGTTGTTGGGACATCTGCCAGTTAGAGACAGATGGTACAGGTGGGTGAGATGTACATCCCTGATACCCTATAAGATCAGTGTTTGCTGTAAGATGTCCCTTAAGTCCAATACCAATCATTTTATGTAGCAGAGGTTCAAACAAGTCTCGCTGTTGCATGGACATCCTGCGTAGCTTGTGTGAAACAAGGTAACCCAAAGCATCACATTCATCATCCTTCTGTTGCATGATAGATGATGCATCCTTCAGTGAAGTGGAAGTATCATAATCTAAATTACTCCTTTTCTTTCCTCTCTGAGTCCTCAGACCTGATGGCCCTGGCTGCTGTGGTACTGGGCTTGGAGTATCCTATAGAAAATAATTAAAACAGTAATTAATCATCAATTACTATCAATGCTAAATATTCTTATGTCTTTTTTACCAACAGTTTCCCACAAATTCCCAGGAATGGAAAGACCTTGCTATAGAATTCCAGGATATGTGGAATTTCCCTAATTGTGGGGGTGCAATTGATGGGAAACATGTAAGGATAACCCCAACAGCCAATTCAGGATCCTACTTTTACAATTACAAATATTAATATTAATGGCGATCGTCAATGCAAAATACGAATTCATATACCTGGACATAGGGAAAAATGGAAGAAACTCAGATGGAGGAGTAATACAGCGGAGTGAATTCCTGAACAGACTGAAAGGAGGTGTTTTGCATCTTCCATCTTCAAGTGAGACTGTGGAAGGACTAAATTTCGTCTTTATTGGGGATGATGCGTTTGGTTTGCATGAACATCTTTTGAAACCTTATCCCTTATGTAACCTAAAAGCTCAACAGAAGATATTCAATTGTCACCTGTCTAGGGCAAGATGGGTGGTTGAAAATGTGTTTGGCATTATGGCCAGCAGATTCCGAATCTTCCACACCACTATGAATGTAGCAGTGGAAAAAGTGGACATTATTGTGGAGTGCTGCTGTATGCTACACCATTTTTTACGACGCACAACAGTGTCATACATGCCATCATCTGCAGTTGACATGGAAGACATTACCAGTGGGACATTGTGCCAGGTGACTGACGAAATGACAGTACTGGTTTGCAAAATTTAGCTCCTGCAAGGCCTAGACTACCAACTGCCAATGCACGTCAGAATCAACAAAATTATACTGATTATTTTGTAGGCAGGGGGGCAGTTGCATGGCAGGATTTTATATAGCTATATATAATATGGTTTATTGTCTAATAATTGCTGGTAATGTGTAAAACATATTAATTTGGTAACCCATGACTCTGCATTCAAAATACATTACAATAAAACATTTATAGTAAATATATACTGTTAAATACTTTTTTTACATCAGCAGTATGTAACAGTCTTGTTACTTCTATTAGTGTCAGGTTAAAGCTTGGAGGAGGAGTTTTCATTCTACTTTGACTGTCCTATGAAGCTACAGGACCACTGACCCTCTGTCTGCACAGTGCTAATTAGCCCTGTGCTGATCACATGCACTCAATATCCCCCCCCCCAAACAAAAAAAAAATCTATAGCAATACACATCAAACAGAGCATGTGCACCTTGTCCCCTAGCCTTTGTTCTATCAGGAGATGGATTGGGGATAGTGGAAGAAGGGAACAGAGAAAACAAGATTAAATGGTCATTGTAAACAATGCAGTGGATTAACCCTTGTTTCACAATGAGTGCAACAAGAATGCTTTACTGGATATAGATGACATGCTGATTTTAATATTGTGGTTTTGGTTAGACTTTCAGTTTCAAAATATTCATGCAAGAAGGTAAAGTAGTGTACAAATTATTCACTACTCTATTGGCAGTTGTTTAAAAAAAGAATATAACATATGATACAACATAATTTGACCTGTGTCTGTGTTTGGGACACATCCTCTGTTTCAGATAATGCACTGGAGTCTGATGCCCCACTTGCTTGAAGAGTACAATGGGACTCTCTGGGATCATCTGAATCAGCTAAGAACATCAGGTCTTTGAAGTACCACAAACGTGGCACATACAAGTCCTCAGCTCCTGCACCAGATTTTTTGGAGGCTTGTATTTTTTTGTACTCCTTCTTAAAAACGGTGCGCAAGTTAGCAATCTTGTTCTTCACATAGTGTTCTGTGGGTTCAACACAAACTGCTTTACATAGTTCTTTTAGTTCTTTGACAGCTTCATCACGCTTATAGCGATTTGAATAATCCCTTGACCTGACATCCCATAAGCAGGATAATTCTCTGTATTTATCAATAAATTGCGGTAGGAAATCAGGAGATGTGAATGTAGAAGCCATTGTCCTTTAACTAAAAACACACACACAAAAAAAAAAAAAATATATACATATATATATATCAAATTTCTAAAGTATTATAATACATGTGTAGAATTTCACAAATGGCCACCTAGAACACACAGGCCTGAATACCATAACAAGACAGCTACAATATTACAATAAATGGTACTTACATCAATCACACACACATCCATGGACACATTAAATAATCAACATGTATCATGTACAGGCCACGCCTCTTCTTTAATACAGTGCACAGTTGCAGACATTATGGCAGAGCACATGGCAGATTCTCTAGGTGCAGGGCCACAGATCGAGGATTTGGAGATTGTGGAGGTGGAGGGAAGTCAGCCAATAAGTTCACTCACAAGAAGGAGAAAGAAGAAAGCCATCAACATGACTTTGGAGGAGATGGTAGACATGGTGAATATACTGCAAAAGAAGGATTATGATTGTCGTGAGCAAGTATACAGCAACATGAACATACGCAAAGATGCAATACTAGAGAAGGTGCAACATGTTTTATGCAAACGCCATGGCATTGAACGCACAAAAGACCAGTTAAGAAAACTATGGTCTGACCTGAAATTAAGAGAAGAAAATCAGCTTAGAAAGATCAACAAAATAATCCACAAAAGTAAGTACTATATATTTATGATCTTCTTGTATGCTTCTTCCATCATATTTGAGTGTCATATGCCATCTGTATGCCATGTGCATCCTTTCTGCTTTCACCCATTTTGCTTGGGAATCTACATTGCAGTAGGTTGCTTGACTTTACAAATATACAAATGTTTGAAGTTTGCAAATGTGAAAATGCTATATTCCACCTGCACCTAAATATATATATTTTTTGCATTTAGGAAGCCGAAAAAGGAAACATGGAGAGGTGGAAATAGCACATGAGGATTTGAAGCCGACAAGTGCTCAGTCTGACATGGCAACAGACACAACCATACTGACACCTGTTGAAGGGAATGATGAGAGCAGCCATGTGACCACTTCAGGTAAATTAACTTTATTTTTTGACTCTGCTTTATTTTTTTTAATTTTATTATTTTTTAAAATTTAATAATTTGGCTTTTTTTATAGCTGTTGGATCATCTGCTTCATGCAGCTCAACGTTGCACAGTACATCAGCGAACAGAATCATTGCAGATTTAAAGTCATTAAATGCTGACATTGAGAATGTGCGCACTACCCTGAATTCTTTTCCATGCAGAATTTCAGAGATCATTGAGCAATTATCTACATTTTGAATTGTTTTGATGTTTATATTGTTTGTTGCATGGTTCGTTTTTGCACATTAACATGCACCTTTTTATACCTAATGGGGGTTATTTACGAAAGGTAAATCCACTTTGCACTACAAGAGCAAAGTGCACTTTAAATTGCACTTAAAGTGCACTTGGAAATGCAGTTGCTGTAAATCTGTGGGGAGTAGATCTGAAATGTGGGGAAGCTGTGCAGATTTTATCATGTGCAAGATAAAATGCTGTTTTTTATTTTCCTTGCATGTCCCCCTCAGATCTACAGCGACTGCACTTCCAAGGGCACTTTCAGTGCAATTTCAAGTGCACTTTGCTATTGTAGTTTGCCCTTGTAGTGCAAAGTGGATGTGCCTTTAGTAAATAACCCCCATAGTGTTCTTGTTCATCTTTACAACCTAGCTCAATGGATCCTTATGGTACAAATGTACGCATTTCAACATTGCACAGCAGTTGTAGGCAATGTTTTGACATGTACAGTTTCAATGCATACATATTGTGCATATTGGACACCTGTTAAACTTTAATAGTTTTTATAAAACTATGTTTTTTACATACGTGTACCGAGTAGTATACTGCATCTTTATTGTAATAATGTCTTTGCAAGAATTCCTTCCATTTTAATGCAGCTATGTTTTGGTCCACCTGTACATATATTGCATACCTATTGCACATATGGAAACTTTATATGCTTGTGTCTACCGTATTGTTGTCCACCTGTAGTAGCACACAGCATCCCTACTGTGATAATGTTCACTTTTTCATAATTGCACTACTACTGTACAAAATGCATAGTGGTTTTATATAAAGAGGTTATATTTTTTGTATTTAGAAGTTTATCTTTTAATGAAGAAAATAAAGCATGAAACCATTCCTGTTTTGGGTTTGGCACAATAAATCTGTGCTTGTTAGAATTTGGTGTGGCGTGTCTTTATTTTAATCATTATGTGCATGACGTGATACCACCTATATGTATTCACCACACTTGATGTTGTAGATGATTTGAAATTTCAATTATACAATAAACATTCATAGGAACTTTTATGTTTTTTCCACTTTGCTTGCAGACATGTTGGCACCTCCTGGATAAAACACTTTTTTTTAGAGCAAATTTGCTGCAATAGGTTATAGCCTGCTTTCTTTATATTTTTTCCTGCCATGACATAGAAGGTGTGAAAGGACCAACACAGGCATTTGTGTTTAATTCACTTTTCTTGGTGACTTGTTGGCACCTCATCAGACTTTACTGTGGCCTATAGTTTTTCCTGTATTAATATCATTTCGAGTTGTAGTCGAAAATTTGTTCGTGGGTTTCTGTATGTTTTCCTTCCGGTTCGAACTTTCTGGGGATCATGCGCAGTTCTGTTTCTTAGGTAAAATCGTCCAATTCTGCCATTAACGATACGAAATTTGGACAATTTTCATTAAAAAACCCAACATGTTGGATCTGTCAATTTGGGCTGTTGTACGAAAATCGCGTGTCGCACATACCACACTAACGATACAAAAAACGGCCGATTTTACTTTCGATATGGATTTTCATTCGAAATTCGCATTGCGTATGGCCTGCATAACATGGTCAGAAACAATTCACCACCAAAGGAAAAACTTACAATATCAGTGAATTCTACAACTGTTCATCTGATTACGTAGTTTATTGCCTTTGTTGCCCCTGTCACCAACTCTATGTAGGCCGTACCATTCGTCCACTCCGACAGAGGTTTGGCGAGCATCACAAAAAGATTGAGGAAGGCAAAGACAAACATAGTGTTCCTCGTCATTTCTCCAAACATACAACAAAGGTTCCACTGATGGCCTACAGGTATGGTTATTGGCACAAATGCCAAAAAATCTGTCTGAGGCAGAGAGATTTTTCAGGCTCTGTGAATGTGAAACATTCTGGATCTATTCTCTTGATTCCCTGTCACATGGGGGTATGAACAAGGCATTAGAGATGTCCATGATTCTATAACAATATTTTGAATTGTGTTCTTTTTTTATCCTAGGTATTATTCTTATTATTCTTATGATGGTTATCATAATAATTAAAATGCTTGGAGTGGGCGTATTGACCTTTAGTAAGTAAACCCAACATACTGTGTACTGTAATTAGGCCATATTTCTCTTATGTTTGATTAATTATTTTTTTCCTTTTCACTTAATCTCCATACTACTTGAGTTATATGTTTATCCCCTGGATATATGTGATATAGTTAATTTTTTACCTCTTCCCCCCACCCCCCTCCTCCCTTACCTCCCCTATATGTTTGCCCTTGTCTTGGGATGTTGAACACCTAAGCAGGGCTTTATTATATTCATTAATATATTTTTCTTCCTAAACTGTACATTCCCTAACATGTTGAGTCAGATACCACACATCCTAGTAAGTTATACATAATAATTAATTGTATCTAATTTATTGACTTTATATATCAGTATATTCCAGATTAATATCTATAATTCATCCATACATATATGTTCACGCTTATTTATGTATAGCACATAGTCACACATGTCTTTGGTATTCCAAAAAAAATGACCCCCCAAAAAACACATGACCCCCTTTTATCTGCCCCTCCCCTGCTTCCTTGTTTTTACATTTCTAACCTGGACAACTTATCCCAGATATATTGGTATTCTCACCTAATGTATATGCATATAATAATTTCTTACACAACATTTTTATTTGCTCACACCTCACAATTTTTTTCATTAATAATTCATATTAATTCTCAACCAATTCATCTTTAATTTTAAACAGTTTCTTGGTCAATTAATTATTTTTTTTATTCAGATGCACATAGAATTTTAATATACCCTATTCATTTATCTCATGCAATGGTGACATCACAACTAATTGAAGACTTATACTATATTTTAAATGTGTTTTAGTCATACATGATTCTATTATTTATAATGTTATCATTTTTTATTTCTTATAAAAATTGTGTATATCTATTATTTGTGCCCTCCCTCCTATTTCCCCCTGATTCTGTATTTCCATCCTTCCCTCTTATTTTGTTACATTATTTTAGAATTTACTGCTATTCTACAGTATGTAAGTAGATGTTCTTCACTCCATCCACTAGATGACAGCAAACCTTTGCACATATAAGGCTGTTCACAGCCTATGTCCCCTATGCTTGAAAAAGGAGTGCCCCTGTCTGTCTAGTCAGAGCGCATGCTCCAAAGCGTTGTTGCGACTACCTGTGATGTCACCGCACCCAACACCTGCATTCCACCGCTGACCAGAGCCGAGCCTTGGTCCCAGCTCTCCTAAACATCCAGAAATCCTGCTGGACAGGAACTCATTCACATGGATAAGTTGTAATCAGGCTAAAAGCGCCGGACAGATGCCACACTATAGAGGACATGTGCCGGAAGTCTCTTTTCTTCTATATAAGTGGATTTATGCACCTGTAATATATTAAATGCAACTGGCTCTAACCTGGAGGCATCTCTTCTTTTTTTTTTTGCATGTCTGATTCTTAGGATGCAATTATTACCAGCGGGTATAGCCTCTCACAATAACCACTGTGTTCTCAAGGCAGGGATGGTTCCCCGTTCCACACATCCCCTCACAGAGAAAACAAAATGGTTCCGCGGAAGGGAATCAATACCTTTTCTTTCCTGCAGCCACAGGTTGCATGAAAGAAAATTGTATCATCCATGGCTTGCCTTAGAGGGAGAAATGGGGATGTTAGCTTAAGAAAAAAAAGAAACACATGAACTACACGTTAGAAGTGAAGACTTTCATGTTTGTTTACCAAACACAACAAATGGAGAACATGGCGGCAGATCAGCTGATTGCATGCCTGGGACCCTTTTATCATTGTATATGTACCCACCACACACACGCACACACACACACACACACACACACACACACACACACACACACACACACACACACACACACACACCATACAGTAGTGTCCAAAACGCCTTGCACTCCTTTTTTGTATGTCTTTTGCAAGTGTCAACCTATCTTTATTCTCTTTTTTTTTTTACAAATTTTTATTGAGTAGAAATTGGTGGTACAAATAAAATCACAATTGTACAGAAATGCAAAATCGGATATTCTAATAAATATATCCAAGTACAGATAGTAAGGATAAGACTGACGAGGTAAAAAAAGAACAGATATGTTAAAAAAAAAAAAAGATCTGTAAAAAAAACAAAAAAAACAGTATCATATAACACTAAAGAAATAAGCAAATGATTCAAACAAACAATATTGTGAACTTTTACGACATTTTGCAGCAGGGGTATAGCTTTTCTAGTAGGGCCCCCACCTTGGGATCTATTTTATCTCCTAGCCTTTTTCATTCATTCTATTTTATCTCCTAGCCTTCATGCACATGGCTAAGTACCACGGGATTGTTCCCTTGTGGCTCTAGCATGTGTAGACAATGCAGAAGACACTGTGACCTATTTTTCTACAGGCAAAACATACACTCTTAAACATTTTATTAACTGTAGTTCCAAATCAGAGATCTATGTAGTGGAATGTAGTGCCTGTCAGATACAGTATGTGGGGTGTACCATTCATTATTTACGAATCAGGGTTTCAGAACATTACAATGAAACTGCCAATCCAAATGCTAAAAACATTTCAAATGTATCAAAACCTTTCAAGACAGTGCATGGAGGTAACCTTGACACCTTTGCTTTCTTTGGTCTACAACAAATTAAACAATCTACAAGGGGGGGACACCCTTCGCACCCTGCTCCAACGAGAGGTGTGGTGGATAGACACAGTAAAATACCAGGATTCTGTTGGATATGAATAACAGGATGGATGTTAGCCTGTTTTTTAGATAAGTATTTATTTTGTCTTGTAATTTTTCCACTGCTGCATCAGTGGGACTTTAACATCCTGTGTTTCCTGTTTAACCCCCCTGTCACATGGGATCATTTGACCCAGATTTTGATCATCTCCATCTGTAAACAATCAATGAGATGATTTTTTAATCAAGCTAATACTGCCCCTTTCATTTTAGGAGGGTTGTTCCTTTATATATACCTGTTTTTAATGTCATATTTTTATGCTTTGGTGAAGGCTTAGGCCGAAATGCGTCAACGATTTGGATGATGTTACTGCTATAATGCTATAATAAAGTTTTCTATGAAGAAGCTGTCCAGTTTGCCAGCTTGTAATTGTTATGGATTCACTGTGAACTCAATCAACCAGAGCAACGACCATTCTTTACACTAACTACATTATACAGCGGTAGAGCTTGGGTGAGTTTTCTCTTGCTACAATATTGTGAATATATAATGCCAATATCCATATAATGAGACATTAATAGGATGTACAATAATTGGCTAATAAATCAGGAGGCGATTAGCAACTTCCTGCCCACGCTATAGCCCAAAGTCAGCTACAGCGCGGGCTTGGTTTGCCGGGAGGGCGTCCATGCAGGAGGGCATCCTGGGGCATGTGGGCGGCATGCTCTGTGATCACTGGGTCCTTCAGACTCAGCTGATCACACATCCTGGTAAAGGGCCAATCACAGCGGCCCTTTACCATGTAATCAGCTGTGTCCAACAACATGATAAAACCAAAGAGGTGCCTCTAAGTGCAATATGTTTAAAATGTTTAATATCCCCAAAGGGATAACATAATAATATTTAAAATTAAAAATGAAAATAAATATAAACATAAAAATAACAGCCAGGGACAGCGGTCCAAGCTGTCCCTGGCTGTGCAGCTGCACTATTGGCGTTCTCATAGCAGCGTTTTCCCTCTGCTGGCCTCCTTGGGATTCACACTGCTGACTGGATTATTCCTGGGAGCTCCAGAGATACACACTGGGACAAAAACCTGATGCCGGGTCACCTCCCTACCATACTTATGATGAGCTCCATTTTAACATTGATCTTGTAAGTGTTTTTAACCCCTTTGGGATATTAAACGTTTTAAACATATTGCACTTAGAGGCACCTCTCTTTTGTTTTATCATGTTATTAGAGATCGCGTTGCTCTTCCGAGTGCTGCCTTAAAGGGTATGAAGATCCCATGCTGTTTGAATTTTATCCCCAATTGAATTTATCTTCATCTGAATTTTATCTCCAATTAGGACAATCATCTTCCCAGTCTGCTATTCAGAGCACCCTATACACACAGATTTTATCTAGCTGTGTCCAATGACAGCTGATTACAGGATGTAAACACAAGCCGGTTATCAGCTTTCCTCTCCTCATGCTGACAGCCTGAGGAGAGAAGAAGAGAGCGGATAACCAGCTTGTGTCAACGGGACATCTGCACTGATAAGCAGGGCACTGATTATCAATGTCCTGCTTATCAGTGCAGTCCCACCAGTGCTGCCATTCAGTGCCCACCAGTGCTGCCAATCAGTGCTCATTAGTATCAACTATCAGGGCCCATCAGTGCTGCCATTCAGTCAAAATACAAGTGAAGTCGCAATATCTTAGAACCTTAGAACCAAAAAATTGTTATGAAACACACAGTCTATAAGGCCATGTAGGTAATGGATAATGTTATATGGGCAATATAAAGTCCAAAACTCAAGGCTGCCGTCATATAGGAACTGAAACTGGGTTCCAAGGCACTGCAGAAAAACAAGGAGAGAGGCGCCTCTGAGTGCAGATGTTTTTCAAAAGCCTTAATAAACATACGGTTTATGAACTCACATTTTAGTAGTGAATACAGGCATATAAGTCCCAGCAAGGGTAAGTCCTGGTGACACTCCAGCTACCTGCTCCTTCGATCTTCCACACTCTGGCGCTGTCTGTGTATGTCCACCACTGTAGATGGAAAAGCCAGCTGCTGTGGAGGACCTCAGAATGAGGCGTGAGGCGCAAGGCAGGGAAAGCTGCAGGGGATGACGTTACTCGTAATGGACGCGTTTTGTGAGCATGCACACTGCGATATTATGACTCCTTTTTCCACAAACTTCAATGAGGGAACCATTCAGGGCCATTATAAAGGAAGTTAACAAGTGAGGGCAGGGGAATGTAACTCGAAAACTGGGCGGCACTAATTGGTGTTTATAGACATGCAATCAGAGAGCAATATGTATACATGCAAGTGCAAATCATAACAAGTAATACGCCTAAACATACGAAAAATTAAAATTAAATTAAATTAAATTAAATTAAAACAGGCTTTTTTTGAGGAGCTATTGTTACTAATCAGCTTAATAATTCCAGTAGATTAAAAGGTAATTAGAAAAATAGGCTTGATATTACTACTAGATTGAATGGTTATTCAGACCAATAAATAATAATAGATATCTATGAAGCCCAGTGTTGACACTAGATTATTATAACAAAGGAAGGGGAAAATAATTAATATAATTAAAGGGAAATAAAAATTAATATATGACTAGAGGGCAGTCATATACAATCATAAATATGTGATCACAATAAGAAAAAAGAACACTATAATTATGTTAAAATAATGAGAGGCAGGGCAGACAGATAACAAACACACACCTGTTTATACAAAACAGGTGTGGAACTATGCATTGGTATTATTAACCAGTGCCAATCATATTAAGTTGTAATAAAAAAATACATCCTCTAAATTGGTCACATGACTAATAGACAAAGATAGTAACAAATAAATGTTACAAGATACGGGTATATAAATATTCTATCACGCTGGGGGGCGTTAGCATATTTAGAAAATAAAAAATAGAATATTAAAAAAATATATATAATATCATATTAATAGTGTATCCAAAGGTATGCTAAAATACCAAAAGGTATATGGTATGGAAATGTGTGTGTCTGTATGTTATATGTATATATGACTGTATATACTTGGCAATGTGGCCAAAAAAGGGGAGAGCTGCTAAACTTCATTGTTAGGCCTCCAAAAAAAGGGGTTAATACTGGTCAATATTATAAGTGCAAACAGCATATTCTAATAATCAGATAAAAAACATATATATATATATATATGGAAAAACTATATAAAAATTATTAAAAAACGTGTTACTACCGATACTTACAAAATAAGATCCCGACTCCCCCATGAAATAAGAACCTGAAGTAAAATAAATGAAAATTAAAAAGTTATTTTTTTATAAAAAAATATTGTGTAGGGAAGAAAGGTAAGTATATAAATGTCAATATACAATATGTTCATAGTGGAGATTTTGATGCCTTTGTTAATATCACCAGGCGAACGGACATCAAGGTTGTAAACCCAGATTGTTTCTCTGGCACAGAGTTTCTTAAAACGTTGGGCCACCAGGAGAGAGCTGGGTATTTGTTCAATGACTCACACTTGTAGGCCAGAGTGTTGGTGGGCCTCAGAAAAATGTTTTGGGACGCTATGTGGATCAGTCCCTCCTTCAATGAGTCTTAGCATGTCATCAGCAAGTCAATAGCATGGTCAAACCCTAACCTATCTTTTGTCCCCATACTGGTCTGCAGAAGCCTATGTGTCTGCCCATTTCCATCCACCATCTACACTATGATCTCCCACAGCGTTTGACTGCACTACATTCTCTGGCATAACACTTCTCCTACTCATTCCCCCCACTGTCCATGCTACACATGCTACATTTTCTTGCAGCTCTTCACCTCTAAGTAATCTAAACATACTCACTGTTAAAGTAAAAAAACTATAAACTATAGGCAAAACCTTTTTAAAAAAAATCTGGATAGAGCAAGGGAGGGTTATAACCCCTTTGTCTCCCATTTCAGAGTTTTGTCCTGTTTTGTTCTATAACCAAACAGGAAGTGAAAATAAACCCCTGCAAATTAGGGAAATCCTTGGGGACCTCTGGCCAGTAGAACTATTATCCCCTTTGGAAGATTTCCTCCCTATTACTTTTCTGTGGACAAGACAAAATGTGAGACTTTGTAAACAGGAAAAATGTAGAGGTTAAATCTCCTTAACAGGGGGGCACAGACAGTAATAAAAAAGAACAGGCGTTCTAATCCCTCTCCACTCCATCCAAAAAAAAAAAAGTTTTGCCTTTAGTTATACTTTAAGACTAGGTTCTCTGGCAACTCTCTTGCCACTGTCCATAATATGTTCTCTGCCAAGAAAAAGGGGGGGGAAGGGGGCCAGGGGTTATTGAGAAAGAAGGGGGGAAGAAAAGGGGAAGGGAGGGGGAAATTGAACGCCTGAATGCCACACGTTGGCCAGGCATCAATGAAGTACAATCTTACAAATCCTTTCTCGAGTAAGGACTGCAGGTTAACCTACACGAGGATGTATCAATGTCCAATGGTCTTTAGGGACTAGTTGGCACTTTACTGTCTTCAAGTCTATCCACACTTTAGCTATGTACCATCAATATGTACATCTCCCCTTCCCTCCCCAGGTTGGAGACCCTCCTGTCCCCTACCCTGCCCATGACAGCTCTCCCCCTTTTGTGGACAACATGCAGAATTATATATTTATTTATTTATTTTTTTTAATTATTTTTTTTATTATTAATTTTTTTTTTTTTTTTTTGAGTATTGTGTAATTACAGGAAGGCTCAATTTTTAATCACATTGTTGTTTGCAAAATGTACATGCGTGTTTGTATTTAATTAATTTGAACGGTAGATCTGTTGATTTCTTGACATATACACACCATGAATTAGCATCGTCTCTTCATGGTAGTTAACACTCTTATTTAAGCTCACTGGCCTCGTGCCTCAGGCCGGTAACGAGGATTGAGGCAGACTAACCCGCGGACCCTATCAATTTGCCGGTGTACTAATCACATGTGCGGCCGGACAGCCGCATTCTGCCCTCCCCTACATCAGGGGATGGTGTCTGCGGCTTTTGGTACAGATCCGCCCTCCCTCTCCCCCTGGAGGTGTTTATGTACCTCTTGTTGATGTGCGCTGACATCTTCAGGCTCAATCCATCTGCCTGATCCAGCCTTTACAGCGATTTACACGCTGTACACAAGAGGGACCACTGGGGGGAGCTCGCGGTTCTATTACCTTCAGAGCTGCGCTCCCTCCACACGCCGTAGTTATGACAAAGGGCGTGGCGCGGCGTAGTGCGAGTGTACTCGCAGATCTGTCCGGCCGAATCAGGTGTTGCACGGGCTGCACACCTGATTGGGGCGTGTACTTAAGGCTATCAGCATAGCCTTGTACCACGCCACCACCTCTTATGGCGCTCAGGCCCTTGGACGCGATCGTCACTACCACAAGCTGTCCAGTAAGAATAAAAATTCTGTGTGACTGCACCCTGCTTATGTGGGTGAAACACTATTTGATACCCCCCTTTCTGTTTACCTCCTATTCAGATGGCGCTTCGGGCACCTCATTAAACAGCTGTTTCCCTGGGTTTTATCAGAGCTCCATTGTAGCTCTGCTAGTGAAGCCCTGCCTGGGACTAGGCTTACAAGTAACTAGCTTTTAGGATCTGCTTAACCTGTATCACTCTACAAGGTAGGATCAGCTCCCTATATAGCTATTTGGCCATATCAATTAATGTTTATAGTTCTTGAATTAATGGATACAATTGTGCCATCAGACTTATCAGTGTGCTGGCATATCTATAGTGAGCTGGTATGAATACTGACCTATTTAACACTATCTACATCCTATAGATTAGAATCTGTCACGGAACGTCCCACATTCCGCTTGAGTGCTTCCATCAGTATACCACTTCCTAAGTTCTGGAACACGAGTCCAATGGATCTGGCTATAGGAACCCCCAAGAACTAGACAACACCAGTCTTGGAGTACATCAGAACTAACTCTTTATTTGAGATCTCACACACATTTATACAGCAGGCTGACTCAAAGCTAACCTAATTAACATGAGCTAATTTACTAAAACATTTACCCAGACCAGATGACAGACTTGTGGGCACCGAGCTTCACACAGTAGTATAAACACAATAGCTGGAGCTAATTACAATTAACAATACAAACAACAATCTCCCCCCTCCTCAGCCTAGACCAGTGTTTCTCAACTCCAGTCCTCAAGGCGCCCCAACAGTTCACTTTTTCAGGCTTTCCATTATTTTGCACAGGTGATTTGATCAGTTTCTCTGCCCTAGTAATTAACACAGCCGTTTCATCTGAGGGAAATCCTGAAAACATGACCTGTTGGGGCGCCTTGAGGACTGGAGTTGAGAAACACTGGCCTAGACCATTCGTCTCCTAGCCAGTGCTGGTGGCTAATGTGATCAGCTCATTCAATTAACATACATTACCATAAACATCAACACAGGTTTAATTAGAACAAACAACAATGAGTTGAATACCCTTAGAACATAGACTAAACTTATTTACATTAAACACATTATAGCTGACATCAGACAGGTGAGTGGAGTTGATGACATTAGCATCTCCTCACAGGATGTGTCCCAACAGTATAATTCAGTCTTATCATTCTAATATGGCATATAAAGGGATCCCAGAGTCTGTGTGTTTTGGGGGGACATGGAGCTGAATCCAAAGTAACACCAACCCCAGGGTCCCCAGGCATACAGCTCACAGAGAGCACCATTCCCCCAAATGCTAGGGCCCATAATAGGTGGGCAAGAGGCTTGCATTCAGACCCTCCAATAGCCTCTGTCCCGGGTGAGTCTGTCACAGAATCTCTGTAAGCATTTTGGTCCTTGGAGACAAAACCCTGGAGTTTCTGTGTTGCAACCATTTTACAGCTCCTACCTGGCTTGAAGATAGATCTAAATATCCTAGCTGGTATACTATTTTTTATTGTTCCCAGTTTTTCCCACTTTTCTCTATTGATCATTCCTTTTCTTCCCTTCGGGCCTTTCCCCCCCTTCCCCTTTTCTCCCCCCCCTTCTTTCTCAATAACCCCTGGCCCCCTTCCCCCCCCATTTTTCTTCCCTTGTTTCCCCTTCCCCCCCCTTCCCCCTCCCTTTCCCCCCCTTTTTTCTTCCCCTCCCCTCTCTTTTTTCCCTCTTTTTTCCCCCCACTCACCTATTGAGGTCTAGCCCTGCCTTTTCAATATATGTAGAGTGGTTGACTATTCCTTTTTGAACAGTTGGGGTTCTCCAGTTTACTATCCCTCCGGACTTCATTGGTGCTATTAACTCTCTACCAGGCACGTCCCCGCATGTGATGATATTGTCACCTTATGCATGTTGATGCTTGGGTCCTTGGGTTTGCCTCCTCATGATACTCAGCGCTCTTTTGAGACGCATTATTGTGTTGTTTCCTTTTTGCTGGCTAAATATAATGACATTAACATGTTATTTACTGTTTTGGTGTCCGTCCTTTCTTCTATTTTTCTCCCCATTACAGGAAATTCAAACAAGCTCCTGAAGAAGCATTTAATTTGCGAAACATGTAGAGCTAGATCAGTTTGAGGTCTCTGTAGTAGAAATAGAGGGGTAAGATCCCCTCCCCATGTGTAAGGGCTACCCCCCGATCTATTTCCATGTACTGATGTGGTAGCACTGTTTACCCCCCTTTTTTTGCAATGTATTTGCGGTTTTAAAAAATGTGTATCTCTGTTGCTTTTTATGTACTTTTTTTGTATAAATAAAATTTGTATTTAATTTTATGATTGGTGCCTACAAAGTCCATGTCTTTCATTCCTTTGGGCGGACCCCCCTTTTTGATATTCATATTACATTTTTTGTTATTTCCCCCTTTGTGTAAGACAGACACTAAAATATAGTAATCATGTCATTCTTGAGTTAGCGAACCTTGAACAGAAGTTTTCCCTGGACCCACAATTGACAAGGGTCTGGTTCTGGCAACCCTCTTCCATGAAATGACATACCTTCTTACCAACTCACAGTCCTGCTATAGTAGCAATTGTGAGATAGGAAATTCATTCACAGTATAATCAAGAATACATTTACATTTGACTACTCAACACAAAATTACTTTTCCTCAATATGTCTCTGGAGAAACACTAGTAAAAAAAATTTCATTAATCTACATTACTGTCATCTGCTAAAAGGTTGTTCAGTTAAAATATGCAGGTTTAAGATACAGCTAGTTTCTTCAGGAGTGTGAAGTGTTCTTACTACACAAAGCATCCCTGAAGAGAGAGCCCCCCCACTGCCCCCTACCTGAGCAATTTAAAAGGGAATCAAAATCAGTGGAGCTCTCCTCAAGCAGTTACAGGACAATGGCTACATACCTAACAGTTCAAGTTCATATGTTTTGCAAGAGTGCAATTGCATGGAGGCATTGTTGTTTCATTGAGCTTGCAAGGTAATAAGGTAATCTATTCTTCACCTAACAGGAGGTTCTCTTAAGATAGAACCAAATGAAACACAAGGGAACAGCTGGGTGTAAGAAATAATTGCTGGGGGTGGCAAATAAAAAAGAGCAGCAATCTACAAACAATTCATGTTGGAAGGCTCTATCTAACTTAGGAAGCAACTCATTTCACCAGACAGTGACATCTCTTCCTTGGCTGACAGAAACTGCCTGGAGTTCTGTTGTCTTCTTGACCTTGGTTTATCTCAACCTTGGTTTATTAATAGCTAGAAGAACCTGGAGAGGTGCCTCTCATTAAGGTTTCAGAGGTTAGGCAAAGTGCTTCCTGATCAATTCTCTCATACTGAGGCAGTCTTGAATGTCATTTAGCTCAAGGGCTGGCAAAACATTGGGAATGCAGGTCAGTTAGTACACGGTGCAAATGCATTTCAAGTCCAGTTAAAGCTCCAAGAGATCTGAGCTATGAGGAAAGACAACGTTCATTATTTGGTGCTTCTCAAGAAGTAGATTCAAAAGATAAACCATTCAAAGGCTTCCTAGGTGTATGACGGATGGTGCATAAGTCCATTTCATTTCTGCAAATCACAAGTTTTAGTAAACTAGTCTTTTCAAAGTCAGAATATTCCTATTTACTTACTCACAAGTTTGGGGAACAAGATGTGGAGTAAATTGCTGATACATCTCCTATTTGTTCACCATTGCTCAGGTGCTATCCCTTAAACTGTCTAGGAGACTACACAAAGTCACAAACGTGTCCCCTGATATTTTTCCTGATACCACATCTTGTTTACCCCATGGGTTATAGGGAATTTGCATGTTGCAAGGGAATTATCCCTTAGCTTAGTGAATGTGACGACAATTTACTTTGCAATAAATACCCAATCAGGTGGAAGGAAAAAAAAAACTTGTAAATGCTTTGATGATAGACATCAGCACAGCTTCCCTACATTCACTAAACTAATGGGAAATTCTCTTGCATTTTCCTTTAGTAAATAAACCCCCTTAGTGTTACATTTAAATTCAGAAAGAAGCATAATATGCTTTATTAATCCTGCTCTTTAAGTAGTGGTAAAATACTATTCATACTATAATATTACTGTAATGCCGCGTACACACGATTGGTTTTCTCGTTGGAAAAAGATATGACGGCTTTTCCAACGGGATTCCGCTCATGTTTGCCTTGTATACACATGGTCACGCAAAAGTTCGCTTAAATTACGACCATCAAGAATGCAGTGATGTACAACACTACGACGAGCCAAGAAAATGACGTTCAATGCTTTCGAGCATGCATCGAATTGTTTCCGAGCATGCGTAGGGATTTTGCATGTCGGAATTGCCACAGACGATCACATTTTCAGATAGGAACTCTTTTCCCAACCGAAAAAATTGAGAGCATGCTCTCAATCTTTTGCTGGCTGGAATTCCACCAGCAAAAGACCCAATGGAGCATACACAGGGTCGCATTTTCCGACGAAAAACTCTCAACGTCCTTTTGCAGGCCAAAATTTAGACCGTGTGTAAGGCGGCATTAGTGTTATTTCATCACACTTTATGAATTAAGAATAATTTACAAGGGTTACTTACTACTAGAGATAGGCTAATGGTTCAGCCCGAGCATGAGTTCAGACCGAAGATATGCCTGTTCGGCTGCTCGCTGAACATCCGGATTTGCAGGGTGTTCACCCCAACAAACACCCTGCCATGCACTGAGTGCTGCACAGCTTTGTCCAATCAGGGCACAGTGTAAGCTGGTTGTTAAAGAGCGGGGCCAGGAAGCTGGCTGCGGTGTCCTTAACAACCGATGAGCCATCAGCAGTCAATGGGTTTCCCTGCTGACAGCTGAATAAAAAAAATGTGCCAGTAAAATTCAATAAAGAAAAAAACTGCATGGGTTCCCCCCCAGTCCATGCCAGGTACTTTGGGTCTGGTATGGATTTTGAGGGGAACCCCATGCCAAAATTAAAAAAATGGCGCGGGGGTCCCTCCCAAAATCCATAGCAGACCTTTATCCAAGCATGCGGCTTGGCAGGTCAGGAAAGGGGAGGGGATGAGTGAGCAGCCCCCCCCCCCGGAGAAACCATACCAGACCACATGCCCTCAACATGGGGAGGTGGGTGCTTGTGGTTTTTACTTGTTGACAATTTTTTTGTAAATGGATAGGAGTACAATGTACCCGATACCCATTCACATGGGGGGCTGTGATCTGGGGGCTCCCTTGTTAAAGGGGGCTTCCAGATTCTGATAAGCACCCTGCCCACAGAACCCGACAACCACAGCCAAGCCAGCCCAACCACAACCCAGTGGCCCTTGTTCCCATCAACATGGGGACAGGGTGTTTTGGGGCGGGGGGTAGAGCCCCCTGCCCAAAAGCGTCCACCTCCCCATGTTGATGTCATGTGGCCTGGTATGGTTCAGGAGGGGAGGGAGGGGGGCTTAGACCAGCAATTGTAACCGCAAGTTATTTTAAATGGGATTTGACTAATTATATTTTCTTTAGACATTTCATTATTACATGTTTTATTCATGCTACAGAGGCACCACCTAACAGGCACATTAAGGGGACCCCCCAGGCACTATATTGAAGGGGATTTTTCATTTTTGTTGTTGCACTTTAAGCATAATTAAAATCACTGCTCCTGAAAATGCAATTGTTTAAAAAAAAAAAAAAAAAAAAAAAAAAATATATATATATATATATATATATATATATATATATATATATATATATATATATATATATATATATATATATATATATTGATATATGTCCCCCAGGGCAGTACCCAGACCCCCATACCCCTTTTATATCCAATTACTTGCATATAAGCCTTCAAAATGTGAACTTTTGATTTTTCATGTTCGGCTCCCATAGACTTCAATGGGGTTCGCCGTTTGCGTTAGAACATTTCCCCTGTTCGGGAGTTCTGCTCCAAGCCGAACAGGGGGGTGTTCGGCCCATCCCTACTTACTACCCAGGTTTGTCACCCCTTAAAGATGAACTCCAGCTTTTGCTACACTTTACATAGTTCTTTTGGGCCAAGTTGGCCCAAACAAACTGTCCCTCACTAACATGTGAGGCTGCTGGATGTGCGGTATAAAAAATATGTAGCTGAGACTACATACTGCACTGTGTTCTTGGTTGGAGCCAAGACTTCCTGTCCCATACCCAGAACACATTAGAGTCTATCTGATCGGTGCAGAGCCATTCAGAAAAAGAGATGTATTCTAGCAATGAGTACAAAGCGTTCTCTGATTAGTCAATGATGATATCATAACCTCTTACTCAGAGGAAGCTTTGTATTCATTGCTAGAATACATTGCTTTCTCTGATTGTCTGAGTGCTGACCAGATAGACTTTAATGTGTTCTGGTTCTGAGACAAGAAGTCTCGGCTCAAACCCTGAACACAGTGCGGTATGCTATATGTAGCCTCAGCCGGCTGAGTCAGAGAAGGGAGCTAATGATGTCACAATCTCTGATTTAGCCAATCAGAGGAAGCTTTGTATTCATTGCTGGAATACATTGCTTTCTCTGATTGGTTGAGCGCTGATCAGATAGACTCTAGAAAGTCTTGGCTTAAACCCAGAACACAGTGCGGTATGCTGTATGCTACATACAGCTTATACTGCACATCCAGTGGCCTCACACATTAGTGAGGGGCATAGTTAGTTTGGGCCAGCTTGGCCAAACAAACTATGCAAAGTGTAGGAAAAGCTGGGTTCCGCTTTAAAAATAACACTTTAGGATTGAATAAAATAACATCTCACAAGATAAAATAATGATTGAGAATGATAAATGTTCACTCCACATGGAAAAATTAAAGATTGTCCACCTTGGAGACATTTAGATTAGTGAATTGAGCATTTTAGGAAAATTTATCAGGAGGTTAATAAGAGAAAGAGCATGCCTCTAAAGCTATACAGGAAAAATGGAGGCTCCTTGTTTTCTTAACCTTGATGTTTTATTTATTTATCAAGAATGCCAGGTTTATATTAACACTTGTATAATGCCCCAAGAAATGTTTATACATTTCTGCTTGAATCTCATGACAGCGGTCTTAATGTCTGTATATGCTTTCATATGTATTTTTAAATTGTTTATATATTTACCTAAAGTCCTTGATCTATTCCCAAACATCACAAAAAGGTAATAAAGTACCAATAGGAATGCTGAGAGGATGAGTAATTGCCTGTGATACATTAGACAGTGTGTAGCTAATGAGTTCTTTTTTGAAAGATCAGCTTAATTGGAAAGTGAACCCCTGAAGAGTTTATTTTGTCTTTATATGGTCCCACTTACTGCTGTGATGATGGAAAACTAGGGGGTAATCAGAACAAACTTGAGGATAAATACCCATACAATCTAAACATTATTCATTGTTACATATACAAGGCTCCACAATGAGTAATTGACAATAGAAGATGAATAGGAAATCATATTTCCATAGCAACCATCTTTTTTTTGGAACTGACTTGGTCTAATATAGTGCACTATTCATTAATTCTGATGACAGTGACCTTGATCTCTAACAGCTGTATTTAGACTGAATTTGCATTTTAAATGAAATGAGTTCTTTTTGAAAAGGTCCACCCTTTTTTATTAAATATGAAATCACTGAAGTGTGCTAGATATCTCTCATGTGGATTATAATAAGGAAAAGGAATTTATTGAAAAGATGGTACCAAACAACTGCTAACACTATATGAAAGGTTGTATTTCAACAAAATTGCACTGCATATCCTTGAAAAATAAACAATCCCCCAAGAATGGTCATTATCTAGAAAAGAGATGACAAACTACATGAGCAGTTCAATCTGAATGAGTTCCAAGGGATAACATTCAGATGCTTTGCAGGTAATATGCTGAAAAAAAAATAAAGAATTAGCCCATAAATGGCAGGCTCATACCCTGATTCACTGTATTTTTGAACATGTGACTCTGCACACCATCCTAGGATCATGTTTGTTTTCAAAGAGCGAATTTTCTATTTAATGGTAATTTTTTTCTAGATGGATTTGCCCTACTATAAACCATAAATTAGTCTCTCCACTCTCATGGATGCTCCGTACACCCAGGTGAGACGAGGCACAAGAGATCGAGAGTGGTATACATACTGCACAGCCGGCACAATAGGACATCAATACTACAGTGTACTTTAACATATTGAGAATACCCCTCGGTGCAAGGCATAGCACCAACAAATGTGAGTAGAAGCAGTGGGAATGTTTTTAACTTTAATAAATGTTTAAAGGTTTTACACTATGCCGATTCTCCTTTGCTTTTTTATGTGACACCTAAATAACCCATGTGAAAGGATTACTAAGTAACAGCATACAAAGGAGTAAACCCCCGATGCATGCTGAGATATACCATAACCAATGGGAATTCTTTGCAAATGCAATTATTATGCCTTACATGACTCACCTGTAGTGGGTAGTCATGGCAATCTTGTGAGTCATGGCAAGCTGGTGTGGAAAAAAAGTGTTGGAGCACTGAAGCACTGATTTACTAAGAAGAAGGCACTGCACCAGTTCATACATTAATTGGTGCGCTGAAAAAGTCATTCATCGAAGCACATTGAAGCGCAAATAGCGATAAGAAATACCGGCATATGTAAACTGCAACTGTTGCGGTTTTCTCATTGATAATAGCGCACGACCAATACAATTGGTTAATTTCATCTCATTGGATGTGTCTTGTTAGGCAATTAGTAGGTGTTCTCAGTTAATTAACCCTTTTGATGTTAATCTCATTCCTATTACGTCTAATATATCTTTGAAATTTGTTTTTTTGTGTTTTTTGTGTTTCTAAACCCAATACACTTATTTTTTTCAGATCTTGATCTTTAAAAGGTGACCATACACTGCAATCAGTTAGAGCTTAAATAAATTAGATTTAGTGCAAGAGCCTGTTGGTTTCCTATAATTTGAATTAATTGTTCAAGTGCATCTTCCTATTACTCCTAAATATCGAGAAAGAAGACCCCTCTGCTAGACCATTATTATGCCTCCAGAATTGGGAGTGTGGCATCTACCCAACTTCTCTCTGCTGTTGGACACAAGAACCTACATCTATCTATCTATCTATCTATCTATCTATCTATCTATCTATCTATCTATCTATCTATCTATCTATCTATCTATCTATCTATCTATCTATCTATCTATCTATCTATCTATCTATCTATCTATCTATCTATCTAGATATATCTATGCACACACACTGAAGCAGGAAGCAATATACATTGGCCCGGAAGTGAATCTGTACACTGGAAGTAGGTGTGTGTTTTGAGGCCAAATCATTTAGACATACACACATGACCCACACAAACATCACCCCATGTAAAAATAAATAATAAATTATCTTAATTTGCAAATAAGGATCATCTCTTCCTCAGAGAACAGTGAGTGGGGAATGGTGGTGGGAAGAAATTAGCAGCAGTACAAGCAACTTCCAGGAGGGGCGTGATGTAATTTCTGTGTTCTGGCCACCTCTTCCGGGAACCAGATATGTGCCACGGGTACATAACACCACGCACATAGCAGTTACGCATCTCACATACACAGCGGTCATGCATCTAGATGCATTTGGAGCATCTAGCTGCAGGAACCCATTTTTTATGGAAATTAATAGTAAAGCAGATGCAGATTACCAGGACTGGTCTAACAAATGTTTATAGTGAAAGGCAACTGATGTTTTCTATTAAACAAGGTCTAAATGAGATATTGACATGCATCACAGTTGAACTTAGGAATGTGTCTTTGCAAAGTTAAACTAAATGAAATTCTTTCTTATTTTTGCTTGGGGATAGAGTGCAGAGGGATTAGAAGTCTTGTCAGTTTTTGGGGATGTCTGCACCCCTGATAGGGTAAAGACACCTCCCAAATTTTGCCAGTTTCTCCTTCAAATTTAGTCACTTCCTGTCACATAAAAAAAAAATAGTGAGGGTAAAACCCTACCAATGTCTTTCCTTGGGGACACACAGGTCAATCTAAATAGTTTCCCCATTAGGTAAATTGCACTCTAGCATTTTGCTGTGTACACCTCAAATTATTAGGTATCTGACTTTGGGGTTTATTTACTAAAGGCAAATCCACTTTGTACTACAAGTGCACTTGAAAGTGCAGTTGCTGGAGATCCGAGGGGGACATGCAAGGAAAATAAAAAAACAGCATCTTTGCTTCTATATGATTGGATAAAATCACCAGTGCTTCCCCTCAGATTTACAGTGAGTACACTTGTATTGCAGAGTGGATTTGCCTTTAATAAACCCCAAAATACCTAATAATTTGGGATGTACACAATAAAGTGCTAGAGTGCAATTTGCCTAATGGGGACACTAGTTAAATTGACCTGTGCATCCCCAAGGAAAGATATTGGTAGGGTTTTACCCTCACTTCCTGTTTGGCTATGTGACAGGAAGTGAAGCCAATTTTCAGAAAAGGGACACAAAGCACAACCTAAAAAAGACAAGCAGGGGTTCTAACACTCACTTGGTTTCCCTCAAATGTCCACAATTAGAATAAGAGTGTCTTGAGATAGATTTTAGCTTAGTGCTCTAAATCAGTGGTTCTCAACCCTGTCCTCAAGTACCCCCAACAGGCCATGTCTGCGGGTTTTCCTACATCTTGCACAGGTGTTTAAATCAAAGTGAATGGCTTGGTATTTTGGCCAGCTATTTTAGATAAGATAGATTCCCAAAACATGTCTGTCACGTACCTAGTGATCAGCCTGGAATTTAGAAGGAGACCTCTCTTTTGCATCCCTGACTCGCGGCCCCTGATAGAGGAAACAGGAGGCACGGGAGTCTAAGGTAGCATGAGTGCCTGGCAGGATCAACAACCGGTGGATGGATCAGGAAGCCTTAAAGGAGCTGTAACTGGATCAGCAGATCTTGGCAGCAGAAGACAGGAACCAGCTGGAACCAGGAGTCACTCAGGAGCAGGTAAGTTGCACTGGAGACAGTACACAGGAAGATCAGGCAAGCCGGGTCAAACCAGTCAGTTTAGGAGCAGATGCAGCAGACAGGGACGGAGTCACAAGGCAGGCCGGGTTGGTAACAGGCAGGCACGGATGGACCAGAGGATGAGGTAGATGCAGAGTCATGGACAAGCCGGAGGTCAGAGGCAGGCAGAAGGCAGAGGAAGTCAGAGGTCAAGCTGGGCAAACACTGGATCAGGTTAAGTCAAACAGGTAAAGCACGGGAATGCTGTAGATCAGGCAGCACTTGTCTGAAGGGAGAGCTGTGTTTAAATAGCCTGCCTGGCGTAAGAAAACCATGCGTGCTCTCCCGTGCACACTCCCGTACACGTGCGTGTGAACGCGCGCTCCCATGCACGTGCATGTGCCCAGATGCCCGCAGGTGCACACAGGCAGGTGAGGGACCACTGTTCCCAGCCAGTCTTTCCTGACATTGCCCCCCCAAGGGGCAGCCTCTGAATGCCCAACCGGGCCATTTTTTCAGGATGGGACCTCTTGAAGGCCTGTATCAGATTCCTGGCATGGATGTTACCTTCAGGCTCCCACGAGTTTTCCTCGGGACCGTACCCCTTCCATTTAATGAGGTATTGAACACGGTTATTTCTCTTCCTGCAATCCATTATTGCCTCTACTTCAAACTCTTCCTCACCATCGACCACTATAGGAGTGGGAGGACCTGTAGCTCATCCTCGAAAGGGATTGGAAACAGCAGGCTTTAGGAGAGAAACATGAAAAATGGGGTGTACCCAAAGTGATTCTGGCAATTCCAGCTCGTAGGCCACCTCATTGATTCTTCTCTTTACTGGGAAGGGACCCAAAAATTTAGGGCCCAACTTCTTTGAAGGGCAAGCTAGACGAAGATTAATTGTAGACAGCCATACCTGGTCTCCAAAGGTTGTCAAAAGTCTCTTTGTTAAGGCTTTGTGCTCTGGTCATGGTCTCTTGCAATAATTTATTATTCGTGCTGAAAAAATCCACAGTCTTGATAACAGCTGGCACAGAACATTCGGGAACAGAGTTGGGCAGGAATGATGGGTGGTAACCATAGTTGGCGAAGAACGTGGTCTGCTTAGTGGTAGAATGGGTGGAATTGTTGTTGCGAACTGCAACAGAGAGGACCAGTCGTCCTGAGAAAAGGAGAAAAAACAGCGGAGGTACTGCTCGAGAGTCTGGTTAGTCCTCTCCGTTTGTCCATTCGTCTGAGGGTGGTATGCAGAAGAAAAGGATAACTCGATACCAAGGGAAGGGCATAGGGCTCTTCAGAACCGAGAGGTAAATTGAACTCCCCTATCCAAAATGATGTTGGCTGGTACTCCATAAAGTCTGACTATTTCCCTGATAAAAACTTGTGCAGTTTCAGGTGCCAAGGGTGTTCCTTTCAAGGGAATGAAATGTGCCATCTTGGACAGCCGATCCACTATTATGAAGATGGCAGTATGGCCTTCTGAGGGGGGGAAGCTCAACAATAAAGTCCATGGAGATTAGTTTCCAAGGTCTCTCTGGGGTAGGTAAAGGTTTGAGCAACCCTCAAGCCCTGGTTCTATTACTCTTGTTGCGAGTACAGATGGTACATGACTCCACGTATCTTTTGCAGTCCTTTGCAACTTTTGCGGCCACCAGAACATGTGTTGCACAAGATCAGAAGTTTTCGAAGCATCGAAGTGCCCAGCTAGCACATGATCATGGCAGAGCTCAAGTATGGTGACCCGAAGACTTTCTCGAACGAAGATTTTGTCATTGAGCCAGAACAGACCATCCTTAGTTAGCAACCCTGCTTCTGCAGGAGGGGAACTTTCAACGGAAGCTTGCTTAATCCGGTCTAAGAGATCTTCTTGTAATAAGAGAAAGTTTTCAGCCAGAAAGATAGTATCTGGAGAGGTAGGTGCTTTGGGATCGTTAAACATACGGGACAAGGCATCCGGTTTCGCGTTCTTTGTCCCAGGTCTGTAGGTGACATGGAAGACAAACCTGGAAAAGAAATTCAACCTTATTGCAGATTTCAAGTATTCCAGGTTCTTGTGGTCAGTATAGATTAGAATCGAATGGGCTGCTCCCTCCAGAAGGTACTGCCATTCCTCCAAACCCGCCTTTATTGCTAACAGTTCCCGGTCCCCCACATCATAATTCCTTTTAGTTTGCATGAAAAAAAGGCAATGGGAAACAGAAGAGCCCTGGGACCTTGTTCCTGTGAGAGTACTGCCCCAACAGCGACTTCAGATGCATCAACTTCCAAGACAAACGGGAGAGCCGGGTCAGGGTGTTTCAACACAAAAGCGGAAGTAAAAATTCTTTTAAGGGTGTCAAAAGCAGTTTGGGCTACGGGAGTCCAGTGGAACTGAACTCCCTGCTTGGTCAGCTGAGTAATAGGGGAAATGATGGCCGAAATAATAAAATAAATAAATTTTCGATAAAAGTTCGAAAAACCCACAAACCGCTGAATCCTTTCTTATCCACAGGAACAGGCCACTCAAGGATAGCGGAAATCTTTTGGGGGTCCATCTTAATGCCTTCAACTGAAATAATAAGTCCCAAAAACTGTATACTCCATTGTTCGAATTCGCATTTTTCAGGCTTTGCGTATAGACCATGTTGTCGGAGTCGCCCAAGCACACACTTGACATGTTGGCGATGGCTATCAATGAAAGCAGAAAAGATCAAGATGTCATCCAATTAGGTGATGACAAATAAGTCCAGGTAGTCTAGGAAAATGTAATTTATAAAATGTTGGAAGGTAGCAGGGGCATTGCAAAGCCCAAATGGCATCACGAGATATTCAAAATGTCCGAATCGGGTGCGAAAGGCCATCTTCCATTCATCGCCTTTCCTAATGCGAACCAAGTTATAGGCTCCTCAAAGATCTAATTTAGTAAAGATGACTGCCGCCCCAAGTCTCTGGAAAAGTTCGGATTCCAAAAGGAGAGGATAGCGTTTCTGTATGGTCTCCTTGTTAAGCTTCCGATAGTTGACACATGGCCGTAGGGTATGGTCCTTTTTTTCCACGAAGAAAATACCAGCTCCCGCTGGGGATGTGGATGTGTGGATAAATGATTTTTTAAGGTTTTCATCGATATATTCTTTGAGTGCCACCAGATCCAGTTCAGTTAGAGGGAAGATCCTCCCAAAAGGTATTTCGGCCGCAGGAAGGAGCTCAATAGGGCAATCATAGACCCGGTGTGGAGGAAGAGCCCCTGCTCCTTTTTTACTGAAGACATCCAAGAGGTCATGGTATGCCTCTGGGACTGATTGGTGAGCTTCGGTATCCAGGCACATCAAAGTTGCAGGTTGGTTGGCGGGTTTAGGAAGGCAATGTTGCAAACAGTAAGGAGAAGGGAAGGTAACTTCTCTGGTTGTCCAGTCAATGCAGGGGTTGTGAGCCTGGAGCCAGGGAATGCCCAGGATGACTGGGAACAAGGGCAAGGATATGATGTCGAGACATAAAAGTTCATGGTGAAGATTGGATATGGTGGCATTAAGAGGGGTGGTTTCCTGGGTGACTGGACCAGACCAGATGGCAGACCCATCAGCAAGGTGTATGAGCAGTCCTTGAGTCTTGAGACCTAAAGGAATGTGATGTTTTGCTGCAATAGTATAGTCCATAAAGCAGCTGCATGCCCCTGAATCAACGATAGCGGGAACCTGGATGTTCTTTCCGGGGAGCTGCAACAAGATGGAAAGAATAAGATGAGGAGAAGCGTTGGTAACAGCAAGTATGTGATCAGCAGAAAGAGGATGCCACTTACGGATCTTGGCAGGGCAGGATCTCACATAATCCCCAGGTTCCCCACAATACATGCACAGATCGTTCATGCAATGGCATTGGCGCTCTTCAGGTGTCAGAGTAGGGAGTAGCATACCCAGCTGCATGGGTTCTGGTACATCCGGGGTGGAAGCAGGCTGAACTGGTGGTGCGGTGTTAGAGAAACTGGGCACTCTTGGCAACATCCAGGTGGGTGTGTCTGGCCTGTGGTTCTCTCAGATCTGCGTTCACATAGGCATCTATCAATCTGTATGGCCAAGTTAATAAGTCCATCCAAGGTCTGAGGAACCCCTACCCGGGCAAGTTCATTTTTAAGAGGATCAGACAGACCCAACCGGAACTGATAGTGGAGGCAGCATCGTTCCAGTTGGTGTCTGCACTCCAACGCCTGAACTCTGCAACATAGTCCTCTGCGGCCCTACGGCCTTGTTGTAAAGCATGGAGAGCGGCTTCCGCCGTTACTGAGAGCTAAGGGTCCTCATAGATTTGGGCCATGGCATCAAAGAATGCAGTCAAGACAGTTAGTTCAGCAGCTTTTTGTTCAAGGAGGCGGTGCGCCCAGATCTGTGGCTCTGTCTGAAGTAGGGAGATCACGAACCCCACTTTAGTGACTTCCAAAGAGAATGTCCGTGGCTGAAGGGCAAAGTAGAGCTCACAGGAGTTGTGGAAAGCCCTGAACTTGCTGTGTTCACCAGAAAATCTCTCAGGCATGGGCACTCGATGTTCGGGGGTAACATCACTACTGCTGGTGAAGCAGGCATGCTGGCAGAAGCATGTGGGGACCCCTGGGTTGTAGCGGGTGAAAAGAGGGCTTGAACATGTTCCTCCAGATGGGAGTAGCCTTCTTGGAGACTCTTAATGGCCTGGGTCAGGCCTGCCAAGTGTAAGCATAGTTCATCCATCGGAGAGGCTCCCTGCGCGAGCTCAGACATGGCTGCCTGATACTGTCATGTACCTAGTGATGAGCCCGGAATGCAGAAGGAGATCTCTCTTGCATGCCTGACTTGCGGCCCCTGATAGAGGAAACAGGAGGCATGGGAGTCTAAGGTAGCACGAGTTCCTGGCAGGATCAACAGCTGGTGGATGGATCAGGAAGCCTTAAAGGAGCTTTAACTGGATCAGAAGATCTTGGCAGCAGAAGACAGGAACCATCTGGAACCAGGAGTCACTCAGGAGCAGGTAAATTGCACTAGACACAGTACACAGGAAGGCCAGGCAAGCCGGGTCAAACCAGACAGTCGGTTCAGGAGCAGATGCAGCAGACAGGGACAGAGTCATAAGGCAGGCCGGGTTGGTAACAGGCAGGCACGGATGGACCAGAGGATGAGGCAGATGTAGAGTCGTGGACAAGCCGGAGGTCAGAGGCAGGCAGAAGGCAGGGGAAGTCACAGGTCAAGCCAGGTAAACACTGGATCAGGTTAGGTCAAACTGGTAAAGCACGGGAATGCTGTAGATCAGGCAGCACTTGTCTGAAGGGAGAGCTGTGTTTAAATAGCCCACCTGGCACCAGAAACATTGCGCGCTCCCACTTGCACTCCCGCGTGCGTGTGCGCCAACACGCGCAAACGCACACTCCCGCACATGCGCCCAGACACCCGCAGGCGCGCACAGGCAGGTAAAGGACCACTGTTCCCAGCCAGTCTTTCCTGACAATGTCCTCTCGGGGGTACTTGAGGACTGAGGCTGAGAGCCACTGCGCTAAAATGGAAAATGTAATACTTACTTCTCTGTAATTGTCTTTTCCCGGTGCTTATCCATGGCAGCATATGCACAATCCATGCATATGCTACCATGAAGGCACCAGGAAAGTAGCTTTTAGACAATTTACACTTTTGTTTTGCCATGCCGATCAACCTAGTTAAGCTGCAGCTGGGAAATCTGTTGCATGAAATTTGTTTATGGGGGGGTGTAAAATGCATTACTTAGATTGAGCATGCATCTGCAAAACAAATTATAAACAGATTACATAAAACCTAAACATTTGCTACAAATTGTATTGGTCAACAAAACAGGAAAAGAGCAAGGAAAGCAAAAACATATGTATGTTAATTTGAGACACTAACAGAATATAGTTTTGAGGTCTGACCATTTTGCAGAGCAAATTAACAGGAGTCAAAAGGACTGCGCCCACAAACGGACAGTCTCTTAAGGATTTATACATTTATTAGTCACAACATCTTGAGGAAGATTTTGCAAAATAATGCAGCACAGACAATTAAATCAAAATGAAACTAACAACTTACAAACAACAAACATTGACAACATGAAAAATATTTCAGGGAAAAATACCTCCCCCCCAAAAAAATAAAATAAACAAAAATAAAAAATACTTGCTCTAAAACACATCTGTTTTGCAAAGACATAACAAACAAAATACAAAGAGAAAATACATGTGTTACAAACTCTATAAAGACACCCAACTGTACTCTCTTGTCACACACACCATCAAGCAATATTCTTCAGGGCAATGTAAAAAATGCTATCTGCAAGCTTTAAATAACATAGGTTTGTGTGCTAATGAGGCAATTGAAAACACATGCACAATCCACGAAACACACAAAATGCAAGTTCACCCAGTGTAGAGACATTAATTCAAAGGGGGTACACCTGTTAAGGATGTCCTTAAATTACTAACCCAAAAGCACACTCTCTGAGCATTCCCAGAAAAATCCAAGTGCTGTTCACACACAAAAAGCCCAAAAAAGCAAAGTCCCTGAGCAAGCCCGGACCAACCCAAATTAATTTCACACACCAAAAGCCACAACAAAAACTAAAGTCCATGAGCATGCCCAGATCAATCCAAATGCAGCTAGCACAAAACAAGGCCACCCCCTGTCCAAAATTAAGCACATCAGCCAGTATGCTACAAAATTATAGATGGGACAGACACCCCCGGTCCAGGGGGGCAAAGAAAGAGCCTAACATGGGCAAAAGTTATACAACAAATACCACTGCAGTCTATGGGAACTGACTTGTTAATTTTGCTAGTCCCCAATTGGCTGGCTTATATTCTTGTTATTGGTCTTAAAATGGGTATGGCGGCCCAGGTCCCACCTTGAGGGACATATATTAATGTCACCAATTTGGACAACCCCAAAAATGAAACAAGGAGAAGTGCCTTTCAAAATGCAAAATTGCTTAAAAGCTAGTAACTTGGGGGGGAGGTGTTACTCTGCCTGTAAAGTGGTGCATCTGTAGCATGTATCCAAAATGCTGCTTCAAAGATGTACCGCTTTAGAGAAAATTTACAAGATTTACAGCTGCAAGATTTTAACCCAAAACAAAAAATATCCTCCCCCAATACATACAAGGCCATTTGGGTCTGTTAAGGCTTAAAATGAGAACCCCCACATGAAAAATACCACCCAAACTAAAAAAATATTTTGCCCCTCCCACACACTAAAAACCCCTAGCCAAACACACAGCAAGTCAGCCCATGAAAGGGTGGATGCTTGGGGGCAGGAGGGGCTCGGGCACCCCAAAAGTCAACCACCTTGTTCCAATATTCAGGGGGGCAAGGGCCTCTTCCACGCAATCCTAGGCTGGGGTTGTGGGGGCTGCAGACAGGGGGCTTTACAGAATGCGGAAAGCCCCTTTAAACTAGTGGGTACAAGGTTCTTTGTAGTTGGTATTGGGCTGAGCCCAACATGCCCCAAAGGCAGCCAGCTATGTTGAGTGCATGTGGCCTTGTATGGTTCAGGAGGGGCATGGGCGATTGCTCTTCTCGCCCCTTTCCTAGCTGGCCCTGTTGTATGCTCTGAAAAAGGATGTGAGTAGGATTGGTGAAGGCAGCTCACAGCCTTTTGAGAATGGAGTGGAGTTCCCCTTTAAAAGCGAAAGCTAGCCCATGGAAATCCAAGGGGTTAGAGGGGGAGACAAGAGCATTGGAGAATGGAGTGTGGAGTTCCCCTTTAAAAGGAAAGGCTAGCCCATGGAAAACCAAGGGGTTAAAGGGGGGAGACAAGAGCATTTTAGAATGGAGTGTGCAGTTCCCCTTTAAAAGCAAAAGTTAGCCCATGGAAATCTAAGGGATTAGAGGGGGAAGGTTAAATGCCCTTTTAGGAGGAGCTAGAGGAGTGAGAGTCTTTTTACATAATTTTAACAAGGTGCATGTCACATGTTGGCAAAGTAACATGCTAACATGACCTGTGTGCAAATCTCCTTAAAAAAATACATAGAGGTTAACCAGCATAAAAAAAAAAATTGTCAAGTTTAGAGGTGCGCAATTGCATGTACGTTGCTTAATGTTTACTAAGATTTTGGCCACACAGTGAACAAACTCATGTGAACGAGTGCCACTTGCGCATGCGCACTGCTTACATTGATCTCACGCAGTTCTAAACTTACTTTCAGGCACAGCAGGCTTTCTCTGAAAAAGTTATTTTCTCATTCTATTTTGGGCATATTTGTTACTTGGGCAGTTGTTACTAAGCTTCCTCACATCACCCCATAATATTGGCACCTCCATCTTCTGTCAATATTGAATTGGAGATGACGTGCACCATGTCCATAGTGGCGCACAGATTGCATTCTCCCATGCGCTGAGATTGCTATAGTAAATGTGGGATTTGCGCTCTGTTCCCAGCACTACATTTCATAAATATGGAAACGTGCGTTGCGCCTCACCGTGGGCCTCTACTAATGGTGCACGGCTTTCATAAATCACCCCCATTGTGTTGTTTTTCTCTCCGCTGCACGCTGCTACAGCACCGAAAAAGAGAACAGAGCGCAGAAAGGATCCGCCCATCGCCCCGACCACCTAGGCACTGACCTTAGGGCAGGAGATTGTGTTCTTTGGGTCCCCTGTCATTAGGCATGTGTGGAAGCCAGTGGGAGAGGACTCAAGAGGCAGATGATCCTGACTGCCAGGAGAGGTGAGTGAGCCATCACACTAAGGCAAAGTCCTTAGTGGGGTGACTGGGGTAGAAATGTGTGCAGAGTGGGGTTTTTTTTTGGAGTGTGGGGGGATTTGTGCAGTGTGGGGGTTAATGCTGGGGGTTAATAATGGGTTTGCTGACATCAGTGTTGGTGGTTAATAATGCGTCTGCTGACACCAGTGCTGGGGGTTAATAATGCGTTTGCTGACACCAGTGCTGGGGGTTAATAATGCATTTGCTGACACTAGTGCTGGGGGTTAATAATGCGTTTGCTGACATCAATGTTGGGGGTTTGGGGGTTAATAATGCGTTTGCTGACATCAGTGCTGGGGGTTAATAATGTGTTGCTGACATCAATGCTGGGGGTTAATAATGCATTTGCTGACACCAGTGCTGGGGGTTAATAATGCGTTTGCTGACATCAATGCTGGGTGTTAATAATGTGTTTGCTGACATCAATGCTGGGGGTTAATAATGCGTTTGCTGACACCAGTGCTGGGGGTTAATAATGCATTTGCTGACACCAGTGCTGGGGGTTAATAATGCGTTTGCTGACATCAGTGCTGGGGGTTAATAATGCGTTTGCTGACACCAGTGCTGGGGGTTAATAATGCATCCGCTGACACCAGTGCTGGGGGTTAATAATGCATTTTCTAACACCAGTGCTGGGGGTTAATAATGCGTTTGCTGACATCAGTGCTGGGGGTTAATAATGCGTTTGCTGACATCAGTGCTGGGGGTTAATAATGCGTTTGCTGACACCAGTGCTGGGGGTTAGTAATGCATTTGCTGACACCAGTGCTGGGGGTTAATAATGCGTTTGCTAAAACCAGTGCTGGGGGTTAATAATGCGTTTGCTGACACCAGTGCTGGGGGTTAATAATGCGTTTGCTGACACCAGTGCTGGGGGTTAATAATGCGTTTGCTGACATCAATGCTAGGGGTTAATAATGCGCTTGCTGACATCAATGCTGGGGGTTAATAATGTGTTTGCTGACATCAATGCTGGGGGTTAATAATGCGTTTGCTGACACCAGTGCTGGGGGTTAATAATGCGTTTGCTGACATCAGTGCTGGGGGTTAATAATGCGTTTGCTGACACCAGTGCTGGGGGCTAATAATGCGTCAGCAGACACCAGTGCTGGGGGTTAATAATGCGTTTGCTGACACCAGTGCTGGGGGTTAATAATGCATTTGCTGACATTAGAGCTGGGAGTTAATAATGCGTTTGCTGACACCAGTGCTGGGGGTTAATAATGCGTTTGCTGACATCAGTGCTAGGGGTTAATAATGCATTTTCTGACATCAGTGCTGGGTTAATAATGCGTTTTGCTGACACCAGTGCTGGGGGTTAATAATGCATTTGCTGACATCAGTACTGGGGGTTAATAATGCGTTTGCTGACACCAGTGCTGGGGGTTAATAATGCGTCCGCTGACACCAGTGCTGGGGGTTAATAATGCGTTTGCTGACATCAGTGCTGGGGGTTAATAATGCGTTTGCTGACATCAGTGCTGGGGGTTACTAATGTGTTTGCTGACATCAGTGCTGGGTATAGTATATTATTGCTTGTATAGTTTATTGTTTTTTGAAGTTTTGAAAGTTTGCATGCAGTCCCCATGGGATATGAAAACTTGTCATGTGGCCCTCTGCCAATTTGAGTTTGAGACCCCTGGGGTAGGGGTACGATGTACCCCATACTCATTCACATAGGGTGGGGGGCTGAGATCTGGTGGCCCCCTTATTAAAGCTGGCTACCAGATTCCGATAAGCCCCCCCACCCACAGACCCCGACAACCAACAGCCAGGGTTGTCGGGAAGAGGCCCTTGTCCTCATGAACATGGGGACAAGGTGCTTTGGGGTGGGGGGACCCACAGGGTGACCCCCCTCCCCCACAGCACCCACCCCCCATGTTGAGGGCATGCGGCCTGGTACGGTTCAGGAGAGGGGGTGCTCGCTTTTCCCCACCCCCCTTCCTGACCGGCCAGGCTGTGTGCTCGGATGAGGGTCTGGTATGGATTTGGGGGGGAACACCACACCGTTTGTTAGGTATATGAGTTCCCCTTAAAATACATACCAGACCTAAGGGCCTGGTATGCCCTTGGAGGGGAACCCAAGCTGTTTTTTTATTTAAAATTTGGTGTGGAGTTCCTCCTCAAGATTTATCCCCGCACCAGTGTGAACCCGGCTCGCAAGGTGTCAATCTCGCCGATAAAAGTGGTGAGATTTACACAATATCAGACAACAATACAGAAGTTGACCAAAGGGTGTTGGTAAAGAGCTGAAAAAACACGTGATTTGGTGAAAGTTGGCAGGAAAAGTCCTGCCGTCTGTATGCAATACAAACTTATGGCCAACGCCCTTCGTACAAAATTCCACAGGAAAGTGTGTATGGGGCTTTAGTCTGAATCTAAGGAAGCAGTTGTTCTCATTGCTACAGAGAGTGAAATCAATAGTAGCTCCAGTCAATGCATTTTGCATTTTTTTTCTTTTTTGCATTTAAATCCTACCTGAACCTTAATCAGCAACGTACCAAGATCACAACTTTAATTATGTCTAAGGCTGAATTGTATAATTTGTGGCTAGCTTTAGGGTCCCTGTAATCAGACAGTTGATAAGCGAGGAGAAGAGACTTTGTATAATCTTACTGCTCTGTGGAAACTGAACATTTTATTATGATTTAAAATTATATCACACACAGGGCATTCTCATTTAGCCAGTCAGTTAAGAGAATATACTGTAGGTACTTCAAATGTGAGCCATCAAATATATACAATCTACGTCAAGCCCTGCTGTGCATCACCAAAGGTGTGTACTGCCAAAGGGTACACGTGCCATACTTCAAAACAGCAGAATAACAACAGCAAAATCAATGCAAAAGTGAATTGTTCTTGAATTTCAGGAAAATAACTATGAAAAAAGTCATTAAAAATAACATTATATCCAACTTTCCTTTTTTTAAAACATTATTTTTATTACTTCCAAAATAAAAATATACTTTTCATATTGCAATTTGATCTGAAATCACACATCATACACTTTAAATGTATCTTTATTTTTCCAAAAATAGCATTTCACCATCATTTCTTCTTTAGAGTAATGTTAAAACAATCTTCAGATAAAGTGTAGCCTCTTTCAAAGACTGGATGTTTTTTTTTACTGTATTTGCAGTAAAATGTTCATTTTGCAAAAGGGTCACTAAAATGTCCATGGCTTTGTAGTTTAAGAACTATAACACATTTATGTTTTTTTCTGATAATACAAAATGCAAAAAAATATGGTACTTTAATGGCCAAGGTAATACTATTAATCACTTGTGCAATTTATGTTCTTTGTGCAGCTGTACTTGAGCTTTCCAGGTATTACATGACATAAAAACTTTCTTTTCTGCCCAGAGGCAAATTTTCAGCTGGAGTGCACAACATCTGATTAAACAATTCAGCCACTACAGAGCCAGCTGGAAGATGAAGGACTGGTGTTGCTGCAGGAGAAATCTTAAGAATCAATAAAAGTTCTTATGTTTGAAGCAGGAGGTGAGCTGACAGAGAACATATTCTTGCGTTTTATTATAATGCAATAGCAATTTAGATCATTTGTGATAGAACACTACTATAGAAAACATTGGCAATATATTTAATAGCTCCACGGGATTAATCCAATAAACCTTGAGACAATTACAGTATTTATATTTCCTATAAATCTCTAGCGCCTTTCTCGTGCAAAGTTTTGAAGCAGCAAGTAGAAATTCCTTCAACTTTTAAATGGACATTATATTACATTTAATTGAGACCTTCATCCCAAACTTTAATTCTGTGAACAATACGAACTGCAAAATGAAGAATGCCCATTGCCAAATATATTTAGACAGATACACATTCAATAATATTTATGTATGTACTAATTTGATTTATCATACTTAAGTAACAAATGGATCCATACGCTGGATGAAGTTTGCAATTTAATAGTTTACAGAAGTCATAAACACAATTATATAATCTAGGCCCAGTTATAGCAAAAATTGTTACTTTCCAGTATATTTTGCAGATATGAAAGAAAGCTGAACCATACAAAGGAAACTCCCTGCAGACAGTGGTGGCTAACGGGGCTCCAGTTCTTTTCCCGACATTTTATTGTATTGGCACTGTTATTGGCATTTGTTACCTATTTATTGTCATGATTGTCTATTTATTGCTTGTGTATTGTAACCACTACTTATTTGTTGTCCATGTCTCTCCTCAACTGCCCTTTTTTCTTGCTTATTTTATTTAATGTGGCGATTACTGGTTTGTTGTCAATGTATTGTTATGATTGCCTGTTTGTTGCCCATGTATTGCCGCAAGCAATGATTTGTTGGCGAAGTATTGTGAGGATCACTCATTTGTTGCCCATATAATTACAGTTGACAGTTAAATCTCCATACGTTGTCATTATTGCCAGTGTGTTACCTAATTTGATATTCACCTGCTGTCATATTTTGCCAGTATGTTGTCCATGTATTGCACAAATTGTGAGTATGTTGCCTTGCCTTTGCTATTTTTGTCTATATACTGCCACTACTACTGAGGGACCAAGTCGATGCTGTTTTTTAGGACCATGTTTTCAATCTTAGTTTATTTTCAAAAGTAAGAACACAAAGAATATAACAGAAAAATACCATTCTTTACAGTTTGGCAACACATATAGTATACATAGAATAGTGAGGTGTACTTTACCCATGTATAAACAGGAGTGATCATTTTAACATACAGCTTTCGGTGAACTACTGGTATATCATATTGTATATTGAAATCTTTATTCTAAGAGAGGAATAATATACGGGTGGGGGCCAACATATAATGAACCTTGTAGTTTCGCGGGTTGGTGTTATCTGAGGGTTCCCTCTCAACGAATTAGACTGCTGTAGAAGTCTTTTATTCACCTATTATAGATAATCAAGTCATTTAGCTAGTCCAAAGATATGATCTTTAACTATATATGTGAGTGGTCGGTTCAGTACTTAACAAAGAGGAGACAGAAAAAGTCAGACATAAGAACGTGAGTAGAAGTGTGGGATGGTACCTGAGGCACCAGGCACTCCAGCATGGCTAATCGGCGGGTAAGGGTGGGGTATCTCTGACCCAAAGGGAAAACTCATCAGAATAGCGAAACATGGACCATGAGGTCCAGGTGGCGGTAAACTGCTCCTCCTTTCCCACTTCCTCCGCCAACAGGCGCTCCAGATCTCTTATCTGGTCCACTTCAACCACCCATTCTCCCAAGGAAGGCACATCTGTCGTTTTCCAATGTCGGGGGATCACTGTCCTAACTGCTGCCAGAAAGTGGCGCAGTACATCTTTTTTAATCGACTTGAGGGGGCCTGGGAGTATAGATAATAGGGCTATCTCTGGTGTGGGTTTGATTGATGTCGCCATCAGCCTGCTGTAAAGATCAAAGACCTTTTGCCATAGTTTCCAGATTGGAGGGCAAGCCCACCAGATGTGAAGCATTGTCCCGCTAGAGGACAGGCATCTCCAACACACGTCTGTTAAAGAGGGTTTAAACTTTTTAATATCTACTGGGCATCTGTACCACCTCGTTAATAATTTAAACCCTTTTTCTTGGTTCTTGGTTGCCAGGGAAATCCTATGCGTTAGGATAAAGCTTTTTTGCCAATCAGTGGGGGAGATGGAGTGTTGCAGCTCCGCTTCCCATTTCTGTGTATATGTTGGAAGGTCAGGGGCATATTCGTTCAGTAGTAGGGAATACAACAGTGATACTACATGTATTGGTGGGTCTGGTTGTAAAAGCAGTTCGTCAAAGTCTGATGGGTCGGCCAGTATCTCTGAGATGGATGAGAAAGTGCGTATGTATGAAGTTATTTGACCCCTTTGTAACCACATTGTTGAGGTCCCTAATTCCGTCCGAGAGGGTATGTCCGTTCTCAAGGATGGGTCAGCGCGTAAGACCTGTGCTAAACGTCTATGGCTATCCCTACTCCAGGGTCCAAATCTTAACTTGTTCGCTGCTGGGGGGAAAGCCGGAGTCCCGAAGAGAGGGGTCATTGGGCCCTGGATTTTAGACAATTTACTCGCTGAGATCATGCGGTCCCAAATCTGGAGAGTTTGGCGAGTAAGAGCAGTGGAGAATAAGCCGTCCCCACGCCCAGCCATAGGGGTCCATGGCAGGGCGCAAAGATCAGCCTCATTAAGATATTTCTCTAGTTGAACCCAAAGTTTGGAGGAAGAGTGGTGGAACCAATCCACTATACGCACGAGTACCGCTGCCTTATGGTATATAGAGGCATCTGGGACCCCCGCACCCCCCCTGACTTTCGGGAGAATCATTGTGTCATGTTTTATCCTGGGGCGACGTCCCTGCCATATAAATTTAGAGAAGATCTGACGGAGCCTTTTGAAGAACGAGGTGGGGATATAGATAGGAATGGTCTGGAAAAGGTATAAGAATCGAGGGAGAACATCCATCTTCAAGACATTCACCCTACCCAGCCAGGAGAGCTGTTTAGAGGCATATGTGGTCAGATCCGCTTGAGTTCTGGTAAGTAAAGGGGTGAAGTTGCTGGAGAATAGTTGGGATGAGACTGTTGGAATATGGATTCCTAGATAGCGGATAGATGTGGAGCTTGTCTTAAAAGGGAAGGAAGTCGTAAGCTGTTGTAGAACCGCTGTTGGGAGTGAAATGTTGAGGATTTCTGACTTATTTAGATTAACTTTAAAATTACTAACCTCTCCATACCTCTGAAACTCCTGCATAATGGAGGGTAGAGAAATTTGTGGTTGGGTTACAAATATGAGTAGATCATCAGCAAATAGGGCAATTTTAGTGTGTAGTGGGCCTACTCTAACGCCATGTATGGCCGGATTGTTTCTAAGGGCAATGGCTAGGTGTTCCATGACAATTACATAAAGAATGGGGGACAAGGGGCACCCCTGCCGCGTTCCGTTGTGTATAGTAAACTTAGGGGATAGGGAGCCGTTTAGTCTAATCCTAGCGGAAGGAGATGTGTAGAGGGACATTATGCTGGAGATCATGTTTTGGCCTAGACCTAGTTGTTGTAATGATAAGCGGAGAAATTGCCAGTCGACACGGTCGAAGGCTTTTTCCGCATCGACTGTGAGAAGGCACAATGGGATATTGTGGGCCCGAGCATAATCAGCAATGAGGAGTGTTTTTAGGGTGTTGTCACGCGCCTCCCTTCCACTCACAAAGCCAACCTGATCTAGGTGTATTAAACGGGGTAACAATGGTTGCAACCTATTAGCTAAAATTTTTGCGTACACCTTTAGATCTACTCCTATTAGCGAAATAGGTCGGTAATTAGCGCAAACATTCAGGTCTTTGTCTGGTTTGGGGATGAGGGTAATATGTGCCTCTAAGGTTTGTGGTGGGAACACTGATCGTTCAGAGATGGAGTTAAATACTTTTGTCAAGAAGGGAGTAAGAAGGGTAGCAAATTGTTTATAGAATTTCGGAGTAAAGCCATCAGGACCCGGGCTTTTACCAGATGGGGTAGAAGTAATGGCGCGGGCAACCTCGTCTTCCGAAATCGGGGCCTCAAGGTCCTCTATCGTCTCGCCATCTAGAGTGGGTAATGCAGTTTGCTCAATGTATAAGGCTTGTGTTTCCGCTGTAGTGAGGGGAGGATCAGTGGAGCTCGCTGCAGGTATATTATATAGGGATTGATAAAAGTCCCGGAACACCTGTCCCATCTCGGAAGGTGATGAGACAGTTTTCCCAGAGCTGTCCCGTATATGAGGTATAAAGGAGTTAGGTTGTTTGGTGTGGAGGGTGCGAGCCAGGGATCTACCACATTTATCTCTAAATTTATATTGATGAAAAGCTAGTTTGTTCGCAAACGTGCGGGCTGATGCCTCATATAACTCTCTAAGCTGGGTGCGAGCAGAAGAAACCTCCGTAAGCAGTTCAACCGTCGGGGAGCGTTTATGAGTAGTTTCTAGTGTCCTTAGCTTATGTACTGCCGTAACTATCGCAGTTGAACGTTCTTTTTTCATGCGAGCACCCATCTGAATAAACCTACCCCGTAATACCGCCTTCAATGCTTCCCATTTCATGGGTGGTGAGGTGTCATCAGATGTGTGATCTGTGAAAAAGTTTGATATCGTCTCTGCTATCTGTGTTTCAAACCCTGGTTCAGTCAAGAGAGAGTCATTTAACCTCCATGTCCATTCTTTTATTGGTGTAGAGGGGATTGTAAGCGTCAGGAATATGGGTGAGTGGTCGGACCAAACCATAGGGTCTATTTCACAATTGGGGGACCAATCTAAGCAGCCGTGCTCGACTAAAAAATAATCTATACGACTGTATGATTGGTGGATGTTGGAGAAGTGTGTGTAGTTTCGTGAGTCCGGGTACAGTATTCGCCATACGTCTATGAGATGCATATTGTAGATGGTACGTTTTAGGGCTCGTATTTTTGGAAAGGATATAGACGAACGGGATGTCGATGAATCCAAAAGTGGATCCAGGGGAGTATTGAAGTCCCCTCCGAGTATGAGCTTGCCCTCCGTGAAACCCGCCAAAATCTTTAGGTATTGCAAGGCTGATGGGACTTGGTGTGTGTTAGGCAAGTATACGTTGGCAATTGTAAATTTAGTCCCCCATAATAAAATTTTTACAAAGACATACCTGCCTTGGGGGTCCGTCACCTGATCAAGCAGCTCAATAGGGAGTGTTTTATGAAACGCAATAGATACTCCTTTAGATTTTTGTGTCGGGTTGGTACTGTGTATCCATCTATTGAAATATCTATTGGAGCAGGAAGGAGTGGAGTCAGAATGGAAGTGGGTCTCCTGCAGCAAGAGTATGCTGACCTGTCTTTTGTGCATCTGATATAGAATTTGCCCACGTTTCGACGCTATGTTAAGTCCGTTTACATTATACGAACAAAGTTTCAGGTGTGGGCGCAAAGTCACCGTGTGAGCCATGCTGGAGTGCCAAAAGCTGTAAAAGGGAGAAAGTATTAAGATATGGAGGAAAGGTATAGGGAGCAGGAAAGAAAAAGAAAGAAGAGATGAAGAAAAAGATAAACAGACAAAGGAGGGGAAGAGAGGGAGGGGAGGAAGAAAAATGAAAGGAGCGTGAGGATAATGGAAGAAATACGATATAAATGAAAAGACACCTAAAAAGATGTGTCTGGAAAACTAATGTGTCCGCGAACGCAGAACACTGCGTGAAAATTCACGTTTTAGGCACAAACCGTGCCTGTCCTATTGTGGGGGAAAAGTCGAGATGAATGGGTCTGAGCCGTGTTCCCGACAGCATATCAGGCATGCAAGTAGTATGTGTGGCACACTTGATATTTAAAACGAGTGTGGGGCATAAGGCAGCTTAACCACAACAAATGATAACAATCAACCAAGTGTGTGCATTGGATTTAAATAAGTAACCCTGAGGTATATATAAAACTATTGCATTGTCTCATGTATATAAAGAAAGTTATTGCGCCAAGACAATTGGGTGGGTATATGGAGGGCAGGGAGAGTGGGGGATCCCTCCATGGGGGCAATCCTCTGCTCCATGTGTAACGTCCTTTAAACCCTATATTCTCTGTAGCAGAGACCGAGTAAAACCGGGTACCAAACCCCCCTCCGAGGAAGGTATCCCCCCACTCCCGCTACACCTCCCCCACTGCATATATCATCATGGGAAGGTGAGAGGAATCAATCTGAGACAATGCAAAACATCTTTAGAAAAACGTCAGATAAAAAGGAAAAAAGAAAAACACAAAAACATAGCATTGGTAGACATTCGCATTACCTGACGCTCTTCATAATGAGAGGCATAAGATTGACTCCAATCTATGTTCTCACCCGAACCCCAGCCAAATTGTAAATTGGCAAAGAGCAGGGAAAGAACCAGTGGAGACAAAACAAGCCATCAGTCTCTAATTAACTGTTGAGTTAATCTTCTGGGGAAGTAGGTCTTCTTATCCCTGGGCCAGAGGAAACTGATCTGGACCTAGGACGTCTGCGGCGCTGTGGAAGTGGACCAAGTCCCACCTGGCCTGATCTATCCTCTGGAGGGTCTAACCAGTTCAAAACTTCCACTGGATCTTGTTCGATAAAGAGGAAAAAGTCGGGCAGTTGGTCTGGATCAGAGAGCGTAAACCTGTTGCCGCCCCGTGTCACCTTGATGCTGAAGGGGTGACCCCATGTATAGGTAGCTCCAGCTTGCCGTATAAGGTCAAGTAGAGGGCGCACCACTCTACGCATATACAGAGTATTGCGAGATAAGTCAGGGTATAGGTGAATAGGGGCACCAAAGAAGTCAACAGGACCCAAGTTCCATGCCTTTCGCATGATCTCTTCTTTTAAAGTGTAATAGTGGACCCGACATAGAACATCGCGGGGGCGACCATCTCGGGCCCCCCCTGGTCCTCCTACTCTGTGAACACGATCCAGTTCAATTGGTGATGTTGCCTCTCTTCCCAGTGCTTTATTGAGGATAGTTATGACAGTGGGTTTCAATTCTGCTCCAGATGTTGCCTCCGGTATGCCTTGCAGTCTAATGTTATTTCTGCGACTGCGATTTTCGCTGTCTTCTATGCGGAGTTGCTGGTGACGTATGCGCCTAAGATGTGTCGCGGATGAGGATTCAAGGGCTGTTATACGTGCCTCGTGGTCATCCTGAGCCGTGGTTAAGACCGATACTGCTTCCTCGTTAGCTGTGACTTGTTGCCTCAGGGCGTTCAGCTCCACGTGGAGGGAATCTTCCATTTTGCTTGCCCAGGATTCGAAATCCATTCTGAAGGCAGAGAGGAGGGCAGCAGCTTCCGATCTAATGGGTTCTCCTGATAGGGGATGCGTAGCAGACTGGGATTCCCCGGTGCCTGTGTCGGACGATGAGACTGACCTTGTGGAGGAGGCTGAGGGCTCTCCCGTAGAATTCTGAAGTCTCTCATTATTGTCCTCTGCCGTGTGAGCTGCTGCTGAGGCGGGAGGCTTGGTCTTCCCCGGGTTGCGGCCGGGTGCCATCTTGTCTTTGGGAGTTCGGGGATCAATCGGCGTAGTTCTAAGTAGATACCTCTGTATGGTGCTTTGTTGGGGGTCGGTAAGCTCCGTGGAGTGTGAGCTAGCTGCCGCCATGTATTATGTGGGTGTGCTATGCTATGTAAATAGCCTGTAGCTGTCGGGATAGCACGGGACTCAGGGGTGCGGGTCTTCAGCCATCCATAGTTAGTCTCTCTCCATCAAAACCTATCTTCCACGGAGATGAGGGGGACTGGGGAGGGTGACCAGGCCTGCGGGAGCAGCGGTGTCACCCTATTAACATGGGCGCAAGGCTGGGACACCGTATGGGTTCAAGGGGGAGAGCACCGTCCAGCCAGGGCACAGTTTCTGATAGTGCGGGCCCGTCTTGTAAGCTAGGCCGCAAGATGGTAAGATGGCGGCCGTCACTGGAAGTCTCTAGTGTTACCGGGGTCAGCGATGGGTCTGAGCTGGCTATAAACTTGTCAGATATGCCCAGGGGGGGCCACTTTAAGTGAGGGTGAATTATATGACCCCCTTACCTCCGGTCGTGGCGCCAAGATGCGGTGATGCTGGGGGCCTCACAGGCCTCGGGCCTGCCGCAAGCATCCAGTGCCTGCTTTCTCTGCCTTGTCTGGTGTCCCCTCCGCTCCGGATACAGCCCTCCCGGCCCCAGGGCCCCCGATCGCCCTCCGCGGCACCCGAGACCGGGGATTCTGTGTGTCTCGTAGGCCGCAAGATGGCGGCCGGCGTCTGTGGAGTGAGGCCGGCCGCGGCCCGAAAACAAGCAATCCGTCAGCCAATCTACTTAAATATTCTCAGGGAAGGACTCCTCCAGTGCCCAGTGGCTACCAGGTAGGCTTTGGGGCAGCTTTTGATGTCTGTGGAGGCCGGATGGCTGTAGATTGTAGAAGGCCGGCCGCGGCCTGAAAACAAAGTAGTCCGCCGGCTAATCTGCTCCAATGTCCTCAGTAAAAGGCTCTCCTAGTGCCCAGTGGTTATTAGATAGGCTTTGGGGCAGTTTTTGATGTTTGTGGATGCCGGATGGCAGTGGATTGCAGAGGGCTAGACAGAGCTCCTCTGCAGTGCGTCCATTCACCTCGCCATTCGGACCTTTTTAGGACCATGTTACTTTTACTTATTATCTGTAAGCCTGCCTCACTGTATCTCTTCAGAAAAGGCAAAGATAATATTGGATCTCTGTTTAAATTGCTGTCATGGTTCATCTATTCAGGTATGACAGTTAGTTATAGTACATCACAGCAAACAGATATTGGAAACATCAAGAGAAATTGTGTCTCTTGGTTAAAAGTGGGGTCTATTGTTTCTACTTGGAGAAGAAGATGTCTAATTTTAGTTTAACACAATTCCTCAAAGTGCATCACTCAGTTTATTTAATAATAGTGCCTATAGCTGTACATTAGTAATTTACCGCAACATGTAAAATGCTTACTGTATAGCAATGCATCAGTGTGTAAGGTTTCTTTCTAGAGGCAACAAATGCCATCCTTATTTTCGTTTGCACCTTAACCATTTCCGGACCGCCGCACACTGATATGTCCTTACCTACTGCCATAACCCTGGTATCCTCTTGTTCGGCCAGCGGTCCACTTCAAGATAAAAGTGGTCTCTGTGGCAGATTCACCGCAAGATCACTTTTTTAGGTGGCGGGAAGGGCCCACCCCCTCCCACTGCGCTCCGGTGCCCTCCGCAGCTTACAAAAGCTGTTGGCAGCGGCGGAGGCAATCGGATGCTGTCACTAGCTGGGCATGGAGACGAGTGGGGAGAAGATGGCCCCTACCCATCTCCATGAGATTGCAGGGTGAAAGTGACATTAGAGCATCACTTCCACCCATAGCTCTTAAAGGGCCATTTTTTTAAATTTTTTTTTTTAAATGACATTTGCATTTTAGTGTAAATATGAGATCTGAGGTCTTTTTGACCCCAGATCTTATATTTAAGAGGTCCTGTCATGCTTTTTTTCTATTACAAGGGATGTTTTCATTCCTTGTAATAGGAATAAAAGTGACACTTAAAAAAAAAAAAAGAAACAGTGTAAAAATAAAAAGGTGTAAAAATAAAAAGGTAAAACAAAAAAATGTAAACGTGCCCCGTCCCATCAAGCTTGCGTGCAGAAGAGAACGCATATGTGAGTAGTGCCTGCATATGAAAACAGCGTTCAAACCACACATGTGAGGTATTGTCATGATCCATAGAGTGAGAGCAATAATTCCAGCTCTAGACCTCCTCTGTAACTCAAAACATGCAACCTGTAGAATTTTTTAAACGTTGCCTATGGAGATTTTTAAGGGTAAAAGTTTGTTGCCATTCCACCAGCGGGCGCAAATTTGAAGCATGACATGTTGGGTATCAATTTACTCAACGTAATATTATCTTTCACAATATAAAAAAAATGGGCTAACTTTTCTGTTGTCTTATTTTTTAATTAAAAAAAGTGTATTTTTTCCAAAAAAGTGCACTTGTAAGACCGCTGCGCAAAATACGGTGTGACACAAAGTATTGCAACAACCGCCATTTTATTCTCTAGGGTGTTAGAAAAAAAAAATGATAATGTTTGGGGTTCTAAGTAATTTTCTAGCAAAAAAAAACAGTTTTTAACTTGTAAACAACACATCTAAAAAAGAGGCTTGGTCCTTAAGTGGTTAATAGCAGTCTATTTTTTCTGTGCTTTTTTTCTGGATTACGCTTTTCTCCTCAGGGCAAGATAAATGATTACTTTACTAATGGTTTGCTGTATGCCTTCCCTAACATAATGCTATAATCTTTACTTTAAAAGGTTTTTATTAATATTCATAGAGATGACAATGTACGAAAAAAAAGCAAGGATGTAAAAAAAAAGATCAATACAATATCCATGGAGACTGGGTAGGAGACAATACCCGTTGCATTAGGCAAATAACTGGGGAGTTGAGGAGTCGACAGATGTTGTATACTATAGACTTAAGATGAAGGAGATCTGAGGGGATGATTCAGACCGGTCCACCACCAGCACCCAAAAAGGGAGCTAGCTGTGCAGGAGGGGAGTGATCGGTTTTCCCCCGTTCGGCTCTCGCCATTGAGGGTTTTCTAGCAAGTGTGGCAGACAATGTAAACCCAGTGAGGAATAGGGTATAGTGCTGTGTTCCCAGTCTGCTTATGGATTTGAGTAACTAAGTGGTGAATGCATCTCACAGATATAGATATAACACTATGTGTTCACAACATAACATTGATATGGGAAAAAGAAACCCATACAGTGAAGGTAGGGGGAGAAGAAAGGCAGCAGTTTTTTTTTGCTTGCAGTTTCATTATTTTGAAATGCCAAGAAAAGATGCCAGTTCGCCAGTCTGGCTCAGACTCTGCATCTCAGGTCTCGGGTCTTGGGGAAAATTGGCTACTGGTACCATATTTTCAAGACAGCATACAAATGTAATTATTCAGGTCATTGGCCTTTGACAGCTTGGCCAGTCAGCAATTTTAGTAATTCAGCCTTCACATTTAATAGTTAAAAAAGTAAAAAGAAAGAAAAGAGGACTTTACTAGTTCTTTCTACTATTTACCAAGTAACCACAGACCTGTAAGTTTAACTTCTATAGTCAGAAATGTACTTGAGAGTTTGATAATGCACCACAGAGTTTTTGCTAGAAAACAATATCTGCATCATGAATTCACAAAAAATCTAAGTTTTCAAACAAACCTGCTTTCTTTTTATGATGAAGTAAAAAAAACTTAGCCAAAGGAGTGGCTGTGGATATAGTGAACTTGGACTTTACTATTCGCATTACCAATTAGAATGACTATGAACTCATCTGGCTCCCTCAACATTCCAGGCAATATTATCAAAATATCATTAATGTACCTGTGCCACATCAAGATATGTTATAGGTACATTGACTTGGCATCATCTGAAAAGATTCTCATTTCCCACCCCACTAACTAATAGGTTTGCATAGCATGGAGCATAAACTGTCCCCATTGCCACTCCCTGTATCTGGAGGTAGGGATGGGCCGATGTTCGATTCGAACAAAAGTCGGGTGTTCACCCGTTTGCTGAATAGTGAACATTATGGGGTGTTTGCAGCAAATTTGAGTGCTGTAGAACACCCCATAATGCACTGTGAGATCGAGATCGCAGTGCATGGACATCTGATGATTAGCCAAAGCATGAACCTGACCTGCATGCTTTGGCCAATCACAGCACGCTCTGCTGCTAGAGCCATAATTGGCCAAAGGCAGGGTGCCCCACACTATATGGGTCTGGCATAAATTTTAAGGGGAGCTCCCAAAATCCATACCAGACCCTTATCCAAGCAAGCAGCCTGGCAGACCAGGAAAGGGGGGGTGAATGAGTGCCCCCCTCCTGAACCATACCAGGTTGCTTTCCCTCCACATGGAGTCCCTCCCAAAGCACCTTGTCCCCATGCTGGCCCGTGGTTGTGGGGGTGTGTGGGTGGGGGCTTATTGGAGTCTAGAAGCCCCCTTTAACAAGGGGGCCCCCAGATCCCACCCCCCCAATGTGAAGGGGTATGGGGTACCCCTAGTCCTTCACCAAAAAAAGTGTCAAAGAGTAAAAACCACAATAGACAGTTTTTGACAATTCCTTTATTAAAAAAAAGAAAAAAGTGTCCCGCGATGTCCATCCATCTTCAATTACGGAGCCCGACAGACCCGAAAAATAGAAAAAAAAAAGCTCTGCCTCAATGGGAGGTGTCCCACCGAGTGCCGTCTCTTGGCTGTAACAACAGTTATGTAGGCAAGGGCAGGGCCACCTGGTGATGTAACCGTGTGACCCTGCCCCTTCTGACAGCATGTGCCATCATGTGCCATCAGAGGGGGTGGGTCACCCACTTCCGTCAGAGAATGGCCCCGCCCTTGCCTATATAACAGCTGTCATAGTGAAAAGACAGCAGTCGGTGGGGGCCCTCCCATGGAGGCAGAGTATTTTGGGGTTTTTTTTTCTATTTTTTCGGGTGATTGACGATGGATGTGCATCGTGGGACACTTTTTTTCTTTTTTAATAAATACTTTTGACACTTTTTTTGGTGAATGGGTAGGGGTACAATGTACCCCTACCCATTCACCTGTGGGGGCAGGATCTGGTGGGCCCCTTGTAAAAAGGGGCTTCCAGATTCTGATAAGCCCCCACCCGCAGACCCCCACAACCACCGGGCCAGGGTTGTGGGGATGAGGCCCTTGTCCCCATTAAAATCGAAGGGCCTGGTATGGACTGGGGGGAACCACGCCAATTTTTTTCTCGATTCTTATCTATATTGCTGGGAGCCAGTAATACATTACAGCCACAAGCAATTTTAAATTACATTTTTTCCTTGAGAATTTTTTTTTAAATTTGCACTGTAAAACACATTACACAGATGCGCCACTTTACAGGCAAACTAAGGGGACCCCCAGGCACAATATTTAAAGGAATATTTCATTTTTATCGTTTCACTTGAAAAAAACTGAAAAAACGGTTGTTTTAAAAACTTTTTTTTGCATTGATACACGTCCCCTGGGGCAGTACCAGGGTCCTCATACACTTTTTATTGCAATAACTTACATATAAGTCTTTAAAATGAGCACTTTGATTTTTCATGTTCGTGTCCCATAGATTTGAATAGGCTATGTATGTTCGCACAAATTTTTTGCCTGTTCGCATGTTCTGGTGTGAACTGAACCAGGGGATATTTGGCCTATTCCTTCCTGGAAGCAGTGGGTATTCTTAAGCAGGAATACATTTTGCATCGAGATATGTTTGAGAATATCCAGTACAAACCTATTGTAGGTCTAATATATTGTGCTCTCTCTTGTAAGATTTGCAGTTGTTGTTTGCTGTTTGCAGTCCCTTGACATGAAGGATACTGCAATACAGTACCTCTACATTGATTGCCACAAGAAATACACCTTTCAGAATTATGGCACATTCAAGAGACTTTAACATTTCTATTGTACTTTTAGCATATGAGGGGAGGCTTGTGACATATGGTCTTGGGTAGTCCTATACAAGCCTAATTGTCTGTCTGATTACCAACTCTGAAGATGATGGGAATGCCAGGTGGAACTTATGGTAATGTAAAAAATGTATTTGTTCTAGGTTTTTTTTTTACTAATAAATATTTCATAGTGTCCCCACCAATAAGCACCTCCTCATAGACCTTTTGTACAATTCCCACAAACTTCTTTCTAAATTGACCTATCCTATCTGTCAACATTTTTCTATATTTCTCCTTATCATTTGATATGGTAGAGCACATAGATTCATAGTGACTGTTGTCTATGCAACCACTTTGGTCCTCTTATCGGAGATTTTAGTGATGAAATTGCCGTTTTCCTGTAGTGCTTTATAATGAGTTTCTATCAAATTGTACTTTTAGGTCAATCTCCTTTTTAACTTGTTTCAGATAGGCCCAGATAATTGACCAAGTTAAAGTTCTTCCATTGCTCAGCCAGCTGTTTTATTACTTGAGTATTGGACTGCAAGTCCTTATTGTGAAGATACCTCAACATAGGCTTCTGTGTGATTAAGATTTTATTCATTTTTTTACTTAATTTAATTGAAATAGTCTCAAACTTATCTATGTCCTCATATGGGCACACTTCAAATCCAAGTGTAATATTTCTACTTCAGCAGGGAGCTAAATAACGAATCATAAGATTAATTATGTCAAATGGTTTCTCTATGGTTGTTTTGATTAGAAACTGTACCAAACTCATTGCTTTCCTGCCAGTGTATCTCCCTTGTATTAGCCCTAAAAAAGTATCTTAGATATTTCTCTTTGATTCTTTTGTGTAATTTGAAAATCCCCAGTGTTTATCTGATCTTTGATCATAATGCACCCCTAATGTTTTGTGGGTCTTTTGATCTATCACCCTCCACCATACTAGTGTTTTTATATCCAGTACCCTTAACATCGGATCCATTCTTTTATTATCTGACTGTGAATAGTACCCACCCACTGCCTTGAACTATTTTTCATCCCATGCATGTAGAAGTCTGCTGCCAAGTACACACACTTTTTGCTCCCTGCAATGAGTATGAAGAAGACAAATCAGATTAAATGTCCTTCTCCAATTGTGCTTGTGACAGTTGCCTGGACTCAATCACTACAATAAGCATAAAATATCAAAGGGATACCATGTTGATATACTTATGTAATGTTCTGATGAGAGGGGTAGCCAGAATTAACTGTGAAAAGGTGTAATGTGAGTATATTAAGGCTCTTTTGAATGTACTATGGCCCTAATAGGCAAATCACATGTATTCTGAATTAAGAAAGTTATTTAATATGTATTATTATTTCAATAAAACAAAAAAAAATTGACACAATATAATGTTTATGTGGAATACATCTGTGTAGTACCTGCTTGTCCCAGCATGTTTTTAATTTTTTTTTAATTTCAATAATAAGCAATGTGGTCCTCTGACCCAGTAGGTCAGATTAAACCTAATATTACAAAAGGTTTAGACTCCATAGAGAGAGAGACATAATCTTGCCCCTGTACAAAACATTAGTAAAACCTCATTTGGAATATCCAGTTCAGCTTAGGTACGAATTTACAAAAGAATGTTAGAGAACTGGAGAGATTGTTAGAGAGCATGCAGAGAAGGGGAACTAATCTGAAAAAAGGCATGTAGGACCTTAGCTACAGTATGATGAAATATTTGCTGAAATCAATTTATTTTTCCTTGAGATAAGCCATTTAAGAAAGGATATGACCACCATTAATATGTAAATACATAATTGGTTCATGTAGTAAACTTGGTGTAAAGTTATTTACCTTAAAAGATAAGTGTGAGGTTCTAAAAAAAAACAAACACATACTCACCTCCATGCTGCAGCATTGGTCTGGTGCCTCACCAGACCCCATTGACTCTAAGCCAGAGAACTGGGCAATCACATGACCACTAAAGGCTCAGTTCTCAGTCAGTTCAAAGCAGAGAGCAGTGACTCAGTCACCGCTCTCTGCTTTTCCTCTCTAGCACTCGCTGGAACACTTGGCTGTGGAGGGTGAGACTTAGTGGTGCACAGAGAGACCGAGTCAGCTGCTGGCCAGGCATCTGGGTGGATCATGACACTCTTGTAGAGATCCTGGCATGGCTCTGTGACATCGGCTGACAGGGAGCTTTAGTACACTGTTGACTGATTATGGGCCACAGGAGAGCATAAGTAAGTGCACTCCTGCAACCCAGAAGAAAAGTATGGCCAAACAACCGTTGTATTTGGCTATACTACTCTTTAAAGGTCATTTTGAATGAAGGGGGGGGGACTGCATCTGGGGAAAAAGAATTTTAACCTCAACATATAGAAATGCTTCTTCACACTAAGAGCTGTAAAATATACAATCATTTCTGTTAACTAACCTCTGGGCCTGCAATGTGGACCACCACTCATTTTCCCCTTTTTCTATTTGCCTCTTCTTGTTTCTTATTTCACTGTACTACTTTCCATAATACCTCTCATGTATTCTGCTCCAGGTCTTGAAGTAGGTTGTTGTTTATGCCCTTATCTGATACCTGTTACACTGGTAGAATATCCATTACATCTTCATATCCCTGTGTGACCGCACTTGATGCAATTAGTATTCATTTTCCAAATTCAACCTTAAATGCAATTTATTTTTTGTTACTGTAATATTTTTACCTCATAACTCTTCTTGGGTTATGTTGGTGCCTGCTACCCATCCCCATTTTGTGCTCTAACTTTGTAGATTGTGACTTGCTACTAGGGATGAGCTGAATATCCCCGCTTCGGTTCGCAGTAGATCACGCGAACAGGCAAAAAAATTAATTTGAACAAGCAAACACCTTTAAAGTCTATGGGACACGAACGTGAAAAATCAAAAGTGCTAATTTGAAAGGCTTATATGCAAGTTATTGCCATAAAAAATATTTGGGGACCTGGGTCCTGCCCCAGGGGACATGTATCAATGCAAAAAAAAATTAAAACTGACGTTTTTTCGGGAGCAGTGATTTTAATAATAATTAAAGTGAAACAATAAAAATGAAATATTCCTTAAAATATCATGCCTGGGGGGTGTCCTTAGTATGCCTGTAAAGTGTCGCATCTTTACCATGTTTATAACAGTGCCGCAGCAAAATTAAATTTCTAAAAGGAAAAAAATGTAATTTAAACTGCTTGCGGCTGTAATGTATTGTTGGATCCCGGCAATATAGATAAAAATACCAAAAGAATAAAAAATGGCATGGATATCACCCCCAAAATCCATACCAGGTCTGGTATGGATATTAAGGGGAACCCCGCACCCAATTTTTTTTTAAATGGCGTGGGGGTCCCCCAAGCACTATATACTCTGAACACCAGTATATATACTATACGGCCTGCCCTATATACTCTGCAGAAAATTGGGCCTTAGGTGTTGGTGGTACCAGAACACTGTAAGCCCTCACAGTTATGCCCCGTACACACGGTTGGACTTTGTTCGGACATTCCGACAACAAAATCCTAGGATTTTTTCTGACGGATGTTGGCTCAAACTTGTTTTGCCTACACACGGTCGCACAAAGTTGTCAGAATTTCCGATCGCCAACAACGCGGTGACGTACACCACGTACGACGAGACTAGAAAAGGCCGGTTCAGAACCAAGCGCGGCACCCTTTGGGATCCTTTTGCTAATCTCGTGTTAGTAAAAGTTTGGTGAGAGACGATTCGCGCTTTTTCAGACTCGTGGCTTTCAGATCGTTTTCTGCCGTTCAGTTTGTGCTTGTGGGTTTGTATCTGCTCTTCAGTGCGTGCAGTCAGTTCATATCGGAGTTTTCTGTGCGATCTTGCCCGCTCGTTGCTGTTTTTCAGGTCGCTCTTCACAGGCCTTGCTGTTCTTCAGTGCTTTCTGTTACTTCGTTCTGAGCAGCTGACCGTTTTCTAGCCATGTTTCGTATGCGTACTCCTCGTAGAGTTCGTGCTGTGCGGGGGCTTGGTGTTGGGGTCCTGACCTTGACACAAGTCCAGTCCATGAACAGGGTGGGGAGGAGTTCATGGACCAAGAATTGGTTGCTTCAGCGTGACCAGTTCTGTCATTTGCCTTTGCTCTGTGAGATCCGTGAGAATAATCCTGATGATTTCAGGAACTTTCTCAGGATGATGGACCCCATGTTTCACCATCTGTTGGCTTCGCTGACCCCCTATATCAGCAGGCAGGATACCTGCATGAGGCAAGCCATCACTCTGGAACAGAGGTTGGTCGCTACCTTGCGGTATTTGGCCACAGGGAGAAGCCTGCAGGACCTCAAGTTCTCGACAGGTATCTCCCCCCAGGCTCTTCTTTGTGGACATTTACTGCTTGTGTTTGTTTGAGCTGACTCTGACAGAAATGTGTGGAGTGCAGAAAATGTCGTGATTGTGTAACCTTATACAAAGCACTGTTGGCTGTTATTTACTAAATGCAAAGACACTTTTCACTACAAGTGCACTTGCAACTGCACTGAAACAGCACTTGTAGTGCAAAGAGGATTTGCCCTTAGGAAATTACCCCCATTTTCTCATAAAACAACAATTACATCACCCCAAAAGTGTTGTAGCGTTGAGACAATAATCCACACATTCTTGATAAACAATCTTTTTAATACCTGCACAATCACATGGGCATTTACCAAAGGTTTTTCTGACAAACCAACATGTTTGTTGTATAACAATTTTTGTGGTGTCATTATCCAAAATCAAAATGTGCATTTTATAGAAAACAGGCCTGTGTAAAACCAACAAGAAAGACACAAATCTTGATCTTACAAAGTTCACATTTGGTAGAACTGGAAGGCAATATCAGACATGAGTATTTAGGAACTGTGTTTGATATTGCGTTCAGATGGGGGGAAATCACCCCTGGAAAAGCCAAATTTGGAAGATGCACACAAATTTCACAATGTCAACATGTGCGACCTGCCATCACGGGGGATCAAGGGACGTGTTTTGGGGGAGAAAGCCCTTCCTCAACGCGACTTTATAATTGAGGAAGGGGTTGCACCCCCAAAACGCGTCCATTGATCTCCCGTGATGGCAGATAGCACATGTTGACACACTGTGTGCATCCTCCAAATTTGGCTTTGGGAAAAATCACAAAAACATTTCGCACATTGTAGCAGACAAAAGAAGAAAGTGATTTGGAGGGGCTTTAAACTCGCCCCAAAACATCAATGATGTTTTTATATTTTGGAATAACATCATTGATGTTTTGCTTGATGTTTTCCAATTGTAAATTACACCCCATGATCTCCCCGATCAGGATCTGGGCACTTTCGGATGTGAAAGGATCTTCATCCACAACCTCATGATCACCTAAAAAGAGAGGAACCCCAAAATAAATTAGGTCTAAAAAAAATGCCGCCATCCATCTCTTATCTGAGCCTGTGGTCGCAGACACTCACCTGTTGTGGTGACTACTTCCACCACATCTTCTTCCTCCTGCTCAGCTTGTGTTGGGGGGATTTCCCCTTCTTTCGGGGGGGGTGGGGGCTCTGGTCTCCTCGGATGAGGAACGAATAATGTGCCCATGAACATGAAAGTTGCCATTTTAAACTGTACAACAGTTCCTAAAAGCACATGGAGCAGCACGAACGTAATAAACACAAGAACAATAGGAACACAGCACAACTACTTACTTTTTTGCAGCACTCTCCGGATCTTTCTGTACTGCTCATGTTCTCGTAATTTCAGGTCCGACCACCGCTTCCTGAGCTGATCTTTCGATCGTCGTACCCCGAATTTCCGGTGCAGACTCCTGACCACTTTTGCCATGATCTTGGCCTTTCGGAAATTGGGGTTGGGGTAAGGCCCATACTTTCCATCATAGTCGGCCTTCTTCAGGATGTCCACCATTTCCAACATCTCCCAAAGGACATATTTGAGTCCTTTAATCTTCTGGATTGGGACGTTTCAGGCTCCGGCCTTTCCTCCTCCTCCTCCTCCTTGTTGCTGTAATTAGCATGATCCTGCTGTCTATCCGCCATGTGCTCTTCCTCCACTGCGCTGAACGAAAAGGGGCGGCGAATAGAATAGAAAGAACGTCAGGGGCGGGCGGAGTTATACGCATGCGCAGTGTGTATAAATCGTAACGCGCGCGTCTTACGTACGATCTGTGAGCGGAGGAAGGAGCATCGGAGACACCGATCGTGCTAACGAAGGTAGGATCTAAACTTGGGCCTATACTGCTTCAAAATTGAAGCCTATATTGTAACAAGATTAGGGGAGTTTGGCCTGACATTAGGGTTTGTCTTGTGTTGTGTCTTGCAGAGAAAATGGATGGGTTCAACGACCACAATTTCCTGCCCCTGTTCATTGATAAGTACAGGGAGCTGCCCTGTCTGTGGCAAGTGAGACACCCCCACTATAATCACAAACAGAAGAGGCAGGCAGCGCTGGAGAAACTGCTGGAGTTGGTGAAGCCGGTGGTCCCCACAACAACCATCCCTTATTTAAAAGCTAAAATTGGTGGCCTGAGGAGCACATATCTTAGGGAACGCAAGAAGGTCACAGATTCCCTGAGGTCCGGAGCTGCAGCAGATGACATTTATGTCCCCAGGCTGTGGTACTATGAGAGACTGCAATTTCTGTCAGACCACACTGAAGTCAGGGAATCCCTCTCTACTCTTCCTTCCACGCTTCCTTCCATCCCAGCTGAGGCTTCCAATGTCCAACCTGGGCCTTTCAGCCAGGAAGAAGTGGAGGAGCCCAGCTGGAGTCAGGTATAGCATTCTTCGACAGATTTCTGGGCAATAAAGAAATGATGTTTACTAGATGTTATTATTGATCATTAATTGCTGATTAAAAAAAGTGTTTTACATATCAATAGACAGTAGTGGGCACCCAAAATTGGGACAAGAATGCAAAATGCTGGGCTCAGAAGGATAGTCTGTTATATTTGTTAACATTGAATTTGCAGCAGTCAGGAGGTGAAAATTGTGTGTGATTGATGTAAAAAATACTAAAACTATGTCCCTTTTTCATACACAGGAAGACCTCAGCCAGGAGGAGGCTGTGGAATGTGGCAGTCAGGAGGAGGCGGGGATTAGTGTCAGCCAGGAGGAGGCGGGGATTAGTGGCAGCCAGGAGGAGGTGGGGCTAAGTGTCAGCCAAGAGAAGCCTGGGACAAGTCGCAGCCTGACTGAGTCTCAGGTTCCTCCCCTCCGCCTTCCATACAAAAGGGCCAGGAAGGCCACTCCCAGTCCTGTGCAGGATTCAGCATACAGGCTGATCCAGGAGGCTTCTGCGTCCCTCAGAGCATTCCCCAGTCCTGAAGAGGCCTTTGCCTGCATGGCTGCCACAAAATTGCAGGGCGTGCAGGAGGGCCAACGCAAGATCTCTGAGGACCTGATTTATAAAGTCCTTCGTAAGGGGGAGAGTGGGGAACTGACACACAAGACGGATGTCAATGAGATCGACGATCCTCCTCCTCCTCCTGCTGCCACAACTCCACCACCACAGCCAAAGCCTGTAAGGAAGCGTGGAAGGAAGAACAAAGAGTGATTGCCCTGGGTTCAGTCTGGTCTGACAAAAGCTGCAGTCTCTCGTATGACCACAGCCTGGGGACACAGATGTCATCTGCTGCTTTCCGGATCTCTGTGACTTCTGGACCAGACTGCACTCCCTTAGATATGGACTCCTCAGGCCACCAATTTTGCTTTTAAATAATTGATGTCTGCCCTGGGGGTCCAAGGCTTCGCCCACTTCTGCAGTTTCTCCAGTGTTACCTCCCTCTTTGTTTTTTTATAGTTGTGACCCCTTAATAAAATTTTTTTGGTAAATTCTACTCTCCTGTGTGTGTTTTCATCCAAAAAGGACAGTTTGTTGGTGACGATTCAGGTACATTTCTAAAGTACAATGTGAAATTAACAAGGGACAACAACACCATACAATCTCCTACAGATTAAATAGAACAACATATCAATGGTGTTGTGGGAACTTGTCACAAAAAACACACAAACATTTTCGGGAGTACAAATCAAAATCACCAAAAAAAAAATTAAAAAAGAGAAACACAAAAAAAGATTCTACATTAAAGTAACAAAAAAAAAAAAAAAATATGTTGTCAGATGTGAGAAATCAAAATATATTGAGGGAATCCCGATAAATAGTAACGAAAGAAGTTTGTGAGAAGTGTGTGTGAATATGAGCATCAAAACTACTTAATTCTTGTCACATTATAAAGAAGAAGAGAGTGCGCTGTATTAAACCATTTTGAACATTGCAGCGTGACGAAAGTGCTGTATCCATTGCGAACGCTAAGTTTACCAGAACGAGCTGTCCTGTGTCGGAATTTCTTCTGAGCATGCATGGCACTTTGTGTGTCGGAACAGGCCACACACGGTCGGAATTGACGCGATCGGATTTTGTTGTCGGAAAATTTTATCTCCTGCTGTCCAACTTTGTATGTCGGAAAATCCGATGGAAAATGTCCGATGGAGCCCACACACGGTCGGAATTTCCGACAACACGCTACGATCGGACAATGTCCATCGGAAAATCCGACCGTGTGTACGGGGCATTACTCTTGTTGGTTGCAGGAACGGCCCTGCATTGAAATATTATATCAAAAATAATTACATGCTCCTGTTAAATAGGGGCAGAAAAATTGGGTTTGGGTGGTGGTGCCCTAAACCAAAAATATTGTTGGAAGCTAGCATCATCAAGATTGAGGAGAAATAGGATAGTCAGCATATGCAGTCTTCAAGGGATCCCTGCTGATCCAAGACTGATTAATTTTTATGAATGTGACCTATCGACGGAGTCTGTGGACAGGCGCACTCTTTGATCCATTACAAACCCTCCAGCAGCACTGAATGTGCATTCAGAAAGCACGCTGGATGCAGGACAGGCCAGTAGCTCAATTTCATATTGAGCAAGTTCTGGCCCGTGGTCCATCCTCAAGACCCAGTAATACAGTGGATGCTCTGTTGGAAAGGTCTCCAAGGCTGCTCTTGCCCCTAGATATTCCTGCATCATGTAATGCAGACGCTGGCAATGGTTTCTTGAACAGATCAGACCTTGGTGCTGAGGACTGAAAAATTGTTTAAAGGCATCAGTCAGCCGGCCACCTTCTCCACCGCTCTTCCTCTGACTGAATGAAGCCTCAGCAACACATTGTCCAGCACCAGGAAATTGTAACCTCCCAGAGTCTGGAAATGCGTTGCACAAACCATTCTTCAAGGCCTCCTGAAGATGTTTTATCCTCTGCTCCCTCTGCCAAGGCAGGATGAGTTCTGCAACCTTACCCTTGTAACGTGGATCAAGAAGGGTTGCCAGCCAGTAATGATCCCTCTCCTTGATACCATAGAATCCTAGGTTCCTTTTGTGGGCTTTGCAGAATCAGGGATGCCATGCAGCCTGTTTGCAGAGGCATTCGATCCTGTCACCTACCTTATAGTTTGAGCCCAAATTGCAGAGGAAGGCCTCCCTTACGGCTCCCACTCTCAGTCCCCTGGTAAGGTTACAGAAGACACAGGAGTAAGGAGTGGCTCGGGTGCCTGGCAGGATCAACAGACTGGATCAGCTCAGCAGACCGGATCAGTGCGACAGACTGGATGAGCTTAGCAGACAGGGTCGGCACAGCAGACTGGATCAGCTCAGCAGACAGGATCAGTGCAGCAGACTGGATCAGCTCAGCAGACAGCATCTGTGCAGAAGACTGGATCAGTTCAGCAGACAGGATCAATCCAGCAAACTGGATCAGCTCAGGGATAGTCAAACAGGCCGGGTCGGATATCAGGCTGGCAGCAAAGGTACAGGGAGGCATACAGAAGAGTAGTAACAAACAGGCTGAGGCAGGAGGATAACAGGATGGTCACAGGTAAGCCGGGTCTTAACACAGGTAACAGTCACAGATCAGGTTTTAGGCACACAACGCTGAAGAGCAGACAGCGGGGACCATCTGCAACAGGGGTGCAAAAGAGGAAAAACAGCATAGATACTGCTCAAGAGTTTGGTTAGTCCTCTCAGTTTGCCCATTGGACTGGGGGTGGTAGGCGGAAGAAAAAGACAATTCAATATCCAGAGCCCTGCAAAGGGAATTCCAGAATCGGGAGGGGAACTGCACCCCCTGGTGTGAGACTATGTTGGCTGGTACCCCGTGAAGTCTGATAATTTCTTTTATAAATACCTGTGCCATTTCAGGGGCTGAAGGAGTGCCCTTCATGGGAGCAAAGTGTGCCATCTTTGACAGATGATCAACTTCCACAAAGATAGTGGTATGATCTTCTGGTGGAGGTAGTTCAATGATGAAATCTAGGGATAGCATCCTCCATGGCCTGTCTGGGACAGGCAAAGGTTTAAGTAGGCCCCAAGCCTTGGTCCTATGACTCTTATTTCTGATACATGTAGTGCAGGAATCTACAAATCTTTTATAGTCCTCCCATAACTGAGGCCACCAAAAGGTACGTTGTACCAAGTCGATGGTTTTGGTTATGCCAAAGTACCCGGCTAGTGCATGGTCATGAAACAGTTCTAGAACAGGTACCCGTAGGTCCTCGGGGATGTAGATCTTGTCCTCGTGCCAAAGTAACCCGTCTCTGGCCTGAAGTTTTGGTTCAGAGGAAGGCATCTGCCCCAGAGAAGCTTGTTTGAGTCGGGAAAGTAGATTTTCCTGAAGCAGAAGAAACTTTCCAGGAGCGAGGATGGTATCCGGAGGGGAAATTTCTTTGAATTTGTGCAACATCTGTGACAGAGTGTCAGGCTTTGTATTTTTAGAACCATGGGCGATATGTAACATGGAAGGAAAACCTGGAGAAAAAGTTCGCCCACCTGGCTTGTCATGGCTTCAGTCTTTTTGTGGATCTCAGATATTCCAGGTTTTTGTGGTCGGTGAATATCAGAATTGGATGAGAAACTCCTTCCAGTAGATAGCGCCATTCTTCCAGCGCAGATTTTATCGCTAATAATTCACGATCCCCCACGTCGTAGTTCTTCTCGGCTGTTGATAGTTTACATGAGAAGAAGGCTATGGGGTGAAGCAGGGCCTTGGCTCCTTGTCTTTGGGATAATATTGCTCCTACAGCAATTTTGGATGTGTCCACTTCCAGAACGAATGGCAGGGAGGAATCTGGATGTCTCAAAATGGGGGCAGAGGTAAAGAGCCTTTTGAGGGTCTCAAAGGCTTCTTGGGCCTCAGGGGACCAATGGAAACGGGCTCCCTGTTTAGTTAACTGAGTGATTGGTGCAACAATAGCCAAGAACCCTTTGATGAACTTGCGATAAAAGTTGGCGAATCCAATGAATCGTTGGATTCCCTTTTCGTCTGCTGGGACTGGCCAGTCCAGAATTGCGGCAATCTTCTGGGGGTCCATCTTGATGCCTTTACTGGAGATAATTAGACCCAAGAATGGTATACTCGCCTGCTCGAATTGACACTTCTCGGCTTTCTCATACAAACCGTGTTGTCGAAGCTGGGCCAGCACACTCTTGACATGCCTGCGATGGGATTCAAGGGAACAAGAAAAAATTAAAATGTCGTCTAAATAGACGATAACAAATCAGTCCAAAAAATCCCAGAGAACATCGTTAATAAAGTATTGAAAAGTGGCAGGGGCATTGCACAACCCGAAGGGCATCACCAAGTACTCGAAGTGCCCAAATCGGGTACGGAATGTGGTCTTCCACTCGTCCCTGTCCGTGATACGGACCAGATTGTAGGCTCCATGGAGATCGAGTTTGGTGAAGATAACAGCAGCCCTCAGTCTCTGGAATAACTCTGGTACTAAAGGAAGAGGGTAACTGTTTTTTACTGTAATTTTATTCAATTCATGGTAGTCCATGCAGGGTCAGAGGGTGTGGTCTTTCTTCTCAACAAAGAAAATGCCTGCACCTGCTGGTGACGTGAATGGGTGGATAAACCCCTTTTTCAGGTTCCTATCTATATATTCTTTTAGCTTCCCTTGCTCTACTTCTGTTAAAGGAAAAACCCTTCCAAATGGAATTTTAGCTCTGGGAAACAGTTCAATGGGGCAGTCATAGGCTCGGTGGGGTGGTAGAGTCTCGGCCCCCTGTTCAATGAATGCATCAAGAAAGTCGTGGTAAACTTCAGGAATGGCCTGACGTAATTCAGCTTCCGAGTTCAGACATAACAAGGTAGATGGCCTTGGAGGATCAGGAGAGCTGCAGAATTGCTGGCAATAAGGTGAGGAGAAGGTAACCTCCCCTGTGACCCAGCTGATGGCTGGATTGTGGGCCTGAAGCCAAGGCATACCGAGGATTACGGGAAATAATGGAGAGGAGATTATGTCCATTCTTAGAAGAGAACTGGAGATGAGAGCAGGTAAAGGAACAGTCTCTTGGACTACAGGGCCAGATTTGATGGCAGTTCCATCGGCCACATGAACAGAAAGTCCACTAGTTTTAGGAAGGAGAGGAATCTGGTGTTTGGCAGCGAAAGATGAATCCATGAAACAGCTGCATGCTCCGGAATCAATAATGGCTGGTGTTTGCAAAGTCTTTCCTGGGAGCTGAAATAAGACAGAAAGGGCAAGGTGAGATAAAATCTTGGCTAGAGGATCCGTGTAGTTAGGAGACATAGAGAGACACTTACGAAGTTTTAGGGGGCAGTTTCTGACGTAATGTCCTGATTCTCCGCAATAAAGACACGGGTTGTTTATTCGACAACGTTGACGTTCTTCTGGGGTAAAAGAAGGACGAAGGACCCCAAGCTGCATGGGCTCAGGTGCATCAGAAGTGGAGACTGGTTGAGCAGCAGGTGCTGGATGTCGATAACTCGGGACCCTTGGAAGCATCCAGGTTGGGTGAGAAAACCCCGTAGCTCTTTCAGCCCTTTGTTCTCTTAAGCGTCGATCGATCTGTATGGCCAGATTGATCAGCGCATTTAAAGTCTGTGGTATACCAACTCTAGCAAGTTCATCTTTCAGGGAATCGGAGAGTCCCATGCGGAACTGATGACAGAGGGCGGCGTCATTCCAGATCGTATCTGCGCTCCAACGCCTAAATTCAGCCAAGTAATCCTCTACTGCCCTTCGTCCTTGCTGAAGGGCACACAAGGCAGCTTCCGCAGTTGCTGAAAGCTGAGGGTCTTCGTACAGCTGGGCCATTGTGTTAAAGAAGGTAGTGAGGTTGGTTAAAACTGCATCCTTCTGTTGTAAAAGGCGATGGGCCCAGGTTTGGGGGTCTCCGGTAAGTAAGGACATGACAAAGCCCACCTTGGTGGCCTCCAGAGAGAAAGTCTGTGGTTGAAGTACGAAGTACAATTCGCAGGAATTGAGGAATGCCCTGAAGCTCTAGGTTCTGGAGGAAGCATTACGACCATGGGTGCTGGTCCTGTCCCGGCTGAAGAAGTTGATGAGTGTGGAGTTCCCAGGGTACTGGTGGGATTAGGTAGAACTAACACCCGTTCTTCCAGCCGGGTGTAGCCTTGCTGGAGGTTCTTGCCTCAGTTAGTCCTGCCAGATGTTGACACAGTTCTTCCATAGGACAGGCTCCCTGCTCGGGCTCAGACATGGCTGTCTGCTACTGTCACGTACCTGATGGTTTGAGCCCGAATTGCAGAAGAAGGCCTCCCTTATGGCTCCCACTCTCAGTCCCCGGCAAGGTAACAGAAGACACAGGAGTAAGGAGTGGCATGGGTGCCTGGCAGGATCAACAGACTGGATCAGCTCAGCAGACAGGATCAGTGCGGCAGACTGGATCAGCTCAGCAGACAGGGTCAGCACAGTAAACTGGATCAGCTCAGCAGACATGATCAGTGTAGCAGACTAGATCAGCTCAGCAGACAGCATCAGTGCAGAAGACTGGATCAGCTCAGCAGACACGATCAGTACAGCAGACTGGATCAGCTCAGCAGACAGGATCAGTGCAGCAGACTGGATCAGTGCAGCAGACTGGATCAGCTCAGCAGACAGGATCAATGCAGCAGACTGGATCAGCTCAGGGATAATCAAAGGCTGGGTCAGATATCAGGCTGGTGGCAAAGATACAGGGAGGCAGACAGAAGAGTAGTCACAAACAGGCTGAGGTCGGATGCGGGCGGATAACAGGATGGTCACAGGTAAGCCGGGCCTTAACACAGGTAACAGTCACAGATCAGGTTTTAGGCACAAAACGCTCTAGAGCAGACAGAGGGGACCGTCTGCAACAGACAGGTTTAAATAACCAGTCTGGCGCCAACAGGGGTGCGCGTGCGTGTGCGCGCACGCGCAACGACACCCGCGGCTGCGACCCACGGGAACTGGAGCGCCTAATACTGGCAGGATCTTTATGACAGATTCTGAGTCGTCTGGGTCACTAAGGATCACATGATCTGTAACTACCTCCTCCCAGCCACGTACAACTCCTTGAGTTTCTGGAGACTGAAAACCATCCCTTGAATACTGCTGCTGAGTGTTATCTTCTACATCCATGCTAACACAATCCTCCTCCTCCCCTTCATCCTCCTCTTCTTCCTGTGTGTTTGGCAGACCCTCAGGAATGCTATCTGGATAAAGGGGGCCTTGAGAGGTAAGGAAGTCCTCCTCTTCCTCCCGCTGTTCTGCCTCAAGTACCCTGTCCATGATTCCACAAAGCGTGTGCTCCGAAAGGAAGACTAGAGGGACAGTGTCACTGATGCATGCATTGTCTCTGCTCACCATCCTTGTGGCCTCCTCAAATGGTGACAGGACAGTGCATACATCCATGATCCGTAGCCACAGGAGTGGCGAAAAGAAGCCAAGCTCCCCTGACCCTGTCCTGGTGCCATACTCGCACAGGTACTCATTGATGGCCCTCTGCTGTGTGTGCAGCCGCTTCAGCATTGCCAATGTTGAGTTCCACCTGGTGGGCCTGTCACAAATGATCCGGTTGGTGGGCAGGTTGCATTCCCTTTGAATGCCAGCCAGCTGAGCACTGGCTTTGTATGACCGGCGGAAATGACCACAGACTTTTCTGGCCTGCCTCAGGAGATCCTGTAAGGCTGGGTACCTGCTCAAGAACTGCTGCACCACCAAATTCAAGACATGTGCCAAACATGGAATATGAGTTAAGTGTCCCTGATGAAGGGCAGAGAGAAAGTTGGTGCCATTGTCGATACAACCATTCCTGGCTGAAGCTGGCATGGCATCAACCACCTCTGAGCCTGCCCCTGCAGAGCTGACAAAATTTCTGTCCCGGTGTGGATCCTCTCCCCTAGGCAGACAAACTCAACCACCGCATGGCATCTTTTAGCCTGACTGCTTGTGTAGCCCCTTGAAAGCTTACGGAGCACCGCTGGTTCAGAGGACAAATCTACAGAAGAGGCCATAAAGGAAGAAGAAGAGAGGGTAGAGGAGAGAGCTGTGGCAGAATTACCACTAGCATTTTGGAGGCATGGTGGCAGAACAAAGCTCCAACAACACTGAACCCTGTCCTGCATCCTTCCCAGCTGCCAGCAGAGTTACCCAGTGTGCCGTGAAGGAAAGGTAACATCCCTGCCCATGCCTGCTGGACCATGAGTCAGCGGTAATATGAACCTTACTGCTGACCGCACTGTCCAACGAGGCCAAAACATTGCCTTCCACATGCTGGTGGAGAGCCGGAATGGCCTTCCGTGAAAAGAAATGGCGTTTTGGAACCTGCTACTGAGGTACAGCACATTCCACAAATTCACAAAAGGGGGCAGAGTCTACCAGCTGAGAAAAGGCAGCAGTTGCAGTGCTAACAATTTGGCCAAGCTAGCATTTAGACTCTGCGCATGTGGATGGCTGGGACCTAATTTCTTTTTACACTTCAGCAACTGGGGTAGGGAAATTTGCCTGATAAAATCAGATGGTGGTGTACTGTTAGCAGATTGGCTGCAAGTACTTGGGACACCTATTGCTATACCTTTATTCCTCTCAGTGTAGGTTTTTGAGAGGACTGGGTGTATAGTAGGGTTGGGGATTCCAGATGAGTAGCAAGGAGAAGTCTGCCTTTTTCTATGATGTGGGTCTTTCAAGTGCTGTTGCCAATGGACTACATGGCAGGTCGTCATATGTCTGGTCAAGCATGTGGTGCCCAAGCGCTTGCTGTTCTTGCCACGCTTGATCCGCTTCAGACATAGGTTGCAAACAGCAATGGTGTGATCTGCTGCACACATGTCAAAAAAGGCCAAGCAACTTGTAAGAGTCAGTGGGGAGTCAGCAGCACCCTGCACCTGAGGAGCTCTGTGGTGTGATACAGTAGGGTGGCTGCCCTTAAGCTGCCCCCTAGAGGATATCCTGCATCGTTGGAGTTGTGCCTCCTCCTCCTCCTCTCAGGCGCTCAAGTACAGTCAGTGACCTCATCATCCCCTCCCTCCTCGCCATTGGAGCAAACTTGGCAGTATTTTGCAGCTGGGGAACATGACTGACAATTTCTTGTCCTTCTGTGGCCCCCCTCTCTAGGCTCACGTTACTCCCTTCCTCAACCTGGAAACCAACATCAGAGCCTTCAAATCACTGTGCATCCTCCAGCAGCATATACTCGACACTGTTGAATAATTCTGGGTTCTCCTCCGTGTATGTTGGTGGGGCTATGGAAGGAGTGACTGTGGACATAGTGGAATAGGCCGCTTTGGCAGCTGCATTGGAAGACAATCTACTCTGAGCCTGGATGACAGAGGATGAGGAGGATGAGGACAGCATTGTTATCCACTCCACCAACTCTTCTGCATGTTGTGGCTCAATAACATGGCCAGCAGCAGAAAAAAAGGACAAGCGTGCCCCACGGCCACCTGCAGAGGATGCACCATGTCCACTACCACCACTGTTGACTGTAGACACAGTGGTTGCTTGCCATCTTTTAGTGGCCTGTGAGCATCTGCCTCTCCTTGGTGGCCTTCCGGACATGATGTATTTTTTGTTTTGCAACACCACACTACACTGTATTAGATACTGTGCACACAGCCTGAAGTATATTATTAACCCTGCCTTTGGCCAATTATGGCTCTCTTAGCATAACGCGGTGTGATTGGCCAAAGCATGCAGGACAGGTTCATACTTTGGTCAGTCATCATACAGCAATGCACTGCAATCTCGCAGTGTATTATAGGGCAATCCGTGGTGGTCGAATTTTGCGCACATGCCCCATAATGTTTGCTGTTCAGCGAACATTGATGTTTGAATCAAATTTATGTTCAACCTGAACATCGAGCTCATCCCTACTTGCTACCTCCTGTTTACTTTACTTTGTTCTGCATGAAAAATTACAATGCACATCATTAAAATGAATGTGTGGAATAGACTCCTTAAGGGTCTATTTCTAGTCAGCTCAGTAGCCGCTTCAGCCCCGGAAAATTTTACCCCCTTCCTGGCCAGAGCACTTTTTGTAATTCGGCACTGTGTTGCTTTAACTGACAATTGTGCGGCCGTGCAACGTTACACCGAAACAAAATTGGCGTCCTTTTTTTCCACAAATAGAGCTTTCTTTTGGTCGTATTTGATTGCCTCCGCGTTTTTTTATTTTTTGCGCTATAAACAAAAAAAGAGCGACAATTTTGAAAAAAAAGCAATATTTTTTTACTTTTTGCTATAATAAATATCCCCCAAAAACATATAAAAAAACATTTTTTTTCCTCAGTTTAGGCTGATATGTATTCTTCTACATATTTTTGGTAAAAAAAAAAAAAAATCGCAATAAGCATATATTGATTGGTTTGCGCAAAATATATAGCGTCTACAAAATAGGGGATAGAGTTATAGCATTTTTATTATTAATTTTTTTTTATTAGTAATGGCAGCGATCTGCAACATTATGGCAGACAGATTGGACACTTTTGACACTATTTTGGGACCATTGTCATTTATACAGCGATCAGCGCTATAAAATGCATTGATTACTGTGTAAATGACACCGGCAGAGAAAGGGTTAACCACTAGGAGCGGTGAAGGGGTTAAGTGTGTCCTAGGGAGTGATTCTAACTGTGGGGGGGAGGGGCTACACCTCACATGACAGCAATCACTGCTCTCAATGACAGAGCAGCGATCTCTGTCCTGTCACTAAGCAGAACGGGGAAATACTTTGTTTACAAAAGCATCTCCCCGTTCTACCTCTCTGTGACACGATCGCGGGCACCCAGCGGACACTGAGTCCGCGGGATGCTCGGTCACTGTCACCGTGGCAGGCGGGTGAGCCCGCAGCACCGCTTCCTTAAAGAGACATACCTGTACGCCCTTTTGACCACCAGTGCCATTCTGCCAATTCTGCTGTACAGTGGGGATGGAAAGTATTCAGACCCCCTTAAATTTTTCACTCTTTGTTATATTGCAGCCATTTTCTAAAATCATTTAAGTTATTTTTTTTCCTCATTAATGTACACACAGCACCCCATATTGACAGAAAAACACAGAATTTTTGCAGATTTATTAAAAAAGAAAAACTGAAATATCTCATGGTCCTAAGTATTCAGGCCCTTTGCTGTGGCACTCATATATTTAACTCAGGTGCTGTCCATTTCTTCTGATCATCCTTGAGATGGTTCTACACCTTCATTTGAGTCCAGCTGTGTTTGATTATACTGATTGGACTTGATTAGGAAAGCCACACACCTGTCTATATAAGACCTTACAGCTCACAGTGCATGTCAGAGCAAATGAGAATCATGAGGTCAAAGGAACTGCCTGAAGAGCTCAGAGACAGAATTGTGGCAAGGCACAGATCTGGCCAAGGTTACAAAAAAAATCTTATGCACTTAAGGTTCCTAAGAGCACAATGGCCTCCATAATCCTTAAATGGAAGATGTTTGGGACGATCAGAACCCTTCCTAGAGCTGGCCGCCCGGCCAAACTGAGCTATCGGGGGAGAAGAGCCTTGGTGAGAGAGGTAAAGAAGAACCCAAAGATCACTGTGGCTGAGCTCCAGAGATGCAGTCTGGAGATGGGAGAAAGTTGTAGAAAGTCAACCATCACTGCAGCCCTCCACTAGTCGGGGCTTTATGGCAGAGTGGCCCGACAGAAGCCTCTCCTCAGTGCAAGACACATGAAAGCCCACATGGAGTTTTCTAAAAAACACCTGAAGGACTCCAAGATGGTGAGAAATAAGATTCTCTGGTCTGATGAGACCAATATAGAACTTTTTGGCCTTAATTCTAAGCGATATGTGTGGAGAAAACCAGCCACTGGTCATCACCTGTCCAATACAGTCCCAACAGTGAAGCATGGTGGTGGCAGCATCATGCTGTGGGGGTGTTTTTCAGCTGCGGGGACAGGACAACTGGTTGCAGTCGAGGGAAAGATGAATGTGGCCAAGTACAGGGATATCCTGGATAAAAAACCTTCTCCAGAGTGCTCAGGACCTCAGACTGGGCCGAAGGTTTACCTTCCAACAAGACAATGACCCTAAGCACACAGCTAAAATAATGAAGCAGTGGCTTCACAACAACTCCATGACTGTTCTTGAATGGCCCAGCCAGAGCCCTGACTTAAACTTAACTGAGCATCTTTGGAGAGACCTAAAAATGGCTGTCCACCAACGTTTACCATCCAACCTGACAGAACTGGAGAGGATCTGCAAGGAGGAATGGCAGAGGATCCCCAAATCCAGATGTGAAAAACTTGTTGCATCTTTCCCAAAAAGACTCATGACTGTATTCGATCAAAAGGGTGCTTCTACTAAATACTGAGCAAAGGGTCTGAATACTTAGGACCATGTGATATTTCAGTTTTTCTTTTTTAATAAATCTGCATAAATGTCAACAATTCTGTGTTTTTCTGTCAATATGGGGTGCTGTGTGTACATTAATGAGGAAAAAAATGAACTTAAATGATTTTAGCAAATGGCTGCAATATTACAAAGAGTGAAAAATTTAAGGGGGTCTGAATACTTTCCGTCCCCACTGTAAATCGGCATGCGCTGGTCGGCAAGCTAGTAGATAACATTCTATTGACTATTACCATTTATAGGTTAACACCAGAGAATGTTAATCAATGAAATATCTTTTTGCCTTAGGGGATCAGGACAACTTTTTTCCCCTCTGCTGGAGCAAATTGAACCATGCTTTAAAAGGATTTTTAGCCCTCTGGGTATAGGGCTCTATATTTGGGAGTTTTCAATCTATTTATTTATTTGTTTTTCTAGCAGCTGATTTTGAGAGGCTTGCGTCTTTTCAACCTATGTAGCTATATATGACAGGGTGCAATGAAGTGCAGTAGTTAGAAGATATTACTCCCAGTAACATATTAGGGTTGACTTACTAACGGCAAACAGACTGTGCACTTTGCAAAGTGCAGTTGCACTCTGCAAATGCAGTTGCTCCAGAGCTTAATAAATGAGCAGAAGCTCTGCTGACTTCCATCATCCAATCATGTGCTAGCAAAAATGCTGTTTTTTTTATTTTCCTTGGCTGTGATTGGGTGCTCTTTATACATTGAAGCTTTTCCCTATTTACCAAGCTCTAGAGCAACTGCTCTTGCAGAGGGATAATGCACTTTGCAGTGCAGAGTGTATTTGCCTTTGGTAAATCAACCCCAGTGTCAGAGCTCTGCAACAATGTCTGTGTAGGAGGACAGAGGCACAGCTGGGGATGTCTACACTGCTCAGTAAACAATGTCTGTGGGAGACAACATGCACAAAGCTGAGAATGTGGACATTGCAGAATAAACAAAGTCTGTGGAAAACAGCACTTTGCTTATTGACACATAGATTACAGAGCAGTATGAAGGATTCTCAAAGAATAGACCTCAAATCACATAGGGGCTTCAAAAGGTGCACAGAAAATTCATATGACATAAAGACACAACACCAAAAACTGTGAACTGTAGCAATGTTCAACTAGCAGCATGCTGAAGGGCCTCTATACCTATTGTATATTTCACTATCTTTTTGCATTACTAATTTTTTCTAATAAAGTTTATTGAAACCAAAAACACACTTAAAGCGGGGTTCCCATTTAAAAAAAAAAAAAAAAAATTAAAAGTCAGCAGCTACAAATACTGCAGCTGCTGACTTTTAATCGGACACTTACCTGTCCCAGGGTCCAGCGATGCGGGGGATCGAAGCCCCGCTCGTCCCCCCCTCCGCTCGGTGGCACCGGCGAGCCGCGCATCGTCACTGGCCCCGCAATCATCTGGGACCGGTCACATGTCCTAGATGATTGACAAGAGGGAGGGTGGAGAGGCGATTTCCCTTCCTGCACTGAGGGGAGTGATGTCAGGAGCCCAGGCACCGAAGGAGGCAGACTACGAGGGACCCACTAGCAACAGACATTTAAGGGTGAGTCAAAAAAAAAAATTAGCTCCAAATGTTTTTTTTTATTTTTTTTAAACACATTACAATTTTTTTTTTTTTTTGGGGGATGGGACTCCACTTTAAGTTAGATAAAATTAACTCCAGTTCAAAATAATCACACAATTCTAGATTGTGGTGTAAACTTTATTGGTTTCAAAGCAAAAACAAAATAGAGAATTTGGTTATTCTTCTCTCACTTGTCCACCAAAGCCAGGGGTAGGCAACCTCGGCCCTCCAGCTGTTTTGAAACTACAGACATTGCATAACCCTGACAATCACAGGCATGTTGTTAGCCCTCCAATGCTTCTTACTGTGATAGCCAGCTATAGTTGAGGGCAATTGGCGTACCCTTTTTGTATCACTCTTGTGTTTTATGGTCAGGCAACACACTGACACCTTTGCAACCATTGTTCTATATGCTGGGTGTTCAGTGTGCCCCTGTACCTTTAAGAAGGGGTGGCTCCCCTTCAGTCCACCTGCTCTCACCTATCCATCAGAATGCATGTGCCTCTACTGTGGGGACACTTATAAGTTAGAGTTAGGTACCACAAATACCAGGGTGCCTTGATGAGGCTCTGTGGCTTATGCATGCATTTGTAAATGTGTGCAGACTAAACCCCTGCTTTTAACGCATATTGTTAGACAGGTTTACTTGGTTGTCTGCTGGCTGCTCGGTAAGTTAAGCTTGTTTTTTTTTTTTGATTTATCTTTGGCCTTGTTTATGACTCCTAGAGGCAGAGGCATGATGAGATTTATAATTTCACCACAGCTGGAGCCGAGGTTGCCTACCCCTGACCTAAGCCCTACTAGGTATGTTGTGATAGTAGACCTCCTCTAGACATACCAAGTGGACTGGAATTCATGTTTGTCATGTAAAGTTACATAGGGATGCATTTCTAATTAGATGTCTACAATTATGAAACATTTAGGGACTTTTAGCCAAATAGGTTTTAGTACTGTTCAAGAAAAAATAACAGACATTTGAATATGGATGTTGTAATATATTAGATCCAAAGAAATTACAATTTGTGTCAAATCAATAATACTAAGTGCCCAAAGTTCTTAATAGATATATGCATTGGATGAAACATCACAAAAGTAGAGCTAGAGAGAAATATATATAAGGCTTTTCGTATAAAAAGACAAAAGACTTTCTTTTGGTGGTAATCATCACTGTAGTTTTTATTTTTTGCAAAAATTTGGAAAAAAAAACCTCTCATAGTTTGTTATAAATTTTGCAAACAGGTAATTTTTTCTCTTTCACGGATGTGCGCTGATGTGGCTGCACTGATGGGCAACAATAGACTGCACTTATGTGCACTGAAAGGTTGCACTGATGGGCACTGATGAGGCGGCACTGATGAAGTGGCACTGGTGGGCACCAATGAAGAGGCACTGATGAGGCATTGATAGGCAGCACTGATGGGCACTGATATGTGGCACTGATAGGCAGCATTCATAGGTGGCATTAATGGGCACTGATAGGTGACACTGATGAGGTGGCACTTATTGGCAGCACTGGTAGACACTGATTGACAGCACCAGTGGACACTGGCAGCACTGGTGGGCACAGATTTGCAGCACTGGTGGGCAAAGGTTGGCAGCACTGGTGAGACTGCACTGATAATCAGTGCCCTGATTATGAGTGTAGATGTCCCTTTTAGAGAAGCCAGTTATTGGCTCTCTTCTCCTCTCCTTATGCTGTCACCATGAGGAAAGTGCCGATAACCAGCTGCTGTTTATTATCGTGATCAGCTGTGATTGGATACAGCTGATCACAGGTATAGGTATAGAGCTGCTGATTGGCTCTTTACCTCAATTTGTGATCAGCAGTGTCCCGAGGCAACTATAATCACAGAGCATGCCGCCCTTGCCGTGCGGCTACACATATACTACTACATATACATACTGCGCTGTAGCCATCATTTGTCTATAACGTGGTCGGCAAATGGTTAATATTGTTCTGAAAAGTTTCAAAGGTCCCCACAGACAGGGAGGTCCATTCCTACTCAATTGGCTCTGGGAGCTCAAAGGCTTTCCTTAAAGAACCCCTTTGCATCATGGTGGCTTTAAAGACATTTTAAATATATATATATATATATATATATATATATACACAAAACAAAAAAACAAAGGGCTTGTATACCTAGCATGCAGGTGAGAATTATAAATGGTCTTTTAGTACACCATGGACCAATCTGCATATAACACTATAATGCATTATGCCCCACACCACATCACAAATGTATACCCATATTAATAAGAAAAATATGTGAAGCACACCCTCTTTTCCAAAAGAATACTATGTGATGTAAATACAAAATAAAATAAAGTGGTGGCCCCTAGTGGGAGTATTGCATACGACACCAAAAACAGAATTATAATATTATATATATTTATATATATATATATATTTATATATATATATATATATATATATATATATATATATATATATATATATATATATATATATGTATATGAATAAACAAAAGTGGTATGTGCAACCAGTGACCTCTAGCGGGTACAAAAATTATAACACATAGATCACAATAACATTAATATGTACAATCAGTGACCTCTAGTGGTTATAAAATGTATAACACATATAAATGTCAGGCACATTTATATGTACCAGTCACACTATGCACTCACCTCCCAGAGAGGCCCCCAATTGGACCAAGTAGCGCCTTCCCCTTTGGGTCTCTCCTGGTGCATACAGATGATGAACTTGAAAATATACAGATCCATCCCTGGGGATCACAAAATCGTCTGCAAGTCCTCGGCCCTGCTGCCATCATGAGTGATCATGTACTTCCTACAAACGATGTGATGATGTCACAAGCCCTGAACTGACACGTTTCTTCGCTCATATGCAACTTTATCAAAGGGTATACTCCTGTGGTCATCACACTACCATTTATAGTGCTCCTAAACCAATTAGAAAACATACTAAACTCGGCGGCCATTTTCCCGTGGTCTGCCGTGGCCATTTTGCCAGTAATTTTGCTGGAAGAGGGAAAGTAAAAGTATAGCTATTGTTAGGATAGTAGATACAATAATCCAGGGATGAAGAAATAACACTAGGGTAATGTCCTATAAATAATGCAGAGCACAAAGAATGTCCAGATATTAAACATGAATCCACCAGGCAAACATGATATTCACAGCAATGATGTGTGACTGATAGAAGGACCCTTCACCAAAAACCGAATGGCCTCTCACCTGGTAACCAGGACCCTTCACAGAAGAGTCAAGCGAGCATTCCCATAGGGATCAACAAAGTGAAGGTAAAGGTCCAATGGCAAGAGACTCCTCCAGATAACCACGTAGCAGGGGGTCAGCGTGATTCATATAAACAAAAAGGGGACAGACATAGTGCTCTCCGTATAGTATACTTTATTGAAGGAATATAAAAAACTCACTTACATAACAGGCACTTCACAAGTGCCAGAACGCTGACATAGAATACACACAGCAGAGTGAGTGCGAGCGGTGGAGCATGCGCAGTAGCTGCGGATGACGTCACGACGTCACGTTCTGGACGCGTTGCGTCCCAGTGGGCGGGGACTTCCTCAGCAGATGTCGTGACTACGTGGGCACCCGCGCTATAAGGAGGTGAGTTGTTATGGCAACACCAAACAACAACGAATTACGTATATCTGATGGGGACCGGCTCCGGAAGTGTCTCCATACACTTCATTCGGAGTAAACAGAACCCAATCAGATTATAAAGGCTCGTATCTGCACATACTCAAAGGATTAAAAATATATGATCTGGTGATAAAGCACTAAGAGACACATTGCAAAGTGTAATCTTAACAGAACAGACAAAAACACCTAGATCGCATAAAAGATAAATGTTTAAAAAATTCCCAAATTTAAAATAGTTATTATAACTTTCCGTCATCCGCGACCACCGACTGCTCCCAACAAAACAATATCAAAAAGATATAAAAATCAGATAAGATTATAATCATTAATAAAAAATATATATAAAATTCCTACCGATCAGATATAAAACAATTAGTGTCGAACTCTACATTTAACCCATCGGGGCACATTACTCCTGTCTCATAAATCCAATGGGATTCTCTTTTACTTAACTGTCTGATGAAATTTCCCCCTCTCCGGTGCTTTGTGACCCTTTCAATGCCCCAGAATTTCAGACACTTAGGGTTTTGTTGATGAAAGATCTTAAAATGTCTGGACACATTGTGGGTCTTAAGGCCTTTCTTGATATTGTTGACATGTTCGGCCAATCTAACATGTAAGGGTCTTGAGGTCCTACTAACATACTGGAGCCCGCAACTACACTCCAGCATGTAGACCACCCCAATGGTATCGCATGTGATTAGCTGTTTGATCTCATACTCTTTATTAGTGGCCGAAGCTAAAAAATTTTTTCGTTTTTTAATATTTCCCTTGGAGTGCCTGCAGGGGACACATCTACCACAAGCATAGAAACCTCCCAAGAAAGAAAAAAGCCTATCTGAGGCAGGTACTGGAGGATTAAGAACACTCGGCGCTAAACGATCCCTTAGTGTGGAGGCTTTTTTGTAGATAAACTGAGGTCTATCTGGCAATATAGGGCCTAAGACTCTGTCTTGCTTCAAAATAGCCCAATTATTTTGAATAATTTTCTCAAATTTCCGGTATTGTATGTTGTAATCTAATACCATTTTGAAATTATGACTATCGCTAGTAGGGACCTTGGAGGAATTAGCAATGAGTTCATTTCTTTCCAGTGACATGACTTTGGACACCTCTTCATCTAATATGGCCCAATTATATCCCTTCTGTTCAAACCTGGAAGTAAGGATTTTAGATTGGCTAACAAAATCCTCAACAGTGGTGCAATTACGACGCAATCTAATATATTGACCCCTGGGGATGTTACACAGCCAATAGTTGTGATGGCAACTCCCCAGGGGGATATAAGAGTTGCGGTCAGTGGGCTTGAAATAATTAGTAAGGATAAACTGATCATGTACAATACTAATAGATAAATCCAAAAAAACTACCTTTTCAGAACTGATGGTCCATGTAAGAGATATATTTTTGGAGTTGTTATTTAATGATTCAATGAAGTCATCCAACCTAGATCTCTCACCATTCCAGATTAAGATGAGATCATCAATGAATCTCCTGTAACACAGCAACTCAGGGGGACGATGGAGGAAAACCGCCTCATCCTCCCAGTGGGCCATAAAGATATTGGCCACACTGGGAGCAAAGTGGGCCCCCATAGCTACACCCCTGGTCTGCAAATAAAATTCTCTATTATACCAAAAATAATTCCTCTTGAGGCAAAAATCCAAGCAACTCAAGAGGAATTCCTGGTGTCCACCAGATAAGGTAGAGGAAGCCAAAGCCCATTCTACTGAGGACATGGCATCCTCGTGGCCAATAATGGTGTACAGGGAACCTATGTCCGCTGTCACCAGAAATGTAGAAGGAGAGCATTTCAAGGTTTCAAGAATCTGAATAATGTGCTTTGTGTCCTTCAAAAATGCTGGAGTTTGCATGACTAGGAGCTGCAAAAAAAAGTCGATATATTGTCCCAATCTAGCAGATACAGAGTCGATCCCATTAACAATGGGTCGTCCAGGAGGGTTAACAATATCCTTATGAATTTTTGGTAGAAAATATATGACAGGTGTTCGACAAAACAAAGGATCTAAATATAGGGCCTCTTTCTTGTTAAGGATCCTTTGATCCTTACCATCCTCAACAATGCTATGCAACTCATCCTTAAAGGACAACATGGGGTCTTTATTCAAGATATGATAAGTGTCACGGTCTGATAAAAGATGGGACATTTCATTTTGGTAATATTCCTTGCTAAGAATGACCAACCCCCCACCTTTATCCGCCGGGCGGATCACTATGTCCCTTCGTTCAGTTAAGGACTTAATACCCCGTTTGATAAATAGTGGGTCAGAAACTTTTTTAATATGTAACTTCTCCAAGTCATTAGAGACCATATTCTTGAAAACATCTAAGTGCTTATTATCTGAAATATGAGGGTTAAATGTAGATCTGTTACGTAAGGTAGAATAATTCTGTCCAGAGGGCCTGGACCCCTGAGTGGGATGGGATAAAAAATATTTTTTCATATTCAAAGTTCTTATGTATTTTTGAATACTAACATAGGCATTAAATTTGTTGAGATTTTTTATAGGTGCAAATTTTAAACCACGATCAAGGACTTTAATTTCATCGTCATTGAGATCAACATGACTAAGATTATAGATCCCTATACCTGATGCGGCTTGGGTTTTTTGTACTCGCTTCCCCCCTCTGCTTCCTCTCTTTGTTTTCGCTTTCGGGGGGGATCGGGGTTTGGGGGTGTATATGGTACCCGGTGTCTCCAAGGTTCCCCTTGGGCAGCCTGATATTGCGAGGGGGGGTATCTCGGTGCCCCCCGTTGCCCTAAAAAATCATCATTATTTTGATATTGATTATATTCAGTTAATGGTGCATACCTATTCTGTGTGGTAATAGGTCTATCATGTACAGGGTAGGGGCTATCTCTGACCTGACAATCCCTTCTACCATTCTGAGATGGATAACCATCTCGGTAAGGAGGGGGGTCATAATGGGAGGGACCCCTCGAATTCTGTGACTGTTGAATATATGGCCTGGAGCTTCCTCCTCTCCCTTTTCCCCTCATGTTTCTCCCCCTTTTGTTGTTAACTTTCCTGAACCCATTCTGATTAGGGTGGGACTGGGGCTCAGTAGAGCAAGGAAGGTCATATTCATAAACAGGGTTTAATCTAGGAGTATTAAAAGGAGCGGCTTCAGTACTCGGTTGAGTGGTCTGAGTATTCGGAGCAATGTCCTCTGTAGTGGGAGTGTTTTGCCATTTAAAAATCACCCCTCCATTAAAATCATCAAAATCCCTAATGAATTTTTTCTTTTTCTTATTCTGCGTCTCTAGGTCCCATTTTGCAAGTTTATTTTTGAGTTCACCTGATAGTCTCAGAAATCCTTCGCTATCTTTTAAGGCCTCTATATTCTGAGTGATCTCCCCAATTTGGGAATCAAGAACTATCATTCTTTTCCTCTTACGTATTAGGAGAAATTCCAATAGCTCAAAACCTCTTTTGACAAAAAAATCGCTCCATTCTGACATGGACTGTACATCCGTAAGTCCATCGTTAGGGGGTAAATCCCACCTTAACTGTCTCGGGATCAGTCTGGCAGCCAGATATTGTTTGTGTTTCTGTTTTTAGCGCTGCACCTATTTTATTTATTTGCTTAGAGGGATTTGATCGTTTGACCCTGGTGTTCAGCTGCTTTCAGGTTTTGGCATACATGCGCTGATACAATTTCTATATATAAGATAGTAGATACACCCATGCCAGTGGCTTAGTAATTTTATTTTCAAGTTTAATTTTTTTCTTTTTTATTCTTTTAACTTAAATTCAGTTTGTCCCATCTCCTCGGAGGGTTAAAATAGTGTTTATTCCAGTTAATTACTCTAAGTATTAAATATAAAATTATGAGGGTAGGGGACTTCTTTAAAATCCTCCCACCCAGGCCAGTATATGTATTGGATAGGATCTCTATACATATACTGATTAAGAGATTAAGCCTCCCTATATGTTCACACTTTGGCCTCCAACTGCTGCTGTAGCAGTTTATTTTAATAAGGACATAGGATTTTTTTTATTTTTTTAGTTTGTCATTATGCTGTATGTAGTTTAATCTATTTGGAACATCACTAGTAAAATGGTTGTGGAGGGGCTTCTAGAAAATGGCCGCCGTCAGGTATAGGTATAACACACCTATACTAATGAATCCTGCATAGGGAATATCACCAGTAAAATGGCCACGATGGGCTTCTAGAAAATGGTCGCTGCTATTTTTATACATAGTTAATCATTTTGGTCCTTTTTCCTCCATCTCCCAGCAAAATCACCGGCAAAATGGCCGCGAGTCTAGTATGTTTTATAAGTGGTTTAGGAGTACTATAAATATTAGTGTGATGACCACAGGAGTATACCCTTTGATAAAGTCACATGTGAGCGAAGAAACGCGTCTGATCCGGGCTTGCGATGTCATCGCATTGTTTGTAGCCGTGACGGATGGCAAGTTGTTTGATTCGCACTGGATGCTGGAAATGTCCTTGGGAATGTCTACATGATTTTCAAGGGGTCAGTATGAATTTTCTGCTTGTAAATGCCTAGAATTTACCAATGATGTAACAACTGTTTAAATGTGCACTGAACTCTGTAATGCAAACTAAATGCTCTCTACTGCCTCCTGTTGTGAATGCCTGAGATATTCATCCACTTATGTTTGCTTTGCTCTTTTGTTAACTTTTTAGATGAAACACCCACTCTGACCAATTATCGTTACCCCTGAAGAAGAGGTCAACTCTTTTGCATACCTCGAAACGTTGGGTTTCTATGATCATTGGGTCTTTATTTACCTCTATCATTGCAATTGGTCATTTCTTTATATAATTTGTTTCTTCCCATTACATGCATCCATTTTATTGTACATATGGTTAGGTCATGTGTAATGATTTTTAAATGTTAAACTAATAAACTACAATACTTTTATATAAAAACTTAAATTTTCTACAATTTTCTACTCTATTAGAGGGAACCCCGCTAAAAAAGTCCCGTTAGAGGAACTGCACTCCAATAGGGGGTGCTCGTGTTTTGCAAGAAATTGGGATGGGGGCCCACCTCTAGAAACATACAGTGCCTATTGGGATGACACCTCTCTCCTTTCTATATAATTAGGGTAGAAAACACCCATTTCCTCGCCTGGTAGTCTCCCCATAGACGCTGTTCTACCTTATAACTACTTTATTTTCACTTTATAATTTTCACCATGACTAACTATGCTGGGAAAAATTGGGACAACACCATGTCTGGTTTATACAAAAATTTCTCTGAAAAGGAACAGAAAGAGTCAGAGCTATCTCAGATTTTCACAAATCTTAGAAGACTCCTGGAAAAGAAATCGACAAATCATTGGCACATACACTTTTTTCAACTTTACATAAGGAACAATATTAATCCGTTTGGTTTACGGATCCAGATTTTCCCTACAATGGAACATGTGGACCCGTCCTTCAAACAAGCCTGGGAAAGCAAATTATCAGCTTGCTCACAGGAAATGATGGTCCTCCTAATAGAGGAATATAGAGGGATTATTAAACAAACCGATAAGGAACTGGAGTCCCTCTATGCTCTTCTGACACCATTCAAAACTCATACTTCTTTCGTCCAACTGGACAATGATTTAAATGCACATCTAGAACAGTTCAATAGAAATATACTGATAAAAAAGGAAAACAAATTTCTGCGGGACCGTACAGCTTTTTCTGAACACAAAGCATACAATTGGAAAACCAATCAAACTAGACCCAAGTCTAACTTTAAAACCAAGTCGCGCTTTAATGAGTCTGACTTATCAGATGCTTCCTCAATATCTTCATATTCTGTGGGAGGGCAAAACAGACCTTACAGATCACAAAAATCTAAACGTGGCTCAAACGGAAGCGGGTCCAACGGAAAATATCCTAAAAAACGCATTACGGAAACCCATGATACTCCTTCCCAACATCAGGGCCCTGCGGGAACCCAAAAAAACTCAATAACGAGAAATACAGTACCCCCAACTTCCCAACAAGAGATCACTTCCCTCTTCCCCAAATTGATGACTACAGGCACCACTGCAACACAGCCGAGTACAACACATGAGCATGGTGGAGCAACGGGTGGTAACAATACCGGCCCACTATGACATGGGAATGGAGATGATAGGGCCTCGAAGACATCTGATCAAGATTTGAATGTTTTAAATGTGGTAAACTTATCCACATATGAACTTTCTCATGCTGAACTACAAGTCCTCTCACGGGGACTGAGTTTCTGCCCCAATCAGAATATCAACAAATTCGAAGCCATAAAAGACCTCCAATTGTTTGCACGCAAACTGATCCTTAAACAGATGTACTCTAAGTCAATCCCGGCTCAACCCAACTTTGAGTCACAGGAATTGAAAGCCCTAGACACTTTGGTCAGCCTACTGGAAGAGAATGAATCTCCTGACTTGATCAACCAGATCGATCAAGAACACTTGTTAGGTTGTTTTGACCATACGGAACCTCCCCCCATACCAAAATTTAAGAAGAAATCCGATAAATTTCCCTCCTTGAATACCAATTCCAACGTCCTAGCGTTTGTTAAATTGGTAGGAAAGGAAATCTGTAAGATTAGAACTAACACCAAGGAAGGCGATAATCTATCAAACGATGAAAGGGCTGCTCTCAAAAAACTACATGATCATCCACACATAACAATAAAGCCCTCCGACAAGGGGGGCAATATTGTAATCATGGATAATACACAATATGTGGAGATGTGCATGAAAACCCTTGAAAATAAAAAATGGTATTGTAAGATCGCAGCCAATAAGATTATCAAATTCAATCAGGAATTTTACTCCCTAGTAGATCTCGCCTTTGAACAACAGGTGATTAGCAAATCACAATGGGAATTTATTAGAATTAAACAACCTAAGATCCCAACCTTTTACACCCTACCGAAACTGCATAAATGTGTTAAACGACCTACAGGCAGACCCATAGTGTCGGGGAACGGTTCAATAACAGAGAACCTCAGTTCCTTCATCGATGGGCATCTTCGCCCTTTTGTGACCAACCTTCCCAGCTACCTTCGTGATACCCCCCACTTACTTCAGATCCTGGACAGAATGGCAATCCCCCCCACGTCAATTTTGGTGGCAATCGACGTGGAGGCCCTATACAGCTCAATTCCCCACACCAAGGGTCTAAGCTGTATTCGACAGGTCATCTTACAAGACAATAGATTTAATCCCAAAATGGGTGATTTTCTGCTGGATTCATTGGATTATATCCTACAGCATAACCACTTTACCTTCAATGGCTCCCACTTCCTCCAGGTGCAGGGGGTAGCGATGGGGACCTCTTGTGCCCCATCGTATGCCAACCTGTTCCTGGGGGAGTGGGAGCGCATGATCAACCAATCCGATGATCTGGCCCCCTTCATGATGAATCTGAGCCTATGGCTCAGATTCATCGATGATGTCCTCCTCGTCTGGGACGGACCACAGGATCAACTCAAACCCTTCCTAGAATGTCTAAATAAAAATAATTTCAATTTGAGCTTTACAATGACTTTTGACAACTCTTCCATAACTTTCTTGGATGTAACTATCTATAAAGATGACAGGGGGCGTATTAGCATTAGTTTGTACAGGAAGCCAACAGCGGGCAATACTATACTACATGCTAGCAGTTTTCATCCAACACCCCTAATTGCATCCATCCCTTTTAGTCAGTATTTGAGGACACGGAGAAACTGTACAGATGACACAATCTTCAGGAGAGAGGCTGATCTCCTGAGAGAGAGATTATTACTTCGGGGTTACTCAAAATCTTGCCTTAAAAAGGCCTACAATCGGGCAGTATTGAAACCTAGGAAAGAACTGCTTTACAATCCATCTTCTAAAAACACTAAGAAAAATCCAATCTCGATTATAACAAAATATTGTAACCAGCATGAAACTTTCAAAAAATCGCCAACAAGTATTGGCATCTTCTTTCAATGGACCCCACCATAGGTCCTTATGTGAGTAAACACCCGGTTTTCACATTCAAAAGAGCTAGATCTCTCAAGGACTACCTAGTGTCCAGTGAATACCATGATTCCGGACACCAGGATCCGTGTAAATACCCAGGTACATTTACCTGTGGTGGGTGTAACTACTGCCGTTTTATGAACACCACACGCAATATAACACTCCCAAATGGCGAACGCTACCGCCCTAAACACTACGCAAATTGCCAAACAGCCAATGTAGTTTACCTACTTCTATGTAACTGTTTTTGTTTCTATGTGTGCAAAACTATTCAGCCCTTCTGGCGACGCGCCTATTGACACATTCTATCCATGCAGGCCTGTAACCCAAGCCTCCCTTTGGTGAGACATGTGAGAGACCTACATGAAGGAATCACTCCGAAGATTTCTTTCTTGATCCTAGACAGAATACACCCTGGTATAAGAGGGGGCGACACTAACAAAACACTAATGCAGGCCGAACAAAGGTGGATTTTTCACTTGAATGCGACTATGCCACCTGGCCTCAATGTAACCACCTCCTTGAGACCCTTCCTGGAGGGATTCTCCTCAGGAGGATCCGAATGGGAATCTTTATAATAGGATCAAGCCCTTAATCAAACTGAGGTAGTCCCTCGTCCAACTCGGACCCTCTGTACTTCCTATCCATAATATAGTAACCGCGTATTTATACGGGACTGTCAATATGCCCCAGGTTCTTGGGATGGTCCTTAGAACTGATAAGACACAAAAACTAATAGGACTGTACCTCTAGTTTGAATATGTTATTCCTGCTTGATGCAATACATTGTTTAAAACATATGATGTAATAACCTTGTCTTATGATTCCAGGACCCTTTTCCAATTCGGTGGGACCGTCCCTCTCGACTACACAGACAACTCACCAAGTGTTGGTATTTTCACTGCATGCACTTTCATTCCCTCCTCTCCCCCTCTCTTTCTTCCCTGTCTCTTTTCTTCCTTCTTTTCTCTCTCCCTCTTCTATGAGGATTCCTTTTTTTTTTTTTTTTTCCCCCTTTCCCTCCCCCCCCTTTTTCTCCCCTCCCCCCCCTCTCCTCTCCTGCTTGACTTCAGTGTTTCTCCTTTTCTTCCCTCTCAGTTCCACCGCTTTCCTCTCCACTCACTGTCACCTCTTTCTCTTCCTTTCTTTATTCCTTCTTTCATGCCTGCACTTTCCCTCTGGCTGCCTTTCTTCCCACCCTCTTTTCACTTTCCACCAATCACTCTCACTCTTTCCCCCTTCAATCCTTCCAGGCTTGGGCTGTGTGTCAGCTCACTCAGCGCACCCGGGGGAGACTGAGGTGCGCTCTCTTCTGAGCGCGCCGGCCCCCCCTCTCTCTGGCAGTCTGTGTCATGGGTTCCCATGACAACGGGCACGCCAGCTCTGCGTTGCGGGATTTCCAGACACACGGGGGAATTCTCCACGTCGTGCTGGCTCCTCCCCCTGCCGAGCGCTGCTCCTCTGCACACACCCATCTCTGCCCTGCTGTGGATGTCCTCACTCCAGGGAGTGCCTCGTGGAGATGACGCTGTACGTCGCTCCGCCCGGGGGATATCCTTTACAGACACGTCCTGGCCTCCCTGCTCTAGACCGCCCCCTACCCTTGATTCAGCCAATCAGGTTACTGATTGGACACCAACACCCACTGCAGCCAACACACATTTAAACCCCTCCGACGCTGCACTTATCAGCTGTTTCTTACACCATACAGACGTGCTGGGAGGAAGTAAAGACAGGCAAGTAAACCCAAGGATTACTTTTGGCTGGGAGTTTTGCAAACTATACAGACGATTAATTATTTATTCACTCACAACATTTCCCTGATGTGTTTTACAATCTGCAGACTGATGCGGGCTTACACTTAACCAGGGAACCTGTATACCCTCTTGGACTTTGGCCCACATTAATCCGAGGTTTATTTAAATATCTCCTTGGGGCTCCATATTGGGATCAGTGACCTGATTCCACTCACCTTCATTTTTTAAGTATGTGTTTGACATATATTATACTTACAGTTCTGGGTGGTTTTTATCTGCTTACCCCAATATTATCTATATTTTGGAGAATAGTATTGTATTTATACTAGGCTCTCCCCTGAGATTCTCATTGAAGTATTTTTTTGCAGCGGGATTGTACCCCCCACCCTCCATACTCCATCAAGCAGGCTGTTCTTTAAGCCCTCGTAGGGGGAAAAGGGGAGGACTGTGTCTGTTCCTCTTTATGGGGGATATCCTTTGTGAAGCAACCTCAGTCCACCCTGGCTCTCACTCCTGTGGTCTACTTGGTCCCCTCTCTATCCTCTTGAACCTTGGTTCTGTGATTCCTGTGTGGCCGTGACGGACAGCAAGTTGTTTGATTCGCACTGGATGCTGGAAATGTCCTTGGGAATGTCTACATGATTTTCAAGGGGTCAGTATGAATTTTCTGCTTGTACATGCCTAGAATTTACCAATGATGTAACAACTGTTTAAATGTGCACTGAACTCTGTAATGCAAACTAAATGCTCTCTACTGCCTCCTGTTGTGAATGCCTGAGATATTCATCCACTTATGTTTGCTTTGCTCTTTTGTTAACTTTTTAGATGAAACACCCACTCTGACCAATTATCGTTACCCCTGAGGAAGCGGTCAACCTCTTTTGCATACCTCGAAACGTTGGGTTTCTATGATCATTGGGTCTTTATTTACCTGTATCATTGCAATTGGTCATTTCTTTATATAATTTGTTTCTTCCCATTACATGCATCCATTTTATTGTACATACGGTTAGGTCATGTGTAATGATTTTTTAAATGTTAAACTAATAAACTACAATACTTTTATACAAAAACTTAAATTTTCTACTATTTTCTACTCTATTAGAGGGAACCCCACTAAAAAAGTCCCGTTAGAGGAACTGCACTCCGATAGGGGGTGCTCATGTTTGGCAAGAAATTGGGATGGGGGCCCACCTCTAGAAACATACAGTGCCTATTGGGATGACACCTCTCTCCTTTCTGATCACCCATGAGGGCAGCAGGGCCGAGGATTTGCAGACAATTTTGTGACCCCAGGGATGAATCTGTATTTTTTCAAGTTCATCACTAGGGATGAGCTGAACACCCCCCTGTTCGGTTCGCACTAGAACTTGCGAACAGGCAAAAAATTTGTTCGAACACGCGAACGCCGTTAAAGTCTATGGGACATGAACATGAATAATCAAAAGTGCTAATTTTAAAGGCTTATATGCAAGTTATTGTCATAAAAAGTGTTTGGGGACCTGGGTCCTGCCCCAGGGGACATGGATCAATGCAAAAAAGTTTTGAAAATGGCCGTTTTTCCGGAAGCAGTGATTTTAATAATGCTTACAGTGAAACAATAAAAGTGTAATATTTCTTTAAATTTTGTACCTGGGGGGTGTCTATAGTATGCCTGTAAAGGGGCGCATGTTTCCCGTGTTTAGAGCAGTCTGACAGCAAAATGACATTTCAAAGGAAAAAAAGTCATTTAAAACTACTCGCGGCTATTAATGAATTGCCGATCCGACAATACACATAAAAGTTCATTGATAAAAACGGCATGGGAATTCCCCACAGGGGAACCAAAATTAAAAAAAAAATGACATGGGGGTCCCCTTAAATTCCTTACCAGGCCCTTTAGGTCTGGTATGGATATTAAGGGGAACCCTGGCCAAAATTAAAAAATAAAATGGCGTGGGGTCCCCCTCAAAATCCATACCAGACCCTTCAGGTCTGGTATGGTTTTTGAGGGAAACTCCACGCCAATATTTAAAAAAAAAATGGCAGGGGGCCCCCAAAAATCCATACCAGACCCTTATCCGAGCATGCAACCTGGCAGGCCACAGGAAAAGAGGGGGGACTAGAGAGCGCCCCCCTCCTGAACTGTACCAGGCCACATGCCCTCAACATTGGGAGGGTGCTTTGGGGTAGTCCCCCAAAACACCTTGTCCCCATGTTGATGGGGACAAGGGCCTTATCCCCACAAACCCTTTCCCGGTGGTTGTGGGGTTCTGCAGGCGGGGGGCTTATCGGAATCTGGGCCCCACCCCCCATTATTTAAAAACCGTCAGAAGAGGAGAAGCGTCACACAGCGGGAGCCTCCCATCATGCCATCATGTATGCGGAGTGGCCCGAGGAGAAGAAGGGAAGGAGACACCCCAGAGGAAGATGCCGGACGAGAACACCGGAGGAAGAACCAGAAGAACCAGAAGAAGAAGAAGATGGAGGAAGAAACCAAAGGAAGATAGAAGATAGAAGAAAGAAGATAGAAAATAGAAGAAAGAAGAAAGAAGATAGAAGATAGAAGAAAGAAGAAGCTTTTAAAAAAAGGAATTGTCGAAAACTGTCTCTTGTCATTTTTAACATTTTTGACAGTTTTTTTGTGAAATGGTAGGGGTAGTACCCCCTTACCATTTCACACAGGGGGGAGAGCCAGGATCTGGGGGTCCCCTTGTTAATGGGGGCTTCCAGATTCTGATAAGCCCCCGCAGACCCCCACAACCACCGGGCAAGGGTTGTGGGGATGAGGCCCTAGTCCCCATCAACATGGGGACAAGGTGTTTTGGGGGGCTACCCCAAAGCACCCTCCCAATGTTGAGGGCATGTGGCCTGGTACGGTTCAGGAGGGGGGGCGCTCTCTCTCGTCTCCCCTCTTTTCCTGCGGCCTGCCAGGTTGCGTGCTCGGATAAGGGTCTGGTATGGAGTTTTGGGGGCCCCACACCATTTTTTTTTTAAATTTTGGCACGGGGTTCCCCTTAAAATCCATACCAGACCTGAAGGGTCTGGTATAGATTTTGAGGGGGACCCCATGCCATTTTTTTTTTATTTTGGCCGGGGTTCCCCTTAATACCCATACCAGACCTGAAGGGCCTGGTATGGAAATTAGGGGGGTCCCCCATGTCATTTTTTTTTCAAATTTTGGTTCCCCTGTGGGGAATTCCCATGCCAATTTTATCAATGAACTTTTATGTGTATTGTCTAACTGGCAATTCATTAATAGCCGCGAGTAGTTTTAAATGACTTTTTTTCCTTTGAAATGTAATTTTGCTGTCAGACTGTTCTAAACACGGGAAACATGTGCCCCTTTACAGGCATACTATAGACACCCCCCAGGTGTGAAATTTAAAGGAATATTACACTTTTATTGTTTCACTTTAAGCATTATTAAAATCACTGCTCCCGAAAAAACGGCTGTTTTTAAAACTTTTTTTGCATTGATCCATGTCCCCTGGGGCAGGACCCATGTCACTAAACACTTTTTATGACAATACCATGCATATAAGCCTTTAAAATTAGCACTTTTGATTTCTCCCATAGACTTTTAAAGGGTGTTCCGCAGCTTTCGAATTTTCGAATTCTGCAGCTTTCAGCTTTCGAATTCAAATTGTTCACTGTTCAGCGAACTGGCGAACAGCCGATGTTTGAGTCGAACATGAGTTTGACTCGAACTCGAAGCTCATCCCTATTCATCACCTGTATGCACCAGGGATAGTGCATTCCTAAATGTGAGTGGAATAGTTGCTTGTGTTTTAAATACATTTTGTTTTATAGTATTACACTGTGCTAGTTCCTTTTTTACCCTTATTTTGCCATCCTATATGAGAGATCATGCTTGCAGGAGTTCACTATTGGGAGATTAAAGATCCTGGATTGAGACCCCAAAGGGGAAGGTGCTACTTGGTCCAAATGGGGGCCGCTCTGGGAGGTGAGCGCATAGTGTGACTGGTGGAGGGTCCATGTGGTGTTAAGTCACTCATTTGTTATCATTCACTGTTGGATTGTGTGTGGACAGCATTGGTTCACAGAAGATATCACTGAATTAATGGACTTTGCCTGACATTTGTTTGTGTTATAAGTTTTGTACCCACTAGAGGTCACTGGTTGCACATACCACTTTCATTGTGATTTATATAATATATTTTTGGTGTCATATGCAATACTCCCACTAGGGATCGCCACTTTATTTTATTTTGTATTTACATCACGTAGTATTCTTTTGGAAAAGATGGAGCACTTCAAATATTTTTCTTTTTACTTTGATCTGCTAATAACAGTTGATGTTAAGCAGCATCCTCTTAGATTTAATATATAGCACTTACTTTATATTAGTAGCGCAGATGTACATTTCTTTTTATTTATACCCATATTAATGTTGTACAACTTAAACTGACTTCATACATAGATAGCCATTAATATTAAATGTACGCTGGCAGTGATCTGGCTCACAATCATGAGTGGTAGATATTTCGTTACGAATCGAAGTTCGGACAAAATTTTGTTATTCTGAGATTTGTATTTATCCAATTTATCACAATAATAATGAATTTAAACAAATCCAAAATAAATTATAATGAAACAAATTCATTTGTATTCATTAGTTTTATTAATGTTTGAAGCATCTGAAATAAGGTAATGACATAACAAATCATAAAAATTGATTCGGATCCAATTTGTTTTTATGTTGCATTAACATTTTTCATTTTTAGAAAAAAAGCACTACATATAAAATAGAAACATATTGCAATAAATACAGTAAGATATAAAAGTGAAATAAGATGATGATTCCTACCTATTGTGTTTGGGTTGGATGGAGGAGAATCCATCAGAAACGCTAAATTATAACATAACAAATGAATCCAAAACTAATTTTGTTCCATTCATAATGTTATGATTTAGAAATTCTGATGGATCCACCTCCATCCAACCCAAACAGAGTTTATAAGTAATCTCCCAAAATTACAAACACATTAAAACAAATATAGCCAACCTTCCAAAATAACTTCTGAAACATGAATTGATTTGGAACAATGAATATAAAAAACAAATTCAAATATACGAAACAAATTTGAATATACAAAACAAATGAAAAAAAAAACAAATCAATCTAACATAATGAATATGACAAAATAAATGATTAACTTAACAAATGAATCTGCAACAAAACAAAATGTTTCCATTGTGCTCATCTCTAATGAATGCTCACAAATCTAACTGACTACTAGGTTAAATCACATATAGCTTAAAGCTACATCAGTCCTTGAGGCTAAATGGTCCTTAGTGGCACTCAATGTACCTGAATTTCCCTCACCTGGATCAATGTTTTCTGTTCAAATCCATGAAATTGATACATAGTTGACATAGTTGTGTTATAGAACTATCACTAGTAGTCAGAGTTAAATGTTTTCTGTTTTCATTAGGCATATATGATCATGATTATCAGCAATTAAATTGTCATTTTCTTTTTTACGCATAAAATGCCCTACAGAAACAATACATTCCATTGATGCCAATAGTTTGCCAATCCACAAAATGCTTGGTCCTAAGCAAGCTTCCACTTGGTATTACAAACGCATAACCTTGCTTTATCCAAGGTCATTGTCTGCACATGCCGCATACAAATATTCTTTTGTCTTTACATGAATCACCTCTCTCCACACCATGATTATAAATCTGTACATCTTTTGTTTCAGATTGAAGTAAACAGTATAAAGTCCAATTCTTATTGATCATCATCTATATGGTTGTTATAAGGGATTTGAAAATACTTCCTACCCGTTTCTCATCTGCTGTTGTGCCATTGCCTGAAAAAGAAGAAGAAAAGGCAGAGAATGAAGAAACATGTTTTGGAATCACTCTCAAATTAAGTAAAATTGTGCACAGAGTCTCAACCATGTTGTGTATGACCTCAGATGTTTTGTAGCCAATTGTCCAGAACCATGAATCAGACTGAGGCAGAAAATGCAGTAAAAATCACACCTTTAACCACATGACCACTGGGCACTTAAACCCCCTTAATAACCAGACCAATTTTCAGCTTTTGGTGCTCTCACATTTTGAATGACAATTACTCAGTCATGCAACACTGTATCTATATGAAATTTTTGTCCTTTTTTTCACACAAATAGAGCTTTCTTTTGGTGGTATTTAATCACCACTGGGTTCTTTATTTTTTGCGCTATAAAAGAAAAAAGACTGAAAAATCTGTAAACAAATACATTTTTCTTCATTTCTGTTATAAAATTTTGCAAATTAGTAATTTTTCTTCATATATTTTGGCCAAAATTTATACCGCTACATATCTTTGGTAAAAATAACCCAAATCGGTGGATATTATTTGGTCTTTGTGAAAGTTATAGAGTCCAAAAGCTATGGTGCGAATATCTGAAAATTGATCACACCTGAAGTACTGACGGCCTCATTTCTTGAGACCCTAACATGCCAGAAAAGTACAAATACCCCCCAAATTACCCCTTTTTGAAAAGAAGACATTCCAAGGTATTTAGAAAGATGCATAGTGAGTTTTTTGAAGTTGTCATTTTTTCCCACAATTCTTTGCAAAATCAAGTTTTTTTTTTTACGTTTTTTTTTAACAAAATTGTCATATTAGCAGGTTATTTCTCACACACCGCATATGCATACCACAAATTACACCCCAAAACACATTCTGCTATTACTCCCGAGTATGGCGATACCACATGTGTGAGACTTTTACACAGAGTGGCCACATACAGAGGCCCAACATGCAGGGGAGCACCTTCAGGCGTTCTGGAGTGCCCAGGCCAATTCTGACATTTCTCTCCTACATGTAAAAATCATCATTTATTAGCTAGAAAATTACACAGAACCCCAAAACATTATATATGTTTTTTTAGCAAAGACCCTAGAGAATACAATGGTGGTCATTGCAACTTTTTATCTCGCACGGTATTTGCACAGCAATTTTTTTAACACGTTTTTAAAAAAAAAAAACAGTAAAGTTAGCTCAATGTTTTTGCATAATGTAAAAGATGAAGTAACGCCAAGTAAATAGATACCCAACATGTCACCTTTCAAAATTGCACGCGCTTGTGGAATGGCGCCAAACTTTGCTACTCAAAAATCCCCATAGGCGACGCTTTAAAATTTTTTACTGGTTACATGTTTTGAGTTACATAGGAGGTCTAGGGCCAAAATCATTGCTCTCGCTCTACCGATCGCAGCGATACCTCACATGTGTGGTTTGAACACCGTTTTCATATGTGGGCGGGACTTACGTATGCGTTAATTTTTTTTTTTTATTGTTAATTTTACTTTATTTATTTTAGTTTGATGCTTTTTTCTAAAAAAATTTTTTTTTGACCACTTTTATTCCTATTACAAGGAATGTAAACATCCCTTGTAATAGGAATATGGCATGACAGGTCCTCTTTACAGTGAGATATGGGGTCAATAAGACCCCACATCTCACCTCTAGGCTGGGAAGACTGAAATAAAAAAAAAAAAAAAAGATCCTGGCTTTGATCGTAGCGGTGAGTCGGTAGAAGCACCGGAGGGCGGCGGGAGGGGGGGCATCCCCTCTCGCCTCCCGTAAGAACGATCAAGCAGTAGAACAGCCGCTATGATCATTCTTATGGTGTAGGGAATCGCTGGCTGAAAAAGCTGATATCTGAATGATGCCTGTAGCTGCAGGCATCATTCAGATATCCCCGCACAAAGACAAGGACGTTGTATGACAGCCGGCGGGCGGGAAGTGGTTAAAATGCATTTTTTTTAACACAAAGTTGTCCATTTATACAATATTTCTAACGCATAGCATGTACATACCAAAAATGACACCCCAAAATAGATTCTCCTACTCCTCCTGAGTACGGCGATACCACATGTGTGAGACTTCCACAGCCTGGCCACATACAGAGGCCGAGTACAGCCGAGTATGGCTGAGCGTGGCAGAGTATGGCTGGGTATTGCAGAGTATTGTGGGGTATTGCAGAGTCTGGGGGGTATTGCAGAGTATGGCAGGGTATTGCAGGGTATCGCCGAGTATGACTGGGTATGGCTGGGTATCACCGAGTATTGCAGAGTATGGCTGGGTATTGCAGAGTACTGCGGGGTATTGCAGAGTACTGCGGGGTATTGCAGAGTATTGTGGGGTATTGCAGAGTATTGTGGGGGTATTGCAGAGTATTGTGGGGTATTGCAGAGTATTGTGGGGCATTGCAGAGTATTGCACCGCATTGCAGAGTGGTGCAGGGCATTGCAGAGCATTAGGGATGGCTGAGCATGGATGGATGGATGGCTGGATGTCACTGTGCAGCGCTGTGGGCACTACACATCCAGCCCACAGCGCTGCAGCCATCCATCCATCCCCCTCTCCGCTCACAGTGTACCGATCGGTACACAGGAGGGGAGGAGAGGAACCGGCGTCATCAGATGACGCCGGTTTGTTTACAGGTGATCGCTCCGTCATTTGATGGAGCGATCACATGGTAAATGGCCGCAATCAGCGTCCATTTACCGTGATGCGCCGGGTCCTCCAAACCCTGCGGTCACGTATGTGTTCGGATGCGCGCCCCAGGGGGCGCGCGAGAGGGGAATTCTGGGAGGACGTCATAGTGAGTCCTCCCAGAGTCAAGCAACCGCCCTGCAGCCATCATTCGACTATGGGTTGGTTGTTAAGTGGTTAATGTAATGGTAAAAATGGTAGAGATCAGTAAATGTAGTCAAAACATAAGCCAAGTATCGGAAGCCAAAATGGGTAATTAGATGAGCCAGTAATCAGGAAACAAGAAATCAGCATACTCAGAGGCAGAAGAACAGATTTAGAAACCAGAAGGGACATCAGCTGGGAAAAGTCTCACAAGAACACAGCAGAGACACTCCAGATATGTTAACCAGGCAAAAACATGAATGGAATGAACAAGGCAATTTAAATAGCCAGAAGGGGCTGGCTATAGGCAGGACTGACAAACAGGTAATGATAACCAGGTGAGCCACTATGGAAACAATGAGTGCTGACAATTATCCGACAGCTGAGCAGCCTGAGCACTGAGAAGAGAGTTGCTAAAGGCACAGCCCTTACACCGATAGTATGCGGTGGGGATCTATAAGGAGAGCTTCCAAGTTCCCAGGGTAATTCACGGAGGTACCTACATGTCTATGGGCACTCTGGCTTTAGTCATCAGGTAGTTGAAACACATATTGCTTTTTTTTTTTCACAATTAAAAGTTTTATTTCAGCTTAGGAAAACTTACAATGAACAAAAATGTGTAGGATTCATACATAAAGAGTAAGATTGACATTAGTCATCATGAGTTTACAATAAACTTAGTGCAAATGAAAAAAGTTTACAATGAGTTAGTGATCTTTAAGATCAGAAGGGTTCAGGTGAATGATAAGATAAAATGAGAAACAAAATATATATAGGAGAAGAGTTAAGAGGGGGGATAAAAAGGGGGGAGGGAGGTGGGGGAAGGAAGGGGGGTGGGGGGGAGAAAAGGGGGGGGGGGGTAGCATTAAAAGTTATGCATAACATATTATCTACAATGCGTTAATAACAGAGAGATGCAAATACATAAGGACTTGGGATAAAATTATCTTCACAAAGCATGTTTTAAAGGAAACAAAAAATGTAAGATGTTCAAATAGATCAGCCAGTGAGTAAATGGTATTCAGTCGACAGAGTGAACAGCAGCCATGGTTGCCATGTCTTGTTGAAATTATCGCTATTTTCTCTTTTCATGGCTGCTATTTCTTCCATCTTATTTGTGTTATGTATTGTATCCTGTCTAATCATTCTCTGACCTTTGGTACTCTTGTGGATTTCCAGTACAGGGGAATGAGGGTTTTAGCTACCAGCAATAAATGTCTGGTTAGTGATTTTTTTGTACTTACTTAGCGTGAGAGGGTTAAGGCTAATCAGACATGTAGCTACATTAAGTTCAAGTTTCATTTCAGTGATGTGTTTAATCCACTTTTTAATTTCTTCCCAAAAGGCAGAAACCAGGGGGCATTCCCACCATATATGTAAAAGCGTACCTAAGTGATTGTTACATCTCCAACAGGTGTCTGATGTTGCAGCGAACCACTTCCTAGCTTTCTGTGATGTAACATACCACCGAGTGAGTAATTTATAGGAAATCTCCTGGTATTTAGAGCTCAATGAGCATTTGTGCATCAGAATGCATGCCTTTTCCCATTGTTTTTCTGTAATTGTTATTTCTAAGTCTCTTTCCCAGTTCTCTTTGTGTTTACATTTTTCTGTAAGTGGAGTTTGAGACAACCATGAATAAGCTAAAGAGGTGGTGTTTGGTACGTGAGACCTTTTGAGACATAGGTTTTCTAAGTGCATCATAGGAAGGCAGTAGTTTGTTCTGTGCTTACTATTTACCAGGAAGTCTTTCAGTTGTATGTAGAACCACAGGCCAGGAAATGATCCTTCCCACTCTGATTGCAAAGTTTGAACCTGCCAAACATTGTGTGACAAGTAGATGTTGGATTTTTTTATGATGTAGGCCTGGAAGAAAGTCAGGGTTATTGGTAATGGGGGTTAGGGGACCTGGAATAGAGGCAAGTTTATATGTGGTGGCTATTTTGTGCCAGATATTGAGTGTGTTTGCAATTAGAGGGTGGTTTATTTTCTTGTTTGTTTTAGAGTGTAAGGACTAGGGATGAGCTTCGAGTTCGAGTCAAACTCATGTTCAACTCGAACATTGGCTGTTCGCAAGTTCGCCGAACAGCGAACAATTTGGGATGTTCGCGGCAAAGGCGGAACACCCTTTAAAAGTCTATGGGAGAAATCAAAAGTGCTAATTTTAAAGGCTTATATGCAAGTTATTGTCATAAAAAGTGTTTGGGGACCTGGGTCCTGCCCCAGGGGACATGGATCAATGCAAAAAAAACTTTTAAAAATGGCCGTTTTTTCAGGAGCAGTGATTTTAATAATGCTTAAAGTCAAACAATAAAAGTATAATATCCCTTTAAATTTTGTAGCTGGGGGGTGTCTATAGTATGCCTGTAAAGGGGCGCATGTTTCCCGTGTTTAGAACAGTCTGACAGCAAAATGACATTTCAAAGGAAAAAAGCCATTTAAAACTACTCGCGGCTATTGCATTGCCGGTCCAACAATACACATAGAAGTTCATTGATAAAAACGGCATGGGAATTCCCCACAGGGGAGCCACGAACCAAAATTTAAAAAAAAAATGATGTGGGGGTCCCCCTAAATTCCATACCAGATCCTTCAGGTCTGGTATGGATTTTAAGGGGAACCCTGCACCAAAAAAAAAAAAAAAAAACGGCGTGGGGTTCCCCCAAAAATCCATACCAGACCCTTATCCGAGCACGCAACCTGGCAGGCCGCAGGAAAAGAGGGGGGGATGAGAGAGCGCCCCCCCTCCTGAACCGTACCAGGCCACATGCCCTCAACATTGGGAGGGTGCTTTGGGGTAGCCCCCCAAAACACCTTGTCCCCATGTTGATGAGGACAAGGGCCTCATCCCCACAACCCTGGCTGGTGGTTGTGGGGGTCTGCGGGCGGGGGGCTTATCTGAATCTGGAAGCCCCTTTAACAAGGGGACCCCCAGATCCCAGCCCCCCTGTGTGAAATGGTAAGGGATTACAAAAGTACCCCTACCATTTTACTAAAAAACTGTCAAAAATGTTAAAAATGACAAGAGACAGTTTTTGACAATTCCTTTATTTAAATGCTTCTTCTTTCTTCTATCTTCCATAATCTTCTTCTTCTTCTTCTTCTGGTTCTTCTGGCTCTTCTGGTTCTTCCTCCGGCGTTCTCGTCCAGCATCTCCTCCACGGCATCTTCTATCTTCTTCTCCTCGGACCGCTCCGCACCCATGGCATGGGGGGAGCCTCCCACTCTTCTCTACATCTTCTTCTCTTCTTCATGTTCTTCTTCATCTTCTTCTTTTCTCCTCTTCTTTTCTTCTTCTCTTCTTCATCTTCTTCTCCGGGCCGCTCCGCATCCATGCTGGCATGGAGGGAGGCTCCCACTGTGTGACGGCGTCTCCTCGTCTAACGGTTCTTAAATAACGGGGAGCGGGGTCACCTGGTGACCCTGCCCCTCTCTGACGCACGGGACATGATGGGACTTCCCTGTGGCATTCCCCGTGACATCACAGGGAAGTCCCGTCAAGTCACCGTGCGTCAGAGGGGGGCGGGGCCACCGGGTGGCCCCGCCCCTGTTATTTAAGAACCGTCAGACGAGGAGACGCCGTCACACAGCGGGAGCCTCCCTCCATGCCAGCATGGATGCGGAGCGGCCCGGAGAAGAAGATGAAGAAGAGAAGAAGAGAAGAAAAGAAGAAGATGAAGAAGAAGATGAAGAAGAGAAGAAGATGAAGAGAAGAGTGGGAGCCTTCCCCCATGCCATGGGTGCGGAGCGGCCCGAGGAGAAGAAGATAGAAGACGCCGCGGAGGAGATGCTGGACGAGAACGCCGGAGGAAGAACCAGAAGAGCCAGAAGAACCAGAAGAAGAAGAAGAACATGAAGGAAGATAGAAGAAAGAAGAAAGAAAAAGCATTTAAATAAAGGAATTGTCAAAAACTCTCTTGTCATTTTTAACATTTTTGACAGTTTTTTAGTGAAATGGTAGGTACCCCCTTACCATTTCACACAGAGGGGGGCGGGATCTGGGGGTCCCCTTGTTAAAGGGGGCTTCCAGATTCTGATAAGCCCCCCGCCCGCAGACCCCCACAACCACCAGCCAGGGTTGTGGGGATGAGGCCCTTGTCCTCATCAACATGGGGACAAGGTGTTTTGGGGGGCTACCCCAAAGCACCCTCCCAATGTTGAGGGCATGAGGCCTGGTATGGTTCAGGAGGGGGGGCGCTCTCTCGTCCCCCCCTCTTTTCCTGCAGCCTGCCAGGTTGCGTGCTCGGATAAGGGTCTGGTATGGATCTTTGGGGGGACCCCACGCCGTTTTTTTTTTTTTTTTGGCACAGGGTTCCCCTTAAAATCCATACCAGACTTGAAGGGTCTGGTATGGAATTTAGGGGGACCCCCACATCATTTTTTTTTTTAATTTTGGTCGGGGTTCCACTTAAAATCCATACCAGACCTGTAGAGCCTGGTATGGAATTTAGGGGGACCTCCACGTCATTTTTTTTTTTTAATTTTGGTTCGGGGTTCCCCTGTGGGGAATTCCCATGCCGTTTTTATCAATGAACTTCTATGTGTATTGTCGGACCGGCAATGCAATAGCCGCGAGTAGTTTTAAATGGCTTTTTTCCGTTTGAAATGTCATTTTTCTGTCAGACTGTTCTAAACACGGGAAACATACGCCCCTTTACAGGCATACTATAGACACCCCCCAGCTATGAAATTTAAAGGGATATTACACTTTTATTGTTTGACTTTAAGCATTATTAAAATCACTGCTCCTGAAAAAACGTCCGTTTTTAAAAGTTTTTTTTGCATTGATCCATGTCCCCTGGGGCAGGACCCAGGTCCCCAAACACTTTTTATGACAATAACTTGCATATAAGCCTTTAAAATTGGCACTTTTGATTATTCATGTTTGTGTCCCATAGACTTTAACGGTGTTTGTGTGTTCGAACAAACTTTTTTCCTGTTCGCATGTTCTAGTGTGAACCGAACAGGGGGGTGTTTGGCTCATCCCTAGTAAGGACCAGGGGTAGAAGATAAGTTGATGGGGAGCTAAGTAATTTTCTAACAGTACCCAATCTTTACTGTATCCATGGCAATGTCAGTCTATAATTCTTTGTTCAATAGTTTTTATTAATATTTTAGTACATACAACAAAATTGTTATATATCGATATCAAAGTTGAACAAAGAAGCGTTGCAAATACATAAAAGAGATTGATATTACACGTACACAGTGCTATGAGGTGAGAAGAGTTAGAGCATACAGTTTACAATACAAGATACCAATAAATTGCGTGAATAAGCAGTATTTAGGGCAGTAAGTTGAGTGTGAGTTCTGGGTCCGTTTATGAACGGCATTGAGGAAGTTCAGTAGATGTAGGGACGAACTCTCTCTGGGTACCCCACTGGGATCATTCTGTATCCCCGGGAGAGCTCAGCCCCACTATCATGGATTAGGGATAGTAATCACACTCAGGGTAGGGGAAAGACGTCAGTTTTTGAGTACCATGAGAGCCAGGGCGACCATTTGCTGAGTGTAGGAGGGAGGCAACCGTTTGAGGAGGCTAGCGTGCATTCGTATGTGCAGTGGAGGTTAGTAAGGTCTAATACTTCAGTGATCATAGGGGGGAGGGGATTTTTCCATTTTCTAGTAATTGATAGTCTGTCTGCCAGAAGAATGTGAGTTAGTGAGGTCTGTAGGTTTGTAGGAAGATGGTCTATTCCTAGGGATAGAAGTGCCATTGCTGGGTTCAGCGGAATGTGCATTTAGGCTATGTCCGATAAGAATTATTCTAAAAGAAAAAATTTGCGTTAAGTGTACAAAGAAATGTGAAAAAAATGTGAAAAAACCTGTGAAGAAGGTGTCCTGCAGCTGAACACTATAACCTTGATAGGGGGCACCACTAAATATATATAAGAAAAGTGCAGCGCTGGATATAGACAAACACTGGAAAAATATGAAAATGAAAAACACTGTGCACAATGATTCTCTAGTGATACCCAAATCAAATTAATATATGTTGTCCATAAATGTTCCTATATAGTACCAAACTGGGATGTGGAACAAAGTGCGTGGCTATCACCACCGCAGACCTTTATCTCATTGAAATAAACGTGCTTAATCTTCATAGAGTGTCCATAAATACATGTGTGAGAATCCCTATTGGGTAATTCTGTGACTTCCACCGCAGATAGACCCGTCACCATAGAGAGATTAAAGGTTTACCAGACAGCCCTTAAAGAAAGGCATGAAAAACCTCCACTCTGGATATTGTCCCTTCTGTGGATGAGTCCCATCCGGAAGCGTTGAGTAGATATTGCAAACTGTCATCAGTGAAGGGGGTTCACTCACAGCAATAATAGGTATCCAAAAAAAAGAGAAATGCTCCAATAGTGTAAAAAGGTATGACGTTCCTTTATTAAAATTTGCCAAACAGGCATCAATCTAAACAAAGTTCCTTGCAAGGAATTTAAAAACAGCTCCGATAGAAAAACGAAAGTTTGCGCATGCGCAGTCCGTGCGTGCGTGTCTACCCTACGGCCGTTTCGTCAGAAATGACATCATCAGGGGCACGCCTACACGTCCGCGCATGCGCATTATGTACCCGAGCGGCAGAACGAAGGAATTCAGCCATTGGTCATATAATTACCGGAGCTACAAAACAACTGAAGCATTAACAAGGGGAGTGTCAATTGTTTCAGATGCTAGTTACCTAGTTTGAACACATAGGACAGCATAATCCTTTCCTAGTGCCATCTTGTGGACAACTAGTATATTACTTCAGAGATAAATTTATTTAGTATTCTAAACCCAATAAAAAATGCAAAAAAATAGATTGTACAAATGGCTGAAGGCCAGTTCGCATCACCCTTCAAGGTAAAAACATTTATGATTCAACAATCATCAAATTAAGGGGATTTCTCCCCAAAAGTCAGAAATCCAAGTAATATAACAAAGCATAATACTTTAGATAGTGTATCAAACAGAATAAATTGCTAGAAATCAGAATAATGTGGCAAAATGAGATGGTTTACTTTTGTAAAAATAAAGATCGCCCTTTAAAGGTAAAAACATATATAATATTCCAGTTAGAGAAATTACTCTAAAGACTTTGTGATCTAAATAGTATAGAAACCAGGAAAGTCCTCTCCTGAAAAAACAAGATTGGGAAGTCATATTGACCAGGAATGTGGAGGGGACACCAAAAAGGGGGGAGCCAAAAACATCAACTATTCTGATTTCTAGCAATTTATTCTGTTTGATACACTATCTAAAGTATTATGCTTTGTTATATTACTTGGATTTCTGACTTTTGGGGAGAAATCCCCTTAATTTGATGATTGTTGAATCATAAATGTTTTTACCTTGAAGGGTGATGCGAACCGGCCTTCAGCCATTTGTACAATCTATTTTTTTGCATTTTTTATTGGGTTTAGAATACTAAATAAATTTATCTCTGAAGTAATATACTAGTTGTCCACAAGATGGCACTAGGAAAGGATTATGCTGTCCTATGTGTTCAAACTAGGTTAATCAGCATCTGAAACAATTGACACTCCCCTTGTTAATGCTTCAGTTGTTTTGTAGCTCCGGTAATTATATGACCAATGGCTGAATTCCTTCGTTCTGCCGCTCGGGTACATAATGCGCATGCGCGGACGTGTAGGCGTGCCCCTGATGATGTCATTTCTGACGAAACGGCTGTAGGGTAGACACGCACGCACGGACTGCGCATGCGCGAACTTTCATTTTCTATCGGAGCTGTTTTTAAATTCCTTGCAAGGAACTTTGTTTAGATTGATGCCTGTTTGGCAAATTTTAATAAAGGAACGTCATACCTTTTTACACTATTGGAGCATTTCTCTTTTTTTTGGATACCTATTATCGCTGTGAGTGAACCCCCTCCACTGATGACAGTTTGCAATATCTACTCAACGCTTCCGGACGGGACCCATCCACAGAAGGGACAATATCCAGAGTGGAGGTTTTTCATGCCTTTCTTTAAGGGCTGTCTGGTAAGCCTTTAATCTCTCTATGGTGACGGGTCTATCTGCGGTGGAAGTCACAGAATTACCCAATAGGGATTCTCACACATGTATTTATGGACACTATATGAAGATTAAGCACGTTTATTTCAATGAGATAAAGGTCTGCGGTAGTGATAGCCACGCACTTTGTTCCACATCCCAGTTTGGTACTATATAGGAACATTTATGGACAACATATATTAATTTGATTTGGGTATCACTAGTGAATCATTGTGCACAGTGTTTTTCATTTTCATATTTTTCCAGTGTTTGTCTATATCCAGCGCTGCACTTTCCTTATATATATGTCCGATAGGACACAGAAAATTTTTGTCCAGTACAGAAGAAGTTTAGGGCAGCACCATAGAGTATGTAGGAGGTCTCCCCTAAACCCGCATTGTCTCCAGCAAGCATCGGAGAGGTGGGGGCTAAACTTGGATAGTGTTACAGGGGTGTAATACTATCGGAGAGTGATTTTTGCCGATAATTCCCATAGCGTGGAGCAGTTGGAGGATTTCTGATTAAGTTTACATGCTTTTTGCCACTGGATTGTGGTGAAAGATTGGTGTAAATCCGATTCCCATTTCATGTGGGGCTGGGATTTAACAAAGGTAAGCTTGTTTTGCAATATGTTGTATAACAAAGTGATACTCTTTTTCTGGGAAGTGGGGGATGTTAGGAAGGCCCATGCTGATGGATGGATAGATAGATTTGAGAAGGTTAGGTTTGTTGTGTAGGCAGTGTCGAATTTGTAGGTAAAGATAGAAGTCATTTTGTGGTAAGTCAAACTCTTTTTGGATTGTAGCAAAAGGATTTTAAGGATCCATTCTCGTACAAGTTATGAATATATCGTATTCCACGAGCAACTCACTGTTTGAGGGATAATTGAGCTATCATGTGGTTTAGAGCGAGTATGGGAACACTTATTGGAACTGTGGGGATGCTAGTGTCAGAGCATCTTAGGAGATCTAACCATGTTTTGAGGGTTATTATCATTGTGGGGGGGGGATAGGAGGGGGGTTTAGCGCCCATTTGAGTGCTGAATAGCCATAGATTCGTTGGGCCGATGGAGCTGTATGTGGATTCTATGGCTCCCCATGTAGTTGACGGTGTTGGTAGGAACCATTCTTTTAATTGAGTCAATACTGTAGCTGAGAAGTAGTCTTGGAAGTCTATATAACCTAGTCCCCCATGTAGTCTGTGCTTTATTAGTAGGGAGTGTGCACATCTCGATTTTTTTCCCTGCCATATATATCTAGATAATAGGGCTTGTAGGGATTTAAAATAGCTGGTGGGTACAGGAATAGGTAAATTACGAAAGAGATATAGAATTTGGGGAAGATGAATCATTTTGAATGCAGCTAATCTGCCCCACCAAGAGAGTTCATGTTTCCCTAGTTGGAGGAGGTCATTTTGAATTTTGTTTCTCAAGGGGAGGTAATTGTATGAAAAGAGGGATTTTGTGGATCTCATGAGGTGGATGCCAAGGTATGGTAAGCTGGATTCTGCCCAGGTATATGGAAATTGATGTTGTAGTAAGTTGCGTGTTACTGCGTCTACGCCGATGTCTAGGATGTAAGATTTAGTCTTGTTTGCTTTGTAGTATGATATTTTTCCAAACCATGTCAGTGTTTTTTGTATTTCCATCAGGGATGGAGTGGGGTTGGTTATCATTAGGATTATATCATCCGCAAAGAGGCTTATTTTGTGGGTTTGGTTTCCTATGTTGATTCCTGATATGTTGGAGTTAATACAAATGTGTTCAGCTAGGGGTTCCATTATCAGATTAAAGATTAGGGGCGATAGGGGGCATCCCTGTCTAGTGCCGTTGGTTATGCAGAAAGGGGCAGAGAGGAGGTTGGATGTGTATACTTGGGCCGAGGGGTTGGTGTATAGAGCCATTACAGCTTGGTGGAGGTGACCTTCAAAACCAAATTTTTGGAGCACTATGGATAGGTAGGTCCAGTTTACTCTGTCGAACGCGTTCTCTGCATCTAGGGGTAGAAGCAGAGAAGGCGTTCCAGTTGAGCTTGTGTGATGTATAATATTAATTAACCTTCTAGTGGCATCTGATGTCTGTCGTCCTTTCGTGAATCCAGTTTGGTCAATATGTATAAGGGACGGGAGAATGTCGACTAGTCTGTTCGCCAGTAATTTAGCATACAATTTTAGGTCAATGTTCAGTAGAGATATCGGGTGGAAGTTTTGGGGTTTGGTAGGTTCCTTACCAGGTTTGGGAATCGTAATCACCAAAGCTGAAAGCATTTCCTTAGGGAAGGATGAAGAGGAAGCTGCTTCGTTGAATAGGTTGCATAGGTGAGGGGCTAAGATTGAGTTGAACGTTTTGAAGTATTCTCCCGTGAAGCCGTCAGGGCTAGGGGATTTGGAGTTAAGAAGCTTTTCAATGGTTGCTTGAATTTCAGATTCTGTGAAGGGGGTGTTAAGGCGTGATAGGTGTTCCGATGAGAGAGATGGTAGGTTAAGGTGGTTGAGGAAAGATTGTATTTCCTCTTGGGTAGGTTGGTGGGTATGGGCGTCCAACTCTAGATTGTACAGGTCACTATAGTAGGAGCTGAAAGCGTCAGCTATAGCTTGGGGATTTATATGTTTGTCTTGGTCAGTAGAGTGGTAGAGATGTGCAATTCTGGTTTTTAGTCGTTGCCCTTTGATACGTTGGGACATAGGTTTCCCTGCTTTGTTATTAGTGACATATGATCTGGCTTTCAATTTCTTGAGGTTTAATTCATAAGTTGTTAGTAGCAAAGAGCGAAGCTCATGTCGCAATTTAAATATTTGGGATTGCAATACTGGTGATGGATTTGATTTGTTTTGTTGGTCAGTTGTCGCTATTTTTTTAGTTATTTCCTCTATCTGTTGTGTTCTCCTCTTTTTTAGTTTAGCACCTAGTTGTATGAAGAAACCTCTCATGAAAGATTTATGAGCACTCCACAATATCGCTGGGTCAGCCAACGGCCTGTATTGGTAAGGAAGTTTTTGAGATAAGTACTGAGCATGTTTAGTATTTTGTAAAATAGAGTTGTTGACTCTCCACATGAAGAATTGTTGTTTATCAGTTTGAGGGTGACTGGTGCGTGGTCTGACCAAGTGATCGTGTGTATGCGGGATTCTTGGACATTTTGTAGTAACCATTTATCTGACAAAAATAAATCTATGCGAGAATAGGTGTTGTGCCGCGGGGAGAGGTATGTATAGTCTCTCTCCGTCGCGTGGCAACACCTCCAGACATCTTAAAGGTCATTATCTGTAAGAAAAGAAGTTAGTGGGGAAGTAAAATGTTTGGGACTAGAGGACGAGTCCATTGTGTTATCAGGAACAAGGTTAAAATCTCCACAGATGAGTAGCTGTCCCTGTTGAACTGATCTTATTTTCTTTAAAGTTGCTTTAAGAAACTGTGTTTGTCTGCGGTTTGGGGCATACAGATTTACCAATGTATACACCACATTGTCAATGGTGCACACAATGATGATATATCTTCCTTCTGGGTCCAGTGTGCAGGAATGTTGCTGGAAGGATACAGTGTCTCTTATGGCAATAATCCTCTCTGTTTCCGTGTGAAAGACGCTTTAAAGAGATGCGGAAACGATTTGTGTTGGCAAATAGGTGTAGCATCCTGTGCGAAGTGCATTTCTTGGACGCAGAGAACATCGCTGCCATGTGTCAGCGCGGTTTTCCATAGGGAGGCTCTTTTAGCTGGATGATTGAGACCTTTGACATTAATAGTCAGAATGTTGATAGACATTGTGGAACAAGGTGGGTATAGTGTGGTGTATATGGAGACTTACGGTTGGTAGAAGAGTGTAATGTTCCTCAAAAAGGGATCAAGGGAGTATAGTCGTCCAGGCTCTCCGGTATCTTGGGTATACTCAGTTCTCTGTAGGTTGACCCTATGGCATCTGTGATGGTAAAGAAAAAAAAAAGAAACCTTCAAAACTTAACGCCACCACTGTACAGTAGTGATCTGCAGACCTATTAACTGATTCTTTGGCCGATGAATCTCTCGCAGGTGATCAAAGGCACTGTGTCCCACTTCCGTGGGATGCGAAACTGTCAGTGGTAAAAGAACTGAAAAATGAAAAGAAAAAAAGAGGTCAGTAAGTGCAATTGGTGTTACTGACTGGTTGTAGGGATATTGTTCAATAAGAAAAAAAAAGAAAAGTGTGTATCAGCTAGATAGGGATGAGCTTCGAGTTCGAGTCGAACTCATGTTCGACTCGAACATTGGCTGTTCGCAAGTTCGCCGAACAGCGAACAATTTGGGGTGTTCGCGGCAAATTCGAATGCCGCGGAACACCCTTTAAAAGTCTATGGGAGAAATCAAAAGTGCTAATTTTAAAGGCTAATATGCAAGTTATTGTCATAAAAAGTGTTTGGGGACCCGGGTCCTGCCCCAGGGGACATGGATCAATGCAAAAAAAAGTTTTAAAAACGGCCGTTTTTTCAGGAGCAGTGATTTTAATAATGCTTAAAGTCAAACAATAAAAGTGTAATATCCCTTTAAATTTCGTACCTGGGGGGTGTCTATAGGTGTCTACAGTCTGACAGCAAAATGACATTTTGAAGGAAAAAACTCATTTAAAACTACCCGCGGCTATTGCATTGCCGACAATACACATAGAAGTTCATTGATAAAAACGGCATGGGAATTCCCCAAAGGGGAACCCCGAACCAAAATTTAAAAAAAAAATGACATGGGAGTCCCCCTAAATTCCATACCAGGCCCTTCAGGTCTGATAGGAATATTAAGGGGAACCCCGGCCAAAATTTAAAAAAAAAATGACGTGGGGTTCCCCCTAAATTCCATACCAGACCCTTCAGGTCTGGTATGGATTTTAAGGGGAACCCCGCGCCAAAAAAAAAAAAAAAAACGGCGTGGGGTCCCCCCAAAAATCCATACCAGACCCTTATCCGAGCACGCAACCTGGCAGGCCGCAGGAAAAGAGGGGGGGACGAGAGTGCGTCCCCCCCCTCCTGAACCGTACCAGGCCACATGCCCTCAACATTGGGAGGGTGCTTTGGGGTAGCCCCCCAAAACACCTTGTCCCCATGTTGATGAGGACAAGGGCCTCATCCCCACAACCCTGGCCGGTGGTTGTGGGGGTCTGCGGGCGGGGGGCTTATCGGAATCTGGAAGCCCCCTTTAACAAGGGGACCCCCAGATCCCGGCCCCCCCCTGTGTGAAATGGTAAGGGGGTACTTACCCCTACCATTTCACTAAAAAACTGTCAAAAATGTTAAAAATGACAAGAGACAGTTTTTGACAATTCCTTTATTTAAATACTTCTTCTTTCTTCTATCTTCCTTCATCTTCTGGTTCTTCTGGCTCTTCTGGTTCTTCCTCCGGCGTTCTCGTCCAGCATCTCCTCCGCGGCGTCTTCTTCTCCTCGGGCTGCTCCGCACCCATGGCATGGGGGGGAGGCTCCCGCTCTTCTCTTCTTCTTTTCTTCTCTTCTTCTCTTCTTCTCTTCTTCATTTTCTTCTCCGGGCCGCTCCGCACCCATGCTGGCATGGAGGGAGGCTCCCGCTGTGTGATGGCGCTCCTCGTCTGACGGTTCTTAAATAACGGGGGGCGGGGCCACCCGGTGACCTCGCCCCCCTCTGATGCACGGTGACTTGACGGGACTTCCCTGTGACGTCACGGGGAATGCCACAGGGAAGTCCCGTCATGTCCCGTGCGTCAGAGGGGGGCGGGGTCACCGGGTGACCCCGCCCCCCGTTATTTAAGAACTGTCAGACGAGGAGCGCCGTCACACAGCGGGAGCCTCCCTCCATGCCAGCATGGGTGCGGAGAGGCCCGGAGAAGAAAATGAAGAAGAGAAGAAGAGAAGAAGAGAAGAAAAGAAGAAGAGAAGAAGAGAAGAAGATGAAGAAGATGAAGAGAAGAGCTGGAGCCTCCCCCCCATGCCATGGGTGCGGAGCGGCCCGAGGAGAAGAAGACAGAAGACGCCGCGGAGGAGATGCTGGACGAGAACGCCGGAGGAAGAACCAGAAGAGCCAGAAGAACCAGAAGAACCAGAAGATGAAGGAAGATAGAAGAAAGAAGAAGTATTTAAACAAAGGAATTGTCAAAAACTGTCTCTTGTCATTTTTAACATTTTTGACAGTTTTTTAGTGAAATGGTAGGGGTAAGTACCCCCTTACCATTTCACACAGGGGGGGGGCTGGGATCTGGGGGTCCCCTTGTTAAAGGGGACTTCCAGATTCCGATAAGCCCCCCGCCCGCAGATCCCCACAACCACCGGCCAGGGTTGTGGGGATGAGGCCCTTGTCCTCATCAACATGGGGACAAGGTGTTTTGGGGGGCTACCCCAAAGCACCCTCCCAATGTTGAGGGCATGTGGCCTGGTACGGTTCAGGAGGGGGGGGCCGCACTCTTGTCCCCCCCTCTTTTCCTGCAGCCTGCCAGGTTGCGTGCTCAGATAAGGGTCTGGTATGGATTTTTGGGGGGACCCCACGCCGTTTTTTTTTTTTTTTTGGCGCGGGGTTCCCCTTAAAATCCATACCAGACCTGAAGGGTCTGGTATGGAATTTAGGGGGAACCCCACGTCATTTTTTTTTTTAAATTTTGGCCGGGGTTCCCCTTAATATCCATACCAGACCTGAAGGGCCTGGTATGGAATTTAGGGGGACTCCCACGTCATTTTTTTTTTTTTAATCTTGGTTCGGGGTTCCCCTTTGGGGAATTCCCATGCCGTTTTTATCAATGAACTTCTATGTGTATTGTCGGCAATGCAATAGCCGCGAGTAGTTTTAAATGAGTTTTTTCCTTCAAAATATCATTTTGCTGTCAGACTGTTCTAAACACAGGAAACATGCTCCCCTTTACAGGCATACTATAGACACCCCCCAGGTACGAAATTTAAAGGGATATTACACTTTTATTGTTTGACTTTAAGCATTATTAAAATCACTGCTCCTGAAAAAACGGCTGTTTTTAAAACTTTTTTTTGCATTGATCAATGTCCCCTGGGGCAGGACCCAGGTCCCCAAACACTTTTTATGACAATAACTTGCATATTAGCCTTTAAAATTAGCACTTTTGATTATTCATGTTCGTGTCCCATAGACTTTAACGGTGTTCGCGTGTTCGAACGAGCTTTTTTCCTGTTCGCATGTTCTGGTGCGAACCGAACAGGGGGGTGTTCGGCTCATCCCTACAGCTAGACATAGGACCGGGGATGTATGTCGCGGATACAGTTGGATAGTGCAAAAGTTGTTATTTGCTCCTGGAATTACGACGGCTTGTGTGCTGGGTTTCTGGAAGATTAGGACTGGCCTGGTCCATTTGCTCTTCATCTGTGGCCTCAGGAATTATTCCCCAGGTTTGGAGTAGGCGTAATCCATCTTGGTGATTATTGATGACAGTAGTCGTCCCGTTTTTGGTGATTAAGATAGTAGCCGTGTGGCGCCATTTATATGGGATTTTACGATTGTTAAGTGCTTTGGTAACAGTTTTCATCTGTCTTCTCATGTTCAGAGTGTATTTGGATAGGTCTGCATAGAGATGAATCTCATTGTATGGAGCAGGGAGGGCCGAGAGCATCCTGGCTTTCGCCAGCAGTCTTTCCTTAGTGGTGAAGAAATGTACTTTCATCAAGACATCTCTGGGCATGCTTCTAAGTGTTTAGGCTTAGGTATGCGGTGGATACGGTCAATGATGCGCTCGATTGGAGATAAGTCAGGGAGCAGTTTAGCTATCATGTCTCCCACATAGGTCTGCAGGTCGGCTGGGAGAACTGACTCAGGGACCCCTCTCAAGTTGACATTGTTTCTCCTCGAGTGGTCCTCGAGGTCTGCGAGTTTTGCTTTAATCCAGTCGGTATCATCAGCCTGGTCTTTATATGCATCTATTAATTCATTGACTGTGGTGGTGCAGGCCTCCATCTTGTGCTCTATGTGTTGCACTCTGTCCCCGATTCCCTGTAGTTGTCCTGAGAAATGATTAATCATGGCTGATATATTTGTCATAAGGGAAGACTGAAGCGACAGTAACATGTCCTTCATGGTTGTATCTAGGACCGGTAGGCCCGAAGTCGGGTAAGTAGCAATGGAGGATGCTGAGTTAGGGCCTACCTGGTCTGGATGTGAGGCAGCTGTCCCAGCGTTTGGGGCCTGTATCACGGGATCCATCCTCATCTGCACTTTCGCAGGGCTAGTGGATGTCGGGCTGTGCGGAGTGGATTCCCCGTCTGGTAGTGGGGCAATCTCCGTGTCCCAGGTTCCCAGATCATCATCAGGGAGATCGCTGTAGGAGGCTGAGGCCTGAGGGGATCTGCCGCCGGTGCCATCTTGCCACTGCTCGTCCTCTGGCGCTGGCATGTTGAAAAAGTCCGTCAGTTTCTTATGCCGCGTACACACGGTCGGACTTTCTATCCTACTTGGTCCGGCACACTTTCCAACGGACTTTGTCCGCCAGGTGCGCCGGACTTTAAAACGGACGGACTTGCCCACACACGCCCGGACTTTCCGGCGGGCTAAGTCCGCACGTCTTTCCGACGGACTTTCGCCGGAGTTCCGGCGGACTTTCAGAATGAACGGACTTGCCCACACACGGACAAGTCCGTTCATTTTGAACGTGACTCAGGTGCGACGGGACTAGCAAAGGATGTCAATCTTGCCGCTTTTATCGGCGAGATTGACACATTGCGAGCCCCGTCGCGGGTCATACCAGGCCCTTAGGTCTGGTATGGATTATAAAGGGAACCCCGCTACGCCGAAAAAACAGCGTGGGGTCCCCCCTAAAATCCATACCAGACCCCCGATCCGAGCACGCAGCCTGGCCGGTCAGGAAAGGGGGTGGGGACGAGCGAGCGCCCCCCCTCCTGAACCGTACCAGGCTGCATGCCCTCAACATGGGGGGTGGGTGCTTTGGGGGAGGGGGGCGCCCTGCGGGGCCCCCCCACCCCAAAGCACCTTGTCCCCATGTTGATGAGGACAAGGGCCTCTTCCCGACAACCCTGGCCGTTGGTTGTCGGGGTCTGCGGGCGGGGGGCTTATCGGAATCCGGGAGCCCCTTTTAATAAGGGGGCCCCCAGATCCCGGCCCCCCACCCTATGTGAATGAGTATGGGGTACATGGTACCCCTACCCATTCACCTAGGGAAAAAGTGTAAGTAATAAAACACACTACACAGGTTTTTAAAATCTTTTATTAAACAGCTCCGGGGGGGGATCTTCCTCCGGCTTCGGGGGTCTTCTTCCGGCTTCGGGGGTCCCTCCGCTTCATCTTCTCCCGGCGTCCGGTTGGTTCTTCTCCGCTCTCTTCTCCCGGTGTTCCTGTTCTTCGGCCGGCTCCTCTGCTGTCTTCAGGTAGCTCTCTTGCCAGCAGAGGTCCGGACTTCTGGGCTTCTGGGCTTCTGGGCTTCTGGGCTTCTTGTCTTCTCTTCCCCAGATGTTGACACGACGCTCTCTCCGGCTGGACTGCTCTCCGAGGGCTGCGTTGTGACTTATATAGGCGGAGACCCCGCCCCCTTTTGATGTCACAGTCCCTGGGCATGCTGGGACTGTGACGTTTTAGGGGGCGTGGTCACTGGGTGATGTTGACCACGCCCCCTAAAACGTCACAGTCCCAGCATGCCCAGGGACTGTGACATCAAAAGGGGGCGGGGTCTCCGCCTATATAAGTCACAACGCAGCCCTCGGAGAGCAGTCCAGCCGGAGAGAGCGTCGTGTCAACATCTGGGGAAGAGAAGACAAGAAGCCCAGAAGCCCAGAAGTCCGGACCTCTGCTGGCAAGAGAGCTACCTGAAGACAGCAGAGGAGCCGGCCGAAGAACAGGAACACCGGGAGAAGAGAGCGGAGAAGAACCAACCGGACGCCGGGAGAAGATGAAGCGGAGGGACCCCCGAAGCCGGAAGAAGACCCCCGAAGCCGGAGGAAGATCCCCCCCGGAGCTGTTTAATAAAATATTTTAAAAACCTGTGTAGTGTGTTTTATTACTTACACTTTTTCCCTAGGTGAATGGGTAGGGGTACCATGTACCCCATACTCATTCACATAGGGTGGGGGGCCGGGATCTGGGGGCCCCCTTATTAAAAGGGGCTCCCGGATTCCAATAAGCCCCCCGCCTGCAGACCCCGACAACCAACGGCCAGGGTTGTCGGGAAGAGGCCCTTGTCCTCATCAACATGGGGACAAGGTGCTTTGGGGTGGGGGGGCCCCGCAGGGCGCCCCCCTCCCCCAAAGCACCCACCCCCCATGTTGAGGGCATGCAGCCTGGTACGGTTCAGGAGGGGGGGGGCGCTCGCTCGTCCCCACCCCCTTTCCTGACCGGCCAGGCTGCGTGCTCGGATCGGGGGTCTAGTATGGATTTTAGGGGGGACCCCATGCCGTTTTTTCGGCGTAGCGGGGTTCCCTTTATAATCCATACCAGACCTAAGGGCCTGGCATGCACCGCGCTCACCGCAATAGGAAGATTTGTTTTTCCTATAGCAGAGAGCGCGAGATGCAATACCCTGCCCTCGCGTCGTATCTGGTCCGTCGGACCAGCCTACACACGAGCGGGCTTTCCGTCGGACCAGCACACACACGAGCGGACTTTCCGCCCGAAACTGAGTCCTACGGAAAGATTTAAAACTTGTTTCAAATCTAGGTCCGGCGGGCTTTTGGGAAGAAGTCCGCCGGAAAAGTCCGCCGCCGCCCACACATGGGCGGATTGTCCGGCACACTCTGGTCCGCCGGACCAAGTATGCCGGAAAGTCCGACCGTGTGTACGCGGCATAAGGATATCTGTCCTCTTTGCGTTTTCGGGACTGCATCGGGCGGTGTGCTGCCAGGTTCTGGAGTTCCGTGGTGGGTTTGTGTGGCACTTTCTCACTGGGTGATCGCTCTTTCCCCGGTCCTTGGTCAGAGCTAACGGCTTAAGCGGCCATCTCGATCGCGCGCAAGCCACGCCCCCCCAGTCTATAATTTTTGTAATGTGAGAGGCGTAGTGGTATTTTTTAAAGTCTGGCAGACCTATACCTCCTCTGCTTTTAGGAAGTGTTAACGTTCTGAAGTTAGTTCTGGGTTTTTTCTCTGCCCAAAGGAAGCTTCTTTGAGTTTTAAGGAGTTTGCGGAAAAAGGAATCCGGGATTTTAATAGGGAGTGCATTAAAAAGGTAAAGCAACCTGGGAAGGACTGTCATCTTCAGGACTGAGGCTCTGCCGAACCAAGAAAACGTTTTTGATGTCCATCTATTGAGATCTCTAGTTATATTGGCTAGAAGGGGTTTATAATTGGCAGAATAGAGTGATTCTATATTACTAGTTAGATTTATCCCCAGGTATTTGAGTGATGATTGTTCCCACTTGTAAGAGTAATTACCTTTATTAATTTTAATTGGTCTGGGGGAAGGTTAATATTAAGGGCTATAGATTTTGATTGATTTATCTTAAAATTAGAAATATATCCGAAGATTTCAAATAGTTTTTTGAGGTTCGGAACAGAGGTGTGGGGATGTGTGATAAAAAACAGGAGGTCATTTGCATAGGCGGCAGTTTTGTATTCTTTCTTACCTACTGTGAATCCCTGAATGTCTTTATTTAGGTTAATCGATCTAATTAATGGTTCTAGGGAGATAATAAAAACAATAGGGGTAAGGGGGCAGCCTTGGCGAGTGCTGTTACTAATGTTTATGGGGTCAGATAGGACATTATTGATTTTGATTTCAGCTTGTGGACTGCGGTAGAGTGCTGAGATCCAAGAGAGCATGTTTACATTTAGTCCTATATGGAAACATGTGGACAGCATGTAATCCCAGGAGACTCTATCGAAGGCCTTTTCGGCATCAGTCGATAACAGGAGGCCTTTAGTTTTGGAGTTCTGGGCAAAATGAATAAGGTTCAGTGCTTTAGTGATATTGTCTCTGGCTTCCCTCCCTGGCATAAACCCTACCTGTTCTGGGCCAATGATGTTGTTTAATATTGTTTAATGTTGTTTAATGTTGTTTATTATGGGTTTTAATCTGTTTGCCAGAATTTTGCCAGAATTTTTGCTAGTAGCTTTAGATCAACATTCAAGAGTGAGATGGGCCTATAGTTTGAGCACTCAGTATGATCCTTGTCCTGTTTGGGCACTACTGCTATATGTGCCAAAAGAAAGGAATTGGAGTTGTGGTTATTGGTTGCTAGATAATTGAAAGCAGATAGGAGGGGTTTGGTAATTAGGTTGGTGTATATTTTATAATATTGAGAAGTGAAGCCATCAGAGCCTGGACTTTTCCCCAATTTTAGATCCTTAATAGCAACTAGTAGTTCATTCATATTTATGGGTTCTTCTAAGCTGTTGTGAGAGATGGAATTTTGCTGTTTCTTAGGAATTCTTGAATCACTTCTTGTTTTGGAAGTGTTAAATGGGAGGGTTTGTGTTGATCTGGGAGGTTGTACAGTTTGGAGAAGAATGAATGGAAGAGCTTGGCTATTTCTGTGGAGCTATGTTTGGGGGTTCCCGCTTTGTCTTTTATGGCATGTATATGACCCGCTAGTGTTACCTCTTTAAGGGCTCTAGCTAATTGTTTTCCGCTTTTGTCTCCATATTCGTAGAAAATACTTTTTTTGAAGAATAAGGCTTTTTTCATTCTCAAATCTAGTATTTCTTTCAGGGATTTTCTGCATTGTGTTAATTCTGTTTCTAGTTTGATTGACAGGGATTGTTTGTGTTGTAGTTCTAGTTTGGCAATTTGAAGGGATAGTGTATGAATCTCTTCCTCTCTTTCCCTTTTTTTTCTCGCACCCTATTTTATAAGCTCCCCTCTGACAACACACTTATGAGCTTCCCAGTTGTTTAATGGGTTTGTGTCTGTTTCAATGTTGTTTTTGAAATAGTTGTTAATAGTGGTGTAGATTTAATCTTTTATGTTTTGGTCGGTCAGGGGGGAGGCATTAAGTCTCCAATTGAAGGTGGAATGTTTGGGTGGAGAGAAAGACAGTGTGATGGCTGTGGGGGCATGATCTGAGAGAGAGATAATTCCTATTTCAGCTGCTGACAGTTTGGTGAGATCTCTTTGGGATAAGAAAATCAGGTCTATTCTTGAATAGCATTTATGTGATGGGGAGAAAAAGGAGAAATCCTTTTCTGTAGGGTGTGTAGATCTCCATATATCTACGAGAGATAAGGAGTGTAGGAGAGTTTTTATTCTTTTGAGGGTCTTATAGGCTACTGAGGTCTGTCCTGTGGAGGTATCTTTAAGTGGGGAGAGTGGGATGTTAAAGTCTCCTCCCAGGATGATACATCCTTTGGAAAACCATTTAAGCTCATCAAAAATTTTGCGGCAAAACGGAATATGTGCCGTGTTTGGAAAATAGACGTTGGCTAATGTAACAGGGGAACCTTCCCACGTGCCTTTTAGAAAGATATAGTGTCCTTCCGCATCTATAAGCTGTTGTTGTAGTTCAAAAGGAGAATCTTTGTTGATTAAAATGGAAACTCCTTTTGTTTGGCCAAAGGATTAGTAGCGTGATAGGCCTTTGTGAAGACATTGTGAAGACATTGTCGGTGAGTCTGGGGATTTGTTTGTTCTTAAAGTGAGTTTCTTGTAGGAAAACAATGAAGGGTCTGACCTTTTTTAGTTCTTTCAGCAATTTTGACCTCTTTTCTGGTATGTTTAGGCCGTTTAGGACCATAATTAAGTTCCTGTTTCTCCAAGGGAAAGGTGCTAATCAGATCCACAATGAAATGTCAAAAACTTTGATTGGCAGTGGCCCTTCATATGCAACAGTTAAACGTTGGGTTGCCAATTTTAAAACTGGGCTTTTCAGTCTTGAAAGTGAGAGACCCAGTGGAAGGCCTTTTTTTGACTCTGTGTCTGTAAATTTGAAAGTCATCCATGACATGATCATGGAGGACTGCCAAATATCAGCCAAAAGTATTGCTACATATCGGAGAGAGTGGATGCCATTATCCACAATGACTTGGAAATGAGAAAGCTTGCAGCAAAGTGGATCCGAAAACTTTTGACAACTGAACCAAAGAGGAAACACGTGGAGACATTGTTGGCTATTTTGGAACATTTTGCAAGAAATTAGTCAGATTTCCTGGTAACCGGTGATGAGACATGGATCTACTGTTATGATCCTGAGACAAAGGAACAGTCTAAAGAATGGAGGCACAGTGGTTTCCCCAGGTCAAAGAAGTTCCATGTACAAAGGTCAGTGCAGAAGCAAATGGCAACAGATTTTGGGATAAGAAGGGAGTTCTGCTAGTGAACTACCTCCAACAGGGTTCAACCATCAATGCAACATATTATTGTGCTTTATTAAGGAAGTTGAGGAAAAACGTTGAGGAAAGCTCTCCAAAAGGTGTCATCCTGTTGCATGACCACGCCTCGTCACACACTACATGTGAAACAATGACAAAACTGACCTCCTTAGGCTTTCAAGTAATGCCCTATCCACCCTATTTGCCCGACCTGGCTCCTTCTGACTATCATCTGTTCTCCAATCTCAAAAAACACCTAAAAGGGACAATGATTTGGGAGTGTTCCGGAGGCAACTAATGCTGCAAATGAGTGGTTACACCGGCAGTCCGAAGAATTTTATTTGCAGGGACTTAAGAAGCTGCAGGACAGATGTTTTGTAGAATAGTGTGGCAGTTACAGCTCCCTAGCTACATTTTTTCTGGGTAAAGTTCAATACTTATCATCACCCCCTCGTATTTGAGGTTTTCCATTTGATAGCAGAGCATCATTTTCAACAATTGCATTGTTCCTCTCATGTCTGCTAAATTTCCTACTTACACCACATGGAACTTGTCAGATACGGGTACTCACCGAGGCCGAGATGCTGAGAGCGGTAACCTCTTGCGACTAAGCGCACTCCACTCCTGGAGATGGTTCAGGGGGTGAAGGGCACAAATAGGCACGAGTCACCAGCAGGCTGGGTAGGTCTTGCGTGAAGGTCACCGGCAGGGAGAGAGCTGTGCAGAACTGGAAGATGCTGAAGCTCAGAAAGGAGGATAAACAGCTGATCCAACAACAGGCCAGGGGTCAAACACTGTTGACTAGTAAGAGTCTCTAGATAGGCAAAACAGTCTAGTGCAAGGACTGTCAGCAGGTCTGTCAGTGGGCTGATGACTAGTACTGAAGATTGATAGCAAAAAGTCCGTAGGCAGGCCGAGGGTCAAACACAGGTGACTGGAAGCAAAGTCTGTGAGTAAGCCAGGGGTCGAGCACTGAAGATAATAGCAAAGTCCAGGAGCAGGCTGGGGGTCAATCACTGGAGACAGGAAGCAATATCCGTAGACGGGCAGAGGGTCAAACACAGTAAGCAAGTGGAGAAGTCCGAGAAGCAAGCCGAGGGTCAGATGCAGGTAGAGATCAGAGCAGGTCAAGGTCCATCGGGGTCACAACAGGTAATCAAGAATCAGGATACAAAGCAGGAATACACGGGGAGCTGAAAGACAAACCAGCAATCTGGCCATTGCACAGAGTGACTTTTATAGGCCAGTGGGAGGCTCATGTTGTGCGCGCTATTGCGTATGCGCATTCGCCATTACGCTGAATCGCGCACGTGCATTAGCCGTTTCGCTGAATTGCACACAAACATTAGCCGTTTAGCCGAATTGCGCGCGCGCATTAGCCGTTTCGCTGTATTGTGCCCAGGGATGCGCCGGAGTGCCACTTTACCACGCATGTGTGAAAGAAGGCAGCGATATTGGCGAGCCTGGTAATTGCCTCTTTCCTGACAGAACTCCTCCATGTTTCTAATTTGGGAAAGTTTTACTATCACTACCATATCAGAAGTATCCATCTGAACTACCATTTTTTTTTTTTTTAAGTCTGGGATCATGAGCATTGGTTTAATACAAAGAGTTTTTTTCACAGCCCAAAATGCTTTTTTCATCCTCTGGTGTTTATTTTAACATACCTGACCCTTTACTTTTTGATGAGGTCTGTCAACGGGGCTGCAATTGAAGCAAACTTAGAAATAAAATATCTGTTATAGTCTATAATTGCTTCAGGTTTGTTGATTTGGGGGTAATCAAGCTCCAAACAATGGCATATCCCAGATGTTTGGCTACCTCTAAATCAGGGATCTCCAAACTATGGCCCTCCAGCTGTTGTAGAACTGCACATCCCATGAGGCATTGTAAAACTCTAACATTCACAGAGGGCCATAGTTTGGAGACCCCAGCTCTAAAGCTATAAAACTCTTTTTGGGGTTTGCAATGAACCCTACTGTCCTGAGAGAGTCTGCTACTGCTTGCATTCGAAAGAGTTTAGTTTCCTCATCCGGACTGTGAATGTTTATCATCCAAATAAGCTGCTGCATATTGTTAATGATTTCTCAAGGTTTTATACATCATTATCTTGAATGAGTCCCATGGGGTATCAATCTTAACTAGAGACGTCTGGTAGTCACGTGTCACCATGTATGAATACGACCCCAGTGGTCCTAGGGTGGTATTTAGAGGGAGTTATTAAATCAGCTTTCACTAAAGAGCTGTAAATGGCTTTTCATCAACTGATATAAAACACATTTATGTCTACTGATTTTTCCTGACATCTGAACAAAGACATGCATTTTTTTTCATGTGCACTATCACATTGCATTGAATTATCTGCTGTTGGACAACTTTCAGCAACCAACCCGTGGCAATGAATACATTTTTTTGGGTTCTGTACCTAATCCTCTGTATAGTATTTTGGACCTCCCTGACCTATTTGCCAGGCCTCCAGGTCCTGGGCCTTCAGTATTTTCACCTTTTATAACAGACTCATCATTTCTCCCAAGACCCTTGAGAACCCAGGAATGATTTTACAAGGTCCACTAGTTGCTTTCCCTTCTGAGGAAAAGATTGTTTAGAATAGGGAATACATTAATCCTTAGCTGTAGTGTATCTCTTCAACAACTTGAGAAGCTGGTCTGCCATTTAGGGCCCTGAGGCTTACCTTTTCGCTGAGAACAGGAAGTGATCACACATAGGTGTCTATGACAATATGCTTCACTACCTCTGGAGCTGATAATGTTCCTGGTTGCAACCATTTCTGGGTAAGGTGAATTAAATCATACATTTTGGAGCATGGGATCTTTTCATTCTTGTACACCTAGTGATGCATTCACTGTGGTTAGATGGTGATAATAACCTCCACCCATGCAAGAATTATTAGCTGCCTTTAGTTTCTCATTGTCCTAAGCAGCATCAGGCTCCAAAAGCTTTTTGGGGTTTGCCAGTGAGAAAGGGTGCAACAAATCCCATTCACAGTGCTTTCTGACATCCTCCTTGGGCTGTAATCCTTTCAAAAGTGGCCAAAGAGGACTCCATGTCATCTTCTGCTGTTATCCTTTATGGAAAGTGACTTGCACACAATGCTTTGGGCTCACCAGGAACCTAAAACATGGAGTCCTCACTGAATGTACATTGAGCTTGCCCACATTGGGATTGGGAACAAATAAGTGCAGTTTTAAAAATAGGAGTTTTAGGAGAGCTTCTGTTGAGATCCTAACTGCTTGATTGTTTTTGGTAAAAGTGATTTTTTCTCCTTGGAAACCTTGCTATCAGCTTTAACCACTTTGCTGCCACTGGCGCATGTCATGCATTGACATCACTAAGGGTTATAAATCTGACAAGCTGACACCCAATACACAATACACACAATCACCTCCAGCCACTCTTGGTAGTGTGCCCCCCCCATGCAGGCCCCCTGCCATGTTTGTCAGACTCCTATGTCCCACCTGTAGACCCAGGACCATCATGGCAGGAGCCACTGCATAGAGGGGGGAGACCAGTGAATGCCCATTCGCTGATCTCCCCTACAAAGTAAGAACATGGAAGTGGCATGCAATATAACACTTCCAGGACTGCATCACCGCTATGATGTCTCTATGGTTCAATTTCTGGTTCTTGAAGTGGTTCAACCGAGCCCCAGGGACCAAACAATCCTACAGAGAGAGACACTATGGATCGAACGGCTCAATGCCACCCATCCCCCGGTCTAAATGCAATGATCCCCTATAAACCTTTTTTGTGAGCCCTATTTTGCTCTGTCCAATGTCCTCTTCCCTTTCCCTCTCCTTCTGCCTTTTTCCTGTTTTTTCCCTTCCTTCCTTCCTTCCCTCCTTTCCCCTCTCTTTCTCCCTTTTTCCCTCCCATGTTTGTCTGCTTGTTCCCTATGATGTGGATATATTCTACCTAGACATAAGTGATTAGTATATTGGCTTCTTGTTCTGAGAAGTTTATTGTTCAGACCTACCCATAAACCATACCCCGTATTGTGATAAATTTCTGGTGATACTCTGGTTTCAATCACCCCAGAGCCCCAAAATTATCAATAACCTTATTTCTTTTTTGCTTTACTCGTTTTTTATTCATCTATGTTGTACATTGCTAATTCATAAGCAGTAAATGCTTTGTATTGTTTTGTTACTATCTGCATATACGATCTGCTCCCCCTAGTGGTGGATCCGGCAGTACACTATCCCTTTTCATTGTTCCCCTCGGCGGACTTGTGTTTACCCTGGCAGGGGGCGTTCCCAGCCACCCTAGCTTGCCCTGATTCACCTGGGCCCTCCGACCTATGGGCTTCATCGGGACGCACATGCGCAGTAGAACGGCTCCGTGCACCTGCGCAGTGTGGGTAAACTGACCCCGTAACATCAGACGCTGTCCTTGGCGGTGTGCACCGACGTTCGTGGGGTTGGGGAGCTTTTATAGTGGTCCCTTTGGACCGTTAGATGAGCAGCAGCATCTCTTTATGTGGGGCTGTAGTACTGGCGGAAGGTTTCTAAGGTAAGTTACCACCCTGTAAATGCATGGGTCTAGCCGGCATTCCCCTTCAATGTTCTCCGGTCCCCCTTGTTCCTCATCTCCATCCTCTTTTCCCTCCCCTCCCTCCCTTGCCTTCTGACTGCACTTACATATAGCCACCCTTGTTGTTTTCTCTGCAGCTAGCTTCTCCATTGAAGAGACTTGTAGACTGACCAGTCACCTGTGTCCATAGTGTTCAGTGGCTCCTGTTTAATCAAATAGCCACCCAGGACGATACACATTTGTATTTAAGCCCTTCCGCCTCTTATAACATTCAGCCCCAGCAATTTCTTTTATTAACATATCCCAGTATGGTGAGATTTCTATTTAATATGCCTTGTGGTGTTACCTTTCTATCCTATGGACCCATCATCTCCATGTCCTCCCTACTTTTCCTTTTCCTCTTGGGTACTGGTTCTACTTTTTTCCTTCTGTTAAGTTGAACCTTGAAATAAAGGACAACAACGCCAATAGAGCTGCATTCGTTTCAATGTATGTTTACTTCAGAATATGCACTGTACATACAGAGGATCACATCTTTCAAGGGAATGTGACACAGGTTACAGGGTGGTACAGCCTTTTATAGGAAATGATAATACAGTAGTCTATGGCGGGCACAAGCCCAAAATTACACATCACACAGTACATATTTTACTAATTGTTTCAACATAACCTTTGGTCATCATGACCTGACTGATTAATGAGTGAAAGGTTATTTTGACAGAAAAAAGATTGATTACCTCAAGGGAGTAATTAACTTATAAACATCTTTTCTGAGAATTGTATCATGTCATTGGCAGAACATTTCATGTCAATTGGAGGCCAACCAAGACAGCCGCATGTGTTGCAATACCAAAAGAATTCAGAAATATTTTACTCAAAATTATAAGAAATACATTTTCATGTTGAAGAGGAACTCTATATATATAACAAGATATGGCTCATATATTTCATATCTTTACAGCCCCTCCTGTGTTTAGAATTCTTTCGGTATCCTTTTTAAGCTTCTTCTGTGTCTTTAGGTTGATCTCCAGGTATACAGACCATCATCTCATGAGCAGTTCTGACTCGGGACCTTGAGGGCTCAAAAGAACCAATATTAGTACAAGCATGTGTGGTTATCTTCAAACAACATTTGCATAACATAGGTGCACATTTAACTATTAGGATTATGAGGACTATAATTCCAACAATATATAGAATACCATGTAAAATACCAGAAAACCATCCTGCAATACTGGAAAACCAGTTGAGAGGATTGAGCCAGGAGAGCCAGCCTTCCCAGCCACCCTCAACCCAAGCAGTTTCGGTATGCTCTTTGTGAAAATTAACCTTCATTTGTTGTACCTTTTCTACATGTGAAATGATAACATCTTCAGCCTTAGTATCATTTCCAATGTAGTTACAATAGGTAGTTCCCACTATGGTGCATATTCCTCCTTGACTGGCCATGAGATAATCCAGCACCAGCCGGTGCTGCAAAACCTCTTTTTTAATCATTTTCAATTCTGTAGCAAGAGCTATAAAGTTTGTATCATACAGGGCAGTAATATTATCCATCAGGTCTGATGAATCAATGATGAAACTAAAAGCCTTTTTAATTCAACTTCTATTCACCCAAGGTATAGAGAACAATGGTTTAATCTCTCTATCGTGTGATTCAATATTTGTAAAATTATCGTCTGACTCAGGATAAGATGTAGGCCCATCAGGATAATTGTCATCTTTACATTAACTTCAGAGTCTTCTTCTTCTTGTCTTGGGGGTTCATCTTCTCCTGGAACTGACTGACCAGTGAGGTCCCTTATGATAAGGTGCACAAAGTATTTTTTAAGAAAGTGTATAGGTATTTTGTGAAGCTGTGTTTCTTGAAAGTCATTATCCTCCATATACCAGGTAGCAGGTATGACTCTACCAAAGTAACAAACCCCCTTGGAATTCAAAGGAACCCAATTGTATGCTTTCTTTCCACATATAAAATAGTAGCCTGGTGGGGCAGCACAAACTTTATTGAAATTATATCCTTGCAAACACATAAGTAGTTTCATATTGTTCTGCTGGGAATGTTGACGATGTGTGTGGTCATGCAATTCCTGATATCTGTCAGTACTCCATACAGTATCCTTACCATCAAACCAGTACCTGATGTCGGCATTATCCATGCAGTCGGAGTTTCCAATCGATCGGGTGGTACTCTGATAACCCTGGGCAAGTAACTCAGGTGTATAAGTTCGAGTAAAGTTAATGCAGACTGCTTGCCGGGTATTTATAGGCCTGTGATTGGCCTCAAGTGACACCTGATTGTAGGAGGTATTGTCTGCTCCATACTGCCAGGATCCATCCGCTGGTGGACGCCAGTACTGCAGCCCAAAGATGACATAACATCAGCAGGGAAAAGCTCTCCTGACAGTTCCAAACTGCCAGGAGACACCTGCTGGTGGACCTCAGTACTGCATGCCAAATGACAGATATTACCAGTGGATGGAACATTTCCTGACAGTACCCCCCCTCAAAGGAGCGGCCTCCGGACACTCCAACTGGTTGTAATTGTCCATAGTCTATGGCATCAAGCAGAACAACAGATGGGAGTACATCAGGCTGGGCAACAGGCACTTCAGGCTGGGCATCAGGCACATCAGAGCAGACAGCGGGCACATCAGAGCAGAGAATGGGCTCCGGGTCGTCGAGCTGGGCAGCAGGCTCTGGGTCGTCGAGCTGAGCAGCAGGCTCTGGAACATTAGGCCGAAAAGCGAGCACCATAAGGGCAGGCTGGATCACAGGCACCAGCTCAGCAAGCTGGGTAACGGGCCCCTGCCCAGTGGGCTGGGTAACGGGCCCCGGCTCAGCGAACTGGACACGGGCACTGGTCCGGCAAGCCGAATAACGGGTACTGGCTTAACAGGCCGAGTGATGGACTCCGGTTTAGCAGACTGGATAATGGGCACTGGTTCAGCAGACAGGGTAACGGGCACCGGTTCAACTGTCTGGGTAAAGGGCACCGGTTCAACAGACTGGGTAACGGGCACTGGTTCAACAGACTGGGTAACGGGCACCGGTTCAACAGACTGGGTAACGGGCACCAGTTCAACAGACTGAGACACAGGCATCGAAACTTCAGGCTGAGACACGGGCACCGAAACTTCAGGCTGAGACACGGGGCACCGAAACTTCAGGCTGAGATACTAATTTCAAGACATCGGGCTGAAAGGCAGGCAAAGAGACACCAGACTGGAAAGCAAGCACCGAGACATCAGGCTGGAAGGTGGGCACATTAGACCGGGAAGCAGGCACATCAGGCTGGGAGGCGGGCACACCAGAATGTAAAGCAGATACCGAGACATCAGACCAGGCAGCAGGTACTGGAACTTCAGACTGGGCAGCAAACACAGGTGCTGGCACATCACGCAGAACAGCAGGTACCGGCACAACAGGCTGAACAACAGGTACATCAGACTGGGCAGTAGTCACTGAAGCGTCAGACTGGAACATGGACATTGGGATGTCAGGCTGAGCAGCAGGCACTGGGACCTCAAACTGGACAGCGGGCACAGGCATTGGTACAACAGGCTGAGTAGCAGACACTGGCACATCAGGCTGGGCAGCAGACAGGAACACATCAGGCTGGGCAGCAGACAGTGGCACACCAGGCTGGGCAGCAGACAGTGGCACATCAGGCTGGGCAGCAGACGGTGGCACATCAGGCTGGGCAGCAGACAGGAACACATCAGGCTGGGCAGCAGACAGGAACACATCAGGCTGGGCAGCAAACAGGAACACATCAGGCTGGGACACTGGCTGGATAGCAGGCAGAGATTTAGCAGAATCAGATAGGTTATCAGGTTCAGCTGGCATGCAAGCAGACTGGAGCAGGTTGGTTGGTGTGGAGGCAGGTTGGGTTACTGGCAGGATCGTGTGGGTTGGAAAGAACTTCCGTTTCTTCTTTGGCTTAACTGCTGGAGATCTGTAGGTGACTGCAGGACAGTAGGTAGGAGGTGAGGCATACTGAAGAGAAGGTCTGGGATATGGCAAGGAAGAGGGAACAGTGGCCAGAGGAAGTTCTTGTGGGGAAGTTGTAGGTAGCAGAGAAGAGGCAGGCGGGTTAAAGGCAGGAAAAGTGCAATGGGTAGAGACAGGGTATTGATATTTGGTGGGAAGCAGGGTATATTGAGCTGAAATGGAGGTTGCCATGGGTGAAGGGGAAAAAGACTCTTGGGCAGGCAGGTGTCTAATAGCAGGTCCGGGTTGTGAAGAGGCTGGAAATAATAAGTCTGACCATGCCTGTAGTACAGGTTGAACAAACATGGGTTCACATACTGCCTGTCTAACCAGGGACTGCACCGAATCTATACAATCCACTAGCACCTGTTTAGGACAAGCTGAATAATGCTCCAGAAAGTATACAGCATCATCCTCCAACAGCCATACCAGAGACTCCACCTGATCACTACTGAAGGGGGGAGAAAAATTGTCACTTCCTTTAGGACTGCTAGATAAGGCTAGCTCAGCACACACCTGTATCAGGGGCTGAACGTTTTTAAACAGTAATCTACCCTGATCAACCAGAGAATGGGCCAGACAGGTACACTCCAGGAGCTGAACACTGGCCCACTCTTTCAATACCAGACGACAGTAATGCCCCGTACACACGGTCGGATTTTCCAATGGAAAATGTCCGATCGGAGCGTGTTGTCGGACATTCCGACCGTGTGTGGCCTCCATCAGACATTTTCCATCGGATTTTCCGACACACAAAGTTTGAGAGCAGGCTATAAAATTTTCCGACAACAAAATCCGATCGCATCAATTCCGACCGTGTGTGGCCTGTTCCGACACACAAAGTGCCATGCATGCTCAGAAGAAATTCCGAGACGGAACAGCTCGGTCTGGTAAAATTAGCGTTCGCAATGGATACAGCACTTTCGTCACGGTGCTATATAAATAATGGTTTAATACAGCGCACTCTCTTCTTCTTTATAATGTGAGAAGAATGAAGTAGTTTTGCTTCTCATATTCCCACAGACTTCTCACAAACTTCTTTCTTTATTATTTATTGTGATTCCCTCAATATATTTTGATTTGTCACATCTGACCAATTTTTTTTTGGTTTGTTTTTAATTGTAAAAAATTTGTTTTCAAGGCTGTTTTTGTTAAAAATGTTTTATGCTTTTTATGCTTTTTTAATAAAGAATTTTTTGGTGTGTGTTTTGTGTGTCAAGTTACCACAACACCACTGATATCTTATATTATTGAATCTCAATGAGATTGTTTGGTGTTGGTGTCCCTTGTTAATTTCACATTGTATTTTGAAATGTACCTGCTTCCTCACCAACAAACTGTTTTTTTTAAGGAAAACACACATAGGCAAGTATAATTGAACCAAAAATGCCTTTATTAAGGGCTCACAACCAAACAAAGAGGGAGGCAAAGCTGGAGAAACAGCAGAAATTGGTGAAGCCTTTGACCCCCAGGGCACACATCAATGATTTTACTGCAAAATTGGTGGCTTGGGGAGTCCATATATAAGAGAGTGCAGTCTGGTCCAGAAGTCCCAGAGATCATGAAAGCAGCAGATGACATGTATGTTCCCTGGCTGTGGTCATATAAGAGACTGCATCTTTTGTCAGACCAGACTGAACCCAGGGTCATCACTCTCTGGTCTTCCTTCCACGCTTCCTTCCACGCTGTGGCTCTGGTGGTAGAGTTGTGGCAGCAGGAGAAGGAGGAGGATGGTCCAACTCAATCACGTCGGTCTTGGGTGTGATTTCGCCACTCACCCCCTTAGTTAGGACTTTATAAATAAGTTGCTCACACATGAGGCGTTGACCCTCCTGCATGCACTTCAGTTTGGTGGCAGCCATGCAGGCAAAGGCCTCTTCAGGAGTGGGTACGGCTCTGAGGGACACAGAAGCCTCCTGAATGAGCCTGAGTGCTGAATCCTGCATGTGAGTCGCCTTCCTCGCTCTTTTGTATGGAAGGTGGAGGGGAGGAACCTACGATTCGGTCAGGCTGTGACTGGTCCCAGGCTTCTCCTGGCTGCAACTTAGCCCCGCCTCCTCCTGGCTGCAACTTAGCTCTACCTCCTCCTGGCTGCCACATTCCAGAGCCTCCTCCTGGCTGAGGTCTTCCTGTGTATGAAAAAGGGACATAGTTTTAGTTTTTTATTCATCAATCACACACAATTTTCATCTCATGATTGTTGCAAATTGAATGTTAACAAATATAACTGATGATCATTCTGAGCCCAGCATTTTTCATTCTTGTCCCAATTATTTTTGCCCACTACTGTCTATTGATATGTCAAACACTTTATTAAATCAGCAATTAGTGATCAATAATAACATCTAGTAAACATCATTTATTTATTGACCAGAAATCTGTAGAAGTTTGCTATACCTGACTCCAGCTGGGCTCCTCCACTTCTTCCTGGCTGGAAGGCCCAGGTTGGACATTGGAAGCCTCAGCTGGGGTGGAAGGAAGAGTGGAAGGAAGGGTTGAGAGGGATTCCCTGACTTCAGTGTGGTCTGACAGAAATCGCAGTCTCTCATAGTATCAGAGCCTGGGGACATAAATATCATCTGCTGCAGCTCCGGATCTCTGGGAATCCGTGACCTTCTTGCGCTCCCTAAGATAAGTGCTCCTCAGGCCACCAATTTTGTTTTTTAAATAGGGGATGGTTGCCGTGGGGACCACCGGCGTCACCAACTCCAGCAGTTTCTCCAGCGCTGCCTGCCTCTTTTGTTTATGATTATAATGCGAGTGTTTGACCTGCCACAGACAGGGCAGCTCCCTGTACTTGTCTACGAACAGGGGGAGGAAGTTGTGTTAACTGAAGCCATCCATTTAATCTGCAAGACACAACACAAGATAAACCCTAATGTCAGCTTAAAGTCTACTAAACTTGTGCAAATACAGGCCTCAATCTAGAAGCACTATAGGCCCAATGTTAAATCTTACCTTCACAATCACGATCGGTGCCTCCGTTACTCCTTCCTCCGCTCACAGATCGTATGTATTAATACGCTTTATACACACTGCGCATGTGTGTAACTCCACCCGCCCCTGACGTTCTTTCTAGTCTATTCCCTGCCCGTTTTTGTTCGGCGCAGTGGGGGAAGAGCACATGATGGAGACACAGCAGGTGCGTGCTAATTACAGCAATGAGGAGGAGGAGGAGGAAAGCCCGGAGGCAGAAACGTCCCGATCCAGAAGGAGATGATTTAAGGTCTCAAATATGTCCTTTGGGGAGATGTTGGAGATGGTCGACATCCTGAAGAGGGCCGACTATGATGGAAAGTATGGACCTTACCCCAACCCCAATGTCAGAAAGGCCAAGATCATGGCGAAAGTGGTCAAGAGCCTACACCGGAATTTCAGGGTACGACGATCGAAAGATCAGCTCAGGAAGCGTTGGTCGGACCTCAAATTAAGAGAGCATGAACAGTACAGAAAGATCCGGAGAGTGCTGCAAAAAAGTAAGTAGTTGTGCTGTGTTCCTATTTTTTTTATGTTTATTACGTTCGTGCTGCTCCATGTGCTTTTCTTAACTGTTGTACAGTTTAAAATGGCAACTTTCATGTTCATGGGCACATTATTCGTTCGTATCAAACATTTTTCTTTCGGCCTATAAAACACCATTGTTTTTGCCATATGCATTTGACCACATTTTTTAGGGCCTACTTGTATGAAACTAATTTGGTTGTGTAGATGGAATGTGACAGACCTAGCCGGGACAGAGGCTGTTGGAGAGGACTGGGTGCGAGCCTCTTGCCTTTTGATTATGGGCCCTGGATTTTCAATGGAACGGTGCTCTTTGTGGGGTGAATTGGAGGTCCGGTCTGAACTGTACTAATCGTACTCCGTTGTGTATATATGTATATATTGTATGTTGTTTGATTCTGTTGGGGACTCTTTGCTGTGGATTTGTGTCCCTGAAGAGGGAGGGGGGATTCCTCCAGCAGCCTCCTGCTGATAAGACTGATTTATTCTGTTGGGACACATCCTGTGAGGAGATGCTGGTGTCATCAACTCCAACTACCTGTGTTTATGTTAATTGAATGAGCTGATCACATTGTCCTCTATACAATGTAGGAGACGGGATGACTCCTATTGGAGCTGCTGCTATTGTGTTTATACTACTGTGTGAAGCTCGGTGCCCACAAGTCTGTCATCTGGTCTGGGTAAATTTTTTAGTTAATTAGCTCATGTTAATTATGTTAATTAGGTTACAGTTGTATTGTTAGAGGAGGTTCCAAGGGCATATAAAGTCTTGTAATTTTGATTCTAAATAAAGTGAGTTCATGTTAGCAACAAGCAAGTGTCGCCTTGTTTTGTGCTCAGAGAGGTTGGGATATCTGTATACAGACTGGGAGGAAATGGTATATGACGGAAGCACTCAAGCGGAGTGTGGGAAGTTCCGTGACATTGGTGGCAAGCAGCGGGAAAGCTTCCTGCAGTCTGGTACATCCAAACTTCCATCTGGGTCCAAGGTCCAGATAGCAGGAGAGGAGAGGTACAGATATCAGCCGCCATGGATGAGGAATTCAGAAGGAGGTTGCGAGAGATGCAGATACAGCACAGAGGACCAGTATCAGAGCAGGTCCTGCTGGGATGGTGTGATTCTATTCGCTGCAAACTCTGGAAGGAAGCGCTAGCCTGTGAGCAGCGACACCAGGGAAAAGTTCTCCCCTCCATCGAGGAAAGGTACTGGTCGCAGTACGGACTGCGGGTGCGGTTTTTGGGAGAAAAACCACACAAGAAGCAGACAGCTGAATTAAGCAGGCTGGTCTGGGCAGAGATAAAGCTGGATGAGAGCTACAGAGCCCTCCGGTGGCATGTATCCCAAGCATGTCCCTGGATAGCGGATGACAGTCCAACGGAAGGCTTAAGCTATGGCGGCTTGGGACTGTTGTATGTGAAGCTGACAGGGGACCCTAACTTTTAGAGTGATTTGCAGTGGCGGGTGGACGAAATCATGGATTTCAGAGAAGGGCTACTGAACATTTCGGAAGTGCACTGGGCACAGGAAGATTTGGAGTTTCTGGCCGTTCAGGAATGGGAGCTAGAGATCGCCTACAGACGGCTGCTAGACATTGCTCAGTGCCAGGGCTGGGCTCCCTTTGCCTGGGACTATCAGGAAATACCAGCTGACAACCCTGAAATCCTGGCTGAAGAGTCGGCAATGTGGCAGAGCAATTGTGTTCTTTGCCAACCTGCCCCCACAGCTAGGGAGGCGGAGGTCTTATGGCGGATGCAGCAAGTGCTGACTGACCTTGATGATCCTGTTTCTGCATGGGATGATCTTGGATGGAGGAATGTGCCTGTCCAGCAGCATGCCAAAGAATCGGCAGTGGAAAATCTGAAGATTGCCATCCCCAAACCTGAAGTGCTGACAACAGGGCAGAGGTCTGCTAACCTCTGCCCAGCACTGATAGCATCTTCTGGGTTCCAGGGACAGGAGATGGTGAACCTTTATCCCCAGACACCAGTTGCAGAGACAGGGGATTTGATAGACTTTTCTGCTGAGGAAGAACCATCGGGTGAGCCCCCAGCAGAAGAGTTGGGATTAGGGCCAAACTTCATTGCGCTCTGCTCAGCACTGATGGCATCTTCTGAGTTTCATGGACAGGAGATAGTGAACCTCTATCCACAGACACCAGTTATAGAGGTAGGGGATTTAATAGACTTTTCTGCTGAGGAAGAACAACCTGATGAGCCTCCAGCAGAAGAGCTGCTATTGGGGCCAAACTTCACTGTGCTCTGCCCAGCACCAACAGCAGTATCTGTGGAGTTACAGGGAACTTCCCCAGTTGAAGCACCGGCAACCGGGCAGAGTGCTACCAACCTCTGGCCATCACCGGCAACAACTACAGAGTTCCAGTGAAGTGGGGCAGTCGGCCTCCCTCCCCAACAGGTAGCCGGAGCAGATGGTGTGGGGTTTCCAGCAGAAGGGCTGGCAACAGGACCGAGTACTGCTGGACTCTGCCCTCAACTAACAGGAGAGGTATTTCTTGTGAAGATGGATAGGACTTCAGTCTCCACCTGCATACTCCAGGGATGCTGGGCAGTCGGCCCAGATCCCCAAAAGCATGACGGAGTGAGCCCAGTCCCCCTGTCTTCTCTCCAGCGGCAGAAAGGACTCCAGGGAGAAGGGCCAGTCCAGACCTCTCCCCAGCGGCAGATATGTTCTCTGAGAGAGGCAGAGGTTGGCTGGGTGAGTAATACTCTGTTTGGAACAATTTGTTTGGGGTACTGTGTGGGTACAGGCAGTAGAGGACTGGAACTACTGACTAACTTCGGAGTCAACCCGTCTGGGGTCTTCTCCTGTGTTAGTCTCCTGCTGAAAGGGGAGAAATGTGACAGACCTAGCTGGGACAGAGGCTGTTGGAGAGGACTGGGTGCGAGCCTCTTGCCTTTTGATTATGGGCCCTGGATTTTTAATGGAACGGTGCTCTTTGTGGGGTGAATTGGAGGTCCGGTCTGAACTGTACTAATCGGACTCCGTCGTGTATATATGTATATATTGTATGTTGTTTGATTCTGTTGGGGACTCTTTGCTGTGGATTTGTGTCCCTGAAGAGGGAGGGGGGATTCCTCCAGCAGCCTCCTGCTGATAAGACTGATTTATTCTGTTGGGACACATCCTGTGAGGAGATGCTGGTGTCATCAACTCCAACTACCTGTGTTTATGTTAATTGAATGAGCTGATCACATTGTCCTCTATACAATGTAGGAGACGGGACGACTCCTATTGGAGCTGCTGCTATTGTGTTTATACTACTGTGTGAAGCTCGGTGCCCACAAGTCTGTCATCTGGTCTGGTTAAATTTTTTAGTTAATTAGCTCATGTTAATTATGTTAATTAGGTTACAGTTGTATTGTTAGAGGAGGTTCCAACGGCATATAAAGTCTTGTAATTTTGATTCTAAATAAAGTGAGTTCATGTTAGCAACAAGCAAGTGTCGCCTTGTTTCGTGCTCAGAGAGGTTGGGATATCTGTATACAGCCTGGGAGGAAGTGGTATATGATGGAAGCACTCAAGTGGAGTGTGGGACGTTCCGTGACATGTTTGTTACTAGAATGAAATGCAAACTAGATTCTGTGTAAGGAGAGGACACTCAGCTGCAGTTTTCACATCTGGATGCTGGAGCACTAGTGTGGGACACAAGAACACCCTTTTTATTAGGGGGTCCCACACAGGTGCTCCAGTGTATACTATAGGGGTGTCTCCATCTGTGAAACTTGTACAAGACAGGTAAGTATTCAAGCTTGACAAAGGACACTAAAAATTCTACATCTTGGAACTCTGCCAAAATAGACAATTGTACCCCACTTCCAAGCAATGTTTCATATTTATAGTTCTTCCCTCAAATATCTGTGTGCTAAGTATACCATTTTTTTTTTACATAGGGGAGAAAAGACTCAGAGGACACCCCTCATCCGAGGAGACCACAGACCCCCCACCTCTGGAAGAAGGGGAAATACCCCAAACACAAGAAGAGCAGGAGGAAGAAGACGTGGTGGAACTAGTCACCACAACAGGTGAGTGTCTACGACCACAGGCTCAGGTAAGAGATGGATGCCGCCATATTTATAATACCTGTTTTTTTGGTTTCTCTCTTTGTAGGTGATCGTGATGTTGTGGATCCAGATCCTTTCACCTCGGAAAGTGCACAGATCCTGATCGGGGAGATCATGGGGTGTAATGTTGCATTGGAAAACATCATGAAAAACATCAATGATGTTATTCAAAAAAATAAGAACATCATCGATGTTTTGGGGAGAGTTTAAAACCGCTACAAAGCCCTTTCTTTTATGGTGTGGTACAATTTTAGAATTTTTTCACTAATTTTCGAAAAGCCAAATTTTGAAGATGCACACAGTGTGTCAACATGTGCTATCTGCCATCACGGGAGATCAATGGATGCATTTTTGGGGTGCAACCCCTTCCTCAATAATAAAGTAGCTGAGAGGAAGAGGTTGCTCCCCCAAAACACATCCCTTGATCCCCCGTGATGGCAGGTAGCACATGTTGACATTCGTAAATTGGTGTGTATCTTCAAAATTTGGCTTTTCCTGGGGTGACTTCACCCCATCTGAACGCAATATCAAACACAGTTCCTAAATACTCATGCCTGATATTGGCTTTAAGTTCTACCAAATGTGAACTTTGGAAGTTCAAGATTTGTGTCTTTCTTGTTGGTTTTACACATGCCAGTTTTATGTTAAAAGGACATTTCTACTTTTTCTAATGCCACCCCAAAAATTGTTATACAACAAATATGTTGGTTTGTTTTAAAAACCTTGTCAAAATGCACATGTGATTGTGCAGGTATTAAAAAGATTGTTATTAATCAAGAATGTGTGGATAATTGTCTCAACTACAACACTTTTGGTGTGCTCTAATTGCTGTTTTCTGTGACAATGGGTGTTATTTCATAAGGGCAAATCCACTTTGCACTACAAGTGCAGTTTCAAGTGCACTTGTAGTGCAAAGTGTCTTTGCCTTTAGTAAATAACACCCAACAGTGCTTTGTAAGGTTACACAATCACGCTATTTTCACGACTCACCACATCTCTGTCAGGGTCAGCTAAAACAAATGTATACAAAAAGAAAAATAACCTTGCGCTAACTCTAAACCATACTAATCCAAAAAACATATAAGCCGCTGACACTGCAAATAGAAACTTTGCTGAAAACTGTAGAGTGTATAAAGTGGGTGTAGCGCTATGAATTCAAAGTGATTCAAAAAATAATAATGAATAATATTACATGAACAATATTATTAAATTAGGGGTTAGAAGAAGTCCTATGAGACGAAACGCGTCGGGAGGACTCCACTGCCGCCATTTTTATTCACAAGCGCTTGATTTGTTCTTCTTAATATGTAAGTGTGTTTCTTTTTAATAAATTTTACATATTTACGGAATTACACTATATGGCCCTTTTTCTTTCCCACGTGGGGTTGGTCTAAGGACATCTCCAACCTCCACTCAGAAAAGACACCCCGGTGAGGCATCCCTAGGACTCCAGTGTACCGGTGGGATCTCCCTATCATCTGCCAGGGGGCAACTTTTCCTTGTCAAAAGAAGTTTATTGAGTATACAATGTTATAAAGATACATAAAGTAAGTTTACAAGGATCTATAAAGTAAGCTCATTGTTTTACAGTAGGGTTTATATAGGTAAATATCATGAAATTTCAAATATTAAACATTGGGTTCACGTAAACCTAAATTAAAGATATATATCATTTCCTTAGTTACTTTTTTAGGTATTTAAATGATTTATACCTACTATACATATTGTTTACAAGTAGAGTGTATATAGGTCAAATAAATTCTGATAATGAGCTTTAATCGTAAGGTGGAGAAAAGGAAAGAGAAAGAAGAAAAAGGGTTGAAAGGTAGAGGTATGATCCACAAGGTTGTCCCGCTCGTCAGTTTATTATTCTTTTTAGTTCTCTTTGAAGCCTTAGAATGGGTGTCTCTGTAAGTCATTTAATCTGCTACCATGGCAACAGGACAGGGTCATTGAAGTTTGACAGGAACTGTTGTTTTATCCAAGGATGCCAAAGTTTTTCCAATTTTGGAATTTGATTTTGATCGATGGCTACCATCTTAGCATGGGACATTGTATTATTCATTCTGTGAATTGTTTCTGCTAGTACCAATGTAGGAGATTTCCATGCCTTGGCCACTGTTTGTTTTGCAGCCGTTATTAGTTGGATCATAAGTTTGAATTGAGAGAGTGTTAACCATTCCGGTTTTAGATTAAGTAAAGTTAAATATGGATCTGGTTGTATTATTTTTTTAAATATTTTAGATGCAATCACGAAGACTTCCTTCCAGAAGGTTTGGATTACTGGGCACGTCCACCATATGTGTAAATATGTGCCTATTTCTGGGCATCCTCGAAAACAAAGAGCTGAGGTATTAGGTGAATATTTTGCCACTCTAGCGGGTACAAGGTACCAGCGAGTTAGGACTTTATAATTTGTCTCCAGTGCTAAGATGTTGGGTGAAGATGACTTAGATGTGAGCCATATGTTAGACCAGTCCGTGTCTTCTAAAGTTTGTGGCAGGTCCTCCTCCCACCTCTGAACGTAAGAGGGTCTATTAAGATTTGCTACTCCATATAATTGATTATAAAGTGATGAAATTGTACCTTTAGCAAATGGATCTTTTGTACAGATTGATTCAAAAATGGATAATTGGGATAATGGTGTATCCCCCTTTAGGAATGGTGTATAGAAATTTTTGATTTGGAGATATCTAAATATCTCAGAGTTTGGTAGATCATATTTTTCTCTAAGCGATGGGAATGAAAGGAATGATTTAGATGCTATGAAGACATTTAGTGTCTGAATGCCTGATGTTGTCCAAGCTTTAAAAGAATTTGGGTAGATCCATGCCGGATAAAAGGCTGGATTTCTGATAAAAGAAAGGAGAGGATTGTGTGGAGATTGTAACTGATATTTGGTTTTTAGTTTATCCCAGAGAGATAAGAAGTGTTTAGTTATGGGATTATGAATTTTAAAGCGGTCTTTAGGATCAAGCCATAATAAATTTGATATTAATAGAGGGTCATTTTCTGAAGCCTCTATAAATACCCATAATGGGATTTCCTGTTTTGCATGGTATTTGGACAGACTGGTCAAATGTGCTGCTCTGTAGTAGTTAGTAAAATTAGGGTATCCCAGGCCTCCTTTATTTTTGGGAAGATGTAGTGTGTGTATAGGTATACGTGGTTTAGAAGAGCCCCATATAAACGAAGTTGCTCTTTTTTGTACTATTCTCAAAAAATAGGAAGGAATTGGAATAGGGAGGACTCTGAATAGATAAAGCAATTTGGGTAGAATAGTCATTTTGATTGCATTAATCTTCCCTATCCAGGATAAAGGAAGTTGCGACCATTGTTTTATTAGATTTGTGATCTGTCTTAATACAGGAGGATAATTGGTTGAGAATAAGTCAGAATGAGATGCTGTTAAATGAATTCCAAGATATGGGATTGATTTTTCTGCCCATGTGAATGGGAGTGCAGCCCTAGCCGGGATCAATTCCATGTTTGTGAGTGAAATATTAAGCACTAGGCATTTCTTAGGATTAATCATAAGGCCGGATAGGGCTGCAAATCCATCAAGAGCTGGTATTAAGTTAGGACCAGAGACCTGTGGTGATGATAGAAAAAGTAATATATCGTCTGCAAATATACTTAATTTGTGTGTAATACCTCCTACTTCAATGCCAGTTATAGTTTGGTTTGTTCTGATGTACTGGGCCATGGGTTCGAGTATAAGGGCAAATAATAAGGGAGATAATGGGCAACCCTGTCGGGTATTTCGATATTAAAGGCTTCAGATTTGTATCCAGCATATTTTATATAGGCTTTGGGTTTATTATATAATGCTTTGATCCATTTTAAAAAGTGGGGTCCAAAACCCCATTTTTGTAATGAATATTGCATATATTGCCAGGATACTGTGTCAAATGCCCTCTTAATATCGAGAGATAGAAAACATAAAGGGATTTTCCGTTTTTTAGCAATATGTGCCAATAACACTGCCCTGCGTATATTATCGCCTGCCTGTCTATTTGGCATGAAGCCTACTTGATCTCTATGTATTAATTTTCCTATAATGCTATTGAGGCGTTTTGCTATTATTTTTGCTAATAATTTAATATTGAGGTTTAACAGAGAGATAGGCCGATAATTCACACAGGAAGTATCATCAGAAAGGGGTTTTGGGATCATACAAACAATTGCCATTAGTGTTTCTTGCCGAAAAGAATGTCCATCTAGAAGTTTGTTAAAAGTTTCAGTGAGAATGGGAGAGAGTATTTCTGAGAATGTTTTATAGTATAAAGCCGAGTAGCCGTCTGGGCCTGGTCTTTTGTTAAGTTTTAGGTCTTTTATGGCATTAGCAACTTCATCTATAGTTATAGGCTCATCCAAACTGCTTTTTTGATTCTGAGATAACTCAGGTAAGGTTATTTTTGAGAAGAAGGATTCAGCCTCTGTAGGATTAAATTCATTGTTTGTCTTGTATAAAGTTGCGAGATGTGAGTGAAATTTATGGACTATTTTAACTGGATTACAAGTGTAAACATTTTTTGATAATTTCAAACGTATTGGTTTGAAAGATTTGTTAGTTGAATTTAATGCCCGAGCCAAATATGTACCTGGTTTGTTTGTATTCATGTAGAAATTGTGTTTGGTGCGTTTGAGGGATTTATCAACTGACTCAGTGAGAAATAGATCGTATTCCAATCTAGATTTTTCCAGATGAGATTTTGTACTCTGAGATGGATTATCTTAAATGATATGTAGGCTGCATTAAAATTGAGTTCTAGTTTTTTTGCTAGATTTTTTCATTCCCGTTTAAATAGTGCCATTTGTCTTTATATTGTACCACGCAAGACAGGCTTATGAGCTTCCCACAGTGTTATTGGGGGGATGTCTGTTGTATTATTAATTGATATGTATTCCTTTAAAGCTTGTTCAATGGCCATCTGATGTAGTGGGTGTTTGAGCAATATGTCCGGTAAGTACCACGTTGGGTCATGCCCTTTTGGTATGGCTGAGGCTATAGTAGTGTATACTGCATTATGGTCAGACCACGGAATCGGAATTATATCTGATGCAATAATTTCTGGTATCATTCCTATTGTTAGAAAAATATGATCTGTTCTGGTGAAGGTTTGATGAGGGTGCGAGAAATAAGTGAATTTCTTTTTCATTGGGTTACTTTCTCTCCACTAATCTACCAGATTGTATTTGGAAAGAAGTTGAGAAAAAGGTAATCTAGAGGTTATTTTGGATGGTGTAAAAGGTGATTTATCTAGAAATGGGAGGAGGACCTGGTTCGAATCCCCACACATTATCACTGTTCCTATTTTGTGTGTATTAATCACTTGTAATATATGTGAGAGGAATGGTGTAGGTTGTTTGTTAGGAGCGTAGTAGGAAATCACCGTGATTGCTGTATCCATTATATAACCCATGAGTATCAGGTATCTACCTTCTGGGTCTTTAATTTCTGATGATAAGGTGAATGGTGTGGATCGGTGAAATGCAATTAGAGTTCCCCTTTGCTTGGCACAGGCAGAAGCCGTGTAAATTTGTTGATAAAAAGGAGAAATATATTTTGGAGTAGAATCTTTGGTGAAGTGTGTTTCTTGGAGGCATACTATGTGAGCCTTCTTGTTATGGAAAGTACGGAAGGCTTTGGTCCTTTTTTGAGGGACATTTATTCCCTGAACATTCAGGGAAAGTATATTCAGTGGTGCCATGGCAATAGATCAAATAATTTTGACTTACTTTTAGTTATGCAGAGTTGACTGCGCAGATCAACCTGTGTGGACTGAAGAGATGAATAGATAGAAAAGAAACCAGTGAATTCTGGAGTAAAGAGTAAACAAAAAACATATGAGATTAGATGATACATTGTATAAATTATTTTTTGCAAGTAATCACAATTTACCCGTGAAAGAGAATAAATATCTCTCTCAGGGGAATAAGTGCCTTCGTCACACTCCCACATAATATGGTTGGGAGAATGAGGAGGGCTAATGGGGGTACACGGATCTTCCGCTTACAGGAGAGAAGTGCTATGTCAAAACACATCAAAATGATGTTTCATTAATTGGAGTGCAGAATATAGTTTTTTTTTAACTTATTTATTCCAGGGAGGTTGTATATGGTTAGTCTTGCCCTAGCCTAAATAATTCAGTTAGAAAGGTACTGTTAATAACTTTGGTATTGATGAAGATAGTTTGAATTATTTGGGGATTTTAACCCTTTTAGAGTAAACAATTACATATTTTATTCATATGTAACTGTTTAGATAAATTGAGGTTGTATTGCTTCAGATTAGAATAAACAAAAACATAATTCTAGGAACTAGTTAGGTAATAATATATTTGTTTTAAGAAAAGAAAGAAAAAGCTTCCATTACTTCTGGATTATTGAACATATTTGTCCTAAAAAGTAATAAATCTATTGTTATTACCTGATAATATATAACTGAACAAGAATTTCCTTATTTCACTTATATATTCTAAGGCTATATGAATCAGAAGTAATAAGAAATATAACTGGAATGTAACTTGATCCCATACAGTGTGTGACTATCAGAATGCAGTTACATTCAGTTATAAATACAGGTTTTTTATAGAGAACCATATCTTAGTATAATAAATGAAGAGATATCAGGAATTAGGATGTCAGTCCATTGAATCTTCTTGGTCCATGGATGATGTGGCATAACGGCCTCTTTTGTGAGAATGATGATTCCCATTTTGTTCTGAAATTTTCCGAGTGCTGCCTGAAGGTGAAGATGATGCCATTCTTCTGCGTGTGGGAGAGTTGCTGCTTGTGGGTTCTGTCAGATTTAATTTTAAAAGGGTCTGTTGTAGTTCATCTGCTGATCTGCTTCTGTAAATTGTACCTTGGTAGTTAAATCTGACTGAAAAGGGGAAGCCCCATTGATACATAATGTTGTGGCGTTGCAGTTCCATTAGTTGGGGTTTCATGGATCGTCTTTTAGTAATAGTAAGTTGGGATAGGTCAGCAAAAATTTGATAATTGTGTCCTTGAAAATTAAGATCCTTTTTTTCTCTTGCAGCAATTAGTATTTGTTCTTTCATTCTGTAATAATGACATTTTGTGATTATATCACGTGGGGGTCCATCTTTCTTTTTGACTGTGAGGGCTCTGTGTACTCTGTCCAGTTCTAAACGTTCAATAGGGATATCTGGCTTTAGTTCTTGTAATAGAGCAGTAATAGTAGATTGCAGGTCTGTCACAGTTTCAGGTATTATGCGCAAGTTTGAACGTCTGGCTCTATTTTCGTAATCTTCGAGCTTAGTTTGAAGTATTAAATTCTCTTCTTTTAATTGTTCCAATTCTGTTATATTTACTTGGGTTGTAATTTCAATTTCATCCATTTTTATTTCTAGGGCTGCGGTGCCGTTTCCTAGCTCTCTTATTTCTTTGGTTAGGCTTTTTATTATTTGGTCCGAGGTTTGTTTTAAAGCCTTATGAAGCATCTTTTCAAATTGTAATAATATTACTGGGGATGCTGAGGAGGCTTGTGGAGAAGTTTGTGAGAGGATTTGTTCTGTATCTGACTCAAATGGAGAGTCTTGCTGTGACATTTTCTGTCTGTGAGAGCGCCCTGATGCTGTATCTTGTGAGGTGACTGGAGCTGCTTTAGTTGCAGTGAGTGCCTGTGAGCTCTTTGTGAGGTGATTTTTATTTCTGCCATGGTTTCCTCCCAGTACCATATTTCCTGCCCAAACTTTCACAGTTTGTTCCCTGGGGCAAAAAGGTTCAAATGGATACCTTTTGAGCCTGCAGGCTCCGCTTTGTCCTTCTCTTCTCTCCTCAGTGGTGCGGAGCTCTAACAATGCATGTCTGCTCCGCTAGGCTCCGCCCATCTCCCCAGGGGGCAACTTTTCAAGTCTTTTTGACTCATACAGCGTATGCTGTTTTGGGTCCTAGCTTTCCGGTAAGCCTCCATTTATACGGGTGGTGGTATCTGCACATCTTTATCTGTTTTATCACGTTTCCGGAGAAGGTCACCAAGAATTTTTCTCATTTCCATCTTCGGATTCTCTCCTGATTGGCATGGTTGCTACCAGACTGTAAAGCCTATACAGCGTCCACCATCTTGAAACCCAATATTCATTTTTTACTTCCAATATTTGGAGGATTATTTTGTTCTTTTTGTGTTCATTATAAAACTCACGTGGTGATTATTAGTGTTTGTGGACTATTTTGACTCATTCACGATGGACACTCATTATTTATATACTTAATAATATTGTTCATGTAATATTATTCATTATTATTTTTTGAATCACTTTGAATTTATAGCGCTACACCCACTTTATACACTCAGCTAAAACAAACACAAGCAGTAAATGTCACCACAGATTTGCTTATTTTTTTATTTGATAAAGGTTTCACATATTGTCTGGCATATTGATGGCCCCTCTACCCGCAAAGAACTCAAGGTATCTTAGCCGGACATCACGGCTACTCAAGGAGGGCAAGCCAGGACGGCCACTTTCAAGCGCCGTCAGGGTTGTTTCATTTATAATTCCGGCCTCAGGCCCAACTTAGCCAGCATAGTTGACAGAATGTTGACGTAAAAAGTTATGTAGAACACAGCACGCCAGGATAATATGATTCAGTTTATACTCCGCCATATGTATGGGTGTAAGAAATAGGCGGAACCGGCTGGCCATGATTCCAAATGTGTTCTCCACCACTCTTCTGGCTCTGGCCAGCCGGTAATTAAAAACCCTCTGGTCCGGGGTGAGGGTCCTCATCAGGAATGGCCGCATAAGATGGTCCCCCAGTGCAAAGGCTTCATCCACAACGAAGACGACTGGGAGTCCTTCCACATTGTCTTCTGGAGGTGGAAAGTCCAAGCTGCCATTCTGGAGACGCCTGTAAAACTCCGTCTGAGCGATGGCTCCACCATCGGTCATTCGGCCATTCTTTCTCATGTCCACATACAGGAACTCGTAATTAGCTGACACCACCGCCAACATCACAATACTATTGAACCCCTTATAATTATAATAGTACAACCCCGAGTTGGGTGGTGGGACGATGTGGACGTGTTTCCCATCAATTGCCCCTCCGCAGTTAGGAAAGTCCCACCGCTCGGCAAAGTGGGAGGCCAAAGTCTGCCATTCCTGTGGTGTGGAAGGAAACTGTTGAGGGAAACAAAAAAAATGAGTCTTTTTGCACATAAACATGGAAAGCAGATTAGACACAAACATTCTTGGCCAACATCAAGATAACATTTATTAATGGGAATTTTTAAAGACCAAAGTATAAGGTACACCTATCATATCCCCCCCCCCTCTCATGGGCCATTTCTAACATTATAGGGGGGGGGAGCTCTTGGACAGGTAACCCTCTTTACTTCATTGAGAGATGAATATCTAAATAATGGGTATTACTTGGAACAGCCCCGCTTTAGTTACACTATTGGCAGTCCACTGGACAGGTAAGAAGTGTCATAATACATAGATATAAATACACATTGTACACATTTGAGCACATTTGGACATTCTGCTATTACTTATCTAGATAATAATAGTATACAAAAACTTGAAACAGTACCATTTGAAAGTATACAGGCAAGCCCTTGCACTACATGCTTTGGGGAATTCATCCATACATCTGAGCACAAAAGAGATGGGTATAGTGTGTATGGGTTTGGCAAAGTCAGCAGATAGATGATTGAGGATAAATAGAGAATTGGTATCAGCTGACTTAGCAGTTGGGGGGAGGGAGGGTTCCAAATGATTTGGGGACTCCCAAAAAAAGCCTCTGGCGCTCTGCCTGAATTTAAAGCACAAATCACATTTAAAAACATTTTAGGGGTGTTTGGGATAAAGCACTACTATAGAGCTGATAAAATACATTGTTAAGTGACTACATGAGGTGAATATAGGGCCTGGAGAGCATGCTGGGGAGGTAAGTGAAGGCAAATATGTATGAAGGACAAAAAAAATAATTACATAAAAATCCAGCATGCATGAGGAGAAAGGGGACATTCACAGCATATTACAATCATGGTAATTAGGGAATGAGGAAAGAAATATAATATATTATCAAACATTATATACAATAACATGTGATATTAAAGGATACATCTTACCTTAATATACTCCTTCTGCAGGACCTGAATGATGGCAGAACAGGTCTCTGGGATAATAATTCCCAGAGCCTGGGGGGAGATGCCTGTTGAGAACTTCAAGTCCTGCAGGCTTCTCCCTGTCGCCAAGTACTGCAGGGTGGCGACGAGCCTCTGCTCCGGAGTGATGGCTTGCCTCATGCAGGTATCCTGCCTGCTAATATAAGGGGTCAGCAAAGCCAACAAACGGTGAAATACGGGGTCCGTCATCCAGAGAAAGTTCCTGAAATCATCAGGATTATTCTCACGGATCTCGCGGAGCAAAGGCATATGACAGAACTGGCCACGCTGAAGCAACCAATTCTTGGTCCATGAACTCCTCCCCACCCTGTTCATGGACTGGACTTGTGTCAAGGTCAGGACCCCAACACCAAGCCCCTGCACAGCACGAACTCTACGAGGAGTACATATACGCAACATGGCTAGAAAACGGTCGGCTGCTCAGAACGAAGTAACAGAACGCACTGAAGAACAGCAAGGCCTGTGAAGAGCGACCTGAAAAACAGTAACGAACGAACAAGAACACAATGACTAATCAAAGTCATGCGTAGCTTGCTTGCACGCACTGAAGAGCAGATACAAACCCACAAGCACAAACTGAACAGCAGAAAACGATCTGAAAACCACGTGTCTGAAAAAGCGCGAATTGTCTCTCACCAAACTTTTACTAACACGAGATTAGCTAAAGGAGCCCAAAGGGTGCAGCGCTTGGTTCTGAAATGCGCTTTTCTAGTCTCGTCGTACGTGGTTGACGCCACCGGGTTCTTGGCGATCGGAAATTCCGACAACTTTGTGCGACCGTGTGTACGCAAACAAGTTTGAGCCAACATCCATCGGAAAAATCCTAGGATTTTGTTGTCGGAATGTCTGATCAATGTCCGATCGTGTGTACTGGGCATAATTGTTATCCTCCAACACCAGTGAGGCAAGGAGAACAACTGTTTCTGATTGCATTTTAGTAGCAGTAACAGCACTACAATGGTTCCTCTGCGCAGTCACTTCTGGTCAGAGATGGCCTTGGTTTACTGTCATGAACAGGTGTGACCAGAACTGTGTGATCTGCGACAGAGGACACCAAAACGTATATAAGTGAAAATATAATAATTTATTAAAGTAAGTGAATAATATAGTACAACCACCTCCAATATGACACAGTGCAATAACCAACCAACAGACAGAGACCCACAAGTAACAACAGACAGATAAGTACAATACATTGCAAATACCAGGATCATAAACAATAGCCAGGCCAGGGTCATACACAGCAGATCAGCAGATGGACAGGGGATGTTCCGGAGACATAAACGTAAGCCAGGCCAAGGTCATACACAGGGAGATCAGCAGATGGGGTCAGGAACACAGGACAGGGAGAGGATGGATGAATCAGACTGCAGGCAGGGATGCAAGGTAACAGGTGGGACAGGATAGGGATCGGGACAGGGAGACAGGATCAGATACACGGGTCACAGGTTCAGGGCACAGGAACAGGTTCAGAATCAGAATCAGGATCAGGATCAGATAGCAGGTCAGGGCACAAGGAAGAAACCAAGGAAAACATGTGATTGCTTGCTGGGTATTTATAGGCCTGTGATTGGCCTCAAGTGACACCTGATTGTAGGAGGTACTGTCTGCTCCATACTGCCAGGATCCATCCGCTGGTGGACGCCAGTACTGCGGCCCAAAGATGACATAACATCAGCAGGGAAAAGCTCTCCTGACAGTTCCAAACTGAAAGTCCCATTCCTGAAATCATCAGGATTATTCTCACGGATCTCGCGGAGCAAAGGCATATGACAGAACTGGTCACGCTGAAGCAACCAATTCTTGGTCCATGAACTCCTCCCCACCCTGTTCATGGACTGGACTTGTGTCAAGGTCAGGACCCCAACACCAAGCCCCTGCACAGCACGAACTCTACGAGGAGTACATATACGCAACATGGCTAGAAAACGGTCGGCTGCTCAGAACGAAGTAACAGAACGCACTGAAGAACAGCAAGGCCTGTGAAGAGCGACCTGAAAAACAGTAACGAACGAACAAGAACACAATGACTAATCAAAGTCATGCGTAGCTTGCTTGCACGCACTGAAGAGCAGATACAAACCCACAAGCACAAACTGAACAGCAGAAAACGATCTGAAAACCACGTGTCTGAAAAAGCGCGAATTGTCTCTCACCAAACTTTTACTAACACGAGATTAGCTAAAGGAGCCCAAAGGGTGCCGCGCTTGGTTCTGAAATGCGCTTTTCTAGTCTCGTCGTACGTGGTTGACGCCACCGGGTTCTTGGCGATCGGAAATTCCGACAACTTTGTGCGACCGTGTGTACGCAAACAAGTTTGAGCCAACATCCATCGGAAAAATCCTAGGATTTTGTTGTCAGAATGTCTGATCAATGTCCGATCGTGTGTACTGGGCATAATTGTTATCCTCCAACACCAGTGAGGCAAGGAGAACACTGTTTCTGATTGCATTTTAGTAGCAGTAACAGCACTACAATGGTTCCTCTGCGCAGTCACTTCTGGTCAGAGATGGCCTTGGTTTACTGTCATGAACAGGTGTGACCAGAACCGTGTGATCTGCGACAGAGGACACCAAAACGTATATAAGTGAAAATATAATAATTTATTAAAGTAAGTGAATAATATAGTACAACCACCTCCAATATGACACAGTGCAATAACCAACCAACAGACAGAGACCCACAAGTAACAACAGACAGATAAGTACAATACATTGCAAATACCAGGATCATAAACAATAGCCAGGCCAGGGTCATACACAGCAGATCAGCAGATGGACAGGGGATGTTCCAGAGACATAAACGTAAGCCAGGCCAAGGTCATACACAGGGAGATCAGCAGATGGGGTCAGGAACACAGGACAGGGAGAGGATGGATGAATCAGACTGCAGGCAGGGATGCAAGGTAACAGGTGGGACAGGATAGGGATCGGGACAGGGAGACAGGATCAGATACACGGGTCACAGGTTCAGGGCACAGGAACAGGTTCAGAATCAGAATCAGGATCAGGATCAGATAGCAGGTCAGGGCACAAGGAAGAAACCAAGGAAAACATGTGATTGCTTGCTGGGTATTTATAGGCCTGTGATTGGCCTCAAGTGACACCTGATTGTAGGAGGTACTGTCTGCTCCATACTGCCAGGATCCATCCGCTGGTGGACGCCAGTACTGCGGCCCAAAGATGACATAACATCAGCAGGGAAAAGCTCTCCTGACAGTTCCAAACTGCCAGGAGACACCTGCTGGTGGACCTCAGTACTGCATACCAAATGACAGATATTACCAGTGGATGGAACATTTCCTGACAGGTTCGGACGGCCTGAAAATTTGCACGAACGTTAGAACCCCATTGACGTCTATGGGACTCGAACAGTCGAGATCAAAAGTGCTCGTTTTAAAGGCTAATTTGCATGGTATTGTCCTAAAAAGGGTTTGGGGACCCGGGTCCTGCCCCAGGGGACATGTATCAATGCAAAAAAAACTTTTAAATAGGCTGTTTTTTCAGGAGCAGTGATTTTAATGATGCTTAAAGTAAAAAAAAAAGTGAAATATTCCTTTAAATATCGTACCTAGGGGGTGTCTATAGTATGCCTGTAAAGTGGCACGTGTTTCCCGTGCTTAGAACAGTCCCTGCACAAAATGACAATTTTAAAGGAAAAAAGTCATTTAAAACTGCTTGCGGCTTTAATCTAATGTCGGGTCCTGGCAATATGGATGAAAATCAGTGAGACAAACGGCATGGGTACTCTCCAGTCCATTACCAGGCCCTTTGGGTCCTGTATGGATATTAAGGGGAACCCCGCACCCAAATTAAAAAAGGAAGGGCGTGGGGCCCCCAGGCCCTTTATACTCTGAACAGCAGTATACAGGCGGTGCAAACAAGACAGGGACTATAGGTTTGTTGTTAAGTTGAATCTGTTTGTAATTTTGAACTGGTACATTTTTAAAGTGTAACTCCAGCCAAAAAATCTGTTTTTAAGCTTTTTAGAAAACATAGGGAAGGGTTATCACCCCTGTGACATTTGTTTTGCTGTCTGTGCTCCTCTTCAGAAGATTTCACCTTACTTTTTGTCCCAATGACAAATGTTTTTTGAAAATTTGGAGTTTTAGTGAAACAATAATTGGTGATAAAGCATCAGTGGAAAGGAGAAAAGTTTTTCACATATTAACTCTTACAGGAGAGAATTTCCCTTCCTATGAGGTAGATTTCATCTCATATTAGATCAAGAATTCTAATTACATGTCCCTGTTGAACAGGGGCTGAAAAATTGGGCTTTAGTCACTGGTGCTGGTGCCACAACACTGCAATCCCTCACAGATACTCTAGTTGGAGGGCAGGAACGAGCCCTGCTGCAAAGTATTGCATCAAAAATTGTAATTACACGCCCCTGTTAAACAGGGGCTGAAAAATTGGGCCTTAGGCACTGGTGCCACAACACTGCAACCCCTCACAGATACTCTAGCTGGAGCGCAGGAACTAGCCCTGCTGCAAAGAATTGCATCAAGAATTGTAATTACATGCCCTTGTTAAACAGGGGCTTAAAAATTGGGCCTTAGGCACTGGTGGCGGCGCCCAGAACCAAAAATGTTCTTACAAGCTATCAGCATGATCATTGAGGAGGAAGAGGATTTACTCAGCATAACAGGATAGTCACTCAGCATCAGCATAGGCAGTCTTTGAAGGGATCTGAGATTTCAAAAAAAATTATTCGGTTACATCAGCATCAGGTGCTTGGTAGCTGGTGGTGATCCAAGACTGATTCATTTTTATGAAGGTCAGTCGATCGACCGAGTCGGTGGACAGATGCACCCTGTGATCGGTTACAAAGCCTCCAGCAGCACTGAATGTGCGTTCCGAAAGAACGCTGGATGCAGGACAGACCAGTAGCTCAATTGCATACTGTGCAAGCTCTGGCCAGTGATCCATCCTCAAGACCCAGTAACCCAGAGGATTTTCGGTGGGAAAGGTGTCCAAGTCAGATCTTGCCCCTAGGTATTCCTGCACCATGTAAAACAGACGCTGGCGATGGTTGCTGGAACCAATCATACCTTGGGGCTGCGGACTAAAAAATTGTCTGAATGCATCAGTCAGACGGCCACCTTCTCCACCGCTCCTTCTTTGACTGACGGAAGCCTCAGCAACACATTGTCCAGAAACAGGAGTTGTAACCTCCCAGTCTCTGGGAACGCGTTGCACAGACCTTTCTGCAAGGCATCCCAAAGATGTTTCATCCTCTGCTCCCTCTGCAACGGCAAGATAAAGTCTGCAACCTTACCCTTGTAACGTGGATCAAGGAGGGAAAAAAAAGTGAAATATTCCTTTAAATATCGTACCTGGGGGGTGTCTATAGTATGCCTGTAAAGTGGCACATGTTTCCCGTGCTTAGAACAGTCCCTGCACAAAATGACATTTTTAAAGGAAAAAAGTCATTTAAAACTGCTTGCGGCTTTAATCTAATGTCGGGTCCTGGCAATATGGATGAAAATCAGTGAGACAAACGGCATGGGTACTCTCCAGTCCATTACCAGGCCCTTTGGGTCCTGTATGGATATTAAGGGGAACCCCGCACCCAAATTAAAAAAGGAAAGGCGTGGGGCCCCCAGGCCCTTTATACTCTGAACAGCAGTATACAGGTGGTACAAACAAGACAGGGACTATAGGTTTGTTGTTAAGTAGAATCTGTTTGTAATTTTGAACTGGTACATTTTTAAAGTGTAGCTCCAGCCAAAAAATCTGTTTTTAAGCTTTTTAGAAAACATAGGGAAGGGTTATCACCCCTGTGACATTTGTTTTGCTATCTGTGCTCCTCTTCAGAAGATTTCACCTCACCTTTTGTCCCAATGACAAATGTTTTTTGAAAATTTGGGGTTTTAGTGAAACAAGGATTGGTGATAAAGCATCAGTGGAAAGGAGAAAAGTTTTTCACATATTAACTCTTACAGGAGAGAATTTCCCTTCCTATGAGGTAGATTTCATCTCACTTCCTGTTGTCTCCTTCCGTTTGCAAGTAGGAGTCGTTTGTAACTTGGATGTTTGAAAGTAGGGGCCTGCCCTATATACTCAGCAGAAATTTGGGCCTTAGGTGTTGTTGTGGCCTCAACACTGTAAGCCCTCACAGGGCCCTGCTGTGAAATATTAGATCAAGAATTGTAATTACATGCCCCTCTTGAACAGGGCCAGACAAATTGGGCCTTTGGTAATTGTGGTGGTGGTGCTGGTGCCACAACACTGTAAGTCCTCACAGTTACTCTTAGTGGGCGCTGGAATGGACCCTGCTGTGAAATATTAGATCAAGAATTGTAATTACATGCCCCTGTTGAACAGGGACTGAAAATTGGGCCTTTCGTGGTGTTGTTGGTGCTGGTGCCACAACACTGTAAGTCCTCACAGTTAATCTTGGCGGGCGCAGAAACGGGCCCTGCTGTGAAATATTCAATCAAGAATTATAATTACATGCCCCTGTTGAACAGGGCCAGAAAAATTGGGCCTTTGGTGGTGGTGGTGTTGGTGCAACAACACTGTAAGTCCTCACAGTTAATCTTGGTGGGCGCAGAAACGGGCCCTGCTGTGAAATATTAGATCAAGAATTCTAATTACATGTCCCTGTTGAACAGGGGCTGAAAAATTGGGCCTTAGGCACTGGTGCTGGTGCCACAACACTGCAACCCCTCACAGATACTCTAGCTGGAGCGCAGGAACTAGCCCTGCTGCAAAGAATTGCATCAAGAATTGTAATTACATGCCCTTGTTAAACAGGGGCTTAAAAATTGGGCCTTAGGCACTGGTGGCGGCGCCCAGAACCAAAAATGTTCTTACAAGCTATCAGCATGATCATTGAGGAGGAAGAGGATTTACTCAGCATAACAGGATAGTCACTCAGCATCAGCATAGGCAGTCTTTGAAGGGATCTGAGATTTCAAAAAAAATTATTCGGTTACAACAGCATCAGGTGCTTGGTAGCTGGTGGTGATCCAAGACTGATTCATTTTTATAAAGGTCAGTCGATCGACCGAGTCGGTGGACAGATGCACCCTGTGATCGGTTACAAAGCCTCCAGCAGCACTGAATGTGCGTTCCGAAAGAACGCTGGATGCAGGACAGACCAGTAGCTCAATTGCATACTGTGCAAGCTCTGGCCAGTGATCCATCCTCAAGACCCAGTAACCCAGAGGATTTTCGGTGGGAAAGGTGTCCAAGTCAGATCTTGCCCCTAGGTATTCCTGCACCATGTAAAACAGACGCTGGCGATGGTTGCTGGAACCAATCATACCTTGGGGCTGCGGACTAAAAAATTATCTGAATGCATCAGTCAGACGGCCACCTTCTCCACTGCTCCTTCTTTGACTGACGGAAGCCTCAGCAACACATTGTCCAGAAACAGGAGTTGTAACCTCCCAGTCTCTGGGAACGCATTGCACAGACCTTTCTGCAAGGCATCCCGAAGATGTTTCATCCTCTGCTCCCTCTGCGGCGGCAAGATAAAGTCCGCAACCTTACCCTTGTAACGTGGATCATGGAGGGTTGCCAGCCAGTATTGGTCCTTCTCCTTGATACCAAAAATACCAGGATCCTTACACAGGCTTTGCAGGATCAGGGAGGCCATGCAGCATAGGTTTGCTGAGGCATTCGGTCCGGAGTCCTCTGGGTCACTAAGGACGACATGGTTTGCAGCCACCTCCTCCCAGCCACGTACAAGTCCATGTGTTTCTTGGGACTGATCCCTTAAAGACTGCTGCTGATGCTGAGTGCCAGGCTCCGCCTCCATATTGACACAATCCTCCTCCTCTTCCTCCTCTTCCTGTGTGATCGGCAGGCACACTGTCTGGATAAAGGGGGCCTTCAGAGCCAAGGAAGTCCTCCTCTTCCTGCCTCTGTTCTGCTTTAAGTACCCTGTCCATTATTCCATGTGGCGTGTACTCCAACAAGTGGACAAGGGGGACAGTGTTACTGATGCATGCACTGTCACTGCTCACCATCCTCGTGGCCTCCTCAAATGGTGACAGGACAGTTCATGCATCCCTGATCATGGCCCACTGGCGTGGAGAAAAAAAAAACAAGCTCCCCTGACCCTGTCCTGGTGCCATAGTCACATAGGTACTCATTGATGGCCCTCTGCTGCGTGTGCAGCCACTGCAGCATGGTCAACGTTGAGTTCCACCTGGTGGGCATGTCACAGATTAGGCGGTTCTTGGGCAGGTTAAACTCCTTTTGGAGGTCTGCCAGCCGAGCACTGGCATTATATGACTGGTGGAAATGCACACAGACTTTCCTGGCCTGCCTCAGGACATCCTGTAAGCCCGGGTACCTGCCCAAGAACCTCTGCACCACCAAGTTAAGGACGTAAGCCAAACAGGGCACATGGATCAGTTGTCCCTGTCGGAGGGCGGAGAGGAGGTTGGTGGCATTGTCGCAAACCACCATTCCTGCCTTAAGTTGGCGTGGCGTCAACCACCTCTGAACTTGCCCCTGCAGAGCTGACAGAACCTCTGCCCCATTGTGGCTTCTGTCCCCCAAGCACACCAGCTCAAGCACCGCATGGCATCTTTTGGCCTGCATAATTGCGTAGCCCCTTGAATGCCTACAGAGCACTGCTGGTTCCGAGGACAAAGCACAGGAAGAGGCCAAGCAGGAAGAAGAAGAGGAGGGGGTGGAGGTGAGAGGCGTGTCACAATCATTAGTAGTGGCATTTTGGAGGCGTGGTGGCGGAACAACCTCCAACACTACTGCACCTTGTCCTGCATCCTTCCCAGCTGCCAGCAGAGTCACCCAATGCGCAGTGAAACTTAGGTAACGTCCCTGTCCATGCCTGCTGGACCATGAGTCAGTGGTAATATGTACCTTACCGCTGACCGCCCTGTCCAGCGAGGCCAAGACATTGCCTTCCACATGCCGGTAGAGAGCCAGAATCGCCTTCCGTGAGAAAAAGTGGCGTTTGGGTACCAGCCACTGAAGAACCACACATTCCACAAACTCATGGAAGGGGGCAGAGTCTACCAACTGAAAAGGTAGCAGTTGAAGTGCCAGCAATTTTGCCAAGCTAGCATTCAACCGCTGGGCGTGTGGATGGCTGGGAGTGAACTTCTTTCAGCGGTGCAGCAGCTGGGGCAGCAGGGAAATTTACCTGGTACAATCTGATATCGGTGTACGGAAAGCAGATTGCCCACAATTACTTGGCTGTGACACACCTAATTCTACACCTTCATTCCTCTCTGTCCAGGTCTCAGAGAGGACTGAAGGTATAGTGGGGTTGGAGATCTCAGCTGATGAGGAGCAAGGAGAGGTCCTCTTTGTTCTTTGGTGTGGGTCTTTTAGATACGCTTGCCAACGAACTGCATGGCAGGTCAACATATGTCTGGTCAAGCATGTGGTGCCCAAGCGGGAGATGTTTTGGCCACGCGAGATACGCTTGAGACATATGTTGCAAATAGCAGCGGTGCGATCTGATGCACTCGTCTCAAAAAAGGCCCACACCAAAGAACTTTTGGAATAACGCACAGAGACAGCAGCGCTCTGCACATGCGGAGCTTTGGGGTGTGATGCAGTCAGTGTGCTGCCCTTAGGCTGGCCCCTGGAGGGCATCCTGCCTCATTGGTGATGTGCCGCCTCCTCCTCCTCCTCCTCTCTCCTATCAGGCACCCACGTTGAGTCAGTGACCTCATCATCCCCTCCCTCCTCATCACTGGAGCAAACCTGGCAGTATGCTGCAGCAGGGGGAGCATGACTGCCAGATTGCTGTCCTTCTGGGCACCCCCTCTGTCCGTGCTCACGTTACTGCCTTCATCTAGCTCAGTATCATCATCAGAGCCTTCTAAACGCTGGGCATCCTCCTGGAGCATGTACCCAACACTGTGGTCAAACAGTTCAAGGGACTCCTCAGGAGGACATGGTGGGGCTAGGGAAGGAGTCACTGATGCCATTAAGCCGAGGGAAGAGGCCGTGTTGGCAGCTGCTTTGCCAGACAAAGTACCCTGAGCATGGGTGAGGGAGGATGAGGAGGATGAGGACGGCTTGGTCATCCACTCGACCAAGTCTTCCGCATGTTGCGGCTCAATGTGGCCAGCTGCCAAAAAAAAGGCCAAGCATGTCCCATGTGCTGATGAGGATACACCGTCTCCATGACCAGCACCATTGCCTCTAGACACAGAACCTGCTTGCCCTCTTTTATTGCCTTGTGACTGTCTCCTTGTTGGTCTTCCAGACATACTAATGGCCTGTAGCTGCACTAAGCTGGGATATATATATATATATATATATATATATATATATATATACTGATACTGCAGCTAGCAAAATCAACTGCCTGCCTACAGTATGAGAACACCACCAACCTTCTACAGGTAGCTTTAGCTGGACACTGTGCAGAGGTCGCACTACACTAACGTGTAAATAATTCAGCTGCCTGCGGTAGTGATAGCATCAGGAAAACACCACTAACCTTCTACAGGTAGCTTTAGCTGAACAGTGTAGAGGTCGCACTACACTAACGTTTAAATAATTTAGCTGCCTGCAGTAGTGATAGGATCAGGAAAATACCACCAACCTTCTACAGATAGCTTTAGCTGAACAGTGCAGAGGTCGCACTACACTAACGTGTAAATACTTTAGCTGCCTGCAGTAGTGATAGGATCAGGAAAACACCACCAACCTTCTACAGGTAGCTTCGGCTGAACACTGTGCAGAGGTCGCACTACACTAACGTGTAAATACTTTAGCTGCCTGCGGTAGTGAAAGGATCAGGAAAACACCACAACCTTCTACAGTTAGCTTTAGCTGAACACTGTGCAAAGGTTGCACTACACTAACTTGTAGCTTTAGCTGAACACTGTTCAGGGGACGCACTACACTAACTTGTAGCTTTAGATGAACACTTTGCAGAGGTCGCACTACACTAACTTGTAGCTTTAGCTGAACACTGTGCAGAGGTCACACTACACTAACTTGTAGCTTTAGCTGAACACTGTGAGGAGGACACACTACACTAACGTTTAAATACTTTAGCTGCCTGTGGTAGTGATAGGATCAGGAAAATACCACCAACCTTCTACTTTAGCTGAACACTGTGCAGAGGTCGCACTAAAATAACTTGTAGCTTTAGCTGAACACTGTGAGGAGGACGCACTACACTAACATGTAAATTCTTTAGCTGCCTGTGGTAGTGATAGGATCAGGAAACCACCACCAACCTTCTACTTTAGCTGAACACTGTGCAGAGGTCGCACTAAAATAACTTGTAGCTTTAGCTGAACACTGTGCAGAGGTCGCACTACACTAACTTGTAGTTTTAGCTGAACACTGTGAGGAGGACGCACTACACTAACTTGTAGCTTTAGCTGAACACTGTGAGGAGGACGCACTACACTAACTTGTAGCTTTAGCTGAACACTGTGCAGAGGTCGCACTACACTAACGTGTAAATAATTTAGCTGCCTGCAGTAGTGATATGATCAGGAAAACACCACCAACCTTCTACAGGTAGCTTTAGCTGAACAGTGCAGAGGTCGCACTACACTAACGTGTAAATACTTTAGCTGCCTGCTGTAGTGATAGGATCAGGAAAACACCACCAACCTTCTACAGGTAGCTTTAGATGAACACTGTGCAGAGGTCGCACTACACTAACGTGTAAATACTTTAGCTGCCTGCGGTAGTGATAGGATCAGGAAAACACCACCAACCTTCTACTTTAGCTGAACACTGTGCAGAGTTCACACTAAAATAACTTGTAGCTTTAGCTGAACACTGTGCAGAGGTCGCACTACACTAACTTGTAGTTTTAGCTGAACACTGTGAGGAGGACGCACTACACTAACTTGTAGCTTTAGCTGAACACTGTGAGGAGGAAGCACTACACTAACTTGTAGTTTTAGCTGAACACTGTGCAGAGGTCGCACTACACTAACGTGTAAATAATTTAGCTGCCTGCGGTAGTGATAGGATCAGGAAAACACCACCAACCTTCTACAGGTAGCTTTAGCTGAATAGTGCAGAGGTCGCACTACACTAACGTGTAAATACTTTAGCTGCCTGGGGTAGTGATAGGATCAGGAAAACAACACCAACCTTCTACAGGTAGCTTTAGCTGAACACTGTGCAAAGGTCGCACTGCACTAACTTGTAGCTTTAGCTGAACACTGTGCAGAGGTTGCACAACACTAACTTGTAGTTTTAGCTGAACACTGTGAGGAGGATGCACTACACTAACTTGTAGCTTTAGCTGAACACTGTGCAGAGGTCACACTAAACTAACCTGTAGCTTTAGCTGAACACTGTGAGGAGTATGCACTACACTAACTTGTAGCTTTAGCTGAACACTGTGCAGAGGTTGCACTAAAATAACTTGTAGCTGTAGCTGAACACTGTGAGGAGGACGCACTACACTAACATGTAAATACTTTAGCTGCCTGCGGTAGTGATAGGATCAGGAAAACACCACCAACCTACTACTTTAGCTGAACACTGTGCAGAGGTCACACTAAAATAACTTGTAGCTTTAGCTGAACACTGTGCAGAGGTCGCGTTTTAGCTGAACACTGTGAGGAGGACACACTACACTAACTTGTAGCTTTAGCTGAACACTGCAGAGGTCGCACTGCACTAACGTGTAAATAATTTAGCTGCCTGCGGTAGTGATAGGATCAGGAAAACACCACCAACCTTCTACAGGTAGCTTTAGCTGAACACTGTGCAGAGGTCGCACTACACTAACGTGTAAATACTTTAGCTGCCTGCTAAACCTTCCACCACCAACCTTCTACATGTAGCTTTAGCTGAACACTGTGCAAAGGTCACACTACACTAACTTGTAGTTTTAGCTGAACACTGTGCAGAGGTCGCACTACACTAACTTGTAGTTTTAGCTGAACACTGTAAGGAGGACGCACTACACTAACTTGTAGCTTTAGCTGAACACTGTGCAGAGGTCACACTAAACTAACCTGTAGCTTTAGCTTAACACTGTGAGGAGTACGCACTACACTAACTTGTAGCTTTAGATGAACACTTTTCAGAGGACGCACTACAATAACTTGTAGCTTTAGATAAACACTGTTCAGAGGACGCACTACACTAACTTGTAGCTTTAGCTGAACACTGTGCAGAGGTCGGACTACACTAACTTGTAGTTTTAGCTGAACACTGTTCAGAGCACACACTACACTAACTTGTAGCTTTAGCTGAATACCGTGCAGAGGTTGCACTAAAATAACTTGTAGCTTTAGCTGAACACTGTGAGGAGGACGCACTACACTAACATGTAAATACTTTAGCTTCCTGCAGTAGTGATAGGATCAGGAAAACACCACCAACCTTCTACTTTAGCTGAACACTGTGCAGAGGTCACACTAAAATAACTTGTAGCTTTAGCTGAACACTGTGCAGAGGTCGCACTACACTAACTTGTAGTTTTAACTGAACACTGTGAGGAGGACGCACTACACTAACTTGTAGCTTTAGCTGAACACTGTGCAGAGGTCACACTAAACTAACCTGTAGCTTTATCTGAACACTGTGAGGAGGACACACTACACTAACTTGCAGCTTTAGCTGAACACTGTGCAGAGGTCACACTAAACTAACTTGTAGCTTTAGCTGAACACTGTGAGGAGGATGCACTACACTAACTGTAAATAGTCTAGCTGCCTGACCGTTGTACTAATAGGATCAAAAGAACACCAGCAATGTTCTTCAGGTAGCTGTAAATACTGTAACAAGACAAGCCTGCCTGTCAGTAGGAAGATAACAGGAACGGATCCAGCTAAACTGAATACAGTGTATATATATATATATATATATATATATATATATATATATATATATAGATATATACAACACCTGGGATGCATATATATACACAATACACTATAAGTGCAGCTGACTGACTGACTGTCCTGCCTAATCTATCTAACGCAAATGAAATGACACTGTCTCTCTCTATCTCTCAGCACGCCGGAACACACTACACAGGGCCACCGTGTAGGCGGCCTTATATAGTGTGGGGCGTGTTCTAAACCCCCTGAGCCATAATTGGCCAAAGCCACCCTGGCTTTGGCCAATTACAGCTCTCTCTACTGACGGCGCTGTGATTGGCCAAGCATGCGGGTCATAGTGCATGCTTTGCCAATCATCAGCCAGCAATGCACTGCGATGCCTCACTGAATTATGAGCCGTGATGCGCCACACGAATTTGGCGCGAACGGCCCATATCGTTCGCAATTCGACGAACGGTTGAACAGACAATGTTGATGAACATGGGTTCGACTCGAACGTGAAGCTTATCCCTAACCATGACTGTAATCCATACCACTGCTCCACCGCATAGGATAACACTCCAGAGCTTCACATACAGTTTAGGCCCTAGGAGATTCATTCTGCAGTCTTCTTGCTCGAGCACGAGTCAGTGGAGGAGACCTGGAAGGTAAAGGTACAGAACAATTCTTGCCAGTAGCAGACCGGCTTATATTCTCTTTTGGAACCACAGATTTCTTACAGTGCGGACCATGCACCCAATACTTATAGTCTTTCAGCTTCACTGCAGTAGGAGACACAAGAATTACCTGAAATGGTCCTTTCCACTTAGAAGACAAAGTAGTCTGGGGTGTGTGATTCTTGATATACACCCAATCTCCTGACTTTAGTCCGTGAGTTCCTTCACTCGTGTCCACAGGTTGTCCTGCTTTGGTTCCGGAAAAAGTATCAGAAAACACATATGCCAATTTGCGAACATATTCTATCATGGAATCTTGACCATTTATTAAAGTCACTGTCTCTGGCTGCACAAGAGATGAATGTAGTCTTTTAGGCGGTCGCCCAAACAATATGTCAAAAGGTGACAGTCCATGTTTCTCCTTAGGGGTGGTTCTAATGGTCGCCAAGGCTATAGGTAACGCTTCTACCCATGTGCTTTTTCCATTAGCAGTTATTTTGGCCAAATATCTCTTTAAGGTTTGATTGCTGCTTTCCACCATCCCACTAGCCTGAGGTCTGTAAGGAGTGTGCAATTGCTGTTTCATACCCAAAATGTTCACCACTTCCGCCATAAGTTTATTATCAAAATGTGTCTCTCTATCTGAGGAGAATATTGACCCTATACCAAACCTTGGGATCAATTCTCTTGTGAGACATTTTACCACAGTTCTAGCATCATTCCTCACCGTAGGCCAGGCTTCAGGCCAACCCGAAAATTGATCGATGCAAACCAAAAGGTACTTGAATCTACCACAAGGGGGCATATCTGAGAAGTCAATTTGCACAATTTGAAATGGCTCCTCAGTATGTGAAATATGCTTCATGAGAGTGGGTACTGACTTTCCAATGTTATGCATTTGACATATAGAACACTCAGTAACCTGTTTAGCAGCATATGCATGAAAACCTGGAGCCCACCAGTGTTTGGCTACCATCGGACACATCCCTCCTGTTGAGACATGGCAAGGCCCATGGCTCAAAGCAAACAAAGGGAATAAAGTCAGAGGAGCAACCAGTCTGTCTTTTAGTCTCCACAGACCATCTGCCCCACAAACAGCTCCCTTTGTGGTCCAAGAGGATGTATGAGGCGAGCTTGCCTGTAGGGCCGATAGAATGTCCAGATCCACTTGAGGATTTGTGAGTAGGGATGAGCCGAACGCCCCCCGAATGATAGAACCCCATTGACGTCTATGGGACTCGAACCTTCGAAATCAAAAGTGCTCATTTTAAAGGTGCATGGCATTGTCCTAAAAAGGGTTTGGGGACCCGGGTCCTGCCCCAGGGGACATGTATCAATGCAAAAAAAACTTTTAAAAATGGCCATTTTTTCGGGAGCAGTGATTTTAATGATGCTTAAAGTTAAAAAAAAGTGAAATATTCCTTTAAATATCGTACCTGGGGGGTGTCTATAGTATGCCTGTAAAGTGGCATGTGTTTCCCATGCTTAGAACAGTCCCTGCACAAAATGTCATTTTTAAAGGAAAAAAAGTAATTTAAAACTGCTTGCGGCTTTAATGCAATGTCGGGTCCTGGCAATATGGATGAAAATCAGTGAGACAAACAGCATGGGTACCCCCCAGTCCATTACCAGGCCCTTTGGGTCGTGTATGGATATTAAAGGGAACCCCGGACCTAAATTAAAAAAAGGAAAGGCGTGGGGCCACCAGACCCTATATACTCTGAACAGGAGTATACAGGCGGTGCAAACAAGACAGGGACTGTAAGTTTGTTGTTAAGTAGAATCTGTTTGTAATTTTGAACTGGTACATTTTTAACGTATTTAGCTCCAGCCAAAAAATAATTTTAAGCTTTTTGGAAAACATAGGGAAGGGTTATCACCCCTGTGACATTTGTTTTGCTGTCTGTGCTCCTCTTCAGAAGACTTCACCTCATTTTTTGTCCCAATGACAAATGTTTTTTGAAAATGTGTTTTTTTTTTTTGTGAAACAAGGATTGGTGATAAAGCATCAGTGGAAAGGAGAAAATTTTTTCGCATATTAACTCTTACACGAGAGAATTTCCCTTCCTAGGGGTAGATTTCATCTCACTTCCTGTTGTCTCCTTCCGTTTGCAAGTAGGAGTCGTTTGTAAGTTGGATGTTTGAAAGTAGGGGCCTGCCCTATATACTCAGCAGAAATTTGGGCCTTAGGTGTTGTTGTGGCCACAACACTGTAAGCCCTCACAGGGCCCTGCTGTGAAATATTAGATCAAGAATTGTAATTACATGCCCCTGTTGAACAGGGGCAGAAAAATTGGGCCTTTGGGGGTGGGGGTGGTGCTGGTGCCACAACACTGTAAGTCCTCAATCGCTCTTGGTGGGTGCAGAAACGGGCCCTGCTGTGAAATATTAGATCAAGAATTGTAATTACATGCCCCTGTTGAACAGGGGCTGAAAAATTGGGCCTTAGGCACAGGTGCTGGTGCCACAACACTGCAACCCCTCACAGATACTCTAGCGGGAACAAAGAAACAAGCCCTGCTGCAAAGTATTGCATCAAAAATTGTAATTACACGCCCCTGTTAAACAGGGGCTGAAAAATTGGGCCTTAGGCACTGGTGGTGGCGCCCAGAACCAAAAATGTTCTTACAAGCTATCAGCGTGATCATTGAGGAGGAAGAGGATAATTACTCAGGATAGTCACTCAGCATCAGCATAGGCAGTCTTTGAAGGGATCTGATATTTCAAAAAAATTATTTGGTTACATCAGCATCAGGTGCTTGGTAGCTGGTGGTGATCCAAGACTGATTCATTTTTATGAAGGTCAGTCGATCGACCGAGTCGGTGGACAGACGCACCCTGTGATCGGTTACAAAGCCTCCAGCAGCACTGAATGTGCATCCTGAAAGAACGCTGGATGCAGGACAGGCCAGTAGCTCAATTGCATACTGTGCAAGCTCTGGCCAGTGATCCATCCTCAAGACCCAGTAACCCAGAGGATTGTCGGTGGGAAAGGTGTCCAAGTCAGATCTTGCCCCTAGGTATTCCTGCACCATGTAAAACAGACGCTGGCGATGGTTGCTGGAACCAATCATACCTTGGGGCTGCGGACCAAAAAATTGTCTGAACGCATCAGTCAGATGGCCACCTTCTCCACCGCTCCTTCTTTGACTGACCGAAGCCTCAGCAACACGTTGTCCAGAAACAGGAGTTTGTAACCTCCCAGTCTCTGGGAACGCGTTGCACAGACCTTTCTGCAAGGCCTCCCGAAGATGTTTCATCCTCTGCTCCCTCTGCAATGGCAAGATAAGGTCCGCAACCTTACCCTTGTAACGTGGATCAAGGAGGGTTGCCAGCCAGTATTGGTCCTTCTCCTTGATACCACGAATACAAGGATCCTTACGCAGGCTTTGCAGGATCAGGGAGGCCATGCAGCGTAGGTTTGCTGAGGCATGCGGTCCGGAGTCCTCTGGGTCACTAAGGATGACATGGTCTGCAGCCACCTCCTCCCAGCCACGTACAAGTCCATGTGTTTCTTGGGACTGATCCCTTAAAGACTGCTGCTGATGCTGAGTGCCAGGCTCCACCTCCATACTGACACAATCCTCCTCCTCCTACTCCTCCTCCTCTTCCTGTGTGATCGGCGGGCACGTAGGAACACTGTCTGGATAAAGGGGGCCTTGAGAGCTAAGGAAGTCCTCCTCTTCCTGCTTCTGTTCTGCCTAAAGTGCCCTGTCCATTATTCCACGCAGCGTGTGCTCCAACAGGTGGACAAGGGGACAGTGTCACTGATGCATGCACTGTCACTGCTCACCATCCTCGTGGCCTCCTCAAATGGTGACAGGACAGTGCATGCATCCCTGATCATGGCCCACTGGCGTGGGGAAAAAAAACAAGCTCCCCTGACCCTGTTCTGGTGCCATAGTCGCACAGGTACTCATTGATGGCCCTCTGCTGCATATGCAGCCGCTGCAGCATGGCCAACATTGAGTTCCACCTGGTGGGCATGTCACAGATTAGGCGGTTCTTGGGCAGGTTAATCTCCCTTTGGAGGTCTGCCAGCCAAGCACTGGCATTATATGACCGGCGGAAATGCACACAGACTTTCCTGGCCTGCCTCAGGACATCCTGTAAGCCCGGGTACCTGCCCAAGAACAGCTGCACCACCAAGTTAAGGACGTGAGCCAAACAGGGCACATGGGTCATTTGTCCCTATCCGAGGGCGGAGAGGAGGTTGGTGCCATTGTCGCAAACCACCATTCCTGCCTTAAGTTGGCGTGGCGTCAACCACCTCTGAACCTGCCCCTGCAGAGCTGACAGAACCTCTGCCCCAGTGTGGCTCCTGTCCCCCAAGCACACCAGCTCAAGCACCGCATGGCATCTTTTGGCCTGCATACTAGCGTAGCCCCTTGAATGGCTACGGAGCACTGCTGGTTCCGAGGACAAAGCACAGGAAGAGGCCATGGAGGAAGAAGAAGAGGAGGGGGTGGAGGAGAGAGGTGTGTCACAATCATTAGTAGTGGCATTTTGGAGGCGTGGTGGCGGAACAACCTCCAACACTACTGCACCTTGTCCTGCATCCTTCCCAGCTGCCAGCAGAGTAACCCAATGCACGGTGAAACTTAGGTAATGTCCCTGTCCATGCCTGCTGGACCATGAGTCAGCGGTAATATGCACCTTACCACTGACCGCCCTGTCCAGCAAGGCCAAGACATTACCTTCCACATGCCGGTAGAGAGCCGGAATCGCCTTCCGTAAGAAAAAGTGGCGTTTGGGTACCTGCCACTGAGGAACCGCACATTTCACAAACTCACAGAAGGGGGCAGAGTCTACCAACTGAAAAGGCAGCAGTTGAAGTGCTAGCAATTTTGCGAAGCTAGCATTCAACCGCTGGGCATGTGGATGGCTGGGAGCGAACTCCTTTCGGCGGTGCAGCAGCTGGGGCAGGGAAATTTGCCTGGTACAATCTGACGTTGGTGTACCGAAAGCAGATTGCCCACAAGTACTTGACTGTGACACACCTAATTCTACACCTTCATTCCTCTCAGTGCAGGTCTCAGAGAGGACTGAAAGTATAGTGGGGTTGGAGATCTCAGCTGATGAGGAGCAAGGAGAGGTCCTCTTTGTTCTTTGGTGTGGGTCTTTTAAATATGCTTGCCAACGAACTGCATGGCAGGTCAACATATGTCTGGTCAAGCATGTGGTGCCCAAGCGGGAGATGTTTTGGTCACGCAAGATACGCTTGAGACATATGTTGCAAATAGCAGCGGTGCGATCTGATGCACTCGTCTCAAAAAAGGCCCACACCAAAGAACTTTTTGAATAACGCGCAGAGACTGCAGCGCCCTGCACATGTGGAGCTTTGGGGTGTGATGCAGTCAATGTGCTGCCCTTAGGCTGGCCCCTGGAGGGCATCCTGCCTCGTTGGTGATGTGCCGCCTCCTCCTCCTCTCTCCTATCAGGCACCCACGTTGAGTCAGTGACCTCATCATCCCCTCCCTCCTCATCACTGGAGCAAACCTGGCAGTATGCTGCAGCAGGGGGAGCATGACTGCCAGATTGCTGTCCTTCTTGGGCGCCCCCTCTGTCCTTGCTCACGTTACTGCCTTCATCTAGCTCAGTATCATCATCAGAGCCTTCCAAACGCTGGGCATCCTCCTGGAGCATATACCCAACACTGTGGTCAAACAGTTCGAGGGACTCCTCAGGAGGACATGGTGGGGCTAGGGAAGGAGTCACTGATGACATTGAGCCGAGGGAAGAGGCCGCTGCTTTGCCAGACAAAGTATCCTGAGCATGGATGAGAGAGGATGAGGAGGATGAGGAAGGCTTGGTCATCCACTCGACCAAGTCTTCCGCATGTTGTGGCTCAACGCGCCCAGCTGCCGAAAAAAAGGCCAAGCGTGTCCCACGGCACGTGCTGATGAGGATGCACTGTCTCCACGACCAGCACTGTTGCCTCTAGACACAGAGCCTGCTTGCCCTCTTTTATTGGCTTGTGACTGTCTGCCTCTCCTTGTTGGCCTTCCAGACATACTAAAGGCCTGTAGCTGCACTAAGCTGGGATATATATATATATATATATATATATATATATATATATATATATATATATGTACTGATACTGCAGCTAGCAAAATCAACTGCCTGCCTGTAGTATGAGAACACCACCAACCTTCTACAGGTAGCTTTAGCTGAACACTGTGCAGAGCTCACAAAAAATAAATTGTAGGTTTAGCTGAACACTGTGAGGAGGACGCACTACACTAACTTGTAGCTTTAGCTGAACACTGTGCAGAGGTCTCACTACACTAACTTGTAGCTTTAGCTGAACACTGTGCAGGGGTCGCACTACACTAACTTGTAGTTTTAGCTGAACACTGTGAGCAGAATGCACTACACTAACTTGTAGCTTTAGCTGAACACTGTGCAGAGGTCTCACTACACTAACTTGTAGTTTTAGCTGAACACTGTGAGGAGGACGCACTACACTAACTTGTAGCTTTAGCTGAACACTGTGCAGAGGTCACACTAAACTAACTTGTAGTTTTAGCTGAACACTGTGAGCAGGACACACTACACTAACTTGTAGCTTTAGCTGAACACTGTGCGGAGGTCTCACTACACTAACTTGTAGCTTTAGCTGAACACTGTGCAGAGGTCTCACTACACTAACTTGTAGTTTTAGCTCAACACTGTTAGGAGGACACACTACACTAACTTGTAGCTTTAGCTGAACACTGTGCATAGGTCGCACTACACTAACTTGTAGTTTTAGCTGAACACTGTGAGCAGGACACACTACCCTAACTTGTAGCTTTAGCTGAACACTGTGCAGAGGTCACACTAAACTAACTTGTGGTTTTAGCTGAACACTGTGAGCAGGATGCACTACACTAACTTGTAGCTTTAGCTGAACACTGTGCAGAGGTCTCACTATACTAACTTGTAGTTTTAGCTGAACACTGTGCAGATGTCGCACTATACTAACTTGTAATTTTAGCTGAACACTGTGAGGAGGACGCACTACCCTAACTTGTAGCTTTAGCTGGACACTGTGCAGAGGTCACACTAAAGTAACTTGTAGTTTTATCTGAACACTGCGAGCAGGACGCACTACACTAACTTGTAGCTTTAGCTGAACACTGTGCAGAGGTCTCACTACACTAACTTGTAGCTTTAGCTGAACAGAACACTGTGAGCAGGACGCACTACACTAACTTGTAGCTTTAGCTGAACACTGTGCAGTGGTCTCACTACACTAACTTGTAGCTTTAGCTGAACACTGTGCAGAGGTCGCACTACACTAACTTGTAGTTTTAGCTGAACACTGTGAGTAGGACGCACTACACTAATTTGTAGCTTTAGCTGAACACTGTGCAGAGGTCTCACTACACTAACTTGTAGCTTTAGCTGAACACTGTGCAGAGGTCACACTACACTAACTTGTAGTTTTAGCTGAACACTGTGAGCAGGACGCACTACACTAACTTGTAGCTTTAGGTGAACACTGTGCAGAGGTCCCACTACATTAACTTGTAGCTTTAGCTGAACACTGTGAGGAGGATGCACTACACTAACTTGTAGCTTTAGCTGAACACTGTGAGCAGGATGCACTACACTAACTTGTAGCTTTAGCTGAACACTGTGCAGAGGTCTCACTACACTAACTTGTAGTTTTAGCTGAACACTGTGAGGAGGACGCACTACACTAACTTGTAGCTTTAGCTGAACACTGCGCACTACACTAACTTGTAGCTTATTTAGCTGCCTGCGGTAGTGATAGGATCAGGAAAACACCACCAACCTTCTACAGGTAGCTTTAGCTGAACACTGTGCAGAGCTCGCAAAAAAATAAATTGTAGGTTTAGCTGAACACTGTGAGGAGGACGCACTACACTAACTTGTAGCTTTAGCTGAACACTGTGCAGAGGTCTCACTACACTAACTTGTAGCTTTAGCTGAACACTGTGCAGGGGTCGCACTACACTAACTTGTAGTTTTAGCTGAACACTGTGAGCAGAATGCACTACACTAACTTGTAGCTTTAGCTGAACACTGTGCAGAGGTCTCACTACACTAACTTGTAGTTTTAGCTGAACACTGTGAGGAGGACGCACTACACTAACTTGTAGCTTTAGCTGAACACTGTGCAGAGGTCACACTAAACTAACTTGTAGTTTTAGCTGAACACTGTGAGCAGGACACACTACACTAACTTGTAGCTTTAGCTGAACACTGTGCGGAGGTCTCACTACACTAACTTGTAGCTTTAGCTGAACACTGTGCAGAGGTCTCACTACACTAACTTGTAGTTTTAGCTGAACACTGTTAGGAGGACACACTACACTAACTTGTAGCTTTAGCTGAACACTGTGCATAGGTCGCACTACACTAACTTGTAGTTTTAGCTGAACACTGTGAGCAGGACACACTACACTAACTTGTAGTTTTAGCTGAACACTGTGAGCAGGACGCACTACCCTAACTTGTAGCTTTAGCTGAACACTGTGCAGAGGTCACACTAAACTAACTTGTGGTTTTAGCTGTACACTGTGAGCAGGATGCACTACACTAACTTGTAGCTTTAGCTGAACACTGTGCAGAGGTCTCACTACACTAACTTGTAGCTTTAGCTGAACACTGTGCAGAGGTCGCACTATACTAACTTGTAGTTTTAGCTGAACACTGTGAGGAGGACGCACTACCCTAACTTGTAGCTTTAGCTGGACACTGTGCAGAGGTCACACTAAACTAACTTGTAGTTTTATCTGAACACTGCGAGCAGGACGCACTACACTAACTTGTAGCTTTAGCTGAACACTGTGCAGAGGTCTCACTACACTAACTTGTAGCTTTAGCTGAACAGAACACTGTGAGCAGGACGCACTACACTAACTTGTAGCTTTAGCTGAACACTGTGCAGTGGTCTCACTACACTAACTTGTAGCTTTAGCTGAACACTGTGCAGAGGTCGCACTACACTAACTTGTAGTTTTAGCTGAACACTGTGAGCAGGACGCACTACACTAATTTGTAGCTTTAGCTGAACACTGTGCAGAGGTCTCACTACACTAACTTGTAGCTTTAGCTGAACACTGTGCAGAGGTCACACTACACTAACTTGTAGTTTTAGCTGAACACTGTGAGCAGGGCGCACTACACTAACTTGTAGCTTTAGGTGAACACTGTGCAGAGGTCCCACTACATTAACTTGTAGCTTTAGCTGAACACTGTGAGGAGGACGCACTACACTAACTTGTAGCTTTAGCTGAACACTGTGCAGAGGTCTCACTACACTAACTTGTAGTTTTAGCTGAACACTGTGAGGAGGACGCACTACACTAACTTGTAGCTTTAGCTGAACACTGTGCACTACACTAACTTGTAGTTTTAGCTGAACACTGTGAGCAGGACACACTACACTAACTTGTAGTTTTAGCTGAACACTGTGAGCAGGACGCACTACCCTAACTTGTAGCTTTAGCTGAACACTGTGCAGAGGTCACACTAAACTAACTTGTGGTTTTAGCTGAACACTGTGAGTAGGATGCACTACACTAACTTGTAGCTTTAGCTGAACACTGTGCAGAGGTCTCACTACACTAACTTGTAGCTTTAGCTGAACACTGTGCAGAGGTCGCACTATACTAACTTGTAGTTTTAGCTGAACACTGTGAGGAGGATGCACTACCCTAACTTGTAGCTTTAGCTGGACACTGTGCAGAGGTCACACTAAACTAACTTGTAGTTTTATCTGAACACTGCGAGCAGGACGCACTACACTAACTTGTAGCTTTAGCTGAACACTGTGCAGAGGTCTCACTACACTAACTTGTAGCTTTAGCTGAACAGAACACTGTGAGCAGGACGCACTACACTAACTTGTAGCTTTAGCTGAACACTGTGCAGAGGTCTCGCTACACTAGCTTGTAGCTTTAGCTGAATACTGTGCAGAGGTCCCACTACATTAACTTGTAGCTTTAGCTGAACACTGTGAGGAGGACGCACTACACTAACTTGTAGCTTTAGCTGAACACTGTGAGCAGGATGCACTACACTAACTTGTAGCTTTAGCTGTACACTGTGCAGAGGTCTCGCTACACTAGCTTGTAGCTTTAGCTGAACACTGTGCAGAGGTCCCACTACACTAACTTGTAGTTTTAGCTGAACACTGTGAGCAGGACGCACTACACTAATTTGTAGCTTTAGCTGAACACTGTGCAGAGGTCTCACTACACTAACTTGTAGCTTTAGCTGAACACTGTGCAGAGGTCACACTACACTAACTTGTAGCTTTAGCTGAACACTGTGCAGAGGTCGCACTACACTAACTTGTAGTTTTAGCTGAACACTGTGAGCAGGACGCACTACACTAATTTGTAGCTTTAGCTGAACACTGTGCGGAGGTCTCACTACACTAACTTGTAGCTTTAGCTGAACACTGTGCAGAGGTCACACTACACTAACTTGTAGTTTTAGCTGAACACTGTGAGCAGGGCGCACTACACTAACTTGTAGCTTTAGGTGAACACTGTGCAGAGGTCCCACTACATTAACTTGTAGCTTTAGCTGAACACTGTGAGGAGGACGCACTACACTAACTTGTAGCTTTAGCTGAACACTGTGCAGAGGTCTCACTACACTAACTTGTAGTTTTAGCTGAACACTGTGAGGAGGACGCACTACACTAACTTGTAGCTTTAGCTGAACACTGTGCACTACACTAACTTGTAGTTTTAGCTGAACACTGTGAGCAGGACACACTACACTAACTTGTAGTTTTAGCTGAACACTGTGAGCAGGACGCACTACCCTAACTTGTAGCTTTAGCTGAACACTGTGCAGAGGTCACACTAAACTAACTTGTGGTTTTAGCTGAACACTGTGAGTAGGATGCACTACACTAACTTGTAGCTTTAGCTGAACACTGTGCAGAGGTCTCACTACACTAACTTGTAGCTTTAGCTGAACACTGTGCAGAGGTCGCACTATACTAACTTGTAGTTTTAGCTGAACACTGTGAGGAGGATGCACTACCCTAACTTGTAGCTTTAGCTGGACACTGTGCAGAGGTCACACTAAACTAACTTGTAGTTTTATCTGAACACTGCGAGCAGGACGCACTACACTAACTTGTAGCTTTAGCTGAACACTGTGCAGAGGTCTCACTACACTAACTTGTAGCTTTAGCTGAACAGAACACTGTGAGCAGGACGCACTACACTAACTTGTAGCTTTAGCTGAACACTGTGCAGAGGTCTCGCTACACTAGCTTGTAGCTTTAGCTGAACACTGTGCAGAGGTCCCACTACATTAACTTGTAGCTTTAGCTGAACACTGTGAGGAGGACGCACTACACTAACTTGTAGCTTTAGCTGAACACTGTGAGCAGGATGCACTACACTAACTTGTAGCTTTAGCTGTACACTGTGCAGAGGTCTCACTACACTAACTTGTAGTTTTAGCTGAACACTGTGAGGAGGACACACTACACTAACTTGTAGCTTTAGCTGAACACTGTGCACTACACTAACTTGTAGTTTTAGCTGAACACTGTGCAGAGGTCACACTAAACTAACTTGTAGCTTTAACTGAACACTGTGAGGAGGATGCACTAAACTAACTGTAAATAGTCTAGCTGCCTGACTGTGGTACTAATAGGATCAAAAGAACACCAGCAATTTTCTTCAGGTAGCTGTAAATACTGTAATAAGACAAGCCTGCCTGTCAGTAGGAAGATAACAGGAACGGATCTAGCTAAACTGAATACAGTGTATATATATATATATATATATATATATATATATATATATATATATATATATGCAACACCTGGGATGCATATATATACACAATACACTATAAGTGCAGCTAACTCACTGACTGTCCTGCCTAATCTAGCTAACTCAAATGAAATGACACTGTCTCTCTCTCTCTATCAAAGCATGCCAGAACACAGTACACAGGGCCGCTGTGCAGGTGGCCTTATATAGTGTGGGCGTGTTCTAAACCCCCTGAGCCATAATTGGCCAAAGCCACCCTGGCTTTGGCCAATTACAGCTCTCTCTACCGATGGCGCTGTGATTGACCAAGCATGCGTGTCATAGTGCATGCTTGGCCAATCATCAGCCAAAGTGAATTATGGGCCGTGACACACCACACGAATTTGGCGCGAACGGCCCATAACGTTCGCAATTCATCAAACAGCTGATGTTCGAGTCGAACATGGCTTCGACTCGAACGCGAAGCTCATCCCTATTTGTGAGCAGGAATGTTGGAAATACTGTAGTTGGCTCATAAGAATGTAAGGTATCTTTAGCATACCGATCAGCCAAAGCATTCCCAAGTGATATACTATCATCTGCTCTGGTATGTGCTTTACATTTAATCACTGCCACTTTAAGGGGCAGCTGGGCTGCTTCCAATAATCTGACAATTAACTCCTTATGCTGTATAGGAGTTCCTGCTGCTGTCAGATAACCCCTCTCTTGCCAGAGCTGTGCAAAACTATGCACTATGCCTACAGCATAGGCTGAGTCGCTATAGATATTTACAGTAGCCCCTTCTGAAAGCTCCAAAGCAACACAGAGAGCAGTTAGATCTGCTGCCTGTGCTGACCTAGAACTCTGTAGAACCTCAGCGTGCAGCAATTTGTTGTCACCATTTACCACTGCACAAGCAGCAAGTGTAAGACCATCAGTCCTTCTAATGGAAGATCCATCTACAAACAGGTCGGCACAAGATGGCAGACCCGAGATGGGTTCATCCTGTAAGTCAGGTCGGGGTTTGGTCACACTGTCAATAGAGTTAGCACAATCATGTGTCAGGTAGGCAGAATCCTCAATCTCCGTGTTGTCATCTTCTGGCAAGAAGGTGGCCAGATTCAAGGTTTGGCAGCATTGGATTTTAAGGTTGGAAGCTGATAGTAAAACCAAATAATAATGTGTTATTCGTTGAACAGAAAAATGCTTTGTGTAAGCACTGTTCAGCATAGCTTCCAAGGCATGCGGACACATTAAATACAAAGTATTGCCTAATACAATGTCAGCAGTTTTTTCTACCAGTAGAACAGCCGCTGCTACTGATTTTAAACAACCCGGAAGTCCCCAAGCTACACTATCCAGGGGGTAGCTGTAATACCCTACTGGATGATGTTGGTCACAAAAATGCTGTGTTAAAACCCCATTTGCATGGCCATTTACTTCAGGTACAGTTAACAAAGACTTTTTAATCAATTTAAATGCTTCCTTGACTGCTGGGGTTAATTCATCAGAGGTGAACTTGTAATTGCTTTTTGTGTGACCTTTCAACAAATCTTGTAGGGGACCTATAATCGTAGAATATTTGGGTAAAAACTGCCTGCAATATCCTACCAATCCAAGAAATGCTCTCAATTGTTTTAAGGTTGTGGGCATCTGCTGTTTAGCAATTACCTTTTTTCTCTTATCTGTAAGATGTTTAATACCTTGGGAGACACAATGACCCAGGTACTGTACCTTTAATTTAACCCACTGTACCTTTTCGGCATCTACCTTTTGTCCAGTGCTGGCCAAAACATTCATTAAAGAGATAGAATCTTCGGTATAAGCCTGTTCATCAGAGGATGCTAGCAGGAGATCATCTACATATTGTATTAGTATTGATCCCATGGGTGGCTGCCACTCATCCAATTTATCCTTGAGCACCTGAGAAAAGCAACTGGGGGAATCATGATACCCCATTGGCAATCTTGTCCTGGTAAGTTGCCTTTTCTCAAACATGAAGGGTAGCAACCATTGATCATCTGGATGAACAGGAACACTGAAGAAAGCTGAGGCAAGATCAATTACAGTAAATGGAGTTGCTGAGGGAGGTATGGTTGCCAGTATGGTAGAGGGGTTTGGTACCACAGGTACTGATGGTATAATTACCTTGTTGACAGCACGCAAATCATGCACCAACCTCCAGCGACAGCTGTCTTCTCCTACTTTTATAGGTTTAGGAACTGGATAGATTGGAGTGTTAGCTAAACTCCTACAAGGAGTAAGAACACCCTCCTGTAGTAACTCCTCTATTACTGGCTTAATACCTTCAACTGATTCAGGGGACAAAGGGTACTGAGGTAGTCTAGGTACTGGCAGTGTAGGGTCTCTATTTAACCATACAGGGGCAACTTGCATAAAGCCAGGGGTGTTTGCTCCTGTTACCCATAGGGAGGGGGTCAATCTTTTGTTTGACCTCTTCTGGAATTCCTCCCTCCATATCAGTTATCAATAGAGGCATGAACAACAGATCAGTTGTTTCCTCTTTTAACCTGCGCGGTATGTCAATAATAGTCTTTCCTGGAGATAAAGCAATGGTTACCCCCATTTTTGATAGTAAATCTCATCCTAATAAATTACAGGGGGAATGTGGAGATAATACAAATGAATGCTCTGTTGAATGTTCTCCCAATGTCACCGGCACTGATTGTGTAACCCCTGCCGCGATTACATTATTACTCACTCCAACCAAAGAAACTCTTTTGTTGGAGAGCGGTAATTTTGGGTCAAAAACATTTAATAGGGACTGAGAAGCCCCTGTGTCTACGAGACAGTGCAAATCAATACTGTTTACATTTATTTCAACCATTGGCTCATCAACAGAATCAATTTCAATAGCAGTCAGAGTTTGATATAAAAATGGGTCATCCATATTGTCACCACACCCCGCCTCATCCTAGCACCCCCTACAGTCCCGTGCTATATGTCCACTTAGTCCGCACTATAAGCAAGTGGGAGAGGCATGAGGCTGTAGGGTTGGGGGTCTTACTCTATTTGGGATGATTTGTTGATATCGAGACAGAATCCTAGGGTTTCTGCGTTGCCCCTCGTTTGGTCTCCAATTTTCCCGTTTGTGCTGTGGTGTCCCATAATTAGAGATATATACTACTCCTGAATAGGGATGAGCTTTGAGTTCGAGTCGAACTCATGTTCGACCCAAACATTGGCTGTTCGCCAGTTTGCCGAACAGCGAACAATTTGGGGTGTTCGCGGCAAATTCGAATGCCACGGAACACCCTTTAAAACTCTATGGGAGAAATCAAAAGTGCTAATTTTAAAGGCTTATATTCATGGTATTGTCATAAAAAGTGTTTGGGGACCTGGGTCCTGCCCCAGGGGACATGGATCAATGCAAAAAAAAAGTTTTAAAAAGGCAGTTTTTTCGGGAGCAGTGATTTTGATAATGCCTAAAGTGAAACAATAAAAGTGTAATATCCCTTTAAATTTCGTACCTGGGGGGTGTCTATAGTATGCCTGTAAAGGGGTGCATGTTTCCCGTGTTTAGAACAGTCTGACAGCAAAATGACATTTCAAAGGAAAAAAAGTCATTTAAACTACTCACGGCTATTAATGAATTGCCGGTCCGACAATACACATAAAAGTTCATTGATAAGAACGGCATGGGAATTCCCCACAGGGGAACCCCGAACCAAAATTAAAAAAAAAAAAATGACGTGGGGGGGCCCCCCTAAATTCCATGCCAGGCCCTTCAGGTCTGGTATGGATATTAAGGGGAACCCGGGCCAAAATAAAAAAAAAAATGGTGTGGGGTCCCCCTCAAAATCTATACCAGACCCTACAGGTCTGGTATGAATTTTAAGGGTAACCCCACGCCAAAATTAAAAAAAAAAATGGTGTGGGGTCCCCCCAAAAATCCATACCAGACCTTTATCTGAGCACGCAACCTGGCAGGCCGCAGGAAAAGAGGGGGGGACGAGAGAACGCCCCCCCTTCCTGAACCATACCAGGCCACATGCCCTCAACATTGGGAGGGTGCTTTGGGGTAGTCCCCCAAAACACCTTGTCCCCATGTTGATGGGGACAAGGGCCTCATCCCCACAACCCTTGGCCGGTGGTTGTGGGGGTCTGCCAGGTTGCGTGCTCGAATAAGGGTCTGGTATAGATTTTGAGGGGGACCCCACACCATTTTTTTTTTAATTTTGGCCTGGGTTCCCCTTAATATCCATACCAGACCTGAAGGGTCTGGTATGGAATTTAGGGGGACCTGCCACGTCAATTTTTTTTTTAATTTTGATTTGGGGTTCCCCTGTGGGGAATTCCCATGCCGTTTTTATCAATGAACTTTTATGTGTATTGTCGGACCAGCAATTCATTAATAGCCGCGAGTTGTTTTAAATTACTTTTTTTCCTTTGAAATGTCATTTTGCTGTCAGACTGTTCTAAAAATGGGAAACATGCGCCCCTTTACAGGCATACTATAGACACCCCCCCGGTACGAAATCTAAAGGGATGTTACACTTTTTTTGTTTCACTTTAAGCATTATTAAAATCACTGCTCCCGAAAAAACGTCCGTTTTTAAAACTTTTTTTTGCATTGATCCATGTCCCCTGGGGCAGGATCCAGGTCCCCAAACACCTTTTATGACAATAACTTGCATATAAGCCTTTTAAAATTAGCACTTTTGATTATTAAAGTTCGTGTCCCATAGACTTTAACGGTGTTCACGCGTTCAAACACATTTTTTGCCTGTTCGCAAGTTCTGGTGCGAACCGAACAGGGGGGTGTTTGGCTCATCCCTACTCCTGAAGGTGGATAAGGGGGAGCAGCTACCGGTACACCCTGGGTTCAGGGACCTTTTCCTTAACCTCTGGTAATTGTATATTCATCATTTTTGTTTTTTCCTTCTTTTCTATTTTATCCCTTCTTTTCTGTAACACTTCATAGGCTATTTGAGCTGTCTCAACTAACTCTGGGGCAGCTTTCTGTCTCCACTCTACTGTGTGAAGCTCTATCTCCTCTCTAATTTCAGGCAACATTCCACCCACCAAAACATTCACCAATTCAGGCCGTTTCATATCACCTTCATCATCTGGGATCCAATCAGTATGCTTCTGGATAGCATCTTTAAATCTATTCCAATAATCCAACACATCCTCACCTTTCTTCTGAACAACATCCATCAGTGCTTGCATATCTTGCCCCTTATCAAAAGTTGCGGTTACCCAATCTTTCAAAATCTCATTCAATCTGTTAATCATTTCCTCATACACCCATGACATGGAGGGGGTTGAGGCTGCGGAGCAGGACGACCGTCAACCGCCTGATCTTGGGCTGCCAGAGCAGCATCTACTATTGCTACCGGGGCATCCTCCTCCTTCAATATCACTTTATTAAATGCACCCTTTTTCTTTGCAAATAAATTCCATACATCCGCATACTTTTCAGGCACAGCACAATCAATCAGGATCCACATATCAGTATATGTGGCTTGTTGCATTTTCTCTATCCACATCAACTTTTTGTACCATTTCTTAGGACATTTCTCAAGACTGGGCAGGTCAGCAACAATTGCCCTAATTTCATTGGGTTTCCAGGGAACATAAACTTTCCCTATTCTCGTGTTATAACCCCCTTGGGCATTTACTTCACCTGGCAAAGCCACTTCTCTCAAGGGCATTTGACCAAATGGTTCCTCATGTAGTTGGGACCTAATACATACTTTTGTTTTCCTCCTATCTTCTGGGGTGCGTTGTAAACCTAATCTTTGGAGTCTTGACTGATGCCTAGTCACCGCTGGTGAGGGACCCCTGGCTAAAGGAGTGCTAGCACAGGGTTTATGTAATCTTTCAAATTTAGCCAAGGCACCTGGTCTTGGAGGAGTATACTGCCAGAGCTCCCCATGTTTGTCAAATTTAATTGTACCATCTGTGTCATACAATGTTTCCTCACTGCGATAATGCGAAGAAAACTGTTTGGAGACAAGTTTACCTGTTAGTCTATGCTGCGGAGTTTCTGTCATAACACTTTGAGTGGCCTGCTGATAACCAGATGCTTCCCCTATATCATCACTAGCTGACTCCCCTCCTGTAGCTTCCTCCTGCTCTACCATAGGAGCAGACGTTCCTGCCAATTCCCTTCTTATTAAGTCATAAGGGGAAGCCCAGGCACTGGTCATCTCATTCTCATCTTCTAAATGTAAAGCAGCTTTTTCTGAGCACATTTTATAGGGGGGGTGGTTTTACATCCTTCCTAGATGCTTCTTCCCAGGCCGCTAAACATTCAATCCCCCCACAATCAGATATTTTAAAAAGCATGTTAAATAATGCATCAATTGAGGGTGTATTGAGGGACCCTTCTGGTGGCCACCATTTAGATGGGTCCTCTTTATACTCCTTTTTTGTTATTTTACACCATTTCACATGATGTTTCAGGGCATCTGGGTCTCCACTCACCATCATTTTGATGATAGGAGTACTTGGTTGTAATGTAGCAATACTTAGCCCTGTTGCTTTTGCTATTTTTTAATAACTTTTTAGCCCTATCTTTTGTTAACCCAAATGTATTCATGACAGGTAGAATATTTTTCTCAAGCAAATTTCCCATATCTATTACAGTTTCTCGTTACTCTCTTCAGAAATGACAATAGTTTGGAACTCCGGGACAGAGAGTTCCGCTACTTATCTTTGTGGCTGTGTACCAGCGGCCCAGTACAATAATCTGAGATCTCACTTGTTCTACTCTCAGATGGAGGTCTCCTTTCTGAGTGGAATAGACTAGCCTCTATCTAGACTAAGTACCCCAGAGAACATACAGCAGGTCATTCACCCATTTGTGGCTATCCGCTGAAGGCAAACCTATCCGCCTTAGGGCCACAAACGTTCAAAAAATCACACACACAAAAATTCAACAGCCACCAACTTCTACTCACTCTTTAGAAATTGTGGTACCTGCATTTATACATCCCTTTATAAAATATATATACATTGTCATTTCTGGGGATAAGGAGAAAAGGCAAGCACTTAAAATGATAATTCTTTAGCATGCTTAAATTGTAATTGGTACCTTTAACATTCTCAGTAATCATGCAGAGACAGAATGCAGGCAAAATCAATAGGAAACGTGTTTACCTTCTGTCACGGAACGTTCCTTACTCCGCTGGAGTGCTTCCGTCAGTATACCACTTCCTCCCAGTCTGGATACAGATATCAGATATTCCAACTGCTTCCAAGCACAAAACAAGGTGACACTTGTTTCACTGCTAACATGGACTGTTTATTTAGAAACAAAATTACAAGACTTTATATGCTGTTAGAGGAGGTTCCCCCCTCCTGCTCATATTACTCTAACAATACAACTGTAACCTAATTAACATGAGCTAGTTTACTAAATCATTTACCCAGACTAGGTGACCAAGTCTCCTAGCTCATTGACTATTCAAAACACATTACCATAAACATCAACACAGGGTTAATTAGAACAATCAACAATGTGTGGAATACCCTTAGAACCTGTGATAAGCCAGACTAGACTCATTTACATTAAACACATTATAGCAGAAGCGAATTACAATTAACAATACAAACAGTGATCTCCCCCCTCCTCAGCCTAGTCATCAACAAACTATAGTAGGAGTAGACTGTCCCATTTTAAGCAATCAAAGACATACCCTCCAAGTCACCATTTCCCATATGGCATACACAGGGTCCCCAGAGTCTGTGTGTCCTGGGGGACAAGGACCTAATTCCAAAGTAATACCACCTCAAGGGTCCCCAGGCATACAGCTCACAAAGAGCACCGTTCCCCCAAATGCCAGGGCCCATAATCTGTCGGCAAAAGGCTTGCATTCAGTACCCTCCAAAAGCCTCTGTCCTGGCTAGGTCTGTCACATTTCTCCCCTTTCAGCAGAAGACTAACACAGGCTCCTCCAGACGGGTTGACTCCAAAGTTAGTCCATAGTTCCAGTCCTCTACTGCCTGTACCCACACAGTACCCCAAACAAATTGTTCCAAACAAAGCATTACTCACCCAGCCAACCTCTGCCTCTCTCAGAGAACATGAGCGCCACTGGGGACAGGCCTGGACTGGGCCTTCTCCCTGGAGTCCTTTCAGCCACTGGAGAGAAGACAGGGTGACTGGGCTCACTTCGTCATGCTGTTGGGGATCTGGGTCGCATCCCTGGGGTAGACAGGTGGAGACTGAAAACCCATCCACTTTTACAGGAAATCCATCTTTTGTTAGTGAAGGACAGGGGCCAGCAGTGCTCTGTTCCGTTGCCAGCAATTCAGCTGAGCGTAGGAGCTTCCCTACATCATATGTTCCAGCTAACTGTTGGGGAGAGAGGCCAACTGCCCCAGCTCCCTGGAACTCTGCAGTTGTTGCCGGTGCTGGGCAGAGGTTGATAGCACTCTGCCCGGTTGCCAGCACTTCTGCTGGTTTTCTGTTAGTGGAGACCACAGGCCCATCCACTGACACAAAGTCAAGCTGCAGTTGTGAGGTGACGACTGCATTATCTCCTTGGATCCTGATCTGCAGCTCACGATAGACTGCCACCTCCTCACCCTGGGCCTCCAGAATTGTTGCAGGTGTGGGGCAGAGGTCTTGGACCTTCTCCGGTTGCCAGCACTTCTGCTGGGGGTTTGCTAGGTGGTTCCTCCTCTACAGAAACATCTATTAAATCCCCAGTCTCTGGAATTGCTAAAAGTGTGGGACAGAGGTCTTGGACCCTCTTTTCAGTTACCAGATCTTCAGCTGGAGAAGTTTGTTGTAACTCCATAGATGCTGCTGACAGAAAATCACATGTCCCTGTCAGTGTTGTGGAAGAAAGGCCGACTACCTCTTCTCTCAAAAAGGTCGAAGCCACTGTTGGTGCTGGGCAGAGCACAGTGAACTTTGGCCCTGATAGCAGCTCTTCTGCTGGAGGCTCGTCAGGTTGTTCTTCCTCAGCAGAAAAGTCTATCAAATCCCATGTCTCTGAAACTGATGTCTGGGGTTAGAGGTTCACCATCTCCCGTCCATGGAACCCAGAAGATGCTATAAGTGCTGGGCAGAGGTTAGCAGAGCTCTGCCCTGTTGTGAGCACTTCAGGTTTGGGGCTGGCAATCTCCAGATTTTCCACTGCCAATTCTCTGGCATGCTGCTGAACGTGTTCTAGCAGTTTCCTGTATGCCCTTTCCAGATGCTGTTCCTTCCTTAGCAAATGGTCCAGATCAGGTTTGAGCTCTGAGACCCCTGCAGGACCAAGCATAGCCTCTCTATATTTTCGCAGGTCCTCAAGGGCAGGTTGCCCTTCATCGCTAAACACAAAACGATCTGTAAGGCTCTCCCACAGCAATCCAGGGCCTCCAAAGTCATATACCTCCGGAGAGCATTCTGTTGTCTCCCCTAAATATTTCTCCTCCGTGTGCCATTGCAGAACTCGATAATGATTGTCCAGCTCTATCTCCTGCTGGACCAGCCTGTCCAAATCAGTCACCCATTGCTCCTGGGGCCACTTTCCCAGGAATGCCATTAGCAATGCCCGTTGGTCACTGGCCCGTTGCTCTTGGGTCGGAAAGCACTTGCCCTGTTTTATACCAGCGGGCTCGAGGGCTCCAATCCAGAGCTCCATCCGAATTTGCTGCCTAAGCTCCAGGCATTCATCCTCAGACACAGTCCAGGTGTATGTTGAAAGGATGATCCGCAGCAGCCCTGGGAACTCTGATGCCAGGTCTATATCTCCGCTGGGGTGACCGAAGTCTGCTATCCTGATCTTGGATCCAGGTGGAAGTTTGGATGTCCCAGACTGCAGGAAGCATCCCGCCTCTTGCCACCAATGTCACAGAACGTTCCTCACTCCGCTGGAGTGCTTCCGTCAGTATACCAATTCCTCCCAGTCTGGATACAGATATTAGATATTCCAACTGCTTCCAAGCACAAAACAAGGCAACACTTGTTTCACTGCTAACATGGACTGTTTATTTAGAATCAAAATTACAAGACTTTTTATGCCATTAGAGGAGGTTCCCCCCTCCTGCTCATATTACTCTAACAATACAACTGTAACCTAATTAACATGAGCTAGTTTACTAAATAATTTACCCAGACTAGGTGACTACATCTCCTAGCTCATTGACTATTCAAAACACATTACCATAAACATCAACACAGGGTTAATTAGAACAAACAACAATGTGTGGAATACCCTTAGAACCTGTGATAAGCCAGACTACACTCATTTACATTAAACACATTATAGCAGAAGCTAATTACAATTAACAATACAAACAGTGATCTCCCCCCTCCTCAGCCTAATCATCAACAAACTATAGTAGGAGTAGACTGTTCCATTTTAAGCAATCAAAGACATACCCTCCAAGTCACCATTTCTCATATGGCATACACAGGGTCCTCAGAGTCTGTGTGCCCTGGGGGTCAAGGATATAATTGCAAAGTAATACCACCTCAAGGGTCCCCAGGCATACAGCTCACAAAGAGCACTGTTCCCCAAAATGCCAGGGCCCATAATCTGTCAGCAAGAGGCTTGCATTCAGTCCCCTCCAAAAGCCTCTGTCCTGGCTAGGTCTGTCACACCTTCTGTGGCTGCACTCCCCTACCGGCCCCTCAACACCGCATAGAAAAGACAGTATATAACATGAGAAAAATATAAGTTTTCTCACCTGAAGCCTCTTTGCTGCTGTCCCTCCTGGAGCGGGTGGAGAGCCGGTGGTGGAGATGCAGACAAGAAATCATGTCGGGGTCACCAAATGTTAAGTTGAACCTTGAAATAAAGGACATCAACGCCAATAGAGCTGCATTCATATCATTGTATGTTTACTTCAGAATATGCACTGTACATACAGAGGATCACATCTTTCAAGGGAATGTAATACAGGTTGCAGGGTGGTACAGCCTTTTATAGTAAATGATAATATAGTAGTCTATGGCGGGCACAAGCCCAAAATTACACATCACACAATACATATTTTACTAATTGTTTCAACATAACTTTTGGTCATCATGACCTGACTGATTAATGAGTGAAAGGTTATTTTGACAGAAATAAGACTGATTACATCAAGGGAGTAATTAACTTATAAACAGGGACTTTTTATATCAACATCTTTTCCGAGAATTGTACCATGTCATTGGCAGAGCATTTAATGTCAACTGGAGGCCAACTAAGACAGCCACGTGTTGCAGTACCAAAAAAATTCAGAAACATTTTACTCAAAATTATAAGAAATACATTTTCATGTTGAAGAGGAACTCTAGATACATAACAATATAACAATGTATGGCTCATATATTTCATATCTTCACACTTCCTACTTTCCGTCTCTCCCCCACCCGTCTCACCCCCTCTCATTTCTAGCTCCCCCTCCCCCCGTCCCCCACTCCTTCCCCCTTTTCCCCACCCCTGTCCTTCCTTACCTCCCTCCCATTTCCTCTCCCTCCCTCCTCTCCTACCCTTGTCCCTTACGTTACCCCATCCCCCCTTTCCCCTCTCCCCCTTTTTCCTCTCCATTCCCTTACTCTCTTCTTCCTTCTTTATGTCCTCCTCTTCTCTGATCACACATGCACACCTCATTGGTTTTCTTATCACCACACCTCACCACTGATGAGTACCCCTATGTTTATCATTATTATTTATACATTTTATATTGATTTTCATTATTCATCATTCCAATTAGAGATGATCCTTTGCACTCCCCCTTGTCCGCCATGGGGGGAATTCGTGGGATTCTGTCGTTAGCCGTGTCCTGGTCCATTTGGGTGAGAAGATCTTCTTGCACTCATACTTATTGTTATGCCTTGTAATTACTGTTTTTCCACGTATTGTTCTTTGTTTAATATATTGTTCTCCCATGGACCTTCTATCCTCCTGAAGAAGCAGTTATACCGCAAAGCAGTAGAGGAATACTTATACTCTACCTTAACAGAAACTATACTGGGGAAACCTGCTATTAGGTAGTTGTGTGTGGTGTATACTATATTATATATTCTGTTTTGTATACATTCCCCTTCCTTTAATATGTTGTTTGTAAATTGTTACAGAATAAAATATGTACTTTATTAAATTAATCTTGTTATATCAGTACCGAGAAAGTCCATTCAATCTCTTTTGGTGTCTATGTGTATGGGTTAGCCTTGGCAACTACCCTCACATCCCCACCCTCCCCAATTAAATGAAGAGCATTTGTTGTATTGCTGAAGACCTGGTTTAAGAGGGAAGGATTGGGGTTTCTAGAGATCCAGGTTGATTTTTCTTTGGAGTTCAAACTATATGCTAAAGATAGTGTGCACCTAAATAGAAAGAGATCTGCTCTACTAAAGGAGAAGTTTATGGGAAGGCATGTGGTGTATTTAAAATTGGATTGAGAAGGGAGAGGAATTAGAATATAATGGGACAGACAAATCAGGCATGGGCAAGACACAAATAGAGGGTGTAATTTGGGAAAATAGAAAGAGGGCTATGGCAGGTAATAAGGCGATAACTTCTTTACAAACAGGGGTAAGCTAAGTGTTCGGCCTTAATGCCAGTTCAAACTGAACACTCGCTGTTCAGATGTCCATCTGAGCACAAAATATTTAGGGTGTCCACTGAGGGCGAATATGGCAACTTCCTGCTGTCAATGGTTGCTAAGGAATCAGTGGGTGCTTGTAACCACTGTGTACTTACCAACCACCGATGCCACCTGGCCCATTCACTTACATGGCTGTTGTCATGTACCTGGTCGGAGGCCAAAGTGCTGAGAGGGCTTCCCTTGCAGAGTGTCCCTGAAGGTGGTAACAGGGAGCATCATAATCAAATCGCATGGGATCCAATTCCTGTCCGAATTTTCAGTTCGCATTGTGATATGCAAACTGATTTGGGGGTGTCAATAACTTTCAATTGACACTCCCAGCAGTTCACATAGGGCAGTGTGAACTGCCACCGGGAGACATGCAATGCAGGAACCCGCAGTGGATTTGAAGGGTTTCCGCATCGCTGCAGTGTGAACCGAGCCTTAGATCTGAAAGTTTGGAGTTTGCCAAACCCTGCTTGAACAGAAACCTGGGCAATTTGATTCATCCCTATTCGAGATAATGGTAACAGGATACAGATAGCACATTTACACCTATTGATTATTTTATTTGTGATATGAATTATAGTAGTGCTTATATTTATGCTTTTAGAAAGTCTATGACATATTAGGTACCTGTACATATCCAAAAAAGTTTTCTAGACATAAAAGTAAAACATGTCAGAAGAAATATATTTGTGGTAAAAATACTACTGACGTTAGAAACTTCAATAATTCTAACTAATATATTGTGTGGTGCTCAGGTGTATAATAAATTGTTCAATCTTGTGACCAGATAGTGTGACTCTGAGACAGATTAAGATAAAAATGATGCTGCTGCTGCCATTGCCTAAATAGATACTTACAATAGATTGCAATACAAATTGCAATATTACAATATTGCATAGTATCATAGTAAGGAGTATAACTATAATTTATTGGAAAATGGGTTCAATTTAAAAAAAAAAAAAAATTAGTCTCTTTAAATTCCATATCTTTAGTACTTTATATTTGCAAGCCATTTTGTAAGAGTTACACTTGACGTAGTACATCATGCTGCTGTGTCAAATGAAAACAGTCTGCTGTCCTTTTTAAAAAGTGAACTGATATCTCAGTTTTGGACATAGGTCTTCATGTACTGGTTCAAGCCTGAGTTCTGTTATGGGTTTCCCCCATTGCTAATCTGAAAAGGACCCTGGTGGTTCAGTGGGGCCTTAGTATGTCCAACCACAATTGTTAAATCTACTTGAAGCGAAGTTTCACTCATATAAAAGTCAGCAGCTACAAAAAGTATAGTTGCTGACTTTTATTAATCGGACACTCACCTGTCCCACAGTCCAGCGATGTGAGCGAACGAAGCCCCGTTCCTCTTCCCCTCCTCTCTGCGGTGCCGGCATTGTAACTGTGGGCGCCCGGCTGTGGCTTCACTCCGGGAGGAAGTGGGAGCTGGATCCCTCTAAAAAGAGGGTATACGCCCCCCCCCCAAAAAAAAATGACATGCCAAATGTGGCATGTCAGGGGGTCACCTTCACTTAAAGTGAAAGTTCCATTTTTGGGTGGTACTCCGCTTTAAATCTTTACTTTCTAAAGATTGCTAACATAGTTATATAGTCAAATACAAATAACTGAAAATAGTTGCAACTTTCTAAGGATGTGTTGTAGCAATTTTAAAGTTTTTTTTTTTTTTTTAAATGACATTTATTTATTTATTTATTTATTTATTTATTTATTTATTTATTCGCATTTAAGTGTAAACATGAGATCTGAGGTCTTTTTGACCCCAGATCTCATATTTAAGAGGTCCTGTCATGCTTTTTTTCTATTACAAGGGATGTTTACATTCCTTGTAATAGGAATAAAAGTGACGCAATTTAAAAAAAAAAAAAAAAACAGTGTAAAATAAAAAATAAAAGATAAAATAAATAAGAAAAAAAAAATGTTTTAAACGTGTCCCGTCCCGACGAGCTCGCATGCAAAAGCGAACGCATATGTGAGTAGTGTCCGCATATAAAAACGGTGTTCAAACCACACATGTGAGGTATCGCTGTGATCGGTAGAGTGAGAGCAATAATTCTAGCACTAGACCTCCTCTAACTTAAAACATGCAACCTGTAGAATTTTTTAAACGTCGCCATTCCACTAGCGGGCGCAATTTGGAAATGTGACATGTTGGGTATCAATTTACTCTCGTAACATTATCTTTCACAATAAAAAAAAAAAATTGGGCTACCTTTACTTTTGTCTTATTTTTTAATTCAAAATTGTATTTTTTCCAAAAAAAGTGTGCTTGTAAGAGCGATGTGCAAATACGGTGTTACAGAAAGTATTGCAACGACAGCCATTTTATTCTCTAGGGTGTTAGAAAAAAAATGTATAATGTTTGGGGGTTCTAAGTAGTTTTCTAGCAAAAAAAAAATGGTTTTTAACTTGTAAACAACACATCTCAAAAAGAGGCTCGGCCCTTAAGTGGTTAATGTAGTTTTATCGAAAAAAAATCTTCTTGATAAACATTTTTGCAACTGTCATGGGCCCTACAAAATGAGTAGCACCATTTCTTTATTCTAACGGTCATGTGCCTTCAGAAAATATACTGCACTCAACAACACGGCACAGGTACCAGGCACCAGCAATCTACTCCCCTGCACAGCCCACTCCCTCTGTAGCTACAAGTAGGGGATTGCAGTGGGTGGATTGGAGGGCACAGTGGAGATGGTAGGCTGTTGCGGGGGACACAGAATCAAGCAGTATGCACCTGTCACTGGTTCCTCTACACTTGGTGACTCTACTGGGTGCCCATGCTCAGCCCTCTCTCTCCCTTCTAAAAGGTGGGGGGAAGGCAGCAGGTGATCCAGAAGGTACAGCGGGGGGATCACGGCATGAGACACAGATTTAAATATTAACCAGTACACAGCAGGGAGGATCTGTTGTAGTAAGGTGGCCAGTCTTGGTGGTAATGGTGGAGGGAGGGATAGGTCACTTTTTAAATGATTTGCTATGATCAGTAACATATCAGCTAATAATCATAGCTGTTCATTTAATCAGGCCAGTCAGGAGTAAACATCTGATACAGGGGAATGGCTGCTGAAACAACCATGAGCCGATAGCAGAAGGAGGAATGCTGTTGACATAAAGCATAGTGACCTGGCCAGTTAGAAGCTAATCTGTCCAATGTATGCCCTGTGTCAATGGCTGATAACTGGTTAAAGGAAGTGCAGTTTTTTCTCTTATAAAAATATATGTGTTTTTTAAGTATACACTTATATAATATATAATTGTTATATCAAGGTATATTGATTTTAAGCTATTCTGAATACTGTAGGTGAAATGTTAAGCTGTCACACTCGAGTATGGACCAACAGTTGATACAACTGTGGCTTCTTAACAGGAAAATTGCATTACTAATATATAAACATTCCAGAAAAGAACAGAACTATATTATCTATAATTAAAAATGCTAATAACTCTGAAAACATATTTATTGTACTCAGAATACAGACAGGCATTGGCAACTGAATTTTAAGGTCACAAATCAAATAATCTACAAAAAGATATGTGACGTGTTTGAGAACATTGGGACTTAATCTTAGTATAACTCATGCAAGTTTTATGCAACATAATAAAAATGTGTTTCCAGCTACTTGGTTTAATTTTCTATTTTAGAGCATAAAGTTATCTGAATTACTAAAATTAACTGTATATTTCCAACTGGAGATTAAAGCTGGGACAACCTTAGCAGCTAGAAACCCTTCTGTATATTTGTATTTAGATTTCCCTTGCTATACCTCTGTTGAGTAAATGAGAAACATACTTTATATATAAAGAGCATTTCTTTACACTTATCAACAGTAAACTACAGATATGTGCAAGCTGCAAAGAGGTGTAGAAAACAAAAAGTCATTATTTCCATTAAAACTCCAGGCCTTTTACAAAGAAATAAAATTATACACTTACATTCTGGCTTTCCCCAAACCCCTGTCTTAATAAAAACAGATAGACTTAAAGGCGAAGTTCATTTTTTCTAAATTCCAGCTCCCCCATGTACCCATTTAACATTAATGTACCTCTTTTTCAGAAAAGAAATAGCTTTCTATTTGTCCTACACCAAGCCTTACCTCAGCTTCTATGTTGTTGTATAAAAAAAAAATGCTCCATTATCTCCTGGACGGAAAACTGTTAAGACAGTTAAGGAGTTCACCAGCTGACCTCATTAGCACACTCCCTGCACTTGCCCTCCCCTTCCAGGGGATCGCTCCCACCAGTGGTGTACTTAGGTTTTTGCTGCCCTAGGCTTAACTAAACTCATGCACCCCCTAATTTAACCACTTCAGCCCCGGAAGAATTTACCCCCTTCCTGACCAGAGCACTTTTTGCGATTTGGCACTGCATCGCTTTAACTGACAATTGCATGGTTGTGCAACGTGGCTCCCAAACAAAATTGACGACCTTTTTTTTCCCCACAAATAGAGCTTTCTTTTGGTGGTATTTGATCAACTCTGCTGTTTTTATTTTTTGCGCTATAAACAAAAAAATTGCGTCAATTTTGAAAAAACGCATTATTTTTAATATTTTTCTATAATAAATATCCCCCAAAAATATTTTAAAAAACATTTTTTTCCTCAGTTTAGGCTGATGCATATTCTTATACATATTTTTGGTAAAAAAAAAAATCTCAATAAGCTTTTATTTAGTGGTTTGTGCAAAAGTTATAGCATCTACAAAATAGGGGATAGTTCTATGGAATTTTTATTGATATTTTTTTTTTACTAGCAATGGCAGTGATCAGCGATTTATATCATGACTGCGACATTATGGCAGACACATCGGACATTTTTGACACATTTTTGGGACCATTGTCATTTATACAGCAATCAGTGCTATATGATTCCTGTATAAATGACACTGGCAGTGAAGGGGTTAACCACTAGGGGGCAGTGTAGGGGTTAAGTATGTCCTGGGGAGTGTTTCTAACTGTGGGGGGGGGGGCGTGGCTATGTGTTACACATCACTGATCTCTGCTCCCGATCACAGGGAGCAGAGATCAGTGACACTGTCACTAGGCAGAATGGGGAGATGCTTGTTTATATTACCATCTCCCCGTTCTTGTTCTCTGCACGGCGGCAAATTTAAAGGGACATATGCGTACGCCCATTTGCCCAGCCTTGCCACTCTGCCGACGTGCATTGGCGTGCGCCGGTCGGGAAACGGTTATATATGACACACCCCTTCCTGCCAATGTCACACCTCGTTCTGTTTAAGACCCACCCTGTCATCTGTAAACCACACCCCTTCCTCTTTAGGCTCCATCTCTTCATCTCTGTACATTAAAAGTCGGTACCAAGTGCAGCTTCATCAGTGCCCATCAATGCAGCCTCATCAGTGCCCATCAGTGCAGTCTGATCAGTGCCCCTCAGTGCAGCCTCACCAGCGCCCCTCAGTGCAGCCTCACCAGTGACCATCAAAGCAGCCTCACCAGTCCCCATCAAAGCAGCCTCACCAGTGCACTTACCTGTCCAGGTAGCCCTCAATGTCGGCACCCCAGCCGACCTGTGGATCGGCTGTTGGGTGTAGCCGCTGCCATTACGGTTAAGGGAACCCGGCAGTGAAGCCTTTCGGCTTCACAGCCGGTTCCCTACTGTGCATGCGTGAAGCTTGCTGCACTTTCTATTTGGCTTGGTGGTGGAGGAAGGAGGAGAGTGCTGAACTTCTGAAAGACAGGGCCACGGCTCTGTCTCCTGGAAGTGGGGCCAGGTACCTGTCAAAAACAGGTACCTGTTCCACCCTCCCCCCTAAAAAGGTGCAAAATGTGGCACCAGGGGGGGGGGGGTGACGGATAAGCAGAAGTTCCACTTTTGCATGGAGTTCTGCTTTAACAAACAGACAGAAAGTGTGTCTGTGTGCGCATCAGGGGGTGGATTGTGGACGCAGCTGATGAAGCAGGCACACCAGAGATTGGATAGATCATAAGGAGGTGGGGCAAAATCATTGGACTTTTCAGCAAACTGCACTGTTCACTCTGAATGGAGACATGTGTAGGTAAAAAGACACAAAAAAGTAAAAAAAAATATCTATCAGTGGGGCACATGTGCAGCGGCTCCTGACATGGATGCTTAGTCCGGGAGCTCCGTCCCACTCCAGCCGACTGAGGCCCTCCAGCGCCATAAGCACTCGCAATCCCCGCCTGGATCAACCTCCCATGGTCAGTGAATACCCCGAGGACCCCCCCGATATCCACAGACTCTGGACTTCTTCCCCATGGAGGCCGTCCCTTTTCAGCCCCACCAGCCATTACAGCCTGGGGATTTGGGCCTAGTCTAGCCAGTGAATGTAGCTGACTTATTTGCTAAATTTGCTGATCTCCTTGATAGGGAATTACACAACACTGCTAATAAGATCACAAATGATATCAATGCGTATCTCCAAACCATAGGATCCCACATGGAGATCATAGAAAACAACTTAGAAGCCACCATTGCCAGAACAAATCAAAATACAGACTGCATCCAACTCCTACAAGATCAACGCGAGACAGCCAATGCTAAAATTGATGACCTCGACAACAGGAATAGGAGATACAACTTCAGAGTAAGAGGTCTCCCTGAATCCTATAAAGATATCCCCAAAACAATTTGCGCTTTCATTAAGGAACTACGCCCTAACATTCCACAGCATACATTGGAGCTAGACGAGGCCCACAGGGCTTTATGGACACCGAGATCTGAGCCTCCCCAGAGACATTGTAGTAAAGCCACATTTCTATACCGTCAAGGAGGAGGTAATGCGCAAATCACAAGCCCTGTCTAAGCTCTTGTTCCAGGGACATTCTTTGCGGACTTGTCCTCCTCTACCATCCAAAAATGAAGAGCCCTAAAACCTTTGCTCAAGATTTTGACAGATAAAGAAGATTAAGTATTTGTGGCTCTTTCCGTTCCAACTCAAACTCATTTTCAAAGGCAAAGCATACACATTTGCATCTCTCCAGGAGGCTGAAAGACTTTTGCTACACCTAGGCCTTATCCATCAGGATCCAAATCATCTCCAGCCTGGGCCGGCTCATAATTCTGCAAAAAGACAACTCCCTACCAGCCCACTGCCTCCGGTTTGGGAGACCACCAGATCCAAAAAGTCCAAGGAGGCCCTCCCTCCCTGAGTTGCCCCGGACAGTTGATCATCATTTTACCCCTGTTTGCTGGGAGGACTCTGACTTCCTACCAGAGCTCACCCTTTCTTGCCTCAGCTGAGGCGGACATCCAAGGTTCCAGCCCTTAGGGGGCCATTTGCTTTAGTTGTCTCGCATTTGATCTACCATGATCCACTGACACTCGTGGCAGGATGGAGAGGAGGGCTAAACCCTTCTTCCACTGTCCTTTCGGTCCTAGCTACCTGGTTTGTTTTGCCTCCTTCCCTACCCCCTCACCTCACCTTTCCTCCCGCATCCCACCTCCCCCCCTCCCCCTCTACCCTTTCCATACTCACACAGAACCCAGATGGACTTGCTGATCCAGGTTAAAAATTAAAGTTATAGTTAAGTTAATTGTCTCAGGGCATTATACGTTTGAGGTGCCCGTGTTATATACGGGCCCTAGGCCCGGCTCCACAATTAATTTTCTATGAGAGTCGGCTCACGCACCCCCCACTGTTTTGCAGAACAGGTATCGTACCCTTCTCTTGACAGGATTGATCCCTTCTTAAAAAAGGGATTATTGTTCTGGTTCTCCTTAAAGATGGAGGACACTATCTCCTCCACTCTTCGGGACACTCCCTCATCTTCCATTTCTCTCTCCTCTTTTCTTCCCCCTGTGCTATACTAACTAATGCTCTATTACAGAGGCCAACTTGGGAAGAGCCCCCCCGATGCACACCGTCAGAGGTCCTGTTCCATCAGGCTTGTTGCCTTGGAGCCCGTGGAGACATAGCGGTAAGTTCCTTTGTTACGCTAGTGTGGTTGACTCTTCTGCAGAATGGCTGACTACCCTCCAGTGCTACATCCCCTAAGGGTAGTTTCCCCCAACATTCAGGGATTGAATTCCCCGGCCAAGAGGTGGAAAGTCCTCCAATACCTACACTTTCAAAAAATAGACGTTGTCCTCCTACAAGAAACGCATTTGCCTAAACGCTATTGCCCAATATTTATTAATTCTAAATTACCCTCCTACCTGGCCAATGCAGATGACAAAACCAAAGGAGTGGACATTCTCATCTCCCATAAGTGCAAATTTTCCCTCAAATCAGAACTTAAAGACCCGGAGGGCAGGTATATCTTGATAGTAGGGGAACTTGATAGCCAGCTTTACTCTCTCATTTCCTATTATGCCCCCAACAAGGGACAACTCTAATTTTTCCAAGCCATGCTAAAAACCCTGACCCCCATGTTGGAGGGCACGGTAATATTTGGGGGAGACTCAAATACGGCATTTGATCAGGGCTTAGACAAATCGCGCCCCCCCAGGCAGACGCCTCACTAGACTCACTAAACAGAGCCTGCTGATCGCTAAAATCATCTTCCAACATGGCCTGGTCGATATCTGAAGGGAAAGTAGCTCAACCTTGTGAGACTAAACCCATTATTCCAGCCCTCACAGCTCCTTTGCAAGAACAGACCACATTTTCATTGCCACCGCTACAGTACCGCTGGCCGCTAGGTCGTATATTAGAGACTCCATCTGGTCAGATCACTCCATGATTTTTCTGACCCTACAGCTTCCTTCGGGCCACAGATGCTGGAGGCTCAACGAGTCCATCCTGAGTGATCAGATCAGGGTAAAGGAGATTGTTAGAAAATAGTTCTCAATAGTGCCTTCAAACGACACCCCTAATATCTCCCCCTTTTATTGCCATGGAAATAAAAAAAATTGGTTCTATGCTTGCGGGTAGGCTTACACCACAGATCAGATCCTTTGCTCTCCCCAAAAATAAAATTAGTGGTGGCACCCTATCCCAGAACCCCCAATGCATTATGGGGGAATTTCAAAACTTTTACAAATCACTATATTGGGGATAATCGCTTGTCTCAGCATGCGGTCGACCAGTTTCTTGAAAATATACAGATCCCCCAATTGGAAGACAGACACCGCCTGAAATTAGAAGCCCCTATCTCATCAGAGGAAGTATGTGTAGTTATCAAAAACTTAAAGTCACAATCTGCCCCTGGTCCGGATGGGTTTTCTGTCCCATATTACAAAACCTTTTCCACAACTCTTGCTCCCAACATGGTCCACTTCTTTAACGCTCTGCGACAGGGAGACCCGCTAGATAACTTGATTAACATGGCTTATTTTATTTTACAGTTCTCCCTAAACCAGGCAAGGATCCCAGCTCAGTAAGCAATTATAGACCGATTTCATTCATAAACAAAGATTTAAAGATTCTGACTAAAATCCTTGCGGACTGCTTAGTTTCCTTCATCATCCTATATATCAACAAGGACCAAGTGGGCTTCATTCCTGGGAGACAGGGACCAGACCAAATCCGCCGCGCGACTGACATAATTTACCTCTTAAACTCGAACTGGAAGAAGGATTCTCCTAGGCAGGGTTGTCTCCTCTCCCTAGACCTCCAAAAAGCCTTTGACTCTGTCAACTGCCCCTATATTTTCTCCACCCTGAAACGCTGGAGATTTGAAGAATCCTTCCTTAATATCATGCATGCTCTGTATTCCACCCCATCGGCTCAGGTGTGCATGCAGGAGTTTTACTCAGAATCTTTTCTCAACTAGGGGCACCAGGCAAGGATGCCCTCTCTCGCCTCTGATATTTGTCATAGCAATCAAGACGCTAGCGGTAGCCATTAGAAATAATCCGGACATACACGGCATTCAAAGTGGATCCACGGTGCCACAAATGCACCTTGTTTGCAGACGACATACTTCTTTTTATCTCATTCCCATTAACTTCCCTCCCTAACATTTGCCCGCTCCTGGACGACTTCAGGATAATCTCGGGGCTCCTGGTCAGCTATAATAAATCCCAAGCACTTAACATTAATATCCCGGATTCTCTGCTCACCAGGCCTAGAGAGAAATTTCATTTTACCTGGAGCGACACATCTATCACATACCTGGGGATTAAGCTAACCTCTAAGGTTGAACTCCTATATCAGGCCAACTACCCCAGCTATTCAAAAATCTGGAAGATGACTTATCAAGGTGGTCTCAGCTCTTTCTATTCTGGTTGGGCAGAATTAACACAATAAAAATGACGCTACTCCCGCATATTTTATATTACTTCAGAGTGCTTCCTATCCCCCTAGTCAAGGCCTGCCTAAAACAATTTCAAACCAAAATTATTAAATATGTCTGGGGAGGGGGGGGGACAGGCTCTCAAAATTGGTCCTTTTCAGGTCAAGAGAGGAGGGGGGCCTGGGTCTTCCAGACTTACTTTGGTACTTTCAAGCATCTCAAATAGCTCAGATCTCTGCAGTATACTCGCCCTGGGAACTACCCGACTGGATTCATATTGAACGTCAGGCAGTCCCACTCCACACCCTAGACTCTCTCCTATGGTGCCCCAAAAAATTGAGACCCCCAATATTATCCCCGACAGCCTCACTCATTTGCCCTCTGGGACAGACTGAAGGGTAACGACCAACTGACCTCCCCATCGAAACGCTAAAACACCTATTCTAAAACATGGAATTTCCACCAGGGCTAAACATAAAAACCTTCAGGTGGTGGCTTGACAAAGGGCTATATAGAATAGGACACTTCCTCAGATCCCTGGGCTCACTTTCCAAAGCCTTCTGCATCAGCAATCTGTATATGCCACCTTCTGAGCTCTTTCGCTACACTCAGATGTCCAACTTTCTTCACAAAATGTAAAACGCAACCTAATAGCCCCCAAATCACTACCTACGAACAGTGGTGTGGCCAGGCCAACGAGCAGAGGGGGGGAATCAAGGTGATATATAGGTCACTGTCTTCCACTCGCTCAAAAGACTCTCTACATGTTAACCTGGGAAGAAGATCTCTCTCAACAATGGAAACTGGAAACAATGAATAGAAATTTCTTTCAATTATACAAGGGGGACCTCAACTCTAGCCTCACAGAAGCAAGCATAAAAGCAATTTCCAGATGGTACCTAGTCACATCGAGACTGGCCAAGCTATACCCGACGTTATCCCCCTATGCTTTCGGGGGTGTGACCTCAGAAGTGATATGTTTCATGTGTGGTGGGGATGCCCCAGAATAAGGAGTTTCTGGAACAAAATCTTCTCCTGGATTCGTAAGGTCACCATGACCCCCATTCCAACGTCCCCCCTAATTGCTCTTCTCAACTTTCCAGTGCGGGAAGCCTCCAGGAGTACACAATGCCTGATTTTCTTCATCCTGGTCCTACAAATGGTCCTACATATTCTTCTGTACTTTGTATTTTATATTGAATAAGTATATTGAAACTAAAAATATCCATCAGTCTTAAATGTAGTCAGCAGGATGGACACTAAAATCCAGATTGATCTATAATGGGAAATTACACTTTTCTTCATATGTCAGAAGGCACCATTAGCCAAACAGGTAGCCATGAAGGGTTAACCAATATATACAAGCAGGCACTAAGGTGTTAAACGCCATTGATACCAGAAGCACCAGCCTGCAGATTTTGAGTTGTAAAGAGTTAACAATTTAGGGAAGCAGCAGTCTACATAAGTTCATTGTAGCAGAGTAGATAAGCACAGTCCTCTCCTAGCAAGGACAGAGAGGGTTAATTAGCAGACTCTGTATTTCAGATAACAGGGGATAGGAGAAAGTCAGAAAGCTGTAGCACAGATAAGCGGCATGAGGTTTGGAGAAACAGATTGTGAGGATTGGTATTTAACTCTCATCCCTCCAAGATATACACTATGTAGCTAGGTCCATCTGCTGAAGCCACAATCTGATCTGCCCTGATGTGATTCCATGTGCACCTGAAGAAGCTGACCAGCTTGCTTTCTCTCTGCTCTTGTGTCTGTGCCGAGGGGAGGGGGAGGAACTGTCACGCTCTATGCTTCATGAGAGAGACACTCTCTGAACGCTGCAGCCACGGCAGTAAATTGGCTAACCCGGGAGGAGGGAAGGGCTTTTTTTGCCGCCCCCCGCAAAGTGCCGCTCTAGGCTTGGGCCTTGTCGGCCTAGGCCAAGACACAGCACTGGCTCCCACCCACCACTGCTGGTGCATGGTTTTCCAATGCAATCAGCAAACACCATTGTCAATACACAGCCATTGACTTTTTTGACTTTTCCTTCACCTTGCATAGATTGTTCATTTGGCAGAGTATGCAGGAGCTGAGAAATAAGATAGCAGTCTATGTGGAGCAGAGCTTTAGTTTTGAAAACAGGAGAAGTGTGTGTCCTGGAAGTCTGTAGAGTGAAAAAAGGACAAACACTGAAAATCGCACAGTAAAAAATCTGCAAATTACAACACCCCAAAATGTCCTATGAGTAGCTTTGCTATGTGTGGGGCAGCCCATTGAAATTGATGGGCTGGCCTATGCGTGTTTCAGAAAAAATGAGCAAAAAAAAAAACATACGGTCCCACTACGCTAGGTGTAAATGGGGTCTGAAAGTAAAAAAAAAAAATGACGCTCGAATCATATCTGCATGTTTCCGAACGCATGGCAAACTGTACAGAAAATGTATGCTTTGTCATGCATTTCTGAAATGTTTTGTAAATGCACATCGTATTTGCATTGTCATTAAATGTTAATGGCACCCCAAGTGTGGGTAGCAGGTATGCGTTTGCTGTTTCCTGCAGACGCACCAAAAAGTGTGGTAAATATGCACCAAGCTCTGCTCCAAAAAAAGTTCTGGAGCTTCTTTGGGGAGTTTGTCACATCTGGGGCAGCCCATTCAAGTGAATAAACTGCCTTTCGCATCTCAAGGGAAAATGCTCCAAAAAAAAAACACATACCGGAATATGAGTTCCCACCATGCGAAGATGTGACTATGGCCTGCTGTACTTGTATAAAGCTGGTCATAAACTATGAAACCTGATTGTACAATCTCTGCGCAATTTCCTAGATTTACCAGAACTATGGAATAGGACGACTCACCTGAACAATCCATTCAATTTGTATCAATTCACACAGGCTCTTTTACCGCATAGCTGATGGTAGATCTAAAGGAGATTGTACAATCAGATTGTACAGAAAGTGGGTGGAAATAAAACATGAGGAGGTATAGCAATGAGGGAGGTAGGGTCCACAATGTTAAACGCGCCATATCATGCCCTCTTCTGTGATGCAGCAAAGCACTGCATGCTGGGATATAATCTACAGGAAGTGATGGAATCAAAAAGCATTTTTAAAAATCCAAATAAACAGATGAAAATGTAAAGCTTTTAGAGATGAGGCAAGATAAGCCCATTGGGATGGTTGGGGCAGAAATTACATTACAAAACTATTTGATTCATTATAAAAAATAAAGTTCTGCCGAAAAGGTGAACTTAGCCTTTAAAATATAACTTTATTTGTTAAAGTATTGTAATCTGATTAGAGAATTCACTGGCTGCTATTTTCTGATTTTACCCAATTTGTGTTGTTGTGTGTACTGTCCTCCATTTCACTTGCTGATAGGAAATGGGGGTTGTGTAAGGTATAACTGAATGTTTATTTCATTTCTTTAATATCTTTATTTCTGACAGGTTTTCAAAAAGTATGAATAATAAATGACAGCAGCAGAACTAATATGGAAAGTTTATTGTACCTAAAGTATAATTCTGCAAAAACTAAATAAATATTCTACCTACAGCGTTATTTTTTAACAGTATAGAGTGGCAAGGTAAATATGACCAAGAAAGGTAAGGATAAAAAGTTAATCAGCACACTTATAGTTGATGAAGGAATACCTCCCACTGTATTCTGACAGTGGGAGTGATTGTAGAAAAAAAAAAAACAGGCTGGTTTTACTGAAGTTGATCATTAAATGGAATTTAGTATAACTAGCTTGCCCATAGATGTATTGAAGTTTAGCTGTATCCTGGTAAACCAGCCAAACTTTGATATGTTTTTGGCTGGCTTTATGTGGAGAAGTTAACAGTTAGTAATAACTGATTTTCCTGAAACAGAATTCATATTAGTGGAGCAATTTTGTGTATATTTGTTGCACTCTGCATTCTGATTAGCACCATTTACATTGAAGAACAGTGAAGGTACATAACCAATGTATTGTTCACTCTCATCCAGTCAGCATTTTGGCACTATAGGGGACACAGGCATTCCACACTCTGTTGAATGCAAGAATTCTAGTGGAGGCTATAGCTCTTGAAGGGAGTAAAGGTTCAACAAATGGGCAGCAAGATATAGAAAAGTACCTGGAGATGGAGTCCATATCCATATACCAGCCTTAAAGGGTAGCAAATCAAAGAGCTATGTGACCTAATTGTATGGTAAGAGGTCAAAGGAGGAGGTGAGCAGGCTGTATCTTCACAAGGTGGAATGTGTGGGTGTTTTAAAAGAAATATCTTTTGCATAAATATTAAAGATATACATTTATCTTGGTCACGTCGGTGATTGGAATAAAACATGGGACATTGGATTTTGTTACACTTTATTTTATGTGCATTGTTGTGGTTCTGCTTTTGATAATTTGGTCTGTATCTTGTTGAGTTGCCCTGCACTGTATTTATTATTTTCAACTTAAGGAAGTAGTATAGTTGGAGGAATTGTCACCAAGAAGCATACCAGGTTATCTACCGCACTGCAGGAAATGACGACAGTTATAAGGATCAACCAGAACTATATACTGTATACCAAGAGTTTAAAGTGTAACTAAATGCTAGACAATCTTTTTTGCCTGAGGTTTACTAGTGATGAACTATCAGCCTCCTTATTTTATATTTTAAAATCAGTTATTAAATTTTTGGAAATGTACACACTCACTGTAGGACCAGCCCCTCTTCGGGTTTATCACTGCTCCCATTGTTACGCTACAAAAGCAAATTTGTCTGACAGAATCACTAGATAAATGTAAAAAGTCTAAAAAAAAAAAAAAAAAGAAAGAACTAATATAGCTACCATGTCTAAAAACTGGTAAACTGCAATATATAAATGTTGTGTTTTTATACATTATACATTGGGATTTTGCTGACAGCAGCTAATGCTAATTACAGGATTCTGCTTGTACTATCCTCACATAAAAAAATCTCAATGCCCATTATCTTGTTGCAACTTCTGTATAGTGATACTGTGGAAAAAATTCCATACACAAATGCATTACAATCAATACTAAAACAGAGATAAAATCCTGGGACAAAAGTATGAGGTCAGTAAAAACCCCATTTCCAAAATCATAGGGTAATTAAAAGTAAAAATCTAAAAATCCAAGTGTGTGTGTGCGTGTGGGGGGGTTTGGACATGGTGACAAAGAGTGGGTGTTGGGATTTAGGGTAGTCTCGTATGATATCCTGCCTAGAGTGTTCCTTCAAACCTATCAGGCCTGGAGACCACTCTGATAAAAAGTTATGACACACACTCAATACATGCAGTTCTCAGAGTGATCTGAGGATTTTATTTCCAGACTTCAGCTTATATAAGCAAAATGACATCACAAAGAAGGTCCAACCCTTCTTACATTAATATATGGTAAAGATACAGACATACAGGATGTTCTAAAACAAGCAAAAATAGAACATCACTGAGTACATGCAGAAAACAATATAATGCCCTGATAACTCATATTTATTTATTTATTTCAGGTATATATAGCGCAGTCAATTTACGCAGCGCTTTACATATACATTGTACATTCACATCAGTCCCTACCCTCAAGGAGCTTACAATCTAAGGTCCCTAACTCACATTCATACATACTAGGGACAATTTAGACAGGATCCAATTAGCCTTCCAGCATGTCTTTGGAGTGTGGGAGGAAACCGGAGTACCCGGAGGAAACCCACGCAGACACAGGGAGAACATGCAAACTCCAGGCAGGTAGTGTCCTGGTTGGGATTCAAACCAGCGACCCTTCTTGCTGCTAAGCAAAAGTGCTATCCACTACACCACTGTGCCGCCCATAGAGAAACTAATAACAGGAAGAGGCTAGTAGGAAAAGGGTTTGCTTTAAGAGCATATTAAATAAGGGCATTAGCCAATGTATCCCATTGGGTAATAAATTTAAAAGAGCGAACAAACATCCTGGATGGCTTAACTCCAATGTAAAAATGCATATAAAAGCAAAGGAGAAGGCCTTCAAAAAATACAAGGTTGAGGGATCATCCACAGCATTCAGAATTTATAAAGAATGCAATAAGAAATGTAAGGGTGCAATTAGGATGGCTAAGATAGAACATGAAAGACACATAGCGGAGGAGAGCAAAAAAAATCCCAAGAAATTCTTTAAGTATGTAAACAGTAAAAAAGGGAGGACAGACCATATTGGCCCCATAAAGAATGAGGAAGGACATCTGGTTACAAAGGATGGGGAGATGGCAGAGGTATTGAATTTATTCTTCTCCTCAGTCTTCACGAGTGAATTGGGGGGCTTCAGTAACCAAACCTGCAGTGTATATCCTCATGACACAACACAGGAAGCACCTACATGGTTAACAGAGGACGGAATTAAAATTAGACTTGAGAAACTTAACATTAATAAATCACAGGGACCAGATGGCTTGCATCCGAGGGTACTTAGGGAACTCAGTCAGGTGATTGCCAGACCGTTGTTCCTAATTTTTACAGACAGTCTATTGACTGGAATGGTACCAGCTGATTGGAGAAAAGCCAATGTAGCACCAATATTTAAAAAGGGCCCAAAAAACATCCCTGGGAATTACAGACCAGTTAGCCTAACATCAATAGTATGTAAACTCTTGGAGGGGATGATAAGGGACTATATACAAGATTTTAGTAATAAGAATGATATCATTAGCAGTAATCAGCATGGATTCATGAAGAATCGTTCTTGCCAAACCAATCTATTAACCTTCTATGAGGAGGTGAGTTGCCATCTAGATAAAGGAAGGCCCGTAGACGTGGTGTATCTGGATTTTGCAAAAGCATTTGACACAGTTCCCCATAAACGTTTACTGTACAAAATAAGGTGCATTGGCATGGACCATAGGGTGAGTACATGGATTGAAAACTGGCTACAAGGGCGTGTTCAGAGGGTGGTGATAAATGGGGAGTACTCAGAATGGTCAGGGGTGGGTAGTGGGGTCCCCCAGGGGTCTGTGCTGGGACCAATCCTATTTAATTTGTTCATAAACGACCTGGAGGATGGGATAAACAGTTCCATCTCTGTATTTGCAGACGATACTAAGCTAAGCAGGGCAATAACTTCTCCGCAGGATGTGGAAATCTTGCAAAAAGACCTGAACAAATTAATGGGGTGGGCGACTACATGGCAAATGAGGTTCAATGTAGAAAAATGTAAAATAATGCATTTGGGTGGCAAAAATATGAATGCAATCTATACACTGGGGGGAGAACCTCTGGGGGAATCTAGGATGGAAAAGGACTTGGGGGTCCTAGTGGATGATAGGCTTAGCAATGGCATGCAATGCCAAGCTGCTGCTAATAAAGCAAACAGAATATTGGCATGCATTAAAAGGGGGATCAACTGCAGAGATAAAACGATAATTCTCCCGCTCTACAAGACTCTGGTCCGGCCGCACCTGGAGTATGCTGTCCAGTTCTGGGCACCAGTCCTCAGGAGGGACGTACTGGAAATGGAGCGAGTACAAAGAAGGGCAACAAAGCTAATAAAGGGTCTGGAGGATCTTAGTTATGAGAAAAGGTTGCGAGCACTGAACTTATTCTCTCTGGAGAAGAGACGCTTGAGAGGGGATATGATTTCAATTTACAAATACTGTACTGGTGACCCCACAATAGGGATAAAACTTTTTCGCAGAAGAGAGTTTAATAAGACTCGTGGCCACTCATTACAATTAGAAGAAAAGAGGTTTAACCTTAAACTACGTAGAGGGTTCTTTACTGTAAGAGCGGCAAGGATGTGGAATTCCCTTCCACAGGCGGTGGTCTCAGCAGGGAGCATTGATAGCTTCAAGAAACTATTAGAGAATCACCTGAATGACCGCAATATACAGGGATATGTAATGTAATACTGACACATAATCACACACATAGGTTGGACTTGATGGACTTGTGTCTTTTTTCAACCTCACCTACTATGTAACTATGTAACATCATTTCGGGGAAATCAGACCATTTACAAGAGCATAAAACTTAACTTCTCATAAGCATCACGTATACCTATTTATTCTAAAATGGATACACATTTTTACAGGAATGTATAGCTAAAATGGTGGACAGCAAGCTAAAATATCCCTTCAACCCTCTCTTAGATCATATCTGTATGATCTCACTTCCTTATCATGGTGGTATTCTCAGCCTGCGTCTGATGATACATACTGAGATAAGTTTTATTGGAAGATGAGGGATCTGAAATGCGAGTGGCTCTATTAATAAGGCACATAATAAGCTTATACACAGCTTATATAGCTTTCCTTATTTTATCTTTTACCCTTTCCACTATCCCTGAACTTTGGGGATGGTATGGAATGTGAAACTTCCATTCTATTTGGAGCGAGTGTACCAAGTCCTGACATACTTTTGAGGTGAATGCAGGACCTCTGTCTGAGTTTATTTGAAGTGGGCATCCTCATCGAGGAATAATTTCCTGTGTGAGAATTTTCACTACTGTTTGTGCGTCTTCCTTTGTAGTTACAAAAAGTTCAACCCATCTTGAGAACATGTCCACAATTACCAAAAGATATTCCTGTCTTTTTCCTAACTTGGGCATGTGAGTGAAATCTATTTGGAGGTGGGTGAAAGGTGTATTGGGATATATCAAATGTTTGTGTTTCGCTTTGTTTGGGATGTTTGGGTTGTTCCTAATGCAGGTAATACACCTGGACACATAATCCCTTGTCATCCAGGGGAGGTCTGAAATGTAAAAATCCTTGCCTAGTAATTCACAAGTTGCCTTCCAGCCTCTGTGACCTATTCCATGATACTGGGCAATAAAAAGTGATGCACTTGCCATTGGTATACATACCTTCCCCTCTTTGCACAAAAGTCCTGTTTTTGGATCTATTTGTGCACCTACTTTTTCCCAATCTCTCATGTCGGCTTCTGAGGCATAATCTTGTAGGTCACACAGTACATGGTCAAAACAAGGTAGTTCAGGCTCTAACACTGGCATTTGGATTTGAGCTGGTTGAGAGATAGCTGCTTGTCTGGCTGTTGAGTCAGCTAGGGCATTTATTCTAGCTACCTCTGTTTGTTGGCCTGTATGTGCTCTGCAATGTATTATGGCAAGAGTTCTAGGCAACTGAATGGCTTTTAACAATGACACTACCAGAGAGGAATGGGAGATGCTTTTTCCATCAGCTGCAATGAAACCACACCTACTCCATATGACAGTGAAATCGTGTACCACCCCCCATATTTGGAGTCAGTGTAAATATTCACATCTTGACCTTAAAATATTTGGCATGCTCTAGTGGGTGCAATCAATTCTGCAGCTTGTGCTGATCGATATGGAATAGGTTTAGCCTCAAGTATGACATCTGGAAGTTGCACAATTGCATATCCTGCATGATATGTGTGATCATTTGGCCTAGAACAAGATCCATCCACAAACACATTTTGCACATTGGGCAAAGCGGTAGGGGACAAGTCAGGTTGATGCAATCATGCTGTGGCACCACCTCAGTCTTTTCACCTTTCAACCCTGGCAGGGTATTTAAAATTGGAGCTGGGCCTGCATTAGGGGAAGCATATTTTATATGCAATTTTGGATTTGACAACAGTATCACCTCATAGCCGCTCAACCTTTGGGCGGACATGTGTTGCGTATGTATATTGAGTGAAAGTTGCAGCCATCTCCACTAGGGATGAGCTTCGTGTTCGAGTCGAACCCATGTTCGACTCGAACATCGGCTGTTCGATCGTTCGCCGAATTGCGAACGATATGGGCCGTTCGCGCCAAATTCGTGTGGCGCGTCACGGCCCATAATTCACTGCGGCATCGCAGTGCATTGCTTGCTGATTTTTGGCCAAGCATGCACTATGACCCGCATGCTTGGCCAATCACAGCGCCGCCTTAACAGAGAGCCATAATTGGCCAAAGCCAAGGAGGCTTTGGCCAATTATGGCTCAGGGGATTTAGTACACGCCCCACACTATATAAGGCCGCCTGCACGGCGGCCCTGTGCAGTGTGTTCCGGTGTGCTTAGAGAGAGAGAGAGACAGTGTCATTTCATTTGAGTTAGCTAGATTAGGCAGGACAGTCAGTCAGTTAGCTGCACTTAAAGTGTATTGTGTATATATATGCATCCCAGGTGTTGCATATATATATATATATATATATATATATATATATATATATATATATATATATATATATATATACACACACTGTATTCAGTTTAGCTAGATCCGTTCCTGTTATCTTCTAGACTATTTACATTTAGTGCAGTGCGTCCTGCTCACAGTGTTCAGCTAGATCCGTTCCTGTTATATTCCTACTGACAGGCAGGTTTGTCTTGTTACAGTATTTTGAAGAAAATTACTGGTGTTCTTTTGATCCTATTAGTACCACAGTCAGGCAGCTAGACTATTTACAGTTAGTGCAGTGCGTCCTGCCCACAGTGTTCTGCTAAACCTACAAGTAAGTGGGGTGCGTCCTGCTCACAGTGTTCAGCTAAACCTACAAGTTAGTGGGGTGCGTCCACCTCACAGTGTTCAGCTAAACCTACAAGCTAGTGGGGTGCATCCTGCTCACAGTGTTCAGCTAGATCCGTTTCTGTTATCTTCTTACTGACAGGCAGGCTTGTCTTGTTACAGTAAATACAGCTACCTGAAGAAAATTGCTGGTGTTCTTTTGATCCTATTAGTACCACAGTCAGGCAGCTAGACTATTTACAGTTAGTGCAGTGCGTCCTGCTCACAGTGTTCTGCTAAACCTACAAGTTAGTGGGGTGCGTCCTGCTCACAGTGTTCAGCTAAACCTACAAGTTAGTGGGGTGCGTCCACCTCACAGTGTTCAGCTAAACCTACAAGCTAGTGGGGTGCGTCCTGCTCACAGTGTTCAGCTAGATCCGTTTCTGTTATCTTCTTACTGACAGGCAGGCTTGTCTTGTTACAGTAAATACAGCTACCTGAAGAAAATTGCTGGTGTTCTTTTGATCCTATTAGTACCACAGTCAGGCAGCTAGACTATTTACAGTTAGTGCAGTGCATCCTGCTCACAGTGTTCTGCTAAACCTACAAGTTAGTGGGGTGCGTCCTGCTCACAGTGTTCAGCTAAACCTACAAGTTAGTGGGGTGCGTCCACCTCACAGTGTTCAGCTAAACCTACAAGCTAGTGGGGTGCGTCCTGCTCACAGTGTTCAGCTAGATCCGTTCCTGTTATCTTCTTACTGACAGGCAGGCTTGTCTTGTTACAGTATTTTAAAGAAAATTGCTGGTGTTCTTTTGATCCTATTAGTACCACAGTCAGGCAGCTAGACTATTTACAGTTAGTGCAGTGCGTCCTGCTCACAGTGTTCTGCTAAACCTACAAGTTAGTGGGGTGCGTCCTGCTCACAGTGTTCAGCTAAACCTACAAGTTAGTGGGGTGCGTCCACCTCACAGTGTTCAGCTAAACCTACAAGCTAGTGGGGTGCGTCCTGCTCACAGTGTTCAGCTAGATCCGTTCCTGTTATCTTCTTACTGACAGGCAGGCTTGTCTTGTTACAGTATTTTAAAGAAAATTACTGATGTTCTTTTGATCCTATTAGTACCACAGTCAGACAGCTAGACTATTTACAGTTAGTGCAGTGCGTCCTGCTCACAGTGTTCTGCTAAACCTACAAGTTAGTGGGGTGCGTCCACCTCACAGTGTTCAGCTAAACCTACAAGTTAGTGGGGTGCGTCCACCTCGCAGTGTTCAGCTAAACCTACAAGCTAGTGAGGTGCGTCCTGCTCACAGTGTTCAGCTAGATCCGTTCCTGTTATCTTCTTACTGACAGGCAGGCTTGTCTTGTTACAGTAAATACAGCTACCTGAAGAAAATTGCTGGTGTTCTTTTGATCCTATTAGTACCACAGTCAGGCAGCTAGACTATTTACAGTTAGTGCAGTGCGTCCTGCTCACAGTGTTCTGCTAAACCTACAAGTTAGTGGGGTGCGTCCTGCTCACAGTGTTCAGCTAAACCTACAAGTTAGTGGGGTGCGTCCACCTCACAGTGTTCAGCTAAACCTACAAGCTAGTGGGGTGCGTCCTGCTCACAGTGTTCAGCTAGATCCGTTTCTGTTATCTTCTTACTGACAGGCAGGCTTGTCTTGTTACAGTAAATACAGCTACCTGAAGAAAATTGCTGGTGTTCTTTTGATCCTATTAGTACCACAGTCAGGCAGCTAGACTATTTACAGTTAGTGCAGTGCGTCCTGCTCACAGTGTTCTGCTAAACCTACAAGTTAGTGGGGTGCGTCCACCTCACAGTGTTCAGCTAAAGCTACCTGTAGAAGGTTGGTGGTGTTCTCATACTACAGGCAGGCAGTTGATTTTGCTAGCTGCAGTATCAGTACATATATATATATATATATATATATATATATATATATATCCCAGCTTAGTGCAGCTACAGGCCATTAGTATGTCTGGAAGGCCAAGAAGGAGAGGCAGACAGTCACAAGCCAATAAGAGAGGGCAAGCAGGCTCTGTGTTTAGTGCTGGTCGTGGAGACGGTGCATCCTCATCAGCACGTGGCTTGGCCTTTTTTTCGGCAGCTGGCCATGTTGAGCCGCAACATGCGGAAGACTTGGTCGAGTGGATGACCAAGCCATCCTCATCCTCCTCATCCTCTCTCACCCATGCCCAGGGTACTTTGTCTGGCAAAGCAGCGGCCTCTTCCCTCGGCTCAATGTCATCAGTGACTCCTTCCCTAGCCCCACCATGTCCTCCTGAGGAGTCCCTCGAACTGTTTGACCACAGTGTTGGGTACATGCTCCAGGAGGATGCCCAGCGTTTGGAAGGCTCTGATGATGATACTGAGCTTGATGAAGGCAGTAACACGAGCACGGACAGAGGGGGTGCCTAAGAAGGACAGCAATCTGGCAGTCATGCTCCCCCTGCTGCAGCATACTGCCAGGTTTGCTCCAGTGATGAGGAGGGAGGGGATGATGAGGTCACTGACTCAACGTGGGTGCCTGATAGGAGAGAGGAGGAGGAGGCGGCACATCACCAACGAGGCAGGATGCCCTCCAGGGGCCAGCCTAAGGGCAGCACATTGACTGCATCACACCCCAAAGCTCCACATGTGCAGGGCGCTGCAGTCTCTGCGCGTTATTCAAAAAGTTCTTTGGTGTGGGCCTTTTTTGAGACGAGTGCATCAGATCGCACCGCTGCTATTTGCAACATATGTCTCAAGGGTATCTCGCGTGGCCAAAACATCTCCCGCTTGGGTACCACATGCTTGACCAGACATATGTTGACCTGCCATGCAGTTCGTTGGCAAGCGTATCTAAAAGACCCACACCAAAGAACAAAGAGGACCTCTGCTTGCTCCTCATCAGCTGAGATTTCCAACCCCACTAGACCTTCAGTCCTCTCTGAGACCTGCACTGAGAGGAATGAAAGTGTAGAATTAGGTGTGTCACAGCCACGTACTTGTGGGCAATCTGATTTTGGTACACCGACGTCAGATTGTACCAGGCAAATTTCCCTGCCCCAGCTGCTGCACCGCCGAAAGAAGTTTGCTCCCAGCCATCCACATGCCCAACGGTTGAATGCTAGCTTGGCAAAATTGCTAGCACTTCAACTGCTGCCTTTTCAGTTGGTAGACTCTGCCCCCTTCCGTGAGTTTGTGGAATGTGCGGTTCCTCAGTGGCAGGTACCCAAACGCCACTTTTTCTCATGGAAGGCAATTCCGGCTCTCTACCAGCATGTGGAAGGCAATGTCCATGCCTCGCTGGACAGGGCGGTCAGCGGTAAGGTGCATATTACCGCTGACTCATGGTCCAGCAGGCATGGACAGGGACGTTACCTAAGTGACTCATTGGGTGACTCTGCTGGCAGCTGGGAAGGATGCAGGACAAGGTGCAGTAGTGTTGGAGGTTGTTCCGCCACCACGCCTCCAAAATGCTAATGATTGTGACACACCTCTCTCCTCCACCCCCTCCTCTTCTTCTTCCTCCATGGCCTCTTCCTCGGAACCAGCGGTGCTCTGTAGTCATTCAAGGGGCTACGCAAGTACGCAGGCCAAAAGATGCCATGCGGTGCTTGAGCTGGTGTGCTTGGGGGACAGGAGCCACACTGGGGCAGAGGTTCTGTCAGCTCTGCACGGGAAGGTTCAGAGGTGGTTGACGCCACGCCAACTTAAGGCAGGAATGGTGGTTTGCGACAATGGCACCAACCTCCTCTCTGCCCTCCGACAGGGACAAATGACCCATGTGCCCTGTTTGGCTCACGTCCTTAACTTGGTGGTGCAGCGGTTCTTGGGCAGGTACCCGGGCTTACAGGATGTCCTGAGGCAGGCCAGGAAAGTCTGTGTGCATTTCCGCCGGTCATATAATGCCAGTGCTCGGCTGACGGACCTCCAAAAGGAGTTTAACCTGCCCAAGAACCGCCTAATCTGTGACATGCCCACCAGGTGGAACTCAACGTTGGCCATGCTGCAGCGGCTGCACACGCAGCAGAGGGCCATCAATGAGTACCTGTGTGACTATGGCACCAGGACAGGGTCAGGGGAGCTTGTTTTTTTTCCCCACGCCAGTGGGCCATGATCAGGGATGCATGCACTGTCCTGTCACCATTTGAGGAGGCCACGAGGATGGTGAGCAGTGACAGTGCATGCATCAGTGACACTGTCCCCCTTGTCCACCTGTTGGAGCACACGCTGTGTGGAATAATGGACAGGGCACTTGAGGCAGAACAGAGGCAGGAAGAGGAGGACTTCCTTAGCTCTCAAGGCCCCCTTTATCCAGACAGTGTTCCTGCGTGCCCGCCGATCACACAGGAAGAGGATGAGGAGGAAGAGGAGGAGGAGGAGGAGGAAGATTGTGTCAGTATGGAGGTGGAGCCTGGCACTCAGCATCAGCAGCAGTCTTTAAGGGATCAGTCCCAAGAAACACATGGACTTGTACGTGGCTGGGAGGAGGTGGCTGCGGACCATGTCGTCCGTAGTGACCCAGAGGACTCCGGACCGAATGCCTCAGCAAACCTACGCTGCATGGCCTCCCTGATCCTGCAAAGCCTGCGTAAGGATCCTCGTATTCGTGGTATCAAGGAGAAGGACCAATACTGGCTGGCAACCCTCCTTGATCCACGTTACAAGGGTAAGGTTGCGGACCTTATCTTGCCATCGCAGAGGGAGCAGAGGATGAAACATCTTCGGGAGGCCTTGCAGAAAGGTCTGTGCAACGCGTTCCCAGAGACTGGGAGGTTACAAACTCCTGTTTCTGGACAACGTGTTGCTGAGGCTTCGGTCAGTCAAAGAAGGAGCGGTGGAGAAGGTGGCCGTCTGACCGATGCGTTCAGACAATTTTTTGGTCCGCAGCCCCAAGGTATGATCAGTTCCAGCAACCATCGCCAGCGTCTGTTTTACATGGTGCAGGAATACCTAGGGGCAAGATCAGACTTGGACACCTTTCCCACCGAAAATCCTCTGGGTTACTGGGTCCTGAGGATGGATCACTGGCCAGAGCTTGCACAGTATGCAATTGAGCTACTGGCCTGTCCTGCATCCAGCGTTCTTTCGGAGCGCACATTCAGTGCTGCTGGAGGCGTGGTAACCGATCACAGGGTGCGTCTGTCCACTGACTCGGTCGATCGACTGACCTTCATAAAAATGAATCAGTCTTGGATCACCACCAGCTACCAAGCACCTGATGCTGATGTAACCGAATAATTTTTTTTGAAATCTCAGATCCCTTCAAAGACTGCCTATGCTGATGCTGAGTGACTATCCCTGAGTAATTATCCTCTTCCTCCTCAATCATCACGCTGATAGCTTGTAAGAACATTTTTGGTTCTGGGTGCCACCACCAGTGCCTAAGGCACAATTTTTCAGCCCCTGTTTAACAGGGGCGTGTAATTACGATTTTTGATGTAATACTTTGCAGCAGGGCTCGTTCCTGCATTCCAACTAGAGTGTCTGTGAGGGGTTGCAGTGTTGTGGCACCAGCACCAGTGCCTAAGGCCCAATTTTTCAGCCCTTGTTTAACAGGGGCGCATAATTACAATTTTTGATGCAATACTTTGCAGCAGGGCTCGTTCCTGCATTCCAACTAGAGTGTCTGTGAGGGGTTGCAGTGTTGTGGCACCAGCACCAGTGCCTAAGGCCTAATTTTTCAGCTCCTGTTCAACAGGGGCATGTAATTACAATTCTTGATCTAATATTTCACAGCAGAGCCCTGTGAGGGCTTACAGTGTTGTGGCCACAGCAACACCTAAGGCCCAAATTTCTGCTGAGTATATAGGGCAGGACTCTACTTTCAAACAACTAACTTACAAACGACTCCTACTTGCAAACGGAAGGAGACAACAGGAAGTGAGAATAAATCTACCCCTAGGAAGGGAAATTCTCTCCTGTAAGAGTTAATATGGGAAAAACATTTCTCCTTTCCACTGATGCTTTCCAATCCATTGGGACAAAAAGTGAGGTGAAATCTTCTGAAGAGGAGGAAAGACAGCAAAACAAATGTCACAGGGGTGATAACCCTTCCCTATGTTTTCCAAAAAGCTTAAAAAAGATTTTTTGGCTGGAGCTAAACACGTTAAAAATGTACCCGATCAAAATTACAAAGAGATTCTACTTAACAACAAACCTACAGCCTGTATACTGCTGTTCAGAGTATATAGGGCCTGGTGGCCCCACACCTTTCCTTATTTTAATTTGGGTGCGGGGTTCCCCTTAATATCCATACAAGACCCAAAGGGCCTGGTAATGGACTGGGGGGTACCCATGCCGTTTGTCTCACTGATTTTCATCCATATTGCCAGGACCCGACATTACATTAAACCCGCAAGCAGTTTTAAATGAGATTTTTTCCTTTAAAAATGACATTTGGTGCAGGGACTGTTCTAAACACGGGAAACACGCGTCACTTTACAGGCATACTATAGACACCCCTCAGGTACGATATTTAAAGGAATATTTCCCTTTTTTTTTTTTTTTACTTTAAGCATCATTAAAATCACTGCTCCCGAAAAAACGGCCGTTTTTAAAAGTTTTTTTTGCATTGATACATGTCCCCTGGGGTAGGACCCGGGTCCCCAAACCCTTTTTAGGACAATACCATGCAAATTAGCCTTTAAAATGAGCACTTTTGATTTTGAACGTTCGAGTCCCATAGACGTCAATGGGGTTCTAACGTTCGTGCGAACTTTCGGTCCGTTCGCAGGTTCTGGTGCGAACCGAACCGGGGGGTGTTCGGCTCATCCCTAATCTCCACCACCATAGAACAAGATGCTAAAGCTCTGAGACACGCGGGCATGCCCTGAACCTGTACTGGTACCACCTTTGAGAAAAAAGCAACAGGGCGGAGCTTACCTCCATGCTCCTGAGTGAGGACACCTGCCAAAGTTGTACAATTGTCCCTGGCATACAAATAAAACATCACATTATAGTTGGGGAGGCCAAGTCCTGGGGCTGTTACCATAGCATTTTTCAAATACACAAAAGCATTACACATTTCATCTGTCCATTTAACACAGTCTGGCATATTTGAACCTGTGGCCTGTCTCAGGAGATTGTCATAGTAAGAGCAGTCAGGTATCCATTGGTGGCAGTAACCAATCATACCTAGGAAGGTGAGCATGTCTTTCCTGTTGAGTGGGCGGGGCAGACCCATCAGAGCCGCAGCTCTTTTGTGACTGACTCTTCTTTCTCCTTTTGTGAGCACAAACCCTAGATATTTAACTGTTTTCTGACACCATTGTAACTTTTTCTTTGACACTTTATGACCACTTTCAAAAAGACATTTCAAAAGATCCCCCCCATCCTCCAGGGCAGCCTCCCTTGTGAAACTGCAGAGGAGGAGATCATCCGCGTACTGCAGCAGGACTGAACGATGTCTGGGTGTCCAAGCTCTGAGAGTTGTTTGGAGGACAATAGAATAGACCACAGGTGAGTCTATATAGCCCTGGGGCAATCTACAACAGGTTAACTGCCGATTTTCAAAGCGGAATGCAAAAAATGGCTGTGTCTCCTCATCCACAGGGATGGAAAAAAATGCATTTGACAAGTCAATAACAGAAAAATATTCATCATCAGATGGTATGGAGGTGAGCAAAGATGGCACATCAGGCACTATTGGAGCAATTGGTACCACTAAATTATTTATGGCCCTAAGGTCCTGTACAAACCTGCAACTGCCATTTTTAACAGGGTTGATAGGAGTGTTGTAAGGGGAAATGATTTCTTTTAAAATACCTTTCTTTAGGAAGTCCTCCACAATGGGCTTTATACCTTCTTTTTCTCTGGTGATGGGGTACTATTTATGATACACAGGTAGAGCTCCTGGTTTCAAAGTGGCTTTATAGGGCGTACAGGAAATGAGCCCTACATCAAGAGGATTCACTGCCCATAGTCCCTCCTCACTCAATTTGACATCTTCCTCTTCTGGGTGTGAGAGCAATGTAAAAAGGTGAACCTTGTCAGATTTTACATATAACTCTCCTTTTGCAGTAATTTTCATTTGTAATGCCTAATTTTCCCAGGAAATCACTTCCCAAGAGACTCACGGGACAATCAGGAATAATTCTGAAACAATGTTGGAGATCACAATCAGCACCAGTATGGGTGCTTAGTGAAAGCGGGGGTGTTTTAAAAGTTTTGGTGAGTATCCCATTTATTCCCATTGAAGGCTCAGCATTCACGACCTCTCCCCTATAAAAATCCTTGCTAATGGTACTACACGTGGCCCCAGAATCGGGCAAAAAATGGTACCTCATGCCTGTCTACAAGCAATGAAATTATAGGCTGTTCATGATCAGAATGAGAGACAAGTGGAAATGCCGGGATACTACCTTCCGGGCAGCTTCATTGTGACTGTTGTTGTTTCCAAGTAATAGGGTACTTAACACCATGTTGCTGCTGTACTGAGGTTGGTGCCTGAGGGGGAGTGGGGGCAATGGGGGGCCCTGAATTTGTACACTCCTGGTCATACCAGGGGCATTGGGCTTTCCAGTGTCTGGGGTCTCCGCAGTTAAAACACCCTGTCTTAGGTTGCCTTTGCTGGAAGTCTCCTCTTTGTGGCCATCCTCTTCCCCTATATCCACCTCTATAACCCCCTCTGTTCCGTACCCTTTTCTTGTAAAAGTTTCCCCTTTGATTTCCTGATAAATTATCCTGGTAATGTGTCGGTACTGGTGTTTGTTTGGGGATATCAAAACATCCCGCTGCGTCTTTTTCAGTCAATGTTTTTTGAAAGTCAGTCATACTCTTTGTAACCCAGTCTGATATCTGCTGTCTCACGGTGAGTGCATATTTAGGGGTCAGGTTGCTAAGATAAGTCTGTATTAGAAGACTGTGCATTTCATCTTGAGTCTTAAGTCCGGCATCTTGTGTCCAGACTTCCTGAAATCTTTTCCAAAATTCCAACTCTGACTCTGATGATTTTTGTTTGCAGGCTACTGCAGTAGCTCTTCCCACATAAGGTTCCTTCCTTCAACAGTGTTTAGTGAATAAGCCTCTACCTTGGTGGTGGGTGCCTCTAGGGCATTTATGGTGGGCACTTTAGTCCAATCCCAAAGGGGGGTAGTTCCCACCAAACTGTATAATGTATGTATAATGAGCCTTATGTCTTCTTGCGTATAATTTGTACTCTTACAAGCTTTCTTTAAATAAGCTATCACCCCCAAAGCTGATGTGGAGGGTTTGGGGCAATGTTTGATAATACGATTAATATCCTCAATATCAATAGACTTCATTACCAAAACGTCACCCACAGTCATGAAAGGAAAATTCTGCATAACTAACTGCGTAGTTACTTCCTCTTCTTCTTCCGGCTTCTCTCTGTCAGCCGCCTATTTTAAAACTGCGTGTTTTGTACTCTGACCCTCTGCAGCCTCTGCAACCTGTTTTAACTTTTACGTTGCACTCCTAGTTTGGGCAGGATCTTCTCTATGGGGTCCGTGGGGCATCTTTGGTTTATGTTCCTCCGCAGGTGTCTTTTCAGCTTTGGGTAATTCCTCATCCATAGTGGAGGAGGCAGCATCGGTCGGCTGTTGTATTTATGAAACTATAGGCGGTGGCTGATCTATTGGGGCAGCAACCTGTGGTTCTAGTAGGACCACAGGCAGCACCTGATCCACCACTTCACCCTGCTGTGGAATGGGTGCAGAGGGCGGGTGGGCTGCCGCAACTGCAGCCAAGAACTCCATGTCTTCTTTTGAGAATTAAAGGTATATTTGTTTAGGTGATTGTTGTATGTAAGGTGGAGGTGGCGGGGCACAGGGAACTGGGGCAAAAGCTAGTGCACATGGAACTAGGGACGGGAAACCTGATTTAAGTCTCTTCTCACAAGCATGTAACCACGGGACTTCCTTGTCCCTTGGATTTGGACTTTTCTTTCTTATTATCTTATCCGCTCTCTCATACCAGTAGGGGGCATACAATAACCAATTTTCCCCACCTTTCCTCATATATTGCTGTTGGGATTTATCCCTTCACTGGGGCTCTGTGAGAGACAGTGGCTGTGTACTATACAAGACTTTTCAGCTCCTACCCCTACATGCCCAAGGAAACAAAACCTTCCAGCAACAGGAACTGGACATCTCACACTATTTTGCAAAGTGCCGACCAGCCTGGTACCAGCAGTAACTCCTGTAATGGCGGCGACATGCTCTGACATGCTCTTCCCATGCAGCCGCTGCCCAAACTCAAAAATCTGGCAAATTGTCACAGCCTGCTGAGATGGAAGCAGAACAGGTCCCTGGCAATTTTAACCCCGCTGCTACCAAGAGCTGACTCACTGGCAGAATGCAGTGCCCCACAGCAGTCTGACATCCAGAAGGAGGGAGACCTATGCTCTCTGCTCACTCATCTACTGAACAAAGAGATCAACCATTAAATGGCGGCATCCATAGTGAGTTGCTTAACCAGGAAAATACAGGAGCTCAAACAACCCCTACATAACGTAGAAGGGCGGGTAACCACTAGAGAATCTACCACCACAGATTTATCAACCAGGATCATTGCCCTAGAATCCATATATGCCACAATGCAATGCTGACTCATCAGTATGAAACTAAAGATCGAAAAAAGTGAAAAGTCACAATCTCCACAACAATATCTGTCTTCACGGCATTCCTTAGGCAACAGCAGGTAGTGATCTAAGAACAACAAGATCCAGATTTTTAACCAACTATTAGGCAAACCGCCTATTGCGGACCAATACTTTGTGTCCACAGAGCACAAGGCTCGTGACCTGACACCACATCACCAAGAGACATTCTGTGCCGTGTCCATTTCTATGATTCGAAAGAACTGATCATGTGACAGGCATGGTCCGAGGGCCCTGTAGATTTTGATGGGGCCACTATTGAAGCACTGCTGGACATTTCCAGACTAATCCTTTGAGAAGCCTGCTATGGCCTATGCTTGATACCATCAGAAAGGCAGGCTTTTCTTGAAACACTTGCAGTGACTCTCCCTAACTGGTTGGATTTCACACTGGGTCACGATGCTCAGCAGGCACCTCCACCTTGACCACAAAGACCTAGGAGATCCACATATCAAGGGTCAGAATGACACAGGCACCAAGAGTGACGCCTGCCTCCCATGAAGCCTGACCCGAATACCTTTTAGAGCCAGTGCTATACCATTTGGTAGTATTTTGTGCCTCAAATCACCAAACCTTCCTTTTGGCTGCCACCTAAACTCAGAAAAGGTTTGGTATCTGTTATGTGGTTCCTACAATCACCTTTCAGTATTACCTTCAGTGGTTCCCACACAATTTTTTTGGATTCCACTGGGAGCCATATTCCACTATCTTGGCTGCTCCCCCCTCCAAATGGTTTCAGTAAGTTGTTGTGCATAAATCTTGCTCCACTTAGAGCCAATATCCTTCAAGTGCACATATATTTCTAAGTTTTAGTTAAGCCTCTATCCATAGTTTAGTCTTTTTTACCCATACCATAGTCTACATAATCTCTGGTTGTTTCTACTTTGCATCCTTTTCTTGATGGCCCCAGAGGGTTGCCCAGGTGGTCTATGGTACTGTTCTGCTTCTTACCACTATAACGTATGTACAGCTCTGTCGTGATAGTGGATAAGGTTTCAGTGACTGGGTACCCTTGCTACACATAACTCACAGAGCTTCAATATTTTGCATCTTTTCCTTTACCTAAAAATTACCTGTTTAGCCTTAACAACATTTACCTTTACCTAAAGTAACCATTGATGAGGAGACTGTGTAAGACTAAAGCATACATATACTAACTCCTAGGGTGCCGGACTAGCCTACAGTGTCTGTCCTACACCTAATGCACCAGCTCTACTCCAATCTTTTGTGCCAATAGATTGGCATTCTGCTATTGGGTACACTCCTGTTACACAGCTATAAACCACTTTTCAAATGCCTCTCAAAGAGGCCAGTTACACAATCTACTCTTTGTTGATTTTCTACCATCTGTCATGGGATTCACAGATCTTCTGACTAATAGACCTAACAAGGATACCCGGTCAAATCATAGTTATTTAATACTAGTGTCCTTCTTACTGGTATACTTAATGTACCTCCCTGTATAGTTCAAGTTCTGGTTCACGTGGTTCTTGTTACATGGTTCGCTGTTCAGGGACCCTGACCAAAACTTCAGTCCACATCTGTGTGCCTCCTCGCTAAATGTTTTTCATCCTACTTATGTTAGACATGTGCAGAACGGAAAAATTTGTTTTGTTTAGTTTCGCATAGATTTGTTATGTTACTATTTTCATTTTGTTGATTCATTTTGGAAGTTTAGTTTTGTTTCGAATTCAACATTTCGGAACAATTGGAATTCGGATTGATCAAAAATTGATCAACTGTTCCAAATTCTGTATTTAGAATAGCTGGTTGTTAAGAAGCAGCTCAGCAAGCCGGTTGCCAAGTCCTTGCCACAGTGAATGTGACTGTTCTTGTCCAGGTACACAGCCAAGTGACAGGTAAACACATGGGCAGGGATCACCCGATGAAATCACTGGGTAACCTCGTCCCCATGTTCATCTGTCATTCACGAATGATACTCACCCAATGAGAAGTTAGAATACCTTTTATTTATTTATTAGTTCAAAAATGAATAAATAAAACTACATTAAATGAATTTCAACTAAATTCATTACTATTGTCACTCAGATTCGGACACATCCGAATCTCCGAATAACCGAAAAAATGGTCCGAATTTAAATTTGGTCTGAAACGAATTGCACATGTCTACTTAATGTAATATATAGCTAGTGTTCATACATCATATAACTATTCCAGTTTACTGCTCAAGGATTACATCCCTGAATTTCACATGTCTTTTGACCTTCCACTTCCCCAATAGGCCTCTGTACACAAGTTTATTGCTCTGTACTAGGGATGAGCTTCGAGTTCGAGTCGAACTCATGTTCGACTCGAACATTGGCTGTTCGCAAGTTCACCGAACAGCGAACAATTTGGGGTGTTCGCGGCAAATTCGAATGCCGCGGAACACCCTTTAAAAGTCTATGGGAGAAATCAAAAGTGCTAATTTTAAAGGCTAATATGCAAGTTATTGTCATAAAAAGTGTTTGGGGACCTGGGTCCTGCCCCAGGGGACATGGATCAATGCAAAAAAAAGTTTTAAAAACGGCCGTTTTTTCAGGAGCAGTGATTTTAATAATGCTTAAAGTCAATCAATAAAAGTGTAATATCCCTTTAAATTTCGTACCTGGGGGGTGTCTATAGTGTGTCTGTAAAGGGGCGCATGTTTCCTGTGTTTAGAACAGTCTGACAGCAAAATGACATTTTGAAGGAAAAAACTCATTTAAAACTACCCGCGGCTATTGCATTGCCGACAATACACATAGAAGTTCATTGATAAAAACGGCATGGGAATTCCCCAAAGGGGAACCCCGAACCAAAATTTAAAAAAAAAAATGACGTGGGGTTCCCCCTAAATTCCATACCAGACCCTTCAGGTCTGGTATGGATTTTAAGGGGAACCCCGCGCCAAAAAAAAAAAAAAAAAACGGCGTGGGGTCCCCCCAAAAATCCTTACCAGACCCTTATCCGAGCACGCAACCTGGCAGGCCGCAGGAAAAGAGGGGGGGACGAGAGTGCGGCCCCCCCTCCCTCCTGAACCGTACCAGGCCACATGCCCTCAACATTGGGAGGGTGCTTTGGGGTAGCCCCCCAAAACACCTTGTCCCCATGTTGATGAGGACAAGGGCCTCATCCCCACAACCCTGGCCGGTGGTTGTGGGGGTCTGCGGGCGGGGGGCTTATCGGAATCTGGAAGCCCCCTTTAACAAGGTGACCCCCAGATCCCGCCCCCCCCCCGTGTGAAATGGTAAGGGGGTACATAAGTACCCCTACCATTTCACGAAAAAAGTGTCAAAAATGTTAAAAATGACAAGAGACAGTTTTTGACAATTCCTTTATTTAAATGCTTCTTCTATCTTCCTTCATCTTCTGGTTCTTCTGGTTCTTCTGGCTCTTCTGGTTCTTCCTCCGGCGTTCTCGTCCAGCATCTCCTCCGCGGCGTCTTCTATCTTCTTCTCCTCGGGCCGCTCCGCACCCATGGCATAGGGGGGAGGCTCCCGCTCTTCTCTTCTTCTTTTCTTCTCTTCTGTTCTTCTTCATTTTCTTCTCCGGGCCGCTCCGCAATCCATGCTGGCATGGAGGGAGGCTCCCGCTGTGTGACGGCGCTCCTCGTCTGACAGTTCTTAAATAACGGGGGGCGGGGCCACCCGGTGACCCCGCCCCCCTCTGACGCACGGTGACTTGACGGGACTTCCCTGTGGCATTCCCCGTGATGTCACAGGGAAGTCCCGTCAAGTCACCGTGCGTCAGAGGGGGGCGGGGTTCACCGGGTGGCCCCGCCCACCCGGTTATTTAAGAACTGTCAGACGAGGAGCGCCGTCACACAGCGGGAGCCTCCCTCCATGCCAGCATGGATTGCGGAGCGGCCCGGAGAAGAAAATGAAGAAGAACAGAAGAGAAGAAAAGAAGAAGAGAAGAGCGGGAGCCTCCCCCCTATGCCATGGGTGCGGAGCGGCCCGAGGAGAAGAAGATAGAAGACGCCGCGGAGGAGATGCTGGACGAGAACGCCGGAGGAAGAACCAGAAGAGCCAGAAGAACCAGAAGAACCAGAAGATGAAGGAAGATAGAAGAAAGAAGAAGCATTTAAATAAAGGAATTGTCAAAAACTGTCTCTTGTCATTTTTAACATTTTTGACACTTTTTTCGTGAAATGGTAGGGGTACTTATGTACCCCCTTACCATTTCACATAGGGGGGGGGGCCGGGATCTGGGGGTCACCTTGTTAAAGGGGGCTTCCAGATTCCGATAAGCCCCCCGCCCGCAGACCCCCACAACCACCGGCCAGGGTTGTGGGGATGAGGCCCTTGTCCTCATCAACATGGGGACAAGGTGTTTTGGGGGGCTACCCCAAAGCACCCTCCCAATGTTGAGGGCATGTGGCCTGGTACGGTTCAGGAGGGAGGGGGGGCCGCACTCTCGTCCCCCCTCTTTTCCTGCGGCCTGCCAGGTTGCGTGCTCGGATAAGGGTCTGGTATGGATTTTTGGGGGGACCCCACGCCGTTTTTTTTTTTTTTTTTTGGCACGGGGTTCCCCTTAAAATCCATACCAGACCTGAAGGGTCTGGTATGGAATTTAGGGGGAACCCCACGTCATTTTTTTTTTTTAATTTTGGCCGGGGTTCCCCTTAATATCCATACCAGACCTGAAGGGCCTGGTATGGAATTTAGGAGGACTCCCACGTCATATTTTTTTTTTAATTTTGGTTCGGGGTTCCCCTTTGGGGAATTCCCATGCCGTTTTTATCAATGAACTTCTATGTGTATTGTCGGCAATGCAATAGCCGCGGGTAGTTTTAAATGAGTTTTTTCCTTCAAAATGTCATTTTGCTGTCAGACTGTTCTAAACACAGGAAACATGCGCCCCTTTACAGGCATACTATAGACACCCCCCAGGTACGAAATTTAAAGGGATATTACACTTTTATTGTTTGACTTTAAGCATTATTAAAATCACTGCTCCTGAAAAAATGGCCGTTTTTAAAACTTTTTTTTGCATTGATCCATGTCCCCTGGGGCAGGACCCAGGTCCCCAAACACTTTTTATGACAATAACTTGCATATAAGCCTTTAAAATTAGCACTTTTGATTATTCATGTTCGTGTCCCATAGAATTTAACGGTGTTCGCATGTTCGAACAAACTTTTTTCCTGTTCGCATGTTCTGGTGCGAACCGAACAGGGGGGTGTTCGGCTCATCCCTACTCTGTACTAGTTAGATACCTTTTTTCTTCTAGTAGACTGCCTGACAGGTGCTCCTCTTGGCCCTTTTATTCTTATACCTGTTTTCCTTCTAGCATCCCTCATTCCCCCCTGAGGTTTCTACCAGTGTTCTCACCTGTTCTTTCACACTTGAAAAGTGCGTGTTACCTGGATAGAAAATGCTAGTGCCTGCAAGTTCTCTGACTTTCACATGCGTCTTATCTATTCTCCTTATATTCTTCCTCCACACCCCCTTTTTTTTCTGCCATCTGACAACCACCTAGGCAATGGAGGCAGTTACATTTACCTACATTAACACTAGGGGTCTTAACACCCCCAAAAAATGCTTGAGGCTCCTATTCTGAAGAAATCCTAATCACAGATAGTTTTCTTACAGGAAATTTATCTTAAACATGGTAGCATCCCTCAACTTAACAATAGAGACTTCCCAATCGCATACCATTGTTCTTCCACACTATCCAAATCTATTCCCTGGACCTTGCTAGAAATTAACAGGATACCCATGGCTGGTACTTACTCATAAAGGGCAATATCTGTAATGTTACATTACCTTAGTTATTGTTTACTTACCCAACTCTGACTATTTCCAGTTTTTACAAGACCTTGTGCCCGTGCTCCTGGAATTTCAAGAAGGCATAGTACTAATAGGATGTGACTTTAATTTTACATTTTACAAGACTGCAGATGTCTCAAAAGGTTCTTCCCACCTCTTATTTGCATACCTCAATCGCTTAAAATCTGAAAACCAACTACTACACTTGGTCGACCCCTGGCACATATTACACTCACATGAAAGAGACTATATTTACTACTCTCTATTACATCAGACTTCAGACTGTTTCCTCATCCAACAAAAAGATCTTCACTGAGTTACTGACTCCAAAATAAATGTCATATCCCTCTCACAGCATGCACCTACATATTTACTGGTAGAGGTAGATTGCACCAATTTGAGACCTATGACCTGGAGACTAAATAAATCCCTACTTCAAAACCCTGACATTAAATCTGAGGTGGATAAAGACATTACAGGCTATTTCTGTCTTAACCTTTATTCTGCATCTAAGCCTCTGTTTTCCTAAGAAGCCCAGAAAAACTTAATACAAGGTATTCTTATCTAGACTGGCTCTCACCTCAATAAAAACTCAGATCTCAACATATAGATACTGTATGGGCCACGATACAGAGACTCGAGCAAGCACACAAAAAAGCTTAGCTCAGATAAGTTCTAGGGCAGGAGCTACCTCTGTTTACATCTTCTGCTTGCACATGATTGGATGATGGAAGTCAGAAGAGCTCCCCCTCATTTACTAAGCTCTGGAGTAACTTCATGTGCAAAGTGCTCAGTCTACGTCCTTTAGTAAATCCACCCCATTACGTTAATATTAGGGAAGCACCGATACCGGTGCCGATACTTGGCATTTTCAGGGGTATCGGTACTCGTGAAAACTTACATACCAGAAACCGATACCAGAAGTGACGTCAGCTTGGGCGTTGCTCGGGAACTGTATAAGGTTGCAGCCTCTCAACACGGCGGTGAGTGCTGTTTCCCTCATGACAGACATGTGTTTTGTTGCTGCTGCACCTGCTACATGGCTGCCCCACATGGCGAGCGTCCTCCTTACACCATGTCTTCTCATGGTGGCCGGTGAGTGCTCTTCTCTATTTCTAACTGTTGCTTGCTTTCTTCATATGTGTCCCGCTGCCGATGATTGCTGTACACTGCTTACATCATCATTTGCCTAACATGGCGGACAGCCTGTGTTATACTTAAGTTAGTTTTGTCCCACATTGTCTCTCTCTCTCTTGCTAACATGGCGGCCGGCCTGTGTTACACTTAAGTTAGTTTGTCCCACATTGTCTCTCTCTTGCCTAACATGGCGGCCGGCCTGTGTTATACTTAAGTTAGTTTGTCCCACATTGTCTCTCTCTTGCCTAACATGGCGGCCGGCCTGTGTTATACTTAAGTTAGTTTTGTCCCACATTGTCTCTCTCTTGCCTAACATGGCGGCCGGCCTGTGTTACACTTAGTTTGTCCCACATTGTCTCTCTCTCTCTTGCCTAACATAATGTCCACTGTCCAGCATGGCGGCCGGCCTGTGTTTGTGTGTGTTACATAACTTAGTGTCCCACATTGTCTCTGTTGCCTAACATGTCCATCATGGCGGCAAATGACTGCTGCTGTTACATAAATCATTATTATCTCTTGCCTAACATTTTCCTGCATGTGCCTTTCTGAGACCAGCCTCTGCTTTTTGTAATGTAGAGATACTGACCGTTGTACCCGACCGCTGGTTTACTTGGCCATACCAAGATGCTGGATGCAGCAGGAACAAACAACAAGCACTAGTGAGAGCAGCTTCATTATTCTAAAAAATAGTAGGTGTCATCATGTGTGAAAAAAAATCAGAAAACAAAACATTTGGGCTCAAAATTTTTTCCCCATTTTCCTCATTTTTTCCCCCTTAAGGTAGAGAGACTTACTTATTTCTGGATTTAAGTGCAATGCAAACGGAGGCCACTGCCAGAAAAATGTCAGCTGTCTAGAAGTTTTTTTTTTTAATTGATGAAACCAGTAAACGCATTGCATACTGCACCTCTGTTCTGCCAAAATATCCAGAGGAGGTTCAAAAGTTAGTTCTTATAATACCAGTAATCTCATAAAACACCTCAAAATGAAACACCACACTGAGCATGGCGAATTTACAGCTGTCACTAGCTCTTGCACTCAGCAGCTGACACTGCAGCAAACCCTTGCCAGACGTGAAAAATTTTCCATGGATAACCCAAGGGCTAAAAAAATTTCGGAAGTAGTTACCCAATTCATCGTTCTTGATGATCAGCCACTATCAATAGTTGACAATGTGGGTTTTTTTGGCTACTTATGAATCTTTTGGAGCCAAAGTACAAAATTCCCAGCCGCCGTCATGTCACAGATGTCATGTTGCCACAATTACACAACACAGTGAGAAAACACATTACCGACATGCTACAGGAGGACATAAAGGCTATCAGTTTCACCACGGACATTTGGAGCAGTAGTGTGAGTCCGTGTCTGTAATTAGCTTACTGCACAGTGGATTGATGCCAATTTCACTCTGCACCAAGTCATGCTGCACGCAAAGAAATTTCTAGGCTCTCACACAGGCCAAGCTATAAGAAGCATACTAGAAGAAATGCTTGACACTTGGGCGATTCCCAAAAGTTCTGTCCATGTGGTAGTCCATGATAATGGCAGAAATATGATAAAAGGTGTACAAGATGCTGGTCTTCAGAGTCTTTCATGTGTGGCACATACACTGCAGCTGGCTGTCTCAGAGGGGCTTTTATCACAGCGCAGCATTACGGAGACTGTGGGAGTTGGGCGCAAGATAGTTGGGCACTTTAAACATTCAAACCTGGCATATTCTCGGCTGCAAGATATTCAGATCCAGCTTGGTCAACCCATTAAAAAACTTCAACAAGATCTTCAGACTCGCTGGAACAGCACTTTTTACATGCTGCAGTCTCTGAGCAAAAACGGGCCATTGGAGTATATGTGTCAGAACATGAGCTGCCTGCAACGATCACTGCAAATCAGTAGAATCTCATGGAGAAGATGATCAACAGAAGAGTTGACTCGGCATGTGAGTTGTTCAGATTCTTTTGCCTCGGATGTTATTCCTGCAGTGACTGTGCTACAGAGATTATTACTGCATCACTACTTTACTCGATCCAAGGTAATCAATTATTACTGGCTGCTATTTTGCATTGTTTTTATTTGAATATTGATGATATGATTTTGTTTTTTGTTTTTTGGAGGAAGGTGATATTTTTCAGTGTTATTAGCACTTGCTTGCATTAAAAAAAAAATTTTGTAATGCAAGTGATAACATTGTAAATCTCACCTTCATAAAAAACACAAAACAAAATCGATAATGACAAACACACTTACCTACTCTGTCTCTGTGTAATGGTTTTGCCAGACAACTGTTTTTGCCGTTTCCCCTTCTAGCAGTGCCCCCACAGCAAACTTCCACAGTTGTTGCTTTGCTTGCATGACGTTGTCTAATGTCTTGTATTTTTCTTCTTCTAGGTATAAAGATCAGTTCTTCTCAAATGCAGATGCTGGCAGGCAGGCCAAAGAGATGTTCGTGCTGGAAATGCAACAAATATCTTCTGTACAGGTACTATAGGCACAGGCAGCTACACCTGAGGTGCTTGAGAAACCAGCTACCAAAAGGCCTCGCGCTGAGCAACAACCAGGTACCGGTGTGACTGTGGACAGTGTTTTTTCAAGAAATTGCTTATTCATCTACATTTGAGAACAGTGCTCCCACAGTTGCTACCATACAACTAGAAGGATATCTTGGAGAGGTCACTGTGCCTCGTTTGGACAAACCTCTTGAGTATTGGGCAGTCAATAAACTGCGATTTCCCACTCTAGCCCAAATGGCACAAAAATATCTTTCAGCTCCTTGCAGTAGTGTGGAAAGTGAGAGATTGTTCAGTGCAGCGTCACACATTCTGACTGACACCAGAAACCAACTTCTAACTGAACATGCAGAGATTCTTCTGTTTCTCAAAAAAAAACTCGCCACTTGTGTTTGAATTAAAAAATTAATCTACCGCCTGTTACTGTCCAACTGTAAGGCATCATGCATAGTTGCACGCTGCAGCTCAAAGCAATTGCTCCACCTGGCATTTGATTTTTTTTGCGTTTCCTCTGCCTGTTAACTCCCCTCCATGTTGGCCTTTAAAAAAAAATAAAATATGCCTTTTTAACTCCATACCACAACCTTTTTCCTTAAGTGAAAAAGTGAATCACCTATGGTGTGCACATTGCACACTATAGGTGATTCAACGTGCAATGCAGGGGGGACACATACCCTAACACTACAAGCAAATGAAAGGCTCAAAAACAGGGAGCTCAAACTCCTGTAGGAGAAGCTACTTTGAGCTTTATTGTGCATGTGGCTTTACTGCTACTAAGTCCTTGGCTCCTTGGCCTTGCCATCCTGGAATGACCCTAATTTTGGTCTGTGAAAAATGTTTTTTTACGAGTTTCATAAGAAGTTGAACTAAAAGCTAGCACTTTTTTATTATTATTTAAAAAATGTTTACAAAATAATGTTAGTTTTGTGGTACTGTTCAGCTGCTCCTCCTCAGGCCTAACATTATTTAACTGTATTGCACCTGGGTTGGTTGATGCGACGACGTGAACTTGTGATGTTTGTTTTATACGTGACGTCATCAACAATGATGATATATCATGATATATCATTCTGTGTGACATTTGAGTTTTTCATTTTCAAGGCATAATGCCTGTACAATGCAGCTAAAAGCATTTGCTCCACATGGAGTTTAAGCTTTTTTCCTGCCTGTTAACGCCTTCCCTCCATGTCAGCCCATTGCACAGTAGTTTCAGGAGTTTAGTGGCAGGAAAGTTTACAGGCAGAAAAAAAATCCAAAGATTTCCATTTCCATTTTCTTTGGATTTTTTTTTTTTTGCCTGCTGCCTGTAAGCTGCCCTGCCACTAAACTTCTGAAACCACATAGTGTTCCTTGGCCAATGGCCTTAAATGAACACATAGGCTAACATGGAGGGGAAGAGGTAATGGGTAGAGAAGAAAAAAGCTCAAAAGAGCTAAAACACCTGGAGAAGCAGCTGCTTTGGGCTGTGCATGAGGCCTTACTGCAGCCTACATGCCAACCTAACACACATCCTTGCCATCCTGGAATGTTCTGTCTATGAAATGTGTTTCTCTTACACATGTGTAAGTTGAACTGGAAACAAACACATGTTGTGTTTTTTTTTGGTTTTTGAAATTTTATAAACAGCCAAAACATCAGCTAGGTGATAATATTAGGCAAACACTCTTACTTATCCATGCGGCTAAAACCAGATGGATCCCAGCTTGCCTTGTATCTTTAGATATAAGGAAAGCATTTGACTCTGTTACTTGGCCATATATGGAACATAGCCTTCAAAAATGGGGTTTTGGTAATCACTTCTTAACCTGGGTCTCCTCTTTATACAATAATAATAGAGCATATATTAAATACGCTGGCTATAAGTCAACAATGTTTGATATCAGAAGAGGCACTAGACAAGGTTGTCCCCTTTCCCCATTACTTTTTGCCCTATTAATTGAACCTCTGGCACAACTAATTAGAATTAATCCCGATATGAACCGCTTCAGCCCCGGAAGATTTTAGCCCCTTCCTGACCAGAGCGTTTTTTGCGATTCGGCACTGCGTTGCTTTAACTGACAATTGTGCGGTCATGTGATGTGGCTCCCAAACAAAATTGATGTCCTTTTTTTCCCACAAATAGAGCTTTCTTTTGGTGGTATTTGATGGCCTCTGTGATTTTAATTTTTTGTGCTATAAACAAAATAAGAGCGACAATTTTGAAAAAAATGCATTATTTTTTACATTTTGCTATAATAAATATCCCCCAAAAATATATAAAAAAACCTTTTTTTTTCCACATTTTAGGCTGATCGTATTCTTCTACATATTTTTGGTAAAAAAAAAAAAAGCGTTTATTGATTGGCTTGCGCAAAAGTTATAGCGTTTACTAAATAGGGGATAGTTTATGGCATTTTTATCAATAATTTTTTTTTTACTAGTAATGGTGGCAATCAGCGATTTTTATTGTGACTGCGACATTATGACGGACATGTCGGACATTTTTGACACATTTTTGGGACCATTGTCATTTATACAGCGATCACTGCGATTAAAAATGCACTGATTACTGTGTAAATGACACTGGCAGTGAAGGGGTTAACCACTAGGGGGCGGGGAGGGGTTAAGTGTGTCCTAGGGAGTGATTACTAACTGTAGGGGGATGGGCTGTGTGTGTCATTACTCTGATCACAGCTCCGGATGACAGAGAGCTGTGATCAGTGACACTTGTTACTAGGCAGAACGGGGAGATGCTGTTTACATCAGCACCTCCCCGTTCGTCCTCTCCATGAGGCGATCGCGGGTATCCCCGTGGCGATCGAGTCAGCGGGACCCGCGACACGACTCATGGAGCTCCCGGCCAGCGCGCACGCAATGAAACGGCGGGGAATTCAAATGGACATACAGGTACACCCATTTGCCCAGCCGTGCCATTCTGCCGACGTACATCGGTGTGCGCCGGTCGGGAACCGGTTAAAGGTATCTAATTAGGTGGTCAACACCATAAATTATGCCTCTTCGCAGATGATATTCGTCACATCCCCACATATCTACCCCTAATTTACTCCTTACACTTGAAAAACTTCGCTCAAATCTCAGGACTATATGTCAACCCAACGAAATCTAATGCGTTGAATATTTCTCTATCACAATCTGAACTTCAACAAGCAGAAACTTCCTTACCTTTTAACTGGGTTCCGAAATAACTCCCATACTTAGGAATACAAATCACAATCTCCCTTAAGGATCTTTTTGCAGCTAATTACTTACCTCTTCTGAAACAAATTACTGGTCTTATGAAGCAATGGGCTTCTCTTCCATTGTCATGGTTGGGAAGGATTAACGCTATTAAGATGTCAATATTGCCAAAATTTTTATACTTATTTAGGGTACTTCCAATACCACTACCATCTTATTTTCTAAGACTTCCTCAACGTAGAGTTATGTCCTTTATTTGGGGTATCACCAAGCCTTGCATACCTAAATCATTATACCTGAATAAACTAAAAGGTGGTTTGGGGATACCCAACTTTTCCTCTTATTTCAACGCTGAGCAGATCGCACTTCTTCCCAAATATCATGCTATGGTTGAAACACCCCTATGGGTATCTGTCGAATCGGTAGTCAGCGACACTATCTCAGCGGCAAATATATTATGGCTCAATCCTGCTGATAGAGTACATCTTTCTAATCCCATAACAAAACATACCTTGACTATTTGGGTTAAATGTAAATGTCTGCATAATCTCCAATCACCACATAATCCCCTGCTTTTATTCCTCAATAACCCAGCCTTTTATCCTGCTTGTAAATTTTCAAGATCATTCTCTGTATGGTCCACTATGAACCGTACCCGCTTATACAATCTATCCTCTTTATCCAATATCCATACGTTTCCTGTACTATATGAAATTTATGGATTACCTAAAAAAAAAAATATTTAGTTATTTACAGATTAAAAATGTTTACAAACCATTTCTCAGTGCAAGCTCTACTCTCAAATGACTCAATTTGAGCATATTTGTATAAGCGATCCATACAGGACTTATTTCATTATTATACCATCAACTCAATGTGACCTCCAGTGAATTTCTACCGTCATACACTATTAAATGGGCAGAGGATATGAATCAAAAACTAGATAATAAAGATTGGTCTAATATATGGTTAGCCACCAAAACTTCCTCTTCTAACTGTTTTGCTGTAGAAACAAATTACTAGGTCCTAGCACGATGGTACATGGTACCAGCTAGAATAGCTAAATTTGTCTCCACATATTCACCTAATTGGGGTGTGACATGCCAGGTACACATTACCACATATGGTGGCAATGTCCAGTTGTCAAAGAATTCTGGAAGAACGTATTTCTTATGGCCTCTAAAGCCATGGAAATTGCAATTCCTCCAGATCCCACTATGGCTCTCCTAAACCTAAAACCTATGCTCACTCACACCCAATTTCAATTGTTTATTCAACTTAGTACTGCAGCTAAACAAACCATTGCCAAGGTATGGAAATCTCAAACTCTAATTGTAAACGAAGCTAAACACAGAATGAACAAAGCACTCATACACGCAAAGATGTCAGCTATTGAAGAGAATAAGATCAATACATTTTGCAAGATCTGGCAACCATGGGTTAAACACTATTTCCCCACCGACTTTGACCAATCTTTGTTGCTACCACACTAGGTTATATAGTATATTCACTAATTAAAAGTGTATATCTGCCGTGAGCCAGGATGCCACCCCGGGTAACCCCTTCCTTCTTTCTTTCTTTCTTTTCTTCCCCCCCTTTTTACTATTTTCTATGGTATATACAGAATGTAAAAAAGAGATACTTACTCTTTATCATACTCTCTTATATTGCTTACTTTACAACCAGACAATTATATTCAGTCTGACCATTTAACCACTTAAGGACCGCCTAACGCCGATTTACGTCGGCAAAGCGGCACGGGCAGGCAAAATCACGTACATGTACGTGATTTGCCTTCCGCGGGTGGGGGGTCCGATCGGACCCCCCCCGGTGCCCGAGGCGGTCCCGTTCTGTTCCCCGGCGATCCGAGATGAGGGGGAGGCCATCCGTTCGTGGCCCCCCCTCGCGATCGCCGCCGGCCAATGGGAACATTCCTTTGCTGCTGTATGCTAAACAGCAGCAAAGGAAATTATGTCATCTCCCCTCGGCTCGGTATTCCGTTCCAGCGCCGAGGGGAGAAGACATCAATGTAAGTGCACAACACACTACACACACAGTAGAACATGCCAGGCATACAAAACACCCCGATCCCCCCCCCCCCGATCGCCCCCCGATCCCCCCCCAATCACCCCCCCCTGTCACAAACTGACACCAGCAGGTTTTTTTTTTTTTTTTTTTTTTTCTGATTACTGCATAGTGTCAGTTTGTGACAGTTACAGTGTTGGGACAGTTAGTATTACCCCCCTTTAGGTCTAGGATACCCCCCTAACCCCCCCTAATAAAGTTTTAACCCCTTGATCACCCCCTGTCACCAGTGTCGCTAAGCGATCATTTTTCTGATCGCTGTATTAGTGTCGCTGGTGACGCTAGTTAGTGAGGTAAATATTTAGGTTCGCCGTCAGCATTTTATAGCGTCAGGGACCCCCATATACTACCGAATAAATGTTTTAACCCCTTGATTGCCCCCTAGTTAACCCTTTCACCACTGATCACCGTATAACCGTTACGGTTGACGCTGGTTAGTTTGTTTATTTTTTATAGTGTGAGGGCACCCGCCGTTTATTACCGAATAAAGGTTTAGCCCCCTGATCGCCCGGCGGTGATATGCGTCGCCCCAGGCAGCGTCAGATTAGCGCCAGTACCGCTAACATCCACGCACGCAGCATACACCTCCCTTAGTGGTATAGTATCTGAACGCATCAATATCTGATCCGATCAGATCTATACTAGCGTCCCCAGCAGTTTAGGGTTCCCAAAAACGCAGTGTTAGCGGGATCAGCCCAGATACCCGCTAGCACCTGCGTTTTGCCCCTCCGCCCGGCCCACCCAAGTGCAGTATCGATCGATCGCTGTCACTTACAAAACACTAAACGCATAACTGCAGCGTTCGCAGAGTCAGGCCTGATCCCTGCGATCGCTAACAGTTTTTTTGGTAGCGTTTTGGTGAACTGGCAAGCACCAGCCCCAGGCAGCGTCAGGTTAGCGCCAGTACCGCTAACACCCACGCACGCAGCATACACCTCCCTTAGTGGTATAGTATCTGAACGGATCAATATCTGATCCGATCAGATCTATACTAGCGTCCCCAGCAGTTTAGGGTTCCCAAAAACGCAGTGTTAGCGGGATCAGCCCAGATACCCGCTAGCACCTGCGTTTTGCCCCTCCGCCCGGCCCACCCAAGTGCAGTATCGATCGATCGCTGTCACTTACAAAACACTAAACGCATAACTGCAGCGTTCGCAGAGTCAGGCCTGATCCCTGCGATCGCTAACAGTTTTTTTGGTAGCGTTTTGGTGAACTGGCAAGCACCAGCCCCAGGCAGCGTCAGGTTAGCGCCAGTACCGCTAACACCCACGCACGCAGCATACACCTCCCTTAGTGGTATAGTATCTGAACGGATCAATATCTGATCCGATCAGATCTATACTAGCGTCCCCAGCAGTTTAGGGTTCCCAAAAAGTGTTAGCGGGATCAGCCCAGATACCTGCTAGCACCTGTGTTTTGCCCCTCCGCCCGGCCCAGCCCAGCCCACCCAAGTGCAGTATCGATCGATCACTGACACTTACAAAACACTAAACGCATAACTGCAGCGTTCGCAGAGTCAGGCCTGATCCCTGCGATCGCTAACAGTTTTTTTGGTAGCGTTTTGGTGAACTGGCAAGCACCAGCGGCCTAGTACACCCCGGTCGTAGTCAAACCAGCACTGCAGTAACACTTGGTGACGTGGCGAGTCCCATAAGTGCAGTTCAAGCTGGTGAGGTGGCAAGCACAAGTAGTGTCCCGCTGCCACCAAGAAGACAAACACATGCCCGTCGTGCCCATAATGCCCTTCCTGCTGCATTCGCCAATCCTAATTGGGAACCCACCGCTTCTGCAGCGCCCGTACTTCCCCCATTCACATCCCCAACCAAATGCAGTCGGCTGCATGAGAGGCATTTTCTTTATGTCCTCCCGAGTACCCCTACCCAACGAACTCCCCCAAAAAAGATGTTGTGTCTGCAGCAAGCGCGGATATAGGCGTGACACCCGCTATTATTGTCCCTCCTGTCCTGACAATCCTGGTCTTTGCATTGGTGAATGTTTTGAACGCTACCATTCACTAGTTGAGTATTAGCGTAGGGTACAGCATTGCACAGACTAGGCACACTTTCACAGGGTCTCCCAAGATGCCATCACATTTTGTGAGACCCGAACCTGGAACCGGTTACCGTTATAAAAGTTAGTTACAAAAAAAGTGTCAAAAAAAAAAAAAATATATATATATATATATATATATATATATATATATATATATATATATATAAAATAAAAAAAAATAGTTGTCGTTTTATTGTTCTCTCTCTCTCTATTCTCTCTCTATTGTTCTGCTCTTTTTTACTGTATTCTATTCTTCAATGTTTTATTGTTATTATGTTTTATCATGTTTGTTTTTCAGGTATGCAATTTTTTATACTTTACCGTTTACTGTGCTTTATTGTTAACCATTTTTTTGTCTTCAGGTACGCCATTCACGACTTTGAGTGGTTATACCAGAATGATGCCTGCAGATTTAGGTATCATCTTGGTATCATTCTTTTCAGCCAGCGGTCGGCTTTCATGTAAAAGCAATCCTAGTGGCTAATTAGCCTCTAGACTGCTTTTACAAGCCGTGGGAGGGAATGCCCCCCCCCCACCACCGTCTTCCGTGTTTTTCTCTGGCTCTCCTGTCTCAACAGGGAACCTGAGAATGCAGCCGGTGATTCAGCCAGCTGACCATAGAGCTGATCAGAGACCAGAGTGGCTCCAAACATCTCTATGGCCTAAGAAACCGGAAGCTACGAGCATTTTATGACTTAGATTTCGCCGGATGTAAATAGCGCCATTGGGAAATTGGGGAAGCATTTTATCACACCGATCTTGGTGTGGTCAGATGCTTTGAGGGCAGAGGAGAGATCTAGGGTCTAATAGACCCCAATTTTTTCAAAAAAGAGTACCTGTCACTACCTATTGCTATCATAGGGGATATTTACATTCCCCGAGATAACAATAAAAATGATTAAAAAAAAAAAATATGAAAGGAACAGTTTAAAAATAAGATAAAAAAAGCAGAAAAATAATAAAGAAAAAAAAAAAAAGCACCCCTGTCGCCCCCTGCTCTCGCGCTAAGGCGAACGCAATCGGCGGTCTGTCGTCAAACGTAAACAGCAATTGCACCATGCATGTGAGGTATCACCGCGAAGGTCAGATCGAGGGCAGTAATTTTTGCAGTAGACCTCCTCTGTAGATCTAAAGTGGTAACCTGTAAAGGCTTTTAAAGGCTTTTAAAAATGTATTTATTTTGTTGCCACTGCACGTTTGTGCGCAATTTTAAAGCATGTCATTTTTGGTATCCATGTACTCGGCCTAAGATCATATTTTTTATTTCATCAAACATTTGGGCAATATAGTGTGTTTTAGTGCATTAAAATTTAAAAAAGTGTGTTTTTTTCCCCAAAAAATGCGTTTGAAAAATCGCTGCGCAAATACTGTGCGAAAAAAAAAGATGAAACACCCACCATTTTAATCTGTAGGGCATTTGCTTTAAAAAAATATATAATGTTTGGGGGTTCAAAGTAATTTTTTTGCAAAAAAAAAATAACTTTTTCATGTAAACAATAAGTGTCAGAAAGGGCTTTGTCTTCAAGTGGTTAGAAGAGTGGGTGATGTGTGACATAAGCTTCTAAATGTTGTGCATAAAATGCCAGGACAGTTCAAAACCCCCCCAAATGACCCCATTTTGGAAAGTAGACACCCCAAGCTATTTGCTGAGAGGCATGTCGAGTCCATGGAATATTTTATATTGCGACACAAGTTGCGGGAAAGAGACACATTTTTTTTTTTTTTTTTTGCACAAAGTTGTCACTAAATGATATATTGCTCAAACATGCCATGGAAATATGTGAAATTACACCCCAAAATACATTCTGCTGCTTCTCCTGAGTACGGGGATACCACATGTGTGAGACTTTTTGGGAGCCTAGCCACGTACGGGACCCCGAAAACCAAGCACCGCCTTCAGGCTTTCTAAGGGCGTGAATTTTTGATTTCACTCTTCACTGCCTATCACAGTTTCGGAGGCCATGGAAAGCCCAGGTGGCACAAAACCCCCCCAAATGACCCCATTTTGGAAAGTAGACACCCCAAGCTATTTGCTGAGAGGTATAGTGAGTATTTTGCAGACCTCACTTTTTGTCACAAAGTTTTGAAAATTGAAAAAAGAAAAAAAAAATGTTTTTTCTTGTCTTTCTTCATTTTCAAAAACAAATGAGAGCTGCAAAATACTGAAGTATTGGAAGGCTGGAAGTCGGAGTCTAGGATTACACCTAGTACCCTGGCGTGAGGGGAGGGACTGATGGTTGCATTGTTGATTTTGATGGAAAAGTCATGGAGGGGGGCACGGGCGGGGGGGAATATTAATAGCTCAGTTTTAGAGAGATTTAGTTGAAGGAAGTGGTGCGACATCCATGCTGATATGTCAGTTAGTAAGTTAGTAATGCGAGAGGAGACTGAAGGAGTGAGGTGAGCAGTAGACAGGTAGATTTGGGTGTCATCAGCGTATAAGTGGTATTGGAAGCCGTGGGCAGTTATTAGGTGACCAAGGGAGGTGGTGTAGATAGAGAAGAGAAGGGGTCCAAGAACCGAGCCTTGGGGGACCCCCACAGAAAGGGGCAATGGAGAGGAGGAGACAGAGTTGTAGGTGACACTGAAGGAGCGCTGTGATAAATAGCCAGAGAACCAGGATAGAGCAGAATCTCGGAGGCCAAGGGAATGTAGTTTATTGAGAAGGAGCAGGTGGTCAACAGTATCAAAGGCCGCAGAGAGGTCAAGTAGTAGGAGTATGGAGTACTGGCTGTTGGTTTTAGCAGTTAGTAAATCGTTAGTGAGTTTTAGTAAGGTAGTTTCAGTGGAGTGCTGCGAGCGAAAGCCAGACTGTAAGGGGTCAAGAAGGTTATTTTCATTGAGGTAGGAGCTAAGACGGTTGTAGACTAAGCGTTCTAGAAGTTTAGAGGTGAATGGGAGTAATGAGATGGGTCTTAAGTTGTTCAGGTCGGTAGGGTCCAGTGAGGGCTTTTTAAGAATGGGAGTGATCTGTGCATGTTTTAGAGGGGAGGGGAAAATGCCACTAGAAAGGGAGAGATTGAAGATGTGGGTGAGGGAGCATAGGATAGAAGAAGAGGGTGACCGTAGTAGTTGTGAGGGAACAGGATCCAAGGGACAATTGGTTAGGTGGGCATTCGAGAAAATTTTTGTAACCTCTTCCGTAGTAGCCAATTCAAAAGAGGAGAGGGTTGAATGTGCTGCTGGGCAAGGTATGATGGGTGGGGAAGATGTACGCACAGTGGAGATGTCCTCACGAATTGCATTGATCTTGTCTTTGAAGTGATTGGCAATCTCTTGGGCAGTGAGTGAGTTAGTGGGTAGAGGGGGTGGTGGACGAAGCAGAGAGTTAAAGGTTGAGAAGAGCCGACGGGGACTGGATGACAAGGAATTAATAAAAGAGACAAAGTAGGCTTGTTTGGCAGCATGGAGGCATGAATTGTATTTTAGAAGGGCAGATTTATATAGGGTGAAGTCTTGCAGGCATTTGGTTTTACGCCACAGTCGTTCAAGAGCACGGCAATGTCTCTTGAGATTTCTAGTGTTGTCAGTTTGCCAGGGTTGTAACGGTCGGGGCCTAATTCTGCGTGTGGTTAGGGGAGCAAGTGCATCTAGTGATGATGAGAGTGAACTGTTGTAGACAGAAGTGGCCAGGTCAGGATAGGACAGGGGAGAGATTATGTCATATAGGTTGTCAGTAGCAGAAAAGAGAAGAGAAGGGTTAAAGTGGCGAAGGTTTCTACAAGTAATTGTTTGGAGGGATGGGTGGTTGGAGGCAAGGATACAGTGAAAGTAATGAGGTTGTGATCAGATAGAGGAAAGGGGGTGTTGGTGAGGTTGCCAGGGTTGCAGAGATGGGAGAATACAAGGTCAAGGGTATTACCATTGGAGTGAGTGGAAGTATGTGTCCATTGGGTTAGGTCAAAAGATGAGGTTAAGTCGAGAAGTTTAGCTGTAGTTGGGCTGTTGACATTGACAGGAATGTTAAAGTCACCAAGAATAATGGTGGGTATTTCAGAGGAGAGAAAGTAGGGTAGCCAGGCAGCAAAGTCATCAATGAAGCGCGATACCGGTCCTGGAGGCCTATAAATTGCTGCAATCCTCAGAGAAATGGGAGAAAACAGACGAATACAGTGCATCTCGAAAGAAGAGAGGGATAGAGAGGGAGGGACAGTAAGGACTTGAAAGGTGCTTTGTGGGGACAGAAGGAAGCCAACTCCACCTCCTTTCTGTCTGTTGGGTCTGGAGGAGTGAGTCCAATGGAGACCACCATGGGAGAGGGCAGCAGGAGAAGCTGAGTCAAAATTTTGCAGCCAGGTTTCTGTTATGGCCAGTATGTTCAAGCCATGAGAGATGAAGAGGTCATGTACAGATGTTAGCTTGTTACAGATGGAGCGGGCGTTCCACAGGGCACATGAGATTGGTGGAGTGCTTTGAGGAAGTAGGGGGATAGAAATTAAACTGAGTGGATTGCGGTGGTTGCCAGAGGGGGAGGGGTATTGGATATGTGGCTTGCATTTGGAAAATGGCAGACCAGGATTAGGAGAAATATCACCTGAGACTAGGAGAAGGAGGAGGGTGAGGAAGGCAAGGTGGGAGTGGGATGTGCATGAGCGCACGTGTCTAGTGGCCCTGGTGTTTATGTCAGCATGTGGGTGCAGCAAATGCAGGAGATGATGGGTGCCATAGTAGGGAGAGGGTAGGAGTGAGGGTGATATGTGCATGCTGCAGGGAAGAGAGGAGGGGTAGAGTAAAGATAATTTGAGGATAGAAGACACCAATGTGAGAAGGAAGAGAATAAGGAGCATGTTAGTGGCTAGAGAGTGGGAAACTAACCTAATATAAAATAAATTTCAAAGTTGGTTTTCTTGTCGTCTTGCAGAGTGGAGCAGAGTTCCTGTTGTTCATGCAGCTTTAGTTATCCTGCTTTCGTTAAACTGCGTCGGTGAAACTGCGCATCACTCGTGACAGAGCCACTCAGGAAAGAGCCATGATGTCTGCGCCACCCCATAAGCTGCCATAAATTTATAGACAGCCTAAGCTGGGATGCATTTCTCAGTTGGTCATTATTGGGTCTGATGTGAGACACCTGAATATGAGGAGGAGATGGCCAGGGCCAGGCCAGACACAGGCTAGGGTCGTAAAGCTAATTACCTCTCTTGATCACTCAAGCCACATGGAGTTGAGAATCAATCACCACTAATATTGCTATTGCAGTGTGTTTGTTATAGAGCTAGCAGTAAATATGGAAGTTTAAAGATATGGCAGCAGGAGACAATTACCAAAAATATTAATAGCAGACTCAGCAAAGCCAGTTCAGTAGGGATGTACAGTTGGATAGGAGATAGGAGACAATTACCTGTAAAAGAGCAGAGAAGACATGATCAGAATTGATAACTGCGTCGGTGAAACTGCGCATCACTCGTGACAGAGCCACTCAGGAAAGAGCCATGATGTCTGCGCCATGCCCCTGTCTGCGCCACCCCATAAGCTGCCATAAATTTATAGACAGCCTAAGCTGGGATGCATTTCTCAGTTGGTCATTATTGGGTCTGATGTGAGACACCTGAATATGGGGAGGAGATGGCCAGGGCCAGGCCAGACACAGGCTAGGGTCGTAAAGCTAATTACCTCTCTTGATCACTCAAGCCACATGGAGTTAAGAATCAATCACCACTAATATTGCTATTGCAGTGTGTTTGTTATAGAGCTAGCAGTAAATATGGAAGTTTAAAGATATGGCAGCAGGAGACAATTACCAAAAATATTAATAGCAGACTCAGCAAAGCCAGTTCAGTAGGGATGTACAGTTGGATAGGAGATAGGAGACAATTACCTGTAAAAGAGCAGAGAAGACATGATCAGAATTGATAACTGCGTCGGTGAAACTGCGCATCACTCGTGACAGAGCCACTCAGGAAAGAGCCATGATGTCTGCGCCATGCCCCTGTCTGCGCCACCCCATAAGCTGCCATAAATTTATAGACAGCCTAAGCTGGGATGCATTTCTCAGTTGGTCATTATTGGGTCTGATGTGAGACACCTGAATATGGGGAGGAAATGGCCAGGGCCGGGCCAGACACAGGCTAGGGTCGTAAAGCTAATTACCTCTCTTGATCACTCAAGCCACATGGAGTTGAGAATCAATCACCACTAATATTGCTATTGCAGTGTGTTTGTTATAGAGCTAGCAGTAAATATGGAAGTTTAAAGATATGGCAGCAGGAGACAATTACCAAAAATATTAATAGCAGACTCAGCAAAGCCAGTTCAGTAGGGATGTACAGTTGGATAGGAGATAGGAGACAATTACCTGTAAAAGAGCAGAGAAGACATGATCAGAATTGATAACTGCGTCGGTGAAACTGCGCATCACTCGTGACAGAGCCACTCAGGAAAGAGCCATGATGTCTGCGCCATGCCCCTGTCTGCGCCACCCCATAAGCTGCCATAAATTTATAGACAGCCTAAGCTGGGATGCATTTCTCAGTTGGTCATTATTGGGTCTGATGTGAGACACCTGAATATGGGGAGGAGATGGCCAGGGCCAGGCCAGACACAGGCTAGGGTCGTAAAGCTAATTACCTCTCTTGATCACTCAAGCCACATGGAGTTGAGAATCAATCACCACTAATATTGCTATTGCAGTGTGTTTGTTATAGAGCTAGCAGTAAATATGGAAGTTTAAAGATATGGCAGCAGGAGACAATTACCAAAAATATTAATAGCAGACTCAGCAAAGCCAGTTCAGTAGGGATGTACAGTTGGATAGGAGATAGGAGACAATTACCAAAAATATTAATAGCAGACTCAGCAAAGCCAGTTCAGTAGGGATGTACAGTTGGATAGGAGATAGGAGACAATTACCAAAAATATTAATAGCAGACTCAGCAAAGCCAGTTCAGTAGGGATGTACAGTTGGATAGGAGATAGGAGAAAATTACCAAAAATATTAATAGCAGACTCAGCAAAGCCAGTTCAGTAGGGATGTACAGTTGGATAGGAGATAGGAGACAATTACCAAAAATATTAATAGCAGACTCAGCAAAGCCAGTTCAGTAGGGATGTACAGTTGGATAGGAGATAGGAGACAATTACCAAAAATATTAATAGCAGACTCAGCAAAGCCAGTTCAGTAGGGATGTACAGTTGGATAGGAGATAGGAGACAATTACCAAAAATATTAATAGCAGACTCAGCAAAGCCAGTTCAGTAGGGATGTACAGTTGGATAGGAGATAGGAGACAATTACCAAAAATATTAATAGCAGACTCAGCAAAGCCAGTTCAGTAGGGATGTACAGTTGGATAGGAGATAGGAGACAATTACCAAAAATATTAATAGCAGACTCAGCAAAGCCAGTTCAGTAGGGATGTACAGTTGGATAGGAGATAGGAGACAATTACCTGTAAAAGAGCAGAGAAGACATGATCAGAATTGATAACTGCGTCGGTGAAACTGTGCATCACTCGTGACAGAGCCACTCAGGAAAGAGCCATGATGTCTGCGCCATGCCCCTGTCTGCGCCACCCCATAAGCTGCCATAAATTTATAGACAGCCTAAGCTGGGATGCATTTCTTAGTTGGTCATTATTGGGTCTGATGTGAGACACCTGATTTGCCCTTTAACAGCTTTGTGACCAGCAAATAAACATGTTTTCTTTCATAATCTTTTGACTGTGTTTCAATTCCTCATATTATGTTGAAAATGTGTAATTTTTCATTATTTTTTTAAAAAATGGTCACATGACCAAAATCAGGTATCGGCGAGTACATGATGTCAAGTATCGGTACTCGTACTCGGTGTCAAAAAAGTGGCATCGGTGCATCCCTAGTTAATATTTTACTCCATATAATGGGGTGGATTTACTACTCTTCTCCTGTCATTTCTCCAGATTTTTAGAGACTTTTTTTGTGCATATGCAAGCATATACATAATTTGCTGCAAAAACCTCTCGATCACACCAAACATAATACGATGTACATGCATATCAAAATGGTTCTACTGACACCACTGATCCTTTTAACTTTCTGTTAGACCCCTTTCACACTGGGGCATTTTTCAGGGCTTTTGGGCTAAAAATAGTGCCTGTAAAGCACCTCCCCTGCAGTCCCAGTGTGAAAGTCAAAGTACTTTCACACTGGGGTGATTTGCTCGCAGGACATTAAAAAAAAGTCCTGCAAGCAGCATCTTTAGAGCGGTGAAGGAGCGGTGTATACAGGAGTGTATACACCGCTGCTCAACCATTCCTGCCTATTGAAATGAATGGGCACCGCTGCAAAGAGCCTCAGCAGTGGCGCAACATGGGCGCATTTAACCCTTTATTCGGCCGCTAGTGGGGGTTAAAAGTGCCCCACTAGTGGACGAACAGAGCCGCTAAAATTACGGTAAAGCACCGCTAAAACTAGAGGCTTTTTACCGCCACCGTCCACCTGCCTCAGTGTGAAAACAGCCTAAGGGTATAATTCTTCTCAGTGACCACCTCAGTGATCACACATGTAAGGAGCATTCTTCCCACTGACCATCACACTAATATATCATGAGCTGTAGATATAGTCATTTTTAGCAGGGGTGTCCTGAGACTGGAAAAATATTTCATGGGTTCCTCTGTGTTGAAAAGTTGACTGTCAGTGGTTCTAATGCTCCCTTACTTTATCCAAAATGAAAAAAAAAAAATGTTGCCTATAGTTACACGTTCAAGCAGTCTCTCAACCTTTTCAACATAGAGGAATTCTTTAAAATTACTTTCCAGTCTCAGAGAACTCCTGATAAAAATCGCGACATCTACAAATCCTTATACAATAGTGTGATGGTCAGTGGGAAGAATGTTCCTTACACTTCTGGTCACTGGGAAGTATTAACCTTTTATAGATATCTAAAAAAAAAATCAATGATGTCAGTGAGAACTTGTCAGTGGGAAGATCTCTAAAAATAATTGTGAAAAAGTAAAGTATCGCCACTACATATATTAAACATGTGCAGAATGGAAAAATTTGTTTTGGATAGATTTGTTATGTTTTATATACATCCGAATCACCAAACATTTATCTGAATTTACATTCGGACTGAAACAATTGCACTTATCTAAAACATATATAACATATGTTCTAACAAGTGACTAGACCATTGGGATATGCGTGTATATTGTATTATGTTTGGAGTGATTGGGCGGTTTTTGGCAGCAAATGATGTATATGACTTACTAAATTAATGGGGTTGATTTACTAAAGACTGAGCACTTTGAGGGGGAGTTCTGCTGACTTCCATAATCCAATCATGTGCAAGCAAAAATGCTGTGAAGCTTTACCTCATGTACTAATCTATTGAGCAACTTGTAAATTGAACAGTCTAGTTGCCTTAAAGTAGAAATATAGGCAAAAATGTTTTTTATTTTGGACAAAGTAACGGGAGGGTGATAACCCCTGTCAGTTTTTTGTTGCCACCTGTGTCCCCATTGGAAGACATCCCCTCTATTACTTTCCTTTATTTTCACTTTCAATGATAATGATAAACATGACAAATAGAGAGGGTGAATCTCCCTAATGGGCACACAGACAGCTAAAAATGCCCGACAGGTGTTCTAATCCACCTCCACTCTATCCAAAAGAAAAAAAATCCTTTAGTTATTCTTTAAGTACATCAACTGCAATAATTTCCACATTTCCATATTTAGAGTTCTAAATATGAGTTAAGATAACTGATCCAAAAAAATCAGACTCTGCTCAAAATTATATTTTTACATTCCTTAACCACCTCAATACTGGGCACTTTCACCCCATTCCTTCCCAGACCAATTTTCAGCATTTAGTGCTCTCACACTTTGAATGACAATTACTCAGGCATGCTACACTGTACCTAAATTACATTTGTATCATTTTTGTGCACACAAATAGAGCTCTCTTTTGGTGGTATTTATTCACCACTGGGTTTTTATTTTTTGCAATACAAGTGAAAAAAAGAGTGAACATTTTGAAAAAACCCAATATTTTCTACTTTCAGTTTTAAAATAAATCCAATAAAATAAAATTTCATCCCAAATTTTGCTACATGTCTTTGATAAAAAAAAATATATATCCATGATAAGTGTATGATGATTGGTTTGTGTGAAAGTTAGTGTCTACAAGCTATGCTACCTATCACTGAAAATTGATCAATCCTGATGTACTGACTGTTTATCTCATTTCTTGAGGCCCTAAAATGTCAGGACAGTACAAATACTCCCCCAAATGACCCCTTTTTGTAAATATGAGACAGCCTAAGGTATTTAGTAAGAGGCATAGTGAGTTTTTTGAAGTTGCAATTTTTTACCCACAATTGTTTGGAAAATGAAGATTTCCCCCCTACCACCACAAAATTTTCATATTAACAAGTTATTTCTCACAGATGGCATAGGTAAACTTGCAACTACACCCCAAAATATATTCTGCTACTCCTCCTGACGGCACCACATGTGAGACTTTTTCTCAGCCTGGCCACATACAGAAGGAACCATCAGGTGTTCTAGGAGCATAAATTACACATTTAGTTTCCTAACTACCTATCACAATTTTGAAGGCCCTAGAGCACCAGGATAATGACATTGCCCACAAAATGACCCAATTTTGGAAAGCAAAGGCATAATGAGTCTTTTGAACATGTCTTTTTTTTTCCAACAAGTTTTTGGAAAATGTGGAAAGAAAATTAAAACATATTTTTTACACAAAGTTGTCATTTTATAAGATATGTCTAACACATAGCATGTAAATAGCAAAAATGACACCCCAAAATACATTCTGCTACTCCTCCTGAGTATGGCGATACCACATGTGAGACTTTTCCACAGCCTGGCCACATACAGAAGCCCAACATCCAAGTAGCATCATCAGGCATTCTAAAAGGCATAAATTACACATTTTGTTTCCTGACTACCTATCACATTTTTGAAGGCCCTGGAGCACCCCTGGGACAGATGTGGCAGATGATCTCGGACAGATCTACGCAGATGTTCACTGGGACAGATAATTTTATTGGGACAGATGTGTGACGGGTTTTTCACTGTGTGGGGACAGTTCAGGATCGCATGCGATATTTTGGCAACATATGTATGGACACCTATATGCCGCATGCGAGTTGCTTTTGTGACTAGAGTCCCACATGAGATAAAATACTGCATGCTTTTATGAGATAAATACTGCATATTTCAGAAAAATAGCACATCCAGTATTTTAGAATGCATTTTTAGTGAATGACAAACATTTTTTTGATAAACGTGATGCAATAATTTACCACATTTCTTAAAGATGTAAATACTGCTTTGTGAATGGAGCCCAATATCTGCTATAATATACTGATTTCAAGTTGTTTATTTGCTTTCTGATGTTTGTTATATTGCACATTTTTTGCACAGATTTAAATTTTCTGATGCATCATGGCAGCACACACAATGGGTTGTGACTCCGCCCCCACAACCTGACAGGATAGCTTAACTATAAAAGATGAAGGAGAGGCATCCCACCTCATTCTGTTTTTTAATCCTCACCTGACAAGGGTAGATCTGTTGATTCGGATGGACAGGATTCAGCACCCTTACCACATTCACCCCACCAGGTTAATCCTCTCCTGTACAGCCTCTAAAGGAGCCTCTATGGAGAGAACCCCAATCTGGTGGTCTCAGGGGCACATTCTGGCATTTATACAAGCTTTAAAGAAGCTTAAAGTACTGCAGTGACCTTCTACTTTTATCTTCTATCTCAAGGTATTGTGCTGGGTTTGGTTGTTTCTTCTCCCTTTCTGTTTTATAAGGTTGAGCTGGGCTCTGTAGTCCCACAGGCTGCTGTATCTCCCATTATAGCAATTGTGTTCTTCCTGGGACTCCGTGCAGACACCGGGGGAAGTGAGGTGGCTCAGCAGGGCATTCTGCCCTTCTCCAAGATGGCATGGATGACGGCGGAACGCTTCTGAGAATGTGCAGTGACGTCATTTCCGGCACGACAGCGGCGATTTTAAAAAGCCCAGAGTTTGTTTGAATTGTGCTGATGGATGCAGATTTCACAAACTGCTGATCGGTTTTATAGTCCATTTCTGCCCTCAGTCTCTGGTAGGTTGCTTTCATGTTTTTTACCTGTTTGAATTGCAAGACTGTATGTCTTTCTTGTATTGGAATGCTATGCTGTTGTTTCTTATCAGGTATTATCTTTTCTATACACTGTCTTCATAGAGGTTACTGCCCAAGCAGACCACCCTCAGCATACAAGGTAAGAGGTGTTCAGCATGTTTGGTAAGTATGGAAGAGGAAAAAGAGAGCATGACCTCTAATGTTGCGATTTTCTGACAGCCCTTCCAGGTCAAGATCGACAAACTCCAGGCATCAAAGTCACTCAAGCCATACCTCAAGCCATAGGAGATCTGGGAGAAGTCGCTGAAAGTCTTCATCTCGCCATTGACACTCTGGTCACGGCTATTCTCGCCATAGTCGCTCGTGGAGTAGCTGCTCACGCAAAAGGTCTCCTTCTCCTTGTCGCAAAAGGAACCATCACACCCTCCCTGCAGCAAACACTTGCTAGGTGTGCGGAGCTCCAGCTTTGCCAGACAAATTAGCTTGCCGCACATGCTTTAATGAAACAACCAGGGAGAAGGAGTTGAATGCAAGAGAAGTATCTGACCTAATCAGAGAATCTGTAATAGAATCTATTTTGGAATCATCAGCTCCTGAACCAGAAAAGACAGGCCCAAGCACATATGCTGTATCTCATAATGCTCCTATCAATTCAGATTTGGCCTCTAACAATTAAGATTCAGAGATGCCCACAGGATTTGACTTTACCTTAGTGGAACCCTTTATAAGATCAGTAAAGGAGGCCATAGCATGGGAGGAAGCGGAGGCAGCTCCTCCCAAAGTATGGAAATACTTCTCTAATTTAAAAAGAGAGCCCTTTATCAAGGAGTTGGAGAATTTCATTAAGGATGAATGGGAAAGATCAGATAAGAGATCCAACCTGAATAACAGGTTGGACAAATTATATCCATTGAAGGAAATTAAGGTGAATTCATTAATTCATCCACGGGTGGTTGACGCTTCTCTGATGTGACTCGCAAGACATGTTACCCTTCCAATAGAAGATGCAGTAACCTCCCAAGACGTGCTGGACCAGAAGATCAATCAGGATATGAAAAAAGCCTACTGCACAGCAGGAGGGGCGTGTAGGCCAGCAGTAGCAGCGGCCACAGTCGGTAAGGCGATCGTTGGATGGTCTGCCAATATAGAACAATTCATACGTGAAGGAGCGGACCAATTCCCTTCAAGAACTGAAACTGGCAGGCAATTTTGTAGCAGAGACTTCAGTAGATGTCATTCGTTCTTCTGTGAGGGCTATGTTAGCTTCCGTCATGGCTAGAAGAGCTCTTTGGCTAAAGTCATGGGTGGCGGATCCAGCATCAAAGACCAACTGGTGCAAGATTCCTTACAATGAAGTCAATCTTTTTGGTTCAAAACTGGACTCAGCGATCTCCAAAGTGACAGGGGGTAAATTGGGATTGATTCCCTCTGATAGAAGGCCTAAACCTCAGAAAGGTCTTTAGTCTCAAAAACTCTCCTTCCAGTGATTGTATTTCTAAGGGAGAAAGGCCTGAGACTCCATCACTATTTTTGACGACATTTTGCTTCTAGCAGACAGTCAGGATACGCTGATACTCCATCGGGCGATACTGATCAACGCTCTCCAGAGTTTCGGGTGGTTAATCAACTGGAAAAAAAAGCAATCTTCAACCTACACAAAACATGATTTTTCTAGGGGCAGAACTCAATACTCTGTCAAACAGAGTCAGCCTACCTCAAGAGAAGATAGACCCGTTGATTCGGAAGCTAAAAAGGTTAATGACAGCAACATTCCTTCCGGCAAGAGTCTGTCTGAGCACATTAGGCTCAATGTCAGCCACTCTTCCAATGGTCCAATGGGCACAATGACACACAAGGGAGATGCAGTCTTCATTCCTCAATCAGTGGAACGGTGTATCAATGCTCCAGCAGATTGCCATTCACCGCAGAGTGCAACAGTCGGTTTGGTGGTGGATGAATACAGACAACCTCAAAAGACACAGACCTATAGTTCACCTAGAACCAGAGGTTATTACATCAGATGCCAGTCAAACAGGATGGGGATCCCACTATCGGGACCAGGCGGTTCAGGGTCAATGGCAATTTTACGCGGTGGGCATGATATCGAATGTTCTCAAACTCAGAGCATCCTTTCAAGCCCTCCTAGCTTTCGGCCTGTCTGTGAGGGGGAAAAGTATCCTTATACTGATGGACAACAAAGTGGTGGTAGCATACATTCAGAGACAGGGGGTACCAGGAGCAGTACCTTACTACAGGAAGTTTGCCCCATCCTGGAATGGGCCCAGTTATTCCTAACAGATCTTCGGGCAGTGTATGTTCCGGCAACATAGAACTTACTAGCCGATTCTTTAAGCAGAGAGTTCTTGTCAAACAACGAATGGTCTCTGAACCATCAAGCTTTCGATCTCTTGACTCAAACTTGGGGGATTCCGGAAATCGATCTGGCCGTGACACCGGCAAACACCAAGTGCCAGAGGTTCCTGTTAAGGGCAGCATATCCATCTGCAGAAGGGGTGGATTGCCTGGTTCCTCCATGGAACTTTTGTCTGGGATACATATTCCCACTAACACCTCTAATAGCGAGGTTCCTGTCAAGGCTCAGGAGGTCGTCAGCCTCAGTAATAGCGGTGATTCTGTTTTGGCCCAGGAGGCCTTGGTTCACGACTCTGCTACAACTCAGCATGGAAGATCCATTACCTCTTCCACTGTCTCAGGATCTGCTGCAGCAAGGGGAAGTTCTTCCATCCGGATCTGGAGAGACTCCATCAAATGGCATGGATTTTGAGAGGGATCGTTCCTAGAGCAAGGTTGTTCTCAGGAAGCTGTTTCAAAGCTACTCCAAGCAAGTAAATGCTCAACCAATATTACTTACGGTAGGATATAGGAGAGATTCACGATCATCGCTCAACAGTATGGCTGGGATCCACTACATCCTCAAGCTTCGTAAATCTTGGAGTTTCTGCATACAGATTTATCTAAGGGACTCAGTTCAAGTACCCTTAAGGTGCAGATTTCAGCTTTATCCGCAAAAACAGGGTTCAGATGGGCATCACATCCTCTTCTAATCCAGTTTATAAAAGCTTGTTGAAAGATTAGGCCTCCAAGAAGGGATTTATCAGTAGTCCTGAACAATCTATCAGGTTCACCCTTTCATCCAGCTGACTCGATCACATTGTGGAACTTAACATTGAAATTAACATTTATCGCCATTACGTCAGCTAAAAGAGTTTCGGATATACAGGCGTTAATAATCTCAGAACCTTATTTGATCTTTTACCCAGACAGGGTGGTTCTGAAACCATTAGACAGCTTTACTCCAAAGTAAAGTACATCATCTTTTCACTACAGTCAGGAAATCAACCTTCCTTCATTTACTGATGATCAAGGGCAACCACATGCTTTGGACATTATGACGACCATTAGGAACTACCTGACAGCTACTGTATCTTTTAGGAAGACCGATAATCTTTTGGTGATTCCTCATGGAGGAAGAAGAGGCCAAATGGCTTCATCTAGAACCATCGCATCTTGGCTGGTTAAGGCCATCAAGAAAGTCTACGACATTCAGAATATGACAATACCTGGAGACATCATTCAAAAAGGGCAGTGGCAACCTCCTGGGCAGCATATTGCAGGGTGTCACCAGAGACAATCTGCAAGGCAGCAACCTGGTCTTCCAGGCATTCATTCATGTCCCACTACAGGGTAGATTTGGCTCAGTTGTCTACAGTTGAATTTGGCAGATCAGTTATTCGGGCTAATTCTACAGCCATATGATAAATAAATTCTACTACTTTACTTGCACCCTCCCGACTGGCGAGTTATTTCCCAGTGTGTGTGCTGCCATGATGCGTCAGGAAAATGTAAAATTGTATACTCACCTTTCCATAATTTTCCTTTCCTGATGCATCTTCATGGCAGCACACAGCATCCCACCCTTCATTAGGTGATAGCTACAGAGAATGAGGTGGGGTGCCTCTCCTTCATCTTTTATAGTTAACCTATCCTGTCAGGTTGTAGGGGTGGAGTCACAACCCAGTGTGTGTGCTGCCATGGAGATGTGTCAGGAAAGAAAAATTACGGAAAGGTGAGTATACAATTTTCCATTTTTATGACACGTGTCGCGTGTTTTAGATTATATAATTTAGGGAGAGGATTTAATTACAGAGCACTTCACTTATTCTAGCTATATGACTTCTGGTGACCTAGTGGTATATAAGCATTTTTGTAGACGCTTTTCCAATGCACTTTATATTTCCATGGTATATTTTAGATTAGTATTGCATTAGTGCAACACTTTATTACACATTATACCATATCAATAAAAAGTGTGTGCAGCTTTTCCACTTGCAGGGTGTATTACTCAAGAGCAAATTTACCAACACTTTCACAACCTCTGCATATATGTAAAAAAAACAGGATTTTTCATGAATTTTTCTGCTTGCCCACTTATCCATCCATCTATCCATCTGTCTGTCAATATTAAACTGCTTTTAAAAAATTCCTAATAAAAATTGTTGTAATACTAGGCACACAACCAATGGCATGTTTACTACAATAATCTTTATAACAGCATTTAGAGGTGTTTCTGTAAAGGTCTTCTTTTAGAAAAAATGACTAATCACTGGAATTGTATTTGTAAACAACTAGGGAATACAAGCTATAAATAGATGCAAATTAAAGTGGACGTAAAGTGATTAAAGCTAAGTTTTTTAAAACAAAAAACATGGTATACTTGCCTACACTGTGCAGTTTGTTTTGCACAGAGTGGCCCCGATCCTCGACTTCTGGGGTCCCCCAGCAGCACTAGTAGCTCCTCCCCGCATCGTATAACTCCCCTAGGAGAAGCACTCTCCCGGGGAGGTTACCTTGCTGGCACGTTCCTGAATCCAACATTTGCGTCCATAGATGCAGAATGCCGGACTCAGCCCTACGTCATTGGATTTGATTGACAGCAGCGGGAGCCAATGGCTGTGCTACTACCAATCTATCCAATCAAGAGCTGAGACAACGGGCAGAGGCGAAGAGCATGTCTCCGGCGTGGGAGCTACAGGACTCAGATGAGTTAAACAGGGGGCTGGGGGGCTGGTCAGTGACAGAAGTTTTCACCTTAATGCATAGGATGCATTAAGGTGAAAAAACACAAGGGTTTACAACTCCTTTAAGGGCCCATTCACACTAGCAACTGCATGTGAATTGCTCAAGAATGCTGTGCAGTTCCTGTGCGATTCACATGCAGCTCTGTGCAATACAATTTCAGCTCCATTCATTTTAAATGAGCTCAAATCACACCATATCAAAAGTAGTGCATGTACTACTTTTGAAAATGCACAGAAACCACATTGCATGGTACTTTTGTGATCAGGTACGGACCGGTGCAGGCAAACGCATCATGTGTGCGACCTGCGTTTTAGGTGTTGCTAACTTTGCACTGACCACCACAGATCTAATTGGCAGAGCAATTGAAATGCAGAGCATGAAGCCGCACAGGAACATGGCTTTCCCGCACTATATTCTAGTGAGAACAGACCCTGAGATTAGTACATTTACATCTGGGGAACATGGCAAACACTGGTATTTGTCAGAGGGTAAATACCTTACAAAAACCATGAAAAATCATTGTTCTACTGATTGTCCCCCTGGTACAAACTGCGCTCATTTATAATGCATAAACTGCATTTTTTGCAAAATAAATGTTGAAATACTTAATCATTTCTATTCCCAGTATTATTTTCTATGCAAACTAAGATTTTCCTTGTCAAAAGAAGTTTATTGAGTATACAATGTTATAAAGATACATAAAGTAAGTTTACAAGGATCTATAAAGTAAGCTCATTGTTTTACAGTAGGGTTTATATAGGTAAATATCATGAAATTTCAAATATTAAACATTGGGTTCACGTAAACCTAAATTAAAGATATATATCATTTCCTTAGTTACTTTTGTAGGTATTTAAATGATTTATACCTACTATACATATTGTTTACAAGTAGAGTGTATATAGGTCAAATAAATTCTGATAATAAGCTTTAATCGTAAGGTGGAGAAAAGGAAAGAGAAAGAAGAAAAAGGGTTGAAAGGTAGAGGTATGGTCCACAAGGTTGTCCCGCTCGTCAGTTTATTATTCTTTTTAGTTCTCTTTGAAGCCTTAGAATGGGTGTCTCTGTAAGTCATTTAATCTGTTACCATGGCAACAGGACAGAGTCATTGAAGTTTGACAGGAACTGTTGTTTTATCCAAGGATGCCAAAGTTTTTCAAATTTTGGAATTTGATTTTGATCGATGGCTACTATCTTAGCATGGGACATTGTATTATTCATTCTGTGAATTGTTTCTGCTAGTACCAATGTAGGAGATTTCCATGCCTTGGCCACTGTTTGTTTTGCAGCCGTTATTAGTTGGATCATAAGTTTGAATTGAGAGAGTGTTAACCATTCCGGTTTTAGATTAAGTAAAGTTAAATATGGATCTGGTTGTATTATTTTTTTAAATATTTTAGATGCAATCACGAAGACTTCCTTCCAGAAGGTTTGGATTACTGGGCACGTCCACCATATGTGTAAATATGTGCCTATTTCTGGGCATCCTCGAAAACAAAGAGCTGAGGTATTAGGTGAATATTTTGCCACTCTAGCGGGTACAAGGTACCAGCGAGTTAGGACTTTATAATTTGTCTCCAGTGCTAAGATGTTGGGTGAAGATGACTTAGATGTGAGCCATATGTTAGACCAGTCCGTGTCTTCTAAAGTTCGTCCCAGGTCCTCCTCCCACCTCTGAACGTAAGAGGGTCTATTAAGATTTGCTACTCCATATAATTGATTATAAAGTGATGAAATTGTACCTTTAGCAAATGGATCTTTTGTACAGATTGATTCAAAAATGGATAATTGGGATAATGGTGTATCCCCCTTTAGGAATGGTGTATAGAAATTTTTGATTTGGAGATATCTAAATATCTCAGAGTTTGGTAGATCATATTTTTCTCTAAGCGATGGGAATGAAAGGAATGATTTAGATGCTATGAAGTCAATTAGTGTCTGAATGCCTGATGTTGTCCAAGCTTTAAAAGAATTTGGGTAGATCCATGCCGGATAAAAGGCCGGATTTCTGATAAAAGAAAGGAGAGGATTGTGTGGAGATTGTAACTGATATTTGGTTTTTAGTTTATCCCAGAGAGATAAGAAGTGTTTAGTTATGGGATTATGAATTTTAAAGCGGTCTTTAGGATCAAGCCATAATAAATTTGATATTAATAGAGGGTCATTTTCTGAAGCCTCTATAAATACCCATAATGGGATTTCCTGTTTTGCATGGTATTTGGACAGACTGGCCAAATGTGCTGCTCTGTAGTAGTTAGTAAAATTAGGGTATCCCAGGCCTCCTTTATTTTTGGGAAGATGTAGTGTGTGTATAGGTATACGTGGTTTAGAAGAGCCCCATATAAACAAAGTTGCTCTTTTTTGTACTATTCTCAAAAAATAGGAAGGAATTGGAATAGGGAGGACTCTGAATAGATAAAGCAATTTGGGTAGAATAGTCATTTTGATTGCATTAATCTTCCCCATCCAGGATAAAGGAAGTTGCGACCATTGTTTTATTAGATTTGTGATCTGTCTTAATACAGGAGGATAATTGGTTGAGAATAAGTCAGAATGAGATGCTGTTAAATAAATTCCAAGATATGGGATTGATTTTTCTGCCCATGTGAATGGGAGTGCAGCCCTAGCCGGGATCAATTCCACGTTTGTGAGTGAAATATTAAGCACTAGGCATTTCTTAGGATTAATCATAAGGCCGGATAGGGCTGCAAATCCATCAAGAGCTGGTATTAAGTTAGGACCAGAGACCTGTGGTGATGATAGAAAAAGTAATATATCGTCTGCAAATATACATAATTTGTGTGTAATACCTCCTACTTCAATGCCAGTTATAGTTTGGTTTGTTCTGATGTATTGGGCCATGGGTTCGAGTATAAGGGCAAATAATAAGGGAGATAATGGGCAACCCTGTCGGGTACCTCTTTCGATATTAAAGGCTTCAGATTTGTATCCAGCATATTTTATATAGCCTTTGGGTTTATTATATAATGCTTTGATCCATGTTAAAAAGTGGGGTCCAAAACCCCATTTTTGTAATGAATATTGCATATATTGCCAGGATACTGTGTCAAATGCCCTCTTAATATCGAGAGATAGAAAACATAAAGGGATTTTCCGTTTTTTAGCAATATGTGCCAATAACACTGCCCTGCGTATATTATCGCCTGCCTGTCTATTTGGCATGAAGCCTACTTGATCTCTATGTATTAATTTTCCTATAATGCTATTGAGGCGTTTTGCTATTATTTTTGCTAATAATTTAATATTGAGGTTTAACAGAGAGATAGGCCGATAATTCACACAGGAAGTATCATCAGAAAGGGGTTTTGGGATCATACAAACAATTGCCATTAGTGTTTCTTGCCGAAAAGAATGTCCATCTAGAAGTTTGTTAAAAGTTTCAGTGAGAATGGGAGAGAGTATTTCTGAGAATGTTTTATAGTATAAAGCCGAGTAGCCGTCTGGGCCTGGTCTTTTGTTAAGTTTTAGGTCTTTTATGGCTTTAGCAACTTCATCTATAGTTATAGGCTCATCCAAACTGCTTTTTTGATTCTGAGATAACTCAGGTAAGGTTATTTTTGAGAAGAAGGATTCAGCCTCTGTAGGATTAAATTCATTGTTTGTCTTGTATAAAGTTGCGAGATGTGAGTGAAATTTATGGACTATTTTAACTGGATTACAAGTGTAAACATTTTTTGATAATTTCAAACGTATTGGTTTGAAAGATTTGTTAGTTGAATTTAATGCCCGAGCCAAATATGTACCTGGTTTGTTTGTATTCATGTAGAAATTGTGTTTGGAGCGTTTGAGGGATTTATCAACTGACTCAGTGAGAAATAGATCGTATTCCAATCTAGATTTTTCCAGATGAGATTTTGTACTCTGAGATGGATTATCTTGAAATGATATGTAGGCTGCATTAAAATTGAGTTCTAGTTTTTTTGCTAGATTTTTGCGTTCCCGTTTAAATAGTGCCATTTGTCTTTGTATTGTACCACGCAAGACAGGCTTATGAGCTTCCCACAGTGTTATTGGGGAGATGTCTGTTGTATTATTAATTGATATGTATTCCTTTAAACCTTGTTCAATGGCCATCTGATGTAGTGGGTGTTTGAGCATTATGTCCGGTAAGTACCACGTTGGGTCATGCGCTTTTGGTATGGCTGAGGCTATAGTAGTGTATACTGCATTATGGTCAGACCACGGAATCGGAATTATATCTGATGCAATAATTTCTGGTATCATTCCTATTGTTAGAAAAATATGATCTATTCTGGTAAAGGTTTGATGAGGGTGCGAGAAATAAGTGAATTTCTTTTTCATTGGGTTACTTTCTCTCCATGAATCTACCAGATTGCATTTGGAAAGAAGTTGAGAAAAAGGTAATCTAGAGGTTATTTTGGATGGTGTAAAAGGTGATTTATCTAGAAATGGGAGGAGGACCTGGTTCGAATCCCCACACATTATCACTGTTCCTATTTTGTGTGTATTAATCACTTGTAATATATGTAAGAGGAATGGTGTAGGTTGTTTGTTAGGGGCGTAGTAGGAAATCACCGTGATTGCTGTATCCATTATATAACCCATGAGTATCAGGTATCTACCTTCTGGGTCTTTAATTTCTGATGATAAGGTGAATGGTGTGGATCGGTGAAATAGAATTAGAGTTCCCCTTTGCTTGGTACAGGCAGAAGCCGTGTAAATTTGTTGATAAAAAGGAGAAATATATTTTGGAGTAGAATCTTTGGTGAAGTGTGTTTCTTGGAGGCATACTATGTGAGCCTTCTTATTATGGAAAGTACGAAAGGCTTTGGTCCTTTTTTGAGGGACATTTATTCCCTGAACATTCAGGGAAAGTATATTCAGTGGTGCCATGGCAATAGATCAAATAGTTTTGACTTACTTTTTGTTATGCAGAGCTGACTGCGCAGATCAACCTGTGTGGACTGAAGAGATGAATAGATAGAAAAGAAACCAGTGAATTCTGGAGTAAAGAGTAAACAAAAAACATATGAGATTAGATGATACATTGTATAAATTATTTTTTGCAAGTAATCACAATTTACCCGTGAAAGAGAATAAATATCTCTCTCAGGGGAATAAGTGCCTTCGTCACACTCCCACATAATATGGTTGGGAGAATGAGGAGGGCTAATGGGGGTACACGGATCTTCCGCTTACAGGAGAGAAGTGCTATGTCAAAAGACATCAAAATGATGTTTCATTAATTGGAGTGCAGAATATAGTTTTTGATGAAATTATTTATTCCAGGGTGGTTGTATATGGTTAGTCTTGCCCTAGGCTAAATAATTCAGTTAGAAAGGTACTGTTAATAACTTTGGTATTGATGAAGATAGTTTGAATTATTTTGGGATTTTAACCCTTTTAGAGTAAACAATTACATATTTTATTCATATGTAACTGTTTAGATATGTTAACTCATAAAATTGAGGTTGTATTGCTTCAGATTAGAATAAACAAAAACGTAATTCTAGGAACTAGTTAGGTAATAATATATTTGTTTTAAGAAAAGAAAGAAAAAGCTTCCATTACTTCTGGATTATTGAACATATTTGTCCTAAAAAGTAATAAATCTATTGTTATTACCTGATAATATATAACTGAACAAGAATTTCCTTATTTCACTTATATATTCTAAGGCTATATGAATCAGAAGTAATAAGAAATATAACTGGAATGTAACATGATCCCACACAGTGTGTGACTATCAGAATGCAGTTACATTCAGTTATAAATATAGGTTTTTTATAGAGAACCATCTCTTAGTATAATAAATGAAGAGATATCAGGAATTAGGATGTCAGTCCATTGAATCTTCTTGGTCCATGGATGATGTGGCATAACGGCCTCTTTTGTGAGAATGATGATTCCCATTTTGTTCTGAAATTTTCTGGGTGCTGCCTGAAGGTGAAGATGATGCCATTCTTCTGCGTGTGGGAGTGTTGCTGCTTGTGGGTTCTGTCAGATTTAATTTTAAAAGGGTTTGTTGTAGTTCATCTGCTGATCTGCTTCTGTAAATGATACCTTGGTAGTTAAATCTGACTGAAAAGGGGAAGCCCCATTGATACATAATGTTGTGGCGTTGCAGTTCCATTAGTTGGGGTTTCATGGATCGTCTTTTAGTAATAGTAAGTTGGGATAGGTCAGCAAAAATTTGATAATTGTGTCCTTGAAAATTAAGTTCCTTTTTTTCTCTTGCAGCAATTAGTATTTGTTCTTTCGTTCTGTAATAATGAAATTTTGTGATTATATCACGTGGGGGTCCATCTTTCTTTTTGGCTGTGAGGGCTCTGTGTACTCTGTCCAGTTCTAAACGTTCAATAGGGATATCTGGCTTTAGTTCTTGTAATAGAGCAGTAATAGTAGATTGCAGGTCTGTGACAGTTTCAGGCATTCCCCTTATGCGCAAGTTTGAACGTCTGGCTCTATTTTCGTAATCTTCGAGCTTAGTTTGAAGTATTAAATTCTCTTTTTTTAATTGTTCCAATTCTGTTATATTTTCTTGGGTTGTAATTTCAATTTCATCCATTTTTATTTCTAAGGCTGCGGTGCGGTTTCCCAGCTCTCTTATTTCTTTGGTTAGGCTGTTTGTTATTTGGTCTGAGGTTTGTTTTAAAGCCTTATGAAGCATCTTTTCAAATTGTAATAATATTACTGGGGATACTGAGGAGGCTTGTGGAGAAGTTTGTGAGAGGATTTGTTCTGTATCTGACTCAAATGGAGAGTCTTGCTGTGACATTTTCTGTCTGTGAGAGCGCCCTGATGCTGTATCATGTGAGATGACTGGAGCTGCTTCAGCTGCAGTGAGTGCCTGTGAGCTCTTTGTGAGGTGATTTTTATTTCTGCCACGGTTTCTTCCCAGTACCATATTTCCTGCCCAAACTTTCACAGTTTGTTCCCTGGGGCAAAAAGGTTCAAATGGATACCTTTTGCGCCTGCAGGCTCCGCTTTGTCCTTCTCTTCTCTCCTCAGCAGTGTGGAGCTCTAACAATGCATGTCTGCTCCGCTAGGCTCCGCCTCCTGCCCTCGCAAACTAAGATTTTAAGGGTCATTTCAAGTCATTTAGTCATTGTTATATAATTGAATCCAAGGCAGACAAATTTTCAAACTTAAAATACCAGTTTCCTAATCTACTGAATACAAGTGTTTTCTGATGATTTTGTACTATAGTTAGTCTAAAGAACCTCAAAACTACCTTTTTTTCTAGGCCTAGGCAGCTTCTACATAAAAAAAGTCAATTTATCTTATGGACGTATGATACATGTTTAATACGTTATAAGCCTGAACAACAAAAATCAGTGCTACAGTATATAGAAGTTTTCTGTAAAAATTAGCTTAAGGCATATTTATTTGATAAAGTTTGAAAGCAGTTTGTACTGTACCTAAACTTTGGAGCCAATATTGTTCATTACCAGTGTGCAATTCAAACTTTAACTTTATGTAGCGCTGGTAGATTTTTATCTACCGCTGATAGGTAAATTTAGTGGGTCGCTTATTATAGGAAGTTAGATTTGCCTCTGTTCCAGCTTGGCTGACGTTGCATGCAGTTCCACATTGTGCCAGTGGGTGTTGTTGTCACTATCAGCAGGTGTTGGAAAAGCAATGTGTTGAATCGAATGAGTGCTCCTCTGTCCCGGAGATAACTCGGTGGAGGTGGTCCTCCGAGTTGCATTCTGGGAGAGGGTATTTATGGGACAGACGCCATGTTTTAGGGTTCATTTTCAGCCACCTGCTGGCCCTCCTGGCCAACAGGTATGCACTAGGAATACCATCTGGTGGTCCTCCGTTCCAGATGCCTTCGTCGCTGCAGCGTGTGGGTGGGCCCAGAAGCCTGTCTGGGGCCTACCACAGCAGCGGCGGAATGGTCCTGAGCTGTCTATCCTGAGTGAAGAAGCTGGACAACTGAGAAGATCCCAGGGGAGGACCCGTCATGGAAGGATCATGCAGAGTGCTGGTCTGGAGAGGAGCCTGGTGACTCGGTTGGAGGACGCATTCCGAAGTAATCTTACAGTATAGTACTACCTGGTTGGCTTAAAGGTTCAAGTACTGTATCTGACATTCATCACAAACCAATACATCCTGTGGCAGAGGATCATACGGGTTTTATTCCAGATAAGTCTGTGGCAGAGACTTTTGTTCGTGCTACGTGCTGGTTGCTAGGCAAGTGAGAGATGTCTATCCAGGCGGGCAAAGATTGAATCCTACGAAAGGGGGACTATTCAATTACAAGTGTTCAATTACAAAGAATGTTCTGAAGAAATACAACAGAAAGGTATTTGAGCTTCCCTGCAACTTTCCTACTACCTCTTTCCTGCTACTTCCCTTGTTCGTTTTATTAAAGCATTGGAAAACCTACTCAAGTGTTTGGTGCTTATATTGTCCAGAGGTAAACTCAACGGAACCCTAGACCCGGTGTCGGTGAAACAGAGGTGTTGAGAGTGAAGGTAACAAGCCCGCTTAAACCAGCAGCTCTACCGAGAGTTAATGCTACACACATTTTGCCAGTTGTGCAAAAATTGGGCTGTATCATTTATGTCTTTCATAAACTACATTTTCAAGGATTTTTTTTTTTAAAGTACTTTATTTATGCTGCACCACAAATGTAAGGACATATTATATAGAAATGTAACTTAGAAAATTGTATTACATATCATTTGTCTATAAACAACTCTATAGAAAGCTAAAAACAAGATACATTTCTAAGCACAGTTTAGAAGAGACAAAAGCACAAGGGATAAGAGTAAAAGCTTAAACTGCAAGTTAACATATTGTTTTTAATTCAAATTGTATCCAAATCAGTGACACTTTATGTATGAACTTGACTCAGCTATTTACTACACTGAGAACAAGTGTAGTAAAGCTTTTTAAAGGCCCACAATTCTAGCTGAATGTTCTCTAGTCGCAATGGAAACATCCTCACATAGGATTGGGACTTTTTTCAGACAGACAATCTGGCAAGCTCCTGGATCTTTTAACACACACGTGCATACTGTATACACTATATTACCATAAGTATTGGGTTTCCTGCCTTTACACGCAAGAGATTAGAGATTAGCGATTGATAGAATGTTTGGGGGTTCTAACACTCACACAGTTTTTTTGGAAAAATTACACTTTTTTAAATTAAAAAAATAAGACAACAGTAAAGTTAGCCCAATTTTTTATATTGTGAAAGATAATGTTATGCCAAGTAAATTGATATCCAACATGTTATGCTTCAAAATTGTGCCCGCTGGTGGAATGGCGACAACATTTTATCCTTAAAAATCTCCATATACGGTGTTTAATAAAGTCTGCAGGTTGCATCTAGTACTAGAATTATTACTCTCACTCTAATGATCGCAGTGATACCTCACATGTGTGGTTTGAACACAGTTTTCATATGTGGGCGCTACTCACGTATGTGTCCGCTTCTGCACGCAAGCGCGGCGGGACGGGGTGTTAATTTTTTTTTCTTATTTATTTTACTATTTATTTTTTATTTTTACACTGTTCTTTTAAAAAAATTCCTATTACAAGGAATTAGAAGGAATGTAAACATCCCTTGTAATAGAAAAAAGCATGACAGGACCTCTTAAATATGAGATCTGGGGTCAAAAAGACCTCAGCTCTCATATTTACACTAAAATGCAATACAAAAAAAAGTCCCTTTAAGAGCTATGAGCGGAAGTTGATTCCAGCCTGCAATGGTATGGAGCCAGGTGGGGGCAATCTTCCCCTCACTCAGCTCCATACCACAGAGGGGTGAGGATGCGATCTCCTCCGCCAAGCTGCCAAGACCACCATTTATCTGAAAGCAGACTGCCCGCTGAAAAAGAGGATACCAGGATTATGGTAGCTAGCTGTTGCCATAACAACGATATTCCTCTTCAAAGTGCCGCCATATAATGACAACAGGCGGTCTGTAAGTGGTTAATGGCATCCCAGTATTAGTCTGTAGGGTTTATTGAGTTGGCCCACCCTTTGCAGCTATAATAGCCTCAACTCTTCTGGGAGGCTGACCATTATTCCAGAAGCGCATTTGTGAGGTCAAGCACCAATGTGGACAGGACCTGGATCGCAATCTCCACCCTAATTCATCCCAAAGGTGTTCTTTCGGGTTAAGGTCAGTCAAGTTCCTCCACCCCAAACTCTCTCATCCATATCTTTATGGACCTTGTTTGTGCACTAATGCGCAGTCATGCTGGATCCTCAAACTGTTCTCACAAAGTTGGGAGCATGAATTTGTCCAAAATGTCTTGGTATGCTGACCCCTTAAGGGCTTACTACTGGCCCTTGAAGGCTGCATCACTTACTACTGACTCCTGAACTCTGTATCACTTACTACTAACCCACAAACTCGGCACCACCTACTCCTGACCCCTGAACTCTGTGTTACTTACTATAAATCTCCGCATCACTTTCTAATGACCTCTATGTCACTTACTACTGACCCCGAACTCTGCGTCACTTACTGCTGACCCCTGAATTGTGCACCACTTACTACTGACCCCTGAACTCTGTGTCACTTTCTTCTGACCTCTGAACTCTATGTCACTGCTGACCCAGGGAAATCTGCATCACTTACTTTTTACCCCTTAAGGCTCGATTCACACCTATGCATGTTGCTTTTGGGCGTTTTTGGAGATTTTTTTTTCATGCTTGCCACGTTTTTGAGCAGCGTTTTTGCGGCGTTTTTGCCGCGTTTTGCGTTTTGCGTTTTTTTTTTTTTTTTACAGTTTTTTTTACAGTCTAAAAAAAAAATTAAAAAAAAAAAAAAAAAAACGTCAAAAACGCATCAAAAACGCTGCAAAAACGGTGCACATGCGTTTTTGATGCTTGTCCATTGAATTGTATTACATGCAAAACGCTGCATTTTGCATGAAAAAAAGTCCCTGACCCTTTCCAAAAATGCAGAGATACAAAAAGGCATTGATGTGAACATGTTCCATAGGAACCCATGTTAAAAAATTCCCATGCATTTCTGCAAAATGCAAAATGCATCAAAAAACGCGCTAGTGTGAATCGAGCCTAAGTCTGTGACACATACTCCTGATCCCAAACTCTGTTACTTATTATAGACCCCCTTGTCACTTTTTGCTGACCCCTGAACTTTGCATTGCTTACTGCTGAGCACTGAATTGCATAAAATACTACTAACCTCTGACTTCTGTACCACCTACTAAAGAGTTCAGGGGTCAAAAATAAGTGATGCAGAGTTCAGAGGTCAGTAATAAGTGAGGCAGAGTGAAGAGGTCAGTAGTGACACAGAATGCAGAGTGCAGTAGTAAGTGACCCTTTGTCTCACCTCTGCACTACTTACCTCTATTCTCTCATTCTCCCTGGGGTCTTCACAGTACTCAGTGTGCAGCAGCTCCGGCTCTTTTTCCCTTTCTCCTATTTTCTAGTTCTAGGTGGGTTGTGATTACAGCTCATAGCTCTGCCTACTGAACAAGGGAATAGAAGAATGGGAAGAAGAGAAAGGGCTGAAGTACCTAGTTCCTGAGTGCTGTAAAGATTCCAGAGAGAAAGCGAATACAAGTAAATCAACCCCTCTCCATGTCTCCACTGCAGCTGAGTTTGTTACAGGGAGCTTCAGGAGAAAAAATTGTGTTTTTATGCTGGGGAGTGGGCAGGGCTAAAGGCTGGAGTGAGGAGAAGGAGGTGGGGCTATGTTTGGCTCTGAGTTACAACCTGTTATAGCCCCACCCTCTATTACCCACACCGGCTTTTAGCACCTTCCCCCTTCCCAGCATAATCACTCGGTGTTTCTCCTGCAGATGCCTATGACAAGTGAAATGCGTTTGACAAGGAAATGTTTGTACCCCACATTTGTTATGCAATGTGTGAGTGCACAGTGGGCTCCAAATCCTCTGAGGCCCATTTACACTGCACATATTGCACACATGGATGATACAAAATCTAAGCTGACCTTTGGCATGGGCCTAATTGGAAGATAGGTGCTTATCCAGGCCTAAAGAACCCTTGGAAAAGTTTACTGTTCATAAGGTATCTTTCACCCCTAACACTCTCTCCCTAAGACAATCAAGCCAATAAAATTGCAAAAAAAGTTGAAGATACTGAAGTGTTTATGTTGCTGTCAGTGTGTCAATGGGGGTTATTTACTGAAGGCAAATCCACTTTGCACTACACGTGCAAACTACAAGTGCAAAGTGCACTTGAAATTGCACTGAAAGTGCACTTGGAAGTGCAGTCTCTGTAAATCTGAGGGGTAGATCTGAAATGAGGGGATGCGCTGTTGATTTTATTATTCAATCATGTGCAAGCTAAAATGCTGTTTTTTATTTTCCTTGCTGTCCTCCTTGGATCTACAGTGATTGCACTTCCAAGTGCACTTTGTACTTGTAGTTTGCACTTGTAGTGCAAAGTGGATTCACCTTTAGTAAATAACCCCCAATGCGTTGTTGGGTGCAGCTAAATGGCTGGTCATAAGGGTTGATTTACTAAAGCTGGAAAGTGCAAAATCTGATGTAGCTCTGCACAGAAACCAATCATCTTCCATTTTTTTTGTCAAAGCTTAATTGGACAAGCTGAAGTTAGAAGCTGATTGGCCACCATGCACAGGTGCACCAGATTTTGCACTCTCCAGTTTTAGCAAATCAACCCCCATTGCTAGGAAAGCTACATTTATATCAGAGTGATAGGCTGTGGCTGCATTTTTTATCTCTTGGCAGCAAAGCTGAAACTTAAAGAAATAAAAGATATAAGAAATTAATATCACCGATTTTGTTTGTGCATACAGTGTAAAACCCACAGTAATATTATTTTAGTGTTTTTGTTCACTTGCCCTGAAAAAAGTTTGATGAGAAAAATGTAAAGAAAAAAAATCTTTTTTTTTATTATTGTGTGTTTATATACTGTACAAACTGTACATTTATTTATGTCCTACTGCATTGATATAAAATAAGTGTTTTGTAAATTTATACCAACTTATAACTTAACACTATTCTTCTATTATTGTGAATACTTCAATGGAGGTCTGTTTAGAAAGGCCATAGCTATGTGTGGTGCCTTTTTAGAATGATACCTGCAATTTATTTTAGTAAATGGTTTAAGGTAAGGGGAGGCTAGGAATCTTCTCAGATTATGGCTGGTAGTGCCCATTAATCTCTGGTGTAGAAATAATTTTCTGTGTTAAAAGAAAAAAAAACTGCATTCAAAGAAAGCAGCTCCTATACTCAAAAGACTGAGTACAGCACTTGCAGACAGTTGCCGCAGGACATTGTAGGTTAAAGTTTTAATAAGAGCCAAATCCTTCTGTCTAATTTTTTTCTGTAGTTAAATAGTTCTTCCTCTGCCTTAGATAAAGTTTTTCAGATGAAGAACTGATCAAGTCAATGGAATAAATAATTGAAAGTCCAAACAGTTTAATACTGGAGATCACCAATTAGAGGCATTTTATGAAATCAGTGGGTCTTCGTGCAGAATCATAAGTTGGGCCCTAGACGTAGAGAAAAAGAAAAAAACTTGTACAGGGCACTGTGGCAAAAAGTGGGTGTGATTTACATTACACCGAATATTGAGTGTGGCTTAAAGGGGTGTAGGTAAATAGAGTCTGAGTCGCCTTACATAGGAGGTCATTTACTAAGATGAATGCACTGCACTGGTTCTGACCTTAATTGGTGCGCTGGATAGATCCTTAATCCAGCGTGTGAACCAGTGCACACACAGGAGTACCTGCACGCGAGAATGTTTCCAGCGCGATAGGACTGCGCTGGTTCTCGGCGAGGTACATCTCGCACTCGCTGCAATAGGAAAAAGACATCTTCTTATTAGGGCAGTGAGAGAAAAATCTGCATGGGTTCCCCCTTCGGGTGCATACCAGGCCCTCCGGTCTAGTATGGATATTAAGGGGAACCTCTATGCCGAAAAAACGGCATGGGGGTCCCCCCCAAATCCACACCAGACCCTTATCCGAGAATGCAGGCCAGCCTGTCAGGAAAGGGGGTGGGGATGAGCGAGCACCCCCCCTTCCTGAACCGTGCCAGGCCGCATGCCCTCAACATGGGGGATGGGTACTTTGGGGAAGAGGGGAGCGCTTCAGGCCCCCCCAAAGCACATTGTCCCCATGTTTATGAGGACAAGGGCCTCTTCCCGACAACCCTGGCTGTTGGTTGCTGTGGTCTGCGGGCGGGGGGCTTATCGGAATCTGGGAGCCCCCTTTAATAATCAAGCCGATTGGTCTTGATTATTTTATATGGTATATAGTATTTTATAAATTTGGGCAGTGTTATGAGGGTCCCCATATGCCCCTGTTGAAGGTCATTGGACCGAAACGCGTAGGGCGGCTTTTTACAGACCCTATACACTGCTTTTTATTTTATTCTGTGATCATTTTTTTTATATGTATTGTGTTTTTTTTTTTATGAATAAAAATACCCAGAATTACACTATGTGGGAGCATCCCTTCTTTTTTCCACATATACTGGGGAACTGAGGAACCACTTCGTTTTTTTGAAATTCATCTTTGGCTCTGCTTTGGCGGATAAAGAGGGGATGTCCCAGTCCTGCAGAGGCTCTACCCTTGCCTCCAACACTCTACTACTTCGCCCTGGGTGGCACTAAGCTCCATTGATTCTATGCTTATGGCAGTAGAATCCAACTTCTCTGGTAAGCGTATTTCATCTATTCGCTTAAGTTGATGATATACAAGCTGATGGTTGGGAAGCAGACAAGATCATTCGCACAAATATTTTTTTTCACTGTGGAATTTTGTTCCCTTGGATTACACATTTGTTTTTATTTCTTGGGACAATACGCATATATGCACTTTGAACTTTATATTTACTACCAATATATTTGTTTTTAGCGCTACAATTTATTTCACACTTGTTTTCATTTTTGTCACATGGTTTGTAGCAGCTGTTTTTTGTTTTTGTTTTTTTGGGTAGCGCATTAATCATCTTTCCCTTCACTGGCAATGATAAGCAGCACTGATGGGCACTGATATGCAGCATTGATGGGCACTGATAGGTGGCATTGATGAGGATGCACTGATATGTAGAATTGATGAGCACTAATATGCGGCAATGATAAGCAGCACTGATGGGCACAGATAGGCGGCACTGATGGGCACTGACTGGCGGCTGTGATGGGCACTGACTGGCGGCACTGATGGGCAGATAGGCGGTACTGATTGCCACTGACAGGTGGCACTGATGGGCAGCACTGATGTTGAGGTACTGACAGATTTTACTGCTGGGCACTGATATGGGCACTGTGGTGGGCACTGATTAGCACAGATATGGGCACTGATTGGCACTTTGATGGGCACTGTAAGCTGTCTTTTAATTGGGGAACTGACTGACAGCTGAGGGGGTCACATCTGAGGTGTTGTGGCACATCTGAGGGGGCTGTGCTGATAATCAATGTGCTGATTATCAGTACAGACCCCCCCTCTGACAGGGAGAGCCGCGATCGGCTCTCCCTCTCAGCGCGAACCAAAGAATGCCGTTTACCGGCACTTCCTGGTTCTCGCGATGATCAGCTGTGATTGGTCACAGCTGATCACGTGGTAAGAAGCCTCTGACAGAGGCTTCTTATCACGATCGGAGATGCGGGGTGTCAGACTGACACGCCGCACTTGCGATCGCCACGATGCGTGCCCCTGCGGACACGTGACGGCATGTTATCCTGCTGGACGTCATATGACGCCCAGTCAGGATAACAGAACCACTTCCCGGATGTCATTCTGCATACAGCGGGCAAGAAGTGGTTAAGGATGCGGCAGCCGGCTTCCTGGCCCCCTTCTTAGCAACCAGCTATATACAGCATAAAAAAAAGAAAGAAAAAAAACGCAAATCGCGGTAAAAACGCGGTACTTGCGTTTTGGATGCAGGTCCAGTGAAATCTATTACAAGCAAAACGCTGCATTTTGCGGGAAAAAAAGTCCCTGACCCTTTCCAAAAATGCAGAGGCACAAAAATGCATTGATGTGAACATGTTCCATAGGAACCCATGTTAAAAAATTCCCATGCATTTCTGCAAAATGCATCAAAAAACACATTAGTGTTAATAGAGCCTAAGGCCCCATTCACTCTGGGGCGGTGGGGCCTTTCAGCGGTAAAGCGGCACTATTTTTAGAGCCGCTTTACTGTCCTTTTAGCGGCGTTATTTGGCTGCTAGCGGGGCGGTTTTAACCCCACACAGGGCAGTTTTAACCCCTCTGCTAGCGGCCAAAAAGGGGTTAAATCTGCCCGCAAAACGCCGCTGGATTGGCATTTTGCCGGCGGTATCACAGCGCTGCCCCATTGATTTTAATGGGAAGGAGCAGTGATTTCACCACTCCAAAAAAGCTGCTGGCAGGACTTTTTGTGACGCCCTGCCAGCGCACCACTCCAGTGTGAAAGCCCTCACTGGAGTGAATGGAGCTGCTTCTTTAGGGCGTTTTTCAGGCGCTATTTTTAGTGCTGTAGAGCCTAAAAATGCCCCACTGTAAAAGGGGCCTAAAAAAAGTCCTGCTAGCAGCATCTTTGGAGCAGTGTATAAACCGATCCTGCCCATTGAAATCAATGGGACAGCGCGGCTATACCGCCCGCAAAATGCCTCTGCAGTGGTGTTTTGCGTGCAGATTTAACCCCTTTTCGGCCACTAGCGGGGGTTAAAACAGCTAGCGGCCGAATACCGCCAGTAAAGCAGAGCGAAAAATAGCGCCGTTTTAGCGCTGCCACCCGCACCGCCCCAGTGTGAAGGGGGCCGCCTCGGACCTGAACGGACACTCCATAGACCTCTATGGAGGGTCGGATGTCAGTGGTGACATGTCCGCTGACATTCGACCCACTCCAATCCTAAAAAGTGTAATGGAGGAAAAACGTATTTTTCCATCCATCTGCGGATCGGATCGGGTGACGACGGACTCTACGGTCCGTCATTATCCGATCCCCCATAGAGGAGAGCGGCACTCTGACAGGTCAGACCTGTCATCTGCCTGCCCAGCGGGGATCGACGGAGCGATCCCCCGCTGAGCAGAGCGGGCTCCATACACGGGGTACAAAGTCCCATCGTGTGTATGAGGCTTAAACACCAGAAATTCAAGTTTTCATATCTTTAAAGGTCACCATACACTGGCCAATCAGTTAGATCTTCCATAAATTAGATTCAGTGCAAGAGCCGGTTTGATTTTCTACAATTAGAAGTAATTCTTACAGTGCATCTTCCTATTACCGCTTTAGCCTAATGGTCTCTTTCCACTATTTCAACACCAAAGTTGCGTGATTTACAATGTGCTTTTTTGGCTTGTTTTCCATTATTGCAACTTGTCATGCCACTAGGGACTGAAAAGTTGCATCACAAGTTCTACCCCATGATTTACAATGAGTACTGTTCAGATGTCTGCGACTTCAAGTTGTAGCAACTTCAAAGTAGTCCCTGCACTATTTTGGTCCCACTTTGATGCGACTTGAGGTCCAGAGACCTCAAAAATACACAGGCATTGATTCAAGTTTTGGCAAAAAGTTGGGAGAAACTCACGGCAAAAAGCATGCAACTTTGGGCTTTCAATAGTGGAAACCGAGCCTTAATGCCGTGTCATGCGACAAATTCAAAACATCTGAGAAAAAGTCGCACTGAAGTTGGAACAAAGTAGTGCAAGAACTTTTTTTTGGAGTTGCACCATTTAGAACAGGGGAACATTGAAATACATGTGTTTTGACTTGTCCTGCAACTTCACGTGTGTCAAGTCGCACAACTGCTCGCAGTAGTGGAAAGAGAGCTTAAGGCCACTTGGCACTGAAAAGTTTCATCACAAGTTGTACCCCATGATTTACAATGAGCACCGTTCATATGTGTGCGACTTGCTTACGAACATGCCCTATACACAGCGGGCACACATCTTTATTACAGAAATCCATAGTTGGCATGGAAATTAACCACTTGCTTACTGGGCACTTAAACCCTCCTGCTGTCCTGACCAATTTTCAGCGCTGATCCATTTTGAATGACAATTGCGCGGTCATACTTAGCCAAATGTTTTTTTTGTTTTTTTTTTAAGTTCCCACAAATAGAGCATTCTTTGGGTGGTATTTGATCACCTGTGTGTTTTTTTTCTTTTGTTCAAACAAAAGAAAAGACAGATATTTTGATATTAAATTTTGCAAACAGGTAATTTTTCTCCTTCAATGATGTACGCTGATGAGGTGGTACTGATTGGTTACACTGATAGTCAGCACTGCTTGGGATCACTGGAGGGCACAGATGAGGCAGAATTGCCTCTTCGGGACCAATGTCCCTTGCACCTAAGCCGGTGATCAGCTTTTATTTTTATCTTTTATCTATTTATGAGTAGAAAAAACAAACAGATCGGCCCTTACTTCGATCACCCGAGTCTCAGTGACTCCGTCCTATGACAGCATCCCTGAAATTCAGGTCCACGCTGTGGCCGTCGTTTGGCTATAGCACAGACACCAAGTGGTTAATAGAAAAACAGATGCAGATTTCTAGGACTGGCCAAAAATAATGTTTAGACTAGAGTCAAAGGCAACTGATGACTTTCTATTAAAGGTCTAAATGGGCCATTAACATGCATCACAATTGAACTTAGGAATGTGTCTTTGCAAAGTTAAACTCATTAAAATCCTTTCTTATTTTTGCTTGGGGATAGACTGCAGAGGGATTATAAAAGTTTTGGGGGATGTCTACACCCCTGATAGGGTGAAGACACCTACCAAATTTTGCCAATTTCACATTCAAAATTATTCACTTCCTGTCACATAGCCAAACAGGAAGCGAGGGTAAAACCCTACCAATGTATGTCCTTGGGGACACACAGGTCAATCTAAATAGGTTCCCTATTTGGGAAATTGCACTCTAGCATTTTGCCATGTACATCCCAAATTATTATGTATCTTGGGGTTTATTTACTAAAAGGTAAATCCACTTTGCACCACAAGTGCACTTAGAAGTTCAGTTGTTGGAGCTCCGAGGGGTACATGCAAGGAAAAGAAAAAAAAAAACAGCATCTTTGCCTCTACATGATTGGATGATAAACACCAGTGCTACCCTTCTGATTTTCATCAACTACACTTGTATTGCAGAAAGGATTTGCCTTTAATAAACCCCAAAATACCTAATAATTTGGGGTGTACACAACAAAGTGCAATTTGCATATTAGGGGCATTAGTTAGATTGAACTGTGTCTCCCCAAGGAAAAATTAGGGTTTTACTCTCACTTCCTGTTTGGCTATGACAGGAAGTGAAGCCACTTTTAAGAAAAGGGACAAAGCCCAACCTTAAAAAAAAAATAAAATAAAAAAAAACATAAAAATCTTGATTTCCCTCAAAATGTCCACAATTGGAAAAGGATTGGCTTCAGCTTGATTTTAGTTCAGTGCTCTAAATCAGTGCTTCTCAACCCTGTCTTCAAGTACCCCCCAACAGGCCATGTTAGCAGGTTTTCCTTCATCTTGCACAAGTGCTTTAAATCAAAGTCAATGGCTTTGTATTTTGGACAGCTATTTTAGAGAAGATAACATTTCCTAAAACATGTCCTGTCAGGGGGGTACTTGAGGACTGAGGCTGAAAACCACTGCTCAAAAAGAAAATTGAATACTTACCACTCTGAAATGTTACTTTCCTGGTCACTATCCATGGCAGCATATAAACAATCCATGCATGTGCTACCATGAAGGCACCAGGAAAGTAACTAAAAACATAAAAAAATGAAAAAGGGATTTTCCAAGACATGCCAATCAAGCCTAGTTAATCTGCAGCTGGGAAATCCGATACATGAAAAGAACACAAAAGAATTTGAAACAATTTTATTGGTCCAAAAAAAACAAAAACACAGGACTTGGAAAAGCAGCAAGGAAAGCTAAATACACACATGTATGTTAATTTGAGACACTAACAGAATAGGTTTGACCCTTTTGCAGTGTAAATTAACAGGAGTTAAAAGGAGTGCACCCACAAATGGACATCTATTAAGGATTAAAACAACATTAGGCACAACATCTTAAAAAGAATTTTAAAAATAAGGCAGCACAGACAGTTAAATCAAAGTGAACGTAAAAACAAAAATTGCCAACATAAAAAAGATTTCATGGTAAAATAACCACCACCCAAAAAAAAAAAAAAAAAAAAAGCAAACCAAAGTAACAAATAAATTGCATAAAAACACATCTGTTTTGCAACAACATAACAAACTACAAATAGAAAATGCATGTGTTAGAAACTCGATAACAACACCCAAATGTACTCTCTTGCCAGCCCCCCACACACAATCTTGGCTCTTTTCAGGGCAAAGTAAAGATTGCTATCTGCAAGCTTTATATAACATAGGTTTGTCTGCTAATGATGCAATTGCAAACACATGGACAGTCCATTAAACACACAAAATGCAAGTTCACCCAATGTAGAGACTGAACTTCAAAGTGGGTACACCTGTTAAGGATGTCCTTAAATTACTAACCCAAAAAACACACTCTGAGCATGCCCAGAAACATCCAAGTGCTGTTCACACACAAAAAACACCACCAAAAAAAAAACAAAGTCCCTGAGCATGCTCAGAACAACCCAAATGCAGCTAGCACAAAATAAACCACCCCATTGTCCAAAATTAAGCACATCATCCAGCTTGCACCAAAATTACAGATGGGACAAAACACCCCCCAGTCCAGGGGGCAACTATAGAGCTTAACATGTGCAAAAGTTATACAACAAATACCATTGCAGTCTAAGGGAACTGACTTGGCAATTTTACTAGTCCCCACTTGGCTGGCTTATCTTCTAGTTTTTGGCCTTAAAATGGGTATGGGGGCCCAGGTCCCACCCTACGGGACATATATCAATGTCACCAATTGGACAACCCCAAAAACGAAACAAGGAGAAATGCCTTTAAATATGCCAAATTGCTTAAGGGCCAGTTCACACCAATGCAGTTCAGTGCATATTTTATGTATCAAAAATGCATGAAAATTCGGTTATATGGTTTGCAATGGCATAGTTCACACCAGTGCTTGCCGTTCTAGTGCGTTCCAGCAAAAAAAGTAGAACATGCTGCATTTTTTCTGCACTGGACTGTATTAAAAAGCTGTAAAACGCATCAAAAACACAATGGAACGCACTTGTCCTTATTTAAGGTTAAGAAAAAAGAGGGGTGAAAAAAAGCACTGGACTGCATCAAAAATGTACCAAAAATGCACTGGAATGCATCAAAAATGCCATGGCTGTCATCTGCGGTGACTTCATTGGGTAGTGAGATGCATCACCTTTTCTCCTATACTCTTTTTGCAATAATTGTTACATGGTACAATTTATTTTGATCACAAAAAAATTCTTGAAAACTCCGAATTGTCAATATTTATTAGGTATTATTGCTGTAACGATTGTATCTTGTATCTTTTAACCTTGATTAATATCAATAAAATTTATTTTTTTACTCTTAATCTATATTTCATTGCCTTAAAAATCCCTTTAGAGGTTTCATGACCATTTTAATACCATATAACCTACTTTCCGTGCGTTTTTGATGCAGAAAAAAACTCACTGGAATGCATGTGGTGTGAACTGGCCCTTAAGGAATAAAAGTAATTTAAAACTACTCGCGGCTATAATGAAATGTCGGTCTGGCAATTAGGGATGAGGCGAACACCCCCCTGTTTGGTTCGCACCAGAACTTGCGAACAGGCAAAAAATGTGTTTGAACACCTGAACACTGTTAAAGTCTATGGGACAAGAACATGAATAATCAAAAGTGCTAATTTTAAAGGCTTATATGTAGGGATGAGGTTCGAGTTCAGGTCGAACTCATGTTTGACTCGAACATCGGCTGTTCGCAAGTTCGCCCAACGGGGAACAATTTGGGGTGTTCGCGGCAAATTCGAATGCTGAGGAACACCCTTTAAAAGTCTATGGGAGAAATCAAAAGTGCTAATTTTAAAGGCTTATATGCATGGTATTGTCATAAAAAGTGTTTGGGGACCTGGGTCCTGCCCCAGGGGACATGTATCAATGCAAAAAAAGTTTTAAAAACGGCCCTTTTTTTCGGGAGTAGTGATTTTAATAATGCTTAAAGTGAAACAATAAAAGTGTAATATCATACACTTAGTATGATAGCTATAAATTTTGTAGCCGGGGGGGGTGTCTATAGTATGCCTGTAAAGGGGCGCATGTTTCCCCTGTTTAGAACAGTCTGACAGCAAAATTACATTTCAAAGGAAAAAAGTCATTTAAAACTACTTGCGGCCATTAATGAATTGCCGGTCCAACAATACACATAAAAGTTCGTTGATAAAAACGGCATGGGAATTCCCCACAGGGGAACCCTGAGCCAAAATTAAAAAAAAAAAAAAAAAAAAAAAGACGTGGGGGTCCCCCTAAATTCCATACCAGGCCCTTCAGGTCTGGTATGGATATTAAGGGGAACCCCGGGCAAAATTTAAAAAAAATTGGCATGCCGTCCCCACAAAAATCCACACCAGACCCTTATGCTAGCACGCAACCTGGCAGGCCGCAGGAAAAGAGGGGGGACGAGAGAGCGCCCCCCCCCTCCTGAACTGTACCAGGCCACATGCCCTCAACATTGGGAGGGTGCTTTGGGGTAGCCCCCCAAAGCACCTTGTCCCCATGTTGATGAGGGCAAGGGCCCTTCTTCATTTTCTTCTCTTCTTCATCTTCTCTTCTTCATCTTTTTTTTTTTATAACAAATTTTTATTTATTTATATTCTATCCCAATCTTAAATACACTGCAATTCTTTTAAACATTTCATCATACTTACACAATATTACAAACAATCAATCTGTTGGGGGACTACAACCCGACATAAAACTCAAAAAAAAAAAAAAAGCCCCTCCTCCCCCTCCCGTTCCCCCCCCTTCTCTCACATCACCTCCACCCGTAGCATTCCATTAATTACCCCCCTGATTCTATATTCAATCCGAATCAATATGTTCACAGTTTCCCAACCTTTAACAAATTTTCCCCATATCAATATGTCCTATCCCCCCCCTCTACCCCCGTGCCTTCCACTTATACCTGTGTTAATTTTTCCCCCTCCTCCTTTCACCGTCATTCTTCATTTAAACCATCAAGCCCTAACATGTCCTTCAGGTGAAACCAAAGAGACCCCCGGAAAGGGAAAAAAAAAAAAACACTCCACATCAAATTATCCAACACCACCCAAAATTCCATTCCCCATTACCTTTAATCATTCTTAAGCCTACTCCTTCCAAGGGAGAATACGCCCCTGGGGGGGGGGGGGGGCTATTGCGGTACTAGGTATAGTCAAGTATTCAGTACAGACAGATAAAGAAGGAGCTAATAATATAAAAAAATTTCATTTTAATAGAAAACATGATTAAAAGATTATAACAGTGTCACATACAGTTGTAATTAAAAACGGAAGCAGTAAATACAACCAATTGGATTACAACCCATAGTGATAGTGGACACAAATAGAGCTTGGATTCTCGACCGGTTTCACGGTTTTCACCGCTTCCTCAGGAGAGCAATATCTGTGGTACAACATACAATAATTATAGTAAATACATAACACGAGAAAGACATTTTGTCGATGCAGCAAAATCATTAAACAATACATTAAACACTTACATACAATTTAAGTAGAAAAAGGATGAGCTCACCCGTTCAGTAATTCTCTTGGGTGTGTAAGGCCCCAAGTGGTTCCCCCTGCGGCGGACACAGGGATAACAGACAGCCTCTAGATGGATAAATTTTAGATGATAGAATTATATAAATCAATAGACTAGGGAATCATCGAAGGGAGGGATAGAATAGGGGGGTGCCAGAAGTGTGCCTCTCAAGTTAAAACCAGTGTGCAAGGATAGGAAACGAGGAAACAGTGAAGGTAGATGGCAGTGGGGGGAGGGTGGAGGGGGAAAAAAGGGGGGGGGGGGAAGGGGGAAGGGGAAAAAGGGGGGGGGAGGAGGGGGGGGGGAGGAGAGAGGAGAAGGGGAGGGAGGGGGGGAGGGGGAAAGGAGGAGGAGGGGGGGAAGAGAGGGGGGGAGGGGGAAAGGAGGAGGAGGGGGAGGAGAGAGGGGGGGGGGGGGAAAGGAGGAGGAGGGGGAGGAGAGAGGGGGGAGGGGAAAAGGAGGAGGAGGGGGAGGAGAGAGGGGGGGGGGAAGGGGGAGGGGGAGGGAAGGGGGAGAAGGGGACAGAAAGGACGGGGGAAGGGGAAAGGAAAAGGGGGACAGTGAGGTCAGTGGAGGGAGAAGCCACTACTCAAAGGTGTAAAGGGAAAAAACCAGGTTAAGAGGAATTGCACACAAAGGTAAGGAGCTGGCACTCACCCCTGAAGTACTAATATATTGTAGACGCATGGGCTAGAATAGATGAGGACCATATAACAGAGGATCATGTAACGAGCGAGATAGAGTCGCCAGCCGCTGTTAGGTTGGCACTAAAGGCCCCCCCCAGGTGGGCTAGAAATATTGGTGTATGCAGGGGGAGGTCACAACGACAACTGCAATCAAAAATTGTAATGAAATTACCATATCACAGGGGTCATATGGAAAGTTAACCCACCAGTCAGAAAAAACAACCAGAAAGGGTTAAAATTGCAAGTTAGAACAGTGTAGAATAGCAAGAGTATCAGAGAGGCACTCTAGTATAACAATAGATAAATAAACAGGGAGCGTTGTATAAACAGGTTACATGCAGAGATGTTGGATTCAGCAGGGATGCAGGAAGGGAGGAAGGTCTGCCTGAGAGCAAGGGAGATAAAGGAAGAGGGGGGGAGGCAGCACTTACCCACATCGGTGGTCCTCAGTTGGCACAGCGTCAGGAAGCTGTAGGCTCACATAGCGGCCATAACCGGCCGCTATAAGAGCACCCCAACCCGGAAGTCAGGGACGGCGCGAGAGGCGGTCCCTGACGTCACCGGATCTGTTCGTCCGCACTGCGCAGGTGCAGTGTTAAGTGCTACTGCGCAAGCGCGTGCTCCTGTCAAGGGGAATCAAGTTCCCGGACATGGAGACACAAGCAGCTCTGAGGCTGCCAGGGCGAACATGTGTCCGCCACAGAGAAAAAGAACTCGAGGCGGAACAGAACCACAAGAACCTGATCACGGGGAAGGTCATCCTTGCACAGCAAATCACATAAGGCAAAATACAGTATAATAAAAATGAGCAAAAAGAACGGTATATAATGTTGTATCTAAGCAACAGAAAGTCAATACAGCAGCATAGAGGAATTCACTTTAAGCAGAAAGGTATCATAGAAAGTATTAAGGCCAGTAGTAAGAGGGGGGAAAAGGGGAGGGGGGGGGAAGGAGGGAGGGGGGAAGGAGAGAAAAAAACAGAGGGGGGGGAGGGGGAAGCAGGGGGGAGGGGGAAAAAGGAGGAAACAAGGGGGGGGGGAGGGGAGGGGAGGGGAAAAGAGGGGGGAAAGGGAATGGTGACCAATGGGTGGGGTAAAACAGGGGGGAACAAGGGGGGGGGAAGGAACAAGGGAAGGAAGAGGGGGAAAGGGAAAGGGGGGGGGAAGGGGAGAGAAGGATGAGGAGAGGGAAAGAGGGGGGGGGCAAAGGGAAAGAAGGAGGAAAGAATGGAAAGGAAGAATAGGGGAAAGGACCACATAGGGACCTCATAGGAAGGCCCTATAGGACACTGATTCATTTAGGCCAGGAGGAATGGTGGCGTTGAGTCGCTCAATCCACAGGGATTCTCTCTGGAGTATCGAGCGATCCCAATCGCCACCCTGGGATTGGGTTGGACAACCTCCAGTACCAAAAATTTAACCACGGAATTGTCGAATCTATGATGTAGGCCAATGTGTCGGCCGATAGTTGTCAATTTGCCATTTTCTGAGTCATATAAGTGGTCACCGATTCTCTGCCTAAGTTCCCTGATTGTTTTGCCCACGTAGAAGGCTTTGCATACGCAGTTCATAAGGTAGACCACCCCTCTTGTACTGCAGTCGGTGAAGGTCCGTGGGACCAAAGTCTCGCCGTTGGGTAAAACCACAGTTCGGTTTTCATGGATCCAAGGGCACCGGGGACATTCCCCACACTGGAAGGTGCCGTTGGGGCCACTCCTAGTAGGTTTGGTGGGGTTATAATGGCTGGCAGTTAGTTGGGCACGTAGTGACCGCGCTCTACGAAGACCACTTCCGGTGTATGTCTGATATATTTGGTTAGTACGTGATGATCAAGCCAAGAGGTGCCAGTGTTTAGTTAGAATATTACGGAGTATATTGTGGTGTGCAGAATAGGTCGTGATAAGTCTTACAGTTTCTAAGGGGGGAGAAGGTTTGTTGCCTTAAATAATAAAGAAGTCCGTGGATGTGATAGGGACTTATTAAATGCTTTGCGCAAATTAGTTGTCAATTTGCCATTTTCTGAGTAAATATATATATATATTTACGGTTACGCAGGAATTGTACACATCATAGTGATTTCATACGCCAGGCTAAAGCATTACGCGAACGCCTCTTAAAGCATTTAATAAGTCCCTATCACGTCCACGGACTTCTTT